>NC_142089.1:28889087-31466587 GCF_054644295.1 Miniopterus natalensis | reverse complement strand
CAAGAATTCGCACTTCAAAGATGAGATCTCACGGAGAAACCTGGAACTTTGCAGCTGCTGAACCTTGCATTCTTCCATTCCCGTCCTTCCTCTGGGTTTTGGTTTTCTTACCTAAAAATGTGGTGTAGGACTGTTGTGAGGGGCAGTGAGGGCAGGCAGGGGCCTGGGATGGGTATCAAGAATGGAAGCATCTGAGGTCTCCATTATGCATTAGTTCCTCCAGGCTGAGTGCCTTGCACACAGTAGGTGTTCCAGGATGTTTGGGGTAGTAGGGCCCAAGGCTGGCTGAACATGTAGCTGGGCTCTGCTGTTACCTGGCAGAAGCAGCCCAGCTCAGACTCCTGGCTATAAGTCAGGGGGACCTGGATTTGAACCTCAGCTCCTCTCTTTTTAGCTGAGTGACCTTTACAGATCACTAAACTTCTCTGTGCTTCATTGTCATCTTCAGTAGACGCAGGTTGTGTGTGGTAGGCATGCTATGGACTGAATTGTGCCCCCCCCCCCCATTTATATGTCAAAGCCATACCCTCAGTGTGATGGTATTTGGTTGGAGATGGGGCCTTTGGGATATAATTAGGTTTAGATGAGGTCATGAGTGTGGCACTCTCATGATGAGATTAGTGCCCTTATAGGAAGAGATACCAGAGAGCTGTCTCTCTCTCTGCCATATGGGGACACATTGAGAAGGTGGCAATCTACAAGCAAGGAAGAGAGCCCTCACCAGAAACTGACCGTGTGTCACTCTCACCTCAGACTTCCAGCCTTCAGAACTGTGAGAAATAAATGTCTGTTGTTTAAAGCCCTCAGTCTATGGCAGTTTGTTGTGGCAGCCCAAACTAAAGTTTAGTTGTGACTAAAACAAGGCATTAAAAACAATAATGGATGTAAAGCTTGGAGCACAGTGCTTGGCATGTGGTAAGCATACCTGCTATTACTGTTGGGTGCCTCCTTTTATGACTATGATGGTCATTCGTAGTTGTGGGACCTTGGGCAAGTCACTTCACTCTCTGAGCTGTTTTCTTTCTCGGTAGAATGAGGTCGAGATGCTGTCCACAAAGGGCAGCACCAAGGGTCAGATGAGATAATCTAGGGCTTGTAAACCGAAGCGGCGTGCCTGTGGAAGGGACTGGGTGTTTATGGAATGGGAGTGATGGGTAAGCCCTGCAGGGAAGTGTGAACCAAGTGTGAGTGTGAGCAGCACCATGCTGATGACAGCAGTTTCAGAGGGCACTCCTGGCTGGGAAGCTCTCCATGTCACCCTCTCCAGAGGTTACTGGCAGCAGCACCTGTCTGCCAGTGCCCAGGTGGCAATGGCTGAACAGAGGTCCCCAGGCTTGACTCCGTGGGCTGGTGTCCTGGGCTCACAAGTGTCTCATCACTGAATGGAGAGCCAGGAGGAGAGGAAGAGGAAGCGGGGCCAGTGCCCACAGGCAGTGTGTGTGCTCAGACATGGGAGGGGGAGGACAGCCCGCAGACAGCTCATGACCTTGCCTTTTGGTGGGCGATGTCAGACCCTAAGTAAGGGAGAACCTTCGGTAACAGAGAAACCTCACTGGCTCTGGCCAATAGCTGCCCTTGGGGAGATGAGGAGACCTCGAAGCACGAGCCCAGTTGGCTCCTGTTCCTGCTCCGTGACATCAGGGACTCGGAAGTCTCCAATGGAAAATCACCGTCTGGAACTCCTTCCGCGTCACCCTCTGGTGTGTGTCTCAAGGGGCTGTTGCCTGTTGCATTTGTCTTCAGAGCTGTGGGCTGAGGTTGTCCTCCCCCAGCCCAGACATCCCGTACTGGAGTGGAGGGAGGGGCATGTTCCGGGAGAGTTTATGGGATTTTCTGGTTGGTTCTTTAATCGTGTCCTGTTTGTTTGCTGTCTGGTCTGGGGTGGTGGGGTGGGGAGTCCTTGGAATGTTGGCCTGAGCAACACAGAGGCCTCTCTGGGGCAGAGGAGGGCAGACATCAGAAAATGGATGTGGAGACAGGGAGGTTTTCAAATGTAAAGAGTAAGGGGTTGGTTGCTAGAATAACTCTGGTCTGTCCCCATCCTGTAGGCCTGTGTATTTCAGAGAGGTGCGTTGGCTGTTGTGGTTTGAACCACTGGGCCTGAGCCCAGTTCCACCTCTGATGGGCTGTGTGACTTCAGCAAATTTCTCAACCTCTCTGTGCCTCCATTCTCTCATTTGTGAAATAATAATAGTAGCACCTACCTCACAGGTTGTTGTTAGGATAAAGTGAAGCTCTAACGTGGAAAAGCACAGAGTAAGGGCTAAATAAATGTTAGCTGGGCTGTGCAAGAGGCATGGAGGATGGGTAGGTCCTTCCAGAAAACTGTTTCTCCTTCAGCTCCACTGACACTCACCGAGCCCTTTGTATGGCCAAGCCACCTACTGGGAATAGGTCCAGTTCTCTGAGCCTATCCCAGGAATGCTCACAGCCTGGGCAGAGGAGTTCTCAAGATCAGATTCTGGCCTCCCAGAGGAGGGGAGAATCAAAAAGGCAACACGGGACTGTGTTCTGAAGGACGAATAGGAGTTCCTTAGGCAGAGTGGTGGGGAGCAATTGCATGTGTAAAGCGACTAGAGTAGAAAGTGAAAGTGGACAACGGGGTGACACACTGTGGTTGGTGACCTGCTCACAAAGGGCCTTGAATGCCAAGCTAAGGAAGTCTGAACTCTGCTCAGTAGACAGGGGGAACAATGGCAAGGTTTCAGGCGTTGTCTCCCCTTACCCCTCAATTTTCTTTCATAACCTGTCATTGCGTCATTCTCGGGGTTGTATGACATGCTACTGACTGCCTTCCCCATTACCTGGTTAGCGCCCGGAAGGTTTATATCCTTTTTCCTCCCAGCTCTTTCCTGGTCTTGAGGAAAGCAGGCCTCAGGAATTACTGAGCTCATTTGTTAGTTGACCTAATTCATCTGGATCCACCTCCTGTAAAACCCTGGGCACCACGCTAGGCACAGTGGAAGGGTGCACAAAGAAGACTTTCGTGGCAATACCATGTCGAAGGTGTTCTGTTCCTAGTCTAAGGTGGCTCTCCCAAGAGGCTATATCACTCAAGGTCGGAAGGCTACCACTCAGGAGGCAAAGAGTTCCACAAGTGGCCGACCTGTTCCAGCTGGGGAATTGGGTCAGGCTAGTGGAGGAGGTGGGCCTTGGAGCACGGGTGGGAGGGGACTCCAGGCAGCACCATCAGCGTGGGCTAAGGCCCGGAGGTGGGAAAGCAGAGGGCACATGTGAGATGCAGCAGTGAGTTCTGCTTGGCTGGAGCTTTCAGTGCTGGAGGGAACGGAGAGAAATAATATCGGAGGGCCTTGAGGGCCAGGCCAGGTGGGGCAGGGAGCCGGGGAGTTTTGTTTGTTTCCCTGTCAGCTTTTAGCTTTGCTGTGGTGCCCTTGATTTTTACACACTGTGGTTCTTTGGAGAAGGGGCACAGAGTGAATTTTTCGGTCTTTAAGATGGGGGTGGGTTGTGGATCCTGTATTTGCAGAAAGGTAACTTATTATGAAGCCATTATAAAAATCCTCAGAGATTTCTGTCTTAATGAAGGAGGCAATTTTTCTCCCATAGATTTTTTTAAAACTTGGGTTTCAAGCGGGGGAATAGCGACACATAATTTATTTCTCCTAGTGCTTGATCTGAGATCCCTTGGGAAAGAACAGGAAAGAATTAGTGAGCTCTATATTACGATTTAATTGCTTGAAGGAAAAATATTATTTTTTATTGTTAGCCATTAGCTGCTTCTAGTTTTATTAAACTCAACCCTCTGCCGAGCACAGCATTAGCCACTTGGAGCTCGCCAGCTCCCTGAGGGGAGGAAAACCCTCAGAATCGTCCCACCTTGTAAAGCAGGGTTACAAGGTGGGATCTGAGTGACCCTGGGGACACTTGCATTTCAGACATCTTGTACTTGACACTGGGCTTAACTCTCTTTCTTTCCTTGTCTTGAGGAAAGGACCCTGTACCTGGGTCAAGCCTGAGTCTCTTATAAGATGAGTGAACTTGGCTTAATCTCCTGTTTTACAGATGGGGAGTTTTCATTCCTAGGAGTAGTTTCTAGGCTAAATGAGACACTGAATACTCTGGTATTCAGTAGGTGCTTGATAAATGCCAGTTAATGAGTTCCAGTACCCTCCTTTGTTTCGGCTCCAGGCTCCAAACTCTTGCCTATTGGGACCCTGCTCAAAGGGCCATCCCCACCCCCCTCCCTGTGCAACTAGGTGGAGGGGAGTGGCCCCACTCAGCCTGACCCCTCCACAATGCTGGGCAGTTCTCCTTGATGCCAGCTCTGTGTCTGCCGTGTGTTGGCACCGAGAGCCTGTGACTTAGACAGGCCCCAGCCCTCAGGGAGCTCCCAGAGGGCTGGATGAATTGTGGTGGTAAAGAGTAGCCAGGGTGGGCCCCTTGTCTGCCTGGGGCACTGGGGAAGACTTCCTAGGCAGATGCTAGGGGCAGTTCTGAGGGACCAGGAGGCATGAACTTACTGGGGCCATGCAAGTCACTTCCCTTCTCTGTGCCTCAGTTTTCTCATCTATAAAAGGGGGATAATGATAGTCTCCAAAGGGGTTGGGGAGAATTAAATCATAAACAGTGCCTGTAACAAACCAAGTACCACAGTTACTTGTGTCTCTGTGAAATGGAGTTGTACCTTACTCTGCTTATCTCCCTGGGCTGATGGGAGGTCCAGATGCAGCAGTCTGCACACTGTAAAGTTCTGTACACCTGTCTTCTCTCAGAAAGAGGGGAGGTGGATGCAGAGACAGAGCTTGGTTCTTGAGTTTGCTTCCAGGAGTGGGTAGGCCCCAAGAAGCCAACCCAGGGCCGTGCTGACAAATGGGCCAGTGTGACCATCAAAGGCTAAGCATCTCCAGCCAGAGCACAGGCAAGTAGTTGGAGGGGTCCAGGAAGAGCTACAGGGTTTTCTGAAGGTGGCTGTGCTGGTCCAGAGAACCAGGCTTGCAGGCGGTACCAGGTCAGTGTGTGATTCCAGCCCAGTGGGGAGAAAGAAAGCTGAAGATGGGGGAGGAAGGCTGACGTTCTCTAACTCCTCAGCCCTGTACCTCGTCACAACCCCAGGGGCAATACTAATACCCACTTTGCAGGTTGTGATGAGAGTTGCTATAACCCTGTGAGATAATATAAGTAATGGAAGTCTTAATACGTGTAAAGTCATAGAAAGTGCTCTGTAACTGATAGATGATATTCCTATTGTTACTGGTACATTCTTCACATTACTCCATTCTTTCCCAGACCTCCCGAGTACATTGAGTAGAGTACATTGGATACCACTTGCTGTTTTATGGTTGTGCTGAATACTTGTATCCCTTAGGCAATGGGGAGCCATGGAGAGCTTTTGAGTAAGGGTATGGCATAGAGCTGGGCTCCGGGATGATTAATCTGGAAATGGGTTTTAGCCTCATTAAGAGGTATGATTAGCTCCAAAAAGGATTTATTGTTTTATGGGATTTTTAAAAAATGACTCTTCAATTCTTTTCCTCTTTAGCTGGGGGGAAAAGAGAGGTTGGATGAGAAAGAAAAGAAAACTTGTGTTAAGGAAAAAGGAGGCAGTTGGAGGGAGTGAGGTATTTAACAGAGATAGGAACAGTGGTCTGTAGAGCAGATCTGGGGTTGCCAGACAGTGTCCCCAGATCAGGTTGTGGGTATGGAGATGGCCTTATCCCTTCACCCCATTCATGTGGGACTTGAGAGTAATCATGATATAGATGATCTCTGTGCCTTCAGAGAGGCCAGCCTCCAGGGTGGGACTGGTTTGAATGTGGAACTTGGTAATGCTGATGGGTGTGACTCTGGATTCGGATGGAAGGGAGAAGTGAGGTTGGGATTGACCATGAAAGGACAGAGGCCATTTAGAGAAACTGGAAGTTCGATAAGGTGGAGCTGTGCACAGATGAAGGACCCTTTTTTAGCAAATCCGGAGCTCAGCCAGTATATGATTTGATGCTGGCTGAGTGGCCTCAGGGAGTGGCCAGAGGAAAAGCTAGAGGGGAGACTGGGGGATGGGAGGGGGGAGAGGAACTGGTAGAGCAGGGAAGTTCAGGGAGATGGGGGAGTGTGGGTGAATAGGGCACTCAGCTCCTCTGAATGTGTATGCATTTGAGCTTCCCAGGCTTCATCCCCAGTGATTCTGACTTGAGGAGTCCTGGGCAGACCCAAAAATCAGCATTTTAAACAAGAGTCCGTGGATAGAAGGCAAAGGAACAGGCTCTGAGCACACTGATTTAGGTCCACCCCCAGCTCCCATGGTGGGCAGAAGGGATGATGCAACAGGCAGCAGTTGGTGAGAGGGGCTGGGCCTAGAATGAGGGTAGGAGGGACTCCGTGGGGATGAAGCTAGTGCAGGGAGAGTGAGAGGAGGTGGGCCCTAGCCTGGCCTGGGTGGGGGACCCTGGCCTGGGTGGCTGGGAGTGAAGTTTTGGAGAGCTTTGTTTAAAAGCTTGCCATGATCGATGGTAAAATTGAGGGTACATGGGGATCCACGAGCTGGGTGGGGACTAGACAGGGCATCAGTCCCGGAAATCAAACTGAAGGGTCAGAAGTAAGGGTTCACCGTTAGGGAGACAAAGGAGGGCCAGAGCAAGCTGTTGGTAGTGTGGACGGTGAGGCTACAGTGGGTCCTTCCCAGAGAGATAGGGCCAAGGTAGAGCCAGACCAGTAACCTCCCTGAGCACCTCACTCTGGGTCCCTTGAAATCCCTGCAGATCTTCCAGCTAGTGACTGGTGAGGCCCAGAGCCTGGCTGGGGATGAGTACATTGTGCTGTGAGGGGTAAGTGGTCCCAGCACTGGTGAGGGCTGCAGACCAGGGAGCTAGTATTACAGGTGGGGAGAGATGCCCAGACTCTCCATTCATTCATCCACTGTTAGCTCATCAAATATGAATCAAGAGCCAGGCGCTGAATAGGCAGCTTTCCTATGCTCCCTTCCTTTTTGAGAAGCAGTGCTGCCTGGTGGTTAATAAAGAATGGGGCCCTAGAGCCTGGGGTTGCATCTCCCTGGTCCTTTATCTGCTTGCTGGGCAGCCTTGGCAAAGGTGCTTAATCTTTGTGTTTCATCTGTGAATAGGGGGAAATAATTCTGCCCACCTCAGGGGGTTGTCATGATGATTAAATGTCTAAATACAAAGTGGTTAGAATGGTACCTGGTTTTTATTACTCTTGCTCCAGCCACACCCTTGGACAGTCCATGCCACGCACTATCACCAGCATTTGTTCCTACTCACGCCATTCCCTCTGTCAGAATGCGCTTTCCTCCCATCTCTGCCTGTTAAGGCCCAGCTCAAGTATGCCATCTTCTGACTCTCTCTTTCTTAGCTGTAAAAAGGGGTTACTCATTCCTGCCCTGCCTGCCTCACTGGGTGACAAAGGGAAAAAGAGACAGTCTTGGCCCCCTGAGCAGCAGTGTGCACTGTAAGCTTCTCTCCAGTCTTTTGTTTGTTTTATTGAGTCCATTTTACGATGTAGAGGTGGAGGCTGAGAAGCACTTACTGTGTTAAAGAGTCTTCCCTGCATCCAGCGTCTAGCCAGTTAGTTTAGGCAGAGGCCACCTGATGTTGGGTTCTGGGAGGAGACTCTGCCATGCCCCACGTGAGATTGGTTGGAGCTGTCCCGGCTGTCCCGGAAGGTCTGATCACAGACCTTCACGGGGCCTTGGTGATCAGCCCCTTCCCCATCATGGGAGCTGGAGAGGTGTGTGTGTGTGTGTGTGTGTGTGTGTGTGTGTGTGTGTGTGTGTGTGTGTTTCAGACAGCTCATCTCTGCCTGTGGCCTTGAAGATGCTTCAACGTGGTACTGAGTGGGTGCTGAGGGGTGAGACTTACTTGCCCCTGGTTCAGGCTCCAGCTGCACCAGCTGCTGTTTGATTCCTGTTTTCTGCTCCTTTTGGCCAGTGCTGAACGCTGGGGACCCAGAGATGATTCAGGTCCAGGCCTGTCTCAAGGAGCTCATAGCTGAGTGGTCAGGCAGCCGGGTATGAGATAATGACCACATAGAGTGACTCAGGGTTGGGGAGCCCAGAGGGAGCATCATTCCCAAAGGGGTGTGCTGCCTGGACAGCCAGGAACCCTCCTTCTGCCCTCCCCTTCCTGCCCATGTCTGTACCTTCAGGCCCGGCCTGCCTCTGCTGGACGCCCCCTCTGCCCTATCCCCTTAGAGCAAGGACCAGGCCTGTCATAGTGCCACTGCCCCCTGCCATGTGTGTCTTGCTGCCTTAACTCCAGACATACTGAACCATGAACTCTTTCCTCACAGCACTGTGCCTTCGCCTCTGCTGTTCCCTCTGCTGGGCTGCCCTTCTTTATGTTTGTGCCTAACATTTCCTACCTGCTTTTCAAAATTCAGCTCAGATATCACCTCTGTGATGCCTCCCCTGGGACCGCCTTCTCTCCAACTGGGCCTGTGGCCCTTCTGTGCTCCTAGCACCCCTTCTCCTTTCTCTGTGTCTTTCTAATTCATGCTGTTGACTGAATGATAAAATGAATGGATGGACTGTAACTTTGAGCTGGTTTGTTAACCTCCCCCATCTCACAAGTGTGGTGTCTATGGAGACAATCAAATAACCCGAGAGAAAGTGCTCATTATCCACAAAGTGCTATTAAAAGTAAAGGCAGTGCTACCATTTCTAAAATCACCATGATTGTGTTTTATCTCTCCTCTCCCCTAGTCAATGTCTAGCATAGAGTTGGCCTCTGACCTGGGGGGATGTGGCTGGTACCAGATCTGCCAACTCCTGGGTCTTGGGAGACTCTGCAACAGGTGCCCCTCTAGAATTCTGAAAGTGCTCACCGAGTGAATTCTCCACTATTCAGTAAAACTCGAATATTGTCAAAGTGAGAACACTGATTTATTGACTAACTCATTTAGCAGATTTTCCTTTAACACCTACTGTGGTACATGATACTTTATGGGTGCTCTGGGCCTGCATTTGGGGAGCTTATGGTTTAGTGGGGAAAGGAAGAGTCAGACAAGGGAGAGGCACATGTTGTAGAAACTCAGAGAAGGAAGTTCTCTTCCCCAGTGAGGGCAAACCAGGGAAGACATCCTGGAGGAGGGGGCATTTGCCCTGGACTTTAAAGAATGGGAAGGGTTCTAGTGGTGGTGATGGGAGGGAGAGCAGAGAGGGTGGTGGGAAAGGCAGGCACAAAGGTGTGGAGGAAGGCTGGTGCCTGCTCACTCAATTCAGCAGGAACTGGCACATCTGCCCCAGGAAGGAAAGAGATCCTTCTCCGCTCCAACCCTCCTGTCCTCCCACTTCCCCACCTTTCCCTTGCTAAGTGCTCAGAGCACGTGTTGTAGGGACTAGTCAAAATATAGACTCAGACGGATTTATCCCCTGTGAGCCCATGGTCGCATTCCTGGGCACACGAGGGGCCCGGCTCGTGGAGGTGTTTGCAGAGAAAACAGAGCCTAATGAGAGTCTGATGAGGTGCTCGCCATGAACCAGGGGTGGAGCAGGCATCGCCTGCCACACACACGGGTGCAGGAAACACTGCTTATCTGCAGTGGGGCCAGTCTGGTCTCTAGTAGGGGAGCCCCCCGGGTCCTTAGCCTCAACAGTGGTCCTGATGGCATGAAGGAGGGTGGGAATCCCACATGCCTGAGGTTGGTCGAGCTGTGTGGCCACTGGTGGTCTAGTTTTCCTTTGTGACTGTTTCCTAGTCTGTGGCAGATGGATGTCACTGGCCTCCTGAGCTGGAAGGAAAGGCAGATATAGGGAGGTGAGCAGCTAGACTGGAGCCTGCACCTGGGAGCCTTGACATATGGGGGCAGTTGTCCTTTCACCTGCTGACGTGGCTCTGCTACCAGGGCCTAGGGCTGATAATCCCAGTTAACTGGAACCCTCACTATCCAGAATTCCAGCCTCATTGTCCTCGCAGTTCAGAGGAGGTGGCCAGATGGTATAGCAAAGACTCCTGGAATGGGGGGGCAGGAGGCAGGCCTTTGGTCCAGCGCTGTCACTTCTTAGCTGGGTGGACCCATCATTTGTTGAGCAAATCTCACGTATTGAGGAGGAAAGTAAACACACTGTAGCTGGGTGACCTTTAGGAAGGAAAGGGTAACAGGGATATAATAGAATCTCCCAAGAGGCATCATTATGAGGATTAAACTATGCAAGGCCTGACACAAGAACTTAGTGCTTTGAATTTGGGTAAAAGCAGGGTTGGAGGGTTTGAGGTAGGTGTTGCCTCAAAGTCTTAAAATTTCTGGGAATAAATAAGTAGTAAAAGAACTCCATGGGAAGCCTTCAGGAGACCTTTACTTCCTTTGCTCCTGCCTGTTACCCCCTACTCAAGAGAGTGTCTGAGAGCCACAAGTGGGTGGGAGCTTGAGGGGTATAAAAGGTGTTGAGCTGGGACTCACTTCCCTCTTGTGACTGCAAAAGAAGTGAGTGGCCCCCTCCCAAGTCCAGCTTTCCTGCCTGGCTCTGGTTCTGGCTTCCACCTCCCTTTGCTCATCTGTCTCCATCCTGTAAAGATCTCATAACTCAAGAAATGCTGAGTTTCAACCCAAGCTCTGCTTCTCAGAGTCTGTGTGACCTCAACCAAATCACTTGGCCTCTCTGAGCCTGTATCCCCACAGGAAAAATCCTAGCATTGGAATAGCTCTTCAGAGCCTCCTACACACAGTGCTGTATCCTTTGCATATCAAAGCCAGGGAAGCACTTAACACTGTCTGGAAGTTCAGTTAGGTGACAGACACGGTGATCCTGTAGGATATGGTCTGACCTCCTGAGCAGGTGGACAAAGTCTTTTATGACCTGGCCCCAATAAACTGCTTCTTTCCTGCTTCTATTTTGGCCACCCTGAACTTTTCTCATCCTCTGAACATACCATGTTCTCTTATGATTCGGTGCCTTTACATAGTCTCTCTTTTCTTGGCTGGAAAACTCCTATTTATCTCTCAAAACCCAGCTCAGATGTTCCCTCTCTGAATCCTTCCCATCTCTTTCCAGTAGAGTTACTTTGACCAGGTACCAGCATTCTTACCCTGTGCTTTAGTTTATCTGCTCCCTGCTCTGAGCTTCCTAAGGAGAGGGAGAAGAAGAGTCAGCTTCGTCTATGTCTCAGGGTCTGGCACAGACCAAGCAAGTATCATTTTCCTGTGCTTGAGTTTTGCTCCATTCCCCACCTGCTCTTCTCTTCCATGTTGAAGGGAAAAGACAGTACTGAGGGTGAGAACAAAGCAGTGCCCTTTCTCGGAGAGACCGAGGAGCTGGTGGAAAGTAGAATGGGTCTGAGCCAGGGGAGAACTGACCTGCTAATGTTCTGCTTCCAAAATGGGCTGCAAGGGAATTTTCATTTGTTTGTCTATCTGTCTGTCCATCCACCCAGCCATCATTTAGTGAGAACCCAGCTTCATTGCTCTAGTCCTCAAGTAATCAGTGGAGGATCAGAGAGACCCTACCTGAAGGGGTCTGCAGTCTGGTGGGAGAGATGGAGGGAAAAGTGACAGTGGAAGGGGTGACTGGTATGATGGAGGGAAGTCCCTGGGCCTGAGAGCTGAGAGGAGCCAGCCCAGCAGTGTGGTGTGAGTGCACCTGAGCTGGGCATATGACCGATGGAGAGATGTGAGCTCGATGAATGGTCCGGGCAGAGGAATGGGCATGTTTCCAACAGAACCTGTAGATGAGAGTTGATGTGTCCATGGTGGGGTGGGAAGGTCACAGGTCAGGCTGGAGGGGTCAGCAAGGGAGCAGTTCCTGTGGCCAGATGGTCGGGGATAGAGGTGGCTGTGATCAGATCTGGCTGTGGTGGTGGCATCAGGGAGAGGAGGAGTGGATCCGGCTCTGCTATTTGAGACTTGGCGACTGATTGTATGTGAAAGATGAGGGCGAGGGAGACAGTCACGGACAAGTGGGGAAGTGACAGTTGTTTCAGGAAATAACTCGTTGGAAGAGAGGAGAAAAACACAAAGAACTCAGCAGGGATCTCTGTAACTCAGGGTAATTTTGGCTTTGGAGAGCCAGCCCTGCTAATCAGATTGTAAAAATCAGGTACTGGGGTTTTTGCAGAGAATGAAGCAGATCAAAGCCAGGGTCGATTAGGCTCTGATTAAACATTGCCGAGGAGGGTCAGACTCATTACCCAGGAATGTACACAGGCCGGCAGCGCTGACGGGGGATAATAACAGATCGCACCCGGCAGCGCAGACACTGCGGCGCTCTGGGGACGCGGTGCTCCGCGGCAGGGCGGCCACAAGGAATGGTATGTCCGTGGGCTGCAATGGGAATGAAGGTGGCAGGGGCGTGTGTAGAAGTCTAGTTCCCTCTTTGTGATCTCTGTTTCCTTCTCCGCAGCCCCTGTGGACAGGACTGCTCCTGCAAGCTGGGTGTTGGCTGAGGTCACTGTTTTCCACCTTTGCATGCTTGCTCTTGCCCTTCCTGCTGTGTTAAATGCCTCCCTCACCCTCTTCTATCTTCTGTTTCTCTCCAGGACACTGATTGCTCGCACCTCCTCCCAGAAGCCTTCCCTGACCCCCAGCCTGGGTTAGGTGTCTCCTCTAAGTCCCCACAGACCCTATCACTAGGGGTTGTCATGGTCTATTTCCGTGTGAGTCCCTCACTGGCAGTGTGCCTCTCCATGTCCTGTGTGTCCAGCTCAGGTCCAGGCACAGAGCAGATGTCAGGCTGTGTTCACTGATCTGGGCAGAGCCAAGTCCCTGAAGCTACACGGCTGGGAAGAGCAAAGCAGGGGCGGGCTCTGCCTGTCCTGGGAGCAGCCCCAGGACTTCAACTGAGAGGAGCTCGTGGGTGGGGGTGGGGTGCTGGGAGTCTGCTGGCCAGGCTAAGGAGTCCCCAGGTATCTCACTCACCTGCTGCCCAGCTGAGGAGAGGCATTCTGCTCCACCATGCTGGGGTGCATAAGGAAGATTCATTGGAAGGGAAGATCGGAATGAGTACCAGGCTGAAGAGTGCAGACTTGATCCTCTGGGCACTGGGGAGCCACTGAAGGTTCTTGATTCGGGGGCACTGACAGAAACGGAGCTCAGTTTCTTCTTCTGTGAGAATGGGATCTCAGAACAACCAGCTGCCCTGGTGGATCTGACTGGATTAGCTGCTTCACCTTGCAGTAGTGGGAGGCATACTTGCACTGGCCCCATACATGATCCCAGGGGGCCCAGGCTGGTCCTGACCACCGAGAGGCCACATCAGCCCAGGAATGAGAGGGAGCAGGGTTGGGCTAGTCTGAAATCAGGCTGAATTTGGTTTACATACTCCACAAACATACACCTACTGTGTGCCAGCTCTATGCTGAGCCCTGGGAATGATCTGGGGTTCTGGCAGCCTGGCTCCCTCTGGGGACTGGAGGAGGAGCTAGACTACAGAGGTCTGGGAGGGGAGGGTGCCCATTGAGTGAGACATGGATGCCTCCAGGCCTGGCTGGGAAAATTTGGGGTTTAGAAAGAAGGAACACAAAAGCCCTTAACCTCCCAGCTGGAATGTGGACACTTCATCCAGCCTACTCTTCTGTCCCTCCTCCAGCCCCATAAATGTCCAATTTGGGGAAAGGATGCAGCACTAAGCCCCGACAGAATACGGTTGATTAAGAAACTGAGCTCCATAAAATTGTCTGCGCTCTGGCATGCTGGTGGGTTGGGAGAGTCACCTAACCTTAGGCCTGGAAAGGACTGTACAGAGTCCTCATCATTCCAATCCAGGCCCTCCTGATGCCTGATCCCTTCTGTAGTATCTCCAGCAGGTGACCACCCTGTGTGTTCTCAAGTATCTCTGAGACAGGTGCTCACTACCTTTGCCGTGTACCCACGTCTGGATCGTAACACTCATTACCTGAAACATGCATTCACTGGGCACCTGGGTCGTTCCTTCATTCCACATTCCTGCCCGCTGCCAGGCCTCCTGGCAGTGCTGGAAACACGGGTTTGCTAAGGTGAGTACTGGCTTCCATCCTGTGTGCTCGCTGCCAGCCAGGCATGGTGCTGACTCACCTGTACCATTTGATGTCACTTGACTCACGCAGGGACTCTTCATGGTAGTTGGTACCATCATATTCCCATTTCACAGATGGGCCCCACAGAGGTAGAGCAACTCACCCAGGGTCACACAGGAAATAAGAAGCAGAGCTGGGGGATTGAACCCAGGACTCATACCCATGGTCTCTGCTCTTGGTCACTGTGTTCCATGGCTTGCTGAGAGGGGGCCTTCGGTGAGGGGCTCAGGCTCTGGAGACTGCCTGCCTGGGTTTTTAGTCACATCCATGGGATGTGAGGACTATTGTAATGGAATTAATGGCCATAAGAGCTCAGAGGAGGGCCCAGCCCTTGATAAATGCTCAGGGGTTGTTAGCAGTGAAGGTGGGGGAGTGAGGAAGTGGGACCCCAGACTCCACATACCAAGACTGAGCCTCACCTGGTGTCCCAGGCTGGGTGAAGGATTCCCTTGGAATTATTCTTAATGACAGCTCTGACTCCTTACTTGTAGGCTGTCTGCAAGCCCTGCCATTTTGACCTCTTGGGTCTTACTTGAGTGTGTCCACATCTTTCCATCTACACTGTCACTGTCCAAGTCCAATCTTGGCCAACTGCACTGACCTCCCAGCTGGTCTCCCTGTTTTCCCTCTAAGCTGTTTCCCACCCTGTAGTTAGGGTGACCTTTTTATAACACAAATCAGATCCCATCACATACTCTTACCCTGCTTAAGACTTTACTAGTCTGTTGTTGTTTTCAGAATAGCACTCACATTTTATACCTTGGCCCACAGGGTTCTGTGAGATCTGGCCCCGACTGCTCTTTGACGTTATACCTTGATGGCCGTCCATACTCTAATCACACTAACATTCTTTCCTTCCCTTCCAAAGCAGTTACTTCTGCCGTAGGGCCTTTGCACAGGCTATTCCCTTGACCTGGAATGCCCTTCCTTCCTCTGCTCACTTAATAATTACTCACAATTCATATCTCAGTTCAAATGTCACTTCTGCAGGGAAGCCTTCCCTGACTTCTCTCCTATGTTCTCATAGCTCCCTGTACACACCTCTCATGCCGCTAACAGAGTTTATGATGCATTTATTTAGCACCCTCACTAGGTGCTAAGCTCAAGGCAGGGACATCTCTTTAGCTCATCATTATGTCCACAGTGCCTGGCATATAGTAGGTCCACAGCAAATCCCTGTTGACTGAAAGTTCAGAGGAAAGAAAGGCAAGGTACTTGGGGGCTTTGGGAGGAGAGGAAGAGACTCCAGTAGACCTGGCCTGAAGATGGTCAGCATTTCCAGGGACCCTCCCTGCAAGAGCTCCTCTTCGTTGTGACATTTGGCTGGAAAGCTCACCAGTTATGGGTTTCTTTGGGTCAGCTGACATCCTCCTTCAGCCTCCACGACAGCTCTCTGGGAGGCAAGGGCAGACTGGATGAATAAAGCCAGCCTTTCTGTTGGACACCACACCTGGCTTCCTGTCCAGGTCCTGTTCCTGCTTCTCTGTGAGGCCTTGGGGCCGCCCCTTCTCTTTTCTGGGCCTCAGTCTCCCCATCTGTAAAATGGCAGGGCTGTCTGAGGAGATCTTGAAGTCCCTTTCTACTCTCTGGTCATATGATTTAATGTGTTACTGCTCACCCTCCCTTTTTGGTCAAAGACAGATCCTCATAGATTGACTGATGGCAAAAGGACCTCTCCTAATTCTTTTCCTCCTTGACTGCCATCTGTGGCTCCGAAATTATTGCTCTTGAAGAATCAGTTCAGAAAGCGTGGGTGTGTTCTAATGAGTGATGCCAAATCCACCCTTGGGTCCTTGGCATCTGCTTGTGTCCCTGCATTCTTTATGGGACCCATGTTGAAAGGTAATCCACAGAGGAAGGCCCTATTCTGATTACATTCAGTTTATTTCAGTCACAGCTGCAGGGTGAGAGGTAAATGGCCCTTGGCCCCACCAGCTTGTGAGCTCCTCGCTCAGGGACATGGGGACTGTACCCGATTGACCTCTCATCCTCCGGCCTAGCCCAGGGCCTGCCGCCAGGTGTCAGCTCTGTCAGTGACTGTTTGCTGAACAGCTGAAGGAGAGAATGAATGGTTGCAGAGTGGGTCCCGGGCTCGGGGTTGTTGAAGGGCTGTAGAGAGGGAGAGAGTGCTTACCTTTACAGCAGGAAGCATCTGTGCAGGGCTGGTGCTGAATCCGGCTGGAATGGCCCTAGCCGGCCAGATGCCAAGACTTTATTGCATGCAGCACAGCAATTTCAAATTTCCTTTATTCTCCAAGAACCGATGAATTAGTTGAAAGATTAAGAACACTTGCAAAGTAGCTGACAAAGTGGTTTAAGTTAGTGTAGTATAAACTCAGCATAGGAGCGTGTGTGTGTGTGTGTGTGTGTGTGTGTGTGTGTGTGTGTGTGAGGGGGAGGGTCAGGAAAGGTCCCTGAGACAAGGAACAAATGCCTGATTGGGTGCTTGTGGCTCTACGGAAGGATATAAAGGGAGATCAGAAAATAGGTTTGAGTCCAAGCCCTGCCACCTACCAGCAGCGTGGCCCATAGCACGTTATTTAGCTTGTGAGCCATTTGGGAGAAGGTGAGATGTTCATCATAAGCTCCCTGAGGGCAGGGGCCATGTCTAGGTCCTAGGCACCCACATGTATAATGGGACAGGTGGTCACTGGTGGGCTCGGGCCCTTTCATCTGCCCCTTCCTGGTAGTCCTTGCATAGCTGTCACCATCTTGGAGCTGTGGAGGTTTCAGGAAGCCTGATCCTTTGCTTTGTCAGCGCAAAGAGAATGTGAATGTTCTCTTTCTGGGCTACCTTTGACTGGACACACTTGCCCAGGCCAGCAGGGTCCATTTCTCTCATTTTGCTCGCAGTTCTTTTTTTACCTGAATTTTCCCAACTCTTTTTACCGGGTCCAGGCCCCTCTCCTGCCTTGATGGTCTTTGCCCACCAAGGGCTGCGTTCCTGGTTCTGAGGAAGAGAGTGCCATGTGTCCATCACCCAGTCCAGTTGCTCAGAGCTGGGCACACGTCTTCATGCAGCCACAAACTCGAGAGAGAGAGCCCTGCTCTCCCGCTGCGAGTGTGGATCCCAGGGCACCCAGAAGAGTGCTTTCATTTTACTCTGTGACTTAATTTTGGAGACTCAGAGGCTTGTATGGGCCCAGGGCTGGGAAAAAGGACCTCCCTCTGACACTGGCAGATGGTATCAGTGTAGTTGGGCCCAGGGCCCAGGAAATGTTTACCCAGCTGTGTCCAGGGTTGAGATTATCTGGCCAATGTCTGCTGCAGAGTGGAGGTGTCAGATGGTGGCAGATATGTGTGCCATCACCTTTCAGAGAAGTTCTCCTTGGGTATAAGGGGTAAAGCTGTCGCCCACGGTCAATTTCAAGTCTTCAGATATGTCTCACCATGATCATTTATAGCAGTGACATTGGTCTGATATTTTATTCCTATTGTTTGCTTATTAGGGCTAATAGGTCTTAACATATGTTCAAATGGCCTGAGCAGCTTTGGTTTTGGAATGTCTTTTGTTCATTTATTCGGCATGTGCCAGGAGCATCACACACACACTTGCCTACACCTAACTCCTTCCCAAATAGGATTGATCTGTTTTCTGACCATGTGAGTTTTAAAACCTTCTTTGATCACAACAGGATGATAAGCCCTCACATTTCCATGTTGTTTACAGTTCACATTCACGTTTTTCTTCCATTATTTCATCTAATGTCCATGAGGTAAGGGAATTTTATCTCTGTTTTATAAGAGAAGGAAACAGAGGCTCAGAGAGGTTAAGTGTCTTGCCCAAGGTGACACAGCTTTGCCAATAGCAGAGCTCTGTGGCTGTCTTCTCCGCAGTGCCCTAATCTGGGACTGGTGGCATGGATGGCAGGCCCCATGCTCATAACGTGGAGAGCATCCACCTCCTGCCAAAGAGCAGAGATTTGTATAAAGGGGAGTCCGTTTCCTTAGTCTGCTTGAGTCTCATAGTGTTCCTACCTCTGAAATCAATGTGGTGGAAATCTCTCTCCTTGCCTTCCCTTATGAGGACATTAAGGACAAATGCTGTATTTGATATGAAAAGATTTTAATGCTTTTAGTAGGTGAGACAGAATGTGCCATTAGACCCTTCCTGGAGCCAGTGGAGGCTCTTTCCCTCTCTCCCTCCTTGCCACCTCCCTCCTTCATTCAACAGATGTCTGGGAACCACTGCTCTGTGTCCAGCTCTGGGCTGGGCACTGGGGCTCAGAGACTCTGACCTGGTACCTGACCTTGAGGAGTTCATAGAACTTGGCCGTGGCCATCCCCAGGCCAGCCTGCCTCAGCAGCTTGGATATCATTCTTTACAAAAAAAGACTGACAAGCCCTAGCCAGATGGCTCAGTTGGTTAGAGCGTCATCTCCATACACCAAGGTTGTGAGTTCGATCTCTAGTGAAGGCACATACAAGAAGCAACCAATGAATGCATAAATAAGTGGAACGACAAGTCAATGCCACCTCTCTCTCCCCCACCTTTCTCTCTCTCAAATCAATTAAAAAAAAAAGAAAAGAAAAAGAAAGAAAGAAAGAAAAGACTGACAAGTTGTGGGGAGAAGCAGAGAAGTGGGGCTGGCCCTGCCCTCACGGAGGCACCCTGTGGCCAGCACTGTGCCAGGGGCTTTCCAGACCTCCCATTTCCTCCTCACAGCAGTGCAGAAGGCAGGCATGTGCTGTCCAGGTTTTACAGCTGCGGAAATAGCCTCAGAGCAGCATAGTGACTTGTCCAGGGTTGCACAGCTGGCACTGAGCTTTTATCTCTGTGATTCTGAAGCCCAGATTTACTGTCTGGACACCTTGCCTCTGAGTAGCCCCCTCGAGGTTCTGCATAAATGCAGGAGGTAGACAAATGGAGGTAGAATGCAGGCTTTCTGGGCCCTGACCCAGAGAGACTGGTAAAGGGTGTGCTGTGTGCCCATCACCCAGTCCAGTTACTCAGAGCTGGGCACCCATGCCCTGTGGTTTGCGGCAGGGTTCTGGGTCTCTGGGTCTTCATTTCTGGGCAGCCCCCTCCCCCTGAGCATGCCAGGGCTCCTGCTGGAGCAGCAGATGCTGCAGGTCAGATGTTCAGCCTCACATCTGGTCTCCCGCCTCCTTTCATCTGAAACCCAACTCAGATTGTCTCAGTAAACAAACAGTAAATTCAACAATACAATCTTCTTGAAATGCCTTGTAGTTATTTTAAGGCTGTTTGGGGGTTTATTTTAATTACGGGCCCGGCTCCCACAGTCATCCAGCTGCTGCTGGGGGCATTTGTGTCTGTTGCCTCCCTCCCCTCTGTGGACCGTGGACCCTGTCCCCTCCCACCAGAGGCCCAGGGTGGCCTGGGGTCGTGAGGGAGATAGAATGAGGTGTAAGGCCACTCCCTCCCATGTCCAGCCACTATGTCTAAGAACCTGCTGGCTGCGGTGACCTAGAGGCCGGCTTCAGTTGTGGGCCTGGCCAGAGGGAGACCTGGAGGTAGGGGCATCATCTTGCAAGCTGAGGAAGGGTCACTAGGAAAGGAGCCACAGAGCCTGGCTTTAGATTCACACTGGTTACCGGGACCACAGGCACACCCCACTTTACAGCCGAAATGGTCTGCAGAGTTAGATCCAAATAAGTCAGATTTTCTGACTAGAAGAATGACCCTGGGGGTCATCTTGTTCAGTGCGTTTCTTTTACAGTTAAGGAGACAGGTCCAGAGAGGGAGGGGGCTCACTTCCCCTCCTCACCTCCCCCAGACCTGAGGCTTCGCTTTTGCTCTGCCCCCAGCTACTACTGTCTGAGTCCTGGCTAGTAGTACCAGCTAACACCCCCCACCCCACCCACCCCTCCTCAGTGATGTGCATTTAAATTAGTGGTTCTGGAAGTCTGAAACCTCTAAGTCCCTGGGGAACTGGGCACTCCTGGTGGATGTGAATGTTTGGACAGGCCGTGGCCTGATGTTTCTGTGCCCTTTTTGCCTCCCCACAGTGGCTTCTCCATCATGGCTTGGGTGGCAGGTCCCAGCTCTGTCTCATGAGTATGAATTAGAAGATATTGGGGCTGGGGTCCAGAGACCTGTTGTTTTGCGTTATGCCAGGCAAGAGATCTAACCTCTCTGGGCTTCAGTTTCTGCATCCTTTGGGGGTTGAACAGCCTCAGCCCATTTCAGGTCAGTATCTGCTGAGCTGTCAGAGAACTGATCATTTGTCTTTGTGCTTTGGAGACAACTCTGTAGTGAGGCTCTTGTCCATAGGCTCCCTCAGGAGTGTGGTGTACTGGTACATAGTGTTGATCTCCAGGAAGGGGTGGCAGGGCATCTCCAGGGACTGATATGGTGGGGAGTGCAGATAAAAAGATGGTGGGAACTCACTGCCTCAGGAGCATGGGGGGAACAGGCTCAGCTGAGCTCCTGGCCCTCCACAGACTGTGTTCCCCAAGGAGCCTATGGTGCTATGGATCACTGGGCGAATACTACATTTGGGGTTGTTTTCTACGTGGCAGGCACAGTGGTAGGGACTTCAGGTGTTTTTATTCTCACAACAGCTCTGGCAGGAAGACACTATTATCCCCATTTCACACACAGGGAGACTGAGGCTCAGAGGGGAAAAGTAATACCCTGAGGCTTCGCAGCAGGGAGGGACCTCCCTGAGACCTTGCTCCTCCCCTGAGGGAGAGGAAGGACTGGAGGCACTCCTACAGAAGGTCAGTTTCTTGAGGTGATGACAGAGAAGAGAGGAGGCAAGCAGGCATGCAGATCCCAGAGATGGTGTGAGAGCAAGTGAGAAGTGAGGGTGCTCCTCGCAGCCGGGGCCAAGTCCAATCGGAGCGGGGCCCAGGCCCTGGGAGACGTCTGGTCTAGGCCTGGCCAAGGCCCCTCTATTTATTTGTACATCACCAGATGTAAACTAATTTGTTTAGCAAGAAAAAACACATTTTTATTGCCTTCCAAACGGAGCTGTTTTTCCTCCGCTGGCCGTGGAGCGTTGCACGGCCAGGCTCGGGAGCAGAACTTTTGGGAACAGGCTGAGGTGTTGGTGAAGCACGGCTGTCATTTACAGGGTGTTTCTCCCCGGTGGGCCCTGGAGCCAGCAGACCCGGATTCCAGTCCCAGCTCCGTCACCACTGGCTGGCAACTTTGGCCAGTTTTCTGGCTGCTTTGCGCCTCCATTTTCTCACCCGGAAGATGGGGATGACCATGTGCCCTGCATGGACAGAGCCTCTCTGGTGCCACCAGTCTGGCTTATTGGTGAAAAGCCATCATTATCTCCCATTTTGAAGAATCTACAAACTGCACCCTGTTGATGACACCATTCACCCCAGCATGAAGCTCATATTCCTTACGTGCATTATAATTGAGCTGTGGATAGGGGTGTGCCTTGTCCTCACAGGGAGAAACAAGGATTGCACCCTGGGGGAGGGGAAGGGAGGAAAAAGAGCTTGGGTTACTGTGAGCATCACTTAATCCTTGAGATTGAGGTCACATCACTTAACCCCTGACACCCTGAAGAATAGGTATTTTTGATATTCCCATTTTGCGGATAAGGCTCAGAGAGGCCAGAGGGCCTGCTCAAGGTTGCATGACCACTAAGTGGGATTCAAAGGCACGTTTGTCCAGAGCCCATGCTCCTTCTGGTGTGAGGCAAGAGTGAGAGATAAATTTTAATAACTTCAATTGGTTATTAAAGCTCCCAGTTCCTAAATGAGGCCAAGGAGGGGGGATACAGGCATGGCTCAGCTGTAGAGGGTGGTACAGGGCACTCGGGAAGGTTGGGATGGATGATGCCCTGGCCCCAGGACACAAACATTGAACACTGGAAGGCTCAGCCTGATTATTGGAGGACTGGTGCCTTGCTTGCTTCTGTCTGAATTTCCTTAAAGAACATGTCTGTGACAGGCCCAGTGGGTAGGTGATATCTAATTGAGGACCTCCTGTGGCCACACCTGTGCCTGGCATGGGGGCCTGCCCGCAGGGGCCCCGGGGTGCAGAGGGGAGATAGAAAGATCATTGGGGAAGATCAGGGCCTACTGATGGGGGAGCGATTGGAAGTCTTCAGCTTGAAGGTGCCAGAGTGTGTGTGGGGGGTGACACTGGGCTGTCCCCCAGCAGCTGGGGGGCTGGTCCAGCATAGCCAGGCTGTAGGGGAGATCAAGCTGGGCCAGGAAGGGTGCTTCTCTATCCAGGCCTGGGCCCACTGCTCTCAGAGCTCTAAGGAGAGCCAGGACTACTGCCTAATCGGTCTTTTCGTAGTCCCTGTTCCTCAAATGAGGCCACTGAGACCGATGCCTTTGGGGTCTGTGGAATGAGGTTCCCCAATTGTTGCTTCCCAGACTTGACCAAAAACCTCAAACCCCAGACCAGAGCAAATGGTGTTAATTTGCTGAATCCCAAACCAAATCCAAGAATTATTTTTTTTCCTGAACTGTGAACCAAGTCGACAATTTCTTCCTCAAAATAAAAGAAGGTCTGTTCAAGAAATTTTAAATATTAACTGTGCCTCTTTTTCCCCTTCTGCTTTTGCCTGGGGATTCTTGGACAGGGTCCTGGTGGCTGCTGGCTCCAGGCTGGACTCTCCGGGCCAGGTAGAGAGAGGTGGGGTCGAGTGGGGTGGCAAGGGGTGCTGTTCCGGAGGTGGTTGTGGGGGAGGTGGTGAACGAGGTGTGAGGACAGTGAGGTGGAAGGGGCTCTGGCCCAGGAGCCAGAAGACCTGGATTCAAATCCAGGTTTTGCTGCTGCGTGCCTCTGTGAGAGCTACACATCTCTAAATCTCTGTTAAATCGAGGAAAACAATCCCCTTGCGTACGGAGTTGTGAGGAGCTATCCCCTGAAAGTGTCTTGCAGCCAGCAGTGAGCAGTGACCAGACAATGACACCCATAGTTTGCACATTTCCTTGTTTCCACCTTTTGTTAGATTTCTCCAGACAAGCCCTAGGAGTAGATGATATTTTCCCTGCTGGCTTTGGGGAATCTGGGCTCACTCAAAGTGGGGTTGTGACTTGCCTAATCTGGGATCTAATTTGGGGCTCAGCCAGGCACAGACCCAACCTTCTAATTCGGGGAAGCAGCAAGAGCACCGGTGGAGAACGAGCTTCTGTGCCAGCCCACCCTGTTCTGCCTCTCTCAAGCTGTGCTCTGCCTCTCTCAGGCAGGTCACGTTCCCTCTCTGAGCCTCGTCTCTAAAAGCAGAATAATAATCTCATATAAACAAATTTCTTGTCTTTGCTGGGGTTAAAGCCATCTGCACGGAGCCTGACACACAGGAGATGCTCAGGGAATAATTGTCGAATGAGTAGAAGAATGAATGTGAGTTTAAGAGTCAGGGTTGGGGAAAGAGGCTATTTTGAGGGATTCCAGCTTGCTGGAATTTGTGGACCCCTCCCGTTAACCCTAGTCTAGCAAAACAGGAGGCCCAAGAGAACCAACAACCACTGCCAGGTGAGATGCTGTGACTCCTCACCTGGCACGTCAGCCCATGTGAGGCTCGTGGCCAGGAGCAAGTTGAGGGTACTGAGTTGGCCTTTACTGCGTGCAGGCAGCCTGTCCTCACTGCTCTTGGGCAGAGGTGAGTGAGACGTCCTTCAGTGGGCACTCCTGCTTGGCTTACCCACACTGCTGGGTGACCTCAGACCAGGCTTGCCCCTCTCTGGGCTCAGTTTCCCCCTGTGTAGAATGAAGCTTCCAGGTTCCTGTAGGTTCCTAGTATCCCTTATGAGAACAGCTTCAGCTCAATTCCACGGCCTCTGGGGCAGCCTTGAAGTTTCACTCATGTGACCCCAGCCACACCGTTGAGCACGTCATATATCCCCCTTGGGTGTAACATGCTTTTATCCGGAGCCTGAGCTGTGTCCACTGCGTCTGTGTCTCTCCTGGGTGCTGGTCTCCTGGTGTAGGCACTTAGTGACAGTAGCATGCCTGTGACTGTCCTGAGCATGTGTACGTGTGTTGTCATCATTTTGCCAAGAAGGAAATAGGGGCACAGAGAATGTAAGGAATTTAGACCTATGATCGAAACCAGCGTTTCTCAAATTTTCCTGTGCAGAAACGTCACCTGAAAGGGTTGTTAGAATCCAGATTTCTGGGCCCCGTGCCCAGAAATCTGCTTCAGTAGATCTGGGGTAGGACCTGGGAATTTGCATTTCTGGCAAGTACCCAGGTTATGCTGCTGCTGGCCTGTGGCCCACACTCTGGGTGGCCCTGATCCAAACCACCCTCATACAGGTATTTTCAATGTTTTCACCCCCATCTCAGCTGATCCTTGCCACAGCCCTGAGGAGCCACGAGACACAGGTTTCTGTTCGTTCTTGCCCTCATTTGGTCATTAGCATCTACCTCACACCAGGCATTGTGCTTGGCACTAGGAATATAGTGGATGCAGGCTTAATTCTTGTTCTAAAGATAAAAAAACAGGTCCATAGGGTTGAACTTTGTTCTTTTGCTTTTCTATCCATCTAACTATCTGTTCATCCAACAAATGCCCACTGGTGCTCCTCTGCCCCCACCCTGAGCTGGGTGTCCTGACTGGGAAGAAATCCCAGTATAGTAAGAGATGCATGAGAAGCTCAGGGGTAGTGGGTTCCCACAGATAAAGGCCAGTGGGGGCAGAATCAGGGAAGGCTCCCTGGAGGAAGTGACTTGCCCAAGACCATGTGGCTGATAAGGATAGAATCAGGGCTTGAAGCCAATTCTGCCCTGCACTGTGCTGCCTCTCCATGCTGGTTCATTTTCTCAACACGGTCTAACTGGAGGCATGGATTTACTTTGTTTTTCCTCTGTATCTGGGGTAGGTTTTTCCTGGGCAAGTGGCCCCAATGTTAATCCAGGCCCTTTTAGAGTCATTTTATCACTGCTATCTCTCTAAACCACTCACATGTTCCACTAATAAAAAAATTCTGTGGGGACAGTGTGGACGAGAAGTTAAAGACATAATGCTTATGGTCGAAAATTGTGGGCTTGGGGAGATGGAGGGGGGGCACATGGGGATGCAGACTGGAACGAGGCTTCCATGACCACAGGCGCCGTTCTGGCCTTTATAGGCACGAGATTGTGGGGAACATGGCGTGCTTGCCAGCTCAGGGACTAATGTGCTCAACACTGGAGTAACCCGGCTGGGCAGAGACCTGGGGACAGTCTGGCTGGGCTCTGCCTGGGGGCAGGCCTACACTGCCTCTACCTGGTGGCTGGGGTAATGAGTTGTGAAGGACCTGGCAGCTAGTCCCAGCAGGGAGCAGGGTGGGGCTGCAGTAGCTCCAGGGCACTCTCACTGCTGTGGACAGATAGATTTCGGGAGGTGTGGTACTATTAGGTGGCTGGCCCTGAGCTGGGTACCCTGTGGCATAGGAAGGAGAGAGTAAACAGGCTTGTGGGAGGGAGGTGGGTAGGAGGGGCAGGTGGAAAACCTGCTCTCAGAGGCAGCAGCTGGACTTCACAGAGATCTGCAAATGCAAGACCTTAAAGGCCGCATTGGTTTTGGGTTGGCACAGAGGCCTTGTTGTCAATCCAGCTCACCAGTCTGTGCAGCACATGGCACCTGCTCCAAGGCCCATAGTCAAATAAATAGTCCAAGGGTTGGGGATGTTTTGAATACTAGAGAAGCACAGAATAACTCACTCTGGGCCCAGGGGTAGAAGGTGATCAGGGAAGGCTTCACAGAATATGTGACATTGGGGCTGGGCCTCAAAGGCTATCTAGAGTTCATAGACAGGATGGTGAGAGGGCATTGCAGGCAGAACCCCATGCAGCTCTGAGTTGAGCCAGGTGGGTAGAATGGTTCCATTTTGCACAAAGGAAAAGCTGGGCTTGGGAAGGTAGAGTGGCTTGCTCACGGTCATGGCGGCCAGGCCTTCTCCTGATTTCTCACCTGGTGCTCTTCCCACTGCACCACACTGCTTTCTGGGTCTACTCTCAAATATCCACAGTAGCCCTGGGAAAGCTTAGGATGTGCCCTGGGCTTCTGTTCCATTTTAGCACCTGGACTGGTGGGAATGGCTGGGTAGGGTGGTGTCAGAGCTGCCTGGAGGCAGGGCTTGACTTCGTTGACCTTGACCGTCCTACTCCACCAGCTTGGCCAGGGGCTTCTGTTTTCTCCAGGCCACAGCTCACTGACAGAGAGGTTGAGAATTCCCTCATCTTACAGTAGGAGGAAGTCTGCATGAGGATTCAGAGTCTCTTCTTGCTAATGAATGAAATATTTAAGTTAGAAGTCGGGAGTGGGGAAGGAGTAGGGAAGGAGCTTTGGAGTAGGGCAGATCTGGGTTTGAATCCCTGCTCTGCCTTGGTGGGCTTTGAAAGCTTGAGCAAACCACCTCACCTTCGTAAGTTTCAGTTTTCTCATCTGTGAAAATCTGTGATGATTCAATGAAATAACATATTTAAAGTACATTCCAATTTATATAGATGCTCGATAAATGTTTTATTTTCCATAGCATACATGAAATTCATCTGCCCATCTCCCTAAAATATTCCTGATGGAAGGCTCCAGTCTGTCCCTGAATACACCTAGTGATGGGGAGCTCTCTACCTTCAATACAGTTCTTACACTGAACAAATTGATGGTTGTCAGATGGGAGGGGGGTTGGGGGGCTAGGTGGAAAAGTGAAGGGATTAAGAAGTACAGATTGGCAGTTACAAAACAGTCATGGGGATGTAAAGTACAGCATAGGGAACATAGCCAATGTTGTAATAACTATGTACGGTGTCAGGTGGGTACAAGACTAATGGGGGGATCACTCTGTAAGTTATATAAATGTCTAATTGCTATGTTATACACTTGAAACTAATATAATATTGTATGTCAACTGAAAAGAACTAATATAATATTGTATGTAATTGAAAAAAAGATAGTTCTTATACTGTGAAATCTGACCCCTTGTAGCCTTTTGCATTGATCCTCAGGCATTGGAGGGGGGGTGACCCTTCTCACTTCTCGGAGCTGTCAGCCCTGGGCTCTTCTCAGAAAGTAGGTACTAAGCTCCTTTTAGGATTTGGTGCCAGGAGCTGAGCCTAGTGCCCCAGGTGACCCTGCAGGGCCCAACTGGGAGGAGTTTTTACACCCAAACTTTCCCAGGCAATGCAGCTTCAGATCTCATCAGCTTATGACTCAGTGTATACAAACATCCCCATCCTTCGAAACCCTCTGTCCTTTACAAACATCCTCTGCAATTAACACAGGTTTCTGCCTCCCTGTCCTTCTGTCAATTATTTTAAAACTATTCTTCACGGATAACACTATAGCAATAACTAATTCAAAGTGAGATGAGTTTTCCACAGGTTCACCCTCACCAAAAATCAGCAGTTTCCCCTGCTCATTGACCCTTTCTGACCTCTGTCCACAATGCATGGTTTAAAAGTCTGAATCATGGCATCAATGATACTTCTCTCTGCGACTTAAAATTAATTTTTCATGAGCTACATCCTCTCAAAATAATGGCCATAGTGTTTCATTACCCGGACATACCCTGATATATGGAATATTTCCTCCATCGCTGGACATTTAGGTTGTTTCCTGCTCTTCACTCACTACTGTAAATACTAATGTGATGAACGTATTCATTTTAAAAGGAACAGTAAACTCCTGTGGGCCAGGTGATGTGCTGGGTGCTGGGGAGCAAAGATGAACACGGCACTTTGGAGGAGCAGGGTGGGGGAGACAGATGTGTGAACAGAGGGAAGTCTGGTAGGTTCCCTGGGAGTGTTCACAGGGGCTGGGTCCCTGCTTGGAGGCCTCGGAGGCCCAGCATGTAGCAATTTGAACCTCACCATGGGACTTGACGTTTATCACTTTAGGATTTTATCTGGCTGGTGTCTGAGGGGTTGGATGGCAGGTGTCTTCCTTTTAGAGAATTGCTAAGATGTGGAAACCATAAATTTTTATCAAGCACTTCTGTGTACTAGGATCTGGAGCAGAAAAGAAATAAACAAGACTCACCCCTGTCTTTGTACAGTCTTATTGGTAAAACAGGTGGTTATCTAAGTTGACTTATTAAGAAGTTAGAAGGCTTAGAAAAGGGAAGCATCGGATTGGGGCTTGGGGGAGGGAGTCTCACTTTGGGGGGATTTACAGTCTAAAGAGTTGTTGCCTCATTTGGAAAACCTCGTGCTGCCCGAGTTATTCTGTTCACCTCTGGCCAGGTGCTGTGTGACTTGGAAGCCGTCTCCCCTCGCTGGAGATGTGGGCTCAGGCTGGGAGAGCACTCAGTTCCTGTCAGCTGAGCCCTTCTTGGCCAGGTTGAATGTCTTTATTGAATCCAGAGAGAGATTCAGTCCAGAAATAGGATTCCCACCTGGGCTGTGGCTGCTGAGCCACTTTTGTTTTATGCTCTGGGTCACTTAGATAAAGGCAGATAAAAAGCCAGACCAGTCATCTCCATGTGTTGTTATGAGGCTGTGTGACTTCATGTGTCTGCTGCTGGCCTGACAGACAGTGCTGGGCTGTAGGCTGCCCTGTCCGGACGTCCTCTCTAAAGCAAACGAATAGCCCTCAGCCCAAGCCTTGGATGCACCACTTGTTCAGTTCTACCAGTAAATGGTCCACTCAGAGCCAGGCTCGTGCTGAATGCTGGGTGTGAGGACACAGGGAGGAGTTAGACTGGCCTCTGTTTTCAGGGAGCTCTCAGTCTACCCAGGACAGAGACTGTGACTGTGGTGGGAGAGGTTGGGATCAAGGAAAGCAGGGAATTATGAAGCCCAGACATCTGGGCAGCCCGTAGGATCCACAGAGGCTGGGTTGTGTCTAGCCTGTTCTCTAGGTACCTCCAGCACCTAGCATGCTGCCAGAGACAGAGTAGATGCTCAGTAAATATCTGTGAAATGAATGACTGGGCAGTGTGTGACCCAGCCTGAGTATCCAGGTTGAATGGGAATCAGTCATCACCTAGTCTTACCTGGTAGAAAAAAAATCTTCCTTCCCTCCCTTTGTCTTTTCTTTCTCCAATCTCTCCCTTACTGAGCACTTGCTGAAATCCAGGCCCCACGCTGGTAACTGGATATACAGAGGGCTGCTCATGGGCCCCCAGGGAGGACATGGAGCTCTGTCCATACCCCACGCCATTCCTGTGGGTTCTCCATCATGGCCCCCATGACGCTTCAGTGCACAGCTCTGTCCATGCCTCTTACCTAGAGCTCCTCCAGGATGGGAAGGCCCCCAGCACAGGGCCAAGGACAGAGGACATGTTCAAGGACCCTTGTGAACATGTGAGAGGAGGCCCAGATAAATGGCTACCAAAGTATTGAGCAAGGAAAGACTAGTGTTAACTGAAGACTGGCTGGGAGAATATCAGCCCCTAGTCCTGGTTCTTCCCCTGACTAGCTGTGTCACGTTGGACAGGTCGCTTCCCTCATCTGTGCCTCATCTACAATGTGGAAAAGGGGTTTGAGGGGGATTATGGAAGCACCGTGTAAAATGTAGTGTGCCTTTTGGAAGTGAGGGCTGCAGAGGGACCCAGACCCGATCCTAACTTTCATCATATATATGGTGAGTCTTGGTGCTGCTTACATTCTGTAGTGCACAGGACAAAAGGACAAACCCCACAATAAAGAATTCCCGGGCCCCCAAATATCAGTAGTCTGAGTCTGAGAAACCCAGCTGCAAGGTAGGGAAATAAGAAACGACCTGCCGCTGGTGGAGGGGAGACACAAAGCTTTTGGGTGGTGTTTGGGAAGCCTAGCCCTGCACGCAGCAGGGGCTCAGTAAACAGGCGGCTGTGTGTGCCTAGAGTAAGGGGCAGCAGAGCACAGCGGTTGCGACCAGCGGCCCTAGGGCCAGCCTGCCCAGGTTCAAAGCCTGGCTTCGCCGCCTGATGGCTGGGCGGCCTTGGACCCTGTGGTTAGCCCTCTCTCTTTTATTTTGTTGTTTTTAATTTATAACCATAACCATGAGAAAAGTCATACTGACCTCCTAGGATTGCCCTGAGGAGTGAGTTAATACTTACTTCCTCTCTTCCTGCTCTCCCTTAAATCTACTCTACGCAGACTCTCAGCCCCATCATGGAGGTCACCGCAATCAGGGGGATCAGTGCCCTCTGAGCTGCTGGATGCAGGGGTCCTTTCAGCAGTGTCTCATGCAGCTGCGCGCTCCTTCCTCCCTGAAACATTTCCTCCCTCTGCATTTGCTTTGAGGACATCTCCTGGTTCTCCTCCTGCCTCCGTGGCAGCTGCCTCTCACTGGCCTTTGCCTGTTGCTGCTCCTTCTCCTGACGTCTAGATGTTTGTGTGCCCCAGGGCTCCAGTCTCTGTTTGCATGCACCCTCTTGGGGCTCTCCTCCATGCTCATGGCTTTGACTATCACCTGGTGAAGGTCCAAATATATACTTCCAGCTGGGACCTCGCCTCTGAGCCCTGTTTTTCAACCAGATGCCCAAACAGCTATCTCAAATCTAGCACATCCAGAGCTGAATTCCTGGTAACGCCCCACAGCCTAGCCCCAGGCTCCTCCATTTTTCTATGAGTTATTCAGGCCTGAATCCTTGAGGTCCCTTCTTTTTTCTTTCTCCCAAGTCCTACATCGAATCCATCCCCAAATCTTATTGGTTCTCTCTTCACCACACAGGAGAATCTGATCCCTTTATCATTTCCCTGAGGTCATCCTGGTCCGCACCTCCACCAGTCCCATTTGGATGATTGAAGTTGCCTCTGATCCGGCCTCCCTGCAATTGGCGTCCTGTTCTGACGTAAGCCCACTGCTCTGCTCAGAACCTTCCAGGGGCTGCCCAGCAGAGTCTCTGGTGGGGTTGGACTCTCCCCTGGAATGGATGCTGTGCAGAACTCAGAAGGGCTGTTTCAGACCCTCTGGCTGGCAGGGGCTTGACAAGGTGAAGAGCATGCTGGGTTGCCCTTCTTTTTCTGAGTTGTGTTCCCTGCTCCGTTCCCAATCAGTTGGGCAGGAGAAGCCAAAAGGGAAGTGAGTGAGAAGGGAAGCCAGCCTGCAATTCATTGATGTTCATTCCTCAGGCTGCCCTGACCACCCAGCTGGGAAGGGATGGCTCGCCCCACAGGACAGATAAGGGAACTGAGGCACAGAGCAGGAAAGGGCAGTGAGGGGGACCCCGAGATAAGCTTCAACTCCCATCCTAAATCATGCCCATCACTCACCCCTGTGGTCTAGAGGAGAAATCTCCAGCTGGTAGAGTAGAAGGAGCCTTGATCTGTCCAGTAGCACAATTGTAACTGGAGGGGTCCTTGTGTGAATGAAATGCAGAGTAATGCATGAAAGTGCTCAGCCCTTGCCTGACACCCAGGAGCCATTTGTTTGCTGCCTGCGACCCCCTCATCAGCTTCAGCAGCCCCCAGGCCTCTTGAGCGGGTTTGGTTTGGTTCCTTGGACTCAGCGCTCACTAATGCCTGCCTGCTTTGGGCCCAGCCCTATGTCAGAATTTAGAAACCTAGAAAAGAGCCAGACAGGTCTGAGCACTTGCACTACTCACCGTGGGTGTGGCAAACAGGTGGTCATATGGGCTGAGATGAGAGGTGCTGAACTGGGGTGGTGCCAGTGGTCATGGAGCAGAGTGGAGAGATGCGAGAGACATTTAGGAGATGGAAGAGGCAATCTGTTGGCTATAGATTGCCTGAGCTCAAACCCTGGCTCTACTATTTACCGGCTGTGTGACTGTGGGCAGGTTACTTATTCTTTCTGTGCCTCAGTTTCCTCATCCATAAAGTGGGAGTGCTAACCATGCTTTCTTTGTGGGCTAGAGGAGATAGCCTTGAGATAGGCTTAGAACAGTCTCAGCACATGTGTGGTGCTCAGTAAACAGTTGTTGCTATTACTATTATTGGTGACTCCCTAGGTGGGGGACTGGGGCAGAGAGAGGTGTCCCTCTGGGTGGCTGGAGGTGAGAAAGGAGGAGAAGGTATAGGGGTGGCAAGGGAAGGAGCTTGGCTGAATCCAGGGTGCCTGTGGGGCATCTCCTGGAGATGAGGAGGCCCTTCTGGGGACTGCCAGAAACTGCCTCCCAACCGCCTCCGAACCAGGAGGCTGATGGCACCCCACAGGTGACAGGTCCGCCTTCAGGGTCCACGGGTTGATAATTTTTGTTCCCTCGGGGTCCCTGAGACAGGAGATGGGAAAGCAGTGATCATCATCACCATCATCATCATGATAATAGCAATGATAACAACTACCATTTGTGTGGGGATTTACTTCTTACAAAGTGCTTTCTCATCCATTACCTCATTGGGAACACATGGTTCCAATAGAAGGCAAAGGATGCATTTCTCTGGGGTCCTGTGGGGCCCACTCCGCTGAAAGTCTGTTTCAAATGATAATAATGCTGCACATTTTTACAGTGTTTTGTACTTAGCAAAGTGCCCTCATGTCCCTGCTCGCATTCAGCCCTCACTATGGGCTCCTTACAGGGCACATCAACCCTGATGGAATGAACATCGCATTTGACAAGAAAATCTGAGATCCCAAGAATTCCAGTGACTTGCTTGAGGTGTCCCAGTTTATGAGGCTGGGACTTAAGTGGTAGAATGGGGGCTTATAGCATCTTCATTTTCAGTTTAGTCTTTCCTACAGGGCAGGCCTCCCTTCTGTAGCAGAAGCTCAGCCACTTGATTACATAGCTCCAGGGATGGGAAGCTCACCATCTGATTGAGCAGAGGTCTGTCCCCCAATGCATGGCTCTCTGTTCCTCCCACTGGTCCTAGCTGTGTGGTCTGGTGAGACATCCAGACAGGAGGTATGTCTCCTCTGATGTGCAGTCTTGTGTGGAATTGAATGGCCTTTCAAATGACCAGGTGATGTCCAGGCTTCCCCTCCCCAGCTTAGTTCTCAGCTTTGTGTTGTTTTTGTCCCACTGTCTCTGCTCTCTTGCCCCCCATTGGGGCACATCCTGGGGCTTCCTCAGAGAGGGACAGAGTAGAGACCATGTGGGGAGTGACGGTGAGAAGTAGCCTTGCGCTGGGCATCTAGGGGTCTGGGTTCAGTTTGTTCCTGACAACTCAGCACCTTCCTAGGCCTCCTTGAATTAGAAAGTCTTTAAAGTGCCTCACTAGCCCTCCCAGACTCCTAGAAACTCAGTCATATCCTCCCCAACTCCTTCCTTTTAAGATCCTTCTGATTGTGTGGGCCTGTGTGGAGTAGTCTAGGGGAGCTTAGAAGACCATGCATTTTGGGGGTTTTCAGTGTTGGGGGATTGTTTTTGATGAAAGAAAATTAGACTTTTTTGAAAGCAAATTAGAATTTTGTTCCAGGACAAGGGCCAAATGTATAGCTGAGCAAACAAGTCCTACATGGTGGGTCTGGCCTGCCTCTTCAGCCAATCCTTTGTCCCCCTGCCTTGAATACACTGCCCTCAATCTCCCCACCCCCTGCCCTCCTGCCCACCTCAAATACTGTTTCCTCCAGGAAGCCTTCTTGGACTTTCTTGACGGGATGAGAGGCCTTTTTCTGGGCTCCTATAGTCCTCAGGCATCTCTGTCACCAACCATTTGCTTTTTTGTCTTTCTAACATGCCTGGACCCCAGCCTTGTCCCAGATCCCCAAGAAATTAACATTTCTCACTTTGACCTCTCCTGATTGTCCTATAAGCCAGGCAATACTCAAAAAAATATGTACGCAAACATATGTGTGCATCTCCCTGCTTAATCTTATAACCCTGTGCCCAGGCCACTCAGGAGATGGATCATAGAGCCACAGTTCAAACATGAGTCTGCCAATGCGCATTCCATGCCACCCAGCCAGCCCCATCCCACCCCCTCCACCCCCAGTGAATCCTGCTGTGGCTGCTGACTGTGGTCCACGCTGCCCAGCTGGGTGAGCGGCCTTGTTGGTGGACTGTGCTTTGATTTGCAGTGACCCACTGCTCTTTGTAGTTGCTTCTCCCCACTGAGCCCTGAGGGACACATTCCTATAAACCCAAGCACAGCAGAAAGCCCTCACCTCCCCCATCCAGTCAGATGAGAAGATGAGAGGGAAGACTGTCTAGGCTGGGCTCAGTTCAGGGGTCCCAATCTGCATGCAGACCCTGGGGCTGTGCTTTTCCCCTCTCCCTGTCCCACTCCAGAACCACTCAGTTTCTCCCCTTTTCCCCACCCCAGGCCAGGGCTCAAGTTAAGGAGGCTTTGCTCCAAGCTCTCTCCCTCCTCTACCCTTACTCAGCTTAGGGTTTCTGGAAGGCACCTAAGGGTGGAGTGTATACTTTTCTGCCACATACCAGGGTGATCAGGGCTGGTTATGTCCCCTCTCTGAGCTGGCACAAATGGAGCATGCTATTCCCATCCCTGAGTTACTGTGATTAGGTGATATTACATAGGTGAAGGGCCTGGTGCCTTACCTGGCACTTAATAGATACTGAATACAGGTTAGCTCTCCTTACTCTATTGATGAGAAACCAGCTCCTTCCATGCTGAGAAGGGAGGAAGACTGGGGGTGAGAAAGGTATTGGGGGTGGGGGTTGTGGTGAAGTGAGCCAAGAAAGACTTCCATCTGGAAGATAGAAATGAGACAGCAGATCCCTGGCCTCTTGAGGGAGGCCCTAATGCCTTTCGGATGTTGAGGTGTCTGGAAAAGGGGTGAGGCTTCTCACATGCTAACGAGATGGCTCCCCAACTTGGAGAATATCTGGGGAAATCTAAAGTGGATGTGAACAACTTCTGAGCTGGCCAGGACCTTTGCAGTCACTTAGCCTAATTGTTCACTTTAGATGGAGCAAAAGGACTGAGTAAAAGAGGCCTTCCCAAGGTCACCCAGCCAGAAGGGAGCAGAGCTGCATCCTTCCTCTTCCAGGGCCTCAAACAGTTAAAAAAAACAAACAAGTTAATAACTGACATTTATTGAGCCCTTGAAACATACTGGACCTGTTCCGAGTACATTTTATCTTGTTAATCCTCGCATAAACCCTTTGAGGTGGGGCCTATTATTTCCATTTTACAGGTGAGCAAACTGAGGCTTGAAGTAGCTGAACAACTTTCCCAGGGTGGCACAACTTTCTCAGTGCCGCAGAGCCTTGGGGTTAGGATTCAGCATTAGTGGGAAGGGGGCTTTGGGAGGGATCTGGAGGCGGATTTTGCCTATAGGCCCACTCAGAAATGCCATTGGCTCTGGGTCAGCTGAGGAGAGCCTGTGTGAAGTGGTGTCTGGACTGGGAGTAGGGAGACCAGAGTGCAAGCCTTGCTCTGTCATCAACTTACCATGTAACCTTGAGCAAGTCCTTTTGCTTCTCTGGGCCTCAGTTTCCCTATGTGTACAATGAGGAAGGTTGAAAGTCCCTCCAGCCCCGACAGTCTCAATTTAAGAGGTTACCCAGTTGTTGAATGTCTCATGATGGGCAGACCACTACCTGTCTCATCAGCCCATCCCCATGCTGGACAGCTCTCCTCCACGTGGAGCCAAACTGAGTGCTCAGAGGGAGGAAAGACAGTTATGATGCCATGGGAGAGATCAGCTTGACTCTCAGCCCCTGACTGGGCACTGTGGATGTAGCAGTGAGTGGGGGGCAGGAAATGTGAGTAGCCCCTGTGATGCAGTCAGGTGAGTGCAGCTAGTGGGAGTGCAAGCTGTAGCCTCAGCCCAGGGGGCTCTCTGGGAGAACTCCTGGAGGAGGATACTCAGACTTTCTCCTCCAGGAAGTCCTCCCTGACAATCCAGGCCCCAGTGGCTTTTCCCTTCGCTGACCTTGGGTCCATATCACTGCTGTGCTGCTTGTCAGAATTGTTTGTTGATATTCAACTTTTCGTGTTTTCCTTTCCTATAGATAGCCAGGACCTGCATTGAATTTCCTGCATCATACATGTTATTTTATTAGCTTATTCAATGAAACTCTCTTGGATTCTATGCTAGGTACCATGTTAGCACTGGGCAGACAAAAACCCAAGAGCTTCTGTCCTCTCCTCAAGTTGCTTCCCCACCTAATGTAGAAAAACAACAATACAAGATGGTGAAGACTAAAAAAGCCCAGAGGAAAACATTGAATTTGAGCTGGGCACTGAAGGTTGAATAGGAGTTTGTTAAGCAGACAGTAGGGAGCAGGGCATTAGGCAGAGGGAACAGCATATACAACAGCACAGGGGCCTTTCAAGAGTGTGCTCCATCTGGGGAATGGTAGGCACAGGGGTGGGGAGGGCAGTGGTGGGCCGGGTGGCTAGAGAGGTGGTCATGACTCCGCAGGGCTTTGAAGTTGGGTGTGATTAGAGCCTCTGTTTAGCAAGGTCACTGGAGGCCAGGGAGAGTGTGACTAGTAGGGGACCAAGTGGGAAGCTGGGAATCAGGCCAGGGTGGTCCCCCGCGCTGAGGTGATGAGACTGAGAGGGAGGGAACAGTGAGGATGGGGAGGAAGGGGGCAAGGGTGGATAATCCAATTAATACCCCAAAATTTAGCAGCTTAAATCACTAAAAATTTCACTATATTTCACAATTTTGTGGGTCAGAAATTTGGGGCAAGGCTCTTCTGGGTGATCCTTCTGCTCCATGGGACATTAACTGGGGTTACTTTGGTGGTGTTCAGTTGGGGGCTGGTCTGATTGGAGAGTCCAGGACAGATTGATCATATGTTAGCACACAGGTGGCTGGAAGGCTGGGCTCAGCTGGGCCCTTCTCCCTCTCCATGCAGTCTCCATGGGGTATCTCCAGCAGGGTAGTCACACATCTCATTCAGTGGCTCAGGGCTCCAGCAGACCAAGAGAAGGCTTAGAAAGGCAGGGTCATAAACAGGCCCAGCATCGCTTCCACCATGCCCCATTTGTCAAGGCAGTTACAAGCCATCTCAGATGCAGAGAGGGGCACAGACTTATCTCTTCATGGGAGGACTGTCAAAGAATTTGTGGCCATCTTTAATCCACATGCAACCCCTGCCCCATCTGCCTTCGAGAGATCTGAGCCCCTCTGAGGAATGAGAGGTGGAATCATCCAGAGGGTGGGTATCAGCCACTTGCTAAAGAAAATTAGCTCTCTAGCACAGATTTGAATCTCTGAACTGTTAGCACTCACCTCAACTGCTGACCCATTACACATCCCCGAGCTTCCAGCTTTGAGCATCCACCAAGATCATTAAGAGTTTAATGCACACTGCTGGTGCTCCAGCCCCCAAAACACCACAGGTCCCACCCAGTGCATGAGCCCAGGGCTGGCAAACAGGTTTCTGCTCTTAGCTCAGCTTTGGCTACTTACTAGTGCTGCCTGGAGAATTATGTTGAGAAGGATTTCAAGCTCAGCAGGAAGGAGATGGTGTGATTTATTAGTGATATTTGTTTTGTCCAAGGCATGAGGAGAGGCGCTGTCACTGTCCCTCCACTCACTGACTCTGTGGTTCATTTCCCCTTAGCACCTCCAGGACCACTGCCATTATAAGTTCCCTCCATAGCTCTGGTCTAGCCATGGAGACCCAGAGGGTCAGCAGATTTGCATATACTCATCCCTTCAGAAACCTGTCAGCATGCCTCTGCTCCCAACCCAATGCCACAAGCTGGACGTCCAACCCAATGACATGTGCCTGGGTCTCCGATGCACAGCACACCTGGACACTTCCCTGCCAGCCGGTACCTGAGCCACAGACGCCCAGCTCTGTGGTGCTAACACCAGCCGTTATCAGCCTCACACCACATTCCTTAACTTCACCATCTCCCGTTAGCCCCCTCCGACCCCTTTCTCAACCACGGAAGGTTTAATTGTTGCAAATGGAATCCGTGTTCTACAGAAGTCCAATAAATCTGCAGTCTGTCTTCCTGGTAATCAATCACAGATTGCAAATCGCACGAGGAGAAGTCTATAAGATATGTTCTTCATGTCTAGTATGTTGGGTTATTTTCATGTCTTGTGGTTTGAATTTGGCCACTGTCATTTTAGAGGAATTTCCTGCCATCTGCATTCAATTGAATTTTCTCACAGATTTGTGCTTGCTTGTAAATACTAGGGGCTGGCAGAAAGAGGAGCTTTGTTCTTGGTGACATTTCAGAAATCCGTTAATGTAGCCGTGCCGGCTGATCTGCAGCTTGGCTGGGAGGGAGGCGTGAGGTGAAGGGAAGGTGCAGATTCCCAAATGGCAGCAATGCTGCTCTGGCTCAGGCTGGGCTCAGCTCTGGGGCTGGGCGGGGGTGGGCTGGGTCTGACCCGCCTTTCCTGGCTATACCTAGGCTCTATTTTCCTCTGTGCTTCTGCTAATTATGAGGTGTTATGCATCTGCCCAGCCAGCTATCCCCTCCTCTTCTGCTAGGGGCAGGAGGACAATTAAGCTGAGAGTCAATCCCTGCCCCCAAGCAGCCAGATTCCAGCTGTATATGCTGGCTACACCCCTGGTGATGGGGGGAGGCCATTAGCCATGGGACTAGACACCTATCTGCTCTGGTGTGGGCCCCAGGCTCTGCTATAACTTGCTCTGTGGCCTTAGACAAATCACATTACCCCTCAGAGCCTCAGTCTCTTCCATTGTAAAAGGAAATATTGATCCCCCACCTCAGTGGTTGTTGCAAGGATTGAGTGATGTGCAGCTCACGGTTGGGCCTCAATAAATGGTGGTTCTTTATTCCAGCAACAGCTTTTTGACTACCTGCTGTGTGCCAAACCCTGGGCTAGGCACTGGAAATAAAAGATAAATAAGTAAATAAAATAAATTAAAAAATATTCTGAGAACATAAAAAGAACAAACACCTGGTCCTTGTTCTTGAGGACCTCACTGTGTGGACCAGTGATCACTAAGCTGGGGCACAAGATTAGAATGTAGTCTATATTTATGGCCTATCTCATTTTTAGTGTGATAGGAGTAATAATGATCTTAAGCGTCAGGCATCGATCTGAGTGCTGCATGTGTTTTTAACTCATGTGGTCTTCACAACAACACCATGAGGTGGGTGCTCTTACTATCTTCCATTTTATGAATGGGGAAACTGAGACACAGAGCGGTTACTTGGACAACTTGCCCAAGGCCGTATACCTAGCATGTGGTAGAGTGTTTCTGATAATATATATAAATAATAGTTTATATCTGTGATTTGTAAATGACTACGTTTTCTCCTGATAGGGATATGTGATCAAGCAAGTTTGGAGGCCACCGGTCTGGAGCAGTGATTGCCAGACTTTACCGTGCATGAGAAGCATTTAAGGAGCAGGCTAAAGTGCAGATTCCTGCCCCACCGTGGGGGTATAAGAGATTTTTAAACAGGGCAGGTGGGGAGGGAGACCCCGGGCTGAGTGTTCTGGAGGTGCGGGCTAACGTTTTCAGCCTCAGTGTCCTCATCTGAAAAAAGAACAGGCCCGCCAGCCTCTGTGGTGCACGCGCATCGGAGGGACCAGGCGCCAGGTGCTGCTCACCTGCCGGAGGGCATGGCCTGCTCCCGGGCGTCAGCGCTTCCCTTCTGCTGAGTCACTCCTGTCCCCACATAAGCAAGCTGTTATTTCTACCACATTACAAAACACAACAAACCTCTCGACCCGCTTCCCTCTTCAGATACTGCTCCGTTCTTTCCTTTCCTTCCTTCAGAGCAAAGCCCCTTGAAAGAAAGGCTCCACTTTTACGTCCTGTTTTTCTTCTGTTCTCTTCTGAGCCCACGCTAGGCTTTCACGTCCACCACTGCTCTGACTCTGCTCCTATAAGGGTCCCAGTGGCCTCTGTGTCACCCAGGCCGCCATCATTGCTCAGCCTCTGCCTATCAGCAGCGTTTGCCTGTGCTCAACTGCCCTCCTCACTGACACCACACTCTCCCCATCTCCCCACCTCTCTGCTCCTCCTGCCCCCTTCCCTGGGTCCATCTCATCTATCTGACCTTCTCACCTCAGTGATCTCATTCAGGATGTGGCTTTGAGGAACATCTGTTTGTTGATGACTCCCAAATTTGTCCTCTCAGCCCAGACCTTCCCCTGGAGCTCAGGCTTATACTTCCAGCTGATTTCCCTGTATCCCCACGTGGATGTCCAGGCGGCACCCCAGATTTAATGTGATTAAAACCAAGCTTGGGCCCTGGCCAGTGTTGCTCAGTGATGAGAGCTTTGGCCCTTGAACCAAAGGGTCACAGGTTCGATTCCTGGTCAAGGGCATGTACCTGGGTTGCAGGTTTGATCCCTCGTGTAGGAGGCAACCAATCGATGTGTCTCTGTCTCTCTCACATTGGTGTTTCCCTCTCTCTCATTGCCCCCCTCACCACCCTCCATTCCACTCTCTCTAAAAATCAATGGAAAAATATCCTTGGGTCTGGCTGGCATGACTCAGTCACATAGCATCAACCTATGATCCAGGAGATCATGGTTTAATTCCTGGTCAGGGCACATGCGCAGGTTGCGGGCTTGATCTCCAGTGGGGGGCATGGAGGCAGCCAATCAATGACTCTCTCATCACTGATGTTTCTATCTCTCTCTCCCCCTCCCTTCCTCTCTCTGAAGTCAATAAAGATATGTTAAAGAAAAAGAAAAATATCCTCACGTGAGTATTAACAACAAAAACCAAGCTAGGGATACTCTGGCCCCCAGACCTGCTCCCCTCACAGTAACGTCAGCCCCATCATCACTGTCCTGTGCATTCTGATGACGTACATTGCTTGTTGTTCACTTTCCCCACTAAGGTGTCAGCTCCACGTGGGCAGGGCCTTTTGTCCATCTTATTCCTCCTCTGTCCCAGGACCTAGAATTGTGCCTGGTACAGAGTAGTGAGTGCTCAGGAAGTATCTGTCTAATGGACGGCTGGGCTGTCAGGACCTTGGGAACTGAGAAGCGCTGGGCTCCACACATTCAGGTGACCTGCATTGCTGTTGTTCTAGGGTATCTTGCATGTCTTGGTCTCAGTCCCAAAGCAGGTGGAATTTGTCCCTCACAGAGAGAGCCCCATGCTTGTGTCCCACGGCTGGGGTGGCAGCACTTTGACTCAGGGAGCCCCTTCGTGAAAACGAAGCCCAGTGGTCCCATGCACCCATACATTAGGGTCTGATCCAGGTGGAGACCTCTCCCCGGGTGCCCTTCTTCTTCCTCCCCCCCTGCTGGCACCGGGAGGGCTGGCCAAGGGAGACACAGGGATGGGGAGGAGGTGAAATGCACGGAGGGGAGCATGGCAGGGATACCCGGTTTCCTCCTGACGGCGACCTGGCTCACAGCTGGGCTTTGGGCCACGCCCCCTTTCAACAGGGGTGTCTGTCTCACCCCATCTTCTCTCACTGCTTACAAGCAGGGTCTCTCTGGATAAAACATCTGCAGGCACACCTGTGCCTGTGGGAAGCACGGCTTTCACAGGGGAACCGGGAAGACAGGCGGCAAGGGGGCGAGGGGAGGAGAGAAGAAACGAAAGGGGAAGAGATGCCAGAAAGAGAGGGAGAGACTCGAGAGAGGAGAAAGATACCCACCTGCAGAGAAAGACAGAGTGAGACAGAAAGTCGGAGACCCGGAGAAAGAGATGGAAAGACAGAAGAGAGCGACCTTCAGGCAGAGACAAGCAGAGACAGAGAGGGAGGGCAGAGGCCTGGGGGGCCTCACGGGCATTGCGGGGTGGGGGTGAGTGCTACGGGAAGAGTGTGGACCTGGGGCCGGGCACCGCAAACCACCTCACGGGAGGAAAGGAACGGAACAGTAGATGCTTGAATGTATTCCCCCGTTCCCTTGTTCCCATTTATTCCCATCTGTTTGCCTATCAATCCAATATTTACTAAGCTGCCATTTGTGCCAGGCACTGTGTGTCTTTTTCTTTCCCCTCCTCTTAAGACCCTGATGCTCACCTCCAGCCCGACCTCTAGCCTGGGCTCTTCCCTGTGGGCCCCAGGGCCTTGCCCACAGTAGGTTCGCAATCAGAATCAGCCGAGAGACAGAGAGACAGCAGAGAGGGGAATGGGGAGCCTCGCGCATATCCAGCACTGGCCATTCCCTTCTGTTCTGTCACTCAATCCTCTCAGCAGCCCTGGGAGGCAGGAATGCTGTTTCATCACCCCACTTATAGTGAGGAAGAGGAAGCTCACTGACGGAGGCTCCCTTCTCCTTTTTGGTGGCAGTAGCCTGTCCTTGTGTTATCCTGGCCCCAGAGGTCCCCCTCCCCCTGGCTTCCCATGACTCCCTGGATCTCAGTTTTAAGAGGGGAGATGTGGGAGGCCTGTATTACACAGGGATCAAGGCTTCTACCCAAGATGACCTCCCTCCTGAACCACAGGAAACATATGGAAGATATTGTCTAGGACTTATTTGTTTATCTATAACCTTCACTGAGTTTTGGTCTGTTCCCAGACTGTCTGGGTGCTGAGGACTCAGAGCTGAGTCAGACACTATCCCTGCCCTCAGGGAGCTGATGGTCACAGGGCCTGGGGGACATGGACATATAAACTATCTATCCCAGGATGGTCTGGGGATCCCAGAGAGAGCTTGGCCATGTCATCCTGGCCTGGCCTCCTCAGCTGGTCCTGCCACCCCATTTCCTGGTCATCACTGGTCTGAGTGGCTGGCAGCTAAGGACCCCCCCCCCTTTAGGAAAGGCACATGCGGGACTCACCCCTGAGCCTCATATCCAGCCTCCTCTGCCCCGAGCCCCCACAGCCTACTGTGCTTCTGCCCTAATGAGCTGGCTTTCCATGGGGGACAGTGGCTGACTCTGGTCTCTGCATCCTCAGTGCAGAGCTGGCACAGAAGGGACAAAGGGGCCCAGCATCAGAGGACCACCTGCTATGTGCCAAGCCTGTGCTAGATTCTTTACAAGCAGTGTCATATCCAGTTCACAAAACAGCCTCATTTTACAGATGAAGACACTGAAACCATCAAGCTATGAAGTGGCCTGAGATTTAAATCTGTGTCTATTGGACTTCTAGTCCTGCAGTCTTTTTTCCTTACCAGCTCACTGTCAGTACTTGCTGACCACATTTCTCTGGAAGGCCTTGGGGACTTACATTTGTCTCATTCACCCTGGGTCCCTCCGACCCTCAACACTCAGGTGGAGCCCAGGGCCTAGCACACCCCACACAACTGATTGTTGAGCAAAGAGGGAACAACACTCCACTCAGTGGCACCAAGAGGCAGCCACCCCATCCAAACCCACCTAGAGACAGTGTCCTGGGAACTAGGGTCTCAGTTTTGGTAGGATCTGCACACTCCTCCTGGTTATGTGTTTCTGAACAACAACAAGACTGGGGAAATGTTCTTGGAAATTATGTGGTTAATTTTGTGTTTTTGTTTAGACAGGACTAGGAGTGGGAGCCCTTATTAGTATCAGTTTGGAAAAAATACTGAGGCATTCATGGCCAACTGCTTAATAGTTTTCATTGAGTTAATTTTAAAATGAGAACCTTGTTTTCTTTATTTAATAGTAGAAAACGACTTCCACATTCTGCCTAGTAACAGCCTTGGTTCCCGGCTTTTCACAGTGTGCACATTAAAGGCATCACTCTGCCCATATGTGGAATGAATAATTTTGTGCAAACTATTTATTATAAGCACACGATGCACTTAAACTATTTTTTTTTTTAAATTTATTTTTTACTGTCGTGGTGACAGATCCAGCCCAGAACCGGACTGTTAAAAAAGTCTCCGGCTCTTTCAGACTGTGAAAAAATGGACTCACATTTGAGAAATGCCATAGGGCTGAAAGGAAATTGTTAACTCATTTGGCCCAATGTCCAGGGCTCCCTGGGCCAGTGTGTGATGCCGGAGAGAGGGTGGTAAAGAGGTTTTAATAGAGGCTGCCCTAATTGAGCCAGGGCCAGCCAAAAAGGAACGTAAGCATGGGAAGAGGTTGTTGGTGGATGGTTGGGGTGAGACATGTCCTGTCCCACCTATTCATTTCTTCATTCATCTGTTTTTTCTAGTTTTATTGAGATATATGAGTGACATACAATATTGTATTCTTTTTATGTGTACAACATAATGATTTGATATAAGTATTTATTATGAAATGATTACCAAGTTTAGTTAACATCCATAGTTACAAGTTTTTTTCCTTGTGATGAGAACTTTTTAGATTTACTCTCTTAGCAACTTTCAAATACACAGTCCAGTATTGTTAACTGTAGTTGCCATATGTACATTACATCCTCAGAACTCATTAATCTTATAACTGGAACATCCATCTCTTCATTCAGTAATTATTTATTGGAGGTCTGCTTTGTTCTAGATGCTGAATAAAACTCAAGAAACTAATATTTATTTTGTTTTAGCTTTGACAGTGCACTGCACCTCTTACTTGTCTTCTGGCTCCATGAGGTGGGTCATGGTGTTCTGATTCCAGTGATTTCTCCCTGGAGTGTGGTCCTTATATGTATTTATGTTTTTAATCGTAAATGCATAGAATTGAATTAGCACAATTATTAGTTTGTGTCACTGTCTTCTTTGGTCCATGAATGTGTCCACCTCTCTTACCCCACTCCCTCATTTGAACAACTAACAAGAAAACACATGTTCCTGTATGCTTTCACTGTCTCCAGTCTGTAAAACACTTTACCGACTTCTGTTCTGTTATTCTACTTTAATTATACTTTTTATTCAAGTAAATCTTATATATAGAAAGTGCATAAGTCATAAGTGTACAGTTTGATGAACATCACGGTGTGAACATAACTTAGGTTAAGAAATAGAATATTACTGTCACCCCAGACAGATCTGCTCACACCTCCTCCCACTGTCTGCTCTCTGTCTCCTTCCCTAAGGAAGCCGTAGGCCGGGCTCCTAGCACTGCAGAGTGGTTTTGCTTGTTTTTGAACTTTATATAGCCAGGGTCATATTGAACATACTCTCCGTGTCTAGCTTCTTTTACCATGTTCCTGAGATCTGTGATGCTGTATGGCTATGGCTTATTCATTTTCATTGATGTATTTATAGTGTTATAGCTCACCTTTTCTTCCGGGAGTGAACATTTGGATTGTTTCTAGTTTTTGACCATTATGACTACCATTCCCATGAATACGTCTGTCCCTGCACTTCCGTGGGGTGTCTGGGTAGGAATGGAATTGCTTAGCTGTACAGTATGGGTCTGTGCGTTTTCAGGGTGTAATACCAAGCAGTTTTCCAAGGCGACCGGCCGTCGTAACCCTCCACCAGCGGAGCAGCGAGCTCCGTTGCCTCATCCTTGCTCCCACCTGGAGCTGCTTGTCTTCTAGATCTTAGCTGTCCCGGTGGAGATGTGGTGGTACGCTGCAGCTTTGATGTGCATTTGTCTGACGGTCGATTATATGAAGCACCATTTTATATGTTTTTTTGACCACTGAATAGTCTCTTTTGTGATATGCCTCTTCAAGCCCTTAAAAATTCTTTTATTTGTCTTTTAATGTGTAGATCTTTATTCTAGATCTGAGCCCTTTGTTAGTCAGGTGTCCTACAAATATCTGTTCCCACCCTGGCTTCTCCTTTCCTTCTCTTCCTGGTGCCTTATGATGAAAAGAGACTCTTAGTTTTAAAACAGTCTACTTTATTCATCCTTATTTTTACGGTTAGTGCTTTTTATATCCTATTTAAGAAATCTTTGCCTCAAATTGTGAAAATTCCTGAATTTTCCTCTTGACCCTTGCTTGTTTTACACTTTGTATTTAGATCTGTAATCCATCTGGATTTGATTTTTGTGTATGGTGTGTGGTAGGGGTCAAGTATCCTTTTTTTTTTAAATATAGAAATCGGATTTAGCCAGCAGCTTTTATTGAACACACTGTCCTTTCTCCACTCTCTCTTGCCATAAATCAGTTCAGTGAGCGAGTCTATTTCTGAATTCTCTATTCCATTTATTGGTGAATTTGTTTATCTTTGTGCCAGTTTCAGTCTTAATTATGGCAGTTTTACAATAAGGCTTGATATTTAGTAGTGAAAGCTCTTCGCCTTTGCTCTTCTTCAGGATTACCCTGGCTATTCTTGGCTATTTGGATTTAATATATATTTTATAATTAACTTGGTGATTTCCACACACGAAAAGAATCTGCTGGGACTTTTATTTTGATTGCATTGAATCTCTAGATACATTTGGGAAGATAAATTTGGAATTTCCAAAGTCACATTTGCAATCTTTTGACCCATGAATATGTATATCCCTCAATTCATTTAAGTCATCAAAATTTTTAAAAATTTTGCTAGTTAGAGGTCTCTCTCTTCAGGGCCCTCACACTGTCTGTTCCCTCTGCCTAGAATTCCCTTCCCCTAGATGTCTGCTGGACCAACTCCTCCCCTTATCTATGGTGCCCACCTAAACACCTGATTTAAAAGTGCTGTACCTGTCCCACCCTGGTATACCTAATCCCATTACACTGCTCAACGTTTTCAAATAATTTTCACATTCTCCCATACTATATATTTTATTTATTTATTATGATTATCTATGATTTACCACCCCTTCTGGTATGTAAGTTCCAGGAAGACAGAGGTTTTTGTCTGTTGTTCACTGGCATTTCCCAAACATCTACAACAGCTTCTGGTACATAATAGGTGCTCAATAAATATTTGTTTAGTGAAGGAAAATTTGATAGTGTCTGGTAGTATGATATATGGTGATTTTATAAAAAGCAGGGTGAGAGGCTGGAGACTGAGAGGTGCGGGTGCTGTTTTAGCTGCGTGGGAAGGGCCCTCTGGGATGGTATCATCTGAGCAGAGATCTGGGTGGAGTGAGGGAGGGTGTCCAGGCAGCCTGACTCCAGTGGGAGCTACTGATTGGGGTGGGTGGGTAGAGAGAAATAGAGGCAAATGAGCTGACTCTAAACAGTGTCTTTTAGATATATTTTTCAATATATGTGAGTTGACCCTAAGATGGATTCTCCCCCGCCCCCTCGCCCCCTCCACTTTGCCCCCATTCTTTTGAAAACAAGTTGGTCTAGAACATTAACTGTCAGGGAAGGAACACTGGGCTTGGCATTGGGAGTCCAGGGCCAGGCTCCCAAATCACTGAATTACAGGCAAGTTAAGGGCTCTCTAAGCCTCATCCTCCTCATCTCTAATGTGGAGGTAACATTATGTACCTCCTAGCTTGTCTGAGGGATGAATTTGGACAATGGATTTGGAAGGGCCTTATCTCCACTTGTCAGCATCTGATGGCTGCGGTGGTGGGAGACAACGCACAGGAGCAGAGTGGAGAGGGCTCACCATCGTGTGCAAAGTGCTGGTCCGCACCTTCTCCAGCGTGAGCCCTTCAGTGCTCATAGCAGTTCTCGGAGGTAGATGCCATCCTGACACAGTTCCCCGTGTTAGAGATGTGCAGACTTGCCCAAGTCATGCAGCTGGTAAGATTCGAACCCACAGCTGCTGTGTTACACTGCTTCTTTGGACATGAGCTCTAGATCTGGCCTAACCTTACCTCCTTACCTGTGGTCATTGCAGATGGGGAGACTGAGGCCCAGATGGGGGAGTAGCTTGTCAAAGCCACACCCATGTGTATAGCACAGTCAGTACTTGAACCCAGGTCTCTAGGTCCCATCTGATGCACTTGTTCCGGTGGCTTGGCTTGTAGGGTTACCTGGAGGATAGGAGCATCAGGGAGAGTCTTTTTCCTTCCCCAGAGGAGTGGGTGATTTCCTGTTGCCCTGAAGGTTTGTTTCCAAGGCTTGCTGGGGCAAAGGTAAAACTTTACAGAGCTTTTGGAAAGAAGGAACCTGAGTGTAAATCAGGTTTATGGCCTGGATAATAAAGTGTCTGTTCCAACGGATACTTCATTCCTTAGTCCTCTTGATTCCTTCCGTATGAAGCCCTCTGCCTTTGGGTCTTGGCAGTTCTTGGTCATTTCATTTATTTAATTACTAGAAACTGGGTTTTCTTGTCAGTCTGAGAAGACAGAATGCTGAGGACCCAGATCACAGTCTGTGGACCGTGGATTGCCCTGCCCCTTGGCTGTTTGATAGTGATTGAACACATTTCTTCAGCACACATTCTCTGAGAACCTACTGGGGGCCTGTGCTGAGCACCAGGGACAGAGCTTCCAGGTTGGGATGGGGCACAAACTGACAACTGGAGTCCAGGGGACAGGTGCACGGAATTGGGTACCTGGGGAGCACCCAAGACAGGCAGATGGCAGATCGGGGAGGATGTCCTAGAGGATATGACATCTAATCTGAGATGAGAAATGTGAGTTGGAGTTAAAGCTGCAAGGAAGGCAGAGGGAATGGGATATGCAAAGACAAGAGAAAAGATGGAGCTTAGCTGCTGTGAGGCTGGAGAGACAAGCCTGAGAGCAGGAGGAGGGAGTGCTTTACTATGTGCGACACACGGAAGGCTTCCTGGAGGAGACGGCATTTAAGCTGGGTGTTATAGGATCGATAGGACTTCATTAGCCATAGAATAACCTCTGCAGAGTCCTGGAAATGTGAAATGGCATGGCAAGTGTGGGTAGTGATGAGCAGTTCCAGTGAGGTCTTGCAGAGGTGGGACGGAGAGGTGGGGTGGCCATGGAGGAAGGCCATGCAGCAACCTGAAACCCCCTAGCCGAGTGCTGGGAAGTTGGTGCAGAAGACCCTGACTCCTGCCTGCGATGTCTGGAACGATCTAAATCGAGCTGCTCTGCTGCTTGCCCCCATCAAAGTCAGGCACTCCCTGATCCCAGATTGCTGAGCTGCTGATGTTTATAATTACAGCATCCCACCATCAGAATCTTTGTTCATCAGACTTCATAAGCCTGATTTATTTGACGGGCAATGGTCCTCATTCATAATAGGGAACAGAAGCAGGCACTGTGCTGCCTGGGGATTCACCAGGGTGGGTGGGGCCTAGCCCTAGGGACTCAGGGCCTGCCCAGCCCCTACGATGTCTTGACTCTGGCCAGCTGGCCCCAGGAGCAGCCTGTGAGGCCCCATACCTGACAGCTTTGGGCTCAGCCTTGGGTGGGAGGCATGGAAAAGTACAGGCTCTGGGGTGAAACTGCCCTAAATGTGAGATCTGGGCCAAGCACCTCACTCCTTGGCTTCAGTAGTCCCCTTGAGAAAGGGAGGTTTTGGGCACCCACACCTCCTCAGGACTGGGGGATTAACTGAGGTGCTAGCTGTGGCAATGCCCAGCACAGATGGACAGACTATTCCTTCTCGAGAAGCTTGAGGAGAGGTGGACATGTATCAGAAAGACAGGACTATCACCCTCACTCTACCACTGAGGTTGCCCATTCCCCATCATCATCACTACCCCCCATTGTCATTATTTATTTAAATTTTATAATTCACAAAGTATTTTCATATTTAATCTCATTTTCTATGTGTAACTACCCCACAGGGCAGAGTTTGTTACCCACATTTTTTCAGGTGAGGAGCCCAAGTCCCAGAGAGGGGAAGTGACTTCCCCAAGGTCACATAGTCAACAGGTTATGGAGTCAAGACTTGCACCTGGGACTCTTCCCATAGTGCTTGGCTCCTCTGGCCCTCCCAGCCTTCCTCTATCACCAGACACTGCTGGAGCCTCTACTGTGAGCAGTGGGACATGCGATAGGAAAGCTGTTCCTGCCCTAGAGGAGCTAGTCCATGGGGGTCAACAGATGGGCAGAGTCATTCCACACTGTGCCAGGCAGGGCACAAGAGAGGACAGCACAGGAGCACAGGACGGGGTCAGGGAGTACATCCTGGAGGAGGTGAGTATCAGAGCAAACCTCGTATGAGTTCTCCAAAGGGGCTTCCCAGGCAGAGGGACTAGCATGTGCAAAAGCCAGGAGGCCCACTTTTGCTGAAGGATGGCAGCCCTATTCATTTGTAGTAGTGCTGCTGACATTTCCAGGATATTCTGGTTTTGCTGCTCATAGATCCCTTTTGGGTAATGGCTCAGGAAGGCAAGTGAGGCTCTTTGTCCAGATGGATGGGCTGGACCAGCGAAAAGGGTGTGGGGTTTGCAGGCAGGTCTGGGTTTAGATCCCACTAACTCAAGCACTGATGTGTGTCTTTGGGAAAGTCCCTCTGCCCCTCTGGACCTCTGTGTGAGACACGAGGTAGGGGGTTGTGAATGGTCTGAGCTGCCTTTCGGTGTGAGGCCCCTGGATTTTCCTACGCCTGGTGTCTGGGATTCTCCTGCCTTTGGGTTTAGGTTCCTCTGAGTGCAAACTGGAAGTAGGGACATTTGGCCAAAAAAAGAGAAGCTGTTGGTCAAATGCTCTAAGACCAGGCAAGGGGCGGCAGGGGATTAACAGGCTTCATTTGGGAGGCATTCCTGACTTTGGTGGGAGAAGAAGAACAGGGAACAGAGCAGTTTCACTGGCTGAGTGCAGAGGAAGCACTGTGTGTGTGTATGTGTGCGCGTGTGTGCACGAGCGTGTGCATATGTGTGTGATGAAATGAATAACCCTGTAAAGATTTTCATTCAGGCATTGGATCAGGCAGTTTTCTGTTCCTCCCAGAAAACACACTCTCTAGGAGTTTTGTGCTTGAACCTGCTATGGCTCCCTACTGCCTCATATAAACCTCAAGCGCCTAGAGAGGCAGGCATCGAAATGGCAAAATGATAGCAGACAGATCTGGTGTCAGACAGATCTGAGTTTGAGTCCTGGTCTGGCCTCTTTCCATGGAAAGAGCATTGCACAGGGTCTTACTCTAGGTGTTCATTTTGAGGGTCCCAGTGCCCCAGTGACCGTTTGTCTGTCCAGAGCTCACAAAGCCGGGGCAACCCTCTGGAGCCAGGAGGCCTGGATGCCGCTGGTTGTCGAGTCCCAGCTGGGCCGCTGATTTTTCAGAAGAGCTGGGGGCTCTTTCAAAGGAAACTGCAGTCAATTAGTGGAGAGTGGAATTTGAAAGGCCTAAATCCCTTTTTTCCCCTAAACTTCAAATCTGGTTTTTGTCAGTGGCTTTGAAAACAAATACCAAAAGAACCCTTTTTTATTATTTTTTTCTCTTCTCTCCCTTTCTCTTCCCTCCCTTGTGCGCTCTTGTTTCCCCGGCTTTTATCTCTTTGCCGAGTCAGCTCTGGCAGCCCGGCCTGGCCACACTGTGCGGCTGAGCAGGTGGCCAGCGGGAGTCCCAGGCACCGCCCTCCCAGTGCTGGTGGTTGATGTGGAAGCCTAATGGAACACTATTACCTGCAGTTTACAGACCCTCTGATCCCTCTGGTTCATTTCCACATTCCCAGCCCAGAGAAGGTGTCAGTGCAGGTGCCCTAAGGAGAAGTGCATGGGAGGTGGAAGAGTCACATGCTGTCAGGGAGTGGAGAGGGCTTCACAGTGGGGGAGGCACAGAGCCAGGTCTTCAGGGAGGCGCTCTGGCCACCCATCCCTGCTTCATCCATCTGTTGAGTTACGGGCTCATTCATGACATAAACGTCCACTGAACACCTGCTCTGGGCCAGGCCCTATGCTGGGGATCCCAGGTGAACAGATACAACATCAGCCCTGGAAGAGCCTGGTGTAGTGGGAGAGAGTGTGTAACGGCTCTGTCAACCCAGGGTGAGCAGAGCTGGGATGGAGAGGGGCTGAGAGTGGCCAGCACCAGAAGAGGCACTGACATAGCCTGTAGTAGTCAGAAAAGGCTTCCTGGAGGAGGTGGCTATTGAACTGACTTCTGAAGGATGAGTAGGAGTTTACCAAGGAAGGGGGTGAGGAAGTACATTCCTGGCAGAGAGGGCTCAGAGAGCAGAAGCCCAGGGGCAGCAAAGAGCCAGACTGCTCGGTAGGTGATTGGGTGTGACTGCATCCTGAGAGCAGGTCATGGTGAGAGGCAGGCAGAGGTCAAGCTATAGAGGGCCTTGAGGGCCAGGCTGAGACCTGTGCCGCCTGCATCTCATCATAATTCTCCATATTTGGCTGTCCCACTAACTCCTAAGGCTGGGGAGGAAGCGTCGGGTTCACCTCTGAAGCTATGTCATCTGATGTAGTTTAATCTGGACAGCCCTAGCCCAGGCTCCGGGGGCTGCCCCAGCATAGGCATGAGTGTGTGTGTGTGTGTGTGTGTGTGTGTGTGTGTAGGGGGACAGGGCAGCAGAGGGCTCAGGGGCCAGACTGCCTGGGTTTCAAATCCAGCCCTTACCTCTCTGATGACTTTGAGCAGGGTACTTAACTTTTCGGCAGAACTTTCCCCCTCTGTGCAGTGGGCACAGTGGCGGTGCTCCCTGCTTCCCAGGGCTGTGGTGGGGAGTAAGCGATAGTCCAAGTACGTGCTCAGCAATGACTGGTTGCTGGGTTCCACACACCCGTCAGACAAACAGGTTCAGATCCAAGCCCCAGAGAAGGCCCCAGAGCACTGGGGACCTCAGAGATCCTGCCATCAAACAAAACAGTGAGACCAGAGGAAGGGCAGGTCAGGATTTTAGCCAAAAGATGTGTTGAGTAACTGGCCTGTTTTTAAACCAGACTCATGGCCCCTTTCACTCCTATTTGGTTGCTAATTTGTTCTGGATGCAGACTCAGATATTTTTCTTTCTTTCTGGGCATTCTTCATAAAGGGGGTTTGTGGGACTTTAGAAAGGTCAGTGTTTGCCCTGTCTGAAACCTGGCTGCCCGGGAACCAGCTGACTGGTACTGGGCACAGCTCCCCAACTCTTGACTGTGGGGTCACATCCCTGCTTCATGGGGGTGGGGCCAGCACGTAGGCTCTCCGGTTGCAGTGCATTTTTCTTTCCTTTTTCCCTCCTTGACTGCTCCCTGGTGCTCCCTGTATTGGGGGAGGGCTGATCCACCCAGTAGAGGATGGAGAAAGCTGAGAAGGAGCGTGGATCTAGGAGCCAGATGTCTGAACTACTGACTGCACTGACCTTGTTACAGGGCTAGCTGTGCCCCTTCTCTGAGCGCTCATATTATTAATATTAATGGTGACGATTTATCAAATATCTAAAATGTGCTGGACCCTGTGTAAGCTAGTCATGTATTTTATTTTAATTTAAACCTTACTTCATTATGATTTGTTAAGTATACATATTATCTCTATTTATAAAACAGAAGTATAAACTAAGGCTCAGTGACGTGTCAGACATGGGATTGGAACCCAGGACCATCGGCAGCAAAGCCCCAGCCTTTCACCACATCCACACTCTACTAGTTGCCTCAGGCAGGGCTTTAGGGGTAGCTGCAAGGAAAATGGAGCCCTGTGGGAGACGTCTGCAGGCTTGGAAGCCCACAGCATTGCTGGCTGTCCTGGTGACTGGCTTCCCCAAGCCCGGGGGTCTATAAATATGCACTGAGTAAACCTGGGTTTGCTGTCGGCCCAGGAGAGAGGGCTGGAAAAAACCCCACCCTGTCTCCGAGGTAAGACAGGAAAGAAAATATTATCGTCACCCTCTGGTGGATCCAGGCCCGGCCCCGTCAAATTGTGAATCACCTGAGAGAGTCTGGTTTCACGGCAACCGCAGAAAAGGACAAGGGTTCCAACCCAAACAACGTGTGCGCGTCTGCTTGGAATTTATTGATTGATTTATAGGGCGGTCCTGCCAGCCCCGGGGAGATGGACTGGCCTTCTCAGAGCTGTCATCCTGAGGACCAAGGGGAGAAGAGAGGGAGAGCAATCCTTGGGGACCAAGGAGAATTCCTCTGAATGAAGGGGGAAGCTGGCTGCAGCCCGAGAGGTTTCCCCGGCAGCCTGGCTTTTGATGGCAGCAGACTTGGTACAACTCAGAGAGGCAGCCAGGCCTGGAGGAGCCCACTGGCCACACACTCCCTGGGCATCCCCATCTTCCTCCGTGTCATCTGGTGAAGTTTAATTTCTAGAACAACCTTAAGGGGATGGCGTTGTTATCCCCATTTTATAGATGAGGAAACTGAGGCTCAGAAAGAGTAAGGATTTGCATCAAGTTACACAGCTCCCAGTGGCAGATCCTGGTTTTAATCCTTTCATGTAGAGGTTGTGCTGTCAGCATGAAGCTGAAAGGCCTTGGGAGCATCTGGTCCAACTCTCTCCCTCACCTTCCACTCCCTGCCCCCAATTTGTGGGTGAGAAAGTCCAGGCGCCGAGGGGGTCCGTGACTTGCCTGTAGTCTCCCCTGGGTCGAGGCAAACCCGGGACCCCAGCAGCCCCCTTCCTGCTGGCCTTGCTGTTTTCTAGCTCCCTGGTCAGGCCCACCTCTTCCCATGGCCTCCCTGACCATTCCCTTCCAGGGTCACTCCCAGTGTGTCCTTCTTTGTCCTCTGGTGAGTGACATTGTGGGGTTAGAAAGGGGCTTCCTGACAGCTGTCTGATCTGAGGCAGCAGTGAGGTGAGCTGGCCAGGAGCACAGAGCAGTGTGCGGCTGGGACGTGGATACGGGACTCCTGGGTCCTTGCCGCTGCTCCACACTGACTCAGTGGCCCTTCTGGAGCTGGGAGGCAGCCTAGGTGGGGAAAGGGAGAGGACAGACCAGGTTCAGGATGGTCGTGGCCACTTCTAGATGCTATGACTCCAGTGGCCCCTGGTTAACCCTGTATAGGTCTAGTTGTCATCTGCCGGCTGAGGGAGGGCCCTGGACTCCTGATGCTCTGGGCCTAGGCTGACCTGGATGAAGCCCGTCCTTTGGGCCCATATCTATTTTGCTCAGCCCTTTCTTCCTGCAGCCAACACCCATTTCGGTGGCTGTGATGGTAATGAGTGGGTGGCACCCTTGCCTTTACATTTTTTATGTCTAACACCAAGGCAGCCTGTGGTTATTGTCTGTCAAAATGTAAAGAAACAAGAAAACCCCCTTTCCACAGAGATGCCCTGCCTGGTGCCCCTCCCATAGATATTGCCTCTCTCAGGTCGGACTCCCCTTGAACAGCATGCAGTCAACGATACAGTTATGGATCCATCTTCACATGCAACCAGAGGGATTCCTCTAAACCTGCATTGGATCCTGGGTCTCTCCTGCCCTCAGGAGTGTTCACACTCTGGCATCTGGCCCAGGGGCCAGCTTCTCCCAACATGTGCAGTCAGTGTCCTGGCGTTGGACCCTCCTGCCAGGCCCCTGAAACACCAGTTTTTTTCATGCCCATGTCCTCTGCTCACACGTGTCCTGTTTCAGGATCACCCTTCTCTCCCCTGCCTGTTTGGCACATATCTGTCCATCATTGTTTGACACATGGTGAGTGCTCAGCAATTCTGATAGTTATGGTGGGGCTCACAGAGGGGATGGTGACACTTCCATCCTGGATGGAGTCACTGGAAGGCCCAGACATTCACATCTTGCTTCAGGTCTTTACCCAAGTGACACTTTACCCAATGAGGCCTTCCCTGAACATCCTGTGTAGAAGTACTTCCTTCCCACAAATACTTCCTATCCCCCTCCGTGTTTTATTTTTTCCATATCACTAGCATTCTGTATAATTTACTTATTTATTTTCTTTATTTCACACACTCTCCCATTAGCAGGGGTGCTCCATGAGAGCAGAGAGTATTATCTGTTTCACTCACTGCTGTATTCCTAGCAGTTAGAATAGTCCCTAGTGCATAGCAGGCGTTCAACAAAAATGTGATGAATGAATGATGAATGAATAATGTTTTATAAAGTATAAGTACATACATGTGATACTTGTGATTATTATTACACTATGGTGCTACTAAAGGAGATGGTAGAAACCCTGCCATAAGGGTCTTGAAAAAACACACAGATGGGGACAATTGGTTAACTATCGGGGGGAAAAAATAAAGTTAAATCCTCACCTACATTATCCTGCAAAATACATTCCAGATGGATTAAGGAGTTAAGAGTGAAAAATGAAGCCACACAAAAAATTAGAAGGCATTATAGGGAAATAGTTATCTTACGTCTGGTTCGAAAAGGACTAGCTGCACATAAAGCCCATGGAAGTGATCGCAGCTAAAGACTATTAAATACGACTATGTGAAATCTTAGAACACTTCTACGTGTAAAAATTTAGAAACATCAATTAAAAGCAGTCAACAACTGAGAAAAGTGTTTGCTACAGAGAGCTCACTGGTATCTTTACTATATTAAAGAGCAACCCCAAAATGATACGAAAAAGAGAGAAAGGACAGGAATAGGCAGTTGACAGAAGAAGAAAGACAGAGAGCCAAAAATATTTTCAAGTATGTACCCCTACCAGTAATAAAATCCAAATGAAAGTATCGTTTCAGTCTCACAAATTTGCGAAGATGAAGGAAAGCCTATTGTGTGTTGCTGCGATGTGCAGCGACGTTGGCCCTCTGACCAGTCACTGGGGGGAGTGTAAACCCGGCTGTCTTTCTGGAGGGCACTCTGACCATGTGTTCCCTGAGCCTGGAAAATATTCAGTCCCTTTGACCCAGGAATTCCTCTTCTTGGAAGTTATCCTGAGGAAACATTTGGAGATGCAGACGGTGATTTATGTTCAAGGGTGCTCACCACAGCATTATTTATAATAGCAAAAAGTGGGAAGCAACCAAAATGTCTAACAACAGGGAATTGCTAAATAAATTGTGGTGTAGTCCCATAACAGAATACTATGCAGCTGTTCAAAAGGATTTTTTAAAAAGAATTCTTGGTGACAAGGGAAAAATGATCATAATTTGATATTGAGTGGAACAAATACTAAACAAATGTCAAAATGCAGTAAGATGATAAATATTTGTATATGTATATGTGTGTGTATATATATACACACACATAGGTATAGTGAAAGAAATGAACATATCAGAATCTAAGCATTCTGAAAGATGGAATGATGAGATTTAAAAAAAATTTTGGAGTTTTCTTTTTCTGTCCTAAAATTCACCACAAATGAACATGTATAGTCAGTCGCATACAGGGGTGGGCAAGAGTAGGTTTACAGTTACTCGTATGGAAAAAGACATGCAGATTATGATTATTACGATAACTTTAACTCTGTGCGTCACCTACTCACAACCGTAAACCTCCCTTTGCCCACCTCTGCATGTATATCAAAGGGAAGCCTCACATACCGAGGTCTAGGGCGGCTTTCTCCAGGCCTGTGTGTGCGGGAATAATCGGGTCCGGTTGACTCAGCCATTGTTTACTGAGTCCAGGGAGAATCCTGCCCTCAGGGAGCTTGTGTTCAAGCGGAGCGGACAGGCCATGAGCAGACCGAATGCTCTGTAGGTAATGGCATGTGCTAAGAAGAAAAACAAAGCAGATGAGGGAACGGTGAGCGAGAGGGTCTGGGGGAGGTCAGGGGAGGCCTCTCACAGGAAGTGAGATCTGAAGGACCACGAGCAGCCATCCTCAAGCCCTGTCTGGGGGCAGAGCACCTCAGGCAGAGGAAACAGCTCGTGCGGAGGCCCAGCAGGAAGAGCAAGCTCCCGGTGTGGGCCGAGGCCAGGGCGCTGCAGCGTGGTGGGGAGAGTGGAACAAGAATCCCAGGGAGGCCTCTCCCTCCCCTCTTTTATCTTTGGGTCATGGTCTGTTCTCCAAGACCATCACATGCCTCATTCGTTTCTAGGGCACCATGCTAAGCCAGGTGCTGGGCCGGGCAGCCAGGCTAGAGGGAGGACTGGAGGGAGGATTGGAGAGAGGCCCTGAGGAGCCAACCATCCAGTGATGGGGACAGCAGGCTGGGTGGGATACAGTGGGGCTGTGAAGTACAGAGGAGAACTGGGGGGGGGGGGGGGGGGGGGGCGTGTGTGCCTGTGCTTTGAAGATAAGTAGAAATGAGTTCACCAGGTTGAAGCTGGTGGAAAGGCATTGCAGGAGAGGGAGCAGCATGAAGCCTGAGGTGGGGATGGGGTTGCACATTCAGGCATATTGGGCCAATGGTAAATAGCTGATAGGCCTGAACTATTTGACTGTGTGTGTGTGTGTGTGTGTGTGTGTGTGTACTCACATGCATGCAGCCCTGGCAGATCAGACCAGAGAGGTGGTAGTTTGGAGTCAGGCTGTGAAGGGCATTGAATGTGCCACTGCTGGCCAAACAGGTGAGACCTTCTCTTGAAGTTTAGTGGTGGCCAAATAATAGGTAGGGCTGGCACCAGGCGGGCCTCAGCAGGATACTCGGGAGCACTCGTAAGAGTACAGCTTCCCGGCCTACATCCCCTGAGACTCTGATTGATCTGTCTAGGGCAGGGCCCAGGTATATTTTTCAGAGGTTCCCTGGGTGATTCTGGTGTGTCAGAGAGTTTGGGGCCCACTGCTGTGGACAAAGAATCACGGAGAATTGCAAACAGGGAGGACTTTGTCCTCTGCTTTGGGAGCCTTCCCCGATGGTCACCCCTTCTGGCCTCTCAGGGGGTTATTTCCTGCCACTGGATTTGAGCCTTTGGTCATTAAATCCATTCTGTCCCCATCCTGCATCTCATACTACTGGCCCCCTGATGCTAAGCACACAGTAGATGCACTTAGACCTACTGGGTTGGTGATGGGGCAGGGAGGGCCTGGGGCAGAGGTGTCCTGGGTGTGCCTCTTACTTGATCACCTGCTTCACTTTCTGAGCCTCAAGTTCCTTGTCTGGTAGGTGGCAGTAATTATTCCTGCCCCCTAGGGTTGTTAAGGATAAGTTAGTATTTTACAAAGTGCCTGGTACTCGGGTATAAGCTCCCTATGGGCACTCTGTCTGGTTCACGGTTAGATTCGTGGTGCTGGTACAGAGTGGGTACTCAAAAAATGTGAGTTGAATGAGTCAGCGAGGTACCCTGTAAATATAACCTTCCCCTAGCCACTCCCCTGCCCTTGGCGGATGTGATGCTGGTGTTCGGGGTACTGGGGCATCAGAGAATTCTCTCGACAGCATTGAACATTTTCTGTGTGGCCACAGGAGGATATGGGGATGGATAAGGTCATATTTATTTGAGGCAAATAAATTTAGGGATAAATAAGACAAACAAAAACATGCTGTAATTCAGGGCACGTCTTGAGAGGAGGCCAAGGTCTGTCATGAGCATGAGCTCAGAAAATGACCACTGAAGGCGCCCCAGGTAGGGGCACAGCAAGGCTAAAGGACCAACGGCGGGAAAGTGCACAGGTGGGCGCGGGGCTCGTGGACTGTCTGTCTGACTGTCTCTCCCAGACCTTCGGTGCTCTCATGTTGGGCCGTCTCTTTTCCTTCATTTCTTGGGTGCAGAGAGAAGAGCTTTAAAGTCCAGGAACTATATGGCCTGGAACAAGTTTTCTTATAGCATCTTAAAGACCTCATCCTTAAGTGGGGACAATACTGTTTTCTTCACATGGTTGGCACTGTGGCTTAAACAAAACAAATTATGCCAAGCTCAGTACCTGGCACACAGCAGGCAGGAACAAAACTGATGCTAGTTCTTATGTCCCTCCTCCTGTCCTGTCCCGGCTCTTCTCTGGCTGATACCAGCCTTAGGAAGTCCCCAGTGGGTTTCCCAGCCAGGCATAGTGGCCCTGCATTCTGCTATCTCTTTGAGATAATAAATACGAACAAAACCGAAATCCATTATTAGCTTCTTCTAGACTGTCTGCATGATTTATGGCTTCAAAGTGTCTCTAGTTAATCTGTCGAAAAAGATTTTAAATTTCATCCGTCTTCCTTGCTGGCAGCCTCCTCTACCTTGAATTCAGCTGTTTGACATGTCTAGTACTGGGGTCCCATTTTAAAAACATTTACAGTGGGCCGGCAGGGAAAAAAGTCAGAGATGGAGCGGCAAGCGGGAGGCTCAATTTGGCACATCTGCTTTTAATTCTACGCATCTCCAAAAGTGCAAATAACTTGAAGGTTCGCCCAGGGAAGAGGTCCACTGTGCCCACGAGAGCTGCCTTAGGTGACTTTAAAGGAGAGAGGGATAATTACTGAAAATGAATTGTCACTGAAATAGAACCCTCCCGATCGCAGAGCTGACCATCTGCTGCTCACATGTTCAGGCGGCTCGCCGCACCTCCCCCTCCCAGGACTGGGGGGCACTCAGCTCTGTGGTTTTTTTAACCTCTGCCTCCTGGGCCGCTCAGGTAATGAACGAGTGGTTCAAGACTCACGCAAACTGTGGCTGTGGTTGTGAGACTCGGAGATAGGGCACAGGCAGAAACTGCCCAGAATTCAGTCCAGCAGACTTGTGTTAAGGTCCTGGGACTGCCAGGCCCTGGAGTGTATGTGTGCATATAGCACTCTACAGTTTACAAAGCCCTTCCACATTTAATGCAGGTGGGGAAGCTGAATTGCGTTCTTTTATTCAGTGAAAATGTAGTCAGCCCCCCCGTGGCATACCAGTCCCTGTGTTAGCGGCCTGTTGTGGGGATGAATCAGCCATGGCCCTGCCCTCAAGCACCAGGAGAACTGAGAGAGATGAGGGAGGGGGATGGTGAGGTCTGCACCTCTGAGGGAGCCGAGCAAGGGTGTACAGGAAGGTCTCACCGAGGAGGTGTCATTTAAGCAACATCTTGAGGATTCATGCATGGGACAGATGTTTGTTGAATTCCTATTATGAGCCAAGCAGTGTTCTTGGGCCTGGGTGGTGATCAAAACAGACCAAGTCCATGTCCTCAGAGAGTAGGAAATAAAGATGTGAACAAAGAAACAAGATGCTTCTAAATAATGATAAGTGCTGTGTGTGATGGTGAGATTCCCAGAGTGTCAGGGAGGGCCTCCAAGATGAGGTAGCATTTGTACCAAGACTTGAATAGTGACAAGGAACTGCTCAGACCTGGGAGAGGAAAGGCCAGAGACTGGAAGATGCAAAGCTCCTGAGGAGTGTTTGGAGGATGAAGTGGGGTTCTTAGCCTATTCAGGCTGCTGTGACAAAAATACAGCCAACATTTATTTCCACAGTTCTGGAGGCTGGAAGTCCAAGGTCAAGGCACAAGCAGACTCAGTGTCTGGTGGGGACAAGCTCTCTTGACTCTTATAAGGGCACTGAGGGCTCCACCCTCATGACCTCATCTATTCCTAATCCCACCAAAGGCCCCACTTTCTAATACCATCACATCGGAGTAAAGTTTCAACATGTGAATTTTGGGGAGACACAGGCATTTAGTCCATAACAGTGAGTGTGGTAGAGGCAGAGCAATGAGGCGCTGATAAGGAGGCAGAAAACTTAGCTCAGCCAGCTCGGGGATCCCCTACATTGTAAGTGAGGGCCATCGGGCCTGGGGAGTGGGGACAGCTGAAGAGTGTTTGGAGCAGAGATGGAGGTGCCTGGGGGTGAGGTGGCAGTGTGCAGAGCATGTGGCTGCCAGGCTCTCGAGGATAGACTTGGCAGGAGCTCCAGAAACGAGTGTGGGGAGGCTGGCTCCTGGGGAAGATATGGGCTGTATCAGCTGTTTGTTTATTTGACTTGCCTCTAACTGGATTAATGACCCCACTAGCTGCAATAATGGCAACTTTAGTACTTGGGCAGGGTCTGGTTATGCCAAATAGGAGTATAGGCTTAGAGTGGAGGGGCTGGATTTTGGCACCGTGCCCTGTCCCCTTTGCCATTCCCAAGAACTGCCCCACTTTGGGCCTGGTAGTTCTACCAGGAGGCAAAGGGACAGAACATCTATTGTCATGAGCCCTAGAAAAGGGAGTCAGTGAGACCAAGTCCAAGGTCACTCAGCCTGGGCATCTGTGGCCTGCCTGTACCACTATAAGGGACGGTGGCTCTACTTCTGATGGGAGAGACAGTCACAGGCATACACAAAAATCAATTCACAAAGCATCATCAACCTAAACTTAAAGCTAAAACTGTAAAACTTTTAGAAGAGAGCACACCTTGGGATAGGCAAGTATTTCTTAAATAGAACACAAAAAGCAGAAAACATAAAAGAAAAAGCTGTTGAATTGGACTGATTCAAAATTTGCCCACTAGTGTTCTAGCAACATTTGTTGAAAAGACTTCTTCCCGTCTTTGGTTTGTCTTGGCACCTTTGAGAAAAATGAATTCGCCCTATTAGTGTGGGTTTATTTGTAGACTTTGCATTTGTTCCATTGATCTATATGTCTATTCTTATGCCAACACCACACTGTCTTGATTACTGTAGTTTTATAGAAAGTTTTGAATTCAGATAGTGTGAGTCCTACAACTTTGTCCTTCATTTTCAATAGTTTTGGTTATTCTAAATCCTTAATATTTTCATATATATTTTAGGGTCACCCTGTCAAGTTGTACCAAAAAGTCTGCTAGAACTTTGGTTGGGATGGTATTAAATTTATAGATCAATTTGGATAGAGTTAACATCTTAACAATATTGAATTTTCCATTCATGAACATAGCATCTCTCCCCATTCATTTAGGTCTTCTTTCTCTCAGCTGGGTTTAGTAGTTTTCATTGTAAAGGTCTTACACAACTTTTGTTAACTTTGTTTTTAAGCATTTTATATTTCTTCTGGTGTTATTTTATGTGGTATTGCTCTTTGAATTCCATTTTCCCATTATTTTCTCTAGGATATAGAATTGCAATTGATTTTTATGTTGACTTTATATCCCGCCACATTGATAAGTTAATTTATCTCTTTGTGTTTTTGTTTTTGGAGATTCCTTAGAGCTTTCCATGTAAATAGCCATGTCATTGGAGAATAAAGAGTCATGCTTCTCCTTTTCCTATTGTCATGCCTTTTTCTTTCTTTTCCTAAACACACTAGCTAGGACCTCTAATATAATCCTGAGTAGAGTGGTGGGTATGGGCATCCTTACTTTGGTCCCAGTCTTAGGAGAGAGCATTCAGTGTTTCACCATTGAGCATGATATTAATGATAATTTATCATTGATGTGCTTTATTATACTGAGAAAATTCTTTTTATCCCTGGTATGCTGAGAATTTTTATCATGAGTAGGTATTGCTTTTTTTGCATCTGTTTCACTGATCATATGGCTCTTCTTTATTCTTTTGATTTAGTGAATTATATTGACAGATCTGGAACTTTGCATTCTGAGGATAAAACTCACTTGGTCATGATGAATTATCTTTTTTATATATTGCTGCATTTTATTAATTTTTTAAAAAGAGGTACAAACATCCAGTTATAAAATAACTAAGTCATGGGAATCTAATGTACAGCACAGGGAATATAGGCAATAATATTGTAATAACTTTGTATGGTGACAGATGGGTAAGAGACTTACTATGGTGATCACATCATAAGGTATATAAATGTCGAATCACTATGTTGTACACCTGAAACTAATATAGTATTGTATGTCAACTATACTTTATTAAAAAAGAGTAGATATCAAATTTTATATATTTTAGCCATCAATATGAAATTTTAAAGAAATAATTTTTAAAAGTTGGTTGTAAACCATAAGAAGTCCGAAATGATGGGCAAAGTAATACATAAATGAAGAAGTTGTATAAGCAGCCATATCACAGTTGTGTGTTAATTGCTGGAAATAAACAACCTAAAGTTAATAAGTTCCTTGAGAAAGTAGCAGAGGAGCCCTTTAAAAAAAGGTAAGAGTTGGCAAAGTAGCAAATGGCATAAAATAATCACTTAAGAATGTAAACCAGTTTCCTGAGGCTGTTGTAACAAATGACCGCAAACTTGGTGCCTTAGAAACAACAGACACTCATTCTCTCCCGGTGCTAGAAATCTGGCATCAAGGTGCTAGCTTTGGGGGCTCCAGGGAAGAATCTATTCTTTGCCTCTTCCAGCTTCCTGTGGTGGTTGGCATCTGTGATTTGTGGCCGCATTGCTCTAGCCTCTACCTCTGTGGTTCTGTTGTCTCCTCCTCTCTGTCTGTGTATCTCTCATAAGGACACTCTTCATTGGATTTAGGGCCCATCAGGATAATCGTGGAAGATCCCCTCATTTCAAGATCCTTAAGTTAATTACATCTGCAAAGACCCTTTTCCCAAATTCCCTAAAACCAGAACCATCTCCTGCAACACAAATTGTTGTCATCTTTATAAATGGTTCAAATAAACAAGTTTTGGGTAACTGTTTGGCTAATTTGGGAATGTAGCCATTTGGCGAGGTAATCTGTGGCTAATTGGCTTTTGATGAATTGGTCATTTGACACATTGATTTTTAGCCAACTGGCTCTTGGAGACTTGATGTTTGTCTAGTTGGACTGCCTCCCACATGGGCCTGGGGCTTGATGTCTGGGGCCAGGCTGAGGCACACATGGGCGCCTGGCAGGCTGAGCTATTGGTCTGGGATTCAAAGATCATCTTAGACCAGGAAGGGAGAATCCCAGAAGACCTGGCCATTGCTCAGCCTTGGCCATCCACTTCATCCTGAGAGCTTGCTCCTCCGGAAGAGGCTGTGTGAGATTTGGGATATAGAAATACTAACAGAAAGAGAGTGAATTTTATTTACCGTGTGCTGGGCCCTGAGTGAAGCAATCTCTGGGCATTATCCCATCTGACCCTCACAGCAACCCCCTGCAATAAGCTCGGTCAGTCTGCATTTGACAGATAAGGGAAGGGAGGCTCAGAGAGGTTAGGTTACCTGGCCAAGGGCAACCAGAGGGTGAATGGCAAAGTTTGATTCCAGACCACGTAGGTGTCTGTCTCTAAAGTCCATGCTATTAACCGCTGGACCTAAATGGATCAGATGTAGTCCTTGTACTCAAGCAACTGCTGGTGCCGTCAGCGCATTCATTGCAACTTGACAGTGGTGCCCTTTCCTGTTTCTCCAGAAGAGGAAACTGAGGCCTGGGCTAGGCATGAGATTTGTCAAAGGCCATACGGAATCCGTGTAAGAGTTAGGACTGGAACCAGGTGGGGCCTCGTTCCTTCCCGCTCCGCTGCCTCCACCTCCAGCCTGGCTTCTGGATTTCTTCCTTTGTGTTCTTGTCTCCAAAAGTGGGACAGACCCCAGTGGCCTCCCTGCCTTCCATCCCCCAGCTCTCCATGTTTATGTCCCTGTTAATGGGCCTTTGCAAACCGGCCCAGCTGCCGAGTGCGAGCCAGCGAGCCACCTGGAGCTTCGTCTGCCCCAGAATGTTTACGGTGTGCGGAGCCGAAACGAAACAACATCCATCTTGTTGACTGGTCCCAAACACTGCACTCATTCATGGCCAGCCGCTGACAGGGTCCCCGTGCTTGGCAGTGAGCTGCCACAGCTCACCCGGCAAAACCTGGCAGTGAGAAGAGCGAGAAGAAGGCAGGCAGACTTTGGGGAAATCATGCCCTGAGCTTGGGCGGCCCTCCGGCCCATTTTCTAATCATCCTAGTCTCTAATCAAATGCCTCCATTAAGGTGGTGCTCTGTGACGTCAGAGTTGGTCTGAAGAAAAGATGCTGGGCCCTGAGCTGGCATCAGAAGCACAGATCAGGGCTGCCCACAGGCCTTGGTGAGGACTGATGAGATAGATCACCTATGTACATGTGAAGTGTCATGAAGGTTGGCAGGGCATCCTGGAGAGAGCCCCAGCTTTATCCCAGACAGACCTGGCTTGAGTTCTGGCATGGCCCCATCACCTGCTAGACTCAATTTTCTCATCTCTCTAGCAGGGCTAACGATGACCTCTGCCTTGCAGAGCTGATGGAGAGCCTTTGGAAAGCTCTCATAAACCAAGTCCCTATAAGTGTCCCATCTCTTCCAGGATGCCAAGGAAAATGCTACCCTCTCTGACCGCCTGTATGAGGCATCAGCGAGGTGCTTTGGAGTGAATGACTGACGGGGATCCAGACACATGGTCCTGACTTGGCTACTGGTTGTGTAACCTTGGACAAGCCTTTTGCTCTCTGTGGGCCTCAGTCTCCCTTTTCTGTAAAATAGGAGGCTGAGATTAGATTATCATTCAGGGCCATTTTAGCCCTGACATCTTACAATAGAATGATTGAGGGAATCTCCTCAGGAAGTGTGCTGTTCCCCTAGGAATCTGGGCCTTTGAGCAGCCCTGTGGGTGAGTCATGGGGTGATCAGTGTAACCCCACTTAAGGACTGTAGTCTGGAATGACTGGTCCTGGGATTGAATGCCAGGTCTACTTTTTTCTCTGTGTGTTACTCAGAGGAAGTCCATCTTCCTGGGCCTTGGTTTTCTCATCTGTAAAATGGGCTATTTGATCTATCTAGCAAGACTGTTGAGAGGCTTAGATGAACATAGCATAGTGCTCTGCCCTCTGAGATACAAACACAACACTTGCGTCACATGGTAAAGGCTGCAAGGGAGGGATTCCAGCCTGCACGAGAGTGGCCAACCATGTGGGGAAAGGGTGGCAGGGCCAGGGAAAGCCTCATGGAGGCAGTGACTGCACTGGAGGAGAGATAAGGGAAGGGAGGTATGCTCCTTCATCCTGGGGAGGGAGGGGAAATTTTAGCCCTAGCACCGATGGATTCTGACATCCTTTTCTGTTTAAGGGTCTGTGTCACTTACCAGACTATGGGCTCCTGAGGAGAGCACAGGTGCCTGGCTCATCTCTGTGGCCCAGAGCCCAGGTCTGTCTTCAGCTATTCTAGAGAAAGCATTAGGTTTCTGTAGGGAGTAGCAGGCCTGTCAGGTGGTGAGGCATCCCAAATGTTGGGACCTGGGGAGGGAGAGAGGTAGGTTCTGTCCAGTACCAGCCGCTCCTCTGGGTCATGAGGATTTGACAGGGGATTCATGAAGGCTATCTGGGCCTAGAAGAGAACACGAACACTTAGCCACACTCCCAGTCTACTTCTTTTGTTTTACAGCAAAGGAGACTGAGTCCCAAGGACTGGGGGCTGCCCAAGACATATAGTGAGTCTTCAGGGAAGCCTGGAACACTGGGCTCTGCTTCCTGCCCAGGGGGCCTTTGCTAGGACTCTCACACCAAAGTGTGAAAAAGGGGGCTGGGACTGAACATGGGAGCTACTGGACCAAAACACACGAGTATTGATTCATATATTTTGGTGAGAACCAGACTCCCTTCCCATGGAGGCAAGATGTGACCTCTGGCCAGGCTTTCTCCTCTGCATCTGCCCAGCGTGAGTTTCTCTGGATGGGGTGCCTCATCAGCTGTATTTGCCTAGAAATCCTCCCTTACAGCCTCAGATGTCAGAGCAGTGTGGTCCTGCTTGGGCCAGTGCAGCCCAGAGCGGAGCCTAGGCTGGGCCTGGCTAAGTCTGCTGTCCCCAGCCTTCCAGGGGCCTGTTCCTGTGTAGAATGAAAACACTGCTAGGTGCTGCTTCATGCTCCCTCCAACATATTTGTGGAAATGTTCGTTACGTTTCCATCCCCCATCTCTCCAGGGAAGTCAGTGGGTTTCAACCAATAAAGCTGTAATGGCTGGAGTGGGGTCTGCGGCCTGGTGGACCCGCTGGGGGCTGCAGTTTAGAGAGCCCGTGTGGGGATCGTGTGCCTGCCTTCTCACGGGTCCTTCTGAGCTCAGGGCTCTCTGTGTGTCACTGAATGCACAAACAGACCCTGGGATTCAAAGATATCGAGACAAGGGCCTGATCATGTGGATAGTAGACTTTTGGGGGAAATCACTTCATAAGTTATATAGATGTTTAACCACTATGCTGTATACCTGAATGCCAACTGTGACTTAAAGATATTAAAAAATGGGAAAAAAAAGAGACACAGCCCTGCCCTGGGAGTGTCTCAATGCTGTTGAGTCAGATACACTTGACCAAGTCCTGGCTCTCCCGTATCACCCCACAGTGTGACTTGGGATGACACCTCACTTTCCCATCTGAAAAATGAGGAGTTGGCCTCGGCCAATGGTTCTCAGAGTGTTTCCTTTTCTAACAGGGCCTCCTTTACCCCCCTGAAGTAAAATTCATGGATAATGTAACCCGCCTTCACCCAAATTCTTAAAAATTCTATATAATGTTTCAGTTGCATTATAAAGAAGAAATACAAGGGAAAGAACTCATAGGTAATGTGTGTTCCCCATGTAAGTGCTTAGGCATAACTGTGCCGAAGGCGGGGTAAAGTCGTCAGCTGCTTGCACCCTGTGTGCAGCATCCCCAAACTTGTCAGCTACAGACACACAAATGTCACAAGCAGAGTCACCAAGAGTGACGTGATTTTCTGAAATGGTGAACCCCTCCTGTTTAAGTTCCAAACAAAACACAGTATAGTCTCTCCTCAATTTACATGGTAGTTCCATTCCTGGAAAATTCAGTATATGTTAAAACCATGAAAAAAGTACTTTGTGTTTATGTGTAAATGGAGCTGTGTTCAGGCTTAGCTGACCAGGTTGCTTGTTTACAGTTATTTTGAATACCTGGCAAGATATTCAAAAGTTAGTGTAGGGCTGACCAACCTTGGCCGTGAGTTGTCCATCTCTGGCTCTTCCATGAGTGGCTCCCAGTCATTGTGACCACCAGAATTCCCAACCTCACCCCCTTGCAATGATTTTAAGTATACCCACTGGGATAGAACTCCCACCCTAGAAAACCCTCGCTGCCATTATGCCCCTTGTGCCCCAGTAGGTGAGGAGGCCGACTGGAGCACTGGCTAAAGGTCCTTAAGGAGGGCAGAGGAAGAGAACAAAAAGCTCTTGGCACAGGGCTGGTCAAGGAGGGCTTCCTGGACCAGGGGCTCTGGGAACTGAGTGTTTTCAGAGCTGAGGCCCTGGGAAGGGTTTTTTTCCCTAAAACCAAAACAACTTCTGTGGCTTTCCTGGTAGGCTTTGCCAGCCTTTCTGGCCATACTGTGGAACAAATTGTCTTTTCTACAGTGTCTAGAGACTCTGAGCCTCTCTGAGGGATGAGGAACCGTTTCTACTGCCTGCTCTGTGTTGTATTTCTGATGGTGCCCTTTCCTGGAGGTTGAGGTGTCTTTCCGAAGAACGGTGGTATTTTCTCAGAACAACTGATCCTTTCCAGAGAGACTCAAAATGGAGGGAAGGGATTTTAAGATGCTGTCATCTCATGTGTACCACCATCCCCCCCCCTCGGTGCTGGAGCTGTGAATTTCCTCCCTTGCCCTTATGTCTTCCTTCTTTATATATTTTTTAGCAGGGAACGGGGGAGGGTAGGGGGAGGAGCAGCATGGCCATGAATAGGAGTTAACTAATTAGCTTGATTTAAGTGGAGGATGTTAAAAAAAAAGGCCAAACATGAAATAATAAATATATGCCTGACATAAACATTTATGGTTCTGTATTTACTGAAAAAACACAGATGGAAATGTTTGTCTTTGAGAAGTTTTTATAGATTTCAACAGCCATTTCCTCTGGATTTCTTGTCTTTCATTACTCTTTTGGCTGTTTTGGGCTTGGACAAAAACAAAGGGTTTTTGGTGGCCATCACTATTGCTCCCTGATGAACTGGGCCAGGCACAGGTTCCTGTGGGACTCAGGGCACCCTAAGAAGTGATGGATCTCTAATCAGAGAGGTCTGGGATTTTACAGTCTCAGAATCAGAGAATCTCATGTCTGATCCAGGACATCAGAGAATCTTAGAACCATAGTAATGTAAATGCTTAGCTTTATAAAATTGCATCATCTCAGAATGAGGGAATCATGGAATTTTAGAATCCCAGATGCGTGGAACTTTCTAACCTTAAATTTTAGAATCATGATGGCTCAGTATGATGAAATGTAGAATCTGAGAATTTTAAGGGATATCAGAATTTCTTTACTAGGCTACTCTTCCCCACCCGTGGGAGATACTTAAATCAGCTAAATATGCGCAGTGCTTTCTTCTGCCAGCCCTTGAGCCACAGCTTGTTTTGTTCCCTCCCTGATTCAACATAGAATCTCTGTTCTCCTTCTCCCCCAGGAGGCACACTAGTAGTCATTTACACCTGGTGTGGGTGCAGCCTTTCCAGGTTAGGAGCTAGGGAAGTGAGAGAGGCCTTGGAGGCAGTAGGAGAGGGGAGAGGGCAGAGGCTCCCTCAGACCCACCGTGAGGAGAGGGAGCCCTGAGTCCTGAGACACAATGGACAGAGCATCCCTCCTGTCAGCCACCTTATCTCATGTGAATGTGCCTATCTCCTTTAGGGCTGTGGTGACTCCTGGGTGTCCTTCCTCTTAACAGCTAACTGAAGAGAAGATTAATGAATAGGAAAATAGGTTAGTAGACAATGTCTAGACCGAAGCAAAAAGTTAAGAAAGGATGGAAAATTCAGAAAAGACCATAAGAGATATATAGGACATGGCCAGGTGGCTCAGTTGGTTCAAGTGTCATCCCATACACCAAAGGTTGCAGGTTTGATTTCTGGTGGGGGATGCAACTGATTGATGTTTCTCTCTCTCTTTCTCTCTCTCTCTCTCTCTCAAATCAATCCTTGGGTGAGGAGTTAAAAAAAAAAAAAAAAAGAGCCCTATGAACCTCAAGCAGAATAAATACAAAGAAAATCACACCTTGGCATGTCATAGTCAATCTACTGCAAACTAAACAGAAAGAGAAAATCTTAGAAATAGTCAGGAGTGAGGGGAGTGATACAGTGTCTTCAAAAGATTTGCAGATAACTTTTCAATAAAAATTGTGAAATCTAGAAGACAGTGAAAAAAATCTGTAATATACTGAAAGAAGATAACTGCCAACCTAGAATACTATACCCAGTGAAAATATCCTTCAGAAATAAAGGTGAAAGAATAACATTGTAAAACAAACAAAAATTGAGAGAATTCTTTGCCAGTAGACTCACAGTTTTTAAAAAATCTTCATGCATAAGGAAAAGGATTCTGTATGGAAGCAGGAAGAAGGGAAAATATTTAAATAAATATTGACTATACAAAACATGGATAATATGTGGTGTGGTTTAAAAATATGTAGAACTGAAATATACAACAATAATAATTGAGAGAGAGAGAGACAGAGAAAATAGAGTCAAAGAGTCCTGAAGTTCTTGCACTTTTCAAGAAGTAGTAAGTGTACTCTTCTATATTAGGCTGTAATAAGTCAAGGACAGATGCTATAATTGCTAGGATAACTACTACTAATAAAAAGAATGTGTATTTAGCAAGCTAATAGAGAAAATAGAATAATAAAAAATACTTGATTAATCTGAAAGAAGGCACAAAAAGGGAGAAAAAGCATACAGAATAGGTGGGGCAAATAAAAAGCAGATAGCTGCCCTAGCTGGTTTTGCTCAGTAGTTAGAGCATCTGCCTGAGGACTGAAGGGTCCTGGGTTTGATTCCGGCCAAGGTTGCAAGCTTGATCCCTGGCCCCAGTCAGGGCATGTGCAGGAGGCAACCAATCAATGTGTCTCTCTCACATCGATGTTTCTCTCCCTCTCTATCTCTTTCTCTCCCTCCCTCCCTTCTTCCCTTCTACTTTCTCTGAAAAGCAATGGAAAAAATATCCTTGGATGAGGATTAAAAAAAAAAAGCAGATAGTAAGGTTGTAGATTTCAACCCAAATATAAGTTAGTTACATTTAATTAAAGGTAAATGGTATAAATGGATTAAATACTCAAATTAAAAACAAAATTGTCAGAGTGGATAGAATTTATTTTATGGAAGAATATTGCATTAATAAGGATGCTTTTGGTTGTAAGTGGCCTAAAATACTTCTGAGACAAGCTTAATACACTGCAGAAATTTTACTATTCACCAAGAGGTTCTTGATGCAACCAGTGCTGTGACTTAATTTCCCTACTGTCCTGATTGAGATGCCTTGGTTTACTGACATTGTCCCCAAACAACTTCCCTTGGTATGACAAAGTAGATGGCTTCTACTAGCTACCAGGGCCACATGCTTTCTCATTCACATATAGAGAATGAGAGGCTGTTCTCACCCCAGTCATCAAACAGAAGTTCCAGGCCTCTGTCTAATTAACTAACTTGTGTTGTGTGCCTATCTCAGAGCCAGTCACTGTGGCCCTGTGACTGGGGGGATGAGATCATGCTAATTGGTCCAGGCTTCTGAAGCTCACCTGGAGTGGGATTAACAAGAACAACCATGAGAGCCAGCACACATGGTGCTTACTATGTGCCAGATGTACTGTTCTTGATGCTTTACATATGGTATATGAACCCACTTCAATAAACTGTGGCACAGAGAAGCTAAGTCATGTGACTTAGACAAGGTCACAGCTAGTAAATGGCAAAACCAGAATCAAACCTAGTTGGTCGGACCTCAGAATCTGCACTCTTATCTGCTATACCATGCTGTCTCTCCTTCTTAAGCCCTATAGGTAGATACGGAAATATGGGGCCCTGTTGTGGGGGGAAAGGAAGGAATGAATACGAGTTGCTGTAGACTTGATGTTTGTAGTTTGTGCCCCCTCCCACCTGCCCACCAAATTCATATGTTGAAACCCTAACCTCCGGTGTGGCTTTATTTGGAGATGGGACCTCTATTAGGTTAAATTAAGGTTAAATGAGGTTAAAGATGGGGCCCCGATCCTCCAATAGGATTAGTGCCCTTATAAAAAGAGACACCAGAGTACATTGCACTCTTGCTGTCTGTCTGCATGCATGCACAACAAAAGGCCATATGAGGGACATAGTGAGATTGTGGCCATCTACAAACCAGGAAGCAAGCTCTCACCAGAAACCCAACCAGCAGCAATCTTGATCTTAGCCTCTAGCTTCCAGAAGTGTAAGAAAATAAATGTGTTGTCTAAGCCACCTAGTCTATGGTATTTTGTGATGGCAGCCCAAGCAGACCCATACACTAGGAAAATAATCAGCTGTGCCATCTCTGAATCCCTTAATGATGTGGAACAGTGTCTGGGCCAGCAGTGCCCTCTAAGCCTGAGAGAGCTGGGCTTGCACCGTTTACCAGCTGCATGAGCTTAGACAAGTCACTCTCCCTCTGGAAAATGGCATTAGCAATACTGGCATGGAAAGAGCCTCGTACTGGGCCTGGCATATAACAGATACTCTATGAACTTTAGTATTCATGATACAGTACTAAAAAAATAAAAAGCAGAGTATAAGAAAATAAGTATGTCTTCCTGTTTTGTTTGGTTGGTTGGCTGGTTTTTGTCAAAAATATATAGATATGCGTATGGAAATACACGGGTTTGTGTGTCATCATGCCTGCAGTGGCTCTCTCCGGTTGTTGGTTTTATAGGTAACATTTATTTTCTAATAGTTAGTTGCCTAGGTATATTTTCTAATTTTTTCATCCAACAAATATGTGTTCATTTGGTAGCAATACCAGAGTCTAAGAAAAACTCAGCCAATATGTGTGTTTCTGTACATAGCTGCCTGCACCTACATGTGAAACCGGCCCTGGGCTGCTCACGTCTTGGCCCTGGACTGGGTCAGAGCAGAGGGCTCCCTCTGGTTTCTCTGTGGTGCCTTCCTGAGGTGAGCCTGCTCAGGTTTTACTGGCCTCAGTCCCTGTAAATCTAGCTTAGCTTTAAAGGAGAATTTATGGAGTTTTTGTGATCTAGGATGAGAGACGACGGGCCATAAACCTGGCATGAGGCCTTGAGCATCAGGCTCTGTAGCTCTGGAGGCCCTGCCAAGCTTATAGTCCCCCACCCCCCAGTGACTGTGAACCCCCCAAGTCTGCTCCAGGCTGAGTGAGTGGGCCTCAGTTAGTTTGTTTCACCAGGCTGAGGCCGCCAGACATTTGGGTTTGGTCGGGAAGGGAGAAAGGGAATGATGAGGCAGTGCGGTGAGGCAGAGAGCCTGGAGTGTGGGTCAGCGTGGGCTCAGACTCTGCTGTGTATCCTTAGAAAGCTGTTCACTCTCCCTGGGCCTGAGAAGCAGAGCCTTGTGTCTCCCATTCTCTGGGGTCTCTAGATTCCTTCCTGCCCTGCCTGGCACTCCCACTGCTCAGAGGGGAAAGCTGGGGAGGCTCAGAGAGGGCTGAGGGCCTGCTCTGCACAGACCCAGCCGGCAGAGCCCAGGCTGAGATTCAAGGCCCCATTAGACTGAGGCTGCCCTCTGTGGCCACTGGTGCTCACTGCCTGGGAAAGCAAGTCTCCATTTTTGGAGACACAGATCACCCCAGGGAGGCCATGGTCCTGTCTCCCCACCTGCCAAGAAAGTAAAACTAGGCACCTTACTAAAGTGCTGACTGCCAGGGACTATGCCTCTGCATATATTATCTCATTTAATATAGCCACCCCTGGAGCTGGGTTTCATATTCTCATTTTACAGATGAAGAAACTAAGGCTTAGAAGGGTGACCTTCATTTAGGGTCAAACAGCCAGAAAGTTAATGGTGGAGCCAGGTCTTCAACCCAGGTGTGTGTGTGACAAAAGGTTGGTCCATTTCCCTAAGTGGCAGCATCTGGCATGTAGTAGGCATGAAATTGGACTTCGGACAGTCCTTTCAGCCACCTACCTTCCCAGTGTCTCCAAGCGCCTCCCGTGGGTCTAACCATGTGCTAGGAATGAGGGGAGTATTGCCAGTGGGGCCCAGGTGTCTAAAGAATCTGCTCGCTATGCGACTAGGACAAGTCTTTCCCCCTCTGGGCCCCCGTGTTTTGTATGTAAAGTAAATTGGGCAAAATCATGTCCTGGATGCTCTGACATTGAGCAGCTCTGGGGGCCCAAGACCCTTGTCCTGAAGGACTGACTTCACTGCTTCCGGGGGGAAGCAGGAGCTTATTGCACTTAAAAGCATTCATGTGCCAGCACGGAGTGTTATAGTCCTGACTTTGTGGTGATGTCGTGGAGATTCAGAGATCAAACATGTGGAGTATTTGGCATATGCTGGGTGTGCAGCAAGAAGGTGCCCCTTAAACTGCAGCTATTCACACAGACTGCAGTGAGCTGAGGTGGGGGGCTCAGGGAGGGCAGGAGAGACCAGGGAACATTCCAGAAGGAGATGCACTTCTGTTGAGCCCTGAGTACTCAGAGGGTTTCTGAGGTGTCAGGCCACCCTGGCTGGATGGGTGAGGACATGTGCAGCACAGCAGCAGAGCATCGTGGGAGTGTGATGTAACGCCCAGGTGAGGGGTGAGCCCAGGCTCTGGGGCCCTGAGACATGTTCAGGCACTTCCATTTATTGAATGCCCACCAGGGGCCAGCCCTGCATTCAGATACTGACAGTGGTTTTCACACCATCAACTCCACCCTGTAAAATTCTCCCCATTTTACAGATGTGGGAAAATCCTTCTAACTGCAAAGCCCTGTCTCTATCTGCTGTACTAGCTCAGGGGTTGGCAGATTACAGTCCAAGAGCCAATGAGCTGTTTTTCTTTCTTTCTTTTTTTAATGCATCCTCACCCGAGGATATTTTTTCCATTGATTTTTAGAGAGAGTGGAAGCGGGGAGGGAGAGAGAGGCATCAAAGTGAGAGACACATCGATTGGTTGCCTCCCGAAACCGCTCCTCCCGGGGCTGGGGTTTGAACCTGCAACCGAAGCGTGTGCCCTTGGTGGAAAATCGAACCTGCAACCCTCCGGTCCTCAGGCCAACACTAACCATGAGCCAAACTGGCCAGGGCTAGCGAGCTGTTTTTTCTAAATAAAGTTTTATTGGAACACAGTTCCACTCATTTGTTTACATATTGTCTATGGCTGTTTTTTACAGTCTAAGTTGAATAATTATGACAGTAGACTGTATGGTTTGCAAAGCCTAAAATATTTACTGTCTTGCCATTTATAGAGAAAGTTTGCAGACAAGGTGGCTGAGTCAGGGGATCCAGTGTAACTCTGAGCCCTACATTTGTTGAAAGCTTGAGCAAATTGTGTGACCACCCTCTCAAGCCTGCCCAACCCTACTCTTCAGGGTTGCAGTGAAGCTCATAGGTGATGGCTGCAAAATGTTTTGTAGACTGTAAGGTGCAGTGCCCTGTCAGCAGTCTGGCGCCTGGTGGGACCTAGAAGTCTGCTCTGCTTGTCCGTGAACGAGGAACAGTTGTGTAGGCCGTCCTAGACCCGGCCTCTGACTGCTCCTGGGACTGCAAGGAGGCGGCATCTGGGCCTGAGATGCTGAATGCATCATTGTCCCTCTCATGCAGACTTGGCAGGTCTCAGCGTACATTAAAATTCCTGTGGGGAGTCACCTTATATGTGGTACCGCTTTATAGCCAAGTCATTACGGTAATTTGCAAAGCTCTGTGGTGTGTAACTGGAGACATTTGCTTCAGATTTGCTGGCTGTGACCTCATTCAGGCTGTCTGGTCCTGCATTTAGTGACCCCTGAGCCTTGGGGGCTTGTCCTTTTGAATCTGGATTAAAGGTCATTCAGACCTGACCTTCCTGGGGATAGAATACTTCTCATACAGGGCCCTGCCTCCTGGCCCCATCCCAAGCTCAAGGATAAATGGGAGAGAATTATCATTATCATCACCGTTACACAGTACTTACTGTGAGCCAGGCACCATGCCAAACACATTGTGTTCATCATCTCACCTAATTGTCTACAGAACCTTGTGAAGTAGGTGTTAGCACCATTTTACAGATAAGAAAACTGAGACTTGAAGAGGAAGCTAAACCAAACTCTTACCTAGTCCCTGTGGTGCCAGTCCAGGCTCTATTATGGATTTGCTGTGTGACCAAGAGGTCCTTTCCCTTTCTGAGCCTCAGTTTCTTCATCTATTAGTGAAACAAATGGTCGGTCAGTCCCAGCCCTGATATTCTAGGTTTTCTCATCAACTAGTAAAAATGAACACAGGACCCCCTCACCCTCCAATCCTCCAAAAAAGATTCATTTACATGGGCAAAGCCAGGTTCAGGGTCTGGTCCCCTGTGGCACAGAGGGAGGCATGGCTACTGGGTGTAGCCCCGTCCCAGGGCATCCCCAGCCTGCCTCAGGGCAGCAGGGCTGATGTGCCCCTCTCCTTCCCCTGCCTTCCTTGAGAAAGACTCCACCCTTGCTCCCTGGAGATGGAGAGTGAGTGGGAGTGGGTCCTGTGATGCACTTGGGGACAGAGAGGCAAGACGCCAAAAGACGGGACAGCAGTGGGTCTCCTGGCTGACCTGGGTCTGGGGTGGACAGCAGTGTCAGTACCCATGTCTTTCTAGTGGTGGCAGCATCTCTGGGAAACATATTACAGTTTCCAGTTTAATTTTCAGCCTCTGAGAAAGCAGGTGGCCCTGGGTAGGGTTTGGCATAGGCCTTGGGATACCTGGGTTTGGGCCCTGGCTATGCCAACAATTAGCATGTGACCTTGGGCAGCTACTTGCCAGCCCTGGTGCTTAAGTCCCTCTGCAAGGTAGGGAGGCCCATGCTTTCGTCCGGAATCTGCAAGGGTTACACAAGACAGCGTTTGATGGGCTTGGAGCCCTAAGCAGTGCCAAACTGTGACCCAAGGGGCTCCTTCCTTCCTCCCTCTCAGAGCCGGCTTGCTTATTTATTATAGAAAAACCTCTAAATGTATCAGGCAGAAGCCAACAGGCCTCAATTGTTCATCAAGAAATGACTGTCTCTTCCCACATCTCAGCTCAGCCACTGGCTGCATGTGTGGCTTTGGATAAACCATTAAACTTCCCTGAGCCTCTGTGTGCTCGTCTGTAGATGGAGTGATCCTGCCACCTGCAGAGTTTAGGAGTCATTGTAATGGTGGTGCTTCGACTTCCCCAAAGGCCTCCCAATATGATCCTCACTGGAGTCACAGGTGGGGATGTTTGTGCAGGCGGGGGGGCCCAGTTGTGCATCACTTGGCTGAGGGGCAGCAGGACTGAACTTGGGCTTTAAAGTCTGAGAGACCTGGGTGGGGCCATAAGTCAAACCCAGACCCCTAATCTCCCCTCGAAGGCCCCTAATCTCTCCAAACCTCAACTTTTTTCATCTGTAAAATGGCTGTAATGGGCCCACCTCACAGGGATGGACATTCAAAAGTACTGAATGTGCCTGGGCCTAGGAAGTGATGGATGAATAAGGGCTTGAGGAATGCTGGGCTCCCCGGCGCCTTCCCGGGGGCTCACTGGCCATCGTTCCACACATTCTCCTAAGTGAAGGAGGGTAAAGTGACTCAGAGGTCCCCAATGGGCCTGGTGGGTCTTTGAAAGAAGCTCAGAACTGCCTTACAACCCAAAGACTCTGGGAGAAAGACCTTGGCCAAACAGCCCTACATGATGATTAAGCTCTCTCTGCTCCAAATACTATTAATGGTCATAAAATTATCCACAGTTTCTGAGGCCCAGTCCCATGGTTTGCCTCATTGGGACAATAAAATCCCATGCAGAAACGATTTGGAAAAGGCAAAGACCGCCAAGCAGAGACAGAGTTAAATGAGCGGCAGCCTGCTCTCATTAGCTCAGGCCATTCACATTTGTTACCAGGGATTTCTTTTTAATTAAAAAACAACCAAGTTATTAAAAAATAAGCTTGTGAGAGGCTGGCTGAGCAGCAGTCAAAGCCAGTGGGAGAGAGCGTTCCTCACAGCAGGACATGGGTCCAGGCTCTGGCTGGGAAGGTGACCCAGAGGGCAGCTTCTGAACAAATGTTCCTCCAAGCCCTCTCCAGCAGGCTTGTCTGGGAACCTGGAAATTTGTCTGAGCCCCTTACCTGCCCTAAGATCTTGAGAGCATTGCATTCTCATCTGCAAACTGTAAAGTGCTTGGCAGGTGAATGCTTGTTGCCTGTCCAGAGCTATGGGCACATGTTGAATTAGTTCAGAGTGTCTGGCCTTGGGGGTGGGCTAGAATTAGGGTGGGGTTGGACTTTTGGCTAAGAGGCCACTTTTCATTACATCGAAATTACGATGTGGGGTTTGGGTCTGGCAGGCCTGAGTCAGAGATCCAGCCCAGACTCTTACTAGCTGTGTGATCTTGGGGGAATAATTTAACTTCCCCGAGCCTCTGTTTTCTCTTCTGTACAATGGGGGTAATATACCCATACCTCCCTCAGAGGCCAGTGGATAGCCAGGGCCTGCACACACTACTTTGCAAGCGGTGCTCTGTCATTCTCCTGGTCCTTACCTTCAGGGCGTTCTGGTGTCAGTTCTTTTTTCATCTTAATGGTGTAGCTTGCTCAAGTGTTGACAGTACCTGGACAGCACTTGGGCCTGTTAATAATGCTTTATTACCTCTCTAGGGTACTTGATGCTTTTCAAAGTGCTATATGACAGTAAGAACAATTTCTACTCCCGGCACACCTACTTGGTGCCAGCACTGTGCCAGTGGCTCTGCAACTCAGTGCTCAGAACCTCACAGCGTCTCTGGAGAACTGGTGTGGCTCTCCATCTCACACCGGGGGCTGAGGGTCAGCTTCAGGGAGGGTCAGTCCCAGTCGGGGGTGGGGGCAGCCGTAGGGGCTCACACTGAGGTCCATAGGGCCCCCAAGCCCATGTATATCCTTTCCTCCTTAGCATAAGCAGGCCAGGTGCCAGGGCAGAAAGCCTAAGAAGTAGAGTTTCCGGATCAACCCTCCTCACACTATAGGTTAGAAAACTCTGAGGCCCAGGGAGCGGAAGTAACTTAACAATCATGCCTGACGTTTTTGTTACATGTTATGTAGTTTTTCAAGGACTTTCACAGCTGCTGCCTCAATTAGTCTTCACAGAAACCCAGTAGCTGGGCCAGGCAGATAGTTGGTCTGTCAAAGAACCATGGAGGACACAGAGGTGTGAAAACTGTATACCGTGTTTCTATGGCATAATGCAATTTGGAAAACAATGTAGATTGAGCTTTGGCGATAACAAGAATGGGTGCTGTTCAGTCAACACCTGCTCCTTGATGTATAATGTCAATGACTCTCACTCAGCCTGCTGGGCAGCAGAGCTCTAGCCTGGCAGCTCCAGCACAGGGCCGTGCAGCTTGTCAAATGAGCATTAGGTGATCAATGTGAGGATCGTAGATGCTGAGCTTCCCAGAGACAGGAGCTTGTCTGTCTAGTTCCCAAGTGTTTCCTGCACCTAGAGTAGTGTCTGGTACTATTATTGATCCTGCTGGTGATTATGGGAATTAAATGAGGTATCCCTTTGCCTCGGAACGTAGCAGGGGTTCAGCTAGTGTTGGCTCAAGGGTGCTCTGTGGCATGCTGTACCCAATGACTGCCCTCTCCCTGTACACCCCTGCAGGCTCTCCCCACTTACTTTGTCTCCTCTTCCTGTCTTTCTTTGCCTAGTGAACGGGAGCTACGGCCACTGCACGCCGGGCACGGAGAAGAGCCTGCTGGACCTGGACCTTGCCGAGGGCCTTGGCCCCGCCTGCCGCCAGGGCCTGTTTCTCCCGGCGGGAACCCCACCACCCCGGGGCCACCCTCCAGCCTGTGAGAGGCTGCTTCATTTTCCTCACGCCAGCAGGTATGTGCCCCATCCCCACCATCAGCTGCCCTCTGTGGACACTCCCTGGGGGCCAAGGACTGAGGGCCTCCAGACCTCACCTACTCTGCCTGGCCCAGGATTGCCAGGGACCAGCCAGAGCCCAGTAGCACAATGATGGCTGCCTTGTCTAGGCCCCGCACCTCCTGAGTTACAGGGCCTCATGAGAGACAAAGATGGTTTTATTGAGGTGTGTTTCCCCATTGCAGCAGCTGAGGTGGCTTTTCACAGAGAATAAGTCATTTTAGAAGAGGAAGATTTGGAGGGAGTTGGGGAGGGAAACCTCAGTTCAGGGTTCACACTGTCAGACCCTGGGCTACTTACAGAGCGGAGACGGGTTCCTCCACAGGGCCATCTCCCGCCCCAGGGAGCCATTGCCTCTCAGAACCCTGCCAAGTAACCAGCATCATCCAAGGCCTGCACATTTCCAGTGACGTCCGCCCCTGCAAAATGTTCCATTAGATTACATGAAATCTGCCTCTTGCGGCTTCTCCTGGTGTCTCACCCGTGCCTCTGTGCTCTCTGGTTTGCTGGCAGGTGGAGGCCAACCTCAGGCAGGCCTCCGTACCTACCCCTTGGGCCCCAAGGGCCCTCACCCCACTGCTGACCTGAGGCCTGTTCACAGATGAGAGAGTCTAAAAACTGGCCCAGTTGCCTGTTCACAATGTATCCCTTCACCACCCATTTATCAAGAGCCTACTATGAGCCAGGCACTGTGGGGAGCTGGGGGTTCCCTGGCAGAGGAAGCAGAGATCTCCCTGATGGAGGTTACTTTCCAGTGGGAGCTCCACATGGGAGATATTACTAAATAGCTTTTTCTTCATGTGGAACCATTTTCCTTTGAGAATTTAGATTCCCTTTGGCCTTCCTTGATGTCAGTGAAACTTCTGATTGATAGTGTACTAGTCTGCTTGGCTGCCATGACAAAACACCACAGACTGGGTGGCTTAAACAACAGACATTTATTTTCTCACAGATCGGGGGCTACAAGTCCAAGATCAAGATGTCAGTAGGTCTGGTTTCTCCCGAGGCCTCTGTCAGGTTGCGGACGGCCGCCTTCTCGCTGTGTCCTCCCATGGCCTTTCCCTGTGTGCACACTCTCTGTGTCTCTTCCTCTTATGAGGATACCAGTCCTTTCAGTTTAGGGTCCCACCCTATGACCTCATTTAACCTTAATCACCTCCCTTAAGCCTCTGTCTCCAAATATAGTCACATTGAGGGCTCAGGCTTCAACATATCAATTCAGCACATAGCAGGACCAAGCATCCTTTAGATTTCAAGCTGTGCATTGCTTGGCAACAGTCAAGTACATGTGCCTGCTTGATTATCACTGAGGCTCCCAGCAGCATCCAGTTTCTCCAGTGAAATTCTTTCTATTTCAGGGTAGAAGCTATGATAAACTAGGGAAAGCTAGGCAAGTGTTTTGGTTTTTGATAGAGACCATCAGAAATATCACTTGTCATTTTGAATGTGATTTTGACAATTTAAGGCATAGGAGAGTCTGTACCCAGAGCCCTACACCAGCATCAGTCTAAGTGGCTGCTATCCGACCACCGAAGTGATTGAATTTAACGTGGCACTTTCAGACTCCCGCATTTTCCTAAACAAAAAGGGGGTCCAGCCCCTCTTCCACACCAGGCAAATCCTGCCCCTTCTCCCTCCCACAGGACTGCCTTGTGTTTGGGGCCCCTCCTCTCCATTCTTGTGTCCCCTCCTGCTCTCTGGCGCCTTGACCCACTGCTGGGTTCCTGCAGCAGACACACCAGCCACCTCCTTGCCTCCAGCCCAGCTTTCTAATACTAGTACTAGACTAGTACTAATACTAATACTAATTAATACTAATACAATAGCTTATTATTAGTGACTGCTGCCTGTGCAGTTTCTCTCATTTAATCCACACAGCCCCAGGAGACCCAGGTCCTACTGCTCATAAGCTGCAATCCTGGAGCACTTACTATTCGCCACACCTCAGGCCAAGCACTTACCTGTGTTGACTCATTCAGCCCACAACTGCAGTAGGGTGGGGAAACTGAGGCCAGAGGGGCTATAAAACTACCTGGAGGTCACCCAGCAAGTGGTGAGGAGTTTTAAGAAACTAGCAATATCTTGATATTGCAGCCTCGGCCTTCTTCCTCTGGAACTCACTAGCCGGTCAGAAGGAGGGGGTCAGGGAGGCCGGAGTCGCAGGGCAGGATGGCATCTGGGCTAGACTCCGTAAAAGGGTGAAATGGTGCTTTTTACGGCATTCTCCTCTTCAGACCGCCTGCCTCTTTAGAACGTCTCCCCAGCCCAACTCCTCTTCCTCTCTTTCCCCTTTCCCTCCATACTTTTCCTTGCTGGTCAGACAACCAATCTCTGTCCTCCTTCCCTTCTCTCCCTCCTTCACCCCCCCCCCCCAACTTCCATCCCCTCCTCCTCCCTCTCCAGCTCTGGGCTTCCCCTCCCCCAACCCTCAGGTTCCTTACCATCCCCTGCCTGGGCCTCCCCGCTGTGGAGTGCCCACCCTCTCATGGCCTCTTGGCCACTGTCTTCCAGGTCACCCAGACCCCAGGCCACATATGTGAATGGCAGCCTCCCGGCCACACAGCACATCAAGCAGGAATCCCTGCCGGTCTACCGGGCCATGATGGAAGCTCGGGTACCCCTGCCTGCCCACTGCCGGGCCCCACCAGCCGCCGGCCCGCACACAGACCTGGACCTCCCAGGCCGAGGCCTCACCAACCCCGCACCTTCCTGCTACCTTCTAGGCAGCGAACCCGGCTCTGGCCTGGGCCCCCCACCTGAGGCCCACCTCTCCGAGGGCGGCCTGAAGCGCTGCTGCCTCCTGGGCCTGCCCGCCACCTCCTCGGCCTCCTCCTCACCCTGTGCCTCCTCCGACATCACCTCCATCATCCGCTCCTCCCAGACTGCTCTGGTCACCTGCATAAATGGACTCCGGAGCCCCCCTCTGCCGGGAGACCTGGGGGGCCCTTCCAAGCGCACCCAGCCAGGCCCTGCAACCACTGAGAGTCATGAGGCCAGTTTGCAACTTGAATCCTGCCGGAAGTCCGGTTTCCTGAAGCAGGAGCCTGCGGATGAGTTCTCAGAGCTCTTTGGGCCTCACCAGCCCGGCCTGCCGCCCCCTTACCCCTTGCCCCAGTTGCCATCAGGCCCTGGCCTTGGAGGCCTGGGGCTGGGCCTGGCAGGGAGGGTGGCTGGGCGGCAGGCATGCAGGTGGGTGGACTGCTGTGCAGCTTACGAGCAACAGGAGGAGCTGGTGCGGCACATTGAGAAGAGCCACATCGACCAGCGTAAGGGTGAGGACTTCACCTGCTTCTGGGCAGGCTGTGTGCGCCGCTACAAGCCCTTCAACGCCCGCTACAAACTGCTCATCCACATGAGGGTGCACTCCGGTGAGAAGCCCAACAAGTGCATGGTGAGTTCCCATGGCCACTAGGCCATGTCTAGCCCGACCCTGGCAGAGCAGCACCCATCTCATTGCCTGAGAGGCATACCTGGGCCTCCTTACCTAGGGGCCTGGCTGAGATCCCCTGTGGCTGAGTAAGGAGGGAAGGAAGAATGCTATGGCTGTGGCCACTGGTCAGGGCGGTCAGTGCACCTATTACTGGGAAGCTTGGCAGAGGGCCCCTCGTACTTACCATGTGCCCCATCCCCCACCCGAAGGCATACTACGTGGCCTGGTGTTGCACACACATGGTTAAGTGGTGACACACATGCTCTGAGCTCAAGGTAAGCTCACCAGCACTCTCTCTTACATGCATTTGCTCAGTGTCTCATGTGCTGATGGCCAAATGAGTTGTGGGGAGCAAGCTGTCCTGCTGGATCTTCACCCAGCTTCCTTCCCAGGGAGGCTCCTTGGGCTTCCTAGAGAAGCCTGTAGGCTTGACGGGCTTCCTGTAAGGAGCACCAGGTCCTCATAGGGATCCAGCTTAAGAGTTGTGGGTCTCTGGGTCAGGCTTTGGGATATGGCCGAGGGTTAACAGATGAGGCCCTGGATAGCACTTGCAGTGTTCTGGCTGGGGTTCACACACACACACATACACATACACACACACACACACACACACAACTGCAGGCACCTGGTCCTCTGGTCATTCCCACTAACCATTTCTATATCTGCTCTCACTGTGGTGGAAATCCATATCAGAAGTATACAGGCTGAGTCCCTGGTACTATCAGCTGGGCCACTATCACCAAGGCCCAGACAGCCCACCAGGAGAGGCACCTGCCTGGAGTCGAAGGGCTGGTGGAACTACCAGTACCCACCGTTTAGGGCATTGGAGAGGCAGAGGGAGGAAGCAGTGTGTCTGTCTGTAGGCCAGTGTCATAGCCAAGACTGAGTTCCTCCACACTGTGCTGTCACTGTCACTGTCACTGTCACTGGGCCCTGCCTCAGGCACTCTATGGGAATGGGTGCAGTGGGAACGGGCACATATCTGTCCCTGCTCAAAGCCCAGGGCAGCATTTGAAGGGACCAAGGAGGAGGCAGGAAGCATTGGCAACTGGCAGCCTAAACTCCATCCCACTGGGATCAGGTATTTGCCCTTTGGTCCCTGCCTGCTTGTGTTGCTGTGAGGGGGGCATCCACTGACCCAGGCTATTCAGCTGCAAGGAGGCTGGGCCTTGAGGATGAGGGGGTCACTTTATAGACAAGTGAGGGGCAGTGAACAACCTGTGTGGTTGTTGTGCTGGTATTGTGGGGAGAGGCTGGAGTGAGCAGACTGAGAATTTGAGTTTATCACATGCCTTTGGCCCAAGAGTATGCTGGAGGGAGAGCTGGTGACCGGGCTACACTCTGGGGATGCTCCAGTTCACTTGGGGTGTCATGACATGTAGCTTACTGAAAGGCATGTCTCTGCTTGGAAGGAGAGGACCAATAGACATCACAGCCCAGGGCTGCTGGACGACAGAGGACCCTGTCTCTCTCTGAGACCCTGGAGCTGCCAGCTGCTGAGCTACAGTTCTCCTTCATGTCTTCTTTCCTGTGGGTGATCCCACTGGTGTATGTGGGGACCTCTGTGGAGGCTACATGGCCTAATCCCTGGCATGGTGCGGTCGGTGGCCTTCTCACAGTAGGGCTTTCTGGTGGAACCACAGCATCCAGGAGTATTTGTGCTGCACATTAGGACCCTTGGAAATGATTGAGGCTTTCACTGCCCATTTTCTAGTTTGGTAAATAGAGGACCAGCAAGTGGGTCAGAGAAACCCAGATCACTCAGTGTAGTCTCTGTATCTCTCTCTAGAGTTCTTTCTTCTGGGCCAGCCTGCCAGGATCTCGTTTGATTCAGGGGACTCCACAGAACACACTGGCTTACACCTGGCTCATGCCTGGCTTTGGGTACCCAGACCCAGGCCTGCCAAGTTTCTTGCCCTGGGGGCACTCACAGTCAGGGATGGGTGGGAGATGGGTGTGGAGATCAGTGACAGGTTTTGGGATGGAGTTTGCCTAGGTTCAAGGAGGGGAGGCCCAGAAGGGCTTTAAGGAAGTGATGTTAAAGCTGTGACTATACTCACCCATGTCATCTTCACAAGAATCCTGTGAAACCAAGTTTTTTTTACAGGTGAAGAAACAAAGGTTCAATGGGGTCTAGCTGGCCTTCCACTTGCTACTATAAGAACACTTTGTCTTGCCTCTTTGGAGTTTGGGATTATGGTGATAATACTGGCAAGCAGCTTCTGAGTGCTGACCGTGTTTCAGGGGCTCTTCTGATCAGTAACTCTGTGTTGTCCTTACAACTACCCTCTAGGGTAGATACTATTAGAGCCCCCGTTTTACAGATGAGGAAACTGAGGCTCAGAGAGATTGCATAATTTGCCCAGGTCACACAGCTAGAGATGAACAATAACAACAACAACAATAGTGGCTAGTAATCATGATAGTAATAATAATAACAACAATAAATAAATATCACCTGCCCAAAGTTATCCAGCTAGTAACCATTGGAGTGGAATTTGAACCGCATCTTTCTAAACTGTGTTGCTCTCATTTTTGTAGATTTTCTCCTGTTCAACTGATTATTCTCTGGGGTCGTGGGGCCAGACCTTCTAGGTCCCACCGTCTGGAGATGGTAGCAGAGGTCTCCCCTGAGCTCCTCCCTGCCCGCTATGGGAGCGCGCCCCCTTTCCTAAGATGCTGGCACAGCGGGCAACCCCTGGGAAGGGGCGGCCTCCAGCCTGCACCCAGATAAATAAAATCATCCTTCCCTGTAAAATTATTAATTTCTCATGACAGGCCTCTGCTACCATGTGCTGTAATAGACAAAGGAATTTTGGACCCAGAGCCTCTGGAGAACAGGAAATAGATGAGACACTTTGATTGAAGAGTAAATGGCCCACTAAAATAGCAGTTAATCCTTTTATTATCTTTCCAGCAGCCGTTTCCACAGTCCTTTCATGAGGTAAGCCTTCCCCACCCCATCCAACTGTAGCACTCCGGTCCTGCAGCTGGTTTACATTTAGCTAAGTGTGAAGCCTCCACTCCCGCACCAGGCAGGCCTCGGGCCTTGAGGTGTCAGGAGGAGCCCAGCTCCTCTCTGCCCAGGCCTCTTAGCCCTCAGCCAGGCCTGGGACCTGGACCCACCTCACTGGCTTCCAGAGTAGACCACAACATCCATCCCCCACCCCAGCTCGTCCACGCAGTCCAGAGGAAGCCCCCTAATCTCTTTGCAATATCCTGTTATGTTTCTTATGTTGTCGGAGTTGTCTTAGCCTTATTAAATTTGGGGTTTCATCTGCGTTACGATAGCAAGGTTACATCCAACCCAAATACTAATGTGACGCCTCCAAGACGTTAGCTTTGAAAAGATTAATTCTTGCTTTCTTAGGTTGGCTCTCCCAGACGGTTGGAATTCTGATTGTCTGAGACTGCAGAAATTAGCAGACTGTAGTTTGCTTTTCTTCACATCAAGAAAAAGAGAGGCAGAGTGAAAAGAAAAACCTCTCACAGCCTTGGGTTTTGTAAGAAATAATGACAACAGCCCCTGACTTTCGTGAAGAGCTTTCACTAAAGCTGTGAGTGCAGCATGGAAACTGTGTGTAGACAGGTGAAAAGCCTGGGTCTGGAGTCACAAGTCCCTGCCTGGCCCTGACACTTACCAGCTCTGTGACCTCAGGCAGGCGAGGTGGCCTTTCTGAACTGAAGCACGCTTGGTTATAAAATGGGGCGATAATAGTACGTGCCTTCAGGATTATTGTTATTAGAAGAGATGATCTGGGGACGTGCTTAGTTAATTCTCTCCTTCCCGCGTCACACTCTTCCACACTGATCATCTCAGGAGCTTTTTGGCCCTAGGAGTTAGGACAGGATCATTTATGGCTCTTTTGCAAATGGGGGAACAGGTTTGGTAGGCAGTCAGTGATGGAGCCTGGACTTGACATTGGCTGATTCCAGCAGCCTCTGCTGTTGGTGAGGTGGGCAGGGCTGTCACACATGCCGTTGGCCTTGTGTGGTGTCTGCTAGTGATGCAGAGCGCCTGCTCTGTGCCCAAGTGCCTGTCCAGGGCGACTGGAGTGGAAGGGTTGATGGGGCGGAGGTGCAAGGAGGAGGCTCTGGTTGTGCCCTTCCCATCCTGATGAATAGCTGGAGCCTCCAGGCTGGACTTGCATCCTGCTCAGGTTCCTCTGGCAGCTGCAGTCACACTGGTGACTGGTCCTCGTCCCTCTCTGTTATTTGACACTCTATCTCTGGTGCCATTGGACCTGAGGCCAGGGAAATGCATCCGACCAAAAGCTGAGCATTATTGATTGGTCTTAACCAGACAAGACAATCGGAACACCAGCCACCTGGCTAGACCTCCTGGGAGGGCCTTGTTCATATCCCAGACGGCCAGACCAAGCCAAGCTTATTTTCATTTTCCATAATCCTGGGGCTTCTGGCTTCCTCTTTTTACTTTGCCCCAGTTTCCCACCCCCCTGAGAAACAAAATTCTGGGTGCTGGGAGGGGTGGAGGTGATAGAGGGAGTTGCTAGTTTATTGAGCTTTAGAGATTCTTAAATTCTGGCTCAGTGTTGGCAATCCCCATTCCGTCTTCAGAACAAAACTGGTCAAAACTCTGAGGCCCAGAGAGGCTAAATCATTTCCCAAGGTCACATAGTCTGCCACCTGTCGGGATAGATACTGACCATATCTGCCTAGCCAGGGTTTGAGCTGAGAGAGAGAGCCTTGACTGGCGGTCTGGGATCCTATCTCATAGGAAGTCCTGTGAGAGAACTAAAATATTCTGAGACATGCTACGCCCAGCCATGAGTTATCAAGCCCATTTTACAAAGAAGAAACTGACATTCAGAGACCAAATGGCCTGTTCTGTATCCCCTGGCTCAGCTGCCTGGACCGTTCCACAGGCCACGCTGCCTTCCACCTGCCCTCCTTTGCCCAAAGAGTAGAGCCCTTTCCTTCCAAAGAGTAGAGCCCTCTGTGCTTTTTAAATAGAGGTGGACGAGTCCCTGGGCATTTGCTCCTTCCCTGCCCCTCATGGCCCGAGACCAGCCCTGTGGGTGGGGCATATTTCTAGGCCGGCAGCCACCCCTGACTTACCTCAACATCTCAGGCTCCATCCTGAGGTTCTATAGAGAGTGCTCATGAGGTGAGGGGTAAGACATTTCACATTTAAAATAAGTCACCTGAAAACAAGCTTTCTTTGTGGAGGCTGGGGTTTCTGGAGAGATTAAAAAAGTGCAAAGTGGAACATGGTTTAAACCCCTGGAAAATCCTGTTGTAAATGAGCCTAGAGAGGCCAGGCTGGCCCAGCCCGTTCAGGCTGTCTGTCAAGTCCACCGCTTTGGAAATGGGGGTTTAAGCCTTGCCTCGTTTCAGGGAGGAAGGGTCTGGGTAAGAAAACCTTTCTGGGCAAAGTCAGCCTTCAAGTTGGCATCCAGATGTGCCTCTTTAACGACCCCTCTGGGATCTCTCTTGGGATCACGTCAGTTCTCAGGTCCACTCATTATTAGGTGGGCAAGCTGAAGCCCAGAGAGCGGTGCCAATGGCCCCATGTCACCTGGAGTTAACAGTAGCCCTGGAATGCCTGCTTTATTTCTCCCTGCCCAAGGCTTCCTCTCCTCCCAGACTCCTTGAGAGTCTTTGCACACTCCAGCTCCTTTTCCTCCTTTGGGCCTTGGCTTTTGCTGGTCCCTCTGTCTAGAATGCCTTTCCCAGGGCAGAAAATTTCTAACCATCCTTCACAACCCGGTCCAGTGTCTCCATCCTCTGCTCCCCATGTCTCCGTGTCTCCTGCTCTTTCAGAATGTGTTGCCCCCTGTATAATAGTGTTTCTTGGTGTGGCTGAATGTCTTGGGGACCACATGCTCTTTGACACCTGGCCTGGCCGTGGAGGCAGAGGAGCTGAGCTTGCTCCCTAGTCGAGGCTGTGGTGGCCATCCAACCTCTCTGCTCTGAGGCTGTAAAGTTGCCTGAATACTATCCTCCAGAGTAGTTTTCTGTGAAGTCACAAAATTAGAGGGACTTTAAAAATGGTCATGGTCACCCCCTAATTTGAGGCTTGAAGTTTTTCTGCAAAAAAAGCCTTCACTTGAAATCTGACTTTGCTATCTATCAGCCTGTGATTGTGTGTAAATTGGCTTCTGCAAGCTTCTGTCTTCTTACCTGTCGAGTGGAGGGAATTGAACTGTGGTCAGGCTTCTATGCGGCACTATACATGAGGTGCTCATACAGTGCCTGGCATACAGTAAATGCACAATGGATGGGTCTGACTGTTCTGGGCAGTTTGCATTAGGAAAGGAGAAAAGGAAGAATAAAAATGGACAGTGGCCATGCAGTAGGCAGTGTCGCCAAAAGAACAGAAAAGACTGTTGTAAGTGCCAGCTCTGCCATGGATAGGCTATATGACCTTGGATGGGGCTTGGCTGTTCTGAGCCTCAGTGTCCTGAGCTGTGAAATGGGATAATGTTCAGATGCAAATGCCTTTTCCCCTACTGAAGCCAAGGTTCCAGCTCCACAGATCTTGGCTTATATTGGGATGCCTCCTTCTCGCCTCTAGTTTTTAAAAATCAAATTTGAGCTTTCTGAAGCTTTGGCCTACAACCCTGAGGGCCCCCTCTTGTCAGTGTATGAGGGGGAAACTGAGTACAGATGGAAATGGCATGCCTGGGAAAAGCAGAGGAACTGAAGATAGGTAGAGTTGGAGACTCGTCATGGCTCAGCTGCTCACTAGCTATGCAATCTCGGATAAGCCCCTTCACTCCCGAGTCTCAGTGTATGCATCTGTAAAATGGGGCTTGTTCTGCTTACCCCAGAAGAGTCTCTGTAAGGGATGGAGGGGCTGTGCTCTGCACACTGCAGAGCGCTCCATAGAGGGGATGAAGTTGAGTTCCCAACTCCCAGTCCAGTGCTCTTCCCTCGGAGTACACAGTCACCCTAAGTGTGTTCTTACCAGATGGGTTTCCTGTTAGGTATGTAGTGCAGTTTCTGGCCTTTAGACCTGTGCCTGCAGCTCTCCTGCCCTCTCCTCCTTCCCTGCCCTACAGCCCACCCCAGCCCCCAGCCCCCACCCCCTTACTTTCACCTTCACCCCACCCCACTCCATTCCCATTCCCATCCCCAGTCCTACCTCCTCTTCATCCCTGACCCCTCCCTTCCTATCTTATTTAAATTTGGAGCTGGGAATTGGTGAGCCAGGGTGGACCAATTGCCAAGCACATAGGATAACTGCTGGGTTTCAAATCCCCACTCTGCTCCTTAACCAACTGTGAGATACAAATAAGTCAAAGGCCTCTCTGAGACTTAGTGTCCTGTCTGTGTAAAGGGGGGAGTGTCGTGAGAATTAAATGAGATCATGTATATGGAGCACTTACCTCATGCCTGGCAAATACTTGGTGCTTGAAAACAGGAGCCCTTGTTCCTTTTTTTTTCTTTTTCTTTTTTTTTTTTTTTTTTTTTTGAGTCATCAAACCCAAGCTCTCCACAAGATGAGAATTCCTGGGAGCACCACACTTAAGGAACACTGGCCAAGTTTTATGAACACTGCTTTATGGAATATGAAAAAAATTAAGGATAAAAACACACAACCTTCTGAATTGAATTTAAAATAATAAAGGGGAGGGAAGAGCTTTTGAGTTCAATGTAAATGGAATTGAAATGATTCTCTTACTGGAATGAGAAAGTCAGATAAAATCAACAGTGACTCTAAGAAAGCGTCCAGACCATGTTTTCTAAGAGGGACATCCTGGAAATGGTAAACTTCATATTGAGAATTAATAGGCTCTGTCTCCGATGATGGCAGATGGGTCAGCTGAGCTAACTTTATGTGCCTCACTTGGACTGCTGCAGAGACAGACCTCAGCGTCCTGTCCTCATCTGCTAAGTGGGTGATATGTCAAACAGCCCTTATGGCCTCAGTCACCTCGGACACCCTAAGACCCAAATCCTGTGTCCCTCCCTCCAGGCCCTCCCCCCACTGCCCGAGCACCAGCCCCATGATTCAGCCCTGGGGTCATCTGTATTGTCACCCCCTCCTTCTGGCCACCTTTTCAACACAGCTTTATGGATACACACTGTGCCAGGTTCTGCACTAGAAGCAGGGGGTGGGTGCAGCGTGAAATGAGGAAGGATCTGGTGGTGAGGGAATTAATCCAACGCTGCAGACACGCAGAGGAGGGAACAGACTTTCCCAAGGACGTCATCAGAGCTGGGCTTTGAGGGGAGGGAAGGACCTTTTTAGGTGCAGACCACAAGGAAAGGCATTTCAAGGAAAGGGAACAACATATGTAAAAGTTCTGAGGAGACAGCATTGACCCCTGGGGAAAACATTAGAATCCTTTTGTGCTTGCAGTGCATTACATGCATGGGAGCTGGGAACAGAGATGGCAGTTGGAACTGGACCTTAAAGAGCCTTCAGTATGAGAAGCTTGGACTCTACCCTGAGGGCAGTGGGGAGAGTGGTGGAAGGGTTCTGTATAGGAGAGCGACACAATCGTTGTTAACATTTAGAATGTTGGTCATGTGGTGGAGGCTACGTTGGTGGGGGAATGACAGTAGGCAGATGAGGACATGGAGGCCCAGGAAGGAGCGGTCATCTGTCCCCTCAGACAGCAGGGCCTGGCACCATGGGCCAGGCAGCTCAGCCCAGCAAGCCATGCTGGGGCACAGTGTCTGCACCCCATTGGTTAACGGAGCCCAGTTCCCTTTGGAAATAGCATCCAGCACATTTACCAGTGGGAAACAGGAAAGGCATTTCCCATAATGTAGCTCCGTAAAGTTTGCACAACTGTTCTTTGTTTGCTATCCGTCCCCACAATAAATCTTCCTCCACTGCCAAGACCGGGGCCAGCGTGGTCTGCAAGTGATTACGGACTGACTCGTGCAGCGCTGCCTCCTCACCATGCATTCTTCCGGCGTGGCTAATGATAAAATGAGTTTGTCACTGGGACTCCGTGACCTTGCAAGTGGCAATTTTCAAAGGACTGGGAGGTGGCTGTCTGAAGAAGCACAGTCTGCTCTTTCTCCCTCCACGTACCCCCCCAGCCTCCCTTGATATATCTGCATGGTGAGGGCTTAAACCTCAGAAGGCAGATGGCACGGTGGTGCTGGGCTGTGCATTTCTTGCAGATGGGATGATGGGACTGGAGGTCTCTGCAGGACTGTGCGTTTCTGGGGGCAAGACCAGGAGTTCTCTGCTGCACATGGAGCAAGGCAAGCACCCAGTGAGTGTAGGTTCCACTGATGAACCATCCACCAGCCTCTTTTGTTTTATCGGAGCCAAAGTGCATAAGTTTTTGAGCTGAAAATAACATTGGCACCTTACCAGGTGTGGCCAGACCCTGGGCAGGGCCCCAGGATGCGGAGTTTGGATGGGTAGTTCCTGTGCTCCAGGAACACACAAGGCCATGGCAGGATCCGTGCTTTCAGTGGGGCCACTGAAATCCACAGAGCAGAAGCTACCTGTCCAGTTGTCACACTTGGAACTTCACTTTATATCCCTTGCTCCCTGCTCTGTGATTGCCCCACTGCCCAAAGTTGCCTTCTGTACCCCCATTTAACCATGAGCCTGTGCTTCCCAGAATCTGCTGAACCCCAAGTTTTAGGAGTCACTTTGGCCTTATGGGGTCATTTCTGACCGGGTTTGGTTGCCAATGAACATAGCAGTTGGAAGTCAAGAGGTTTGGCCCCAGGGAGAAAAACCAGTCTGTGCCTCAGATACTTCCTCAAGATCTCTCTCCCCCTCACCCCACACCGCCAGCTCCCATCCCTTCTCACCAGGTATCCAGGACAGGAGGAGGTGGCTCATGGAAGACTACAGAACAAAGTTGATCTCAAGAACTGAGCTCAGTCCCTTGCCTCCCAGCCCAGGCTGTTCCTCAAACATACTAAGTTCATTCCCACCTCAGGCTCTTTGTGTATGGCCATTCTCTCTGCTTGGAATGCCCTTGCCCCAGCCCCACCTCCATTTACGCAGGCCCATAGAGGTTTTCATGGAAGTTCATGTCACCTCCTTCAGGAGGTTTTCCTGACCACTTGTCTATAAAGCAGCATCTTCAGCCACTTTCTGCCCCTCATACTACCTGACATGTTTATCTGTGATCTGTTTCCTCCACTCAAATGTAAGCTCTATGAACTCTAAATCTTTTTAGGTTTTGTTCCCCTGCTGCATCTTTAATGTCTGGAAGTAATATGGCCAACAACTGCTAAATGATTGAATGAAGATGGGGAGAGTCTGGCTCAGCGGGGCAGAAGCGATGGATTGGGCCCAGGTTGAGAGTCAGGAGTTGCTCTGTAAAATTAGGTTTTTTTAAACAAACTCAGAGGGCTATGGTGAGGAGTTCACAGGTTGCTGTCCAAGAGGCATTTCTGGGGTAGGGCAGATGGATAATGTGCCCAGAGAGCCCAGCACAGCACCTGGTACACAGTAGGTGCTCAGCACATGTTAGTTTACTCCTCCTACCTCATCCCTCATCCTGATTAACCTTCCTCCTTAATCTGTAGTATTAGGGTAAAGGAGAGGCCTCACCTGGAGTCCACCAGCTCATGGAACCTCAGGCCCAGACAAGAACTTAGAAACCATCTGGCTCAATCCGTTTATGAATTTGGAAACTGAGGCCCAGAAAGGAGAAGTTCTCATCCAGGTTCCCACGCTATTTCTGGGGCTTGGAGAGAAATTTATAGTCAAGTCCTCCATATAGATGTTCAGTAATTAGCTGCTGTCCCTGCAGCTGTTTATTATTAATTCTGCCTCCACACACTCAATTTTTATGATCATGACTCAAAGATAGAGCAAGAGTACAATTTTGTATTAATTGACGACAAAAAGACTATTACATCCAAGGATGCAGCAGGGGAAATGATTAAACTACCCCGAGCAGCTACGTTAGAGTGTGGGGAAGGAAAGAAAGTGGCATTTGTTAGGAATGTGCTCTCTTTGGTCCGTGTCGTCTCAGTGACTCTTTTGATGTTGGCATTACTCTCCCATTTGATGGATGAGGAGACTGAGGCTCAGAGAAGTTAAGTGCTGGGATTCAAAATCCTTGCCTACCACTGCTCCAGGATACCCTGTGTCAACGTGAGTTTCTGTAACCGAGCATGCGCTGATTACTCCCTTTCCATTGGGCTCACCCCAACGAACCCCTGACAAGTTACTTTAATTAGTTACTGTGACTCCTCAGGAGCAATCACATGTTATCTGAGCCTTTCAGGAACCAGTCCTTCCACTTAACCTGTACCAGGTGGGAGTTGCTGAATCAAGACTCTGCACCATGGGTCCCTTACTTCCCTGGCTTCTGCCTACAGGAAGATATCTGACCTCACAGGTTGGGGAAGGCAGAGGAAGGGAGGGGTTTGGGGACAGCTGCTTAGGGCTCCAGCCCTGAGAAAGGGTGAGGGAACCAGGCCAGGATGGAGGGACTCTGTGGCTTGTGACTACATGCACTGGGCAGAAGACAGAATGCAGGGATGTCCCACAACCAGTAAGAACTTTGTGGGGATTTACATCCAAGTAAGCCAGTCCTCAGGAAGACCTGGACCCAAGGCCTGGCCTGACCCCTTATTCACTGGGACCTTGGCTGGGCAAGCTGTTTCCTTGTTCTGGTCTCAGTTTCTTTATCTGTTCAGTGGGAATTATAATTCTGTCTCATCCGCCTGGGGTTGTTTACTGTCCTTCACCCCATATCATCCTCAAGACAGCCTTATGGCAATGGCCACATCTTCCCAGTGAGGACACGGGCCTGGAGAGGTAGGATAGCCAGCAGAGGGTCACTCGGGGTCAGCAGTGATGCCCAACTCAGGCCATTCCCCTGCCATACCTCTCCTCTTCCATTGCCACTTGTCCCTGTTTCTCAGGCCAGCTCTGCTCCCCCTTTACCCCCACAGTGAGCCCAGCTCTGGGCTGAGGAAGATGAGGTGTGGTCCTCAGGCAAGAGGAACGGAGGGTCTGCCGCCCGCAGTCAACACCTCTGTCAGGAAGTTCTCGACTCGTGCCTTCAAAGCTCCAGCTCTCTAATTGTCTCCACATTGTGAAGCCAGGAAGGTTTGTCCTGACAACTGGCTGGTGAAATCAGCCAGGAGATCCCCTCCCACAGCCGGCTGGTTTCAGCCTTTCAGGAGCTGTCTGAGGTGGTTACTGCAGGGTATAAATTAGATTCACCTGGCAAGGCCCGACTTCCCCTGGAATGTTCGAGAAAACACTCCATTTGGATCCTGACAGAGAGGAAAGTGCAGAGTAGGCCTGCACCCCAGGGAGCCAGCAGGTGGGAAGTAGGAGCTTCCAATACTCAAGGGGAGATGGAGAACATGTGCGATGGCCTCCTGTGACACTCATGACGTTAGCACTTTTGGCTTTGACCCCTTCCTCCATAAAAAATATTAAAAATTACATTTTATAATGGCATTGGTGTAAGGACAGCATTTTCTTTGACTTAAAAGGTATTTTTTTATTTTAAAATAAAACACTTTCATGAGTCAGTTGACCCTTGAACAACTCGGGTGTGATCTGCTTGGGTCCACTTATATTATGTGGACCCCTGCAGTTTAAATCCGTGTAGTTCAAGGGTCACTGTATGTGAACTCTAGGTACCATGGCTGCTGTGCCCAGTGGATGTCAGCCCAGAAACAAGGCCCACAGCGGCTGGGAGTATTTGAGGTACAGTGGATGTGTTGCCCCCTCTTCCCTTCTCTGAGCTTGAGTTTCATTCCCTGAAGGAGAATAGGTGGAGGAAACACCAGAAAATCCCTGTGATGTTCTAGTCTGTTCCCTTCTGTTCTAGTCCATTTTATTCTTTATTACTGAGCTCTTGTCTTCTATTAAGAATTCATGGGGCCCTGGCTGGGTAGCTCAGTTGGTCAGATGTCGTTCTGTACTCCATAAGGTCACCGATTCAACTCCCCGTCAGGGCACATACCTAGGCTGCAGGTTTGGTCTCGGTTGGGGCATGTTCCAGAGGCAACCAATCGATATTTATGTCTCACATTGATGTTTTTCTCTCTCCCTTCTTCTCTAAAAATAAAAATTAAAGGACATGTTCTCTGGTGAGGATTAAAAAAAAAAGAATTCATGAGACACTGGCCTGGATCTCTAATCACAGTGCAAACAAGAAGCAACCAATGAATGCATGGGTGGATGGAGCAGCGAATCTCTCTCTCCCTCCCTCCCTTCCTTCCTTCCTTCCTTCCTTCCTTCCTTCCTTCCTTCCTTCCTTCCTTCCTCTCTCTCTCTCTCATCAATAAAAAATGAACTCATGGGGATTTACAATAAAAAATCTATATGTAATTAAACTGACAGAGAAAAGGACATAAATACATGAAAAAAACCTAAGCTTATTTCGTTATTGTGATTGAACCCTGCATTTTCCTGGAGCTTCCTAAGAACCAAGGCAAAGAAGGCAACTTTTTGAACTGCAGAATTCTTATTGTCTGGGAGAGGAAGCAGGCCAGCCAGCTTGTGCATTAGAGCCAGTTTTGTCTGGATACCAAATCCCTAGAAGATTATCCTAAAGTGGTGGGAGGCCAAGGTTTGGAATCCCAGCACTTCTCTGAGCCTGAGTCTCTGCATTTGTAAAATGGATAATACCAACATCAAAAGACTCACTGAGAAAATACAAACAAAAGGCTGAACCTGGAATCTGGAGGAGACTGTATTTCTAACAATGCACTGAGAGCCTTGTGGGGTGACGATTTTGCTTGTCCTTTCCCGGTAGACCCACCGTAGGGATGTTTCAGGTTGTTCATTCTCCTGGGCCCTCTTGGACTCTCATCCATCTCCCACCGCCTGAGCTTACCCTTGTCTCCAAGAAGAGCTAGCAGACCGGCAGACCGGGCCCTGAGGAAGTCCTCCTGTGTGGCTGGTGCCGCACCATCCTTAGTACCCTAGGCCGGCGCAAGGGCCAGCTAAGAACAGCTTCTGTGTGTGTGCAGCTGTTGGTGTGTGTTCATTCACCGCCACGCACCTTCTCTGTGCCTACCTGGGGCTGAGCGCTGGCCACACAGCGAGGGGTCCTGCCCTGGACATGCTCATGGTCTACAGTGGGCATAGACTCAAGGGCCTGAGTTACAGGACCCCGTGCTGAATCCCTTGAAGGAAAATAAATGGGGACCCAGAGAAGAGGACTTAATTCAGCGTAGGGAGGCTTTTGGAAGGAAGCTAGGTAAGTTATCCAGGAGCGGAAGGATGGGAAGGGTATCCCAAGGAGAGCGCAGCATAAGGAAAGGCCTGGAGAGCTGTGAGCGGCTTAGAACACTGGGTGATGGGGACAGCGATGGGGAGGTGAGCGGACTGGTAACAGAGGACGTTATGTGTCGGATGGGGAGCTCCAACTTTGTCTGAGGGTGGCTGAGCCCCGAGCTTGGGCTGAAGCCAGAGGGGCGTGAGTGCGTGTGAACAAAGGTGTGTGTGTGCTTCCTGTGCCTCATGAGGGCCAACGTGCACACACTCATGCCAGAGGATTACTTAAAATCGCTGCCCCCCCCCCCTTGGTAACTAACAGGTAATTACTTGATTCTAGAGGCTTTTCCAAGAACATGGTTAGTGTTTTTGGTTGCAGTTTCCCAGGGTTTAATACCCCTTGCTCTAGATTAGATAGGTTGCTAGAGAGCACTGTGCTTGCATGCGGTTTTCCAACTTGGCCCAAGAATCCTCTGTGCTGCGCCAGGGTGTCCAGTGAGGACCCCTGACAAGATGTCAGGTCCAGACGGGGCCACCCACTCTGCCCCTGGAGTGATTGCACCATTTGTTGAGAGGGTAGGGGCCCAAGCTTTGGGTGGGGTGAGTGTCATCCCTCTAGCAGGCCTGTGGTCAAACCCTGGCTGAACTCAGCTCCCCTCCTCTTAACTACATTCACCTCTAGACCCCACGGCCAGGCAAGGATCACAGTGCCCCTCGTTAATGGTACAGCTGGAACCAAGAATGTGGCTTGGACATAAGGGCTGAGTGGGGCTGCTTCCTTCACCCACATTAGGGACCAACAGACATCCAGACCTCACCAGCATCCCCAGATGAGGGATGGGGGAGCTCCCTCCCTAGAACTAACCTCCAAGGGCAGGCTGTGCTGTGTGACATTGGGAAGTTACTTTACCTTTCTGAAGCTTCTGTTTCCTTGTCTGTGAAATGGTGTTTAGGTGAGTGTCCCAGAAGCAGGCCTGGAGGAGGATTTGTGTACAGGTGGTCTCCCAGGGGAGACCGGAAGGGAGGGTCCGCCACAAGTGTCTTCCAGGGGGAAGAAGGGATTCATTCATTCTTTCAACAGTTCTTTATTGAGTCCTTGGAATATGCCCAGCAATGTGTGAAGTACAAGGGTCAGAGGTTAATGGGACCTGGGAAAAAGGTAGTTGGGTGGATAGGTTGCATGGGAAGCTGACCAAAGGCCCAGTGACATCTGGGGAAACTGAGGCTCAGAGCTGTGCTTGACCAGGGCCCCATGGAGAGTGACCTTGACAGAACTCAGAGCCAGGACCGCAGACATGGAGGTCAGAAGTGCAGATGGCCTCGGGTGGGTGAGGCCTGCCCCATATCACAGCATCCTGCTGTCTGGAGTGCTTGGAGCAGGCTACAGGGTGGTGTAGGGGGTAGCGAGGCCTCTGCACAAGCAAACTGGCCTGCAACAATTGCTCTATAGTTGTCATTGCCTTGCAATTTGTGTGGTAATTTGAATCGCATGGATGGAGCAGACATTATGCCTTGAATATTTATTCCATTTCTTAAAAAGCCCTTCAGATGTCAGGCTTGCTGAGTGACCAAGGGGAGACCTGTGATCACCAGCATTACCCTGAGCTGCCCTAAAGGGGATGTGTTCAGGGTTAGCCAAGTCCATTTCTAGGAAAACACAGAGCCCTCCTTCCCTGAGAAGCTCTGACCCTGGCTCTCTGGCTGCTGAAGTTCCCAAATGCCTCTGAAGGCCCATGTTTGAATGCGTTTGCCTGCCCGTGTGTGCTCAACACCATGTCTCTATATATGCTCGCGGGGTATGTGTGTGTGGGGGGGGGGGGGTGAGTACACACATGGGAATGTGTGCGTAGGTGTATGTCTGCATGCTAGTATCTGTGGGCACTTTTGTGTGGTTGAATGTGTCTCTGGGGGCCAAGGTGTCCTGTGTGTTGCTGACAGTGGTTTGGTTTGTGACTGTGTGACTGCATGTCTGCACATCTCTGTGTGTCCATACAATATGTGTCTGTGAATGGGGGTTGAAGGAGCACCACTGAGAAGGGCAGGCTGGATTCGGGCCCTGGAGGGGGGGTACAAATGGGGGTGGGGGCTTCTCTTCCCACTTTCCTGCCCCCGTTCTCAAAACTCAGAAGGAGGAAGGTGTCAGGAAGCAGGGTTCAGCTCAGTACCGGGAAGGCCTTTCTAACAGGCAAGACCTTCCCTCCTCAGTGAAGGGAAGGGTGCGGTTCTCACCCCCGAGTGTGGGAGCAGAGGCTGGCCTGCCACTTGGCAATTGTATTCAGCAAACATCCCCCAAAACTTCTTATTCTGCATCAGGCCTTGTTCTGGGCCCTGGGACACAGACATAATTCAGGTTGAGTTCCAGGGCCCATAAATTAATGATGATAATCCTTGAGACTGGATCCCCAAGGGAATAATAATAGCTGAAAGGATGGAGCTAAAAGGATGCAGCGTGTATTGTGGCAGCCCTAATCTAAGCTCACTAATGCATTTGAGCCAGGTGCTGTTTTACAAACGAGAGATTGAAGCAACTTGCTGGGGCCCCTAAAGCAAGCAGAGGCAAGGCTAGAAGTGGAACCCCATCCCCGAGTCAGGATTCGATCTGCTGGCCCCCCTGCCTTGCCCTAGCTCCAGGTGATGGTGCCGGACAGGGCCTGGAGAGACTCATTTCTGTCCCCAGAGCTCATGTGAATCCACGAGGTGCCCATGCCATCCGGCCTGTTCCCTGCCAGGCATCCTCTGAGAGCTCTTAGCACCAGGCCACGTTATTAATCACCAAGGTCCGGAGGCCACTGCAGTGCCCTCTGAGGAGTTTAATCCACCAGGAATGTAAACATCTGCTGACTGCATGGGGGCCGTTGACCATGGTGCTGCCTCGTGCAGTTGCTCCTCTGACAAGGCTGCAAAGAGTCACCCTGCCTTAGCCACTTGGGGGCATCAGGTAGAAGAAGCACCCGGATTGAGAGATGGGGGTGGCCTGGATCCCTGCCCTGCCATTATGTTTCTCATTATTAATAGTAATAATGAAAATAACAAACATTTACTTAGTGCTTAATACATGCCAGACACTGCTAAGTTAGGATTGGCTCCCAACACCCCACGAGGGGTGTCACTATCCCCATTTTATAGCCAAAGAAACTGAAGCTTAGGAAAGGGAAGAGACCTGCCAAGGTCACACACCAGAAAGTAGAGACATCAGGATTCAAACTACACTGTTTAGCCCCAGAGCCCTTCCTTAAAAATTATATCATATTTGATACACTCTAAAGAATACATGCAGATATGTGTAAGTAATAAAGCATAACAAAATGAACATCCGTGAATTTCTGGAACTGCTGCCCATTTTCTGTTGAGCATTCTCTGCTTTTCTTAACATGGTTTCATCACACATACATATCCATAAACAATGTATTGTTTGGTTTCGCTTGGTTTAAAACTTTACAAAAATAGTATCTTACTGTATGTGGTCCTTGTAATTTTTCACTTAATGTTATGTTTTTAAGATTTCACCCATATTATTGTGTGTAGCCATTCATTCATTTTCACTACTGTGCAGTATTACATTGTGTGAATAATCTAAAACTTTAAGCATTCCCTTGTTGATGGGCGTTTGGGTTGTTTGTTTCTGCTAGCTCGCAGTGCTGCTGTGAAAATTCTTCGTGTGTCTTTTTGGACCAGTGGAAGAGTTTCACTAGAATGTGTGCCTAGAAATGGAATTGCTGGCTCGGAGAATGTAATATAGCGCCAATTTTTTTTTTTTCTTCAAGAGTGGCTGTACTGATTTTCACCCCCACCCACAGTATATAGAAGTTCTGTTGTTCCAATTCCTCAAAAAACATTGCATAGTTTTGTCAGTCTGGTGGGTGTGAAACGGTATTTGGTGGTGGTCTTAATTTTCCTTTAGCTGATTACTATGAGATTGAGCACCTTCTCACAGTTTGTAGGCCATTCCTGTTTCCTCTTCTGTGAAATGCCTTTAATGTCCTTTGCCAATGTTTCTATTAGTTGGTTGTCTTTTTCTTATTGATTTATAGGGATTCTTTATGTTTTCTGCCAGTTTGTGACTTCCATTTTCTTTCTTTATAGTGCTTTTCTGGAATAGAAGATCCTAATTTTTTACATCTTTATTCATGAGTGGTATTTGCCTATAGTTCTCCCTTACCATACTTTGCTCATTTGATTTTGGTATCAGGATTTTATTGGCCTCATAGATTGAGTTGGGTAGTATTCCTCTTTTTTTAATTTCTTGAAGAGTTTGTATAACATTGGAATGACATGTTCTTTAAATATCAGGTGGAACTTTCCTATAAAACTGAGTCTGGTGTTATCTTTGTGAAAAAAATTTAAACTACTCTTCCAATTACCTTAATTAGCATAGAACTAGTAAGGCTTTCTACTTCTTCTGAAGTCATTTCTCCCTCCCCTAGGAATTTATCCATTTTGTGTGCTTTCAAATTTATTGGCATAAAATTAGTTACAATGTTCTTTTTTATTTTTTAAATATTTGTTGGATCTGTAGTTATGTTTTCTTTTTATTTCTAATATTACGCTTTTTTGTGCCTTTTCTCTATTTTTTTAAAACTTACTTCACCAGAAAGTTTTTCTCTATTAGTCTTTTCAAGAACTAATTCCTAGCTTTGTTGGTTCTCTCTATTGTATCTTTGTTTTATACTGCATTAATTTCTGCTTTTATATTTATTATCCTCTTCCTTTTATATTTTTTACTTTATTTTTCTGCCTCTTTTCTAATTTCTGAAATGGGTCGCCAAGCACATTAAGTTTCAGACTTTCTCTTTTTGTACTATAATCATTTGCAAAATTAATTTCTCTTTTAATGCTACTTCTACTGCATCTCAGAACTTTTTATATGTAGTGTTGACGTTATTGTTCTGTCCTAAGTATTTTAAATATCCATTATAATGCTTTGATTGACCCAGTGAGTCTTTAATTTACAAACTTAGGGAAATATTTTTCCCTTTTTGTTATTGACTTCTAATTTAATTTCACTGTAGTTGAACATTTATTTATATAATATCAGTCACTATGACTGTATAAAGAAGTTTTTTGTAAATGTTCCAATGTGCTTAAGAGGAATATGTACACTCTATTTTTGTTCAATAGATCAAAAGTCTTGTATTATTCAAAATTTCTGTAGCTTTACTAATTTTTTCTTTGTTTGACCTATTAATAATTGAGAGAAAGATGTTGAAATCTCCCACCAAGATGGGAGGTTTTGCATTTCTGTCTATATTTGAAACATCATTAGGTTCCTAGAAGTGTAAAACTTTTATCATTAAATAAATATCCTTAATCATTTTTTGTTTAAATTCTACTCTGATGTTAATATGGTTATGCCAGCTTTGTTTTGGATAGCATTTGCAAGGCATATCTTATTCTATTCCTTCACTTTCAACATTTTACTTTCAACATTTTCATGTCCTTATGCTTTAGGTGTGTTTGTTATAACTAACAAATAGTGGGAGGTGTGGTTTGTTTTGTTTCTTTAGATTATTCTGACAAGCTCTCTTAGAGTTTAGTCCATTTTCGGTTATTGTGATTACAGTGTATTTGGATGTGTTTCTTATAGCTTACACTTTGCTTTCTACTTTTGCTTTTTCTATGCTTCCTTATTTTATTTGTTTATTTTGGTTTAGCATTGTTGTTATTTGTTTTGTTTTATTTTACTCTTATGATTGATTAAGGGAAAGTTCCCCCCTCCCTCCTTATTACTTTTTCCTCCTCTGCTGGTTTAGAAGTTATGCACTCCAAATCTTTTCTTTTAGTGATTATCTTTGAATTTTTATCATTGTTTTTTTTCTTCTTTCTAGAGACTTTAATATTTTTTTTTAGAGCACTTTTAGGTTCAAAACAAAATTGAGAGGAAGTTTTAAAGGTTTTCATATATCCTCTACCCCCACACATAGCCTGCCCCATTAGCAATATCCCCCACCAGAGTGGTACATTTGTTACAATTTTATCATGTGTTATTAACCTAAAGTAGCCTAAAGTTAATACCTTAACCTCTGCCCCAGCAGTACAAGAACCTCAGAACACTGTCTCTAATTCCTCCCTCCAAACTTATACCTGCTGTGGTACAGTTCGCATTCTAGTTCGGTCCTTGTTTCAACCACAAATTAGAGAGTTTTATTATTTTAAAAGACAATGGTTATTTAACTCTACCTACATATTTACATATTAACAAATATATTTGCCCATCATTAGTTCTTGCACATTTTAGACCTTCCTTCTGGGATCATTTTTCTTCTTCCTAAAGTTCATCCTCTAGAAATTTCTTGAGTCAGTCAGCCTCCGCCTGGCATCTTTCTGTATCTGAAAATATCTTTTTTTCCACCCCTTTTTTTTTTGAAAGATAGTCTTTAGCATACCCAGCTCTGAGTGGACAGTTATCTTCTGTCAGCACTTTGAAAATACAGGGTGTCCCCCAAAAATGTATACAAACTTAACAGCTGATAGCTCAATTGTGTTTCTTTCTTTTCAGATCTAACCCATGGGAATATTGGGGGACACCCTGTATTATTCCATTGCCTCTGGCTTCCATTTTGTTGTAGAGAAGCCTATTGATACAATTGTCACTCTTTTGTGGGTTGACATGTTTTCTCTCTATTTCTTTTATGATCTTCTCCTTTGGTGTTCTGAATTTTCACTGCTCTGTAAGTGCAGATTTCTTTTTTTCCTCCTCGCTGCTCTGGGAAATTCAAATCTTGCTTCTTCCATTCTTTCTTTGTTGCTTTTGGGGCTTTGATTAAAGGTACAGCATGCCTTCTTATTCTGGCCTCCACAGCTCTTATTTTCTGGCTGCTTGTTTCTCTGATCTAAATTGTGTGCAACATTTTTAGCTCTTCCAGTTCAGCTGTGCTTAATCTGCTGTTCCACCCATTTAGGTTTTTAAAAATTTATTTCAACAATTATATTTTTAATTTTTAGAAATTCTGTTTGACCCTTTCCAAATTTCACTGGTTGTTTTTGACAGTCTCTTATTACTTGTTCATATTTTGTGGTTCCATCCTTTATTTCTTTAAGCATTTTGCCCATATTAGTTTATATTCTAAGAGGATAGTATTAAAATTTGAATTCCTTGAAAGGAGGCCATCTTATTTTGTGTTTTGTTGTTTCTTCAGGTTCCCCTCTGCTTTTCTCCTTGTGTGCGGGGTAATTTTGAGTGTGAGGTGATGTGTTTGATCTCTGTCTTTGGGCATGAGGGAGGCCTGGTTTCCTCCCTAGAGGATTAGCATTGGCTTTCGCCAGAAGTCAGGGAGCACCTAGAACCAGCCTAGGAGCTGCAGGCCTGAGGTCAACACCTGCTTCAGGGTAACCCCTCCACCCCGTTACCAGTCTAGTATTAGCTCACGGCTTCCTCCTTTCATTTCTCCCCTAGCCTCTGAGATTTCCCTTACCTTTCAGGATACAAGCAACTCAACAAAAACTATGTTTTATACATAATCTAGTCATTTTGGAAACCTCAGTTTCCTCATCTATAAAATGGTCATGAATAATAACAGTAATAACAACAGCTGCCCCGCAAGCTGTCATAAGAATACTAGGAAATTATATACAGCAAAGCATCATAAAAGTGTTATTTTAAGAATAATTGCTACATGTTGCTATTTTATGATGCTGAGTGCTTTACATGCAATTTATCTTCTAATCCTCTACCAGATCTGGTTCTCTCATCACCTCCATTTTACAAATGAGGAAATTGAGGTTTTGAGTGGTAAAGGTTCATCGGCATCATGGTTATTACAATCATTATTGCTATGTTGTTGGAGGAGGTAGAAATGAGACCCTGTGGGTAAACCAGGGTCTGAGGGAGTGAGTGGGGGCCTGCCCATTGGTTGAGGGCAGTGTGGTGCAATGGGGAGCGCTGCACTGGGACTCAGGAGAAAGGGTAGGACTGTGGCTCTGACAGGTTCTTGCTGGGTGATTTTGAGCCAGCTCAGCTCACGGTCTGGGGTGCCGGCTACAGGAATCTCAGTCTGCTCATCTCTTAGGAGCAGAGGAGTGAGCTGTGGGTGCAGGAGTGTATTTCTGCACATCGTGAGTCACCACAGAGGTGCAGCCCCAGTTGTTTCCCTGGTGGGATACCCTTCTGTGAAGTCCCAGGCTCCTTCTGTGTCTCATCTCTGTGTGCAGTGAAATTCTTGGTGCGTGTTTTCTGTACACCACTCAGCTCCTTGAAGGCAGGCACTTGACTCTTCTTGGGCCTTTGTCACCTGGTGAGGGCTGGGCACACCACGGTTGTTTGGCAGAGGATGGACACAGGACTGAACAATGATGTTCTTTACCGCATCCTGCGGGAACCAGCAGCATCCTGTAAGCCTCTGCTCATTCACCTGGGAAGTGCACTCCTCCTCCTCCCCCCAGTATTGTGTTCTGGCATCATCCCACATTCAAACTGTCGCGTTTCCCTCATGACCACACTTGTCCTTGTCATTCCTGGTAGACAGGTTTTTGGTTTGGTAAATGTGATCTCTGTAACTGGCTCTGTGGACAAATGGTGTAACCTCTGCCAGCCTCAGTCTCCCTACCTCTAAAATGGAGGGAGTGAAGCCAGCCTCCCAGGAGTGTAGAGAGATTTGCACCCTGTAGTAGGTTCATGGTTTCCCTGGTTAGCCTCTGGCCTTGCTCTATTTGCCGGCATGTTCCACCACCAGACCTCTCTGGCTCCCCCGTGCCTGAGCTCCTTTGGCTCCGCACCTTAGGGCGATAACTTCGTGGACTGCTGAGTCCACCAGTTTCCTTCAGCCTCTGCCAAGCCCAGCATGTTCTTAGGCTTCCCCAGTGCGGGCCCGTTGCTCTAGTTCTTGGCTGGTTGGGAGGCAGCTGCCAGCCAACTGTTTACCTTGGGAGCATGGTCTCCTCTCCGGCAGCGTTTGCCAGCCGTGGAGTGAGGGCAGATTTATGAACTTGGTCACACAGAAACTATTTAAGGCCCTGGTTGGCCAACAGTAATGTAAAGACATACAGTGCCTGTTTGAAAAAGGATTGCATTTAGGTGCCCACACTTTGGTCTGATTTACAGTGTAGGCCGAGGACCCAATTAGTGTTCACAGCCGTCTTTTAGCTGAAACCCAGCGCCTTCCAGGATTATGCAGACTTTCCAGGGCCTGGGCTATGATGAAATTATAGCTGAAGGCTCGTAAAGTCGTGCACCACTTATAAATGCAGTATATTCTTAGCTGCCCTGATGCTCAGCTTACCTGCAAGTCCTGGAGCCCTCATGGCCTAGCTCTTTGTTAAAGTGACCCCAGGAGATTATTGGAAAGGGAGACCTGGTTTCAATCCTGGCTCTCTACTACTTGCTGTGTGACCTTGGGCAAATTGTTTAACCTCTCTGAGCCTATATTTCTTCATCTGTAACTTGACTAATGTGGCAGAATGTGACTTAGGAAGAGTAGTGGACACTGCTTTGTGGAAATCAAACTAGGTAATGGCTATAGATATTCATCACAGGCCCTGGTACATAGTAGGTGCTCAGTAATGGAGTATATGTTGGAGTTTCTGAAAGCAACAAAAATCCAGCTGGGAACTGGCCTCTTTCCTGGTACTCTGTCTGGCTGCCCAGCTGCCTGGCAGGGGAGAAGCAGGGGGCAGTAGAATGTAGTATATTCCCTGTGTTCCTTCAGCCAGTAGGGCCTAGAGTGGGTGCTGGGCAGGCTGGGTGGGTGCTCCACCATGTAGTCAGACCACAGACTCGTCCCCACCACCATGGACTGTTTCTGAGCAGTCTGCTGAACAGGTTGTGTGGTTGAGGCCTTCTTGAAGCACCTTCTGTGTGCACAGCTGCCCCAGTGCCTAGCACAGTGCTGGGCTCATCGCAGGCCCTCAACAAAAGTTTGCTGCAGTCGTGGTAAAGCCAGCTGTGCTGATGTGCCCTTAGGCCAACCAGAAAACCCAGACCCTGTCTCCAGTCTTCCCTATGACCCCTATGCCCTCTCCACCGCAGCGTCTGCCCTCAGGGGCACTGGAGGGAAGCTCACTCAGTTCAGCTTGAGGACAGGGTTCTGACAATCAGAACTGTCCAACAGTGGAAGCTCTGTCCCATAAGCAGGGAGTGAGCTCCCAACACTGAGGTAGGGAGCGGGCTGGGTGCTGCGAGGGGATTCATGGCCCAGGACAGAAGAGTAAAGAAATACACGCTACGGATGTGCTGCACATACAGGGTCCTGAATGGACCCCCGTAACTAAATGGTTCACCTGAGGGGAAGGTGGCCATCCATTGGCTCACTCACTCAGCCTTTACCAAGAGCTCCCCTGGGCCAGGCTGTGAGCTGGTGCTGAGCACCATGACGTGGATGGGACAGCCTTCGCGACCTTGCCCCAAGTCTGGTGGGGAAGCCACACACTAAAGCAAGGGAAGTGGACATGTGGATTGGCCGAAGGGGTGGGAGTTTGTTAGGAAGAGGTGGGGACAGTGTGAAGGAATGAGTGCCATGTTCTGGGAAGACTAGGAGTCTGCTGGGTCAGACTAGATGGCGTGTGGCGGAGAGCAGCAGATAGGAGACTAGAAAGGCCCGCTGGGCTGGGGCACACAGAGCCTAGACTACACACAGAGGAAGGGGACACTGGAGATCCACGAAGAAGTGCTATCATCAGTGGCTTTTCAAAAGATCACTGGTAGTGACAGAAGGAGGCTAGACCCCGGGGGATAGCACTCGGCATGACTCTGGACCACGTTCCCTGCATTGGGCCCTTTGAGTGTGTCCCTTTGGCTCACTACCCCCACATGCTGCTGCACTGCCTGAACTGAGGCTCCCGTCACATTGTTGACACACTGTGTGCATTTGACAGTGTGCCCCTCTAGCCTGACAAGCAGCGCCCATGCGGTCCTGGCACTGCCAGCCCCCACCGGCCCCATCCCTCTTCATCCAGAGCCCCAGTCCCCATCTCAGTTTTGGCTCCGTCCTGCTTTGATTTGGGGCTCTCCTAAGGATGTTTGATTGGCAGTAACTAGAGTAAACCATAAGCTCATGCAAAAGGGAAGATTATTTATGTGTTTTCTGCTGTTCTGTTAACAAAGACTTCAGAGGAGCATATGGAACGAATAAGGGATTATTTAGAAATCAGAAATTTTGCAAGAGACTGGAAAGAACTTGATAAAAACCATTTAGGTACTATAACGTGCTTCATTAAAAAATATATATATATTTACTTAGTCTGTATGATTTTACAGGAAGTGAATTAGGGAGGTATTAAGAAATGGAATTGGAGTGACAAGATATTTCATGGTAGCTGCTTGACGGTACCCCAAGCCCTTGAAATCTGCTCTGTGTCTGTTTCAGGGCACACCTGAAGGGGCCAAAGGGCTGTCCTTCCCCAGCCAGCCTCAGCCGCCCTTCCCCACTCCTCCAGAACCCCAAGAGGCTGTGCGGACTCTCCCTTGCTTCCTTACATCCGGTCACCAAGTGCCAATGACCTGGCCTCCTAAACCTGTCTCGAGCCAAGCTGCTTGAGTCAAATCCCAATTATCACTGCTACTTGCGTCTGAGGGACATGGCAGTTACATAGTGCTCTGTGCGTCAGTTTCTTCATCTGTAAAATGGGGGTCCTGGTGCTAACGCCCACCACGGGGGCTGTTCTGGGGACTTGATGACAGAATGTACAGAGTGTCTGGGTTATCCAGCATATAAGGCATGAGTGTGGCTGAATGATTCACTTGTTTCCAGTCCCAGTCCTGGTTGCAGGATCGCCTTGGGGGTTAGGGAGGTGAGCAGGGCTGTGGTGCTGGCCTGTGCTGTGCACACACCACGCTGAACTCCGGGCCGCTGTCTCTGAGGGTGGTCACACTGGCTGTGGGTGGTGGATGAGCGTGGTCTGCAGCTTAGCCCTCTCCTCCCCAGCCTGGAAGTAAATTCTCCGCATTTTGGCTGAGTGCTGCTTCCCCGTGGGCCTGGTTGCAGAGTTTAGTGTGAGCCACCCAGCAGGTCAAGGGCTTTCATTTCTTGGGTGTCTCCTGAAGCCCAGCAACATAGTCACAGTACCACAGACCACATGCACACATGCACACAATATACTTGCACACACAATACGCTTGCACGGCTTCTCCTGGTCCCGTTCAATCCCTGCTCTGTGCTACGGCCGGGGTGGCAGTGCCCTGCTTCTTTCAGCAGCCTTCAGAGCCACAAGCAAGGTTTGAGATAGAGGATTTACAGAATCATTGTGGACCATCTTATCACACACACTGCTTTCTGGGGCAGGGAGTGATCTAGTCACTTGAGGGGGGAGAAGGGGTTGTTAGTTTTTGGATTTGAGAGTCCCTGTGGAGCTTTCTGGAACATGCCAGACCTGCAGGCCGCTGAGCCTAGAGAAGCCACCAGTGGGCAGCACTCAAATCTGCATCAGGAGCTTGGGAACTGCCAGCCCCTCTCAGATCCCTAGGTCCTCTGTCATTTTTCCATTCTGCACCCCAAAGCATGTCCCCTTCAAGCCTTACAGACCCTAATGGGGGCTGGGAGGATGGCAGAATGTCCTTTAGTGGTGGCTTCAGCAGGATCAGCTGGGTTGTCAAAGTGGGGAGCCTTCCTGAGCCCCCCAAGGCTGTGGCTCTCAGAAAAGTATCCCCAGCTTCTCAGAGCTGGGCCCCCGGGGCCTGATGACAGGTCAGAATTGGAGGGGTCTATGTCACTGCTTACCTGATGTGACCCACCCACACCCACATGTTTTATCCAGCCCTTGTCACCAACAGGCTCAAACCTGAGTGCAAATCAGCATCAGAAGAGGAAACTTGCTTGAACTAATGAGCTGCTTGATTAGTCCTGTGGTGTCAGACTTGAGTCAAGTCCTGGCTCCTCCTCAGATTTGCTGTGGAGGGGCAGGGCAACTGTAAATAGGGGCAGGTCAACTACCCCTATTTATAAGCTATGTAAATAGCCTGGCCCCTACTGCCTGCCACTACCTCAGTTATCCAAACGTTAACCACAGGACTGTGGTGGGGTTGGTGGAGTCGTCTGGACACCCTGAAGAAAGGGCTTGTGTTCAAGTCTTGCTCACCATGTGATCTCAGATGATGCGTCACTTCCTTGTGCCTCTTTTTCCTCATCTGACAAAAGGAAGTTGTCATCCTAGAGATCTCAGCTCAAATGCCACTTAAGAGAGGTTTTCCTTGGCCACCCCTTTCCCCACCACAGTACTCCTGTCACATCTCAAGGCCAAGTGCTTTTCCCCACAGCACTCACATGGTCAGACATTACCCTACTTATTTGCTTACTTGGTTGGTATCTGTGTCACCCCAGCATGTGAGCTGCATAAGAACAGAGGCCTTACATGTTTTGTTTACCACTCTGTCCCCAGCATTTTGCAGGCACTTCACATTGGATAGATGATGGGTGGGTGAGTGTGTGGATGCACAGGTACAGTTGGATGGAGAGCTGGTGGATGGATAGGAGAGGCTGCCTCCGGTGGGAGCACCAACTCAGCAGGTGTGTAAGCCAGGGGGAATGGTCCCTGGCAGGGAGCCATGGACTGGATTCCCACAAGTCCCTGCAGACCTGGCTGTGCTTTCCTGGTGCACCCAGATCTGAAGCACAGCCTGTGTTCAGCAGGGCTTCCACTGGTGGGGTTGGCTGTATCTGCCAGACCAGCCAGTGTGGACCAGGGTGGGGTGAAAAGAAACAGAGAAGAAAGGCCCAGAGAAGGTCAGTGGTCCTCCTGCTCGGGCTGTGGATTCAGCTTGAATGCCAGCTCTGCGTTGACTTGGTTGGGACTTGTCCCCAGTTGAAGACTTGAACAAGTTGCTTATTACCTCTAAGCTCAGTTTCTTTGTATATAAAATGGAGATAACATTAGTACCTACCGCCCAGGGTTGTTGATTAAATGTTCATCTCCTTTTCCTTTGCTGGGGTAGTTTGCCTGGCCAACTTCCTCCTCCAGGGCTGATGATAAAAATAAAAACAGAAAAACCCTCCTAGAGATAATTTCACGTGAGGCTGCGGCCATAGTCCAGCCAGCTCCTCCTCCAGCCCTGGGCCTTCAGGCGGGATGGAGCGAGGGGCCGAGAGGATGGGTGGTTGAAGGGAATTTCCTATTAGGCCCCGGAATGTTTGCTTTTCTTCTCCGAGAGCTGGTTGTGGTCATGTAAATCACCCTGGAGGAAAATCAGAGGGTCCCCAAAAGCATCTGTTGGTTTTTATAAAAAAAGAAAAGAAAAGAAAGACAACAATCTTTGTGGTTGGCTTAAAAGTATTTTAATCACCAATGAACAAGGGAAGAATAAGCCCCTGGAGCAGGCAGGAATGTGGCCAGGGGACCTGAGGAGAAGCCTGGTGGGGCTACCGCCTGCCACCTGGGCCCCCCCAGCCCTGTGTGGAGCCGGCCCATACACAGGGTTTGTTGCAGGATCACAGGGGCCTGCCTGGTCCCACTCCCATGGGGATGCACTCTCCTCTCATAAACTTTAATGTTGGGGTATGCGGTAAGGCCTGGGGAGCTGGTAGAGGAGTGTTTGGGGATTTCATCTTTGGACATGGGAGTGTGATGTGTGTGATTGACTATGCCTGGGTGTGTATGAAGTGTTGGGGGGAATAGGAGAGAGCAGGTATGTGTGTGTGTGTGTGTGTGTGTGTGTGTGTGTGTAATCAGTTCTGTGAGGGTGTGTATGGGAGTTGTTTGCAGTGTGATTGGAACATGTACAGTTGCATGTACATGTTTGGGATGTGACTGGAGTGTGTATGAGGTTTGGCGTGAGATGGGGGAGTTTATGCAATTGGTATGTGTATATTGGGGATGTGTTTGGGAGAGTGTATGTTGGAGATAGACATATACCCATTGCACACCCCATGGACCCCTGTATACATCTATACCCAAAGCATACCCAGAACCCTCAACACCACACCCAGACACACATTCAACAACCCCACACTCAATACACCCACACCCAGTACTCCCATACCACACTCTCAGACACACTTCTCTATAGATACTCATATTGTGTATGACTGACTGAATGTGTATGTGTGTGTGTTGAAATTTGAGTTTGGGGGGGGCACATTAGGTATGTGCCTATATGAAGGGAAGGTAGTTTGAGAGTGTGGTTGGGTGTCTGGGTATGTGTTGTATGTGTGGTGTGTGTTGGGTGTATGGTGTTGCATTGGCATGCATGTGTTTGGAGAATCTGTTTTGTATGTACATGTGCATTGGGAATGGGAATGCCTGTGGGCATTGGGTTTGTGTGTGTTCATATGTGGTGTGGGATGTTGGATGTGTGTGTGTGTTGGGTGTATAGGTGTTAGAGTAGAGCTCACACTGGCTAGGGGAGATGAGTTTTCAGGCCCAGCCCAGGCTGTGATTTGAACCCAGGAGCCTGTAGCCCCCATTCCTTTCTCCTCAAGTCAAGGGACAATCTGGGGATATTCCTGGGAAGGAATGAGAGCAAGCAGGGCCTGGAGGGGTGAAGAGAGCACCAGTGTCAAAGGACCTTCCAAGCGGAGGGGCCAGGAGGCAGGAGGTCACCCAGCTCGTCCAGGCAAAGCAGTGGCATGAGAGTGGAGGGCAGGGTAAGGGAGGTCAGAGGAAGTGGGGGGCTTGTCAGGCCAAGGAACAGGACTTAACTCTGCAGACTGAGGGAGGAAGAGCTAGAACAAGCCAGACTGCAGAGCTCACGGATGGAAGAGGCCCTTGGAAGGGCAATATCACAAAAGGGGCTCTGTGAAGTACTCATAGGGTCTCTGAGGCCTCAGTTGGTTCCCCCAGGCTCTGAGTGGCTGTTTGACCTGGCTTTCTCCCAGCACCCAGGGAGGCCATAGGGCAGGGATTGTTATCCCATTTGACAGATGAGAACACGGGACCCGAGGGAGGAAGCAGCCTAAGGCTTGGGTCTCCGTGGAGGGCCTCCTCCTCTTCAACCTGGTGTCTTCCACCATCTGAGAGAGGCCTCCATCCTGCGCATGGGGTGCTGAGTGTAGGTAGACCCCACAGTTCCCAACGTGCTGCCTCATAATGTCCCCAGGCCTCACTGTCTCCCCAAGTTGCCGGTGTTTTGAATTTCTCTGTATGAATGTGACATATGCTAGAAATTTTGCAAAACCAAAAAGAGAGCAGATGACTCTAAACCACCAGAGAGGGATGTTTTCTTTGGGCCAGTTCCTGTCCTGTGTGGCATAGTGCTGAGCATGATGTCTGTCACATAGTAAGTGCTCAGCAAGGGTGACTTAAAATTCATTGCCAGGAGTCTAAAGTGAAAAGGGTCCAGATCCTGGCTCAGCCATCATCTCAGGTGAGGCAGTCACCTCTCTGTGCTTCAAGTTCCCAGTGGGGTTGTGAAGAGGATTATTGACGATAATTAGCATTGATAAGTTTAGCACTATATCTAAGAAATTTCCCAGGATTCCATGGAACATCACGACCATCTTTTTTTGTAGCAGTATTGCAGGCAGTCCATCATGCAGACTGGGGTACAGTGTACCCAGCTGTGCTCATACTGTTAGATACCTAGGCTGTCCCTGAACTTCCACTATTCCTAGTTCTTAACAAAAATATTTCGTCAGCCATCTCCTTGCATAAAGTTTCTCTGATCTCCAGCCTGGAATGTCAAAGGGCGATTGGAACCTTCTCTGTGTGAGTCCGCGTTTGCTCTGTGTACAGTCATATCTAACCCTCCAGCCCCTGGGGCAAGATTTCCTCCCCTCTGGGTTTGACATTCCTCCAGCACTGCCTCCTGCTCCCTCCTGGCCCAGGCTGACTGCAGAGAAAGGCCAAGGATGCTCGCTTGCTAATGTGTTAATGGGCTAGGCTTCCTCTGGTGCTGGCTTCTTGAAAACATCATCGTCCGTGATTTGCAGTGGGTTGGTTCCTGAGCCAGAGTCTGGAAGCTCCTGGGAGAAAATTCCCTTTTCACCCAATTTGAGCATGTGCGGCTGTATGGGAACTGAATCTTTCCTGAATAAATTTAACCCAGATCCCCCGAGGTTTGCAAAAGAGACTGAAAACCTCATGAGGTGGGCTCAATGTGGTGGCCCTAGCTCCTGTCGGGTGAGCTCCAGAAGGCACGGGGCATTCCCTTAATGCCCGAGAGTTTCCACTTTGCCCTTTCTTGGATGGGTAACCTGAGCAGGTGCTGCTCTGTGACTCGTTTAGTTGTCTGTAGTATGGGGATGATAAAAACAGTAACAACAGCAAGAAGACCTACCTGTGGAGTTGCTGTGGGGATTAAAACACACTACATGTAAAGCACTTGAAACAGGGCCCAGCATATAGTAAGCTCCCAATAAATGTTAGCTATTGTTATTTTTAGCTCAAAAATGACTTTACTTTTTCAGTCACATTTCTGATAAAGGATTTGTACCCAGAATATGTTAAGAACTCTTACATTTTAATAATAAAAGAGAAATAACCCAATTTTTAGAAGGGCAAAGGACTTGAATAGACATTTCTCCAATGAAAAAACGTGGTTAAAAGCACATGAAAAGATGTTCAACATCATCAGCTATTGGAGAAATGCAAATCAGAGCCATAGTAAAATACTACTTCATGCCTACTCGGATAGCTAAAATAAAAAAGATGGGGTAATAAGTGTTGGCAAGAACATGGAGAAATTGGAACCTTCATACACGGATGATAAGAATGTAAAATGGTGCAGCTGATTTTGAAAATAGCCTGGCAGGTCTGAAAACAATTAAACATAGAGTTATCATATGATTGAGCAATTCTGCTCCTAGGTATGCTCCCAAAACAAATGAAAACATATGTCTACATAAAATCTTGTACATGAATGTTGATTGCAACATTATTCATAATAGGCAAAAAGTGAAAACAAACTAAATACCCATCAACTGATGAATGGATAAATGAAATGTGGCATGTCCACACAATGGAATATCACTCAGCCATAAGGAAGGAACCACGCCCTGGCAGTGAGGCCCCGTTGGCTGAGTGTAGTCCCATGCACTAGAAGGTTGCCGGTTTGATTCCCAGTCCAGGTACATACCTAGGTTGCCGATGTGATCCCTGGTTGGGGGGCGTGCAGAAGACAGCTGATCGATGTTCCTCCCTTGCATTGATGCTTCTCCCTCTCTCCCTCTCCGTTCCTCTCTCTTAAAAAAAAATCAATTAGCCCGGCCAGGCATGGCTCAGTGGTTGAGCATCAACCTAGGATCCAGGAGATCGTGGTTCGATTCCTGGTCAGGACACATGCCTGGGTTGTGGGCTCGATCCCCAATTGGAGGTGTGCAGGAGGCAGCCGATCAATGATGAGTCTGTCATTATTGATGTTTCTATCTCTCTCTCTCTCTCTCTCCTGTCCTCTCTGAAATCAATAAAGATAGATTTTTTTAAAAATCAGTTAAAAAAACATATTTAAGAAAAAGAATGAAATACGGATACATGCTACAACATGGATGAACCTTGAAATCATTATGCTAAATGAAAGAAGCCAGTCACGCTAGATGTACCATACTAGAGCCAGAAGAGACCTGAGGGACCATCTTTGGTCCTCTCCCTTTATTTTATGGCTAGGGAAACTCAGGCCCAGAAAGGTATAGTAGAAAAGAAGAAACACATTGGAATGAGAGGCTTGCATTCAGGTCCCAGTAAGCCAGGACTCCTTGGTGGCCTTGGGCAAGAGCCTTCTTTAAAATGTGGAGTTGTTGAGAAGGTAAAGTGTGCAGGCCCAGGAGGGGAGAGTCTGTCTGTGCTCAACAGAAGCTGCCTCTATGTAAAGAAGCAAAGAGAGAGGCAGGCCAGCAGGGAAGAATCAGAAAAGCAGGAAGATTCTGTTATTAAGTTTTTAAAAAATAAATATTTGTGGAAGTTTTATATGCTTATTGCAGAAAATATGGAAAACACAATACACATAGATTTAGAAGAAAACAAAGGTCATTCCTACTGCCCCCTCATAAAGAGAGCCTCAAGTGGACCTCTTAGGGCTGCTTCTGGCTCCTTGAGTAAAATAGAAATGGACTTTATGAAGCATATCTCTAATGAGAAATTACCATCATCCTGCTCTAGCCATCCCTGGTAGCCCAGGTTTGGCTCAACACGAAGAGAGAGGCAGGGAAATAGACTTTGTCAGACCTGGTCTGAGCTCAGCTCAGCAAGTTTGTGTTCCAGAAAGTATAGTCATTCCAAAGATGATGGAAACCCACTGTGGTGCATGCAGTTAACAAATGTGTTCTAAAGCAGGGCCCTGTGTTTCCAGGCTTGAGCGGTCCTGCAGGGTCCACCAGAGAACTGTGGCTACTGAAGTTTTGGGAGGAGAGGTATATTAGGGGGGATTTTGTCTGGGTCAAGGCCTAAGAAATAGGACCTCACAGTAAAAGCAGTAACAGGCGGTGAAAAGTTGCAAAGCTCAGGACCCAGCAGTCAAGAGGTACTTCTGTGAGGATGTAGGAGAAGATGACCCTGCTGCCCTTTCTCTGGATGTGAGGAGGAGAGTGTGACAACGAGGCCACAGGTCATGGAGCACTGGGAAGGGCGGTTGCCTGGAGACCTGGCTCCCTGTCTTGATGTCACCACTGACTTAATGGGCAGTCTTGAGCCAGTCTCTTCTCCTTCTGCAGCCCCAGTCTACCCATCTGTAAAGTGGGCAAGCTTCCTCAACACCCCTTCCAATTCAGACCTGTGATTTTAAATAAAAAGAACCTTTCCCCTACCCAAGGGAGGGATGGGGCAAGAGTGGTTAACCCTGACTGAGCAGATTGTTCTAGTCAGCAAACATGCCCTAAGTCCCTATTGTGTCTCTAGTCCATTGGGCCCTATAGTGAGAGGCCAGTTGGTGGGACCAGCACCATCTCATGTCTGACTCACACCCCTAGCTGGTGGGAGAGAACACAGATGCTGACACTTAGAATCCAAAGTCCTAGTGGCTGTGATGAGGGAAGGACAGGGCTATGGGACCCCAGAGGAGCCTAGCCCCAATAATAAGGAAATCAAGGAAGGCTCCCTGGAAGACATGGCATATGAGCTAAAGTTTGGAGGATGAGCAGGATTTTATCAAGTCAAGTGACAGGAGAAGGGCACTCTAGGTAGAAAGTGACAGGAGCAGAGGCACTGTGGTGTAGGCTGCATGGGGTGTGACACCCATCTCTGGCATGTTGTATTGCTGGGTGGAGCCCTGTCCCAACTCGAGGTGGTGGGCCCTGCCATCTCTTATCTCATTTGGCCCTTACAATAAACCTACAAGGAAGGAGTGTTAACTCTGTTTTCCAGAAGACAGCAGCAGACCAGAGAGGCTAGTAACATGCCTAAGGACACAGCCAGTAAGAAACAGAGCTGGGATTTGAACCCAGATCTGCCTGATCCAAAGCCCACACCCCATCCAGCTGGTTCAGAGATGTGTCCCCAAGCATTTGGCTGAGGCTGTGGAGATGGGTGTTGAAGGAGCAGTTGCTCCCTCCTGGCACTCTGTGCCTATAGCTGCTGCTGGGGAGTAAAATGCAGCCTGGTCCAGGCCTGTAGCTCAGAGCTGCCAGTATGTTCTCTGCCCTGGGAATGAGCCCATCTACCACCACTATTTCATTAAACCAGCCACTCTGTCTCCTGAGACTCCTCAGTCATCACTAGTCACCACTTGTGGAACCCTGTGAGGAGTCAGTCATCTGTGTCCCCAGTGCATTCAATGGGGTGGGACTCAGGTTCCTTGATGCAAGTACACAGCTGTCATCGTCATGGGCTTCATCCCCAGACATTTTGAAAGTTGGCCACCATCCTTGTCTTCTTTGATCTTCAGATCCTCTCTGGAGGTCATCAGATTGTCCCCATATATTTATGCAGAAGCCGAGTTCAGAGAGGAGTCCTTTGCTCACGTCACATAGGACAGGAGCAGGCGTCAGTTCAGACCTGACTCAGATCTTTCTGGCCCATGTGGAAGGGTGGGAACGTCCTGTTACACAGGACAGCTCACCCAGAGTCACGTGCAGAACTAAGAAGGAAATCTGATTCTGCAGCCTAGATTCTCTAGGAAGTATTATACTGCCCTCTGTGACTTTTTTTAAAAATGTCAACAAAACAGAGTAGTATAAAATTAAAGCAATAAGTGTAAAGTATCAAGAAGTAGAAAGTAGTGAGCACAGCATAAGAAGAAAGGAGAAGTTACCCTTAACTATACTGTGCAGAAATGACCAGTATGGAACATTTTAGAGTATTTTCCCAGACTTTCCTCTGTGTGTATGATAATTATACTCTTTACTAGAATGAAATCATAATACTTTTACTGTTTGGTAACTTTCTTTTTTCTCTAACAGTGTTTTGGACATCTGGCAATGTGCTGAGTGAGTGAGAGTGAGTGAAGAAATGAATGAATGGCTAGTGAATGAATGAACTGCAGGCTGCTCTCTTGGCCACTGGACAAGTCAGACTTTGTGAACTGCCCAGCCTGCCCTCCCAGAACCAGGAGCCTCCCTCTCCTCTATCCTGTCACTGACCCCCTGTCCTCTAGCCTTGGCACTGTTTCTCCATCTGCACAGGGGACTGTGGGTGCCTCACGCTGACTCTCCACAGCCCTGGGTGGGGCCGACACTGCTTTCCTTACCATCCTCATAATACCGATGAAGATGCTGACTCCCAGAGGGGTTAAGGAGTTTCTGCTAGTCATAGAGTTGGAGGGAGTTGGGATTTGAACTCAGGCCTGGGTGACTCTGGAATACTCTATATGCCAGAATGAACATGGGAGAATGGGAAGAGTCCTAAAAAGTTGGGGAGAAGGCAGGAGAAACCTAAATCAGTCCTGCCCCCTCTGGGCTGCCTCAATGTCCCCATCTGTAACACAAGGGCCTCTGAGATTCTGCCAGTCCTGTCACTGTATGAGTCTCAGGTTCCCGTGCAGCCTGGCCCAACCACCCTGCTTTTACCCCAAGACCAGAATAGACTCAGAGAGGAGTCTGGCCCAGGGCCTGCCCCAAAGCCCAGAGCCTCTGCAGGGGTGTCATTATTAGAACTGAGCCCTGACGCCTCAAGGAAGTCCAGGCTGAGGGAATAGCATATGCAAAAGCACAAAAAGTACTGGAAGTTCTGATAGCCCAAGGAGTCAGTGTAACTGGATCCTAGAGAGGAAAAAGGAGCCTGGGGAGCCAGCCACAGCTGGAAGGCCCACAGAGTCTGATGGTGGGAGGCTGGGGGCCTTGGGTTGTATCCTAAGGGCAGTAGGGAGCCATCGATGGGTTTTGAGCAATGACAAGGACATGTTTTCAACTTAAGAATCTCTTTAGCTGCAGGGTGGATGATTGGGGGCAATGGCTAGGGTAGAAACAGGGAGGCCAGTGAAGAGAAGTGCGGGGTGGGGTGCATATAACTGGCACTGCCATGGGCAGAAAGCATTTGGAAAGCCTCATCTGGGCCCTGGGCCCCTGGCCCCCACTCAGGCTTCCAACTTGCTTCCCCCAGGACAGAGCTATAGGCTCGTTCTCAGTCCTCAGCCTCTGCTGGCAACCAAGGGCCCTGGCTGGGCCCAAGTGCAAAGCAGCCATTTATTTTCTGTAAATTATTGGTGCCCAAGTGGCTCAGCACAATGGCATCCTTTTCTTTTTGTCCTTAATTTTAGAAGCCAAAGCTAAATGTTTTAATTTTACATTATTCCTGACATATGCTAATGGGTTCCAGGTGCTGCCTTGAGTGGGCGGTGCAGTGTGGCCAGGCCAGGCATCTGCTCCCCAGAATGCCCTCCTGCCACCTTCTTGGCTCTCAGAGAAGTGCCTTGCAGTGAGTTTTTCCTTAAGGACCCCTTCTCGTTTATCATCTAGTTATAACTTTTTTCCAGTTTACATGGCAGTTCTCTTATGTGGTGACCACAGGGTATTTCTCCCTTGCCCAAGGGGTGGAAGGCTCCCACGAGGGCCAGAGGGAGGGCCTGCCTGTCCCAGCAGAAGGCACAGCTTCCCTTTCAGGCCTTCCCAGGCATCCCGGGCACAGTTAAGGGCTGGGATGCCTCCCCCACACTCTTCCAGAGTTTTCCAATGGTGTTGATCTGAACAGCCGGAGAATTTAGGTCTTAAGGGAAATACACTCAGAGAATATATGAAAAATGATGCAGTGGCTGTTATTGGTAGTGTTGTTATTTTCTGGTGACGTGAAACATTTCATTCTTTGTTTCTAGTCATTCATTTCCCATGGCCTGATGTTTCCCAAGTCTGTAGGCCACCCTGCTTTTCGTTGAATATGCTGCCCTTACTCCTTGGGTGCCCTGAGCCCAGGCTCTGTGGGAGCCTCTGTTTCCTCTGTGCAAGGGGATGACACAGCACCTTCCCTCCAGGGTGCCCCCGACTCCTCGAGGCAGGGCAGATGGGTGCCGCTCAGGCTGATCCAGGTGCGCCTTTCAGCGGCAGTTTCCCCCCTTCTCCCTTTTCCACGTCCCTGTAAGGGGATACAGACAACAGTCTCATTCATTGAGGTCAGTTTTGAACCTGACATCCACGAACTCAAGTGAGAGAAAAATAAAGAGTAACTTGAATGTTTTCCTTGACTCGCTTCCTATTCTAAGCGCCCAAATGCTGGGTAGCAAATTACAGGCAGGTCACAGACCACTGTCCATTTTTTCTTTAAGTTATATCTGAGTCCTGGAGTGTGGGGGGCTTACACGGAACCGAGGGGTCCCAAGTCCACCTGGCTCCATCCATCTGAAAGGCTGCCTCAGGGCCAGGACGGACTCAACGTCTCTCCCACTGTGCTGACCATGGGACCTCCTGACACGTCGGAGCCCTGCCCACAAAGGGCATGAGCCCCACCTGGAGGGAGCCCTGCTTCAGGTCCCACAGGCTTAGCTGGGGGTGCAGTACCCCCAAGCCCTGGCCCCAGGGGCAAAAACGCTCAGAGCCTCCCCACTTTTAGAGACCCCTGCAGTCTACATGCATGTTCCTTCCCCTTGGTGTCCCTATCCCAACTGGAGCATCGTTCCAGGGGCAGGAGCCCAGGGAGCTTGGCCCTTCCTCCCCACAAGGCCTCTCCTGGCCTCCACTAATTTGAGGGGCTCCCCGCCCTGCACCATGCTTCCCTCAAGGCTCATTTGTTTGTTGCTTGGTTCTTTCATTCATTAACAGATATTCACAAAAGCCTGCTCTGTGCCAGGCCCAGTGTTGGGCACTCTCAGATGGGTTATGGCAAAAAAGTTATTTGAAATATTAACTGTGTGTGACTCATTTCTGTCTCCAGAGTTCTTTCCATTTGGCCCTGAAGCCTGGGATTTTGAAATCCAAAAGCCAGGCACTCAGTCCTGTCTGCTCTAATTTCTAAGTTATCTCTTCCTTGAGGCACTTGGGTAGAGGAACAATGCTCTTCCATATATACCCATTTGAGAGATGAGAACTGAGGCCCAGCAGGGAAAGGGACTTTCCCAGGATACTTGGCCCAGGGGGCGCCTCCATGTCTGAACCAGCCAGCTGCTCGCTTGTAAATGGATGTCATTTGCACCCTGGGGCAGAGAGGCATTTGCAGCATGTTCTGGCTGCTGAGAAGGCCCAGCGTGAGCCTCTGTGACCTGGTCTTGCCTCTCTTGGGGTTGCTGAGATGCTGGTGGGACCGGGGAAGAGAGTTGTTCTGCAGACTGAGGCACTTGCTACTAGAGAGGTTTGCCTCTGTCTCTTCCCACTTCTCATCCTCTCCATGGGTTGGATTTCATTTGTTTTGCTGTTTGTATAATTGGTTCCTAGTTGCAGTTGACCTTACTTCATTAGGTCGAGTGTGGAAGCTGGGCTGTCACCATTCTTGCCATTCACCATTACTAAGCATAAATCCAGTCACTGGCCCAGGGCCACCCACCTTGGGGCTCCCCAGTTGATCTGTGGTGGATGGCAGAGTGGTGAAAATGCCGAAGCAGGTCAGTCTGACTGTTTATCCCCCTGGGCCCAGGTGGTAGGTCAAATCCAATTTACACCCGTTGGATGGCTCTAAAGGTAACTTAGGAACCATCTTGCACCCTCCAAACTGCCCTGATGAGCATGTTATCACCCAGGCTCTGTACCTGAGCACCTGGGAACGGGTTTCTCCCCTCCTCCCCTAATAGCGTGCTCCTGACACTGAACACAGGCCTCTGTGACTCTCTCCACCCTCATCATGACCTCCACAGTTCCCTGCTGCCCACACTGGTGGTCTGACCCAGCCCTGCCTTGCCCCTCACAGGCCTGGTCTGAACACTGTCCCCTCACCAGGTCGGGGCCCAGAGCCTCCTGGGACATCCTGGTGGGAGTCTGAGCCCCAGGTGCACACTGGACAGGTTACTTACACCCACTCACGACCTCCCACGAGAACCGTGCCTGTTGTACGTCTGCAGCGATTCCCATGACCTGATGTGAGGTTTTCTTTCCTGATGTGAGGTGATGGTGGTAATGTTTTGGGTTTCTTTCCTCTGGCAGCCCCAGGATGCTGTGGGTCGTGCAGGGCTGGGAATTAATGCAGCTGCCACCTGTTCAACCCTGGTGCATATTCACCCCACTCCCCCCCCCCCCAGGTTTGGGGCAGGTGACCCTGGGGTAATTAAGTCCAGGGAAAGCAGGTGACTGGTTTAAGGTCACATAGCGACCTGTGACAGAGCCAGGGCTAGAATCAGGTCTCAGACCTGGATGTTCATCACATCATGATGTTTATTTTTGGAATTCAAGAGAAGAGCTAAAAGGGGACTAACTGTCCTGTGCCGAGTACCAAGGCCACACTCTGGTGTTTTCTGCTGGGCCCTGGCTTCCAGCCGAGCTTCTCTCCACATCTGTCCCCAGATCTGGCTGTGCTGGGTGCCGAGATGTTGGTGTAAGGACATGTCTCTATCCACTGACCTCTTGGAAGCCTTTTCTGGTTGTCTCAGGTTGTCTTCTCCGTGTGCACCCAAACCACCATGAGGTTGTGCTGTGCTGTGTCTTGGACTATGTGTCAGTGTATCTGGGGTCTAGGGAGTTTGTATGTTTGTGCCTATGGTGGGGCCTGGGGTTTGAGTGCCCTTGGGTCTATGCTTGAGCATGTGTGTGCTGGCCTGTGTGCCCCTGTGACGTGAGTCATGTGTGGGGGAGTCGGTGCTGTGTGTTGGTGTCCTGGGACTGTATCTAAGATGTGTGGCTTGGCTGGGAGGGAGGTGTCAGGATTTGTGTGTGTCTGCATTTCCGGGTCTGTGGCTGGTGGCTTGGCCCGTGTATGTGTCAGCCACTCTGTGCAGCCTGCTTTCTGCTGGGCCCTGGCTGCCAGCGGAACTTCTCTCCACGTCTCAAACAATGTCCAGCCACCACTCAGCCCTGGGAGCTCCCCTGAATTCCACCAGTCTGCTTGGTGAGCAGACTCAGCCTCCACTTGCAACTCCTACCTTGGGAGACTACACACATGCCTGGAAGGGTGACCTAGCCCACTTGGCCCTTGATGGCTGGGAACGGGAACCCATTTCTTGCTTGGACAGGACTTTCTACTGGAGAAGGGACCAGCCTAGAGCCTTCAGTGTAGTCCTGGTGAAGAAGGACAAGAGGTCTGCAGTCCCTCTGACCAGCCTTGGAAACCCCCTCCAAGGGCAGGCACAGCTTGACCTGCTCTGGGAGGGTACATCTGTGCTCACGCCTCTGGCCCCTCCTCCCTTTGTCTCTGTGTCGCCACCCTGCCCCTTGGCCTCTAGCTCCTCTAGATGGCATAAAGGCCTAGAGAGCTGAACCGATGCAAAGAGCTCCTGGCATCGGCCTTGGATCTCACAGCACCCCCTTAGTCGTAGCTGCTGAGGACACTGGTGTGGCCCAGAGCACAGAACTCAAGTGCTGGAGGCAAGCCCAAGTTCCTTCCCTCATGAGCTCTGGGACTCTCGCACATAAACTCCACCTGCTTAGCTTTCTGCCTCTGTACAAGGAGGATGTTGTGCTGGCCTAATGGCATGGAGGAGATTGTGTTTAAGGAGAGTTTGGTCCAGTCTCAGGTACACAGTAAATGTGATCACTGCTGCTACGGTCTTAATCTCCCTCCTGCACACATCTGCCCCATCATTCACTTATTCAGATGGTTCTGTGTACCCAAAGCTGGGCCAGACCCTCAAGAATAGAGCAAATGGGCCAGTGCCCTCCAGCCTCACCTCCTAGGACTCTCTCCACATTTGTCCCTCCCCTTCCTGCCTCGACCTCCCCCGAGGGCTGGCAAAGCACAAAGCTCCAAGGAGAACCCTGTGGAAACCCCTTAGGGGCCCACTGGACAATAACTTCAGGGCCAGTGTCCCCCTCCCAGGACATGGGCTGAGGAATGGACTACAGCTTCCGGCTGGCTGGCCTTTCGAGCTGGCCAAACATAGGCTTGTTTGACATCTTGGAGAAGGATCTGGCACCACATGGTTCTCCCATCCACATCATTGTTGCAAAGTAAGTTAAAAGTGTACAAAAATGGGAAGCTGATCCCCGAATGGCCTGCCAGACTGTTGTAACCCAATATATTCTGCCCTCAAACCAGAAATGTGTTTGTTTAGAAGCAAGTCACTGGCAAATGCCAAAACTGGAGGCATTTCCTCCCCTGTCCCCACCCGTGCCCCGCTCCCCAAACCCCCTCCTTGCCCTTTGTGCCGAGATCCTTAGGCAGAGCATGAGAAACCAGGGCCTCCCTCCTCTTTGGGCCATGTCAGCCGCAGGGAGGAAACTTGACATTCATTAGGCACCCACTGTGTGCCAGTTCCTAGGCTGGGCATGTCTTCTCATTTACTTCTAACAGCCCTTTGTGGTAGCCCCCACTTTAGAGAGAGAAAAAATGAGGACAGAGGTGGGAGGTGACTTGTGCGAGTTTGTGGCTGTTGGTGGAGCCCCAGCACAAACCTCAGTGTGGCCTCATGACCTTCAGCTTACAGCACAGTGTCCCACACCTCGCCTGTGTAACAGGGCCCTGGACCCTTCCCCAGGGCCCACAGGCAGAGCGGGGCCATGCCCAGCACCAGCTGGCACCGTGCTGGGGCTTCCCTGAATGATCTCGCAGAGCCCTTCCACTCATGAGGGAAAGGCTGAGGGAGGGCACATTCTGACATCTGACCCAGTGCCCTCCCCTCCCCCAGCCAGAGTTCGAAGGGTCCTTGGGCCTGGCCTGGAGGGGAAGAGGGTGCCTGCTCCCCAGCTCCGGGATGGTTCCCCTCTGTCTTTCATCTCCTGCCCTTGGTTCTCTGAGCTGCACGCAGCAGTAATGGATTGCAGTGGACTTTTTTCAATTAGGTTCTGATTCTCCCCTGCCTGTTACTATAAAACTCCAGATGGTCTAGAGCTTCACGGTTCCCGGGGTATTTTCCCCCATTATTTTAATCTTCTTTGGTAACACACCCCACATGTGGGAAGGGGGCTTTTCGAGCCTCTGCGTTCTGTGCCTCAGTGGGGCTTTCTTCTCTGCTGTGCCGCCCCGAGTTTCCTTTCAGGGTGGTGGCATCGCCTCTCTGGCAGGGGCCAGGCAGAAGGAGGGCACCCTCCTTTCTTGGTGTTGGCTCTGCATCTGATGGGCTGGCCTTTGCCTGGGAAGGGAACCTTAGAGGTGGGCTCTGTTGGAAATCAGTAATGGCCTCTGAGCGCCAGTCCTGGTTTTGGTGCAGGGGACTCTAAGGCAGTGCCAGAGTGGTTAGGGACACATACAGACAGCCTTGCACACCAGTCAGACCTGATATCAAATCCCAGCTCAGCCACTTACTGCCTGTGTGACCTGGGGCCAGTCATATCACCTCAGTTTCGACATCGAAAGGGAGTGTCGACATGATTAAATGCAGCACACACAGCCCCCGCCCCTGATGGGTGTTGAGAGGGTGTCATCCAGTCACTTACATCTGTCTGAATTCACCCCAGTTTCATCTGAGGATTTATTTTAATGTTTATGCATTTTAAGCTAAATAATAAAAACCTGACACCCATTCTTACATTTTTTCTGGACTGTTAGATGTCCCTTCTGTTTCTTTTCTTCTCTCTGTGTGCCCCCTACCCACAGTAGCCACCCTCTCTGTTACCCACAGCATGTGAGCCTCGGCTTCTGGCCACATAAGTCTATTGTGTGTTTGGTTATTGGAGCCAGTGCATTTCAAATTCAACCTGAGTAAGAGGTGCCCAGGAAATTCTCTGGGTGAACGCAGATGGCATTAGGGCCCCAGGCTGCAGGATGCTGTGTACACCTTGCAGTTCACAGAGAGCACCCCACTCACACACCTGGGTACAGGTGTGCCCATTACAGATGAGGGATCTGGGCTCCGACAGTTGATGAACTTGCCCAAGGTCATTCACTTGGGAAGCGTGGAGGCCATACTTGCATCCAGCCCTCTCTCATGCTGAAACACAGCTGTGTGGGAGTTGGAGGGGACAGGCACTACCAAGACATCATCAGGGGCCAGTCCACCAGCTAGAGAGGGACTTGGACAGACCGTAGGTTTGAGTGTTTGGTCTGGAAACTGGTACCATGTGGAAGAGAGTGGGGAGGGGAGGGCAGGACAGGGCGAGAGGCGGCATAGCGGCTGGCACCATCTCGTGGTGAGCAGGGCAGCAAGAGTGGACCAGGGGAGCAGGCAGGTAAGAAGAGGGCAGGTGTGAATGATATTTAAGAGGTGGCATTTCCCTGGCTTGGTGGCTGGTTGGATGCAAGGACCTGGAAGGAGGGAACAGGCTCCTGACTCTGGTGGAAGGTGGGAGGTCAGGGGCTGGGGAGTCCAGCACGAGTCCCTCAAATGCAAAGCCTCAGGTCACCCCACTTGCTGGGCCACATCAGTGATTGCTCAGGGTGGTTCCTGTGGAGTCTTTTGGAATCACGACCTTTGGGTTCCAATGGGAGGAGCCCCCAAAACTCCCATTTCTACTTCCTCCTCTCCTTTCCTTGCTTCCCTTCACTCTGGCTCAGCAGATCCTTAGCTGCCTCCAGAACATTCGCCACCCTGCCCTGTCCCCTGTGCCCTCCACCTGTTTGTCTAAACCCTGCCTAGGCATCAGGCCTGGCTCCCCCAAGGAAGTTTTAGTGACCCCCTGTCCTCCCCTGTGGTAGCCCCTGTGTGGCAGTCGGCCCCTTCTTAGGACTTAATACGTCCTCTCTTGCCCTGTGGTCTTTGCTGCCCTAAAGCCTCGGCCCCTAGCATGTTGCCAGGCTCACAGGGGAGCTGCATGAGGCAAGGGCATCGATATGAACCAACGGGCAAAAAGACGCGAGGCTGAGGGAGCGAATTAGAGAAGCGGGCGGCTGGAAGGATGGAGGGATGCAAGGCAGGGGTGGGGGGGCATGTGATGAGGTTGGGGTCGTGGAAGGGAGAGCACCAGAGGCTTACAGAGCTGCAGGCTGGTCCAGCACTGCTGCCTTGCGTTGAAGGTGATGGATCACTTCTTTCTGGAGGAGACGGTGAGTCTGACTGTGACTTAGTCAGGCTTTGTGCCCTCTGGCTCAGTGGGAGCAGTTTCCCCTCCCTGACCCCTATGTACAGATACCAAACCCTTGCGATTGGTGGGGGGCATCCCAGGAGGTTTTGCACTTGGACACTAACAGCAGGGAGGAAGGGGTCTGTCCAGGGCAAAATCTGCCCTAGAAACTCAGGGGACTGGGGGATGGGAGAAGAATGTCAGGAAGGCCCCGCCCTCTGGGGTACAGACTCCATGGAAGCATCAATACATCCTTGGGTCACAGTGGCATTGCCTGAGGGGCCCATCCTCCACCATCCCCCTCAGGCCCAAAGCCAAGAATGTGCCTATTGGCTCCACGTCTACTTCAAGACCCACACTTCCATTCTGGCAGCCTCTGTACCCCCACAACACAGCAGTGGTGGGACCCCTCTCCCTGCTGCCACCCAGCCCCCACACAGCTGATGGATGGGCCCCTTCAAACCATTCCCACCCCAAAAGGCTGCTTCACTCTCATTGGAGGTAGAGGCTGCTCCTGGTACCCAAAGGGCGCCCCATGGACTTGGCATGGCAAAGGCATTAGGGCCAGACCAATCAATGGCAAACACATCAACCAGGGTCCCTTTTCTTTCACTGTGGGGTCAGTGAAACCTGACCCACACTGGTGTCCTCCAGAGGTGGAACTAGAACAGCCCAGGGCTAACTGGGGAATGAGGTGAGGGGTTAAGGAGTAAGAGGTGGAAACAGGACATGGGGGGGACATGGGAGCCCATCATGCCAGTGGGACATCACACACATGCCCCCTCCAACTCTGCAGAGGGGCAGCTGGGAGCTGTCAGCTAAGGGAGAACGTCGCTCCACTATTTACTTGCTCTGTGACCTTAAATGAGTTACAGTGATGATATTGCGCAGGAACCTGGTGTCAAGATAAGCACTTACTGTGCATTATTTCATTCAGTCCTCACAACCACTGTCCATGCTTGGTAGAACTCACCTCATTTTACAGATGAGGAAACTGAGGCTCATGGAGTTGAAGGGACTTGCTTCAGATAGTTCACAAGTGGAGCAGCCAAAACACAAGCCCAGTCATCCCACACCAGAGTCCATGTCTGTAACCACGGTGCTGATCGCTCCCCCTGCCCCCAGCCTCAGCTCCTAACAGTGGGGGAGGAGTATTTGTCACACAGGCTGGGGGGTGGAGAGAGAGCACACTAGTGATGGCCTCAGGCCTAGCAGAGTGAGGATGAGCGAGCGCACACGGGTGCTGACCCCATGAGCGTTCCTGTCCCCATCTCTGCTTGTTAGCCCATTTGTGTGGTTGTTGAACCGGGAGGACTGCGGGGACCCTGGCAGGCCGCTGCAAGCGGAGCCCACACACCCTCAGGGCCCCTGGTGTGGCTGGGAGACTGGCCCTGATGGGGGCATGGCTCTGCCGGAAGTCCCTGCAGCATCTCTTCCCAGACCAGTCCCAGTGGGCAGCACCCCTTCTCCACCTGCTGCTACCCCTGGCTCTACCTAGAGAGACAGTCCCCCAAATCAGGACAGCCTGCTTCTTGTATCCCAGCTTGTAACTCAGCTCTGGGAAGTTTCAGGGGGCAGGACAAGGCTGGGCGTGGATGGGCACAGGGCACATGCACAGGTATGGGATACCTTGAACACTGGAGGGAGGAAGTGCACCCCAGGCTCTGCCACCCCTATTCTTACCCCCATTCAATCACATTTCTAACCCACCCTTTGCCCCCTGAATGAGACGCCAGCCCTGCACTCAAGGAACCCTCAGCTTGGAGGTGTGGGAAGAAGAGCACAGTGGGTGTGCAGTGAAAACCTAACCCGCACGCTCAGGGTGTGGCCAAGGAGGAGCCGGGAGCTTGGGGAAGGTTGAGCAAGTCTGATGAATGAAGGAAGGAAAGGTGTCCAGGCTGAGGGAACAGCTTCCACAAAGGCCTGGGCATGACAGTTCAGCACAGGTTCAGCCATTCACTCCCTGTGGCTTAAGTATGACACCTGGCTGTATGCAGATGAGAGAGGTGTTGGAAGACTGTGAACACCAAGCTATAGATCCAGGACTTTTGAAAAATGTATGAATTAAATTGTCAGTGAGTCAGAAGGGAAGGTGTCTGAGAAGGGGCACAGCCTGGGATCTGGGAGCAACAGTGCTGAAACAGGGGGTTGGCCAGACCAGCTTACAGACCCTTGTGGGGAGATGATAACTGATCTTTAGTGTCTGGTGGACCCTCCCAAACTCAGAAATCATGCAGCATGTGCAGAGTTATTGCCCTTTGGCTTCAGGTGTCTACCCTCCTGGCTCCGGCCAGAGAGTAGCAGAGGGACCAGCCAGGTGCTGAGAGGCAGCCCTCTCTCCAGAGAGGCTCCCCCACCTCTCTTTGGGGTGAACCTTGGCATAAGGCCATTGTGGAAGAGCAACGGGGCAGCTTGTGGCTTATCTACTCCTCAAAAAGGATTTTCTTCTGGTTTTGATGCATGGAAAAGGCATAACATCTGGAAGCAGGAAGCAGAACAGCCTCTAAAATCCAGCTGTGGTCAGCTTGCATTGGACCAGCCCCAAAAGGGCACGACCCGCACTTGCGGCTGCGCCTTCAGGGTGAGGTGTGAAGGGGGCTCACCCCAGACTGGCTGTTGCCTTTGATTCCTGTCCTCACATCTGGCCTGGCACTTCTGGCCTGGCCTCTACCCCATCCCGCCACCTCTGCCTTGGGTCCAGCCTCACTCGCCCTCATCTGTGATGCTACACCTACCTTCTCCCCACCATTCCCCGGGCTCCTCTCCCAGCCCCAGCTGTCACCAGTGTGCATGCGGGGGGGGGGGGGGGGAGGCTTCCTCAAGTGCATGTCTGACCCTGTGCCCTCCCTTCTTAAGGCCCTTTTATGGTCTCCCTCCCCCTGGGGTGGAGTCCAGACTTTTCAGCCTGCTGTTTGAGCCCCCACTCCCTGGCCTCCCATCTCCCTGTAGGCTCCTCACCCACTAGAGCACACCCCACATCCCTACCGTATACCCCACACCCAGCCTTAGAGGGGCCCCCACAGGGACTCGTTGCCTTACCGGCACTGTGGTGGCTCTAGGCCTGCCTCCCCTAGGCCTTCAACATTGGTCACCCCACTCTTCTTTGGTGTCCTGGTCATTGCTCAGGGCTCAGCTGGGACTGAATGAAGTGAATGCGTCAGTGTTAGCATGACCGACTACATGTCTCCCCCAGCTCATATTGCCCCCCCAGTCTGCCACCCCTCTCCTTCCCCAGGCTGGGTTGGCTGCTCCCTCTGTGCTGCTGCAGGCCCCATTTTCCCTCCGCAACAGCTCTGGCGGCTGTGATCTGTTCTGACAGGGTGTGTGGATGTGTGTGCGCCTCCCCGTGGGCTCTGCCCCCTTGTGGAGTAGGACCCTTGTCTGGGTTCTCTCCCTGTCTCTGCCTTACCCAGCACAAGGCTGGAGCCGATCTGTCCAACTGAACAGCGTGTACTGAAAATCACCAAATATTCTGAACTGCCCTGGATGGGACACTGACCTCTCAGGGCTGAGAAAATAGGCTGGGTAGACTGCTGGGTCTGAATTTGCCCACAGTCCCCTCCAGGCTCCCACCCGTAAATTCACGAACACATAAGGTACCTTTAAAGTTGGGAGGTGGGGGCAAAAGGAGCCCAGTGCCCAGCTCAGAAGAGGGAAGTCATGTCTTCCAAGTGTGGACATGGGCAGGAGCTATCAGCCGCCCCCCCCCCCCCATAAGCCTGGAGAAGGGGTGGGGAGGAGCCTTTGTGGAAGTGCTAGCCCTCGGGGACACAGCTGGCCTGGCTCAGAGCCGTGGGGCGCCTGGGTTCTGATCTGGTTGGCAGTTCAGCCCTAGCCTGGGGGCTAAAACCAATCACTCTGGCGAGGGAACTGGCCTCCTCTGGTCTTATACTCCTCAAGGGCCGCCTCCCCCTGCCTATCTGGACTTTGGCATCAGATGTGGCCTGTGGCCTGCCTTTGCCTTGTCACAGTCCTGTGGTCACCACAGGAAGCCTTCATCTCTGAGGTGGGGACACTGAGGCCACACACTTCATGGGTTAGTTGTTAAACATCCAACACCAGGTCTGGATGGACAGATCAGGTGCGGGTCAGTGTTGGTGTCCCCTTACCCACGGCATGGACCACGAGGAACATAGCCAGATAGTGGGGGAAAACAAAAGGGGCAGCCAGTCACCCCAGAGGACCACAGTTGGCCTCTGCCAGGCAGTGTTTGAGCTGGACTTTGAAGGCTGAGGGCCGATTGGATGAACTGTTAAGAGAGGACATTCCTTGCTCAAGGACTTGCGTGAACAAAGGCTTGAAGTTGTCTGGTAGACTCCTGTTGTTCCCAAAGTGTGGGGTGGAGTCAGGAGGGGCAAGAAGGGGTTCAAATGCCAGGCCCAAAGGGTTTTAAGCAGAGTTCAGCCAGATGCATTTCTGCATCAGAGCCTTCCTCTGGGCGGCAGTGTGGAGAACAGGGAGGGAGGATCTAGGAGGGAGATCGGAGCTGGGCAGAGACTGCCCGGAGCAGGACAGCCTGGGGCCACAGGAGGAGGGTGCTGTGTTTGTTGCTCTCTGTCTATCCCCACCCCCATCTCTGACCAGAGGCATCGTGCGTTTGTGCTATACCCACTGCATGTCCATGCCCAGCATGGGGCCTGGTACATGGTGGGCATGGGACAGCTAAATGGCCAAACGATTAATCAAAGACACTGAGTTTACAACGTGGTCATTGTTCTGACCTCAGTCAGCATTGGTCTGCGCTCCAGATGGACAAGGCCCTTGACAGTCCATGTCCTGCTCCTTGGGACCCTTGTATCAGCCCTGAGTGGTGGCCACACAAGGAAATAAGGCACAGGGAGGTCAAAGGCTGTCAAACCCAGGGCTGTGTGCACTACAAGGTGTCCCTGCCATCGGTCCACTCTGGGCTGGGCTGCTGTCAGAGCAGCCATCATTTCCAGGGGCCGCTGGGGAGGGAATCCTTCCAGATCCACAGATGGAAAGACCACTGTCTTCTCCAGCCCAGGTGGCCATTTCTAAGCCAGGGGTGCACCTGCCAAGGCTTCCCAGATAGTGTCTGGGCCCTGACCACTTCATGGGGATCTAACTGGGGTGCCTGGAGACGTCGGATGAGGTGGGTGGGGTGAGGGGGGTGGGGAGGGCAGAGGATGCTGGGGCCCACGTCCAGGCTGGTGGTGGGCCCTCCAGGGGCTGCAGAGCACCTCTCACCAGCCTCTCCCACAGTTTGAAGGCTGCAGCAAGGCCTTCTCACGGCTGGAGAACCTAAAGATCCACCTGCGGAGCCACACAGGCGAGAAGCCATACCTATGCCAGCACCCAGGCTGTCAGAAGGCCTTCAGCAACTCCAGTGACCGCGCCAAGCACCAGCGCACCCACCTCGATACGGTAGGCCCAAGGGTGGGGGACAGTGGGAAAAGGGGACGTGTGCATGCTCCCCAACTTGTCTAATGCAGAACGGGAGCCAGAGTCCGTGCAGAAACCCCACCTTCATCCTGGAGCCCTATTGACATTTTGGGCAGGGTGATTGTTTGTGGGGAGAGGGACATCCTGTCATTAGAGGATGTTTAGCAGATCCCTGGACTCTACCCACTAGATAGTGATTTCCCATCTCCCACTGTAACAACCCACAGTTTCTCTGGACACTGCCAAATGTCCTGGGGAGGAGATAGTCAAGTCTCTCCCAGTTGAGAACCGCTGCTTTAGCCTGTGGGTGCCACCAGGCACCAGCATCTTTGCATCTCCCCACGGAGAGGGTGGGCTTGGCATCCCACATCCTCTCCCCAGGCCTGAGTGGTCAAGCCACCCCCAGAACAGGCCCTCCCTGCTCTTCCCACCCCAACCCCTCTGTGGAGACAGACCAGAGGCTTTCCAGGCCTTTCTTTACCCCTTGAGCCCCTTGAGTGGGTGAAGAGTTGAGGTGAGCAGGGCCTAAGACTCTGGGCTCCTGGAATAGTGACCTGGCCCCAGGTGCCTGTACATCTCCTCCTTTCCCTTGTTTGTGCTGAACAGTGAGATGACCCGCAGCTTTTCACAGGGTGGGTCCCAGCATTCTCTCTGTACCTACAGACCTCAGCGGTTAACAGAGCACTTCCTATATTCTTCTGAGATCTCATACTAACTGCCAGTCAGGGGTCATTAACCCATTTCACAGATGAGGGAAGCAGGACTCTGGGAGTTTCAGAGCCTGCTCAGCTGGAAAGAGGCAGAGCTGACTCAGAGTGGGCCTCACACCAGTCCCACAGGGCCTGTGTGAGAGGGTGCACACAGCCTGGGGGACCCCAGCCCCCGCATGCTGCAGAAGATGGGTCTGTAGCCAGATTCCACATCTGGGCCCCCAGCCTGCCTGTCTCTGCACTTCATGCAGATGTTTGGGGAACTCTGCAGGTGGGTGGCTGGGATACCTGAGTAGCCGGCCATCCAGCTCAGCCTGTCCAGTGCAGAGATATGCAGATGAGGAAACAGAGGCCCCAGAGGGCAACTGACCCCTTCAGGGAAAGCTGGAGTCCATGAAGCAACAGAGATCAGAGCTGGAGGCCTTCTGGTCCAAGCCATTTCTTTATAGCTAGGAAAACAAAAGCAAAAAAGATGGGAGAGGATAGCAGAAAATAGCAGGGATGTCATGTTTGGGTCCAGGTCAGGCCCTGAGCAGAATGTCCTACACATCTCCCCGGAACCCCATATCACACAAACCCTCCCCCAGTTTAATCCTGGTAACAATCCACAAGGTAGGGGCCATTACCATAAACAAAGAAACGGAGACTCAGAGAGATGAAGGCATTGACTGTCACCCAGCCGGTAAGTGGCAGAGCTGGGATGCAACCTGGGTCTGTCTTATTCCAAGTCCAGTGCCCTTGTTGGAAAAGTAGGGCTGTCAGCCACCCTGGAGAGGTGGAGCTGAGCAGAGGGGATGAGGGTAAGAAGAAAGAGCCCTGTCCCCAACCTGAACCTGACCCCTTTCACCACCTCTCCCCTCTCAGGCTGCACAGACACAGGTTGTGTTGGGGACATGAAGTGAGGGAGTATGCTAACAAATCCCCCACTTTCATTACCTTCTCGTATACCCAGCCCTTCCCCTTGGGGCCAAGCCCAGGCCCTGAGAGGCGCTATCTGCCCCAGCACCCTGGTTATGTCTCCCAGAGGCCACAGGGAGTACCAACAACACTAGGCCTCCCTGAGCCCCTTCCCCCCAGGCTCAGGCAATGTCTTTCCAGGCCTCTCAGGGTCACCCACCCTGACTTACCCCCTTTCCTCCCTCCCTCTGTACTGCATTTCCTGGACCCAGCCCCAAAGCAACAGGCCTCTGGCCCCCACTGGTGTGTGAACAGAGCTCCAGGACTAGGTCAGGTCAGGCCCAGAATGAGCCCCCAGGGTCATCTCAGGCCTTCATTGTCCCAGAAGGTCCTGGTGAAGCCTGGGAGACACAGCTGCCAAACTCGGCCCCTGCTTGCACCCATCTCCACAAACATCACAGGCAGCTCCAAGGGGCTAGGTTGCTTTCCCAGCACCTGGGATTCAGAGCCTAGAGGGTTAGTTAGCCCCTTGAAGTCTGGGCCTTGTTTTCCAGAGGGAACCTGGTCTGTCTCCATCTCCTCTGTGGCACCAGAGAACATGGGATTCTCTCCATGGGTAGGAAAGTGGTGGAACAGACTAGAGAGGACCAGCCTGGGTCCTAACCTTGGCCCTCCATCTACCCCAGAGGTCCAAGAAATGTCATCTAGCCTCTCTGGGCCTCAGTTTCCTCAAATACCTGCCTTATAAGAGAGAAATGGGAATCGGCAGCAATGACAGACACATAGGCCTGACACAGTCTACACAGCAAATACAAGTCCCTCCTTTCCCGTCCTATGACTCGCTGACAGAATGCTGTCCAAATATGGCCACATCCCAGGCACCCAGTATAAGGCTCAATTCTTGACTGCACAGATTCCCTAAATAGGCCACTGTCCTACTCTGGCCTCAGTTTCCCCATCGGCAAGATGGGGCTGATCATCTCTCCTTTGCCCACTTCCCTGGACTGTTCAGGGCTATGAGCTCGAGAGAAGGCACCCAGTGGAGTGTCACGGGCACTCCTACTTTGAAATCCTGGGCAAAGCATCAACCTCAATTTCCTCACCTGCCAAGTGGAGATGCTTCTCCCAGGCTGGGTGTGAGACTGGAAGACCAGGGATGGCAGGTGCTCGGCACAGGACCTGCTGGGGGGGGAGGGGGGGCTCTTGTTCTGGAGCACAGACCTGGAGGGCTTTGTGACCTGCACTGCTCGGCCTCCTAGCACGACCCTGAGAGCCCTTGTTAGTAACCAGGCTTTGGAGCCTGTGCAGTGACTCCAGGCCTGGGACTTGGCTGCTGCTGGGACACCCGCAGGGTTTCCTGAGGGCTCGCGGGGGAGCTGGGCCGGAGGAATGTTCTACACACGTCAAGCCCTGGAAAAACAAACACGGAGATGGGCCTTGTGCCCTCTTTCCGGCAAGTGTGCCTGCACACACGGAGCTGTTTGTTTGCTTTTTGACAAAAGCGTGTGGATTTGTATCAGCATCCCCAAGGAACAGGGCCCAGGGCCATGCAGGGCAGAGCCAGAGAGCGAGAGAAGGGGGGGAAGGGACTTGGGGTGGGGGTGAGGCCCATGAGAGAGGGGCTGTGTGAGTGTATCTCTGCATATGCTGGGGTGCGGGGGGGTCGAGCCTGTGGGAGAGGAGCCCTGTGTGTGTGTGCGTGTGTGTGTCTGTCTGCACGTGCATGAATGTCTGCCTCTCTGTGAGGTTGGGTGGGTGTCAGTCTGACGAGTACTGTCTACCCTCCCACCCCATACCTCCCTTCCGGCAAGGCAAGTGCTCACTGCTCTGTCTCTCTTTTTGCTCTCCTCCATTTCTTTAACTGGCAACTCTCCGTGGCAGCACCAAGGTATGGTTGTCTTTCTGCTTCCCTCTCCCCACAAGGTCCCTGAGTCTGAGGTCAACCTACCTCACCTCAGTCCAGAAGGCAGAGTTACCTAGTGGTTGGGGGGGCACAGCATTCCCTGGTACTTAATCTGAGAGGTACCACCTACTGCAAACATTCTCCTGACCCCCACAGTCCCTGGAGGCCAGAGGGCTCTGAGAAATCGGAGCCACTGGACATGTTCAAAAAGGGAAGCCATAGGGAGCTCAAGCCCAATAGCAGCTGGAGTCCTTAAGCAGGGTGTGTGGAAGCCCCCGTGGGAGAGCTTAGAATCCGGTTATGTCCACGGAGCCCCTGCCCTGGCTCAGTCTCTGGGACCTGAGAGGAACCAAGGACCCTCCCTGAGGAAGACTCACCACCTGGTGGACAGTGGACGAACGCAGCAGCGCAGGGTGGGCAGGGCTGGCCCTGGGGAGCTCAGGAGGTAGAGGTGGGAAGGAGATTCGAGGAGGGCTTGGAGAGGATGTGATGAGAGCTAGAGGCAGGGGCAAGAGGAGGGGTGAAAACTTAAGCAGGGCCCAAGTGACAAAGGGCCTTTGTTGGCCAGAGATGGGCCGTATCCCAGGGCACCAGGGAGTCATGCAGAGTTTGGAAGAGCATGGCTGCCTCTGTGAGAAAGGCCCTCCGGCTCTGAGTGCGAGGGAAGAGTGGAGGCACAGAGGGCAGGGTGGGGCCCAGGCAGGAACCAAGGGAGGCAATAGGCATGGATTTGTTCTAGAAGAGTGATAGGTAGGGGAAACAAAGGGCACAGACACCCAACCTCCCCAGGTCTGTGTCTGAGACCCAGTTCCTTTCTGGCCTCCCGTGATTGTCGGAGGCCAGAGAGGAGCCTGGGGACTCTGGCACCACTGCCGGGTGTGGTCAGCTGCTCCCGGCCAGGAGTCCTGCCATCCTCCAGCCTAACCCCATGATCGTGCCCCCTTGCGCCATGCTGTCCCTCCCTGTTCCCCTCTCCTCCTCTCCAAGGCACCCACCTCACTTCACTCCGTGTCCCCTTGCTGGTTCCCTGCAGCTCTTTCTAAGAGTCAGTGTCAGAGCTGGGAGAATCCTCAGTGGGCCCCATTCTGCAGAGGAGAAAAGCAAGACTCAGAGAGGAGAGGAAACGTACCTGAGGTCCCCACATGAGGGTGGAATCAAGACACAGATCCCCTCCTTCACTCCTAGGCCAGGCACCTTCCCCACACTCACGAGCAGGGCTGGCTGAGTCAGACCCCTACTGGCTGGGGACATGGAGGGAGGGACAGGGCGTGAGCCTGCAGCCTGCCCCTTGCCCAGTCATCCTTCCCACCACAGGCCGCACAGCAGGACCTTGGGCCTGGCAGGTGTCCCCTCACTCACCCTCTGCCCTCTGATGTTGCAGAAGCCATACGCCTGTCAAATTCCTGGCTGCTCCAAGCGCTACACGGACCCCAGCTCCCTCCGCAAGCACGTGAAGGCCCATTCCGCCAAAGAGCAGCAGGTGCGTAAGAAGGTAAGACGGCCTCTGTTCCAGGCCCACCTCTGCAGACACCCCTGCTGGCCTCTCAGCCCATGTCCAGCATCAAGCCAGGAACCCACACTCCTTGCATGCACTCACCCTTCCACACACTGGGGATGCTGAGGCCCATCGTCCACCATCTGCCTCCCACCCATCCCCTGAGTGTACGACTTCACCCCCAGACAGCCAGACAGACCTCCCAACCCCTCTCTCATCCATCTGCCCACTCACTGTGGTTCACTTATTAAACATTTGATGTCAGGCACTGTGTAGGGCTTGAAGATGCAAAAATGGAAAACCGTGGTCCCCACCTTCAATGGGGACCTGGAGGGTGAGACACAGATGTAAAGAGGTAATTCAGGATAACATAATAAAGAATGCAATAGAGATGTGCAGAGAATAGTCAAGGGCCTTAGCCCATCAGGGTGGGAACAGGAGGATCATGGAAGAAATGATACCAAGAGCAGTAGACACAGTGGTGTGCACTCTGGAGCCAGCCTGCCAGGCTTACCACCCCTACCCCGTGGCCTTGGGCACGTTTCTTAGCACCTTCATTCTTCATGTTCCTCAGCTGTTCAGTGGGGCAATCGAGGACTTGCTTTAAAGGGTTGTCATGAGAATTAAATGAGTAAATATATGTTAAGGATTTAGAACAACACTTGGCCCAAAGTAAAAGCTCAGAACAAAAGGTGGTGCATTTTGTCATTAAGTCTTGAAGGGGGAGGAAGCGTTGGGCGGGTAAGGATGCAAGAGTGCACCTCAGAGTGGCTAAAGGGTGAAACACTGTGTGAGGCCCAGTGGGCAAGGAGGAGAGGTGGGGGGGTGGGACAGACATGAGAGGCCAGAGGAGTTTGGGCTGCCCTGAAGACAGTGGGTGCCATCGAGGGGTCTTAAGCCAGGGAGGGACATGTCACCTTGAAAGGTGGCTCTGGGGGCCACTTGGAGAATGGGTTGGGGGTGGTTGGAGGGAAATCTGAGGCAGGGAGGCCAGTGCTGGGAGCAGGAGAGATGGTGGGGGCTGACCTGGGCCAGAGTGGGAGGGAGGGATTGGGCTTGGTGACAGCTAAGCTGGGTGGGAAGTGGCAGAGGAGCACCAGTGTCAGACTTTGAGAGGCAGGATGGATGGTGGTTGCCCTCACCAGGACAGAGAATCTGAGAAAGAAGCAGGTTTGCAGGAGAAAGCAGCGGGTTCTGTTTGGGACAAGGAGTGTGTGAGTTGCTGAGAGACCCAGTGCAGCTGGGGGGACAGGACTGCAACTTGGGGCAGAGCCAGCTGGCTGGGATTAACCTGTACTCCTGGGGACTGCTGGGGCCATGGGAGTTGGCACACCTCAGTGCCAGCGAGGGTATGGGGGTGAAGAGAAACATCAGGGCCCAATCCAGGGGCATTGACATGACAGGGGGGAGAACCCATTCATTTGCTCAGTAAGATTTGTGGAGCACCCAGTCTTCCAGGCACTGTTCTCAGAACTGTGGGGACGGCTGAAGATAAGGCAGAGAAAGGCCTGGAAGCTGGAAAAAGCAGACCTCTTTAGTCTCATGGGTTGGGGTACAGAGATAGGGTCCTGGAGCAGGCAGGCTTCGATGGAGAAGATAGTGGTGGGGAGACAGCCGGGCTTGAGACTTTGGTCTTCATCCTGCAGGCAGTGGTGCCATCGGAAGCAGAAGAGCACGGAGGGCTGAGTTTAAGGCTCAGCTGTTGCTTCACAGGCGGTATCTCATTCAGTCCTAGGAAGTGGGCACTGTTTTCCCCCATTTTAGAGATGTAGAAACTGAGGCTTGGAGAGTTCACAAATCTGCCCAGAGTTGTGCAGCACAGGGGTGACAGAGCCAGGGTGCCATCTCAGACCGTCTTCAGAGCCTGAGCTCTCTACACCGCTCTCAGGTTCAGGGGCCTGAGTGAGGACAGAGAATAGCCCAGGCTCCATGCCAGGGATGCTTCTGTCCCCGGCGGACTGGTGCCTGAGGATCAGAATCCTGCCCTGGTTTTCCCAGGCCCCATGCTTGGCTCACACTGAGCCCCAGGGACCTGGAGCCACGGATCTGCAAACTTCCCAACAATAAGCATCCATTAAGAGCCATCGGGGATGGTGTATCTTTCTGGGTAAGCGACCCTTGTATTATGACAGCTCCTTGGCAGCCCCACTGCGTTTCAGGGAGAATTAGAAATGCTTTCCTTCCCTAATTCTCCTCTCCTGCTGCTCCTAATCCGATCGACATTGCGGTCTGAGAGGCATGCCTGGGCCCTCTTTTGCCAGAAACTTAATTTACATGGAAAACAGCTGCTGGGTCAAGGAGCTGAGAGCCCATTGCAAGGCTGGGCATGCCTTCCCCAAACCTGGGTGCTGGCCCTTCTGGGCTGAAAGGGTGCAAGAACCCTCAGGGCTGACTCTCAGCTGTTGTGTGACATGAGACAAGGCTCTCACCTTCTTTGAGCTGGTTTTGTCCTGGGTAAAATGAGGATTTGGACAAATCAATCTTCAGGGCTCTGGCAGTCAGGCTTTGGAATTTCCCTGGGAGAAGGGGCCCTTCCTATCCAGGTGCATGCCCTCTCCTCACCCAATGTCCCTAGGGCCCCAATCAGTTCCTCCCTGGCCCCATCTGGCCCCATCTGGAGAGCAGAAGACATTCTGAGGTGTCAGGCTCTCGTCTGTCTTTAAGGGACAGCTGAGGGTTGTGCCAGCCCAGCCTTGCTCTTAGTCAATGACCTCAGGTCCATATATGTATCGAGCATGCCCCCTGTCATGGGACCAGGCGAGACTTGGCCAACCGGAGTCAGCTAGCCCTTCACACAGCACATTCAACAAGGGTGTTTGCACCCATCATTTGTTACTCCTCATAGCAGCTGGGGGCAAGGGGATGATTGTTGCTATAGGCAGGGAGGGGAGAGCCAGAGAGGTTATTTGTCCAATGTCACACAGGGAGGAAGAGGAGATGGAATGGGATATAAACCCAGGTCTTCTGTCCCTAGCCTTGGACTATTTTGACTGCACCTATGTCAGAAAGAAAGAAAATGGTAGGGGCGGGTAGAGGAAGGAGGGAAAGACTCCTTGTACCTACTGTATTTTGCTTGCACCGCATTCATTCACCCCTGTCACAGGCTCTCCTGGCAGCCTCCATGCCTCACAGACCTCCAGCTGCACTGGGACACCCATCTTAATGTTTGTGCTGAGGCAAGACCCCTTCCTGCAAGACACAGGACCCCCCCTAACTTCCAGCAGACTTTGGCTCCCTGAGGACCAACCTCCTTTTCCTCCCTCCTTCCCTTGGGGTCAGACTTGTAACGCAGTCTGATGGCTCTCGCAGCCTGCCCAACACTCTCACATAAACATTCCCTGTTAAAACCCTTGCATGTTTAGTCTTGTCTTAGCATCTGCTTCTCACACCCAAATTAACACAACCTTCAAAAGGTACACAGTTAGCTCCATTTTACAAATGAGGAAACTGAGGCACAGTGAGGTGAAGGGTCTTGCCCTGGGGCCACTGTCTTTCCTGCCCTGTCTCCCCTAAAGCGAGGGTTGCTAGAGGGCAGGTTGTCTCATGCTAACACCCTCTCTCCCTGTGCTTGTTCCCCAGATGCACGCGGGCCCTGATACTGAGGCCGACGTCCTGACAGAGTGTCTGGCCCTGCAGCAGCTTCATGCGTCTACACAGCTGGCTGCCAGCGACGGGAAGGGCAGCCGAGCCTTGGGCCAGGAGCTGCTCCCAGGTATGCGTGCTGGGAGGCAGGGCCAGGCTCACAGCCTGTAGGGTCCTTCACTGCCCCCAGTCCCATAGGAAGACAGTGATGCTCTGTGGGCCAGCAGAGGCCATGTAGGCATGAGTTGCTGAGGGGTACCCTCCTTCACACTCTTCTGTGGCTCCCCATTGCCCAAGGGATGAAGCCCAGGCTCCTCCTCCCAGCCTGGCCTCCGAGGCCTGGAGGGGCCTAGGCTCTCCTGGAAGCCTCCTGGCCCACCCTTGGCACATTGGACACAGTTTCCTGAACACCCTGTGCTCCCTCTTTCCTCCAAGCCACTGTACACACTTTGCCAGCCTCCTCTCTCCTCCTCTCCACTAAGGCAGCTCCTTCCCTTCCTTCAGGACCCACCTTAGGGCTCAGGCCTGGGCCTCAACTTGAAGCCCCATGTGCTCCTCACCATGACTCCTTCTCTCAGAGGAGAAAGCTGAGGCTCTGAGAGGGTGGGCACCTTGGCCATAATCACTTCCAGCTCCTTCCTAAACTCTCTGGCCCAGAGATACCCCCCCAAACCCCTGGATCCCTAAAGGCCCAGCCAGCCAGACACTCAGAGCCTCTGGTCCAGCCGAGGCAGCCTGTATGTCCCTCCCCACAGCCACAAGCCATGGGGCAAGTCTCAGGCCCGACAGGAGCTCCTGGCTGCTTGGCTTAGGAATCTATGGAGGGCAGTGTGGCCTATGGATCCCAACTGACAAAGTTGTGCTCTCCCCTCCCCACAAAGAAACCACAGTATCAGAGCAGAAAGCTCTTTCCACCATCTGGGATTTCTTGAATTACGCCAACCATTTTGAACATTTTTTATTTTCCAATTTTTTATTCCTTCCTCTCAGCATTGAAGTAGCAGTAGATTTCAAACTATCGAAACACTTAGTGTGCGCACAGACAGGCCCACAAGGGCAAGGACGCCTCAGGATGGCTCCACACCTTTCTCCCTCCAGCCAAGGGCTGCTTCTCACAGGGTCAGAGTTGCTGAAAGGGCAGGGTGAGAAGGGACCATAGGGGTAACCCAGCCCAGGGATGAAGGTTTACATCTCAAGTGCCAGCTCCCTACACTGGTAGTGACTACATGGAGCTCTGTGTTAGGAAGGATTCTGAGGCTCATCAGGAAGGAGGGCTGTGACTGATTAGCAGTAGCTGCCTTGGACAGAGATCCCGCAGCCCCATTGTTTTTACCCTGGGAGGACTCAGGCCTGGGCAGCAGCAGGACTGATCCAAGGTCATCAGACATCCTTAGCAGATCCAGATTGGAAGCTGCTTCTCCCAAATGCCAGCCCAGGGCTTACCTCAGAGGGAGGGGCCAGGGCCAGCAATAACCATCTCTTGAGCACTGGGTTGGGCTGGTCACTTTACAAACATCATCTCATTCAGTTCCCAGTAAGTCCAGGCTACAGACGAGAAACAAAGTCATTGAGGTGACACCACTGAGGAGGCAGCACTGAGGTAACAGCAGCCTGCCCAGGCCTGTCTGACAGCTGTGTCTTCCCTGCCTTGAGCATCAGGTCCCCCCGGACCTGCTGTGATGACAAATGTGATTGTGGACGTGGTCACTTATATAAACTCCATGTGACTGATGACTTTGTCATCGTCATCATTATTGTGGCTCACGGTGAATGAGAGGAGTAACTATGTACTTATCCATCTCATAGTCATGCCACAGCCAGCATTTATGGAGCGTGTGCAGGAGCTGTTCTAGGTACTAGACACGCACATGTTAACTAACAATCCTCAGAAAATACGTGCTCATGTGCGCTTTCCTTTCCAGTGAGGAAACTGAGTTCTTGAAAGGTCAAGTCACATTTTGCTGAGCTTCCACAGCCAGTAAATGGCAGAGGCCCAGGCCGTCTGGTTGCAGGCTGTGCCCTTAACTGAATAGTCTGCTGCCTGTCTGCTGCTAAGACTACACCTTGCCAAATTGAGCACCTACTGTGTGCCAGGCCCTGTGCTGGTCCCCGACCTGGAGCAGCTTCTCGTGCAGCCTGGAAGGACCAACCAGGCAAACCCAGGAGTCCCGGATCGGCTGCCAAAGTCTGCTGCGGGCCGCCGGCAGATGCCTGAAGCACAGTTGGCAACAGATGCTAGGGCCAGAGGTTAAGCGCTCACGGCTGATGATTGATGATGCTGATTTACAGCCTGAAGTGATGCATTTTGGGGAGAGGCTGGGCCAGCCCCATGGCGTCCCCACTCTCGCCGCCCATCATGATGCGGTGATGCCCTCATTTCCATCCTCTGTCTGTCCACATGTTCAACATGTCTCATTCATGTGTTCATCCTCAGGGGGCAGGACAAGCAGGGACCTGGACCAGGGCAGGGCAAAGACTGGGGAAGCAGGGGATAGATTCAAGCAGTGTTAGGATAGAAGAGTCCCGAACAGAAGGGTGAGGGCAAGGCAGGAGCTGGTGAGGGTGACATTGAATTCTCATTGTCTGACTATAGGAAGCTCCCTCGAGCTTGTCTCATCAGGAAGAACCTGCTGTCTTCATAGGAAACCCTCGGCAGCTTGTCTGGCAGGCCTCCTTTCACAGATCCAGGGCAGTGAGGACGTGAGAAGCATGAGGTCAGCATGGCTGAGGGAGAGGGAGCAGGATTTATCAGGATTCTAGGTCTTCCGAGCTGTCAGGCCCCCAAATTGGTTCAAGATGGCAGGTGAGGTGAGCAAGAGCGGTGAGCAGAGCAAGCCGTAAGCAGCGCCAAGCCAGCTCCATCCACAGAAATCCCCTCCAGGTCCTTCCTGACCGAGCTGGGGAAGGATGTGTGGCCGAGGGAGGCCATGGGTGGGTGGGCAGGCTGTGCTGCCATGGGGGTAAGGACTGGGGCAAAGAGGCAGAGGGCCCTCAGGATCCCATCCACAGCCCTGGGGTCCCACACTCAGCCCTCAGTGCAGCCTGAACTAGAGGCTTCCAGGCCATAACCTGATCTGGAGCCAGGCCATTTCCTGGACCTGCCTTTAAATGGACTTTCTTTTGGTATTACTTGGGAGACCTGGTTAGCTGTCTACTGTGTAACTTTCAACGAATCACTGAAGTTCTTAAGACTTAGTTTCTTCATCTTAAAATGGGATCGTATTATCTCCCCATAATTGAGTTACTGAGATGGTTAAGCCAGTGTGGAAAAATAGCTCACATAGTATATTCTTAATTAACTGTTAGTATATTAACTGTTAGTATATTCTTAATATTCTGTTATTAATTATACACATTTATTGTAAGAGTAGAATTTTACCTAGTAAAACCCATCCATAGGATGTCTGCTGCTCTAACTTCAGGCCAGGGGTGGTAAACTGTTTGGTTTCATAGGCACAGTATTTCACTTTTGTTTTTTAACAGTTTCAATGTAAAGGACTTAGGGGGCACAGTCTGTCCACTTTGCCACAGTCTCTGCTACTCCCTATTGTAACCTCCACAGTTTCACTTGTGTTGCTCCCTGCCATGCCACCTGAGGCACTGAGACCACAATCTCTACCACAGCCCTGCTCCATTCCTTGTAGTAGCTCCCTGAATTGCAGGCCTGGGCCATAGGGGCCAGCCTGGGATGGGCTAGCCTTGGAACCCTAAACAGCCAAGGAAGTAAAAGTTCCTCCTTTACCCCATCCGTGAAAGAGTGTGATGTCTTCTCAGGTGGTCCTCATGAGGTGATAAAAAAGCATGGCGTCTGGTCCATTATGACCAGATTGATACTTAAAATGTAACAGCTGGCCCAGCGTAAGCTCTGACTAATCAGAGTTGACACAGCATCAGTACAGCTCTGGGCACTGCCCTCAGGTCCACAGAGTCCTCCCAGGGCATCAACATGATGAATTGGTTTCTGGGAAAATGATGTCAATTTCTACTAAAAGTCAAATAAACATGGCCAGATTAAAGAAGGGGTACAAAAGTGGCCTCACTGCCCTGGCCAGTGTGGCTCAGTTGGTTGGAGCATCATTCCCTGTACTGAAGGGCCATGGGTTCTATTCCAAGTCAGGGCACATACCCAGGTTGTGGGTTCGATCCCCCCTCAAAATGCATACAGGAGGCCACTAATTGATGTTTCTCTCTCACACAGATGTTTCTCTCTCTCCCTCTCTCTCTCTCCCTTCCACTCCCCCTAAAATCAATAAAAAAACATATCCTCGGGTTAGGATTAAAAAAAATAAATTTGGCCCCATTTTTTCAGATAAAATAGGAATATCAAAAAATTGCAGCCCTTGCTATGTCCCACTCAGGCTCCAGTCCCAGAGGGGTTCATTCTCTTCTCTAATTGGGGTTCCTTGGTGAAAGCATTTGGGAATCACTGTTCTCAGCAACTACACTCAGGCCCTCACTTGGGCCCCTGGAGCAAGATCTGACTGACCTAGTGCCCATCTGATTCATGTGCCCAGTTACCTTCTTAACCAGGGTAAGGCTATTGGGAGTAAAAGGTGATAAAAAGTGGTGTCCACCTGCAGGTGTCTCTAGAGGCTCAGAATCAACTAGAGCCCAGCTGACCCCTCTCCTCGGTGGGACGCTTGTGCAGTGTGCAGCCTGCTCACTCGTCCGTGACGTCCTTTCTCAGAGGTCTCCCAGGCTGGCCTGCCATCAGCTAGCTCCATCGTCCTCTTTTTGGAACGCCTCACACTGAACATCCAGATTCTGCTCGCACATCTCCGGGATGATGGGGAGTTCATTTTTCCCAAAGGCAGCCCATTACCCTACAGCAGCTTGGCCTAGCCACAGCCTGCTTCTCTCCATTCCAGGATCCCTGTCTGCTTCTGGGGCTACACAGACACACAAAGCAAGCCCCTTCTTTCCCAGAATAGCCCCAGAGATTTGAGGCAGCCTGCTCCATACAGTCCTCCTGTCCCTGTAAAAACACACACACACACACACACACACACACACACACACACACACACACACGGGACCTCTGACAGCCCTTGTCAGACCTCTGCTCTCAGGGCGGCCTCAGCTCTGCACACAGCCCTTCAAGAAGGCAGAGTGGATCCATCGCCTCTCCCTTGTTTGGGCCCCTAACCTATTAACACAACCTCCCTGGTTCCCCTCCTTGTCTTTGTCTCTCTGTAGCAGGCACACAGCTTCTGGGTCGTCCACAGCCATCTCTAGGGAGTGGCTGAAGCCCAGTGATATTTGTTTGCTTCCCTGCAGGCGTGTATCCTGGCTCCATCACCCCCCATAATGGACTTGCACCAGGCATTCTGCCCTCCACGCACGATGTCCCTTCCAGGCACCACCCACTGGACGCCACCATCAGTTCCCACCATCTGTCCCCTCTGCCCATGGCTGAGAGCACCAGGGATGGGTATGTACAGCAAGCCAGCCCTCCTCCAAGGCAGTAAGTGGGCACCTGCATGGGAGGCAGGTGAGGGCAGGCGTCCCTCACAATAAATGGTTGTTACTAATCGTGAAATAGCCAACATTTAGGTAGTGCTTAACTATGTACTACGTCTGTATCAAACTCTTTTTGTGCACGATTTCTCTGGTGCCTCACAGTAACCCTACCAGGTAGATGATATTGCCTCCTGGACTTCTTGATGCCTCACCTTGTGTAAGCTGTCCTCTCCTGTGGGGGTGGTCCTGTGTCCTCACCCAGCCCCTGCCTCTGGGCTGCCACACCCAGGGCTCTTTGGGAGCCTCACCCTGGCTTCCCTTTGGCTCGCTCCTTGCATTTGGTAAACAGATTACCCTCTGCCCACTCCAGAGATGCCCACCTGGGCCTCGCCCCACCTCTTGCCACTGCAGCTGTGACCCATTGCCGGGCCTGTGGGACTGTCCAGGAGCCCTTACTTACTGTAGGATCACTGTAGGGAGGGGTGCCCTCTTCCTGCATTCAATGTGGTTCCCTTTGTGGCTGCCTAATTGGTTGGAAATGGTGAATGTGCTAATTGCTGGCCTCTAATGCTGCCAAAATCTGTTTTCCTTGCCCTGCCTCCTGCTCTCCCTGCCACTTTTGCTTATCTCCAGCAGGACTTGATTAAACTTGCCCCCAGGGCCTAGCTCCAGAGCCTTCCTCCTCCCCTGACCTTCTTCCCCAAGGCCGCAGTCTTGGCCTACTTATGCCTGGGGCTGACCTGGCTTTATTACCAATTTATTTTCCAGGGCCCCTAACTCTGCTCCTCCTACTCACTCACCCTTTTATTCAAAGTCCATTTAAGCCCCTGGTGTGGTCAGGCCCTGCACCACTGATGACCTCCCACCCTGGAGAAGAACCCCAAGAGGAGGAGACAGGGACAGCCCTGCAGAGATTAACTATACAGACATGCACTCTGAGAGAAAGAAGCAGAAGAAACTGTGGAAGCCCAGAGGAGAACCCAGCGTGGTGGGGGAGGCTGGCAGGGAAGGCTTCCTGGAGGTGATGCTAAGCCGGGCCTCCAAGGTTAAGTAGGAGTTAGCAGAGTGGAGGCTGAGAGGAAAGAGCAGCAGGAGTGAAGGCAAGTGTGGTGAGAGCTTTGTGTGTTCTGGAACACTGGAATCTTCGTGTGGGGTGACAAGCTCAAGAGAGAGGTCATTGGGGCCAGATCACAAGACCTGTGATGGGACTCTACGTGAAGGGCGCTGAGCAGTAATGCAGTCAGGTCTGGGGATGAGAACATGCGGCCTGCAGTGTGAGCCTAGACTGTGGGGCACAGCATCGGATGTGGGGTGGATGGCAGCGTGAGCCAGGGCCGCTGGGTGGGCAGGAAGGACCCCCAGAAGGCATTAGTGACATAAAACAAGCAGGATTTAGGGAATCTCTGGCTGGTGGAGAGAGGAGGGGCTGTCAGTGGGGAGCCCCTGGGTGGGCAGAAGTGCCATTCATGGAGCAAGGGCAGACTGGTGGTGAGGGCATGAAGGACCACCAAGAGGCAGCCTGGCGAGGTGCAAAGGGGAACCCAGAGAACCAAGTCCTTCCGGAGCCTGAGTTTCTTCTTTGTAAAGGGAGCATTAAAGTGCCCTCCTGGAGGAGGTGGTGAGATCCCTGCATGTGCTGACACCGTATGTGTCACCTGGTACAGCTTCCATGGACACCAGCCCCCTCCCACCAGCTCAGGCCACCTGCTCACCCACCAGCCCAGAACATCTCCAACCAAAGAAAACAAACCACAGAGGCCTTTCCCCCTCGGGCATGTGCGCCCTGCTCTGCCTCATTCATCACCTGCCTGCCGCCTGCGTAAGTGCCCGTCAAGAGTTCCTGCAACGAGAGGCAGAGTGATGACAAGACCGAGACGGACCCCCGGCTCGCCTGCCCACCCGCGCCTGCGGGAGCCCGGGCTCGAGTCATCCCCACCACCAGGCGCCCAGGCTCCTCTGGGCTGCAGGAGAGAGGGGCCCTCACGCCTGACACCAGGCCCAGGCTCAGCTTGAATGGGTTTCTTCTTTCAACCCCTGAGAAGAGGTGGGGGGAAGGCCTTCAGCCTCCCCTTCCTGCCAAAGTCAACAGGGAAGGCCACTCGCGGTTCCCCAGCGGTTTGCTGGGACGTTTAAATAGCCTGACAGAATTATCTGATTCACTCAAAAATATGCTAAGAGGGCCTGACTTCATGACCAAATTTATTTATTCTGGCTCAGAGAAGACGCCAAATAGGGTGGTATTTTACCCTGGCCCAGCACAAGGTATGAAGTCCTAAGTCTGCCAGGCCAGTGAGGTTTCATATTAATTTTTATAGGTTCCAATTGGAGCAAAAATATTTGATTTAGGAGTCATTTGCATGACTCAGAAGAGGCGCTCCAGATGATCTTTTTCCTTTTAAAGGGTTCAGGTAGAGCAGCGTAACCCCAGCCCTCACGTCTGCTCGGAGAGAGCGTGTTCTGTTTAATTTCACTGGCTGTGAAGGTGGCAAATGTGGATTTATGGCAGGTTTGAGACAGGAAAAACAAACTTTGGAAACGCATGTTTTTCCCCCTTCAGATCTGGTTCTCCTTAATTCTGCAGTGCCGTTAATCTCTGGGTTTTGTAGCTGAGCAATTCAGAAACCTGTTGTTAGTGTTTATCAGCTGTTTGCTGTGTGCCAGGCCCAGGGCTGAGCACCACGTCACAGAGGACTGAGACCTGGCTCTCCACACAGGAGGGGTCCCGCAGGAAATCAGGGATGAGCTGCAGTGTGGGTGCCAGGCAGGCAGGAACCACCCAGCATGCCCGAAGGAGGATTCAACCTCCTGGCCACGCCTCCGCCCGGCCCAGCCGGGAGAACTGGTTATGAGGGCACACAGCTTGTGTACAGCCCTCCACAGTTTATAGAGCACAGCGAAAGACCCTGGCCCACCTGATGGCCCTGTGAGACAGGCCTAAAAATATTACTGTGGACAATGATGATAATTCATTCATGGAGCCTCGATGAGGTCATTAACTTAAGGAGGCTGTGCCGACAGGTGCTGTATGCTGGGCTTGGGACCTGGCACGCAGCGCCTTCAGGGCACTCACAGCGGTGAGGGTCCCAGACATGAGTGGACAGCACAGTGGAGGGCAGTGGCGGCGGGATGCCCAGGTTGGAGGGAGCAGACAGGGACAGAGCTACAGACATGGAGCCCCCCAATCTCTCCCCAAATCCCCTTTCCCCATTTGAAGATAGTCCTGCTTCCCCAGAGAGGCACTGATCTGTCCCATTAACGCCTCATGTCTTGGAGGTGGGCCAGGATAACACGCTAGCCTGCAAAGGTCACCTGGAGCTGTGACATTGAGTTTGCAGTGAATTTTAATGTGATTGGTCCAAAAAATCCACAAATGCAAACAAGGAAATGGAGCCCAAGTTCTCTCCCTCTTTCCGCAGTTGCACATACATGCTTATAAGCTGGGACCCTTCAGCCTGGTCCCAAGAGTCCCTGAGTCCAGCTGAGCCCACGGTCATTTAGACTCCTGTGAACAGGCCACCACCCCTTAGGAAGACGGCAGAAGGAAGGAACCTGGTTTACGGTGATGTGCAGTCCCATTAGATGGCCCACCCAGGCTCTGCTGGGTTCCGGTGACTGCATAGCTCACCGTTGCAGCCTTGATTCGGAACATGAGCTTCCCGAGCACAGGCCTGCATCCCCTCAGGGAAGGCGATGAGTGCCCCATCACGGGATGTATGCAAGTGCAGGAGAGATGGCCAGGAGTGGACACAGAGGTCACTAAAAGTGCACTGTGCAGGGCATGGGGCCAACTTGGACATCAGACCTACCTGCTAGGTTTCCTTCCCTTCATCTTGATAATCATGATGATTCATAGAGTGGCTGAGAATGTACCTGACATCATACTGGTACTTTGTCTACATTGCTTTATCTATTTTACTCTCACTGTAACTGTGTATGTCAGTGCTGTGTGGCCAGACTAACTTAGGCAACCTCTCTCAACCTTGGTTTTCTGATCTGGGAGGACACAAGGTGGAGCAGAGGCTCAAGAAATGGTGACTGTTAGTGCTGTGGGATGGTCTCCTGCTAAGGAACTGCTGAGACTTTCACTGTGACTGTTCCTGGACTCATGCTCCAGGCACCAGAGCTGCATGTAGTTAGGGTCGGGATCCAGCAGGAGTGGCTGGTATTTAGCCCTGAGTAATAAGAGATGCAGCGTGTCACGTAGAAGACATAACAACCCTTTGGGGAAGCCATGGCTCGGAGGCATTAAGCATCTTGCCTGAAGTCACTTGGCCAGTGAGAGCAGATACGGCTTTAAACACAGTTCTGAGACTCCAAAGGTTATGCTTGTAACCAGCATTCCTTGCTATCAGTCCTAAAAAACAGGAGTTTTTCTTTACTGATTTCTGGGGGCTCTAATGTTTATAAGATTTTAAAAATTTCATTCCAGTTTGACCATAATCAGAAATAAAACCTTCTGTCACAAGTTAGAGATCATCTAGTGAGCTCACCGTTGCTGGAGGGAAGCAAGCAACGGTAGCCATGCTTCTGGCCCCCACATCCCCCAGAACCCATCCCGCTCACAGCTGTCTTTGTTTTCTCCAGGTTGGGACCCGGCCTCCTCTCACCCATGGTCAGCCCACTGAAGGGGCTTGGGCCACCACCACTACTACCATCCTCCCAGAGCCATTCTCCGGGGGGCCAGGCCTTCCCCATGCTCCCCAGCAAGCCACCCTTCCCGCCCTTCCAGAGCCCTCCACCCCCTCTGCCCAGCCCACAAGGTAAGCTCTGGCCGGGGGCCCTCTCCTGTACACACACCGACTCCTGCTAGGGTGCCCAAGAGGAATGGGACACTGCCCTATAGGAGGCAGGTGGGTAACAGAGCGATAGCGGACACTGAGGGCCACACTGGAAGAAGCCTGAGTCAGGTGACCCAACACACCTAGTCAGGGGCGCTTCCTGGAGGAAATTCATTCTGAGGGGTGAGTGATAAAGTTTGTTCCATGGATAAGGCATCAAAAGGCTCTCCCAGAAGAGGGAACAGCATCAGCAGTGGCAGGGAACAGCCTGCTGCTTGGAGGAGCAGTGAGTGATTGGTTATCTCAGAGGGGAAGAGGGTGGAGGACCTATAGTCCCTTCTCCCAGAGCACTCTCATCAGCCACAAATGACTTGAGTCAGGTGTCACCCACTCCCTTTGGTGCAGGGCAGAGCTGGGAGAGGGGCCCAGGACCCCTGGCACCTTCTCCAACCTGGGGCTTCCCTCTTTGTCACACCCATCATGCCTGGATAGGACAGCATGGAGTGGAGGCTACACAGTATAGCAGAGACAGTCTCCTCCCCACCCTGGGCATTTTTCCTTCATTAATGCAGCCCCTGCCGCCTCCCTCTTCAGGGTACCAGGGCAGTTTCCACTCCATCCAGAATTGCTTCCCCTATGGCGACTGTTACCGGATAGCCGAGCCAGCAACCAGTGGGGACGGACTGGCTGGAGAGGCCCACAGTTTCAACCCCCTGCGGCCCAATGGCTACCACAGCCTCAGTGCACCTTTGCCTGCCACAGGTAAGCCCCACCTGCATGACTCCCTTCCCTGAACGCCCACCAAGGCCCAACCTGTGCTGGGTGCTATATGCCCGCTGTCCCACAGCCTTGGGACAGCCACATGAGACAGAGTCATCCCCACTTTACAGAGGGGAATGGAAGGCTCAGAGAGGTCCCAGGACCCCACAGAATGGGGATTTGCACCCTGCCTGACCCAAAGTCCGTGTTTCCCCACAGTCTCACACAGCTCATATGTCTGGATTCTGGCAGGTTTCTGAGGACATGGAGAAGAACCAGACTGGAGTTCACAGTCTAGTTGATGCTCCCTTTGAATATTTACTGTGCACTTACTATGTGCGGGCACAGTTGTAGGCCCTGGGGATCCAGCAGAGAATGAGACAAACAGTGATCTTCATTTAACAGATGAGAAAACTGAGGCCCAGAGGGGCCACACTGCTAGGAAGGGACAGCCTGGAGGGCATGCTTGTTCTTGTGCCACATCTGTGTCCCCTACAGGGCCCTGCGCCTTCCCCAGGTAGTGCCCTTGGCTGGGGTGGAGAAGCCCAGTGAGAGGGGAGGGCCGTGCAAGGCCCAAGGTCCAGTCAGGCTCAGGCCAGCAGTGCCAGTCCTGGTCGGAGAAGGGGCACAGATGGGTGGGGCTGGACCCTCCCTGAGTTCTCCAAGTTAAGCCCCGCCCCAGATCAGCCCCAGGGCCCAGGTCCAGCTGGAAGCTACAAGGCCAGGGCAGGATGTGGGGATCCTGGGACAGAGGGGAGCCTGAGACCCTGTTCTGGAAGCCCCTTGGGCAGCTGGGCTTGGAGGCATAAAGACATAGGGACAAGCACCAAGGCCACAGACAAGCACACACAAAGCTGTGGGCCATGTTTCCTGTTCACACACATGCTCCCATGTCTATGTATGTCTTCTTTCTTCACGTGTCTGTGGAGCATGTCTATGTGTGTGTGCATGTGGGGCCGGCACAGGTAGATTCCAGGCAGTGTGAGCCCCATGAGTGTGTAAGGAGCTTGCAGGGCACATGTGCTCATGTATACACACATGTGCTCACATTATGCTTGTGCTGATGTTCATGCCCCACCTGTGCACACACCTGTGTTCCCATGTGACCCATCCATGTACACACACATGTGCTCCCCATCCTGTAACCCTGTCTGTGCACACAGACTGTGTTCAAGTGTGGTGTAAGTATGTCTGGGGTGGACACATGTCACATACATGCACCATATGTGCACAGTCACAGGGTAGGTGTGTACCATGTTTGAGAGCACATGGATTGGTGTGTGATTAGGCACTGGCCACTGTCCCCAGCACTGCTAGCTCTCACCGACCCATCCTCCACCCAGCCCCCAGCCAGCCCAAGGTGGGATTTCTTGGTTTAGCAGCAAGGCCTGAAATAATAAATAGTTCTGAGGGGTTGAGAGGTGGCTTTCATGCCCCCACAGCAAGGCAAGGGGGTCTTTGACCTCCCCTGTCCCCTGCTATATGGGTGGCAGCCCAGCATCCAGTGCCCATTCCAGGCCCTGCTCAGCTGCCCACATATCCTCTGCCAAACTGAGAATAACCACGCAGGACTGAACAAGGTGGCACCTTGGGGCCTCAGGAATAGTTCAGCCTGATCCCATTGCACAGATGGGAAGACAGAGGCCCACCTGTCTTAGGCTGCAAAAGTTCATGTCAACAGCTCAGGCAGAGTCCTTAGGGCAGGGACTGGATAAGGCGACCTCTCCAGGCCCTTCCCGGGTTGAGGACTCCACTCTGAGATTTCATGTCCAGTGGAAGAGCCAGGTGGACCTGGGTTTGAAGCTCACCTCTCCCACTGAACCTGGGGAGGTGTATTGCCCTCGCTGAGCTGTCGTTTCAGCTCTACAATGGGATAATGAGTCCCATCTCCCAGGATTGTTGTGAAGCTTATGTGAGATAAGGCTTCACCAAGCCCTTACTAAGTGCCCAGTGAGTGTTGGTCCCTTCTTTGGGTTTCTTTTGTTTGGCGGGGTGAAGGAACCTGAAACAGTGGGGTGGGCTGAGGTCCATCTGCCAGGAGGAGACTAGCCCCTCCAGGCAAGAGCTGCCTCCCACAGTCTGCCCCACAGCCCAGAACTGGGTGATGAATTCCCCAAGCCAGCCTGTGCCTATCTCCCCAGCTTGGGCCCATTGGGAATGCAAGGCCTCGGGCACCTCCTCCCAAGCCCCTTGTCCCCAGTCCCAACCTGGAAGGGCAGAGGACTCAGATCAGGCCCTACTGAGGGACCCTGGGCAGGAGGGTGGGGTCTGGGAGCTAGGTAAAGATGACAAGGCATAACCCTGAGTTCTCTAGCCCCAACCCTGTACCCCCACAGGCTACGAGGCTCTGGCCGAGGCCTCCTGCCCTACAGCACTGCCACCACAGCCATCTGAAGACATCGTGTCCAGTGGCCCTGAGGACTGCAGCTTCTTCCCCAGTGGGGCCTTTGACCACTGCCTGAGTCACATCCCCTCCATCTACACGGACACCTAAAGGAAGGCCCTGCCCACACCAGTCCACCCTCTCCCACTTTGCCCACCCAGTGTGTTCCCACCCTCCTTGCACCCAGACTGAGCAGCCAGATCGGAGCTCTCCACACATGCAGGGTCTGGGTCTGCGGCCGCCCAGCACTGGCTGGGAGCAGTCGTCTGAGCCCCAGCTGGGCCCTCAGAGGTGCCAGCAGGATCCACAGCCTGTGCCAGTCCCTTGACTGTGTCTTCCTTTTCCCTCCCCAATTGTTTTAAAATCACAGACCTCGTGTATAGTGTATATAAAGTGTACAGAACTTGTTTTCCATTCCCCTGCCAGTTTTATATTTTTGGTTTTACAAGAAAAACATTAAAAACTGGAAATGAGACTGGGGGCCTGGTTCTGCATTAGTGGTCCAGCCTAGAGGCTGAGAGCAGGAGGATGGTGGAGGGGTGTGTAATGGAGGCATGTGCAGCAGTGTATGGGGGGCTCACAACACTTGGAGACCAGCTCGGGCCCTGGGTTCCCGGTGGGGATAGGTGCCTGAGTCACGTGGCCCCACCAACATGCTGTGAGCCTTGTAGACACCCACACTAGTCTCAGGGCCTCAATGAAAGACAGGCTGATCCCCGTTAGTGGGCAGGATGGCCAAGGCTGGGACTGAAATTGGAACCCAGATCCATCTGACCCAGACCTTGGATACCTGCACTGACCTCTCAGTGGGTGGGAAATGTGCTCCAATTCTGGTGTAGCTTTGGATAAAGCAGGCAGGCCGTGAGAGGGCCTCCCAGGGACAGAGCCCAAACAGCCTCCAAAGGCAAGGGGAAGAGGCAGGGTCCCTGCAGATGGCCCAGGGTGCAAAGAGCACCTTTTGCATGCAGAGCCTCACCCCAGCCCAAATGGCCAGGGAGGCGGGAGGAGGCCAGTTTCGAGGACACCAAGGCTCCCATGGGGCTGCCGCCCTCCTCTCCCTGTCTCCCTCCCCAGTGACCAGCACCGGGAACAGGCCCACCATCCAGACCTGTGCAGGGACCCTGGACAGTGTCTCACCATATTGCATCTCACCATATTGCCCTGAAGGTCACCTGGTAGAAAAAATTCCTCAAGAGAGATCACATTTATGGAGTACCTATTGTGTGCCAGGCCCTCCCCTGTGCTCCTAACAACCCTGTCGAAGGCATTTTTTTATCCCCTCTTTGTAGCACATAGCTGGGTTAGGTAGGCAAAGTGAGATGGAAAGATCTAGGCAACCCCTTCCTTATAGAGAAGGACCTGAGGTTCAGAAAGGCCACCCAGCCATGTAGTGAAAGAACCAGGTGATAAGAACCTGGTCCCTCCCCACAATCCAGGGAGGCCCCGACTACACCTAACCGAGGGAGTGCAACTCTGTCAGTCCTGCGTATGCTTCACGTGGCTCAGCTCTCCAACGCCTGTTCACCCCCCAGGTACATGTTCCACCCCTCTCTGTGTCCAGGCCCACCCGTGGGGACTGTGTCTGGGGCTCCCTTCCTCTGGCTCCTGGCTGGCTGCAGCCAAGGCAGAGCTTAGCATGGGATGGAGGAGAAGAGGGACTGATGGTTCCCCAGGTGGCCCTCTCCGCACAGCCTAGTCTCAGGGAAGTCAGGGCACTGCACTCCCCTCCTCTGCCTGATACCCTGTTCTTCACCCTCTTCAACTGCCCGAGTTAGAGGGCTGTTTGGACAGTTACTCCATTTTTCAGATACAGAGACTGAGGGAAGGTAAAGTAAGGCACAGCCTCAAGTAGTAGAGCTGGGGTTCAAACCCCAGCCTCTGGCTCCAGCACTCAGGCTCTCACCCACTGCACTGCCTACCCCTTGAAGACTGGGGGTGACCTGGATCACACCTCCTCTCCCAGCCCCAGCCTCCCAGAGCAGTGCCTGTGCGAGCCCCTCGGGGCGGGACTAACCGGACGTTAGTCCCAGCATCTGGGTTGAGGACCCCGGGCTCCTGACTCCCACCCGGGCTCCCTTGCTCCCTCATCCCATCCCCCACTGGTTTTATGGAACTAATTAGGTTGTGGCAAAATTCCTTTAACAGGGATGCTCAGGATTCAATACTGCATGTCATTGTGAGCACTTAATCCACTCCAGATAAGCAGAATTAAGCTGTACAATGAGGACATATTTCTGTTAATAATGAAAAGGGCTGATCCATGAGCAGAACACACAGGGAGCCAGCAGTTGGATCCCATTTAATTTCAGAGAGACAGAGAAAGGGAGAAAGGAGACAAAGGCAAAGAGGAACAAAGAGACAGAGAGAGAGAGACGACAGACAAGTGAGTAGGAGATGAAGGCAGGCGCCTAGCCTGGAGCCCGGCACACTAGCCTCAGTAAGCCTTAGCTTTCGCTATGCCCCAGAGCTGGAAATGTGATTGTGCCCCTCCGCCGGGCCTCTGAGCCTCCGCTCCTCCTCTTGACATACTTGGACCCCCCGCCCCAACGCTCTGAAGCCCACCTGGTCTCCCTCCTAGTCTAGGCTCAGCTCATCAGCGGGCAGGGCCCCTGGTTAGGTCCCACGGGGAAACTGGACCTCAGCTTCCTTCCCAGCCAGAGCTCTCTTAGTCCACTACTTAGAAAACACCGCAGCCCCTCCTGAACTCTGACAATTGCTAGGGACACTGCAGCCGGAGTTCGTACCATCCCAGGGGGCATGGTGATTACTGCTCCTCACTGGCAGGAGGCGTGGCTGAGAGGGCTGGGCGGCAGGTGGAGGGGGCTGGTATTTCTCACCCGGAGAGCTTCTGGGTGTTGGCCAAGACTGGGGGGACCCAGGTGCAGGAACAGCGCCCGGGCCGACCAGGTGCCCACGCTGCCCTTCCAAGCCAGACGCTCCAGGCGGCCCCTGCGGCCCCAGTCTGCCCAGCCCAGGCCGAGGCCGGCGTCTCCCCGCTGCCTTGCCTCTGTCTCCCTGTTCCTCTGTGTTCCATCACCCAGTCCCACCTTCCGTCTCCCTGTCCCGTTTGGTCTCCAGAGCCTCTCTGCCTTCCCTCGCTTCTCCCTCTCGCTCCCCTGCGGTTGTCTCCGTCTCTGTCTCTCTGCCCTCCCTGTCTCTGTCTCGCGGTTTCTCTGCTGATACCCTTTTGACCCTCCTCCCCTCCCAAATCTCTCCTTCCTCCCTCTCCCCACCCCTCCCAGTTCATTCCTTTTGTCTATTCTTCCATTTCCTCTTTCTCTTGCCCTCTTTCAACTGCACGGTCAGATCCAAAATAAGGAATCTTTCTTCTCTCTCCCCTTACTGGCCTCTTTGCTTCCTCTTTGCTCAGTCTCCCTAACCCTCTGTGGCCCAGAGGTAGACAGTCCCTTGCCCAAGGTGACACAGAGCATTGGTGGCTGGGGCAGCGGAGGGCTGAAGTGCTGGTGGGAGAGGCCGTAGGGCAGGGTGACCCCTCCTCCGCCTGAATTCCACCTGCCACTGGTCTTAGGGTGAACGAGTATTAGGATCTCTGCTCCTGCCCTTCATGGCCAGGCCCACGGTCCCCTTGATGCAGGGCACAGGGATTCCCCATACCTGGATCTGCCCTCTAGGGACTCCCTCTGCCTCCCAATTCTCTTTTCCTCTGGCACTGTGTTCCCCCCATGCCCACCCACACCCAGACTGTGGGGGCTGAGAGGGCCCTTGGAGGCCACCACATCCACCCCTCTCACTTCACGGGGGAGGAAACCGATGAGAAATGGGGTGCCAGGCAAGGGGGCAGTGGGGAGAGGCCTGGCAGATTCATACCTGAGGACGCCCCCTCCCTCCCACTGCTGTGGAGGGAACGGATCGAGAAGCTCCCACTGGGATGTACACCCATGGGGGCAGGTCCTGATCTGTTCTCGCTGCTGACTGCACACTGCAGGCGCCCGGTGCCTGTTTGTTAAATACCTCAATGGAGCAGGAGAGGCGGAAGCCGGGGAAACAAGGACTTGTCTGCATAGCACCTCATGCACAGTGGGGGCCACAGCAAGTACCTGTGAACTGGTCGCCCTGTGCAACCTTTGTTTCCCAAATGAGACGGGCCCACAGCTAGAGAGCAGGCCAGTGACCAGCAGTGGAGAACCCGGGCCTCCTGGTGCCCAGCCACGCTCTTTTCATCCTGTCAGTCACCTGAAGAACTACTGCATCCCATGCTTATGACTCCTACAGACGTACGTGATGTTGTTACAACATCTGTGAGGTAAGCGTGATCGCCCCACTCCACAGAGGAAAGAACTGAGGCTCAGAGAGGTGACTTGCCTGAAACCAAGAGAGGGCAGAGCTGGAATTCCAGGGCAGCCCCCGGCCCCAGTCCCACCCCTGCCCCTGCTGATCTTTACATGACCAGGACTGGTCCGTAGGAGTTCTGGCACACACCCCTCTCCCCCACCATCCAGAGGGGGCCATTATGCTTTTACAAGTCCCGGTTTATATACTCGCCTGGGCCGAAAGCCCTGCCAAGGGTTTATAGGTTTCTAAGTGATCCTGTCTCTGGAGGGAAACGCAAGTTGAACATGAACTGGGAAGGAATTGCCAGCCCTGTCAGCCCTGTGGCTGCAGAGCCAAAGTTCTTCGATTTATTCCCAGGGGCCCCGTGGTGCAAGCAACCCTGCAGAAGGGCCAGCAAGAGGCCAGCGAGAAAACGGGCCTCCAGGCAGCCCTGAGCTGGGCTTTGCCACCAAGGAGATGTGCTCATCTGTGCAGGAGGGTGGGGCTGAGGGCGCAAGGTCTGGTGTTGGACTTGAGTCCCCCAGGTGATTTCTAGGGCAGAGTAAAGAACTGGAGCAGCCAGCCAGGCTTCAACTTAATTTGGAGGAGGTGGGGGAGCAGAGGGGTGTATACAGGCCTCACCTCCAGTTGAAAATGCCGAAACTGGAGGATGAGCCCGCGATACTATTCTCTGCAGTTTGTTATACTGGTCTCTGTATTTTTGTGTATGTTTGAAATTTTCCAGAAAAAACTGACGTGGTCCTAGCGTTGCCAGGCTGGGACTATCTTGCTGGCCTGGCAGCCTGGATGGGCACAGGAGGCTCAGCTCAGCAAATCTGGGGCCCGAGTTCACTTTTACTGTGACTGCCTCATCACAGCAGGGACCATGTTGGTAGCCCTGTGTCCCCAGTGCCCAGCAACAGGGCCTGGCACACAATTGGGGTTTAATATACGCTTCTCTGTATGGGTGAATTTGCCAGTGACAAGTAAGAATCTACACAGAACAAGGGCCAGGACAGAGAGAGGTCTGCTGAGGGTGGCTGCAGGTGCTGGAGGTGTGCCGGGAAGCACAAGAGACTCAGGGGACCTTGACCCAAATCCCAAACTCTGCAGGGTGCCTGCAGAGAGGGAGCTGACTATGTTGGGAGAACCCCTCCCCAAGCAGGCTGGGACCAAATCTCATATTTCTGAAAGGCAGAGTCTTCTAAAGCAGGACAACTCCTTGGGAATGGAGTGAGCTCCCCATCCCTGAGGGTGTGCAGCAGGAGTGGTCAGGGAGCTACGAAGCAGTCCTGATACTGGGTCAGGGCTGGACTGCACAACCTCTAATGGCCTCTCCAGCCCAGAGGTGACGCTGATGGTGACCATTTACACGTGTAACTTGTTTAATCTTTACCCAGCTTATTTTACAGATGAGAAAACTGACAGCCAGAGAGATGTGGGAAATTGCCCAGGATCACACATGGCCAAGCCAGGTTTTGGACTAGTGTCCTCCTGACTGCAAAGCCCTTGGCCAACCTCTGAACCTCAGCAGTTTGCTGTCTCCAGACTCCTAAAGAAAGGGGCACATGCCACGTTGAGATGAGATCGCAGGATCAGGTGTCAACCCCATTTACAACCTGTCTCTACCACTGACTTGTGGCAAATTGTTTCACACTTGGGGCTCAATTTCTTCATCTGTAGAATGGGAACCATACACCAGCCCTCCTGGCTCCTGGGGAATAGAGAGCTGTAGTGGAGCAGATCTACTTTGCAAACCAGGTAAGGCTGCGCCCAGGGGGGCTGTATTTTCACCAGAAGTTCGGCCTTTAATCTCACCTAAGATTTATCCCGTCAGTCACGCCTCCACCACCAGGTGTTGAGCAACCTGAGGCCCAGGGAAGTGAGGTGGGGTCTCCTATTAAAAAGCAAAGGGCAGAGGTGGAGAGTAGGCCCCAGGTGAAGTCACTAAGTCCTGAGAGGGGCAGACTGCCAGGGCCACAGGCTTCCTGGGGCCTGGACACAGTCCCTCCCGAGCAAGGCACCGTGTGCTGTGCAGCTGTCTCCATGGAACTGGCTTTACAAGTGGTTACATGCCCCAGAGAGGCCTGGAATGTGGCACACACTGCTCTATTTTTACTGATGGAGAAACTGAGGTTGAGGAAGCTTGTGGCTCTCAAAAGATGTGAGCCAATTAGGCAAAGAAATCAAAATAAAAGGCATCCAGTTTGGAAAAGAAGTAAAACTAGTTCTATTTTCAAATGACATGATCTTGTATAAATAAAATATTAAGAAATCCACAATAAAACTATTAGAGCTAATAAATAAATACAGCAAGGTTGCAGGATATATGACCAATACACAAAAATTAATTGAATTTCTATGCATTTGCAATAAGCAGTCCAAAAAAGAAATTAAGAAAAAAAATCCATTTACGATAGTATTGAAGAGAATAAAATACTTAATAACAAATCAAAACCGCAGTGAGATACTATTTCACACCCACTAGGATGACTGTCCTCAAAAAGCCAGACAACAAGTGCTGGGGAGGAAGTGGAGAGGTCGGAGCCCGCAGACACCGCTGGTGGGACCTAACAGGGCAGCCGCTTGGAAGACAGCCTGGCAGCTCCGTAAAGTTAAACGTGGATGTGCCATTTGACCTGCCCATTCTACTGTTAGGTGGAAGAAAAACCCAAGAGAGATGAAAATATGTCCACACAAAATCTTACACGAGTGTTCATAGCAGTGTTATTGGTAACTGCCAAAAGGCAAAGACAACTCAATGTCCGTCAGCTGACAAATGGATAAACAAAATGCGGTATGTCCATTCAGCAGGAAGGAGAAGTGCTGCCCCAGCGCGAGCAAACCTTGAAAACAGGCTGAGGGGGAAAAGTCAGTCACAAAAGACCACATGCTTTGTGATTCCCTTTATATCAAATGTCCAGAAGAGGCAGATCTCCAGAGAAAGAAAGTAGATTATTGTTTGTCCAGGAATGGGAGCTTGAGGGGCTTGGGGGTAGCTGCTAACGGGTGTGGGGTCTCTGTGAGCATGCTAGACGCACTGAGTCGCGCGCTTTAAATGGGTCAATTGCATGATATGTAAATTACATCTCAATAAAGCCACTGAGAGGCTGTTGCTGAATTTGTCCTTCTGGTGACAGACTCCATGCAGTCCAATTAAGTGACTGTCTTGGCAGCTGCACTAAATGACTAATCTATTTTTCCCGCTGACGCTGCGTTTCTCATCCGTGTGCACCCGTGTCCCTGTGTGGTCAGCGTTCTCACCTCAGAGGCAGGAAGCTGACAGGTAAGGCACTAATTATTTTTTAAAAAACAAAAACCCAGCCCTTGTCAAGTTAAAAAAGCAAAAAAGGTATGTCCAGGAAGGGTGTACATCTCAGGCACAGGCTGAAGCAAACCTTCTATACAAAGCAGAATAATTAATGGAAAGGGTCCTGTGTATAGAGAAACCACAAAAAAACACCTGGAAAGGCGTCTTACAGACCAGGGCTGATGGGAGGTGCGTCGAGGCTTCGCCGCTGCCCCTGGACCCTGGATAATCCTTGTTCTTACAAGCAAGCTTCCCCCCAGTGCCCTTCGTGCCTTCTCCGGGGGCCCAGCCTGTGCACAGGTGTGGAAGTGAGAGGGGAGCACGGGGGACAGAGCCCTGAGGACAGTTCAGTCCCCGGCAGCGGGCAGGGGTGGGGAGGGAGGGAGGCTGGAGGGGTCAGGTCCGGGACCACCCAGGGCTCTGGCTCCTGACGGGGAATTTGGGTAGTCTTGATGGGTGACCTTGGGCAAGTCACCCACAGATCTGAGCCCAGTTGCACATCTGTGTCTGCCCTCACATGGCGGCAGTAAGAATCCCATGAGAATAATACATTGTAACGTGCTTAACAGGGCTCTTGGAATGGAGCAAGCACTGGATAAATATTAGCTGTTATAATGAGGATGATGTTTCGTTGGCTTCCCCTGATTGCCTGACACAAGCAAAGTCTAACTGAAATGGTAGAGAGAGACCGGACATAAGCATTGACCTCATCTCCTCCTGAAACTCCATTAAGGTGACAGTACAGGACTAAAAATGACCGTGAAAACAGGAGAGGAGCCAGTGGCTGGTGGGGGAGTGGAGCCTGAGCTAGCCGGGCGGAAGCAGCTCAGTGTCTGTGGAGGGCGCACTGCCAGATGTGAGAGGGTCTCCCACGGAGCCCCAGAACTGCTCAGGACTCAGAGGCACCAGATGTTAAGGAAGGTGGGGGTGGGGAGCGGATTTTAAAAAAGGAGGCTGGTGGAAACTCAGTGTGGGACCTGATAGATGCCCTAGTACCCCTTTCCCAACCCATGCAGACCACTAACTAGTCCTCCCCTCCCACTCTCTGCCCCCTCGCAGGAGACTAGGAGATTCTCCAGAGACACAGAATCAGAGGGGTCCTGACCCGGAAACCCTGAGCAGCTGAGCCCCCAAAGGACAGAAGGATGGAGTGACAGGCCTCTGGAAATAGGCATTGGGAGCCTCCCCTAATAAAGCTGACTTGCCACCAGGTCACCCCGTTAGGCCCCCCCCACCCCCATCAGGTACACAGCTTCCCACTGGTTTTTAGTGCCTGTAAGGATCACCAGGAACAAACACAAAAAAACCCTGGAGGAAACAGAGAATGCAGGCAACTGAGAGAAACTGAAGCAAACAAACCAACAAGGTAACTGAGACCTGTGACAGATGTGAATGGTAACGTCCAGGAAATCTCTCAGAGAGCAGGCAAAAAGATATAGAAGTAGAGGACAGGAGAAAATAAATAAGGATTGAGGATCAATCCAGGGGATCAATATATCTGACAAATAAAAGTTCCAGAAACAAAGTCCAGTAGATCCTGGATTCTGCGGACCTCAATTTAACAGACTTCAGATTTAATGGACAAAGATTTCCGATCTGTATGTCATATGTGTAAGTTAACACCCTGTTAATTTTAAAATTAAAATTAAATTTTAATTTTAACCAAGATTTGCTTATAATGAAATAATAGGGGGTTTTTTTTGTTATTAATTCACTGTTAATTTTAACAATTTTAGTGAACAGGCCATATGTTGGAAAAAACACTGTAGTAATTTCACCAACATATGTAATAAATTTCAGTATAAATTTAAAATTACTGTAACACATCTAGAAAACTTCTGTGAAATTAAACTTTTCATATATACTTAATTTATTACACAAACGTGTCTACATAAGTAAAAGCAGGTAAACTAAATTGTCAATTTTTTAACATGCGCATTTGGAAAACCTACTTAATTATATAACTGACTTTCGGCTTTAATGGACACACCCCCTCACCCAAATTTGTCTGTCATATCAAGGTTTTACTGTAAATGAAGGAAGTTATCAAAGAAACATGAAAAATTTCCAAACAGAAGGATGTGAGCATCCACCTCAAAAGGGCTCACTAAGAGCCCAGTAGAAAGGTGAACGAAAGACCCCACCAGGACATGTCATTTGAAAACTCCAGAAGACCAGGGATAAAGGAGGGAGCCTTCAAAGGGCAGGAGGAAGAGGAAGAGAAAAAGAAACAGAAAGTACAGAGACATGGATCAAAATGTCATTGAATTTCTCAGAGCAACGCAGCAAGACAGACAAGTGTACAGCAAAAGCCTTAAAAATTCTGAATGAAAACAGTTTTCAACCTGGAATTCTATGCCCAGCTAAACTATTAATCAAGGGTGAGTGTAAAAGAGATTTTCAGACATGCCAGAACTACAGAAAAAATATTTTTTGTGCAGTATTTTTCAAAAAGTTACTGGAGGATGAGCTCCGCTAAACGGAGGAATTAAAGCAAGAAGGGGAACCATCTGACGTTGCCAACAAGGAATCCAGAGAGGAGAGGCCAAGGGGAGGCCAAGGGGACAGCTGTGCAGCAGGGCGAGGGGGCAGAGAGCTGAACCGGGGACACCGATGCGCTTGGCAGGTGGCTGATGACACGGAGACAGAGAGAGGTGTTTTACATGGTATTGGAAGGGTTTGGGAAGAATTAGCAATAAGAACAGGAAACTAGACAAATGAGAAACAAGTGAATTATTCATTCCAACAAATGGTAAAAGTATGAGAGAAAGAAACTAACCAGAATATAGTACGGTACTTGGATTTGTACATATTTACACAGTCGTGATAACATAAATGCAAGAATATCTATTTAATGAATATCTATTTAATGTATGTACTCTAACTACTGGGAGTTTGGGGAACAGGGAAGTGGCGGGGACGTGGGAAGAAAGGTTATCACCGCCCTCCCCAGGAAGCCAATGGAAACTATCTCAAAGTGAGGAGCGGAGAAACAGCAATTAGAATTCTAGGTTGAAATATGAAAGTGAACACAGAAGAAAACAGCTTCAGGGGCTGAATGCAGCTGCCTCCGGAAAGTGTAACTGGGATTGGGGCTGCCTGAGACTGGGCTGATTCCTTTTGGTTCTCAGCCCATAGTATACTAATTCACTTTTTGAAACAATATGTTTGTATCTCTTTGAGAAAAATAAAAATGAGTGAGCAGTCAGTGTAATTAGTTCCTCTTGGTAGGTGAAGACACATGCTCCGTAGTCTAAGGTGCATGCCCAAGACCCTAGTGCAGCCAAGTCAGGACAGGAGCTGGGTCCCCCAGGGCCAGGTGGTTCTCAGGTGCCAATGACTATAAGCAATGGTCACGGGAAAGGTGAAAACTAGAATGTTATCATATAGAATCTCAAAGGCAAGCCAGCTTGACCCTCCACCACTGCTGGAAGAGCAGTTTGAAAAAAGTTCAGTCCATTTATGTTATGGCTGGTGAAGCCAGTTGAGTTCAGAAGAACCGTATGACCATAACTTGTATTTATTTGATCCAAAAGCTTTATTTCAAAGAGGGAGAAATATGGGACCAGGGGAAATTCTTCTCGATGACCGTGAATTCCCAGGCCACAAAGCAGAGGAGACAATTTCCATAATATTCCACCTTATTCTGTACACGTTTCCATGCAGCCTTTGATGCTACAGTTTAGAAAGCAGCCCAGAGCCTCTGCTCTAAAACAAATCAGCTGCTCCCTGCCCAGCCCTCCCCCTTCCCCTCCAGCCCCCCCACCACCTACTTTTGCAATCTTAGCTCCCACCCGCCCCACTCCACTGCCCCCCTCCCAATCTGCACACTGGTGAGGGCAGCTCAGTACTAAGGTGTAATGTTTGGGGGATGCCAGAGCCTCTGTTAGAGGAGAGCTCATGAAGTTAATCAGCAAGGGAGCCCCCAAGCTGGTGAGGGACTTTCAAGTAAAAGGGCAATTAAGACATCCAAGCTCCCCCATCCCCAGTATAAAGTTCAAAGGCCTTAGTGAGGCCTCAGGCCCCTCCACATCACAGCCCTGACCCTCCTCCCATCACACCCTCCTCTCTCACCAGCCCCCATTATTTTCAGTTATGTCTCTTGTTTCCAGGTCTTTGGACATGCTGTTCCCTCTTTGTGGAACACTCTTTCTTTAGCTTCCCAGGCCACAGCACTGGTCACAGCATCCTGCATCGTCTGCTGTATGTGGGCATGTTTCCCTTTATGCTGTGAGTCTCTCAGAGGTTGGACCAGGGGTGGTGGCACTGAGGGCCTTACCTGGAGCAGAGTCGGTTAAGGCTGGGCTAGGAGGTGTGTCCAGCCTGGTGCCCCCTGGACAAGCCACCTGAGCCTACAGAGTGGTTTCTCGTAGGATTGTCTGGGGGCCCTTGTTCACAGCCACGTGGGGAACTGGTACAAATGCAGATTCTTGCTCCTCTCCACCCCCCAAGGCCCTCTAAGCTTTGCAGCCCATGCTCCAGGGCTTTTCTGGGCTCGGCACCCTTCTTCCAGCCTGGCAGACTTCCACAGGACTGAGGAGTATATTAGTGGCCGCTAACCCTGGTCCCAGGGGTTTCTGCCTCCCTGAAGCATGGCAAATGGGGAAGAAACAGAGCCCAGGGCACTGGCCCCAAGGCCCAGAGCTCAACCTCCCCTGCTGTGGGCATTTTCAGGCCTGCTGGACTTGAAAGCATTCAGTTCTCTGCCTCAGTTTCCATACCAGCAGCCAGGGCTCCTGCCCTGACTTCCCACAGGGTAGTGAGGGTTAGGCCAATGTGGAAACATCCTCAGCTGAAGAGCAGGGAGGCAGCCTCATGACCGAGAGCACTAAAGGAGGCCTCCGGGGCAGTGGGTGGGGGGGCCAGGCACTGGATCACTGCGTGATGGGGAGGCACCGGCACCTGCTTCTACTTCCCACACACCCCTAAGTGAAGACAGCACCACTGTTGACCAATGGGAAACAGGCCCAAAAAGCACTGCAGGAGACTTTCCCAGAGTCTCTGGCAGAACCGGGGATTGAGGTGGGCCTCCTGCCTCCTCTCAAGGACAGCATAAGCCCTCCGGCATGACAAATTTTGAGATTCTCATTACAGCTAATAGCCCCTTCCAATTGCAAGAAGATTAGGGAGGCCGTGGCCAGTGTGCAAGTGGTTAGGGCGTTGGCCCATGCACCGAAGGGTCGCAGGTTCAATTCCTGGTCAAAGGCACCCACCCGGGTTGCACGTTAGTTCCTAGGCCCCTGACAGGGCGAATGTGGGAGACAACCAATCAATGTGTCTCTCTCACATTGATGTTTCTCTCTCTCCCCTCTCTCCCCCTCCCTACCTTCCACTCTCTTTAAAAAAATCAATGGAAAAAGTATCTTTGGGTAAGGATTAACAACAACAAAAATTAAAATTAAAAATAGACTAGGGAGCACACTCTCCTCAGAGTATCTCTTTGGCTTGGGTCCTGGCGCCCCCTAGTGGCCATTCCTCCAGCTTTGCCACCAGCACTTGGCCAGCCTGCTGTGTCTAAAGGGCTGGTAGGAGGAGACCTAGGTCCTGACAAGCTACAGGAGGCTACCCTGGGTGGAGGAAGGGGACAGAGGCCTGCATGCCCCTTGGATACACTGTTTAACCTGTCCCCAGTTTATATCAGGAAACTGGTGTGCCCTTCTCCAGGTAACTTCCACCTCTCTAATCTGGCCAGAAGCCTCCCAGGTCCCCCAGGTCCCAGCCTTCTTCTGCCCCAGTGCTGATCCCTCTGGGTGTCATGAAATGCATTCATGTCTGTCTCCTATAAGAGTAATGGCTCATCCTCCGGGTACTGTTCTAAACATTTTGAGTGTATTAATCCTATGTTGTATAGAATAATGCTATTGTTATTCCTGTTTCATAGATGGAGAAAGTGAGGCCTGTGTCCTTCATCCAAGGCCAGAGCCAAGCACACAGTCTGTACCAGGCAGGGCTTCCCAAAGCTGAGAACCAACTCCTGCAAATCTGCTTTAAATGGAAACCAGCCTCTGAGCAGCTCCCTGCCCACCCCACTGCCATCCCCACCCCTACCCCCACCCCTAGCCCTAGCCCTGGGTGAAGGCTCCGCATCCCCTTTCATGCTGTTTACTCTTTTGAACAAATTGTGAGTTTTACAAGACATTCGAGGCCCATAGTGGCAAACACATGTTCCCGTGGTGACAGTCATTGGACTTGCTGGGCAGAGGGCTGTGAGCACAGCGGCCCAACCACCCAGTCCTGCCCTTCTGAGCCCTGCAGGCACCCAGCCGGTTCACACCCCGGCTGCTGCTTGGACCACTGGAGAGAGGGCCAGCTTCTTCTCCACATCTCCCACCCCCACTCTCACCCCTTCAAGCCATGGCTCCCACACTCCAAGGAATGACCCCCTCCCCACTATGCAGAATCTGGAGCCTCACAGCATACTAGGACAGGGCACTACTATCCATCTACTCAGCAGAGTATCCTGAGGCTCAGAGAGGGGAGACAGGACTTGACCAAGGTCACACAGCTGATTTAGCGGGCAAGCTCACAATTAGAACTCAGGTCTCCTGGCTCCAAAGCTGGTGCTTCCCCCATAACATTATTCCTGCCTTCAAAGTCAAGAAAGCAGAAAGATTTTGTGTCCCTTGTGCCTGGCATGTCGTCCTCCATTCACACTGACCTGAAAAAGTCAGAAGCTCCAGAAACAGGGACGCGGCTCCCTGGTGTACATGCCCTGTATAACCAACCCTGTCCCCTTGAGTCTAAATCTGATGGGGCCATTACTCCTGTGGTTACGGTAGGTAAGACTGTCATAGCAGACTGGAGACTCTCCTGCTGGCTTTGAAGAGGTGAGCTGCCATGAAGTGAGAGGCTAGTTGCTGGGAGTGATTCCCAGTCAATAGCAGGAAGACAGGGACTTTAGTCCTACACCTGCACAGAGCCAAATTCTGCCACCAACCTGAAAGAGCTTGAAAGAGGACCCTAAGCCTCAGATGACATTGCAGGCCTGGCGACACCTTGATTTCAGCCTGGCCAGACCCCGAACAGAGAACCCAGTCACACAGTTACGCTGAAACTGAAATAGTAAATGGGTGCCGTTTAAGCCACTACATCTGTAGTCATTTGCTGAGCAGTCATAGAAAGTGAGCACGCTGGGTTTATCTGCTTCTCCCAATCATAAAGCTGGGTGTGCGCAGCAGCATGCCCCGTGTTCAAAGCAAATGCTCCCGCGAAACTGGGCGGAGTAGGTCCAGGCACATGTAAATCATATGAACACTACACTTAGCAGCCCGTGGAGCCTGCTGCTGCTGCTTTGCCGTCTCTTTTGGGGAATTCCCTTTGACCAGTTAGCAAAGGGGAAACCACTGGGATCCTGGTTTATGCATGGGGCGCACATGGTTCGCCAGCACAGCCAGAGGTGGGTGGAGGCTGCACTCCAGTCCCACTCAGGGGCGGCCCTGAAAGGCGGTGGTACAAGGAGATCCTCCTGGGGGCAGAACTGCTACTGGTACCTGACTGCCCATGTCAGTGGAAGGAGAGACAGCCTGAGGTGCGAGACAGCCCATGGGTTAGCTGGCTGCTCAGGGACTTGGAAAGAACGAGATTGGAAAACTGGTGACAAGGAGGCAGGTATGTGGCTGGATTCTCAAAATAAGTGATGTGCGAAGATATTCATGTGCCCTGTAAATGCACAGCAGAGACACTTAGTAACGAGGGGCATGAGATGACCCATCCTGTGGGCATCATTCCTCTCTTTCCCCAGCTAATTCTACCCTTGCTCAATGGCTCATTTTAAAAGTGACTGTGACAACAGGTGTGTTAGTCTGCTCAGGCTGTCATAACAAAATGCCACAGACTGGGTGGCTTAAAAAACAGAAATTTATTACTCACAGCTCTGGTGGCTGGGAAGTCCAGGATTCAGGCGCCAGCAAGGTAGGTTTCATCCTGAGGCCTCTTCTCTGGTCTTGCAGGTGGCACAATCTGGCTGGCTGCTCACATGACCTCTCCTTCGTATGCATGGAGAGAAAGAGAAAGGGAGCTCTCTGCTGCCTCTTATAAAGACATTAATCCTGTTGGATCAGGGCCCCACCATTATGACTTCATTTAACCTTAATTACTTCCTTAGAGGCCCCATCTCCAAATATAGCTACATTGGGTGTTAGGACTTCAACATATGAATTTAGGGGATGGCCAACCATTCAGTCCATAACAGCAAGAATAGAGACTTTTCACAGGCTCAACAACATGGATTTCCCCTTACAAAGCTGATCCGGTCACTGCTACTGTTGTGTGCCCAAACTGCCAATAAACACAGCCCACTGCTGCCCAATGGCACCCAAACGGCACCATTCCCCACGAAACCACAAGGATGGCAAGTCGATAATATTGGATGTCCTCCATCATGGAGAGCGTATAAATTAATCCTCATGGAGTCTGGTATAGATTTGCCTTCTCTGCTGTGTACTCTGCCAGTACCACCATCTGTGGCCATTCAGAATGCTTCACCCATCCCCATGGCATGCCTCACTCCAGTGCCTCCAACCCAGGAACGCAATGAATGGGGAGAAAGTGTGGCCGTGAGCTTGCGTCTAGCAGCTCGCCTGAGGGGGTGGCAGAACGGCCTGATGGGAGTTCAGCGACAGCGCCGCTGGGAGACAGCACCCTGGAAGGTAGGGGGTCTATCCCATGGGATGGGGTATGTGCCTTAATTAGTCACTAGGAATGTCCCCATTAAAAAAAAAAAAAAAATAGAAGCTTGTTGAGAGATAATTCACAGGCCATACAATTCACCTTCTCGTGCACAGTGGTTCTCAGTGCACCGAGCTGTGCAACCATCGCCACAGCCCACTCACTCTCATGCCTTAATAATGTGCTTACGGGATTTTGTTACCTGTTCCTGCGATATAACAGATTGTGCTGGAGCTCTGCCCAGATTCCTTCGGATTCCTTTTCTCCAGATTTGGGCCCTTCCTGGCTTCGGTGTGATTTTGCTTCCAACAGGCACACCTGAGGCTCTTTTTCAGAGAATGTCCGCCGGGCTGCCGGAGCCTGGCCCATAGGCTCAGACAGCTGGAGCTGCCTGGGAATTTATTTGCACCACGCCTGGGGCAGCCCATAGTCAGTGACTGAGGGTGAAGAGGTGTGGAAGCCCAGGTCTCTTGCCTCAAGTCCAGGTCACTTCAAGATGTCGCATACACGGCAGAGCCCTCGGTGGGGTCAGACTCAGGCCGAGAGCTGGCCTGGACCGGCAAGCCCGGGGGTGCTCCGGCTCCTCTCCCCTCCCTGTCCTGCTCCCCGCTCTCCCTCCCTGGTTTCCCCAGAAAGCGCTTCCTTCACAGAACCTCACCTCGGCATCTGCTCTTGAGGCCAAATTGCAACAGAAACCACGGAGGTGCTGTTTGTCCAGGGTTTCCACCGGGAAAGGCGTGATTCCACTGAACTAGCAGCTGCAGCCTCCTCTTGGCCGCTTGGAGCTCCTCGCAGGTGGAACTGACCGTCAGAGCTGCCCTGCTGGCCTGGCAGGGTGACCTTCATTACCGAGGGCAGCGGCTCTGCTGCGCATCAGGGAAAGGAGGACTCTGCCAGGAACCTGGGGTCCACTCGGGAAGGCCAGGGAGAGGTGCCTCCGTGTCCTCTAATGACCACTGGACGACAGGACTCCAGCAGCGGAGGTGCGCAGAGTCCGGGGCGGGGGTGGACGCAGACTGAGCGCGAGGAAACAGAAGTAATGACGATTGACTCTGCCTGTCCGTCAGCGCGGGCATGGTGACCGCAGCCGCTGTCTAAGCCTTGTGTTGATTCATTTCCTTCCCCTCTCCTGCCATCTAGCTAATGTCCTAGTCGAGGCTGCGGCTGGGAGCGTGACTGAACCGGTACTGCTCTGTGACCACACAGCACTGATGGGCTTTGCGTCCCTTCCCCCACTTTGGAGATGAGAGTTTCCTGCTCTGAGACAAGGGCAAGGATGCTGAGTGGCACAGGGGTGGACGGCGATAGTAGCTCTCTGTTTGCCCCTCCCGACCTCTTCCGTGCCCCATCTGTGCCCAAGGAGCCCAGCCAGAGTGCTGTGAATTGCATTACCCAGGCTCCTTTGCCTCTGGCTTCCCATTGGGTCGGTCAATGGAAAGCCCTAGCAGATCAGAGGGCAGGAGGAGAGCAAGGCAGGGCTATTTCTACCCATTTTCCTCCATACTCCTGAGCTATTTATTTTGGCTGCAGTTCTATCCTCCAGGACCACAACCCCTGCATGGCCCACCCTCCTCCACAGGCTCCAGCTCACTCCGGGATCCAGGAACACTATTTTCTCCCCTGTCCCTTCCTCCCTGGGATGGTAACTGCTCCCATGTTGCTAGTCTCTGAGCACCTCAGTATCTCTTGTTGGTTCCTTAACCCTGCTCACACCTCTGAGAAAAAATGTCTCATTAAAATCTCTTGAACCTTCCAAGTTGGTTTCTGTTTCCTGCCAGAACTCTCACTGCCAGGACACCTTTTGGACGTGCAGTTAGAGTGGTTGCAAAAGTCCAACATATGTCCTACAGGAGCCCTTCCTGCATGCCAAGGGGAGTGCCAAGACATGGACCTAGATGAGCAGCTAGAGCCCTGGCAAGAAGAAAGAGTGTCCAGGGCCCACCTGGGGAGCACTGGCACCCAGAAGGCAGGCAGAGAAGGGAGAAGAGGGCCAATGGAAGGAGGAAGGTGTGAGGCAGGAATCCGGAGAGAAGAGTGTCCAGAAGTCTAGAGAGATGTGTGTAAAACATATTAGGAGACCAAGGAAGCAGAGCACAGAGAACTGACCACTGGATTTGGCCATGAGGTCGTATCTGGTGACTTCTATGGGTGGGTGAGTCAGATGTCATCCTGACTTGCAATGAACCCACAGAAAAGGCAAGTAAGTGCAGTAAGTCTTGGAGGGGTAATTCTGGGGCACACCTGGCCTCAAAGAAGAGCAAGGCTGGACTGCATGGGGAGGCTCAGAGCAGGCTCCGTGGAGGTGCCGACAAGGCAGGGGATGGGGCGGGGGAGGCAGAGAGCCCTGCATGGACAGGGCCTGGAGGCATCTGGGGACATTCTAGTGTGATGGACACAAAGAGGCACAGATTATGGAACAGGCAGCTGGGCTGTGGGTTGTGAAAGGCCAGCCTGGGAAGCTGGGGCTTTCCCAGAGCAGTGGGAGCCAGAGAGGGTTTTTTTGTGGGAGAAGTGCTCAGATGGGGGTACAAGGACTCCCAGGCCTGGATGCAGGAGGGAAATATCCGCCTCATCCTTGGGAGCCCAGCACATAGCCTGGGCCACGTTAGGTACCCAGTAAATGCTGACTGACCCTGTGGACAGAATATGGGCCGTTGCTGATGCTGAAGATGATGGTGGACATCACCCCATGACTGGTGTTAATATATGTAGTGGTAAAAAAAAAAAATTCACTCCAAATTGGAAAAAAGATACAAAAGCCAGATGTTCAAAAACACTGACTTCATTAAAGACCAACAATCAGAATGGCAAGGGTTTCAAAACCAGGTACGTTTCACACACGGCAGAATGAGGTGTTATTGTCTTGTTGGCCCAAGTGGAGAGCGGCAGGGGAACAACTGCTCCAGCAAATGGCTGGCGGTGCTGGGAGGCGACTCCGTGTTTGCTGGGTAACTGGATTATAGCTGGAAATTAATTACCCATGAATGTGGAAAAACAGCCAAGTCCACACACACTGTTCCGTGGACTGCATCTACTACCAAGAAGAAAGGAAGGAAGAAAGGAAAAAGATGTTCTGATTCCAATTAAAAAAAGAAGAAAAAAAAAATGAAGAAAAGACACCACCCAGCAGCTAATTACTGACAGGCCAGTGCCTGTGCTAGCTCAAATGCAAGAGCTGACATGATAGAATGTTAGCATCTTGCAATCTGCTGTTAATAAAATGTAGCACAAAGGCACAGAGAAGCTGGACATCTGCTCACAGGATGCTGCACAGCCTGGGGACACCCCCCCCCCCCGCCCACCTACTGCTCACTCACCAGGGCTGGCGTGGAATCCCCAGCGTGGGCTTTGGGGAGTAGGGGCAAAGGATGTCGTGGTGTGGAGGGTGGACAGCCCCAGAGGCGGGAGAGGTGGCGCTGGGGCCTGCTCTGCTAGGTCCCCTCTGCAGATGGGCTGTGTATGGATCGCCACCCAAGGACGTCTCTGAAGGCTGACGGGCCAGCTTGGTGGCCCTGCTAGAGAATAAAATCTGAGCAGAAGAGCTTTTAAAAATTAAATTAGCAGTAATAGCAAAAGATCAGAAACAACCTAAAAGCCTCTTCCTGGGGCACTGGTTAAATCAATAAAGGTGTATCCATTCAAAGAAATACTAGACAGCAACTGACAGGAACGAAGATCTCCAAGCTCTACTGCAGAAACTCACAACTGGGGTCCTGAAGAGAATGAAGGGTTCGTGAAGTTGGCCAGGGAAAATCAGATCTTGATTTTCACTAACCTCTAACTAAATTCAGTGTCTCTTTCCATTATGAATGTAGGCCACCAGCCCCAGCAGCACTGGCAGTGACTTGGTCACCGATAGAAATCACAGGTTTTCTCCTATCACCTGACAGTTGTCGCAGGTATCTCAAAACATCAGTGACATCACTACTTTGAAACTATTAAGAGTGATTGCACTCACCACTAGATCTTGTTATTTAATGTGTCCGTGAAGAAGTACATGTATTACTAACCCACAAATGTATTCTCAGTTTTGACAAATATATGAAACATAATTGGTTTCCTCTGCAACCTTATGTGTTTCACTTTATGCATTTAGAGCACTGCTTGGAAACAAGGTCATAGGCTTTCCCAGATTGACAAAGGGATTCATGGCACAAAAAAGGCTCAGAAACCCTGGCCTGGTGTTAATGAAAAGAAAATTGTGCAGAACAGTGTGGATCATGTGCTACTGTTTGCGTGTTGTTGTTATTTGTTTTGTGTTTAAAAAAAACACAGGTCAATGGAACAGATTAGAAAACAAAAATAGACCCACACAAACAGGCTCAATTGATTTTTGACTAAGGCACAAAAACAATTCAGTAGAGGGAGGATAGCTTTCAACATGGATGTTGCAGCATTTGGACATCCAGAGGCAAAAAAAATGAACCTTAACCTAAACTTCATATCTTACACAAAAAGGAACTCAAATGCAAAATGTTAAACTGCATCTGAATAAATTGGATGGGTCACATCAATGTCAGTGTTTGGGTTGTGATACTGCACTATAGTTTTGTACAATGTTATCATTAGAGGAAACTGAGTGAAGGGTACATGAGATTTCTCTGTATCATTTCTTACAACCACATGTGAATCTAGAATTATCTCAAAACTAAAGATGAGTAAAACAAGTTGAGCTTGTACAAATCATCACAAAAAAGGGAGACACCTCCAAGGAGAGAAATGAGAATGGGTAACAGAGGAGAGTTGTCCTTTTAAATCGTTTACCATTTCCATGCATTACTTATATTCACAATTATTTTTAAACAAAAACAAAAGGTCTGGAGAAAGAGGAAGAAATGAGCCTAAGGAGAAACTAGCTCAGTAAAAATCAAAACTGTCTCCTAGGTTACATTTGAGTCAAGAACATTATTATTGATAAATTTCCCATCTACCTTATGAGAAGGCTTAGATTTAAATTTTAATATACTATTAATACTCATTTTTTTCAAAAATCAGCTTCATGCTTTGTTTATTTTCAAAACAAAAAGGGTTTGGAATTTTTTTAAAAAATGATTTCATTCCTTGTATAAGACATGAGCTAGGTTCTTTCTATTTAGCCTGCCCACATGCCTTGAAATCCGGCTGGGCTGGGTGGACTGCAGTAGGGTAGCAAGTCCTGAGGGACCACAACGTCCCCAAGGCTCACAACTCACCCTCCCTGAGAAGCAGGAGAGCACAATGTGGTTAGAAACTTAGCTCTGGAGTCGGGGAACTTGGATTTAATCCCAGCTCTGCCACTTATAGACAGCATCCCAAGTGCAAGAATCTAACCTCTGTAGGCCTCAGTCTCACCGTCTGTAAGATGGGAGCATTATGGTGCCTGCCTGGATGGGTCATGATGAGCATTCACAGAATTTGTGGAAAGCACTCAGCACAGTGCCTGGCATGTGGGAAGCACCAGGAAATAAAGAACCACGCTGTGGGCCTCAGCCTCCTGACATGGATGACAACACAGGTACCATATTTTGTGCACTGACAGGTGACATCGGAGGTGGTATTTCACACAAGAACTCCCTGCATCCTCAGCAGACCCCTGAGCCAATGTTACCAAGGGCAGAGTGAGGCTTAGAGAGGTTACGAGATGTGCCCAGGAACACATGGCTAGAAGAGGCAAGGATGAAGAGCAGGGCCCAGGAGGAGAGACCACGGCTCCTTCTTGGGTTTCTGAGCAGCTCCGCAGTAACAGAGGCCTGGGCCCAAGTCCACAAAAGCCACAGTGTCCAGAAGTAGAAGGGGCTTTAAGAAGCCTCGGGGCTGCAGAGACTCTCATCCCCTGCCCGAGGCCCAGAGAGGTATGTTTTGTCTCCAAGAGGATGCAGAACACCCCCACCCCACTCTGAAGAACAACCAGGGGCATCATGGTTTGGAGGGCTTCTCTCAGGGGGGTTTGGGGGGCAAAAACCTAGAGGTGCAGCCTTAGAAGACGCACCTTCTTGCTCCACTCTGGCCACAAGGACAAGCACTCTCAGTTCCAGCTTGCACAGTGGGGCCTGTGGTGAGCCCATGTCATGGTGGGAGCTCAGGCGCTAGGAGACCCTCACTGATCACCAGGACGCCTATCTCAGCCTTCTCTCAGGAGGCTGCCTGCTGTGGGCAGTGGAGTGGGAGTGGTTTCAGGAGGCAAATGTCTGTAGGCTGCTCTCCCTGTGCTGTTCTAGAATCTGCCTAGAATCTAGAGTGCATTCACTCGGCCCATGTTCAAAAAAATCTCAAGATGGAAACTCAGGGCAAAACGGATGTTTAAAACTCTAGAACTGGTGCCCAGGGACGTATGTTAGCCTCTGCATGCCCTTGGTCACTTACAAGCAGTGTGATTTTGGACAAATTACTACCCCTCTCTATGTGTCACTTTCCTTCATAAAATAGAGATGACAACACATGCCTTCCCTGGGTCGTTGTGAGGATCAAATGAGGGAAGGGTTCAATGAAGGCTGACTCTGTGTGGGGTCCCAGCAGACAGAGCACAAATGTAAGGCAAAAGATGCTGTGTGCGTGGCCAGAGGCAGAGCAAGTCAACCCTCCACCCCAAAATCCACAAGCTGGCCCAGAAATTCAGCCATTTATTCTGCAATAGGCACTCAGTAACTACCAACCTAACCAATGCTGAGCTCCACAGATGGGAGCTGGGGACACAGAGGCAAGTGAGACCTTGTCGTCACTGCCTCCAGGAAGCCCACAGACTTGTAGGAGGGATATCTATAGAGCCTCCTAATCCAGGAAGGGGAGGTCTGGAGGAGGGGGCTCCTGGCCTTAGTCTGAAAAGACGAGCAGGAGAGTCGGTGAAGGTAGGAATCTAGGCAGAAGACTCAGCGTGTGCAAAAGTGCAAAGGAGAGAAAGCCGGGGATATGTCATGGGACACAGGGGTTGGGGTTGGGGCTGGTGTCTGAAGACAGGTGGGAGGGCATCGATTTCACAGACAGGGCAATGCATCGGTGATTGCTGAGAGGTTAGCCTAGCCCAATGATTTTCAACCGGTGTGCTGCAAGAATTTTTAAAACATTCAATACCTGACTAGTCAGGGGAACTGACCTCTCTTCCCTGAGACTGTCAAATAAAAAAAAAATGACAACAGTCAAAATTATACCTATTTTGTCAGATCAGCAAAAAATATTTTAGTGTGCTGCAGAATTTTAGTAATTAGTTTGTATGTGCCAAGATGAAAAAGATGAAAACTTGCTGGCTTAGCCTACAGGCTTATCATTTTGATTTTCCAGGAAGAGCACAGGTCTTGGATGGTCGCTTCAAGCCCGGGCTTTAGAAACCTATTCCTCCAGTCAGGCGGGCTCCCAGCCTCTCCTTGGATGCAGGTTGCTAGGCAAAGGCCCCGCCCCCACCGTGGCCTGGCCTCCGTGGGCCCGCCCACAGCTGCTGCTCACGCCCTCTCCTGGCCGCGCCGTGCAAGTGCATGGGAGTCTGGGAATGCCAGCCTGGGGCCTTTCCAACATCCTCCTGGCTCACAGCCACACCTCGGTCATTTGGGATGAGCAATGCCCGCCCTGGCCACCGTTCTCTTTGCTGTCCATCTTTTTTTGCCTGAGCCTGGCTGACTCCACCCCTGAAGAACCTAGGCTGGGCCAGCCAGCGGGGGAGAAGAGGCTGGAAAGGTGGACAGGCAGGTTGGTTTGAAGGTGCTGGTCTTTACTGTGAGAGCAGTAGGGAGCCATGAAACACATGTGAGCAGGGAAGTAACATGCGCAGATCTGTTCTTTTGATGCCCGTTCTGTGGCTGGAGAACAGCCTGGAAGAGCAGGCTGTTCAGGAGCTGGGTTGGATTAACTGGAAAGGCTATAGGGATCAGGGGTCCACTGACCCCACCAGGGTAACCATGGTGAGAGCCCACAGGAAAGGACAGAACTTGGCCTTTCACACCAGGGGTAAGGAAGGCAGGCCTCCCACCCTGCCCCACAGCTGGGTCTTTTCAGCCCAGCAGGCACATTCAAGGCTCTAGGAAAGATGAGGACCAGCCTCTGGAGATTCATCAGCTAACAGGCCTATTGGAGAACTGAGCAATCTTCCCATTCCTCGAAGGGGATATGGATCCCTACAACAGGGCAACAAGACATTCTTCTCACCAGGCCAGAGCTTCCCACCTCAAACCTCATAGGCTAACTAAACATCCTGTTTTCTTACATTCGTCTGGAATGGTCACAGACTGTCTTATACCTCTCTGTGTGCCTTCATCAGAAATGGAAAAATAGCTTTATTAACGCAGCTTGGTTGAAAAATATTTCAAAACAGTCTAGGATTAAAAAATATATATGATTTTAAAAAAATAAGCAAGGGCTGATCAGCCCCACCTGGCCATCCTGACAGGTCAGACACCAGTGAAGGCAGTGTGAATGAGGCTAAGTGGAACCAGAAGTCAGGCCTTCCACCCAAATGGGGCTTCTGTATCATTATTGCCCTGGGGGCAGGACCAACATTGGGGTGGCTGATAGTTTCACCCTCTAAGCCAGGCTAGTACAAAATCACTGCACCATCAAGTCCAGACTGAAGCCAATGCCTGGTTTTGCCCTGCTGAAACTACTTTGTGTCTATAATGCAGTAACTGAAAAATTCCCATGACTGTACCTGCACCAATGCCTTTCAACAGAGCAGGCCCTGGACCCCAGCCACCACACTGATGAGGGGAACAGAGTATTACTTCGCAGTGGTCCTACTGCTACTTGTCCTAGGAGGATGCTTGGGCACCCATGCCCACAGGCAGGACAGGAAGGTCAGCCTGTTCTCCTGGACAGAGAGCAGGATGCTGCTCCTCACCCTGGAATCCTTCACTCCAGGTCCCTTACCCTCTTTCTGACACCTACTTGGAGTGTCTATTTTACCTAACTCATTCTTGTCCTTTAAAAGGCAGATGAGGCCTTGACTTCTCCAGGCTTTCTCTGAACTACACCCCCCTCCCCCCCCCCGTCCCAGTCCCAATGCCATGGGACAGTATTTGTTTCTACTAAATTCCACACTCCCCGTGGGCAGAGCTGGTGATTGCCAGGCTCAGAATCTAGTAGAGATGGAGGATGATTTTTAAGTGAAGGAGCAAATGAAATCAGAGAAAGAGGCCCAAGATCCTAAATCAGCAGAATGGGACCAAGTTGTTTTTTAAAACCATGTCCCTCTGCAGGGACCATGAAAGGAGCTGGGGAAGGGAAACAAAAAGACACGTTTACATTTTAGTGTCTGCATCAGATTACCTTAAGAGTTTTCCATTTCTTAAAATAATAACAACAATAATTGAACTAACTCCTCCCTAAGTCTCTCACTTGATAACTGAGGTGAAGGGAAGGGAAAGGAAGGGGGAGCAGGGAAGGACTTGCCTAAGCAAACACATAGAAGCAGGCTGACAGGCCACAAACCCAGGCCTTCTGCAAGGATTTAAAGAGAGAATAAACCTTCCACAAGGATTTCCATTGCTCATTTTATTTCAACAGTCAACTGTCCCCAGAGAAGAAATTGCTGACATCATAGGTGCTTTGGAAGCACCATCCTACTCTGTGAGAACTGCATCAGTGCTTACAAATAGCCTACTTTTTTAAGTTGGCAATCACTATAAAAACACCAAATAATAAAACGTTAATACATTTTTCTTAAAACCAGAAATAATGCCTATAAATGGCTTAAACTTTATGGAGGGGAGGTGAAGCAGCCCAGTGGTCACAATGCTTACTAGTAAAGCCCCTTGGAGAAGGGACGAGGGGCAGTGGCCAGGTAGGCCATGGGAGACAGGGCAGCAGAGACGGACACTCCAGAACCTGCTGTCAGTGCCCCGGTCCTGGCTGCTCGCACTAGCCACTGGATGTGTTGGAAGCTTGATGTTTGTGCTGCCCCCAGCCGGGGGCCAGGCAGGGGCAGAAGGCTGAAATACATGGTGCCTCCTGCCCTGCAGTGGGGTCTGAAGAAATCAAAGAACTCCTCTGAGGGAGAGTCGCATAAAGGGTAGCACAGCCCAAAGATGGTTAAATTCATTCCTAAAAGTGAGTTTCCAGCAGCTCCCCACCCCTCAGAGTCCTGGCCCTCTCCTGATAGCTTCCTCCTCCATTTTCCAGTTCCAGCCTACATCTCAGGATTGAAACTTAGAAGCCACCCTCTTTCCTATCTTGAAATGGGAATTAACTCTATCTTATATCTATCACTATCCTCCTTCCCTGCACATCACTGAACACAGACAAGAAAATCATTGCTGTCACCCCTCCCAATGCCCCATTTTGCTGGCCCGAGGGCCTGGGCCTAGTTGGACTGCTCCTGAGACGATGGCTGGCTGGGCTCACGAGGCACCTCCGCATCCTGGTCATCTGCAAAGAACAAAAGAGAGGCACTGCATTTAGAAATAGGAAAAATTATCTATTTTCAGGTGTAAGTTTTCTACAAGGCATTCTCATCATTCCCAGGCCCTAAAGAGAATTAATTTGCCTTGAATTTGCTAGGTGCCAGGAGGAGGTAATTCTAGTCCTCATATGATACAGGCTCAAGTACAAACTCCAGTTCTGCCTGTCACCAGCTGGTGGCATGAAACAAGCTATCCCAAAGCTCTGAACCACAGCTCCTCCTGTCAAATGAGATGATACCTACCTACCTTGCAACTTCCAGTCAGTGTGGGGATCAGGTGAGACAGTGAGAACTAACTTTCACTAATGTCTTCATTGTTTCAGACTCTGGTTAATCCTCAGAATAACCTCATGAGGTAGGGAGCATTATTAGTCCACTTTTACAGATACTGAAACTGAGGCACTAAGGAATGAATTAAATTGCCCAAGGTCAGATAGCTGGTAAGGGCTGGAGCCAAGGCTTATGCCCAGGCTGTCCAGCACCAGAACCAGCATGCTTCAAGCCACACTAGGCCATCTCTCCAGCTAACAAATCTAAGCATCTCATACACAGCAGGTGTGCAACAGGCCTCAGTTTCGCCTCGGTAAAATGAGAATGATATCACCAGACTAACCTCAGGGGAAGATTGAAAGGAAAAAAAATCCTTGAATGTAAAAGTAACACAACCTAGGGATGGTTAAATTCATTCTGCAATGCAAAGGGCCCTCAAAAAACAAACAAACACCCAAAGCATTTTCACATCTGAAATTTCAGCTGACCTTCACAGTAACCCTATGAAGGGGCCCATTTTACAGATGAGAAGACTAGAGAAGGGTATGTAAGTGACCCAGATCACCCAGTACACCAGTGGCAGAGCTGAGGACAGGGTTTCTAGCTCATGAGGTTCTCTCTCCAGAATGCCCTGAAGAGAGGAATCATTCCTACCAGACCCAAACCAGTTCCTGCTGCTGCTCTAGGCTCAGCATTTGCTGCTTCTCCAGTCAAAGGCCTGGTACCTGTTCTGAGCACACTGCATACACACCTTCCTCTACGTCTTTGTCCATGAGCACTGATAGAGCCAGAGAATTCTGTTGAAATCTGAGCTCTGCCATTTACATCTACAAGAATCCCTTAGGGTTCTATTGGTTTCCCCACTTGAGAATGCGGTCCCACCTCCTTGACACTTGCCTATGGCATTTAGGGGAGGGGTATAAGGAAAGAGCTTATCCCAGGTCTGACACATTTTAATTCTGTTCTCAATTTCCCGTCCACATCTACTTTGACTAGCCTCGCTTTCTCCAGAAAGTCTTCCTGGCTCCCTCACAAACTAGAAGACTGGTGCTCACTTACCAGTGGTCTCCTGGTCCGTATCAGATAGGACAGTCAGCGAGAAAGACGCTGGTGGTGGTGGTGGTGGCAGTGGTGGAAGGAAATGGATCCCAGAGAGGAAGCCTGGTGGGAGGAACTGGGGCTGTGGTGATAGCGGTGGTGGCAGCAGTGGTGGCGGCAGCAGCGGCGGCGGGGGGTAGCTTGGCTGGAAGTCTTCAACTGGCTCCTGCATGGTACACTCAGCAGAGAAGCCAGACAGGAGGTTAGCCAGATGCGCTGATCAAACCTGACCCATTCTCCCAAATGGGGGGGCTCCCATGGGCTAGATCTGCCTATGTGGCCCAAACACCTGGACACAAGGCACTTGAAATGGGGCGTTCAGCAAACATCCACCAAATGATTGAAGGCAAGAAGGAACACAGGCACACCTCATATAAGCCTGGGGAACAGCCATTTAGTCACACTGACTGAGCCTTTCTATCTTTGCTTAGACACATTACCTCATTTCATCCTTATGACCCAAGGAGGGTGGTTTTCTTACCATCCTCATTATAATGATGAAAAACAGGGTCAGTGGAATAAACTACAGCCCCAGGGCCACAGAGCTGATGAGTGACTGAGGCAGAACTGGATCCCAAGTCTACCTGACCCTACTGCTCTGGGCTGGGCCAGGGTCTGAATGCATTCCCAATCACTTGTGGTCCCATTGCCTGGCACATGTAATGACATAGTCTCAAGAGTCAGGGGGCCTTTGCCTGGGTGCAGTGCAGCTGTTACTGAGTCAGAAAAGCTGGGTGACCTCACGAAAAGTGGCTTCAGCCATCAGCCATTCTGTGCTTCTGTTACTTCCTCAGAAGACGGAAGTTAACTCCATGCCACAGGATCTCAAGGCTGGAAGGAAGGGATCTGGAGGGGTGATGACTACATAGCTCAATAGCTCAAAGTTTAACAGAGAAAGACATGAATGTAATAAAAAATAGTAATGAATTTCAGATGTAGTTCCTATTATTTACTTCTCCATCCAGATACTTTACAGCAGCACTTCACAAGCTGTGTTCCGGAGAACCCTGTAGTCCTCCAAGATATTAAGAGCTCTTAAGTGTTCTTTGTCAGGGTAGTTTGAGAAAACTCACATACTGCCTCCACAATGGTGAGTCACATTTGAGCATATTAAAGCTTCGAGGCAGTATGCAAAAATCTCCTTAGATTAACCCAGCATTTCCTAATTTAATTTGACCACAAAGAAGGGAAGAAAGACTATTTTTAAGCACCTACTGTATGCCAGACCCTGTGCCAGGCACCCTACATGCATTACACCTTAGTTAATCTATCAATGGCCCCACAAGATAGGTACTTTTACCCCCGCTGTACAAAGAACCTGAGGTCCTTAGAGGTAGGTGACTTCCGCAGGCCATATAGCTAATAAAAAGAAGTAGGATTGGACCCCGGGTCTGTCCAACTCCAGGCCTGCGATCTTTTGTGGGAAGAGAACAAAGGAAGCAAAGCAGCAGCAGGTGGCACAGAGACAGGAGAAGGTGGAAGACGTCTCTTGGGAGTTTCTGGGAGCTTGGGCACGGGGAGCAAGACAAGGAGGAAAGCATTTCATAGGCTCTTGGGTTTGAAACGGCTTTACAAATAAATACTGGATCCTCTATCCAGACATAAAGGGGGTAGGAGGGGGATTATTAGAGCTTTAATTCCAAGCTACTGGGCCAAGTTTCTCCCTGGATCACAGCTCCTGCCTGGGGCCCGTGGTGGCAGCTCAGGCCCAGAGAAACCAACTGAGATCACACTCTTAACAATGGCCGTCTGGCAGGCCTGTCAATCAGAGCCCTGCTCTGGGCCCCGGGCTCCAGGCTTCTGTGTGAGCAGACGGTGTGTGTGTGCTCCACTTGGCCAGAACCCCTCTCTTTGTGTGGAGGCTAGAGCCACCATGCTGTCCCTGGGCTGCAAGGGGGTGGCCAGCACCCACAGATTTCAGGTGGGGCAGGGTGGTGGTGAGAGTCTTGTTTCCTCTACCTCTGTCTGAGAGACAGGCTTAGGGTAGCAGAAAGCACCTGGGCTCCAGAGTCAGGGGAACCCAGGTATACATCCTGTTTCCGTCACTGACCTTCTGTGCAATTTTGATCCCAGTCCCTCACTCACCAGTTTTGTGACCTTGGACAAATACATAACTTCTCTGAGCCTCCTTCCTCTACTCTACAATGGAATAATAACACATGCCTTGAAGGCTCAAATAAGGGTCAGTGGGCACCCTAGAAATGATCAAGACCAAGGGGCCTGACACGGAGTGGGCACACCAACTGGGATTGAGCATATATATGTAAGAGCAGCAGGGCAGGTGGAATAAAGAGGAACCTGGAAAGCAGTCAGGATGGGACTCACCGAGCCTCCTCCATGGTAGTGGCTGAAGGACACATGCCGGAAGCCCTGCTGCAGGGGGATCCCCAGGCCCGGGGATGGATCCTGGTAGCCCATCGGGAATGAGCGATAGGAATACATGCTGGAGCAGCTGGGATACAGCTTAGAAGGCTCTCTCTCCAGGTACTCAGACCCCACCACAGTATCTGAGTTGATGCTCAGAGAGAGCCCTGAAAAGGAAGGCAATGAGGGAAGTATTAAAAACACAAAGAGCTGGGGGGAAAAGCATCGCAATACTGTCCAAAGACAGCAGTATAGTAAACACTCAGATCCGTTTACAAAGAACTCCCACATCCATTATACTTTTGACGCTCCCTGCTTTTTAAACCTTTCAACCATGTCCCACTGTTCTTAGAAAAAGTCCTCAGCACAGTCATGAAGCCCCATGAGGGCTGATTCCTGCCTTCACTCCAGCCTCCTCCAGTATTATAACCTAGCAGTTCCTTCTTTCTCATCCACCTCAAAGCCTCTGCAGATGCTGTTCCCTAGTCTAGGAAGGCTTTCTCCCCTAAACCCATTTTGCCTTTGAAGTCCTCAGTACTGTTTCTACTCTTCTTTAAGACCACACCTAAGCCATTAACTATCAGAGTTCCATACACTGATTTGTGTGATTCTTTGATTAGTGCTGTTCCTCTCACAAGGACAAGACCTTTGAGGGCAAAGACTCTGACCCCCCCACACACCTTTTCATCACTAGTGTCTGGCACACAGTTAAGTGCTCAGTCTCTGTTCATGGAGAGGGGGAACAAAGGCAGGCACTGTGTCGGTGCAAAGGTATTCTTCTCTTATAGGGTGGCTGTTTCAGATCTGTCTTCCTCATCTAAATTCCCTAGGGACCAAATTTTCCTAGACTACCCCAAAAGACGGAAATGGCCTTCAGGGAGCATCCAAGCCAATTTCCTTAGCACATACAGGAGAGAGACTGACACAGAAAGAAGCAACTTGCCTAAGGTGACAGAGTGAGCAACCCCCAGTCTCCTGACTCAGACTTGTGCTCTTTGTATCACACACCATAGGGAAAACCAACAGGGGTCTGTACTCAAAAACAGCCGTTATTTTGTTGTTGTTTTGTTTTTATTTTATTTTTTAAATCCTCACCTGAGGGTATTTTTTTCCATTGCTTTTCAGACAGTGGAAGGGGGGGTGAGAGATAGATAGAAATACCAATGTGAAGCAGACACATGGGTTGGTTGCTTCCCCCAGGTGCCTGGGACCAGGGGAGCCTGCAGTCCAGGTAGGTGCCTTTGACCTCAACCCTTCAGTCTGCAGGCCCATGCTCTAACCACTGAACCAAACAGGCTAGGGCAAAAACAGCCATTTTTTAAAAGCCTCAGACCTACATGTGACTTGAAGTTTTACTTTAAGAATGAAAGTATAATTTACATTGTTACATAAGGAACAATGTAACTTATACACACGGTGCAAAGGAGAAAAATAGTAACTCAAAGAACCAACTCTCTCCTCCGTGGAGCAGAAAAGCTGTACCATTCCCACCCACGCCCGGGGAAAGAGTGGGAAAGGGTAGAAATGATGTGCGCAGGCGCACTGAGCCAGGGCTCGGCCTCCAGGGCGCACACAGCCGCAGTCACGGTCGAGAAAGCACTTCCGCAGGAAGTCATGTGAGCGGAGCTGCGGGGCCAAGAAAAGAGCGGGAAAAGGCGCGCAGGCGGATGGGAGCAAGGCACAGTGGAACGGAGGGCCTCTGGGAAAAGCCTCCAGCCCTTGGAAATGGGGGGCGGGAGTGCGCAGGCGCGGTGATAATTGCGCTGGCCCACCCACAGAGACGTTCTGGGAGGAGGCGCCTCCGGCCCAAGAAAAGGGCGGGAAGAGGTGCGCAAACGCAGTAGGGCCAATGTCTCTGCAAGAAGAAGCCCCAGGGAAGCGGGCTGGAGGCCATTTTTTTCTTGCAAGATGAAAGGCAAAAATTGTAGCTAAATATTGAAAGCCGTCTGCACCACCCACTCCTTCCTATCTCTTTTATCTTTTTGCAAAAAGGTTCTCAACCCCAATCCGTATTCTGAGGAAGGTTTCTCAAAGCAAGTTTACCTCAGAAAGTACTTTCCCCACCCCCAACCCCGAAGTCCCTCCAGGGACGCCAGCATGGGGTGCGGGAGACTGCAGCCTTGAGAGAAACCCACGGCGGGACAAGGCCGTGTGGGGCCTGGGACTCTTACCGAAGGCGAACGGCGGGCTGGGCACGGGCCGCAGAGGCCTGCGCATCTCCAAGTGGCCAGGGCCTCCCCTGCCTGCGGCCTCCGCCCCGAGCTGGGGCCCTACAAAACCGGGCATGGCCACGGCAGCTCGGTCGCTTGGACCCGTGTGGCCGCGACCGGCCACAACTGGCTGGAAGGCACTAGGGCCCGGGCTTGGGCCGCGCGGTGGTCTCTCCAGCAAGTAGGCGGCCGCACGGCCCTCGGGGCCCGGCTCCACTTCTCCGGAAGCGGCAAGCGGAGGCAGCGGGCGGAGGCTGGAAGCCGGGGCGATAGCCGCGGCCCGGGAGGCCAGCTCCTGGTCCTCTTCGGAGGCCTGCTTCTTGAGCATCTTCTGCGCGGCCATGATCTTCTGGCGTTCGGTGATGAGGTAGCACTTCTCGCAATTGCACTGCTTCCAGCGGCACTTGCCTGCATGGCCCTTGACTGCCACCAGGTAACCGTGATTCCGGCACCGCGAGCAGTTGGGGGTGCGCAGCATCTTGTCGGCCAGCTTGGCGGGGTCTGCCATCGTAACACAACCGCCGCCTCTGGGAGCTGCAGAGCAAGTGAGGCGGGGAGGAGCAGAGCCCCAGAAGTCCCTGGTGCAGGGGACACTGGATACACTTGTAACAAAGTGGTTCTCAGTACATCCCCGGAACTGCAGCAAGACCCTTGCATTTTCCCAACTTCGGGGGGGTGCACAATTTGGAGTTTCTGCGCCTTAATTGTATGCAAGGGATTGAGTTGAGTAAGTTCTACATGGAATGCTATTGCATGTATGTCATCTGGGTTATCTGAAGGTTTAGGCATTTAATTTTCCAAAGTTTCTATTCTTGTTACCCCCGAGACACGGTATTTTGTAACTTCAAAATAGGGGGAGTGATATTCAGTGGTCCACAGATTTAAAGCTCCAGAGGAACGTCGCTCTCAGTAAACCCGTTCCAGGAGAAAAGCATTCCAAGATGAAAACAGTGTTTCTCCTTCCAAAAGCTGCTGCTTCTGCAACATTTCATTTCTCTCCCCTGCAGAGAAGCAGCCATTCACAGTGATGCTTCTAGAATATTCTCAAGAGCTCAGTGCAGAGTGATAGTTGCTCAAGGGTGTGTCCTGTTAGTAGTTCCCATTTAAGAGTCTTGTTGGTATAGGAGTTCATTTCTGGAAGATGGCGTGTTGCTGTGTGTTGATGTCTTCCCAAGTAAAGCATATTTAGAATGCTTTAAAGTAAAATAGGATATTTTAGCATTAGTTTGAATCATTGCTTAACTTTGCCATGAATTTAGTTATACCTGTAAAACAACCCAAATCTTGGGACGCCTAAAAAGCTGGCATAAATTTCATAGTTTCCCAAGGCCATTAAATTACTTCATTTTCTTGTTTGATAGAAAATTTTAACACCCTAGGGTTTTGTGTTTGTTTTTTGTTTGTTTCAGGTCCCAAAAAAGAAAAAGAAAAAAAAGGGGCCACTCATACCCCAAATTGAAAGCTTATAATCATAGAATCAATCATATTTAAGGAGGTAGCTATGGTTAACACCTGATTAAAACATGTGCACTTTAAATTGCCTTTTCTCTGAAACTCTCTCTAGTCGCAGAATAGTAGAAGCTAAGGCCTAATGTCCACCTTTATTTTCCTGTGCCTCTGGTTGCAGCAGAACTATGCATATCTCACCAGCTGCCTGAGAACAGGAAATGTTTGCCACTCTGAGGCTGATTATGTACTGGAAGGCTGAAAAGGGGTTTGTAAAGCCTCTTTTTCTGATTTAAAAAAATATATTCCTATCTTATTAAGAGGGCAGGAGTATATCCTTCTCTATTATTTGGCCCTTCAGGAATTTCACTAGTCATTTTACATCCATTTAAAGAGATCTAGGTTTGTCTCTGCTTTGTTCTAACATCCTCTGTCTTAATTTTTTATTTAAAAAGCATGGTCCCATAGATAAAAGGACAGGCAAGCTCTTTTCTGTCTCTACCCAATTCAAAATATCTAATTTTTTAACTGACCCTGTCATTTGAAAGTGGTACTTAAAAATCATAGTTTCAGTACTTCTGTCAAAAAATCTGGGGCATAAGCTTCATTGTTTTATAAGGTAATTTTCTGCATTATCAAATTAAAATTTTTAACATCAGGTGACATCAGATGATAAGACCTAAAAAAGAAAAGCACTCTCATTTATATTTTATACTTGACCACCCAAGCGCTCTTCATTTTCCTATTAATGATTTAAAGTAAAATCCTATTCAAAGCCAACTATTTGAATTAACATATTTTAGCCTTGTTAACTACAAAATGCTTCCATATTTACTTCATAGCTTTAGGGACAAAATATACCCAAGATGATGTGAATTTGCATAGTGCTTTGAGAACATTAACAAACAACCATATATCTTTTTAATCAGTAGTCACATTGTAAGATGTAGAAACCCCAGGGTTTATACAATAAATAAATCTAAGAAAAAAAGAGACTAGTTTATTTCTCTTCCTTGACAAAAATCTCAATTTGTGTAGGTAAATTCCAACAGAGCTTTATTTATTTCACTCTTGGAAATTGAGGCAAATGGGTAGTTTTGTTTTATTTAGCTTGAGGACTGATTACTTCTTAGGCTGCTGCTTTTCTAATATACACATTTCTTTAAATTGTTCCTTAAAAAGATGGTAACAGATGGTAATGACATATAAGTGAAAAACTGGAAGTCAAAAGGATGGGAGCAATAAGTACACAACATTCTCCTTCCTTCCCCACACCTAAACCTTAGGAAATTTATGTTTAAGAAAGTTTACATCATCCTAAGCAATGGTTTATAAAACAACAAGTTATAGTTGCTGAGGAAATCAGCAGTTTCACTAATTAACTATAAAAGGTCTGGTTTGTGGTCTGACTGACTCCCAGCTTCAGTAGTGGCCCCTTTTCCCTCAGAGTCCCAAGTTTCCTACCTTGAATTGTCTCTTCTCTTTGGTTAATATGGTTGCTATTGGTACTGTTTAATTCATATTCATTTTAAAGAACCCTGTATTATGCAATACATGGGGTATCATTTATAATCATTAAATATTGCATGCACTGTGATGTTTCCTTACTGTTAGCACACAGTAAGGAAGGCGTTTTTTGCTAATAGCAGCTATAACCCAGGTATCTGCTATCTTCCCCTTCTTCAGGCTCTCTCGAGTGAGCAATGAAGTTTACTGAAGATTTTGTAGGGAATGGAGGGGAATGTCACATCCTATAGTCGATGCTTTAAAATCCTGCCTAAGCATTTCTGTTTTCTCAAGATCCTCTTCTGCTGTGCCACACCCATTGGAGAGACACTGGTGTCTTCCCTCTCCTCCTCCTTTCCCTTACCCAGCCTTTCTAGCTTCTCTTTCCTGAATCTTTGAGAACTCTGTAACAGCTGTGACTATCTTATTTTCCTTTATGTCTAGCACAAAATAGACATTCAGTTAATATTTGTTGAATGATTATATGAATCTTGCCTCCCTCTCCTGCCAATGTCAAAGTTATAATTGGCAAAGCAAATCAAGTTGGCTTCAGCCATTTTTCCCAAACATTGAAAAAAACAGAAAGTCCAGAGTGAATAGGACCACTTTCCTGACAAGCAGAATTTGGGGGAAAACTTTGGTTCCTTAAATTCACCCCTATTCCTGATGTTTTTATAACAGCAATAGTAATAGCTAGCACTGTGTCTATATGTGCCAATAATTCTTAAGTCCTTTATGTGTATTAATTCATCTAATCCCCACACCAACCCTCGAAGGCAGGTGCTATTATTTTTACCCTTATTTTATACATAAGAAATTGAGGTCTAGAGAAGTTAGGTAACTTGCCCAAAGTTTTACAGCCATTAAATGGCAGAACCATGATTAAAAACCAGAAAATCTATCCTCAAATTCCATGTTCTTAACCATATATCTGCTAACTCAATATTTCTTTTAAACAAACACAGTGCTCTCCTTAAGAAAACTTTGGTGAATAGAAATGTCTGTTGTATTATATGCTCCATTACAGTTGGGGCAAAAAGGGGTGAATGTGGTAGCAGCCTGGGGAAAGTTTGTAGGACACCCTGCTTACTTGTTTTCCTCCACCCATAGTTGATATTTATTGAATACCAACTATGTGCTAATCATAAGGGACACCGAAGTATATAAAAAGACAGGATCCTACCTTTAGGCATACATTCTAGCTGGCAAACCATACAGTAAATAATTCCAAATGAAAGGGGAATGGCAGGGGTAGAGGAGGGAACAGGATACTATGTGAGTCCTAACCTGGATCAAGAAATTAAGGAAGACTTCCTTGAAGGGCTGATTTCTAAGCTGAGGTCTAAAGGTTGAGCAGGAATTAGCCAGGTACAGGATCAGGAAAGGTGTGTTTCTGACAGAGGGAACAGCATATTCGAAGGCCTGCTATAATACAGTGAGGTCAGGAAACTGGAAAGAGATGAGGTGTAGAGGTTAAGCAGTAGCCAGGTCTTGGAGGGAATCTTTGGGGAAAAAGATAGGAGTTGCTCTCTAAGACTAAGGAGAGAAAATGACATGGCAAGAGCCAGCCAAACTAGAATCCACATATCCAGACTTCTATTCCCTGCCCTTGGTTTTTCTTTCAGAAAGTGGAACAATAAGTAACTAGGACTTGCATAGGTATTGCATTATTAAAATGGAGTTGAGTGGGGGTTTGGGGAGATGGGTGGCCCAGGTGGGGCACATAGTCAAGGTTAATTATAGCCCTGAACTAGTTCAATGGTAGACAGGATTGTTCCTCCTAACCCTTGCTGACTGATTCATATGAGCCTCCTAGGAATCATAAAGAGGCTAGGCACAAAGCAGCAGTGATGGAAGACAAAGGAGTGAGAGAAAAGAAGAGATGAAATCAAACAGAAAGCAGTTGAAGTGGTTATATATAGGTAAAGACTGGAACAAACAATTATGTGGAGCAGATAAAAAGTACAACATCAGGGCAGAGAGGGCATGCTCAAAGTGATATTGTTAGCTGAATTAGACTCAATAGTACTGATATTTGTTTGGTTTTGTTTTTACTTGCTAATTTGATGAAAAAAGTATTTTTACACACAGAAACGTTCACAAAATATATATTAGAATATGTGTACTTTTGATAGTACTATCAAATTTCTGTAAATATCAAGAATTTTTTATCTTAAAAGATACAAGGCACATGTCCTGTAAATACATTATTAAAAGGGAATAATAGCTTTAATATCTCTGTTCTTTGTTCAAATGCAAATTCAATTTAACACAGCATGTATAAATTTAATGCCAATATATGCAGGGCACTATTTCCTAGTAAAATTAAGAGTCAAAAAGAACAAAGGAACAAAGAAAATTAAATTTAATCTCCCTTTTTCTATGTATGTTCATTATCTAGTTTCTTAGAACACTAAATTCCTATTTATTAAGAGAGAAACCATTAAATTCCTATTTATTAAAAAGAGAGAATGAGTGAGAGAGTGCCCAGAATTCCCCCCTGAATTCTGCTTTTATGAAAATGGCAAGCAGATATCAGGAATTTATCTTTCAAGAGACCGTTTCATTTTATGTCACAGAGTCAGTAAAAACTCAGTCCATGTTACAACTATAAACAGATGGCAAGAAAAACTGCTCTAGAGACAGGCAAACTGGGTGAGAGCCTGATCAGTACTTATTAGCTGTGTTACCTTGGCTAAATCACTTAACTTCTTTGGGTCTCAGTAGTAGTAACAATAGTAAAAATATCTGTACATGGTACTGCAAATTCCAGTGCCCCACATTTATTCCAGTTAATATTTCATGAATGCTTACAGCTTTGCAGGCATGGTCTCATTTAAACTACAAAACAACATCTATAAGGGAGGTACTTTTATTGTGTCCATCTGACAAATGGTAAAACTGAAGCTTAGAGAAGTTAAGAAATTTCTTACCCAAGGTGTCTAGGAAGTGGCAAAAACATGTATGAATAGTCTCCAAGCCTGTATTCTTAACCACTACACTGTATTACCATCATTTAGTTATTTCATTTACTTTATAAAGATCTCTAGTTCTTGTGGAATTAATGAGATAATGCATTTAGAATGCCCGGCACAGTGTCCAGTATCTGGCACATGGTTAGCATGTAGTACATGGTATCAAGGAGGAGAAAGGGGAAAAGGAATGGGAAATGAAGAGAAAGAAGTGGTATCTATGATTTGCCCAAGGCTACCTCCAACCAAAAGATTTGCTTAAGGTGCACAGTCTTTCTGGGGAGAGTCAGGCTCTCCACCCATAGATTAAGCCCTAAACTGTCCAATACCATAGCTATTACCCCCATGTGGCTATTGACCACTTGAAGTGAGGCCAATTCAAATTAAGATGTGCTGAAAGTATAAAGTACACATCAGATTTTAAAGACATGTTATGAAAAAAATTAAAGTATCTCAATAACTTTATGTAGATTACATATTGAAGTAATGATATTTTGGATATTTTGAGTTAAATAACACTATTTTTAATGTGTTTTTTAGTTTGTTTATTTTTTAGTTTTTAAATGTGGCTACCAGAAAATTTTAAATTACATATATGTTTTGCATTGTATTCTATTAGACAGCACTGAACTAGAGACCTGGCTGCACAGTCCTCCTTCGACTTTCAAAGACCAGGTTTTCAATAGCAGCTCAAATTCAAGCTGTTATACTGTTGCCATGGGAAATATACCACCTTCCCAGGTCCTTTCCTCATGTTAGTTAGATTACCTTCACTAACTTGAATGTACTCTGCAATTTAGGGCCTTTCTAATGGAATCACAACACTGTCTCATGCTTTAGAAATGGAAATATTTATCTAACTACTAAATTATGTTAGCTAGAAGGACCTAATAAAACTCAGTTTGCATTTTGAACCTTCAAATGCACTGATGTTATTTTTATAGGAATATATTCATATTTATCTTATTAGGTAATTACCAGTAAAATAATGTATAAGCTAGAAATAAAAGAAGGATGTCATATACTAAGGTTACACCATTCCTGTGATACATAAACCATCAGATTCTCCTAAGATCCCAACCAGAGGGCATGGGTTGATTATTTACATACTGCTTGATAAATGTAGTCCTTTGGACATTTAATATTTTAGGAACTCTAGAAAATTAATAAAAAATTATTTGATTTATGCCCTTCTTCCCCAGAACCCACCCCAGGTAAACCATTACCACTAGGAGCACTAATGTTACTTTGCACAAATAATTCCCTAAACAAACAAACAAAAAAGGCATGAGGATTTCTTATGAACAGTTTTCATCTAATCATGCAGGATCATTACGTACCACAACATTTTCTTTAAACGTGGTTACACTTAGTTTAATGAGTTTGGAGATTGTTGCTTTTTCCCCTTTAACTTGCCAGGAATATTTATTTTAGGAGACAGTTTAAGGAACTCCGTAATTCCCAATCTGTCAGAGTTTTACAAATAAATCCCAGTTGAATGCCTGTCATTGTTTCCAATCTGGTCAAGAAAAAAGAAAAAAAAAGTATACAATTCATCAGAATAATTAGTTGATTGGGGTTAAATAATTCTAGGGATAAACATTTGACCCCCTGGCACATCATAAACCTCCTGGAATGAGAAAGATGATAAATGTACAAGATTTAAAATGGTCTTGATACACCCTGAACATTATTGCAGGCATGTGGGACACATTTAGATAAGTTAAAACCAAGTGTGGGTTTAGAGTTTAGCATCTTTGATCATTGGTTTACTAAAGCTTTATTGCTTTGGCGTGAGGATAGGGGAGCATGGAGAAGCCTGGAGAAAGGAATAGTGGCAACAGTGCCCCCTGCTGCCTGATGGTCACCTTCCCTAAATTTCAGGGATTTTTTGAGGTATGGTACCCTAGGCGATGATGAAACTATTAAGTATAAGGAAGTCAGGAAGGAAAGAACTAACATTCATTGAGGGCTACAACACTGCAAGTACTGTGCTATAATTTAATTTAATAATAATATGAATTTCATTACAAATTCAGGAAAGACTAGGATAAAGTTTATAGATGAAGAAACTGAGGTTCAAGAAAGTTAAATAACCTTTACAAGAGTCATAGCTAGATGTGGAATAAGCCAGGATTTGGACCCAGGTATGCCTAGCTCCAAAGCCAGTGATTCTTATACTGTGGTATGCTGGCAGTGACAAGTGTGTGGGCACAGTTCAGATTCCTAAAAGTATAGTGACCAAACATTTTGATTTGCCTGGGATTGAGAGGGTTCAGCGACACTGGACTTTCAGTGTGATAGCTGGGAGAGTCCGAGGCAAGCCTTGTTGAGCTGGTCACCCTAGCTGGAATTCAACTGAATAAGGAACCAGGCTGGAAGGGTTATTTTGGGGGGGAGGGAAGAAGGTTGTCCAGTTGTCTGTCCTGTTCTTCTCTGTGCCACAGGTGAGCAATCTCTCTCCTACTTGTTTTATACCATGACACATCTGGGGCATTGTCAAAGAAGTTTACAATTCTGCCAGTTATGACTTCTTCAGTTCCTGTCCTAAGTCATCAAAGTCAGTTGGAATTTCATTAACTGGAGGGAAAGAGCAGAGACTGTGGCATCACAGAAATATGAGTTCTATGAGGATTAAGGAAGGCCAGAAAAGGGAGGTAACATAATCAACATTTATAGAATATTCATTTATGTACACAGGGCACAGGGCTAGGTATTGTGTGCACATTATCTCTTCTTATAATATCCCTAAAAGGTTATAATTAACCCTAATTACAGATTTTTAAATGAAATAAATGAAGCTCAGAAAGAGCTAAATAATTTGTCTGAGGTCACACAGTTAGGAAAAAAAAAAAAAAAAGTGAACTCAGAATTTATTTCTGCCCAAAGCTATGACTTTTTCCACTATATCATAGTGTATGACACATAGTAGTGCTCAATAAACATTGAGTTCCCCTTCCCATTAAGTTCCTAATAACTTATATTTAATAATCTTAATGTTCTTCATTTGCTTTTCAAAATAAAATAACATACCAAAAACTATATCCTCCAAACTCTTATGATGGGTATAGAGATTCATGATGGGAGATGAAGTTTCCTGCTTAAGCTCAGAGAATAATTCAGGTAACTACTCCAATTCACTCTCACTGATGAGTTGGCCAGTACTCACTGAGACTAGACAGAACACTGAACAATGAGATGAAACATAAACAAAGTAAGCAATGCTTTTACAGGTTTGTCTGAAGTACTTCCTACACTGTTTTTTTTTAATGGCAATTTACCAGTCTAGGTTAAATACAAATGAATGTCAGGCATACTACTTAAATACTGTAATTATCAGAAAAACACAAGAGAAGTGGGTTAATAAAGGAAAGTTTTCTGGCATACATGCTTTGCCCCTGATTCTGAAAGACAATTTGAAATGGCAGAGGAAAGTGGAAGGACACACGCAGATACATGGACAGGAATAAGGACATCTTGCATATATATATTTGTGTAATGGGAGTGGAGACACCATTAATGGGCCTAAGTATTTATGGCCCATTAATCAAATACCCTACATGTAAATTAAAATGTGATGAGAAGGAAGCGAGTAAATATGATATAGAGATAAAAAATGTCTGCCAGATACTTGAACAGGCAGAGGTTCTGTTAGCAAAGAGGAATAGGGAATTGGCTTTTGGGTCGACAACACTGTCTGCCACGTCATATCTATAAAATGGAAAGAATATCTGTTGTGTATGGTTGTTTAAATCACCTGGCAAACAGTATGTACTCAAGAAGTATTTGCTCTTGTTTTATCTGAGCACTCTATGATTCTGTTTTAGAGCTTATGAAAATTCTGTTTGGGGACAATATGGAATATTATTAGCTCTGCCTTGGTATATTTATTCAAAATGTGCCTGGCACATAATAGGAACTTAATAAAAATCTGTTGAAAGAATGGATGAATATATTTTAACTCTCTTCAAGTATAACAAAAAAGAGAACATAAAAGTCTCCATGTGGCCCTGTGGAAAGGTTCTACTTTTTAACTCAAATTAGTAGGAAGAACACAGCAAAAGTGAAATAATGATTTCAAAACATAAATGTTGCCCTGTATTACATAAGTGCCAAGGAGATAAACTTCATAGTGGTGGATGTGTTCACTGTAATGGCAAAACATTCTTCTAGGCTATTTTCAGTTTTTACAGATCGTATGGCTGTATTGCAGTCAGGTTACTGAACTAGGAATTGTCCGAGAAAATTTTGATCCTAAAGATTCCTAGGTGGTTTTCTTCAACTTCTACATTTTATTTCACAATATTTTAATGGCACAGAACAAGTATCTCATACAAATGAGATAAAGTGATTTGACCTCTGTTTTCATAAAATAGCCAGTGATCTGTATTATATGCCAGCAAACTGTACAAGTTGTACCTTTAGGAAATAGAGGCCTAAGTAAATGGTAGCTGCTATTATTACTGTAGTCCTGCTCCTTGTTTTCTGTAAACTCTATTTTTGATAGAGTTGAGCATTTCCCAAAATATGCTCCATGGAAGATTATGTCTGTAAAATGTGAATAGGTATCATATAAAAAAGGGGGTTTAAGATCCAGTAAAATTAGGAAACCCTAACTATGGAACTTCTCTTTAATATGTTCATGTGCCCTGTGAATCTCCAAGAGGACGCTGTAGTGCAGTGTTTCTCAACCTTTTAGTCATTATTGGCCCTCCTTCCCCAGGAGCCTTTTTAGACATTTTTTCTAATCACTCCTTTCTGTCCCCCTTTCCTTCCCCTTGCCCCAAATTAAATACTAAGAAATGAGATTTTGTTGGGTAGAGTTGAGTTTTGTAGCACCACAAACTATTGTACTAAATTTTTTGCCCTCTAATTGTTCCCTTATAACTCAAGGAGAGTGTCTTTTCTTTAATACTGAACTTCCTGGTGTTAAAAGATAAACTGAAACATATTTTTAAAATTTTTAAGTTTATTTGAACAAAAATCTAATCCAATCAAGTAGCACCAAATGGGAAATAGTTAGAAGTGCTCCACTGACAGGAGCTGGGGACAGAGAAGATGCCGAAGGAAAGCAAGGAAATTATTTGACTGGCTATAGCTTCAGTGGTTGCCTTATTTGGGGAAGCCTCACTGGCTGCTTGCAGCTGGCTGCCTTCGTTGGCTGTCCTTAGGTTTCAATTTCTTAACCTTGAGGAGTTTACAGACGTAGGTTTTGGTTCTCTTATGTAGCCTACTAGGGCATCAGAACCACCTCAATCGAATGCCCTGCTCATTTAATTAATTTAACACTTGTATGAGACTACAATAAGGAGATGAGTTCAATAAAATTTGTTGAGACAGTTTGTATCTGCCTCTGCTCTGGCCATCGTCCCTAGTTTGTGGCTAGAATTTTATACCAGCCATGTTTAAAAATTATGGTAAAATACACATAATGTGCACTAATCCTCAGTGTACAGCTTGATGAGTTTTCGGAGTTGTATATATAACTAGTTCGGTATTTAATTACTGAATTCTTGATCAGAGAAACTTAAATTCTTGACCTCCTGTCATCCACATACCGTGGTTTTCAAACTTTAGTGAAGTTTAATGAAGGATACACCTAAGCGAGCTTATTAAAATTGTATATCCCTACCCTCAGGAGATTCTTATTCAGAGGGTTTGGGATATAATCTAGGATTTTAAATAAAGCGTCCCAGGTAATTCTGATGGGACACACTTCTGAAAATCACTGGCCTCCCTACAGAGTAAAAGTCAAAGTCCTGAACAAGGCAGTAAGGCTTTTCCTAATTTGACCCAATTCTTTTTTTTCCAGACTCCACCCTTGCTGGTTTCCACCCTGTCCAATTCCTCACTCTCCTCCACAGGTCGTGCACTCAGGGTTACCCCTATCTGGAATTACCTTCCTGTTCCTATGTACAGGGCAGATGCCTCTGCATCCTTCAAGGCTTAGCCATGCTGTCCTCTCCTCTGGGAAGTCTTCCTAACCTCATCAGGCAGAATCGGTTGCCCCCTCATTGTTTATCCAGAACTTTATTCAAACTCTTGTTACAATACTGACCACACAATACCTATTTTTAAAAAACCTCATTGTTCGGAAGTAAGTAGCAGCATGTCTAGCTCTTTCCTAATCCCCCAGCTCTGCACAGTCCAGCCCACGGTGGGTGACGAACTGAGCGCGGGCCACCGATGTGCACTTGGAGCCGCTTGGTTCTCCCTTTCCAGGCCAGTGAGACGGCAGGCCCCCTCTGGAGAAGACAGGATTTCTGACTTATTTCATAATATCGAAAATCATGGCAGGGACTCAGTAGTCAATGAAAAAATACCTAAGGAATGAAAATAATCCCCACCCCCTCCACCCTCAGTTTACCTGCATGCTTCTTAAGCCCTCACTAAGCTCTTGGAGGGAAAACAGGAATGAAGTATGAGTGCTGGGGCGAGGAAAAGGCCACCCCCACCTGCCAGATGGGAGTATTATGTAAGGCCTGAAGCCTCAAGGCAGGGCCTCCAGCGCCAGGTTCTTAGTTCTCTCCGCCGGTTCCCCCAATAGAATACTGTTGCCATGGAGATGGCCATTGCTTGAAGTGGGCACAGCTGGGTGAGGGCCCCAGAAAGGCCTCTCAGGAAGGCAGCGGCGCATGGCGACCCTCCGCCCTCTCGACAACCTCCTCATCTATTTACTCGCCTATTCCTGCGTTTACTCGTGTTTGTACCTGTTAGTTTACTTTTTTAGCATCTTCATGGAGGACTAAGTAACAGGGCGGCCACCTGGGCACGGGAAGCCTCACGCCCGCCCGAGGAAGACCCAGGTACCGCGGGCCGTTAGCAAGAGGGGCTGAGGGGCGGGGTTCCAGCCGTTACCGGAAGCCCCTGCGCCGGAAAGGGTGAGGGAGGGGCGCAGTGCAGTCCCGGGGGCGAAGGGCAGGGCAGTTCTCCTACTTAAACTCTCGCGAGGGGCTTCGGCCTTCACAACCCTGCCGGTACGCGCTGCGCCTGCGCCGTTGAAGCGTTGGCAGTAAACCCGTGGGTGCAGGCTGGGTAGCGGGCTCTCCCTGACCGTTGGTTTGGCGGGCGCGTGGGGGAAGTTCACTACGTACGCGCACCTGTGCCGCGGCCGCTGAGGGAGGAAAGAGCCCAGGCTAAGGGACTTGTGTGGCGAGACGGAGAGTGGCCATGTGTGACTGCGACGATGACTGTAGCCGAGACTTGCAGGCAAGAAGCACGCGCGGAAGCAAGGGGACTGCGGCGGCCTGGGAGGAACAAAGCTACGAATACGGCTCTACCAGATACCTGCTGCTGTGCGGCCTGGGCGGGATGTTGAGCTGCGGCCTGACGCACACGGCCATCGTGCCCCTGGACCTGGTCAAGTGCCGCATGCAGGTGGACCCCGGCAAGTACAAAGGTATCCTGAGCGGCTTCGGTGTAACGGTGCGGGACGACGGGCTGCGCGGCCTGGCCCGAGGCTGGGCCCCGACCTTCTTTGGCTACTCCATGCAGGGCTTCTTCAAATTCGGCCTCTATGAGGTCTTCAAGATCCGCTACGCGGAGCTCCTGGGCCCGGAGAAGGCCTACCAGTGGAGAACCAGCCTGTACCTGGCCGCCTCGGCCAGCGCTGAGTTCTTCGCCGACATGGCCCTGGCGCCCATGGAGGCCGTGAAGGTCCGCATCCAGACGCAGCCGGGCTACGCCCGCACGCTGCGGGCTGCGGCCCCCAGGATGTATGGCGAGGAGGGCCTCTGGGCCTTCTACAAAGGCGTGGCGCCGCTCTGGATGAGGCAGATCCCCTACACCATGATGAAGTTCGCCTGCTTCGAGCGCACCGTGGAGGCCCTCTACAAGTACGTCGTGCCCAAGCCCCAGAGCCAGTGCACCAAAGCCGAGCAGCTCGCCGTGACCTTCGTGGCCGGCTACGTCGCTGGCGTCTTCTGCGCCGTCGTGTCCCACCCGGCCGATTCCGTAGTTTCCGTTTTGAACAAAGAGAAAGGCAGCACAGCCTTTGGAGTTCTCCGCAAGCTGGGGTTTGGGGGCGTGTGGAAGGGCCTGTCCGCCCGCATCATCATGATTGGCACCCTGACAGCGCTGCAGTGGTTCATCTACGACTCTGTCAAGGTCTATTTCAAGCTGCCTCGCCCTCCGGTCGCTCAAGCGCCAGAATCCCACGGGAAGCAGAAATAGGTGTGGATATTGCCAAGTGTTATAGCCCCACCATTGGCCCGTATTTCGATCCAGTGGGAGGACTGCTTTCAGACATTATTAGTGTGTAAAACGTTAACGTTTTTGGAGAGGGATTTACTATGCAGTCCTAGTTCTCTTTAAATGATTCCTTTTCGACAATCCAAGGGGATTGCAACCGTTTGATTTGGGGGTTTGAACCATTATCTTTCAAGAGCGGGCATGGTTGCTTTAACTCAATATATTGTTTTTCAACAATTATAGGGGGGGGGATCTCTTAACAGGAATTAATGTTAGGTAATTTCATGTCTCTACATTGTATCTCCTTTGATTCACCATTCCATGGAGATTGTCCAAGCATCACTGCTGAATAGCCTGCTGATGAGGTTTTAAGGTCAGCACAACTATGCAGGAGAGGGAACAAAGTAAAATTCTGCTACATGGTATTCATCTCAATAGAAACCGTGCACCTATTGAGTAGATACAGGGTTCATTCTATATTTCCTGTTCATGTCAGTTACAGGTAAAAATTATTAAAGGTTAAATTGTGGCTTATAGTGCTTGATAGCTTAGAATGTATTCATTGTTTTCAGAGACATGACATGAGACGATCAGCATTTTTTCATTTTGCTTTGTCCAGTTCTCTTCCTGATGTTGCTAGTTAGGACATAGCTCTCTCCAGGAAGTGCTACAATTGGATCAATGTGAAAACCAAAATGGGAATAAATATGTAAAGAAAAGCCTCTGTTCTCTATTATTTCTTCTGTATAATTCAGCTTTCAACAGCCATACATCCAAAGAAGATCATACCATCCTAACATTAACACACACACAAAACCCTACAAATTCCAACTATTTTTTATTGAATATTAAAGAATGGTTTTGGTGACTTGGGAAGGAAAAAATCTCACTTTTAATGTAACAAATGCCATTCATTTAATTTGGTAGATATTTCTGTGATCTTTGTAGTGATTGAGGTTCATAAGGCACATGTTCAGTTTTCTGTAACCTTCACATCTCTGGGAAAATTATAAAACAAGTGAAATTCTGTGAATTAGAGATGTTTGTAAAATGTGAATAAGAAATAAACATTACATTTGATATAATTTACCAAAATGTTACATGATTGCCTTAACAATATGTGTTAAAGACTACAAACTTAGAATATGTTAGTGTTCCAACTATGTGATAAGTTGCTTAATGGTTAACAGAAGTTAAAAAGTGTCTAGATTTAAGTAAGTATGTTTGAACTGTCATGGTTGGATAATAAAGAGCTTGGAGAAAATAACTTGTGAATGAGGTGGAATTAAATTTATATTTAGTGCTTCTATTTTCTTTATTTTGGGGGAAGATGCAGGGGAAAGGTAATTAGCAGTTAAGACACATTACCTTTTCATAAGTGGTTAGTGTTCAGGTTTATTGAAAATAATAGTTTTCAATGAAGAAGAATGATAAACATTTCAAGGAACTAAACTGTGCAGGTTCATTTTTGCAAGACTTTAAAACAAATATATTTCCATCTAGTGTAGTCTTGTAAGCTGTAGGAAGTTTCTTTGGTCAACAATTTATTAACTAAAGTATTTTCTCTCAGTAATATAATTTAGGGGATTACTGCAAAATCTATGGGGTTTCAAAGTAGTAAGAGACCACTTGTTCTGGTGTGTGGGTATTTCATGATTGTTCTGTTAACAATACCAGATAATTTCTGTGTATAGGGAAGTATAATCTAAGGAGAACTGTTTGCCATGATTCTGACGGTCATGGACATGGTCAAGAAAATGGGCTTGCTTAATTTGTGTCAACAGTTTTCATGTTTAGTCACCAGATATCTTTTCACCATTTTTTGTTTGTGGTAGTTTACAAATGTTTGAATAAATAGGGACCAGGACAACTAACAAGAATAAAAGGTAATTTAAATAAAGAAAATGTGAGCTCAGAATCACTAGGAATTTTTTCCTAAGTTATTCCTTTGGGACAATTTAAATTTTTATTCAGTGCTTTACCTTGTTTATAATAACCACTCTGTGAAATCATGCATTTCTATTAGAATTAGAAAAGCCATAGTATACATCTTGTATTGTCAGACATACTCATTTTCTCATAATCTCAGTCATTGTAGTGGTCCATTTTATATACTCAGAGGCTAGGTAACTTGCTCAAAGTCAGATAAGTGATAGAGTCTGAATAAGGGTTCGCATTTTTATTACTCTAGTCCAACTTTTTAACCAATGACTATCCTTTTCATAAATTGCTTTTTATAGTACCTCCAAATTACTTTTTTTTAATTTTTCTATTTGTATATACTATAAACTTTCCTAACCTTTCACTAATGGAAAATTTGTACTGTATGTCTCAATTGTGAAAAACCTATGTCATAATTACTTAGAAGTAATCAAACTGCAAAATACTTAAATACATTTAATTTAATATTTAAATTATTTTCCACACCAGGTCAGTGTCTCAGTCCTAACTTAAAGGAACTGATGATCATAAAAACTGTGCTTTTTAAATTTTTTGAAAATTGTGGTACTGCCATTTTAACAAGAGGATTTATTCTATCACATTTTCTTTTTTTTCCTAATCTTTAGTTCCTATGGCTAAAAAAGCTGGCTTAGGTTATTTATTCCCCCAGATGCTGATTAAAGTAGCTTTTTCAAGCTCCTTTACAAAATGAAATTAATTTTATGATAGGGCACTGTAATCTCATCCATTGATCTGTCCTTTGAGAAGTGAATAGAGAGAGTAGGTAAAATCTTGAAAAACAAAGGCCATACTTACATGTTAGTACCACACCGATAAAGACAGAAAACAATCAAGGATTAATGTTATGAGTATTTTTTTTTTTGCTATACAAGGGCGTCCTTAGGAAGTATTTCTTTTGAGCCTGTCAAAGGCAAGAATAATCATAGAAGTCAGATGATCACATTTTTATGGGCAGCCATTCAATTATAGTATGCTTGTTTTATGTGGTCTTAAAGATCAATGCTTTTTTTAAATCATGAGCAAAGAACTGTTTGAAAGGAAATTTCAGTTTCATTATTATTTACAAGGCCTTATTTTGTTTACCTGAATGCTACTATTTGGGTGGGTGGGTGGGTGAGTAGGGAAGGTACTAACAATGTAATTAAAATTCAGGTTTGTGTGTGTGCGTGTCCATTTTGGTTACCATATTTTGAGACCTTTAGTGATAAGAGTATCTAAAATTTTAGAGGCAATCGGTAATTCTGCCCATGTCCACCTATTAACGCTATAGATCAACATCTACCATGTGCCAAGCACTGTGCTATGCAGAAGGGTTTTTGTAGTGAGCATAATACAGTTGACCCTCGAACAACATGGAGGTTAGGTGTGCCCACCTCCCATGCAGTCAAAAAATTCATGTATAACTTTTGACTACCTCAAAGCTTAACAGCCTACTGTTGACTGGAAGCCTTACTGATAATATAAACTGTCAATTAACACACATGTTGAATGTTATGTGTATTATATACTGTATTCTTATAATAAAGTAAGCTAGAGAGAGGAAAATGTTATTAAGAAAACCATAAGGAAGAGAAAATACATTTGCAGTACTTATTGAATAAAAATACGTGTATGAGTGGATCCACGTCGTCCAAACCCATGTTGTTCAAGAGTCAACTGTACATGGCTCTGCCCTTGTGGGACTCACAGACTAGTAGGAAAAATAAATTACAGTTATGCGAAGTGCTGCAAAGAAGTACAGGGTGTTTAAGATTGTACATCCAAGCGATGTCTGAGATGAGACCTGAAGGATAAGCAGAAGTTCGACTGGCCTAGAGAATGCACGTGGCAGTGGACACAGTGTGTGCACCTGCCCTGAAGAAAGACCAAGCCTGATGGTTTCAGGGAACTGAGAGAAGTTCCGTTTGGCTGGAGCCACTCAGCTGCAGAGAGGATGGTATGAAATGAAGAGAGAAAGGTAAACAGGAAGGGGATCGCTCTAGGCTTTGCAGTTCATTCAGTTCAAGTTAAGACTAGCTCTGCAAAAGTAAACTCCTGGCTCTGACATCGTCGTGTTAAATTTCATACCAATGAGTAAGAAAAATCTACCAAGTTGTAAAGTCTGGAAATTGCCTTTAAGGAATGAAAGCGATCTTAATCTTCAGAGATGCAGAGATGTCTAAATTTGGGAGAATCATTTCACAATGTGAGAAGTTGAGCTACCAACAATTTTGCCCTTTATTGTAAAGAAAAGGAAACATAGATTTTGAAAAAAGCGAGTATGTGGTGTGTAGAGCATACAAGAAAAATCTGTTAACCAAAATGTTCAGGAATTGGTGGTTTTACTTAATCTTAACTGCAGGGTAACCAGAAATCCCCTTTTGTTTTCAGTTCTTGATGAATTTTTGTCTGTCTGATTACTTGTCTTTTACAATATGCTGAATATGATTAATAATTTGGGGACTTACAGAGCCACATAGCCATCAGTCATGAAAATCAATGCTTGTTGTATGGTGCCATGGCTGTGGAAGGTGCAGGGCTTTTGGATGGGTGTACAGTGACCCTAGTGGATACGGACGTGAGTATGTGTGTGTTTAATCTTCAGTGTTAGTTGGAAATCTTGTCATTTGCATCTTTGCTGAAATATAAAGTGAAGAAAAAATCTGGTTTACTTTAAGATTATTTATTATCTACTGGATGATATTACATCTATCATGCTAGATCTTTCACTCATCTTGTTGTATTCCTACTTTGTGTTGTAGAAGGCTGTTTCAAAAATTAGTGATTTCATCTGTAAATTATACGTAGTCCTGTGAGTTTACCACGCTGCTCCAAAATGGTAGGCTATATCTAAGAAAATTATATTCCTCAATGAGTATTTTTAGTGTACGTCAGTGTATCTATCTTTCCTGCCATAAAGAAATAAACCATGTTTTTAGAAAATAGTAGTAAATTTTGTTATTCTAGAAAGACATGATGTGGGTTGAAAGAACTCTGCCCCTCTGCAAGGCTGGTAATTCACATACACATAATTGTTAGTCTTCAGACATGAATTGGAGCTGCTGACAGGGTGATTGTCCGTTTGTAAGAGGGTGGATGAAAACCTGGCAAAGAACCACAGTCCTTTCATCTCCCAATAGCATTTGTATTCTAGCTGTAGTTATGTCTTATTCCCAGATATGAGGATTCATTGCTGTAATCATTGTCTTTTACCTCAGTGTCTCTCCCCATCCTTACCAAGAATATAAAGCTTTATCGCTGTGTTGAGTCAGTGCCATTCATCTTAGTTTTCTGTTGTGTTTTGAAACATTTGATCTTTTAGATCATTACCTATTTCTGTAAATGTTACTAATATTTCTAACAACCATTTACTGTGCCAGGTATTGTGCTGAGTATTTTACAAACAACGTATCATTTATTTACAACCATCTTGTGAGGTTGGTATTTGTATAAGGATTTTTTTTTTTTGGAGGGGGGGGCTGCAGCCAACACAAAACCCAATGCACAACAGGTTAAACCAAAAAGACATTTATTTATTGCTAACAGGAAATCTGGAGATAGTGGACCAAAGTTGTTAATAGATCAGTGTTGTACCCAAAAACCTAGGCCCTTTCAGTCCTTCTGCTCTGCCATTTTTAGTGTGTCAGTGTTGATTCCTCTCATGTTCAAGAGATGGCTGCTGTAACACCAAACGTCACGTTCCAACCACAGCATCCAGATCAGGGAGTTTGTGCAGGGCAAAGGAAGACAGGCTTTCTCTTCATGTGCTTTATTAGAGAGGAAAATCTTTCTCAGAAGCTTCTGGAAGATTTCCCATTTGTCCAGAGGTAGGTCCCATAGTTTCCTGTAGACCCTGTAAGCCAGTCACTGACAACAGGTATGGAGAATTTAGATCAGTGTAGCATTTGCTGGGATTAGGTACATCCAGACCTGAACAAAATCAGGATTTGTTGTTGCTGTTGCTGTTAGCAGGGAAGAAAAGGGACATGGCTGTTGGGCAGGCAATCAGGGCCTGCCCTTTTATTCTTATTTTACAGGTGAGAAAACTGAGGGTCAGAGAGATTAAGAAGGTAAAACTGTAGTGATGAGACCAGGATTTAAACCAGACCTGTCTGCCTCCAGAACAGTTTGCTTTAGCTTAGAACTTACTATGAGGCAGAGCTGCTATAGATCATATCAAAAGGGATTTATTACTAAAAGTGTCAGGAAAACTGCTTTCTAACAGAGACAAATACATAATAAAGTATTAAAGCCAGGAATCTCTGGACAATGGTGATACATAGGTAATGAGAAATGATTAGTTAAAAATGTTGCTATCATGCCCTGAAAAAGAGAAAATAGCTGAGAAGAAAACACCCAGAGACAAACATCTTAAAAGAAAGCAAATGTTTCTAATCCTTTTTTTACAGTCATCTTCAGCCTTTTCATTGTGCACTTTTCTCCCCATTGACTTTCCAGAAATGGCTGATTTCTTTCAAATGCAATACACTGGAATAATCCAAAGGATTCATCAGATGAACAAATTTCAAAGAGCCACTACCAACTTTTTTCCTTAAGAAATGCATCAAGCATCTGATTTGCTGCTGATAAATTCTCTGTAAGTAGCATTATAATTAAGCACACACAAAACCATTCTGTGTTTCCAAGAATACAGCTGGGCTGGCACTGAATTGGTGATAGCACATGGGCACCGAGTGGGAGGGTTCCGTTGCATCTCAACTACCATGTACCTTCTTTGTGCAGCGACCAATCCGTCTCTCCCCCGTGACACCCTCTGAATCATAGGCCATTGCCCGTTTACCCCATGTCTGTCACTGAGCTAGTTTATTGGGTACCGTCACTGAGCCTTGGGACTGGCTGCTTTCAAGCTCTGGTCAGAAAAATAATGCCAGGAAACCAAGTGGTACACCCCTCCCAGCATGGCTCCCCACCCCCATCCCCAGACTAGTAGACTCTACCCTTGGTTATGAAACAATGGTATTTGGCAAAACTGAGTAAAAAGAGAGGCAGTAGGGTGGGGGGGGGTGGGGAAGAGGGGTGCAAGAAAGGACTGAGCAATCAGACCTGGCTTCCAAATCAGGCTTCACCAGTGCTGGCTTGCATGGCTTTGGCAAGTTACCTTACCTCCCCAAGATTCAGTTTCCTCATGTGTAAAATGGGGAGCCACAGCACCTACCTTGAAGACTGGTTATGATAATTAGCAATAAGTTATATAAAACACATAATGTAAAACAAAAGCTCAATATATTATAACACAGTACCAGCCCCTTAGTAAAAAGTTGAAGGCTGTTAACATGGAAAGATTTAGCCTGTGTTGATATTGTTGTTATGGTTGTTCTTGGATATATACAAGATATATTTGCTTTAATTTTTAATGCATCATAAAGTACATAGCCCTTTGTGGGAAATGCAGCACATAGGCAATGAAAAGCAAGTAGCCTGGGGATGTTGTGTGTATAGAAGCCAACAGTGGCAACCCCATCCCTCCCTGACTTCTATGAAAACGTTTCTTTTACAAACGTGTTTTTGGTATGCAAATCACTCCATGCAGATTTCTGTGTGCAAAATACAGCATAGAAAAATGGCCCTCTTGCCAAGGAAGATAGGAGATGTTGGCTGCCATCAAATGAATTAGCAGCAAATTTTAGATTTCTTTTCCTAACAATGTATGGGCTGAGCATATTTTTGGCACATTAAACTTAACTATTTTGGCTTTAGATTGTGCGTTCTTGTGATAAAAGTGTGCTTACTGAAGCCTATATCTACTTTTTGAAGCCATAATAATGTTTAGTGGTATTTAATTTAGCATTTCACAACAGTGTGCCACCTCCAGTTAGTAAAAATGCCTGTTTGAAAGTCACAGATGGCTTCTAAGGTTAGGCTGCTAGCCTCCATATACTTCCTACTTTTCTGTGAAGATTTGTGCTTATTAACAGATTGACGTTTATACGTTTGAAAACGTTTTCTTCCTAATTAACGTATGTCTTAGTGAGGGAAAGGAATACATTTGATATTAAAATCATCTTTTTTGGGGGGGGGGAGCATGAGAAGCTAGCATTTTATTCACAAGACCGTATTTTTCCATCAGGGAAGAATTAATAATATGTCCCTTTCATGGTGTTCCTTACCATTTTCAATTGGTTCCTTTTGTGAGTTAATGGAAGGAGGTGTAAAAACTTTGTCTGAGGTACCTTATAACAGAGGATCCCAGCCCTGGGTGTTTCGCTTTTCCTGATCATGCTCAGGAAAAAACAGCACGTGTAGGCCAATGGCCCTATCATGCTTCCCCTCTCTCCTCTTCTTTCCTGTCCCTTCCACCCAGGATTTTTTTTCTTCTTGTTTTAGGTGTTTCAAACTTACCAAATGAGACACTCATTAATTTTACAGAAACAAATCTTAAATTGAAGGTATTCTTCAAAACCAAGTACCTCATCTGAGAGAGAATGACAAGTTTAACTTGCTTCTATTGGACATCACAAATAGCTGGAAAAGAGTGCAGAGACTAGGTAATGTCTTCAGTCATCTACTCTACTCATTCATACATTCATTCATTCACATCCTGCTTGGTATGTTAGGCATTGCCCTGGGCACAAGAACACAAAGATGAAAATAGTTTCAACCACTGAGGAGTTCACTGTACCAGGGGAGGCAGGTATGTAAACAAGCTACACAGACACTGATGTCCCGGCAGAAGTGTGTACGAGGTATAAAGGTGGTACAAAGATGCGATTCCATTAATTCCATCATGCTTGTAGTGAGGAAGGACTTTTTGGAGGGATTACATCTGAGCAAGCTTTTGAAGGATGCCTAGGTGTTGTCCAGATATGTGGGGTGTGGGGAGGCCAAGAGCACTTGAGGCAGAGGGAACATAAGTGCAGAGGCATAGAGGCCAGCAAAGGAGAGGGAAGTTTTTCAATGGAGAAATTTCTTCGGCCTAAGAACAGAGAAGGGAACATGTATGGGAAATATTCTCAACATCTCATGTATCTGTTTCCCCTTTTTATTTCTATTCCACTATCCAGGGTAGGTTACCTTATGGTTTCTCAAATTATTGCCATAGCCTGTAACTGGTCTTGTCGGTTTTAGCCTCTCCCCCCACTAACAAAGAAGAATACTTCAAAGGCCCCTGCAGAACTCACCCCCCACTTATATCAGTACCACTGTGGACAAAATAAAGTCAAAGCACCTTACCCCAGAGCATCTGAGGACTCTCTGACTCAGTCCCTCCTGGCCACTGGCATTGATCAATTCCCGCTCCACTACCCACACCTCACGCTGTCCCTCAGATCCCAGGCCCAAGCCTGGCCTGCTTGCTTCTATCTCCCGGCCTTTGCCCATGTCATCCCCCCTGGCCAGGCTGTCCACTGATCTTTACCAATTTCCACGTCAGTCCTTCAAGCTTTAGTTAGTACACCCTTTGTCTGCCTGGGGTTGGCTTCACCCTCCTGCCTGTCACCATGGTGACAGGGAGTAAAGGAAGGCTTTGGAGTTCCAGGATGTGCATTCAAACCCTGGCTCTGTCTTTAGACAAGTTTCCGAGACTCAGTTTCCCCAACTGTAGAAGATGACTGTCTACCTTGCACAGTTGCTCTGGGATTAACGGAGCAGGTTTATTGAGTGCCTGACGCCGAGCCGGTCCCCAGACATTAGTGCTATTATTATTGTTATAATTTAACCCCTTCATGAAATTCAGGCATAGTAACTACCTTTCTAACTTGCCATGAAAATCATGTAACTGATAAGTACGTAATTCTTGTAAATCAAAAAGCCCTTTAGATAAAGCTAATTATTTGTATCTAGTAATATTCATTCATCTATTTGCTCGTTTAACACTCACTAAATTCCCAGTATTTGGTGCATCCTAACCTCAGCATGGAGAATAGAAAGATGAATTTGAACACAGGCCCATGGGAGAATCAGACAGGAAGGGAGGCAAGTCCAAAGCCATGTGGGGAACCCTGGGACCAAGTTGGGTGCTGTGGAATAAGGAAAGGCTGAGAGCTTAGGGATGAGTTTAGGAAGAACTGCCCTGTGCTTAAGTCTGGAAGGATGTGACCAAGTGGGGACACAGGTGGCAGTTGGAGGGACCTGGGTCAACCTGGACCAGGGGGCATGAGGCAGCTTAGAGTGTGGGGGAATGGCAGTGTTGGAACAAGGACATGAGCACCTGGGGCTGTGAGTTAGAGGGAAGGATACAGGGGGTGAGGAGGGGCAGGCCTGGGGAGACTGCAGCAGGACAAGAGGTTGGAGAGGCAGACTGGGCCTGGGGGCAAAGGTTCTCAGTGCCTGTGTGCTTGGGAGGTGCAAAGTGTTCTGTGGCCCCAGGTGGGCTGAAAGCTCCTTGAAGGCAGAGAAGGTTTTCAGTCATATCCTTGCAGCATGAAGGGAACATCGCTGCACAGTGAGTCTGGAGGAGAGGTCTTGTTGGGAAGTTCTAGAGTTCAGCAAGGGGAGCCACCCCGGCCACCACCATGCTGTGCCTCTATGTCCCCTGAATCCTCCTGGCGGCACTGAGGAGTGGAGGCAGCATGTTTTTGCCAAGGAGCTACAATATCCATAATGTAATAAAATAAATCAACAGGAAACTAGTACTTATGTGACAGAATTTCACTTCGAGTAAGTTTTGCTGATATGCATGTAATTACAAACTGAAGGACTGTCAATCAGGCTGCCCAAAAGCTTTAAAGTGCAAGAAATGCTTCCCTGTAGTGGTGACCCCTTTCAAAGCCCTTTAGGGTCTTGTGGGACAAGGCCCACAATCTTGCAGGTGTTAAAATAAAAGTTAACCATTGCTCACAAAATGGGCTGTAGGGTACTGACTCCCCCCCCCCCCAATATGTGAATAAATACACTCTTAGAACAAAAATTCTCTCTATCCAACCCCCAAAATCCAGTCAGGCCTGGTACTGTGTTACTAGTTTTGAAAATAAACACTTGAATGTCTGCCCAGATTGTTGTAATCTTATTAATCTAACAAAGAGACTCAGTAACTGCCTCAACCAGGGGGACCAGTGTTTACCATGTAATTTGCAACAAGCTGATAAACACACCCTTGCCCCACTTGCAGAAAAATCTCATGCTCCCTGCAAGGAAGCTGTTGACAGAAAACAGTAATAGAGGATTAGAGACCAAAACACTGTGGGGTAGGTCCTGGGTAAATGTTTGCTCATCTCCCCTACCCCCTGGCCTCCCAGCCACCTGCCATCTCCAAGTTCAGAGGTATAGTGTGTGGTTTCTCCCAGTCTTGTCCTCCATGGCCATGGTCACGTTGCTTCTGGCATTCTGGGCAGTCTGCCAAGATCTCCCTATGCAGAATTTCTGCACTGGAGTCTTGCTGGGAGGCTCTGCAGTTGTTTTGGATTCTGTGGTGGATTTTAGGGCTGGCTGTCTTTTTGCTTTAGTCTGAGGGGACTCCAGAGGGCTGTGCTCCCCTCCTCCTGGCCTCTAGGGGGCAGTGGTGTTCAACAACACCATTGGACTGCCTCTGGCTAACTCAGCAGAAAAAGAATTTAGTGCAAGAGCCAGGGAGGTTAGGCAGCTGTGGCTATGCCAGGTTAACACAGGGACAGTCTGGCTACCTCACCACATTGGCCCAGCCAACCCTTCCCCACAGTCACCAGCTCTGCAAGTCATCTGTAAGCATGGTCCGACACCTTCATCTCACTCCCTCAGGAATAAAATCCCGGAAGGGGGCATGTATTTGGCTGCCCCCAGGCCCACCCTCCTCTTCCTTAGTGCAAGGTAAGCCTTGCCCTCCACCAGGACCCATGCAAAAGGAAGAGATTCGGATGTTGGGTGCTCCAAAATTCAAAAATATCCACTTTATCCCTCTGAATAATAATAGCTAACATTTACTGAGCACTGTGCCAAGCACTTTAAATGGATGAACTCATTGAGTCCTTACAACAGGCCTATAAGAAAGGGCCTGATTCTCCAGATGAGAACTGAGGTACAAGGAACTGAGTAACATGTTCATGGTCACACAGCTAGAAAGCTACAGGACTATGAGTCAGGCTTCACTGTGGGGGTTTGGAAAGAGGTCAGACATTGTCCATTGAGGCTATGGAAGCTACATGTGAACCTCACCTGAGATGAGCCTCTCTCGTGTTAGCTGGCTCAGCCCAGTACCCACCTCTTATCTCCTCTCCTTCCTGTGGGCCCCTTTTTGCTTTGCTTCCAGGCCCACCAACTCCCTCAGCCGCTTCGTCCATCCAGGCCCTTGCCCCAGCCTTCTCACCTCCATCTGTCTGTGCAGGCCCCTCCCTTACATAATTCTGGTTCACCAAGAGTGTGTGGTCCAAATCAGAAATGCACCACGATGCCAAATGCCAGGATTATTCTACATGACAAATCCCTACATTGTATTTAAAAAACAGTTTGTCCTTGGGAGAATCTGTTCCAAGATCTGAATCACTAAGTAAAAGAGCATATCAACCTTTATAAATCTAATGTATCTAATTTTAAAATGTGCCTTATCAATCAGTGATAGCAATATTGTAGCAATAGAATTTGACATTAAGAAATTTCTATTACTTTAAAAAACGGGAATGCTTGGAATCTGGTACATGGCGCCTGATCAATATTTGCCACATTAAGGAATGAGAACCAGAGACCTGTCATTCTGGTAATTGCAGCCTTTGTTGAAAGATTGACATTCTTTTTGTGTGCATGTTACAAACAAAGCCCCATTTTCAGCTTTAAAATGTCCTGATTTTTCAGCCCTTTATTTATTTCCTTGTCTCTTACCTCCTTTTAGATTACTGATTACCTCTACTTGCACTGTTGGGAAAGCACTTTTTCCCTTTAGAAATAATTTTAGTGACTCTACTCCCACCCCCACACACAGCATGAGAACATTCCTCCTGTTCCACACCATTACTGAGATCTCGACTACTTAGAGTCTGAAGTACCAAGCAGGGACGTATGTGTCAGTCTGTCTTCTTCTGCATAGCCCATATCCCACTGTGATTTCTCAGCAAGACATAATAATTATCTGTAATTGTAGTGGGCATGACAGTCAGATAAAGTCTGAACATTAAACACATCCTTCTAAAACCAAAATCAGGCAGTGCACTAGGTCATTTGCAGTCCCAAGTTGTGTTTAGAAGGCACCTGACCAGTTCCTTAAACTCAACTCTGAGTAAAGTTTCTAAAATGACAATGGGCCAACACTTCAGAAATTAATTCATTTTGAATAAAAATTTAGGGTTTAAGACTCCAGGAATGATACAAAAAGGAAAGGAAAGGCCTCAAAACACCTTTTCCTAAATCAGAATGACTGAATTCATTTCCACCAGCTTGATCCTTTCCTGAAGGCGGCAGACAGGAGTGCATCCAGTCACCCTCAAACATCTCATCAATTTCCTGCCACAAAAATGAATCAACGCCACTTCCAGACCCTAATCCTACTTCCCCTCAGCCAGAGCACCTGCCAGGCTGCGTTAGGAATGAGTGATGCTGGCACAGATGGAAGTCTGCGTGCTCCAGCTCTGGGGGGCCTGTGAGAGGAGAGGAGGAGCACCCCTAGCCAAACGCCGCCTCTCCTTCCAGACACATGGGGCTCACACTCCCTCCGGCTTGGACCTGTCATACCCATTGTCAGCAGCAGAGCAAGCGGGCAGATGTGTGTGTGGACAGACAGTTGAGATGCTGCCACAATGGGGTGGCTGCTGGGGCGAGCTTCTGCAAAGGGTGACGGTCTATCAGTAGCTGCAAGGCTGGCCCTGACACTGGGTATTTAGAGGGCTCACCTCTCCCAAGGGTCTAAACCCCATAGAAGCAGTTTCCCTAAAATGTCCCCAAGGTTGCTTCTCACACTTTGAGTTCCCTGAGGGTAGATGGCTGGCCCATCCAGGTGAATCAGCATCTGGTGCATACATTGGAACCTCTGATACAACAGCAGCAGTGATCTTTCTTCTGCCTGGACAGGTTGATGAGTCTCCTGTGGTCCCTGGGCCTCCCTGTGGGACAAACAGATCTGGGGCCAGACAGCGGTGGGTTCAGATTCCAGCATAGCCACTGGGCAAGCTCCCTAACTTCTCTGAGCCTCGATTTCCTCATAGGAAAAACTGAGATAATATTACTCACCTCCAAAGGTGATTGTGAGACTCAGATGTGCACACGGACAGCACCTATGATGGCACCTGGTGCACTCTAGGTGTCCTATATACTGGACTCTATTATCAAGGTCTCAAAGAAGGCCACCTGCCTGGTATTTAAGAGACTACTGAAATCAGAAACAGATGGCCTTCAGGGAGAGAGGCCTTCCTGACTCCCGAGTGCCCAGGGATTCACCTTTCACTGGGCTCTCCAACAGTTTGAAACTCCCAGCCAGGTCCTAGTAAGTACATGGGCCTAAACTCCCTTGCGGATCCACTTAGCTTACCCTGTGAGAGAGCTTGCAGTCTGCCTAGTGACTGCTTCTCTTAAAATCCCTCTCCTTTTGTGTGTGCACCTTTCATAGTTGCCATCAATGGTTTCAAAGAGCCAGAAGGAACTGTACTGGTCATCTGGGTCCCGGATGGGGTAATGAGGGCCATGGCAGAGCTCTGTACGATGTCCCTGGACTCCTGATCCAGTGCTCCTTCTGTTCTCCATGCTGCCCTGGGCTTGCATGTCCTGAAGTGTGGTTGCCCAGGGAAACACTGTTCAGATATGCTGCTCCTGCTGCCCCAGAAACACTGCCAGCCTTGCACAGGAAGGAAGGTGGACAGCAAATGCTGTGCTTAAAGCAGCTGTTTTGGGGGTCCGGCCCATGTTGACTGGGGAGCTCCCTAGCAGGTTGAATACAAATTGTCCTGGCACCCACACTTGCTGTCTGGAGACTTACGTGACATGAGCATCATCTCTGGCTTTTTTCAGATCCCTCAAAGTTCATAGCCTGTGAGCACATCCTGGCCCCACTCCTCTCCTCACCAGGCCCAGACACCTGTGTCTAGTCCTTCCTCTTGCCCACCTGGCAAAACCTACCCAAGGTCAGTCCAGTGATCCCCCCTCCATGCCTACCCCCACTGCTGAGCAATGCTGGCTTCTCAGCACTGCTGGGCTGTTCAGAACTGTCATTCCCTGTTCTACCCAAACTCCAGCTCAACCCCTCACTCCTCTCCTGAACCCGCTGCTCACCCCCTCCACCCCCTGGTTCCAGCTATCCCTGAGAAATCTCAACCTCTGTGCATTCTCTCTTCTAAAGAGGCCTTGACAGACTACCTTCCCTTGGTTCCCATGGTCACGATCACCCTGGTTCAGAACACAATCACCTTTGGCCCTGATTCCTATACTAGCCTTCATGGGCATCCTGCCCCAGCCTGACCCTCTCACCCATCCTCCCCCTGCATTGAATGGGTTATCTGTCTAAGTCAGATGTCCCTCCCCATCTATGACTCAGTGCTGCCCTGTCCTCCTGGGTGGACTCTACCCCTGATTTTGGCATTATATACATGACCCTCCCCTCTGTGATCTGGTCTCTGCCAACCACTCTAGTCATCCCTCTCTATCCCTCTGACCTCCTGGGGCAATCTCCATGCAGTTCCCCTACCTGGCAGGCCTACCTCCCCTTCCCAGGCCCCTCCTCAACTGGCTGACTTCTTGCCATCCTTCTAGACCCAGCTCCTGCATTGCCACTTCCCAGAGCCATCTGCAACTTCTAGGTTGTCTTTCTGTCCAGCCTGGATCACAAGGTGCTATTGTCATCTGTTTACATGTCTGTCTCTCACATAGCTGGAGTGTACTTCCAAGGCAGGGGCACATAGTGAGTGGCCAGCAGCTAATTCATGATGGAGCTCAGGCTGGAATGTGAACATCCAATGCCCACACTGCTGGGCTGGCCAGAAGGAATCACGTTTTCTGCTCACATGGAAGGACCTTACCCCAACTTCATCTTCTGCTCCTTTTCAACTCTGATGGCAGGAGCAGGGCTCCAGGGTCAGACAGTCTCAACTTCAAAGACTGACTCAATGACTTACTAGTTTTGGGGCTTTGGATTTGGTTGGAGGTTTTCTTAAAAGACACATAACAGTACCATATGCCAGTCATCTTAGGTAATATTTATGTACATGCTGCAGACGCAAAGATTAGCTGTGTCAATATACATAGAAAACCCCCACAAAAGAAAGTCTGTGGGATGTGTATCATCTGCACTTGTGATCAGCCTCTTTGAGCCTTAGTTTTCCTGCACATGAAATGGGGATGATAATGCCTCCCTCATATGGTTCTGATAAAAATTAAATGAGGTGATTCAGATAAGGACCTGGTGGGTCTGCCCATAGCAGACACTTAAAAGTAGGATCTATTATTCCAGTGGGCTTTTAGGTAAACACATATCAAATTAAACAGAACAGGACTGAGTATGAAAAGATGCGCTATTATATTAGCTGTAGGAACAAGAGGAGTAATGGAATGCTCACTGGGATAGAAACAAAAAGACCCAGTTCTACCTCTGTCACCAAACCAATGTCCTCATTGGTTTAAAGAGGGGGGGTTGGTTTCAATGGCAACGAGGTTTGTTCCCAGCTCACAGATCATCTTATCCTAAGAGTCTTTGATTCAACAATTTCATGAAGCTCTACTGAGGTTTTTAGTTTGTATCCAAAACTTAATTCTATTGAAGGGCAAAAGACCAGTATTGGAAGACCAAATCATGTGGCAAGTCCTTGCTTGCAAATATTTCCACCCACAGGGGAAGGTGACTTCTCTTCTGAAGGGTTTAGAGGCAACAATGTTCAAAATGACCATTTTGTGAATCCTGACAATGCTTGGCATCTCAGCAATCCTTGTGAATGGCTGGCAGAAGCTTATGTCTGCAAAATGCAGCCTTCTAGATGAAATTTGCAGGAAAACAGAGCCTTTAGACATTTCAGTGTTTTCAAATATCATCATTACTGTTCTATAAATATCCCACGCCCACAGTGTATCAGGTGCCACATGGGAAATATTGGATTCGGTTAGAGGTTTTCTTAAAAGACACATAACAGTACCATATGCCAATCATTTTGGGTAATATTTATGTACATGCTGCAGAAGCGAAGATTAGCTGTGTCAGTATGTATAGGAAAAACACACAAAAGAAAGTCTGTGGGCTGTGTATTATCTGTGCTTATGGTCAAAAGCATTTGCCTAAATCTTCACTTCTTTAAGAGCTATTTCACCCATAAACTACAGCAAGGTTACTGAAGTGAGGGATTAATACAGCAATAATCAGGGGAAATTATCAGAGGTCCCTGGGGTTCTCCTACTGGGAGTGGTTCAGAGCCTCTGTAGGTAAAAAAAAAAGCAGTTCCAGAGCTGTGAATGGCAATTAACTCTTCTGAATGCTTTTAACTAATGGAATTTAAACATAGTTCATTCCTTTTCAAGTGTCCAGCATACCCAAGGGGAAATAGCTTGGAGGAAAAAGAGTTTTGCATGGGAGACATGCAGGAGGAAAAACTATTCTTGCAAATATGAGCACTATGCCAATCAATAGCCAGTCATCATTTTAGTAGGTGGGTGATGTTCTCTTCCAAATCCACACGTGTAGCCCTACCCCTCAATGTGGTGCTATTTGGAGATGGGGCCTTTGGGAGGGAAGTAGGTTTATAAGAGGTCATGAGGGTAGAGTCTTTGTGATGGGATTAGTAACCTTGTAAGGAGAGACTGGAGAACTTGCTTCCCCTCTCTCTGCTGTGAAGTCACAGTGAGAAGGCAGCCATCTGCAAGCCAGGAAGAGAGCCCTTACCAGACACGGCCATGCTGAAAACTGCTCTCAGACTTCCAGCCTCCAGAGTTGTGTCTGTTGTTTAAGGCACCTGGTCTATGGTATTTTGCTATGGCAGCCTGAGCAGACAAATACAATGGGGTACTCACACCCTGAAGTTTCATCTTATAGTGATGAGATCAGAATTTGGGGTTACATTAAACAAAGACACACATTCGAGTGGCCAAGCAGGCAGTGACAATACTGCCTTTGACCAGCTGGTAAGGCCTGGCATCACTGTCTCCCTGTTTTCTTGGTAGAGCTTGCTGTTATGGATTGAAAGGACTTGTGACTATGAGTTGGGGAATCAGTCTTGAGCTAAAAATATGAAATTTTCCAATTATTTGGAGAACAGAGCAGTACTGAACAGCCTAATACCAACAAATGGTTTGAAATTGAGAAGCAATATTGTGAGCTCAGGAGGTGAAGGGCAAGAGAGGGAACAACTTTGTTTATTGTGAATTGCATTTCCCTTTACTACAGAGTTTTATTTTTAATTGCAAAGTGTCTGGTTGAGCAGTTATTACTGAAATTTATTTTTGTAATAAAATCTCTTTGTTAAATCACAGTTTTATTAACAGTGGTGTGAACTGGATTTTTCTGTGATAAATAAGATGCTGAAGTGCTTTTAAAATTGGAAAGGAAAAAAAAACTCTGCAGCCCATCCCAAATCTTAATATGACTATTAGGCAGGGAAAAACAGTGACTTAATTGGATTGTCTGAGAACTTGAAAGGCCCTTAGCTTAAGCATGCAGAGGGCTTGGATGACTTCAAGAGCCTAGTGTTCTGGATTCAATTAGACCCCAAATAGCTGTGTGACCTGGAGCAAGTCGCTTCCCTTCTCTGGGCCTTGATAGCCTCATCTGTTTAAAACAAAACAAAAATACAAGGAGGCTGATCTTTCTGCTCCGACCTTGTCCTCAGGAATATGGCTTCACTCAACAGCTGGCAGCTCTGAGAGATGACTTCCCAGACCTTGAAGAAAATGACCCAGAATTGAAACATGAAACCATTTACCCAGGTGTAGAAGCCCTATTTTGTCACCATTATTACCCTGCCCTTTGGTGGACACCAACTTCAACCTCACATCATGTTAGTGGTCAAAGATTGTCCAAAGCCATGTGTGGGAATCTCCAGGTCACTGAGTGGGTAGGGACAGGGGGCTGATGCACTGCAGGGTACCTGGCAAGGGAGCGGCCTAGGGAAGCAGGCTGTTCAGCCCCCTGGACTGATTTCCTGGGCTCTGGATGAGGCCTCTGTGCTCCTGAAAGAGCTGGGCAGGTGCCAGGCAGAGTCCACAACCCTGCGCGCTAACACTCCCCACCCCAACTTGAGCGAGCTCATGGAAGCCAATGAGGCCCAGCCCAGGAAGCAGACAAGGCTCCAACTGCTCTCCTACCCAGCAGGGCTGGTGAATGTTGGGGTTTGTGGGAGGTATATTAATTGCTAGGGCTGCCACAACAAGATACCACAGACTGGGTGGCTTAAACAAAAGAGATTTATTTTCTCAAGTTCTTGAGGCTAGAACTCTAAGATCAAGCTATCAGTCAGCAGGTTGGGTTTCTTCTGAAACCTCTGTCCTTGGCTTGCAGATGGCCACCTTCTGTTTTCACATGGTCTTCCCTCTGTCTGTCTGTATCCAAATCTCCTCCTCTTATAAGGTAGATTAGGGCTCGCCTAATAGACTCGTTTTAATTGGAACACTTCTTTAAAGGTCTTATCTCCAAATATAGTCATATTCTGAGGTCCTGGGGGTGAGGACTTCAACATAGGAATTTGGGGGAGACACAATTCAGCCTATAACTGGGGCCTGTTGATGCTTTATTCTGATGAGGACCCTGTATTAGTGTCCTAGGGCTGCCATAACAGATGACCACAGACTGGGTAGCTTAAAACAACCAAAACTGATTAGGCCCACAATTCTGGAGGCTGGAAGTCCAAAATCAAGGTGTTGGCAGGGCCATAGTCTCTCTCCAGAGGCTCTTGGGAGGTTCCTTCTTTGCCTCTCCCAGCTTCTGGGGTTTTCTGGCAATGCGTGGCATTCCTTGGCTTGTAGACACATCATTCCAACCCCTGTCTCCATCTTCACATGCATTCGCCTCTCTGTGCACCTTTGTGTGTAAACTTCCTTCTGATAAGACCCACCTTAATTCAATAGGGACTCGCTTAACTTGATTATATCTGCAAAGACCCTACTTCCAAATAAAGTCACAGTCACAAGTAGTGGGATTTAGGACTTGAACATATTTTTGGGGGGGACACAATCCAACCCCCAACTGACCCCTTCTCATTACTCTCCTGCCCTCTGAGCTGCTAGGGTCCATTATTTTGCTTAAAGGTTGAGAGAGGGTGCTAACTGGCTTTCCTTGCTCAATGCTTTTGTAAATGACTAACATCTTTCTGTTTCCCATCCCCTTTCCTCTCCCTCTTTTTTTTCTTCTCCCCCTTCTCCCTGGACCTCTGTTGTTTTTGTCTCTCTGCTCTGCCTCTTAGTCCCCTCTTTCCCCACTCCCCTCACCCCAACCCCTGTCCTGCCTCCCCCTCCTTGTTTAGGCATCTGCCCAGAGGGCACCATTTTTTCTCAGATGCAACGATCAGGAAGAACTAGAAAAATCCTGAGTCTCTGCTTTGCTCCAGGACCACAAGACAGCTTTCTTTCCCAGCTTGTCATGGATTGGCTCTGCTTTCTTTAAGCATTTCATAACAATTATTTGGCCTTTTACCCTTCTGAATTCTCTCTGGAATTAATAAAGTTGTTTGTTTTTTTAAAAAGCAACCCTGGTTGTTTCTTCCTTCTAAGGAAGCCCCAAACTGAGATGAGTTAGTTAATTCAGCTTGAGTCCACTCCATGCCCAGTGGAGGAGACAATTGTTGGTCCCTTGCTAATAGAGGCCTGCCACGGCCATGTGTTTGTGCAGGGACCACAGTATCACGCAATTGCACCATTTCCTAAATTTTCGCTGCCAGTGCCTGAAGCCTCTACCAGGTTTTTTCTAGGCTGCTCCTTTCGATCTGGTTGGTCTCTTCTGGATCCAAATCTTGGTTCAATGCCCTCATTAAGGAATATAGATGCTTAAGTCCTAGGTAGTCAATTAGCAAACCAAATCTAGCAGAGTGTTAAAAGACTATTGGGCCACAACCAAGTAGCGCTTATCACAGGCATCAAGAAAGATTCCAAGAAATGAACCATTAATACATAATCTCAAAATCATTATTCTGAGTGAAAGAAGCCAGACAAAACAAGAATACGTATAAAACTCTAGAAAGTGCACACTAATCAATAGTGACAGAGAGCACACTGGTGGTTGCCTGAGGAGGGGGTGCTGGGAGGGGCCAGGAGGAATTGATTTCAAAGGAGTAGGAAGAAACGTCTGGGGATGATAGATATGTTTTCTCTCTTGATGGTGGGGATGGTTTCACAGAGGGCATGCACATGCCAAACATCAAAGAACACACACAAAAAGATCACAGAAGATTCCATGGTTAAGAAATCTATTAATGCAGTCGAGTGTACAAGACTTGGTACAAGGGAGCAAGACATGAAATGGAAAGGCATGTGGCAGATGGGGAGACACAGTGATGGCCCATCACTCACTCCCACACAGATTTACTCAGTGACAGTGGATTCTGGAATCCAGAATTCCCCCAAGCTCTCACCCTGTCTCTGCCTGCGGTTGCAACTGGGCTACTTGTGTTTGGGCTTTGAGCCTGTTTTTTTGCAAAATGAGGATAACCGTGAAATGAATGTAGTAACACCCCTGACTGCTGCTGTTAGGGTGAAAAGGAATAAGAGTGAGGTGTTCACGGCAAAGTGGAGCCTTCATAGATAGTAACGATGAGAAAAGGATTATTCCTCACACCTTTCCTGAGAACCTTCTGCGCACCAGGTACTGCTTAGCAGCCGGATCCTGAGAAGACAGACACGGTTCCTGGAAGGGTGCCGTTCTCGAGTCCTGTGTGCAAGAAAAGCCAAGGCACCCGCTGCCTGCAGGGACGAGCCCACCGCAGTGCTCAAGCCTCCTGCTCATGAGTCCAGCCCAAGGTGGGCCCATCCTCACCCCCTTCCCAGAAATTGTTTTGTGACCTCCCAGGGGAGAGAGGCCTTTTCTCACAAGCAAATTTTAACTGTTTGAAAGGCATTCTGAATATACATTTTGAAAGCAGGGAGGAACAATAAACAGTAGAATAAATATATATTGGAAAGGAAATGCAGATACTCATTTGAAAAGAAAGGAAGTCATGGTATTGACCCAGAACAAAGGAGAGTATGACATTGAGGGAGTAAAACATTAAGGACACGTTTTGTTAGTTGAGTTTTTAACTTTTAGAATATAGACCCAAGTTCTCTTGATTTTAGAGGGTTTGGTTTCATAACCAGTACCTGCCATTCCCAGTGGAGGCAGAGAGTGGTGATGTGGTGTGAGAAGGTGCTCTCAGAGGCTGCACAGGGGTAAGGGTCGGGTGTCTCCAATAGGTGTAGGTACAGTTGCATGATGGCAGGTGACGAGTCCTCCAGTCTCTCTTGGTTGCCCAGGTATAGGCCCCATCTTGGATCTGTTCAGGTTGCTGAAGGACAAACCCATCACCACCACCACGGTCCTCACTACCACCATCATCGTCACAGCAGCAAGCTTCTGTCGTGTGCTCGCCTTGTGCTAGGCAATGTTTGAAACACTTCCCATCTTTCATGTACATCCTGTTTAATCCTCACAAAAGCCCTATGAAGCTTAGTACTATTTATGAGGGATATAATATAATCCATATTTTGCAGGTGAGAAAACTGAGGCATTGAGGGTTAAGTAGCTTGCTTGAAGTCATACATACATGGTTGGGGAGGGGGGAGAGAGTTGAGATGCTGGCAAGAGGAATCAATAGAGAAGTGCTATTGTTAATGGACCACTAATCTAAAATTTTGGTTTTAAGGATATTGGCTCCCTAATCTCTAGAAGGATACCGGCCTGGGAACACTCAACTAGTGCATGTATGAGATGCACATCATGACCCTTGTAAAGATGTTCAGAAAAGAGAAGTGAGGAGCTGGGCCCACGACGCCCAGACCAAACAGGGGGTATGGGGCGACTCCTTGGTTTTTCTGCTCTCAGAACACCTGAGAGACCTCACACTTTACAGATGAAGAAACTGAGTCAAGAGGAGCTAAACAACTTGGCCAGGTCCCCACAGCGAGTACAAGCTGGGACTTGAACTCAGGTCTTCCATATGCTAGCTGTGCCTACCACTAAGAACTGTGAGAGTCCCCTCTTATTCAGGTAACAAACACAGAAGCACTTTGTGAATTATGCAGTTATGACGACCTACCTCGGACAACCCCGTGAAGTTGGCAAGAGTTTGAACCCTGTCTCGTGGGTAGACAGACGATGGAGAGATTTTCCAGGGTCCCAGTCATTTTGTGTGGACCAAGGCTGGAGCCTGGTATGTCCCTCTCCATCCTGTCTGCTAAAGGGGCAGAGGAAATGTCATTCACACACTTCTGTGTTCTGTAGTTTGGTGCCGTAGCCCCTAGGGTGCCTCTTGCCCATGCTGAGGAGGACTGCCTGGCCTGTCTGGAAGGCCCCAGGCCTGAAGAGCAGAGCAGGTCAGCGTCCACCCTCTAAGCCTTTGTCCACACCACAGAGACCTGAGCTTGGCAGGAAGCCGTTTTCCTATAGCCAGCAGGGGGCGCCGCAGGACAGACGACTACTTTGGGCGCTACCAAACGCCTCACCCGGGAATGGGATCTCTCAACCAGTGTCCTTGCTCTCCCTCTTCTTCCCAAAGCCCAGGTGGTCAGAAATCATGTTAGGCCTTCTGCACCTAATACACTTGACCAGGCCCAGCCCTTTAGAGTGAGAGGTCCTTGAAAAGCCCCCACCAGCAGTTTTTTCCAAAATATTCAGTTCCATTTATCAAGAAAGCAGGACAGATCATCTTAGAAAGAGGGCTGGGAGAATGCTGATTGGAAGGGGTTCCCAGGGGGCCCTGTTAGCATTCACCAGAGCCATTTCTTGGAGCCTACTCAGCCCGTTCCCTCATTAAGCCCCTCACTCTCAGGGGATCTGCCTGTCGGGAGGAATGTCAGAATCTTGGGACCCTCCACTCATGATAGTTCCAGAACTGCCCTGGGGTGGCAGAGGGTACTGAGGGCCTGGCGGGACATGGTCTCTAGTTACTTTAGGGTGTGAGCAGACAGCCTTGCTCAGGACTGTCAATGAGCTGTGCAGATAAGCATCCTATGAGCAGAGTTCAGCGCTGTAATTAAACACTACATACAACAAAGTTAATCCCACACCTCCTTAAAGACACGTGTGATGGTGATTGTGCGGCATGATAGTTGGGCAGAAATAGAAAATGCGTTGTGTAAATGACTATAATTAACGCTGCTTTGCTCAGCCAACCTTTTTACAGCTTCCTGTCCCCTGTTCGTGCTTTCCTGAGGCAGGGTGGATGGTTTCTCCTGACATCAGCTTCATATCTATCCTACCCATCCTGACAGACACATTGATTCTCTTGGAAGAACCTTCCTTCTCCTTGCAGCCCATGTGGTTTACATGGTGTGGGCCCCATGACCAACCTCAGACATGCCCAGTTAGAACACTGCACACACCTGGGCCCCAGTGACTAGTGTAGGGATGGGCATGCAACCTAGTCGCAGTCAAAGAAACTCAACTCTAGGACCCTGGTTGGATCTGTAGGGAAGAAAGAAACTTTCTGCTGGCCTTGATGTGGAGAAAGGCCAACCCAAGTTGTACTTATTGAGGTGAAAAAACAAAGTGAAACCAGGTCCTATCGACATTGTTTGGGCTCCTGGATTCACTTTGCCTGAAGCCAGTTCTGAACTTTTTAGGTATGTGAACCAATAAATTCAATTTTTTTTCTTAAGCCAATTTGAGTTGAGTTTATGTCACTGGCAACTAAAAATCTCCTGTCTGCTGTATATTAGGAAAGATTAAGCCCAAAGAAAAATAGGTGAGGAGTGAGAGGGAACCAGTCAGGTATGAGGGCCTGAACTTGAACAGGTACCAGGGAGAAAGAAGTTGACAGGTCCAAGAAGAATTAGCAGGCATCAGTGGGACTCCTTGAGGGACTGGATTTGTTGAGATGGAAAGAGGGGGTGAGGATGAGCCAGGGATGCAGGTGCTATTCGCTAAGGCAGAGAGTCCGAGGAAGAGAGATGTATGCCACCACCAGCAGCTTCCCCTTTGCAAATGAGTGGTTTGGGTACCTGTGAGCATCTGGGCACTTGTCTGGTGGGCTGCTGGCCATGTGGGTCTGAGGGTCAGGGAGGTCTGGAGAATTCCTCTCCAGAGAGGAGACAAAGATAGAGCGGCCAGGGCCAGGTGCCGAGGGGCACCTACATGAAGGGGGGCAGAGGGTTTGAAAAAGAAGAGAGTTTGGAGGTGAAAACTCCAGAGAGCCCCGCCAGAGTCATTGCCAGTCCTGCAGTGACCTGGCTGCACCAGCCTGTCCCAGGGCAGGGGCTGTGTCTGAACCATTCCTTCAGCACCAGCCTACACCTGACACACGATGGGAGCTCATAGCTGGCTGCTGGATGAGTGAGTGGATGAAAAAGGAAAAAGCAGTGGAGCTGGAGGACTACAGATATGAATTTGGTCCAACTTCTTACCAAAAAAATCAGATTGGGACATTAGGACACCAGGTTGGCTTGTTTCTTGGGGTGGGCACTTCTGTCTGACACCTCTGAGAGGGGCTGTCTCTTCCAACTGGGGGACCAGAGTCCTCCTCCCTCCCCCCACCTCCCTTATGCCATCTCAAGTCACAGCCAGGAAGGAGCTGGCAGGGTAACAGGCCACTTGTTTTCATTTTCCTTTCCAAGGGCTTGGTTCTCCCTTAACATAGGTGCCCCTCAGCGCTTGGCTCCAGCTCCTCTGTGCTCCTCTCGCTACTCCGCGGACAATGTCTCCCTTCTCCAGGCTTCCAGATATTCCCTTCTGCTGACCACTGTGGTGCCTGCTCAGACCCACACGGCCAGCAGCCCACTGGGCAAATGCCCAGATGCCCAGGGGTACCCAAACCACACAGCTGCAAAGTGTCTGTCCATGTACCCGCTCTTCCTTGTACTCTGCCTTGGCGAATAGTATGACCCTGGCCCCCTGGCTTATCCTCACTCCTCTCCCTACCCACCACCCACCCAAATTCAATTTCTCATCCAGCCCCTTTGATGCTGCCTGCAAAGTTCTCAGATCTGCCCACTTCAGTCTTCCTCAGTCCCTGTCTGACTTCAGGCCCTTGAATCTGGTGGGTTCATACTCACTCTTTGCCCTTCCTCTTCTTCTGGCCCCCAAGCTCCCTGGATGACACTACAGGTGGGAGGTGAGAGGTGAGAGGTAGGAATCAGCCTCACCCCCCACTCCCACCCTGGTCCCTGGACTGCAGGGTCTGCCTTTGTTATTTCATCTCCTTTCCCACCTGCCTGGGATCCAGACACTCCTGCCCAAACGAGTTAAGTGAACTCCTGTAAATGGCAGGTGGGTATTTGGGGTGCCAGGATGGAAGCCACAGGTGGAGAAGAGGGGCAGACAGACTCTTTCAAACCACCAGGAGCTGGTGAGTCAAACTGACTGAACTTCCTGGGAGCCAACATAAGGAAACTCAAATTGGGGTCATCCTAGTGAGTGTGGTATCACCTTGTGGTTTTAATTTGCATGTCCTTAGGGACTGATGGCCTTAAGCATCTTCCCATGAACTCATTTGTCTTTTGTATGTCTTCTTGGGTAAAGTGTCTGTTCAAATCTTTTGCTCAATTTTTAAAATTGAGTTTTTTCATCTTAAGTTGCAAGAGTTCTTTATGTATTCTAGATACAAGCTCTTCTTTGGATATATGCTTTTTTTTTTTTGTTTTCAGCTTTATTGAGATATAATTCTTATACCATGAAGTTTACTCATTTAATATGTATAATTCAGTGGCTTTTAGTATATTCACAAAGTTGTGCGTTGATCATCATGTTGGATACGTGTTTGCAAATATTTTCTCCCAGGGTCTGGTTTGCTTTTTCATTTTCTTAACGTTCTTTTGAAGAACAAACCTTTATCATTTTGATGAAGTCCAATTTATTTTTTTATTTTGTAACTTGTAGTTTTTGTGTTATATTTAAGAAATCTTTGCAAAACCCAGGGTCATGAAGATTTTTCTCCTGTGTTTTCTTATAGAAGTTTTATAGTTTTAGCTCTTATACTCATGATCTTTTTCAGGTTAATTTTTGTATAGGGTGTGAGGTAAGAACCAAGGTTCACTTTTTTTGTCATTTTGGTCACATAATTGTTCCAACACCATTTGTGGAAAAGAGTATCTTTTCACCGTTGTTGAAAATCAATTGACCGTATATGTATGGGTCTTTTTGTGGGCTATTCTGTCTCATTGATTTGTCTATTTTTATACCAATACCATGCTGTCTTGATTACTGTGGCCTTCTAATATGTCTTGAAACCAGGTAGTATACATTCTCTAAGTTTGTTCTCTTTCATATTTGTTTTGGTTGTTCCAAATCCTTTGTATTTACATACAAATTTTGGACTCAGCTTGTCAATTCCCACATACTTGCAAAAAAAAAAAAAAAAAAAAAAGCCTCTGGGTTTTGATTGGGATTGCATTGAACTTATAGATCAATTTGAGAAGAATTGACATCTTAACCATATAGTCTTACGATCCATGAACATAGTACATTTTTCCTTTTATTTAGGTTACGATTTCTTTCAGCAATGCTTTGTAATTTTCAATGTTTGAATCTTGAATACCTTTAGACAAGTTTATCCTTAAGTATTTCATGTTTTTGATGCTATGGCATGTGATACTATGTTTGTCATGTGATACATGTAATGTCAATGTCCAACTGTTTATAGTACATAGAAATTGAATTGATTCTTGTATATTGACCTTGTATTCTCAAACCTTGTTAAACTCCCTTATTATTTTAGTAGTTTTTGTAGAAGGTATAAGATTTTCTACATAAATGATCCTGTTATCTATAAATAAAGAAGTCTTTTTTTTTCCTTTCCAATCTGTAAGCATTTTATTTTGTTTTCTTGCCTTATTGCACTGGCCAGAGCCTCCAGCATATGTTGAACAGAAGTGACAGAGAGAATATCCTTACCTTGTGCCTGACCTTAGAAGGCATTTAGTTTTCCTTGAAAGAATTTAGTCTTTTACCATTAAGTATAGTAGGTAAAGGTCTCTAGATGATAGATAGATGGTAGATGATAGATAGATAGATAGATAGATAGATAGATAGATAGATAGATAGATAGATAGATAGATAGATAGATAGATAATAGATTCCTTTTATCAGGTTGAGAAAATCTCCTTCTATCTTTAGTTTTCTGAGAGCAATTTTTATCATGAATGGAGACTACATTTTGTCAAAACTTTTTTCTTTTATCAAGATGATCATATGTTATTTTTTAATCTGTTAATATGGTGAGTTACACTAATTTGTTTTTATATTATATATTAAAATAAACTCATTCCTAGGATAAGCTCTACTTAGTCATGATATGTTATCCTTTTTATATATTGTTAAATTCCATTTGGGAAAATTGTGTTGAGAATTTTACCTCTACATTGGGTAGGGAACACTATCGTGTGTGAGCCTGGACATTGTGTCCCTGCTCCTTTGGGTGGCTCTTTCTCCTCACCACATGGCCTGATCAGTTCTCAGCTAAGGCATGAGGGAGGTGAATCTCCAGAGCTTTCCCTCTGGGCAGCTACCTCTTCTCTGCAAACTCTTGGCTCTGTTGACTTTCGCTCTGTCTCCTCAACTCAGGGGACAGGCTCCACCTGGGACCCCGCCCTGCACAGCAGTCTGAAAACTCTCTGCAGTCAGGAGACTGGGGCAATAAACGCTCCTTCCTCAGGGGTGTCTCCTCTCTCAGGGGTCACTGTTCTCTGCTACCTGTTGTTCAATGCCTGAAATCCATTGTTTCATATATTTTGTCTAGTGTTTTAGTTGTTTCAGGCAGAAAAGTGAATCTGGTCCTTGCTACTCCACATTGGATGGAAGTGAAGTTCCAGTTTGGCTTTTTTTAACTTGAGAAATTTAGTCAGTGTTTGGTAGTTAGGATCATCTGTTTTTCTCACTCAACGTTTTAACATAAATGTTTTCACAGGACTGTAAACTTTCCACAGATGTCATCGTGAGGGATTCAAAATATCCAGTTGAGGGCGTTAACCTGACCCCTCACTCTGGACAGCCCCTATCCCAGCCAAGTAAGAGGAGGTGCAGCCCCTCCCATGCGGGGAGCTCTGCTTTCCCTCCTCAGACTTTGCCCATCACTCTGATGCACGTCCTCAGAGGAAGACGTTTTGTATGCAGACTTCAATGAGGTGGTGATTAAGGGCTGCAGAAGAAGCGCTTTTCAATTTAAACCTATTTTTTTCCTGAATGGAGCAGGTGTCTGAAAGTCACAGTTACAGGACTGAAAAGATCACACTCTTCACAATGTTTCTGTAATTAAACTCATCCACTTTGTGCATGAAGCCATGTGCCCAAAATAATAACTATAGCTCCCACTTGGGGAGCCTTCGCTGTCTGCACACCAAGCACCCTCTTGGGCACCAGACCCAGTCTGTGGTTTGCTCCAGAGACCGGTGAACCCCAAGAAGGCCTCTCCTGGGACCCCAGAGCAGGCCAAGGTCTGTTAGCTGAACTCCTGCCTAACCAGGCTTCCTTTTCTCTGGTGCTGGCAGAGACCTGGGGGAGGAGATACATGGAACATGTTACAAAGGGATTGACAAGATAAACTCAGCAACAGGGTAATACTAACTACTGCCATTTATTAAGACTCAGTGCTAAGCTCTCAGTCCTCACAAAAACCCTGTGAGGGGCAGATTGGGAAAGTACAGCTCAGAGAGGTGAGTAGACTTGCTCAAGGTCACACAGGTGGTGTTACTGGGATTCTAACCTGGATACTCTGAACTCCAAAAACATTTCTTTTAACCGCTATAATTTGTTTAGCTAGTAGAAGGCCCCTCCCCCCAGTTCCCTTCCACCCTTCTCTCCACAAGGAGCAAAAGGGAGCTTGGGTGGGTGGCACAGCCTGAAAAGTGCTGAGCCCCAAGTAAACTGCAATCCTGGAACTCATCCCGGCCCGGCCTGAGCACACCTAACGTGAAGAGCCACACGGCGCCCGTGCCACCCCGCAGCCTTGTAGGCTCTGCCCAGCGCAGGTCTCTCCTGCCCCACGCCCATGCCTGTCCCCAAGTCCCAGGGCCTTTTCCTGCCCACGCTGAAGGAGCAGGAAATCCGTCGGTGAGGCCGTGGCTGTGCCTCCAGCCCACGCTCCACGGGTGTGAGTGTCTCCCCGAATCCTGGCCTCGCATCCCAGCTTCACCGAGGAGGAAACTGAGTCTGAGGGGAGGGTCCTGTCACACTGCCGGTGGTGAAATTCTTCACCGTGATAAGGAGCCTTCGCGTCCCGTATCTCATTTGTGAATCTGGAAGCGCCTGCTGAGCGACTGGAGACAGGAGGTGCCCCTCTTCTCCCGGGGGGGTGAGCCAAGGGCCAGGCAGAGAACGGAGATTACACCCCTAATCCAGGGAGCCCTGACCACGCAGATTGATTCCCAAAGCTCCCTCCAAGCCATTCTGTGGTGTGTCCCCGACAGGGGCCTTGATTAAGGACAACAAAACTGGACGTAAGCAACTTGAGCAGAAACGGGCTTGTCGGAAGGGTGCTGGCTCGAGCCGAGGGAGGCCAGGCCGCTGAGGACCCAGACACAGCCACGCCGCCTGGTGGCCCTGCACCACCATCGGGAGTCCCACGGAACACCCACCCCACTGGCAGGACTCTGAAGTCGCCACCAAACCTTCACTGGGCCCTCCGCAGGTCCAGGCACAGGCCACGTGCTTTACCTGAACTAACTCATTTTATAGACAAGAAACAGGCACAGAAAGGTGAAGAGAGCTGCCCGAGATTAACAGCCAGTAAATGGAAGAGCCAGGGGTCCGTCTGGCTGGCTTGTTCTGCAACCCACGTTCTCAACCACCACGGTGCTACCATCTCTGATGGTCCTTTCTGCTCTGTGTCCCCCCTTCAGGGTCCACAGTCCTAGCACAGCTCTGAGCCAAGCCCATGTCTCAGCTTGCAGGGAGAGGAGACCATCTGTTCTGCCTCAGTTTCCAAGGTGGGAGGCATGCCCTGCGTCTCGACTATCTTGAGATCCTCCCCCACCCCATGCAGAAGGAGATCTAGATGCTGGGTAACCCTCAAATGTTAGTGTCCCTACAGACTGAGATGACACCTAGTGAGGGCTGTCTGCCATGTCTAGTTAAAATTTTAGACCCACAGATAGGAATCTAGATACACAGACTTTGGAATCCTCAGCAAACAGGTTCAGTCCTGGGTTCCAGGGTAGAATGGGTAACTTGTGGCATGGGCTGGTGGTCCTTCGTGGGGACCGCTGGGTGGGGTCCCCCAGATGCCCAGGGGCCATTTCCATACAGGCTGGAAGCCACATTCTCCCAGGACGGTGTCAGCATCCCTCACCCTGTGTTCCTGAGAGAGGGAATGGCTGCCTCCCATCCCTGGAGTCGCATCTCAAGGACAGCAGAGCTGCTATCTTTGTTTGGCATTTTTCAATGTCAGCAAGAGAGAAGCAAAATCAGCCCAAAGGACTGTTTAATTGCAATATAAAAAAATCATGCTTTTTCAAGGGAAAAAAGGAGAGTTCTCCACCCCTTTGGTTTCCAGCGCAATACCGTATCTGCTGATTCGGTCCATTCAAAACCAAACAAGCACATTTATCATCACAAAAAGTGCCATTTAAGTGAATGCTTTCCACAGGCCTATGTTTCACCTCAAATGTTCCCAAGCCCAATTAAGCCAGGTGCAAGCTACTGAACCCCAGCAGAGCAAGCATGGAGGGGAGATGCTGCAGCGGCACCCTAGAAAATGCCATCTGGCTTTTCTGGTTCCCCCCAGGGCAGGAGGACAGTCAGCAGGAGCCCTGAACTGAGTCAAAAGTCCTGGCCTAAGTACCACTTGGACCTGAGGCATGTCCCTTCCTGTCTCTGGGACTTAGTTTCCTCTCTGTAAAATCAGAAGTCAGGCTGGGTCAGGGATGGCAAATATATGAAACCTGCACCCTGATTCTTCCCCCTCTTGCCCATGACTACATCTCTAATCACTCAAAGCTTTTACTTGCTGAGCCCAGGTTTGGTCTCAGGATCCTTCTCAACAGAGCACTTTAGGCAACTGGTACTGGAGATGAAGCGTGTTGCCAGCCCTGGGCTAGAGCAGTCTCCTGGGTCCCTTCCAGGTCACACACTTGAACTTTGAGAGTCTTAGTAACACCCCACAGACCCTTGCTCTGTGCTTGCTGTGGGTCAGAGCATTCTGAGTACTCAGCCCACATGAATACTTACTGAATCCATTCAACGACCTGTTGCTGATGGCCCCATTTTATGGAGGAGGCACAACTGGGTAAGTCACTTGGCCAAAGTTATACAGCTGGAAGCTAGTGGAGTTTGGATTCAGACTCAGGTGGTCAGGTTCCAGACTCTGAGCTCATACCCCCCACTAGGATGTAGGTCAGTCAACAAAGAATCTACCTTTGGATAGAGGCAGGGGCCACCCCTGGGTCATCTTTATGTCCCCAGCACTCTGCTCTTACTAAATGTTTGCTGAATAAGTGAATGAATGAATGAATGAATGAATGAATGAATGAATGAATGAATGAATGAGTGAATGAGTGAATGAATGAAGTGAAAACTAGAAAAACACTAGAAACAACACAGTAATAATGATGATAATGATGCCTGGCATGTCTTAAGTGTTCACTGTAAGCCAGACGTGGTCCCACCACCACTGCGTGGGAGAAGCTCAATAAATACTCATCCAATCTCCCCCTGAGGTAAGAACCACATGGCGTCATTTTATCAAGGGGAGAATGGGCCAAGTTTCCTCTGTTAGCAATGAGTAGAGCCAGGTTCTGTGCCCAAGTCTGATGCAAATACCACCCTTCTGGATTTGACCTAAGTGCCATGGGAGGACTGGGGGAGAGTGCAGCGAGGGGAACCTGGAGGGGGGGGTCCTGGTTAACCTGCCCAGGGAACCCCCTCAAGCTGCTGAAAAAGGGAAGGTTAAGAGGCCAGCCTGGGGCAGCCTCTGGGTTTCTTCCATGCATGTCCAGTGCTTTCTCTGCCTGGCTGCTCGGTGACAAGAGGGGCAGCCTGGGGGAGGCATGGGGAGTGTATCGGTGCCCTCGGTGTCCCCCTTCCTCCACTCCTGCCTCATCACCAAGAGCCAGCCAGCAGGGAAGGAAATGACCTGACCATGCTCAGGCAAGGCTTTTAAATCTGTTTGTGACCACAGAAAGAAACTTGTTTTGTATACACACTCTGAAACAACAGTCCCACAAAAACAATACTCACCCTTTTGAATTTCAAAACATTGTGATAGCTTTCTATTCTAGTCTATCAAAAGAAAATGCCAGTGGTGAAGCACTAAGTTGCTTCCATGGCCCATGAGTGGGCTGTGTGATTTGAAATACTTCACTCTAACGTCATGTATTAGCTAATATTAACTGAGCACTCACTACCAACTGTGCAGGCAGGAGCCCATTGGACTCATGCAGCAACCCGATTAGGTAGGTCCTTACTCTCCCTGTTTTTCAGATGAAGGAAACTGAGACTTGGAGAGTCTGAGTGACTCAGCAGCGAATCCCTGACATACTGGTCAACCGCTACTGCAGAACAAGTGGTCTCACAATCTCAGCGGAGCCAAACAATAAGCATTTATCTCTCACTCACAGCTTGTGGGTTGGCTGGAGTGGCTCTGCTCTATGTCTCTCCCTCGTCCTGGGACATCAGGCCAGCTGGGACACACACTTTTCCTATCAGTGGCAGGGCATGTAAGCCCCACTACGAAGCACATTGCAAGGTCCTGCTTGCATCACATCTGCCAGCTCCCAAGTCATGGGGACGCACTGCTGCTCTTTCAGTTAAGGCTTTGGGCTCTTCAGAAGGAAAGAGACAGACCTGTGCCTGTCTGCACAGCAGCAGTGCAAATCCATTCAGACTGCTCGTTGGGTATGGAGTCAAATACAGCACTTAAAAATCATCCATCTACATGCTCTATGGCAAGACTTGCATACATGCTTCCAGGAATCCATTCTTCTAAGAAGAAAAGAAGGGGGGGTGGAGAAGAAAGGAAGGAAGGAAGGAAGGAAGGAAGGAAGGAAGGAAGGAAGGAAGGAAGGAAGGAAGGAAGGAAGAAGGGAGGGAGGGAGGGAGGGAGGGAGGGAGGGAGGGAGGGAGGGAGGGAGGGAAGGGAGGGAGGGAGGAAGGAAGGAAGGAAGGAAGGAAGGAAGGAAGGAAGGAAGGAAGGAAGGAAGGAAGGAAGGAAGGAAGGGGAAAGAGCCCAGAGGGTGGACATGTCAAATGGCCTCACATCTCTGAGCTGAAGTTTCTCCACTTTTAAAATGATGGCACAGATGAATACGTTTTAACATGCTGTTGTTGGGTGACAAAATTGGGTTACGGCACAGCATGCAGAGTAGCATCTCATTTTTGCAGCTTTGTGTTCATATGTGATATATGTGCATGCGGGTATCTATTTAAGTGCATAAAGATATATCTGCAAAAGCTTCACCTGCATCTTACCAGTGGCTACCTGATTTGGGGGGAGGGTCTGTGTACTTTCTCTGTTTTGCATAAATGTTTTACCAGGAGAACCTATTATGTAGATTATCAGAGAAATCAACAAGGGCAATCACACTTTGCTAAACAAAACCCAAATCACCAGCATCTGTGTCCTGTCCCAGTGCCCTGTGACACAGGCAGCCCGCTGCTAGCTGGCCCTCTGTTGGAGCCCCGGCCTGCTTATCTCCCAGACAGGGCGCAGGCCCACGCACACTCCCTCCACGTCCTGCTCTCATGTCCTTGTTCCTCCTGCTCACCGCTCTGAACACTCTGCACATCTTATCTTTCACACTCCATTTCCCTTCCCCATTCCCATGACCCTTAACAATGTGGAGTCAATCTTCGCTAACACCCTGTGAGGCTGAATGAACAGTTATTTATTCATTCACTCATTCATTTTTCCAAGTATTCACTGATCTATCTGTTTATTTATCAAACATTCACTGCTGCCCACTCTGTACCAAGCTCTGTGCTGGATGCCAGGGACCCAGAAACAAATCAGATGCCAGCCTCAAAGTATCCCTAGTCTAACGTGTGGCTCACATCAGCTAACAGTGGCATGTGCAAAATGCTACAGGAGCACAGAGGAAAACTTTGATTGTCCTGGTCTAACCCTCAAATTTACAAGTAAAGGAATACAATCACTTCTGTTACACAGAGAAGTTGACAGGGGCCCGGGTGTCAGACGTGGAAGGCCCCTCCAGGCACCTGTTAGGGATGGTAAATGCATGGAGTGTATAGCATCACTCCTCCTAGGTGGTGACCACGTTGGGCACTACTGAACAAACAGGCATCTTTCCCCGAGAACCCCGGGTGCCTTTGGAGTGGCAGGCGTGTTACTAAATCCAATCCCACATGGGGAAATGGAGACTCAGGCTCAGGGGCGCTGTAGGTCATTTAACAAGTTAATCTTCTGCCTCCTTGCTCTTAGTCACAGAGGGAACCGACTGCAGAGGGGTTGTGTCAGAGCCTATGGGGTGCTGCTCCCATAGCAGGTGAACTCTCACCTTTCTCCATTCTCTGCCACGTGGCAGGTGAGGAGGAGAGATGATCCTCAGCTGAAAAACTCCAGCAGGTGAAGTGGCAGGTGGCTTTTTAGCAGGCCCGTAAATTGCCAAGTGGATTAGTAACGATAAATAAGCCAGAAGATGCTAGGCCCACACACCACAACGGGCAAGTTTGGACGTATTTCATTTCTGATCACACCAGGATGGAGCAAGAATTATGGACAAAGTGCATAAACCTAAGCAGCTGTGCCTGATAATTTACACTCCTCGCTGTCATTTTTAATGTGCCATGGCTGCCTCTCTCCAACCTGGGAAACACTAAATCTGGCATCTCGAAGAATCACTTCATGCTACAATATGCCAAGAGTCTTTCTGTATTGGATGGATGGATGGATGGATGGATGGATGGATGGATGGATGGATGGATGGATGGATGGATGATGGATGGATGGATGGATGGATGGATGGATGGATGTCTGAGTAGGTTTTATTTCTGGCACAGAGGACATCAAAGCAGGGGTTTGAGAAGGCTCACGTTTGGCCTCCCTGATGTCAGTCTCAAAGGTGACATTTTCTGCTTCCCTCAGGAACCCACTGCTTATCTACTATTAAGAATTTCCCTGAATTCTTTCCAAACCTATCCAGAACCTCAGTAGGACTACACAGATTCCGGCCTCCCCACCCTCACCTTCTGCCTCATTAAGTCCAAAATCCTTAGCATTTAACTCAGACCACTAGGGTCAGGTCTGTGTGCCCAGGCCCTGAGCTGGGGGCTCCGTGGAGGGCAGGGATGGCTCTGGTAGGGATCGGGAGCCCTGCCCTTGGCTCAGCACTTAGAGCTGAGGCATCTCTGGGAGGGTACCCTGCTGGCAAGTGTGACTGGGATGGGCCCTTTCAAAGTCTGCAGAGCTGTTCAAGGTTTCTGGTTCCCTGCTCAGCTGGGCCCGCGGGCACCATTCCTTCCCAGTTTTAATCAAAAATGCAGAGCCCCCTGCTTGGCAGCCTACCATCTCAGCCAGATGCCCGAGGCAGTGCAGAGCGGTGCCTTCCTCCTATCTCCTGCCTGCCATTACTTGACACATTGTAAATTGCTTTTTATAAACTCAGGCAGGAGGCGGTCCAGAGGGAACCTCTGCCTCATGACAAGCGACACTCGTAAGGTGCAATCTTCATTCTGCACAGGCGGGACTGGGGCTGCCTGGCATGAAGAACCCGCAGCAGTGGCGGGTCCTGTACCAAGGCCAGGCCGAGTGCACCAGCCAGTGGGGCTCCAGTGCGGCAGAGGCACGGGTGGAGGTGGGCGGCGCACCCTGAAGGGACCAGTGCCAGCTGCCTGCTGCTAGTTCTGAGCTTTGGCTTCCTCTGATCTCAGATGAGTGCAGTGGCCGCTCCCACCTCACTGTATTATTCTGAGGATCAAACAAACAGAAGTCGTTACAATAATAACAGCTTGCATTTGCACAGAATTCTACAGCTAACAAAGGCCCTTTCCCTGCCAGGAATATGACTCAGTCAATATCCTCCCCTCACCTATGAACTGCTGCCTAAAATGCCACCGTGAGAGCCCAGTTTCTTTATCTTAAGCCTTTGGGCTCCTCCTGTCCCTTCCCAGAATGGAATGTTCGGGAACAGAAGCAGCAGGTGCCCACCCCATGGCTCCTCCTCTCCTCGACACCCTGCTGGCCTCCTTCTGTCTTTGGGTAGGTTTAGGGAGGAACAGGAACGCGCTGGGGACCTCCCTGTGGGGGCAGGGTAGGGTGGGGGGTGGGCCAGGACAGGGGGTCTGGGATGCCACAGAGGAAGCATCTGCAGAGCGGATAGAAAGGAAAGGAAATGTCACCCTCAAGTGCTGGCTGTTCCCAGGTGTGTGCTGGGTGTTGCACAAGGTGTGATGTGATGCTCCCAACAATCACTGCTGGGTAAATATGTATTAATACCCCCATTTCACAGAGGGAAACTGAGACCCCAAAAGGGCAGTCCAGCAGGTGGTCAGGCCAAGTATTCAGATCTACTCTGTCTGAGGTGGGGGTGGGTGGATGGGGGAACAGAAGGCAACTGGATGGGTTTTAACTATGTGGATATACAGACAGGTGAGAAGGGTATGGAAGGGTCATGAAGGGAAGGAATTGGGAGGGTGCAGGTTAAGGCACAAGTTAATAGCAGAAGACCGAGTCAGGCTTCATCCCTCCAGCTCAGTGTTCTACTGGACTTCCCCAGCCTGGGCTCCCCAGGGCCTCCAGTCGAGGGCAGGAGAGGCCGTTACCTGGGTCCAGTCTCCAGGAAGCTGGGTGGGCCCCTGGGGAGCAGTGAGGGTGGGGACAAGAAGGATAGAGGACAGGCTGGCAGGAGAGCTGTAGCGGGAAGTCCTGCCTGGGTGGAAGTTGTGTTAGAGAAGCTCCAGGCTCCTTGAATAGTCACAGCCTTACTCCTGCTGAAACAGAGGAAGCCCCCTCGGGGGAAAGGGTCCCCTGGGAGTCCTGGAGTGGCCCATCACAGAACTGTTTCCATCCTGGTTGCCAGCAGCTTCTCCTCATCAAAGGCGCAGCCTCCTCTGTTATTCAGCCGCCCGGGCATTCCCCCAGATGCACACTCGCCCAGGGCCACTCCTGCCCCGCTCCTTTCACCCTGGCCGCCTTGCACACCAAACTTCTCTTGCTGTGTGTGCTCTGTTTTATTTTCAAATAGACTCATTTCCTTCCTCACCTCCTAATCCACCTGCAGGGACGGTTTTTCCTGCCAGGTGCCCAGGCCAGAAACCTTGGAACATCCTGGGAGACTCTCTGCCTCTCCCACCCACATTCAGTCATCAGGTCTGTGGGTCCTCCTTCAGGTTCAGTTATCTCCCACATTCCCACCCTGGCCTGAGCACCCCACCCAGGCACCCCACTCGCCGTGACTGCCCATTGGTCTCCCTGCTTCCACCCGTGCCCTCTGCAGTCTCTTCTCAGCTCAGTGTTGAGAATGAGCCTGGGCAAATCCAGGTTACAGGCCCTCGGGCTCAGGAGCCTGCATGGCTCCCAGCTCACCTAAGTCTTTCCTGTGTCCCTCAGGTCCCACCTGACCAGGTCCAGTCCTCTCTCTGGTTCCCCCACTCACTTGGTTCTCACCTCACTGGCCTCCTGCCTGCTCCTGGTGCCCTCGGGCACATTCTCACCTCAGGGTCTTTGCCCTGGCTGTTCCCTCTGCCTGGAACCCCACCACCCTCTTCAGCCCTGCAACCTGCCTTCCCCAGCAAAGCAGACCTGGTCTCCTTCCCTTCCTCTCCTTTTCTCCCCACTGCCCCTGCTACCTTCTCACAGCTACGTGATTCCTTATTCACTGTCCACTGCTCAGTGCTCCCCTGTTTAGGAAGGCAGGGGCAGATGGTTTTGTCCGTCTCGTTCATCCAGCATCTCAAAGCCTGGAACAGTGCTTGGCACATTGTAGACACTCAATACATTTTTGCTGAATGAGTTTTAAGTCATTAGAAATGTTCTCACTGTAAAAATAGTCTATCTACCATGTTGTAAAAAATATGGAAAACAGAAAAGAAAGATGAAAATCTAAATAGTTTATGGTCTTACCACTTAAAAAAAGCTCATCATTAATGTTTTGGGATAGTGTCTTCTAGTCCCTTGTGTTAAAATGTTTATGGCAAGAACCAGGTATTGTTTGTCCACTGCAGACACTGTCCTAGGCCATTTTCAAATTCATATTTTTCTTTTTCACAGTCCCTGTGGCAGGTATCGTGCGTGTTTTTAATATGAGGAAACAGAGGTCCAGAGGGATGAAGAAATTTGCTCAAGTTTAAACAATTACCTTAATAATTGTGTGGACTGCATGTAGCATTTTTTTTATCCTGCCCTTTTCACTTAACTATATCATGATCACATCTCCAAGTCACTATAAGTATTTTTAAACATAATTTTTAATGGCTACAGAATATTCTGCCCAGAGGTTATACTACTATTTCTCTAACCCCTATTGTTTAGAATTTCGGATATTTCTAAATTTTTATTATTATAAATAATAAATGAACATTCTTAAACATAAAGCTTTTCCCACATGTTTTATTATTCCCTTTATCTAGGCTCCAAGGAAAACCCAGGGGTAAAGTTGTACGAACTTTTAAAAAGCCTCTAAAAAGTCTCTAGCTGCCTGTTACCAAGCGCCATGCCGCCGCCTGCCATGGGATGGCCCCGCGTGCGTGAGTTTGCGCTGAGGGGTCATCTCAGACGTTCTCCGGCGGTGTCTGTGTCCTATTCACGGGCCAGAGCAGCTCGCGTTTCTCCAGGTGAAGCCCTCGTTCATTATTGAAGCCCCAGCCCTCAGCACGGCTGCAGCCGAGGCCTTTGGCCCACCACATTAATATTGCAGACAGGACACCTGAGGCCCTAAATATTTGATCAGAGTGTGTGCCAGGCTGCCAGTGAGCCATATTCGGAGCGAATGGCCCTCCTCCCCTTCTGCAGTACCCAAAGCTGCGCGAGGCCTGGCCAACAGCAGATAATGTGGTCAGTTGTCTTTGTTGAGCAAATAACTGTGGGGAAGACCGGTTAAAACAATTATGACATATTACAGCAGCCTCAGCATTCACTCTTTACATCCCACATCTGACAACCTGCAACAGCATCCTGCCATCTGCGGGGGAGGCAAAAGTGGGGTTTATAACACACAGCCCAATGTCTGGCACACAGTAGGCCCTTGTGCATGTTGGTCTGTAAGTGGATGACTTGTCCTTGAAAACTGGGAATGTTCATTCAGTTCACTTGCCCACCACTTACTAAGCACCTGCTGAGTACTAGGCTCCAAGCTACGCACCTTGCAGTAATTATTTTAATTGCATTTAGAACAGTGCCTAGCACATAGTGTTTCAAAAGGGTTAGCTATTAAAATAATAACAAAAAAATGATAGCATTTATTTATTTGTTATTATTTTTTATCTCAATTCTCTATGGGAGGTACGATCATTATTCCCATTTTACAGATGAGGAAACAGAGGCTTAGGGACTCAACTAAGGAGTCAGGAGGTTGACCACAGACCTTGATCATTCATTCCAGATTTAGAGCCTGGCCCAGGCTCGGGGGCTGCCTGGGACTCCACATTCATATATCCAGGCTCCTCTTGCCCTGGCTCAAGTCCCAGGTCTCTACCACCTGCTCCTTGCCCAGCCTCAGCTATAGGGAGAGAGGAACAGAAAAACTCCTTACCTGTCCTATAAGGCTCTAAATAATCCTCCCTGGCCTATCTCTCTGATGTCTTTCTGTTTCTCCATTAGCATCTACTGTTCCTTTTGTCGAAAACTCCCTTCCTCACACCTTCCCATCATCTTTCAGTCTCAGCGCAGCTGAGGTGGCCTCCCTACTGGAGTAACTTTGCCCCATCACCCTGTTTTAGTTACTCAATAAATTATCTTATTTAGTAATTTACTTATTTGCAAAGCCCCGTGATGAAAGGGCCTTGTCGTGGTCACTGCTGTACCCAGAGTGTGCACAGTCATGCCTGGCATTGCTGAAGGGAAGACGAAAGGGAGGGAGGAAGACAGACCAAGCAGGTTGTCTGCCAGCCCTGAGCGGGTTTGGGGGTACCACTGAGAGTGCGTAGCCAGCAGAGACTGCTGGAAGGGGAGAGAAGGGCGCTGCAGGTGCCAGGACCCACTGTGGCCCGGGCCTGTGGTGTCTCTTTATCTCGTGAGAGGAATAGGACGAGTATGACTTTGCCCATTTTGCAGGTGAGCCTGGGGAAAGACTGACAGGCCCTGAGATCGGAGGCCCCTCTCTCCACCACCGGGCATTCTGCACCCCCCCCCCCCCCCCCCCGCCGGTGCCTGGCCCCCGGGGGGAGCCTGCCTGCCCTGCTTGTCATTCCGGCCTCGGCCGCAGCTTCCTCTCTCTGGTGCTTCCCGCCGCGCCGGGAGTGGGTTTGTGATAACGTCCGAATAAATTATTTAAGCGACTTTCTGCGAGGTGGAGATGAAACTAGAGGCTGATAACCGAGTGGGGGCTGGAGGAGGTTCACGGCTCCCCCACCCTGCACCAGCTGTGACCGTTTCAAGGGGCTCCCTCTGGGTGCCTGCCCCGCAATCTCTGTTCATTACACCGGGCAGTGCTGGGGGGAGCGGACAACGCGGGTGGTAGTGTGTGGGGGTGGCAGCGTGGGGATCGCCCTGCTTTTTGGGCTCAAAGGACCGCAGGAAACCATGGGGCAGGGAAAACAGGCCGGGGTCACAGGCTGAGTGGACCAGAGGGAGAGCTAGCCCCCCAGGAGCTCCCCAAGGGGAAAGGGTTCCTGATAGAGGCAGGGCTGGCCCATCGGCGTTGCAGGCTCCTGAGGAACCGGGGTTGGGGGTCCCTGTGGAGCAGAGTGCAGGGAGAGGTGTGGGGGATCCTGTGGAGACAAGGTGGAGGGAGGTCTGGGTTGGGATGGGGGAGCTTCTGTGGAGAGTGGAGGACCTCCTACAGGGTGTGATTGTTGCCTGAAGAAACACCTTTGAATTGGGGGCAGATTGGGTCCCGGTTGTGTCTGTGAAATGCCAACAGTCCTTCCACACGACCGGGCAGAGGCTTCAGGCAAGTGACTTGCTCTCTTTCCGTGGAGGATCACAGCACAGCCTCCTCATGTCACCAGGTGTGGGGAGGAAAGGAAAGCAAGTCCTGTAGGCGTGAGTACTTTCCTGTTTTTTTCCTAAGAATCGACTTAATCTGCTCAAGATGGTGAGAAGGGCTTTGTGGCCAAGGCTAAAGCACAGGTGGGTGCAACCAGTCACTGCCCAGTCTTACTGTCCCCAGCCCCTGGTGCTGGCAAGTCCTGTTATTTCAGGGCTCACGTATCTCCTCCCCCGCCTCACCTCCAGGGCTGCTGTCTTCTCTCTCTCCCCAAGCTCTCCTCAGGGGACCCCCTCACAAGCATAATGAACTTTCAAAATTTAAACAGGGAAGGGAAGTGTCTAGCAGACAACTTCAGCTCTGGGCCCTGCCACAAACTCCCCTGGGCCAGGAGAACAGAGCTATTGCTTGAAAGAGGGAAGAGAGGGGGAAATGCCAGGAGGAAAACAGAAAGTGTTGTCTCAAGTGATATTCCTGCCCTCTGTAATCAGCAGCATTCTTTAGGGGCTACCAAGATTATTCCTCCTCCACATCAAGGTAAGGGCAAGGGGTGGGGCAGGGCCTATAGCCCTGGGCAGGAGTAACGGAGGAAGATTCTTGGCTGGGGAATGGGCACCTGAGTCTTGGGTCTCTTTCTGAGTCTCAGGGAAAGTGGGTGCCTAGTTGGTGGACTCTGATTAGGGTATCCTTGAAAAGCTTCTGTTTTGGGGCAAAGAACTTAAGGGAAATGGGTTCACTGGCTGCCATGTGCCAACTGTGTGACCTTGGACCAGTATTCTGACCTCCGTGAGCCTCCCCCATCTCATCTGTAACTTTCATGTAAAGTACACTCTCCTGACGCTCCTCCTCCCATGGCCTTAGACCTGCCCAGTCTTAGGCTGGTGTGAGTCCCTCCAGCACGCAGCAAATTAGAGGCATTCTTGAGACCCAGAGGATTGCAGGGTGGAGAGCTGCTGTGGCTGTAGATGGACTGGTCTAGGAAGTGAGGAGGCTACGAGTGAGGTCCAGCCACAGTTCGTGGTGCTTTGTGATCTTAGGAAGCCGTGGCCCCTTCCTGGGCCTCAGCTTTCCTACCATCAGTGGGAATCATAGTCCTTGCCCTGCCCACTCACAGGATACAGATAAAATAATAACAGCTCATCCTTATAGAGTGCTTCCTGGGGCCCTGTTGCCCTAAAAGCCATATCTGTAGCCTCGTTTAGGTCACACAGCAGCCCTGTGAAGTAGGTAATACTATCCCATTTTACAGATGAGGACACAGAGGCACAGAGGGTCAATTGTGGATAATAGTGGCTAAACTGGCTTCAGAGTCAACACTCTTCACAACTGTGAGTGACGGGAGATGGGGAAGATTTGCTTTCCAAGTTCTTGGGTTGTCAAAGCTAGCCCTGGCTACCCTCTAAGGCCCAGGCACTGGAAAGACTTGCCAAGGCCCCAGGCAAAGTGGACCTGAAGGAGGCTGAACCTGAGGACTCAGGATGCTCGAGCTATGGGTGGGATTGTGGAGGAGGAGGGGAGGTCTGGGAGCGGGCTGGGGTGGGGAGGACAGGCTGTCAGCACGCAGCAGCTGCCCTGCCTCCAGCCCCGTGGAGGCACAGATCTGCATTACTGTCACTGGGGCCTCCTCCCACCCCCTGCCAGAACCTTCTCTGGTAAAGAGCAGCTGCTGCCCTGGGAGGGATGCTGGAGGCTGATGCCACGTGGGAGGTCGCGGTGTCAGGGCCACCTGGCTTCTGGTCAGAAGGGTGGAAAGAAGGAAGCAACACTCGTACAAAACCTCTGCTGGACCAGGCCCAGAAAGCACCGCCTCCTTTCATGTTCACAAAACCAGCAGTGTGAGCTTGTTATGACTGCCCCTCTGCAGAGCAGAAACTGAGGCCTGGAGAGTGTGGGAAGAAAAGGTACAATTGAAAGCCGTGGGGCCAGCTGAGCATGGAGAATTCACAGGCTTTGGGCTAAGCCCTGTGGGTGATACAAGTTGCATACAGGCTAAAGGCTAGAGCCAGCATTGACTGAGCACCTGTTTTGTGCCTGGTAACGTGCTGGGGCCATTAGCTCGATTTTACAGGTAAGTGAAATGAGGTTCAGAAAAGAGAAAGTGGCCGGCCCTGGCCACACAGCTGGCCTTGTCAGAGCTAACTTGAAGCAGTCCTCTGCCCTCCTGGAAGTTTTAATCAGTTGGAGGAAACAGATTCATACCAGACCCAAGGCAGCTGTGATGGAGATATAAACTGTTTTCTTTGGGAGATGGAGATTCCAATCAAAGGTATCTCGGGAAGAGGGAGAAGAAAGTGTCTGACCAGGACATCTGGGCTGTTGTGCACCAGGTTAAAGGCGAGATGAGGGGCGGGCATTCCAGGCATGGGAAAAGCAGGAGCAAGGGCGTGGAGGCAGAGTGGGTCAGGGCAGTGCCCAGAGGATTGTGAGGTGTCCTGGGGCATCAGCCATAAGAGTAGGGAGGGGAGGGAGGCAAGGCAGCCCCCTGGGGGTCCCACAGGATATGGAGAGCCTTTCTGAGGTTTGGAGCAGGGGAAGGCCAATGGGAAATGGCTGGGAGGGAGACAAACAGGGGTAGGCCAGAGAAGCGAGAGGGGAAGAGTGGGGTAAGGAGGGAGGCACCCGTAGGGCTCCTGAGTTCAGCTGGGCCAGTTGTCTTGGGCTTAGACTCCAGCAGCAGGCACATATGGGTTTGAGTCCTGGCTCTGCCCTTACTTACTGTGCAGCCTTGGAAAGCTGCTTGCCCTCTCTGAGCCTTGGTTCCCCCTATGTAAAGAACTGCATCCTGGGGTCATCATAGATGGCAGATGTGAGCCCAGAGCTTTTCATTTAACCTTTTAACCTAGGAGGTGGGAGCTGTCATTCCCTTTACTTTCTAGAAAGGCAGACCAGTGACTGATCATGGCTAGGATGTAAAGGTCCAGACATTTTCACCCACCACAGGATAACTTAGATGGGCTGTTGTGGGCTCCAAGAGTAGCTGAAGCTGTGTTGGACCAGGGGTTTTGGGCTTCTCCCAGTTCTTCAGGGCCACCAGGTTGGTTGTTGTATGACTCACGGAATCTGTGGATGGGACCAGGCTCTATGAAGGCAGCCTAGGGAGGTCTTGGGCCACAGCATTGTTCCCAGACAGGGGGAGATCTTTAGAGATTGGCTTTCCATGGAGGGCTTAGCTGTGGGAGAGGCAGGGAGGGGCACTGTTGCACAGCCTGCAGGGGACTGCAGTCCCTCCAGGATGGCAACCAAGTCCCCAGAGGAATGAAGACCCCTGAATCATGCAAACAGTGTTTGCAGGGAGACCTGGGGACCCATTGGCACTATCAGCACATTCCACAGGATTAATCAGAGCAGCTTGCAGGAGGGCCCAGGAGTGAGAGGATGGGGTGAGGATGGAAAGTGGGCAAGAAAAGGCCTCCATCTGAAGTCTCCTAGTCTTCCCCACCACCCCACTCTAAAGTTTTTACATCTCACCATCTAACTGCCCTCCTGCTGTTCCTATGGGGGAAACTGAGACCCAGAGGGCAAAAGGGACTTGTCCAGGGTCACACAGTGTCAGGGATAAGTCGTGACCCCAATCCTGCCCTTATTCTGTTGTTTTCCCAGCCCCTTTGGTGCGTCTCATCCCCACCCCACGTAGGACTAGTGCATAATTGGCAGGACGCAGTGTAGAATGAAAATGTAACCCCTTCCCCCGTCAAAACATTATTAAGAATTTCAAGGTGGTGACTGCAGAGCATTGCACCCCTCTGACTGCAGGGCCCTATGTGAATGCACAGGCCTCAGGAAGCTGGCTCAGTGCTGTAATTCCTCTTTCCCTTCACCTGGTGACATCCACCCCCCCACCACCACCCCCCATTATCCCTTAGGTCCCAGCCCCCACCGCCCTGGGAGGGAAGCCTTTCTGGGTGGTAGGTGGATCAGAGGCTCTCCCAGACGCAGCACCTCCCTCCAGGCTCCCAGGGCTCGGCTTGCTCAGCACCCAAGGCCAGGCCTTAGAGTGGGATAGCCCCTCCCTTTCTGGGAAAAAGGTGGGGACTAAGGAAGATTATGGTGACAAGGGACTTCACAGGGAGCAGCTGTAAAACTCAGTGATAAGGCTGAGGTTTAATAAGTTAATATCCGGGGCCAAGCTCCGGGCTCTGGGCTCCAAGCCCAAATCTTTGCTGATTAGTGCTAGCTCAAGTGCAAGGAGTTCAAGAAGTACAACTCCCTCTGTGCAATCAATCTGGAACAGATCATTGATATTATTCCCATTGTGTGTAGATGAGAAACTGAGACTCAGACTGGTTAAAACTCTTAAAAGTGACTGAGATACAATTTAAACCCAGTGCTGGCCCAAGAGGCCTTCTTGGAGTACTGGGTCTTCTAACTGAGCCAGACCCTGTCCCCACCCTCATGGCACTCACTGTCTAGTGGCTGAGACACACAGGGAGTGAGATACAGGAGACTCAGAGGAAGGGGAGGTCATTGTATGCTAGGGCAGTCAAGGGAGGCTTCCTGGAGGAGGTGCTGGAGAGACACATGAGCTGTCTTTGAAGGTTAAATACCACTCTCTTCAGGTGAAGGCAAGCTGTCACCTGTGAGCACAGCAGCCTGAGCAAAGGGGTAGAGGATGACTGGACATGGCAGGTTGGAATCTCCACACAGGGCCTGGTAGAACTGAGGTCCTAGCAGGGGCCCCCAAGTGGGCAGCAACCAGTCCAAAGAGTTTGGCCTTGGTTATCTTGGCCTGGGGAGCTCTGGACAGGTGAATTTTCTTATAGGTAGAGATAACTCCAGTGCTAAGGAAACTGTTCTGGAGCATAGGGAAGGAGAGCTTTCAATTATTTTCATGAAGACAGTTTAATATTGATAACAAAACACAACCAAGCACCAAATAAAAAACAATAAATGAATCTCACATAAATATTGGGAAAGTGACTATCCTAAGTAAAATAATAGTTTTAGGAATTGTGATGGGTAATTCACATGCCAGTTTGACTGGGCCACAGGGTGCCCAGACATTTGGTCAAACATTATTTTGAGTATGTCTTTGAGGGTATTTCTGGATGAGATTAGCACTTGAGTCAGTAGACCGAGTAAAACAGATTGCCCACCGCATTGACCTCATCCAATCTGCTGAGGGCTTCAACAGAACAAAAGGAAGGGAGAATTACTTCTCTCTGCCTGTCTTTGAGCTGGGACACTGAAATCCTGCCTTCACACTTGGACTAGAACTGGAACTTACACCCTGAGCTTTCCTATTCTCAGGCCTTTGGCCTCAGACTGAAACCTCACCATCTGCTCTCCTGGTTCTGAACTTCTCAGCTTCCATGATTACATGAGCCAGTTCTCTCTCTCTGTCTCTTTTTCCTCCCTCTCTCTCTCTCTTTCTTCTGTTCCTCTGGAGAACTCTGACTAACACAGGAATATCGTTCTAAATCCAAAAGCACATTAAGAAAATAGCACAAGTTTATAACTAATCTTGGCATGGTTAAATTTTAGAAAACCTACTAATGTAGGTTAATATCAAGAATGCAATATTACAAAATGTCATCATTAATAGATCAAAAGAAGAAGAAAAGTATATTATTTTCTGTAGAGATAGTGAAAAAGGCATTTGATAAGACTCAACATTAATTCTTGATTATTTAAAACTCTTGATAAAATAGAAATAGATGGGTACTTCCTTAATGGGATAATACATATCAAAGCAAAAGCCACTATCAGTATGTATAATGCTTAGCAACTTAAAGCATTCCCGATAAATTCATGAACAAGACAAGGATGTCCCCTCTTACCAGTCTTATCTAACATTACTCTGGAGATATTAGCACTATAATTTCACAAGAAATAAGGGGCATAAATATTAGAAAGAGACAAAAGACAAAAGTATTGTTATTTGAAAAACCCAAGAAAATAGAATAATTATTACAAGTAAGATAATTTGGTAAGATAAGTGGGTACAAAATTAAAATATAAAAATAACTTCCCTATACAAGAACAATGAGTTATAAAAGGTAAAGAAAAAGCTCATCCTAAAATAGAAAGAAAAAAAACCCCACAAAATACCAAAATATAGAAGATAAAATATCTAGCAACACATTTAATAAGAAAAATTCGAGATCTATATGGAAAAAAATTAAATACTACTGGACACCTAAAAAAACACACAACCAGGAATAAATGGAAAGAAAGTCTCTGTTCTTGGCTAGGAAGACAGTAAAAAAACATACGTTTTCCCTACATTAATATGTACATTCAGAATAATTCCAATAAAAATAAAAATAGGGTTCTTAGGAGTGTGTATTAATTAGTATAGGCTAATTGCTTTAACAAACAGACTAGGAGAAAATAGTGGCTAGAACATGACAGATGCTTATTTCTAGCTTACATTAAGCCCCAAATAGATGTTCCTGATTGGTGGGCATCTGTGTGTGTGTCTCTCAATCAGACTTCTTTAATCTTTTCCTCTGCTATTTTCAACATATGTTTTCCAAGGCGACTGTGATCATCTGCCTGCAGCTGGCAGAGGAACATGAATGATTTAAGCATGGGACGTTTTTATGGGCCAATCCTCAAAGTGGTACACATCACCTTCACTCACATTTCATTGGCTAGAACTCCATCATATGACCATATTTAACTACAAAAAAAAGCTAGTGTAAGTGGTTTATCTGGGTGCTCAGGGAATGATGGAATTAAGTTAGAAATACACTTTGTCATGGGAAAATTGACAGATTCTAAAGTTTACATGAAAACCATTCGAGAAGAGCTAGGGAATGTTATAAACTATTTTATGCAAAATTTGACAACTTAGATGAAATTGACAAGGCTTCTGAAAATGCAACTGTAGCAAAACTGACTAAAGAAGGAATAGAAAACCTAAATAGCCTTATATCTATTAAAGAGATGGAAAAACTTAAAGTTGTTGCCTCTGGGTCGGTTAAGGTGGCGAATGACTGGGAAGGAGAATGAGTGAAACTTCTAGGATGATGGAAATTTCTGTCTTGTTTTGAGTGGTGGTTATGCATGGATACAATTGCCAAAATTTACTGAACTGAACACTTAAATTCTATGTATTTTATTACATGCCACTTACACAAAAATGAAAAGAATGGCTGGTAAGATGATAAAAAATAATTGACAATTAGACACAAACACATGAGATTTTAATTTGATAAAGGTGTCATTTCAAATGAGTGGGTAAAATGGATTACTTAATAAATGATGTTGAAGAATCTGGAGAAAATAGGTTGGGACCACATGGTATTGCTTCCACCAACATTAATTTTGGATGGATCAAAAATTTTAAAGTAAATAAATAAAGCATGAAAGTACTGAAACAAATATGGATAATTCTTTTGTGATTCATGGTTTGGGAATGGGAAAGACTTTGTCAAAATGATTCAAACCCAGAAACCATAGAAGAAAATGTGAATATAGCCGCTAAAACTGAATATGTCCAATTTTAAAAAATGCTACAAATGAAATCTTTAAAAAATGAACAAACTATCTTATAGATATAAGAGACCACATGCCAATTTTTTTTGTAAAGATCAATAACCCAAAATAAAAATGGGCACAAGACAAGGACAGATGGTTCACAGAAAGTATATATAAATGGCTTCTAAATATATGAAAAAATGTCCATGCTCAATTACAGTAAGAAAAATGCCAATAAAAACTACATCACTACATCGAGTTACTGTTTCCATATTAGATGGCATAGACCAAAAGTTTTGATAATATCCTGTGTTGGTGAGAGTGTAGGGCACAAGCTCTCTCATGCATTGTTGATGGGAGTATAAATTGTTACAATTCTTGAGAAGACAATCTGGAAATATCTATCAAATATAAAACTGCACCTACCCTGTGATTCAGGCATTCAACTTCTAGGAATTAATTCAGCAGATACACTTCTGCATGTCCAGAAAGACGAATGACAGAGATACCCAATGCAGCCTTGTTCACAGTGGCAAATAATGGCCATCAAGAGGAAGCTGGTTAAATAAATGACCATGTCTGGATATAATGGGATTCCATGAAGGTGCCTGAAGTGCACCACAACAGATTAATGTGGTCACTCACACATGGACTCTGGAGCCCAGAATGCCTTGGTCCTAACCCTAGCTTTGCCACTTACTGGCTATGTGACCTTGGGCCAGTTGCCTAACCTAACCTCTGTGAGCCTCAGTTTTCTTATCTCTAAAATGGGATTAGTAGCAGTGGTAATAATGCCACTTACCTTAAAATATTGTGCTGAGGAGTAAATAAGTTAAAAAAACCTGGCCTTAAGACATTTAGACCAGTGCCAGGCACATGGTAAGTACCATGTATGTGTAGATTATAATTATTACTGATCTGAAGCAATCTCCAAAATATAATAAGTATAAAAAAAAACAAAATGCAATTCCAGTTGTATAAAACCAGGATGTGTGAGAGAGCCCTACATGTTTATGCTTGCATATACATAAAATATCTCTAGAAGAAGGCACCAGAGACTAGAGATTGCATCTGAGGAGTGATAGGGAGTGGGAGACAGTTCTCACTGAGTAACTTTTATACTTTTAAATATTGTTTTAACAAAGTATATGTATTATCTATTACAAAATTTTAAAATAAAGAAATACATATTTGGACAAACGTCCCTTGGGGTGATGAAACTGTTCTATGTCCTGATTATGGTGGTGGTTACACAAATCTACACATGTGTTAAAATTCATAGAACTGTACATCAAAGGAAAAAAGTAAATTTTACTGTATGATAATTTTTAAAATAAAAACTCAAAAAAGAAAGTCCCTTTGGAGGGCAGGAGGCCAGTGAGGAGGTGATTTAGTTTTGAGAGAAAAGAAATTCTTAGAGCCCAGGGGAAGGAACAATTGTTGTTGCTAATTCCTGCACCTGGCTCAGCTGCTCAGCCTGCTGCAGGGTGACTAACCATCCTGGTTTGCTGAGGACTGTCCCAAGGACAGCACTGAAAGACACTTATTCCAGGAAACCCCTAGAGCCTGGGCAAACTGAAACGCTGGTCACCCTAGCTGACTGGGGCTGTCAGGTCTGGGCAGCCTGGGCTAGGCTGGCTGGGGCCCCTCTCCTTCCTGCCTTTCATCCGCCAGCTGGCTAGCCCAGGTTGTTGTCATGGTAGCAGTGACAAAGGTCCCAGAGCGAGCAGAAGCCTGCAAGAAGTCTTAAGGCCAAGCTCAGAACTGGCCCATCATCACTTCTACCACATTCTATTGGTCAAAGCAAGTCATAAGGCCAAGCCAGATTAAGGAGGTAGGAAATAGCCTCCCCTCCTGATGGGAGGAATTGTAAAGTCACATCGCATGGGGCACAGATGTGGGGGCCAAGGGTGGAGAACTGGGGCCAATTTTGTAATCAACCTGTCACAGAAGGAAAGTTCTGAGTCAGGTACAGCAATAAGCCCAGCTGATCTGTGAATGCTTATTGTTTTAAACCAACTATTGCATTGGGGAGGTTGTTTGTTATACCACAAATCAAACTGAGACACCTTCTCCAGTTCATGGGGTCTAGCTGGAGAGTGGCAGGAAGCTCAGCGCGACTGGAGCATGGCAGGGCTGTCAGAAAGTGGGGGAGAGATAAGAATGGCTAGGTCTAAGTGTTTTCTCATCTCCTGACCTGGCAGGATGAGAACAGGAGAGGGACCTATATAAGGTGAGAAAAACTGGGGCCCAGAGAAGGCAGACATGTGCCCAAGGCCACACAGCCAGTCAGCACGGGTAGGGATTAAAACCAGGGCTTTCCTGCTGGGCCCAGGAAGGCCATGGGAGGAAGGGGGGCTTAAAGGTACTTTTGCAACCTCTTTACTTAAGACCAAGAGGCCATCAAGTATCCGTAAAAGAATGGGGAGGGATGACCTGATGGAGACGGATGTGTTGAAATCATGAAAACTCCCCTTGGCGCCTACATTCATGCAGAACTGGGTTTATTTATTCTTTCAATTTGAATGATTAGTGTGGGGGTTTTTTCCTTCAAAAATTCCCTGAGCTCCCTCTATATCATTAGTAGCAAATGGATTTGCAGGTGTTTAATTAGGCTGGAAAATTATAGACAGCCAGAAGCCTTGACCAGGATTCCCTGCCTCCTGGAGAGGCTCCTCAGGCCAGGAAATCAGGCCAGTCCCAGGAAATGGTCTCCCTGCTTATATGTCCTGGCCAACCAGGCCCCTTTAAATCCACTGACTGCCACTAACTTGTTGTGTGGCTTTGGACTAACTGCTCCCCTCTCTGGGCCTCTGCCCCTGGTCTATACTGTGAGGGGGTGGGCCCGGGCAGAAGCCGTGTGGCAGGATCTGAGACAGCCAGGAGGCCTGGTGTGAGCAAATTGGCAGTAACAGGACCAACCATGAGCTGTGCCAAGGACATTATAACCCCAGAAGAGGCTGTGGGGAGCCAGCTGGGCACCACGGAGCAGAAAGGAGATGGGAGGGGCTCTGTCCTCTCTTGGAAAAGGCAGGCGATGTTCTGGTTTGACCAACAAGCCTACTTACTGTGCCCCTTATATTTAGTCTCACTGACTGACTTCAGCTTCTCCGCACTCCTGGAGTGTTTGCTCCCCCATGACAGAGGGGGAAGTGACTGTCCTGTACGATGCAGCAGGTGTGAGTAGGTGGGAGGCCAGCAGTCTGACTGCGGCTCCCAGGCTCTTTCCACACATCTGCTGAATGCCTGCACCAGCCCTCCCAGCCCCACTGCCCAGGCTGGACCGGCTGTTCTCCACTTGTCCCTGCAGGTTCACGCTCTGCCCTTCTCTCTGCTGCGCAGTCTGCACCACATCAGCTCCCTGGCCCTCTGCCCCTGGCTGGTTCAGCCAGGGGGAGGCAGCAGCTTGGAGGGTGAGAGGAGAGAGAGGCTGGGAGTTTGCTCCCTGGTGCTTCTCCGTGAGGCCAGTGGCATTCCTCCGGGTGGCCCTCCCCCAGAACCTCTGCCCTCAGGGGACTCCAGCAAGAACTGCCTGCCTAGCCCCTCGGCTGCTGACTGCTCCCCACTGTTGCTACTCTCAGGTGTTTCACCATCTCTTACTCTGTCATTAGACACAACTGAGAGGGACCCTCGCAGAGACACCCACCCACAGGCTGCTCCTGCCCCCAAAGAGCTCTCTCCGTGCTCCATCACCCACAGTTTCTCCCCTCTCTCTCCCTGCCCCCTACGCCCTTCTCCTGCGAACGCGGCAGGTCAGGGTTGGCAGCAAAGGCCAATCAAACTGGTTCCCGGCAAAGCAGTTTCCCACCCACGGTCCCTGCAGACCTCCAGAGCCAGGGTTTAATATTTCCCTTTAGTCAACTCTCTTTTATGTAAAAACTTTTTAAAAAACATCGATTCTGGGGTTCTTTAATTAATTTTTTAAATTTTAGAACAGTTTTAGATTTATGGAAATATTGTGAAAGTAATTCAGAGACCAACTCACTTCTTAAACTTTATTCTAAACGGAAAGTTTTCATTATTCCTGCAAATGAAAAACAAGCGTGACTTGCCTCAAATAGACTTTAATCTTGAAAATGAACAGTGAAAACAAAACAATGTTATTAAATTTTTAAAATTGAAATAAAAAATTAACAGCCCAATAGAAGTAGTAATAAATCTGATTGATTTATAAAATACATTCTGTACAAAATTGGCTGGTGTGTGTGTGTGTGTGTGTGTGTGTGTGTGCATGCGTGTTCTTGGCAAAAGAGGAGGCGGGACGTGAAGCCCTCCCAGCGCAGGGTCATCGCCAGGTGCTTTTCCACCAGGACCCATGTCAATGCCCCTGCCCTGCCAAGCGTTCTCCAGAGAGTGGGCCAGCCACAGCACAGCCGCTGTCCATGGAGCACTCGCCTCTGCTGGGCGCCATTCTGATGACTTAATCTATTGACTCCTCAGAGCCTCAGGACAACTTGACAAGCTAGTACGTACTGTTATCATCTCACTTTTTTGATGGAGAAACTGAGGCAGGTTAAGTAGCCGATTCAAGGTCACAGCTGAGAGACATGTCCAAGCAGTGGGGCTCCCAAGCCTGCACCTATAATCACTGTATTCTGCTACAGAAAGAACAGGACTATCTTCAGAAGGGAATTCAAGGGAGAACTTCTCAGTTTTATCCCCTGACCCCCACCAACTTTGTACTCTGAAATTTTTTAATTACAAAGAAAAGGTGAAAGAGTAGAAAATGAAAACCCTATCTCCTCCAAGATTCAACAATTGTCAACCCTCCCTCTCTATGTGTACGAATTATGTTTTGAATGAAAACAAACGAAGCCTTTCTCCATGTGTCCTTGGCTATAATACAAGGTTTGATGTGCTTGTTTTTTGTTTGTTTTCTCTAAATACACTTTAAAATAAATACATTACTGTGAAAATAAGGAGATGTTTCTTCATGTACCTCCTAAAATCACCCTGTGCACCCTCACTGGTATGATCACCACATGCTGGGAAAATTAGGTCCCAAAGTGGGGGGATCTCCAGAGATCTCTGGTTATTTTCAACAAGAATGCCACCTAGACCCACCAGGTCCCTCTGGTGGCAGGGTTGGGGACTGTGTGGAAAAGATACTGTGGGTTTGGGTGGGGAAGACAGAGGTGTCCTAGGGTTAACCACCTAGACTGAGAAGGAGGCCATGGTGCAGTGCAGACATGGCTCTGCTTTGGTTGCTCCCTGAGCCTGGTCACTCTTCCTTCATATTTGGAGCTATCCTCCCTCCCTTTAATTGGGTATCTGCTCAAATGTCCCTCAAAGAAGCCTAGCTGACCACGAAACTACAGTGTCCCCCATGCCGCTTAACCTGCTTCATTTTTCATCAAAGTGTTTCAAATCATGACAGTGTTTTCTATACTCACCTATTAACTCCCTAAGGGCAGGGACATGTCTCTATTCAGTGCTACACCCACGTGCCTGGCATAGAACCCAATACAAGCACATGCTAAATAAATGATTATTGAATGAGTGGATTAATGAATGAATCAGTGGCATGGGGTTCAGATTCAGACTCTAGGCCTGATGCCATCACCAGGGGCAATCCAGCCTCTGAATGCATGCACTCTGTGACGGCGATCTCAGTCCCTACATTCCTGAAAGGGGACCACATTTGGGGAGTTTCTAGATTTTTCCATAGATATGATTTTTTATGTCCCTCCAAAACCTGAAACTTATGTTTATTTCAAACAGTAATGTAACTCCCTGAGGAAATGAGACTCAGGGAGGGCAAGGACCCTCTGCTTTCTCTGGACCCCCATTATACATTACTTCTGAGCAAGAACCCAGTTTTCCATCAGGCTCTGGGCCCATAGGGTCCTCACTGCCTTCCCCCCACCTCCAGTTTATTCCTCACTCCATCCATTCCTATTGGTGGGGAGATGAGAACGTCTCTTGGCTGGGAGGCCTTGTTGACAGGATCCTGAGCGGGATGAGGGAGATGCCTCAGTGCTGGGCTCTCTGCCATGGACTCACTGTGTAACCTTGGGCCTTGCCTTCCATACCTGTAAAATGGGGACGGTGAACTTGTTCTGAATCCCGGGATAAGAAATTGTACTAGGTCAGATTTCCAAGTCCCAGGGGCCTTCTGCAAATAGCAACTGTACCACCCCATCTCCAGAGGCCTCGGGCACAAATCAGCAGCACAGAAACACCTCCAGGCCCAGTTTGCCTAAGCACAGGCAGAACTCTGGAGGAGGAACCAGGTGAGGGACCCTGCAGCAGCCTCATTCTGAGCTGTCAGAGGGATGCATTAGACAAAATAAGTTTACATATTTGTCGGAGTGGGCTGTGGCAACTGGGCTTCAAACTCCTCCTTGGCCATTTTGGCTGGGGGCTGGCAGGCCCAGAGGGGCCTTTGGAAGGCCCACTGTCCACCTCCCCTACCCACAGGCCACAAAGAGCCTGGGCACCAGGCTTCGCTTAGGCCATGCTCCTACCTGATGTGCTCCCCCCGCCCCACCGCCCCACCCCAGCTCAGCCCCACATTTTCTGATTCAGAAGAACTGGGTCTGGTGGGACTTGAGGAACTCCTGGGGATGAGGTGCCCTAACCAGTAGCCTGGTTAAGACTCAGTGTTGGGGTGAAGGCTGCCTCGTGCCTGGCATCTAATGGCTCAGATGTGAATTAACTCCCAGGCTCCATCAAGAATCCCCCTTCTACTCTGCATAGTGACTACCCATCCTTCAAGGTCAGCATCAGGACACATACTCCAGGAAGCCCTCCTGGAATGGCGCAGATTCAGCTCCTGACTCTCAGGCACATGGGTTTTTCCCAAGGTGAGAAGGTCCTAGGCTGAGCCCAGCAAGATCTTCCCTGGCCACTCTGTGCAAGATCCCAGCATCCTCCTTGCCCCAGCACTTCCAGTCCCAATCCCTGCTTTATTTTTTAACATAGTCCTTATTACCATCTGATGTACTTTAAATTTGTTTATTTTCTGGCTCTACCACTAATGTAAGCTCCATGAGGGAAGGGCCTGTCCTTTTTGTTTGCTTTTATATCTCTGTGCCTAAATAGTACCTATGAACAGTAACCTCAAATATTGGCTAAACAAAGAATGAATAAAAGAAAGGGTGCACAGCATACGCAAAGGCTCAGGGGTGTGGAAGGGGGAGGAGGAAGATGCCTCAGAATGTAGGATTCCTAAAGGGAGAGGCTCGAGCAGGAAGGGGAGCTGGGGAAATGTAGTAAGGCCCAAACTGAGAAGGGTCTTGAATGTGAACAAGGGTTGGGGGGGGGGGGGGGCATGGCAGGGTATCAGGTGAACAACAAGGTCATATCTAGGTTTAGAAAGATCCTTCTGGCTGGGTCGGAGGAAGGACCGTGGGGGAAAGAGTGGAAGAGAGAGAACTGTGGGGTGGTCGTGCAATTAGTCAGGCAAAGGGCTCTGCCATTCCCTCCCAGGTTTGCGGCTGGTGTCTGGAGGCTGCCATCCTGCAGCCTGAGCTCAGGGGCCTCCATCCCCATTGACCCACCCAGCAGACCCTCTCAGTTTAACCCCTTACCTTACAGATGGGGAAACCAAGGCCCAGGAGAGAGGCAGCCTGGTGTGGAGGTGCATGGGTTTCAGATCAGACCCATCACGCTCATCCCTACCCTGCCACTTACTAGCTCTGTGACCCTGGCCAAGTCTTTTAACAGCTCTGATTCTGTTTTCTCATCTTTAATGACCCATTAAAGTGTTTATGCTGCACCAGGCACTGGGCTGAAAGCCTTGTATGTATCATTCTATTTATTCAGTCCCATTTCTTTCCCAAGGTCACACACCTGGAGCGGGACTGAGAGTCAGAATTCAGAATCAGGTCTGGGCGAGTCCAAAGCCTGCATTCTTGAAATGAAGAAAATAATATGGATCCGTCCTGAGATAATAAAGATAAAATAGTAGTTAATGCCTTCATAGCTGTTAACTACGGTGCCAGCTGCTGTTCTAAGTATTTTACCATATTCAGTTGTCCAACCCATGCATTAGCACTATCAGCAGGCATCGGTCCTACCGTCATCATCTCCCTGTTATAGATCAGAAAACTGAGGCACAGAGAGGTTGTGACATACCCAAGGTCACAAACTAGTGAGTGGTGAAGTCAGGATTTGAATCCAGGCTTTCGGCTCCAGAGTCCTTGTTTTCACTCACAACCCTATAAACACAGAGCACTGTGTGTGATGGTATGTGCTGGACCCTAAACCGGCATGGGCTCATCTCCTCCGTTAGTATGTTGGCGGCAGAGCCAGAAGTGAGGATAAGTTCCCAGGCGTGCCTGTCCCAGACTGCTCCCCACCCCCATCAGTCCAGCCCCACCCCAGGGTCTGGTCTGGTGCACAAGACATAACCACCAGGACGGAGAATTAACAGGCCAAGGACAATGCAGGAGCCACACCATTCGTTTCCCGTGAAGCCAGAGGCAGGGCTGGCCCAGCCACGTGGGGAAGGAGGAGGCATGTTCCTCCTGTTCTGCATCCCCAGGCCTCCCTCCCTCTCAGTTCCTTGAGCCTAGACCTGGGACCTTACAGCAGGCCCCATGGAGGCCATGACCATACTCTTTGCCTTTTCCTGTCCTATATCCGGCTCCTCCAAGTCCCCTTAAGTGAGGACAATTTTACAACATTGTTTCAACATGCTCTTTGCAACTTCTGGGCCTTTGCTGGGACTATTCCCTCTGCCTGAAGGCTCTCCCACACCCCTCGGGAAAAAGCTCTCTTTTCCTTGAAAGTAGAGTTTGTCCTGCCTTCCTTCATTGCCCCGAGGCCCTTGTCACACCCCCATCACACATTATTGTCATTGGATATGAGCCTGTCTCAACCCTGGCTTGTGCACCTGTAGTTTTACGCAAGCACACCATCCCCTCCACACATACAGCAGCACACTCAGAAACATGCGGCCACACAGAAACATACCACTGCTCTCTCCTTTCTCCGTAGCTGTGAAGCTGGGGAGATCCGGCCTGGCTCTCATTGTCCTCCCAGCCCTTTGACCCTCCCCCGAAGACCCTCAATAAAATGGTTTGATCCCTCCACCAAAATATATACACTGCCCTCTTCTCCTAAGTACATCTAGACATCTGAAGGCCCAAACTACACAAAGGCACATGCACACACGTATGCACCCACTAACCAAGATACCCATGTATACTCAACAAGCAACAGTGTAATGTCTGTGAGTTTACACACACACACACACACACACACACACACACACCATACCTCCCAGCACACAGAGACACAGCTATCCACACATAATAATATACTTGCAGACATAGCCTTCTACTCTCCTGAACACATACAAATGTATAACCACGCATAAACATGCTGCATCACCCAACAGCACACACACTAGAGTCAGTCCCCAGGGTCAGCTGGCTCTGGCCTGAGGCTGGGAGGACGTCTCCTCATCTCCTTGGAGACAGGCTGGCCCCCATAGCAGGCCCTGGGAAACCAGGCCACCACCTCCGGCTGGAGCTCATGCCTGGAGGGGAAGATAAATGATGTGTCTACTGGGCTCCTGGGTGGAGGGTCCTGTGTGGGAGGGGGACTCTTGGGCTGATTCCTGGCTCCTGGTTCCTTGTTGCCACTTGTGCTTTCAGACCCCCTTGGGCCCAGTGAGCCCTTGCCTGTCCCAGTGGGAGCCCAGGCTCCTGAAGTCCTGATCTAAAGGAGCTGAGTGTCTCAGGCTATCCTGGGCACAGCCGGACAACAGCTGGAGCCGGCGCCAAGGGTTTAAGAGATTATGACAGGAAAAGCTTAAAACTAAGAAAGCTCCACGCCAGGCTGATTAGCTGAGAATTCAGCAAGACAACCAGGAGAAGACAGAACTCAGGTTTAGTAGAAGCGTGAAACTACTCCAGGCCCAACCCGGCCTGGGCCCTGTGTTCCCCTCAACCCTCCCAGGACCCTGAGGACACTTGTCCTGGGACTCTTTAAATGAGACCGGACAAATCTTGCCCATAGTTGGGCCTCAGCCTCCCTGGTCACTGAACTTGAGCGCAGATTTTAAATGTATGTTCCCCATTTGGAGTGGGGGCTTGGGTGGAATGCTGCCAGCTATGGGGCTCTAGGATTCCTCTCCCTCCTTCATCAATCAGAAGCACTCAGTGTGACAACAGGCTCATCAGCCTTATTTCTTCTTCCGGAGCCCACAGGAATGCATTCTCACCTATCTTGCAGAAGTGACAAAAGCTGTTTACAGTGTTCTTTGGAAGGAGTAGGCAGAAGTGATGTACACTGTCCCCAGGCCCAGCTTTGAAGTCCCTAGTGTGGCATTCGGCTCTTTCCTCTGCCTCCCACAGTGACTATGTACTGAAGTCACATTACTCAGTGGCACTGTAAGATGGAAGGAACTTGGGTCCCTGAGTAGTCACGTAGGAGAGGCTTTCCTGAGCATCTACTGAGAAACAGATGCTCAGGAGAGCCACTGACCCATTTTGTATCTGTGTGAGCGAGAAATAAACTTTTATTGTGTCAGCCCGTTGGGATTTCAGGGTTTATTTGTTACCTCAGCAGGGCCCAGACTAGCATAGCTAATATACTCCCCTTTGATGGATGTTACATTGTGAGGTTTCACATGGATTTTTACTGAAAAAAGAACTCTGTGACTAAAATCCCACATCTGAAATGCCCTCTCTTGGGCCTCCCAGCCCTGCGGCCCTGAGATGCCCTATCCAGGCAGCTGTGGGCAGTGGAAGCCAGGAGTCTTATTGGTCATATATCCTGGCTGCGTGGCCTTGGGCAGACTTCCCACTTTTCTGAGCCTCTGTGTCCTCACTGTAAAGAAGAGGCAGTGATGCTTCACCTATAGGGTATTGTGAGGATCAACGAGGAACTGCAAACTGTAAAGTGAGGAGATTGTGCTTCAGGGATACACTGACATCACGATGCACATTCTACCCATGACACCCGCTCCAGACAAGAACACAAGAGAGACTTCAAGGGGGGCCCCTGGAAGTCATAAAATTTTATTCATTCATTTACTAAGCAATAATATTTATTGTCACTGCTCTAGTGGCACAGGGTCCAGCAGCAACACACCAAAGTCATTGCTTCAGGGTGTATGTACTGGTGGGAACACATCCTGCCTTGTGCTGGATCCTGGGCCACAAGGATAGTCAGTGCAGTCAGACCTTCTCTTCTGTCTTGGAGGAGAAGGGGTGGTGTCTGCCCCAATAACAATGACAGTTCATACTCACTGAGAGTTTACTGTGTTCCAGGCCCTTTATGATTTAATTCAGATTCAGTGAGGTAGATTATTATATAATATATATATCCTATAGATCAATATATATATCTTCTTTATTCAGGGTGGGAAACTGGAGGCCGAGAAGGGTTGAGTGACTTGTCCAAGGCTATGCAGGTAGGACGTGTGGAAAGGCTGGAGTCTGAACCCAGGAAGTCCTATCCCGGTGCCTGCACATAAGACCACAGAGCTATTCAGATCTTGTGCGTATGTGTAGGTGTGTGGGTGGTGGGTGCAGGATGGGGGAGGGGAGGCTGGCAGGGGAGTGGGCTTCCAAGCCTAAGCAGAATAGTAAAATTCTCTGTTGCCTTGTCTCCTTCTGTCTCTTGGACAGTCTCTCCCCAGTTTCCTCCTTAACCTCAGTTGATACGACTCTTCCTGACTTCACAGTTCTCTTTGCCTTGCTTTAATTCTTTAGTGCCTCCTCACTGCCCTCAGGATACAGCCCAAGATCCTAGGCTTGGCATTCAAGGCCCCCAAGGGGTGCCCTTCGTGATCTTGCTTCCTGCCTCTGTGCTGCCCTGTGCTCTGTGCTCTGCTTAGCTTGAACATGTGAGCAGCCCTCCCTGAGCCCAGCTGGCTCCTCCCCACGCCATGACTCTACATGCTCTTCTCTCTACCTGGAGCACTCTTCCCCACTTTTCCCACCCAGCTCCAGGCAGCCTTCCCTTGGTCCTTGGGTTGGGCTATGTTCTCTCCCCGGCATTGCCACAGCCCAAGCTCTGTCACTGTCCTGCTCTTCTGGGTTGTCACAGTCTCCATCTCCAGCTGACCCTTGACAGTTCCTCAAAGGCAGGGCCCAGACAGGGTCCCCAACACAAAATCTGGCATAGAAGGGACATCAGTGAACATGCACAGGCTTGGATTAGAGGCAAGATTTCAGGGACCACTGGAGGATGGCCCCACGCAGAGTGACAGGTGGAGAAGAGGATAGGGTGGGACCTAGGGTAGAGTAGGGTGTGAGGACTAGTGCATAGGGAGGTCAGAATGGCCAGAGGTGTTCAACTGAGGCCCCAAGAACAGATATCCAGACGGGTTCAGAAGAATGCTAGGGCCAAACCACAAACATCCTATTTGACCGTGACTTGGCCCTGGCCCTGGCATTAAACATTACATATATTATGTAATAATAGATACATACAAAAGAGATGCATGTTGCATTTTTATAAGAATTAAATAGACAAGTCATATCATTTATTATCCAAATCAGGACTTTCCTGAGAAAGAAATGGTTGTAATAAATAATTAGGTTCAGACAATAGGTATAAATAGGGACTGTCCTGGGAACACCAGATGTATGGCCACCCTGGATATGAAGCGTAATAACAGACACCTTTGAACCCAATTTAATCATAAGTGTGTGACTAATACTGTGGGCTTCTTCTTTATCTCATCCCCCTCTCCCCTAGAATATTACACACTATTTCAAATTTTGTGTGAATCATTTCCTCAATAAGAAAAAACAAACTTGTATCACATATGTAGGACAAACTAAACGATATTAATTATTTTGCTTGTTTTTGAGCCTTATAAATGTTGGATTATATTGTATGTAGTCTCCTGCAGCAAGCTTTTCTCACTCAGCATTATATTTTTAAGATTCCTTCTCTTAGTTGGCTGCAGCTATATTTGATTCGTTTCCACTGCTGTATAGGATTTCAGTATATGGAGAGGGCATAATTTATTAATTCATTTTCCTGCTAAAGGCATTAGCTTGGTTTCCAGGTTTTTGCCATTATAAATGGCACTACTATGAACATCCTTGTATGGGTCTCCTGGTGCTTTTATGCAAGGCTTTCTCTAGGGTTTCCACTTAGTAATGAAATCACAAGTTTCAAAGTGGCTGTAACAATTTTCACTGCTTTAGGAGCACAGGAGGATTCTTGCTGCTTCACATCCTCACCAATACTTGTCACTGTCAGATTCCCTTTCTGTAAAACATCTCATGTGGTATTAATTTGCATTTTCCTGATTACTATAAGGTTCGGCACCTTTTCTTTAGGTTTATTTTCCATTAATATTTCCTCTGCTGTGAAATGCTTGTTCATATCTTTTGCTAATTTTAATTGAGTTGTCTTATTGATTTGTAAGAGTTCTTTATATATTGTGGGTAGTAATGCTTTGTTCATTATTTGTGCTGTAATAGAGTCTCCCGATTTGTGGCTAGTCTTTTCAACCATCAGAAAAAAATGAACTTGGAGGAAGCAGAGACTATGAATGGTGATAAACACTTTAACAGAAACAATGACAAAACATTATTAATGTCCTCAGAGAAATGAGAAAATATTGCATCCATGAAAAAAAAGCAAGAGAAAAAAAGGAATAGTCAGCAAACAAGCATTGAGTTCTTGGAAATATGATAAGAGAAAAAGGAAAACTGGAGAGGGTTGAAGAAATTTTCTAGAATGGAGAACAAGAAGAAGTGTGAGGTGGGGTGGGGAAGGAAATGTAGAAGAACTGTCCAGGAGGGCCAGTATTAAAATTATTAAGGATATCCAGAAAGGAAAAACAAGGGGGAAATGGAGGTGAGGAAATCATTATAAAGGTATTTCTAGAAAATTTTCTCCAAACTGAAGATTTGTTTCCAGAATGAGAGGACCCACTGCATGCCCAGCACAATGAATGGAAAGAGATTTACTCTCAGACACACTCAGGACATAGGGGCCTGAAAGCTTCCAAAGAGAAAGAACAAGGTTTCTAGAAAAGATTAGGAAACAAAATGGCATTGGACTTTTCAACAGAAACTAGAAGACAATGGAGCAAGCCTTCAAAATTCAGGGGGGAAAATTATTTCCAACTTAGAATTCTGTAACTAGTCAAACTATCAATGAAATGTGAGGCACTTTTAGAAATGCAAGGTCTCTAAAAATTTACCTAAAATATCAACTTTTAGAAAGCTACAAGTAGATGTTCCCCCAAATAAGGTAGTGAGTATAGAGGGAAGACATGGGATCTAGGCAGTAAGAGATTCAACAAAGAAGAAGACACTTCCAGGAGATGGTGAAGGGAGAGCCAACAATGAGAGCTGGGCAGCTGACCTTGCCATTGACCTGGCCAGGATGGAGCAGTCAGAAATCTGCTGGGACTTCTGGACAAGTGAATAAGTAGTATACTTAATATGAGTAATTGTATTAAGAGGAGATTTACACAAATGAGGGAGTTTGGAAATAAGGGATAAATACATAGAAAACTAAGCAAAAAATATAAGAAAAATATCAAGTCCAGGAAAAACACAAAGTTGTACAGGGAAAAATATTAATTACAGCACACTGTGAATAGCATTTATTTTGCTCTGATCACATAAAAGCCCTTTCAAGATATGACACCAACATACAAGCACAAACAACAAGAGATAAAAATAAATTGAACTACACAAAATAAAAACTGTGTATCGAAGAACACAATCAATACAGTGAATAGGCTACCCACAGAACAGGAGAGAATATTTGCAAATCATATATATGATAAGGGGTTAATGTCCAGAATATATAAAGAATTCCTACAACTCAACAACAACCACAAACCCCAAAACAACTCAATTAAAAAATGGGCGAAGGACTGAAACAGACATTTTTCCTAAGAAGATATACAACGGCCAATAAGCACATGAAATGATGCTCAACATCACTCCTCAAGGAAATGCAAGCCAAAACTACAATGAGATACCACCTCGTACCCATCTGGTTTCTATCAAAACCAAAACAAAACAGAAAGTAACAAGTGTTGGCAAGGATGTGAAAAAAATGGAACCCTTGTGCACTGATGGTGGGAATGGAAAATGGTGCAATTAGTATGGAAGATAGTATGGTAGTTTCTCAAAAAATTAGAAGTAGAATTACCATCTGAGCCAGCAATTCCACTTCTGGATATATACCCAAAAGAACTGAAAGCAGGGACTAGAAGAGATTTTTGTACATTCATGTTCACAGCAGCACTATTCACAGTAGCCAAGAGAGGGAGGCATCCCAAGTGTCATCAATGGATGAATAGATAAACAAAGGGTGGAATATACATACAATGAAATATTACTCATCCTTAATGAGGAAGGAAGTTCTGACATATGCTACAATATGGATGAACACTGAGGACATTATGCTAAATGAAATAGCCAATCATAACATGGTAAATACTGTATAATTCCACTTCTATAAGGTACCTAGAGTAGTCAAATTCAGACGGAAAGTAGAATGTGGTTGCCAGGGGCTGGGGTAAAGGGAAACGGGCAGTTGTTGTGTAATGGGCATAGTTTCAGCTTCACAAGATGAAAAGAGTTCTGGAGATGGGTGGTAGTGATGTGAATGTACTTAATGGCACTGGGCTTACACTTAAAAATGATTAAGACGGTCATTTTTATGTTACGTGTATTTTACCACAGTTAAAAATAAAAAGACATTTAAAATCACATAATTGCAACCACATTGGAAGGATGGGCAGAGCTGACACACAGACAGTTGAGTGTGTGGGTATCTGTATGTGTATGTGCTCGGGGCCCTGGGGTGTGTGTGAGAGAGCTAAATCTTTGTCTTCATGGTGGGAGTCAAAAGACAGTGCCTAAAACCAAAAGATTAAGAAATAGAAGTAAATGTGTTATTTCATGATAAGGAGGTAAATACGAAAAGAATCAGCCCAAAGAGTTGAAAATGTTTGCCTCTGGGGAGAAGGAAATGGAGGTGAGGAGTGAATGACTTAAGTTTTACATAACCAGCCTTGCAGAACTATTTGATTCTTTAAACTATGTGAACTAAAACTTTGATAAGAAAATATAAAACAAAAATGAAACCAAAACAAAAGCATATGGAAAATTGCTGAACCTCCCCTAGAAGGCCCTGTGACTCAGGCAATGGGCACCCAGGGCCTGGTGGCCTCCAAGTCACCTTGAGGAACCTGTCATCAAGGGCAGAGTGGCCAGGGCTCCTGCCCTCCATCCTTTCCCCCAGATTAAATGGGAGACACAGAGCTGGAGGCCTTGAGAGAAGTGAGACACATCTGGATAGACAAAGGAGCATTGTTTATTTGCATAAGCACACATTTACTTTAATGTGCATTGGAAAAATATAATTAGCATATCAAACATGTGATTTCATGGAGGTTATTGCTTAGGATAAAGCTAAGCTTATTAAGTGAAAGGATTTAAAGAAAAATAGTAGGATGGCAGTCGAGGAGGTGAGTAGAAATGGCGATAAGAACATAGTATGGCAGTTCCAGGGGAAAATATGGACCTAGTCCAACCACTTGTGTTAGGGATGGGTACCCCAGGCCCAGACGGGGAAAGGGACCTGCCCAGGCAGTGAAGGGGGCAGATGTGACACCAGCTCTCCTGAGAGCACATGGCCAACAGGCAGGAAATCAAGGCTGGGTTTGTCCTGCTCTGCCTCTAGTCTGCTCTGAAACCCTGTGACACCTTCACCCTCTCAGTTCCTGTGTGTCTCCCTCTGTATAGTGAAGGGGTTCTGCAGCTACTAGCAGTAATGTTCATGGTAATTATAGATAATCCTTGTGGAGTGCTTACAATGTACCAGAGACAACATAATAATATAATAAGCGAACACTTATATAGGGTGTGCTATGTATAGAAAACTCTTCTGAGCACTTTATATATATTAACTTATTTCATTCTCACAAATCCTATGAGATAGCGTGGCAACCAGGATCCAAGATGACCACATGATTTTTGCCTCCTGGCTGTCACAACCCTGTAGAGTCCCTTTCCACATGGAATAGGGCGGGCCTGTGTAACTAATAGGACATGGCAGAAATGATTTTGTGATTTCCACAGTTAGGTCATAAAAGACATCATTTCTTCCTTATTGTCTTTCTTGCTCTTGGATCTGTCACTACAGGGCTCTGTCTTAGTCTTTTTGGGCTGCCATAAAAAAACCACCATAAACTGTGTGGCTTATAAACAACAGAAATTTAATTCTCACAATTCTGGAGGCTGGGAAGTCCAGGGTCAAGGTGCCTGCAGATTTGGTGTCAGGTGAGAGCCCAATATTTTGTTCACAGACAGCCCTCTTCTCACTGCGTTCTCCTGTAGAAGGGGCAGAGATCTCTCTGGGGTCTCTTATAAAAGCACGAATCCCTTTCATGTCCTAGTTGCTTCCCAAAGGCCCCACCTCCATATACCCTCACACTGAGAATTAGGTTTCCACATATGAATTTTGGGAGGACACCAACATTCAACCTATAGCAGGCCCCTTCTTGCCATTCAGTGAAATGTCACCTCCTCAGAGAGGCCTTCCCTGATTACCTCTCTAAAGCTACCTGCCATCACTCTCACATAACCATGTTTTATTTTTTCCAGAGTAGTTATGATTATCTGAAATTCTTTTTTTCTTCTTCTTGCTTTTGTGTCTGCCTCTCCCAACTAAAATATCAGCTACAGGAGAGAAAGATTTCTACAATGTATCTCCCGGCCTCAGGCAATGCCTGGCACACAGTAGGTGCTCCATAAATTTTTGTTGAAAACATGCCTGTATTTCATTGTCTGCTGATGGTCTGTCTCCCCACCAGTCAGGGACCTCACAGGGGCTGGTACCATGTCTTATTCACCTTGGCACCACCTCTAGGCCCAAGACAGGGTTGGCATAGAGCAGGGCTGAAATACGTTTGTTGTATGACCGAAGGAACAAGGATAGAAGAGGTAATGGCCTGAGTATCTGCTGTATACATGGGCTCATTAACGAGCTACTCAGATGTGTCATATCCAGGTTGGAGCCCATGAGGGGTGCAGAGATCCAGTCCCACTCCCCCATTCTTCCCATCATGCACACCCTGGTGCCTAAACTCCTATCCACCACCACCTCAGCACCATGTGCATGTGCACCTGTGCACCCAGGAACGTCATCTCCCTTCTCCCCCAGGTTCCGCCCCTAGGCTTCCATCAGCCTCCTATCAGCCTGTCACCTCCTCCAGGCAGCCTGTGCTACTTCCCCTGGACCATCTGCTACCTCTGGGGACAGTGGCCTCGCCTGGCTCACCCAGCTTCTGCAGCGCCCAGCACGCGGCCTGAGCAGGGTCACCGAGAGCCTGCTGAGGGAGGAGTGGACCAAGGACAAGAGGGAGGAGGGAGAGGTGGCAGCAGCAAGAGGGACATCGGGCGGAGGCGGCAACGGGAGGGGGCGCGCGCGCCGGAGGCGGCCGCCCAAGGCCGGGGCCGCGCGCCCAGCCTGAGCCCGCCCCGCCGCCGAGCGTCACGGAACCTGCTTGAAATGCAGCCGAGGAGCCAGGGCGGGCGGCGGCGGCGGCGGCGGCGGGGGCAGCGGCAGCCCCGGCGCCGCGGCAAGAACTCGGTGGGCTGAAGCGCAGCGGCGGCGGCGACACGGGGTGTGCGGGGCGCGGCGGCCGGAGCCCGGGGCCCGCCATGGGCCGCCCCCAATGGGGCGCGCTCCGGCCGCTGGCGCTGCTGCTGCTGCTGCTGCGACTCCAGCATCTTGCGGCGGCGGCGGATTCACTGCACGGCGGCCAAGGTGCGTGCGGCCGGTCCCCGGCCAGGCTCTGAGCCACCGCAGCCTCCAACAAAGCGCGGCCCCCGGCCAGGGAGCTGGTTGCACCAGGGTCACCCAGCCCGGGCCTGGCAGAGGCGCCCCGGTAGGAGAGGTTCCTCGGGACCCATCTTTTAATTTGCCTCGCGCCCTCGCGGCTCTGTATTGTGGGCTCTGTCCAACCGCACCTGCCCTTGGGGGTTGGGCGCAGTGGGGGCCCGGCGGGCGGGGAACTTTGCTGGGAGGTGTGAGGCGGGGGTAGTCATTGATGGTTTCGGGCGAGCTACATGATTCTCGTCTTCGACACGCGCTCGGCGGCGGCGGGGAGCGGAACCAGGCTACTTCTCCGCCTGACAATGCGTTTCCGGGGACCCCTGTGCGCCGCGGAGAAAGAGGGGCTGCGTGCAAGAGATGTGCCCGCGGCGCCCAGTGCATGTGTCTCGGCGTGTTTGGGGGCTCCCTGTGCGCGGTGTCCGCGTGGATCCCTGACTATGGGCCGAGGGTGCGGGCGAGTGTGACGGAATGGAGGGTGTGCCTAAGTCGTGGGACACCCACTGTGTGTGCCTGGCCTCGTCGTGCCACGGAACTGCCCGCCATCCCAGGAACGCTCCTCCCCTCCTTCCTGAGCGAAGGTGCCCGAGGTCCCCGGAGTCGTTGCATCACCCCCTTTCCTTCACCCCAGGAGACCCCCACCCGCTGCCGGGCCTGCATGGCCCGCGGACCCGGCTCACGCCCCCTCCCCCCGGGGCAGGGCTGGTCAAGGAATGCGAAGAGGACCAGTTCCGGTGCCAGAACGAGCGCTGCATCCCCTCTGTGTGGAGATGCGACGAGGACGACGACTGCACGGACAACAGCGACGAGGACGACTGCCGTGAGTAGCCAGCGGGGGCGGAGGGAACGGCGGGGGCGCCATACTCAGCGCGCACGTGGTGGCAGCTGCCGCCGGGCCACCCGCGGGGACCTCGGCCGGGCAGCCGCAGCCCCAGCCCCGCACAGCCTCTCCGGGGGCCGTGTGCCCTCAGCGACCCGGTGGGAGCCGGGCTGCAGGCGCGTCCTAAAGGGGCCGGGGGCGGAGCCCGGGACGGGGTGGCCCGGGAGAAGGGCACGCCGCACCCGGCGGCTGGGCGGGAGCTGCGGGCGAGGACGCGACTGTCCCTGCGCGCGTCCAGCTGCCTGCGATTCTGCCTTCCCGCACTCCAGCCTCGGCTCCACGGAACGCGCGTGTTTTTCAAAGTTCCACGCAGCGCAGAGCCCCGCTCGCTCCTTTTCTTGCTCGTTTTTTGTGAATGAATGGGCTCCCCGGGGCCCCTGATTGGCTGGGCGAGGACCACCCCATAGCCCCCGCGGCCGGAGCGGCCAATCGTGGTGCCGACGGGTGTGTAGTTTCCCGGCTCTGTGGGCGCCCGGGCCTGGCCCTGGCCCCGCCCCGGCCACACCCCTACGCTCACCTCGCGGGCAGTGGGTGTGGGCGGGACCCGCGAGCTGGAGCGGCTGGTTTTCCGCTTAGTCACGGTGAAGCCCTTTTGTGCCACGCGGGTTAGCCGACCGCGATCTCCAGCCAGACCGAGCCGGGCATGAGCCATGGGGCAGACCAGGAAAGAGCGAGCCAGGAGGAAAGTTTGTTTCCCCGGAAGGGACCCGAGGACCCCGAGGCCGCGTGTGAACCCCCGGCTGTGTGTTGGTTGCTGGCGATCTTTTCTGAGTATGGTGTTTGCACCCCGGGGGCGACTGCTTTGGAAGTCCCTTCTCGGGGTGCACACAGTGTCGGATGTCTGCGGGACCAGAAGCGAGTTAGCAGGCAGTTCCCACGGTGGAGTGTAGTTCCAGGAATAGAAAATCAGGACCTTTTGGAAACAGAATCAGGCGGTTATTCATTCTCCGTTACTGGGCGCCTCCTGCGGGCAGGCCCTGGGGCGCTTGGAGAGCAGGCCCACCCCACTGGCCAGGGGGACCGGGGCTGAGGGAGGAGAGCGATGGGTGCACAGACCCACAGCTCCACACTGCGGCGGGGGTGGGGTGGGGTCGAGGGAGCACCTAGACAGGCACTGTCTGCTGGGACCTCAGGGTTTTGTGTTTTTTAAATCCTCACTGGAGGACATGTTCATCGGTTTTTAGAGGGAGAGGAAGGAGGGGTAGAGAAAGAAAGACAAGCAACGAGGGATAAAACCTGCAACTTAGGTATGTGCCCTGACTGGAATGGAACTCGAAACCTTTTGGTTCGTGGGATGACGCTCCAGCCAACTGAGCCACACCGGCCACGGAAAGGTTTTTGTTTGTTTGTTTGGTTGGTTGGTTGGTTGGTTTTTAAACTGGGTTTGCCAGCCAGCCTCCGGGTTCCTTTTCTCAGATTCAACACAGAGTAGGCTCTGTGACTGGGGCACATCTTTTCCTCCTGCCTCAGTTTCCTCACCTGACCACCGGGCTAATGATTCCTGCTCTGGTTTTGAGGACCAGTTCTAGAAATGTAATTGGAAATAATGAGACTAACAGGTGCTGACTGTTAGCTGTGTGCCAACTACTATGGTTGTGCTTATCCTATATAAACTCCTTTAATCTTCAGAATAGTCCTGTTTTACAGACTAAACAAACTGAGGCACTGAGAGATGAAGTTACTTGCCCCACAGCTATTGAGTTGCTAAGTAGAAACTTAAATTGAAGCATCTTACTCCAGAGTTCTTAGACTAATCATGATTCAACTATTTCCCAGTGCTGTTGAAGTTATGAATATGGCTGAGCTGGGGTAAAAGATTATGAGTCTCATCACGGAATTGTTCTCTGTGGTCCCCTTACAGCAGGAGTGCTGAGGGTGAGGCAGGAAATAAAAACTGCACTTCTGGCCCTGGACAGGTGGCTCAGTTGGTTGGAGCATCCTCCCATACAAAAAAGGTTGTGGGTTCGATTCCTGATCAGGGCACATACATAGGTTGCAGGTTCAAGCCCCTTCGGGGCACAATTGGGAGGCAACCGATTGATGTTTCTCATATCGATGTTTCTCTTTCCCTTCCTCTCTCTTTCTTAAAAAAAAAAATCAATAAAAATATATTCTCAAGTGAGGATTTAAAAATAACAAAACCAAAAAACCAGCCCTGGTCTGGTGTTGGTTGAGCGTTGTCCCCTGCACCAAAAGGTCGCCTGTTCAATTCCTGGTCAAGGCAAATGGCCATGTTTCAAGTTTGGTGCCCAGTTGGGGTGCATGCACATGTCAACAGATGGTGTTTCTCTCTCACATCAGTGTTTCTCTCTCTCCCTCTCCCTTCCTCTCTCTCTCAAATCAATTAAAAGACAAAAACAAAAACCTTTGTTTCTGGGCTAGTTTAAACTTACCTCCCTGATTCTTTGTAACAGCAGTCTGTCAAGAGTGGCTGTGAAGAGCAGACATTTTTCTTGTCATCCTGTTTGTAGATAAGGATCTGGCTCAGAGAAGCTGAGTGATTTGCCCAAGGTCACACAGCAGAGAATGATAGAACTTGGTCAGGACATCTGCCTGCCTCCCAGCTCAGGGGCACTATTTGTTTCAGTGGGGGGCATGGTGTGGAAGGATCTAGGAGAGTGATCCAGGATCTATAAAGTCATACTCTGAATGTTAAGCCTGTCCTTTCATCTTTATGAGAGGCTCTGGGTAAGATGAAGGTGTGAAGTAGTGGGTGGCTTGGTTACAACCCCACATGGGACCAAGGGAGCTCTGATGGCCAATCTGAGTTCCTGTTTTCATTCTGAGATAGATGGAGTGGAATCATAGGCAGAGAGTGAACAAAAACAAATAACATTGACGGCTTGGAGTGGAAGGGGTTGGGGCTTTCAGTTAGTAGCAACTATTAGTTCCACACACTTGTCTTCTCTGAGCTTGTTTCCTCCTTATCTGCCACATGGGAGTAGCTGTTCCTCCATCATAGGTTACATGCGTAAAAAGTGTTCACACAGGGCTGGCAAAGGGAAGGGAATGGATGACTGTTCACATCTCCAAGGTCTTTAGAAAGGGGCCGCTAGGAGCCACAAAGAGAAATCTTGAAGAAAGAGCTTGGGGCCTTTGGGTGGCTGTGTTGGGCCAGCTGTTTGAAAGTATCTTTCCTCATGCCTTCCTTCCCTGTATTGGGACTTCCTCCCATTCTGGGCCACCTGCCCAAACTGCATTTCTTTGAACTATCCTCCCCTCAATGCTGTTGGCTTCTCCCTGCCTTATATCTGACCCCTTTCTTTGGCACTTCAGTCCTTCCACTCCTTGAGAACTGCCCCACTTCTGTACCTTTTGACCTGCAAAATGGGGGTTGCAATTTGTAAGTGAAGTCTGTGTGAGGCAAAATGAATTCAAGCTCCTGGGGGACCCAGAATGCAGCCTGTGAATACCAAGAGCTGATGGAGGCTTGAGGAAGGGAGCTTATATAATAGGAAGCATAGGAAGACTTCCTGGAGGAGGAGTCAGCTAGGCCAAGCCTTGAAAGATAGTAACTAATACCATCCCTTTGGAGCTTACCATTTAAAAATAGATAGTATAATCCCCATATTATAGAGGAGGAAACTGGGGTCAGAGAGGTGAAATGACTCTCCCAAAGTCACACAGCTTCTCAGGGTTGGAGGCAGCACTCAAACTAAGGCCTTTTAAACCCTGATCCTCAGCCACAGCAGGTGGGACTTGGCTCTCTGGAAATACGGGATAGAGCGGGCGGGCTGGGGAAAGGAAAGTCTCCCGGAGCTTCAGTTCCCAGCTCAAAGGGCCTTCAAAGTGTAGGAAGAGTCTGGAAGCTGGAAGCCCAGGGGTGGCCCAGCCAGGGGAAGTTGGGTGGGTCCCTAGCTGTGGACCTGGGTCACGTAGGCCAGCTGGCCCCTTGGCCTCAGTTTCCTGTTGCTCCTTAGTGTCTGGGGGCAGACATGGGGCCTCTGGTTTCTGGCCAGCCCTTTGCTCCCAGAGTAACAGCAACAGTGAACACTTACTGAGCACTTGCTGTGGACCAGGCAGCACTTGTTGTGCTGAGTTTCTATGTGCATTACCGCATGCTTCTTGATTCTGTAAAATGGGGTCACTCTATGAAGTACCTGCATCATTCCCATTTTACAAAGGCACAGAGGAGTTAAGTAACCAGCTCAGGGTATACGATATTTTAGTGAAATTGCCGGTTAGTGAATGCAGGCACCCGACTATGGAACCCGTGCTGTCTCACCAGCACTAGCTGGTGACCTCGGGCAAGTCTTTCCAGGCCTGTTTCCCCATCTTGAGATGACATCAAACCCCCCTCTGTCCCTCCTGCTCTGGGAAGAACTCTGTGTTTCTCTTTGTGGATGGGCTGAGGGGCTGGGTGTCCAGTGGACTGGTTTTGTGCTCAGATTCCTCTCCCTTGTTCTGGCTCCTTTAAGCTGCCATGTTCTCCCAGCCCCCATCACCCACCATCCCAGGTTTAATAAAGAGTGGCCGCAGCGAGTTCTCCCATGGCTGAGAGTTCATTAGCTGGGCAAGGCCAGGCTGCAGAAGCGCTGAGCCCTGCTGGGAAGCAGCCTTGTAAATAATTAAAACTCTGCCACAGCTCCCAGCTGGGGCTGCGGCCTGCATCTGCCCTTCAGTGTGCCGCCCGGCCTTGGCCCCATTCTCACACCCCTGACATCAGGCCCAGCTTCATCTCCTTTTTTGGATGGAGTCATCTGATAGATAATGCTGCTCCTCTCTAAACCTCAGTTTCCTCATCTGACCAGGCAACTCCATCATTCACAGTCCTTCTGAGACTCTGACGGGCTCCTGCTGCCCACTCTCCTCTGGCCCGTTCCTGTCTCTTCTATGAGCCCGTGACACCACACTGTAACTTTTGTCTCACTCTCGCTTTCCCACTGCTTCTCACCTCCAGCTGAGGCACGTGCCATTCTGTCTGCCTGGAATACTCTTTCTGCTTCCTCTCCTGGCTACCTTCTTTTTTGTCACCTTAGAAGATTCATCTCAGATATTACCTCCTCAGGGAAGCCCTCCCTGCTACCCTCTCTCCCCAAAGCTGAGATACAGGAGTCGGGAGAGGGACTTAGGGACCTGTGTTGAAGTCACAGCTCAGTGGGGCCCTGAATCAGATGTACCTGGTTTTCTATGCTGCTGTCGCCTCTGGCTGAGTGGGCTTGGGAATGATTACAGTCTCTCCCTCCCAGAGATGATGTGAGGATTAAATGAGATAATGTGCCTGGTAAGCAGTAGGTGTTCAATGAATGGCGATTAGTATCATTGTTCTTGGAGGGAGGATTTTCACTGAAGTCTAGGTTCTTGACTACGAGACGCCCCTGCTTCCCAGACGTCTGAAGGCTCCTGCAGCTGGGGCTGTCCTCAGCCAGTGGGCTGTACGGCCCCAGTGGAGGTTGCCCGAAGGCCGTTCAGCTTTGGACCTGGAAGGGAGAAAGGTGCCCAGGGAGGGGCTGAAGGAAGAAATGTGCCAAGTAGGCCTGGTTGGTTTCGGTGAACAGGGCCCTAGGAGGGGCAGAGGATGGCTTCCCTCAGGCCTGTGCTTGTCCCAAGGCTGGTTCTTGTCCTATCTGGCCTCTGCTCCTTTTTCACTGGCTGTGCCTGGGGAAGCCCAACACCCCCAGGGCTCTACCCAGCAGGCCCCAAGTTTCCCTCTCTTCCAGGCCCAGGTCTGTGCCCCCAGGGCTGGCCCTGGCAGGCCTTGGGAGTGCTCGCTGAAGGCTGCCCAATGGGCCTTCCCACGGACCCTCCTGGGACAGTTCCCCTCCCTGAGTTCCTGGGCTTTCTCAGGCCTGCTGGGGATCCTAAGTGCAGCAAGCCTCGGGGCTGGTTGGCCCCCTCCTCCCCAGTTGTCTTTAGGTCACTGACTTGACAATTTTCCCTCCTTGGGGAAATGTCAGCTGCAGGTGAAGCCAGAGAGTTGTCCCCAGGGAGAGGATAAGGAGAGGGAGAACCCAGAGGGCTGATGGAGCAGGACTGTGTGGACTTTTTGTGCCCATCAAGGGATATAACCAAGTGGAAGCTTTCCTGGCCCCAGGGTGAGAAGTAATGCCCCGAGGCTCCCCCAGGAAGCCAGTCCTGGGCCTATGGGAGGGCATTGGCTGTGTTCTGGGGGCTGTGGAGCCAGACCCTGGGGCCCCAGTTCTAAGCAGCATTGATAACACCTGCTCACAGATGCCTTACATCCAGATCACCCAGTCTTTGAAGGCCTGGTAGAGATGCCACCTCCTCCAGGTGGCCTTCCCTGACCCCTTGTCCTCTAGCCTCCTAGTTCTTCAGTTCCCAAAACAAGTCCCTGTTCCTCCCTCAGCCTCAGACCCTTCTACTCCACACTGTCCACTCTGCCTACCTTGTGCTGGGCACTAGGGATTCCAAAATAAATAATTCCCTCCAAAAAATTAATAATAGCAGATATTGGCTACTTACCCATGCCTGGCACAATGCTGGGCAATGAGCATTTGTTAGCTTTGTTCCTCACAACCCTGTGAGAATGTTTTATTATTAATCCCTCAGTGGTGGAGCCAGGATTTTACCCAGGCCTGTCTGCTCTGGGGACAGGCTCTTCCTCCCAAGCTCTCTGACTACCCTGCTGGGATCAGAGGCCTGGGGCTCAGAGGGTGTGGAGGAAGTGGGTAGGTGGCCACAGTGTCCAGCTGTGCCTCCCTGGGCTACAGGTTTGCAGCCTGGGAATAGGGTTGGGAGGGACTCTTATCTCTGGAGACCCCTCAGAGCCCCAACATAAAACCCCCCTTTTCTAGCCTCCCGGGGCATGACTCTCCACCATTTCTGAAGGCCTCTCTTGGCCATTGCTTATGGTGATTACTCTTCCAACTATGGTACAGATAGGGGAACTGGGGACCCGACAATACGTCACTGATGCAAGTGACCTCAAGGAGGATCAGCCCCAGTTGTACTAGGAGTGTCATTCCCTACTTACCATCCTTCCTTCAGAAAAGCCCAAGAACCCAAGTCATCGAGACTATTCACAGTGTAGTCTTCATTTCTCTGACTCCCCTCGCTCCTCCATGCAATTCCCTGACTCTAGGTCTTTGCACATACTGTTTCCTCTGCTAGGATCATCCCTTCCCTGATTCCTATCCATCCTTCAAAATTGGCTCATCTCCACCTCCATGAGGCTTTCCTCATCTTCCTGGTGTTATCTCACCTCTCCCGTGTCTGGATGCCTATGGCTTTGTGCACCCTTGTCATAGCCCATCATAGGAGCTCCAGGTGCCTTGGGAGTGTCTGTGAGCAATTTGAGGTAGGGACCCCAGGACCATAGGGCCTCTCACAGAGGCGGCATTTGGGGAATGACGTATGAATGAATAAATGGGACTGAGGAAATGTTAATCACTTTTGAGGGTGAAAAGCTGATAGATCAGGTGTGGGGGCCAAGGAGCTTCTGAGAAGGCCCTGAGGGGCCCTTGAGGCTGGAGAAGGGAGCTGGGTATCCTAGAGACCATACATAGTCAGGCTCCCTCTTAGGCCACCTGAAGTCCAGAGAGCACAAGCGACTTATTGGCAGTCACACAGGGCCTGGGCTGCCTCTTGGCACGTGGACTTCTCAGAGCTCACCCTGCAGACTTGTGAGCTTCTCCAGCCCCAGGCTTCAGAAGGTGTAACCAAGGCCTGGTGACTGGAAATGGCTCCAGGTGTCAACAGAGACCCAGGGTGTCCTCAGTTCCTGGGCAGGACTCAAATCAGAACAGTATGCTCCCTCCACCTTCCCCCTGTAGCACCCACCTACCACCCCTGCCCTCTCTCTTCCCTGAACAAGGTGTTCCCAGGCTAAAGGCTGGGCACAGGCTTCTGCACACAGAAAGGGCTTTGGGGGTCTTCAGGTGCACCACTACCCCTGGCTGGCCCTACCTACGCACCCCTGAATTGCCAGGAACTCATCTAAAATAATAATGATTTAACGAGCATGTTGGCTGCTAGGGGCTTTCCCATACAAGAACTTCTTCAGCCAGGGCCAGGAAAGAGCCAAAGCTCACTTCGCCCAAGTGGTTTGGCTGGTCAGTGGCAGGACTGGGCCAGGCCTATCTGCTTGTAAAGTCTGATGCAGGTGAAAGACATACACACTCCACATTCACACATCGCGGTCACAACAGTGTGAGTGGTGCACGGGATGAGCTGTGGCCTCCCTTCCTGTCCAGCCACTCCAGGTGTCCCTCTTAGCCAGCCCACCAGTGGGTATACTGGCTCCCTCCTGAGCAGCTCTGCTAGGGGCTTTCTCATAGAAGAACTTTTTCAACCAGGGCTAGGAAAGAGCCAAAGCTCACTCGCTCCAGGTGGTTTGGCTGGTCAGTGGCTGTGTGCCCTCAACCATTTTTAATCCCCAGCCATGCTCACCTGGCTCCTCTCGAAGCTGCTGTATGTCACAGACCCCAGGCATAGCCTCTCAGCTGGAGTGGTTCGGGAAAAGCCCCTACTATGAGCTCCCCATCCACTGCACCTGGTCGGACCTCTGTGTCCCTAGCAGGGCCTCACACAGATGCCCACAAGCTGGCCTCTTTGGGGGTGTGGAACCCAGCAAACTATCAGGTCCCTCAGAATGCCCTCTGGTGACTGAGAGGATCACCCAGCAAGCCAGAGTCATGGGGCTTTCTGTTCCCATGATCCCTCACGGCCTCTACATACTCGCCTCTTGGAACGTGGCAGGACAGACAGCCCAAAGCCTCTCTAGGGTCTGGGGGTCCATGGGAGTGGTCATGTGGCCACTTCAGTTGCCACAAGGGACTTTAGGCCAGTCACTCGAGACTATTTCAGTTTCTAGCCCTCTCAGCCTTTTCCAGTTTGTATCTCACAGTCATCCTGGGAGGCAGGTGGTACAGGAGTTCATTATTACCCCCATTTTCCCGATGAGGAAATTGAGGCTCAGGGAGGGCACAGGGCTCCCCTAGGGCCACACAGCTAATTTCGGAAGTGCTGATGCTAAGACTCGCTCCAGCTGATTTTATTTATTTATTTTTCCAGAGGAAGTAACTATGATTATATAAGAGTAATTTCATACTTGTAATTAAAAAAAACACACAGACAATACAGAAAGGCAAAAAGGATGGTAACAATCACCCTTGGTTACACCGCCATGGAGGTGGCATATCTCCCCAGAGGTTTTCCTCTGCATGTGAGCTGATGGGAACACGTGTTATTTTTTTAAACAAAAATGAGGATGTACTATGCCAATTCTTTCTCCCCACGTCATCCATGTCTTTCCACGTCAACAACAGTAGATTCATATCGTTTTAAAGGACTGGGTAGTATTCTGTTGCATGAGTCATTCCAAGCGAATGATACCGTCTCCTGCTGACAGGCGTGTGTCTGGTTGGCCGTTTTTCTTTTCCACACAGTGCTGGGATTACCATCCTTGAGCTACATCTTTGTGCGTTTGTCTGATTCTTTCCTTAGGATAAATTCTTACCAAAGGGGTTGCTGAATGTGTGCATGTTTGAAGAAAGCCGCATTGCTCTCTCGAGGAGACTGTTTTCCCATCTCACAACACCACCTAAAGCCCCATGGCCCTTTCCAGCCAGGCGGCCCACAGGACTTCCTTCTTCCTTGAGCACAGGGCCACTTTGTCCTGGGTTCACAGGGCAGACAAAGTAACCAGATCTCATCTGCACAAAGCAAAGCAAAGAGAAAGGACAATTGTGTTCTGGCCCCAAGGACTACCCGCCCCCACTGAAGAAAACAAAAGGGAACAAAATTGGCCTTCGTCCTTCTTAAGATGTTTGTAGAATTCATCTCCTCCACAGCATTATATTTGTTTTGTCTCTACCTTCAAGCTGCTGTGTGACCCTAGGCGAACAGCTCGCTCGCTCTGAATTTCGTTTCCCCTTTGGCCATTGGTCCTTGCTCTACCTACACTGCAACCAGCACCCTGAGCAGATTCCTTCTCCCTGGAGCTGGGCTCAGGGCCGGTCCTGGCCTGGGGATGGGTGACCTGTGGCCCTCAAGCTCCTTACTGCCTGGTGAGGATTGGAGGAGCTTGGCTGGCTTGGTGGGTGGATTCTGGGCAGGCAGAGAGGGAGGGTAGCTGGACTTCTTAGGGTCCACTTCCAGAACTCAGTCATTAGGCCCAGTTTCCTTGGGCTACTTCCCCTTCTGCCTTCTTCCCATGCCCATGTTTGGGCTGGATGCAGTGGAGTGATGGAGAAAAGAAGAGTCAGGTCCTTCAGCCCCATGACCCACTGGGCCAGGGGCCCTGGTGTGGGTCTTAGATTCTGAGCCTTAGGTCCTTGGTCTGTGAAAGGGGATAAGCCCAGCTCGGGAAGGTGCGCAGGCTGACGCAAAGCATTCTGCACAGCCCCTGGTCCTGAAAGTGAGCATCGTCGTTCCCCTTCCCAAGCCTGTGACCCTGCACGGGGAACAGCTGACTAGAAGGGACCGGCAGCAGCTTTCTTCCTCTGCCACCAAGGACACAACAAGAGGGCAGCTGCTGAAATAGCAGCAGGAGAGATGTAGGTCAACTGGCCAGTTGGGAGAACTTGGCTGCCTGGAGAACAGCAGCTGCTCCAGTTGGAAGGGACTGTAGGAAGCATCCCATCTGCATTGGGAGCCCCAGGGTGGCTGCTTCTCGGGTGGCCTGGGGGAGCTAGTTCCGCAGAGGGAGCCAAGGAGAACTGGTTAACCAGCCAGACCTGGCATGGTTGGCTATCTAGGAGGGATCGTGGTTTACCAGTGGGTCCAAATTCACATCAGAGTTGGCAGCTGATAAGAGGCAGGAAGGCCCCACCAGGCCCAGGTTAAGCTGCTCAAGTGAATAGCTGGAGACCAAGGCTGGGCTTTCCTGGTGGCCTGAATCCAAGGACTTGCAGGCAAGGGCTCCTCTCTCCCTCTCCAATTCCTGGACCCCGAGCTGCCATCTGCTGCCGACCTCACCTCAGAGCCCTCTCAACTGTGTGCCCCAGCACCATGCATGTGTGTGCGTGCTCGAAGAGGGTGCTCCAAGAGGGAGGTGACTTATGGACACATGGAGGCTGTAGGGCCAAGGTGACGTTCTTCCTCCTCCCACACTGGCCAAGGCGGCCCAGCCAAAGCCAAAGCCCCCCACTGGCCGTTTGTGATGGGGAATTATTTGTAGCTGGAGAGGCACCAGCAATCTCTGTTCCCAGCCTGGCCCTCCCCCCCACAGCAGCCTCTCCCCATCAAGCCACGGCCTGAGCCCACTACCTAGCCCCCACCTAGAAAGCTGAGGTCGATATTATCACCAAGGCCCAGAACACAGACCCACCTCTGCTTTACCTCTGTCCCTCTTGGGGCCTCTGCTCATGGGGAGCCAGGCATCTCCAGGCCTCTTTTGGCCTAATTCTCTGGGATTCTTTTGTTTTTCCGTGAGATCCAGGGCATTCCAGGAGTCCCCCACAGTCAAACCCCAGGTGGGGGTGGGGAGGTGAAAGGAGGCCTGGAGCAGGGGGCAGGGACTGTGAAATCCAACCGCTTATACAGGGGACATGGCCTAAACTTACACGCAGAGCCGGAACCAACCACTTATTAGCTGAACCTACCTTCACTCAAAGGTTTCTACCTGTTTATTTTTTTGCTAAGTCTGACCAGGCCAGCAGAGCAAACTTTATATCAGCTGTGCTTGTGACACTCTTTTGTCTCCCTTTCCTGCACCCCCCCCCCCACCCCCACCAACCCTTCACCCCCACAGGCCACAACTGTCTCCTTCTCAGGGGAGCAGAAGGAGCAGGGACAAGTGTGGCCTCCCAGTGTCAGCCAGACCTAGGTTGCCACTGCAATTCTTCCGCATCCTAGTTGGGGGGCCTGGGGCAAGTCCCTTGAACCTGAACCCCAGATGTGGTCATTTCTGGTGTGTATAAAGTACCTAAAACCTTGTTGGGTCCCACAGTAACCCTAACCCTAACCCTACACCAGGAATTGGGCCACACCAGGGCACACAGGTCTGCCAGCCTGTGGTTGCAGCCCTGTTCCCTGTGCCCCCACGTCTCCTAGACCCCTCCTCTTCTCTTTCCATGGTTTTGGACCCCTCCCACACTTGCAGAGTCTCCCCCCTTATCTCTGTGGGTTAACTGAACCCTGTTGCCACTCCTACCCACACTCTTGGCTCTCAGCCCCACCAGGAACCAGGTAGCCTCACCTTGTCACTGACTTGTTGAGTGACCTGATCAGGTCTCTGCTCCTCTCTGGGCTTCAGCCTCCTCACCTGTACTGGGAAGATATTAGGATTGGATGCAGAATTTGAGTCACTTTGGGCAGCTTTTGAAATTCAGATTTCCTGGACTCTTTCCAGGCCTGACTCCAAACCTCTGTTTGCTGTGCAGCCAGGTGGGAGCTATAGATGTGAAGACACCTTCCTCTCCCTCCCAGCTCCCCTGCCCCTGACTGCTCCTGTATGTGTCACCTCACCCATAAGAGTCCTCCTTGTGTGGCACAGATAACAGCCAAGCCTCTAACCAGGCTGCCTGGGGTCACTATTTCCTAGCTGTGGGACCCTGGGCAAGTTGCTTCACCTCTCTGAGCTCTTGCCTCATCTGTAAACTGGAGCCATCAATGCCTAACCCTCAAGGTGGCTGGAGGATATGTGAGTTAATTTACAAAAGGCACTCAGAGCAGTGCCTGGCTCAAGATCGGTGCTCAAGTCAAGGTTAGCTAAGCTCATTTGACCTTCTGTGAACCTTCATTTCCTGTCTGCACTTCAGGAATTCCCTTCCAGGCCTTGCTTCTTCACTGCTGGGTAGAATGGGAGGGGCTAGGGCCCCCCTTTGTCTCCCCTTCTTCCCTGAGGCCCCAGGCCATAACTTACTGTCCTCGTTTAATTAGGAAGAGTCCTTCCAGGGACCTCATTAGGAAATGAGCCCAGAGCCTCAGGGACCTCTGGAAGGAGTGGGGTGCAGGAGGAGGTTGCATTGTGCCTGCCCCTGCCCAGCCCTTGGCCCTGTGCTCGCTCCTTTAGAGGAGAGGATACACCTGTGACATGGAACGTGGGCAGCCAGCGCCTCCATCCTCTGTCCCCTGCCCTGCTCCTGCCTTGCCCACTTGATGGGGGTGGGGAAAGTTGAGAGAGGAGGCTTCTCTGGTTCTGCCCATTGTCCCCAGCCTGGCAGAGCAGGCCTTGGTGAAAGTGTGTTGAGCGAATGAATGAACTGTGGCTCTTGGGACTGGAGCAGCATCCTCATTTGGCCAAAGCAGCCTCCCCACTCTCATCCCAATGCAGGAATTCCCTTGGCAGCCCCAGGGTGGGGTGTGTGGAGGGGTTTCCAGTTTCTTCTTGAATACCTCCAGGGATGTGGAACTCACTAACTGGCCAGATAGCCTCTTCTGTCCCTGGACAGCTCTTCCTGTTAGAAAATCTGTCTTCCTTTCCATCCCAGATCTGCCTCCTATGAGTGTCCTGTCCCTCTCTGGTCCCACCTTTGTTTCTGGGGCCTGTGCTCACAGAGACTGCCCCCCACCTTCACCCCAAGCCTGCTTCAGGTCCTTTCCCAGCCTGTGACAGCTGACATGCTGTGTAGCCTTGGGTAAGGCCCATCCTCTCTCAAGCCACTGCTTCTCAGGGGCTGGTGGGCTGCACACTCTTGGGCTCTATAAACACTAGCTGCCTCCTATAACCTACTTGCCAGGGAAGACGGATGTGCCGTGCCTTAAGGTAAAGGTGACATCTCTGTAGACAGCGTGGTTTCCTGGTCAGCAGGGTGGCAGTGCCCAGACCCTACGATGACCTGTGCACAGGCACTCGGGGGCTGAGTATGGACCAGTTCTGCCTCTGGCACCAGTCCACAGCATGGATATCACCTGGGCCTTGGTCAGGAACATGGGAGTTGTCACAGCCCCTCTCTTCCTCACCTATAATAGCCACCAAATCCTTAGATTCCTCTCCTGCTACCTGCCAGTCCAAGCCCCTTCCCCATCCCGCTGCAGCCTCTCTGGTCCCTGCAGCAGCACTGACCATGCTCCGCTCTGCAGCTGAGTGCTCTTCAGGACACACAGTTCCACCCTGCTGTTGCTCAGCATCCCACAGTGACATCCGCCGCTCATAGGGCCGAGTCTGCTTGACTGCCATTCAGGGCCCTTCAAGACCTAACATGCACCTGACATTTCTCTAGTCCCAGACCTCACAGTTCTGTGCTGCAGCCTTACCTCAAAGGAGAACAAATGTCACAGAAGCGTCACCCTCTCACATGTGGTTCCCCTCTGCCTAAGGCCCTTCCTCTGCTTGTCTGACCCTGCTTTACCTCAAGAGTCTCCATTTCCAGGAAACTTCCCAAAAGGTAAAGAACTGGTTTCTTCCTCATGTTCTGGAGAAATTCAGGGAGAAACAGAGCCCTTTGAAAGGAAGGTGTGGAGGAATCAGGGCCGAGCATCCTGTTTGGGGTGCTGGTGTGGACAGGTCCAGGAGGCCTGGCCACTGTCCCGATCCTGCCTCTAGCACAGCTGTGTGACTGCTCTCTGGGCCTCAGCTTCCCCAGCACTGCCCTGCGCACCTCACATTAACATGGGGAGAATCATTACCTTGGTGGCCCTGCCTTGTGTTCTTGCTGCCATTTATCCCTCAGGACATTTTTCTGCCAGTTCTTATACCGTTCTGACCTTTCCACTTCCAGGAGGAGGGCAGGCTGGATCTTAATTCCACATTAAACAGAAAGAAGCTGGGGACACCAAACATTTGCTTGCATAAGGCTCTGTGATTCACAAAGCCCTTGCCACATATTGCCTCTGGGCTCCTGGTAGTCCTTTGGAGGCCAGCCCAGCAGAATTTACTGCTCAGCTGTACAGATGGGGACATTGAGCCCACAATCCCACAAGATTCTGACCCCTTAATGCGCAGGGAGAGGTAAGGGATGAAGACAGATGGGTGGCTTGCTGTGGCCGTGGTATGTGGGGGTTACAAGTAAGTGGGTGGTCACTTGCTGGCTGGCCCTCTTCCCCTCCCCACTCCCACTTTGTCAATGTCTTCATCAGCAGGAAAGATGCAGATACACAGAAGGGAAAGGAAGGCACAGGGGTGCGGGGAGAGAGGGAACGTGGGATTGGGGGAGAGTGCTAGGAAGGCGGGGGGAGGGGTCCAAGCAGAGTTGCTGCTTACTCTTGTGGTTCTCACAGTCTGTCTGCACCGATTCCTGACAGATGGAGGGTAGGGGAGAGCTGGTGCCAAGAGGCTGTCACCGCAGGCGGGCAGAGTTGGGGGGAGGGTGCTTTGTTACCAGGGTTTGTATGGGGAGGGGGCAGCAGCTGGTGGTCTGGCTGCTGGGCCTCCTTGGAGCGTGCTCCCCGGGAACCATGGTTGGGGGGGCATGGATACTGTGGGGCAGAAAAGTGGGCAAGGGGTGAGCCCACCACCTGCCTGGGACTGGCCGTGCCCTTGCAGAGACAGCCACCCCTCCCTCTTCCACACGCTGCTGCTAGCAGGCCCCTCCCTCCAAGGATATCTCCTACCTGTCCCTCACTGGGTATCAGGAGTAGGCAGGAGCCCTGGGGGCTGGCACTGATGTGTGGTCAAGGTGGACCAGAGCCCGGAGAGCACGAGCACTGGGAGACACTGGGTGGCACTGGGCACTAGGAGACCCTTGGAGTCACAGGCCATGGGGGGCTCAGAGCAGGGTAGAACCCAGCCTCATGTCTGCTGGGCCAGAGTTCAGCCCCTCTGTGAGCTGCCCTGGGTGTTTCCCAAGCCTCCTTCATGGCAAAGTGCCTCTTCTTTTTTCTCCAGGCTCTCACACATTTACCGGGTAGGGGGGAGGCAGGCCTGACTCGGCGTCTGTTTGGCATCTTTAGCATCTCTTGCCTTTTTAGAGTGTAGGTTTTTCCAGGCAGGATTGGATCTCATGCTCTCTTTCCCAACTGCCCCCCACCCCCAGTGCCCAGCACAGGGCTCAGCACAGAGGAGGGGACAATGAATACTTGCTGAATTAATAGAAGGATCCAATGCCTGCACACCTCCTGGGATGGAGACTTCATTTTTTCTAAGGAAGTTCTTTCTATTTCCAGAGACAAAGTTCTTTCTGATTCTGTTCTGAGAGGTCCTGTGGGTCCCAGGCCCATCACTGGAGCCATACAAAGACCCCCTGGCCAATTCTCTGCCTTAGAGCAGCCTTGTAGCAACTGGAAACCCCCTGAGCCCGCCTTGTTCCTCGGTGGTGCCTGGCAGGCTGGGTCTTCATGCACTAATCTCCGGTTGTCAGCAGTCACAGTTGTCAGTCACTGAGCCCTCATTCAGTGCCAGGTGGTCTCTCATTTGATCCTCACATCAGCCCCATAAGATAGGTACTGTTTGTTCCCCATCTTACAGAGGAGAGCCATGAGGTAGAGGTAATGAGTGGCTTCCTCAAGGTCATATGGCTAGTGTCTGAGTCAGGAGGTGGGGGTTGGCAGAGGGGGCCAGGAAGGCTTCCTGGAACAGGGGATTGTGGCAGGGCTTGGGGGTACATGGCTTGGCAGGGATGAAAAGCAGTCACAGCCAAGAGATAGATATGCCCCAGCCGGCCCCCTCCTTCCCCACGTGATTCGCAAGCAGATTCTTCCCTCAGGTGAGACCTAGGGCCCTGGGACCCAGAGCCCCTCCTGCCCCCTGGAGACCAGGGCATGGGGGTGCTCCTGGTGGAGCCCAAGGACCTTAAGACAGCCTGACCTGTTCAGTGACCCAAGATGTGTGCAGGATGATGGCTGGGGCCTGATGTGTTGGGATGGGGGGATGGGAGCTGGGCCTCCTTCCTGCTGCCGCTTACACTTGGCTCAGGTCAGAGGTGTCTTCCTCATTAATATTAATAATGGCAATCATTAATGATGAATTGTGGTGTGCCTGCCCCATGCCAGGGCTGGGCTGGGTACCCTGGAAAAAGCTGAGAGAAGTAAGAGATGATACCAATCTTGAGAGTAGGGCTGCACCTTCCATGCATTTATCTCTTCCTCAGGGCCTGACAGGGCACTTGCGGGAAGCTTAATAAAATCTCAGTGGTTGAAAAACAGGTGCCTAGACCTCTCTGGTGGGATACTCACTGCTAAAAAACACACTTCTCCCCTTCCTTCATCATCCACAGATGGATTCCACATAGAGCCCTCCCCTTGGCTCTGTGGATCCTTCCAGAGGCTCTCCAGTGAATGCAGTGGGGGCTGTGTTCCCCTCACCCCCACTGACTATCCATGCAGCCTTGGGCAAATCGCATCCCTTCTCAGTGCCTTGGTTTCCTCATCTGTACAATGAGGTTATAATAGTCCCTTCCCCCAAGGGCTACTGGGAGATTTACTGAGATGATGAGCACAGGGACAGTGATCATCAGTGTTTGCCCTGATGCTTATGACGGGGGAGGGAGGGAAATGCGGATCTCAGAGCACCTGTGCTCTTCACACGTGACTCCAGAATCCTCTGACAGCCCTTCGAGAGGGGATTTGTCCTGTCCTCTTTGCACAGAGAGGTGAGGTGACTCCAAGATTCCTCAGCATGAAAGTGGCAGATTTGAACCCTGGTCTCTCAGACTCTGAAGCCTGTGCATTTGCCACTGTGCCAGGTGGGAGCAAAGAGCTCAGCCTGAACGCTCCTTTGGAATTAGAGTTGCAGAGGCTCCTGGCTTCCCTTGCTGATCCCCCAGATCCCAAATCTCTCCTAATCCTGGGAGAGAGGCAGCCCCTGTGGTCACGTCTGTCAGCAGCTCTGAGAGCCCTCCCCAGGCCTCTCACCTCCCACGGGAGCAGGGAAGTGGCAGTCGAGGGCCTGTGCTGCAAGGATGGGGGATTTCCCAGCTCTGGTTTAGATCTGTCACAACATTAATGTTAATTAAGCCTTGTTAATTCAGCCCTCTGCTTACGCAGAGCTCCTGACAGCAAATTACTCATAAGTGAGGCGGTAAATTTATTGCTGTGTTTCCCCAAACACTCAGCAGCAAAGAATGCACCCCTGGAGAAGGCAGAGGCAAGGCCTGGAAGGCAAGTGCTGCCAACCGGAACCACCATGCTCTCGTGGCCCAGAGAACAGGCCAGAGCTCACCCAGAGACCTGGGTGAAGCTGGACTTTGGTCCAATCAGAACAGGCTGCCTGGAGACGTAGTGAGCTCCCCATCACAGGAAGCATGTAACAGGAGGACAGGGAGCATTGCAAGTCCCTCTGGACCAGCCCATCATCTTTCCAACTCATCCATCTCACACAGCAGACTGAGGTGGCTCTATGCTTTGTTTGCTCTCACAATGCCTTGAAGTCACACAGTAGGGCTCATAAAGGGCAGGTTTGGATCTGGTCGTAAGCCCAGAACTACAGTCTGACAGGAGCCCTGGTGGCCCTGCAGGGACTGAGCTCCCTGTATGCTGAGGTGTGCAGGCTGGGCCAGACAACCCTGCCAGGGTGCCACTAAGGGGTCTCTCTCTGTCTGAGGTCATGGGGCACTCTTGGAATCAGGATCAGGCCCACATCTTGAGTCCAGCCTTCCTTGCTAGACTAGGCATCAACCCTGTGGATCCTTCAGAGATGAGTGCTCAGCCTCTCCTGAGTGCAGTGGGAGCCCCTCCCTCTCCCTGCCCCCCCCCCCCCCCCCCCAGGACCTGCTTCTCTCCTTGGCCTCAGGCTGGCCATGCCTGGGACATTTGGAACAAACCCATGCCCTGGGTTCCTAGAATATTTTTTAAATTAATTAGAGCATTAAATGGTAGCCCTCTGGGAGAATCCCACCATCTGTTTGTCACAGGAAAGGCAGGAAAATCTATGAATATTTGACTGTAGTGTGTGAGCATCATATGAAGCCACCTGTGCATGTGTGGGTGTGTGGTCCATGTGCTGCAATGTGTACACAGTGCAGTATATTGTGCACATCTGAGTGTGCAAATGTGTGTGCCCATCTGCACATATGTATGCTGTATGCATGGGCCTGAGTGTCTACACGTCTGCTTGAGCCACTTCTGTGCTTAGGCCTGGATCTTTGGTGTAGTGAGTCAGGCTGCGCTGTGTGCAGAGAGGGGGCAGCCTCTCGTCCCCTCCTGGCTCAGGTGGTGGTCACAAACCACCAGCAGTGGGGCAGGGTTAAATTTAGCAAGTGCATGGCAGGCCTGCAAGGGGCAAGCAGGGCAGGATTCTTGTCCCGTTTGACAGATGGAGAAACCCAGGCTCCCCAAAGCACAGAACCAGGGTGTGAAGGGGCCAGGACTGGAGGTCAGCCAGGACTGGGGCTCCCTGTGCAGTGCTCTTTCTGCTCCAGTGGACTGTTGCCCCAGCCAGTGCTTCATGCCTTTGCCACCTTTTTGCTGGTGGATTTTCATGGCAACTCAGAGAGGTTCTTGAGAGGTTGTCACCCCCCTTTCTCAGGGTTGCTCAGAGGGCAAGGTCAGGACTTGCACTGCAGATCCTCCCTGTTTCGTGGAGGAGGCAGCTGGGCTGCTGGCCTGGCCCACGGTCATGGTGTCAAGGCAGAATACTGGGCTGATGAATGGTCCTGAGCCCATCCTGTCCCTTTCTAACCCTCACAGGGTGGTTTTAAGAACTAAATGAGGAGGTGTATACAAAGGGCTTCATAAACCTCAAGATGCAGTGGACAGATGAGGCCCTGTCCCAGAGGTGCCACCGCACTACGATCAGGGCCACGTGTCCTCGAGGTTCCTTGAGGAACAGGCCAGGATGTGGGGTCCCAGACAGTCTCATGCCCTCCCCAGCCTTTCGGACCGTGAACCTTTCCCAGAACCATCTGCCTGGTGCGGGCACTGCCCTCCAGCTCCAGTCTTCCACATGTGGCTCGTCATGAACTAGAGGAAGACTGGGGCTCAGAGAGCAGTGGGACCCACCACTATCCAACAGGTGAATAGCTTGCTCCAGGCCACACAGCAGCTCAGGGTACATCTGGGACCAGCCGGCCCCGGCTCTGTTCTTGGTGCTGCCCTGCTGAGTTTTGGGAAAGGGAGAAAGAGGTGGTTCCTGTGCCTGGAGGGAAGGATGTGGCAGTGCCAACCAACTGTAGAGAACGTGGGACCCCCTGGAACCCCAAATCATTATGCATGAATGAAGGATTTTTAAAGCAATGTTTTGATGATTGTTGTTTTTAATATGTATGTGGAATGCAGGATGGTGATTATGGTTTCTACCTTGGGCGGTACGTTCTGTATAAATAGAAAAGCCCCAAGCCTCAAAGTTGCATTCATTCATTTATTCTTTCAGCACGCACTCCAAGCATTCCCCCAGTGCCTCATGCAGACCTCATCCTGCTTCCAGTGAGCTGCTAGTCTAGTGGGGAAAGGGAGCTGAGTGACAGTAACACAGGGTGATAAGGCTGTAGCCAGAAGAGGTCTCAGATCCCACAGGGGTCACTGAAGCCTTCCCAGTGGAATCAGGGAGGGAGCCCTCCACTCTCAACTCCCAGTGAGGAAGATGTGCTTACCACACTCCCTGGGCCCCCAGCCTCACATGGGCTCGACCTTGGACAGCCTCACCACTCACCCAGAAATGGGGAGTGGCTACCTTCCAGCTTCACTTCCCCTCTACTCCCCCACACAGCTCTCCTGGGCTCTGGCCCACACACGAGTGGAGGAGAGGCCCCCCTTGAGGACCCTGGTTCTCAGTAGGGCTCAGGAGAGACCAGTGTGGGGGCAGGGGCAGAGGTGGCAGGGAATGTTGGTGGCTGGACCTCCCTGTGATTTCCACTCACCAACTGTACGTCTAGGTGGGCCAGTCTTGGCTCTGCCAAGGTTTATAATCGTTGAGGGATTAGCTGGGGACACCACTTCTAAAACAGCTTGTCCTGTGAACCCAGCTGGCTGTCTGGCAACAGCTCTACCTGGACCTTTTTCTCCAAGGAACAGCCCTTCTACTTTATGCTTGGAGAAACCATGTTAGGAAGGACCACCGGGCCGGGCCTCCTGATGGCCTTTAACAATTGAAACAAAAACTTCCTGAGGGCCTGCTATGTGCAAAGCCTGGGGCTGGGGAGCAACCAAGAAGAGTTGGGAGGAGCTTCTATCACTATTTTCTAAGTACCAGGCCTTACATTGGACACTGATATATATGTTCTCTCACAACCAACTATCCTGCAAGTCAGAATTCATCATCACGGTTTTAGGTGAGGAAAACGCAGGTTCCGAATGGTCAAGTAAGCTGCCTGAGGTCACACAGCCAGTAAGGGACAAAGCCAGGATTTGAGCCCTGGTTTCTTAACCTGCTCCTGGTGGGAGGAGGACCACAGCGGCCAGAAGACTAGCATCTTCCAGACCTCTGGGTTGGGAGAAAATGGTCACTTGAAGAAAAGCCCGATGTGGGTGGGATTGTCATAGGGTAACAGGCATGCTTTCGAACCAGCTGTTTCAGAAGTGGCTTTTCTTTCATCCAAGCTGTGGACCTGTCTTGTTGGGGGAACCACGCTGACTCAGAACCTCAGGGTGATGGGCACCCAGTCTTAGGCGCTCCTAGAAGTGACAGGGGTGGCCGAGGTCTGGGCCAGGATGCCATTGGGAAGTGAGGATCTGCTGGCACCTCCCTCCCTCTGCTCACCTCCCACAGCTATGTCTGTTTCTTTTTGCCCAGCTCTGTCCTGGAGTCTCACAGCCATCCTGCTGGGACCTCGCCAGAGGCACTGAGCTGTGGCCCACAGCCATTGACTCTGCCCACACTGCCTGCCTCATGGGTGGGGAGTCTCTTGCCAGAGCCCTGAGCCCCAGCCTTGCAGGATATGGCCACCTCTTAAGTTCTTACCTAACTGCATGGTTTGCTAGCACCCAGTAGGGCACCAGGCACACAGTAGGCCACCTACTTGATTCTTTTGGTTTCCAGCAGCAGAGACCTGAGACTTTCCAATTAGAAGAGGGGTCATCAGAAGCTCCACCCTCCCTGCTCCCTTCCAGGACACAGGACTTAAGGGTGTGAGCTGGGCAAGAGGAGGCCCCGATGGCCCCTACACTAAGCTCTCCCTGCACAGGGCCTGGGGACCTCCTCTGCCCTGAGCACTTGCCAAGCAGTCCAGTGGCAATGCATGGGCCTGCCTTTCCTCCCCCCTTGCATAGCTGTCTCCCAAGAACAGGGACTTTTCCCTCATTCCCATCATTAGGGTGCCAGGGCAAACAAACAGCCTGGTCCAGATGAGCCCGGGGCCACAATCACAGTCCCTTTTTGGGTTTTCTCTTTATTTCTAGCAGTTTTGAGAAGCCTGGAGTAATTGGTATCCCCCACAGGTTAATAGAACTGCTGCCTCCTCAGTATTATGCCTTAATTTCCTTTACCGCATAGCAAGTTGGAATTAATCGTCCCTCTCCCTCCTTTTTCCCACCGAAACCTATTACCAGCCTGTCTGCTGGTTCAAGTCATTTTGTGGCAGCTCTTGGCTCCTTTCCACTTCCCTAGGAATCTTTCCGATCAGAGCCAAAGAACAAGGAGGGGTGAAAAATCCATTTGTACGAAGTGGGGATCTCCTGTTGAGAACTTATTTCCCTCCCTGTACAAGAGGAAGGAACGTGTCCAGCCTCCAGCAGGAACAGCTGACTGAGTCCCCTGTCGCTGAGAGCATTCAAGGAGGCGGGATGGCCATATGTCAGCAGTGGGAACAGAGGATTCCTACACGGGTGGGAGGAAGGAGGAGGCCTTTGCCACTCCTGGTGCCTGGATTAGAGTCTGTGACATGAAGCTTCTAGGGTTCTGTTTTCTGCCTGTGAGATTACAATTCTCCCTATGATTTCAAAGTTGGAAAGATTCTGTGAATTCACGGTCCTAACATTGGGACATTTAGGGTTAAGTACTTTTTAAAAAAAAAAATACACCTTTTATTGATTTCAGAGAGAAGAAAAGAGAGAGAGAGAGAAACATCAATGATGAGGGAGTCATTGATCGGCTGCCTCCTACACACCCCTGACTGGGGATCAAGCCTGCAACCCCCGGCTTGTACCCTGACCAGGAATTGAACTGCAATCTCCTGGATCCTAGGTCGATGCTCAACCACTGAGCCACACCTGGCCGGGCAGTTTAAGTACTTTTAAATTGTGCGTTTTAAGATTCCAAGATCCTCTCCTGGAATCGGAGATTCTGTTCTGTGATTCTAAGGCTATTTTATGATTCCGTGAGCCTCCTAAGCTGCAATTCTGCTCTGTGACTAGCTCTTGGAAGGGAGTGTGATTGCTTTGCTGAGGCTGCCTTGGGAGTGTGGCCTCAGGCCAGCCCAGGCCTTCTCTAGCCTCAGTTTTTTCCCATTTATGAAATATAAGATTTGGACCAGAAGGCCTCCAGGGTCTGACCTCCCGCCCTTGTTGGCACCTTCTGAGCACCCCCACCCCATCTGCACTGGCCACCCCCTAGCACTTCAGGGGACCTAGAAGCTTTTCCCATCTGAGCCAAGTCCCTTGTTCACCTGCCCCCAGCCCTCTCTGATTCCAGCAGGAAGGCAACCCGCTCTCCTCCAAAGTCCCAGTAGGAAAGCCAGTGGGGCAATGATAAAAAACAAACCAGATCATTGACAAGAGCTCTAGTGCCTTTGTGTGCTCTACAGTTCACCATACAATTTCAACATCTATAGTATTCTTTAATCTCACCCCCCTGGGGGTGTAGTTATTGGTTGTTAACCCCATTTTATAGGTGAGGAAACTGAGGCTCTGAGAGGTTAACTCGGAGATTCCAAGATGGCAGATTAAATGGAAGCTACACGGACACTCAGGTCCAAACTGGAATTACAACTAAAGTAGAAAAACCATCCTGAATAATCAACTGAAGACTAGCTAGAGAGCACCCTCATAACTAAGGACCTAAAGTGGAGGCTGCATAGAGAGTGGTAGGAAGTGTGGAAGCATGAGAGGGCTGGCTGGGCTCCCACGGGCAGCTGCTGAAGGTCTGGAGGGATATCTCAGCTGTGAGGTTTCCCACTGAGAACTCTGGGGTCTAAAACCTCAAGCTGGGCTCGTGAGCCCAGAGCACCAGAACTGAGAAAGGTACCCACATAATATGTGGCTGTGAAAAGCAGAAGAGGTTTCTGTCTGCCAGAAAGAGACGGCTGGAAATGCAGGCACCCTCTTAAAGGGCCAACATACAAAGTTTTCGTATGCAGCCACTCACCTTGAGCTCTGGTAGAGGGAGAGCAGAGTGAATTGGAGCTGTGTGAGGAGAATCTAGGGGTGCTGGCTCCGGGGATACAGCTTGGAGGGCAGCTGTCTGGATTCCTGTGCTGAGTCATTCCCCCATACAGCACGGGGAGGGTAAGGGACTTTTCTGAGATCACTCAGAGGTCAAGGGCAGCCTGGAGCAGTGCCCAGGACTCTGAGGCCCATACCATTTAGAGGCTCCTTCACACACACCCAGCCTGAGTTTGTGGAACTCCCCCAGAGCTCTATGAAGGGCTTTCCGCAACCCAGAGCCCAGCTACAATGAGAGGGGAAGGTTTGCATCTTCTGAGGTGGTAGCTAGGCCATGTGTCCCCAGTTCCCAGAGCTGTTGGGATGACTTATGAGCCTGCTCAGTCTGGTGGAGGGCTCCCAGGGCCTCCTCAGGCTGCCAACAGGGAGACAAGTGCTGTCCAGCAGGGCTATAGATCTTCACCTCAGCGGTGACAGCCAGGGTGGGCGCAGCCTGGAAGGGCTTGCTGCGGGCACAGCCCAGGTCTGACCTGCCAAAACTATGGCAACAGAATAAGCACCTTGTGGAGAACTGAGTTTGCCAATGTCATGCCCTTGGTGGTCTGGGCCCCACAGACCAGGGGCAGGGGCTCTACTCCTTCTGGCCTTGTTGAAAGTGGAGCGTGTTTTCAGACACTATCAACAACTGAGGTTTCAGCTGGCCTGGAGGAGTGGAGAGAGTTTTTCCAGTGGAGATGGAAGAAGTCTCCTGCCTGGTGGAGCTGCACCTGGTGGGAAGGCCCACGGTTTGTCCATGACCGTTGAGTGAATATGGGACGCGGTGGTAGCCAAGGGTGGGCCAGAGCAGGTCCAGGCATCAGGGCAGCTTGACATGTTCCTGAGTACCTGCTAAGACACTTGATCACATTCTAGGGGAGATGGGAACCCAGCAGAATAAAGAAAAATGGCTTTCAGATTATGGGGAGGCCTCAGCAGGACAGTGGCTACTAACTCTGGATTTATAGACCCCCAGCTGGAGCCGCAGGAGTAACTGGGAGGGCCTGGGGACTGAGCCATGGTTCCCTCCCTCTGTCAACCTCACCCTGAACCTCAAAAGGAAATGAACTTAGAGATCATCTTGTCCAATCCAGTTATGTCACAGAGGAAGAGAGAAAGGCACAAAGAAGGCAGAGGACTTACACAAGATTGCACAGTAGAGCCAGGGCCCCAGGCCAGGGGTGGGAGAACCCAATGCTAATCCAGTTCACAGTGAAATAATCTTAACCTTTCTCCAAATAAAAGCCAGCAGCCTCCCTGGCACAGGCCTGAGAAGCTTCACAGAGTGATGGCCTAACCTTCAGGCCTGCTGGGCACACATTGGGCCCCAGGCTCCCTGGCTGGCCACTGAGGAGCTGGGGGTAGTGGAGAACTCATACCAGCCTCCTAAGCAAGAAGCCCAGGGCCAGTCAGCAGGGGTGCCCCTGAGAGACCCATCCAGTCCCAGGAGATGGATTTCCCAATGATAGGGTGTCACTGTCCATTTATCACCAGGGTGGCCCAGTAGGGCTCCTCCCAGAAACGCTTCTCTGTCCAGCCTAATTGGTAAAATCATTTGCATTTTACACTTAGCCAGCACTGCTTCCCAGCAATGTTCAGCCGTTGCCTCATGGCCAGAGGGTGCTGCATGGACATTTCTGCAGGGCCAGTGCCCTGACTGCCCGTGGAGTGAGAGGAGGGATTCCCCCAGACAGACAGGGTCATCTCTTCATCATTCACTTCCTCAGGCCTCCTGGCTGTGGGGCATGAATGAAATACTGGTCTCCTGCTCCCTCAGCAAACCCCATCCAGGCTGTTGACTGAGGCAGTGTCTGCCCTGCATGGGTTCTCAGGCCCCCCTGGTCTGACCTCCTTGCTCCTGAATGCAGAGTTCTGCCCAGGCAGTCCTGGTTTTCCCACTTGAAGTCAGTAAGGAGGAAGATAGCAGAGCCCAGAGAGGCCTGCCCTGTGTCACCTGGCATGCTGGTGGCAGAGCCGGGCTGGAATGATGAGACTTGGAGCTCTTTCCTCTACTGCAAAAGAGGAGGTAGAAGAGCTGCCTCTCCTCCCACCGGGGGCTGCCGGGGTAGGAGAACAGGGTCTGGAAGGTGGGGGTCCTTGACAGGCTCTCAGGTCTGCTCGAGGGAGGTGGAGCCATGGATCGCCCCCCTGCCGCCCTAGCTCGGGTGGTCTGCCTGGGGTTAGATAGGAAGGTCCCCTGGTTACAGGAGGCTGAGTCTCCACTGGGGCCAGCAAGTGCTCCGGCCCAAGTGAAGGGGCAATGTGTGTGGTGGGAGCCACTTGTCCTCTGGAGGCTTCCACTCTGAGGACCATGAGTTTCCCTCTAGCTGTTTCCTTGGGACCTAAAATCCTAATTCCAAGTGGGTGACCCAAATCCAGGGTGGGCAGTCCTAGCCTAAAAGATGGGCAGGGCCGTGGGTACCCTCTGTGTGCTGCCCGCTCCTCTAAGCAGCACCCCTGCGTGGTGCTTGGTCGTTCTGCAGACACCAGCCAGGGACCCCTGCTGATTCCATCCATCTCCCCCACACCCATTTCCCCCACCCCCTCACAGCTGTCACTGGCTCAATACCCCCTGCATCCACAAATCACTGCGACAGGAAGACCCCTTTGTCGTCTGTACCTCGGAGACGCTCCTCTTCCCCGTGGCGACAGGGTGTCCCACATACCCCAGCGAGGGCTTGGACTTCCCTTGGTGACAGCAGGGCTGGGGTCGGGCAGCATCCGACAGCAGCTGGGATGTGCTGGGTCTGGAGGAGGGGCTTGGCTGTGGGAAGCCCCAGGTGACCTTTCTGGAGGGGCCTCAGGCAGCACCGTGAACCACAACCCATCTGTGTCTTAAAGTCACACACCCAGAATGTCAGCTGGTGGGGAAGATTTGTTCACATGAGGAAACTGAGGCCCAGAGTGGGAAGAGGTCACACGGTCTGTAAGAGGTGTGGGGCCGTAGGTATTCTTGGAGCACCCACTTGGGGTCAGATCCTTCTTGTGTGAGGCCATGTGAGGGGGACACTGAGATGAAGGAAATGATGGGAAAGCACCGTTGTGGGGCCAGGTGGACCCCGAGGCTGAGAACATTGCCTGATTTAGAAGCAAAGATGCCCTCACCAGAGCAGTCCTCACACTAACCCCTTCACTCTTTCATCTTTGTTTCCTCTTTCCCCCTAAGTGGGGTGAGAGGGTGGCTGAGGAAGCAGACTCAGATGTCACCTGCTGATGGATGGTGGTGGCCTGAGCCCCAGAGCCCGCTGAGCCCCACAAAACGGAGAGCTGAGCCCCGCCCACTACACTCTGTGGGTGTCAGGACACTGTGGGAACTGTTCGCCTCTCTGGCACCGAAAAGAACCTTGAGTCTGTCCGTGTGTACTCAGGGACACAGTCCCTTGAAGAGATGGAATGGGGGGCGGTGAGGGGGGCACCCACAGCTCACTGATAGGTCTGACTCGTGCAGTGACCATCCTGGAGCCCCGTCACAGCTCGAGGATGAGCCCCATCGCAGGGCTGAGGGTGAGCGGATCAGAGAAGCGCAGTCTTAGCATCTTGGGTTATGAGAGAGTGAGAACCTTGACGCAGGGCAGCTGTTCTAAATGTTCTATTAGGCCCACGGATCTTTAAACCCGGGTTGTTAGGAGCATCACACATCCGATACGCATCAGGGTCAGGGTGTGAACCCAGAGCTGCTGGTGATAGGGGGTGAGCCTGGGGTTTCATGGTCCCACCAGGCCTGGTGGGGGGATAATGGGGAAACAGCTGATGGGTTTCCCCTCACCCTGCTTCCAGTAGTGCAGCTTCACTTTTATGTTGGGTTTCACTTGGAAAAAGAATTCCTCTGCTTAAAAATAGAGTAAGTTTTCTGGGCCCTGCGCTGTGCCGCAGCCCCATGCCAGCCCTGCCGCAGCCCGAGAGGCCGGCTGGCTCTGGTGGTGGGTGAGCAGGCCCGGGGGCGGGGCGGGGTTCCCAAGAGGGGGTGCAGGTTGCTCTGGGCCACCGGCTCCTCCCCCGCTCACTCCTGCTGTGTTGTTGCCCAAGCCAGAGAACACTCCGGGTCTGTCGTCCGTTGACTGGGGTGACAGTTTAATAGTAGCTTCCTGGGCTGTCATTTAAATCTGCCTGCCAGGTTAGTAGGCCAGAGGCGGGCTGGCACGCCCCCTGCCCCCACCCCGGATCTTCATTCTGCTGGCAGCCGTTGTCTTGGCAACGCCAGTGCCCGCGGAGCTCTGCAGAAGGGTAACCATGGGGGGAGCAGCCCTTTCATCTCCGATTCGGGTACAAGTGGCCCAGCTGTCTTAGGGCTGGGCTGCAGGGCCAGAGCCAGGCCACCCGGAGCCAGGCTACCCAGTGCTGGTCCAGGCCTGGGAGAGGACGTGGGAGCAGATGAGTCCCTTCTGTGCGCTGACCGCCAAGTTTAGGCTTTACATCTTTGCCCTCACAGATTCTCGCCTGCCCTGGGAGCGGAGGGGACATGCCCCAGCTGGCTCTGCAACAATATTGATGGGCATCCACCTTGCCTATGGGTCTCTGCCCTCACAGTATTCTCTGGCGCCCACAACCTGTCTGCAGAAGCCTGAGAGCAGACAGAGGCTGCATCCGTGACATCTCTCTCATCTCCCTGTCCCAGGTGGCCTGGTATCAATCCCCTCCCCAATCCTGGGCTCTCCTCCAGACATGTCCCTGCTCTGAGGACTGGGGCATCCCCTCAGCTTCACTCTGGGCAGAGTACTCTGTGAACACACTCCCCTATTTTCACTGCTTGGTGGAACTGGCCCGAGACAGAAAATTGAGTACGAACCTCTGCTGTGTGACCATAGACTAGTCCTTCCCCTCTCTGGTCTTCATCTTATCTGCAGCGGTATTTTGGGTGTGGTTCATTGGACCACTTGTTTCTTGAGAAATTAACACACATGGCAATCAAAAAAGAAGTTTCGTCGCTAAATAAGTTTGGCAAGTGCTGGAGAAACAAATTTAATTCAGTGCCTTTTCTGTAGGCTTTTTCAGGGCCTTTCGTAAGCCAGGGGAAATCATGCATCTTTCCAAGGGCGAAATAAGTGTTTCATCCCAAACATCTGGGTGGATGGCCACCTGCTCTCAGTTCCTACCTCTGCCTTTCTCCTGCTCTGCTAGGAAACCCTGAAGGAAGCCCCAGCAGCTTAGAGCCATGGGTTTTGTTGGCTGCTAGAAAGCAACCCTGGGCTTAGCAGAGGTTGGGTGAGTTTCTGGGTGAGCTCAGGAAAAGCCAGGCCCCTGTGCTGGGCCTCGTAGGAGTAGCCTTGTGCCAGGCAGGGCGAGTTGGCCCCTGGCCTAGTGGAGCTCCCAGGTCCCCAACCCTGCCTGGCCATTCTGTTCCATGTCTCAGGCCCTGCTATCCCTTACCCTGAATGCCCTTCATTGCTCTCCTCACTCCCACAGCTTGGCTGACTCCTCTTCCTTGAATACAGTCCCCTCCTCCAGGAAGCCTTCTCTGACCCCTAGACATGGTGGGACCGAGAGTCAGAATCCCTAGGTTCAGGTGCAGCCCTCCCACGGGTGGCTGTGACTTTGAGCAGCCACTTCTCCCTGTCCCTGGTCTTCTGGCTTATAGAACGGGAGAGCTGTATGGAGGCCTTAGGGCTCTGACATGAAGCACTGTGATTGCTAAGAGGAAGCCACACAAAGCAGTTCCACCTGGCAGCCCCGACTAATCTTTGTTTTGAAGCCCCCTGTGTGTACTGGGGCTGTGGGGTGAGCGTGGGTGGGGAGCAACAGAATGAAGGATGCATATTGTCTCAGGGAAGGATGCTCTGGGGAAGCTGGCAGGTGTGAGTGATCATAATAATTTCACAAGATCGTAGACTGGGTGCAGAGAGGGGCTTAAGATTCAGTCAGCACCACACCTGCATTTCCATATGAGGAGGCAGGCCCAGTGGGACTGATGGGCCCAATGCCACACACACAGCAGCTGGGGCTGCTGACTTCACGCACCTCAAACTTACACCTTTATGCTTTTCAGTTTATGCACTGGCACCATCCTTAGCCCCTTGGCTCCTCACAACAATCCTGTGTGGTGAAGCAGGGATAGTATCCCTGAATGCAGATGAAGAAAAGGAGGCTCAGAGAAGTTCTGTAACTTGCAAGAGGTCACACAGCCCACCGTGGCAGAGCAGAGTTCGATTAACCATGGACTGTCTGACACTTTCCTTGGCCGGGGTTCTTGTTATAAATAGCAACTCCCGCTTCCTTTGTCCTGGATTTCCCATTCTCCCCCACTTCTGCCCTGGTGTCAGCCCCTCCCACCGCCCTCTGGAATCCCAAGTCCTTTGTGGTAGCTCATCTGTTGCCATGGCACCAGATTATGATGTCGCAGACCCTGGATGACTATATACTGCTCCTGGGCTGTGGAGTACAGGGATTCACAGAGGTGGGCATTGTCCAAGGGGCGACTAGCATGGAGGGACATGAATCCCTAGAAACGGAGCCACGGCCTCCAGCCCAGCTGGGGAATCACCCTGGGAGCTGGAGCCAAGGCTGCCAAGGCCAAGAGAGTGGGGGCTGGCATGGCCTGCTCCGACAGCCTCGAAAGACTGCCCAGCCCTCATTACTTGGCAGTGCAGATGTAGCCTCTTGATGAGGGGCTGTCGGACTCAATTCCCTGAACAACCTGGCACCAGGATGCTTGCTCAGATCCCCCAGGAGAGCCTTTTTGCCTTTTGTTCTGTGTCAGTGCTGCACGGGAAAGCCACCGTCCCCCCCGCTTGCCCAGAGAGGGAAGAAACTTGCCCAGAGTCACCCAGAGAGGAGGTGGCTGTGCCAGGATTCAGCCTCAGGTCTGACTCCAAATCCTTTCACATGGTTATACTTCAGACAGGCCCCAACCTGAAAGTTGCCTGCCTCAGTTTCCCCAGGACAGTCCATTAGCAGGGCTCACGTCATCATAAGCCCAGGTTTATTCTGCTGTACACTTATGGCAACATTCCAGGGGAGCACCTCGTGTAGGCACCTCCCTACTATGGTTGATTTGCCTCGTGTGGAGGCTCTAGGACCTCGTCACACTGCATTTGCCTCTTTGGAGTCCTTACTCTCAGCCTGGCATTGTTGAGGTGGCTGAGGGCCTTAGTGGAGGGAGCCTAAGCTTGCCACATGGAATTGAAATCCTACTTCTGCCACCTACCACCCTCACCTCTTTGAGCCTCAATTTCCTCTTGTGTAAAAAGGAATTAACCGCAGCTACCAGGGTATCTGACTGTGAGGTCAAACTGTGGCCCATATGTGACCTTAGGCATGTAACTTAGCACCCCAGGATCTTCCGTGTGACAAGTGGGACATATGGTCCCTCTGTCATGGGGTTTCCTGGTAAGGTTACCTCACACAGAGACTGGCACACAGGATACACTCAGAGGATGTAGAACAGGAAAAATACGTTTCTCTTTTGGATGCTGGGCTTCTGGTGGAGAAAAAACTCTGCTGTCCATGTTGGGAAAAGCCCCAGGTGCTGTGGTTCATAACTGTACTTACTTTCAGGTGGTTATGGGCCATGATCTGCCAACAAGCAGTATTGGTATCTATGACCTGCCATGACCCCTCAGTGCAGGGCTCAGGGAGGGCTGCTCAGGACCCCGCCTTGGGAGTCAGCATGGCTGATTCTGCTCCCTGCCTTGCTATTTCCCTGGGCTGACCCTTCCCCTCTCTGGGCCTCAGGCTCCCTATCTGTAGGTGGATTCTGATTCCTCAAGTTTCTTCTAGCCCTGCATAGACAAAGGTGTTCTATAGAAAGTGTGAAGAAAACTCGTCTTAGAATGGAGATGTACTGCAAGGATTCCATTGAAAACAAAGGCAGAAAAGGAAGGGGTTCAGGAGACCCAGTCACGTCACTCCAGAGACAGCCAGAGCACCTGTGGAAGGATGTATGTGATCCAGGGCTGGCACTGGGAAGAAGCTCCTGGGAAGGGCAGCCCCGGGCCTGGATGTGTGTGAGCAGAGGCTGGGCAGCTATGTTTCCATTGAGTTCTGTGCCCCCACTGAGAGCTACCCCAAGTTAGGTCCTGTGCCACATGTGACATGGCACCTACACTGGGGGAGCATCAGGCCAGTGGAGGGGCAGGGGGAAGAGCAAACCATATTGAACCCGGTGTTCTTGTCCCAGTTCTGCTACCAGCTGTGAGAGCTCAGCCTGCTACATACATCCCCTGGGAGACCACGGAACACCCCATTGCCTTTGCTTCTAATTAAGACTTCAGACCATAAAAACAGCAATTGCTGCTACTTACCGAGCATCTGCTGTGTGCCAGGATCTCTGCTGCGTATTCTTCATACATTATAACTTCTTGTTACTCCCCCTCAGAGTCCTTTGTTTCCTTCTTCCCATTATATAGATAAGAAAACGGAGGCTCAGAAGTTAAGTAACAACCCCCAAGGTCAGGTTGACAGAAAGAGGCACAGCTGGGATTCAGACCCCGCCCCCCCGCCCCCCCCATGTGGAGGCTGGAAGCACTCTCCGGACTGGAAACTCCCTGGGGGCAGAGACTGGTTTGGGTGTCTTGCCAGTTAGGTAGATTCTATTTCCACCACCCTGAACAGAGGATGCCTCATTAATCTTACCACAAGATCATTTCCCTTTATGATTTATTATCACCAGCTTTCTGGTGCTTACAGAAGAGGCCTTGACTTTGGTCTGGTTATGGAGAGCAGGACAGGCAGGTAAAGGGACTGAGAAGTGGTGGAAGGGGTGATCGGGGCTTCTTGGAGGCTTTGACAGCGGAACTGGACTTTGGGGGAAGAGAGAGGTGTGATAAGGGGACAGGCATTCCCTTTGTGGATGGATCTTGTCACCTTTGTTGGACTTGAGCTCTGAACTTGGAGGGCAGGACAGGTGTCACCTGTCTCCACCTGGTGCTCAGTAAAAGCCTTTCTCTCTTGTTCTCTCCTCTTGGTCAATGGGGCGGGATGCCCTGTGTCCTAGCGGGGCCATGGAAGGCCATGTCATCCAGGACTTTCTGGTCACCCCGTAGTGACCTGTCCTAGAAGAGCTTCCTGTGCCCACCAGGCCCCTCACGCTCTTCTCCTTGCCCCACAGCCAAGAAGACCTGTATGGACAGTGACTTCACCTGTGACAACGGCCACTGCATCCCAGAGCGGTGGAAGTGCGATGGCGAAGAGGAGTGTTCTGACGGCTCTGATGAGTTCGAGGCCACTTGCAGTGAGTCCTGTCCCTCAGGCTGGGGTGGGGGTGGGGGGCTCTCTGGGCCTCAGTTTCCTCATCACACATCTTCCTTGTTGGGAGGTTGAGGCTCGAGTGAGGTGACCTGTCAAACACAGCTCCGGGCTCACTCGGTGCTGCGGCCTCGGGGACTCCTGGCCAACAGCAGGTGGATCTAGTAGCTGGTGTCCAGTGACCTGTTCTGGGCTTTCTTCACAGCTCTCTTCCACACTGGGCCCTGCTCCTGTAGTACCAAGAGCTAGAAATAGCCCCTTTGAGCCTTTTGCCCAGAAGTAGCCGTAGCACATCCTCCCAGCCCCCCCCCCCGCCTCCACTATTTTTTGAGGACTCTAATATTAATTCTGATAGTACTAGTGATAGCTGGTGCTTGTGCAGCATGTACTGGGTGCATAATTCATCTTATCCCCACAGCAGCCTCGTGAGGCAGGTACTGGCACTTACTGAATTTCGCAAAGGAGGACACCGAGGCTCAGAGAGGTTAAGTGAGTGGCCTAAGGCTCCCAAGCCAGGACTTTAAGGCCTCAGTTCTTTACTCTGCCCTGGGCAGGTGCCCAGGAGCCCCAGCCTCCATGACAGGCTGGGGGGCAACCGAAGTAGCCAGAGGTGAGGTGGAAAGCCAGAGCTGAGCCCCAGGCCTGCCTCCCACACTCAGGGCTTTGTCTCTCCATGATTTCTTTTCTAGGCCCTAATCCTCAAAGCAAACTTACACCAGGCAGGTCATTCTGTGACATTTGTTAAATTAAAAAGGAGATGAGAAGGGGGTGGGGAAGGACCCAGTGGTCCTGGAAGCGGAGCTTCAGCAGAGTGAGCCTGAGACAAAAGGTGGTGGGGGGGGATAGTAAAGCACGTGGAGGATGGTGGGGCTGGGGGGAGACCTGCGAGTCACAACCCCATGTCCTTGTTAGGGGTCACAGTTGCCCCAAAGGCAGAGGCAGGGACAATGGAGGCCATCGTCCCATCTAGTCCCATCTAGGGCTGCAGCTAGTGATAACTGGGTTTCCTTGTCTCCTAGCAACAGAGCTACCAGTCTCCAGTGCGAGAGAAAGGGGGAGAGAGAGAAAGAGTGAGAGGGAGAGCAACCCTGCCTGAGACAGGGGCCCCCTCAGTCCCTTGCACGGCTGCCCCTGCCTTCCCTGCATCGCCCCAGGCCCTATCCTTTCTTTGCCCACTAGCCCACTAGGTAGCCAGATCCAGCGCTGTCCCGGAGGTGCCTGGGCAGGGGGCAGCCAGAGCATTGCCCTGAGCTTCAGAAGGAACAAAGCCTGGCCACACCCACTGTGACTCTCATCCTCACAAAGGTGGGAGTGGATCCCCATTTAGAGAAAAGAAAACAGGCTGGGACTGGTTCACCTACTTGCCCAAGGCTACCCAACTAAAGCAGGACAGTCTTTTGCAGCCACAGTAGCCTGGTGTGTGTTTGGGGAGGGGGCTGTGGCCACAGGGGGCTTTTCTACCATTGCAGTCAGCCAGCTGGGCCATCCAGCCCTCATGCCAGCAGTTACCCTGCACACTGGGGGCAGAAGGGGAGGGGAGGGAGCCTCATCACTCTTATTATTGGGATCTGTCTTGCTGAGAGCTGTGCTCCTCTCTCCCCACAACTCTTTGTGTTGGTGCCCCTTTTCACCTGCCCCCCAACCCCACCACCAGGGTCCTTCCTGCCCTACCCTGCTCTCTTGGGCTGCCTCCCTGCAATGCCTGCCCCTCTTCTTCATGCCCTGCCCCATATTTCCCTGTCCGTGTCCCTTTTGCCCATTTAGCACTTGCTGCCTTCCCATCTTTGGGGCTGTGCAGGGGCCTTCGGCTCTCAACCTCCTGCCTCCCAGGCTTGCTTCACACCCAGCTCTGGGCACTGCTGTTTGACAGCCAAGTAACTGGAGGCCTAGAGGAGTGCAGGGCCTTGCTTCCAAGACACACAAGGCTGTTCATGGCTCATCTGCTTTCCGTGACAACAGGCTCAACAGGCTCTCTGAGGCTTGAGAGAGCACCCATGGGAGCACAGCCAAGGCTGCATCCAGGGAGTCAGGAGGCCCAGCTCTCTGGGCTCTCCTAGTGATTTGCTATGAGGTACTGCATACTTTCCTGCCCTTCTGTGGGCCCTGGTTTCTAACATCCCAGAATTCCAAAGACCATGATTCTAAGATTCCTAGACCCATAGGATTCTGAGACACTATTTCTCCCTTGCCTGTGCCCAGCTGGGACCCAAGGCCCAGGACCCCACTTCCCAGGCAGAGTTCCATGGTCAGAGCCATGAGACGGACAGGGCCTATGGGTGGGGAAGGATGCCTGGAGGAGGCTGGCCGGGGTGGCACCTCTAGGGTCAGGCAGAATTGGGGGCAGCAGGATCTGGTAGCAGGCTTGCTCACAGCTTCCTGACCTAGCAGGAACCCCGCAGCCAACCCACTGCCCATTTAATTGGTGTTGTCATAGCAACCTTCACAGCCTACCAGCTTTCTGGGGATTGTGCCAGCTCCCAGGATTGAGCCCCCTCCCCACCCTCAAACAAAGATTATAGGCAGTATTAAAGTATGGTGCGTATGGTGTTTGATATATTTGGGTTCAGGTCCTCTAACCTGTGAGGCCTCAGGCAAAATGCCCAATGTCCCTGGGCCTTGGCCTACTGCATCTTTATTAATTAATTAATTAATTAATTAATTTTTTAAAATATATCTTTATTGATGACAGAAAGAGGAAAGGAGAGGGAGAGAGAGATAGAAACATCAATGATGAGAGAGTCATTGATCGGCTGCAGCCCTGACCGGGAATCGAACCCCGATCGCCTGGATCCTAGGTGGACGCTCAACTGCTGAGCCACGCCCGGCCGGGCACTGCATCTTTAAAATGAGGATAATGCTACCTGCCTTACCGAGGACATGAGGAGCAAGTGAAAAAATGCACGCAAAGTGTTAGTGCTGGAACAATGGGCAGTGTTATTTTCATTATTATATTTTGATTTCCGGCCTCTCCCTCACATACACCAGTTTAAAATCTTAGAATAGTATAAATGAGGTGGGTTGCATCGAGAGGGAAAGGGATTTGGGAGCAGCTCCCCATTCTTGCGTTCCTCCACTATGTCCTCTCCCCTAGCTTGCTGGAGTTGCTCCCAGCTCTGTTTCCTGCTGGTTCTGGATTCTGTGTCTATCAAATATAGCCAGGAGTCACAGTAGGAAAGTCTGGGACATTTGCCTAATGAAAGTAGCACTTCAGCTCTAATTATAGCTCCCTTGATTGGGGATGGTTCTGACCCACCTTCAGGCCTCTGGAGGGGCGGGGGTGGGGAGATTGGTTCGAGGTGAATGAGTTACGATTCTGGGTGCTGCTTATTGAAAACAAGATTTTATTCATGAATCTTAAAACCTTTCCACCTGGAAGAGGACCTCACTGATTAACCAAGTGCACCTTCTTATAGATAAGAAGTGGAAGCCTAGAGATTTTCTGAGATCACCCGGCAAGTTAGGGGTTGATGCAGCTACAAGTATTTGACCCCATGTCAAGGAGCAGGTATTAACTGCCCCTTCCGCACGGTGGATGGTCCCATGCTGTGCTTCCACGCTGGGCAGCAGCTGGACACTGATAGTTCCCACAGCTGAGCTCTGGGCCCCTTGGAGCTGGCAGTCCCCATTTGGAGGTTGTCTGCCCCTGAGCCTCACGTGACCTAACACGGCAGACGCACTCGCTCAATAAGCAGCCGCCAAGTACTTTCATTCTTTTATTCAACAGACATTTCCCTTTTTATTAATTTGTGAGCTTATGAATTAGAGAAAGTACCCATGGGTTTGGATTTCTAGGGCAGGATTCTCTGGAAATGTATCAATGCCTACAGCCACTCCAGCGTGCAGCGCCGGGCCCTTACTGACTGTGCAGGATTCCCAACATCTGAGACAGTGGGTTCCTCACTCCTGCTTCTTGGAACCTGGGGAGACTTGGACAGCAGGCCAGAGGCTTCCCTCAGGTGTTTGTCTCAAAGAGAAAGAGAGAGAGAAAGGCAGAGACAGAGACAGAGACAGACACACGTGTTCCGGGGTGGGGGCTAGAGCGAGGGCCTTGTGGACTCTGATAACATGCATCCCCAGGGGTTGAGACCAGGGCCCTTCCAGCCCTTTGCGTTTTGTGAACTAAAGCAAGGGCCATTGTTTTTTGAGCTTAGAGTGTCTTCCAGGTTCTGAGTGTAGGGATTTCCCTGTTTCCCCACCTAAACCACTCACCAACTCTAGACGACTATGTAACCCCATTTTCAGATGAGGGGAGCCAGAGTGCAGAGAGGTTAGGTGACTTGCTGAAGGGACCTTCATGTTAATAAATGAGATTTGGACCCACGTCTGTCCAACTAGAGAAACCCACGCTCTATCTCCTGCCTCGTGCTGCCTGAGGCCTTGGGCTTCAGTCATCCTGAAAGTGGACAGCAGACGGCCATCTGCCATCTTGCGGATGCTGCCTGGGCAGAGGTTCCGCGAGCCTCCTTCCTCCAGTACCCCTCTCGATCCCTGGAATGCCAGGGAGACTGACATGGTGGGGACCAATGGGGCCGGCTTTTCTCTTGCAGTGGTAAAGGGTTAAGTGCAAAAAAGTCAAGCATTGCATTTGGGGTCGAGACCTGGGATGGAGTCCAGCTCTGCCCCTCACTGCAAGACTTTGAGCAGATGGCTTACCTTCCCCAGGCTTTGCTCTCCTCATTCATGAAATGTCAGTAATGATGGTACCCGCCTCATAAGGAGACACTGCACTTCCCAGGGCAAGACAGTAAGAGGCCTGGCCCAGGAGCCTGGAGGTGCGAGTCCTGGCTTTGGGGAAGAGCTACATCCCAACAGAGACAGGGAGGTTCCAGGAGAGAGAGGCAGTTGGAACAGCCAGCATCCAGTATCCTCAGTAGGTCCCTTCCCCTCTCCAGGCTCCTCTCTCCTGTCACTCTAATGGCTGCTCCTCCAGGTGACCCCAAGGAGTCCTAGCATTCCAAGATGGTGCCTTGGCTCTTTGAGGGCAGGAGGGCTGCTGTCAGGCACTGTTGAATCCCCAAGAGCCTGTAATTAGAGCTGTCTATTTAGGGACACAGCAAACGTCTTATTAATTATAAAGAAAGGAAGCAGACGGATTGTTTAATCATTGTCCTTGCTGAAAGGTTATGCAATTAACTGTATAAATATTCATTTAAAGTTCAAGCAGCTGCCTGCTGCACTGGGGTCTGCAGAACCAAGCTCCCTGAGGTGGTGCGGATGGTCAAGGGACATGCCAGTCACCTGGGCTTTGGGACAGAGTCTGGAACTGGTTCTTGAGCCACTTCTCCAACCACAAGAACATTGAGATTTCATGGGAAGGGAAGGGCTCTAATCAGAGGAACCTGGACTCTGCCTCTGACTGCTGTGCATCTTTGGGCCATTACTTGGTCTCTCTGAGCCTCAGTTGCCTCATCTGCAACATGAATGAGGGACTGCTACCTTGCTGCACTCTATGGGCAACACTGACATAATGATTTGTATGAATGGTGTCCCTGGAGTTTATGCTTATGCCTGCAGGGCCTGTTTACCTGGCAGCAGTCAAATGGGAAAACATCAAATGCTCTGCGTGGACATCCTGATACACTGAGGGTGCTCAGGGAGCATGACTTCCTTCCAACTCCCCTGTGTGTTGGAGTCAGGAGTTTCCTGAGGCCTGGCTCAGGGATATACGGTCTGCTTGCCCCTGCATCCCATTGCTCTCTCAGGGGCATGCAGACTTAAACAACAACCCTATCACTTTTCTGGGAGTAAATTTAAAAGAGATGAAATATCCTGTATCTTTTGGACTTGTAGAATGATAACCTGGGGGTTCTCAAAGGGAGTGGATGGGAATCACTGAGGTGGGGGAATTGCTAAAATACAGATTCCTGGCTCTGCTCTCAAAGTCTGGATTCAGTATAGTATGGGCTGGGGCATTTCCAACAGCCCCCACACCCTCACCCCTTAGTCAGGACTCTGGGAAATGCTGGTCAGCTGCAGCTCCCTCATGTTCTGATGGGCCCAAAGGAAAAGTGCTTACTGAGGTCCCATGGTGCTTTGTGATAGAGGTGCTCTGGAGGAGCCTCACTCCCCAACCCCAGGCCCTCCACCACCTTGCACTGCAATCCCAAGGCTGCCCCAGGCTCAACCCCACAGTTATTTCTTAAGGGAAATTTCTGTAAAATGAATCCTGTGAATCCTGTATTGCCAATGGGTTGCCTTCTATTTCAAGAAATGTATTCCTAGGATAACTTTGGGGTCCATCCTGGGGTCCAAGGAACTCCTCTCTCATGGCATAGTAATGTTTGCAGGCCTGGATTCAGACACCTGAGACCCCACTCCATCTTGTTTATGCCCTTTATGGCCTCTCATCCCTTGTGACCTCTCATCCCAGCTATGAAAGTAAAGAGAGAGCAAACAGGTCTGAGATCAGAGAGAAGAGCTGAGGGTCTGGCAACGGTAATCTTCAGGTATAACGACTGTTCCCAGTCGCTGGTATCAGACACAGCTGGCTCTGAGTTCTCCTTTCTTAACCAGCTGTGTGACTTACCACTGTGTCTGGTGCACAGCAGTGCTCAATAGATACTCACTGAGAGAATAAACCAGTCCTCATCTGTTACATGTGGATTAGGTAACATTAGTGCACACAGGGCTGGGCGTTTTAGTTCTTTCCAGACATTAACTTAGTCATCGTAACAATCCTATGCGGTAAGGAATAGTATTGTCCCCACTTATTGGCACAGAGATGAGGATTGTTGGCTAAGGTAGAGAGCCAATGAGTGACCAAGCTAGGATTGAACCTAGGCAGCCAGGCTCCAGAGCCCATGCCCTTGATCCCCATGCTGGAGGCCACAAGATAATCCGCCCCCCTACCCCCTGAGTTATTGTGAAGACGAAGACTGCCTGGCACATCCTAGAGACCGTTGCGTTCAGGCCTCCGGTACACACTGAAAGGCAGTCAGGAGACAGCCGCCACGGTCTCAGAGGCGTCTGCCTTGGCTGGGTCTGCCACGTGGGTCATCCTGAGATGCTCAGGTTGAGAGCCATCCCCAGCCCTGATCGGGGTTCTCATTCTTTCTTCCAAATTGAGAATCAACCCTGGGGCTTCAGGCCCCTGATTGAGTCAGTCTCTGATTGCAGCTGCAGTAATTATAGCTGTGTGGTCCCGCTGGGCCCTGCCACGCAGTGGCTGCTCTTAGCAGCCGGCTGGCACCACCGCCAGGAGAGGGCCTTGGAGGGGGTAGGTTGTACTGGGGGAGCTGTTGAGGCCTTGGTGAATCCTTCAGATCTGCAAGTTCAGATCATGGAGTCACTGATCTGGAAGGCAAACTGAGGCCCAAATGGGGCATGTCTTGCCCAAGGACACACAGCTGGGGAATGGCAGAGATGCACCCAGGGCATGGCAGCTCCATGTTGCTGGAGCTTAAAGGGGAGATTTGGAGGGGTGGGAGGTGAGGCTGGTGAGACAGGCAGAGGTTGACCATATCAAGGAGGTTTGAGTGCCAGGGACGAGGGCGGCATGAAAGGGAGTTAAGCAGGGCAGCAGTGGAGTCAGATATAAGATTCAGAAAGTCTCACGGCAGACAGGGGTTTCTCAGATGAAGAAACTAGACACGGAATAGGAAGGCTTTGGTGGATTCCCAGGGCCTCAGGCCAGATGGCTGGGGCCAAGCAGTAGGACTGGTTGGCACCATGCCCTGTGTCTTCCTTGGCCAAGCCATGCACATGTGTCTGTCTCCACAGCCAAGCAGGTGTGTCCTGCAGAGAAGCTGAGCTGTGGACCCACCAGCCACAAGTGTGTGCCTGCCTCGTGGCGCTGTGACGGGGAGAAGGACTGCGAGAGTGGAGCGGACGAGGCCGGCTGTGCCACCTGTGAGTCGGGATCAGATCCCTAGGGTCTGCCCCACATAGTCAGGCAGCCCCCGGGGGCTTGGTCGGTGGAGAGGGAAGGGCGATGATCAGGACACTAGTGATGCCAGGCACTTCGGAGACATTTTCTTCTTTCATCCTCACAACCACCTCACAGACAGCCATTATCATTCCCATTTTATGGGTGAGGAAACTGAGGCTCAGACAAGTGAGGGAAAATACTCAAGGCTGAATGATGGAAAAGAGATTCAAATTCAGGTCTGGACAGCAAAGCCCATGAGTTTTTTTACCATGCCTGACATTTGCTCATCCATTCCATCTCTCTACTGGTCTCCAAGCAAGAGCAGGGAGAACAGATGGGGCTGTAGCAAGAAATGGTGGTGGCCTGGGTCAGGGCACTGGCAGAGGAGGAGATGGGGGTGGGGTGGGGAAGAGAACAGATTCCTGAGGTGTGAAGGACTCTTGCTGAAATCTCAGATGCGAGCACAAATGTCACAGGGTGGAGAAGACATTCCCAGCGGCCTCGGCAGGGACAGATGGAAGTGGTCACTGGGACGGTTCCACATCACTGAGCTTCAAACACAGGATTATCTCCATCCCCGGGAGCAGGCCAGCAGGTCCTGGGCCAGTGGGGAGTGTGGCTGGGCCACGCTGGTTTCAGTTTGATGGGCACCTACTGTGTGCAAGGCCTGAGCCAGGCTCTGGAAGGGACGAGAGGCGAGCCCTACACAGTCCTCTCTCTGGGAACTCATGACTAAAAGGGGAGAGAGACTAGCTGACAATAACTAGGCTGTGAGGTTGGGCGGTCACTTGAAGCTTTTGCCAGGCACTTACCCACCACTGTCTTCCACCCCACTCCCTCCTCCAACCTCTGTATTTGCATCTTACCCATCCTTCCAGGCCCAGGGGAAATGCCATCTCCTCAGGGGGTTTCTGAGTCACAGCTCTGTGAGATTCTAAGTCTGCAGTTTGATGTGTCTGAAGCAGGAGGCATCTGGGGGTAGGAAAAGATACTGACTGGGGCCAGCAGTTTCAAAGCCCCAATGATGACACTGGCTCTTTTCTTCAGCTGGATAATTTTGTGGGGCCTCACTGCCCATGAGAATCCTCTCTCGCCATAGTCAGGTGTTTCCTCGGTCATAAAGGCCATTGGCCACTATTGCAGGGGTGGGAACAGCTCTAACTAAGGGCATGTTGTAGCAGGAAAGTTCCCTGTTAATCATACATAGGAGTGTTGGAAGGTTTTAGTGGGCTTCTCTGCTACAGCTCCCAACCAACCACCTGGGCAAAGGAAAAAGAATGCTCCCCTCTTCCATCCCTCAGAGTTTCTTCCACTTGTGAATGCTGTGAGTGGGGTCTCTGGGCATAGGCCTGAGATTATAGATCTTAAAGTTGCTGTCAGCTTCAAAACCTTGGAGAGAATTTAGTATAAAGTACTTTCTCCCAGAACTCTGAACACAGTGAGTCCTCCCTTGAACATGTACAAGTTGAGTCTGGACAGGAAGAAGGGGAGCTAATCAGCATAATCTTGAGGGGCAGACATCACAGGATGGTGTGTGCTTTTCCCACCAATGCCCCAACATCCCCAAAGCCCAGAAGGGGGAAAAATGCATCTGTCAGAAATTTGGCAGAACTGTCAGCAACATGTGACATGAGCTGTCTATATTGTGAAACTGAAGGTATCATTCTATTTTATGTTCAATAGCAATGAAAAAATGACATTTTTCCATTTGAAATTAAAAACACAGACTCTTGGTGCCCCCAGGTGGAGAGATCTGGTGCTACCACCTCTGTGTAGGAATGAAGGAAGGAAGGAGGCAAGGAGGTCACTGCTCTAGGAACAGCTTACACTCCAGGAGAAAACCTGAAAGCTGGGAGGAATTAGAGTAGGAAGAGCCCCAAACCTGAGTTCTGTTTCCCTTGTCACCCTGGACTGTGTGACCCTGAGAAAATTGCTCCCTTCCCTGGGCCTCAGGTTCACTATCTGTAAACTGGAAGTTGGGCTGGTGATCTCTAAGGCCCTCCCAGCCTCTGAGCAACCCACCAGAGAGGGGAAGCCCAGGACCCCAGGCAGGGCCAGTGACCTTTGCCCTTAACTACCACACATCCCTAAATTAGTCCTCACACCTGAGCTGGTCCAGCACCCATTCACCACACACCCACCCACTGCAGGGAGCTCTGTGCCAGGCCCTCAGGACAATGCTGGGTTAATCTCAGAGCCAGTCCCATGCCACCTGTGGTCACAGGGAGACGGAGAAGGATATGAGACCCAGACACCTGAGCACGATGTGAGAGGTGCCGGGCAGAAGACTAGGAAGGCGGCTTCCCAATCGGGAGCAGGAAGTATGAGGTGGAACTTGGGCCCTCAACTGATGAGAACTCATCACTGTAAAGTGCAGAGACAGTGGTGGGCAAGAGGGATGTACCCAGCGGATGGAACAGCTTGCGCCAAGGCCCAGAGGTGGAATGTGTGCAAACGGTCTAGAATGACTGAAACCGGGGGGTGTGCGGGAGTGAAGTGGGTAAGGGCTCCATGCCAGTGGCCTTGGGTGCCGGGCCAGGGGACTTAGATGGTACAGTGCAGGCAAATGGGAGGGTGGGGAGGAACCTGAGCTGTGCTATAAGGAAACAGTCCCAGGCCTTGTTCCGGGGAAGCGTCAGTGTCACGGTCCCTACCACCTCCCAGGGACATCGCAAAGTCCTTTACGACAGGTGGCCTCTGCAGCTTTAGAGACTCTCCTAGTGCCACCACCCTGCCGGCAGCAGGACAGGCGTCCCCCTCCCAGGGAGGCTGGGGCGGCCCAGGGAGGGCAAGTGCGTTGCCCAGGGCCCGCCCGCCGCGACCCTGGCAGTGCCCGCCCGCCGCGACCCTGGCAGTGCCCGCAGTGGAAGCCGCCTGGGCTGTCCCTGACGTCCCGTCCACCATTCAGCCCCCCAGCAGGGCTCACTCTGCCCCGAGGCGAGGGTCCCGGGGCCCCGTGGCAGGGCCGGGGGGCCGGGGCCGGGGCGGGGCCGGCGGGCCGACCGGCTCTCTGTCCCGCGCAGTGTGCGCCCCGCACGAGTTCCAGTGCGGCAACCGCTCGTGCCTGGCCGCCGTGTTCGTGTGCGACGGCGACGACGACTGCGGCGACGGCAGCGACGAGCGCGGCTGCGCCCGGCCGGCCTGCGGGCCCCGCGAGTTCCGCTGCGGCGGCGGCGCCTGCATCCCCGAGCGCTGGGTCTGCGACCGCCAGCTGGACTGCGAGGACCGCTCGGACGAGGCGGCCGAGCGCTGCGGCCGCGCGGGCCCGGGGGCCGCGGCCACGCCCGCCGCCTGCGCCGCCGCCCAGTTCGCCTGCCGCAGCGGCGAGTGCGTGCACCGGGGCTGGCGCTGCGACGGCGACCGCGACTGCAAGGACCGGTCCGACGAGGCCGACTGCCGTAAGCCCGCGCCCGCGCCCGCGCCCGCCCGGATTCCCCCTCGTGGCGGGACCGAGCTTGGGAAAGTGAAGCGGCTTCTCCGAGTTCACGTGGCTGCTAAGTTGCGGAGTTCAGGTCTCACTGCAGGGTCAAAGGTCTTCAGTGGGACCCGTGTCCTGGGCGGATGCCCTCCCCGTCATCCCTCCCACCCCGCCCCTTTCGGTCCCGGGCAGCCACCACGGTTCCCGCGCGGGGAGACCTTGGTACACTCGGGAACCCGCGCCACCCCCTTACCCGCTGGGTCTCCCCGAATCCTCCAACCTTCCCAGCCGAGCGGGGCCTCCACCCTGGGCTCGCTGTGGTGCGCCCCCCCCCCATTCCTCAGCCCGCCTCTGCACCCTCACCCTCGATCTCCTAGACGATGGGGAAGCTCTTAGTAGTCTCTGGGTTCTCAGCGCCTGGCACACAGGGGGGCGCGGGAAGGGTTTGCTGAAGGGACGGTCATTCAGAGGTGAGCACTAAGACTGAAAAGAAGGCCATGTGTCCGCGCTGGAGGGGTAGCCCTGGGGAGGCAGTCAGTGGAGAAACAGGAGACCTGTTTTAGTCCCGGCTCTGGGTGTGACCCTCGGTGAGGCCTTCCCCCTCTCTGAGCTTCAGTCTCCCCATCTATACACTGGTAGTGCCTTGGTCAGGTGTCCTTCAGGGACTCCCAAGCTCAGCCACTGGTTCTGTTCTTGCCAGGGGTGGATATGGAGTTGGGGGCAGGAGAACTGTCCCAACACCATGTGGCCCTGACCCTCTCTCCTTGCCCTCTCCTGGCAGCACTGGGGACCTGCGGTGGAGACGAATTCCGGTGTGGGGATGGGACCTGTGTCCCTGCAATCAAGCGCTGCAACCAGGAACAGGACTGTCCGGATGGGAGTGATGAAGCTGGCTGCCTAAAGGGTGCGTGTGGTCAAAGGCAGAGGGGCAGCATCTTCCATGAGAATCCCAGGCTCTCCCCTAACTCCAACAGGGAGAGCAGAGTTGGAAGCTGCCTCCCCTTGATGCCTGAGATGCATCTTTCCCCAGAGCAGCATCTGCCCCCAAACCACCTGGATCCCCTCCCTGGGATCCTAGATTTTTAAGGACTTAGCAAAAGCTGAAAAAAGCCTAGAGGATCATGAAAGGGCACTGCAGGAAGTCCAGCCCCACCATTTGTCCACGTCCAAGTCTCCAAGGGACTTTCCTCACTAGTTCCCAGACTGAGCAGAGGCTGTCCTAAGGGGTCTTAATTCTCAGATGGCTCTTCTAGTCATCACTCACCCCCTGCAGGGGCAGGGACCCTAACCTACTGGTCATCTGGGGAAATGGGCAGGAAGGCAGCTTCCCCTAACCAGGGCCCCTGAGACATACATCTCCCTCAGGAGGTGATCAGTCCAGCCCCAGGGTCTCTGCTGAGCTGCTGCTTTTCCCTCCCTGGGCCTCCGTGCTACCATATCAGACACAGACCCCCAGCCCTGCCCAGCTACATGATGCTTGGGCATCCTGATCATCCCTGGGGTCCTGTCCTATGAGCAGAGCTCCCACCAGCCCTGCATTCAGCTGTCTGTCCTGGGCCACCCTCCAGAGACGCTGGGGCTGGAGCTCTCCAACCTTCCATGGGCCCAGCCCAGCCCTTCCTGCTGAAGGTCTCACAGGTGCTGTCCACTCTCTTGTTTGGCCTGACAGAGTCAACATGTGAGGGTCCCCGCAGATTTCAGTGTAAGAGTGGCGAGTGCGTGGACGGCGGGAAAGTGTGTGATTCTCAGAGGGACTGCCGGGACTGGTCAGATGAGCCTCTGAAAGAGTGTGGTACAGTACCTGTCTACATCCAACTGCTGGACTAACCCTCCCTCCATGCCCCTTCCTAGCCGCCAGGCCAAGGCCCTCGCCTGCTCCTACCCTCTCCCTGGACTCTTGCACTGTCCTGTGGCCTTTGAGGGAGCTCTTTGCCTTTGGGGCCTCCATGTTCTGCATCTCTACAAATATAAGGGCCTTTCCTTTCCAGCCCAGAAGCTCAAAGATTATGCTTCCTCTCACAAACCCAGCCTCTCCTCCTCACTCCTTCCACATTCCAACCTCTGAGTGTGTGTTCACTCTGGAACCTTCTCTCTAACTCAGTGTTTCTGCCCTGCTGACCTAGCCAGGACCCTGGCCTCTGAGGCCTTCCACCCCCCCACAGGAGGGACAGGTGGGGAAGAGCAGGCAGGTGGCCAGTGGAGGCACATGCTAAGGCCATCTGGCTCAGGCTAGGCCTGGGGGAGGGGAGAACAGAACCAGCAGCAGAGGGTGGCCTCATCCTGAGCCCTGAGGAGCTTAGACTTCCTGGGACCCAGACTCATAGGCTGGACAAGAGTGAGGAGCAGAAGGAGATGGCTGTCCTGATGACCAGAGCTGTCAGGGTAGGTTCCATGCTGGAAGAACAGGAGAGTCTGGGCTATAGGTGGATGGGCATCCCAGGGAACATGCAGAAAACCCAGTGTGGGCTCCAGGAACGTTCATTTCTGAGGTCAGAGGTTTGGACAGAGGATTCCTGGGAGGACAGAGCCTAGGTCAGACCCTCCCTCCATCCCTGCCTGGCAGGCCCCTTTTCACCCAGCATCTCCCCTCCTGGGCACTCAGGGGAGCTTCATTCTTTGGAGCGCCATAGGAACAGCATGTTTCTGCTTCTGTTGAAGATTTTAAAATCAATTTTGAAAGGAAGAGTAGCTGGGTAAAGGTTACAGCCTACACCTGAGCTTGCAGGTCACAGACTCCCCCCACCCAAGACCCTGCCAAGAAAAGTTCTAGAAGAAGAAACCTATAGAAGAGAGGATGGGGAAGCAGGAGCTACTGAGCGAAGCCCCACCTCATCACCACCCAGACTTGGAGTTAGCCAAGGACTACTAACCTACTAAACTCTCTTCTCTCTTGTCTTTTGCATGACACACCAAAGAGAAGTATGTACGCATGTGTTTGTGTCTCTGTGCTGGTGAGAGGCCAGTCTCGGAGTCAGGCAAGGGAATTGCATCATGGTCTCTGTGTGTGTTCCCACGTCTGTGTGGATGTGTCTGTGGAGCCCATGGCCTGTCTGTGCCTCTGCATGTAAGCTGGTGTGTGTGTGCATGCAGGTGTGTACATGTGCTGGGGAAGTGACAGCCCCTTCCTTCCATGGGAGACCTGGTGCTGCTCAGGTCTCTCTGGACCACATGCCCCTCTCCTTCCCTGCAGGTTCCCCAGAAGAATTACCTCCAGGCTAGATAGAACTGGGGAGACCCAGAAATCCCCCTTTAGCCTCCACCTTGGTGCTAGCCTTCCGGGAAGGGTGGACAGGGATAGATAGGTCCAGACCCACTACCCATTCTTGCCTTGACCACCTCAGCCCTGGAGGACTCTGGGCTCTCCCTTTTCCCTTTTCCAAGCCATCCTACATGTGCCATTCTATCAGTGTTCAGTAAATACAAGTGTTGAGTTGCTGCTACCTGCAAAAGGAGAAAGAGGAAGTGAGTGGGTGCATGCATGAGGCAAGGAGTGAGTGGGTGAACAAACAAATGGATGGCACTGAGGGAATAATATGGTATGGGAGAGGTCAGGGAGGGCTTGGAGTGACAGATTCCTGGAGGTGGTGCCCCACAGAGATCACCCCAAAGGTACCATGGCTCAGCCCACGCCAAGGGGCTGGGGCTTCCAGGGCTGGGCCTAGTTGAGTCACCCCCAGGCCTCCCCAGTCATGGGGTTGCTGTGGTCTTGTTCTTTCAGTTCTGCCAGCATCTCAGGGAAACAGGAGGCGGCCCAGGGGTAAAGGGGAACATTCCCCAAGCATGGCTTAGGCTGGAGGTGGGGCACCCACAGCTGTGCATGGCCTGGGGTAGGCAGCTCACACAAGCTGTTTGTATGGCCATGGCTGGCTCCGCTCACCTCTGCTTGGCTTGGCTGGAGTGGCGGTGCATGAGCCTGGAGGGCAGAGGGTGGTATGGCACCTTCCCTTGGCTTGCAGAATTAACCTCTGTGATTCTAAAGCTCAGAAGATGCTGTGGGAACTTGGTGAGCCTTGGTCCTGGCCTCTCTGACCTCCTCTAAGACCCTGCCAGAAGGAGATGCAGGAATGGATGACCAGATGGCCTCCTGGCATCCCTTCATCCCTTGCAGCAGTTGGTAGTCCTGGGACCAGGCCTGTGACTAAGTGTGGGAATAGACAGGTGCTGAGAGGAGAGGTGAGAAAATCCATCGTAGTTCATGGTAGGAGAGAAGTGACTTAGCAACAGCTCAGTGTAGAAGGCCTGGGAGTCTTAGATAACCACAAGCTCAATGCAGGAAGATTGTTCAGACTTTTGCGTGGTGGGCTAGCTCTGGGCCTGGTCCAGGGCAGGGCATGGACAAAGGGAGCATATCCAGAAAAAGGTACCTGATCAGTAGGGAATCAGAAATCAGCGCTTTAAGGAGATTCTGAGGAAGCCATTTGACTCCTGTCAGCCCCACACAGCAGAGCTGGGAGGGGGAGCAGGAACTACAGGGAGGCCGATCCTGTGAGGAAGAACTTTGTTCAGGTGGAGCCAGCTGCCTCAGGAGGGAAGACGGCTTCTGAGGCTGCAGACGTTGAAGCAAGGGTGTTTCAGAAGGGATTACTGGGGTATCCAGAGGGTTAGACGTAGTGCATGCAGGCCCCTTCAACTCCAAGGTCACGAGGAAGGAGGAGCTGGAAGAAACTTGTTTGTGAAGGAAAGACCTTAGGCAGCCTAGCTGCCTCCAGCCTGGCGGTGGGCAGAGCTCTGGCCTGGGAGGCAAAGGACCTGAGTTCTGCTTCCACTCTTTCCCTGTCTGCGTGTCTGGCCTTAAGCACCTCTTGACCCCCCTCTTGCCCAGTCACCTGGTTAATGAGGCTGAGGCTCAGTGAGGCCACAGAGCATCTTGGCTCCATGGGAGTCCCGCTGCCCTGAGTCTCTGCTTCAGCTCCGGGCCCACCTCTGTCTGGCCACCACCCGGGCTGGGCTCCTGGACCCTCAGGAGCCCGTGTCCCTTTCCAGGGCTAAACGAGTGTCTACACAACAACGGTGGCTGCTCCCACATCTGCACTGACCTCAAAATCGGCTTTGAGTGCACCTGCCCAGCAGGCTACCGGCTCCTGGACCAGAAGACCTGCGGCGGTGAGACCCTCCCCTCACGCCCCCAAGCAGAGGCAGACCCTCCTGCCAGTTCTGACCTCTGCTCCTCCCCACAGACATTGATGAATGCGAGGACCCAGATGCCTGCAGCCAGATCTGTGTCAATTACAAGGGCTACTTTAAGTGCGAGTGCCACCAAGGCTATGAGATGGACACACTGACCAAGAACTGCAAGGCTGTCGGTATGGATACCCCAAGCGGGGGCGGGGGGCTCTGAGGAGGTAGAGAAAGCAGTGTGCTTCCATATGTGTGAGGAGTGAATGTGCACACACAGTGTTCGGAGTGTACACAGACACGCAACACTGCACACTGACACCCACATGGACACTACACAGAGCCACCCAGTACAGCCCACAGAAACTGCACCCACACAACACACAACATATAGACAAACGGGGCCATGCAGACTACACATACACCATAGGCAGCCCACACAAAGAGCATGCCATGTGCAGACCGAACTGGTCAGTTCAGCCAACTAAATTCATTCACTTTATTTAATCCTTTATACTGGATGCCTAACGTAGGCACTGGATTCAGCAGTAAGCAAAACAGACACAAATCCTCATCTGCACTTGCAGCCCTGTTTTCCTATACTCTGTTTGTGCCACTCCTTCCTTCTCACCCCACCCTGCTCTGAAATAGTCTCCATCATTACATACCGGTCACACAGGAGCCCTGGGCCCCACATGGCTCTGTGCTGGTCCCACCCTGCCCCTGGGGACACATTAGCCTAGCACAGATGCACAGTGACAGGAACCAGGTGGCCTACAGAAGTGTCAGCCGGAAAACAAGAAGGAGAGGAGGCACAGGCAGCTCCAGGTACAGGTGTCACCACTCAGACAGCGTGGGTGCCTGAGAGTGGCCTGATACATCTCAAAACAGGCGGGGGGCCTCTCAGTAGCCAGGAATGTCTAGGTCACTGATGACCTTCCTGAAATCCAATCCGAAGTCCATAAGTGGGTTTTGTGTGTACACAGGCAGCTGCGTGCTGTCCCATTGCACATACATAATCTGTGTCATATATTATACACATCCCACCCCTGCTGTTGGCTCAGAAAGAAATGCAAACTCTTCACACAGCTGACAGCACACTTCATGGTCTAGTCCCTGCCAGCCTCTGCAGCCTTATCTCTCATGTCCCCAGATACACTCTGCATAAACTAAAGACTCACAGTGACCTCCCTGAATCTCCTCCCTCAAGTCTCACCCCCAGCTCCGATGTCTGTCCTCCATCCTCCATCCTCAGTCATCTTTCTGAAACACTTAATGCTCATGTTGCCCCTTCTTGAACTATTGCAGTGGGGCCCTAAGCAGAGGAGGTGGTAGTTGCTGTGGAGAAATGCATTCTAGGTAGATGGAATGTGAACAAAGGCCCTGAGGCAGCAAAGCTCTGCCGCGGCCAGGTAATGACAGTAATCTGGTGGCTGGAATTGAGGTGTGTTAGAGGGATGAGTGATGACACTTGGAGTCCCACTGCCTTCAGGAAAAGCGTAAGGAGGAAATGGGGAGTCATAAAAGATTTGGGAGAGTTTGTATCTAATAAAAAGACAAAGATTCCTTGTTATGTTTGGTTCTTTTGCATCTTACGCTTTTTGTAACAATTGTTTCGTCGGCTCCTCTAACCTGTGAGGTAGGAATTGTCACCTCTGTTCTACAGGAAAATGAGGCATCACCCAGCAAAACAGTGGCAGAGACTCAGTCTCCACTTCCCCACCTCTTGCGCTGACCTTTTCTCTCTCAACCTTCCCTGCATGGCAGCTGGCAGAAGCCCGTCCCTAATTTTCACCAACCGGCATGAAGTGCGGAGGATAGACCTGGTGAAGCGGGACTACTCGCGCCTCATCCCCATGCTCAAGAACGTTGTGGCACTAGACGTCGAAGTCGCCACCAATCGCATCTACTGGTGTGACCTCTCTTACCGCAAGATCTACAGGTGAGCAGTGACAGGTGTCCATCAGCCAGGCCTTGCGGGGCAGGGCCTGACAGAGGAAGAGAGGAAGGGTGGCCTCTGTGCCCCCTCTGCCCCTAGAATTCCCCAGGACAGAGTTAGGGCTTAGGAAGGGACACAGAATCACAGTGGTTATGGAACTGCCAGGACTTCACTTGCTTGACGCCTAGGCCGTGAGCTCTGTTGGGAGAGCAGCTTTGAGCGCCACATGCCTGGGCTTTGACTGCCCTCTGGCGGCCTAGTGGGGCAGTCAGTACAAGACACAGGAAATCGGGGCACGAAGAAAGAAATGTCTGGCTTTGGTGAGGACTTTCAAAACACTTCACACATCTGTGTGTTGGATCCTGAGGGCTCAAAGATGACTCAGACTGCCTGGAGGCTCACTCATAATATAGTGACATCCATTGTGATGATCATGAGGGAGAAGTATAGAGGAGGCATCTGACCCAATCTGGGGGTCAGGGAAATCTTCCCAGTTGCAATACCCCCAGTCCAGCCCTTCACTGTGTCTGTGACACCACAGCCAGTGGACTTCAGCTCTCAGGAAGGCTCCTCACACACAAAGTTCTCTCCTCGCTCTTTCTCAGATACCGCAGGCCTGCCTTCCTGCATGTCCTGGGCCCCTTTGGGCAGTCATAGCCTTTCTTTGTTCTGAGATCCAGCCACTTAGCAGACCTGCCAATGACCAGGCTCTGGCGAGACTGTTGGAAGAATGATGGGATGGGTGTGTAGATGGGCAGATAGACAGATGGATGGATAGGTAAAAACAAATATATCAAGTGCTACTCACTGACAACTCAGTGCCCACCCCCCCAACACACACAGACACACACTCAGTTCACACACACACAGAGAAACGGAAGGCGCAGTACCTGCCCAACAGTTGTTACTGAAAGAGGCAGGATTTGATGACCGACTGAAAATGGGGCTGAGGAGGAAGAACTCCCAGGTTCATTCTGGGAGTTTTAGGTTCTGGCTCAGGAGGTTCTGCGGACAATGCTGCTCTGATGTGGGAGCTGTGGAGGAGTATCAGCAGGGGAGGGCAGTCTGGCTGGCTGGCCAAGGGAAGGGAGTGGAGATGAGGAATTTTGATGAGTTTAAGGTGTCCATGGACATCCAAGGGGGGCCAGTTGGCTTTACAGTCTGGAGCTTAAGAGGGTTATCAGGATGGGAGAGTCAGAGTTATGGATGGCGGCAGGCACTGTGGAACTAACTGCCCAGAGAAAGGTTATGGGGAGAAGAAAACCTTGTGAGAAACAGCATTTGGGAGACAGAAGGGCTGTTAATGCTGCCCTCAGAGTGTCTCCTATGTTCTCAGCCCCTTCTCTCCATTCTTACTGGCACAACCCTCCTGCAGACCCTCTTCATCTCACCTGGATGCAGTAAACAGCCTCCTCACCAGTTGCCCTGCCTTCATTCCCGCCCTTTCCGATCCACCTCATAGTCCACAGGTGCCACGGTGATCTAGCATGCCTATCTGACCCTGTCTTCTGACCTGTTCAGTTTCCTGCTCCAGGAGAAAATCCCAGCTTCTTAGCATGCCACCCAGAGCCGGTCCTGATCTGGCCCCTTCTTACACTCACTTCTAGTCTTATAACCCACTGAATGTCTCATCATATTCCGTATTCCAGAGCACAGACCTCTGGGCATTTGCACATGCTGTTCTTTGTGTTCTTAATGAACTGGTCCTTTAGGACTCAACTACAAAGCCTTCTGCAACCCTCCAGGATGATGTTGTCTTCATTTCTCTGCTGCTATAGCCCCGAGTAGTTTCTGTAATCACATTATACTGTAATTACCTGGCTATAGATTTCTGTCCCCCACTAAAATGAGCTCCTCCGGGCCAGAGGTTCTGGCTGATTTAGGCCTATATGCTCACTCTGGTGGCTGGCCCAGGGAATGTGTTGAATAAAAGTTAGCTAAGCTCCTCTAAAACCCACTGCCATAACCCAGAGGCAAGAGATCAGGAGAGTGCACAGGCAGCTCCAGAGGGGTGCATGTGCAGAGCACCTACCCCATGGCCAGCTCTGGTTGCTCCTAGTGCGTACATGGACAAGGCCAGCGACCCGGCAGAGCAGGAGGTCCTCATTGATGAGCAGCTGCACTCGCCAGAGGGCCTGGCGGTGGACTGGGTCCACAAGCACATCTACTGGACTGACTCAGGCAACAAGACCATCTCAGTGGCCACAGTCGATGGCGGCCGCCGACGCACTCTTTTCAGCCATGACCTCAGTGAACCCCGGGCCATCGCTGTTGACCCCCTGCAAGGGTGAGTGTCCTCACTTGGAACTTCCCATTCTCCCACTGCAGGCACGCAGTTACTCAGGCCTCATGTGTCTGTCACAAGATCTATCTTGAGGACTTTGGAAAGCTATAGACATAGCCCATGGGAAGAAAGTTCGTGCAGGCCCCTTAGCCTATTAACCACTGACCAAGGGATCTTCCGGCATTGGTTTCGGGGTTCTCCGGGACTCTACCACTCACTCATCATATCAGGATCAGAGCATCTCAGAACAGAATAGGGCTCTAGAGATTGCCTGGTAGAAGCCCCTGGGCAGGAAGTCTGGACTCACACTGCAGGTGGGCATCTGGTGGCTGCTCACACACTTCCAGCGACAGGAGCTCATTCTTTCCCCTGGGGCCTGTTTTGTTTCAGTATAGTTCTGCCCATTGGAAAGTATTATTTTGTTTTGTTTGGTCTGTTTTCTCATGTTCCCAAATGTTCCTCCCTTTGACTTCCTCCATAGTCCTGATGTTAGTACATGAGGTGAAACCACTCAGCCCAGTCAGTATTCAATAAATGTTCAGGAAAAAGAAAGAAGCCCTGGACAGTTCTAGCTGTGTGGCCCTGATAGATCATCCACGTTCTCTGTAGACCAGAATAGTAAGAGAAGGTGGACAAGGGCCCTTTCCACTCTGAAGTGCTAGGGCTCCAGCTGGAGCTGCTGGAAGGGAGAGATGGGCTCCCAGGCTTTCCAGCAGAGGCTGGGTGGACACTCGAGGGATACAGGCTTCCCAGGACTCAGATGAGGTAAAGGCTAAAGTGCCTGCCAATGCTAAGATTGATGGCTCCAACAGATTTCAGAGGTCTTCTCAGTCCTTACTAAGCATAATCTTCAACATTCAGTAGGTCATTGAGCCCTTGTGATCCAGACCACCCCAATCATGTCCCTGACAAGAAGCCCTATTGGTTTCTTCTCTCTTTTAGGTTCATGTATTGGTCTGACTGGGGGTATCAGGCCAAGATTGAGAAGTCGGGGCTCAACGGTGTGGAACGGCAAACACTGGTGTCAGACAATATTGAGTGGCCCAACGGAATCACCCTGGGTGAGCTCCACCTTCCCTAGATTGGAGGCTGTTCTAGCACCTGGTCCTGAGCACTGTCCTGAGCCCTATGGGTCTCGTTTCTACATCCCCTCACAGTACCAGTGCCTGTGTTTCCTGTTGGTTGCCCCCAGATGGCCTCAGCTGGAGGCCTGGCCCAGAGATGTGGGCAGGAACAGGGCACAGAAGAGCAGAGATCAAGGCTGTGGTCCCAGGCTCGTGACCTGATCCCCTGTCCCCTTTTCCCTCCCTAAGATTTGCTGAACCAGCGCTTATACTGGGTAGACTCCAAGCTGCACCAGCTATCCAGCATTGACTTCAGCGGAGGCAACAGAAAGATGCTGATTTCCTCCCCCGACTTCCTGAGCCACCCTTTTGGGGTAGCTGTGTTTGAGGTGAGCCCTATGAGGGGAGGCATGGCCCCATCAAGAAGCTGAAGCCTAGAAAAGGTTTATTCAGATAGGATGGCTCCCTGAGAGTTGTCCACATGGAAACAAAGGGACAGGGAGGCCAACTGATCTGTTTGTGTATACATTGTGAGCTGCCTCATGCAAAGGCTTTGCAGCCCGTTGTCCACCTGGCAGCCTTTCCTGTGCTCCCTTCCCAAGCATGCTCAGAGGTAAGTTGCTAGACCACGTATGTTTTCTCTTGGAACTCTCAGCACCCAGCACTGTGCCCACATATACAGAAGGTACCCAATAAAGGGAGGGAGGGAGGAAAGGAATCTATATTTCCTTACAATCATTTATTGTTGGAAATGCTCTGAGAGATGCTATTCAGCTCAGCATACTTTTACTGACCTTTTCTGGACCTTGGGGTCATGGAAGTGAATCAAACATCATCCCAGTCCAAGAAGCTCCCAGGAGTGTGAGAGTTAAAACCCTCCTGTGCTCTGACCCTAACAACCGTTCTCCTCTGGGAATGAGGAAGTGAGAACCACCCAAAGTCTCACACACCTACCTCTTCCCCAAAACTAACTACAAGGGGAGGGAAGGCAAAGGGACAGTGGTCTTTGGTGGGCATTGGCAATATTTGCTTGGAGCGACATCACCCAGCAATGCTCTGAATTTATGGGCAAAGCCCCACCTGCAAGTCCAGCCCCTGCTTCAAGAGACAGGTGTGTTCGGATATGTGTATGTGCTTGTGCGTATTTGTGGCACGTACGTGTAGAATATATGTATGTGCATGTGTGTACATGAATGCATTTAAAAGCATGCATTCCTTGCCCAGGCCAGTGTGGCTCGGTTGGTTGGAGCATCGTCCCTTGCACCGGAAGATCGTGGGTTCGATTCCCAGTCAGGGCACATACCTAGGTCAAAGGTTCGGTCCCCAGTTGGGGCACGTATGGGAGGCAACTGATCGATGCATCTCTCTCACATCGATATTTCTCTCTTTCTCTTCTCCCTTTCATCCCTCTCTAAAATCAATTTTAAAAAAAAGAAAGCGTGAGTTCCTGTATATGGTGGTGCTTGTGGTGTGAAAATATATATACCAATTTTTAGACAAGTGCTTATTTAGGTACAAGTGTGTCTTTGTGTGTGTAGATGAGCACGTGGGTATGTGTCCAGATCTGTGCACGAGGCTGCATGGTTGTGCCTGTCAATGTGGGTATGTCTGCAGATGCACATCCAGGCTTATATGGATTAACCATTGGATGCATATGTGTTACACCCAGAGGCTGTAGGAGGCCCAGCAGGGAATAGTCCTCAGTAGCTCACCCATTCCCTCCAATCATGGTTCTGGGCCCCAGTAATGATAACAACTAATAGAGACCCAAACCTGAGTTACTGCTGGGCCCCAGGAAGCGGGCCTAGCTAAGCATTAATGAGCAGCCTCCAGGCCAAAGCACAAAATCACTGAATAACCCTCTGAGACGGAGGGAACCAGAGTACTTGCCACTGGTCAGAGGCTGAGAGTCCCCCTGTGAACCGGTGGACAGGAGAGCTCAGGGGAGATGGCAGGGCAGCTCTTATGACTACAGTATGGGGCTGAACCCTCAGACAGGTCATGGGTTTAGGCTGTCGGCCTCCCATCCTTTGCATCTGTACCCCACAGGACAAGGTGTTCTGGACAGACTTGGAGAATGAGGCCATTTTCAGTGCGAATCGGCTCAATGGCCTGGAAATCTCCATCCTGGCTGAGAATCTCAATAACCCACATGACATTGTCATCTTCCATGAGCTGAAGCAGCCCAGAGGTGAGCCTTCCCCGGCCCTAGGTCCCCTGCCCATGTCCTCTCCCTCCACTGGGCAGACTGGTTCACGTTTGTGTGACGTGAGGTCTTAGCCCCCCGGGAACAGTGACAGCAACCCCTCTTAGTGGCAGAGTGCTTTGCTGGCACACGTTTTATTTCATTTTATCTCAAGCAAGCTTTTGGTGAAATAAGCCTGGGTATAAAGAAATGAAAACATAAATGCCCTCTTTGCCAGTCCTACAAAGTGTGAGTATTACTGTTCTCATTTAACAATTGAGGAAGAGGTAAAATATTGTTAGCAGGTGGCAGAACTCAAATCTAAACTCAGATTCCAGAGCTCCTTCTGCTATGGGAGCACATCGCTTCTCATTTATTATTTGTACCCATTTGACAGTAGTATAATGCATCCTAGGGCCAGACAGTAATTCAGTTTGTTGGCTGGGAATAGAAGCCAGGACTCCTGGTACTTGGTTGTCCCCTCCTCTGTCACTAGGAGATACTAAATCTAACTGTAACTGAGGGGTTGGTTGCCAGGGGAAGGTGGGAAAACATAGGGAGGTAAGGAGATAAGGTTGGTGCCTGATTCCAGATCTAGGAATTTAAATAAGAGAAATGGCATGTGGCATGGGGGAAAAACATGAACTTCGGAGTCCAATAGACCTCAGTTTAAATTCTCTCTCCAAAATTCCTAGAGGTATTTTGACAAGTTTATTCTCCTTGAGAGCCTAGGTGTCTTTTATCTGTCAATCTGGGGCCTAATACCTACCTCTGAGAGCTGGTGTTGGGATTAAATGAAAGTGGGATAAACACCAGGTACAGTGCTGGAAGGTGCCTCCTCTCTCCCTCCCTCCCGTTAGCTGGAGATGCCTGCGAGCTGAGTGCCCAGCCCAATGGCGGCTGTGAGTACCTGTGCCTTCCTGCTCCTCAGACCTCCAGCCACTCTCCCAAGTACACCTGTGCCTGTCCTGACACAATGTGGCTGGGCCCAGACATGAAGAGGTGCTACCGAGGTAAGTGGGCCTACCAGGGCCCATCCTGCTGAAATCCTCCCTTGACTTCTGGGACACTGTGCTCCTGGTTTCCCTCCATCTACTCTGGCTATCTGTTGCCTTTGCAGGCTGCTCTCCTTTACCTTCCTTGAATGCTGGTGTCCCTCAGGGTCCTTCCAAGGCTTTCCTCTTCTCACTCCCCCCAAAATGCACATGTACAGCCATTTTAGATTCATTTCAGGGGCTTTCTGGGACCCCTGCAGGGCTTCAAATTAAGAACCCTTGATCAGCCCTGCCAGGTAACTCAGTTGGTTAGAGCATCATCCCAATACACCAAGGTTGCGGGTTTGATCTCTGGTCAGGGAACATACAAGAAGCAACCAATGAATGCATGAATACGTGGAACAACAAATCAGTGTTTCCCTCTCTCTCTCTCTCTCTCAAATAAATAAATTTTTAAAAACAGCAACCTTGATCCACATGGCATTAGTCACTGTTTATATGCAGGTGACCATGAGCTTTCTTATTTCTTGCCCAGAACTTAACACACTACATAGAAGCCCTTTTGTGGCATGATTGGGACTAATGGTTCATACTTCAACCTTATAAATTCATATTCATTCCTGAGTCTTGATGAAGGGCCAAGGCCTTTTGTTTGAGCATAAGTCTGCTATATCATTTATAATTTCCAGATTCAATTGTTTAAAGTGGAGTGAGAGTTTAACCCTAAGGATATAATAGTATGTGTGTAAAATCCTTCTAGATTTATATGATTTCCCCTCCTCCCAGGCTTTTACAGTGGTCTTGCCCACACCTGATTCTACAGCATTGTTACAATCACTCGCCTTTATCAAATCAGCATGCAGTAGAAATACAGACACAGTGCTTGGGATTCAGCTAAAGAAAAGATCTTAGCCCATGCAGGGGGATTAGGGAAGGCTTCACAGATGTCGCACGTGAGCTGAGCCATGAGGATAAGTTCATACGTATAGTCCACAGAAGCAATAATTTAGGCACTAAATCAACAAAATTCTCTGTCCAAGTGACCTCCATGGTATTTCCCCTCCAGCACCTCAATCTACCTCAACTACGATGTTAGCCTCTACCACGACGAGGACAGCAGCCGACTCCACAAGAGCCCCTGGAACCACCATCCACAGCCCCACCTACCAGAATCACAGCACAGAGACGCCAAGCCTGACAGCTGCAGTCCCGAGCTCAGTTAATGTCCCCAGCGCTTCCAGCATCCCCCCGTCTACCCCAAGCCCTGCAACCAGCAACCATTCCCAGCACTGTAAGGAAATGAGTTCTGCCTTCTTTCCTGATGTGGGAAGTCACAATGGGGGAATGTGTGGGAAGGAGAGATCATACCAGAGCTGAATATTGGAAATCTCCAAGGAGGAAGCAACAGGAGGTAGAGTGTGCCTACCTGCGATTTAGGAGTCTTAGGTGCCCCTAACTTACAGAGGGTCTTGAAGGAAGCTACTCCTGTCTCTGAGCCTCAATCTCATCTACAGAGCAAAATAATAATAACCCTTCTCCCACCTGCTTCACGAGATTGCCAGGAGAGGGAAGGAGACCGTGTAAATGGAAGTACTCACCACAGCCTCTGCTGATGTGTCTGTATCACATGTCACTGACATGTAATCATATATGAGGGAGTGTCCCTTAGAGTTGGAAATTTCAGAAGCTCTGGTCTAGTTCTCAGCACCCTCAATAGTAATATCTGTAACTAGTCTGCTCGTGCCTCTTCCCAAACCCTGGGATGAAAGTAATTAAGTTCACCACTTGTTAAATCATCAGGAGCAGTAATTATCACTGCTAGAAAAGCTCTATCTCATTAACCAGCAAACACCTTTTTAATTGAGTTACCTGCCAAGGGGAGTTTATTTAAGAGAATAAACTTCCCCATGCACGCATGGCCCAGAAACCCAGCAGCTCGGCAGCCTTTCTAACTGGGCCTGTCCTCCCAGCACAAGCTGGACTTTCAGAGTTGAGCGTCTACCTGGAAGTTTGAGAGGCAGGTGGACCATGTGTGAATTCCCGTTCCTCTCACCCAGGGCAAGGCCTCTGAGCAGGAGTCCCCACCGGCTTCTTCATGCTCCAGGCTTTAATGTTGCTTATCCAGTGTTTGCTGGGCCCCGAGGGCGAGGACAGCCGTGTTGCCACAGAAGCTGCTTTGTAAGCAGTGCAGCTCTGTTCTCCCTTAATAGCTAGGCTCCCTCAGAGTGACCTGGAGAAATAGACACACTGAGAGGGTGGCTTCTGGGCCAGTGCTAGGCGACAGTCATCTCCCCTCTTGGAGCAAAAGTAGATGATAGCTTCTCTTCATGCTCAGAGGGCTGTCATGAGGATCCAAGGGAGAAATGCCTTCTAAGCTACAAAGTGCTGTACAAATGTTACAATGAAGATAGCTGTGAGAGTGGAAAAGATGACACGACATACTTTTTAAAAACTACGGTTCACTTTCCAAGCACTTTTCCATTTAGAATGCACTTTTATATACCCGACTTTATTTAGGCTTCACAATACCCTACCGCCCTCCCTGCCCTCTTTGAACTAAGCAAGGCTGTGCCAGGCATGGAGCTAAGTAAGCATTTTACATGAATCACCGCATCTAATCTTTACAGTATCCCTAGGAGGTATATAATATCACTGTCCCATTTTAAAGGTAAAGAAATATATTTATAATATATAATAACTTGCCCATGGCACACAAATAATGAGTAGCATAGTTGGACTTGAACCCGAGAAGTCTGATTCAGGGGCCTGTGCTCTTGATTCTACTACATGATACTGTGTCCCATTTTAATTACTTTTTACAAATGAACTGATGATACAGATGGCCAGAAAGACCACCAGAAATGAGAGACATCATCCTGCAAATGTTGGTGTTTTGCAGATGGGAACGAAGGCGGCAAGATGGGCTCAACAGTCACTGCTGCTGTCATTGGAATAATTGTGCCCATGGGTGAGTGCGGCCCCAAGTCACTGGGGAGAAAAGAGAGAACCTGCTCAGGGTTTGGGAAAAGCACTAGAAGGATAGAGCACTCAGCATGCTGACCTGTCCCATGACCTTTTTCTGCCCTGGCGGCCTTCCTGCCCACCTCCCAGTCCTGATATAATTTGGTTTCTTAGTTTGGCACACGAGGCCCTTTAGGGCCTGGCCCCAGGCAACCTTCCAGATGCACCCCCACGACCCCCTCATTCACACTCTGCATCCAGCCATGGGAAGCTGAACTGTAGGCTCTGTGGGACACGGGTGACGTCTCTCATGCTCCCCACTCTCCCCAGCTCCCAGCAGTGTCGCACATGATAGGAAATATTTATTGAATTAATGAGTAGAGTTGCTTGCCATTGCTGTAATCAGGCCATCTTGCTTCTTTCTGTTTGGTTTTCAACAAACATTTATCAAACAGCTATGATGTACCAGACTCTGTGATAAGGGGAGGGAAGGTGGTTAAAAGTGGATAAGACATGGATCCTGCCCTCCAAGTGTATAGTCTGGTCAGAAAGACACACTTACACAGATAATTTGATTATAATGTGGTATGTCCTGCAATTAAGCCCTTTATAGTGCAGTGGAAGAGCCAAGGAAGCATTTAACTTAGAACTGGGAGAGAGGAGAAGCAGGCAGGGAAGGTTTCCAGGTGGAAATTACGTTTGAGCTGAGTCAGCCAAGCAGTGAAGACAGCATGAGCAAAGCCAGGAATGGGAAATGGCATGGGCGGGGGGGGGGGGGGGGGGGGGCTAGAAGGAGTTCAGTGTGGCCAGGATATATAACATTTGGTTAAATCTCACGAAGAACCCCAGGGGCTGATTCATTCCCTCCCACCCTGGAGTTCACATAGCATCCTGTCCATCCTGTCTCTCATCCTTGTCATCTTTTGGCGGGATCTTTGGATTGTGATTGTCCATCATAGGTTTATCTCTCTCACTTGCCCATGAGTAGTACCTCAAGGACAAGGACTTTGCCCACTTATCCTGGGAATCCCCAATATGGTGGTGAGTTAGTGAGTGAATGTTTTTTAAAAATTCTACGGTGAGCAAGGGGCTGTGCCAAGTGCCAAGGACCCAGGGAAGAAAAAGAGACTTTAAGAGCTTTCAGTCCTTAATCAGACTTAGTCATAAAAAAGTGATTACACAAGACGTACTAATACATATTATGTGCTGCAATAGAGGCTTGGTGCCTGTGGAGAAGAGGGAATGGTGCTTCTGGGGAAGATGGCATTTGAATTAGCCTTGAAAGTGTTCAACAGTAAAGATGATGGTGAGGTTGTTCCAGGCTTATACTGAGTGGACTAAGAGGAAAATGCTCTGAGCATTGTTTAGTGAGAGAGAATTCAACCCCGTTCCTGCATCCTCTGCTCTGCAGAAGGGCACATGTGTGCCGTTTCCTTGACAATAACCCACTCCAATATAGTCAATATTTTAAATTTCTGCTAATCTGAGGGGTAAATGATGAGTATTCTTTCCCTGATATTTTTCTGTCTCATAAGCTTATTGGCCACTTATATTTCATCCTTAATGAATTGCCCATTCACAGTCTTTTTAAAATTTTTCTATTGGTTTTTTGTTTTATTCTTAATTATAGAGATGTTTATACATAATCAATGTTAAACATGTTACCAATATTTTCTCCCATAATACCACTCGAACCTTGTTTATAGTATCTTTTGCAGTGCATAAACTGAAAATTTTAAGTATATGTTCATCTTTTGTGTTATGATTTCTGAGTCTTGCTTAGGAAGGTTTGCCTCCCTCTAAAATATTAAAATAGCTCCCTACATGTTATTCTGCTACTTTAAACATTTTTATTTTTTTTTTAGTATTTATACGTGGGATTTATTTTAGAGTATGGTGTGAGGTAGAGATTTAACTTTATTTTTTCCGCACGCCTGTCTAGTTTGCCAAGACCATTGCTCAGTAGTTGGTGCTTTCCTTCTGACTTGAATTGTCACCCTTACTATAAGCTACATGCCCGTGCACACCCCATCTGCTCCTAGGCTGTTTAGTCTCCCCCACCGGTTCCCTGTCCATTCCCATATACGAGAAGCACAACTTTGTGCTAGGTTTTCATATCTAATAGGGCAATAATATCCTTGCAACATTTTCCTAGCTATTTGTATTTCTCTTTGAGATGAAATCATATTGTTAATCTGTAAAAAGTAAGATAGAATCTTATTTTTTGGATGTATAAATTGGTGTGGAGAGAAATGACGTTTTTACAACGTTGAAGCTTCCCATCCAGAAAGCTTCTCTATTTATTCAAACCTCCTTTGGTATAATTTTGTGGGTGATGTAGGATTTGCATGTATATTATTGGGTTATCCCAGGTATTTTATAGTTTCTTGGGCCATTATGAATGTATTCTTATTCCATTCCATTTTCTAATTAGTAGCTGCTGATTAATATGAAAGCTATTTATTTTTTTATGTGGATTCTTGATTAACCAAAATTATTTCTAAAAGTTTTCCATCTGCTTTCCTAAGATTTTTCCAAGCATACAATATCTGCTAAGAATAACGGTTTGGTTTTCCCTTTCCCATATATGTATCCTTCAATTCCTTATCTGGTCTTCTGCATAGCTAGAGCTCCAGGACAATAAGTAGTAGCAGTGGTAATAAGCATGCTTGCCTTGTTCGTGTCTTTAATGGGTATCAATTATTTTAATCTTACCAAAGTAAGAAACCCTCTCTGTGGCATCCTGGATAGCTATTATCCAGCCCATACGTGAATGCTCAGGGCGACTGCTTACTATCTTATGAAGATGCTTGCCCCATTTGTGCCCAGCTCTGTTTGAGAACTTCCTCCTTTACACTTAATATATTCATTTATTCTAACTCAGAGCCTATATTTCCCTGCTCTGTCTTCTTCTAGAGATGCTCCTCTTCTTGCAGAGTCCCTCCTATTTGGGGAGAGAATGGTTTTCTCAGAGAAACCCAGGGAAGCAGCGGCATTAGGGCAAAGCTGTGGTGAAGAAATTCACTCATTCAGTCAGCACACGTCACTGAGCACCTACTCGGTGCAAGGCACTGGGCACAGAGAGAGAAAAAGACATAGTCCCTGCCCTCAAAGAGCTCAGTCTGGTTGGGGTACATGTATGTAAAATAATGGTACCATGGCCTGGGAACGCATGTGAGGGAGCAACTGACTCTACCTTGAGAGGCTGGGCAAGACTTCACTTTCAGCTGGATTTGAAGGGTGAGTAGTTAATGAAAGAAGAGATGGGAAGAGGGCTTCCAAGCAGCAGAGAGAGCACGTAGAAACAGAACCCAAGGGACAAGGGCAGTAAAATAAGAGGTGGCAAGAGACACACTGACTTCTGAGCAGCGGGCTGGGGCTGCTGGAGGTCAGTGTATGGTGTCTCCCTCCAGCGGTAATAGCCCTCCTGTGCACGAGTGGCTACCTGATCTGGAGGAACTGGAAGCGCAAGAACACCAAAAGCATGAACTTCGACAACCCCGTGTACAGGAAAACAACAGAAGAGGATGACGAAGATGAGCTCCACATAGGGAGGGCTGCCCAGGTCGGCCACGTCTACCCCGCGGTAAGCACTCCTTGCTCAAAGAATTCCTCCTCCCTCCCTCCCTCCCTCCCTCCCTTTCTTCCTTCCTTCCTTCCTTCCTTTTTCCTTCCTCCCTCCCTCCTTGCCTTCCTCCCTTCTTTCCTTCCTCCCTTCCTTCAAACATTTATCAAGAACCTACCATGTGCCAGGCACTGTTCTAGGCCCTGGGGACACAGAAGCGTTGAGGCAGGCAGTTGGGGTAGAAGGGTATCAGGACCATCTTGTACCTAGAGGCTCTTCCTGGAAGTAAAGACCAAATGTCTGTCTTTCTGCTGAGTAAGTTTTCAGAACCTTTGACCTAGGGCCATTCAATTCAAATGTATTCATTGCAACAAGCACTGTATGCCAGTTATGAGCCAAGCACCACATTAGGTATTAAGTGTTCAAAAGGAAGGAAGGAATGTGCTTGCTCCCAAGGAGCTGGCGGGGGTTAGAGATCGTCACTTCCTATTGTACAGCTGTGTGCCAAGTGCCATGGTGGAAGCTCAGGAGTCCTCTCTTCTAAGAAACTTTCCCTGGCTTTCTATGTTCTCCCACAGCTTCTCTCCATCACAGCACCTGTCACACTCTGGCCAACTTGTCTTTTTACTCTTTGGTCTTCCCACTAGACCGTGAGCTCCTTGAGGGCAGGACTATCTGATTAATCTATTTCCCTGATGCCCAGCACAGCATAGGTGGCTCCCAGTGAATATTTGTTGAACAAATCAACAAGGGTGCTGTTAATTCTGTTTGGGGAATTTGGCAGGGAGGGCCTCACAGAGGAGGTGACAGATAAACCACGTCCTTGAAAGAGAAGGAAGAGAATGGCATTCCAGAAAGAAGCACATGCAAAAGCTGAGAGGCGCCACAGGGCATGGCTTGTTGGGGGAGCAGGACTGCAAAGTGGCTGAAGCAGGTGTCATGGTTGTCTAGCAGTCAGGGGGCTGAGTGTAACCTCATAGGTCACCCAGTCCATCCCCCTGTCAGGCAATCAGCAGCTTTGACCGCCCACTGTGGGCAGAGCCCTGTCTTGGGGAGACCAGAGAACTGGAAGACCCAGCCCCTGCCCTCAAGGAGCTTTTTGTCTTGCCGGGAGAACCAAGGTCACAGCTGCACCAACTCCCGAAGAACCCTCTTTCCGAGCTTCCTGTCGTCAAGTGCAAGGTAGGGCAGTGCCACTCTGAGTCTGAGGGGCTGATGAGTGAGGGTGTGAACCCAGGCAGGTACAGCCAATGCTAGAAAGCTTTCTGGTTCTGGAAGGCTGGGTATTGGCACAAAGAGAAAAGCTGGGTGAGTTGCAGACTGAGGAAATGGCATGTGGAAGAAATGATTGAGTATGAGCAGGGCAGACAGAACTGCTGCTGAAGCAAATTGTTCATGAAGGGGAGACACGGGAAATGAGGCTGAGCAAGTGAAGAGGGCTAGAAGGTGGCCTTGAGGATCCTTAGCCTGGGCCAATCAAAGCAAATAGTTGCTTAACCAATTTTTAAAGATCAAAGAGGGCACAGTGGAAGAAATGTTGAGCTTGGAGTAAGGAGATGACTCCCAGTTTCACTGTTCCACAGCCCTGTGATCTTAGTCACTTCTCTGCTTGCTTTTATTTGTCAAATGGGAATAACACACCCCCCCCCTCTATCTGCCTCTTAAGTTTATAAAGTTCAAGCTAGACAGCACACGTGAGAGAGCTTTGTGAGTTATAAAGCACTCCGTACATGGGAGGTAGCATTGTTTCCAGAGAAGGAAGAAACCGTCCAGGAGGGGCTATTCCTGAGGAATCTAGAACCAAGGAATAACCTCCTGCCAGTTGCAGAGAAATAGAAGGACAGTGAGGAAATCAGCCATGTATCAGACACCACTCAGTGTTTTACATGCCTCTTCTCCTTTAGTTTTTACAGTGGCCTTGTAAAGTTGATATTATTAGCCCCATTTTGCAGATGAGAAAACTGAGACTCAGAAATTAAATAATGCCTAGGATCACAACCAGGAAGTGGCAGAACCAGGATTCAAACTCCAGTCTGTATATATACAAAGCCCATGCTTTTCCCACTCTATCATGGGGTAAATAGCCTTGAAGCTCTGGAAACCAGTATTCTCAATAACCTGTTACCTCTCTGTCCCTTTCTCAGGTAGCTCTATACTGTCTTGGAGAGAGTGGGAGGGTAACTGGATTAGAAAAAGATACTCTCAAATATCTATACTAGTGGAGCAAGGCCATGGCATTCATGCAAAACCACAAATAACCAAAAGATGATTTGAAAGGCAGTGGAGTTACCTTTTATTATGTGTAGATTGTCCAGAGGTGGAAAATGCTAGTCTGGTTGTATTTCGTGCTGGTTAGGTTGACCTAGAATACTCTGGACCTGTGTGTGTTAAGCATTCTACATACATTATGTCATTTAATTTCCCAACAACCCTAGAAGGTAGGTCCTATTATTATTCCCATTTGACAGATGATGAAATCAAAGCTCAGAGAGGTGAAGCGGTTAGCCCACATTCAATTGCCGTGAGACGATATTGAAACACGGATCTGTCCACAGGAGGGTATCCAGGAAATGGATGGGTGGGAAACAGGATTACAACTAGACCAGTTGGGGAAGGCTAGATGTGTAGCCTGGAGAAGAAAACATTCTGAAGGAAGGAACTCAAACACTGCAAATTTCAAGTGTTGTCTGTGTAGAACTCTCTGAGTCTAAGAGAGAGAATCAGGGAACATCAGAAGATACAAAGAAACATTTCATATCAATATAGGAGAGAATTTAAGTCCACTGTCCACAATGGAATAGACTGGCCCAGGGATTAGTGGGCTCACCATCCAGTGGTCAGCCATTTGTCACAAAGGGAAGTCTAGCATCTAATGACTAGAAAGTAGCGGTGTGAAGGGAAGAGGTATTGAATTTCATTGACCTGCATTGCCTTCCGATTCTGTTAATCATTTGGGAGGGGTACAGCAGATCACCTTCCTAACTGTGACTAGCATGCTAGAGACAAGCAGCTAATGACGTGGGATTAAACATATGCCAAAACATATGCAAACCTAAAATCCTATAAGAAAGGACTGAGAAAGTTTAGATCCCTGCAGCCCTCCTTTACAAAGAGGCAGAACAGAATGATGGAAAAACTAACACTCTGGATTCACACAGATCTGGGTTCAAATTTTAGTTCACCCACTTGCTACGTGATCCAGGACAAATGTTTAAGCTTGTTGAGTCTCAATTTTCTCATCTATAAAATAACTATGACAAACCTGTCTCTTGGGGTAGTTTGAAGATTATATGAATTAACGCCTGTAAAGTAATAGAATTCTCTCTGGTACCTCAGGCATACTCAATAAATAACTCCTATGGGTCTAATGATGGTTTCTTTGCTGTGTCTCCCCAGCGAGTGGCATTAAGCCTTGAAGATGATGGACTGCCCTAAGGATGGGACCATTCCCTTCATGCCTCACGGAATTCAGTTCCATGCACTACACTCTCTGGATGGTGTATGCCTGGATGGAAGGATTTCTGTATATGGGTCTGTGAGAGCGCACGCGCATGCATGCGCGTGCGTGTGTGTGTGTGTACGCGCGTGTGTGTAATTTTTTTTAATTTATGTTGCAGAAAGGTAACCACAAAGTTATGATGAACTGCAAACATCCAAAGGATGTGAGAGTTTTTATATGTATAATGTTTTATACACTTTTTAACTGGTTGCACTACCCATGAGGAATTCATGGAATGGCTACTGCTGAGTGACTAACATGATGTACATAACCAAATGGGGCCGATGGTACAGTAGCTTACTCATCACTTAAAACCTATATTTACAGAGAGAGTATTTGATTTGGGGGGGCTTTCTTAGGTTTTGGAGTTTGTTTTTTTTGTAAATAAAATGATTATGCTTTGTGGCTATCCATCAACATAAGAAAAAAACACCTCAACTCCTTCCCCAATTTAGATTATTTATTAACAAACTTCAAAAATAAGGTTAGTTATATAAATAATTTAGAGACATGAGAGTATTTATTTTTGGTATGATTGGCCCACCACACAGACTCTGTATGCATTTATGTTTGTCTGTATGTGTGTGCAAGAGAAAAATCGAGAGAGGAGGCGCACCTATGGCTGTTGTTCAAGTACATAGACATAAACCTACATTAAGACAGTCCACAAGAGGGTATCTGGAGTTTTCAGAGAAGCCTTTGGAAATTTGGCTCAGAAAACAGATACTGTGGTTTGTGCAAACGTGTAGCAGAAGAGGCAGAATCTTTCCACCTCTGGCTATTCCTGGGCCCCAATCAGTCAGGAAAAACCCTCCAGCTCACCCATGGCTGCTGTGACTTCTACCTGGGCTTTCTCTTGTGTGGCTAAGGCCAGGGTACAGACTTTACACCATGTCAGAAATCCTCGTGAGCTCAGGTGAGAACACGCCTGAACCTTGGCTACTCCTTGTTTTAAAGTTCAGCATTTCAAGTAACTTCATTTTCCTTCAGGACACTTTGGTTGAATTCATCAAGGTTCCTCTGAAGCACCCTGCGGGTACCTACTTATAGAGAGCTAAGTGGAGATGTTTCCAGAACCGCCCAAGTTTACTCTAGGGACTGGCTTAGGTACAGAATCCCTGAAATAATGCTATGGATGAAGATAAAGATAGTGGAATAGGTTTTGCTACATCTCCATCTCTTCCTTCCTCCTTCTACCATTTCCTTTAGGCGGGGAAGTGTAATACACAGGTTTGTTGCCTTCATGTGTTCACATAGATGAAACTAATTTGGGGCTTAAGTCAGAAAAAGTGGCCAAACCTAAAGTCCTATTTGAGGGGGAAATGGCATACGCAATATTATAGTACACTGGATATATATGTTCACACAGGGATTTGGTTTACTGCTTTGTAAATAAAAGGAAAAACTCTAGGTATATGTACAGATTTTTTTTTCCCCATATGGACACTTTCTTTGCTTCTCCTGGGCCTTGGGGGAGGCGGGTAGACCCCTTTGTGGGGTCTACCATTGGAAAATAATCGGACAGTCCCAGAAGGAGTTCAGTCTCCACTGGCTCTCTCATCCGAGGTCTTTTCTTAACTCTGCTGTTCTACCACTTCACTCCCCACTGGAGTGAAGGACAAGATGTGACACAGAAGTGTTTGGCTTAAGTAGGAGCAGAGGACATGTATTTAACCTTAACATACCTGGAACTTGACACATTTAAGCAAATTTCTCTCTCCTGCTTCCTGGTTGCCCCCAACTCAATGAAGCTTGGATGTCTCATCAGCTTATCACCCTGTTCCTAGGACCTTTTTCTACGTCACTCATGGTCTCCTAAATCTTGAGAAAACAACTGTATTCTGGAGCCTGGGAACAGACCAGCAATTTCCTCATGATATGTACGTGTTGACAGTCCTGAAACACCAATTAAGAAGGAAAATGCAATTGACCTAGAATGACCATTACCAAATAGAATTGTAAAAACAGCTGGCCAGCTCCTATGGAGCTTAATCACTTACTACTATTCTTTCAAGAATAAAAAGTAAAATAATTTTTGACTGAAGACAAACGATGAAAGTGAAAAATCATTGAAATGTACACAAAAAAAGCAACTTTTTCTGCAATCTGCTTCCAAAGAAATAGAATTTCCTGTGGAAATAATAACAGTGACTAATGCATAATATCTAAACTTTCAGTCAGATCCTGGCCTTTACAGAAAAAATAATGAATAAGGTCAGGATGATTCAGCCTGAGATCTCAAAATGATGACAAGATACAGCTTTCTCAGAGACACTCATATTTTCTGACTATGCTACAACTGCAGTTTGAAAGAGGCAGCTATGGGAGCAACCTACAAAAAACAAAATTGTGGAATACATGTTGGATGGTACTAAAATAGGTGAAATCTGAGGAGCCAGGTCCATCTTCTAGTCCTTAAGGCTTTTAAGCCCCATTCTGAGGTTTAGTTGCATTTCTGTTGCTTTCTGCCCCTGTGCATTCATATATCGACAGTCAAGAATGGGTCAGTCATCGGACTGTAGAGCTGGAAGGGAGCTTAGAGATGACTCCAGGAGGGGAGAAATTTTATCAGACAATTTTTCTCTATTTAAAACAAACTGGTCCCGGTCCTTTTCCTCCCTTTTCTTCTCCAGTTGACAACTTTGCACTGCCTGAACTCTGCAATAGCAAGTTGCTTTACACTGTACCAAACCTGCTACCTATGTTTCCAATGGAATTATGAAGGCACTGGCAGAAATGGCCTTCCAGAAACAGTGGAAACTAAAATTTCATTTATTCACTTTCGATAGCATGATTATTTATAAAACAGATGGAGATAACCTGTAATGTCAGAATGAGATTGGATTTAAACTTACGGCAATACGCACTATTGATCCCTCCAATTCTCTCCTTGCGATTGCAATATATTCATTCACTGAAACCACTTGCTCGGTACCAACTAAGTGTCAGGCACTGCAGATGTACAGGTCAACTGAATGTTTTCTGTCCTTATGGAGCTCACAGTAGCAGTGGAGGAAGACATATGTGGAAACAAAAAAGGAATAGATTCTTTCCAGAGAACAGCTGTGGTACGAAGTCATCATTTCTCCCGAAGGAGATGAAGAATGGGGTCAAGAAAGCCATCATAGGGGAAGTGACCTTAAGCTAAGTCTTAACAATTAAGTAGGGATGTGAGGCTGCTTCAGGCAGAGGAAACACTGAACCAAGACAGGCATGAAAGAGCATGGGGACTTTAACTGCATGTAATTCATTATAAGGAACAAAAAGCTCTTGGGGACTTAGCAAGAGATGTGGCTGGGTGGAAAGACAGGTTCAGTATAAGCACTTTATAGAATGTTCTGTTTAACTTCTGGTTCCATTAAGCAAACACTTCTTGGTCGTTCACTGTGGACGAGGCACCAGGTGCATGGGAAATTCATCAGGATGCGTTGCCAGCACTTGCAGACATGACAGGCTTCAGCCTCAAGCTTTCCAGTGGCCAAAGAGAAACAGTGACTGCTTTTCATATATTTGAGTTGAAGTTCTTTGATATGGTCAATGAAAACTAATATAAGGGCAGTGGGACTTTCACAGAAGGTTCCATGTTGTCAAGAGCCTCTGAGATTTTTCTCAACTGTGAGAAAGAAAACTGGAAACTTTGATGACGTGGAGTCTGCAGAGGGGGCCCCAACCACTATCCAGTTAGGCGCTGATGGGAATGGGGAGAGGGCACAGGAGTGTGAGCCTCCCCACCTCACTCCCTAACTTCAGCCATACACTCATCATTTCACAGAATAGAGATGGTTAGCAGTTAAACGTTTCAGAGTAAACTATCTCCTTTCAGTGCATGAAAATAAAGTATTGCAGTCTTCTTACACTGTATTTTTAGGGTATTGGAGATTTTCAGGATATGGAGACTTTCGGGGTGGAAAAATTACAGCTTCAAATTTTCAGTTAATAAAAGAAATCAGGACACACTGTTCATTCAGGCTATGAACGATGTGCACAGTCAGGAATCAGCAGAAACCCTCTGTATCTGCAAACACTTTGTGCTATAAAAAGTAATTTTAAAAGAGCCACCTGTATATGTATATATATATTTAAAGACATGAAGGTTTTGATACTTTTTTACAAAAATTACAAGAGAAAACAAATACCTGTACAAACCATGTGTTTTAAAATTAAAATAGCATTTTGTTCTATACAAGCTGTTAGTTTGGGGGTGAAGTACTCATTTGCAAACTCCATCACACTGTACCCAAATGAATTTTTCTTGTTTGTCTGCCCCCCACCCTCCCACACACATGCCCCAAAACTACCATATTTGATGTGATATAACAGGCATGTTAGAATGTTGGCTCACACTAACCATTCCTGCTCTTTTTGTCTCATCATTCCGAGTTCCGTTGACTCTGTACTCAGTCACCTTTGCAGTCTGGTTTCTCTTCCAGAGGCAAAGGGTGGTGTGTTGCATCTCACTAGCTGTACTGGCATCATCTCGGTGAACTAAAAACCAAATGTGGACATTTGTAAAATCAGTGCACTGTTTCTAGAGAAAGATTAAATTCATTTTTTAAAATCCGAAAGTATTGTTTCATTGTGATGTTTTAAGGAGGGGAGAGTGAACGAACAGTCGTTGATTGAGTCCCTAAGGTGTACCCAGTATTCCACATAAATTACCTTAATCTTCATCAACAATCCTGTGAGGTAAATACTATCAATATTATAATTCCCACTTTATAGATGAGGAATGGGTGAAGGAACTGCCCAAAGTCACAGTTATGCTTATGTCCCCAAAGAACATGTAGCACATGTGCTCATGTACACCGGGCACTCTCTGCCTAGATTTTCCTTCTCTGCTCTTCATCGGGCCTACTCCTGATTGTCCTTGAGTCCTCCAGGAAGCACTGTCTATTCTCTCAGACCCAGACCTGACTCATAGGGTTAGATAACTCCACAATAAACTTGGCCTACTTGTATCCCAATACTTCTGCCCTACTTCTCACTCCCACTTCTCATTAAGGTTGCTTTTATCAAGGTCACCCAGGACCTCTTTGATTATAAATCTTGTAAATACTTTTAGTCCTATCTTCCTGGACCTTGGAAGGAGTATTTAACATTGTTCACACACCTTTCTTGGGATACTCTTGTTTTGGTTTACCTGACACCATACACCCGGTTTTCTCTCTACCTCTCTGGCCACATCTTAATATCCTTTGTCCACCCTTTAAATTATGGTATTCCATCTCAAACCCATCTACTTTTATATCGCCATTGCTATTACCAGAGTATATATTACCATCATCTTGGATTGTCACCATCATAGGTTACTTTAAAACTATTTATCTGAATTTCATACTTCTAATCTTTCCATTTTCCAATCCTATCTACAACACTGTAGCCAGAGCGATCTTTCTAGAATGCAACAGGTCATGTCACAACCACCCCTCTCTACTTTCCTGCTGAAAGGCCTTTATCTGTTTCCCTTGCATTAAAATCCAATACCCTTGAGTTTTAGCCCCAAATCCTTAATGTCTTGTAAAGTCCTTCATAATTTAGCTTCTGCCCCCTCTCCAACCTTGTTACCATGTTCACAACCTCATTCTGCGTTCTGACCACACAGTTCTGGGCCCTCTCTCTGGAACATTTCCTTCAGGAGATTTCCCTTAAAGCCCCTAGACTGGATTAGGAGCCACTCCATGTGCTTCCACAGTATTCTGTGCTTCCCCTATTTGTAACCTTTATCCCTACATTATAACTGCTTGTGTGCTCAGCTCTATAAAGATCTGCCTTGCTCATTGTGGTAGTCCCAGCACATGACACACAGTACATGCTCAGTATATTATGCTGAGTTCCAGCACATCAGCCACAGAGATCATGCTCTTTCAGCTAGAACACGCTGTCTCATACCCCCAAACCTGGATCACTTCACAGCCTGCTTTACTATAAAACCCTATGGCTGGTGTCCTTTAAGTTTTTTAGCACTTTTGCTATTTGCCACACCTGCAGATACCCAGATACACCAGTTACATTATAATTTTTATAATTTCATTCTTGGAAAATAACCTTGTGGTTATTATCCAATGTCTCTACTTAGCTCCAGTTACCATCTGTGAGGATTCAAAGAACAAGCGTTAATAAATGGGCTCAGCCCTAGGGCTGACAGTTATTAGGTGCTTAATACCTGGAAGTTCCCTTCTCTTTTTTATACAATTCCTTTGTTACCACCCATATCCGGTGTTGTTGTTGTTTTTAAATAAAATGCCATATGGTTTCAAAGTAATTTGCAGTTTGAAAGCATTTTCCAATTTCTTAAACATTGTTTCTTATCCTTAAAACAGTTCTGCCAGATGTATAACATTATTATGCTCATTTTAAAGATAAGAAACCTGAGGTCCAAAAAGTTCATTCAGTTCACCTCTGAGCACAGTGAATCATTGTCACACAGAGGATTATTTTAATACAAGTCACCAGTGATTTTTTCCTCCATCACACCCACTCTACACTTTGTTATCAATGCTTTTTCAGGCAGAAAAGGAATAATGGCAAGATTAGGAATGAGAATCAGAGACCACTGGTCTGAACACAGAATAATATACAGTTATAGTTACCAAGACCCAAGAATGATACCATGTCAACATTATCTCTAGAACCAATTCCATTCCCCCTCTGGCTGGAACTTAGATGAGCTAAAGCAGGATTCTTATAATTAGGATTTTGATTGTTCTTGGCCTAATCAAGAAGAAAATTTTTTTCCACAGCCAGAAAGCCTTCACAGAGTCAACCACTTAGGCCTAAAAAGATAAGAGTCTCTTAGGTAGTTCTCAACCCTGACTCATCTGGGGAATTTTACAATAAAAAACACCAATGCGCAGGTCCACCGTGAGAGATTTGGGTTTGGGGTGGGGCCCAACATGGGTATTTTTTAAATGCTCCCAGGTGACTCCATTGTGCAGCCAGGGCTGAGAGATCACTGCTGAGTAAGCAGTGCATAGATGGCTGGGGAGCGGGAGATAAAATATTCAACCCAACTTCTACTCATGGCCCCTACTCTAGAGACCAGTGTAGTAGAAAGGGAGAGGTAGAAAGAAAAGGTAGAGAGAAAATGGGGGATAAATGCGGGCAAGTTAATTCCAGGGAAATGGTAATCTCCACCACTGTGGATTCAGGAAAAGCACCCTGAGAAGGTTTTTCTCGAACTGATTCTTAATCAGCAAAGTCAGGTCGGAGCCAACTTGTTTTTTTTAATGTTTCTATTGATTTCAGAGAGAGGAAGGGAGAGGGAGAGAGAGAGAGAAACATGAATGATGAGAGAGAATCATGGCTGCCTCCTCCACATCCTGTGCAGGGGCTGGAGCCTGAAACCCAGGCATGTGCCCTGACCAGGAATCAAACCGTAGCCTCCCGGTTCAAGGGCTGACACTCAACCACCGAGCAACACCGGCTGGCCCGGAGCCAACTTTGGACACATGTACTATCACGCACTCAGTTCTTCTGTGGGGTCTGGTCATTTAACCCCATTTTCCTGTTGAGACAACCTAGGTCCAGAGACAGTGAGGGGCTTTGTCTGCCTCACACAAGTGGAACGTCCTTTAAATGGAGGTTGGGCCTGGAGGGTCGCAGAGCTCAGGATGTTCAGCCCGAAGTTGTTGTTTTTGTTTTTGTGTGTGTGTGTTTTTAGCCCGAAGTTTTAAACAGAGGTCTAGAAACCCTTTGCTAAGCCCTCAATACCTTGCGTGACTTCCGGCCTCACGGCTGGGAGAAGGGGCGCTGGTAACCCTCAGCCTCGTCCCCGCACCGGGCTGAGGGGCGTGGCTACACGGACCCCGCCTCCAAGTGCAAGGGGCCGGGTTTCCGCCGAGAGGGGCGGGGCAGCCTTGTTCCCACCTCCGGGCGGGGCGGGAGAGGAGCGCCCTCGCTACCGGCGGCGGCGTTGCCTTACGTCACTTCCGCGCGCCACCAAACGTCACTGTTGGGCGCGTACAGCCCGGTACGTGTTGCTATTAAAGTTCGGTCTCCGAGGCCTTTCGCTAGCTATGGAGAGTGACTTTTATCTGCGTTACTACGTGGGTCACAAGGGCAAGTTCGGCCACGAATTCCTGGAATTTGAGTTCCGACCGGATGGTGAGAGCGCTCTCGGGAGCGGGAACTAGGCCTAGGGCGGGCGCGGGGAGGCCAGGGGTCTGGAATTGCGGGGAACTAGAGGAAGGGACGGATCTGGAAGGAACATTTCTGTGTCCCCCCCCCCAACTGGTTCTTTTTGTCCAGGTGCAGGGTCTTCTGTATAGTGACATTTTTGACCAGAATACTTAACAAACTTTGATTGAACGCCCATTTTTACCACTTTGTTTCACAATCTGGGATACAGGAATGAACGATAGACAAGCTTCCTCTCTCGTGGAATTTGTATTCTAGGGCTGGGAGAGAAATCATAAACAAAAAAGATTCCAGATAGGGATGAGTAGTCAGGAAATAAAACAAAGTGATGGGCTGATTTTAAATAGAGTGACCATTGGAGAGCCCTCTGAAAAGGTGATGTTTGAACTGAACCTTGATTGACAAGAAGGAGCCAGCCTTGTGAAGCTCAAAAAAGAGCATTCCAGTCAGAGGGAGTAACAAGTCTCAGGGGCCACCGGGCAGGGATGAGCTAGGCATCCCTGGTAGCCAACATGGCTGAAGAATAGTGAGCTCTGGGGAGAATAGTAGAAGATAATGTGGGATAAGTAGGCAGCGGTCACAACATGTAGGTCTTTGTAGGCCATGGTAAAGAGTTTGGATTTTATTCTAATGCAACAGGAAGCAATTGAAAAGTTTTAAGCAGAGAAGAGATGTGATCTGTTCTTGAAAAAAAGTTCTAATTATTGGGTACAGAATATGTAAAAGTGGAAAAGAGCTACTTATTAGGAGACAGTTAACAGTTATTCAGACAAAAGGGATGTTGGCTGGGACTAGGGTGATAGTAAAAGTGGAGAGAAGATTTAGGTTACTGTTAGAGGCAGAACCAATATGACTGTCAGTTATAGGATTTAGGGAGGGGACACAGTGGTGAAGGAAAAGGAATTTAAAATGATAGAAAACTCCCACTGAATGGGGACACAAAGATGAATCTCACAAGCTGCATTTGTGAAGGAAATAGATTTGTAAACAGTGACAAGACAGTATATTAGGTGCTGTGGTAGAAACAGAAGGGACTATGGGAGCAGTAAGAAGGCACTTAATCTAGCCTGAGGATTCAGAGTTGTTTAGGCAGATGAGAGTTAAGACATTTTGGACAGCATTAACGGCAAAGAGGCTGAAAACCAAAAAGTGCATGGGATGTTTCAGGTAGAAACCAAGTAGTCTAACTCAAGCTATGAGAGGGATGACTGTTGCAGAAGTGAGCCTGGAAACACAGGCAGAGGCTCAGCTTAGTAGTATGCCATGTTGAACTTGGATTTTGTCAAGAATTCAATGGGAAGCTATTGTCAGTATCAAAGTGTTAGAGTAATATAATCAGATCTGTCTGTTACTAATCACTGTGTGGAGAATGAACTGAAAGGAAGGAGACTTGAGGTAGAGAGTGTAGTGAGGTATCATTTAATTTGGCTCTTTTATCTTCTTTGTACGCACCATGTACCCAAATTAGCCTATTGAATGCATGTGTGCACAGAGGACCTTGTATACCAAATGTGCTAAATAAAGAAAACACAACTTTTTTCTTTTCAATCTTCACCCAAGGACTTGTTCATTGATTTTAGAGAGAGAGGAAAGGAGAGAGAGAGAAACATTGATCAGTTGCCTCTTGTACCAGCCCTGACCGGAAATTGAACCCAAAACCCTCCCATGCACAGGATGACACTCCAGCCAACTGAGCCACACCAGCCAGGGCTAAAACCACAACTTTTCCATCACAGGAATGGATCAGAATGTTACACAGTCACAAGATAATGTACATAAACAGCATTTTATGGTTTGCAAAAGGCTTTCACAACTCTCTTGAGCCTCAGCAGGCCTGTGTGCAGGAAAGTTACCAATTACTATTCCTGTTTTCAGCTAAGGACATTAACCTGCAGAGATAGGATTTGCCAGAGTCACAAAAGAATCTGCCTGTTCTTTTATCACACCTGAGCTACCTTTTGCAAGAACTGTAATTCAGCATCAGCTGTATTTTTGGCTGTGAGGCTATTTAATAGCCTAAAATGAAGAACTGAAAAAATGTATTGTTGAAACACTAAAGATACAAATATTAAAATGTTAGACCTTGAGGGGGGAGTTAGAATACATTTTAAGCAACAGCTAATAGTCTTAGTAGGCTAATTATGGTTTGTTCATATGTTTTTATTGTATATTGAATTTGTTTTTTGCTCCTCACAGGGAAATTGAGATATGCCAACAACAGCAATTACAAAAACGATGTCATGATCAGAAAAGAGGTAATGAGCCTTCTGAGAGCCTTTCTCATTCACTACAGTTTAGCCTTTTGTCTTTTTTTGTTCTTCCTGGGAGGAGTATTAAAAGATAAAGACTAGGAAATTATAGACATGTCTGTAGACAGCTTCTAAAGTTTTTCTCAAATCTTTTAGTATACATTTTCTTTCACAGCCGTGAATCAATTACTGGTAATCATTTGAAGTCTTGCAGATCTTGGCTTGAACCATGAGTCTGCTGCTAACTAACCATGTCACCTTGGGCAAATTCCTCAGCTGAACTTGGTAAATTTCATTTCTTCATCTGCAAAACCAAATAAGAGCTACTGCCCACTCATAGTGTTTGGTATATTCCCTGGTACACAGCACTCAATAAAGCTTTTTAATTTGCATTTGAATGGGAGCATGGGAAAACAGTTAACATATTGATTACATGTTAGATGCCAGGCAGGACACTAGATATTTACATACAAGATCTTATTTAACCCTGATTGTAAGCCTGGGTGATGGGTGGTATTAAATACCCTTTACAGATAAGACCATGAAGGCCCAGATATTAATTAGGGGACTTGTTCAAAGTCACCCCTGCTTGTAAGGGATAGAGCAGGAATTCAAACCTTTTGGTGTGGTTTCTATCATACTATTAAGTCTTCATTAAAGCTACACTTTCCTTTTAACCACTTTGTCACATTTGAAAATATCTTAGTCAATATATTTTCATACTATTATATTTCATTGCAGTCAGTTTTATGCTTACCCACATGTCAACATCCTTTTTTTTTTTTTTTTTTTTAATGTAAACTAATATGTAAAGTATATTTAAAAGACATGAGTCTGCTCTTCAGAAGCATGTCATCTAGTTAAGAATAACCAGGGTTACTCACAGATCTTTTGTTTTGGGTTTAGATCTGGGTTGAGTGTGTAGGCAAGGAGAAGGCCCATGTGAATAGGATGTGCCAAGAAGTAGAAACAACTATATGAGGGACTGAGGTGTAGGCATTGGGCACTTCTGACCCTGCCTTCTTCACATGCTGAGGTCAAGCCTGAATGTCTTCCCATTTGCAGAGGTGCCAGAAATAAGTTTTCAGGAGCTGTCTTTTTTGAATCTTTAATTGCTGTCTGAGGCAGAATGCTGCTTAGCAATACAACTTAAATTCTGTTTTTTAACTGGCTTTCAGGCTTATGTACATAAAAGTGTGATGGAGGAACTGAAGAGAATAATTGATGACAGTGAAATTACCAAAGAGGATGATGCTTTGTGGCCTCCTCCTGACCGAGTGGGCCGGCAGGTGAGTGTTTTAGCAGCTATCCACAGTGCAGAAATCTTACAAAAAAGATAAGTTGACTACTTTGCATATGACATTGAATCCTCCACTTGTGGTGCCTGTGCTTGCATGTATTATGGAGCCCTACACAAAGCAGATTACCAGCACCTTGGTCTAAGGAAGCAGTAATCCTGCAGGGAGGAACAGAGAGAGCAAGTGCTTCTGACCACCTAAGCCCAGCCCTGAATTTCTTCTTGAGATCCCCTCTCCCCATTTTCTCAGAGTTTTTGCTGCCCACCTTACTTACTAACTGCTATAGAGAAAGCATTGTGAGGATACAAAGATAAAAGGAACATAGTTATTTTAACAGTGTAATAGAAGGAAAATCATGCAAGCAACTAAATATATGAGAGAGATTTCTTTCAACCTCATCTGCTTCTGTCCTAAGCCAAACTTCTAATTGATTTCCTTGTTTCTCCTCTTGTCGTGTACAGCCCATTTTTCCATCCTGAAACCAGAATAATCTTGTAAAATGTAAATTTGCTTATGTATAGCAGCTCTTCAAATAACATCATTCTGTTCAATGTGACTTCGTCATAATGTTGATGAGATGCCATATCAGCTTAACTGTTGTTTCTATCAATTAGCCTATGATAAAGTTGGTTTTGTTATACTACATCGCTTTGCTTAAAGTTGCAGAATTTTAAGTAAGTACTTACTGTATTCCACTGATTTTGAACCCTCCAGTAGTTTCCCACTGCATTTAAAATCCAAACTCCCACCTTATCTTCTGCCATTCTCACAATCTCTGGCTGTGTTCAAACCTCACTGGTCTTATTTCTGTCCTTCAGACATACCTGTTGTTCTTAGTTTAGGACCTTTGTATTTGCTACATGCTGCTTGGAATATTCTACCCAAGACTTTATTATCAAGGTCTTCATTTGTCACTTCTTCAGTGAAGTCTGACCATCAAATCTAAAACACCCCTCCCCATCATTTAAAAAAAATCTGTTTGTCTTCATAACATTTATCATTGTCCGAAATTGTCTCGTGTTGCCCAGAAAAGTTAGATTCTTGGTATTTGTAAAACTTGATTTATACTTATTATTCCACACTGTTAACAATGAAAACTCATGTACAAAACAATTATGTAATTTCTTCCAAATCTCAGATGGTGGAGCCTTACAGACACAACTTCCTTTGAGTATGAGGTACTCAAGGACTAAACCAGTATTTAATTCATCTCTTTGTTTCTAGTGCCTGGCACAGTTTAGTGCTCAGAGTGAATTGGTGTTGTTTACGCATGGTAGAGTTGTGTGATTTGGCAGATGAACCCTCCTCCTATGTGCTTAATGAATCCAATTTGGCTTGACTTAGTTTTTTTAAATGTTTCTAGGAGCTTGAAATCGTCATTGGAGATGAACACATTTCTTTCACAACATCAAAAATTGGTTCCCTTATTGATGTTAATCAATCCAAGTAAGTGTACATGATCGTTATGTCCTGATGGGTCTGCTTTACAGCAGATAAATATGAAACCTTAACCAAATTGGGACCATTATGGTAAGATCTGATACAGATGCAAGACAGAAGGGGGTCATTGGAGAGAGACTGAATTATTTTCAAGGACTTGCTCCTATTGCTTTTGGTGTTTTGTCCAATTATTACTAATAAGAGCTTCTCAGTGACACACACAGTAATGCCATAGGAGCAGCCGAAGTGGGTAAGAATCTGTCTGGAACAGAAAAATGAAATATGCCAATACAAACTTGAGATAAACTGTAGAGTCACTGACTCTAAATACCTTCCTCAGTGTTAAGTCATTCAGACTAGCGCATCTTAAAGTCTGATTGGGTGAAACTTGAAATTTGGAATATAAATTTAAAAATTCATGTTGTAGTAGGGAAAATTATAAAATTGGGACATGAATCTGTATGCTACAGAGTCCCCAGAATTTGAAAACCTTTTTGCCTCTTGTGTTTTGAGGATTTTGGATTAGATATATCTTACTTTCAGTACATGGTAGGCATAATTGTCTTCCTTTGGACAGTCTCTTTTTTCTTAGCTGGTTATGCTACAGTAATCTTCAGCCTCTTGATCCTGACGAGTACTATTTAAAAAAAGTTTTCCTAAATCTGAAACTTACACATGCTCATTACAGAAAATAAAGGAAACAAAAGTTAGGGGAAACATCACCCACAAACCTGTCAATTAGACAACCATTAATATCTTAAAGTATTTATTTTCTTTTTTCTGTGCATTAAAGAATATATAGTTTTTTTAAAAGCACAAAAATATTTAGATCAACGTTATTTTAATGATTTTTTTCACTTAACAAGCATTTTCCCATTTTAAAAAACCGTAACATTTTAAATGACCTCATAATATTGTTTTATTTTATTTATTTATTTATTTATTTATTTTTAATGTATCTTTATTGATTTCAGAGAGAGGAAGGGAGGGGGAGAGAGAGAGAGATAGAAACATCAATGATGAGAGAGTCATTGATCAGCTGCAGCCCGCAACCCGGGCATGTGCCCCAACCGGGAATCGAACCCTGATCTCCTGGATCCTAGGTAGATGCTCAACCGCTGAGCCACTCCCAGCTGAGCAATATTCTGTTTTAATATATAGCATGTAGCCTTTTTCTCCTTTTTGGACACTGTTGTTTTCAAAGTTTTAATTCTGTAAATACCTTTATGAGTAATATCTCGGTACATAATCTGCATTATTAAATGATATTATCTTGCCAGTATTTCTCAGCTTTTTAAACATTTTTTTCCTTTTACATTTTAGGGACCCAGAAGGCTTACGAGTATTTTATTATCTTGTCCAGGACCTGAAGTGTTTGGTCTTCAGTCTTATTGGATTACACTTCAAGATTAAACCAATCTAGATTGAATATTGGTGTGGACACAAGGGGGATGGGAGTAGCTGTTTTTAATTACCATTATCAGGAAATTTTTGTGTATATCAGGCCAATATTTCTTTTTTATAAACTGTAAATGATTGTCTTTAATAAATACATAACAAAATGTGGTTCTTGTTTTATAAAGATCTGAACGTGTGAACTTTTTTTTTTTAACCCTCACCTGAGGATATGTTTTTATTAATTTTTAGAGAGAGAGGGGAAAAAAAACCACATTGATCAGCAGTCTCCTGCATGTGCCTCAACTGGGGATTAAACCCACAACCTAGGTGTGTGCCCTGACCGGGAATCAAACCTACAACCTTTTGGTGTACAGGACAACACTCCAACTACTGAGCTACCTGGCCAAGGCTCAGTTACTTTTTAAAACACTATGTGTAAAATATTGCCCCAAAATCTAATTGAATCAACTCTGTAGATAAAACTACCAATTCATAGGAAATAAGAAAATAGAGCCTTGGCCTGGTAGCTCAGTTGGTTAGAGCGTTGTCCCAATACACCAAGGTTGCAGGTTCAGTCCCCAATCGGCACATATAAGAATCAACCAATAATGCATAATTAAGTGAAATAAATCGATGTCCCTTCCTCTCCCTGTCTCCCCTGCCCCTCTCAAATCAATAAATAAAAATTTAGCCTGGCCGGGCGTGGCTCAGCGGTTGAGCATCGACCTGGGATCCAGGCGATTGGGGTTCAGTTCCGGTCAGGGCACATGCCTGGGTTGCGGGCTCGATCAATGACTCTCTCATCATTGATGTTTCTATCTCTCTCGCCCTCTCCTGTCCTCTCTCTGAAATCAATAAAGATATATTTAAAAAAATAAATAAATATTTTAAAAATAGAGAAACATGTTAGAAAATACAGTGGGAGTTTAATCAGCAATATCAAGAGAAAAATCCAAGGCAGGGGCTCTGGTTTCTTCAATAAATTGCAAACAAAATAGGGATGGAGCAGGAGCCTATAGATTAAAAGATTTAAGAGACATAATCAATACAATGGATCCCATTTGGATAATGATTCAAAAAAATTTTAAATTGGCATCATTACAGAAGTTTGAGCACTGGATATTTGATATTAATGAAGTATTGTTAATTTTTTTAAGTGTAAAATGGTATTGTGGTTGGGGTTGTTTTCCTCCAGCTTTATTGGGATATAATTGAAGTTGGGTTTTGTTTTGTTTTTTAATATGTTTTTAATATGTTTTTAATGATTTCAGAGAGATGAAGGAAAAGGGAGAGAGAAACATCAATGATGACAGTCATTGATCAGCTTCCTCCTGCACGCCCCCTCCTGGGGATCAAGGCTGCAACCAGGCATGTGCCCTGACCAAGAATCGAACCACCATCTCCTGGTTCATGGGTTGACACTCAACCACTGCACCAAGCAAGGCTGGGTTTTTAAAAATCATCTTTTATAGATATACTTACAGCTATTTCAGTATGGAAGAAAGTAATGTATTACAAGGGATAAAATACCTAGTCTCAGTAAAATTTTCCAATACATTTTAAAAAATACCAACAGCCATTAAGAATTGAGACCTAGTGGGTACAGACAGTATGGAAATTTGTTAAGTAATTATGTAGGAACTTTTGATGCTAAATTCCTTAGGCAGATTGCTGGTTGAATAGATTGTGGGCACTGACAGAGCAGGGCCTTAAGTCATTTGACTAAGGGGAAGTGATTGGGCAAAGCTCGAATCCCTCAAGATAGGCCAACTTCAGACAAGGTTGCAACTCTTCTGACTCCTAGGCCAGTGCTCCTACCACTCCCAGCATATACACATCCTACTCTGCCTCCTTCAAAGATACCAGGACAGCAGGTTAGGTGCAGATCTGGCACCTGATATGTCAGGGTTTCTGACTTCAGAAGGTTACTGTGGGCAGTGAGGCAAGTTGGTAAAGTAGTTATCAAAAACAGTCACTCCAAATTTTAAAGAAATGACAGTGAGGAGCTCAGAAGGGTATAAGAGTTTCAAATGAGGTGTTCCTTGTAATGTTCATAGTGCCTGTATGGTCTCAGATGTGCCTTGGACAAGAGGGCAACTAAAACAAGGTTCAGTAAATGTATAAGGATAAACGAGATGGGAGCCCAGAGAAGAGTCAAGTGAAGGGGTGACCAGTCTTGGGGACCACAATGAGGACGAGGCACGGGACAACTGAAAGCAGGTCCCGAGGAGGAAAGAAGGAGCAGCAGTTAGAGAAGAAAAAGGCCCCAAATCTGTGAAGCTGGCCCTGGGCAGGGAGAACCGATCTAATAAGTCTCAGAGCAGGCAGGAACCAAGCGGGGAATTGAATAAGGGAAGGCAGAGTACTGAAGAGCCAGGAAGGAAAACAGGAGCAGGAAGACGTTTGCTGCACTGTCCCTCAGACTAGCTTAGTGCTGGCACCAGACCCGCGTTCAGTCAATACCTGGAATTACGGATGACTGGAGGCAGGCTAATTGCGAATTCAGGTTACCTACGTTTTCTTCAACTAATGCAAAAGTAGATAGATGATAGTTGATGATGATAGATGACAGACAGACCGATAGATAGATGATGGTAGATAGATGATAGATAGATGATTGATAGATGATAGATGATAGACAGATAGATAGATAGATGATAGATAGATGATAGATAGATAGATAGATAGATAGATAGATAGATAGATGATAGATAGATAGATAGATAGATAGATAGATAGATAGATAGATAGATAGATAGATAGATAGATGATAGATATAGATAGATGATATAGATAGATAGATGATAGATGATGATAGATAGATAGATAGATAGATAGATAGATAGATAGATAGATAGATAGATGATAGATAGATAGATAGATGATAGATAGATAGATAGATGATAGAGATAGATGATAGAGATAGATGATAGATGATGAATGATGATGACGACAGACAGACAGACAGACAGACAGACAGATGATAGATAGATAGATAGATAGATAGATAGATAGATAGATAGATAGATAGATAGATAGATAGATAGATAGATAGATAGATGATAGATAGATGATATAGATGATAGATTGATGATAGATAGGACAGACAGATGATAGATGATAAAACCTGCGTGCGCCGGAAGGAGCGGCGCACGGAGGTCCGCCCCCACGCCCTGCGCCCCGCCCCACGCTACTCCGAGGCTCGTACGAAGGGTGCGCAAGCGGCGCCCTCGGTTTACGACAGGCCGGAAAGGAGCGAGCGCCGCTAGCGCCGGGTTGAGTCGGGCCGCAATGGGGGTGAGACGAGGCCGAACCGCTGGCGGGGCAGGGACGGGGCGGTGGCGCGGATCTGGGGTGCGGAAGCCCCGCTCCTGTAGAGAATGAGGGGAGTGAGCGCGCTGGAAAGAAGTGGAGGGGCGGTGCTCCAGCCGGGATGGGCGGGGCGGGGCTAGGCGTGGGGCTGCGCAGGCGCGGTTAATGTCGTCGCTTTGGCCCTCCCTCCCCTCTCAGAAAATCGCGCTGCAGCTCAAAGCCACCCTGGAGAATGTCACTAACCTCCGGCCTGTCGGGGAGGACTTCCGGTGGTACCTAAAGGTGCGGCTGCAGGGGCGGGCCCCTGAAGGGGAAGGGGAGGAGCCCCGAGAGGCTGTGGGCACTTCGAGGTTCCGGGAGGGGGCGCCAGCGGCCGGGCCCGGGAAAAGGTTTCCCAGCCTGATCTAAGTGTTAACAGCTCTCTCCAACAGGATTAGAAGTGTTTAACCATTACACGTTCTTTTTTTTTTTCTGGGTACAATTTTATGTTTGCTTTTTAAAGTTTATTGCGTAATCCTGTTTCTCTCCTGGTCTAAATCTCAGCATCCTTCAGTACCTGGCAAAAGCCTTTTCTCTTTCAGGAAGTCTCTGACCTCTTGTAATTCCATATATTTTGAAGCCCAAGTGCCAGGACTTATTTGGGGAACTTATGTTCTTTGGTTTAAAAAACCACACAGAGTCTAGGGAAGGAGACCCAGAAATAAGAGCAAATACATAAATACAACAGGGGCCTACAGGGCCTGTAGGAACACAGCAGAGTGGGTGGGGGGCCTGTTGAGACCCTTTCTACACCACATAAGCAGTTAGACTGGGCCCTTCTTGAAGGGGAATGGGGATGCCAGCAGGAGAAGCACCTGGGCCTGTTCTTTGCCCAGAGGTAAGTCTGGTTATGTCCTTGGTGGGACTGGTTGTAAGGATGAGATGAGACTGCTGACAGGGAAGTAGGTTGTGAGCCTGCCTTCTTACCCTTCCCTCATTGTCTCCTAACTAAGCTAACTACTTTACTAATACTCTCTTCTCCCCCAAGATGAAATGTGGCAACTGTGGTGAGATTTCAGAGAAGTGGCAATACATTCGGCTGATGGTAACTGCTCTTGCCCCCCCTACCCACCATACCCACCCCACACACGTACACCTCTAGGCTGGAATTTGGAGAATCTGTGACCCTAATCTATATGGTCTTTGGACCTTGCTTTTTGTGGTTTGGGAGGGCAGGCATTAGTGTGATCAACAATGGGAACAGGCTTCTTTGGGATATGAGACAAGAGTTCAAAATCAAGGGGAAGCCCTTTCCTTGGTCTCAAGAAGCCTCCCCAGGATTCTTGTCCTAGCAAGTCACCCTCTCTTGGTCTCTTTAATTGGCTAATAAGTGGTGGGACTGGATCTCTTCTAATAGATATGTGACAAGAGGTTCTGTTTATTCCTTGCTAGGACAGTGTGGCACTGAAGGGGGGCCGTGGCAGCGCCTCCATGGTCCAGAAGTGCAAGCTGTGTGCAAGGGAAAACTCCATTGGTAGGTCAGGCCATGAATATGGAGCTCTGCCAGGCTAGCCCCTACCTTCCTGATACTAGACCCCAAAGCAGGCTCATATTACCTAAGGTGCCCAAGTTTCTGCAGCAGACTCTTTCTCAGAGCCACATCTGGGGACCTGGGGTAGGGCCAAGGTATGGACTCAAGTCAATTTTGCCCTCTCTTTTATGTTTCAGAGATTTTGAGCAGCACCATCAAATCTTACAATGTAAGTTGCCTCCTGTAGTGGCAGGCATGGTGGAATTAATTCCAAGCTGGGAGCTAGGAGACCTGGGTTCTAGAGTTATAAGTGGTAGGCTATGGGAGCTCAGAGGACCCTCTGACCCAACCTGGCCACTCAGTTTCCATCATTGGGAACACTTGCCTTATCTACATCTTAATGGGTCTAGTGAGCCTTCTCTGAAACCATGGGTGGGAGAATCCTTCAAATGGTACCTTCCACCCTTGATATTGTCCATGTTATTAGGTAGTTATACATTGCTGTACAACAGATGAGTCCAAAGGTGAGGGAGGGTATGTGTGCTTTGGGTCTGTGTGTTTAAAGAAGGGCATTTAAATTGTATTTATCCGTTCCTTATTTGGTATTTTTGAAAAGTGTTTGATTTATGCCAAATTCTCAGCTCTGTTCCGAAGTTAGAGATCAAATGAGGACTTGCCCTTAAGTAAATCGTAATCTAGTGGAAGAGACAGACTAGCAAACAAAAAACAAACTAGGGTCAGCAGAGCAGTGCGGGGCACATGGTGGTGTGCAGGAAATGATTTTACAGTGACTGACAGAATGAGAGTGAATGTGTGGCTATGGCCCTTGGGCTGTCTGGGCCCACAGGTCAGGTAGGCATGAATTTCCTGGCTATACCACCCCACTTATAGGTGCTTCCTCTACAAGTAAATCTCACTTCAAAGGCTTTAAGTTAGGCCCCTGCCTTCACAGCAGATGGTTAGCAAAAGACTACAGTTAAGTGTACTAGGGACATTTGGATGATCTGGAGACTTTGTAGCTTAACACTCTTATTCATAGTTGTGACGATAATTATATCTACCATTTACTGAGCAGTGTTGGGTACTGTGCTGGACACTTTACACATATTTCAAGTTCTTACAATAAACCTGCAGTGGTTTCCTCACCTCTATTTGATAGTCTCAGGCCCAGAAGGGAAGAAAGGCAGAGCTCTGCCTCACATCTGGGGCAGGCTGACCCCAGAGTCCACACTCTTTGTTCTGTAGTATCCATGTCCAAGGTCTTATGGGGAGCAAGTGGCTAAGGCAGGCTTCTTCCAGAAGGGGTGAGTTGGTCCCGAGTCCCATTCTGGGTTCACAGGAGCAATAAGGACCTGCTTGGCAGGAAGCGTAGGGGCAATGGGGTTATCCTGAGGGCCCATTTGGGCCTGCCTCCTCAATATACTTCCTTTCCAGGCTGAAGACAATGAGAAGTTCAAGACAATAGTAGAGTTTGAGTGCCGGGGCCTTGAACCAGTTGATTTCCAGCCCCAGGTGTGTGTGTCTTCTTGGGGACCCTGTATCTTTGGGGAGGGCATATAGGAAGTAATAGTGGAACTTTGCTTCCTACAGAGACCATGGACTAGGAATTCTCCTTTGTAAGAATTACTGTTTTTATTTATTAAGTGCTACTATATGTTGGGCACCATGCTGGTCAGTTTTACATGTTACCTTATTTAATTCTCACAGTCATGCTGTGAAGTTATTTGTACTGTTTTTCAGACAAGGAAAGAACTTCAAAGGTTTTGCAACTTGCCCAGAGTGACACAGTTATTAAGCAATGGAGCTGTAATTTGAATGCAGGTGTCTCTGACTCTAGAGCCAGTACTCATCCCACTTTATTGGTGCAGCATTTTCACCTCACGAGAAGTCTGTGAGGTTGGCAGAAGAGACAGTATTATCATCCCCATTTCATAAATAAGAAAACTAAGGTCCAGAGAGGGAAGCGACATGCCCAGATGGCTGATGGTTAGCAAAAGGCTGCAGCTCCTGGGAGACTTTATAGCTTAGATTGTCTTTTAGACAATCAGGGATAGTGAAAGGTTTACCTTGTACCTCCTGCCTTCTGGTCAAGGCTCTAATTGGAGGAACCACTCTCTCTAATCCTAGGGCAGCTGCCAGGCCCTGGAAGCTCAGTAGTTATTCCAGAACAGCTGCCCACACTGCATCTCACTTTTCCCTTCCCAAATGTGTTGTGAGAAAAGCCAGTTCCCTGGCCAGGCTCACATGTCAGTCCAGTCCAGTGCCTCCTTTCCCTCAGACTCACTGCTGCCTTCCTGTCCCTTACAGGCTGGGTTTGCTGCTGAGGGTGTGGAATCGGGGACAGTCTTCAGTGATGTTAATCTGCAGGAGAAGGTACGGGACTTGGGGGCCTTGCAGGGTGTGGAAATTACCTTTTTTGGTGAACAAGGCTCATCAATGGAAAGCTGACTGCACATCTTTGTGCATTTTGTTGGTGATTTTGGTGTTTAAGATGGTCCCATGATAACGCTGAAGTTCTGTCTAGTGTTCCACATGCAAGAACACTGGGATGTGCCTGCTGGAGAAAATATGTAACAGATAAGCCTTGTTCAGGCATGAGTTATAATGCTGTTGGCTGTGAGTTCAATTTTAATGAATCAACAATATATTAAAAAGGTGTTTTAAACAGAATCATACATGAAACAAGGTTATGTATTGATTGGTTGAAGAGCATGTTGTGATCAGATGCTCCCAAGAACCTAACCCTGTATTTTCCCTGCGAGCATTAGTTCATTATTCACTAATTCAGTAATAACTTTGCAGAACATAATTACCACAAATAATCAGAACCAGCTGTATTGCTGGACATGGCACTGCCTTGCAGATAAGGAAACCTTACGTATGTCCAGGCCTCAAAGGAAGGATGAAAACTTCTTTCCATTTGCACAGCATATAATAATAGCAGTAACAGGAATTTATTGAGCTCTTACATGTACCCAGCACTGTGCTAAGTATTTTTATATGTGTTACCTCATTTCATTCTTTCAGCATTCAACATGAAATCTATTGTCCGTTTTAAAAAAACAGAATAGCACTGAGGATCAGAACAGTTAAGCGACTTGCCCAAAATCACAAAGCTGGAAGAGCTGAAATTCAGGCCTGAGCGGTCTGGCTGTTCTAGGTCATACATGTTCATGAATGGCGGAGTCAAAGCCTGAAATGGGCCTTTTAAGTCCCAGTTCTCCACACTGTCCTAGGCTGCCTCATGAGTCTAACACTGCCATTTTTCCCCCACAGGACTGGACTGACTATGATGAAAAGGCTCAGGAGTCTGTGGGAATTTACGAGGTCACCCACCAGTTTGTAAAGTGTTGAACCCTCTTCCTGCACACTTGCTTCTAAGAACTGAGAAGGGACAATGTGCCCCAAGCAGCAGAGCCCACTAAGGCTGGTCTCCTCACCCCTTGTCTCCTGGCAGCCGTCCAAGCCCTCACCGTCTGCATGCTGGGCTCTTACAGCTTCCCAAGCCCCACCAATAAAGCCCGTTTGTGCTGTACTCATGCGTGAAGGTAGTCAGGTAACAGCCACTCCTAACACAAATAAGAATTCATGTTGGAGGTCTTTTACTGCTTTTTGACAGCTTCCCACAACATGGAGTCTTACACAGTTCAATTTGCAAAATATGCAGGAGCACACAGCTTCAAAGGGCTGTCTAGCTCATGGGTGGGCAGATCAATCCGAAGAACCAAAGGTGTCAAGGCCAATGGTATGAAGTGCAGCTGAGCTGTGCAATGATGCCATGAGCCCAATTATCCTGAGCCAAAATACTGCATTGATTAGCCTGGCTCTTCAGTAAATGCAGGCATCTCTGTTAGCTGGTGTCACTTCATATTCTAGGGCTAGAAGGGACTATACTATAGAAGTCAGTATAGAATCCAGTCCTATCATGAATCTGCTCTATAAAATTCCAACCAGGTAGTCCTTAGGTCTTTGCTTACTGGCTGCGATGGAGCTGTCTCCTCCCATCACAGAAGTCAATATGAAAGTTCTTACTCTACGTAAGCCTCTATGCCCCCATTAGCTCCTGGTCCTGGTTTATCCCCTTTGTGGTCACACTTCTGTGTGCTGCCCCCAGACAGCCCTGTGGAGGTGTAAAGACAACAGTCATGGGCCTGTTTCCATAGGTCTGAAGACCCCCTACATAGTGGACAGAGTTGTTTAATGCACAGTTAGGTCATGAGGGCATGTTCATGCCTTCTCACTAGTGAATCCATTTGGAAAACCTGTTATAAGAGACCTTATTTCTCCAGTGTTCTGCTGGGGCCTGGAATTCTTTGGAAGTAAAATTAATATCTTCATTTTCTGAATGGCTGGTTGTGGGGTACTAGGAAGGGGGTCATGTCCAAGAGTGGTGAAGAGGTACGCCTACTTTGTGCCCTCTCCAGTCTGGCAGCTACATCTCCTTTCCTGTAGGTCTTGTATTCCCGGTTCCCTGTGAGCCTCTTCTCTGTACCTGACAGCAGCACTTCAACCCTCACTCAGCCAGCAGGCCTTCCAGCCCCCTACCCATTGGGTCTAGTCCACTGCCCAGCCTGAAAGCAAGTAAGTAGAAGTAATGGGCTGGGTAAGCAGCCTTTCTAGTTTTCAGTCTCTGTTCCAGTCGGTGTGTGTTAAGCTCATAAAGATAAACACCAAAAGGATCTATAGGTTTTGTTTATATTTTAAATTACCATCTCATCTTTCAGGAGGTAAAAACCAAAAAAAATCATTAATTAAAAGGAAAAAAATAAAGATTATGTCGATAGATACAATTAAATTTTATTTCTGCTTCAACAATAAATACACCTGAGTTAATTTTCCAAATCCTACCCTTCTGATCAAATGCCCTCAAAATTGAAATCTCACATTATCTTTAACTGTGATCTAATTCCACTTGGAAATTGCATGTTTAGTTTTAAAACCACAATTTTAAAGCTTAGGCTTCAGAGCTCTGGCTGCTCAGGCACCTCCTAATTAGTTCAATTAGTCACAGAATAGCACCTGTTGGCTACATAGGCCTCAATTTTCATGTCAATGAAGTGATGGAGGCTTTTAACCCTCCTAGAAGCTAAGTTTTGATGGATTTGCCTTCCATGGCATCAAACATGTCTTCTAAGGCCTTCTGCACACATTGGAGAAACTCCCGGGGATTGCGGCTTGGGTAGGAGGAGACATTGCAGCCTATCCAGTTGTCATGAACAGCATACCCAACACCAAAGCCATCAGGGACCACGGGGGCAAAACCACCAATGTTCACTGCTGGGCTGGACAGCGTGCTAGTAGACAGGATGTTGTGGTTTATCTGCCCATATGCAGGGTCCAGATACAGCTCAGGCAGGACAATTCCTTTGGCTGCTGCCAGGTACCGCAGAGCAAATAAGTGTCGGTCAAAGCCCTGGCCTGTCAGAGACAAAACAAAAAAACAGAGTCTCAGACTCTAACTGAAATGAGCCTTAGTAAAACCTCCCACCCATGTAGGAATCCCCTGAACAGCATCCTTGAGATTGGAAGGAAGGTCTACCTCTGCATGCACACCTCCAGCTCACTAACCTCTGGAGCAGTTCATTCTAGAGCATTTTCTTAAGAAAAAACTGTAAATGGCTGAGTCAAAAGTGAGCCTAAAATGAAAGCATGATTTTTAAAAGTCTGAAACTAAGTCAATTTAATCAGTCAAGAAAAGTACATGAAGAGAGCTATGGACTCAAAAACTAAGATAAAACCCAAAGTCCAAGTCAAGTGTAAAAGAGCAATGAGTCAGTAAAAGAAAATGGAAAGAGTTCTAATCTCATCTTTACTGCTAATTTGCTATGTAGCCCTGGGCCTGTGGCCTCAGTTGCCTCCCTATAAAATGGGGAAGGATGAGACCAGAATGTCTTGGAGGTACCTTTTAGTTCCAGGACTTTTGGCTGCATGAAAGGATTGGACTATGTGATCCTCCAGGTCCTTTCCAGGTATCAAGTTTTGCCACAAAGAGGCAAAAAAGGATGACACTTAGATTTGGGAAAGAGTTCTGAGATGACCTGTTTACAGGGACACAACATGCTACATCTGAGGTGAAGAGGGGCTGCAGGCTTAGAAATCCTAAACTGTCAAACTGAATTTAATGACCAATAAATAATAGAGACTCATGTGTCACAGCTGAAATTGACCTTCAATGAGGATACAGTTAGATGCACTTCCCCATCCCTGGGAGCTGGCAGATGGATTAAACCTAGCGAAAGGGTGGAAATGAGATGTGAGGTAGAATATTACTGAAGCCTACCCCCAGTGCTGAGGGCAACAAGACCCAAGGGAATGCTCCCCACCCATCTCACCCATTGCTGCTTCTTTGGTCAGCTGGCCGTGGTATTTGGAACACTCGGCCATCATCTGCTGAAGCTCTCCAGCACTGTGCTTGGAGGGTTCCCTGACAAAGGCCTCGGAGCACCTCTTTGTGAAAATGGAGGCGGGGCGGATAGTCTCCGTGCGGCCGTGCTTGAATGCTGCAGTACTGCAGGACTCGTAGGTGGCCACTGTCTGCCCATACTGCCGCATAAAGGCCATCTGGAAGGCCAGCTGGGCCACTGAGTCAGGGCTCAGCTTCTGCTTCTTCAAGAATTCTTTGCCTCCTCTCTGAAACTGGATGAAGTCAACAGTGAGGGTTTTCATGGTGGCATCAAACTTTTCCTTAGCAGCAGTGATGCCAGTCTTTAAGGCATCGTTCAGCTTGAAGTTGAGTTTCTGCACAGCAGCAGAAGAATCAGTTCTGGCCGGCTGGCTCTGTGGAGTGATGGCAGGGGTCTGAATGCTGTCTTTAAACACTTCATTGAAAAACCTGAGCACTGCAACACCATCACCCCAAGCATGCTCAAAATGGACAGCGGCAGTGCCGTCCTTGGCTATAATGAGGTTAAAGGATTTATCAAACCAGCGGTTTGTGCCATCACCGTGCAGCATGGTGTGAGACAAGTGGACAAGGTCCTTAATGGGGAAGTCATCTAGGCAGAGACAGAACACAGCAGAGTCCACTTTCCTCAGAGTCTCCTCGTTACCACCACTCACCAGCTTCTGCCTAAGCTCAGCCCATATATCTCGGTTCTCACTGGGCAGATAGGCCAGTGGAAACTCAGGGGCAGGGCTGTTGTCTGAGAGAATGTACTTCAGGTGAGCCTGGATTTCAGAGGCACTCACAATGTTCCCATCTCGATCCAGGACATCAAAGACATAGAAATGTCCTTTTCTTAGGACCAGGAGGTGTCTGGCCTTGTCATCAGTGAAGAGTTCATCCCGGCTAGGTCTGGGTAAACGAGTTGAATTGAAAAGCCGAAAATACTGGGACATATCCAATGGATATGCGTTGACTAAGTAGGCACCATACCAAGACAGAGAGGAAGGCACAAAGCGTATGAGTCTCTTGAAGGTATCAGTATCACTTTTGGCAGGGTTCAAGTGGAACACTTCTGGCTCCAAAAGGCCAGCCCGGAGTGTCTTCAGAAACCGAATGGCAGAAACGGTCATGTTGGTTGCCCGGGTGAGCTGGTCATTATACTCAGACTTTGGGTCAGGGTTGAATGCCACAAATGGGTTAAAGTTCAGGACAATGGGGTCTCGGGCAGTTAAGTACATATCAAACCAGGGGCCTAAAATATAAAAATAAAAAAAGAACAACATAAAAAGTTGACGCAGAAGAAATGACATCAACCTCCAGAGGGAGGAATTTCCTGATTACTTTTGTTCTGCAATAATTCATGTTATATAAACAGGATCATACACTATGTGGTCTTTTACATTTGGTTCCTATCACAATAATGTTTTTGAGGTTCATGGATGTTGTAGCATGTATCAGTTCATTTCTTTTTATTGCTGAATAATGTTCCATTATATAGATATAGTACATTTTGTTTATCCATTCATCAGTCGATGGACATTTGGGTTGTTTCCACTTTTTGGTTATTATGAATTCTCTTGGGGATATAGCTAGGAGTGGAATTGCTAGGTTATGTGGTACATCTACGTTTAACCTTTTGAGGAACTGCTGTGGTATCTTCCAATTTCCATTACCACCAGCAGTGCATGAGGATTCCAATTTTCCACATCCTTGGCAACATTTGTTATTTGTCTATTTGATTGAAACCAGCCTGGTGGATAACTATGGTGGTTTTGATTTGCATTTCCCTAAGGTTTATTAATTGCCTTTTCTTCCTCATTCTGTTTCCTTTCTTGACTCTTAAAGGAATAAAATAAAATAACACCTCACTTGCATTCATACTGGAACAGAACAGCTGTTAATTCCCATCCCATCTCCTTAGGGAGGGAATGAGTTGTTCCGTTTTATTGAAACATGAAGTGTGTCAGAGAGAATGGTAAGAGAAAAGGCTGGAGAGGGCAGACTGTGAAGGATCGAGAATGGTACGCACAGGGATTTAATCCTGCATCCCTTCCAGACAGAACCAATGGTTAGGTTCCAGCTTGATCCCACCTACAGAGGAAACAAGCCATTGCTCTTGGGCATAACTCCAGTCAACATCTTAGTGGAGGAGGAACCACTCAGCCTTAGTGTTTACCTCAGGAAGAGAGAATGATACATTATTTCAGTGCTGTCCCATCAAAAATATTTTTGGGACCTAAACAGGAGAGAGCTGCCTTACTTTCAATTATGGAGGGCTCTGGGGAAAATTATACCCACAGCCCAGCCTACCTACCTGAAATGTAGCTTGTATGTTTATTCTGCTTATCCTGAGCAACGAGCTGATCGTGCAATTCTTTTCCAATTCCATTTTCAAAACTCTTGCAAAACTCTTCTGTTTTCCTAAAATGTTTGAGAAAAGATAGAATCAAATAATGGCAGAAAAATTCATGATTTTTAGATTCATGGCCCAAAACTCATACACAGAGCTTTCAGTCCCCTATAGTATATTCCTAGAACCTAGGACTGATAAGAACAAGAAGGATAAATCTAAAATGAATAAATCTAGGGTATCTTTTTCAAATGATGATTGGGAAAATCAACATCTCAAAACTATCTGTAATCTAGGAGGCAGTTTGGCATGGAGAAAAGGACATTAAACAAGTTACTTGATATGAGTTTCAGTTTCTTCAGGTGTAAAAGAGAGTACTATCCTAGGATGTAAGAGCTTAACGCAATCCACTTTTTGACAATATCTAGTACTATTTTCCAATCCCAGGCTGTATTAGTTTCCTAGGACTGCCATAACAAAGTACCACAAACTGGACAGCTTAAAACAACAGGAATTTATTCTCTTGTAGTTCTGGAAGCTAGAAGTACAAAATCAAGGTGTTAGCAGGACGATATTCTCTCTGAAGACTCTAGGGGAGAACCTATTCCATGCCTTTCTCTTAGCTTCTGGTGTTACCAACTATCCCCAGCATTCCTTGGCTTGTTGACACACTCCAATCTCTGCCTCCATTATCACATGGCTGTCTCGGTGTCTCCTCTTCTTCTAAGGACATCAGTCACCTTGGACTAAGGATCCACCCTACTCCAGTATGATTTCATCTTTTTTTATTTATTTATTGATTTTAGAGAGAGAAGAGGGAAAGAGAGACATCGATGTGAGAGAGAAACATCGATCGGTTGCCTCCCGTATGCACCCCGACCAAGAATTGAACCCATAGCCTGGTTATGTGCCTTGACCAGAAAAATCAAACCCACAACCTTTTGGTGCACCAGATAATGTTCCAGCCAACTGAGCCACATTGGCCAGAATTAATCTCATCTTAACTAATTATATCTGTAACAACCTTACTTTTTTTTTTTTCTTTATATATCTTTATTGATTTCAGAGAGAGGAAACGAGAGGGGGAGAGAGAGAGATAGAAACATCAATGATGAGAGAGTCATTGATCAAGCCCGCAACCCCGGGCATGTGCCCTGACCAGGAATTGAACCCCGATCGCCTGGATCCTAGGTCGATGCTCAACTGCTGAGCCACGCCCAGCTGGGCAACCTTACTTCTAAATAAGGTCATATACTGAGGTTCCAAAAAGAACATGAATTTTGGGGGCACACTATCCAACCCAGTACACACGCTCACCAAGCAAACTTCTGGTCTGCCATATGCTCTCCTCAATGGATCTCCCTACCAGAAGCACATGCCTACTGCAAATGACCAGTACCAGTACCAGGTAGGCCTGCCAAGATACAGTACAAACTTGGCATTCAGGCTTATAAACCATCACCTGTTGAGTCTGGTTAGAGAGATTTGGTCAGCCCTTCCTGAGTAAAAACTATTTCCTGAATTTGCAAATATAGAGACTAGGCCTCAGGTTCCTGGAGACCCAATCAAATCACAGATACTTCCTGAAGCACAGTCTACCATTACTTGTCAGCTTCTCTTGAACCACCCAACCATGGTCATTCAGGGTTCTCAGCATTTACCTGAACTGCTCATCATTCAAGAGAGGCTTCTGCGCACTGAGGTATCTCCTAATGGTGTCTTCAAGTTTGGGAACAGGCAGCCTGAGGAGATAGCAAAGTCAATGTAAGGGTGACAATATGTGAAACAGGTTTATTAGCTTCACAACCCAAACTAGTAAGCTGATTACTGGATAATTACCTTCCAAAAAAAACCAACAATGGGAAGCCACAGACAAATCAGAATTGATGGATTTACTAATGTAAGTTATCGATGAAATTACACTGAGGCAGTATAGATTCTGTATAAAAATGTTTATCATAGATACAAAAACCACCTGTTTTCTATAAAAACAAATTAAAGATAACATAATGAATATGATAAACTTACCAAGTCTATATTTTTGCTTTATGTAAAATGTCTCAAATGTAAATACCAAACAGCAATGCAGTCCACATCAATGGATTATCTAATACCTATACTTAGTAGACAATGGCCATGGTTATGAAGTTACTAGTTTACAGTGAAATGAAAAACAGGAATAGAACAGTGAGCTTTTCATAAAGATTAATTTGCTTAATTTAGAAGTCTGTCCTTAAGGCTGAGAGTGTCCCCCTTTTTTTGATGGGGGATGAGAGTCATTAAAGGTCAGTTCTTTTAAGAAACAGCATTGATAACCATTTTTCCCCATAATTGTAATGATCTGTGAAGTCTAAAGTATAAGAACTACTAACACAGTAAAAGAGAAAGAAATTTAGAATCAGACCTCCTAGGCTTGAGTCTCAGCTCTGCCACTTAGTTTCTAGTTATATGGTTATAGGTGGCAAATTACTCGATGGTCTTCACACTCCATTTCTGATCTATGGATTGGAGAGAATTGCCTCACAGAGAGATCTGAAATCCTACCTGTCAAGTTCCAACCCCACCTAGCACAAGTTTATCACTAACACACCTAGTGTATGGAGAGGTTAAGTTCACAGCCTTTGGAATCTCACAGATCTGAGTTTGCAGCCTGAATTCTGTCACTTATGACCCATGTGATCCTGGACAAATTTCTTAACTCTCTGGTCCTCCTTTCTCAATTTGTTAAATAATAGCTCACTGGGCTATTATGAGAATTAAATGAAATTATATATATATACATATATATGTATATATGTATGTATACACACATATATATGAATTTAGGAAGGTATCTGACATACAGTAAGCATTAAAGACACTGAATATATATTTAGAGACATCCAGGTATCTATCCATATCTGTAAATAGCTCACTCTATTTCCTTTCCATTTCCCTCTTAGTTTCCTGCTTCCACCTTAGGCACAAAGCCTATTGCTACTATTTCCTTCCATCTGCTCAGCAACATCCAGTTTGGTCCCATGTAGCTATTATTCTTCACTAGCTGCTGCCACTATGTCTTTAGAACCCCCGTTCTGTTCTCAAAATTATATTCTATAATTTCTTCAGTACTTCACCTACCTCCTCACCTCTCTTAAATTCTGACTATAGTCAGCTCTCTTTATCTGCGGGTTCCACAACCAACAACAGAGTAAAAATATTTGGGGGGAAAAAGTAACATTGCTGAAATGTACTCTGTAGTTAGGCCTATGATGGTTTCACATCTGTACTGAACATATAGAACTTTTTTCTTGTCATTAGTCCCTAAACGATACAGTATAACAACTATTTACATATCACTTACATTGTATTAGGTACTGTAAGTAATCCAGGCATGATTTAAATTACTTGGGAGGATGTGTATAGATTATATGCAAATACTATCCCATTTTACATAAAGGATTTATGCATCTGTGGACATTGGTATTCACAAGGGGTCCTGGAACCAATCTCCTGCAGATACTGAGACAACTGTATTCTAAAAATACCACTTGCTTTCAAATTTCTCTCCATAGAAAGCCACTCCCCAACTTCTAGGAAGGACTAGCACCCTGCTTACCCCCACCACCCGCCATCAACATTAAACAAGTTTCTTTCCTCTCCAAGTCAATTGTACCACCTTATCCGCATCCTCATCTGTTATTACTCCAAGGGGTGGTGGGTTAATAAACCAGCTCCCTGGTGGGTAGAGGGTGAAGCCCTGATTTGTAGCATTTATCAATTTCTATAAATCTCCCACCAGGCCAATTTCAAGGTACTAACATTATGTCACTGACGGGGGAGCTGGGAAGAAATGCACAGAGTTGGCTCTCATGATTATGGTAATGTACAAATAGGGGAGTCTTCCTCTAAAACCTCTCTGACCTCCACGGGCACAAGGCCGGCACTGAATAGGTACTTAATAAATGTATGTCAAATGAATTAGCTGATTACTCCTTCCTTCAACCCACTACCCGTCCCAGGACCCCGCACTCTTCTCTATTACATTTAGTGGCATTTATGTATTTGTGTCTCTTTCCCTCATCAGACTGCAGGCTGTTATATCCTTAAAGAATGTAGAAGATGCAGTTAGAAATTCTCTTCCCACCCTGTTGGTTTTGATCCATCTTCTTCTGAGTCACCTTTATATCCTCTTGGCCTAAAAGTGCACATTTTCTCAAGACTGGATCCTCTACCCTCTTCTGACTAATCACTATATCAGCAATTTTCAACAGGTATGCCTCAAGAATTTTTAAAATACGAAATACCTATTTGGTCAGGGGCACAGACTTTAGATTCCCAAATAAAAAAAAAATGATGACAGCCAACAAAACAATAGCTGCCCAGTGTGAATGAATCAAAAGTATACCTATCTTTTTTGTCAGATTGGCAAAGAAATATATTTTTGGTGTGCTGCAGAATTTTAGTAATTAGTTTATGTGTGCCATGAGATGAAAAAGATTGAAAATCGCTGCTTTATATAACTTGTATTCCAGATATAATGGACGGGTTCTCTAGAGTTCAAAAGTAAGGCCAGAGTTACCAATATATAGAGGATAACAGGTAAAAACAGTAATATTCTGGCCCCAAAGGCATGCCCTTCAGATAGACTGTCTTGACATCTAGGATGACTTTATCCCAATGATAACTATATTGTATAAAAATACAAAAGGCTTTTTAGCTGCGCTCTTGCAGGAAGAATTTTTATCTACTGAGTACTTACTTTGTTCCAGATTTTGTACTAAGTGCTTTATATCAGGGTATTTAATTCTAACAATCCTGAGACAAATACTATCAATCCCAGTTTTTAGATTGGATGACTTGCTCACAGCCATGCAGCCAGTACGAAGAGAAGCTGGATTAAAAATCACATCTGATTCCTGTTTCATGATCTTAACCACCATAAAATGTGGCTTTCCACTTACATAATACATCTGAACTATCTGTCTACCTGTCAAATCTCCCCCATTACATAGTAAGCTCCTCACCGTGACTGATCAGTCTCCAAATCCGTATCAATGTTTATCAAACTAATAATGTGAATGAGTAGGTGAGGCTGACCCACCCTTTGTCTCCTCAGAACTTCCAGTTTTATATTCTGAAATTAACTGTTCAGTATATATAAACATAGCCATTAAAAAAAACACACCTAACTGAATTGTACACCTAAAAATGGTTAAAATGGTAAATTTTATTTTATGTATATTTTACCACACTAAAAAAAGAGCAAAGAAAAATACATAACATTCTAAAAAACAAACAAATGCTAGTGCAAGAGTTCCTAGAAAAAAGTGAGTCCAAGGCCACTTGGTCAATAGGCAGCAGTAACATCACAGGAATAAGAAGGGGGAGGGAGATCCAGTTGGACCGCTTAATACAAAGGGACCGACCACTCTGGCCAACTAATTGGGATAGTTCCGTATTTTAGGCATCTTATCTCACTCTATCACCACAACAGCCGAATGAAGTTTGTGTTCCATTCCTACCCTGCAGGTAAGGGCTGTGGCTCAAAGAAGTTAATCAAATTGCCTGAAGTTACAGAGATCCAGACTCTGAAATCAAGTTCTACCAGACTTCAAGGCCAGGGCTTTTCACCAAGTGTTACAACAAAATGAGTGTCAGAGATAACACATTTTACCAGTCTAGAATCTCAGGGATAAAAGGAATCTCATTTTACCTAAAGCCCACTTTACAGCTGAGGTAATGGAGGCCTGTGAGGAGTCCTTGTTTAAAGTTACATATGGGTGATGACTCGGTGCTACTGTTTGTAGCTTCAAATTCCTACATATTTTTGTACTATAGGTTGCAGGAAATGATCTTGAATATTCTTCCCAGCTTTCCAATTCTAAAATAGAGAAAATCTCTCTGATCTTGCAAAGTCAAGGGCCACCTGCAGCAGGACTTGGCAAATGTAGACAGGTTATGTCATTCCTCACCTTTGCCCCACTTACAGGCTCAGCTCACACACAGGCTGTCAAGGAGGAGGCGTGTCCCAGGCTTATAATGACAGGCACAAAGATACTTTTTTCTTCCTCTCCCCCTACCTCTTGACAAATTTAAACGACGAGTTTGAGGCTAGATAATCTCATTTTAATTTGTTTTTGTTTAGATGCCTTCACAGTGTAATTTCACAAGAATCACCTTGGTTGATTTTCCTAAGAGGGTGGGGTAGGCAGTGATGACAGTAGGTTCAGGGGTTGCTGTATGTGAAGAAAAACAGCAACCTAGGAGTTTGGGGCGATGCCTGGGATATAATCTTTGTTCTATTTATGTGCTGGGGAGCGCTAGCCTCCAGCCCCCGGACCAGGAGATTCCTGATGGCAGTTTGGAGAGAAAGAGAGAAAAATCTTTGATACAAATTTGGAATATGGCCCCAGGAGCTAACTAACTGGTGAGCAGAGAAGGTAAAGTCTGATTTTAGAGGGTAAAGGAATTTGGGGAAATTTCTAATATTGGAGAAGGATATCTGGCAGCTCAGATAAAGGCTGAGAAGGCTAGGAAAACTGGAAACTTAATGAAAGAAAATACTGGGTGAGGGAAAGGTAAAGATTTATTGGAACTGTCTTTTTTTTTATATATATAAGAGAAAGTTTATTTATAAAGTTACAGAGGCAAAGGGCCCTTGGAACTTAGGAGAGAAAAGGGTAAAGGTAAGGAGTCGGGAGGAAGAAGAGGGGGAGGGGAAAGGCTCCGGAGTGCTCCCCGGAGGCAGAATGCAGGGGCTGTTTTCTTAGGGGAAGCCGATTCTAGGTGAAGTGTTTTAGGTGCCGGGGTAGCCTACAGAGTGAAGGAATAGATAGGATCTGGGTGGGCTCCGGATCTAATCTGAATAAGACTCTGGGAGGGGTATTGAGGGTGGTGCCTAGAATTCTGTGAGGAAGGGCTTAAATTGGAGAGTAATGGGGGTTAGGGATATTTTAGGGGGAGTGTTGAGGAAGGTTTAATAGTGGTGAAAAGTTTTCAGGTGAAGACTGGGCTTAGAACTTAGGGGAGAGTAAGATGAACACTCGACTGTGCTTGGCGGACTGATGGGGGTGCTAAAAGAGCACGGTACTGTTGGCATGTGAGTGGGCTGAGGGTTCTGCGCAACAGCGATGAAGACGCGGTGCTGGGAGAAGTTGAGGGATAACTATTATGCATCGGAAACTGGCCTGTCCATATTTTGGGCAGGGATGTGGGGCAGTCATGAAAGTACTCCAGGGAACACCCCAGGTGGAGGGGTTAGAGTGGAGCTGGAGACATGCAGGTTGGGTATTTTTCAGGGGGGAAAGGTGAGGAACTCTTAGGGTACCCGGAAGTTGGAAGTTGGGTTATTGGAGAGAGTCCGAGAAGGGTTCAGGATGGAGAATCTGAGAGAGCAATGGAGCGTTCTAGAATAGGAGATTTTGAAAGTTACAGGATTTCCAGACCGGGGACGTGGCAGCGTCCCACGTAGGAGGCTGGGGGCAGGCGCGGTCAGGAGAAGGGTCAGGAGTGACTGGAGTGAGAGTGGGCCGACGGGGGGGGGCCGGGAGGCCGGGCTCACCTGGGCAGGCTGTCCTGGTAGTGCATAGTGGGCACAATGCTGCGCTGCAGGTACTGGCCCGGCCCGGCCCCGGCGCTCAGGGGCCGGCGGGGGGCTCCCGGGCCCACGGCGGGGCCCCGGAGCCGGGCGCGCAGCAGCAGGCGGGCCGCCATCGTCCGCGGAGACTGCGGCGGCGGGACGCGGGGTGCGGGGCTCGGATTGAACAGCGACAAGCCCCGCCCCCTCGGGCGCCCGCGACGCAGCGTCTGGACTCCCGCCCAGTTCCCAGAGGTCTCAGAGCCACTTCCGGCCCCGCCCACGGGAAGCTCAGTCCCGGGCCGCCCCGGGCGCCTGTCTCCGGAGCTCCGAGCGCGGGTCCCTCCGCGCGGCGGGTGTGGCTGCTCCCTGCCCGCTCCGCCGTCTCGGCGCCGCTTCCCGGCTGCGGGAAACGCAGCTCCGAAACCACTCCCTTCTCCTTGTTTGGAGCAAGATAGAATCCAGAGCTGAAGAAAAGCCGGAAAAAGCTTTTGGAATCTGATTAACCGGAATTTGATCCAGGTTCCGTCCCTAGGAGATCGTGGGCAAAATTTTAAACCTCTATTTCCTCGGCTGAGATACAGAGATCATGACCGTTCCGCGTACCTCCACGATCCTAGATATGAAATGAATTAACGTGGGATGGACAGTGCCCGGCGCTGTGGGCAGTAAAAGGTGGCAGCTGTTGTTAAGCAACGGGTTCCGTGTACCCAGCAGAGGACGCCTGACCTGCTTAACGCGGCACAGCTGCCCCGCGAGCTCACCGGGGCCATCATTAGAGAAAATGTGCCAGAAACCAGGGAGTCTCCCATGCAGTCACCTCTTCTGTGCAGAAAGACCCCTTAGAGCGCAGCTCCCTTTTGCTTGAACACCTTTCTCACCTTGAACATTTCCAGGGACAGGAAGCTCGGCCTTCGGCTGTAGGGAGCCTTCCATGCTCACTGGACCATATGAAGCTGCCTGTCACCACCACACATCACTTTTAAGTTTCCTTCCAACTCTGACTTTAAGATTATACAACTTGAACAAAGATTCATCATCCCTTAACCACCACAAAACAAACAACCCCGCCACACACTAATCCCTGCTGTCAGCTGCAGCCAAAGGATTAAATAAGCTCTGCTCCCATTTTACAGAAGAAGAAAGGGAGGTATCAAAAGACATTAAGACATGCTGTCTGGCTTGAGGTACAGAATTCCATTCTGGAAACAGCCCTCCCTTAGCTCCAGCCCTCTATCGTGGCTCTGTGGATTTGAGGTACCAAGTACATTTGGTCTGACCCATAACTAGCTAAGCAGAGCCAGAAGCTGGAGCACACTGGAGGAAGCACTGGACTGGGAGTCAGGAGACCTGAGTTTTGGTCTCAGCTCTGTTCTTATCTAGTTGGTAACCACTGGTTCAACAGGAAGATCACTAGCCAGCTCTGACACTCATTCAGTGCTGACTACAAATCCTTAATACCTGAACTTAAAACTCAGGGCTTTCCTGGGAGTCCAGCCAGCAGATGGACTTCGCAGCCTGTATAATCTTGAATCAGTTCCTCATAATAAATATCTAATTATCTATCTATCTATCATCTATCTATCTATCTATCTATCTATCTATCTATCTATCATCTATCTCCTATTGGTTCTCTTTCTCTAGAGAACCTTGACTAATACACCAAAAAAAACGCACTTATGAATACACTAGAAATTTGATTAAATCAAAAGATGAGGAATTCATATGTGAAAAAAATCTGTTCTTTTTAACTTACAACTAAGCTGAATTCACTTTTTGAAGCATTACTCAGAACTATTGGCGAAAAAGAACTAATGGCCAGAGCATAGAGAGCTTACTGCATGAAAGTCTACAGGGGTAGAAGGTGCACTTTTGAGGGATCCGAAGGACCAAGTTCATGCATCTCAGACATGAGTTCTGGTCATCTGAGCTGGAAGGCCTCTGGATCCCTGGTTAAAATGATGCGATGGAGAATGAGGCTGTGAAATGTGTGTGTGTGTGTGTGTGTGTGTGTGTGTGTGTGTGTGTGTGTGTGGCAGGGGGCGGGGTACAGACTTCACCCACAGCTCAGAACACTTCCTTGGGGAGGCACTGGCCCCTCTCTGGACCCTGTGGCAATAGATTCCTTTCTTCTGCTCTACTCCTGTTTGTACTCAGCTCTTCCAAGTGATCAAGGTTGACCTCAACTCCAGCATCCTCCAACTGTCACCATTTTCATTTGTGGACTTCTCTGGTGGGGCAGGCCTCTCCACCTACAGCCCCAAGTCAGCACTGGACAGAGAGAAGTAGGGCAACTCTTAAGACACAGAAATAACGGCCTGGCCCAGCCTACAAGGTGTGATGGATTGTTATAAAAGACCATTTTCCAATGGAAACTTTTGTTTCTTCACTGGGTCCTTGGGCCCCAGTCTCTTTGTGGCTCTTTGCCAAGACCCCTGGACAGGTAGGAGGGGTGAATACAAACAGCTGTTAGGGTATCAATCTGTCTATATCATATTATGCTCAAGCCAGTGGAATTGCATTATTCTGTTAATAGCAACCAAACTGATTCCTAATTGATGCACTGTTCCTCAGAGTAAGGCAATGTATCACTAAGTTTACATAGATATAGTCCATGAAACACCAAATGAACAAATGTGTGGCTATAGGGATCAATTTGTAAGCCACTCTCAGTTCTAAAGAGGAGCCATAGTAGTCAGAAAGCCAACTCTGAACTAAGGATAATCAGAGAACTTACCCAAATGCCAGAGGTGAAAGCCAGATTGCAGCTTCATTCCTCTCTGCAACATGGGTGGAGTTGTTAACTCTACAGGGCAGTAGCTTGAGAATAATGCAGGACTCAAGTGGGATGACCCTTTAAAGATGGGCGATGCTGGAGCAAATTTGAAGACTGAGAGGAAAGAGCCGGTGGAGAGGCAGAGATTAAAGACAGGTGGAAATTAATGGAGGAAGTTCTGGAGGAAATGAGGGAGAATGGGTTAGAGGAAGGGGCGTGTCTTTGAAAGGCAGAAGACAAGGATGGGTCAAGATAACTTCACCACTCACCTCTGCCACCTGCTCCGTACCTGTACTTCCGCTACTGCTGCTTTGCTGTGACTATCCCATCAGATCCAAGACCGTGTTTGGAAAAGCTGAGAGCCGCATCTGGGTACCTCTCAAAAGTGTCTGAGGATCCTCATGTTGGGAACTCGAGCTCCCCACGATTTTCATATCTGGGAATATGGAGCTAATGGCAGCAAGAACTGAACTCTGGGGCCCTTCGAGGCCATGCCAGTCAACTCCACACACCAAGAGGAATGTCCCCAACCTTCCCAGTGTTCATATAAGGTTTCTATCTTCTGCACTTTGTGGGCAGCAGCAGCAGGAGTGCCTGGTGTGAAATCAGATAGACCAGGTTCTCCCCCAAACTTATCATGTGACTTTAAACAAGCAGTTTATCTCTTAGCCTCAGTTTCCTTTATTAGTAAAATTGGACTAATCCTTACACTGACTCCTCCTCAAGTTTGTTTGTGAAAGGAATTTGTGAAATCCCTCATGCACTTATGAATTTTTAAATTATTGCAGGAACCAAGTCTTCCAAGTCATAAAATCTACTTCCTTCATATCTTCCCTATTTATTTTTTTTATAAATATAGTGAAAATATGTACATATATATATCTTTATTGATTTCAGAGAGAGGAAGGGAGGGGGGGAGAGAGAGAAACATCAGTGATGAGAGAGTCATTTATCAGCTGCCTCCTGCACGTCCCTTTCTAGGGATTGAGCCCGCAACCCGGGCATGTGCCCTGACCAGGAATCCTAGATCATAGGTCGATGCTCAACCGCTGAGCCACCCTGGCTGGGCATATCTTTCCTATTTCTTAATTGGATGACACAATAGTTTGTGACCATTTGTTTCCAGTCTAGAACTCCTCCAGTTCTCTCCATTGTGTTGTTAGTCTCATCTTTCTAAACCACAAATCTAGCAATAATAATATTATTATAACAATGATAATGATGAGGGCTAATATTTATTGTGTCTGATATTTGCCAGGAACTTTGAGTCTTCTTAAAACCCCAGACTTCAGATTTAAGGTCAAACGCTTTAGCCTAGCAGCCCCGTGTGTTCTTAATCCTATGTTCTGCTCTAACCTATTTATTTCCCCTTCCCACGGGTGAACCCAGGGCTTTCCTAACGTGCTATGTTATTTTATACTTCTTGTTCTAACTTAGTCCTATTCATCTTTTTAACTTGGTCCTAACTTCACCTCCCACAAGCAGCCTTCCTTGCCCTTGACTGAACAATCTGCCAGAATCCCACACTCCCATCCTGGGCTCCCGCATAGAGCACTCATGCCCAGAATTTATCACATGCTTGTCAATGCTGGCTCTTCTGTTTGTCCTTCTCATCAAATTCAATGCCTGGCTCAAAGTAGAAGCTCAACAAATGTCAGCTGATTGAATGAACCAGAATTAGCTGGAGAGCAGATTTAAGAAGAATACTAGCCCTGGCTGAGCACCAGAATCACTGGGGTTGCTTATTAAAACTATAAATGCCTGAGCCCCACCCTTGGAAATTCTGATCCAGTAGATCTAGTGTAGGGGCTGAGAGTCCATATTTTACAAATCTCATTATGCAGTTCTAATGTGCAGTCTGGTTAAAAGCATTGTTCTATACCTTTGCTATTCAAAGTGCTGTCAGTGGACTGGAATCACCGGAGAGCTTATTAGAAATGCAGACTCTCAGGCACCACCCCAGGTCAGCTGAAACAGAGTCTGCATTTTAACAAGATCCCCAGGTGATTCAAAGATATGTTAGCTTTTGGAAAACACTGGTCTTTCATCCACCTCATACTAACAAGGAACATTTGTTAATGATATTTGTACATTTGTCAGTTTGTAATTTACAAAGCACATTTTAAATAGTAAAAGTAAAAGCAATAAAAAATTCTTTAATCCTCATGAGATAGGCTTTGGGTAATAGCTGATGCTCCCAGAACTCTGCCTGACCAGTGACATCTATCCACGGTGGGCTCTCAAATCAGATATATGTAAAGATGCTCTGTCCAGCCAGAGTGAGTTTATGACTATGACTAAATATGTACCCTTCCTGAAGGGCCACTGTACTATTTTTCACATTCTTTTCAGCCTAGAGATCCCAAGGTTCTTTGGTTCAATTTGAGAATGCCACTTAACGTCAGTCTGTTACCATATTTTTGAAGACTTGCCAGCTGGGTTGTAACCAAGGCCCTGTGATACACCTAATCTCAGGTTATCAAAATTTCTATCTACCTCACATGGCTTCTTTGATCAACTGAAGGAGGCTTCACAGCTTCCCTGATCATTTGAAATAGTGTAATATGAGATGATAATAAATCCTGACTTTATGTGTACAACTTTGAAATAATGCAACCCTCCCTTATTAAAAAAAATTAATCAGGACACAATTTTAAAGCTGGTATCCAAGTACATGGTGAACGGTGTTACATTCTTGCCACACGGTGGCGCCACTTCAGCCGGTAAACAGAAATCCGAGCCGGGTTTTTGTCAGTATTGCGTGAACCAGGCTGTGGTTTACAGGCACCAGAATTTCTTCGAAAATTGTGGTGGCTTTTATTAAGTTTTTGAGTTTTAAAATCTTTTAAAATATCTTACAACAATGTTATCCAAACATTCCATTAGCGGTGGTGCTACTGAGAGTGCTGAAAAGCACTGCTGAAAATTAATTACAATGGAAGGGAAGTTAGATGTGATAAAACCCCACGATTTGCTCTGTGGTTTAACTAGCAGAAAGCACGCCATGAAAAATATATTTTAAAATATATCTTTATTGATTTCAGAGAGAGGAAGGAAGAAGGGGAGAGAGAGAGAGAAACATCAATGATGAGAGAATCATTGGCCAGCTGCCTCCTGCACGCCCCTCACTGGGGACGGAGCCTGCAACCCCGGCACGTGCCCTGACTGGAACCGAACCCGCGATCTCCTGGGTCATAGGTCAGTGCTCAACTACTGAGCGACACCGGCCAGGCACACCATAAAATATTAAAGATAATACTAAGAATATAGAAAGCAAAAGTATGCTACAGAGGCTGTAGATTGATGTTTTTTAGAATGCATTTCCCTAAGAAATATTCCTAAGGAAAAATGAGCACTGATCCATGGGTGCTTGGATTCCCCTCCTGAGTGCAAAGCATTTGTTTATCTTGCATAATCAGCCACGTGCTGGGAGATTCCTGAAGACCAGACTAAGGCTCAGCAGCTGTTTTGTTTAGCAGTTAGGCACATGGACTATGAATGGAGACACTGGATTCAAATCCTCCTGCTCGCACCACTTCCCAGTAATGTAATCTTGGGCGAGTCATTAACTCTGTGTCACCTTTTCACCTGCTCCCCATCAACCTCCAGTTCTGAAAGGTTTTTAGCTATCAAACTGCATTTTTAAAACAATCAATTAATTCACTTCTCCATTAAATACACAAACACACACATGGTTGGGTGTATAAACAAAGGAGGGGCCTCAGGGAAGATTGTTGGGGTAAAAGGCAGGACAGGAAATACATGCCTCTCACCGGTCTAGGATACTGAGGTACTGGCTTGGATCATGATCTGGAAAGGGCCCTGGAGACCTGGACAATTGTCCTTAACCCAGTCACTAATTGGCTGTGTGACCCTGAGCAAGTCAGTTCTTTCAGCCTCAATGAGGGGGTCTGACAGCAGGATCTCTGCAATCCCAGGTGCGTTCTTCCTTCTGCTGACAGTATGCCCCTCCTGCCGTGCTCAAGGCCCTGAAAGACGCCCAGACTTCGTCTCTTCTGTAACTCCTTGCACAGCATCCAGCACAAAGTAGACACCTGGTACATTATGTGCTCAATGAGTAAATGACAAAAAAAGCTGCCATGTCTGGGGCATCTACCATGTGCCAAGTGCTGTGCCAGGGGCCTTTGCGAATGTTTCGTATAATTCTGACAACACCTTGGGGTAGGGATTTTTTTTTAAACTCCTGATGCAGGAAATTGAGTTGATCATGCCTCTTGGTTAATAGCCCACTATTGTCACTGGTCCATGCAATGCTTTTTTCTGGCTTTATTTTTCCCCCTCATCACTAAACTTCACCCCTCTTCCTCAGCTCTCATAGGCATCCATTCTAATGCATGTGATATAGGTCTATGAATAAGCATGTACCTATGTAGAGTGCGTTCTCTTGGTTTGTGTGTGCTTGTGTTTTCTATTTATGTCCATGGTGTGGTGACACATGGGTTCTGCCTCTTCTGTTTTTACCCAACATTGGAAGCCTCATCCATGTTGCTGCATGTACATCTGGCCCGTTGCCTCTGCCTGCTGTCAGAATTCCATAATTAGATCCACCACCACCCATCTATTCCTCTGGTGGCAAAAACCTTCAGTAGCTCTGCTGTCTGCCCCCACAGACACCGCCACGATGGACAGCCTCCCCCATGTCCCCTGGCACACCTGTAAGAAAACTTCTCTGGGATATAATCCCAGAGCAGGATTGTTGGGTCGCAGGGCTCATGCAAAGCAGAGATTATAGTTCCAGTTTTAGAGCTGAAAAAATAATGCTTAGGTCACACACATTGAAACTGAGGGTCTAGAATTTATTTCCAGAATTTTTGCCTCCACATCCTGGGCTAGTTCCAAGGTGACTCTATATATAACTCCATCTGGTCCAATAAGCTCAACAAGTAGTTTTCCTGTTATGTGATCTCAGTAATGAACTCAGATAAACTGCCCGGGTTGTCTAGACAGCTTGGCATTTGCCGTTTTAAGGGCGTACTCACCATGCTGGGTACATCACCATGAGACTGAGGCTTGAGGAACTCTTGCTTCTTTGAATTACCGACAGTCTCTCACACGTTACAGCAAAAGGCAGTTAAAAGCACATCCCACATGTATCGTCTTACTTCTAATAACCCTGTGAGGTAGGAACACTCATCATTTCCACTTTACAATGAAGGAAACTGAGGTCTAGTGTCATTTAGCTGAAAAGTGGCAGGGCTGAGACCCAAACCCAAACTTCTGAGTCCAAGTCTAGTTTACTTTCCATCACCCTGGAGCTGGTAGCCGAGGAAAGCAAGCCTGCCCCCCACGGCTGGGCACTTGGATGAGACCACAAAAGCTCAGAACTTTGAGCCAGTTGTTTGAAAATCCCGTCTGCAGATGTTTGGCATTCAGCAGGGCCAGCTCCAGCCAGGAGAGACCCCAGCTGGCACACAGAAGGGACAGGCACAGGGCCCCGGGAGAGCTGCTCACACGGGTGACTGCTGAGCTGCCGAGTTCCACTCTGTGTCATCTGGTGGCAGTAAGGCGCTGGGACCTGTACCGAGGAGGAGACAGCCTGGCGTCCCCCTCCTGGCCTCTCCCAGACAGTAAGAAACGTCAGTGGTGACAGAAGAGAAGCAAATGCCCTCTGCTTGTGAAGCCTTCCCTGACAGATTCTTCTAGTTTATTTGATTCCATTCCATTCAGCTTGCAAAGTCACGCACTTTGAAAAATGTAGTTCCACGAGACAAACATTTACGATCTACTTTGGGTCAGGTAGGTGCCCAGCACTGAGGTTGTAAGTGATTAAGTTCCTGAGCCACGAGAGGCTGGGAGAGGTACTTGACCCCGAGCCAATGGTGATACCACAGAATCTGCCCACAGGGTGGTTGCACATGCTCAGCAGAGTAAACGCTTGATGAGTGGTGTCGGTGCTATTACTCAGTATGATAAATGAGGAAAGTGGTAAGTGTGAAATGTTAGGTATCCCTGGAGAGGGAGCAGTGAATGGCCTCTGGAGAGAGCAGTGGAGGCTACAGTAGGCTTTACTGAGTAGAGAGATGATATTTAGCTGAGCTGTGATGATACTAACATGTAATTAGGAAGCACAAAATGTTTATTCTATGCAATATGAAACAATATGCATAGATTTGGTATATAATTTCTTAGTTTTTACTTTAGGAAAAAAGGCAGTGAGGAAAAGATCTATTAATCTCTCCATCCCTTTTATAAAAATTTGCTACTGAAACCAGCAATGCCTTGGATGTACAACCATCAACTCTGACTTTAATATGAATTATACCTAGGATTTGGAATACCTGCACGAGTTTGGGGTGCTCTTTAGAAAAGCACAATTATATCATAGAATACTGTGGCTCTACAATTTGAGACACTTTTGAATAGGAAAAATCTGCCTCCATAATTTAGGGAAACGAGAATACTCTTTCCACAGTCATCAAGTATAAAAAAACTTCACTGTCTGATTTACCTTTATCAAAGGTAAAATGATTACTGCCACACTTCATGGGTTATTTTGATCCTCAGTAGTTCCTAAACACAAAGTAAAATTCACATGAACTTTTATCTGGTTGGGTTTTCCAAAACAAAATACTATGACAATATGTATTGAACTGGCAGAAGTGCATGAGCTAAAGAAAAATTAAGTATGGAATGTTTACCAACTTTATTCTTTCCAATTGTACAACAGCCTCAGGTATTGAATTCTAGTTGGTTTCTTGTGTTTATCCATTATATCCATTATAAATCTTTTATTTAACACTCCTCAGGGCTGCATTTTGTGATGGAGATCACTTTGTCCAACTTCATCCATTTGTTTTTCAGAAGATTTCATTTCATTGTAATAACAACCATTATCATCCTCAGCAAGTTGAATATATACTTGCTGTTGAGAAGTAGAGAGATCTTTCTAGTTTTCATTTATAGTCTTAAGCTTTAACTGTGATGTACCATCCTTAGCTTCCTGGAAGCTTTCAGATATAAAAATGTTATAAGCTGAGCAAGGTCTTTCTGGTTTTTTCAAGCATTGGTAACTCTTTTTTATTATCATTTTCTTTTTAAAATATGTTTGCATGATTTCTTTTCCCATAGATACCCTCTGACTTGGAGTGAGTGAGCTGTTCTCGAATTCTATTTATCTCCTCTTTGTAAGCCTGCCAGTCTGCCTTGCTTTCTCCAAATCAGGAAGTTCCCTCCATAGCTCAGTGATTTTTTAAAAATCAGTTCTGAAATTTTCACATCTGAGTTCTGAGCTTTAAATATGGGTAATTGTTCTTTAGAAAATTGAATGTATGAAGTCATAGGTTTCTTTGGATAACTATTCAAGGTGGGTGAAAACTATCTCGGTACATATACAAAAATGAAAGGAGAGCGCAGTTGACTCCCACGGCGTGTGCAGACATCTGCTCCCAACTTTCCCAGGGCACTCAGCACACCCCACATGCCTTAGAGAAGCGCCACTGCACCTGCTGACAAGGCAGTGACCAGGCCCCAATCTCAGGCAGCCCTCTGGCCCAACAGAACAACCCTAACAGTGACAACCTGAACCCGCATGCGAGCCTCCCAAGTTTGCTATCATGCAAAACTTTCAATGATATACAGTTGTCTTTGAATGTCCTAGTCTTTAATGTTTGTCACATAAAAGAGGAAAAAAAGAAAAATTAAGAGGGGTGTGTAGGGAGGAAAGGGCACCAGTTCTTTAAATTCACTGGAAGTCATTTCACCTGGTGGGTGGGGGCTTGCAACAGTGGGGTGAGGTGTGACAAAAATTGTGGCCCACCTCTTTGTCTGCACCTCTATGATCAGAAGAAGCAATCAGAGCAGATCCCAGATATTTGGAGGACAGGATCCTTTTTGCCCACTCTGGCTCCTGCAAGCTGTGTGCAGGCTGCTCTGGGAATGCATGCACAGCTGCTGGCCATGTGGCCACGGATGGTGGATGGGCAGCTGCTACTGTGCTAAGAGCTGAAATTAACTAAAATTAATTGCAATTTACCATCCAGTCTTTCTCCTGGATATTGCAAGCCTTGAACAGACTCCAGAGTTCCAAAATAAAGTTGACCCTTGAACAATACAGGGGTTAGGGGCACCAACTCCCACCCCCCGTGCAATAAAAAATCCACATATAACTTTTGACTCCCCCAAAACTTAACTTCAGTCTTCCTCGGTATCTGCAGGGGATTGGTTTCAAGACCTCCGCCACACCCACGGATACCAAAGTCCACAGATGCTCAAGTCCCTTGTATAAAATGGCATAGAACAATGTGTACAGGTGGCCCTCTGCATTTGGGATTCCCAACCACAGATCAAAAATAGTGTTTGATCTGTGGCTGGTTGAATCCATAAATGCAAAGCCCAGGGATACAGAGGGCTCAACTGTATACTTATTGAAAAATATCTGCGTATAAATAGACTCCTGCAGTTGTTCAAGGGTCAACTGTAGTTACATTAGATAGATTCTGCCAGCATACTTGTTGTCTACAAGGTGCTTCCTACTATACTGTCTTCCCAGGCCCCTCTTGTGTTTAGTCTTAAAGGGTTGTTTGGTTCACTAGATGGAGTGAGTGGAGAGGGCATTCCAGGTGGGAACAGCATGTGCAAAGACTCAGACAGGAAGGGTGTGTGCAGGAGAAATGATGAGATGGGGCAAGGGCAAGAGGGAGAAGGGGAGGGAAAGTAAAGAGAGGGGGAGGCAAGGAGAATAGTCTTTGGCTTTTGTGGCAAGTAAATTCTCATGGCAGAATTCTTGCTGATGTGCAAGTTCAAAATTTTATTCAAAAGAGAATATGCAGTGATGGACCAAAGGCCCTGCAATTGAAGTGTTAAGTAAATTTCATTGGTTCGGCTTGTCTAAACACAGCTATGAAAAGACCTAAACAGAGCTTGAAAAGGAAGATGTTTTGAATTATAAATAAAAAAGGGTGGGGGGGGCAAAGTCAGAAGAATTTTTTGCTCTTTTCAGGGGAACTGTCTACTCCATGCTTTGGGAACAGTGCTTTCTACATTGCAGTTAACACAAGTAAGGGGTCCTGTGGTCCCAGCATCTCCTGGGCACAACAGCCTCTTAGGAGCCTCTGAGTCTTCTTCCTGCAGGCCACTGTCTTCCTCATCTCTGCTGCCGCCAGCCCTTCCCTCCAGTAACCACTCAACAGCCACAGACTGTTTATCCATAATCTAAACACCCAAGAGGATCAAGGAACCCCATGGAGTGGGGGTGGTATGAGAGTAGTTTGCATTCAATTTTATGAGCAATAAATAATAGGAAAACAGGCTCCTGTTGGGCATCTAGTTCAGCCACAGCCCCCAGGGCCGATGTAGCCCCACAACCAGCACCATCCGACTTGTCCCCATTTTGTGTGGCACTAGAGACTTTTCACAACAATATTTGTGAAATTATAACACACCATCTGCATCTTTAAAAAGCATTAAGGTTGCCCTGGCTGGTGTACTCAGTGGTTAGAGCCTCAGCCCTCGGACCCAAGGGTCACAGGTTCCAGCCACCTGCAGGAGGCAACCAATCTATGTGTCTATCTCTTATCAGTGTTTCTCTCTCTCTCTCCCTCTCTTCCACTCTCTAAAAAAAAAATCAATGAAAAACTTAAAAAAATAAAAATTAAAAAAACACTATGGTCTGTTCAGTGAGGGGCATATTTGAGGACATTTGGACCCTCTCCAAAGAATTCAGAACAACCGAGCATTCACTGGAATCTTCCTAAGAGCAAGTCTTTTGGACTTACTCTCCTGAACGTAATCTAAGAACTTGGAGCTACAGCAACACACTCCATCTTAATTTAGAGGGTTGTTCATTCACTTGACAATAATTTGTTTAGCATTTACTATGTGCCAGGCACTGCATTGGTTGTTGTGGTTCAACTTCATAGCCAATGGTCATAGCCAAGGGGTAGGAGCCTACGTGTACTCAGTTGAGCAGAATGGAAAGACTGCCCTGTGGGAAAAAACCCAGACAAGGGAGGCGGGGGGAGCAGGGAAGCTTTATAGTAAAAAAAAAAAAAAGCCCAAGGACAGCCCAGCCAGTATGGCTCAGCAGGTGAGCATCGGCCTAGGATCAAGGAGATAACGGTTCGATGCCAGGTCAGGGCACATGCCCGGGTTGCGGGCTCCATCCCCAGTTGGGGTCCTGCAGGAGGCAGCCAATCAATGACTCTCTCATCACTGATGTTTCTCTCTCTCTCCCTCTCCCTTCCTCTCTCTGAAATCAATAGATATATTAAAAAAAAAAAAAAAAAGGAGTGGAGAGGATTCAGGGCTGCTCTGATAGGAGATTATTGGCAACGGAAAGCTGGAAACAGATGATTTGAAGAAGGCATCTTTATGTGATGGGTTTGAGGAGCTTACTTGGCTTTCTCTGGCAAGTCCTGAGTTAGAAATGGGAGCAAAGACTAGGAAAGCTGACTGTCATTGACCAAGTCCCCACCGTCTGGGCTGATTACTGCAGAGGTTGTGGTTTTGCTTCCCAAGCTGGTTGCTGCAGAGATCGTGGGTGAGAATTCAGTTGTCATGTATAATCTGGCCATTGCCTATTTATATATTCAGTCTCTCAGTACACACACATCCCTGGTTTTCATAGTCATTTTTTAGACTCTTGGATACCTTTACCAAACAGGACACACACTAGAGGCAAAACTGGGTTAAGAAGTGAAGAGGTGAGTTTGGCAGAAAGCTAACATTTAATAAGCCCATACCAAAGCTGGGAGACCGTCTCGGACCGTCTAGGACTTCAGACTTCCATTATAGCCCATCCTCGATTCAACTCATTCCGTTCATTCAACAGATATTTTCATTTGTTGTTGTGTTCACGTTGTCTTCGTTTCCTCTTAGTTCTTCCCCCAGCGACCATCATCTGCTCTCATGTTTTAGCCTGGTCTTCCTCCCTCCAGTTTCTGAATTCTCTTAAATGGGTTGTAACGGGTTGAATGGTGGCCCCTCCAGAAAGTTTATGTCCACATCCTAATCCCTGGAATCTATGAATGTGACCTTATTTGGTAAAAGGGTCTTTGCAGATGTAATTAAGGATCTTAAGATGAGGAGATCATTCTCAATTATCCGGGTGGGCCCTAAATCCCAATGAAGTGTCTTTATAGGAGTGAGTCAGAGGGGGACCACACAGACACAGAGAAAGCGATGTGAAGACAGAGGCAGACATTGGAGCGACACAGCCACAGACCAGGGAACACCAAGGACTGCTAGAGTCTCCTGAAGCTCGGATGGAGGCATGAAACGGGTTCTCCCCCAGAGCCTCCGGCGGGAGCACGGACCTGCTGACACCTTGATTTAGGACTTCTGGCCTCCACAACTGTGAGAGAATAAATTTCTGTTGTTTTAAGCCTCCAAGTTTGTGGTAATTTATTATGGAAGCCACAGGAAGCAAATACAATCTTCCATAGGAGGAAATTACTTTTGGTCGGGTCAAATAATTGTGTGACTTTTGAGTGCTATGTTTATATAAACATTGTCAAAATCACCTAAATTATTTTCCCAAAAGAAACAAACCCCAGATCCTCACTAGGAACATTGATAATTTCTATTTTTTTTAATATTCTCTTCCATTTATTATATTTATGAATTCGTATTATAAAACTAGTATTTGCAACTCTCCATGTCCATTTAACTTTAAAATGGAGACATTGTCCCATGTGGCTTCATTGTCTTCAACATTGTATTCACGCTTATATTTCATGGAGTGGAGCTGCAATCATTCCTCTATTGTTAGGTATCTAGGCTATTTCCAAACCTTTTGTTACAGACAATGTTGCAATGAAAAATAACAGCAATAATAACCCCATTTGTGGTGCGCCTATGACAGCCCACACTCAGACACTTCACTTTACATGGTTTTATTTAAGTCTCTCAATCAGTAATTCTTTGAAGCAGAAAAGAGTGTGTTTGAAGGAGACTAGGGATATTACAGATAATGAAAATGGGGCTCTGAGGGGTAAATCGACATGCCTGCCTGGATTGCAGTTTGATCTGTCCGACTCCAAAACCTAGGCTTTGTCATTAAGCCATACTGCCTCCCAAAAGTTAGTACAAATAAATTTTTTTTTTTTAACAAATAAAATTTTTAAGTTGCACCATATCTTCAAATTATGTCCCCAGGAGTGAGATGAAAAAGTCAGGGGTAAAATGCCTATCGTGTCCTAAAAACGTAGCATCATACCACCTGGGCTGGTTATTTTCCATTGTACCATCCCGACTGCATCCACTCTCTGTCCTCCTCGGCCTGAGATCTGAAAGTACAAGAGAGAATTGCCAGGCAGGATGCAGACCTCTCTGAGCCCCTGTCCAGTCCTCCAGCCGTGACTTCTGTGTGAGGAGTGGGCTGGGCTTCCGTGGACCCTGACCTCTTTCCCCAGGTGGATGCCTCATCTAGGGAAGGGCGCCCTCTCCCAGGAATTTGGGATTGGGACCCAGAGACCACTATTCCTCATGATGATGCTGTAGTGGAGAGTTCAGGTTCCACTGGGTCTGGAACCAATGGTCCACCAGGGCATGCTGGAGAAAATAACCTGGTTTGTACAGAAAGAGAGAGAAAACTGAAGGGGACACACAGAGAGAAACTTGTGAGAGAGCAGATGGCTCTAGAAGATGGAGAGCTCCTCACTTTTCAGTTCTTGGTTCTAGACCCTTGTGAAGCCCAAGCGGCCTTGTCCTCAGGGTCTCTGACGGATCTCCATTTCCCCTCTCATAAGTCCCCCACTTTTGTTTGATCTAGTTTAAGCATATTTCTGTTTAAGCCAATTTTCTCTGGTGAAGACTCCTTTGCCACATGGCACAGAGGTTCAACTTGGCCTCCTGGGGAGAGCCCCAAGCAAGGACCCCAGGACAGGTGAGCAGGTGTGAGATCTGAGCAGCTTCTGTTACAGGAGCCCTGCAGTGCTCACACCTAGGAGGTGCAGGGACACCTGGTCATCACGGTGCTCTCTGGTCTTAAGGGGCCGGTGCTTGGGCAGCGACCTGCTCAGGTCCAGGCCTACTGTCCGGGCGGTGGGAGGGAGTGGGGAGGCTGCTTGTAAAAAGGGCCCAGGGGCATGTACCAAAGGCCCAAACACTGTACACACTCTTATCTACAGGTCATAATCAGTCATGTTTTCAAAGATGTTACTCACAAGGTTATTCCAGCGTTATATAGAATAGCAAAAAATTAGAAGTAAGCCAACTAAATTGATGAAAATAGCACAAGTGGATCACTGATCATTTCTAAGGGGAAAAGTAACTTTCTTGGCAAGTGACTTACATTCACATATATCTTGTATTTGAATTTTATGTATCAATATTTCTCACCTGGACTTGAGCTACTCAAGAGCAGGGAACCACCATATGCCCACATAGTAGGTCCTCGTCTTTATGCTAATTAATTAACCAATTACTTTATTTATAGACACTGGGGGTATTACTGACTGATGATAATGCCTTTATTTCTAAATTCTTTCAATATTTCTTATGCTTAAGCTACATGCCAGGCATTGTGCTAGGTACTGGGGATACAGCAGGGAACAAATGTTACAAAATGTAACCCTACCTACCCCCCCCAAAAAAAACTATAAAATCTTACGGAAAGTTGGGGCCCATAGATTTGTCTATTTTTAAAAAAAGAAAGGGAGGCAGGAAGGGAAGACTGTGTTGCAATACAGTGGGATAAGTGCAGATTAGGACTCAGAAGGCTTGGGCTTATTTTGAGCTTTCTAGCTGTATGCCCATGGGAAAGGCACTTGACCTCTCTGTGCCTCAATTTCCTCATCTGTAAAATAGGGATAATAAAAAGATCTAGTAAAATTATCATGAGGATGAAACTAACTCAGATGTAAAGTGTTTAGAATAATGTCTGGCACATGTTGAATGCCTAGTAAAGGTTAGCTATTTATTGTTATTGCTGATATTAACAACCCAAGTCGGTCACATAACAGCTCCGCTTCAGTTTCCTCCCCTGTAAAACAGGGTAATAGTAACATCTCCCTCATGGGTAAAGTTCAAGTGAGATGAAGTAAGTGAAAGCACTGTACGAACTGGGGCTTCAGGCTTGTGACTCAAAGCCTTTAGCGGCCAGTGGCGCAGGGAACCCAGGGAGATGAGGGGGGATGAGGGGGAAGGTGGTAGAGAGTCACGGGGACTGAGCGGAGTGAGAAGCCAGCACTTAGCTCCAGCGATTGCGGTCACACAGATGTTTTCAATGAAGCCACAAATCCAGGCTTTTATGTATGATCTCTAGTTTTTAAATGTTGGCAATTGAGTCAGATTCTTATAAAACACTTTGAGAGCCAATCAACATAAGGGTTCAGGTCGCCAATCTGTGTCTTGTTACAAACTTTTACAACTATTACTTAATAAACCAAGCGGGGGGGAAACGATGAAAACAGCTGATGCAATAACAAAACTGAAAAGCCAAGAAGTAACTAACAGTAATTGGGTGCTATGTATTGTGTACATTATAGTGTTTAATTCTCTCAGCAATCCCAAGAGATAGGCGTTAGCATCCCCATTCTACAGATGAGGAAACTAAGGCCCAGAGATGCCTAAGGTCACAAAACTGGTGAGTAGCTGAACGGTGGATGCCATGTCTCGCTGACTCCCAGACCCAACTTCTCTTCACTCTGATGGTGTGGAAAGATTGCAGCATGGTCTCAGCTGTGCCCACAAGCCCCTGGATTCACTGCAGAACTAAAATGCCAAACAATGGGCAGAGGGCCCAGTGTTCAGACTTGTCGCCCTGCCATGCTCCACAAGTGTGGAAACCTACATGAAGGCCATTAGTGTCAATGCCTGATTTAGTCCTTGCTTAAAAGAGGGTCTTGGGCATTAGGGTATCTTTTCAGTAAGGCTTCCAAATCTGGAATAAGCAGCCTAAAGAGAAAGGAGAGAGAGGCCACCAGAGGCTCCAAATCAAAAAGGGTCTCGGAACCAGTTCCAAAAGCAGTGTACAAAAATGCAGCACTTATGTTAATAATCCAAACCATAAGTCTCTACATTGCTGTGGTTTAGAACTGTGGCTCCCATCATCCTCAACCCATACGGGGTCCCACCGCCCCCAAACAATTACATCAAAAGTGGGGATTCGATGGGGGCACCGGTTAGTTTTAAAAGCTCCCCAGATGATGAACTAACAATCACTGATCTACTGTATACTAGGAGAATTCAGCAGGTACTTTATTTAATCAACAGCTATTTCTTGAGCACCTACTATATGTCAGATGCAATATTAGTGTTGGAAATACAGCAGGCAATAAAAAGGCAATGTCCTTACCCTAGTCTAGTGGGGCAAGAAAGAAAAACAAATAAAATAAATAACATCATTTTAGGTATAACAGTTGTTATCAAGAAAAATAAAACCGTTTAATGGGATAAAGAGTGCTGGAGGAACAAGTTATTTAATTGAACACTTACTTGTTTGTTTTAGATTAAGATTTGTTTTTTAGTACATGCACATGTTTTTCAAAAATCAAAATGATAAAAAAGATATATTCTGAGACGACCTGATCCAGTCACTGACCCTATCTATCCCATTTTCTGACCCAGTAGGTCTCAAAATATGATCCCCTGTCTGGCAGCCTGGGAACTTGTTAGAAATGTAGAGTTTCAGGCTCCATCCCAGACCTACAAAGTCAGAAGCTCTGGGAGTGGGAGCCAGTGATCTGTGTTTTAACAAGCCCTCCGGGTGATTCTGGACCATGCTGAAGTCTCAGAACCACCGCTCCAGTCTAATAAACATTTCTCTTCATTTCTTATGTATCGTTCCGGTGTCTCTTTGTAAATACCAATAACACCAATATTCATTCTTCTTTTCTCCCTTCTTTCACAAACACTATCCTGCACCTTAGTTTTATTACTTAATATATGTTAGAGGTCTTTCCATATAGGTAAAAAGTTTATTATTTTTTATACATTCCTATCACTTCATTGCGTAGATATACCAGAGAATACTTAACCTACTCCCACCCAATGATTGTAGGTTATTTTTATCTTTTGCTATTCCTATTTGTTATCACCACAGTTAATGACTTTGTGCATGTGTCATTTCACATTGATGCAACTCAGAGGATGAATTCCTAGACGTGGGATGTAGGATCAAAGGGTAAATGAACTTGGACATTTCAAAGACAGTGTTTGCTGCTCACAGAGCTTTTTGCTTTCTCATCTGCAGTGAATGAGAATATTTTGCTTCGCCACAAACTCATCAACAGAATGTATCAGATTTTTGCCATTCTGTTAGGTAAAAAATTGTAGCCTAGTGTAGTTTCTATATTTCTCTTATTTTGAATGAAGTTGATCACCTTTGCATGTATTTAAGAGCCATCTGTATTTAACTGTGAACTAGCCATTCTTGTCTTTGCCCATCTTTTTTCCCTCTATGTCTAGAAGCTTTTTATATACTAGGGGGATTAATCCTTTGTGATATGAGTTGAAATAATTTTTCCCAGTTTGTTCCTTGCCTTTATTGAGTTGTTTTGTTTTACTTTCATTTTTAATTCTTAAAGTTGTTTTCTACATAAAATTTTGTTCTTGAAAATCTGAACTTAGTAACTCATCCAAAATTAATTGCAAAGCTCACCAGGGCTTATCAGTGACCAAGTCCTGACGAAGGCAGAGGAGACCAAAAAAAAGTTAGTTTTTGTCTGCAATATTTGTATACCAGCATTTATGTAGTATCTACCATGTGTCAGGAGCAAAGCATTTTATTTATTTATTTATTGAGCCTGTACATTTTTTAACAATTTTTTATTATGAATATATGTCACTATATATAATTATGTGTTAAATATTTTTCCATTGAGGGGGAAAGGAATATAAAATACAGTAGAGTGTATAACTTTTTATCCCCCAAAGAACAAATTTTTGTAGAACCAAATACGGATTCACACGTGAAATTCTGGGATGCAGCCCATTTGTAGCTTCAACAGTGGTTTGGTGCATTTTATGTCTGCAGCTCAGTGTTCTGATGGTCTCTAGTTGCCTGGTACCTGACCCTGGGATGATTTAGGGCAGGGGAAATGCTGGCTTGGTGTGTGTGTGAGTTAGATTCAGAGGTGGTGAAGGGAGTATAGACTCAAGATTGGCTGGTTTGCATGAGAAAGGTGTGCTCCTGAGCAGGTTGTTATTGCCTTTAGAAATTAGCTAGCCATGGGGGGGGGGGGGGGGGCGGTCTCTCCCTGAGTCTGTAAAGCTGCTGATGCCAGAGCATCAAGAAAACAGGAAAATTGAGTTCATTTAATTGGCCCTGTGATGAACGGATGCCAAACAGAGAAATACAGAACCTAAGAAAACACAGAACATGTGTTTTTCATTTGTAATGCTATCTAATGCTCATATTGTCCTCTGAACAAGGAACTGTTATTAGCCCCACTAGTTACTGATGAGGAAACTGGGCTCCTGAGCACGTAAGTGACTAGCCCAATGTCATCCAGCTGGGAGGGTGGTGGAGCAGGATTTACACCTAGGTTCCTGTCTCTCCTGGGCCCATGTGCCACCTTGATGTCCCACTATACCAAGTACCAGGGTTCAGAGTGGAATGAGAGGAAAAGTGACCACACCTCCCTCCCGCCCCCACCTGCTCTCCTGGCTGCTCCATATAGATTGAAAATGTTTCCCTACAGAAGTCAGGTTCTCTGTTTTTGCCTTCAAATGGGAAATTAAGAAGTGCTGGGGTTCAAATCCTGGCTCTTCTACTTCTAACTAAGTGTACACTGGAAAGTCAATTTATTTCCGCTTAAGTGTTCTCATTTGTAAAATAATGGTTCTCATTTGTAAAATAATAATATCTTCCTCATGGGGTTGTTGTATAGATCGGATAAAATCATGTATTGCCAAAGACTCAGCAGAGAATAGGTGACGAATAGTAGGTTTTCTCTTGGTGTGCTGGTTGAGACCAAAGCCTTCATTCAGAGTGGAGGTGATTATTTCTCTAAGGGTGCGATATCTCCTCTCCTAGCCCTCCCCTTGCCCCGCAAAAAAAATTCAGCATCAAGCAGGGGGAAGGAGGAGGCGCCCTCTCCTTAGCTGTGTAGGGGATGATGTCTGGGTAGGGAGAAAGTCTCATCCCCACTTACCTGACTGGTCTGACTGCCTTGGAGTCTATGAAAACATGGCTGGATATGCCTTTTCTCAGGTCTGACTGCAGGAGAAGCTGGCAATGGCATCAGTTTCTGTGCTTTGCATTCTATAAATGTGAAGAAGAAATCTCGAACTGTAGAAAAGAAATCTAGAACCCAAAACGTTTCGCATTCCTCTAGTACATACATCTACTTCTATTTGCAAACTGAAGTTTCCTGCATCTGCCTGGCTTTGAAAGGCAGAGCTTCTTTCTCTGTCATATTTTTTGCTTCCTTATATCAAACAGCAAGTGATCTGAACAACCTGTTAAAAGTGTTAGTGTGCTCTGGCATCCCATGGAGAGGCTGCTGACTACTCGGTGAAGATGTCCTCAGATTAATGAAAGGAAACGAGCCTGTGGGGTGAGGGGGAGGGGAGAAAGGTGCTGTGCAAACCTCCCAAGTATATGGCCCATGGACTTTCTCCCTGAAAGATATCACCATCGGACAAAATAGGCAAAAAATATGTATATAGTGCTAGTGATAAAGAGGGTCACTACCTAATGATAAAATAATCAAGTCACAAAGAAGCTTGTATAAAACTTAATAATACAGCCTTAAAATATATGTTACAAATGGAAAGAATGACAGGAAGAAAAAGACAAATCCACTATCTTATCAGTAGCTTTTAACATACTTCAATCCGTCATTGATAGAAGACACAAAAATGATAGAATACAGATATAGAAGATTTGAACTACCGTGTTCTCAAACTTGATTTAATGGATGTATCACAACACTGCATCCATCATCTGCAGAATAAGCATCCTTTCCAAGCATATGTGGACTGTTTATGAAAATCGAACATTTACTGGGTCATAAAGCAAACCTCCACTAACCTCAAAAGATTGCTATCACATGTCCTCATGCTCTGTCCACGATAGGGTTATTAGAAATCAATAATAAAATTTTTCAACAAACAATGCTAAAACAGTTGGATAGCAACATGCAAAGATGAATTTAGACCCTTAATTCATACCACACACAAAAATTAATTCAAAATGGGTCATAGACAAAAATTAAGAGCCAAAGCTATAAAACTTTTAGAAGGAAACATAGGAGAAAAATCTTCTTAACTTTGGATTAGGCAAAGTGTTCTCAGATATTACACTAAAAGCATGATCCATAAGGGAAAAAATTGCTAAATTGAACTCAATTTAAATTTTTTTACTTTAAAACACAGTTAAGAAAATGAAAAGATAACCCACAAACTGGGAGAAAATATTTGCAAATCATAATTTTAATAAAGGCCTATAATATATAGAAGTTTTACAACTCAAGGAGACAAACAACCCAATTTTTTTAATAGGCAAAAGATTTGAATAGTCATTTCACCAAAGAAGATGCAGTAATCTCCCTTTGTCTACCGTTTCACTTTCTGCGGTTTCAGTTATTTATGGTCAACCTCGGTTTGAAAATATTAAATGGAAAATCCCAGAAATAAACAATCCATAAATTTTAAGTTGCATGCCATTCTGAGTAGCATGATGCAATCTCCTGCTGTCCTGCTCTGTCCCGCCTGGCATGCAAATCATTTCTTTGTCTAGCATATCCAGGCTTATACACCACTTGTCCTTTAGTCACTCCATAGCCATCTAGGTTATCAGATCAGCAGTCGTGGTATCACAGTGCTTGAGTTCAAGTAACCCTTTTTTACTGAATAATGGCCCCAAAGCACAAGAGTAGAGATGCCCAATTCAGATACACCAAAGAGAAGTTGTCAAGTGCTTCCTTTAAGTGAAAAGGTGAAAGTTATTAACTTAGTAAAGAAAGACAAAAATTGTATGCTGAGCTCGCTAAGATCTATGGTAAGAACAAAACTTCTATCTATGCAATTGCCTAATTTATAAATTGAACTTTATCATAGATATGTACGTATAGGAAAACACATGGTATATGTAGGATTAGGCTCTATCCATGGTTTCAGGGACCCACTGGGAGCCTTGGAATGTATTCTCTGCAGATAAGGGGGAACTACTGTATATGAATAACTAATAAGAACATTGAAAGATGTTCGACATCACCAGTCATTAGGAGAATGCTAATTAAAACCACAAGGAGATGCCACTTCATACTCACTAGGTTGGCTTTAATAAAAAAGGCAAACAATAACTAAGAAAAGATGTAAAGTAATTGGAATCCTCGTACATTGCTGTCAGGAATGTAAAATGATGTATCCACTTTGGAAAACAGCTTGGCAGTTTCTTAAAAAGTTAAACATAAATTTATGTTTAACGACTTAGTCATTTGACTCACAGATATCTACTCAATATAAATGAAAACATGTGTCCACAGAAAGACTTGTACATGAAAGTTCATAGCAATATTATTCATAAAAGTCAAAAAATGGAACCAATACAGATGTCTATTAACTGGTGAGTGGGAAAAACAAAATGCGGTACATTTGTCCAACGTAACACCCTTCAATCAGTTGGAGGAACAAACTACCACTACATGCTACAAACACGTATGAACGTCAAAAACATTATGCTAAGTGAAAAAAGTCAAATAAAAAACAAGACCAGAGAGAAACAAGATGGCGGCGTAGGTAACAGATGCACCCACCGCCTCCCGCAAACACATCAGAATCACAACTAAAACACAGAACCACCATCACTCAGAGCCTCCTGACATCTGGCTGAACAGAAGCCCTACAGCCAGGGAGCTGAAGGAGCACCGAGGCCGGTAGGAGGGGCGGAGACGCGGGCGGTGGCCCACACCCGGTGCTGCGGGTTAAACCCTGGAGGGAATCTCGGCAGTGGAGGTTTCCGGAGGAGTGAGGGGTCCCAGCCCCACAGCAGGCCCCCAGCCCAGGGCTCCAGGGTCGGGAAGAGACGTCCCCACAACTCCAGGCTGTGAAACCAGCGGGGACTGTCGCTGAGGGTCGCGGAGGCTGCGGGAGCCCCAGCAGCTCCTCTAAAGGGCCCGGCGCGGACTCACTCGGACGCTCCCTCTGAGCCCAGCGCCGGGAGCAGCCTGAAAGGACCTGGGACACTCGGGGAGGAACTAACCTGCCTGGAATCTGGGTAACAGGTGGAGGGGCAGCTTCCTCCCAGGCAGAGGAGCTGGCGGAGGCCATGGCTCCTGTGGCGAGTCCTCCCCGCACACAGCCGGCAGGCAGGCGCCATGTTTGAATCGCCAGCACCTGACTCCCACCTTTGGCCCCGCCCCGTGATTCCCGGAGGCCCCGCCCTCCCCACCTGCAGCTCATCCAGGCCATTTCCAGGGGCTTTTCTGTGCAAATGGCCTCTCGAGCCTCATGCTTAGGACTTTTCCTAAAATCTCCCAAACAAGCAGCAGCGGGCCCCATACGGCTTGATAAGCAGCCCCAGGCCTGGCACTAGCGGCAGCTGCACTGGCTCATAGCTTGGCCTCTCTTGGACAACACCAAGCCCAGCACAAGTAGCAGCCAACTACGGTTTGCTGTCTAGCTCATGCTGGGTGGCCCTGGGCAAGGCACTGGCACAGGCTGACTTTGCACCTCCCAGGAGGCCCCAGAGACAGTGTACCTGGTGGTCAGACTCGACCACGCTGGATTACAGCCCTACCACATCCACAAGTGACACTCAAGAGGCGCACTTGGTGAACACCAAAGCCCCACTGAAGTAAATCCTGCTCCATAGGGGTGTCTCCAGCACAGCAGCTCTCTGGCTGTAGCTGCAGCTGGTCCTCACAGCTGATTGGTCTGGGGGTCAGTTCCTCCCAGTGATGCCAACAGCAACCAAGGCTCAACTACAACAGGAGAGTGCACACAGCCCACACAGGGGAGCATCTAGAAGGCCCAGCTCAGGTGACTGGGGAGGTTGAGCCACTGGACCCTACAGGGCACCTACTACACAAAGCCACTGTATAAATTCCAGGAGACATAGCAGCTCTACCTAATACATAGAAACAAACACCAGGAAGCAGCCAAAATGTGGAGGCAAAGAAACATGTCACAAAGGAAAGAACAGAAGAAATCTCTAGAAAAGGAACTAAATGAAATAGATCCAAGCAAGCTAACAGATACAGAGTTCAGAATAATGGTTATAAGGATGCTCAAGGATATTAGTAAGAGTATGATGAAAATAATTGAGAAAATCAATGACATATTAAAGTACCAATTTGAAATGAAGGCTACACGAACTGAAATGAAGAATAATTTACATGGAACCAACAGTAGAGTAGAGGACACTGAGAATCAAATCAGCAATTTGGAACATGAGGAAACATAAAACACCCAACCAGAAGAGCAAAAAGAAAAAAGAATCCAGAAATATGAAAATAGTATAAGGAGTCTCTGGGACAACTTCCAGGGGCCCAACATTCATATTATTGGGGTACCAGAAGGGGAAGAAAGAGACCAAGAAATTGAAAACCTATTTGAAAAAATAACTAAAGAAAAATTCCCCTACTTGGGGAAAGAAATAGACTTACAAGTCCAGGAAGCACAGAGGGTCCCAAACAAGAGGAACCCAAAGAGGCCCACAGCAAGACACACCATAATTAAAATGCCAAAGGTTAAAGACAAAGAGAGAATCTTAAAAGCAGCAAGAGAAAAGCAGTTAGTTACCTACAAGGGAGCACCCATACAACTGTCAGCTGATTTCTCAACAGAAACTTTGCAGGCCAGAAGGGAGTGGCAAGATATATTCAAAGTGATGAAAAACATGGAACTACAACCAAGATTGCTCTTCCTAGCAAAGCTATCATTTAGAATTGAAGGTCAAATAAAGAGCTTCACAGATAAGAAAAAGCTAAAGAAGTTCATCACCACCAGACCAGCACTACAGGAAAAGTTTAAGGGTCTTCTTTAAGAAGAAGCTAATGAACAAAAGAATCTGATGAACTAAATAGATCCAGAGACATTGATGCATGTAACAGATGATCATATTTCAGAGGAAAGAGGGAAGGGGGGTGGAGGGTGGGAAGAGATTAACCAAAGAAGTTGTATGCATATATGCATAACCCATGGACACAGTTAATAACAGGGTGAAGGCCTGTGGAGGGGGTGGGAGCGAAGTGGAGAGGGTCAATTGGTGGGTGGGGTGAATGGGACACCTGTAATACTCTCAACAATAAAGATATATTTAAAAAAGAAAAAAAAGATCACATGTTGTAGATTCCGTTTATAGAAAATGTCTAGAAACAGCAAGTCCATGGGAACGGCAGAGTCTATGGAGGTTGGTGTTTGCCTGGGAATGGGTGGGAATGGGGATTGACTAAACATTGGCCTGCAGGGTCTCTTTGGGAACATGAAAATGTTCTAAAATTGAATTGTGGTGAGGATCACAAAACTCAATGAATTTACTAAAAACCGTTGAATTGTATGCTTAAAATGGGTGAATCATATGGTATGTAAATTATACTAAAAAAAAAGCTTTTTAAAAAATAACAAGATAAATAGGAAAACTTTATGATAGGGAGTTAGAAACATACTTTTTTTTCTTTTTTAATATATCTTTATTGATTTCAGAGAGAGGAAGGGAGAGGGAAGAGAAATAGAAACATGAATGATGAGAGAGCCATTGATCGGCTGCCTCCTGCACGCCCCCACCTGGGGATCGAGCCCGCAACCAGGGCATGTGCCCTGACCGGGAATCGAACCGCAAACTCCTGGATCCTAAGTCGACACTCAACTGCTGAGCCACGTCTGGCTGGGCCATACATATTTTAAAAAGCAAAAACCCTTTTACCAAACTAAAAATAAAAGAGAACAACTTAATCCCATAAAAAGTATGTACACAAAAATAAACCCATAACAATAACAATACTTAATGGTAAAATGTTGAGAGTATTTCTCTTTAAGATCAGGAATTAGATATGGATGCCTCAAATCATGATTTTATGTTCAACTTTATACTACAGATCTTAACCATGGCATTGGGGGGAGGCAGGGATATAAAATGTGTAAGGGCTGAAATGGAAGAAGCAAAGCTATCATTGTTTGCTGACAATATGCTTGTGTACACAGAACACCTCAAAAGTTTAAGGGAATTTAGGAAGCCAACAGGATACAAGATCCAGGTACAAAAATCACTCCGTGTTTCCTCCACGTGGAGCAGAGCAGTGGCAGAAATGCTCCATTTCTCCATTAGAGAAATAATAAGGTAGCACAAATATCCCCGCCAAAATGTAAGCTCTACAAGAGCAGAGATTGCCTACTTCTGTTTACTGCTGTATTCCCAGAATATGCCTGGTGCAGAGTAAAAATCATAATAATAGGGACATGTGAATAGTGATCAGACACCTATACCAAGTGCTTCACACACGTCGTCCATTTAATCCTCTAACAACCCTATATGGTAGGACATTATTATTCCCATATTTCACATGAGAAAACTGAGACAGTGGGTGAGTTGTTTAAATTCACACAGATAGTTGGTCTAGGAGCCAGGATTCAAACACAAGTCATCTGGTTTCAGAGTCTGTGCTCTTAATCGCTGTCCTACCCACCTCTTACTGAACAGTGTTAAATGAAGAAGGAATGAATGAAGCAGGCTCACAAAAGGGAGAGCTGCTGAGAGAAAACTATGTTAATGGTTGAGCTCCTAGTTCAGATGGTCTTTGCAGCTCAGTCCCAGTCTTGTCCCTGAGTTCTGTGAAAGCGTCACCAACCAGTCTTGTAAACAGGACTTGTTTCATGGACATCAGAAGGGTCCCTTGATTGATTTAATGCTGTGCTTTCGCCATCTCTAAATTCTTATTAATTTTCTCTTTGAACTTGCATTTTATAAGCAAAGTTTGACAAGACAATGGGGTATGCATGTGAGCAAACAAGATACATGCAATAGAAATGTCCCGCACTGGTCCTCGCCACTCCATTTGCATATAGTATATGCGATGCCCCACGAACTCAGAATTCAGGCAAGCTGCAGAGTCCTGGGAGTTCAGCAAGACTCAAAGGCGGTACAAGGAAAGCATGTTATGTCTGCAACTGAGTAACCAGGGGTGCTGACAGCCACGAGAAACCACACTTTCCTCGAACCAGAAATGGTTCAAACACAGAAAAGAGACAATGGAATTCTAGGAAACACAAATGGCCCAGGAATCTTAGAACATCCTTTCTTACTGGTGTAACTTTTCTGTATTAGCCAACCACTTACACTGACAATGATATCGAAGACAAAGGAAAGACAGGGCTATCCATAGTTTCTTTTCTTTTCAGTCCTTCCTTACTCACCAGTAAGCCAAAGGCAGAGAATGTACTCGTAGGATGCATATGTACCAAGAAGTGAAATAAAAACAGTTGAATTATTTCGGGGCAGCATTTCCACTGTTCTGGTAAAGAACAAAATACATACAAATGCATGAGCTACTAAACACAACTTGTGTGATTTTGGTGGCTCTGCATACAAGTTAAATGCTTATACATTTGCATTTAAAACTGACATTAAAAATATAAAGATGACTGGGAAAATTCATACTAGTAATTGAAAATTTTTATTTTTTATTTACTTAATGACATCAAGTAGCAAATAAAAACATACCATAATAAATTGAGAAAAAGACTGGAAGAAAGAAAAAAACTTCACATTTTAGTACCTTTAATGCACTTTTTAAAAAAATTTATTGATTTTTTTTTTAGAAGAGGGGACTGTGGGAAGAGAGACAGAGAGAGAGACAGAGACAGAGAGAGACAGAGAGAGAAAAACACCATTTTGCATTCTTTATGCATTCTTTAAACACCTTCTTTATGCATTCATTGGTTGCTTCTTATATGTGCCCTGACTGGGGATCCAAGCCAAAACCTTGGTGTATCCGGATGACGCTCTAACCAACTGAGCTACCCAGCCTGGCTTTTCCTGCTTTTTGAACAAAAATCCCCACATTCATTTTGCTCTGGGCCCCACAAATTATAGTCAGCCTTGCTTATAAATTCCCTATGTACCTAAACCAGCTTGATTTACTTTCCTGTTATTTGCTAACAAGAGTCCTAACTTATTTGAAAATGTAATTTGAACTTGCTGGGGATTTCCACTTTATACTTTGCTCCGACTATTATATTCAAATGAGTGGAAGTGTGATGCAATGTAAGGAACACAGGCTTTTATAGGTGCAGAAAGAGTCTCAGGAAAGGTCTCTAGTTTGGACAAAGTCACATAGATCCCAAGGAAAAGATCTGAGATTTAAATCTGGCTCATTGACTCTAGAAAGTCTGCTAGAACATTCTGAAAATGTCCCATCACTGCACTGTTCAATATGGTAGCCACTAGGCATGTGTGGCTATTGAGCTCTTGAAATGTGGCTAGTGCAGCAAAAGAACTACATTTTAAACATTTTATTTTCATTCATTTTCATTTAAACAGTGTGACTAGTGCTGACGTATTGGATGCACAAATCCAGAACTTGTGCCCTGCTTTGCACCCTGGACACTTGGCTGCTGCCGAGAGTGCCTGTGGAGGGGCTGAATCACTCACTGGCTCCCTCCAGCATGTGGCTTTTCAACAGAGTCTGGCACATACTAGGTGCTCAACAAACAGCAGCTCAGTAGTTTCATGGGTGCCCAGGCCCAGTTTCAATAGCTTAAAAATCTAGACAAGAGGGGCAGGAAAAGGAAGAAGGAAGGTGACATGAGAGCCCACCACAAGAGCTACCTTATCCCATCCTCTGAGACCAATGTGGGAGAGAGCCCGCCTCAGTGGAGGTCAGGACAGCCCCTTGGTGACTAAGGCTCAAAGGAATCCACACCCGCGGCCGTTGTCCACAGAAAACCTTCCCGTAAGGGCCCAGCCTATAGTGAGCTTAGGAGACATGTCGGGAGGATATCAAGGCGCCTCTGGTATGTGTCAGAAAAGCAGCCAAGGAACTCAGAGCTGTCATCACCATAAGCCCAGCTGGGAGCTCAGACAGCTTGACCTAAACTCCTTTTGATGCTCAGTGGAAGGGGTGAGGCCCCAGGCCTCTGCCGCTCCAGCCCACGGACCCATTGCAGGTTCCCAGACCAGTGCTAGCGCCTCCAGCCTGGGCCCCTCTTTCAGAATAAGCTTTCCTCTCACCTCCCCCTTGAGCAGCACCCTCTGCTCTGGGTGAACTCCTGGCTTATCCAGGTCTCCGACGGCATGGCCCCTCCTCTGGAAAGCCTTCTTCCACCCTCCTCCCGGGCTGAGCCCTGGAGAGTCATTCATCACTGGCAGAGAAATGGACCCTGCTCTCTCCCCCCGCACAGCCTGCAACAGCTTGGCTGCAAACTCACTTCTGCAGAGTGGGGCGGCTGCACCTGCGAGCTGTGATTTGGGGCTCACTTTCAACAACGCTCTTTCTCTTCTCTGCCTACAGCATCTTATTCTGTGCAGCGCAAGTCTCCCAAGGAGCGCCTCTGGGCCTCCTGCTTCCCATCAGTTTCAGCTGCTCTGGAGGGCAACTCCTTGATCCTTGGGGTGCTCCCCAGGTCCCCCCAATATAACCTCCAACTTTGAGGATGACCCATCAAGGTGTTTTCAGATGACATGGGAACAGACAGAGGCTTAAATTGGTTCTCATAGATTTTTATTTTCCTATCAGAGCCATTTACAAGGGAACTGAGGTTTGTCCCCAGGTGGCATTGCTGAAGGGGCTGAGTTGGAGGAGAAGGGGGGTTGCTGTGTCTGGGGTAGTCAGGGAAGGTTTCGGGGAAGATGGGGCATTTGACCTGTGGCTTTAGAGACAGAGAGAAGAACCTTCTAGGTAGAGGGAACAGCATGGGACAGGTGTGGAGGCCTGAGAGAGGGTGCAGGACTTAAGGAACTTGAAGTCTTTGGTGTTGTAGAAACTCAAGATATGATGAGAGAGAGAAGGTGGTGTGTTGGAGAGGTGAGCAAATGCAAGTCCTTGAGGAGCTCAACACTTCCTGAAGGAGCAGGGACTTCATTTTAGAGGCTGGAGTGTTCCAAAGTGAGTTCTCCAAACACCAGACCCATGGAATTCTCTGCTGCAGAAGAGGGCTGGGATTCTGTGTCCCTCACTTGGAGACTTCCTCCAAAATATGTTAGTGTTGTAAAGGCTCTGCCAAAATGAAGAGTAACTACATGTGAATGTCTGCAAGGCACAGGCAATGCTTTTAGCACTTCGCATGTTTCACCATATTTAACCCACATCACAACCCTACAAACAGTACTGTCGCATTATTCCTGTTTTATAGAGAGGTTAAGAATTTGCGCAAGGTCACACAGCTAGTAAGTGGTAGAGCTAAGATTTGCACTTGAGCAGTCTGACTTTGAGCTGTCCTGGAATAAAGAACCTGCTTAACTTTGTTTCATCCAGCATTTCTCAACTTATTTTTAATTATGGGGGGAAATTGCATATCTTATAACACTGTAAAGCAACAGATTCTGTGGGAAATGGGGAACTATTAAAGGCTTCTTATCCAGGAGGCTTTTGATTTGATTTGCAAATATCCTTAGTAAGCTCATTATCAGTCACTTACACCTTAGTGTGAATTCATCTTTTCTTAGAGCCCCTCCTCATTTTCTTCTAAGCTCCCTGAGGGCAAGTACTATATCTATTCACTGCTGGGTCCCCAGTAAGGAGTGACATGAGATGTTGCTACAAGAACATTTGCTTGAATGAGTTGTAATTTCCCCTGTTGAAGACAGTGGGAGCAATAGAAAGAAAGGCCTATATTCTGGGAAGCAGATGGTGGTAGTGTTGGAGTGGGAGGGACAGGAGGCAGGAACAGTTGTGGGGGCGCCATGGGAACAGAGTATTGCAGTCCAACTGGAAAGCAGGACTTCATGGCGAGGCTAAAGGCCATTTGCTCTAAATGCAAATTCAAATATATACTCAGAATGTTTTCTCTTCTAGACAGTAACTAAGCCACCTGGTTAATCGGAAAATAAGGCATTTGTTGGAGTTGAATGTGTCTCAGAAAATTCTTGGTTTTAAGAGTTGGAGTTGGAGGGAAAAAAATAAAACTCTCAGACTTGTATCTACCCCACCCTCACACCCCCAAAGCTACTGGCAAGAAATAAAGGCTTTGGAAGGTTGGCTTGTTAGAAAGCACCTGGCCAATTCCTCTCATTCTAAGGAGGGCAAGACTGAGGCCCAGAGAGGGCAATGCCACAGAACTGGTTAAGGTGGGACTAGAATCAGAGGGTCCCTTCTGAGTCGGAAGCTCTGCCCAGGGCTTCAGGGCCTGTACCCTAACCCTTCCACCCAAGCCCCCCTCAGTTCCTTGTACCCCCCCACCCCCACCCGTGCTCTCCATTCTCCATCCCCTCCACCCCCTCCATCCCCTTATGCACACCCTGCCCCTACTACAGACTGCCCCTAATGAGATTGTAGATTCTGGGTGAAACAGACAGAGTTCATTCCCTCCGGCTTTAAAGGGCAGGCCAGGCCATAAGAAACAGCAAAAAGAAAACCTTTCTCTCCAAATGCTAAATGTAGCTGATAATCCCTGTTCAGCATGTTGCAGTTCACCATTGCTTTCACAGGTATCCTCAGGAGGGGCCGCTGCACCAGCCCTAATAAAGTAGGTGCTGTATTACTATGTCTGTTTTATGGATGGGCACAGTGGGCGTCAATGGCTTGTCCGGGGACACACAGCTAGTCAGTGGCAAAGCTGGGACTTGAATGTAGGTCCCTTGGGCTCTGTCATCTTTATAAATAATAGGTCCTTGGCCGACGTGGCTCAGTTGGTTGGGTGTCTTCCCATGCACCAGGAGGTTGCTGGTTCGATTTGAGGTCAAGGGCACATGCCCGGGTTGTGGGCTTGATCCCAGGTAGGGGGAGTGCAGGAGGCAGCTGATCGAAGTTATGCCCTTACACCGATGTTTCTCTCTCTCTCTCCCTCTCTCTCTAAAAAGCAATAAACTATTCTTTAAAAAAATAAAAATAATAGGCCCTGAGAACCTACAGAGGCCTTACTTTTAGGCTTAAAGCCGCCCTGAAGGAAACACATCACAGTGAGTGGCAGAACCAGTTTACACTCAGGTCCGATGGATTCAAAGCCTGCATTCCCTACAGTGCAAAGGCTAAGCACCTTTGAACCCACCTGCCTGTTCATGTGGTGGAAGCCAAACCAACCTAGGCCTGAATTCTGCTCTGCTACTTGCCCAGGGATCTGGCTCCTGGGGTCTCAATCTCCCTTCCAGTAAAATGAAGGTAGGATCCTAAGCTGTCGGGATGATTCCCTGTGACTCACACAGGTAAGACAACAAAGGCAGGTCTGGCACACAGCACATGCTCATGACTCAACCTCTCTTGGCCTCAGTTTCTTCATCTGTAAAATGATTCGTATTATACTTACTTCTCGGGATTGGTGTTAAGATTAAATGTGCTCATACAAGTAATGTGCTTTTAGAACAACACCTGGTGCACAATAAATGCTTAATTAATGTTCTCAATTAACTGTCAATTAGCTAGTATCTTATTGCCTTGCTTTCAATTATTTCTGGCATGGAGTGGGGGTAAAAATCAAAGACACCAAGCAAATGTTCCTCTCCTTCCTCCACCAGTCCCTGGTCCCCTCCCCTGTTTAAGAAGAGCACTTGGATTTGCCGTCCAAGCCCCCAGACCACGTGGCCTGCTCTAATTTCCCAGGCCCTAATCTGCTCCCAGCTCCTAATGATGCAGCTGGTAATAGGATTGTGGCTTCCCTCTGGGGCAGCCGCTCAGGCCATGGCCCTGTGGCTGGCAACTGGTGCTTAGCAACCCTGACCACCTGCCTGCTGAGGAGCCAAAGCCCCCAGCCAGGACCCTGTGCCCCCAACTGGCATCACGTGCATGGAATAGTGCTGTGCCCAGTGCCAGCAGGCCGGGCTCACCATGGTGCCGGGTGCCATCCTGGCACGAGGGAGGGACGTTTGTAAGCGGAACGGACTGCTCATCCTGTCCGTGCTATCTGTCACCGTGGGCTGCCTCCTTGGCTTCTTCCTGAGGACCCAGCACCTCTCACCACAGGTCAGCCACCCGGGCACCACGGGGTCCCCCTTTAGGAGGTGTGTATGGGCCTGAGAGATCTGAGGGTCACATTCCCTCTCCATGGCTCACTGAAGACAACACAGTGGGTGAGTCATTTTGCCTCTCTGGATCCCAGTGTTCTCATCTGTAACATGAGTGTGAAAAATACATTGCAGGACTAGAGTGACATCCAATAAAATGGCTGAGCAAGTGGTTACAAACTGGCATCACCAGGCAATTGAGAGGCAAGGATGCTTCATTAGTATAACCACGGGCTAAGAGCTGTGGGAGCGGGAAGAATGGGGTCCTGTAAGGGTTCGAAGCAGGTGTCAGAGAACACCTCCTAAAGCAGCTCCTATAAACAGAACCCTAGAAAGGGTATCCTAGGCAGAGGTAATAGCAGGAACGAGGCACAGAGGCATGAAAGATTTGGGAGGGTGTGGAATAAGCTGTGAGGCCTCTAGATCCCATCACCAAGCATGGCCTTGGAGCAACAATGAGAAACTTTGAGCAGGGGCATGGTGGGGTCAGATCTGAGCTTGGAGGATCTGTCTGGTGCTGAATGCAGGGTGAGGCGGTGGTGGGACAGGCAGGGGCCTAGTGAGGAGGCAGCTGCAGGGGTGAGGCATGGCAGTGGGGATGAGTGGGACAGATATGAGAACTGTTTCCAAAAGAGGAACCTTCAGGATATGGTGGCTAACTGGATGTGGGACAGGGAGACAGGGAGACAAGGCAGGCCGCCAGGGTCCTGGCCTATAGAACTGCAAGGGTGAAGATGCCTTGCCTGGGAAAGGGCCCCTCTTAGTACCCACCTCCTACAGGGAAGGAGGGGCACTCACATGGTGCTAAAGACATTATTCTGACCTTTGTTAAAATGGTAAGGAAGACTTTATTCAGATGACAAGTGTCAAGACTGTGGCAATAGGGGAGAGAGATCGGGCTCAAATCCGAATACAATAACGACAGCTGGGGGTCTATGGCCAATGAGCATAGTGAGGGGTCCATGGGGAGAAAACTTACAGGATTCCTGTTGAAGGCAGAGCGGGGATTCTCACTAAACTGACTTAGCAGGATTTTGCTACAACTGTGCTAGACAGGCTGAAGGCAGTGCCCAAGGATGAGACCTAATCAAAATGAAGGCTCAGAGTAGGAGCCTGTCTGAAGTTTCGTTAAGGAGCTTTGCCAGTGGGTTCCTGCAAAATTCCCAGTTTCATAAAATTCTTATCCCTGTAGTTCACGGATATCTAATGTGAATTCTACAACTAGATCTCAAGCCATCAAATTTTGTCTTCCATTAAAAGGAAGATACCCCCTCCCTGGGAACTGAGTCACTATTCCTGTAGTAACACTGTCCTTTAGGGAGAAGCATGGACTCTGGAGCTAGAGGAACCAGAACTTTCACTCTACTAGTAAGTGGCTCTGAGGCCCTAGGCAAAATCCTATCTCCTTTTTGGGCCTCAGTTTCCTTATCGGTAAAATGGAGTGGGGGCACTATATGTTCACTAGAATTGTTGAGGAGTAAACAAGTATCCATCAGCGCCTGGCATATAGTGTTACTTCTCTCCTCTCTCCCCTACCCACCTGTCCAAGTCCTACCTACATCAAGACCATCTCCTACTCCATATCTTATAAGCATTCTCCCATACTTGCCCATACCTGAAATGATACTGTCCTCCCACACTCACCCCATGCTCACCCCTCCACTGTAATGCAGCTGCTGGCTGTCCTGCTTCAGAGCCGTTTGTGTAGGAGTCTATTTCTCCCATCAGACTTCAACTTGCTGAGTATCTCATGGGCTTTCTTGAACCAAAATATGAGCCTAGCTCGGTGCTTATTACAGAAAGAACCATCAACTATTTGATGAATTAAACTGGCAATGGCACAAACCATCTGCTATCTACTTTCTTTAATTTTCCTCAACAACAAAAATATATTGCCTACAGGAAGATTATTTTGTGAAAACAAGTTGGAATGCTTATTATTAAAAGCCAAACTCATCCGGGGCCTCCTTTGCCAAAGTTGCCTTCCCCATCTGTTTGGAAATGCAAATATATTCCAGTCTGAATTAACCTGCCAGATAAACTGAAGGAAAGATGTGGAGTCTTAGAACAATTATTTGGCAGGAATTGGCTTTTTCAGCATCTTACTTTGAAATCCAGGAGTTGTTTGTTTGATCTCTGCCTGTTACTCAGAAATCAAACCCTTATTTTTGTAAGCTTATGAAACAGGCAAAAATCATAAACAATTTTCAAAATGGTAGAAGGTCCTAATTGAGAAAAGAACTTACAAAATCACAAGATTTGTAATTTTTTTTTGAAATGAACATCTCACTTAAAAAATATAGATCATTTTGAGAGTTCCAGTTAAACCATGGTGAATTTACAATTGCACCCATTTTCCTTTCCTTTCTGGAATTCTACCAAAATTATAGTAATGGAATTTTATTTTTAATCCTCACCAAAGGATATTTTTATATTGATATTTTAGAGAGAGGAAGGGAGGGGAGACAGAGAGAGAAACATTGATGTGAGAGAGAATTATCAATCAATTGCCTCCAGCATGCCTTGACTGGGGATCAAACCCGTAACCTGGGTATGTGCCCTGAGTGGGAATCAAACTTGCCACCTTTTGGGGCACAGGATGATGCTCCAGCTAACTGAGCCACACCAGCCAGGGCTTGTTAGGCCTTTTGAAAGAGATGTTAAAACATTTGGAAGAAATTAGTGAGTGGTGCACAGAAAACAAGACAAATGAAAAATCAGTCAAATCAGTAACTGCAGGAAAGTTAGGTTATACAAGAAAGGTTGTGGCATATTACTTGGCTCAACAGTGTACAGTATTTTATAATCAAAATATCATAAACCTTGACTGTTAATTTAACCAAAAATTGATATAATGGTGAAATGGTAAGAGGAAAAAGGGAATAGGAACTAAGTCTTCATCTGTCATCGCAGATGTCAAAAAGGGAATTTAATAGATGTCAAAAAAATATATCTAGAAATAGTATTATAATCATATTATTTAGAAATAACAATACTAAAGAAAACAGTTGAAGGAGCTGAGGATGGGGAGTTGGGGTTGGGATAGAGATGGGTGAGGAAAGGGCTTTCTTTTTATCATTATAGTGCTATTTCAGTTAAAGAATATACAAATGGGTTAAAATTAATTAAAGATACATAGCCATGCTAGTTAAATTTTTTAAAGTAGAATTTCTGGTGCATTGGAAATGGTAGCAGAATGAGACTAGGAGACCTGATTGCCAGTCCTCGCTGTTGCTAACTCACTCTGTGGGGCAAGTCTCCTCCCTCTCCTGGCTCAGCTTCCCATCTACAAAATGAATCAGTTGGACTAAAAAATCTTTTAAAAACCCTTCTCAGCACTAAAATTCTATGATTTGGAGCTTTTCAAATCATCAGACCATTAACCAAGTGTTATGTTTGGCTTTGGGTTAAAAAAAGTAGTTGCAAGTAGAAAACTTTAACTTGGATGGTGTTTGAAAGTCCATGTACCAGCCGTTACCACAACCTTACCCTCTGATGAAAGTGGCCTCAAACTAGGGTTGGCAGAAACAGCAAAACTGAACTAAATTAAAATTTAAAACAGCATACCTGGCTACATTTGAATTTCAGATAAACAACAAAACAATTTCAGTAAACTGTTTAGTAAAGAAGAAATATTTGTTGTTTATCTGAAATTCAAATTTTACTGGGCTTAGGAGTCCCTTCCGATTCAGCTGTCAGAGTCTGGTCATGTGATCTGGGGACAGCTGACTGGCAAGAATTTAGCGCCTAATCCAAGCCCAGTGGATGGGCTGTAACCAGCAGCCCATGAGGAAGCCCAACACAAGAACTCTGTCCAGTAGGGGTTCTTTATACTGAGCGGTGTTTCACCAACCACTCCAATTCTCTTTCAGCATTTTAAATGTGAGAGCTGCTGTGAGGGGGACTGGAGGTGGGGGCAATGAACCCAGCACAGGAGAAACTGACTCAATAATACCATGGTCTGTTTATGAGTCAGTCTCCTCATAAACTAGACTAAGAACTTCAGGGCAAAAACTGTGTCTGATTCTTTTTGGGTACCCAGTGTGATGCCTGGCATAGTCGGTGTCGAATGAATGAGTGAACAGTATGCAGCCCTGCCTTCATGCCTCTTACCATCTGCTACGTGAGACAGATTTATACCACTAGGCAGTGAATGGGGCAGAGGCAGGGGAGGAATGCTATTTACTGTGATTACTGAACATTTACTCTCATCCAGGCACCCTGCCCAATGCTTCATGTGCATCCTCCCATTTAAGCCTCCCAATGACCCTGTGAAGTAGTTATTACCCTAAGGCCACACAGCTAGTTATGAGGGGCTGGGAGACAATATGAGGACCCAAGTCTGTTTGGTTCCTAAAGCTTGTGCTTTCTCCATGGACTCTGTTGTCCCCATGCTAGACAGGAGAGTGTGCATGAAACAGTGCTTTGAGGACTATAAAGAACTGAGCAACTGTGAAGTCTGCACCACCTGCTATAACCTCAGCTTTTGATGTGTTTTCAGGAAATTAGTTACTTCCAGTTTCCTGGAGAGCTCTTGATGAGGATGTTGAAGATGCTGATCCTACCGCTGGTGGTCTCCAGGTGAGGGAGGTCTGGGGCAGGGAGGGGAGAGGATTCTGAACAGGTTCTGTCAGTTCCCTGCTCCTGCTGTGGGTGGCTGGACTTCACCTGAGGGCCTGGGAGCCATGTGACTGTGGGGCCTTTATGGGCAGGAGGCTGTGGCAACGGCTGCTGGAACCTGAGCCGTTCACCAGACCCAAGTGCATTCTCTTGGCTGGAAATGGAATGTGGTATTAACTTGAGAAAAGCCAGTGTGTGCTCATACATTTCGTTTGTTTATTATACAGTTTGGGCTGGTGCAGAGCAACCGTGTCATTGAAAAAAGGCAGTGCTTTAAAATTTTCCTACTAAGGGAGAGTTAGATCTTCCTAGGGGAAAAATTACACATTTCTGAGCCGCAATCCCTGACCCTGAACCCTGCTTCTTTTACCTTCAAATGGTCTATAATCCATCCACTCATTGCCCACAGTTTCCTGCGCTCCTGCTCCAGCCATCCCAGGGCTGGGCATCCTGGTCCTCAAGGAGCAACCACTCTGGTGTCAGGATTATCACTCAGGGCTGAGCAAAATCACCAAAGCTGCTTTGAAAATTCAGATGTTAGGCCTCATGCCGGACTTACTGAACGACTGCCAAGGGGCCCAAGCAGGTGTTTGTTTTAAAATTTCCACAAGTGTTCTAATGGTTTAGAATAAAACAAAACCCTGATGTGGGGATCAGGTCTTCTGCCTGGAGCTAGAGAGCCTGGCGTGAAGGCTGGGGCTCTTCAGTCCCCAGGGGCTCCAAGCTGTAACCCCAGGAGACAAGGGTTTTCTGCAGTGTAATTGCTCCAAGGTAGTGTAAGGACATATATTTGCTTCTAGTTCCAATAACCTACAAGTCTGGGCCCCAAATCCTGACATTCGTGACTCTAAATGCTCTACCCTCTTTTCCAGGAGAACCTGCCACCCCTTCCCTGTGCCAAGCCCCTAGAAGCAGGCTGGTCACCTCATTAGTCCCTAAGCATGCTATAAAATTTTCTACCTCCTCACTTTTGCCCATGCTGTTTCCCCTTCTACGAATGCCCTCTTCTCTTAATTAGTTAAGTCCCACTCAATGTTCAAGATCTAGCTCAAGTTTGTCCGTGAAATCCTCCCAGATCTTCATTTATTGATAAATATCAATGATGACCTGTCTCCAGGTCGATGCTGCTTGTAACGCTGGGTGTACTCAGTATTGTTAGTTAAATGAATTTGCAATCTCAGTTGGCATATCACATTATGGGGTACTGACACCTGTTTTTGTAGAGTAGTGACATAGAAATAAATCAGTATTCCTACCTGGACTAGCCACTCATGGCTCTAAAAAAGAAGTGGCCCTGACAAGGGGTAGGACCAGTCACCACGACCCCTCCATGAGCATCACTGTTTTTATCTGAGACACTGGAGGGTTCAGGTTCATTTTCCCTTTTGTCATTTACACTAACCTCTACCTGGTGGTTAGTGTAACAGATTTTTGCCGGAGACAGAAACCTAATAGTTAAGCAAAGAGAGATGAAGAGATGTAAATAGGTATGGGCAGTGATGGTGGAGGCTGATGCCAGGGATGGAAAGACCCTGTGCCTGCCTTGGAGGGTCTCATCATCCAGCAGGGAGACAGTCACAGAGACAGTTTGTTCCAGAGAAAGAAGGCCCAGGGGAAGGGAGGAGGGGCCAGCTGGCCTCAGCTGGAGCCCAATTCAGTCATTCCTCCCACAATCCGGCACATCCCAGCTTTTGGGCCTCTTTTCTCTACAATCTACTGCAAACCAGCACCTGGCCTGAGCCCCGCCTCAGACAGGCACAGAGCAGCCCGGCTGAGAGTAGCCTACGCCCCGCCAGCTGTGTCCCCATAAGTCACAATGAGGGCGGTGAGCAGATGGCACAGGTGGGTGTGGCCGAGAATCTGCCAGAGGCTCCAGGGGAGGAACAGGAGTTTGGGTTCACTCACTAGATGTATAAACTTAACTCCGGCTCTTAGCATCTGACCACAGTGACTGGATCTGTAAAATGGGAAGAGCAGCCCCCTCCCTCGCTGGTTTTTCTGAGAATGAAATAGGATAATGTACTCAAAACACCCAGCATGGCTCCTGATTTGTTATGGATGTCACACGCTTTCCTAATTTATTAAAGCGTCGCCGGGCTTCTCCAAGGCCCAGATGAGATACTGCAGGAAGCCTTCTCCCTCTGCTTCTGCTCTCAGCAGCCAGTGCCTTTAGGGGACCTCCTCCTCCTTTTTTGTGCTTTTACTTAGCACCGCAGCTTGTCACTTCCTCTGAAAAGTCCACCGTGACTCTGCCACTATTACCTTTTTTCCTGTTTGTTTTTACCATTCTTAGCAGCGAACACACGAGGCCAAGGTATGGCCCTCGGCTGACTGATTCTGAAGCTCTACCTTGTCTGAGCCCCTGAGCTGGTTAGCCCTGTCCTCTGATGCTGACAAGAGGAGACCAAATGAACCAAATGCCAATTTATTCATTCACAGGAATAAATAAATGGCTAAGAGGCCAGATGCACACAGCCTCCGGCCAGAGCATTTCTCCCTGTGAGATCACCACTCAGGGAACCCACTGCTTAAATTTGTTTGCTGGCAGGAAAACTTATTTAATTGTACAACCAATGTGACTCCAGGTTTGCCATTTTCAGTTAATTTCTGAGGGTCCCACCTGGTAGAGTACCACCATATGTGCATTTAACTTAAGTGACTTCAAGTAGGTATGCTGTGAAAAAAGAGAAAATTAATTTAAAGGAGTCAGGAGCTCTTCCATTCAGAGCTATGCCCCCCAGTGAGCGTACCATGGGAGGTGAGTCTGCTCTGCCCCAAGCCAGCGCCAGTTCCTACATACCTCTCAAAGTGTATTTCCCTGCAGATCATTGTGATTCTAGGCTGCAAAAGAGGGCTGTTCGGTTTTTTGTGTGTTTTTTTTTTTTCCACATAATGGCCTCTAATTGTATGCTAACTGCTTCGGCTGGTGTTCACCTAAAGTAACACCAACCCATTCTAAAACTGGGAGGAAAGTGGCTTGAATGACTTATATGAAACTACACTTCCTAAACTTTACGGGCAACTTAAGGGATCTTCATGGGGAAATTTAATTATACTTGGTTTTTGCCTGATGTACTGACTTGAGAATTGAACATGCTGAATATGATCCTACTTCTCTGTACAAGCAGGAATCCCAGTGTCTTCCTCTTAAGCCTGCACTCCACAGGCCAAGGTCAGCTTATTTCATTCAGTGAAAGCTTCAAGCCAAGTGAATAGAATGGGAACACCTTGCCACTAACCCTGTAGCTCAGGCTCCTTCCACATGGTGTCGCTGCTGAACACAGGCCCTGCATGGTCTGGTTCAAGCCTGTACACTATCCCCTTTAGGTGCATATTCCTGCTCAAGCCACAGGGGTGCCCTGCCCTGGCTCCTAGATCCCACCAAAGTTCTCAGTCACTGTTCACCAAAGCACCCTTAGTCATGCCCTGAGCTTAGTTCCCTGGAGTTGAACCCTGAGTCCCTTCTTCCTCCTGGTAGGTTAGCCCTAAGGGCTGTTAGTGTCAACAGACCTTGGTCATCAGCACCCTAAGTATACCTGGACCCTAACTTCAAATCATAGGGTGCAAGGGTGGGGTTCTTAGTCTCTTTACTCTCATAAGGCCCCTGAACCTCTCTTGCAAATTGGTGCACCTTTCCATAACTCTGCAGATCTTAAGGTCTCCAGGAGGGGCACTTCCATCAAACCACTAAGGTCTCTCTGTTTCCCTGGATGATGTGCGCCTTCTTACCTTACATTTGCCATTTGTAAAATTCTTCTAAAACAAAATCAACTGCAAGGAGACTTAATTTCTCTACCTATAAACATAGAAGCCTCAGACAAATTTAGAAAATTCTGCCTTTCATTACATTGGCATAGGAACTAATAGTCTGATGGTTGGACCTGCAATAGCATTGTCATGTCCTTGCACAAGGGTCCCTCTCCCATAGGTGGTGCTTGGATGGGTGCTGAATGGTTTGCCACTCTCAGCTGTCTTCTCTGGGCTCCACTGCTGACTGGTCCCAGGCTGATTATACCTTATTTCATTAGAAAAGTCAGGTCTTTGGGCTGGGAGCCTCCTTTCCCATCTTCTCCCAGTAATACCACATGTCAGCACTCTGATCCCTTTTGCTTTTAATTTATAGTTTAACCCAAAGAGTATTGGCAACTTTCTGTTCCTTTAAGTTCTTGGAGGATACTTACTGTTCCTTCTGCAAAAATAAGCCTATCTGTTTCTTTGTCGTTTTCACTTTAACATGATATCATAAGAATGGTTATGCTGCACCCTCATCTTCATAATTCTGTGGTACTTTCACTCAAGGCTGGAGCAGAGTTTTCAAAGTCCTTTTGTCGTCACTAGACACCTAGGATGCTGCTGGATGTGCTGTTAGGGCATCACTATGCCCCAGAACTCTAGATCTACCTCAAGTTCTGTTATTTATCACACCCTTAACCTCGGCCATAAAACAGACACAAAACCATCTACAAATTTACAAACCAGTTCCCAGCAGGTGCTCTTGTGTATGGTGTGTGTGACCTGTTATAGCCCCACTGAAGCTGGAGTTTGCTTCTAACCCTGGGAAGTCAACTGAGCCTTGTTTTCACACATCCCCAGACCAGAGTGACACAGGGAACCAGGGGTGGGTCAAAGCAGCATCTGGATCCAGTGAGGGCCTCCAATTCTCTGCTTGCTTTTTGCCAAACCCTCCTCTCCCCTCATTCTTTACTTTCTTAAACCAGGCATCATTCAAGGAAAACTGGATCCATGTGTTTGTGATTCACTGAGGCTGATCATGGCAGAATGTTTTGTAAGCTCCATCTCTTAACAAAGAGATCCAAGTGCGTATGTGGGTTTGTGTGTAAAAGCATGGTGTGTCTTTAAATGTGTGTATAGTATGTGTGTATATGTGTGCATATGTGTTCCTGTGTATGTATTGTTTTCCTTTGTATTTCTTGTAAGAATGTTAAACTGATTTTTCTTAGAATCAGGAAATCATGTTTGGCCAAAGAAACCCAACACTCCCTTCTCCCCCTTCCTGAGGAACTCTAGTTTGGCAGAAAACTCCCAAACACCCACATCCTCACTTATTGGAGATGGTCCTGGGCCAAGCAGCCGTCAAAGTCTGTTTTGGGAGCCAGTGTGCAGGGGACAGCTGCCCCAGGCTGTCCAGGACCAACAGTGAGCGGGAAAGAGGCAGGAGGGTGGGCAGCCTGTGCTTCTGGACTCTGCCCCTCAAGCCATGGACATCTGTTCTTAGCAGAACTCTGCTGACCTCTCTGAGGGGAGCACTGGGATCTGTCTTTGGCCCTCTTGCCCAGTCAGCTGACTGCCTTACTCATCAAGAGGGGAAACATGGCCCAGCTGTGGGCTGCGGGTGGGGTCAGTCCATTAGCCTGGTGACTCTGAAAAACTCCCAGGTTTTATTACCCATCACAGACTCCCAGGCTCTTTCCCCCTTCCAGGTAGAGAGTTCCTACTCATCCTTTAAGGATCCATTCAGCAGTCACCTCCTCTGGGAAGCCTACCCTGATTCCCAGGCTGGGCTACACCCTGCCCCTGGCCTCTCTCAGTCCCAGCCACGACCCAGGGTTTCGTGTTGTCCAGCTGCAGGTCTCTTAACCCAGTGCTGGACTGAGCTCCTGGACCACAAGCCACCTCATTCAGTCTGGAGCCCCACAGCACTCTGAGCAAATGTTCAACTTGGGGTGGCCTGGAAACATCTGAGTCTGGGGAGGCACATGAGGTTTTGTAAAAGCTCCTGTACTCTTCTCCATGGAGAACTGCAAGACCCTGCACTGGAGAGGGTCTCATTTGACCTGGGGAGAGCCTCGCTTGGGTCGGCCCAGCCATAGCCTTGGGGTAGTAGGCACCAGGAGCCCAGCTGGTGATGGAGGAGAAAGGGGACCTGTGTTCCCAGAGCTCCGAGTGAGGTCTTTCCTTCCCAAAAGAGCTGGGCTCCTAACTGAGGCTTGTTGGCACTCATCATAACCAGCCATGACAGGCACTCCAAGAAAGCTGTTCCTAATAGTAGAGGCAATAGTCTGCAATTGTAGAGCAAAGTAATGGACATCGGCTCCCGCACACCTGACATTCTTTGCCTCAGGGAAAGAAAGGGGCAGGGGTTCAGCTCACATGGAGCTGGGAGCTACATTCGGGAACACTGCCTTCCTGGTGGAAAGTGGTTGAGAATGGTCGATGGTCAGACTGTTCTGAGCTCTGATGGCGGCAGCTGTGGTTCCTCCAGACTTTGCTTTTGATTCGTTCAAGCTTATTATTTGTAAGCCCCAGTCAAGCACCATCCTAGTGCCCAGGGGCCAGGGGAGGAGGGACCTTCAGAGATTAGTTGGGGATGCCAGGGCAGCAGTGTCTTGCCAGGCCCATGTCTGTCTGTACACTGCCCCCTATTCCTCTCTCTCCCTCCCCACCCCCTGCACTCTGAGCCAGTCACTCACCCACCTTCCTCCCATGGAACCTAAAGTGAAACCAAAGAGGTTGAGTCTGTGTGGCTCCAGAGGGCAGGGCTGGGCCCAGTGTGGGGAATTCTCTTCCCTAGAGGTAGATTTCATTCTGGCACCAGGAAGGATTTTCTAATAAGCTTAGCTATGGAGCTCTCTATCCACAGAGGTGTGCAAACAGAGGCAGTAGAGGAACATCTGCCTTTGACGTGGGGACGCTGGGACCAGATAACCCAGACTTTAGCAAAGTGGGAATCTGGACATCCTGCCTCAGGTCTCAGAAGGAACTGGCTTGAGGGTGGGAATGTGGCAGAATCCATCTGGAAAGTGTAATTCTGCATAACGTGGCACTTGCTGCCAGCTGCTGGGCCTGTCATCTTCAGGGGAAAGAAGTAAGCCATAACGCTTGTAAGAGCTGAGGGGCCTCCGGGGACCCCAGATGCCTCCTCTGGTTGCCTGTCAGGTGGCTTCCCCGCAGCTGCATCCCAGAGGCCAGCTGGGGAGAGCTTCCCCAACGAGGTCAGCCGAGGCCAGAGCCCACGGACTTGGCCGTGGGACTCGGCGCTCCTTCCTGTCTCTAACACCCCGTGCCAGGATGTTGTGAACATGGATGTTGTCACGCTAGTAGGCCAGGTTCAAACCTACTTACTCACTGTGTGACTTAAGCAAGTTTCTTGCACACTTCAGTGACTGGGTCTACATGGCTTCTCAAGGTGGTCCCTTTCAGGGTGGGACAGCTCTGTTAGCAAGTTAGTTCAGGTGCTAAGCTGAGATCTGCCTCCCTATGGTTTTTCCCATCAATCCCAGCTTCCCCCAGGTCTGCTCTGCCCCAGGCTCCACAGCCCTGTCTCCCCCAGGCCTGCATCGCTGTCACCTGCCACTTACCCCAGCTGCCCTCTGTGGGACACACACCTCCCTCCCCTGTCCCTTTCCCAGTGGGTCTCAACGTCAGGGCAACTCCATGTTCTCACAGCCAGTTCCCCAGGCTCCTGGCCTCACAGCCAGTTCTGCAGCCCCATTCCCCAGGCCACTCACCAAGGTGGAAACAAACAAACCTCCAGGGGCCCCTTCCTCCATGCTGCTGCTGAGGGTCAGCCTTCCCCTCCCTCTTCCACCCCCCAGTTTGTACTCTTCGAGCTATTGAAGCCAAATATGGCTCAACACGTGTCTGTGTTCAGTTTCATCATGTCAGAATTGGCCCATGGTCCCAGTTTGCTGGGGTCTGCTTCGTCCCAACTCCTTCATCCAACGCATTAACTGTTCCTCCCAGCTTCCTGTCCTCTATAAATCCAATCCACATGCTTGTCAGTGGCCTTGGCCAATCCATTGATAGAAAGTGACCAGGAAGGAGAGAGCTGAGGGCAGAGCCTAGAGGTACACCTCCAGAGACTCAGGGAATCTTCACTCAGAAGAGGGTACTGCCTACGATAGTCATTCCCAAAAGTTCCCACGTGCTCCCAAAAGTTCTGGTGCCAACTACCTCAATGTCACATAGACACACAGTGCCAGAGGCATTCCCCTAAACCTGGCAAGGAAACCAAAGCTGGTCCAGATGACTTGTTTACAGGAAACCCACAGTGGGTGCTCACAGTCATCCGAGCTCACAAGTTGTCCTTTTAACAATCTAGTCTAGACTTCAACTTGGCTTAACGTCACGCACATCACCAAACCCTGCACGCAGGCTAGTGCAGGCCCTGGGCTCTGAGGACCCATATCTGAGCCAGATTCAGCCCTTCCCTGGAGGGGCCCCCAGTCTGCTGGGGCAGGCGGTCACAGACAGTGAATGCTAATGCCTAGAATGTAGCGAAGACTTATTACGTACCAGACACTATTCTAAACCTAGATTAACCTTTGCGAGAAGCCATCATTGTCCCCATTTTACCCTCCATTGGAGACTGGGGCACTCGGAGGCTCAGGAACTTGCCCACGGCCTCCCAGTTAGTGCGGGGTGCAGGAGGGAGCACACTGGCTGCCTAGCGCAGTCTGGCGGGTGGGCTCCGTAGGGAGGAGGCGCTTCACCTGAGAGGTGAGTAGCAGCAGCAGGAGAGGAGCAGGCAGAAAAGCAGGGGAGGCAGGGGCGAGGGGACTGGGTTTTCTCAGCACCCGTTCCTGCCAGCCTGTGGTGTGCCAGCGCTGGGCCCTGGGGGTTCAGGGGTGAGCCTACAGACAGAGTTCCTTGAACAAACTGGGAAGCACAGGGTGCCCTGGGGAGGAGGGTGAGATGGCTGTCAGGGGAAGGCTTCCTGGAGGAAGTGATGTGTAAATGCACTTTGGAAAGGACAAGTAGAAATTTGAGAAGGTGAATGGGGAGTGGGAGACAGAGAGTTCCAGGCTGAAGTAACGGCCAGTACAAAGGTGGTTCAAGGGGCAGTGGGGAGACTGGGGTGGCTGGAGCGGCACCAGCGAGGAGGAGGTGAGTGACCTGAGGCCATGAGGAGTATGGACAGTTCCTGAGGGCTTCAAACGGGGAGGCACCCCCAGCAGTCTGCCCTGACAGAGTAGCCTGACTGCTCTCCGAGGGAAGTGTGCAGGCAGCAGTGGGCACCTCCAGCGGTTAGATGGGGTCACAATATCCACTTGGTGTGAGCACCAGGTGCACGTCACTAAACAGGCCTTTCCTCCCTCGGTGAGGAGCCTGGCAGCTGGTGCCTCCCGTCCCCCATCCCTGCAAGCGGAGCAATTACCAGATTGAAATGGGCAGGGCCCTGGAGCCCAGCTTACTCTCCAATCACCACAATCTCTTGAACCCCAATCCATGGGCTCTAAGTGGTGACCAGATGGCTTAGGAGGGAGCCCAGACCTCTGGGCTTCCTGAGGCTCTTCCTGAGGGTCCTCGAGGATGTGGGGGACTCCCAGGGGCACATAGCCATGCTTATTATCTATTTTTTCCTCACCATAAATCACAGAGCCAGAAGGGACACTTGAAGTCATCCTCATGGAACCTCCCACTCAACCTGGAAGCTTTAATCTACCATCCCAACAGGTGACCATTCAGGCTCCACTTGGATACTTCCAAAGATGGGGAGCTCGCCACCACAAACCTGAGGGCTGTCGCCATGGGGCAGGTCATGAACTCTGAGAGTTGAACTGAACAGTCATTACACATACTGAGTCACATTAAAATCATGGTCAGCCAAAAACAGAAGACTTTTTTCTTCCACAGGAGCTCAACCAAGTCTGTACCACAGAGAGAGAAAGGGGGGAAACCCCACAGGGGCTTCTGAACCAGAAACCCCTGTTTCAGTTCTGACTCTACAACTTACCAGCTGGGTGGGCTGTCCAGTTACCTCTACACACTGAACTTTATTTTCCTAATCTGTAACTCAAACTGCACCATGCAATAAGGTAGCCAGTAGTCATAAATGACTATTGAACCCTGGAAATGTGTCTAGTACAACTGAGGAACTGAACTTTTTAAAAAATTAATTTAAATTTAAAAGCCTGAAGCCATTTTATAAACATTTTTATATTGATTTTACATTAAAATATTTGGGATATACTAGGTTAAGTATTATTAAAATTAATTTCACCAAAATAGAATTTCGTTTTTTGGTTTTTTTTGTTTTTTTAATTTGACTACTAGAAAATTTAAAGTGACAAGTGTGATTCACATTATAATCTCATAGGGCAGCGCTGACTTAACATTAAGGATCAGTTAGGGGGATGTTCAGGTGTCTGGGGACAGTTAAGCTCCAGACAAATGATGGTTTCTGTGGCTGCTATGTGCTCAAGGGGTGTGTTTCCCATCACACAAGCAAGACATGCTCATTCTAGAAATAATAGAGAATGTGGGGAGAAGTCAAAAACAAAACAAAAATTACGCACAATTCCACCACCCCAAAACAGCTACTATTAAACTTTCTTTCTAGAGCTCATTCATTCACTCGTTCATTTATTCTCTCATTCATTAGTAAATTCAGCAAGCCTGCAGCAACCACCTATGCGTGTCCATGTGACCTAATACTCCCTGCAAACTACCCTAGGTTTAGGTTCTCAGAAAGGTCACTTTAACAGTTTGGCCCCAAAGTCTGGGACTTCAAGGAACCCCCACCGGCCAATGGCAGGACTTGGAACCTCCTTTTTCATTACTGAGTTCTGGTGTGTGACCTGGGGCAGGTCCTCCTCTCAGAGCCATGGCTGCCCTGGGGCCTGAAGTAGTTGGACCTTGCTGAGGGGGATTCTGTTGTGATCAGGGGACAGTTTGGCCCTGGGCTGATGTGCTGGCCCTGGTCTGGGGATAAACTCTTTCATGGATAATGATTACAGGGTGGCCCCCAATTCCCCTGGCCATACAACTTCATTGTAAGCCCTTTAGGATTTATGTCTGAGACCCACCCTAAGCCCATTGCTAACATATGGCGCCTTGGCAAACAGGGATGAACAGAGACTGTAAACACTGACTCATTCATTCATTCACTCATTCATTCATTCACTCCTTGGTTCAGCAAACTGCTGTACTCTGGCAGGGTCCTGTGCCTGGCTTTGTGGACCCAGCATTGAATCAGATCTCGGTCTAGCCCTAGAGGCACTTCCAGGAAACAGTCGGCAACTTAGTAAGGTGGGCCTGAGACAGAGGGCAGCATGGGGGTTGTGGGAACCCAGACAAGGGATTTCACCCTGCCTAGTAGTCAGGGAAGGCTTCCTGGAGGAGGAGACTTTTGTCTTCACAAAAGAGTAAGCCTTTGCTACAGCGAGCAAGGTGCTCACTGGCAGCCGCTATAGCCTGGGGTTGTGGAGAGGCCAGCTGTGCTCAACCTGATGCTGGATGCTGCCTGCATGTAGCCTAATGATGAGGAGGGATTATCTGTTCTTGTTTACATGATTCAAACCAGACAAATACTTCCTTTATCTGAAAGAATGAAAGGGCTTGGGGAAAAATCATTTTGGCAGCAAAGCAAAGCACGAGCATTTCCTTAACTAATCTCTCACTTCTCACAGCCATAGAAGAGTAGTTCCAGGCTGACCTGCACTGATGGGCAGAGTCTGGGTCATGGTGGGCAGGGATGGGGAGGGCCCAGGAGGAGAGAGACCCACAAGCCCCCTCAACACAGCCTCCCAAGAGAAGAGTCTGGGCCTGGGCACTAACCCAAGATGGCCACAGGGTGGCACCCCTCAGGGAAAATCTAATCATGGCCCCATTTTATAGATGGGGTCCCTGAGTCCCAAAAATGGGGGAGTGACTTGCTTGCCTGAGGTCATATAGCCAATGGGCAGAGCTAAGACTAGGGCCCAGGTCACCAACTCCCAGGCCAGGGCTCTAACTCGTTCATTCACTCACTCATTCCTTAGTTTATTCAGCAAGCCTGCAGCAACCACCTACTTGGTGGCAGCACCAAGAGGTCATGCTGGGCCCTGGGGGCCCACAGGGAAGTCAGATTTGTCCCTCTTCTCACATGTCCTTGGTGTGATAATAGAGACAGGTAAACAGACAGTGACAACCAGGTCATGACAGAGGAGGCCAGGGGCTGGGGAACTCCAATGGGCTTCTCACTCTGGGGGAGACCCGGGTAGTCCAAAAAGATTTTACCAAAGAGGTGACACTGAGCTTGGTCTTACTTAGTGGTTAGGATTTAGGCATGTGGAAGAGGCTGATCAGAGGACGCCAAACAAAGAAATAGCACATGGAAAGGCCTAGAGGTGGGAAAGGGCTTGGGTAGTGACCCTGGGCATGGAGGAGAAAGCAGAGCAGAAAGAGAGGCTAGTAGGAGCCATGAGGACTGGATTATTGAGGGTGGGGGGATTCCTATGCCTGCATGTTCCTTGGAGCACTATGAGGGTGCTGGGCAGAGCCAGGAGGGTGGCAAGAGTGGGTACGCCCAGGGCCTGCCCTGCGCACAGACCCTGATCCACATCGCCCTCCCAGCTTGATATCCGGCCTTGCCTCTCTGGACGCCAAGACCTCCAGCCGCCTGGGCATCCTCACTGTGGCATACTACCTGTGGACCACCTTCGTGGCAGTCATCGTGGGCATCATCATGGTCTCCATCATCCACCCGGGCGGGGCGGCCCAGAAGGAGGAGACGGAGCAGAGTGGGAAGCCCATCATGAGCTCAGCCGACGCCCTGCTGGACCTCATCCGGTAACCCTTGCCACCAACACCCTGCTTGGGAACACTATGCCCACCCAGGCTGGGGCTGCGGCTCCACAGGCCCAGCCCCATGTCTGCCAGAGAGCAGGATAGTTGTGGGGAGGGGATGCTCAGGGTCCGCTCTTGATTACTCATGGTAACAAGGGGCAGCCACAGAAACCACTCTTGCTCCTTCAGCCCCTGGGCTCCCTCTGGGCTCCCTCTGCACTGTCTGCCCCCATCAGGCCGAGAGCACCTCTAGGGCAGGACAGGGGCTGCTCCTCTGGGAGCCCAGCCCTGGCATATGGCTTGGTACAGAGCAGGCGTCAGTGTTTGCTGACTGGCTGGGCTCACTTGTGCACACCCAGACTTCCAGGTGGAAGGCCAGCAGTCATGAGTCTCTCCCTACCACCACCCTTCTTTTTTTGGTCCCCTTTTTGGTCCCCTTTTTACAAATGAGGGAATGAGGCTCAAAGAGATGATGTGACTTTTCCAGCAGGTGGGTCATGGAGCCAGGATTCAACCCAGGCCTGTCTGACTCCAAGGGGGGTGCTTTTTCCCTGCATGGCCCCTGCCTGAGCCACATGGGCTCTGCTAACTGTTTGCTTCACCCTCTCCTCGCAGAAAAGTGTTATAGACCCTGCAATATACACCTGTCTGACTCCCCTTCCTGACTCCCTACAGACCAGCCCCTCTCCTCTCTGGCGCCCTCACCAATGCTGGCCCTATGCTAGGACACTCAGAGCTGTCCTAGTTCTGGAGGAGAAAAACCCATGGATAGACACAGACAACATGGGAGGGAGGCTGTGATAGGAGCGAAGAACAGGGTCAGAAGAGACAAAGTTGCTGCTGTGAAAAACAGGATGAGTGGGGGGGGCAATAGCTGTGCACAGGTCCTGAGCTGAGAGGGAGTGTTGTGGGGAGAAATCAGCCCATTCAGCATGACTGGCCTATGGGGAATGCAGGGTGGGGGGTATTGGACAATAGCTGGAGAAGTCTGATAGGTGGGGCTGGACCATGAAGAGAACTGTGAACCAGGCCAAAAATTGTGTTTTATCCTGAAATGGGTTTTTAACATAAGAATGGCATGACCCAATTCAGAAGGCTCACTCTGACTGATGGAGCGGGTGGGGGGCATGGTAGGAGAGAAAGACAGAGACAGGGACAGGAACAGGGATAGGGACAGGGTGGTGACCATGGGCACTGGGGAAGGGGGCTGACTGAAGGGCTGCTCAGGAGGTAAAATCAGCAGGAGATGGGCAAAATGGAGGGGAGAGTAGAAGAGGCAGGGGTGCTGATGGCATGAAGGTTTCGGGTCTGAGCACTGGAGAGGATGGCAGTGTGGTCACCAAACCAGAGGATGGTGCCAGAGCAGGACATCTGGGGAGATGTCAGCTGATGGTTGGCTAGTGCAGCTGAATCTCATAGGAGATTCTGACCTGGAGAAGGTGGCTGGGAAACCAGCAAGGTAGAGACGCAGGTCTCCCCGGATGGTGGGGGAGTCTCGCAGCACAGGGTGGGTGAGGAGAGCAGAGCCGGGAGGAGCCCGGAGAAGCACCACATTGGAAGGAGTTTATTGGGCTCAGTAGGTTACCCCATCAGATTTGCTCTGTGGACTTCTTCTAGTCCCTTTCTTGCCAATCTCAGATATAAGAAATCCAGTCCAGCCTAATATTAAAACTCCAGACTCGTCCAATTTAAAATGAAGCCTTTTGCATCTGATTCAAACTTGGAAACCTGAACTGGGACAATTAGGTAGGTTTTTCCCTTTCTTGATCCACTTACACCCCTGTTGCGAGCACTGGGTTGGAGCAGTGGAGAGAGGAGGGAGGGTGGGCTAGAAGGTCCTCCTTCACCGGTGGAGGAATGAGCTGGGATAGGCACTCCCAAGTTGTATTTCTTCAGGGGTGCTTTCGTGGGTTCTTTGGAGCCCCTCCTATCACTGGTGTCTCTTATTATTCCCTTGACTTGGTGATCCCTGCTTCATCTTGCTGCTTATACGCCTTCCTCAGGCTTGATGTCTGCTGAGGTCACCTCGCCCCCCTGGGTGATCCTCTTAGGCACGGTCCCTTCTGCAGGGTCCACATCGGGCCCATGGGAAACATACATATCTTTGCTGGAAGTGCAGGCCTTTCCCAGGGCCTTTGACCATGAGTCAGGCACCAGCCCAGCAGTCCTCTAATCCCAAGGGACACTCCTTTCCTCCCCTGTGAAGACAGATGCCCAACATACAATTCTCTCTCTCTCTCTCTCTCTCTTCCTTTCTTCTTCCTTCCTTCCCTCCCTCCCTCTCTCTCTCTCTCCCTCCTCACCCTCTCTATCAGTTATTAATTGCTGTGTAACAAACCAACCCAAGACTTAGTGGCTTAAAAAAACTGTTTGGAGTCTATACTTCAGCTGGAAGGTTCTGTGTCTGCAGGCAGCGAGTCACTCAACTGGACAGCAGCTGATCGAGGGCAATCTTGGCGAAGATAACTCACCCATGCTCGTTATATTCTCTCCAGCAGGCCAGCCTGGATTGATTTCATGGTGGTGATAGGATTCCAAGAGAGAGCTAGCCCAGGCATATTCTTATGATAAAGATAGAGGGACAAGAGAGGAAATAGAAACATGCAAATGTTTTGCTAAGTCTCTGCTTCTGTCAAGTTGGTTAACATCTTATTGCCCAAAGCAAGTCATGTGGCCAAGCCCAGACTGGGGCTGGGAGGGGATCACAATGTTACAAAGCAAAGGGCATCCATTAATGGGGGACATTGATCTACCACTCCCTCCATTTTCTTCATTCTCTGGGTTCTCTTGTATCCTTTGAGGTGTGTGATGAATGAAGGATCACAAAAGTACTTGCAATTTTGTTCCTATGGCGTGGTTCTCAACCATAGGGGGTCCAGAGCCAGAAAGAGACCCAGGCAGGAAGTGTTGTATCCACACTTATTTACCTAGAGATTTCACCCAGTACCATGAGGAGGAATACTTTCTGCTCACTGACACTGACAAACCTGGAAACCTGACCCCTGCACTTCAGATTCTTACATGCAGTTGTCTAAAGGCATCTCAATATTACCAAGACCAAAACTCAACTATTGATTTTCCCTATAAATCTGCCCTTTGCTCAGTCCTGCCCATCTTGGTCTAATGTCTCATTCTCTCATATCCTGCCTCCAGTTTGTCAGAAAATTCTGTCAGCTCTACCTTCAATATAATATCCCAAACCTTGTCCCTTCTGTCCCCCTCTCCCACTTCCTCCATTGCCCAGACCACCATCACCTCTCACTCCAATGTCCAACAAGGTCACCCTGCTTTCTCTCTGCTTTCCCACAGTCTTTTCTCAGCACAGCAGCCAGAAGGATCCTTTCAAAAATCTGTGTTCTCTATGACTTACAGACCCTTCATGATCCCCCCACCACACACAGGTCAGCCTCTGACCTCTGGTCCAGCTCTCCCTCCTCGCCCACCCACTTTGGTCTCTGTGCCATTCTTCCAGACGTCGGTAGGGTCCCATTGGAGTGCCCCTGCCCAAATGGCCCTTCCTGCAGAATGAGGTGGCTCTCTCACTCCACTTTCCCCTCTGCTCTGTCACCTCTTCAGAGGGGCCTCCCAGCCTCTGTCACTCTCTCCTCATAGCCTTTATTACTACCTGACATTATCACGCCTATGTACTTCTTTATATCTCTCTCTGTCTGCCCCACTGGAATAAAATACTCTCCAGGAGGGCTAGATCTTTAGACAACCTGTTTCCTGCCGTATCCTGGAGTCTAGAACAGCAGCTGGCACAGAGGAGGAGCGAAGTGTTTGCTGAGTGCATACGTGGGTGTGGGGTCATCGCTGGAGTCAGGGTTTGAATCCACTGGAGAAGAGGGACTGGGCCAGGGGGGATGTGCTGAGCATGCAGCACTGAGGCCTGCATGAGCTGTGGTCCCCCAGCCACACCCAAGGGCTGCAGAACTAACAGCTGGAGCGAGCTGAGGGCCGGGAGGAGAACCAAAAGAGCAGATGTCATGGAAGCCCAAGGAAGAGGAATTTCGAGAAGTTTCATTTCTGAGATCCGTTATTTCTAAGATTTGGTGACTATGATTCATCATTTTTTGGATTCTATGATTCGAAACAGCCTTCCCTCGTGGAAGAAGTTGTTGATGCTTGGGGAGCCCCTGCCCACCCACCGCTGCCTCCTCTCCCTTGTTCCGGGCCTGCGGGTTCTGGAACGCACACGTGTCAGAGTCAAATGTTCCAGGAGCAGTGAAATTGATCCTCTGGTTTGAGGCTCCCCCCACCCACCCCAGTCGCTTGCAACCCCGAGGCAAGTTGTTTTGCAAAGGTGGGAGGTTGTAACTGTTTCTTAGTCAGAGGGGGAGATGCATGCTTCCAGGGACACGGAGCCAGAACCTTGGAGATGTGATATCTCCTCTCAGCTCTGCCAATAAATCACTATGTGGCTCTGGGCAGGCCAGCCCTACTCTCTGGGCCTCAGTTTCCCCAGTGGTTTTCAAGATCTCTTCTAGTTCTGTGGTTCTGAAACACAAAGGCCTCAAATCTCATGAGGAGGCTGCAGGGCATGAGCAGAAGCCTCTGGAGGTGGGTTCTGGGAGTTGAGGTTAGGAGGACAGTACAGAGCCCAACCTTGAAGACCCCGATTCCAGGCTGAGGGGTTGGTTGTTATGCTTTAGCAAGAAGAAGCTGGTGAGTGGGAAGGATGCATTGGAGCAGGGTGGAGTAGACAGGATGCTACTGGAGGCACGGGCATGCCTGGGAAGGGATGTAGTCCATTCTGTTCCATTCAGCCCACCTTTATTAAGTGCCTGCTCTGGGGGAAGACATCATGCTGAGAGCTGGGGGGTGGGGGAGGAGTGGGCACAAATACGTGTCCCTGCATCGGACTGTCACCATCTCAGGACACATGAGAAAAGCGCACTAGACAGCCACTCTCTGAGACCCTTTCTAGCTCCCACATCCTGAGAGGCTGTGCTACAGTGAGGACGCCAGCAGCGAGGGCACCAGCAGCGAGGGCACCAGCAGCGAGGGCACCAGCAGCAGGGGCACCAGCAGCAGGGGCACCAGCAGCAGGGGCACCAGCAGTGAGGGCACCAGCAGTGAGGGCACCAGCAGCAGGGGCACCAGCAGCAGGGGCACCAGCAGCGAGGGCACCAGCAGCGAGGGCACCAGCAGCGAGGGCACCAGCAGCGAGGGCACCAGCAGTGAGGGCACCAGCAGCAGGGGCACCAGCAGTGAGGGCACCAGCAGTGAGGGCACCAGCAGTGAGGGCACCAGCAGCAGGGGCACCAGCAGTGAGGGCACCAGCAGTGAGGGCACCAGCAGCAGGGGCACCAGCAGCAGGGGCACCAGCAGCGAGGGCACCAGCAGCGAGGGCACCAGCAGCGAGGGCACCAGCAGTGAGGGCACCAGCAGCAGGGGCACCAGCAGTGAGGGCACCAGCAGTGAGGGCACCAGTGCCCCTCACTCTTGCTCTGGCTCCAGAAAACTGCCGTCTGCTCACAGAGCAGCCTGGTAGAAAAACCCAGGCAGAACACTAATCAGAGCTTCTCCCCCACCCCCAATCTTATTAAAACATCAGAGAGATTAAGAAATGATTTGGCTCTATTCGTAGCTCCCAGTTACCCTCTCAGGGATTGGATGAAGCTCCCAGGAGCTGTGCTTGGAAAGGAACAATTCCCGTCTCTGGGCCCTGGGTTGGGGACATGGGGTTAAGGTGAGTTTGGAACTGTCACAGTGGGAGCTTATAAATAGTAAGTGAGGAGAGGGGCCAAGAGGTGAGCTGTAGCCTTACCCTGAGAGATGAGCAGGCAGGCCCAGGACAGAGTAGGTGCGTACTCAATGGCTGTGGCCATTAATGTCTCCCAGGCCTGTTATGTCTACATTTCTGTAACTGCCTCCAGGAGCACAGGCCTCGTGGGGCAGACAGGAAGGCTTCCCATGGGTATTCAAAACCAAAACAAAAGCTGTACATTTCCCCATTTAATAATCAAAAGTAAATTAAAATCTGCGGGATACGTTCACTGATAATTAGTATGGGCACATGCATTAGTCAATAATTGCTTTTGGCTACTAGTTAAGAAAAACTTGAACCAGCAGAGGCTTAAGTAAGGTAAAGGCTCCCAAATAAGCAGTCTAGAGGTGGGCAGCTTGTAGTTATCAGGTGCTCCCTCCACCTTTGTGCTTTACTGTGCTCAGCACTTGACTTATATCATCAGTGTGTCTCATGGTCTAAGAAGGTTGCTGAAGCTCTGGCTATTATTCCCATGTTCCAGGCAGAGAGAGGAAAGTTGGGGGAAAGGACCCAAGGGTCCTGGCCAAGTGGGCACCTTTTCCAGAAAACATCACCCAGTGATTCCTGCTTACATCTCATTGGCTACCCCTTTGGCAAAAGAGGCTGGGAAACAGGGTTTGCTTGCAGGGCCCTGTTAGTCCCCACAACATCCCAGGTCTTCTATTAGTAAAGAAGGAGAGAGAATGGAGACTGGTTAATCAAATAGCCATGTGTGCCACAGCACACATTTAAAATTATTGTCATTTTAAAGGAAGTTGTAAAGAAATGTACATACTAGGTATCTTCCATTCGGTTTCTTAGGACCTTTTGAATGTTCTTAGTTTCTACTCAGGCTGAAGCAGCCTTTCCTCTAAGTTACATGAGAAAACCACCTTCTAAGTCACTCGAACCTCCTGGAGCTGGACCCAGGAGAGCTTTTCAGACTATTAGCAGTCAGTACAGAGTAGGCATCCTCCATCTGGTCGCGAGCCCCAGGGCTGGTGGACCGTGGCACTCAGGCAGGCTGTGTGCCCAGCGTGTGCTCGGGTCTACTTGATGCAAAGCCCTTGCAGGCAGCTTCTATTCTGGTGGCAGAAATCTGCTTATAACTCATTGAACAAAAGCCTCCCTTGAGCTTCCAAGAGCTCCGTTCCCGACTCTGCTTCTTTTCTCCCTTGTGACAAAGCTGATATTAGAAGGAAAAGCCATGACCATCCTCTCCCCATTTTCTGCCTCGGTAGCTCATTCCAAGCCCTATTTCTCCGGCCAGGTGCTCACACTGAACTCGCATTTTAGCAGCAGTGAAAAAAAACGATAGCTTCTGCTTTCCAACAGTGGCTGCTCAGTCTAAAGTTAAAAAAATAATGCACGCTCGTATTTACATATATAACTCCACTTATGTGTGAGCCGAGTCTTGGAAGAGAAGAGATTTGCTGAAGAGATTGAGTGGGAGGGACGACCCAGATGGAGGAGGCAGTGTATGTGTGAGACACCTGGCCTGTTCCGAAAGGGCAAGCACATGAACAAGGATCCTTGTGAGATCTCTGGTTACGAACAGGTCCCTAGAATCAGCTTAAAAAGACAAAGATGTGATGCTTTTAAGCCCCTCGATGTGGATTGCTAATTGCTTTACAGAAAGGCTGCTGCCAGAATCATGGGAGGTGCCCCTGTCACCACACCTTCTCAGCATTAAGTGTTGTCATTTTAAAGAGTCTTTACCAGAGAAGAAACAAGATGGCAGTGTAGGTAATAGCTACACCCGCCGCCTCCGCAACCACATCAGAATCACAACTAAAATACAGAACCACCATCACTCAGAGCCTCCTGAAATCTGGCTGAACGGAAACCCTATAACCGGGGAACTGAAGGAGCTTCGAGAGCAGATGGAGGGGCGAAGACGCGGGCAGATTGGGGCTGTGGCCGCCGGCCCACACCCGGTGCCGGGGTTGAAACCCGGGAGGGAATCTCGGCGGTGGGGTTTTCCTGGAGGAGGGAGGGGTCCCAGCCCCATAGCAGGCCCCAGCCCAGGGCTCCAGGGCTGGGAATGGATGTCCCCACAACTCCAGGCTGTGAAACCAGTGGGGACTATCTCTGAGGGACATGGAGACTGCAGGAGCCCCAGCAGCTCCTCTAAAGGGCCCTCACATGGACTCACTCGGACGCTCCCTCTGAGCCCAGCGCCGGGCAGCAGCCGGAAAGGACCCGGGACACTCGGGGAGGAACTAACCTGCCTGGAATCTGGGTAACAGGTGGAGGGGCAGCTTCCTCCCAGGCAGAGGAGCTGGCGGAGGCCATGGCTCCTGTGGCGAGTCCTCCCCGCACACAGCCGGCAGGCAGGCGCCATGTTTGAATCGCCAGCACCTGACTCCCACCTTTGGCCCCGCCCCGTGATTCCCGGAGGCCCCGCCCCTCCCCACCTGCAGCTCATCCAGGCCATTTCCAGGGGCTTTTCTGTGCAACTGGCCTCTCGAGCCTCATGCTTAGGACTTTCCTAAAATCTCTCAAACAAGCAGCAGCTGCCCCATAGGGCTTGATAGGCGGCCCCAGGCCTGGCACTAGTGGCAGCTGCATTGGCTCATGGCTTGGCCTCTCCTGGACAACACCAAGCCCAGCACAAGTAGCAGCCAACTACGGTTTGCTGTGTAGCTCAGGCTGGGCGGCCCTGGGAAAGGCACTGGCACAGGCTGACTGTGCACCTCCCAGGAGGCCCCAGAGACAGTACACCTGGTGGTCAGACTTGACCACGCTGGATTACAACCCTACCACATCCACAAGTGACACTCAAGGGGCGCACTTGGTGAACACCAAAGCCCCACTGAAGTAAATCCTGCTCCATAGGGGTGTCTCCAGCACAGCAGCTCTCTGGCTGTAGCTGCAGCTGGTCCTCACAGCTGATTGGTCTGGGGGTCAGTTCCTCCCAGTAATGCCAACAGCAACCAAGGCTCAACTACAACAGGAGAGTGCACACAGCCCACACAGGGGAGCATCTAGAAGGCCCAGCTCAGGTGACTGGGGAGGTTGAGCCACTGGACCCTACAGGGCACCTACTACACAAAGCCACTGTATAAATTCCAGGAGACATAGCAGCTCTACCTAATACATAGAAACAAACACCAGGAAGCAGCCAAAATGTGGAGGCAAAGAAACATGTCACAAAGGAAAGAACAGAAGAAATCTCTAGAAAAGGAACTAAATGAAATAGATCCAAGCAAGCTAACAGATACAGAGTTCAGAATAATGGTTATAAGGATGCTCAAGGATATTAGTAAGAGTATGATGAAAATAATTGAGAAAATCAATGACATATTAAAGTACCAATTTGAAATGAAGGCTACACGAACTGAAATGAAGAATAATTTACAGGGAATCAATAGTAGAGTAGAGGATGCTGAGAATCAAATCAGCAATTTGGAACATGAGGAAACAAAAACACCCAACCAGAAGAGCAAAAAGAAAAAAGAATCCAGAAATAGTAAGATAGCATAAGGAGCCTCTGGGACAACTTCCAGAGGCCCAACATTTGTATTATTGGGGTGCCAGAAGGAGAGGAAAGAAAGCAAGAAATTGAAAACCCATTTGAAAAAATAATTAAAGAAAACTTCCCCTACCTGGGGAAAGAAATAGACTTACAAGTCCAGGAAGCACAGAGGGTCCCAAACAAGAGGAACCCAAAGAGGCCCACAGCAAGACACACCATAATTAAAATGACAAAGCTTAAAGACAAAGAGAGAATCTTAAAAGCAGCAAGAGAAAAGCAGTTAGGTACCTACAAGGGAGCACCCATACGACTGTCAGCTGATTTCTCAACAGAAACTTTGCAGGCCAGAAGGGAGTGGCAAGAAATATTCAAAGCGATGAAAAACATGGAACTACAACCAAGATTACTCTACCCAGCAAAGCTATCATTTAGAATAGAAGGTCAGATAAAGAGCTTCTCAGACAAGAAAAAACTAAAGGAGTTCATCACCACCAGACCAGCACTACAGGAAATGTTGAAGGGTCTTCTTTAAGAAGAAGCTAATGAACAAAAGAATCTGATGAGCTAAATAGATCCAGAGACATTGACGCATGTAACAGACGATCATATTTCAGAGGGAAGAGGGAAGGGGGGGTGGAGGGTGGGAAGAGATTAACCAAAGAAGTTATATGCATATATGCATAACCCACGGACACAGACAATGATGGGCTGAAGGCCTGTGGAGGGGGTGGGAGCGAGGTGGAGGCGATCAATGGGTGGGAGGGGGGGGAATGGGACACCTGTAATACTTTCAACAATAAAGATTTTTTAAAAAGAGTCTTTACCAGTTTGATGGTGGCAATGCCTTTAACTTATTGATGAAGTCTAACATTTTATAAAAAGCTTTTGGAGCTACTTATGTTTCTTCCTTGGTGAAGTGAATTGCCAGGTTATGACTTTCAGTTGTTTTCCTATTGGGGTATTGATGTGTTTGTGGTCCATTTACTTATGCAGCAGCAAATATTTCCTGAGTGTCTGTTACATGCCAGGCAGTCTTCCAAGAGCTGGGGACACAGCAATGAACAAAACACAGACGTCTGCCCTGCAGGGAGCAGATGTTCTGGAGAGAGGAGACAGACAGGGAGCCCGGAGACAAGGACAAGATTTGTAAAAACTAAAACTCTTTGTAGGTATAGGATGATCACACTTTGTCATACAGTTTCCCCAGTTTGTCGTTTGCTTTAGAATTTTATTTGTGTTGCATTCCGTCTTAGAGAGCTTCTTAATTTTATTTGCTTTTTACTGTGGCATAATTTTAGGTTTACAGAAAAGTTGCGAAGATAGTACATACAGAGCTCCCATGTGCCCTTCACCCAGCTTCCCCCGACATTAGCCGCTCACATAACTTGCCCATTTGGATTTCACCAGTTCTTCTACTAATGTCCTTTTTTTTCCTGCCCTAGAACCCAATCCAAGATACCATATCATACTTATGAAATTTTTAATTTTAATGCAGTAACATCTGTTAGTTTTTATTGCTCATTTTGTTCTTAGAGAATCCTTCCATATCCTGAGATCTGATAAAATACTAATCTATATTTTGTTTTAGCTTTTTATGGTTGCATTTTAAAAATTATTTATTTCTTTAAACCATCTGGGATTTATTTGAGTGCAAAGTGTAAATTGGGATCTAACTTTTTTCTGAATAGTTGGTAGACTGTACAGTTCTCTATAATGAATTCTTTTCTTTGCTGACTTGTGAAACAACTTTTGTCAAACATAAAAGACTTAGATGTCTTAGGTTCTGTTTCCAGGCCACTGGTTCCATTGCATTGATTTTTCTATTGATTGCTGTATCAGTTTTTCACTGTTTTGACAGTTACGTCTTTATAGTATGTTTTCATATATGGTACAACAAGACCCTCTCCTCCTTTAGCTTTATGAAAATAATATTAATAAAAACAATTATCCCACTTATGTGCCAGGTCCTGGGTTGGGCACCACAGATAAGATATGAATGACCAAGTGCCATCTTTAAGGAAGCCAGTCTGGGGGGAGGGGGCAGACATGCGAGCCAGGCAGACTGTGTGTGCTAGAGAATGGGTGACTTGGGAGGGGCCACAGAGTCAACCTGGAGCAGTGGGAGAAGACTTGACCTCTGACTGATTGGAGTAAGAGTTAGAGAAGCAGGAGGGCATTTTAGGCAGAAGGAACAGTGTAAAGAGGACTGGAGCTGAAAAAGATGCAGCATGTTTAGGGGACTGTATGCAGTTGGACTTGGAGCTTTAAGTACTAGGAGTGGCCTGGGGGTGGGAGGAGGTGAGACTACAGAGGGAGGTGAGACTGGGTCCTGGAGGGCCTTGACTGCTGAAGGAGCTGTTCAGTTGATCCCAAGGGCCTTCCTATCCATTCAATCCCTGACTCTCTTTCCAGGAACATGTTCCCAGCCAACCTGGTAGAAGCCACATTCAAACAGGTGAGTGGGTCCCTAGGGGATAAAAGGGTGGCAGGCAGGGCCAGCCTGGACCCAACTGGGTAGTGACAGGTTTACCAGCAAGTCTCCCCATCTCCTGGGGGCAGGATGCTAGAGGGAAGAGGAGGAGGGGGAACTTAGATCCTTAGAGCTTCCCGAGGCCATAGCCCTGCTCTGGGTTCCAGCTTTGCACAAAGAAAAACTGTGAGGGTGGAGCACCACTTTACAGGGTGCTGCTCCGCTCTACATTTACAGTAGGGCTTACAAAGTCCTCACAGTCCTCAAAATAACCTGCCCTCAGGTAAGGTTAACCCCTCTCTGGATGAGGAAACTGAGGCTGGGAGGATTAAGGAATCTGCCCAAGGTTATACCACTAGTAAATGGTAGCCTAGTAGGTAAACCTAGGCCTGTCTACTTCTAGGCCTGTTTTTCTTTTAAAATAATTATTTCCCCCTAATAAGAATAGTAATAGCGTTCACTATAAAATATTAGGAAAATACTAAAAAATATAAAACAGAAAATAAAAGTTATCTCTAGTTCCAGCACCTAGCAATAGTGGTATTAGTTGGTACACTTCTTGTGTTTTTTTTTTTTCTCTCTAAATAAATATGTTTTTAAAAGTAAAATTAGGATCATAGTGCATGTACAGCATGTACCTTCTTCCCCCCCCCCCCCCCACTCCCTCGGGGAGAAGAGGAAAGGTAGGCAGCTCAGTGGCTCATCAAGGAGGCTTGGGGCAAGCTGAACTTTTCAAATACGGGCATACGTTGGAGCTACTACAGGTTAAGTTCCAGACCACCACAATAAAACGAGTATTGCAATAAAAGAAGTAGCAATCTTTTTGCTGGTGGAGGGCCGTGTTTTCAATTTGTAACAACAACAACACCACATACACACACACAATATCTGTGAAGCACAGGAAAGCACGGTGCAATAAAATGAAGTGGCCTATAGAAGGTCCAAGATTCCATCAGTGGCAGGCAGGGCTGGCTGTTAGGTGGGTGGGTAATGGGTGGTTAGAAGGGATAGATGGTAAACAGAGAATTACCCAGGTAGTTGAAGAAAAAGAGAGACAGATGGTTAGAGAGGGACCCAGAGGCTGTAATGATGCTTAGAAGGAAGAAGAGGGGAGAAGGGATGGAGAGAGGCGTGGCTGGGTAGTGTGTGAATGAACGAAGGAATCGGTTTTCTTTTGGTAAAATATTGATAATAATCCCTGTCCTGCCTACCTCACAGGGTTATTGTCAATCAGATAGTTCATGAGTGGATACAAATGTGTTTCCAAGATGTTATTATTATTGTTGTTGTTGATATTAATAACAACATTGGCCCTCACTCCTTCCTGGTTGGGGTGTCGCCACCAGTACCGCACCAAGACCACACCCATTGTCAAGTCCCCCAAAGTGGCATTGGAGGAGGCCCCTTCTCGGCGGATCTTCATCTATGGGGTCCAGGAAGAGAATGGCTCTCACGTTCAGAACTTCACCCTGGACCTGACCCCGCCACCTGAGGTCATTTACAAGTCAGAGCCTGGCACCAGTGATGGCATGAACGTGCTGGGCATCGTCATGTTCTCTGCCACCATGGGTACGTGCTGCCCACCCCACCCCACAGTGCCAGGGAGCCAGTCCCTCCTCGCACCTATCCCTCCCTGCACCTATCCCCCCCTGCACCTACCCTCCCTGCAACTACCCTCCCTGCACCTACCCTCCCTGCACCTACCCTCCCTGCACCTATCCCTCCCTGCACCTATCCCCCCCTGCACCTACCCTCCCTGCACCTACCCTCCCTGCACCTACCCTCCCTGCACCTACCCTCCCTGCACCTATCCCTCCCTGCACCTACCCTCCCTGCACCTACCCTCCCTGCACCTACCCTCCCTGCACCTACCCTCCCTGCACCTACCCTCCCTGCACCTTTCCCTCCCTGCACCTACCCTCCCTGTACCTATCCCTCCCTGCACCTACCCTCCCTGCACCTACCCTCCCTGTACCTTTCCCTCCCTGCACCTACCCTCCCTGCACCTTTCCCTCCCTGCACCTACCCTCCCTGCACCTTTCCCTCCCTGCACCTACCCTCCCTGTACCTTTCCCTCCCTGCACCTACCCTCCCTGCACCTTTCCCTCCCTGCACCTACCCTCCCTGTACCTATCCCTCCCTGCACCTACCCTCCCTGCACCTACCCTCCCTGTACCTTTCCCTCCCTGCACCTACCCTCCCTGTACCTACCCTCCCTGCACCTACCCTCCCTGCACCTTTCCCTCCCTGCACCTACCCTCCCTGTACCGATCCCTCCCTGCAACTACCCTCCCTGCACCCAGCAACCTGAGTAACCTGGAGTCTCCCATCTTCCGGGCAGTTCCTTCCTTTCCCTTCCAGTGGAGTGGCTCCAGCCCTCCCCACAGTTGGAGCCAGTGTTCCTCACATGGAATTCTCTATCCCTGGGTGCTAGTTTGCCTCCAGGGGTGCGGGCCCTCCCTCAAAGCAGGCCATGCCTCTGGCCCTTCCTGTTCTGAACTTTTTACTGAGGTCTGGGAATACTGGGGGGAGGGTGGGGAGTTATAATAAAAAACAGGAGAAGTCTAAAAACTAGCAGCCATGCCAGGGGTTATTATGCATCTTATTCTACAATTGGCAGCAACCTCCCCATCACCCCAGCGGAGGGAGGGCCTGGGAAGTGCTCTCCTGCTTCCTTGACTTCTCCGTGTGTGTGTGTGTGTGTGTGTGTGTGTGCGTGTGTTTTTCAAGTAAAAAGCCTCTCTATCCTCTGGTTGCTCATAGCAAGAAACCTGGGGGTCATTTTCTACCTCACCCTCTGCCTCATCAGGTCAGCCTCTGAAATCTCTCCAATCCCTGCATTTCCCTCTGCCCACTGCCACCACTCTGGTCCAAGGCCGTTGTCATCTCTCACCTGGTTTCATCAAAAGCCACCTAAAGAGTCCCCTGCCCTGGTATGTCCTCCTCATGGGGTCACAAAATCCCTGCTTAGGGCCTCCAGTGGCTCTCCACTCCGCCTGGAAAGGGGCCCCAACACCCTGCAGCCCTGAGTGATCAGGCCCAGCCTACTTCCCCCGCTCCTCTGGGTCCTACTCACTTCCTCCCCCCCCCCCCCCCCCCCCCCCCCCCCCCCCCCCCCCCCCCGCCTTTCAGCTCCTGGAAGACACCTCCCTGAGAACCTCCCCACTTCCCTCAGCCTGCCTGCTCCTGCCCCTTCCTCTCCCCTGCACCTTTCCCATCCTTGAGGGTGGTAGCAAGGGAGGTGGGTCTCCTTATAAGCTTGACATCCTCAGGAAAGCCTTCCCAGCCTCCCAGGCTGTCAGGTTAATCCTTAAACTTTTGACCCCACTGCAGTGATGTAGTTGTTGATGTAATTGTTTAATGTCTGCGCAGCAGCTGCTGGAAGCTCCATGCAGGCAGAGCAGGCCTGGCTTGTTCTCCGTTTATCCCCACAGCCCCCCACAGTGACAGGCAGGAACAGGCAGTCAGTAAAACCTGTTGGAGATATGGGCGGATGGGTGGAAGGATGGATGGACAACGACAAATAATGAAGCTCTTATCATCTTTGACAAAATGCCAGGCATGCAGAGGGGCCAGGACCTTAGTGACCCAAGTGTGTGACAAGAAGGTGTTTGGAAGTGCGCCTAGCACATCTGACAATTAGTCCCCAGTCCCGAACATTCTTCCTCCTCTCAGTCACTGCCTCTCTCTGAGGGGTGGAAACATATAAAAAGGACATCTATCAGCAGATGATGTGCTTTTGGAAGACACCCTTGATACCCTTTTACTTCATTCACAAAGTGTTTACTGACCATGTGTAATTGTCTGTGGATAAGTGTATATTTGTGCATGTGTACCCAAGTCAGTGTGTGCACGAGTCTGTGTGTACCGGTGCCTGTGTGTGAGATGACACTTGCTGCTGTGTGGAAAATGGATTAGAGAGAAGGAAGAGATGAGAGTCCTGTTGCAAAGTTACTGCTCTGCTCCACGGGGGAAGCCAAGGAGAAGGAGGGGAACACTGGTGCAGGGAGGCTGCTGAGAAGTCAGCCAAGGGCGAGATCTGTGTGTGCCAGGGGGTCTGTCCCTGCCTGCCACCAGTGTGTATCGGCATATGCAGGCATCACACACAACTTCCCCGTGCCCTGTGCAATCTGTGATATGCTCGTGTGTCCCTGCCCCCACAGGCATCATGCTGGGCCGCATGGGGGACAGTGGGGCCCCCCTGGTAAGCTTCTGCCAGTGCCTCAATGAGTCCGTCATGAAGATAGTGGCAGTGGCTGTGTGGTAAGCCTTGTTGGGATGGGGTTATCCTCCCCTACCCCACCCCCTTCCACTTCTGCCCTGGGCAGACAGAAGGACCCCAGGGGTGAGCTGCCCAGGAGGCTGAGCCCTGGCCTGGGGCCTCCAGACTCACACGTGTTCCCCTGGATCTCCAGCCGTGACCAGGCCTAGTTCCAGCCCTGGGACTGCCACTTCTGGCCCAGTCAGGCCCACTGGAGGAGAGCTAAGAGCTAAGTCTGGCCCAGCTCTCCTGGCCCAGTTTCCCCATCACATGGAGCCCATCAGCCCAGCTTTTGGAGGAAGGAAACTCTGGAAGTGAGAACCAGCTGCCGCTCCTTGGTTCAGAGCTCAGATCTTAGAAATCTTCTAGTCCAAACTTGTACAGTTTAGATGGGGAAATGCAGGGGCCTGCCCAAGGTCATGCACAGAGATAGTGGCATTGCTGGGCTCAAACATGGGCCTGCAGAGGGCAGGCGTGCTCCTCAGAGGCCCAGTCAGGAAGGTAGAGTGGTGAGAAGTTGTGCAGGGATGGGCTGGTTGAGGGTGGTGATATTAATGATGCCATGTAGTGGGCACCTTGGCACTCAGTCTCATTCATCCTCACAGGAGCCCTGGAGGGCTCAGGGGGATCAGGCCAAGCAGTGAGGCAGTGCCAGGGCCACCTGGGACCCTCACTTGCCTAGCACTGAGCTGGCTGCCCTGCCCCCACAACAGGTACTTCCCTTTCGGTATTGTATTCCTCATCGCTGGCAAGATCCTGGAGATGGATGATCCTACAGCCGTGGGAAAGAAGCTGGGCTTCTACGCAGTCACTGTAGTGTGCGGGTTGGTGGTCCATGGCCTCTTCATCCTTCCCCTGCTCTACTTCCTCATCACCAAAAAGAACCCCGTGGTCTTCATCCGTGGCATCCTTCAGGCCCTGCTCATCGCACTGGCCACCTCCTCCAGGTAGCCCTGGGCGGCAGGCAGCACAGGGGAGGTGGTGGCTCGACTCTGTCCATCTGTTTGGCCATCATTGGTCCATAGCCATAGACTCACGGAAAGTGTCAGTAAGACCCGCATCACAAACTTGGGGTAGCTATGGTAATAAGACCAATTTTTGAAATGTAATGCTTAAGGCCCTACCTGCCCAAATGACAGAAAGCCTTTATCGCCTCTTGAGGCCTTCCCCTCTCCCACTGCCCACATCCCTAAGGTTCACTCCATCCACCTGGGGGGTCAGCTTCCACACATCAGCAGCCCGTGGCCACCTCCTGCTTGACAGGAACCACAACCTCGGGCCCAGCACATCTGGACTCATTGGAGGCTCTGGCAAGTGGAAATGGGGTCCCCAGGCCATGGCCTGTGAGAAAGGAAGGGCTCTGGGGCCACACCGACCTAAGTATTGGTCCGAGCACTGCCACCAGGAGCTCTAGTAACAAAACAGTAGCAGTAATAGTAGCAGCTACCATTGCTTAAGTCCTTGTGATGAGGCGGACACTATTCTAAACACTTAGTTATTAAATCACCCTTATAGCTCTGTATTCTGGGTATTGTCCCTTCCTGGAACAAGAAAATTAAGACCTACACAGGCTAAGGAAACTGCTAGGCCCACTTGGCTAGTAGGAGGCTGGAATCTGACCCCAGCGAGACCAGCCCAGAGCCCTGCTGTTAACCACTTCATCTACACTTGTCACCGCAGTGTGACTTGGGGTCGGCCCCTCTTCCCCTCTGGGCTTCAGTTTCTTCATCTGTAAAATGGACTCAAAACCGCTCCCTCACAGGAAGCTGTGAGGATCAAATGAGAGTGTGTAAAGCGCAGTACCTGGTGCATATAGGCATTCTGCTGGTGCAGGCCTCTTCCTGACCTGTGTGTGCCGTGGGGAGTCTCTGAGGCCCTGGGCCTGGGCAGGCCCGGCTCAGCTGCTGTCCCCACTCCCAAGCATACCACCCCCGACCATTTTCAAAACCCCTCAGCCCATTCTCCCCGACAACGGGCCAGCTGCCTGGGGAGGAGCGAGCTTCCCGTCACTGGCAGGGGGCAAACCGGAGGCCCTGACCATCCTGAAGGACGGAGGGCAGATGCTGGCCCCCCGCCTACAGCTCAGCCACACTGCCCATCACCTTCAAGTGCCTGCTAGAGAACAACCGCATCGACCGGCGCATCGCCCGCTTCGTGCTGCCCGTGGGCGCCACCATCAACATGGACGGCACCGCGCTCTATGAGGCTGTGGCTGCCATCTTCATCGCCCAGGTCAACAACTACGAGCTGGACTTCGGCCAGATCATCACCATCAGGTGGACCCCCGAGGCCCCACAGCCAGTGTGGATTGGGGTGGGAGGGTGGCTGCTGGAAGGGCCTTTAGATTTTCAAGCTCCCAGGTCCAATAAGGTCTCTGTGGCCCAGAGAAGGTGAGGGTCTCCTTCTAGGCCACACAGGAAGTCAACACTGGGGTGGGGACCTGATCTGACCCCTGTGACTGGCGGCACAGGGCTCCCTCCCCAGCACTCCCCTGCGGAGCAGGGAGCTCTGAACAAGCTGGGAAGCTGAGACCCAGAGGAGGGCCTTCCGTCTGGACACGCAGGGCAGGGAGGGCACTGCACATGGCACAGAGGGAGCAGAGGCGGGGGGCAGGACTGGGGGACAATGGCGGGGCTGTTGGTGTGTCTGGAGCTGAGGGAAGGGTGCTGAGGGGAGGGGCAGAGGCCGAGGGGAAGGCCTCACATGCCAGCCCAAGGGCACAAGTCTGACCCTGGGGACCAGGCCCCAGAGGGAGGCTGGGCAGAGCTGTGCAGGTGGACGATTGGAATCTCCGGGCAGCTTCCTGGAGACCTACAGAGGCAACAGCTCCAGACATAGGGTTTTCCACAAACTTCAGGGGTTCTGCTGAGGCCAGGAATGAGGCCCGTGGGGCTACAGGACCTCAAGCAGGAATATGCCCCCCACAAGAACTCCTTGATGTGGCCTCCCTAACAACCCCTGCCCCATTTGGCTGTCCCCAGAGGCGCTGGCATTCTGGCCTCCTCCTTGGAGGGTCCCCAGTGCCCCAACAAGGCACCCCGCACCTCCTGCTTCTCCTCTTCCTCTCCCACTCCCTCTGCAGCATCACAGCCACCGCGGCCAGCATCGGGGCAGCCGGCATCCCCCAGGCCGGGCTTGTCACCATGGTCATCGTGCTCACCTCCGTGGGACTGCCCACTGACGACATCACCCTCATCGTTGCTGTCGACTGGGCTCTGTGAGTGGAGTTCGCCCCTACCCACTCCCACCCCTCAGGCAGCAGGGAAAATATCATGATTGGGCACAGTTGGGGTTCCTTACACATCAACACTGGCCTAGCTGCATAATTTGTTGGGCCCAGTTTTCAAAAACAAAAATGTAGGGTCGCTTGTTTACAAATTATAAAGAATTTCAAGAGGGTGAGAGCAAAACCTAAACCAAGCCTGGGCCCTTCTTAGCACAGGCCCCGTGCGACTGTGAGGTCACATGCCCATGAGGCCGGCCCTGCATCGACCCTCTTCAACATCACTGAGGGAGTGTCTGGCTTGAGAGGACTAGGAAAGCACCTTGCTGTGGGCTCTGCCCTGGCCGCCGGTGTCCACAGGGGCTGCTGGGGTGGGCACTGCCCTCTCCCAGCTCCCCTTACAAGTGCCCACCGCTCACCACCCACTAGGGACCGCTTCCGCACCATGATTAACGTGCTGGGTGATGCGCTGGCCGCAGGGATCATGGCCCACATCTGCCGGAAGGACTTTGCTCAGGACACGGGCACTGAGGTGAGAGCAGCGCCTCTCTCCCAGCCTGGCTACCCAATGGCCCCTGGCCCCCTACCCCAGGCAGGTGGAACCCGGATGGGGTAGACACCAACCTTCCACTCACCAGCTGGGGAGCCTTCAGCCAATCCCTCCCCACCTCCCCTCCTCAGTTTCTCATCTGGTACCAGGGTGACTAACTCCTCTCACAGCTAGTTGTTGAGCACCCCCTATGGCCAGGACTGCTCTAGACACAGGAGGAACAAAGGAAGCCAGAGCTCTGCCCTTGGGGTACTGTACCTTAGTGTAGGGGTGGTGCTGGTCCTCCCAGAACGGGCTGCTATTGAGTAGCAGGCTGCCCCACTCCACACGGAGGATGCTGAGGCCCAGGCAGGGGGCCCAATTCCTGCATGGATCTGTGGGTCAGGTCCCCTCCTCTACCAAGACAGCCTCACGAGGAGGCAGGACAGCCAAGAGAGGCCCTGTCACCTACTGAGGTCCTGCAGTACATCTACAGAAAACCAATCGTGTGGTTCCCAGCCCTTGTTCAGTCTTCCCTGGTGTCTACCCTCCTACTGCTACCAAGGCCTGTCTCTCCTCCCCAGAAACTGCCGCCCTGTGAGACGAAGCCAGTGAGCCTCCAGGAGATCGTGGCAGCCCAGCAAAATGGCTGTGTGAAAAGCGTGGCTGAGGCCTCAGAGCTAACCCTGGGCCCCACATGTCTCCACCATGTCCCTGTCCAGGTGGAGCAGGACGAGGAGCCGGCTGCCACCGGCCTGGACCACTGCACCATTGAAATCAGCGAGCTTGAGACCAATGTCTGAGCCTGCAGGGCTGCAGAGGCCAGGGGAGGACTCCAGGGTTGGGGCAAAGGGGAGGGCCTCAACTTACTACTTCCCTAAGCAGCCGTTAGGGGCCAGCCTCACATGTTCTTCCCACCCTTGAGAGCTCAGATTAGCTCCACTTGACAGAAAATGGAGTCTCAGAGAGGAAACCCCAGCTGGGGAGTGGTGGGCCACATAGCCCAGCCCTGGCTGTGACTTTCCACCGTCGTGGCCAGTCAGGACAGCACGCAGGGGTTAAGCTCTGTACTTACTGGATGACAGAGTTAAGGCTGAAAACATTTATCCCAGGTCTCAGAGCAAGTCAGGGCTGGCGCTCCAACTCAGGTCTTTCAAGCCCTGGCCACTCCCTCCTGGAGGACAGGGGCACCCGCAGGGACAGATGCCCAGAGAGGCTCTAGGCTCTAGGCTCTAGGCTCCGTGTCCCTGTCACGGAGCCCCACAGTCAACACTGCTTTCAATTTATGAAGACATAACAACAGTGCCCTGGGTCTGCCCCTCTGTGTCCTGGCCCAGGCCAGGCCTCCACCTAACCCCATAACATGTGGCCTCAAACAGCTGTCCCCAAGGGGGTGGGGTAGCCCAAGATCAAGGCCTGCTGCCTTCCATGTGCTACAGCCTGCCTCGTCTCACATCCCACCATCTCTCGCAAAGCTCATCTGATGTACAGATAGGGATGTCTTTATTAGGGCTTCGGGGGCCCTTAGAAACATCAGGGCCAGCCTCCCACTGGACAGGGGGCCAGCCAGGGCCCAGAAGCAGCTCGCCTGGGATGCTTTGATTGAGCTGTCCAAGTGGCTCTGGGGTCAGGACTCCCCAAAAGCCTGGGGGATAAAGTGGAGTTAGACTTTCTATTCCTTCCTGTGTTTGCAAATTCAGCAATAACTAAATAAAGGTATTTTGTTTTTCAAGTTTTGTGGGCTTAGCGACCATACTCTGGCCAGCGTTACTTTAATGAGCTAACAACACAGGCTGTCACAGTGCAGACTGGCCAGTCTGGGTGGCAGAGTATAGACAGGTCTGTCCAGGTGGCCAGAAAATAAACAGGCTTGTCCCTGTAGCTAGAACGTAGACAGGTCTGTCTGGGCTGTCAGTGTGTGGCTAGGCCTGTCTGAGCAGCCAGAGTGCAGATGAGCCTGCCCAGCTGGCCAAAGAGAGGGCAGGCGTGTCTGAGCTGTCACGTGCAGGAGGCAGAGTAGAGTGCAAGCCGGCCTGCCCAGGGGCCTGTCTCCACAGCCACAGTGTGGACAGATCACTCCGCCCCAAGCATGGGCTTTGCTCTGCAGGCAAGGCCCTGTGATCAGTCCCCACAAAAAGAACCATTTCTTCAGCCAGTTGGGCTCCCTTTGGCAAATGCTTAGCTTTAAAGAAGGGACATGCCCAAGGACAGTTCTGAACTGTGTTCTTCATTCCCCTCAGCCCCAGGGTGCCTCCAAGAGGCTCGAAGGGGGCAGAGATGAACCCTGGCCACATAGCCTGTTCTGGATTCACTTTGGGGATAAGATACAGCTCAGAGGGATGAGGGGAGGGTCTTGCACTGTGGAGCCATAAAAACAATGAAGCGAGGGAAGAACAGGCCTCCCAAGGTCACTCAGAGAATCAGGAGAGCACCTGCCTCCCAGCCCCCAATTCCTTAACTACTTTCCATCCCCCTCCCAGGGCCATAGTCTGAGGAGTCCAGGAAGGGCCCTGACCCCAGGATCCCCCTCCCACCGGGGGAGCATCCTTCATTAGGGCCTAAGCAGCTAGGAGAGGTCAGATGTTAGGCTCCGGTCACTCCCACCATCGTGTGAGGACTTACTCGCCCCTTCTTTGTGTCACACACATCTCTAGGCCCTCTGAGTAGTGGAGTGCCCCACCACGGGCAGGCATTTGCTCTTGCTTAGGCTCAGCAGCAGCATGCTTATACACCCTAGTAGCCAGGTCACTACTTCCTGGGCATCTCATCCAGGGGCTGCTCTGCCTGTCAGAGGCTCTCCCTTGCTCTGAGAAGGGTGTCCCAGCTCTGCCCTGTTGGGGACAGTGGGCACACTGGGCATGTCCGCACCTCTTCCCAAGGCTCTTCTCCAGCTCCCAGGCCTGCTTTGGGTCCCCTTGCCGCCTCAGCTGTCCACTATGGGACAGACCCCATCGGTAATGCCCACTCAGTGCACAGGCGACCCTCCAGGTGAGCCCAGCTGAGCAGCCCAAAGCCCACAGGTCCTTTGCTCGGATGCTCAGCCTCCGGGAGTACATAGTGAGCACCCAGGCCAGTGGGGTGGTCCCACCCAGCTTGTTCCCCACAGTGCTGGTGGGTCACACATGCCTTCGGGCTTCCTCACCTGTGATTATACCTTGTGTCCCTGAACCTCTGCCTATGGGACTACTTTGTAGACCCCAAGAACTAAACTTTGCACTGACTCCTGCTGGTCTGGACAGGTGCTGAGATCCCTGTATCCTGTCCACCCTGGCCGGGTGCCAGCTCAGCACCTGGTAGGAAGCGCACACAGACATGGCCACAGGCTGCCAGACAGGGCTAATGCATTTATATTAGTTTTTCTGTAGAAAAAAAAAATCAGCTTTGACGTTTTAATCATTTTTCTCTTTAAAAAAAGGAACCCAGAACTCCCTGCAGACCCAAAGAATAAAAAACAGTGCCTCATGGGTGGGGCCGGGCCCTTCCTCCTCATTCAGCCCAGCCCCGAGACCTTCATCTCACTCCTGCCTGTGGCCCCTGGCAGTCCCAGGAGAATTCCCCCCTGGCCTTGCCCATCCAGGATGTGCTTGTGGCTGGCCAGGGCATGGCACGGAGCGACTCCCTAGCAACTGGGGGGCAGGGCAGCAGTCCTGAAGGTTCCTGTCCCCAAAGGGAGGGAAGAGGAACAAAAGCCAGCTTTTGTGAGTTCCAGAGGGCAGCAGGCGCCTGGCCGCAGAGAGCTCGGAGATAACTCTGTCTTCTCCAGAGGATGGACGGACAGACGGACAGGCAGACGGCAAGCTGTTCTGGCCACTTCTGGCTGTGGCAAGAGCTGTTGGTGGCATAGGCCAAGGAAGGCCATTTGCATGCAACTTGTGTGTGTGTGTGTGTGTGTGTGTGTGTGTGTGTGTGTGTATCTGCATGGAGGAGGAAGTGGGAGCCCGTGCATGCCAGGGTGGGGTCAGGCCCTTTCCTGAGTCTGCGTGATTCAGAGGGCGTGATGGCAGTGGTGGGTGTGGGGTAAAGAGTGAGACCCTCTGGAGGGCAATGTGTGTGTAGGTGTGTCGTGCTCTCTGCAAGGGTTTGGCTGTGGCACGAACTGTTGGAAGGGGTGTGGATGGGAGACTGTGTGTTCAGCTTGTATTGGGGAATGTGGGTGGGTGCAGTGGTGGGTGCGTCTGGAGTGTGGCGGAGCGAGGGCTCACAGGGCACAGGCACGTGCTGCAGAAAGGGGTCCGATGTCCATCGTCCTGCAGAACATGTGGGACAGTCAGGGAGGCCAGAGCAGACCCGCCAGCTACAGCCTGCCTGAGGGAGGTGGATCAAAGCTGGGGAGCCCACTTGATGGTGCTCTGGGAGGACCAGATAACTGCAGGCCAGAGGGGAAGTTGCCCCTGAGAGCCCAGAGCCAGTGGGAGGTACTCATGTTGATGTTGCCAGGCCTGGAGTGAACTAGAGGGCCTTTGGGTCCCACTAGACACTCGGGGGGGGCCTCACCCAGGGCTCTGTTCAACTGACCTGACCATGGCAATGTCCTCCAGAAGCAGCAGATCCTTTCCCACCCCAGGACTCCACAGCCCCCTTGTGAGGTCCACAGCATCCTCACTGAGTGGCAGTCACCCCTGTTGCTGACCCCTGGCTCTGCCTGAGGATAATGCCTGGAGAGAAGGGGCTCCACCTTCATAGCCCTGGACCCCTGGAGTAGAGGAAATGACCTCCAGCACTGCCCCTGGGCCTTCCCTCTATGCACGCTCTTCTCACCACCTCTGTCATCACCCATGAGGTCTTCACACCCCTCAGGTTCCTCTCTGCCCCAGGCCCTACTTCAATTCAACTTCCTAAGAGTGGCCCAGTGGCCTCCCACAGCCAGACCTTGACCCTAACCCCCAGCTTGGCTCACCCTGATATCCCTCTAACCAAACCTCTCCACCTGGCTGCTTGCTGACATCCCAGTGCCCTCCTCCAACATCCCCTCCAGCAGCCCTGCCTGCCAACCCCTCCCACCTGCACCTCTTTCCCCTCCCATCCTAACCCCCAGGATCCACCACTGTAGACAGTCTCTTGCCAATATACTTAATTTCCTGTTTCTTGCCCTCCTGTCCCATGCACCTGGTCAAAAACTCAGCCATAGATGGATCCAATTATCCATCCTCACACCCACACCTGTCTGCTCTGCCCCTCCTGCTGCACAGAGAAAACAGAAGGCCAAAGGCGTCTGGCTGACGTGACTTTATGTCCAGCCACCAAGCCACTAACCTGTGACTGCAGCTCCTCAGTCCTCTGTCCCTCCTGCCACAGTGGAAGGAGCACTGACCTCCTGCTAAGGCGAGTCCCTCCTACTGTTTCCACAGGGACCACCAAAACACCCTGCTCTCTTCTCTTGTATCTTTAACTCCTCCCTCCACATGGGCCCTTCCCCATCAGCATTCAAACAAGCTTTGTTCCTTAAAAAAGGCCCAACATGACTGAGCCCTGCCTGAACTTCTTACCCCTTCCCTGTACCACTCACTTTCATCTTTTCACAGCCAAACTTCTTGATAGAGTTGTCTTCACTCCCTGGATCCACTCCTTTCCAGCCACTCTCTCTACCTTTATTGTCCTGAGGCTGATCCCCATAAGGTCACGGGTGACTGTCTTACGGATAAACACAGTGGGCCCTGGGCAGTGCTCAGCTCCATCCACCTCTCAGCAGCACTGACACAGTTGATTCTTCCCACTGTGCATGTATGCATAACATGTGTATACATAACACTCATGTATATGTGTGTGGACATGTGTGCACATCAGGGCCCATATGCATCGAGATGCATCTGTGCACATATTCTACATCTGTAAATGTGTGTGCATGTGTGCAGTGTGTGTTCCACAAATGTGTGCTTTGTGGATCTGTATGCATGTTTAGACATGTGTGCATGAGCACGGGTACATGTGTGTTGGTGCAGTTTGTGTAAGTGCGGGTGCTTGTTACATGTATGTGTAAACGCCCTCTGCTCTGGGCTGTCTGTGGCTTTCCTACCTCCTTCCCTAGCTGCTCCATCTCAGTCCCCTCTGCAGGCTCCCCTCCCCTGGCCATGCTCTCTCACTCACCCCCACCCCCACCCCCCCACCCCCCCACCCCCCGTGAGCTCCCCCAGCCTCCTGCAGCCGCAGTGACTGTCTCAGGCTGATGTTGCCTGGACCCCACCTCCAGGCCCGATCTCACTTCTGAACCCCAGACCCATATATCCAACCCATCCCTGGACACCTCCCCCAGTACCTTTCAGGCCCCTCAAACTCAGCATTCCCCTAATCAAACCTGTTCTCTCATCCACCCTGAATTCCACCCTCGGACCTGGGCCTTGCCTCTCCCTCACCCCGTGTCCAGAGGGACCACTCAAGCCAGCCTCCCCAATCCCTTTCAGGCCCATCTGCCTGTCTGCAGCCTCACCTCCTGCCCATAATCTCTGGCTTGGATTCCAGCAGTAGCCTCTGCCTGGGCCCCACACCCACTCCCTGCTTCCACATCTCAGGCCCTGTGTGTGACCATCAGGGGGCACTCACCCCCTGTGGAGAATCCCCCAGGCACAGGCCAGCCTCCGGGGGGATTATTTTACCCAGCTCTCCACCCCCAGCCTGCTGCACAGCAAATGCTCTTACAGGCCCACAAATGAATGGTGGAGCCTGGGACAGAGGGTGAAGAATGGACACAATGGCCCTAGACTGGGTCAGTGACAGGAAACTGGCACCGCTCCACACAGACCACCCACCTAGGTCAGATCCGGTTCACCTGGTCACTATCGCCTGTCCTCCTCCTCTTCCTCTTCCTCCTCCTCCTCCTCTTCCTCTTTTAATCGGTCCCGGTCCTTGGAAACGTCGCCAAACTCAAAGTTGCCTTCTATGTCCAGGACCTGCAGGTGCTTCAGCCTCCGGAAGGCGCTCTCCACCACGGAGCCCACGGCCAGCTTGTTAAACCTGTACGGCCACCCACTGGGGGTCAGGGCCAGGAGCCCAGCCCCCAGAGTCCCCACACTTACCCTCTGCAGGTAAAGAGGAGAGGATGGGCCCTCCAGGAAGGTGACACAGAAACACAAAAGGCAGAGGGCTGGGGGGCACTGTCTCAAGGGGAGTCCAAGCTGTCCAGTGTGGCTATAGCTTGGGGGAACAGGGGCTGGCCCTGGACCACTCATCCACACAGTGAGGGCAGACACAGGAACCTCCTCTCGCCTGCCCTCTGGAATCAACTTTGAGCCTACTGGGTGGGCCTGGGTCACCCTGGTGCCTGGTGTGAGGTGGCACACAGGCAAGGCCAGAGCCATGCTGGGCCAGGGACATACAGGCTGGGGGAAGGCAGAGGCTGGGCTCTGGCCCCAAACCCCCTCAACTCTCTGTGCCTCAGTCCCCTGCAGGAGCCAAAGCACAGGTCACACTCCACCCCAATGCCACTAAGCCTGCATCCTTCTGGGCCACAAAGCCCCTGGGAGTGTACATTCTGCCTTTCCCTGATGTCTCCTCCTTTCTGATTTGAGTGATAGAAGGTGGGGATGTTGGCAAGAACCTTCCTCGCTCTGCTGTATGGAAGCTCCTTATCTCCTTGGGGAGCTGGGTCCCCTGAATCATTCTAAACTCCCAGAGCCCAGTGAGGACCTGGACATCTGCTGCGCTGGGTCTGATGCCCAGCCAGCTGTGGACATGACATCACCGATGCTCTCTGGGCTTCAATTTTTCCAGCTATAAATTGGGAAAGATGCTTTCTGGGATCCCTTCTTGCTACAGTAACGTCAATAATGCCCACCTGCACCAATTGGCTTTGAACATTGACTTCTACCTGCAAACTGTTCCCATGTGCTTGACTATCCCACTAGAGCCAGGGCAGGCCCCAGGGGGGCACTGCAGGGCCAGAGGAGACCTCCTACCTGAGAAAGATCCCCTTGAGGTTGGGTGTAGAGTCGAAGGCATTGGCGGGCACGGTGCTGATCTTGTTGTTCTGCAGGTACAGGTACTCTAGCGACTCAGGGAGCCCCCCAGGGATCTCTGTGAGCTGATTCCCAGCGATGTCCAGCAGCTGCAGGGGCAACCAGGGAAGTAAAAACACTTAACAACTTGCAAAGACCCCCACTAACCACCCCCAACATATCTAAATCTCACCATAACCCTGTGAGGTGGGATCTATAACTATCCACATTTTCCAGATGGGGAAATAGAGGCTCAAAGAGGTTAAGAGATGTGTCCAAGGCCACACAGCCTGTACAAGACCAGAAGCCGGTGCGCCTGACTCCAAACCTTTGTTCTGCTGGGCTCCTTCTGCCTTCCCATGTGGATTCACAGCCAGGATGTCTGGCCACCACAGTCCTTCCTCATTAACACACATCACTCCCATAAGACTAAAGTCTCCAGAGGGCAGGGGCCAGGGATCCTCCAGTCTTTGAATCTCACCCCACTTATGCCAGAGGAGGGTGGGATTGGGGGCTACACGAGTGGGGCTGCTCATTCGTGGACCTTGGGGGCCATATGGGCAGGGGTCAGTCTCAGAGTCACCATGTGCCTACAGCCCAGGAAGCAGGAAACCAGAGAAATGGGGTGGTCTTCCCAGGGAGCAGACCTAGATGTGAACACCTTCATCTAACACACACTTGTGCAGCCCCGGGTGGGACTCCCTCATTTCTAAGCTCCCTTCCTCACTCCAACAGGTGGCGGCCCAAGGTCAGGAAGCTGGGGGGCCGAGAATCCAGATTCAGCATTCAAGAGAAGCACAAGCTTGCACCATAGGGGGCCTCCCCATCACCTCTCCCTACACACAGGGCTCCCTGCTCCCCACCGTGTTCCCTTCACACAGCTCCAGCACTTCCTCACTCATTCCACATCCTCTGTGCCCAAGGGTGCTGGGGACATGGAATCCACTGAGACACTGCCTCCAGGAAGCCAGGCTGGCAGGGGAGATGGACACAGAGTCTGACAATGACAGCTAGTGAATGAGAGAGCCTGGAGGAGGAGCCTGACTCAGCCTCGGGTCAGGGGCACTGACAGCAGCCAGCACAGGTAGGGGCTCTGAAGTAGTGGGAACAGCTGCTGCTTGTAGAAAGATCCAACAGTAAGAGGAAGAATCTGCCCCTAACAGACACCCCAGCCCTGACTGAACTCATCCAGGCCCAGGGAGTATTTAACCTGCCCATCATTGGTGGCATCCAGGGGAGGTGACACCTGAGTCCTAGGGATATTACAGGCTCCAGGAGAGGAGTGACCCTCCATCTGTCTTATTCCCTGATGGGTCCTCAGTTCTAAAAGTATGTCTGCACATGGCGGGGTCTCAATACAGACTGTGGAATGAATGAATGAGTCGACAGGGTGGAAATGATGCTTTCCAGCAGAGGGGCCGGTATGAGCAAAGCCCAGTGTGTCTGGAAAAATAAGAAACTCAGTTGGAAACAGGGCAGAGCAGGCCTTGAAGGCCATGGCAAGGATTCTGATCTGGGTTCTAAGGGCAATGGGGAGCCACAGAAGGGTTCTGGGCAGGAACGTAGCTGAGCATATGTTTTTCAAGATACCCTTTGATTGCACATGGAGTGCAGCAGTAGAGAGTTCCTAGGAAGGTTGGGTCCAGGCAAGAAATGGGGATGGGTTGGGGAGGGGTATGGGCAGAAGGGATAGAGAACTGGACAGATTGAGATGTGATGGAAGAACTGTCAGGCGATAGTAACAAGGGGCATTATGGGGCAGACAATGTGAAAAGGGGGTGTCAAGGCAGCTTCCAGGTATCATGTGTGCACCACGGGGAATGGCACGCCCTCAAGTGAGATAGAAAATGCGGGAGGAGCAGGTGTGAAGGAGAAGACAATGGGGTTTGGGCCCCTTGAGAACTGGGTTCCTGGGGTATATATACCTAAGAGGGATTGATTGGCACAGGTGGCTGGATCCTAGTGTCTGGCAATCAGCAGGGCAGTCTGGGTGCGGAGAGACCCTGGCTTTCGCTCCTGCAGGGCCAGCTGCCTCCCGACTCCCACCCTGCTCCATCCTCGGAGCTCTGCCTCGCCTCCCTGCCCCCCACTCAGACATCCCTGTCCTGACAGCTCCCCCTACGAGCATGGACTGTGAGTCTAGCAGGCCAGGGCCCTGGGTCCAGCAGTAAACACACCAAACTAAAATGCCTGCCCTTATTCTAGAGAAAAGAACTGGCAACAAACAAGCAAACAGATGACCTAATGCTGGGGAGGGATGAAGGTTACGAAGAAAAACAAAACAGAGGAAGGTGGTAGGCGGTGAAAGAAGACCCCCCAAGGAGGTGACATTTGAGCAGATCCCTAAGAAAGAGGGAGGAGCTAGCCCTGAGGACATCTGAGGCACACAGGACTGCTGTGGCTCAGGCCCCGAAGCTCCTCGGTGGGCCTGGCAGCACCTTGGCCTGCCTCCCAGGTTTCTCTAATGAAGTTCCCTTTTGGCCCCTCATTGAGTGGGGAGGTTTCATTGTAAAAAGCTCAATTCCTATGGCCTGACACCCTGCCTGACTCTGACCATGGCCACAACAGCCACCCCTGCTGCTCAGACACCTCAAGCAGACTCCCCAACCCTATGCAGACCACCTCACTGGCCTTACCGCCCTCCCCTCCCCCAAGCCCAGCCTTCTCTAGGCACATATTCCAGTGTCTGTGGGTGGGTAAGCTTGACTTTCCTGCCACCTGAATTGCCCCTGCCCCCAGTCCTCCTGAACCATGGGCCTCTGCCTGTAGCCATGACCTCCCTTTACCCCCATAGGCCTCCTCAAGCCTGTACCTGCAGGTAGTGAGCTCTTTCCGGCCATACCAGCTGTATTCTGATCTTCACTCCGTACCAGGCATGCCAACCATATTCTCTGCATGGCCCAGCCCACCTAACCTAAGGCCTGGCCTCCCCAGCTGACACTGCCCTCATGCCCAGGCCCTGGCCCTCCCCCTTACCTGCAGATGGGCAAGGTCGGCCCAGGCGCTGGGGCCCAGGGCCCGGCTGCGTAGCCGGTTGCTGGTGAGGTAGAGCTCACGCAGCTGGGCCATGCCGGCCAGCGCCCCGCGTGCCAGGGCAGCCAGATCATTGTGCTTGACCTTCAACACGTGCACGTTGCGGGGCAGCCCGGCCGGCAGTGTGTGCAGCCGGTTGCCAGACATGTCCAGGGAGCGCAGCAGGCGCAGCTTGCGGAAGGCGTCGCGGTGCACCAGCGGGCTGGTGATGCGATTGTAGCTGAGGTTCAGCTCCTCCAGGAAGTAGGTGGTGGCGAAGTCGTCGCGGCCGATGCCTGTGATCTGGTTGTGCAGGATCATGAGGGTGCGCACGCGGCGAGGCAGGACGCTGGGCACGCGCTCCAGCGCGTTGTTGTACAGGTGCACCGTGTGCAGCCGCTTCAGGCCCTGGAAGGCCCGCGGGTGGATGCCGTGCGCGCGCAGCTGGTTGCTGTGCAGCAGCAGGTACTCCAGGCTGCGGATGGGGGTCAGCACATCTGCGTCCACACTCCGGATGGCGTTCTTCTCCAGGTGCAGGAGCACCAGGCTGCGTGGCAGCCCCGCGGGGATCCGCGACAGGTTGTTGCTAGACAGATCCAGGTACTCCAGGCTGGAGAGCTTCCTGGGGCGAGGGTGATCAGGACAGTTGGCAGGAGCCCACGTAGCAGGAGCCCACTCTCCTTTCCACTATTTCCTCAAGGGAGGTGGCAGGGAAACTACCCCTAATTCATCCCAGTTCTGCCATTTGCTCACTGAGGGACCTGAATTCTCTCCAAGCCTCTCATTGGATTACTCAACAGCACTAGTGTAGGAAGGCTTAGCATGGTTTCTGACACATAGGGGTTTATTTGAAGATTAATTGTTTAAGGCCTTTCTTTTTTTTTTTTTTTTTTTGGCTATTCTGGGCCCTAAAAAAAATAAAACTATGTTTACCTTCAACAAGAATGTTTGAGTTTCTATTTTGTACAGAGAAGCCAGCCTCTGCAAACGCTTCCCTGCCTCACTGGAATTTTGGCAGCTCCTACCCATACACATCACTTGTTCTGTTCTTGGGGACAGAAATGTCAGCAGAGTCACACGCCTCAAAGTTCCTTCTCCAGGGAGACTGGCCAGGGCAGGTGGGCGGGAGATGTGTGTGAGAGGGTCTGGCTGGGTGGGCCCTGGGAGGAGCGTCCCCAGTGCCTGGTCCTGCTGAGGGCCCAGGCAGGGTCTTACCAGAAGGTCTCGTTGTCCAGGCCCTCATCAGTCAGGTAGTTGTTCTGCAGGTATAGCTCCCGCAGGTTGCTCAGCTCACTGAAGGCACCTGGTGGGATCTTCTCCAGCTTGTTGTTCTGGGGGATGAGGCAGTGAGGGGGGGAGCATGAGAGACAGCCAAGGGGCAAGGTCAGAGCCCTGGAAGGAAGTACGGGGAGGGATCTGAGGGAGCCATGAGGAGCGGGCCCAGGCCTGGAGCACTCTGGGTATGGGACTGACAGCCAGGTGCCCAGGCTTCTGCCTGCTTCTTTGTAGTGGATGCTGTGCCCTCTGACATGTGCCCAAGGCCCCACAGCCTTGCCACTGTGTCCATGTGGGCCTGGGTTCTTCCCCGGCTACGGGACCCTGAACTGGGGATGCCCCATCTGCCCTCTCCCTCCTACCTTGAGGTGCAGCTTGTAGAGGGCAGGCGGCAGGTGCTTGGGCACATGGCGCAGGAAGTTGCTGGACAGAATTAGGATTTCGACGTTGCTGGAACCATTGAACATGTTGTCTGGCAGCCCAGCATCTGCCAGCTTGTTGTTGTGCAAGTACACAGACCTGGGGGGTGAAGTTCAGGTCCTCACCCACCCAGGCCCCCAAATCACCCCTGGCCCCAGTGTCCACTCACCTGGTGAGCCTCCAAACCTTGCTTAGGTTGGGTCTGGGGCCTAGTGCACCCTCCTCCCATATGAGGAACCTCTGCAAATGTAGTCTCCCCTGTACAGCTGAGGGAACCAAGATCCACCAGAGGTTGCTCCACAAGTTAGTGGCAGAAATAGGACCCCCAGTTCATGCTTCTCCATACCCTTCAAGGTTCTCAGTCATTCCCCAACTGTCACAGCCCTGGAGTACCTGCCTGTCACCCCCACATAGCTGGCTCTGAGTTCTGTGGAACCTCCTGAAGATGGGGAGTGTCCCTGATACCTCTTTGTCCCTGATGCCCAGCACAGGGCCTGGCTCAGAGAAGGTGACATCTCATTCACTCAGCAAGTATACAGTGAGTGCCCCTATATGCCAGGAAAGTTCTGGACTCTGAAGATATAGCAGTGGACACAACCAACAAGATCCTGCCCTCATGGAGCTAGCATACTAGAGGGCCAGAAGACCCAGAAAAAAATACATAGATCATTCTCACTGTGTGCCTTTCTTGGGCCTCAGCCTTCTCATCTATGGGATTGGACTATGGGGATAGAGAGAATAGAGTGAGGTGACAGATTCAGGTACAGAAGCGACACCAGGAGTGGTCAACCCCACCAGCACCACCCTGCCCTGCTCATTCCTCCCAAGGCTCTGCCTGTTGGGAGGTGCTTTCTCCCCAGGGGCTGAGGAAGGGGGGAAGCACCCTCACCCAGCTCCCACAGTTCCACAGACATCACCCTCTGTCTTGCCTCCTGGATGGATTCCTCCTCATACTTGAGGTCTCAGCCTTTGGAGTCTGTGCCCCCGCAGGCCCTGGGCGTCTATCACCATAGCCTTGAGCACAGGGCATCATGCCCATACTGCACAGCAGGCCCTCCTCCGGGGCCTATCTGGGTCCTCTCTGCCTCACTCAGGGTGGCAGCCTCTGCTCAGCTCCTCCCCCTTCCCCAGCCTGGGCCCAGGGCTCCCCTCTGACCTCTGACCTCAAGTTTGGCTTCTGGCCAAATGTGAGCCCATAGATCTTGGTGAGATAGTTGGCAGCGAAGTCCACACTGATCAGAGTGTTTGGTAGGAATCGAGGTGCCAAAGTCAGCTGGGAATGGAAGAGTTGGGGCAGAAAGATCAATGGAGGGGAGGAAGTCGGCTCTGGGTCCCACTGCCTGCTGCTCATCTAGGCCCCTTCATTTGTCTCCTCCCAGCAACCACAGCCATCTTTCTAAAATGGAAACCCATCCACTTCCTCTGATAACACAAACACAGAACCTCGGCAGCTCCCCACGGCCCTGAGCTTGGCATTCAAAGCCCACCAGGCCTGTCCCTTGCCCTGTCTGTCCTTCTGTTCTCTACTCTCACTGGTCCCCAACACTGGCTCTCTGTCCAGCCACAGTGAGCACCCACGCTTTCCCGGACACAGCCCACAATGTCCACCCTTCATTCATTCAACAGTAGAGCCTGAGTCTACAACATTCCAGGCACGTTTCCAGGAGCTCGCTGGGCATGTCCTGGGCAACAAGACAGAGAAGTGCCTCTGCCCGCCCCCCAGCTTCCATCCTAGTGAAGAAGACAATAAGCGGGGCAATAATAGTCTCTGATAATGATCACTGCCATGCAGGGCCTTCAAACGGGCTGAAGACAGAGCCACTGGGTTGGCGCTCAGGGAACAGGTGACAGGCACTTAAGGCACGATGGCACCATAAATGCCCTCTGAGAGGAGAGCAGCCAAGGCAGCAGGAGCAGCAAGTGCAAACCCGGCATGGGAGGGTGGGGGTGCCCCGGTTTGGGGGCTGAAGAGGAGAGAGAGAGAGAGAGAGAGAGAGAGAGAGAGAGAGTGGAGCCATGTTAAGAGAAGCAGGGGGAAGTGTGGCTTTCGTTCTGGGCGGAAGGCAAACCCACTTAAGGACTTAAGCAGGAAGGGGGGATGTAGGAGAGGATCGGGCATGATTTTTAAAGGTCATTCTGGCTGCTGCAAGGAGAAGGGTCAGCAAACGAGGCAGGGTTGCCCAGTTGCTAGATAGTAGGTGGGGGAGGGGCTTCTGTGCTGCTGGAGGTGGCGAGCTTTGCACTCAGACCAGCAGCACTGAAGGTGGTTGGAGACGCCCTTTACAGAGATGGAGAGCGTGCAGAAGGACTGGGGGCTATGGGCAGGGAGCAGTCCTACTTCCATCAGACATCTAGGGGAGACAACTGGGAGGCAGAAGGATCTTTGAGTCTCGAGTGGAAGGAGTGGAAGGGGTTGGGCAAGGCCATTATGGAGAGAGTTCAGAGAGAAGGGGCCAGGACAAAGCTCTGGGGTACACCAAGTATTCTGAGGTTGTGTCTTTGTGCCTTTTCTCATCCTGTCCTTTCTACTTCAGTGTCCTCTGCCTCAAATCCTGTTATCCTTAATGGCCCTTTAAGTGCTATCTCCCCAAAGTCCTGAAAGTGCCCCTGCTGCACGGAGAAGAGCTTCCACCCCCCTACACTCTTGTAAGTCCTGGCCTCTGGCTTCATTAACCGACCATTCTGATGCCCTGGGTTAAGGGGTGGGGTATGGGCTGTGTCTGTGCAGCAATGGGGACCCAGTGGCCAGCCCAGAAGAAGCCTCCCCCACCCCGTGAAAGCTCCCTAAACTCAGTCTCTGACACCAGGGGGCGTGGGCAGCACACTTCCTCCCTGCTGCGGCCCCTCACCTTGTTATTGGCCAGGTACAGGTAATTGAGGTTGGTCAGATGCTCAAACGCCTCCTCCGGGAGCCCTTCAAAGGACAGGCATCGGTCAGAGCCCTGGATGAAGGAGACGCTACAGGGGAGCACACCAGCACCAACCCCCCTCCCACAAGCCCACCCCGCTGGCCAGGACGGGGAGGGCACTCCCTGAGGCAGGTGTGGCTCTGCCCTCTTCCCAGCCAGTCCCACAGGCCTCCCCAGCCCCTTGCTCACAGGGGCCCAAGCTCACAGGCGCAGGTGGGAAATGCACACCGAGGGGTGACTAATCCTTCACCTGCTCAGAGCCACCTGGGTGGGAATGGGTCCCTGTAAGGTCAGGCGGTGGGACAGAGGACACAGACTGACATTCTCCCTGCCAGGAAGTACTCCCCTGGGGGCAGCCCCACAGGATCCGACCTTCATACCCCACGCCATGGCAGGGCACGGTTTTAGCCTTTGAGCCTCCCCACCACCTGGCCTGCCCCTGCCCCATCTAGTGTCAGGACTCAGCTGTCTGGGATCCCGGCCAGGCTGGCCCTTCTCCAGTCCTGAGGCCAGCCCATGACACTAGGTTCCGGGATCCCAGACCCTCAGATGCTGGGACTCACCCAACTATCTAACAGGAGGGAACAGTTATGTAAACTGTGCAGCATCCCTCCATGGAACAGTCCGCTGCTGCTGTGTAAAATGACGGCCACGGAGAGTTTAGCAACGTGAGAAATGCTGCTGAGCTAACTGCTGAGTGAAACAAAGTACTTACAATAGTTAAACTACCTTTACTATAAATTCCGTTAGGAATGAGAGAACGCAGGGACACAGGACTACGTTGGATTGTGATGGTGGTTGTACGACTGGATGAATTACTAAAACTCATTGATTGTACCTTTTGATTGGGTAAATCTTATGGTATACAAATTGTACCTCAATAAAGCTGCTTTTTAAAACTAGAAAGAAATATACCAAAATGTTAACAGTGATGAACTCCAAGTGGCAGAATCATGACTGGGGTTTTCGTTTTCTATATTTTCAAATTTTCTATTATAATCAAAATTATTTTCAACATCAGAAAAAAAATTACTTTTTAAAATTTGAGGCCTCTACAACTCTTTGATTCTAAAGACCTTCTGTGAACTGAAGAGTCTACGACAAAGGTCTTTGAAGCCTCTCTCCTGAGTCAACTTCCAGGTTTCGGAGACACCCAGGAGTGGCTTTTAGGCAACACCCAGGACCCACTGCCAGCCCAGCCCTGACCTGCTCTTTTCTATATCACGGGGTCTGCAGGTGCCCCATCCCCGGCACTGGGTGACCCCTCACCTCGGGAAGTCAGGCGGTTGTTCTGAAGGTTCAGAGTCTCCAGCCGGTGCAGCCGAGAGAGCTCCTCTGGGTAGATCTTCTCCAGCTGGTTGTTCTGGGGGGGTGGGGGGGTGGGGGGAGGTGAGGAAGCAGCATGAGGGGTAGGTCCAACGCCATCGTCAGCCCCAATCTCAGGAGCCAGTCCCTCTGTTGGGCACCTCTCTTGGAATTCTCCCCCATGGTAGATAGACCCTGGGTGCTGGCTCTGGGCCTTGCCCACATCTGGGTGCTAGAGGCACAACAGACATGTGGGTCCCACAGTCTAAGAGCCCACACATGGGTGTCCACAGGCAGTTCAAACTTGGAGTGTCATCCCTCTTCAAACCTGCTCCCTGCATGTCCCACTGGGTGACAGCCCGTTCTCCCAACTCCTACTCCAGAAACTACTTTGGGTTCCCTTTCTGGGTTCTGCGTTTCCCACTCCCCTTGGAATGCTTTAAAATCTGGGTCTGGTACCACCTCCTCCAGAAGCCTTCCTGGGTTGGATTGGGAGCTAGGTCAAGAGCTGCTCCAGGCCTCACATTAGTCCTTCTATCTCCATCTATCGCTCTCCCTACTTGTTTAGGTCTCTGCCTCCCCCACAACTGGGAGTACCTCAGGGCAGGATATGTCCTCCCTATGAGCCCCTAAGTCCTCCCTTTGTGCCCAGCACCTCACACAGGACCAGAGGTGGAGAGCAGGTACCCAGGAGATATTTTATGAATGGAGGAGTGAACGAACAAAAAATAAGTGCTATTATCAACTTGTCCCTTTCCCTGGCAGGCTACCCTGGCCTTGAGCTCCCACCACTGCCAGCCCAGGTCCACAAGGCTGTGTGACTGTGGGTGGGTGACTTCCCTTCACTGGACCTGATCTCCTCTGGAAATGGATGTAACAGCCCCTTCCTCTCCCCGGGGCTACTGGGCCACACAAGGGGGATCCGGTGTAGCGGTGCTCGTGGAGTCCCCATCTGGAACTCCACGTCCCACTTCCTATACCGCAGCTGGAGAGAGCACTCTATCAGGGTCCACTTTGCTCTTGTGTTCCTGGCCTGTAATGGGTCTGGGGGTCAGCTGCTGGGCAGGTCCGTGTCCATTTTCAGATAGGGCCTGACTCTACTTATGAGCTTCAGCCCAGACTCCCAGTGAAACAGCTCTGTGACTGGGATTCTCACAGAGTGGGGACACCTCAGCATGGAGCCAGATCCTCGGGTCTGACCTGGCCTAATACCCCAGGTCTGGGGGTGGGGAGCCAGGAGCTCTATGGGTTCTGGGCAAGCAGGGAGCTGTGAGTCCAGGGGCAGCCCCTGGTGACCACTGGTGCAGTGCCATCTCACCTGCAGGGACAGGTGGTTGGTGTGCTCAGGCAGGTCGCCTGGGAACTCACGCAGGTCGATGCCACCACAGTCCACAACACCCTCCTGGGAGCAGGCACAGTCTCGGGGGCAGTTAATGGTGGCTGGGCCAGGCCCCGGCTCCTCAGGACTCAGGACCAGCACCGGCTCCTCCTCCACAAATTCATTCTCTTCGGGGCTCAGGCTGTGGGCTCCATTTCGGCCAAACACAGGGGCCCTCACCGTGAGCACACGTCCTAGCTGCAGCTGCAGCAGCAACAGCAGCAGGAGCAGCAGCGCCCTGCTCCGGGCCATGGTGCCTGCGGGAGGGGTTGAGTCAGACCCGCCTGGGAGCCAGGGCTGACTTAGCCTGTTGGGTGTAGTAGGCACAGGGCTAGGACCACAGAAGTCGTAATGGGGCCCTCTGGGCACCAGGCAGGGCCCACTCTAGATCCTGTCCTCAGCAGCATCTGATCTGGTGACTGCAGCCCTCCCTTCCCCACGCACCCCATCAGGACTGCCCTCTGGAGGGATGGGGGTGAAGTGAAGCCCTGTCCTTAAGCAGGTCTGCAAAATCTCCCAAACCCTCAGCAGGCCTGACCCCAAAGAATCTATACTCTTACTTTACAGAAGGGAAGCTGAGGCTGGCTTTGCTGAGCTCTCCAACAGGCAGTGCTGGGAGGCCTTGTCCCTCCTCCAGCTGCCACGGGCCACAGTGGACCAGACCAGCAGGGTGCGTCCCAGCTCTTGCACTTGCCATTCTAGGATCTTCAGATCTTGGCACTGCCTGTCTTCCAACTCTCCCACCCACCTGCCCCAATTATACAGGCCTATTTAGTAGCTGCTCTCTCCAGGCCTTTGCATATCCTGTTCCTTCTGCCTGGAATGCCCTCCTCCTCTCTTGTGAAATCAGCAAGTTCTCCAAGAACCAATTCCAGCACTGTGTCCCCTGGAAAAACTCTGAGATGCCCCAGGGTTCTCCGTTACTGTGTTCCCCGATAACTTGGCATTAATTGGGTTGGGTTGTGAATACATGAAGGTGTCTTTCTCCCACTACAGGGCTGTGAGTCTGAGTGGAGAACCAGGCCAGAACCAGGGGTAGAGAAGGCATCAGTGGATGGAGCTGCTGCCCCCAGGACCTCCCAAGTCCCATTCCTGGTGTTTGACCCTCAGCTGTCCTCACCAGGCCCTGCTGTGCTCACATGATCACTGCCACCTGCGGGAGAACACTTCCCAGCACGGTCTTCTGGGGCAGCAGGGACGGGACATAGAGGATGGCTTCAGGCCATTTAGGAAGATGCTGGTCCCATTGTCCCAGCAGCCCATGGGCAGGGCTGGTCCTGGTAGTTCTCTTCAGGGACTCACTCAGAAAACCTCTCTGGGGTGTGTTAAGTTGTGACAGAGGGTAATTCAAGTTCACTGACCGTGGAGTCCCCCCCACCCCAGTTCCCTCACCTTCCTTATCTTACAGATAATACGCGTGAACCCACAGCTTCTGCGAGTCCACAAGCACCTGGCACCTATTAGGTGATGATGAGCTGCTGTCGGTGCTGCACCAAATACAAGCGCAGGCATATGGCGAGTGTCCAGGCCTGGGGGCACCACTCCTCAGTCTGAGCCTCTCCCCCTCCCATTAGGTCGGGGACCATAACCCACAGAGCCCTTAGAAGGGTCTGACAAGGTGGTGGCCCTGGGAAGTAAACTGGAAGCTTGATGATGACGCTGATGTCTGGTTAAGAAGGCAGGATCTGGAGCAGACAGCCGGGGCTGCAAGCTCAGCCCTGGCTCTCACCAGCTGTGGGACCTTGGGCAAGTGTTGTCACCCTCTAAACCCCAGCGTATTTACCCACCTCTGGGCTGGTAACAGGGTCATCCTAATGGGAAGACTGTGAGAGTCAGTGGGATAAATGTATTGCATACAGTAAGTGTTCAATAAATGTTAGCTCTTCCCACCACTAATACCTGATCTGTGGGCCTTGTTCACATCTCAGCCACTCCATTGTCTGCTCCAGAAACGCCTGCTTCTTACCCTTCCCTGTCTAGATCCGGCTGTGCTTTTTGGTCCAGTCCCAGGTCCACCTCCTCCCAGAAGATTCGAAAGGTGTGAGGAGAGAAAAAAGGGATGGCAACCAGACTGGCTTGACCCTACAGGTCCTCAAGGCCTAGGCAGACTTGGGCCCAGTCCTGGCCTCGCAGAGAACCAGGGAGCCCAGCACACATAGTCCCGGGCTCCAGGGATGAGTCGGCTGCAGCCTGGCCTTATGCCCACCCTACCACACCCCTTCTCCCCCATCCCCTGACTAAATGGGCAATAAATCCTCAGCCAGCCTACAGACCATCATTCCCACAGCACATTATAACCCCCCAGCAAGCTCAATAGCCTTCAGCTCCTGGAGCCACCAGCATTAGTCTGTCTGACCCTCCTGCAGAACAGGACTCTGGGAGGGGGAGGTGGGCAAAGGCACAGGCCTCAAATTCAATCAGTGCGGAAGGCCAGGCGAAAGGATTCTCCCCACATATCCTGTGCACTCACCAGACCAGCTATTTTTCCTCCCTCACCTTCAGTTTTGTGTCTGTAAAGATCTATAAACTATATCTGTAAAAATATTTAATTTATATTAACATTATGAGCCATATTGAAAATGTTACCATCACCACTTTATAGATGAGGGAGCTGAGGCCCAGCGGGACTGGTCAATGTAACACAGCTGTTAAATGCAAAGCTGAGCTTCCAGCCTGGGTCTTAACCACAATGCAATGGTTAATGCAAAACACAGCTGGGCACTGAGGATCAGGCATGGATGGCTCCTGCCCTTAAGAAGCCTCCACCTGCACTAGCCAATGTGGTGGCCACTTGTGGCTACTGAGCAATTGAAATGTGGCTAGTCTAAATTGAGAGGCACTATAAGTGTAAAATGTAGTGTGCACGGGTTTCAAAGACAGTACCAAAAAAAATGTAAGATATCTTATTAATATTAATGATATAAAATAGCTCATTTATTTATTTATTTCATCCTCACCTGAGAATATATTTTTTAAAATTTATTTTTAGAGAAAGAGGAAGGGGGAAAGAGAGAGACAATTTGATCAGTTGCCTCTCGCATGCGCCCTGTCAGGTTAGGGAGAGTGACCCTTATCTTTGGGGAGATAAGAAGCTGTTGAAGAGGAGTGTGGCAGAGGCAGGCTTATGGATGGACCAGTGGGGACTTTCAGAGGCTGTGCAGTGGTGCAGGCAAGGGATACTAAGCCTGTTCTGGACAGACAGGGAGGTGCTGGGCTGCAGGGATTCAAAGGAGGCTAAAAGAAGGCTTAGAGAGAGATGGCCCCTCCTCCCAGCTTGACCAGCCGCCCTCAGGGCCTTGGGATCCTGGGCAACTCCAATTCTACCACCTGGTTTGCTGTGTGACCTTGGCCACATCACTGACCCATCAGAGTCTCAATTATTGTTGTTGCTCTTAGAATGCTGAGCAACATAAGCCCCCAGGGCCCCTTCTATGTGCCCAGCCATGTGGAGCTGTGTGTGGAAGAATAGAGGAGACAACAGACCCCTTGTCTCTGGAAGTCCCCAGAGCGAGGAGCTGCCCTGATGAGGAACAACTCACACCTTTGGGAAAGCAAAGGCTGGATGAGAGGGGAAGCTCAGTCTGCCCTGAGCTCTTTCCCATGTGGAGAGCTTTCGTGACAGAAGAATGTAGGTCCAATCCTGAGCCTGGATGAGTCACTTCACTGCTCTGAGCCTGTTCACTAGTCTAGGCCATGGAGATGGGAACTCCTCATGAGGATTAAATGAAATGACATGCCCAGCTGATGCTGGCACCCAGCCAGTGTGACATACACGCAAGGGGTTACTGTTACTGTACCTGGAACCCCCCATCCCCCTACCCCAAATCTCAATGCTCTAACTGGCTAAGTATGAGATTAAGGCAGGAAGAAGGAAGGGGAGGGCAGATCCTCAAATCAGGAGGCAGATCCTCAGCCCGCAGCACCACCTCCCTCCTCCACTGGCTGATCACTTGCTCTGAGCTGGGCCTCTAACAACTACCGCTTATGGACTCCCAAGGGAAATCCCAAGGCTAAGAGTTAGTCTTCCTATTTTGCAGACAAGGAAACTCGGGCACAAGGGGTGCCCATTGCTGCCCATCCCCAGCAAACTCCTACTCAAACCCCCGTGCTCCGGGAAGCAGCTCCTGCCCCCGTGGCTGGGTTAGGGAGTTCCTCAGGACTCCCACAGCACCACTGGCCACATGGAGTGGGTGCTCAGGGAATGTCTGCTGAATAAAGGAATGAATTTGTGAAAGGCAGAGTTGGAAAAGACCTGCAACATTATCTGGTCTGCTCCCTCGGTTTACACAAGACCAGGACTAGAATTTGTGTCTTCTGACTCCTGCCAAGAGCATTGAGCCGGTCTTGAAAGGTGAGTAGGCGCTCTCCAGGTGGAAAAAGGGGAGGAAAGGCACTCCAGACAGGGCACGCACAAAGGCACCGTGTGGGGATGGGGAGGAGGTATGCTTAAGGAAGAGTAAACAGGATGAAGGTCCAAGTCTCCCAGGGCATCCGCTGCTGTGCTAAGGTGTTGGTTATAGGGAGCCATCAAGGGTTCCAGGCAGGTCATGGTCAGAGCTCTTATGTTTGACTCTACCAGGCCTAAAGGTGCCACCATTAGTCACCCGTACCCAAAATTCAGATAAAAGGGGACAAAGTATGCTCCTACAAGCTCTCATGAAAAGTCATGCGAACCTGACATTTCCTAACTTGCATTCTAGGCTAGAGTAGATTGGGCCTTAAAAGGGTACAAGCCTGCTCAGGGGCTCCCCCGGTTCACACCAGTGGTGTCCTTGGAGCTGGGTAGACCACAGCTTCACTTTCCGTGACCAGCCCAAGTCCAAGGTCTGTTGCTCAGGATGCGGGCCCCTGCGGCTCCCCGATGCACTCCAAGCGCCGCGCGCATCCCTCCGTGCTTCCCAGACGCGCACAGTCAGCGCCGCACGCACTCTGGTCCCCGCTCCTCTCCAGAAGTTTGGGCTGCAGCTGCCACCAGGAGGTCCCCGCCGTCCCCTCCTCTCCCACCTGACCGCGCATCGGGTGTTCTAACGCCGCGACCTCGTCCCCGCCCCAGGCCCGGCTGGCGGTTCAGGGACCTACAACCTGGGGCTTTCGCCGCCTTAACGGGAGGGCGCCGACCCCTCTGCCCGCCGGTTGCTTTCTCCCTCCTCAGTCCAGCGGAGAGGCAGCCTCTCAGACCGACAGACGGACACCAGGCCCCCAGCTGAGAGCCCGGCTCAGCGAGTGCGCCGCGCGGGGCTGGGGAGCCGAGCGACAGGCGGGTCGGGAGGTGGCCGCGCGGGCTCTGCCTCACCTGTCCGCGCGTCCTGGAGGCAGATCCCTGCCCTCTAGGCCTCAGTTTCTCTGTCTGTAAAGAGGGCGAAGTGTGGACTGGCTGGGATGAGTGACGTGGGAAGACACGAGATAACTGAGCCCGGGCTCTAGATACAGGGGCCCACGCCTCTCCCCGGTTCCACCTGCCCCTCGCACGCTCTCCTGCCCGCCCGCGTCCTTCCACTTCCCCCTCCCATTCGCCCTCAGATTCATTCCAGATGTGTGCAGCGGGAGGGGCCCGGGAGCTTGGACCAGCCTCTGGCCAGACTGGAGAAAAGGCCCCTGCCAGATCCGGATCGCGGAGGGGTCGCACCCCCGAGGGAGAGCTCCCCGCGGCGCCCTCGGTGCAAGGCTCGGAGGAGCGAGATGCGGCGGCCCCACCCGGGCGGCCCGCACCGGGCGGGAAGTCCGAGTCCCCCGCCCAGGCTCGGCCCGGACCCCTCGGCCCACCCGGCGGCCCGCGCCTGGTACCTGCTGCGTCCCGGCGCCGCGCCGCGCCCCGCCGGCCGAACGCGCTCCCCCGACTCTCCGCTGCGCTCCGCGGGCGCGGGCTCCTTCCATTCAAGTCGAGCCGTGAGCTCGGCGCCGCGAGTTTTGTTGTGGGTTTTCTCCTCCCCGCCTCTCCCCCGCCCGCCCCCCCGCCCCGCGTGCATCTGCTGGACTCCGGCCTCCTCCGGACACGGGCGGAGGGTCCCCATAGGCGCGGGAGGGGAGGCCTGCCCCTTCCCCACGCTGGACTTGGCCTGGACCCACTTCCCCGGGAGGCAGAGCCACCGGACCGACCCCTTCCCCGTCTCGGCCCTGCCGGGGCCGCCGCACCACTCCTCCCACCACACCCCAGGAGACTGGAAAGGCGGGGTGTCTGGCCCGCAACGCTTTCTAGTTCCCAGCCTTCCGCAGTGGAACTGGACCCCCTTTAGGCCCCAGACCTGCATGAAGGACGGGGAGAGGGCCCCTTCCATCAAATGCCTCTGAGCTCAGTTTCTTCCTCATGACAAATTTTGCAACCGCTCCAGGCGCGAGTACCTTTCTGTTCACTCTCCCACCCTGGGGTCCTGGGCCGTGGCTAACAAGGCTGCCAGCCAAGCCCCGGCTGAGTCCCTTCCCGGAAAAGTTCCCCGCCCTTCCCACACTCCTTACCCCCACATTGGCTCTGGTCTCACAGCCTGCTGAGCCTTGAAAGAAGGTAAATTGGGCAGGGAGTAGGGTGCATGTGGATCCCAGTCACAGGGAGACAATGGGGGTGATGAGTGAGCCCTCACCGTGTTGCTCCCAGGAGCTGAAAACGTTTCCAACTCAAGGAGCATTAACTACTAGCAGCTGAAGCAACACTGTTTGGCGCCAGGGGCTTTGGCAGTTGTACCCGGTAGGGCTGGGTTTAGGTGGTACTTGGCACCTCCACTGCCTAACAAGGCTCTCCCCTTATACCTGCTCTGGCCTTGTGGGCAGGGCACCCACAGCTACCTTACCCAGCTGTCTCCTACTGGACAGGGAGAAGTAACTCAAACTTGGGATCACTTACTCAACCTAAATTGCCAAGGCCATGAATGAATGAACGAACGGATGAACTGCTCATGTAAAAGCTCCAGGCCCTTCACTGGCTTCTGCAGCCACATGGTGATTGTACCACATGCATTACTCTCTAATTTTCACAACCCTGCAAGAGAAGAATGGGTGTTGTCTCCATTCACCAATAAGGAGAGCCTTAGAAAGGATGTGAATGAGTGAGTAAAACGGCAAAGTTTACCTTTCCCCACAGCCCAAGTTCTTTCCATGATGCAAACAGGCAGGTAAACTTGAGCAGGCAAGTGCAGAGGCTGGATTTGAACTGAGGACTGTCCGTTTCCATTATCTCAAAAACTCAAGAATTTAGCAAGAATGGGAAGGGGAAATATTTTTCCTTCTTTGGTCTCATATTCTAATTCTGAGCTCAAACTTATGAGCATTGGTATGATTCACAGATTGGACAGGGGCCAACACAGAGATGCGCATATCTCCTCAACACTGAGCTTAGAGTCAAGTGGAGCTAGAACAAGGTACCCATGAATGAAAGAAAACGTACTAGAAGAACAATGAGAAACAGCACATACTGAGCGCCTACTAAGTGCCAGGCACCGTGTTAAATCCTTAAATATCATAATCATCCCAACCCTGTGGGGAAGGCATTCTGCTTCCTGTAACTGCTGAGGCCAGCCAGAGGGCACACCACATATCCAGCCGCCCTCCCCGACCCCAAGAAATAGGCTCTTCTGTGGAATGCCAAGCCAGTGCATGCCCACACCTACTCTGTGGCTGTCCAGTGCTGTAGACACGAGCTAAAATCACATGTATGAAGTATAATATGGAGGAATCACTGAGTGTCTCTGGTGGAAAATGGAGGCGATTGTGGTGCTCTAGAAGCAAATCCTCTAACTTTCAGAAGGGCTGTAAAGACAGGATTAAGTTTGAGGTGTAGGTTTCCTGAATCTCCTTGGCTGCTTTGGCTCCTTTATGCAGCCCCTCAGTTTCAGCTCCTGTTTAAGTGCATAGTGTCAAGAACCAGCTTTGGACTTAGACTTGGGTTCGAATCCCAGCTGGGTCCAAAGGAAGATAAAAATAGTACCTACACCTTACTGAACGTCTAATGAATGAGAACATGGAAGCATAGGGCTCTACACAGCATCTGACACATGGTAAGTGGTCAATTAAAGGCAGTGGCTATTATTACAAACCATCACCAAGACCTGACTAAACATCCAGGAAACATTATTAAAATAGAAATGACAAGGGGCAAGTATTACACAGAAACCTCTGCATTGCCCAGGATTAGTGCCTTCTAATTCAAAACAGTAAGAAACTCAAGAGGGAAGGAGTAAAGACATGCAGATGGCCAGAGAGCTAAGAGTGAAGGACAAGGAGACTTTCAAGAGGGTCTGATAAGGAAAAAGGGGATATAAGGAACAAAATAAGGGGAGATGAGGTGTTGTTATACTTCATCATCAGAGAAGAAAACAATTCCTTTTACTCTGAGCTGAGGACTCAAAACCTTTCCTTATTTAGTAGCAGAGTCCCAAATACTGAGCTACAGCAGCAGCTTGATTTTCTGGACATTTAGAAATCAAATCACATGGTGTTGTTTTGTGTATATGGATTCCATCTGAAGGATCTTGATAAAAGACATTACATAACAAGCAGGGCATGGTGGGAAAACCACAGGCCAAGTCAGGGACAGAAAGTCTCCTGGGCTCCTATAACATCCCATACAAACTATTGTTGGACTTTTTCTGCTGTGTATTATGTTTTCATCTCCTTCCCCCACTGGATTATAAACCCTCCAGGGCAAGAGCCTTATCTTATGTTCTGTAAGGTCCCTTTCTAGCCCCCAAACACCATCATTGTGGTGGGCAGAATGAACCCCCCAAGATGTCTGAACCCTAATCTGTAGAGCCTGTGAATCTGTTACACTACATGGCAAAGGGACTTTGCAGATATAGTTAAGGTTATGTACCTTCAAATGGGGAGAGTATCCCAGATTGTCCAGGTGGGCCTAACCTAATCACACAAGCTCTTGAAAACAGAACTTTATCTAGCTGGAGGTAGGATGAGAAGGAGGGGGCATCAGAGAGATTTAAATGTGAGGACTCAACTAGCCTTGAAGGTGAAGGGAATGCAGGCAGCCTCTAGAAGCTGAGAACAACCCCAGGCTGCCTGCAAGGATACAGGGACTGCAGTCCCACGGCAGCATCAACTGAATTCTGCCAACATCCTGAATGCGTGGAGCAGATTCTCTCCCAGAGCCTCCAAGTAAGAGTCCAGGGCAGCCAACACCTTGACTTTGGCCTCATGAGACTGGAGCCGAGAAACCAGCTGAACCCACCCAGACTTCTGAACTATAGAACTATGACATAATAAATTTGTGTTAAGCCACTGTATTTGTGGTAATCTGCTACAGCAGCAATAGAAAACTAATACAAACATTAATAACTAAAACCGATACATGGCACACCAGCATTTTCCCACACATCATTTCACTTGATCTTCGCAATAAGCATGATAATACTAGTTTCTCATTTTAGGAAACTGATGCTCAGAGAGGATAAGCAACGTGCTCAGGTGACAGCTAACAAGTACTCGAGCCACAAGTCAAACTCCGGTCTTTGGGTTCCAACTCCAGGGAGAGCTGAGTCCTACTCTGCAGCTACCATTCTGTGGCTTGAAAAGCCTACCTTAAGATAAAGTGGGCCAAAAAAAAAGAAAAATCAAAAGAAAATCAGGCTGCTTTCACACTGTGAAAACTTAAAAGCTTTTGAATTCTTTCTGTTTCTTCCAAAGATTTTAAGCCAGTCACAGAACAAGTCAGGGTATAGTAAATATAAGAAGGATCAAGTCTTCTTTCAGGCCTGTAGAACAAAAACAGGCTTTGATAAATGGCGAAAGGAGAACTCCTCAAAGAGTGGCTGTCAATGAACTATTTCCTCCCATTGAGATGCTCTCTCAGCCACTGCTAAGGTACATCTTTCCCAGTGAAGTGCCAGCTGGGTTTAGGAACAGCAGCCCACTCATGACAATTTTTATTGTCAAGGAGTTCACCTGATTTTCAGTCTGAAATTTCCCTTTCTATGTTTCTTCCCATTACTTCTAATAACAAAGAAAAAGGATTCCTTCCCCAATTTGGTCTTTCAGTTTCTAAAATATTTGTGAACTGTTATCACTCTCTACTGTTGGGTATCATTTTGCCAGGCTGAGGTCTCTTTCCAGCCCACCTAAGTCAGCCTTTCTCTTGCACTGCTGTGTCGTCATGTCTGACCTATTTAAGTTCTAATGAAGTGTTTAATCTTGAACCAAGAGTTCTGTACACTACAGAAGGTGCCATATTCTAAAAGTTGAATCATACAATAACCAACTTGGTAGTTGATTAGAAAACTATAGCACGTACTGCTTCTCTGCCTGCAATTTAAATAAACAGCAGACGACAATGAATTTCCCCCAATTTTACATAAAAGCTTTTGGCCACAAATTCAGGAACTAAAAGGTCAAGTATTTACTATATGCTGCTGAAAACAGCGCTGTGAATATTTACAAAGTATTTAAATGACTATTAATAGAACAGACTAAATAGACATCACTTTTTGCAGTAAGTTTTGGATATGATACATTTAAAAAATATATTTCTCCAAGAAGTCTGGCTAAAATTCCACACCAAATTAATCTTCCTGCCAAATGGAATCAGACGCCACATTTCTTAAGGGCTAGAAATTTGGCCCAATATTCTCTGTTCTTACCAAGAACTAAAGAGCTGTTTGTTTGCAGCAGTCTCCAGATAGATATTAATACTGGACCTTTCCAGTAGATTTTGTAACTCTCTTTTGAGAAAAACTCTAAAATTTGCCCAGACGTGGCTGTGGTTCCTGATAGTGCATAAATCTTTCAGGGCCCTCATTAGCTGTTTAGTAGGATAACCCGAATTCCTAATTCATATCAGTGTGGTCACTAAACAAACTCAATCCCACAGAGTAATTTACCCAGAGGTACAATCTGGCTGATTACCTTTTTTTTTTTCCCTAGTCAACAACATCAAGCAACTTCTTTGTGTTCAAAAAGCAACCATGCCATGGCAGCTAGAGCCGTAACCTTTGGCTGAAATGCAAAACTTCTGAACATCAGACAAATAATTCTATATTCATTCACTCAGTTACAGATACTATTAAATTTTGATGATTCTTGAGGAAAATGTAAGAATGTAGATAGTCAATAAAAAATGGAACTTGTCCCCTGAAACCAGCTAATTATCCGAATTCAAAGGGTTGTCACAAAATGTTCCAATGAATAAATTCCTTCGTTAAAATTCTCAAATAACATTAGGCACCACCTAGCTCTTGAATACCTACTATATGTTTGACTTTTTACAGCTATAATTGCTAATTCTTACAACCAACAGGTAGGCATTATTATTCCCCTTTTACAGAGGGAGAAACAGGCTCAGAGTCATTATTTCAAGGTCCCAAAGCTGTGTGAGTGCCAGAGCTAGGACCAAACCCTCATCTGATGGGCCCCAAGTTTTTCCACTATACCAGGCTGCTCTAAATGTATTATTTTCTGAAACTGCTTAAGTTTCAGAAGATAAAGCTGTTAATTATAGGATTTAATTTCATATTTCTTTTTTCTAAGGTAATATATACAAGGAAAATAGAAGTTTATATTTATATGTGACTGAACCTTTGAAAAGGTATTTTACCATTTAAAAAGAACTTCAGGGCCCTAGCCAGTTTTGCTCAGTGGTTAGAGCACTGGCCAGTGGACTGAAGGGTCCCGAGTTCGATTCCAGCCAAGGGCACGTACTTTGGTTGCAGGCTCGATCCTCGGCCCTGATTGGGGCACCTGCGGGAGGCAACCAATTGATGTGTCTCTCTCACATCAATGTTGCTCTCTCTCTCCCCTTTTCCCCTTCCTCTCTCTGTGAAAAGTAATGGAAAAAATATCCCTGGGTGAGGATTTAAAAATAATAAGTAAAAAATAAAAAGAACTTTAAGGATCACTGTCTAATCCTCATTTCTTCAAGAAACTTTTATTCATGGGTATTCTGGAAGACACTGTATTAGTACTAAGACATGAAGATAAATAACATAAGTGTTTCTATTGTTGTCATAGAGACCAAAAAAAATTAGCAGCATCAGCCGTGTGCAGAGGAAGAAACTAAAGGCTGGTGAAGCTTAAATGACTTGTCCTAACTTAGCTTCCAGGAGGCAGACAGGCCCTGATTCCAGATTCTTCTGATCACACCTCAGTGACTCCCCTGCCCCCCACCTCAACCCTCAGTTTCCTAATCATGCTCTCCATTGTTTTTCTACATATTCAACAAAGATAGTAGAAGCCTGAGAGTTGGAATTCATCTAGACAAGTATAGCAACAAGACCACTGACTTTAATGCATACAGAACCCACTAGGCCACTTTTTAAAAAACATGCAATAAAACCACAACAAAGTGACTTTCCACATTTATTATTTTGGGCTGCTTCAATCTTAAGTTGAACTCTGTTCTGAGAAGCTGCAAATATTTTCAAAGAAAGAGCAGGATGGTCAGGCTAACGGAGAATTTTTAATGGTATCTTTCATCATCAGGGCAACAGAGGGTCATTGTAGTAGAGAATGCATTTCTGTGACAAGGTTCCTATCCTCAGCAATGGCCCCTGTGAATATAAAATATTCTGTTTATCTTACTTATTCACTTAATGACAGTAAGCAAGGACTTTGTGTTGGGGGTATCAAAACGGATATGTGTGATGCAGTTCTCCCTGCCCTTAAGGAGCTCTCTGCTCAGTGGGAGACAGAAACAAATTACTACAAAGGAATGGTTACCTTTATTTGTGACAAACAGGGACAGCTTCCTGAAAGCTAAGGCATGAAAGGGATGAAAAGGAACTTGCCAAATGGATGAAGCAGGGGCGGGGGCAGGGAGACTGGTGAGGGTGGACACAGAGACCAGCACATGTAAGATGGCCTAATTTAGATCTAAAAGTATTAGCTAAAGTGCTTGCTCTATATTAATCACTTGGAAACTGAACATATCACTACCAAATGGAACTTTCCTGTTCTTACTCATAGCTCTTTATGTAACCAATTCCAATCTAGCTTTTACCCTACTACTGCACTGAGACGGATTTTGCAGTGATCACCGGTGACTTCTGTGTTGCCAAATTTAATCCCATAGACACTTTTAAGACATCATCCTACTGGACTTCACAGGGGCATAGGAAACAGCTGATCATCCCCACTTTTGGGCTATACTGTACTCTCTTCTTGGGACATTTCCCTCCACCTCTCTAGCCCCTCTTTCTCATCTCCACTGCCAGATTCCTCCTCCTCTGCCTGACCTCTAAAGGTTGAAGTTCCTCAAGGCTTATTCCAACCCCCTTCCTCTCTCCCCAGGTGATATCAGCCATTCCTGTAGCTTTAAAGATCGCCCCTATGCTCATGACTTCAGAATGCATCTCCAAGCTGACCTTACCTCTGAGCTCACCTTGCAAATCCTCCTTGCTATTTCCACTGGGAAATCTCTCAGGCATCTTAAAGTTAACAAGTTCAAAAGTGGAGCTTATTATTTCAACCCCTCTCCCTGAAACCTGCTTGTCCCCTCATCATTCCAATCATGACCCACTATTCACCTGGCCAGTCACCGGAAGTCATTCTAGCCCCTACACTCAGTCAGCTCTACCTCTGCTTACTTTTCCACTTCTGTTTCCACCACTGACACCCTAGTCCAGGACAGCATCTCCTTGCACCTGGACATCCACTCTCCAGCCCCCTACCCTCAGGACATTCTCCACAGAGCAGCTACAGTGACAGCTTACATCATTTCATTCCCCTGCTTACAGCCCTCCTGTGATGTTCATCAGTTCTTTCACAAATATCCCACCTTCATTCTCTCCTTCTAGTACATGGTAAGATTGTGAAGTTGGGTAGGGGGCATGTGACTTTCTTTGGATAATGAAATGGGAGCAAAAGTAATATGGATCATTTCTGGGTGGAAACTGTAAGAGTCAATGTGTACTTTACCTTTGTCTCTTCCTCTGCCATGACGGTCACGATGCTCCAGACAGTAGCTGTTCCACTAGACTGGGCTCTTCACTGAGGATATCATGACAAAGTAGATACGCAGCATGAGTGAAAAATAAACGTATGTGAAGCTACACCTTCAGCAGCTCCCAACGGCACTAAGAATGACATGCAAATGCCTTACCATGCCAAACAGGTTCCAATATCACCAGCTCTTGAGTACCTTCCTGTTCACTGTGCTCCACTCACATTGGCTTCCTTGCCATTTTTGGAACACGCCAAGCCCCTTTCTAGCCCTTCATGCAGTGTTCTTTGTATGGTTCACTCCTCAATCTTTAGATCTCAGCTTAAATATCACCTCCTCAGAGATGTCCCCCTCACCCCTCACTGTGACTCTCCATCCCAGCACCCTGACCATTTCCTGCAAGCACACCACAGTCTGTAGGAATTATTCATCTCTGACTGACGGTCGCTTCCACTAAGACTGTAAGCACTGTGAGGGGAGGAGCTCACCACTGTCTCCAGTGCCTAGCACTGTACCCTCAATATAGCACCCTGTGTAAGGTAAGCACTTGATAAATATTTGTTCAATAAATGAATAAAAAAAGATTCTAAAAGTGGGACATAAAAAACCACTACTGACGTCATATCACATATCACAGAGGTAAGAGGTAGAGACAGTGGTGGGGACAGGAAGGGAACTCCCATTTACAGTGATGGAACTAAGAATGACTATGATGTACCTAACATTAATTTAGGTATTTTAAAATAATTCTAGGAGGTCAATATTAATATCTTTACTTTATAAATCAGGTAACTGAGGCTCAACTTGCTCAAGTAGCAAAATCAGTAACAGCAGCAGTTTAACCCAGACCTGTTAACCCTTTTCCTCCAAATCATGATGTTTCCCTAGAAGTTAAATTGCTGCTATATTTTATCATTAAATAATTCTCTATTATACCTATAAATTGCACTTTTATATGAATACATTTCTATTGCAAGAACCAGTTTTTGCTTTCTTTTTTGTTTGTTTTTGTTTTTTCAGGCTCATCCTAAAGCCTGTTTCAGGTATCGCTTGTTATCCCGGACAAAAATGATGCAGTAAATAAATACAAACTACAGGTACTCAGACATTTTGTGAGAACTTTTCTCTTGAAGTCTTTCATCTCAGAGTAAGAGGAGACTATGATTAGGAAATAGGTCTGCATTCTGAATTCATTTTATGGGAATTGAGCAATTGTATTGGCTTAATTTACCATCTTGCCCCATCACCAAATGCTATTCTGCTGGTCACAGAAAAGCTAAATGTTCTAAGGGGATCTGATCCACAGTCCTGATTAGCATAGGCTCCAAAAACATCTAAACAAATGAAACCATCTGGCTTTTTGCCTCTGACTTTCTTCAGGTGAAGTAAAGTGTTAAGATCAGAAAGGTGGGGCCTGGATAACTCCCAGTTCTTCTGGGCTCTCAATAGACTCACAGGAAGATCAGAGCATAAGAAACCTTGGAGACCATCTACTCAAATCCCCTCTTTTAACAGTTGAGCAAACAGACCAAGCAGGCAGTTACTTATTTGCCTAAGAGAAGCAAGACTCCTGGCTCCTAGTCCGGTGCTCCTTCCACAGTAACCCTTGGCCTCCCTAATCAAGAACTGGTGATTGTGTCAAAGTGACCAGCAGATAACATCTAGGTGACACAGATTGTAACTCCCTCAATCTTTCTCTTTCTCTTCATCTCCTTCATTTAGACAACCCTGAACAAAAAGAACAAAGGCAACAAAAACAAAGGAGATCAGGAAGAGCTATTTTAATTTTCTATTAAACATTCTTTCAAAAGCATTATTTTACCCCATATCTTACTGAGTTATAAGAAATAACATTAGCATTACAAAAACTAGGAAGAAAGATTAATGTGGATCATTAAACTAAACATATGAAAAGGAAAATTATAACAAAGGACTGAAAGCTTTATAAATTTAAATTAATATGAGATTATAATTTTAAAACTGTGCATCTCAAAGCAAATTTTATTAAAATAATTTAACACTGATTTTTCAAGAAGAAAACTAATTTAAAAATATTTTTATTTTAAAAATAGGCCTGTGTTCAGCTATAAAAATTTCCCCCAAGCTCAGATCATATTTCTTTTATTTAGATTTGGGAAGAAAATACCATTCTGATGGCACAAAATCCAAAATTTTAAATTTTTTTAATCCCAGTACAGAATTTTAAAAACTATTAATGGAAAACAGATTAAGGTCCTTAAGTGTGCACACTAATTACTGGCCAGCTTCTGGTATTTTGTTTCTCCCCTAGTTCTCCCAAGGAAAACTTAAATTGAACCTTCAGCAGAACAACCTTCAAATATACTTCATAAGCAAAATGAGAGCTTTTGTTTACATAGTTTTTGGATTTTGCTGTTCCTAATTTTATTCTGAAACTCAATTTTACCCCAAACCATAATTACCGTATTAACTTTGTCATGCACAGTTGTATGCAGTTCAGCAAAGCAGTAGTATACCATCAGGCTCTATTCACCCAGAGCTTGAGAAAAACAGGATTGGTCACACCCATTTAAAAACAAATCTCATGCTATTTGCCAATACATGGTTTCAGTCTAAGTTCTGACAGTGAATATATGGATATATATCTGTAAGTCTCATCTTTATTTTCAAAGGTAGGCACAGGAAGTTCTTCACAGCTTAGCTTTGCCAGGCTGGAGCTGAAGATTTTGTAACTTCATAGCCAGACCCATGTTGCCAGTGATTTTCAATTTGCCTTGAAAGAAGGCCTGTGAGTAAGAAGAAAGAAAATTTATTACTTGGTGTTATTTGCTTTGAGATTGCTGATATTTCTATACTATTGAGTCCTGAGATCATTTATTTATCAGGTCTCTTATGCTTTCTTCAAAGTATGAAACTCAGCTTCCTGGAATAGATTTAGAACCATATTCTTCAACAGGAAGAAACTGTAAAAGCCATACTTTGCGAAGAGCAGTCAAAAGGCACAGCTTTCGCAAATACTGTGTCTTCTTTTAGAATTGAGTCTGCCTTTACCTGCCTTCCTCAATGGTGGTACGTTTTCCAAATATTAGGCTTAGTGGGTTCACGCTAGGTTGGGTTGTTTAAAAACATTACATGTGTTGCCCTAGCCAGCTTTGGCTCAGTGGTCAGAGTGTCAGCCCGAGGACGGAAGGGTCCCAGGTTCAATTCAGGCCAAGGGCACGTACCTTGGTTGCAGGCTTGATCCCCGGCCCTGGTTGGGATGAGTATGGGAGGCAACCAATCGGTGTGTCTCTCTCACATCGAAGTTTCTCTCTCTCTTTCCCTCTCTCTCTCTCTCTCTTTCTCTCTCTCCCCCTTCCACTCTCTCTGAAAAGCAAAGGAAAAAAAATATACTCGGGTGAGGATTAAAAAAATAAATAAAAACATTACATGTGGATCAGGAACATGAATTGAAATTTTCAGAAGTCTGCTGAGAGAAAAAGCACAAGCTTAACACACTTAGAGACTCTTGGAATACGATATGGATGAAATGTCACCATTTTTTTTTTTTTTCCTTTTTGGTCTTCACGATAAAGGACTTATCCTTTGGGAGGGAGGCCAGGCAGCCTGCTAGGACTGAGGTGCTGGTGTTAATCTTTGGCTCAGAAAAAAGAATCAAACCAGCAGGATGAAGTGCAGAGCCACGATCTGTTCCACTTAACAACTGTCCAGCATTAGATCACATGATGCTCACTAAATCTATCATGTAACAAAATCCCGGGGAAACTTTGGAGAAATTGCAAAATCGGGGACACAGCTTGATTTCCCTGCTATGATCTCAGTCTTTTTCACTGAATTCTTAAAATAATTAAGGGCCAGAAGAAAAAAGTTCCTGGTAGTCTTAGCTTTTTAACAAGTACATTAAAAAGTTGGGAGCTCTTCCGCCTCATCCATGGGAATGCAGAGAGCCCTGCTTTTTCTACACCTTCTAGTGAGGGTGACTAATTCTTTTTTTTTCCCTCCTCTGTCTGGACAAACTAAATATTTCCTTCCTATATGGCACACAGCCTTCTGTCTGATGACTTAAAGGTCAGGTGTCTCAGAACACAATATATTTAACATATGTCCTTTAAAAATATGGACCAGTGGTACCTAGAAGAGAAACTCGCCATCTTTCCCCTTTTTAAATTAAAAGAGACTATGACTTTTTATTTACTAATTATTATAGAGAACACATGAATCTTCGCTCTTGAGAATCCAGACATGAGAATCATTTTAATCTGGCCCTAGGTGTTCTTCATACGTGCTTGCTGCTGGAGAGCACACTGCTTTGTTTCAACTGCAGCCAAACACTGAAACTGTAATTTCCACTGCAGTTAATGGTTTCCAGTCAAATCCTCTACGGAGCATAAGGGAAGGCCATTAGCACATTAATAGAAAGGTCTGTCATTTTTATCTTTAATTCCTTTGGGTGCTAACAGGTGCTCAAGGAAAACAAGCTGACACTTCACTCTCCAAAATGGGTGGTAAACAGATAAGACTGAGCAAGCTGAGGGTGGCTGCTGTGTGAAGTCCGATCACCCTGCCAAGGAAGTACACGGAGTGAGTGCGCAGTGGAATGAGGAGCAGTGGGTGGGAAGGAGAGTTACAGCCAGCTCCTATAGTGGTGGCCTCTGTTCTGTCCAGATTTTTGGAGCGGGCTCGGTGGGTGGAAATGTCAGTGCCAATGGTGCGTATTTGGTTGAAAAGTCACAGATGCATATCTCTCGTTTGTCAACGCATTAACTGAAACATGCTTAGTTGCTTAGAAAAAGCATTTTAAAAAGGAATACAAGTGGGAGTCAGATTTAGTTGTCTTATCCAATCTTTAAAAGTATCAGGGGACCACAGGAATGAGACCTAAAACAAATCAGGCTGAGGCAACAAAAAAAGTAAAGTTACAATGGAAAAAAGCAGCTTAGTTTCTTTTTTATTATCTATGGCTAATGGAAAGCTCAGTATACAGCAGTCTGCTCAGCACTAGCAACTAAAAAATATAGAAGATCTTGGACAATTTGGGGGCCAGGAAAATCTATACAAGGCATAAATACTTTTCAGACAAATATAATATAATCCAGCAATTATGAAAACTTAAAAAAGGTCAGGCAATGTGCTAGGTGCTGGAGACAAGAATAAGATGTGGTTTGTTACTTTAAGACGAGGTGGGGGGACCCTTTTTCTGCCAAGGGCCATTTGGATATTTATAATACCACTCGAGGGCCATACAAAATTATCAATTTAAAAATTAGCTATGAAAAAAGCTCCTAAATTTATTGAATTTTTAGTCCCACCTACAGTTGCCTTGGCAGGGCCAGACCAAGCGATTTCACTGGCCAGATATGGCCAGCAGGCCGGACGTCCCCCACCCCTGCTTTAAGATAACCACAATCTAATGGGGAGGAGGGGCACATTAAGATTCATATAATGTGACAAGTGCTAAGCTAGCAGCCCAGGAAGGTGGAACAGAAGAGAGAGTGGCTACAGCTCCAGAATAACTTGGAAGGAGGTCTTTGGAGATAACATCTGAGCTTAATTTGAGAGACAAGGAGTTATCAGGGAAGGACAGCTCAGGCAAAAGCTTGGGCAAAGATACGAAATGTAAAAAAAGTCACGCCTTTGTTCACACCTCTCCCTCCTTCCACCTGGACTGCTCCTACTCCCCACCTGTGCAATGCTCACTTCTGAACCCCTAGGACTCAACTCCAGGGTCACTTCCTCTGTGAGCCTTTCCGAGGGCCCAGAAAGTCATGGCTGTTCCTCCACCCACCCTCCTGACCACACTCAGCATGGCACTTTGGATGTTTGGCTGCACTTACTCTTCTGCAGATTTGTCTTACACCAAACTGTGGATGCCCTGAGCATAGTACTATTTCTTATTCGTCTGGGCATTTCCAGCACACAGGGGAGTGTCTGGCACGTTAGTTGCTCCACACGTTTGTCATTTGTTAAGTGAACACTGAGTTTTGTGGGTTTGACCACTTTGTACTTTATGACAAGAGACTGAGGCAGGAGATAAAGTGGAATGAGCTAGAAGACCCACCTCCTGGAAGGATGTAAGTGCCCTTAGACTTACCGCCTGAGGGTTCATTTTACCAGTCATTAGAGCAATCAAATCTGAGTCAGCCATTGTGATTGTGCAGTCGGCCTTCTTATCTAAAACAGAGATATACAGAAGGTAAGAGAAAAGGGGACGGTTCAGTTTTATGTATACAGTTTAGTCAGAAGCAACTGACTGCAACAGAATCACATTTAGACCAGAGTAGAGTCAGGAAATGAGCACTCCGTGGCAGCCCAGTAAAATGTGGCATAAATCACAAGCAACCTCAACATTTAACAAGAGAAAATTGATTAAATATACAGTGTAAATAATCATTTGTTTAACAGGTATTCTAAAAGCATCTAGATATGCTAAGTATTTTTTTTATTCTGAGGACTTTTAATGGACAGTCTCCTGACATTCTCAAGAATACTAAAAGCAGAAAATAGTTTCTGCTAATATGTCGTTGATGGTTTCATCTCCTAGATTTTTTCCTAGTGTCCTTCAACTGGTAAACATCTAAGATTTATTTTAATAAATATTTTAAATGGAATCATGCATACTTACTCTTTTAGGTCTGGCTTCTTTTGGTCACCATTGTAAGATTCATTAATATTGTTACATGTAGCAGTTCATTTTTACTATGTGAATGAACCAGGAATTTATTTATTCATTCCATGGTTGATGCAGCTTTGCAGTGTTTCTATTTTGGGGTCTTACAAATTTCAAAAACAAGTCAAATCAATCTACAGTGTCAGAATTAGGAATATGGCTCCTTTTTCAAGTGGGTAGTGATGAAAGGAGGTGTGAGGGAGGTTTTAGGATGCTCGCAACACTCTGCATCTTGATCTGGGACATACATTCGCTTGTCAACATTTATCAAGTTGTATACTTCAGACTTATGCCCTTTATTAAGTGCTAGACTTCAATAAAAATTTTACACGAAACAAAACAAAACAAATAGGTGGTAGGCTGGATTTGGCCCATAGGCTGTAGATTTTCAACCCACAAAGTAGGTGATGGGATTACAGGAGAGTAATTTTTTCATTTTCTCTATCTTTTCTTTTTTTTTTTTTACACTGAGTATATATTACTTATATAACACAAAGTTTTTTACATATTAATTTTAATATCATAAAAGTATAATGAAAAAAAGACTATACAAAAAAGACTCTAATAATCTCATTTTTAAATTAGCCTTGTCTGCCTTGGACAAATGAGAGGTTTCAGGTACAAAAGGAAAAATTCCCCAAGAAATCAAACTTATCAGCAGTGTTTTAGGCAACCAATATAACAACAGTATGTCTCCTTAAAGTTGGTCTCTCCCAGAAACGAAGCCACTTTCTATCTCACAATTCTGTTTTCTTTTTCTTCAATACACTTATCTGAAACTACCTTCCTTATTTGTATATGTGTTTTCTATCTGTATTTGTCCACTGGCATGAAAACTTTGTGGGGGCAGGGCCCTTATCAGTTTGTTCACTGCTATATATATTTCCAGACTCTTGAAGCATGCTTGACACATAAAGGGCAATCAATAAACTCTTGTTGAATAAACAAATAATTCAGAATTCAAAATATTGTGAAATTATGGCCCAATAACTAATCAGACAATCTATGCCTTGATAAAAGATATAGGGGTTGCTTTGTTTTAAATGTTTGTGCTATCCCTCTGTCCCCCAAAAAACTCGTATGTAGGAATCCTAATGCCGGAAGCTATTAGTAGGTAGGCCTTTGGGTGGTCAGGAAAGGCCTTCACTAATTCATCAGCATCTGATGAGTCCAAATGCGTTCTCAGTTGCCCACATCCTTCTGAGGAGTCTTAGATAAATTTAATGTGTTCACGCAAAATTAATGTTTAATATATGGGTTGGGAAGGAAGCAATGATTTACTGAGCACTTACTATGCTAAACTGCTTTACGTACCTTATCTCACTTAATCCTCACAACAGTTCCAAGAATAGAAATTATTCTCACCATTTTCTAGATGAGACAACTAGACTCAGGGAAGATGTATACCTACTAAATGACAAAGCCAAGGTCTGAACCTAGGTCTGGCTGTCTCTAAAGGCTATGCTCTTTCTACTGTACCTTGGGGATGGGAGACTCTGAGGCTTTCTATATCATGTTCCCCACAAAAGGGCAGGGTTGAAAACTCAAGTGCTGAAAAGAAAGAATAAAGGAATGAAAGAATAACATGTCATGTCAGACTAATCAAAGTTGGTTTCCTGGAGATATGCTATGTGAATTGTTTCAAAGGAGAGGAAAAGGGCAGAATTCATGGGCACCTAGGCAGGAAAAAATGATTATGGAAAATGTACAAAATCTAAAGTATAATCATTAACCAAATTCTTAGAATATAAGCAAATGAATACATTTAAGTAAATCTTCATTAACAGTAAGTAAATCTCTCAACACTATGTATATGCCAAACGAACTAGCAATCCTCTAAGATGCCAGTTCAAACTAGGACAGGTTATTAATGCTTTAATGTAGCTGATCTCTAACAAATGGTCGCTTGTTGGCTGATGTAAAAGGAGCTGGCAATTTCCAGTGGTGGCTTTTACTGGGAAAGTCATGTTTCAGCACCACTCCTGGCTGCCAACACGTGTCGGTTTCAGCAAAAATTACCTTGCCCCAGGGTAAAATCCCTTCAGGTCTGGGATGGGGCACCTAATGAGAGGAGAGCTCACTGCCTGAATCCATATGCAGGGAACAAGGTTTTTCTGAAATTATGCAATAGCCTTCCATAAACATATTATCTTTCATGACAAACACCAATAACAAAACAGAAAGAAATTTTAAATCACTTCAACATCTGCCCGGGCATATCAGAATATAATCCTGAAGTACCTATAATCCTTCAGTCATTAAAAAAAATGGCACTACTTCCCAAAAGTTCTTTTTCTTTCTAAAAGCTAGAATCTAGAAGTCACAGAATCTAGTTCATAGAAGTCAAACATACAGCTATTTTTCTATCCACTCATTTTGAGAAAAAAGACTATATATAATTCAGGAACGTTTCACAATTCCATCTTGCCCACACCAGATAGATGCCCTTACTACTGCTCAACTTTTCTTTGTTAATCTCTAGTTGATTCCTGATTTAATAGCATATGAAACACTGCTATTGACATTTTCTCCTGTCTCCAAGCTCTAAACTCTATTCCAGAAGCTCTGCCAACCTCCTCTCTACTTCAAAATGCCCCTGAATATTTACCTGCCCTCTCTGAGAAAGAAGTATCCATCCCTCCCTGCTAAGGTTAACCTTCCTTCTACCTGTTCTCCTGATGTCAACCTTTCCTCCAGGAGCACCCTCAAAATGTATCAATATTGAACTCCACCTCCTTCCTTCTCCTGCACAGCTTCCAGGTCCCATCAATTTCACCCCAAATATCCTTGGCAATGATCCTGTAACTGCATCCCTTTCTTCTTACTGCCAACATTCAAGCTATCCTTTCTGCTCACTTAGAGGGTGGCAACATCCATCCTTCTAATTGCTCTTTCGGCCTCTGATTTCTCTGTTCTCAAATCATCTAGTCCAAGCCAGTGTGGCTCAGCTGGTTGAGTGTCATCCCATGCACAGAGAGGTCATCAGTTTGATTCCCGGTCAGGGCACATGCCGAGGTTGCAGGCTCAATCCCCAGTAAGGGGCGTGCAGGAGGCAGCTGACCGATGTCTCTCATCAATGTCTCTCTCAGTTCATCTGGTCTACTGCACTAGCTTCATCCTCTAAAACACAGCTCTGCCTTTCACTTCTCTATTTAAAAAAAGCTTTAATGGCTTGGTTATATATCAAATTACTTTCAAAGTTTAAAGCATGGTATTTTACTCCTCCAAAACCTGGTTCTGGTCCATCATATTTCTTAGTTGCACCAGGCTCTTTCCAACAAGAGAAACATACAGTAGAGCTACCACTTACTGAATGCTCACTAAGCACCATTCATTCATTCTGCTGTTCATTTATTATTTATTTTACTGAAGGTCTACCACGTGTCAGGTACTATTCTAGGCAATTCAAGTGGGGAGAGGATGAGCGGGAAGCAAATACATAAGTAAAATATTATATGGTATATCAGATAGTGATAAGTGCCATAAAGAAAAATATAGAATGGTAATGGGGGTGTGATTTCAAAATTGTGGTTAGGGAAGGGCTTCTGGAGAAGGTGACATTTGGACAAAGACCCAAAGGAAATGAGAAACATGCCATGAGGGTATCTGAGAGAAGACAATTCCAGGAAGAGGGAACAAAGTAGAAAGACCCTGATGTGGGAACACCCCAGGTTCAAGCAAAGGGCAAGGAGGCCAATGTGACTGGAGCAAAGTGAGGGAGCGTGCAGCAAGGCAGAAAAACCTGGGGCCAGGTCATGTGGTGCCATTGTAGAGCTCTGGCTCTTACCCGGAGTGAGCAGAAAGCCACTGCATGGTTTTGAGCAGAGGAGGGTCACAATCTGACTTAAGTTTTTAAAATGATCACTCCAGCTGGTGTGTGGAGAAGAAATCTGCAGGGGCAAGGTTAGAAACAGGGAGATGAGGCAAAAAAAGGTGGAAGCTTACACCAAGGTGGCAGTGGTAGAGAACAGAATTTGCTGATGGATGAGGCTGCGGAGGGTGAGAAAAAGAAGAGCCATGAGGACCTCCAGGCTTTGGACTGAGGAACTGACAGGACAGAGCAACAACTTACCGAGACAGGGAGAACAGTGGGGGAGCACCTAGTTAAAAGGGAGTGGGAGGAAGATCAGGAGCTCACTTTTCTACATGTTAGTTTGGGGATACCTATTAAATATGCAAGTAAACTTGTCCATTAAGCAACCGGATATACACCTTGGAGTTCAGTGGCTCAGTCCACACAGATGATATCTGGGAGTCATCAGTATAGAGAGTTTTAAAGAATGAGACTAAATGAGATCCCCCAGAGATAGACCTGAGCCTCGAGTACTCCAACGTTTAGAAATTTGGAGAAGGAGGAGCAGCCAGTAGGTCAGGGGAAAGCCTGGAAGAATAATACTATCATGAGGGCTGGGAATTTAGCAACATGGTGGTCACTGGTGACCTTGACGAGAATTGCAGGGTAGTGATGTGGACAAAAGCTGACTAGAGTGGTTCAAAAAATACTGGGATGAAAGAGATGGAGAGCTGCGAATACATGGCTGACAGTGAATGAAAAAAAGGAACAAAGACTGGGATGAGACAAAGTGGTGATAATGAGTACAGACGGGTCTTTCAAGCCTCAAAACCATATACTGGACCATGTACTTTACAGATTAAGAGGTAATTCTCAGTCCTCCCCCTCAATCCTGTGAGACAAGTACCACTTACTATTCCCATGTACAGATCAGAAAACTGAGGCTTAGAGAAGTTAAATAATTTATTCAAGGTCAAAATTGGTGAGTGGCAAGGCCAGGACCTGAACCCAAGTTTGTCTAATTCCAAAGCCTAAGATTTAGCGACTCTGTGATAGTCTCCCAGTCTTTGGAAGGAGGCAGCTGTGACCTATTCTGATTCCCACGGATTCACTAGTTTAACAAGGTCTAACGCCAGCCCTTTCTGGGAACACCAAAGCAGACTCCCACTTCCCTTTATGAACTTGTCTGTGTTCCTGTAACTGGTCATTACTGCACTGACCTGAGTTAGGAAGCACTGATCCTTTGCCATTCTTCACATCCACCACCCAGGTGGCTTCTTTACCCCCGGGGCCATCCTTCACCTTGAAGGCAAAAATACCACCGATTTTCTTCACAAACTGTTCCCCTTCCTGGAAAGAAGAATAACACTGGAGTTATATTAAGCTCATTTCCCTGGTTTTTCCCCCAATCAAATTAAATGTTTAAACAGATACATGACATGAGCAGCTGGGCCAGCAGGGGCAGTCCCCAAGCTCCCTTAGGATCTTTCACCCAGAAAAGTCTGAAAGGCATCCAGGCAACAACTCCCTCATCTGCCAAGTCTTTGGTTAAAAATGGCTTTCTGGATACAACGGGTGGAAGGAAAATGAGGGTGGGGGCAGGGGAAGCACAACAGCATTCTCTACCGAAATAGCCTTCATTTGTATCAATAATTTCTGAAAGATTCACTCTGGCATCTCTAAATGTATGAACCTCTTTTTTTTGCAGGTAAATTCCTTTACTTACACTTTTGGTTTCCCACAATTAAAGATATGTGGTTCTGAGACCAAAGTCTTTTTTTATTTTTCAACCCATTTTCTGGATTATTATAAAGAATTATGCAAGAAATTTACCACCTACAATTTACTTTTGGATCTTGAAGAATGAAGCTGGAAAAATAACCTCAGATACATATCTCTATAGGTTGGTTCCAATTCCCCTCCCTCTCCCCTTCATTCCCACCTCTGCTACATCTTCCCTTACTGCAGTATTTACTGACTGAAACAAGGATTAGCACCAGACATTGTTCTGTGCACCAAGAATATAGATGTAGGAGTTAGAGTGATAAGTGATAATACACTGTGATGACCATGACAATATATTGGGATAAAGGGAAATACAGGGGACTAGAGGGAAGCAAAGAGGTACAGCTAAGCCAGCTAGCAGGGTGAAGGTCTCACAACCTCACAAACCTTTAAAAAAATAAACCAAAACAACATAATCATTTTATTGCAATTATTTTTCTTTAGAGAGAAAACACATTTTACTGTGGAAAAACCAGAAAACAATAAGCAAAAAAAGAAAATATAAATAATTCATAATTTCATCACTAACATTAAATATTTTAGTATATGGGATCATACTGTATATACTGTTTTATAATCCACTTTTCTGTTTAATATAATTATCCTCATTACTGTGTCATTAAATATTCTCCTATATAATTTCAAATGACCACATACAGTCTTTAATTATAGAAGTATATTATATTTACCAATACTCTGTTGCTTGATATTTAGATTAGTTCTAACTTCTGGCTCTTATAACAATACTGTGAATAGCAGTTGTGTATCTAAATATTTTTACATAGCCTTATTTATATAAGATTAAATTCCTAGAATTAAACTTTGCTAATTAAGAACACTGAATCTGGAATCAGCATAGGTTTAAATTCCTGCTCTAACGCATACTTATACTACTCTGAGCAAGTTACTAAACCTCTTCAAATCTCAGCTTTAGATGTGAAGATAATAATAGTAGTTATATAACTCAGAATTGTATGAAATTTAAATTATGTAAATACCCGTAAAGCACAAAGTAACTGCTCAATAAATGTTAGCATTTTTTTTGTTATTTTCCTCTATGATCTGTCTGCTATTTCTGTGCATTATGGCTTTATAATGTATTTTACTCTTTAGTATAGTAAATCCCTAAATCCCCATCATAATTACTCTCTCCCAAGTATTCTTGGCTGTTCTTGGATTTGTTTTGGGCTTTTTCCCCTCTTAGATATACATTATAATCATTCAGTTAGTTCTACCCCCCCCACACACACACACACACTCCATCCCCCGTAAATACTGTTGGATTAAGATGGGGTTACATAAAATATATGGACCTATGGATCTGTTAAGGGGAGAGGTAGTATTTTTACAATATTAAGCCCCCCCATCCATGAATATGGTGTATCTTCAAGTGTTCTTTGATGTCCCTTGGCAATATTTTGTCTTTTTTTTTTCTCACGTTGGCTTTTGTATATTTCTTGCTAAGTTGATTCTTAAGTATTTTATATTGCTCTTAATAATATATTTTCCATTATATTTTATGACTGGGTTATTGCAAATGTATAGAAAATATATTAATCTTAATTTATTTTGGAACTGGCTACTTTTTGAGTTCTCTTATAATTTCTAATAGTTTTTATTTCCCACCATATTTATTTCAGCCTTATAATAATAATTTATATCCAAGATTCTTCCTTTTGGTATCATTTCATTCTTTTAACAAAGATTTAAGTGTTCACTATGTTCAGGCACTGTGATAAGTGCCTGAAATACTCAAATAATTATTATCCCTGAGGAATTTACATAAGCTGACATCAGATGCTAACCTCTGTTTCTATGTATGCAGAAAGCCTTGTCTAACTTATTCCTTTTTGTTGTGTTTTGTTTGTTTTATAACAGCTTTATTGAGAGATCATTTACATACCATAAAATTTACCCTTTTAAAGTAAAATTCAGTGGTATTTTAATATATTCATAGTTGAACAACCAACACCACTAATTTTAGAATGTTCTCATCTCCCCAAAAAGAAACCCATACCCATTAGCATCACCCCTCCATTCTTACTCTTCCCTCCAGCTAGCCCCTGGCAACCACTAATCTAGTTTCTGTCTCTGTGGATTTGCTTATTCTGGACATTCCACATAAATGGAATCATACAATATAAGGTCTTTTGTGACTGGCTTCTTTCACTAAGCATGTTTCTAAGGTTCATCCAGGTTGAAGCATGCAACAGTAATTCATTCCTTCTGTGGCCAAGTATTATTCCATTGTATGGAAGCAGTGCATTTTGTTTAGCTGTTCATCAGTTGATAGTTGTTTCTCCATTTTAGCTAGTACTGCTGTGGACATTTGTGTACAAGTTTTTGTATGGACATAGGGTCTAATTTCTCTTAGGTATATATTTAGAAGTGAAACTGCTGGGTCATAAGAAGATGTCTAACTTTTTGAGGAACTACCACACTGTTTTCTACAGTGGCTGCACCATGTTACAATTCTACCAGCAATGAATGAAGGTTCCAATTTCTCCACATTCTTTTATCTGTCTTTTTCATTTTAGTCATCCTAGTGGGTGTGTCAATCTTTTTCTTACACATAAATAACACACTTGAACCTATCTAGAATCAATCATAGGTCTCAGGACTCCAAAGAAGCTATTCTAAAAATATTTAGTCTAGGTATATTTATCTCAACAGTCATGGAGGCATTTCTTATATGTGGGTGTCCTGAAATCAACTACCAATACTTCCTAGTTAAATCAAGAAACCAAAATGACTGTAAGATTTTTTTTTTAATGTTTTTATTGATTTCAGAGAGAGGAAGGGGGAGAGAGAGAGAGAGACAGAAGCATCAATGATGAGAGAGAGTCATTGATCAGCTGCCTCCTGTAGGCCCCCCCCTACTGGGGATCAAGTCCCAAACCCGGGCATAGAACCTGACCAGGAATAGAACCATGATCTCTTGGTTCATGGGTCGACACTCAACCATTGAGCCACGTCAGCCAGGCGACTGTTAGGGTTTTTTTTAAGTAAAAGAGAAATTCGCTTATTTTGCCTTCCCTCAAAAGATCTCACTCAAGTTATTTTAAATTAACTTTAGGAATAATTATTAACAATAATAATCTTTGGAGGGCTATAAAGTTTTCAAATGCTTGTATATACATTTTTTATTTAATCTTCATAAAAACCCTTTAAGTAGTTGAATAGGTATTAATATTAGCTCATTGCGCAGAAAAAATAATTGAGGTGCATAAATGTTAAGAACCCTTCAGACTATTCTCTATCCTGCCACCAAGTAATCTATCTAACATAACCCATCTAGCCCTTACATAATCCACCTAACATTTTCAGGTTTGGATTTCTTAAATGGCTCCCCACAGACTATAGGATGGAGTCTATCTTTAAATATCATTCAAGATTCTTCATGATCTGTAGGATAGTTATCTATTATCTTCAGACATATTTTAATCTTCCTCAGGCTTCATTTTCTAACAATACTGATCATTTTTAATTCCAGGGACATACGTATCTTCATGCCCTTGCTCAGGCTCTGTCCTTGGTCACTCACCTCCTCCTCTTCTCCATTCCTACCCCAATCTCACCAATTCAAGTCTCAGTTCGCATGCTAACTCTTCTGGGAAGGCTTTCCTGTCTCTACTGGATACTTTGATAGCCTTTTGCAAATGCACCCAGGTTTCTTGTTAAAGCAGTTATTATTTTCTGGTAAAATTTTTCCATGTCTTGCTTCCCACTAAACTCTACGTTCCCTCAGGGTGAGGGACATATGGCTAATAAGTAGTACAACCAGTACTCAATCCTAGGTTGGTTTAACTCCAAATTCAATGCTTCTTCCATTTGACCACACCATACTGCAAAGTAGACTACATCAGTACTTCCAAACTTCAGACTATGAAAGCAGTTTGTCACCGTACATGAATTTAAAGAAAGTTCAAAGTCTTCTCCACATTCCTTGAAATATTTTATCCCTCAAAGTTCTGTGGAGACAATCTAGAAGCATGGGTTAACAACAGTAGTGTGCTGGGCTGCCCAAGAGCCAGGCTTTCTTTGGGGCCTGCAGCTCCTAAATGACTACTTCCAGGTATATCCATGCCATCCGCTTGCACAATGCCTCAGGAATAGAGAGAGCTATGACATACACCAACAAGTAAGAAGAGCAGGGTAACATCAGCAAACATTTAGAAATTCTACCTACATGCTTGGAGAGAAATTCCTCCCACCTCCTTAAGACAGATGTGAATTAATTTTACACTTGCTGTTAATTTTGAGAACCATCTGATCATCTTACATCCTTTGGTCAATAAAACATTTTCAACTGAAGAGGCAGGGAGAGAGTTAAAAGGGGAAAGCAAATACACATTTGTTGCAAAACCGGAGATCATTAATACTAACAAAGTTCTGAGTGCCTCCTTGTGAAGAAAAGTATTTCTTTCTGAGTAGGTAAAAGGTCAAGGAGTAGGTCCTGTCGTAAACATAATCAGAACAAAAAATTAAGAGAATTCAAAGGAGGGCAATGGGGTACTTCTAACAAAGACAAAAGTGGAAATAAAATATCTTGCCAGGTTTCCTTTGCTAAGGCAGAAAATGCATGAATTGACAAAAGATTCCAAGACTTTCTTTCACTTTCTAGTCCTACAAACATTTAGGAAACTGACAATCGTGGGAAGGAGAAAAGAAACAAGGGGACAAGGTCCAGGCAAGTGAGGTTATGGAAGGAAGAGAAAAGATTAAAATGGGAGCAAGAAGCATACATTTGCAAAGCTAAAAAACGACTGTGAAATAAAAACAGCCCTGCTTTGTTAATTTCAATAATGAAGTATTCAATGGTTGACATCCAGCCATACCAGATACTCTCTAGACTAATTATTTTTATTTGACGTTTTTAAACAGAATAAAGTTGAAAAAGTGGGACAATCTGGCATAAGCAACTATATTATGGGTTATTCTCTAGGCAAATATTGGTGGCATGAAAAACAATTTTTGCAAGCTGAGCTCTTAGAGTCCAATTTCATTTTAGTGGGCATTTGAAAGAAAATTTTAAGAACAAGGTTTTTTTCCTACTATATAGGCAAATTTTTTTTTAAAACCAGCCAAGAGAGCACTGGAGAAGGTCTAAAGGGAAAAAAAACACTCTCATGAATTATTATTAATTTGTAAATTAGTACCCTCTGTATAGTTTGGCAATGTGTATCAAAATGCAAAAATACACATATCCAACTACCCTGCAACTTCCTCCTGTCATTATTCATGCTAAGGTAATCATCGCATTAAATACTTAAAGATGAGCACAAAAGGAAATTTATTAAACCACTGTTTTACTTAAAAAATTTAAATACAACCTGACATTCACCATAGGAGACTAGTAAAATAGATTCTGGTACATCCATTCAAACATGTACTATGTGGTGAATCGAACTGATGGTAGCCCTGGTCAGTGTTACTAAGTGGTTGAGCACCAGCCAGTGCACAGAAGGGTCTCAGGCTCAATTCCCAGTCAAGGGCATGTACGTGGGTTGCAGGTTCGATCCCCTGCCCCAGTTGGGGCAAGTGTAGGAAGCAACCAATTAGTGTGTCTCTTTCACATCCATGTGTTTTTTTTCCTCTTTCCCTCTCTCCCCTCTTTCCCTCCCTTCCACTCTCTCTAAAAAATATCAAAAGAAAAAATATCCTTAGGTGAGAATTAACAACAACAAAAAACTGATGGTAAAAGTCAGAGAAAGACAAGTACCATATGATTTCACTCATAAGTGGAATTCAATGAACAAACTGGACTAACAAGCAAAATAGAGACAGACTCATAGATTGAGAGCAGGCAGAGAGCTCTAGTGGTGTGGGGTGGGGGTAGGGATTGAGCAAAAAAGATAAAAAAGAGAGAGAACTCATGGACATGGACAGCAGTAATTATGGGGTCAGGGGATAGGAGATGGAAGAGGGCATAGAGGGGATAAATGGTGATGGAAAAAATAAAATAAAATAAATAAAAATTTAAAAACTGATGGTAAAGATTTGTATTTATGGCATGGAATATACTGTCAAGAGGAAAAAGCAGGTTATAAAATAAAAGGCAATCTCACACAGGTGTATTCCCACAAGATGGTGGTGGGGCAAGTGGACCATTGCCAGCCTTCCCAGAACTGTCAGCCCTGGCCCTCTCTACCTCAGAAAGGTTGTTGATCATAATGAAAATCCTAGAAATGCAGGTCCTTTGTCAAGACACATCCGTCACATTAGCTGTTTCTCCCCACACACACACAATAAGCAAGTTAGAGATATGCAAAATGTTTGCAGTCCACACTGTGGCTCTAACAGGGTGAAATACATGGCGCTCAAATGTTCCGAATCCTTTTCTTTACTTTAGCCCACTTTGATCAGCTTAGTAGGTGTGCAACTGGCATTGTGTGACTCTTGCTGTAACTGTGCCTTGTTGGTCTCAAAATTGAAATCAATAATAAAATCCCCAAGATGCCTTTAAGTTTGAAACAATGAAGTAAATTTCTCATTTTGCCTGAAGAAAATAACTCTCTTTTTGGAGAAAGAGTTACTGTTAGAGTACCTTAGTATGATTATTATCTATCAAGAACTAATTGTACATAAAAAGAGATCTGTATATATAGTATAATTTTAAAAACTCAACATGTATTGTATGATCCTAGTTATCTAAAACTGTTCGTATACACAGAGATGTCTGAAACGATGTCAACCATTGTTAACATTTTAGTGAACTCTAACATTTCAGATTTAAAATTTTTCTGTTTTATATGTTTCTGTATATTGTGAATGTTTTAAAAATTAGCATCATTTTTACAATAAGAAAAAAAGCAAATTAAAAACTCAAACACAAAAGATTTCTTTTTAAAAAGAGTTTTGATATTAGGTAGCTTTAAAGACTCACTTTAAATATCCTTTTGAATAGTTCTACATAAGATCTTTTTAATTCAGAATAAAATTACACCAAAATAAATTACAACCTTTTTACATATAAACTTGATCCATAATTATCATCTCCGTGACAAAGAAAAGATGGAGAAAAAAGTGATAAGGGGGTTAGCTTTTCCTCTGAAGTTAAGATTTTAACAGCAATTTACTACAGGTGTTTATATAACTCAAATCTGGAGATTTATACACTGCATTCTTACCAGAATTATAAGGAAACCGAAACAGACATATCTAAAAGACACTCAATACTTGACCATATGATACAAATTTTCAGCTTGTACCACTTCATGCAACACCTGAAATCTATATGTGCTTCCTCTAGCCCCCGGGCCCTCCTGGTAGTATTTTATATAGATATTACTTACCTCTTCAAGCTTCTTCTCAATCTCCTTAAAGACAAGATTTGCCTTAAATCCTTCAACTGCAGCACTGGTTGGAGCAGCCTCAATTTGATGAGTTCTAAAAGAATTGGGGAAAAGACCAATTTCAATCCATGGAGTCATATAGGTACTAGGTTTTTCAACATTTATACGGTAGTAATTTTCCAAAACCCTAAAAACAGAGATGTTGTAACTCTTCCTGAAACAAAATTGTTATTAAACTCATAAAACAAGTTTTACTCCTCATTTTTATCAACAAATATGAGTACTCACTAGGTGCTAGGCACTGTCCTTGAAAAGACAGTAAACCAAAGAACCTCCCCTCATGAAGCTGATATGCTAGTAAGGGAGAGAGTTAATGAACAAGCAAAAAAAATAAACAATATAGTTACCATGAAGAAAATAAGGCAGGTTAAGGGGACATAGAGAAAGCATATTTATTTGTGTTGGATGTTCTAATTTCTTTTCCTTTTTTTTTTTTTATCCTCACTCGAGGATATTTTTTCCATTGCTTTTCAGAGATTGGAAGGGAGAGAGAGAGAGAGAAAAACACTGATGTGAGAGACACATTAATTGGTTGCCTCCCGCACAAGCCCCGACAGAGGTACGTGCTCTTGGCTGGAATCAAACCCAGGACCCTTCAGTGCAAGGGCCACTGCTCTAACCACTGAGCAAAACCGGCTAGGGCTGAGTGTTCTGTTTTAGATAGCCTCGTCAGATAACTTCTCTGAGGAGGTGATACTTAAATTATGTCAATGAGCCAGCCACAGAAAGACTTAGGTGGTGAAGCCAGTTCTACAAAGAACTGGAGGTAGAAACTAGCTTGGCAGTTAAAGGAACTATAAGAAGACCAGTATGGCTGCCAGCTGGGTTGGCAAATGGGTAGGCAGGGAGACTGGTTAAGAGGCTACTGTAGAAGTCCAGGCAAGAGATGATAGTGATTAGAACAGGGCTATAAAGAAGTGGGAATAAGCAGAAGGGTAGACTTGAGATTCATGGTTTACAGGTGATACAATATATGAATTTGTGGACCAAAAAAAGGGATTCTATGAAAAATAACCTCACAGGCCCAGCTGGGCATGGCTCAGCGGTTGAGCGCCGACCCAGGATCCAGGTGATCGGGGTTCAATTCCCGAGTAGGGCACGTGCCTGGGTTGCGGGCTTGATCCCCAATCAGGGGCGTGCAGGAGGCGGCCAATCAATGACTCTCTCATCATTGATGTTTCTATCTCTCTATCCCTCTCCTTTCCTCTCTATGAAATCAATAAAGATATATTAAAATAATAATAATAATAATAACCTCACAGAGTGATCTGATCATACATTCCTAACTGGCAGGTCATGGTGGGTAGTCATGCCTCAGTCATATAACTTTTTAGTAAAAGGTTTATCTTTGCCTTAAATAAGCCCCGTCCATTGTTTCTGTGCATCTAGGTTAATAATCACCCTCAAGAAAGCAGGTAATCTTGCCTTGCTTTCTCCCACCCTCATGTAATCTTCTTTACATTCTCTCCTTAATTTCAGTGCATAAAAGAAACTGTGAAGCTGTCATTCTCCAGAGCATTTGAGATCTTGCTCCCCGGCATATGCCATCAGTGTTGGCTCAAATAAATTCTTATAAAAATTCTCTACAGGTTTGGACATTTCTTACGTTGACAGACTAACAACCTATTGGTTGTTTGATACTTAGGGAACGACTATAGATAAATGGCCTCATGTGGCAGAAAGAACAGTCTTTATAGCCACAAAGGCCTATGTTGAAATCCTAAGGGCTTCTTCCACTCACCAGCTATATGATTATGAGCCAGATATTTCCTCTCTGTGTACCTCTGGTGAAGAGGTAGGTAGGAAGGTAGAGAGTGCCAATGATTTTCCAGAATTAAATAGAATCCAGTGTGTAAAAAATGATAGACATGACTGTTATGGAATGCAGAGCCTCAAGTGCTTGATACAGACAGAAACTTGAGGGGTCTGAGGAAGATGCGGGCACCTTAGGATGTCAGGTAATTCTCTGACATAACGCAAGCATGCTGGTGGTGGCTGGGACAGGGACTGGAACACCACCATTAGGATACAGAAGGAGTCAAGAATGTAGCAGCTGCTCAGTAAGCATTTCTTTTTTTTCTCTCCTTCCCTTTCCATTTTCCTTTCCCTTCCTTTTCTTTTCTTTTCCCCCTCTCCTTCTTTCTGACTCTTTTTTCTCTCTCCCCATCCACCCTACCCACTTCTCTTTTCCCTTCCCTTTCCTTTTTTCTATTATTTCATAGATATTTAATGAGTGATTACTATGTGCCAAACATTGTTCCAGGTACTAGGAGTATAACAGCAAACAAATCAGGCCCAGTCCCTCTCCTCACTGAGTTTACATTTTTTTCAGTGGCAAAGAAAAGGTAGTAAGCAGACAAAATAATTGCAAGTATTAGGAAGCAAACAAAAAGAGGAAGAACCTACTTTAGGTAGGGCAATCAAGGAATGGCATCTTTGAGCAGATGATTGAAGCTAAGACCCAATTAAAGGAAGAAAAGGAGTTAGCCATTCAAAGAGGAAACTGCCAAGTCCATGAAAAAAGAATCTAGTATGTTAAAAGAAAGTAAAACACGATCAGTGTCACTAGAGCACAGTGAGTGGGGGGAGAGTGACATGAAACTGGAGAACCAGGCAGGGACCAGATCATGCACACCAAAGTAGGAAATCTGGGAAGCCACTGAAATAATTAAACAGGGAAGTGCAACAGTTTGATTTGTGACTATTTTTACAACAGTACGCAGAATGAACTGGGGGGCGGGCGCAAGAACAGAGGTGGTGAGATAGTTAGGAGGCTGCTAGAGTAGTCCACATAAGAAGTGGCGGTGGCCTGGACTACAGTGGAGGCAGTCTGCCAGTGGAGATGGAGAGAAGCGGATTCTGTGGATGGAAAGAGGCCACATGCTAAAACCTGACTAGCTCAGGGAAGGCCTGCATGGCAGCATTACAAACTCAGAGCCCTAAAATAACCACAAAGGACGGTCTGGAATGAAAACTTTTTAACTAAAAGCAGTTTATGGTGGGTAGTCATAGGCTAGGCTAGAATTTTCTCTAACAAAGGTCAATTTTCACCTTAATTAAGCCTGTGTATTGTCTTTGCATCTACAATAACATACCTTTGGAATGTCAATGTAATTTCCTTTTTCTGGACCCCTCAAAGCACAGGTAGGCATCAGAGCAGAGACCACAAATCCCCTCACTGTTATCAAGTTAATTGTTAACTATCCTGCACCCACCTATGTAAGAGAAGTATGCCTATCACTTTACTTTTTATCCAATCCCAGAGGTTTTCCCACTTTGCTTTCTCCCACCTCCCTAATTTATCACCAGTGGATTTCATGTAACCCACTTACATCTTCTCTTTTGATTGTAATGTATAAAATAAAATGCAAAACTGCTATTCTCTGGAGCATTTCCTCAATCTGTAGAGATTTTGCTTCCTGGCAATTGTTGACAGTTTGGCTCAAATAAACTCACAAAAATTCTCTACAGGTTTGAAGGTTTCTTACGCTGACAATTCAAAATAAATTTGGAGATAGAATCCATAGGATGAGGAAGATCTTACGCAAGGATGATTCAAGAATGGTAGTGCCAGTTGTTGACAAGAGGAAGAATGCAGAGGGGACCAAGTTCCATTTTAGGCACATTAAGTATGAGATATTTCTGAGACAAGAAGGCAGTTGGATATGAGAGTCTGGAGCCCAGAGGAGAGGTCCAGGCTGGAATAAATTGAAGATAATCATCAGCATAATGAAGTATTTAAATCCATGGGAACTGATAAGCTCACCTTGAGAGAAAAACAAGGAAGAAGAGAGCCCAGGACAACACCCTACAGAACTCCATTATTTAGAGGTCTAGGAGAGAAAGGGAAGCAGCAACCTGTGATGCAAGAGGAAAACCAGTAGAGCACGGTGTCAGGCAGGCTGAGTGGGCAGGAAAAATCAGGAGGGAGGAGTACACTGTGTCAAGTACTTGCTGGATTTGGCAACATGGAGAGTACAGGTGACTTTGACAAAAGCAATTTTAAGTTAGAGGTGGAAGGTAGAAAAGTCAGATTATAGTGAATTAAAGAGTGACTAGGAGAGGGAGAGTGTGTGGCTCTTTTGGGACATTACTTTTAGGGGAACAATGAAATGGAATGGTCTTTGGAGAGAAGTATAGTAGCAAGAAAAGTTTGTTTTTGTTTTAAGACTAACATTTTGAGCATGTTTGCCTGATAATGGTAATGAACCAGGGAAAAAGGAGATACAAGGAGACAAGTCTTGAGAAGGTGACAGGGGGATGAGGTCTAGTGGCCTGTGATAAGAAGAGGAGACTTAAGGGAGAGGATCAGCTGGGTATGGTTCTAGCCAGGGTGACAGGTCTTGGGATGGAGAAGAGGGCAGTTAGGTTCAATGACTTCTGAGTTTTCAATAAAGTAATCAGCTGATATGAGGATGCAAGAGTGGGCATGGGAAGTCTGAGACAACGAAAGCGAGCCTACCAGAGGAATCTCATTAAATTCATGAACAGGCCTGGAGCCTAAGCTCCTGCCGTGCTGAAACAGGCGCTGTTCCCGGAGCACAAAGTGCTACTTCACACTTCCATGCCTTTACCCGTGCTGCTTCCGAAGTCTGGAATACTTCTGTCTTAGCAAACTCCTTTTCTGTGCCACCCTACTAAATGTCAGATTCTCAGGAACAGATACCACATCTTTAAAAAAAAAAATCTTTATATCCCCAGTTCTCGGCACATGATATTCAGTAAACAATGACTAAATGAAACAGAAATTACATTGAATTCTCCTCTACCTAAATCCTAATTTTTTCCTGCTCCACTTGGAGCAGAATTATCTGTGGTCACCATCTTCTATGTCAAAAGTTTGAATGAGCGACCGAAAGTCAAGTGGCCATGACTAGTCCTCCACAGGCCAATTTCATTTCATTAATTCAACTGTTCTTCTTTTAATCATCACTGTGCCTTTCTCCAAACTTGCCACATCCTAATTGTACGTGATAAAGTAATAACTGATACTAGTAGCACTTTTCAGTGTACGAAATATCTTGACTCTTTGTGGGGCAGAGTCCAGACAAGTTTTGACAGGTCACAGATATCTCTTTATCTTGCTTGTTTTGAAAAGCTCATCAAGCTAATGATTAACTAACTTTTCATCCAGATTAGAAAAAAGTAAATATATAAAATGTTTTATCAATATTTTCTGAAAATTCCTCATACCTTAAAATTTATTTGATATGTGCCCTGCTCTAGGGAAACTGAATACAATAACTTAAGCAAACTCAGAAAAGAGATTGCTCATATTACAGAAGGATGCGCCTCATGATTTTACTATATACAAAGCTCTTTTAGCAGAAACTAAATTCTGATTGCTTTTTAAACTTGGTTTATACACAAGTTTCCTGAAATAAATATAGTACATAAAATATTGGAAGGGCCTTTGAAGATAAATTATTTAGTGTATAAATTCCCTCTGTGCTTCCCGAAAATTTTCATTCTAAGGCCTAGAATATGGGCACTGTTTCAACAATATCAAAGATCAGGAGCGCAGAGTAGCCAACAAAACAGGAACTTTAAACTCAGATAAAGGTTAGAATCTTGATTGCTACCACTTAAAACTCTCTTCAAATAAGTTGTTTTAACTCTGATCATGAATCTGCTCATCTGTAAATAAGGTATAAGACCTACCATTTGGGGCTTTTATGAGGATTAAACAAAGAATTATACGTGTGAAGCACCTAGCAAGGTCCTGGCACACACACTAGGTCCTCAAAAAGTGGTTGTTAAAAGAACCATTACAACTGAATAACAAAAAGGCAATTCAATTTTTAAATGACCTAAAGATCTGAATAGGTATTTCTCCAAAGATATACAAATGGCCAGTAAGCACACACACAAAAATGCTCAACATCAACAGCCACTAGGAGAATGCAAATCAAAACCACAATGAAATACCATTTCGCACCCACTAGGAGCTAAAATAAAAAGGTAGAGTAAGTCTACCAGCACCATTTTTCCAACAGCATTTGTTCACTTCGTGTTTCTATGTCACATTTTGGTAATTCTCATAATATTTCAAACTTTTTCATTATTATTCTATTTGTTACAGTGATCTGTTATCAGTGATCTTTTTTTATTATTACTGATTTCAGAGAGAGGAAGGGAGAGGGAGAGAGAGAAACATCAATGATGAGAGTCACTGATCGGCTGCCTCCTGCACATCCCACCCCAGGGATCGAGACCGCAACCCGGGCATGTGCCCTGACCGGGAATCGAACCATGACCACCTGGTTCATAGGTCAACACTCAACCACTGAGCCACACCAGTCAGGCAGTTACCAGTGATCTTTGATGTTAGTTTTGTAATTGTTTTGAGGTATCATGAACTGTGCCCATAAAGGACAGTGAACTTAATCAATAAATACTGTGTTTTGATTATCCCACTGACCAGCCATTACCCCATCCCTCTCTCTCTCTGTGGGCCTTCCTATTCCCTGAGACACAACAATATTGAAATTAGGCCAATTAATAACCCTACAATGGCCTGTAAGTATTCAAGAGAAAGGAAGAGTCGAGCATCTCTCACTTTAAATCAAAAGCTAGAAATGAGTAAGCTTCATGAGGAAGTCATGTTGAAAGCCAAGACAGGCTGAAAGATAGGCCCCTTGAGCCATACAGCCAAGTTGTGAACACAAAGGAAAAGTTCTTGAAGGAAGTTAAAAGTGCTATTCCAGTGAACACACGAATGATAAGAAAGCAAAACAGCCTTGCTGCAGATATGGAGAACATTTTAATGGTCTGGATAGCAGATCAAGCCAACCACAACATTCCCTTAAGCCAAAGCCTAACTCAGAGCAAGGCCCCAACTCTTTAATTCTATGAAGGCTGAGAGAGGTGAGGAGGCTGCAGAAGAAAAAATTGGAAGTTAAGAGGGAAACGGGGGGTAGGAGGAGGTATCAAGAGGGTGTAGAGGGGATAAATGGTGATGGAAGGAGTCTTGACTTGGGGTGGTGAACACAATACAATATACAGATGATAATTATAGAATTGTACACCTGAAACCTATAATTGTATTAACCAGTGTCACCTCCAAGAAATTCAATTAAAAAAAATTGGAAGTTGGCAGAAGTTGGTTCGTGAGGTTTAAGGAAAGAAGCTGTCTCCATAACATAAGGTGAAGCAGCAAGTGCCGATGCAGAAGCTGCAGCAAGTTATCCAGAAGCTAAGCTAACTAGGGAAGGTGGCTGCTTACTCAACAACAGATTTCAATGTAGACAAAACAGCCTCATATTGGAAGAAGATGCCATCTACAGCTTTCATAGAGAGGAGAAGTCAAAACCTGGCTTCAAAGCTTCAAAGGACAGCCTGACTCTCTTGTTAGGAACCAATACAACTGATGACTTTGTTGAAGCCAATGTTCATTTACCATTCTGAAAATCCTAGGGCCCTTAAGCATTATGCTACATCTACTCTGCCTGTGCTCTATAAATGGAACAACAAAGCCTGGATGACAGCACATCTGTTTACAACATGGTTCACTGAATATTTTAAGCCCACTGTTGAGGCTTACTGCTCAGAAAAAAATTCCTTTCAAAATATTACTGCTCATTAACAATACACCTGGTCACCCAAGAGCTCTGATGGAGATGTACAATAAGATTAATGTTTTCATGTCTTCTAACACAACATCCATTCTGTAGCCCATGGATAAAGAAGCAATTTCGACTTTCAAGTCTTATTATTTAAGAAATACATTCTGTAAGGCTATAGCTGGCACAGTGATTCCTCTAATAAATCTGGGCAAAGGAAACTGAAAGCCCTCTGGAAAGAATTCGCCATTCTAGACACTATCAAGAACATTCATGATTCATAAAAACAAATCAAAATATCTACATTAACAGGAGTTTGGAAGAAGTTGATTGCAACCTTTATGAATGACTTTAAAGGGTACAAGACTTCAGTGAGGAAGTAACTGCAGATGTGGCAGAAATAGCAAGAAACATAAAATCAAAAGTGGAGCCTGAAGCTTGTGACTGAATTGCTGCAATCTCATGATAAAATTTTAACAGATAGGGGTTGCTTCTTATGGATGAGCAAAGAAAGTAGTTTCTTGAGATGTAATCTACTCCTGGTGAAGATGCTATGAAAATTGTTGAAATGACAAGAAAGGATTTAGAATATTTCATAAACTTAGTTGATAAAGCAGTGGAAGGATTTAGGAAAACTGACTCTAATTTTGAAAGTTCTGTGGGTAAAATGCTATCAAACAGCATCAGATGCTACAGAGAAATCATTTGTGAGAGAAAGAGTCAATCTATGTGGCAAACTTCATTCTCGTCTTATTTTAAGAAACTACCACAGCCACCAATCTTCAGCAACCACCAAACTGATCAGTCAGCAGCCATCAAGATTGTGGCAACACCTTACTCCAGCAAAAAGACTATGATTTACTGAAGGCTCAGATGATAGCATTTTTTAGCAGAAAATTATTTTTTAATTAAGGTATGTACACTTTTAGACATAATGTTATTAACAGACCATAGAATAGAGTATTTTTAATTAGGATATGTACAATCTTTTTAGACAAAATGCTAAATTAAACATAAGTGTGCATAATTGCACACTTAATATACTACAGTATAGTAATATATTTTTATATGCACTGAGAAACCAAAAAAATCTCTGTGCTTGCTTTATTGTGATATTCACTTTATTGTGGAGGTGTGGAACTGAACCCGCAGTATCTCTGAGGCATGCCTGTACTACATTCAATCCCGTAACATGGATGTACCTCAAATACTTTATGCTAAATAAAAGCAGCAGTCACAAAAGGTCACATAAATTATTATTTCATTTATATGAAATGTACAGAATAGGTAAACCCATAGAGATAGAAAACAGATTAGTGATTGCCAGAGCCTGCAAGGATAGGGGAGTGACTGCTAATGGGTATATGTTTTTTTTCTGGCATAATGAAAATGTCCTAAAATTGATTGAGGAGATGATTGCACAACTCTTTGATATACTAAAAACCACTGAATGTACACTTAAAATGCATGAATTTTGTGGCACATGAATTATGTCTCAATAAAGCCGTTAAAAATGTTTTAAGTGGTTGCTATTATACTTAATGTTTAGGAAGAATATAGAATCCTACATTTTAATCACATCTCAATCTCTAAATCTCACATTTTACCAGTAATCAGTTTATTCTCATTAGAGATGATTGGGCAATGCACACAAGGTCTAGAGAGTAAGGTTCATTTGCAATTAGCAACTCCCCTTGACTTCCCATCACAAACAGAAATCCAGCCCAAAGAGCCAAACTGTGGCTTCAATAAGTTAGATATGTTCCCTATTCTGAACTAAAAATTAAAGTTCATTTTTTAAATGCCTAAGTGATATTTCTAATTTAATAATAAAACCATTTTCAACCATTTGACCAGTGACAAAAGCTAGAGAAATAGGAAAGAAAAAAGGAAAATGCACAGAGAGATCAGAAATTAATAATTAATTGAGCAACTACAATGTGTGGCTGGTATTTTTAATTTGTTCGTTTTCTAGTCCCTGAAATAAATATTTTCACTCTTTTCTAACTGAGGAAAAGGTTAAGTTAACATGCCCAAAGCAGGTAGTGTAAAGGAAAGTTGATAGGGTGTTCTTTCCACTGATCAACTCTGCCTTTCAGATAATTCTAGTCTATAAAAAATTTAAAAAGATATTACAGACAGGTGACATTTAAGTAGTTTTGTAATTTCTTCATCCTAAACTGCTAACTAACTAACTGGTGGCTACATTACTATGGAGACAGGTATAAATCACATAAGATTTTTGCATGTAGTCCTTAAAAATCTCTTTTAAAATGAAACTAAAATTGTGTTTGTCCACTGTGTCCCCTGAGAAGGCCTACAAGTAATAAAAACAAGCACTCAGCTATCAACTACACTGTGGTTTCGAAATACCATTCTCCACTAAAAGAACCACGGCTCCTTAGAGAAATGGCTGATGCTGGGGCTGGCGCATAGGAAGTACAGGATTAGCCTGGAATATCTTCTTGAGCTAGAAAGTAAGAACTAAAAGGAATCATGAGACAATATGAGTCAGCTAGAAGGAACTACCACTGGCCAAAGCAGGGACGTTTCAAGTATCAAAAGAAATTATAACAATGAATTATAACCCACTGAATGAAAAATAAGAATTCATGAGTTCAAACTGATATATTTACCAATAGATAGATAGAAATAGATTGAAATAAAATTTAAAGTGGGGGAGAAGAGAAACTCTTCCTTATAGCAGAATGCCACCTAATAAATATAAAGAATGATGGCACTAGAAAAAAATCATCAAGGGATGCTAAAATAAATGAGCGATGGGTAAAAGTCTGAGGAGGAATAGGATATTTCTATAATCTCAAGCAACTCAACACAAATTACTTAAAAACTAGAGAAGAAAAAACAGTTACTTTTCAGAGGAAAACATGGTAGATACCACCTTAACCAAGTAATCAAAGTTAAAAATCACCACTATGGGACAACCAGCATCATGCGCCTCCAGATGTGATATGCTAAGGACGCAGCGTCAGTGGTGCACCTGCCAAAACTGTATAACCTGAATCTAATTATGTGGAAATATCAGATAAATGCAAATAGAGGGACATTCTATTCTTAAAGAATGTACTCGTAAGTCTTCAAAAAGGTCATGGTCAAGAAATATAAAGAAAGACTGAGGGATTATTTCAGATAAAGGGGTCTAAAGAGACGCGACAGATAAATGCATTCAGGATCCTGGGATGGACTCTGGGCAAGGACGATAAAAAGAAGCTTATGGTCTTTTATAAAGACAGTACTGAGACAGTTGTCAAGTGGCGAGTATGTTCTTTAGATGAGGTAATAATGCTTTATAAATACCGAAGTCTCTGATTTTGTTAACTATACTGTGGTTAAGTACAAGAATGTCTTTGTTTCTAGAAACGTGCACTGAAATATTACAGATAGAGGAGCATAATGTCTCCAATTTTCTCTTCAAATATTTCAGAAAAATATGCAAGTATCTATAAAGACATGTAGAGAAAATTTGATAAAGCAAATGGGGCAAAATATAAACAATTGGTGAATCTGAATACAAGGTATACAGGAGTTCCTTGTATTATTCTTGTAATTTTTCCTGTACAAAGTTGTGTCAAAAAAAAAAGTGTCCTAGTTAAAATAGAAATTTAGAAAATGAAAAAGCCAACACCTACAATCCCACCATTCCAACAAGTTTCCTATATTCATTTTTTTCATATTGCTCTTCTAGTCCTTATTTATGAGAACACATAGTTGTAATCATTACGTGAATATAATTTTTACTTCTAACTTTTAACTTTATATCATTTAGGCTTTTTACCTGCTGAGTTAAACTTCCAAGCTAATTCAATAATTTTCCATTAAAAAACAACAACAGACCAATCCAAATATTCCTCAGCCAAGGAATGGACAAACTGTGGTACATCCATACAAATGGAATACCACTCGGCAATAAAAAGAGACAATTTACTGATACACACAATAACATGGATGAATCTCAAGTGTAATATGTTAAATGAAAGAAAGGCTTTTGATCCTAGTCAGATGATATTATGGAAAGGGAAAATCATTTGGGCAGAAAACAGATCAGTTGTTGCCAGGAGCTGGAATGTAGGGAAAACAGTTGGTTATTAAGGTGAACAAGGAATTTGCTGGGGTGATGAAACTGTTCTGTATCTTGATTATGGTGATAGTTATGACTGTATGTTTGTCAAAATTTGCAGAACTGTGCACTAAAAAAGGGTGACTTCTACTGTGTGTAAATTGTACCTTAATTTAAAAATGGAAAAAACGAAACAAAAAGTTGGGTTTTAAAAAATAAGTTTTTTTAACAGATTACAGAATTCAAGTCTATCCTCTGTATCATAAAAGCTCCCCACTTATAGAAAACCAATAGGGTGTTATAATACAAAGTCAATACACATATTCAAAGTTGGTCTAAATGAAAGGGAAAAAAGTTTAATTGTAAATTAAACGCAACTGGTCATAATTCTTAAATATGACCTCTCCTCTTCATTTTCATGGTTCCCGTTGCAGCACTAAACATTTCTTATCCACACTACTATAATTGTCTCCTAAGGATCCCTGGCCTCTGTCTCTCTACTATTCAACTCAAAATGATGCCAGACTTATCTACCTTAAGCACAATATAATCACATGAAGTTTTGCTAAAACTTATATTCTGTAGGATAAGCTCCAAACTCCTTGGAATAGCATTTGCATCGTTTCAAAACCATGATCCAATCTACTGTTACCTACACACTAGACTGTCCTCTACCCAAGTATACACAAAAGAATCTACTCTCCACCCACACAGCACAGTCACTCACTAAACCTCCTTGTATTTTCAAATCTCTCCACCTATTTTCAAATCTCTGTACAGGCCTGGAATGCCCTTCCTTTATCCTTCTGCCAGGCAATCCTTGTCATCCCAGTTCAAGTTTATGTTCTTCAAAATAATTCCTTCCTGCCCAGGCTGGTGTGGTTCAATGGTTAGAGCACTGGTCATCGCATTGGCCCACATACCAAAGAATCACAGTATTGATTCTGGTCAAGAGCACCTACCTGGGTTGCAGGCTTGATCTCCGCCCTGTAGGGGCACCTGAGGGAGGCAACCAATTGATGTCTCTCTCTCACACATCAATGTTTCTCTCTCTCCCCTTCCCTCCTCCACTTCCACTCTCTCTCTCTCAAAAAAAAAAAAAAAAAAAAAAAAAATCAATGGAAAAAAATATCCTCAGGTAAGGATTAACAAAACAAAAAAAACCACAACAATAACAAAAAGTCCTACCTTTGGGTTTCTACAGCATTTTGAAAAAAGTATGTCTACCTTTCCCACTTCCCCACATACTCAGAGGACCATACTCGGAAGCCTGTGCTAAACAAATCAGATCATGTGCTGTGAGTACCTTAAAATGACTTCATTTAAAATCAAACCACCTCATTCTAAAACTATATTTGCACCATCAGAGTTAGAATTGTTTCCCCAACTTTGGCTTCTGAAGTGAGTTACGTTTTTATCACTAAAACTATCAATATCTTTAAATATTTCAAACCAAAATTTTGTCATTAATATATTATCTGAATTTTTTTCTACTTCTGCCTTCCCAGAAATATCAATGTTACTGTGAACAATTCTATATCTCAATATTTAGGCTCTGAAAATAAAAAAACTGTGAATTCCATGTTTAAAATATAATTTATTGCCCCAAATTCATAAGCTTCTATTTTGAGCAAATTCAATAGCTACACTAATATTCACACTTTATAGTTTGGCTTTCACTGAGGGTTTTCAACTCCAAATTTGAACTGAATGGAATTTCAGAAGACAGTGCAAAAACCAATGAATGAGATTTAGGAAGAAACTTAAAATTCAACTTCTTAACATCTTTTTATTTTATTTAATTCAATAAACATTTAACCACTATGAGAAAGATCCTCAAAGGAGTGGGAGAAGTTAGTCACAGTCTTAGGCCTCAAGGATTTCATATAATAGAAGGGATAAAAACAAACTAGATATACTGCAACTAAGCCACAACTGGATAGGGACTCAAGAGGTCCAAAGTGCTGTGGATATTTAAAGGGAGATGGTACCTGAGATGGGCCTGAAAAGAAAGAATTTTTATGACAGAAATAGCATTCCAAGCAAAGAAAGAAGGTGAAAGGACAAAGCTGCTACACTCAAGAGCTTCTGTTTAATGAAGCGTGTTACATATCCTTGTAGAACCAAAGTGTGAATAAATAATTACCAAGAATTTCAGGAAAATAAAAAGAAACCAATTAGCGTTGAAAGCTACAGCAGAATTACTGAGAACAAGTGAGAAAGCTAAAGACAAGGACATGTCACAATTTCGTAATCAGATCACTGTGGCCCTACCTGACCTCAGTGATGAGGTCAGAAGCTAGACTGTGAGATACTTCAGCATGGAAAAACAAAGGTGGCTCAATATAAAAAAAGACTCATCATGAAAAAGAAGACTTAAGGCAAGGAGAAAAACCTACTGTTTTAGAATACAGAAGACCTGGACATGTTTGCTGAAAGAGAGAAAAGAGCCAGTGGAAAAGCAAAGATAGGATACAAAAGGGAGAGGGTATACTTAGTTTTTGCAACAAAGTTACAGAAAGTTTTTGGAAAGAAAAGCATGCAAAGAGGAAAGCTGGGCCTTGGAAAGGAAGAGGGACTTTTTTTCTCTAGGAAAGAGAGGAGCACTTCAAGTTAGTTGAGGGATCCTGAAAAGCCCGGGGGCAAAAGTGCTTAGAGAAAAGCATGCAAAGAGGAAAGCTGGGCCTTGGAAAGGAAGAGGGACTTTTTTTCTCTAGGAAAGAGAGGAGCACTTCAAGTTAGTTGAGGGATCCTGAAAAGCCTGGGGGCAAAAGTGCTTAGAGATTTGAGGAACACAGGCATTTGATAAGGAACAGGAAGAAAATCAGCAAGAGACAAATAAAAAGGATTCTAGCAACAGTGAGGGCTTAGCCGGATTAAGAAATGAATTTACAGAGGTCCAATCATTATGTTTGGTGACTTTCTCCAAACAACCTCAGAAGCCTGGGAAGCTACGGGGAGAAAGCAAACTGTGGAAAAGGAAACCAAAAAGTGACTTGCCTAAATTAAATCACTCAGGTTGGCAGGGCTGAGACAAGTACCCAGGTAGCTCCGGCTTCTGGTTCAGCACTCTCTTTTGACTATGCTGCCTCCTTTTTAAACAAAATTCTCCTAAGGCTGATTAAGTTTAAAGCTAATGGCCAGTTTTAAAGCTATGCTATTAAAACAATATAATGAAATACTTATTCTTTGAGTACTAAGACAAGAAAATTAGGGCTTTTTACATGTAAACGGTCATCAGCTGTGAAAAGTCAGAAGGATTCATTGACAAACAAAACCCAGAATGACACTTACCTGGCAGCTTCGGGAAACCCCATCTTGTAGATTGTGACAACTGCAGCTCCTCCAAGGCCTAAATTATGCTGCAGAGCAACCTTTGCACCAGGAACTTGTCTTTTCCCGGCTTCCCCTCTCAGCTGCCAGCAGAGCTCAGCGCACTGCGCCAGACCTAACAAATCGAACGCGGAGCAGTCAGACTCTGCCGCTTTAGAAAAGCTGCCCCAACAGCCAGCTTTCTTAAGCCAGACAAGGGCTAAGTAATGTTTAGTTGTGACTTTTAACTAAGGCATTTAATTAAGCCAAGACAATATTTGCTTAAATAACTTCTCTTAAAAATATTAATGGTTTTGCACCTAGTTTTCTTCTCTTAAGTAATCTCTCTATTTAGACAACAGGCAGGCTTAAGAAATTCTCTGCACTCTTTAAATTTATCCAACCTGTTGTTTTTCTGGACAGGTTGAAAGAGAAAACACTGAATATAAAGTTCTCTGGCCCAGCCAAAACAGCATAAAAATAATTTAACTAATTTTACCATTTTTATGTACCAGAAGAAAATAATCTAGAATTTGGGGGTTCATTTTCCCTAAACAATTTAGCTGGTATGGGGAATTTTCCTATTATTTTCCCCAAGTAGTTCACAAGAATGAATTGTTTTCCAAATCCATACATAGCTATTCACAACAATAGCTCTGGATTCACAAGAATAATTTTTTGTCCTCTGCATAATAAAATTGAAAGACTTTTAGAGCTGAAAAAAACTTAATCATGTAAACACTGAGAAACCATAAGATTAAGTAATTTGTGAACGGTCACCAAGCAGGCTAATTCCAGAGCACAGGTTAGAACCCAAGTCTCCTGATTTCCATTTGTTTATCTTTCTACCAGACCAGCTACTGGAGGGGAGCTGAGTTCAGAACATGCTATCAGGATAGACCAATTTCCACCTTCCGGAGGCAGAGCTTCACGGGTGCATTTACAATGTGCATTCCTCCACCCACACCCCCAATCACAACTTCTGATTCCTGAGTGCCTGTGACAGTGTCCTATATAAACTGCAACCTCCTCAAGAAATGCCACTTCTCATTTCCAAGCAGTAGCTATAGATTTACAGAATATATATCTTAAACACTTTTAAAACAGGGAACTCCACACCCTGTAATAATTTTTTGAATTGGGAACATTTTGAGTATTAATTAAGAAAGTCAAAGTGAATGATGTTACAAATATATCCACATTTTGGGGCAATCAGTTTTACTAGAAATCTGCCATATAAAAAGCTTATTACAGGTAATAAACAGGTAATAAACATGCAAGACCAAAAAAGTATTCATACTGGTCTTATTACACATGAGTAGGGAAATACTGCCAGTTTTCTTCACAAAAGAATATACATAGTTTGCAAATATTTGAAGAAATATTCAACCTCACCCTGATCAAATCAAACAGAACGATACCATTTTTAACCAATCAAATTGGTACAGATATTTAGAAATGGGACTAATCATTCTGGGGAGCCTGTGGTGAGAGAGGGAGAAAGATGGGGGGAGGAAAGGGGAGGCAGGAGAGAGGGAGCGGGGCAGGGATTGGGGAGAAGGGAGGAAAGCAGGCAGGCAGAGAAGGGAAGCGGGAGGGAGGCGGGGAAGGAGGAGGAGCATATGAATAAATACTAGAAACATTTACAGATTTTACCATTTCTATCGCACCATACAACTGATACTGCAGAAGATGTGATACACTGGGATAAATCTCTACTCATGGCTTGCCCAACTCACATAATGGCAAAAGAAGAAGAGAGGGAGAAAATAAACATCCATATTATCAACTCATTCCCTTGTAATTTATTTGCTTTTGACAAAAGATGACTGTTTGTGAGAAAACATACTGATGATTTGAGTTTTCTGGTTGTCTACCTTCAGAATAAACTGGTGTTTCTTGTATTTCTAAAACCTAGATCTGTGAGGAGTGGGAGTCAAAAGTTGGCCTCAGAACTCCACTTGCCAAGAAGACATGGCAGACAGATATAACAGCATAAACTATTTGAGCATATTTTTACAATTTTTTTCCTTCCCTGGGTAACTTCTGGCACTAAACCGAAGACCATAATTTTCCTCTGCTTAGAAAAAATAAACTATCAAACATGAATATATTTATAAATTGTGGATGGGGATAGGAATAGGCATCCTGTCAAATATATTCAAACAGTAATGCCCTTCTTACAGTCTCTTATAAAGGGGGGGAAAAATTTTAAACCTGATTACTTCATTTTACCACCATCTTGCTGTAAAAATTTCCTAACAAAATGGCCAATCTTTTTATATAAAAATAATGAACCTAGGACTCAACTATATAGATATATAGTCTAGTTGCTACTGAAAATAAACCATTCAAATATGTGTCAAGCACTCCACTAAGTACTGAAGATATAAAGAATTCACAGTGTAATATAAAGTGCTAATAAAGATAAGTAATAAGTGCTATGGAAAACCACAGAATGGAATCACTACAAGGTCTATTTCCTGAAGTCTTTTCTTTCTCCTGCTTCCCTGAACCCATAACTCTTCTTATACTTTTAAGACAGGCAAATACAAAGAAGCCATAATTCAGCTTTAATTTTAAATTAGACATCTAAAGGCATGGTGTTCTGGAGTCTGGCTTTTTGAAAAAGAAAAGGTTTGCTGAGATTCAAAGGGCAAAAAGCTTTAATGGACTTGGTATACAATGAAAGATGTGTATTTATGTAACAGCCATTTTTTCCTCCAAAAGCTGTAAAATTATCTACCTAGAACCCTACCAAATGTACAATACCATGCAAAAACAAAATATAAAGACATTTTCAGATATACAAAGCTGAAAGAATTTGTCACCATACTGCAACATCCACACTGTAAGAAATGTTAAAGGAAGTCCTTCAGACAGAAGAAAAATGATAGCAGATGGAAATATGGATTTACACAAAGGAATGAAGAGCCCTGGAAGGGGTAACTACATGGGTAAATACATAAGCTTTTTTTCTCATTGTTTAAGTGTCTTTAAAAGATAATTGTTAAAACAAAAACAATAATTTATTGTGGGGTTTATAACTTACAGGGTGTGGCAAAAGTAGATTTACAGTTGTTTGTACAGGAAATAAAACAGTAATTAATAAATAATAATACAAGAATAAACTGTGCTTCATGTACTCAAAACTGTAAACCTACTTTTGCGCCACCCTGTATGCAAAAGAAAAATTCACAACAACTGTATTATAAGGCCTGGACAAGAGATAGATGTATGCTATTAGTGAAGTGGTATAATATCATTTGAAGATAGACTGTAATAAAATAAAGAAAAATGGACTCATAAAATAAACCCAAAAGGTGGCTTGGAAAAAGGAAATAAACAGCTGAGACTTGTAAGAAAACACAAATACAAGACAGATTCAAACTTAACCATATTACTAATCACATGAAATATAAATGATCTAAAATCCCAATTAAAGGCAGAGATTGTCAGAGTAGAGACAGAAAAAAAGCAACACCCAACTAAATGCTGGCAATGCGCTTTAAATATAAAGTCATAAATGGTTAGAAGTAAAAGGATGGAAAAAGACATACCATGTTAATACTAGTTAAAATTTGAAAGCTGAGGTAGCTATATTAAATGAGTCAAAGTACATTTCAGAGCAAAGACTTGTCAGGGAAAGAAGGCCATTTCATAATGATAAAGGGGAAAACATAAAACTGTCTTTATTATAGATGATTTGATTGTTTATATAGAAAACCTGATGGACTTTTTTAAAAGCTACTAGAATTAAGTGAGTTTTTGCAAGGCGTTGAAACGAATATTTAAAATTTTATTGTATTTCTACATACTAGTGTGCTGCAGAATTTTAGTAATTAATTTATGTGTGCCACAACATGAAAAAGGTTGAAAATCGCTGATCTAGGACACCAAGTATGTACATAAGGCTGGGTGTATGCCCAAGGCTGTGTGTATGCTTAGGAAAGACATGAGAAGGTCCTAAGTACTTACCTCTGGCTAACTTTGGGGCTCTGCAAAAAATAGGTATAATTTTGATTCATTCACATTGGATGGCTATTGTTGTGTTAGCTGTTGTCATTTTTCAATTTGACAATCTACGGGAAAAGAGGACAGTGCCCCTGACTAAGTAGTCAGGTACTGAGTATTTTAAACATTCTTGCAGTGCACCATTGTGCCTTGGCACACTAGTTGAAAATCGCTGTCCTAGATTCCCAGGAATATGTAACACCTTTTCAAAGCCTCCAATAAACATCTCATTGCCCAGATTTTTCTGTTAAGTTTTCTGGTTGGTTTGATGTTTTCCCCAATTGTTACTGACACCTCAGGCAGCTATCTTGTAAAATAGTTGTTGCTGATTATTCTTAACAAATGCCTCTGGGGAAAATACTGCATGCACATGAGGAGTTCTCAGTTAGGTTACATAAAGACAAGACTTTTGAGTAGGGTTTATTGGGAAACTGCCAGACAGGTCACATAACGATGAAACTTTGAGAATGGGGTTTTGAAAGAGCTCCAACTCCATTCTGACTAAGCTACTAACTTTCATGTGACATTACTGCAGGCTGTTGGTTTTCAAGGCTACCATGTGGCTGGGGAAAGGAGTATTCGAGAAAGTCAAAACACCTCGAAGCTTGCTGTTCTTACAGAGATTTAGCTATTTGTTCTGTTGTTATCATTGTTTAGATTTTTTTCTTCAGCTATTTGTTTTTAATAAATATGGACTGTCCTAGATTGTTTAAGCCTTTGGTTAATTTCCAACGTTCTGAAAAAAGTTAATCTTGACAATTTTTGCCAGTGTTCTTGGTACTTTATTTTGCCACTCCCAATGATGTCACTCTCATTCTCATTTTTAAATTTCTCTGAAAGATATAGGCTGCTTAAAGCAATAATAGTATGTTGTGGCGTTTAAAATAAAATATATTTAGAAGTACATGTATGACAGTAACAGCACAGAGGATAAGAGGGAGGTAAATGAAAATATTCTGCTGTAAAAATCCCTTACATTTTATGTGAAGTGGTATAACATTATTTGAAGACAGACTGTGACAAATTAAAGATCATGTGTAAATCCTAGAGTAACACCATTAAAGAATAAGAAAAAGAAATAATCCAATAGAAGAAAGAAAATAAAATACTAAAAATTACCCAATTAATAAAAAGATAGCATGAAAAACACAAAGGAACTAAAGAACAGACAAGACAGAAAACAAAAAGCAAGGTGGCACATTATATTGCAACTACCTGTGTATACTTACCTTACTATCTATCTCTCTTATTCTCCATCTATGTACATCTATTTTCTCTACTGAATTATAAGCTCACTAAATGTGAGTGATAAACAGAAATAAACCAAAATTAACTGCTATCATGAATACACTCTTAATTCTAGCATCTCTATTTTGGAATCTGAGAATTTATAAAACTTTAATCCATTCATATATAAGACAATATGGAAAAATATAAAACTCACCTATCTATATAAAAATAAGTCCCAGAATTTTAGTGCTAAGTTATTTTAGAAGTTTCTTTGTATAATGCCTTCATTTATAATTAAGGAAACTAAGTATCAAAGTGATTGAGTAACTGGTAATTAATCAAAATAGTCACATGGCCAGTCAGCAGTACAGCCATAATAAAATTCCTATTTCATAACTTCTAGTTTAGTTCTCTCAAAAAAAAAATTTCCTTGCAACACCAACCACATATATAACTATATATAATTAATGTGCTCATTTCAAATGATACATATCTAGCAGGTCCAGCCAGATCTCTATTTGGAAACATCTTGTTAGTTAAGTTGTACACCTATTTGAAAATAATCCAACTTTAAAAAGTATAAATTGTTGAATTTAGAATATCAGCTAATTCAAATTCTCATCAATTAATCAAGATCACTGATGTATACTGTACTTATAGAAAAATAAAAGTTACTGTGGCTAAACAATCATTTAAAGCACTGGCTACCAAGTTCAGAGAATACAATTTTTCATTCAAATCAATGACTCATCATTCACACTTATGCCAGATGATAACAAAATTGTATGAACTCTCTGTGTAGTATTACCTGTAGCTCCTAGTGGGTGTCCCTTTGAAATCAATCCACCACTAGGATTTATGACCCACTTTCCTCCATAAGTATTATCTCCTCTATCAACCAGTTTTCCACCTTGTCCTATAGAAGAAAAAATACATTCACAAATGTTAAAAATAACATCGGAACAAATGATATGTTTTTTTAAACTTCAATAGAGCCAAGAATTTCTTACAGCAAACACTTCTTAACAGCTCAAACTAACATCAAATTGATATAAGCATATCTAAAAGTTAGATAATAAATACTGAGCAATAAAGGCATATAATTTCAGAACATTTCCTACATGAAACAAAGCACCTACTAATTCCTAAGAGCTCTTTGACTTCCAAAATTGCTACAAATATAATAGAGAATCAGAGAACCAAAAGAAAAGAATTAAAATGGATACAATACTATAAATTATACCCACTTTAAAAATTCATAATTTTGCTAAAATGTTTTCATTTCCCTACATTTTCAACTGTACTCTCATACACTATGTAAATACTTTTTTTTAAATCCTCACCTGACGATATTTTTGTCCATTGCTTTTCAGAGAGAGAGAGAGAGAGAGAGAGAAACATCGACGTCAGAGAGACACTTCAGTTGGTTGCCTCCTGCATGTGCCCTGACTGGGGCTGGGGATCGAGCCTGAAATCGAGTTATGTGCCCTTGACCAGAATCAAACCCAAGACCCTTCAGTCCTCAGGCCAACACTCTTAACCACTGAGCCAAACCACTGAGCCAAACTGGCTAGGGCTATATAAATATTCTTAATAAACAGGAAAGAGGGAGGGAGAGAGACAGAAAAAGAGTACTTTGTGAAATGAAGGGAAATGGCTGAAAAAATTGTTGACCCATAAATGTAAGCTTAAAAGAAAAAAATTATATCACATGATTAGCAACTTCAACATTCCTATAAATTCCCATGACATTCTTCTAGGTGGTAAAAAAAGTAAATAAAAAGCATGCATTGTATAAAATATTCTTCCAGATGATATTTCTGATAAAGTAACGAGAAGTGAAATCTCGAAATAATGATGATAATGGTGGTTGTCAGAGGCAGCTAATAGCTGTTAAGCACTTACTCTGTGTCAGGCCTGTTCTAATTATTTTACATATATCTACATAACTTAATTCTCAAACCTATAAGATATAATTAATACATAACATTATATTAGTTTCAAGTGTATATCATAATGATTCCATAATTTGTCTATATTGAGAAATGATCACAATGAATTTGGTTAACATACATCCCCAAATGTAGTTACAAAATTTATTTTTCTTATGAGAATTTTTAAGATCTATATTCTTAGCAACTTTCAAATATACAAAACAGTATTATTAACTATAGTCACCATGTAATGTAGTTGTACATACTCCATGACATTTATTTTATAACTGGAAGTTTGTACAGTTTGATTCCCTTCATCCATTTTGCCTAGCCCCCCACCCCTTGCCTCTGGCAACCACTGATGTGTTCTGTGTATATAGGAGCTTGGGTTTTTCTTTTTTTCAGATTCCATAAACTGAGATCTCATTTAAGTGAGATCATATGGTATTTGTCTTTCTTTGACTTACTCACTTAGCATAATGCCCTCAAGGTCCATTCATCTTGTTGTAAATGGCAAGATTTTCATTCTTTTTAACAATAATAATATTATTATTAATTTAAATAATATTCCATTATATATATAGATACATCCATTCACCTTTATCCATTCACCTGTCAATGGACATTTAAATTGTTTCCATATTTTAGCTATTGTAAATAATGCTGCAGTGAACATAGGGGTGCATATATCTTTTTGAGTTAGTGTTTCCATTTTCTTCAGTGTATAGAACACTACCTCTAACAAAAAAGGAAAGCTAAATGGAAACCCATACCATCTAATGGATTGGAAGATTCAAAATTGTCTCTAAATGGATCTGTAGATTCAATGAACTCCCAGTGAAAAGTCCAGCAAGTGTTTTGTTGCTGCATTTTTATAGAAATTGACAAACTAATTCTAACATGTACATGGAAATGTATAGGACCTAAAATAACCAAAATGATTTTTGAAAAGAACAAAATTGGCCCTGGCCAGTGTGGCTCATTTGGTTGGAGCGTCATCCCCTACACTAAAAGGTGGCAGGTTGGACTCCCAGTCAGGGCACATATCTGGGTTGCGGGTTTGATCCCTGGTCAGGGCCCATGCAAGATGCGGCCAATCAATGTTTCTCTCTCTCTCTCCCTCTCCCCCCCCTCCGTCCCTCTCTCTAAAATCAATAAAAAGCATATCCTTGGGTGAGGAAATCAATCAATCAATAAATAATAAAAAGTTTTTTAAAAAAAGAATAAAGTTGGAGAACTTGCCCTATTTGATTTCAAGACTTGCTATACATTATAATACTGTATAATGTAAGCACAGTAGCCAAAATAATTTGGCATTGGTGAAAAGTTAAGAATGTAGATCAGCCCAGGCTGGTATGGCTCAGTTGGCTGAGCATCATCCTATACACCAAAAGGTCACCGGTTCAGTTCCCAGTCAGGGCACATGCCCAAGTTGTGGGTTTGGTTCCTGGTAGGGATGGGTATGGGAGGCAACCAAGTGATGTTTCTCGCATCGTTGTCTTTCTCTCTCTCTCTAAAAAAATCAATAAAAACTCATTTTAAAAAGGTGCCAATGCAATTCAATGAGGAGAGAAAAGTCTTTTCAGCAAATAGTGCTGGATATGTGTACAAAATAAAAAATATGAGTATCGACCTTTATCTTACACCATCAAAAAATTTACTCAAAATGGATTATATACTTAAATACAAAATCTAATTCTATAGATTTAGAATAAAAATAGAAGAAAATCTTTATAACCTTGAGATAGAAGTTTCTTAGAATACAAAAAACCATGAACCATTAAAATTATTGATAATTTGTAATTCATCAAAATTTTTAAAATCTGTTCTTCAAACAACACTATTTATAAAACAAAAAGGCAAGCCTGGGAAAAAATGTTCATGACATACACATATCAGACAAATGACTTGTATCCAGAATTTATGTATATATTCTTACAACTCAATAAAGAAGGCAAATGACCCAATCAAAGGGCAAAAGTTCTGGACACTTCACAAAAGAAGGTATATGAATGACCAACATGCACATGAAAAGATGCTAACATCATTAGTCATCAGAGCTATGAAAATAAGACACACTACATACTCTTTAGAATGGCTAAAATTTTAAGAACTGATCCTATCAAGTACTGGTAAGAATGTAAAGCAACTAAAGCTCTCATACACTGCTAGTAGTAATGGAAAATAGTACAACTACTTTAAAATTTAAAAAAAAAAATCCTCCAGATCCCACAAACTATTTTTTCATTTTCCTTTCTGAAGTCTTCACACACAATTTGAAATAGTTGGAATTACAGATGTAATTTTATATCCTCTTTCCCCCACTTAACAGAACATTGTAAGTATCCCTGATTTGCATAATACAAATTATGTGTACCCCTGTTATCTCAGTGTTGGCACTCACTTTGCACAGTGTGGCAGACCAATCTGGAGGGCAAAGCAATTAATGAATTCTTTTGTTTAATGGTCAAAATGAAATTTTCTCAGAGAAACTAAGTTAATATGCATCTCATGAAAGACATTACCTACTGGACAGAGTCCCAAGGCTTCATAAGTAAGGAGTTCGTTGGAAGAAAAGCAATCATGAAGTTCTATTACATCAATATCACTTGGTCCCAGGCCAGATTTCTCATAGCACTTTCTGGCAGCTTCTTTACTCATATCAAAGCCAATCTAAAACCAAAATCATATATAAATAAATAAAGGGCATCAAAAGTGGGACTTTTATATAAGAATTATAAAATTAATAGGCATAAACTTAATAGCTGAGAATTGACCACACATACTGAAATATCTGTTGATTCTATTTTATACAGAAAGTCCAAATAAAAGGATACCCAAGAGGGAAAATATACATATTAAATCTGATAGTCTAAGGACAGAATTTCAAACAAGATATATAAAAATGCTTTTAATCCTTCAGGCCACATCTCATGTTAAGTTATAAAAACTCTACCAATCTACAATGTATCATTGTGGTCAACAGGTTGGAGAGATTTATCAACAGATCATTATGATTCAGACACACTGAAAAATAATGAGGGAATTTTTATATGAAAATAAACAATCTTCTTTTAGAAGATCATATGGGATTCAAAACATTTTTCCAAAATCCATGCTCTTACCACCTCTTTGGTCTCAAACAAACTGAACTTTTCTTCAAAGAATAAAATTTTGGCATAATGGAAAATGTACTATAATCAGAAAACCTAAGTAGAGGTTCCACCTCTACCACACCCTAGCACCTTAGCTTTGTGATTTTGGGCAAGTTATAGGAACGTTTTCAAATTCAAAGCATTGCTGTAAAATCATTTTGTCAACTGTAGGTTAGTATATGATTGTTTATATGTGTGTTTATATGTATATATGCCTATATTTTATACATATGTATGTGTGTATTGTGTGTATGTATCTTCAAATACTCAACTAACTCTAGGTCTGAAACCCCATCTTTTTTACTTTCTCCATTCTGTGCTTAATCTTCCATCAGGATTTTTGAAGCATTAAGAAAGTTCACTGAAAACATCTTTGTTTTTTCCTTAACTCTGTAATATTGCAGTTCTGAGCATATTTAGCCAATTCAAACAATAAATAAATAGCACATCTAGTAAGTTAAAAGTGATCATATAATGATCCACGGCTCTATCACAGGAAGCATATGTTCTCATCAGTTATTTTCCTCCAACAGATTCTTAAGGATAGGTTATATTAGATTTTCTAGTTTTTCAAATAAATTACATCCAGAGCCAATAACAACATGTCACCTTAAAATCTGTAGGCAGAAATCCCTTGATTAATGAATAAAACAGAATTTTAGATGTACCATTTTAATAACACTATTTTCTTCAAATGAGCTTGGCAAATCAGTCATCATCTCCTGTGCCAGAATTTCCACAGCTTTGGACTGAAGACCATGCTTCTTTACAAATTCTTCACTAGCCAAAATTGCTGCTGCAGCACCATCTGAAGTGGGACTAAAAGGAGGTAAAAATAATTATTTACACCTGGTCCACCTCAATCCTAAGATTTCAGACTAGGAGTTCTTTCCCGGAAGAAAGGCTGAGTACACTTGATGGTCACTGATGGCCTTCTTTGTGATATCTACAGTTAAATCTTACACTTGCTTCCCACCTGAGGGCCAAACCTCTATCAAGAACTGAAATGCTGTCAGTCCCTGCCTGGTCTCTAAGAATTTCTCCCAAAAAATTCTTATTGCAAAGAAATCTAGATTTGCTTCTGTAGATACATAAAGCATCTTCTAATGACTTCTGAGAAGTACACAAGGTTATTCCTATCCCAGTACAATACAGATTCTACCACAGGCCTAACTAGCTTTAACTCTGCTATCTCCCAAATAACTCAGTCTTGGAATCCTTTTGAAAACTGGGAAAGGATAGGATAGAGGATACCAGAAAGTCAATGCTTTGGTTAAGACTCTTGAGATCTCCTCAAAATAGATCTTTTCCTTAAAGTAAGCTGTGAAGGAAGCTGACAAACACAGAAGCCTTCTGCAAGTTCAGCTGGATTTTATAAATGGGCAGACCCTCATATTCTAACAGATAAAAGCTGACCCCACTTGTTCACTTGCATCCCAGCCAGTATCGCCAAGGCACAGCCGGGTGATAACTAGGCACAGGCAGGACCTATACAGTACTAACTCAGTCTTCTAGGAGGTAAATATTGTCAAGCAATTTTCAAGATGCAACTATTATCATTATTAGAGCTATGATTTTTTTCTTGTTTTATGTTTACTCTTAGCTACTACGATAGAGTAAAATTTCCTATAGTAGATAGAAATATACAGCAGAGAAAACAAAATGCTCAAGGGAAAAATCTTGGGACTCCACTGGTCTCCTAATTCACATTTAAATGAATAAATGCACTTAAAATAAAGTAGGTAGAAAGTCATGAGAGAAGGAAATAAAATATATAATTTTCCAAGAGAAGAGATAGTCTGTCTCTAGGCAGGAGAAGGAAGTAATGGTACGCCAAAGTGAGGACTACATTTGTTATTGTTGTAATTAGCTAGTTATTAATAATAATAAGGAGCAAAGGGAAGGCCATAAATTATGAGCATAGCCATCTGGGCAGCTTCACCAGGAAGCTGCAATTTCACACTCCCCAGGGAACTACTAGTCAATTCCCTGCAGATCACTGGGGGAATGGACTGGACAAAGGGGGAAATGGATGCATGTACAGTAAAGTTGGGGTGACATAGGGAAGGTGCTTGCCTATCAATCTAGCCTGGAACAAAGATAACTGGCTAAAGGGAGTGGAGCTACCGGAAGGGTGCAAAATCTTAGGTTAAAATCTGCAAAGGAATCCTCTCTCTTTTTCCTCTGGTTGTGCTCCTACTTCCTTGCACTTGCCCATGTTCCCTCCATAGCCATGTGACCCTAGAAGCCGCATAGCCCATGGCCATATGGACCCCACACACAATGAACTGCAGCTGGAAACACAAACTAAGCCAGCCTGATGCTGGACTGGACTGTGCAAATATGGAACAGAGGCTCTGGACAGTGACTTTAATCCTAGCTCTGAAGACACAGCTGGACTTTTTCCTTGGAGGGACAGAGGGAGATGGGACCTTCGGAACTCAGGGGTCTAATCCCACACAAATAAATATCACTTATTCTCCCATGTGAGTCTCAGAAAATTCCTTTTCTTGTGACATGGCAAGAAGCCCACTTCCACCAGCAACAGGTGGGGATATGGCGGACACCTACCGATAACACATTGGTAGTTCTATAGAAATAGATACAGTAAAGATATACTCAGATACAGAGCCTAAGGTTTACCCAAGGGGGGGAGAGGAGAGTAATTACTTCAAATATTTAAATGTTTTTCTTACCAACATTGTAAGACAGTCAGAAAATCAAAAACTTTTCGAGAAGTCATCACTTCATCTAAACTGTATTCCTTTTGGAACTGGGAATACCTAAATGCAAAATAAGTAGTTATAGAATGTTACGTAGCAATTACAATTTTTTTTGTTGAAGATTTTCTGGTCCAGAAGTTAAAGAAAGAATAATATGTAGGTATTCTTTTCACAAGTAAAAGACAGACTTTTATAGTTTCAACATTTAATAAATAAGTTTGAATTGAATTTTTTTAAAATCCTAACTTCAAAATACTATATGCTACACAATAAAAAATTTGACTAATTTTTGTCCTGGGTTCTCATCATGGAGCTTCTAAAACCCTTGGCATTTCCTGAGTGATAAAAGTGTCTTCATTATGCTAATAAGGTAAATCTTATGGCCCTCTTGTTGGGGCAGGAAAGACACAGGGGTTGCTCACCAGAAAGAGACTAACCATGTGAATGCAGGGTTGGGACTTTTCAGCCAGTTTGACCCCAGGGAGAAGAGGGGGGCTGGAGATTGAGTTCAATCACAAGGCCAATGATTTAATTGAGTGTGCCTGAATAATGAAGCCCCCATAAAAACTATGAACACTGAATTTGGTGGGGCTTCCTGGTTGGTGGGCACCTTGAAATTCTGGGATGGTGAATGCCCTGACTCCATGGGGGAGTGGCCTTGGGAGCTCTGCATTAAGGACCCTCCCAGCCCAGCTGGCGTGGCTCAGTGGTTGAGCATCAAACCTATGATCCAGGAGATCCCTGTTCGACTCCTGGTCAGGGAGCATGCACAGGTTTCAGGCTCAGTCCCCAGCAGGGAGTGTGCAGGAGGCAACTGATCAATGACTCTCTTACCATTGATGTTTCTATCTCCCTCTCTCCCTCTCCCTTCCTCTCTCTGAAATCAATAAAAATATATTTTAAAAAATACAACAAAAACCCTCCCAGACCTCACCCTATGTGCCTATTTATTTGGCTGTTCCTGAGTTGTATCCTTTATAATAATTACAGATGCTCCTTAACTTACAATGGCATCACATCCCAGTAAACCCACTGTAAGTTGAAAATACCATACATCAAAAATGCATTTAACCAACTGAGCATAATAGCTTAGCCCAGCCGGTTTCTACTGAATGTGTATCACTTCCACACCATGGTAAAGTACAAAAACCATAAGTCGAACAATCATTAGTTGGGAACCATCTGTACTGCAATCATAAATACAGCACTTTTCTAAGTTCCATGAGTCGTTCTAGTAAATTACTGTACCTCATAGAGTCATCGGAACCCCTGAATTTATAGCCACTTGGTCAAAAGTATATATGGCCCGAGGACCTACTTGCAGCCCGCATCTGACCTGAGAGGGCCGTCCTATGTGGAGGACTGAGTCCTTAACTCATGGTGTCTTGCGTTAACTCCAGGTACTTAGTGCCACAACTGAACTACAGTACACCCAGATGGTGTGAGGCCAGCTGCAGGTTAAAATACAGTACCGTTTCTTTTTCCTGGGGAATTATGGAATGCTAGTTCCATAGAAGCAAAATTAAATGTCTTGCAATTCAGCCAACTTTTGTGGTAATGATATTATGCAATTACATTTAATGAAGGCTAATGGAGTTCTTAAATAAACATACAAAACCTATAATAAACTATCTGCATTCTTCAAAACACATTTCCTTTCTGATCACTGCAAAGAAAAAATTCACTTTTATTCCCTTTGGCTCCTCTAACAATATAATCAGATGATTGCAGATATTGCTCTGGTGAAAAGAGCAGCAGCAATGGACATCATAAGGGAGTTTCTAAAAGTAAACTTCAACTGGTGTGGAAACTAATAATTAATTCAAATGTCAGAAGTAGAGCCTATATACCTAGTATCTACATAAGTGTCTGCACCTTTGCCTTTAAAGTTAACTTTAACCATCACCAACTTTCAAAAAATACCTTATTTATACCAGATCCTGTGCTGGGCACTGGGGACATAGACATAGTCACTTAGATATTCCAGGGAGAGCTAACAGCATAAGTGAAAACACAGAACCAGGTCTTATGTGGTACATTTAGGAAAAACCAAGTAATCTAGTGAGGCTAGGGACTGGGAATATCCAGGGAAGTAGCAAGAACTAAGACTGGCAAAGTAGAACGGCAATACCCTTAGATATTTCACAAAATACCCTTAGATCTAGAGCGTGGGATTTGATATTTGTTAATTAGGTATTCTCTAAATGCAAACATCAATTTAAAATTAGGAGAATGAGAGAACGAACAACGGGTACTAGGAATATGTGGGAATAATCTACTTATGGTATAAAATGTTCCTTGTCATGGTTTTATGTTTAGTAAACATGGCAAAATTTGTTCAATAATTCAGAAACAATTTACTAAGCCACTATTATATTCCTAGTTCTGGGCTATGCATTAAAGATAACAGATGGCTCTTCCCCTCAAAGAGTTAATAATCTAAGGAGACAAAAAATACAAACATTATTTTGTCACTACTTAGAATGATCCTGAGCAAGTTCCCTAATTTCTGTAAGCCTCGTTTTCCTCATCTATAAAATGAGAATAAAAATATCTACCTGATAGGGTCCTTGAGAGGATTAAATGTATATAAAAGTACCTAGCACAGTGACACAGAGCTGGCATTTAATAAAGCTAGCTATTATTCTTTTATTGCCTGGTGGTATTGCTTTTGTACAGATTCTAGTTATGTGGCACTAATTCAATTGTCAGTAAACCAGTTTTATTGAGCAACCACTAAGTACATGCTATGTGCCAGGCACTGTGCTAGGCACTAGGAAATTCAAAGATTAATGATGTGTGTAATACACATGATGTAATTTTACTTTAGATTATTTTTTAGTATATAAATGACCATATTATTTTACCAGAGTAAGAGATAATGAATTAATTACTAGCATAATTAAAATGCATTACTAAAGTAATACAAATAATTTCATATAAAATAATTAAAAAGGTTACCAATATGCATTTCACAAATGTTTTAGTTGATCAAAATGAACTAAGAGAAATTTTAAGGAATGGCTTAAAATGGTGACTGGTTATTTCCAACTAAAATTATTACAATAAATTTTATTCACTAGAATTGCAATGTATGACCAATTACATCTTTTAATACCAGTCATTCACATTCTTTCTTAAAAGAGTCATTAAGCTTCAATGGTTTTCTAAATATAAACAGACCAAAAACTGAAATAAAAAGAATTCAAAAGTTTACTTGGCACAAGGGTTTTATAAGGAAAAAAATACATAGGGAATATAGTCAATAATAGTGTAATAACTATGTATGGTACCAGGTAGGTACTTGAAATATCAGAGGAATCACTTTGTAAAGTATATGATTGCCTAACCACTATGTTGTACAACTGAAACTAATACAAAATAATATTGAATGTAAACAGTAATTGAAAAATAAAGTTAAAAAAATAAAACATTTTGGTTAATATCTTTAAGGTCTTGCATTAGCCTTCAAGTATTAAAGTTGCATGTTATACAGCAGGATAACCCAGATTTTCACTATATTTCATATATCTGAAATACTTACGGGTTATTAACTGAGTGTTTGTGATTTTTCCATCCAATTTTTGCAAAGTGTTCAGCTTTTGTTCCTGTAGGGAAAGCAAATATCTATTAGTGACTTAATGTTTTTCTGCTGCTTGTGAACAAATGTTGCAATGGTACTCGGTGTCCTGATAAATATTTCTACATTTTCCCATTTGCACAGATGTCAGTATTGAAGACGTCAACATTTATCCCTCAACAAATATTTCTTAATCATTAGACTTGAGTATATTTAATGAACTGAATCAACTAAGAGGTATACAGGGTGGAACAGAAGGTTTACAGCTGTTCAGATGGAAAATAATACAATAATTAATAAATAATAACACAAGAATAAACTGTGTTTAGAGTACTCAAAACTGTAAACCGCCCGGCCGGGCGTGGCTCAGCGGTTGAGCGTCGTCCTAGGATCCAGGCGATTGGGGTTCGATTACTGGTCAGGGCACATGCCCGGTTGTGGGCTTGATCAATGACTCTCTCATCATTGATGTTTCTATCTCTCTCTCTCTCTCCCTCTCCTTTCCTCTCTCTGTCATCAATAAAGATATATTTTTTAAAAAAACAAAAAAACCCTGTAAACCTACTTTTGCCTCACCCTGTATAATATGAAAATAGTTAAAACTGGCCTATTCTACCTAGTATAACTAGGATCCAAAAACTGGATTAGAAAATTAAAGGCACCCTTACCAAACCTGAAGATGGGAGGGACTACAATAATATTAATCCAAATAGTCTTCAACAAAGCTTATCAGTAGGATGAATCAGAATATAACTAATTAAACACCCAATTCTATTCTTGGAGCCTCCCAAAACAGAGGCCATCACTGACTATCCTAAGTTTGCTCCCCACTATCCACAAGTATATTACCATGTTTTATTTTCTTCACAAGACTAATAATTATCTGAAATTATCTTAGTTTTTTTCATGGCTTATTATTGTCTCTCCCCTACTAGAAATTTAAGCGAAAACCTCACATCTCATCTGTTTATTTATTGCCTGTGAATAAATGCATTAATGTATCTAACTCTTTTTCCCTCCTGGATGTCCTTTGCTGTCTGACTTTGCAGTTTACTACCACAAAAGAAGTAGAGTGTATTTTCCTATCTCTTGATTCCAAGTTTGCCATGTGACTTGCTTTAGTCAACAACTTAAGTCTCAAAAGGACTTGCATGTTGCAGATTACTCTCTTGTGCTTCTGCTTTCACCATGAAAAGGATATGGCAGGGCTGGCCGTCTAGTCCCAGGAGGGGGATGACAGACATATGACCCAGTCAAATAAGACTAGAACAGAGCCTCTAACCAACCTATAGTCATATGATTAACCCAGACAAGAAGAGCTGAGCTCAGCTTAGATCAGCTGGTTCCCAGTCAATCTACAAACTTGTAAACGATAATAATAATTGTTGTTTAAAATCACTGAGTTTTGGAGTGGTTTATTACACAGTAATAGCTGACTGGCATACTGCTGCATTCCAGTGCCTGAAATATAATGAGAACTCAATAATGTTTTAAATGAATCATTTAATTGAAAAAGAAATGGACAAGGAATAATCAAAGAGGTAAGAAAAAAACAGCAGAATGAGGTGTCGCAGAAGCCAAGGGAAGACAATGCTTCAAAAAAAAGTTATCAAAAGGAATTAATGCTGCTGAGGTCTATTAAATTAGGTTTGAAAAGTATTTACTGGATATAGCAACATGGCAATCAATAGTAGCCTTGAGAAAGGAGGGAAGCCAGATTGGAATAGACGGAGTTAAAAATGGTAAGAAATCAGTACAAGAAAAAAAATTTCTATAGCCAAAAACTGGCAGTGCTCCCTTATACAATCCCACCATTCTTCCTTGAAGATATTTTTCCTTTCTGATTACTTGATTTTGGCTATCAAAGTTGAGATATTTTTCCAACAAAAAATAGGAATGCTAAACTTTCAAGCATGAAAATTTTCTTTCTTATCTCACAGTACTCAACAAGGCACCAGTTCGGGGTCATACAATCAACGAAAAGTAGAAATCCTACCTACATTATCCCATGTTTAACTGGCTAACACAGGCCAATTACTGAGCATAGGTCAAAAAATGAGTATGTTTACCTACAAAATAAAAATCATTCATGAAAGACAAATCTCATAAAACACTATGGAATGACAGATGATGTACTAAGTACTAAAAATAAAATTTGATGTTAAAAACCTATTACTAAGAATAAAATTTCTACTAGGAATAAAATTTGACTATATAAACCTATTACCAAGAGCAAGCTTTAAGTCTCATTATCATTTTCAGAACTAATGAACCTCAATTTACAGTCCACAACTAAAGCAGACAAGATTTATGTTAATTTTCCTATTTCAATTTCTGGTTTTAGAGCATTCTAGGTAGTTCCAATACAATATCTTATACATAAATACATTCTCTACAACTAAATTCTATATAGACTATTTCTTCAACTTAATGCAAAAACCATTTTATATCATATATATCCTAATACATAAGGATATATTATATAATCCTTATATATTATATAATCCGTAATAAATGCCTGTTGTTTCTCATCACATCTATATAATATGTATATAACATGCATTAACCAATAAGCCTTAAAACTTTTTTTTAACATACCATATTTTTCCATGTGCTCTTTTCCGGCAAACCCAAACATCTGAGGACTTACTGGTAGGGGAGACAACTCATACTTATTCATTAGGACCTCAAGATGTTTATCCATTGGATTAGTCCTGTTTGAAAACTAAGAGAGAGGAAAAAACAAAATTTAGTAAGTGTTTGACATGATAGTGTCTCTTTCAACTATTACAGTGTTACTAAGACATTTGCTTATTCTAAGCACAATGTAAACAAAAAATGGACAATGTGAGTAATATCAGTGAGGAAATGCTTTGCACAAAACCATGGCAAGGGAAATAATCAAATGACCAAAGAGGTACAATTCTTTCAGAAACATTTATAAAGAATCCCATATATGCCAATAACTACTCAAGGTGAATAAAACAAATGAAGTCTTTGCGCATCTGGCATTTACATTTGAGGCGGAGAGAGGCTGAAAGGTGATGAGGACAAAAGTAATAAATAATGTAAAAAATAATGCTATAAATAATAAAGCTAAGACTCACTGAGAGAGGCAAGGGCTCAAACAAAATAAAAAAGAAGTTACAACTGATACAACAGAAATACGAAAGATTATGAAGACTACTATAAACAGTAATATGCCAACAAATTGGACAACCTAGAAAAAATGGATAAATTCCCAAAAACATGCAACCTTCCAAGACTGAACCATGAAGAAATAATAAATCTGAATAGACCAATTACTAGTAAGGAGACTGAATCAGTAAAAACAAAACAAACAGCCTGGCCGGGCGTGGCTCAGCGGTTGAGCATCGCCCTGGGATCTAGGAGATCGCTCTTGGATTCCTGGTTGCCAGCCCAATGCCCAGTCGGAGGCGTGCAGGAAGCAGCTGATTGATTAATGATTCTATCTCTCTCTCCTCCTTTCCTCTCTCTGAAATCAATAAAGATATATTTTAAAAAACCAAACCAAACAAAACAACAACAAAAACCTCCCAGCAAACAAAAGTTCAGAACCAAATGTCTTCACAGGTGAATTCTACCAAATATTCAAAGAAGACTTAATACCTATCCTTTTCAAACTCTTCCAAAAAACTAAAGAAGAGAAAATGCCTTCAAACTCATTTTACAAGGCCAGCATTACCCTCACAGCAAAACAAAAGAAAATTACAGGCAGATATCCCTGATGAACACAGATGCAAAAATCATCAACAAATATTAGTGCCCGGCCAAGCATGGCTCAGCGGTTGAGCATCGACCTAGGATCCAGGAGATCGGGGTTCTATTCCCGGTCAGGGCACATGCCTGGGTTGCAGGCTAGGCAGCCGATCAATGACTTTCTCATCATTGATGTTTCTATTTCTCTCTCTCCCCCTCTTTCGCCTCTCTGAAATCAATAAATATATGTTTTTAAGTATATATATATATATATTAACAAATGGAATTCAACAATACATTAAAAGGATCATCTACCATATTCAAGTGAGATTTATCCCAGGGATGTAAGAATGATTCAACAGCTTCAAGTAAATCAACATGATGCATCACATTAATAAAATGAAAAATAAAATAATATGATCATCTCAATAGATGCAGAAAAAGCATTTGAAAAAATCTAACATCCATTTATGTAAAAACTCAATAGTGGATATAGAGGGAACGTATCTCAGTGTAATAAATGCCATCTATGACAAGCCCACAGCTAATATCATAATGGCAAAGAGCCAGCATTATCTTAATACCCATTAAATAAAAAAGAAAACAAACCAACACCCTCATGAACATAGATACAAAAATCCTTAACAAAATTTTAACAAATCAAATCCTATAATATACAAAAAGGGTAATACATAATGACTAAAAACACTTACCTCAGACATAAAAGATAGGTTAATATTCAAATATCAACTGATATAATTCACCATATTAACCAGCTAAATAAGAATAACAAGTAATATAAGAATATCTCACAGATAACAGAAAGAACATGCGACAAAATTTAACATACACTCGCAACAGAAACTCTGTGCAAACTAATAGAAGAAAACTTCCTCAACCAATAAAGATATCTATGGAAAGCCTACAGCTAATATATTTAATGGTGAAATCTGATAAAAAATGAGGCAAACATAAATGCTCTCATAACTTCTCTTTCAATTTGTTGTGAGGATTCTAGCCAGGGCAAAAATAGGCAAGAAAAATAAAAGGCATACAATTGAAAAGGGAGAAGTAAAACTTTCTTTGTATATAGATTATATGACTGTTTATAAAGAATATCCTAGAGAATCATTTTTTTTAAAAATATGTTTTCATTAATTTTAGAGAGATAGGAAGGGAGAAAAAGAAAGAAAGAAAGAAAGAAAGAAAGAAAGAAAGGAAGGAAGGAAGGAAGGAAGGAAGGAAGGAAGGAAGGAAGGAAGGAAGGAAGGAAGGAAGGAAGGAAGGAAGGAAGGAAGGAAGGAAGGGAGGGAGAGAGAGAGGGAGGGAGAGAGGGGGAGAGGGGGAGAGGGGGAGGGGGAGGAGGAGGGGGAGGGGGAGGGGGAGGGGGAGGGGGGGAGGGGGAGGGGGGGAGAGGGAAGGGAAGGGAAGGGAAGGGAAGGGAAGGGAAGGGAAGGGAAGGGAAGGGAAGGGAAGGGAAGGGAAGGGAAGGGAAGGGAAGGGAAGGGAAGGGAAGGGAAGGGAAGGGAAGGGAAGGGAAGGGAAGGGAAGGGAAGGGAAGGGAAGGGAAGGGAAGGGAAGGGAAGGGAAGGGAAGGGAAGGGAAGGGAAGGGAAGGGAAGGGAAGGGAAGGGAAGGGAAGGGAAGGGAAGGGAAGGGAAGGGAAGGGAAGGGAAGGGAAGGGAAGGGAAGGGAAGGGAAGGGAAGGGAAGGGAAGGGAAGGGAAGGGAAGGGAAGGGAAGGGAAGGGAAGGGAAGGGAAGGGAAGGGAAGAAAGATGGATGAGAGAGAAACATCATCGATCAGCTGCCTCCTGCACACCCCCTAATGGGGACTGAACCCACAACCAGGGCATTTGCCCTGACAGAGAATCGAACCAGCGACCTCTCAGCGCATGGGATGACACTCAACCAACTGAGCCACACTGGTGAGGCCTTAGAAAATCTTTAAAAAACCACTATACTATTAAGAGAGTTTAGCTAGGTCACAAAATACAATGTAAAATTGGAAATTTTAAATATTAAAATAAGAATTATTTATAATAATATCAAAAACTTAAAATACCTAGGGAAATTTTTTTTTTCAAATATATCTTTATTGATTTCAGAGAGAGGAAGGGAGAGGAAGAGAGAGAGAGATAGAAACATCAATGATGAGAGAGTCATTGATGGGCTGCAGCCTGCAACCTGGGCATGTGCCCTGACCGGGAATCGAACCCTGATCGCCTGGATCCTAGGTCAATGCTCAACTGCTGAGCCACGCCTGGCTGGGTGGGAAATTTTTAATAAGACAAGTAAAAGAGTTAAACACTAAAACTAACTAACATTACTGAAAGAAATCAAAGACCTAAATAGAGATAAACCGTGTTCATGGATTGGAAGACTCAATACTGTTAAAAATGTAAGATGTCCACATGTTAATCTATAAATCCACTATAATCCAGGAAGTATTTTGCAGAAACATATGTATAACATATCATATGTATAACATATGATAGCAAACCTATCATTTGAATTTTTAATTATTTCATTTTTCTTTTCTATAAATTCTATTGTTTTTCTTTTCAGGCCAGTAGTATCTCTTTTTGCAGTTTCCTATACCCTTAAGATATTTCCAAACTTGTCTTTTATTTCTTTAAACATAGAAGCATGCCTAAATCTGTGTCCAATAAATTCAGTTTTTGAAGTCGTCAAAGATCCCTTTTTACTGTGCTTCTTTCTCCTAATTCTCAATTATGGTGCCATGTATTTTTGTTTGTTTGTTTGTTTTTAAGTATATCTTTATTGATTTCAAAGAGAGGGAGGGAGAGGGAAAGAGAGAGTTGAAACATCACTGATCGGATGCCTCCTGCATGCCCCCTACCAGGGATAGAGCCCACAACCCGGGCATGTGCCCTGACCTGGAATTGAACTGCTATCTCCTGGATCCTAGGTCAACGCTCAACTGCTGAGCCACACCCAGCCGGGCGGTGCTGTGTGTTTTTTTAATGATTGGTTTTCTTTGACTGCCTGTCCTTGAAAACTTATTTGAAGAGTTCTCAAAGCCTAGAAGGGAGATGCTTTCCTCCAAAAGGAAATTTGCATTTGCTTCTGTTAAGTGCCTACGTTACTACCATTCTGGAACCAATTTAGACTCAATCAATGGTTAGAGGTTTCTTTGGTCACCCAGGTAACGAGAATTTTGGCAGCAATCCCACATGAAGGATAGCCTATGGTTTATTAATTCTCAGTAAAAGGTTCTTCTGGGATTTATTTGCCCCTTTTTCTTTTTCCTCCCCTTGTTCTGCTCAGTACCAAGCAATTCTCCCCATAATCTCATGAAAGTGGGGGAAAGAGAAAGTAGGGAAGGGGGGCAGTTTTACTTTGGGCTCACCCTTACCTAAAGAATTTACCCCTACAGAGTCACAGTTTAATGTGGGGAGTGGCTATTAAACTTCTGATATTGGGAGGCCCTGAGCTTTAACTACTTTGCTCTTCATTCTAGGGGCCATCAAAATTGAAGCTCACAGCTTCCTAATCAGCAAAGGCCTTTCAGGCAAAAGCACTTTCAAATACTGATCTTTATTTTCTGGCATTCACTTGCAATTCCTCTCTATTATTAGCTCTTTGATGTTTTAGGATATTTGGGTTATATTTTATTCAAATATTCTAGTCGTCAGTATAAGAACTGGTTCAAACAACGTGGCTTGCCATTACCAGAAACAGAAGTCCTACATGTTATTAATTATCTTCAATTAGTTGAATGGAATTAATTTTTGAACTAATGAATAAATGACTTTCAATTTAATTAGATAAGTCAATCTCAAATTCAATAATCGGACCTCTCTGAACATCAATTTCATCATTCACAAAATAAAGAGGTGGAACTAAATGATCTCTATCACATTTTACTATTCTAAAAGATCAGGATTTATGTGTACACATACAATGTCACTTTTTAGCTTTTGGGTTATATCAACTCATTTAAAAACTGTGCCAAGTTATGTTTTATGTTGCTTATTAATAGATGCTATTTATGGTAGTCTGATGGGCAAAGTTTTCTCAAGGTGTCATAACAACTCCAAAATAACAGTAAGCAAGACTCACTGCTGCTGAAATGGATCCCTTCTCCATCTTCTCAAACCCAAGAGCCAAGACACAATCTGCCGTACCTAGAAAGAAAATGTAATTACTTTGAAAAATTTAATTTCCAGACACTCAACAAAATACATTAAATACTTCAATTTAAACAAGTATGTCAATTTATATAAAATTTAAAAACATACTAAAATCCGATAAAGTTTTTAAGTGAAAATTTAGAAAAATTCTTATATGCTACTAGGTAAGGGAGAAAATCAAGAAAGTGTTTAATTCTTTCTTTGATCCTCAATGTTAATAAAATTTTTTTTTTTTTAATATATCTTTACTGATTTTAGAGGAAGGAAGGAAGAGGGAGAGAGAGATAGAAACATCAATGATGAGAGTCACTGATTGGCTGCCTCTTGTTACGCCCCCAATTGAGGATCGAGCCTGCAACCCGGGCATGTGCCCTGACTGGAATCGAACTGCGATCTCCTGGATCCTAGGTCGACACTCAACCGCTGAGCCACACCTGGCCGGGCAATAAAACTTTTGATTAATGTGAAATATGTTTCAGTGAACAATAAATATAAAATAAGTAATTTTGAAATTTAAAACACTAAATTAAAGAAATATATTTTTAAAAGAATCCTGATCAAAATCTCAACAGAATAATTTTTGGAGGGTGGAGGCACCTAAAAAAATAATGTTAAAGTTCAACAGAACAGCAAAACAAGACGGAATTGACAAAATTTTTGTTTAAAAGAGAAAGAAAAGTAACAAGGTAGGGGAACAGGCTAGCATTATCAAATAGTATGACATTATAAAGCTCCAACAATAAAACACTGAGTAGTGGAACAATAATCAACAATCAATCAGTAGAACAGAATAAAGGGCTTAATAAAAGATCCTAGAATATTTGTAAATATAAAATATGATATATACCCAAGAGAACTGAAAGCCACACAAAAAACTGTACACAAATGTTTATAGAAGCATTATTCATAACAGCCAAAAAATGGAAACAACCCAATGTCTATCAACTGATAAATGGATAAACAAATTGTTGTACATCCATACAATGGAATCTTACTTGGCCATAAAAAGGAATGAAGTCCAGGTAACATGCCACAGCATGGATGAACTATGAAAACATAATGCTAAGTGAAAGCCACAAAAGGCCATATACTATATGAATCCATTTATATAATGTTCAGAATAGGCAAATCCATAGAGACAGAAAATAGATTAGTAGCTGTAAGGAGCTGAGGGGAGGGAGAACTGGGGAGTAACTGCTAATGGGTACAGGGTTTCTTTTTGGTGTGATGAAAATATTCTAAAATTAGATAGTGGTGATGGCTGCATAAATCTGTGAGTATATTAAAAAATACTGAATTGTATACTTTAAAGGGGTGAACTTTATAGCATATAAGTCACATCTCCATAAAGTTATTTTTTTAAGAAATACATTATAAAGCCATCCCTCTGATGATTGTGTGGAGAAATGATAAAAGGGATCAACAGCCCCGCGTTTATTTCAGTACACTAAACTAATAAGCACTACTCACCACCCTGAATCAGCTGCCGGGCCATAAACAATGCAGTAGAACCAGTAGAACAGTTATTGTTAACATTGATTATAGGAATTCCAGTCAGTCCCAAACTGTGATAGATAGCCCTCTGCCCACAGGTAGAGTCACCTGTATAGAAAAAGAAATTAAAATTTTAATATATGCAGCATGGGAATTGTGGAACTGCAACACAACATAATACCACATTATGATATTTCAGTATTATGCCTTTGCCTAGCATATAATATAGAGAGAACAATACACTATTAACACCTTACTCAGAAACAGTTTTAGCATTAAACATCATTTATTGTGCAAATATAAAAAATTCTCAAAACACAAAATGTATGTGCACATTCTTTACACAATACAGAGGTAGGAAAGTTGAGAAATGACCGAGTAATAGCAAACAATTCAATATGGCTAGGGCTACATGATTAAGGAAGCAATATTTCATTTATACTGTTAGATATAAATCTTTAAAACTGTACCAATTGATGAAAAAGCCATGATTTCCTATTCATATAAAGAGTCCACAACTCCAAAAAGTCTAAAAGATCCTGTGCACCTGAGAATTCCAGAAAAATAGTGATCTTTGACTCCTTTTCCAAGTAATGCAGCCACCAAGGCAGACATGCTGGAGCAGTGTGATGGGAAACATATGAAGATACAAAGACTCTCCAGGGGTCTTCAGGGAAAACAGCAGGGTTCAAGACTTCCTTTTCAATAAATATACTGCATCTATTTGACCTAGTAAATTTCCATTCAAGAATTCTCTTGATCTCTTAAAGCCTCAAGGAAATAATCATGGATATGCACAAATATTCATCTACAATGTTGCTTACTATATAGCCTTTTTTAACAATTAGAATTTAGAAATAATTTTTTAATTTTTGTTTTCATAATTTTTATTTATTGATTTTAGAGAGGGGGAAGACAGTGAGAGAAAGAGAGAAACATCGATTCACTGTTCCACTTACTTATTCATTCATTGGTTGCTTCTTATGTGTACCCTGACCAGGGATGGAACCCGAAAACTTGGTGCATTGGGACAATTCTAATCAACAAGCAACCCAGCCAGGGATTTTTTTTTAATTGATTTATTTTCTTTTTTTAGAGAGAGAGAAGAAGGCAGAGAGGGAAAGAAAGAGAAAGAGAGAAACATCAATTTTGTTGTTACACTTATTTATGTATTCATTGGTCGCTTCATGTCTGTGACCTGACTGGGATGGAACACACAACCTTGGCATATTGGGAGGATGATCTAACCAACTAAGCTACCTGGTCAGGGTAGAAATAATTTTAAACTGTCCAAGAACAGGATATCATTACTACTACTAAATAAACTAGTAAATCCCCAAGACTAAAATATCACGCAATCATTAAAAATCCTGAAGAGAGACTGGAACATCCTAAATGTTCATTAAGAGAGGGTAGATTAAATAAATGATGTATCTATTCTATGGAACACCATGATATCATAAAAAAAGACCAAGGAAGCTCTTTATGATATAATGTGGAATAGTTACCAAAAACTACTAAACATAAACAAGGAAACTACAAAATTTTGTATGCAGCCCTAGCAGGTTTGACTTAGTGGTTGGAGCATCAGCCCGCAGACTGAAGGGTCTGGGGTTCAATTCCAGTCAAGGTCACGTACCTCGGTTGCAGGTTCAATCCCCGGCCACGGTTGGGGCTCATGTGGGAGGCAACCAATCAATGTGTCTCTCTCACATTGATGTTTCTCTCTCTCTCTCTCTCTGAAAAGCAATGGAAAAATATCCTCAAGTGAGGATTTAAAAAAAAAGCATACGCATTTTGCTGTCATGTGTGTAACAAAAGAAAGGGAAAAGGGGAACTTACACTCATGCATACTTGTTTGTATATATATATATAAATTACCTCTGGAATCATACACTAGAAATTAGTGAAATTGGTTGTCTAAGAAAAGGGAACCATGAGACAGGGAGACAGAAATAAGGAGACTTTCCACTATATAACCATCCACCTTTTGTATTTTGTTATCGTGTAAATATTTAATCTATTTCAGAAAAAAAAAAAAATTTAATTGCAAAATGTTAATAATGGTATAAAAGAGTTAATGACATGGAAAATACTGAACATAGTAAAATGAGAAAAGCAGGTTACCAAAAAATATGTATACTAGGACCTTATTTTCTTTAAGAGAAAATTGTATGTATATGTGTATTCACATGGATTCATACTTACTGAAGGACATACACTAAAAATTAATGGTAATAATTTCCAGATAATGAGATGACAGGTGACTTTTTTATTTTACTAAGTTTATTGAGGTGACATTGGTTAGTAAAATTATATGGGTTTCAAGTGTACAATTCTATAATACATCATCTGTTACTGCATTGTACGGTCACCACCCAAAATCAAATAGGTACACTGATTTTGTATCCTGCAACTTTACTGTATGTTGTTTCTAACAGTTTTTTGGTGGAGTCTTTAAAATTTTCTATATTAAGAACCATGTCATCTGCAAAATGTGATAATTTTACTTCTTCATTCCCAATTTGAATGCCTTTTATTTCTTTTTCTTGCCTGATTGCTGTAACTAGGACTTCCAGTACGATGTTGAGTGAGTAACTGTGAAAGAGTGGCCATCCTTGTCTTAGAGGAAAAGCTTTTAGTTTTTCACCACTAAATATATTAGCTGATGGTTTGTCACAGATGGCCTTTATTATGTAGAGATATTTTCTTTCTATACCCATTTTATTGAGCATTTTAATCATAAGTGGATGTTGTATCTTGTCAAATGCTTTTTCTGCATCTATTGATATGATCATATGACTTTAATCCTTTATTTCATTAATGTGGTATATCACATTGATCGATTTGTGTATGTTGAATCATCCTTGCACCCCTGGAATGAATCCCACGTGATAGTGACATATTATCTTTTTAACGTCTTGTTGTATTCTGTTTGCTAGTATTTTGTTTAGGACTTTTGCATCTGCATTCATCAGAGATACTGGTCTGTAGTTTTCTTTTTGTGTGTGTGTTGTCCTTGCCAGGTTTTTGGTATCAGGGTAACGTTGGCTTCATAAAATGAGTTAGGAAGTATTGCCTCTTCTTCAATTTTTTGGAAGAATTTGAGAAGGATAAGTATCTTCTTTGAATGGCTGGTAGAATTCACTACTAAAGCCACCTGGTCCTGGACTTTTACTTTTGGGAAGGTTTTTGATGATGGTTTCAACTTTCTTACTGTTGATCGGTCTATTTAGATTTTCCAGTTCTTCATGATTCGGTCTAAGAAGGTTATATACTTCTAAGAACTTGTTTAATTTATTCTAGGTTATTGAATTTGGTAGCATATAGTCTCTTTCATAGTATTCTTGTATGATCCTTTGTATTTCTGTGGTGTCCCTCATAATTTTCCCTCTTTCATTTCTGTTTGAGTTTTTTCTTTTTCCCTTAATGAGTCTAGCCAGTTTGTCAACCTATTAATCTTTTCAAAGAACCAGGTCTTTGTTGCACTAATTTTTTCTACTGTCCTTTTGTTCTCTATTTCATTTCATTCTGCTCTAATTTTTATTATTTCCTTTCTTCTGTTGAATCTGGGTTGCTTTTATTCTTTTTCTAGCTCTTTAAGATGTAGTGTTAGATTGTTTACTTGGGATTTCTCTCGTTTCTTGAGATAGGCCTGTAATGATATAAACTTCCCTCTTATTGCCACTTTTGCTGCATCCCAAAAGTTTTGATATGTTATACTGTAATTCATTTGTCTCTATATAGTTTTTGATCTCTCCTTTTATTTCTTCTTTGACTCAGTTGTTCTGTAGCAGCATGTTGTTTAAGCTCCACATATTTGTGGCTTTTCCTGCTTTCTTTTTGCAGTTGATTTCCAATTTCAAAGTATTGTGGCCAGAGAGTATGTTTTATATGACTTCAACCTTCCTAAATTTGTTGAGGCTAGTTTTCTGTCCCAACATATGGTCTATCCTTGAGAATGTTCCATGTGCACTGGAGAAGAATGTTCTGGGGTGAAAGGCTTTGTCATTTAAGGCCGATATTTCCTTACTGATTTTCTGTTTGGATGATCTATCCATAGCTGTCAACGGGGTATTTAGGTTCCCTACTATAACTGTTTTTGTCAATTTCTCCCTTTAGTTCTGTTAGTAGTTGCCTTATATATTTTGGTGCTCCCTGATTGGATGCATATATATATTGAGAAGTGTTCTGCCTTCTTGATGTAGTATCCCCTTTATCATTATAAACTGTCCATCTTTGTCTCTTGTTACCTTTTTATCTTGAATTCTATTTTGTCAGATATAAGTATGGCTACACCTGCACTTCTCTGGATGCCATTTGTTTGGAGTATCATTTTCCACCCTTTCGCTTTGAGTCTGTATTTGTCCTTGCAGTCTATGGTTGAGTTTTGTTTTTTGAGCCAATCTGCTACTCTATGCCCTTTTATTGGTGAGTTCAGTCCCTTTACATTTAGGGTGATTGTTGTTGTGTGACGATTTCCCATAGGCATTTTATCTTTTGTTTTCTGATAGATCTGTGTTTCCACTGTTCCTTTTCTCTTGTGTTTCTGGCTGTTATTTCAGTTTGGTGATATTCTATGACTTTTTCTCCTCTCCCCTTTTCTATGTTATGTGTCTCAGTTCTAGATTTTTTTGTGTGGTTACCATTAGGTTTATGCAAAAGAAAGTTTCATATGTACAGTAGTCCTTTTTCTTCTGAATATACCTTATTTCCATTCTCCTTTGCAAATTCAGACCTTCATCCTCTCCCCTTTTATGTTTTTGTTGTCACAAATTATCCCTTTTTATGCTGAGTTCATTTTCAAATTGTAGTAGCTACTGTCTTCTCTTTTTAAAATGTTTTTATCTCCCTGATGCTTTATGTTATAATTAAGTATACAATACCCTATTGTATAAGGGTTGCAATTTCCTTCTTCAGTCTGTCTGTTAGTTATATTACTCATAATTTTGTATCCTTTTGTCTGTTTCAGGAAGAATAACCCCCTTCAATATTTCCTGTAATGCAAGTCTTATAGTAAATTCCCTCAGCTTCTGATGTCTGAAAATGTCTTTATTTCTCCTTCATATCCACAGGATAACTTTGCTGGATAGATTATTGTTGTTTGGTAATTTCTCTCTTTCAATAGTTTGAACATTTGGTTTTACTCTCTCCTAGCTTGTAGGATTTCTGCTGAAAAATCTGATGATAATCTAATGAGATTTCCTTTAAAGGTTACTGTCTTCTTTTCCTGGCTGCCTTGAGAATTCTTTTGTAATTAATTTTTGACAGTTTTAATATAATGTGCCTTGGAGAAGGTCTTCTTGGATTGAGATAATTAGGTGTTCCATTTGCTTTTTGGATTTGAGGATCCAGCTCTTTCCACAGGTTAGAGAAATTCTCATCAACTATTTGTTTGAGTAGGCTCTCTGTTCCCTTCTCCCTTTCCTCTCCTTCTGGTATACCCATTATTCTTATATTGTTCTTTCTAAGGAAGTCAGATAGTTCTCGTTTCATTTATTTTTACTCTCAAGTTTCTATCTTCTTCCATCTGCATCATTTCTAGATTTCTATCTTCAATATCACTAATTATTTCCTCCATCTGGTGACCTCTACTTCCTAAGCTCACTAGTTCATTTTTCATCTCTTTTGCTGTATTCTTTAGCGCCAGAATTTCTATTTGGTTATTTTTTAAAGTGTCAATCTCTTTGGTATAGTACTCCATTTATTGATTGATTTTATTTCTGAGTTCATTAAACTGCCTATCTGAGTTTTCTTATGTCTTGTTGAGTTTTTCAGAACTGTAATCTTGAGTTCTCTGTCATTTAAATCACATTATTTCCATGTCTTTCCATTTATTTTCTAGAGATAGATTTTTCTCTTTTTTTCTGAGCTGCCTTGTTACCTTGGTTATTCATGGTATTTGATATGTTATTCCTCTGCCTAAGCATTTATGGGGATGAAATCTGCTTTTTTTAAATAGTAATGATTTTCTATTAGCAGGTTGATAGGATATCTTTCATTTTCCAGTAGGTGGCGCTGAAGCACAGGTTTTTATTTTCTCTTGACCTACTCTGGCTTCTCTGGCTTAGATCTCTGCCATGTATTTCCTGGAAAGGTGGGCATTTTCTCTGTGACCAGGTAACTTCAGTCTCAGAACACTACCCCTGTGAAGGAATGTGGAGGGAACGATGGGTTCCCAAGCCTGTGAAATCCCAGCGCTGCCCCCTGCAACCAGATGCTGCCTGCACTGCAGAGGTCTCTGTAGACTGGCAAAGGACAGCTTGTGTACATGTGGCTTTCTTCTCCTCTCAGCAATGTCAACTGTCAGATCTCAGCTCCCATACCGCTATATTTACACCACCACCATCCCCATATCCCCTCCACCCACCACCCACCACCCACCCTTCATCACTGGAACCAGCTGCAGCCTGTGCCCACCCACTGCTCAGAGAGGAATGCCTCTGCCTCTCTAGCTCTCAGGGTTGCAAATAGTGTGCTCTGCATCCCACACTCACTGCCATAGCTTCTTCTGGAGCCCACAGCTAGCTCTGGGAGGGTAAGGAGAGGCAACCAGACTCTGTGGCTTTGTTTTTCTGCCTGGCAATGATATCTGCTAAATCACAGCTGCCACACCTCTGTGTTCCATCTCTGCTCCAGTCACTAGGTTCAGCCACAGCATGTGCTGACCACTCAGGCAGGAATGTTGATTCTACCTCTCTGCTCTTCAGGGCTGCAACCTGATTCTCCTCCCTTCCCAAGACCCACAGTGAGCTCCAGACTACATCCTTGGCACCCTCTCTTCTCTTCCCCCTTCTCTACTCCCCTGCTCGCTCTGAGTGGCCCACATTCTGATGCTTGAAGTCATGGATCTCTCAGACGTGTTCGTGTATTGAATTATAGCTGTTCAACTTGTAACTTCAAGGAGAGAGGCTGGGGGGACCTCTCACACTGCCATGCTTCTGACATCACTTTGATAGTTGACTTATGTTTTCTTGTGCTTCTCTGTGTTTCCTTTTTTTTTTCTACAATGACTATATATCATTTTTTAATCAGAAAAAGTTTAATGAAAAATTTTTATTAACTACAAAAACATCAATAAATGCAAATTTTAAGACAAGAAATAAAAACTTATCCTCTGAAGAGTAATTATCTTTATATGGTAGAACTATAGGTAATTTTTTTCATTTTTAAATATAAAAATTTTTTTTAATTGATCTCCTGTTTTGACAATATAATAATGGCAAAAAAATATGTTAAATTAGGCTTACACATAAGAGAAATCTAGGAATGACGGGTAGAACTCTGAATTTTGAAAGTTAAAATTCACAAATGCCCCTGCATTGTTTATGTGGTTGCTGCTAGATTTAGGTGAATAATTTTTAGAATATATAGTTTACCACGTACCATAAACGTAGCCAACACATGCCTGTTCCACTGCTGAGTAAGGAATCTGTGCATCAGCTAAAGCCTTCTGACCTATAAAAACAAAAAGGTTTTAGCAAATAGTGCTTTAAGTATTTGCTTTAGGTGAGTAAAAATTAAGTTTAGAGTTTTCCCAGAGTAGTAAATCTACCTCTTTATAGCCTATCTTCAATTCAAATGACAAATCCTTCACCAAATCATTTCAGATCTCTCCTTTCAGAAATAATCATTTCTTCTGTAAGCTACTGCATCACTTTTTCACACCTCCTCTTTGATACTTAACATTTTCTGTCCCAATTGTATACCTAACTATAAATATATTAAACCCCAAGAGACTTAAATCTCCTTAATGGCAAGGTCCTTGTCTTATTCATCTCTGTGGCTCCATTGCATATATAGTGGGCAAAATTGGACAGAATGTCAATATTGGGGATGAAGAGGGATGGGAGCACCTGTGCGGTCATCTTACAAAGTCGGGATCAAGATATGATCTTGTCTATGGAACAAGAAATGGAGCTTTAAGGATGCTTTTAAAGTTACAGAAATGAACAATGGAACTGAAAAAATATATATAAATAAACTGGGAGCTAAATCCTTATCACAGTGAGAAGCAAACATATATCTAAAATTGATAAACCAAAAACTGGAATAAGTGTGGTGGAATAAACGTTTAGAGATATGGAGCTAACCACTAGAAGAACTAAAGCGAAAACAGAAGAAATTGCCCCCTGAGGAACAGGCCTGGGAAGTAAAAGCCATTCTGTGTGTGTTTGTATAAGAGAGAGAGAGAGAAAGAGAGAGAGAGAGAGAGAGAGAGTGTGTGTGTGTGTGTGTGTTTTAACCATATGAATTAAAAGCCATTCTGTGTGTGTTTGTATAAGAGTGTGTGTGTGTGTGTGTGTGTGTGTGTGTGTGTGTGTGTGTGTGTGTGTTAACCATATGAATGTATTACTTTGAATTTTTTTAACTGAGAAGACATATAATTGATTATGGGATTGGCTTAGTCCAACCAGTTATATTTTCCTGCTTAGCATATGAGCAAAAAAATTTAATGTTTTTGTTATAATGATGCTGGTGAGATTATATTAAGAAGGGCATTTCCATATACTGCTAGTGAGACTAATAATGTAAACAGTCTGAAACATTATTTGGCAAGAGTCTTACAATGTTCATATTCACTGTTCCAATGAATCTACTTCCAGGCTCTGTCCCCAAAAGTAACTAGAGATGAGACCAAATATTTATTTAGCAAGATATTCACCATAATTCTTCTAAAATATCAAAAAGTTGCATACATAAATGTCCAACAAAAGTCATAGCATAAATGTATAATGAAATATGAAAAGTTTTTTTAAACAATTTTAAGTAACAGGAGAAATGCTCATGAAAAGTAAGTTTAAACTCAGAATGTAAAACTACATAGCATATGATCCCTTATAGGCATAGGAAAAAATACTAAAATAGAATATACCGAGATATTAATAGTGATAGGCATGGGTCACAAAATTTTGTTTTCATTATTATATAATTCTGTGTTCCAATAAAGCACATGCATCGATCTTATAATCAGTGGAAAAGAATGAGCTACAGGAAAGGTGTAAGGATTAGCCTATGCTCTGTACCTCCTCTAAAGAGCACAATCTACCCAGCATGGTCTACTCACCACCTGGGTAAACTTGCCTTATTTTCCCTACCAGATGGTAAGAGCCTTGGGATTTGTACACCACCCTACTGTAAATCCTTCCCAGTGCCCAAGATGCACTCACTAACGTTTGTTGAACACTTTTTCCGAACATCAGGTTTTCTGCATACACTTTCAGATTCAAATAATTGATAAGTAAAAATGTTTTAAAGGGATGAGAAGACAAAGAAAGCACAGGAGTTAACTATCTGAACAAGCTGCATGGTGCTGCTACACCACACAAATGAGTATCATCCATATTTAGGTGCAAAGGGATCCCTCGCCTTTCTCTGAGGGAAAGGAGGATGGAGGGATGTGTAAAAAGCAGGAGTCTCTAAATAATGGAAGCGACAGGACACAATTCTGCTGGTTGTGCCCCCTCCCATCTATGCATTTAGGAAATGATGAGAAAGAAAACGGCAGCAGACTCCCTTCCTAAAACCAGTTTGGAGAATTAGAGGGTAAGACCTCTAGATCTACTGTTCCATGAAACCTGTCCCCTTGCCTCATCACGAGTCTACAAATAAATCCAAAGAGAGCATAATGTAAAATCATTCATAGAATCTTAGGGATTTTTCCCCCAAGTTGTGCTTGAATGTTGATTAAACTAAATGTGACTGGTGTGGTCTGAAGGTGCACATATCTCACCAAAGACTATGTCAGAAATGTGAGTGGAGTCATCCTTCTCATTTCCCTACAAACCAACGGGTATTTTTAAGAGCAAAGCTGAATTTTAAAAGTTTATTCTAGCCCGGCTGGTGTGGCTCAGTTTGTCGAGTGTCATCTGGTGCACCAAAAGGATGCCTGCTCGATTCAGGGTTAGGGCACATACCCAGGTTGCAGGATAGATCCCTGGTCAAGGTGAATACAGAAGGCAACTAATCACTGTTTCTCTCTCACATCAATGTTTCCCTCTCTCTCCCTTCCTCTCTCTAAAATCAATAAAACAATAAAAAGAGAGAGAGAGAAAGAGAGAATGTTTAACAATGTAAAAGATAAATATTAAATGAACAGCGTCCACTCAGATAATCAACATTAATTAGCCCAGCTGGTGTGGCTCAGTGGCTGAGTATCAACCCATGAACCAGGAGGTCATGGTTCAACTCCCAATCAGGGCACATGCCTGGGTTTCGGGCTCGATCCCCAGGAGGGGGCGTGCAGGAGGCAGCTGATCGATGATTCTCTCTCATCATTGATGTTTCTCTCTCTCCCTCTCCCACCCTCTCTCTAAAATCAATAAAAACATGTTTTTAAAAATAATTAATTAATTAAATCTTATGAACCTTCCTTTCGGGGAGCAGAGATGCTCTGATTTCATGTATAGAACAGAGTTGAAGCAAAATGCAAATATATAGGCACTAGGTACTAGGGGAGACAAGGAGGAGTATCTAATGAATAACTGCAGTAATTCTTTTTGGGTTTCCTTGCAACAAGCTGGCAGGGGCAGGACATGCCCGGGGGACTTCCTAGGAGGGCAACTGTACCTAACAACTTCATGGGGCCAAGGAGCCCCCAAGGTCTCCCCATGCTGGGAAGCTGGTATCTTCCAGCACTCCCCAACAATTGACACTTACACTTAGCCAGCTTGGCGATAAGTCTAAAACATTTCTTTCCACTATGCAGAGAAGCTGTCATGCTTGTCCTCCTTCAAGAGAGAACAATGGAATTCCGATCCATAGTTCAGCCAGCGGTAGCCTGGCCTAAGCATGTGCCTCTGAAGAATGCCTAAAGAACACAGCTCCACACCCCTGTGGACCCTTCTCTCTTTGAGTTCCAGCTAACCAATATTCACCCAAGTTCTTCGCTTAATACTAACTAGAATAAACGATAACGAACTGCATCACCTCATTTAGTAACACAGTAGCCTAGTGGTAGAAAAAGAATTCTCTATGTTGGCTCAGTCAAGTGAAGAGAGGAAAGCCACCATACAGGTATTTAATACATTTTGAATGTGATTATCCCTTTCCTAGGAAAGGAAGAGACCAATTTTGTCATATCTCCTAGAATCAAGTTATCCCTTTTAATGACCCTACCTTTCTCTCCCAAAGAGCCCTTTGCTATCCCAACAAATAGCTGGGTAGCACATAAAATCACTGGCCACTGTCTGCTCTGGCGATCTAGCTAAGAATGCCCAAGTTTTTTTCCCTTTCTCCTTTCTAGTGAACCACTAGGCAATTGCTTGTACAGGTTCTTCTCCCTTGACCAGGCTTCCTTTGATGGTTGCAAGGCTTCTCCACAATGAAGACGGATCACACAATAAACTATAATGTTCAAAGATCTATATTACCTGCTTCTTTTGCCAAGTCAGGGTAGTCTCTTGAATTCTCAACTTCAGGCTTCATGAACTAGAAATACAGGAGATAATAAATAGAAACAAGTTTTAGTTAGATTTCCTCACAACAGAATGTCATAGAAATTCATTCATTCAAATAAAAACATATTAAACACCTAGCATGTTCATGGATTCTGAAAATATTAAATAATATGCAGTCCTTACCTTCAGGGAGCTTCCAGTCTAATGAAAAATAGGAAATTACACTACAGTGTCCTAAGTACAGAATGATTTGGGAGAGGCAACTACCCAGCCTCAGAGGGAGGACTAGAAAGGCTTCCCAGAGGAACTGACATTTAAATTAAGTCTTTAAGAGTAAGATATAACCAAGTGAGAGAAAAGGAAATTCTAGAGCAAAGGCCTAGAAGTGAGAGAATGTGGCTCAATACAGGTACTGCAAACAATTTTTATACTGCAGAGGTTGAGGCACAAGATGGGAAGCGGCAAGTGACAGGGACAGAAAAGTAACTTAGGACCAAGTGATAACTACTAACATTTACTGGGAACTTACTGTGTTACGAACTGTGCTAAACACTTTACCCGTATTAACTCATTTAATCCTCATAACAACACTAAAAGGTAAATCTATTATTATCTCGATTTTACCATAACAAAAACTAGAGCACAAAGACATTAAGTAGCTTGCCCAAGGACACACAGCTAATAAGCAGTGGAGCTGAAACTTCAATAGTCTGGCTCTAGAGTGAACTCTCACAAGGGACCTTATAGGGCCCCCTATGATGTCTGGGTTTCATTCTGAAGACAACAGATTTTAAAAAAAGAAAAAAAGGGAGATTGGGATAAAACAATGAGATACTACTACACACCTATTACAATGGCGGAAATTCAAACACTGACAACACAAAATGCTGACAAGGAAGTAAAGCAACAGGAACTCGCATTCATCACTGGTGGGAATGCAAAATAGCACAGCCACTTTGAAAAATAGTTTGGCGGTTTCTTACAAAACTAAACATGCTCTTACTATACAATCCAGCAATTGTGTTCCTTGGTATTTACGTAAATGAGATGAAAACTTATGTCCACTCAAAAACCTACTATGAATGTTTATAGTAGCTTTATAATTGCCAAAACTTGGAAGCAACTAACACATCTTTAATGAGTGAATGAATAAATAAACTGTGGCACATTCAGACAATGGCATATTATTATCCAGTGCTAAAATGCTATGAGCTATCAACCCACAAAAGGCATGGAGGAACTTTAAATGCACATTACTAAGTAAAGAAGCTAATCTGAAAAGGCTATATACTGTATGATTCCAACTATATGACATTCTGGAAAAGGCAAAACTACAGAGACAATAAAAAGATCAGTGATTGCCGGGATTGGGGGAAACTACCAAAAGCCAATTAACAGGTTGGATAAATTGTGGTATGTTCACACAATAGATGTTACATCAATGAGAATGAAAAATCTACACCTACATATAAATTTATGGATGAATCTCACAAACATAATGTTGAACAAAAAGCCAGAACTAATCTATGGCATTAAAGGTCAGAAGTCAGGATAACGGCCTTTGCAGGCAAGCAGTCAGTGACTGGATGAAGGCACAAGGGGAATTTCTGAGGTGCCGGTAGTATTTTATATATATATGGTTAGTTAGTTAGTTAGTTAGTTGTTTTTTAAGCAAAGAAATGCCAAATAAAATTATCATAAGGCTTATAATAAAAACAGCAATCCTGTTTCACTATTCCCCATCCACTGGTCTTTCTTGCTCCCAAATATTCACTTTCAACTCTTCTTGATATTTCTCCTTTTATAAAATGCCATGTTTCTAAATATCCTTATATTATTACTCCTTTATCAACTTAAGAAATTATAGACCAGCCGGCATGGCTCAGTGGTTGAGCGCTGACCCATGAATCAGGAGATCTCAGTTCGATTCCTGGTCAGGGCACATGCTCAGGTTGCCAGCTGGATCTCTTCCATCACTGATGCTTCTATCTCTCTCTCCCTCTCCCTTTCTCTCTCTGAAATCAATAAAAACATATTTTTTAAAAATTATATAATGATACCAAATAAGGGCCAATAAGGACTGGTTTTTTAGGCCACCTCACATATACATTCATATTTCCCCCATTCTTCTTAGATAGTTGAATCACAGTTTTTAATTAAATCAGTACTTAGTGTTTACCTTATTAAGTAACTACTTCTTACTTCTGAGGCAAGTTGGGTGCTATGATTACATTTCCTCTATTGTACAATTTGGGGGGGTTTCTGGAGTCATTAATAGCCTCACATATATATATTTTTTAATCCTCACCAGAGGATATTTTTTCCATTGCTTTTCAGAGAGAGTGAAAGGAAGAGGAAGAGAGAGAGAGAGAGAAAGAGAGAGAGAGAGATGTAAGAGAGAGACACATCGATTGGTTGCCTCCAGCACACACTCTGACCAGGGCTGTTTTCGAGCCTGCAACCAAGTTACACGCCCTTGGCCGGAATCAAACCTGGAACCATTCAGTCCATAGGCCGACGCTCTAACCACTGAGCCAAACCAGCTAGGGCAACTGCCTCGTTTTTAAAAGTTTTAACCTTTTTATTGTAAATACCAAAGATATAGAAAACCACAAGAATACATACCAAAAAACTGTGTGTGTGTGTGTGTAGAATATGTGTATTCTGATGAATTATTTTAAAGCAGACACTCTTGTAACCAATGACAATGATTCTCTGCTTCACCAAAATCTAGTCAGGCTCCTCTACTCTCTACTAAACCTCATACTGACCTATAAAGACTTAAACAAGGAGTCAGTGACTGGATGAGAGCACAAGGGGAATTTCTGAGGTGCTGGCAATATTTTATATGTATATGGTTTTAACAGCTCATAGTTTTAACACAGTTTTAACAGCAATAGCTCAAGGCCACATCCCTGGGACAACCTTAGCCCCAATTAAAGTACCCAGCAGAGAAAACCAAAAGCTGCCAAAAGAATGTACTGTTTGTTCCAGCCAACACCTGTGGGAGGGTCAGAGTCTAAGGTTGCATAAGAGTCAGTTAGCAAATCTACATGGGTTTTATGTGGACTAATCCCCACTCCTTCCCACTTTTTGTAACTTTTCACTTCACTACTGAGCCCCCACTCACCACCCTCTTGCTCCCCTCATTTGCCCTTTAAAACACCCAGTCACTTCTGTATAAATCAAAGTTGAGTTCAGCTTCCATCAGGCTCTTTTCCTTCCTGCAATACTATATTATGGATTAAAATGTCCTAATAGTTTACCTACTGCCCACCTTTATCTTTAAAACCACCACCCAGACCAAAAAAATTGAACTTTGCCTGCCACTCCAGAAACTCCTCTAGGCATTCTGTCCCAATCTCAATCCCCACTCCACCCCCAAAATAATTACTATCCTGATTCTTTTTTTTCCTTAATTATTGATTTTAGAGAGAAAGGAGAGGAGACATTAATTTGTTGTTCCACTTACTTATGCATTCATTGGGTGATTCTTGTAGTGCCTTGACCAGGGATCAAACCCACAACCTTGGTGTATCAGGACAATGCTCTAACCAAATGAGCTAGCTGACCAGGGCACTATCCTGATTCTTATAGTAATCACTTCCTTGCAACATCATATAGTTTTAGAATATAACATATACTAAGTTTATTGAATATATGCTTAAATGATTAATTAACTGTAACAGTAATGTATGGCAGAGATATTATGGAAGAAACATGAGACGTTGAGTAATCAGTTTCAAAATTTATGAGCTGTATCATGATAGATAAATTACTTAGACCCGCTTAGCCTCAGGGATGGACAATAAGATGGGGATAATAATCCATTACATGGTGAGGATTATATGAAATAATGTAATATTTTTCAAACTATAGATTCGCAGAGGGTGACAAAATCAATTTTAAGGGTTGTGGGTTGTGAGCAGCATTTTTAAAAATAGAATAGGAAATATCAAGAGTTCATCACACATAATAAAGATAAGTATTGCTTTGGCAAACTTATTTCAGTTGTGATGTAACATGTATTTCTTTCTGTGGATAGTGGAATTATCACACATAAAAGTAGTATTAGAAAGAGTAAGTGCTGAATTACATGGTCCTGACTCCAAAGGCACCAGAATTTCAAAAAAGGTGACCAGCATAACTCAGAGCAGTCTGAGGAAGTTTTAAGAGAATACAGGATTTGGACTCTGCTATAGACTGAATGTCTGTGTCCTCCCCAAATTCACATATTGAAATCTAATCCCCAGTATGATCGTATCTAGAGGTGGGACTTTTGGGAGGTCATAAAGATAGAGCCCTCGTGAATGGAATTAGCGTCCTCATAAAAAGAGACCCCAGATAGCTCCTTTGCCCCTTCTTCCAATGTGAGGACATTGGTCTTCGTTCTGGTGAGTGAATTTTCCCTCTATGAACCAGGAAGTAGGACCTCACCAGACACCAAATCTGCCAGCAGTTTGGTCTAGGGCTTACCAACCTCCAGACTATGAGAAAAACAAATATTTTTTGTTTAAGCCACTCAGTCTACGATATTTGTTATTGCAACCCAGACAGACTAAGACCAGTTTATGAAAACAGGCAGAATTTAAATCAATCAAATGAGGATATATCAGGAAGTAGGTGGCATAAGCAAAAGATCTGGCCTGTCAGCCAGGCGGCAGTTGTTACTTAGTTGTTAAAACCTGTTGACACCCACAATAGGAATTCTAACTCATTTTGTACACAGATAATAAAGCTCCATTAAGAGAACTTCAAGTTGTCTGAATAATTCAGCTATTCAAATTAAGAACCGTAACACAGGAACCCAACCAATTTTGACCTACAATAGAGCTTAAACTACTTTATCTAGCTAATTTCTCTGTCTTGATCAAACCCTACCCAAAGTTCCAAAAAATCAAACCCAGAGGGAAGTACATTGGTCTAATAAGCACATCAATAAAGCTGCTCTCCATACTCCCAATTTCTTCCCTCAGGAGTATAACTAACACCTCCCACACCTCCACCTCCCAACTTGAGAAAAGAGATACGCCTACTTCCCAAAGGGTTAGAAAGCTCTAAGTGCTCTTCTATACAGGCAATATAATCAAACACTCAACTGCCAATAAAGGATCTGACTGCATTGATACCAAAATTTAAAAGGCTTTAGTGTCTACCTATATTAGAAGTCCCCTCTCCCACAAAACAATAAGATGATCTCCAAATATCTGTTTTATAATGTATTAGTTAACCACACACACACACGTTTTGACTGAATTGTGATCATACCCTGTTGGTAAGATAAAAATTTTAAGGATGTTTTCTCATAAAAAGAACTTCCCCTAGGAGCTCTCTTTCACAAAGTATTGTTTAATTAACATTCATTGAGGGTCTTCAGGCACCAGGTACTTTCAGGGTGCCAGAGGTACAGCAATGAATTAGACATGGTACTCCCCTTGGAGGAGCTTACACGCTAAGGAAGAATACAGACATATAAACAGAATTTCAGTATAACATAGTAAGATAGAAGTTAAGTACAGGGGCTCTGTGGGAAAGTCAGGAGGATCAGAGGCTTCTTGGAGATCTGAACTGATCTCTGAAAAATGCAAAGAAGTTAACCAAGAGAAGACAAATGGTAAAAGTAATGAGAACAACAGAAGCAAAATAAAAGAGGAATAAAACAGAGTGTGCAGTGAAACTAAAAGCAGTTTGGCATTCCTAGAGCATGGGGGTGGTATGTCAAGAAATAAAACTGTAGGAGCCTCTGGCCTCCTAGTGCCAAGTAGAGTACCACTTGAGGAACAGAAACGAGGGTGGAAGATGCAGAAAAATTTTGTGCCAACACACTGAGCATCACTAATGTTTCTCCCCTGCATCCATACTTCGAAACGTCCCTGGAGTACAGTAGTCCCCTCCTATCTTTGAAAGATCTGTTCCAAGACCCCCTGTGGATCTCTGAAACCTCAAACAGTATCTAGCCCTATATATACCAGGGTTTTTCCTATGCATACATATCTGTGATAGTTTAATTTCTTAATTAGGTACAATAACAATAATAAAATTAAAAATTATAACAATATACTGTAATAAAAATTATGTGACTATAGTCTCTCTCTCTCTGATAACCCAGATGGCTGCTAAGTGACTAGGTGGGTAGCATGGAGAACTGGACAAAGGGATGATTTACATACCAGGCTGGACGGAATGGGATGGTGAGAAATTTCATCAAGCTACTAAGAACAACATGCAATTTAGAACTTATGAATTGTTTATTTTGGGAATTTTCCATTTAATATTTTCCAGTGGTTGGCTGCAGGTAACAGAACCCGCGGATAAGGAGGGACTACTATATTTCTAGGAGTGCGGAGCTGGTGACATTCACCACCGGCTGCCCTTTGGGGACTGCGGTGGCCTCGCCCCCTCTGAAGGTCCGCTCAGGGGCAAAGCGATGTGGCCTTCGGATGCTTGGTCCGCCCTGCACGGACTCTGACGCCGGGGTGAAGTGGAACGAGCGGGAACAAACGGCCGCATGAAAAGCCGGGAGACACCACAAGCCCTCGGAGACTCTACATCACACCCACCCACCTGCCACTCTGAGGCCCCCAAGGGCCAATATCGGCGGGCAGTGGGTTGTCCGGAGCCCTCAAGGTTGGAAGGACCGACCCAGGGACAGCGTCAAGCCCTGACCCGCGCCCCGCGCCTCCTCCACCCCAAGTTTCGCGGAAACTGGGGACTCTCCTGGTCTCACCCGGACAGAGTGAGCAGGGAGCCCGGCTTCAGGGGACCGCTGCTCTGTTACCTTGGTCATCCCAACCCCCACCACGAACACCCGGCGCAGGGTCCGAGGCTGTGAGAAGGTACGAGCCGTGGCTCCAACTGTGCGGGTCATGTCGGAAGCGGGCGCAGCGGACACCGTGCGACGGAGAGGGGTGCTGCCGGGCTGCAGCCGCGGGCGAAGCGGGGCTCGCTCCGGGATGGGGACCGGCGGGGGCAGCAACTGCGAGGGAGGGCGGGGAGGAGCGGCGGTGATAGGGGCCGGCGCCTGCGCGGAGGCACGGCTGCGCGCGCAGCTGTGGGGGCGGGGAGGGTTATGTAGCTCCGATTTTTATTTTTTTATTTTTTTTTAAGAGTACCTTTATGAGCCCTGGCCCGTCGGGCTCAGTGGTTAGAGCGTGGCCGCGGACTGACGGTCCAGGGTTCCATTCTGGCCAAGGGCACGTACCTCGGTTGCAGGCTCCATCCCTCACCAGGGCCCGCTGCATGAGGGAGGCAACCAAGTCTCTCTCTCTCTTTTTCTCTCCCTCTCTTCTTCCCTCCCTCCATAAAAATTCCTAACTAAAAGCGAGTCAGTAGACAGGCTGGCTCAATTAAGGTAAAAACTGACCTTAGTCAAGGATAATATGGGCCCAGGATGTGACTACCGGCCGTCATGACGTGCTTTCCCTTTTTCCACCCAATCCCCAACCCACCTCCCCTCTGATAACCATCAGTTTTCTGTATCTATGAGTTTGCCTCTTTTTAATTTTTTTTGTTCATGTGTTTTTTTTAGATCCCACATATAAGTGAAATCATGGTATTTGTCTTTCTGTCCAATTTATTTTACATAGCACAATACCCTCGTAAGTCTATCCATGTTATCACAAATGGCAAGATTTTATTACTTTTTATGGTGGAATAATAGTCCATTGTATATATTTATCACATCTTCTTTATCCATTCATCTATCGATGAACACCTAGGTTGCTTCTATATGTTTATTGTAAACAATGCTGCAATGAACATTGAGGTGAATATATCTCTTTTGAATTATTGTTTTAGTTTTTAAAAAAAATAAATACCCAGAAGTGGAATGGCCCGGTCATATGGCAGCTCCATTTTTAATTTTTTGTGGAAACTCCATGATGTTTTCCACAGTGGCTACACCAATTTACAATCCCACCAACAGTGCATGAGGGTTCCCTTTTCTCCACATCCTTATCAACACTTGTCATTTGTTGTCTTTTTGATAATTCTGACAGGTGTGAGATGATATCTCATTGTGGTGTTTTCGGGTTTTTTTAATCCTCAACCGAGGATATTTTTTCCATTGCTTTTCAGAGAGAGTGGAAGGGAGAGAGAGAAGCACATTGTTTGCCTCCTGCAGGAGCCGAGACTGGGGTGGAGCCTGCAACTGAGATATGTGCCCTTGGCCAGAATCGAACCTGGGACCCTTCAGTCCACCGGCTGACGCTCTAACCATTGAGCCAAATCGGCCAGGGCTCCCTGTGGTTTTGATTTGCATTTCTTTGGTGATTAGTGATGTTGAGCATCTTTTCATGTGTATGTTGGCCATATGTATGTCCTCTTTGGAGAAATGTCTATTCAGGTCCTTTGCCCATTTTTTAAATTAGATTGTGGGGGGTTTTGATGCAGAGTTGTATGTTCTTTATAACAGGATGGGGCAAAAGTAGGTTTACAGCTGTGAGTACATGAAACAGAGTTTATTTTTGTATTATTATTTATTATTGTACTTTCCCTACAAACAACTGTAAACCTACTTTTGCCCCATCCTGTATTTTGAATATTAGCCCTTTATTATATATATCATTTGCAAATATCTCCTCCCACTCAGTAGATTGCCCTTTCTTCTTGTTGATGGTATAAAAAATATATACACATGTACATATATGACTATATATACATATATATAGTTGATTCATTAACATTGGACTCAAGGCCAATAGCACTGTTACTCATGTCTGAACTAAGTTAATCTAGCACATTATTTTCTTCATAAGGTACATCACACCCTTCTTGCACTTAGGTATGCTAGACAGCACTTCAGGCTTGGGGACCATTTTTAAACGTGAAATCACCAACAAAAGAGCAAAAAATGTGGCACGAAATAGATCATGATAGGGACACTTGTCTACAGCATAAAAGCTGAAATAAGAAGGTACTGTATGGTCTTGTTCAACCTCAGCTGGGAACAGGCACAAGGCACCACTCAAAATTTTTGCCACCTCAAGAACTCTTTTAGTACTGATTTTGGGGTTACAAATAAATTTTTGTGAGTAGACAAATTTGTAATTCAGAATCAGCAAATAAAAAGCATCAAATATATATAATATATTTAGGGGATAAAGCCTTTGTTTCTGTCACCTCCTTTAATCCTAACACACCACCACCTGAGAATGAGTTTCAGAGAGATTAAAAAGGTCACAGAGCTAGTGACTGAACTTTGGTTTTTCCTTTGTTTTAGACATAGATGTGGTGAAATCCCCCCCACCCTGACCCTTTATTGGTGTAAGATCCCATGAGTGGCAAACATATGCACTGACTCTTCTAAACTACCACCATTAACAGGAGACAGAACAATTCCAACAATCCAAAAATTTTCCTCAGGGTACCCTTTTGTGAGACCCGTTTCTAGCCAATCCCTGTTCTCTCAGTCCCAGACCCTGCTCAAGACCACACTCCTTGAGAACCTAAACCCGAATGGCAGGTACCAGGTTGAAAAGCTTTTTATCCAACGGCTGAGGCGGACTGGGTCTCCAGCCGGCTGCGCACTCCCACCTGGGCCCAAATGAGTTCATTTCAGGCTGGACGTTTCCCTTTTGCAATGGCATATTACCGTTTTAAATCTGTTGTCCGTGCTTTAACTGGCGTCTGCCTTTATCTTTTCCAGTAGTCACTATGATTATCTGCGCTTTACAAGTTAAAACACTGACGCTTAAGAAAGGTTGACAGTCTTGCCCCAAATCACACAGCGGAGCTGGGCTTCCCCCTACCCAGGTCTCCGGGTCTCCAGGAGGCGAAGAGAGGAGCGAGGCCTGTCGGCCCATAGGTGGAGCAGTTTGCGAAGGCCTCGCGGCCCACCCGCGAGCTGTCGGCGGGAGAGGAGGAGTGGGCAGGCCGAGCGGCGCCTTCCCAGCCTGCGCCCACATGCAGCGCGCCCTGACCAGCGCCCTGCGCCTGGCGCGACCCTGGAGGCCCCTTCCCGCCCGCAGCTGCGCCTCGGACGGCGCGGCCCGGGACCGCGAGATCCAAGTGCGCGCGCTGGAGGGTCCGGACAAAGGTGAGTGCGCCGTCCCGGGGAGCACCCAGGAGGCAGCTGGAGGGAGTCGGGGCTGAGCTGAGGAGGGGGGCGCTTGGCGCTGCCGCCCCGGCCGAGGCGACGGCCAGCGCGTCCACTGCACACGGAAAAACAGGCCAGTAGGGGGAAGGAGGGTCGTCTAGGGCGTTTCAGGATCTGGTCCCAAATCCCCTGCATCCCGGTCTAGGCACCCCGAGAGTGGGTGACCACCTTCCTGGCCTGCCCCACCCTAGCTGGAGTGGGACTCCGTGTCCGTACAGGCCTCCTCAGTCCCCGGTTCGTTAGCCTGCGCTGTGAGGAAGGGAAGAACAGCTCAGGGGCAGGACCAGGCACCCACACCCACCCCGGAGCTTTAAAGGCGCGATTGACCTCCAAGGCCAAGGACCCTGGCCAGGTCCCGTGGGGGCTGAGGCAGCCGAGCCAATTGGGCCGTTCGCGCAGGGCTGCGACCCAGGGAGGAGGGTGAGGGAAAAGGAGGGCGCGCCTCCTCCCCGCGTGTGGGCCGGGAAGGCTCGCTGGTCTCTGGCAGAAAACCCCTTCGGCTGGACATTTTGTTTTGTTTGTGGTTACCCACACTCCTGAGTCTGCTGCGTCTTAGGGTCCGGTGCAGGCCGTTCTCTTTACTTTCTCCCCAATCGTATCCCCCTTCCCTGTATTTGATGTAGCATTGTTTGTGTCAGAATTTTAATTTACACAGATGGTATTGGACTCTAATTTCCTCTTCCACCCCATACTAACTTTCAAAGAGCCACTTTGCTATATGAATCTAGTTCCTTGCTCCCTGCTGTGGCATACTATTCCCTGGTGGGTATCTCCCACTTTTGTTGGTTTTTTAAATCCTCACCTGAGGATACTTTTTCCATTGCTTTGCAGAGAGAGAGAAAAAAAAAACAAATCAATGTGAGAGAGACACATTGATTGGTTGCCTCTCACATGCCCCCTGACTGGGGCTAGGGATCAAGCTTGCCACTGAGGTACATGCCCTTGGGGAGAATGGAACCTGGGACCCTTCCATCTGCGGGTTGACCCACTGAGCCAAAGCGGCTAGGGCTATCTCCCACTTATGATGGGCACGTAGGGGCTGCTAGCACCCTACTACATCACTTGGTGAAAACTTCTCTGGCCATGTGGGATGGCTGGGTCTTAGAGAATACCCCTTACTCTCATGCTTAGTTCACTGCCCAACTAGCAACAGTGCTTGCCTTGATATAGTTATATTCTCCCCACTTTGCAGATTAAGAAACAGAGGCACAGGCCCTGGCTGGATAGCTCACTTGGTTAGAGCGTCATCCCCATACGCCAAGGTTGCAGTTCCATCCCAAGAAACAACCAATGAATGCATAAATAAGTGGAACTACAAATCAGTTAATCTCTCTCTCAAAATCAATAAATGTTTTTTAAAAAAGAAACAGAGGCACAAAGAGGTTAAGCAATTTGAACCTGGTGATTTCAAAATCTGTGTTCTCAACTATTAGGTAATCACAGACTCTTCTGTACAAAACACAGAATAGTACATCAGTAAAAAATATTATCAGGGGTCATAGATCTTGCAAATAGCAGAATTGTTATCCAAAAAGATAACAAGGATCAGCATATTACGCCTCTGCCCCTACCAGAGGGCATTTAGAAGCTCACTGAGGGCCCTAGCCCATTTGGCTCAGTGGTTAGAGCGTCGGCCTGCAGACTGAAGGGTCCTGGGTTCAATTCCAGCCAAGGGCAAGTACCTCAGTTGCAGGCTTAATCCCAGGCCTCCGGGCAACCAATCGATATGTCTCTCTCACATGGATGTTTCTTTCTCTCTCTCTCCTCTCTCTCTCTCTCTCTCTCTCGCCCTCTCTTCCTGAGGGACAAAGAGAAAGAGAAGCAGTGGAGGAGGCATGAGAAGGAGACTGTCACACAAGAGAAACACCACCTCCCCCCACCCAACAACAAAATGAACATTTGATATTCATAGTAGAAGCCATGGCTCTGCCTTCTTGGACCGATGGCATCAGAGCATTGTCACACTTTACCTGTTGTCCTTGAAAATAGGATTGGCTGTTAACTACTCTTCACTCTTCTTTATGGCTCTATTCCAGCTCCTTACTTAGCAGGGTGTTCATGGTTCTCCACCACACTTGGCCTTTCATCTTACCTCTTCTACCCCATGGGTTCATTTTAAGCTGTCCCACCTCTGTGTTGTATTCTAGCTATGCCCCTGACTTGGGTCCTCTCCTTTCGTCTCTGCCTATGTAAATACTTCTGGAATTACCACCCCTCGATGTCCCTTTACTTTCCATGTGTCTGGACTTGTCTCTCTCACAGGTTGTTAGCTCGTTAAGAGAAAGTACTGCTAGCTGGGTCCAGATGTTAACTTAGGCAAATTCTCTTCTTTCTGGGCTTCAGTTTCCCCTTCTATACAATGAGTTGTTAAACCAATTGGTCTCTATACTAACTACATCCAGTGGTTTTTGTTGACTCCTACCATATCACCAAGCCATCCAGACAGAAGTGATCTTAGGTCAGTTGCTGAGTAAATCATCAGCCAGTGGCATGGTGGGTTTGGTTAAGACTAAGGAGTGTACAGTGCAGACCCATCTCCACTGCTGGCACCCAGAAATAGCAATGTTCCCAGAATCGGGGCTCAACTAAGAAGGCAGGGACCATGGCAGAGTCCTCTCTATTTCTCCAACATCTATACAAATTGAATGTTGTCAGATGAATGAATGAAAGCCAGAGACATCCTGCCTGACTCCTCAGAGCTCCCAGCTTGGAGTTCATACCTTGTATGGGGCCCTAGACTTTCCCCAGCATCTGTGTCTTTTTCCTGCTCACTGTACCCACAAACTCTGGCTAATCATTTATGTAAATTATTTCTTCTAATCCTCATAACAACCTTTATATTACTTCTATTTACAGATCAGGGAATTGAAGGCCAAACAGGTAAAGTAAGGTGCCTAAGGCCATGGAGCTGGTGTATGACTGCACTGTAGTTTGAGTGAAGCACAATTAGATTTGACTGCTAGTATTTTGAGAGACGGATATAAAAATGGGAAGAGGAGATAAAGATGAAAGATGGGAGAGAGTTAGCCAGTGAGAAAGGAATGAAAGAACAGAAAAGCTAAACAGAAGAACAGAAAAGCTAAACGGAGAAAGTTTCTGTCAATCCCAGGACATCATGATTGTATTGGTTTTCTATTGCCACAGAACAAATTGCCACAAACTTTGTTGCTTATAATAACACACATTTATTATCCCATTGTTTCTGTAGATCAGAAGTCCAGGCACAACTTAGCTGGGTTCTCTGCCTTGGGGTCTTACCAGGCTGCTGTACAGGAGTTGGCCAGGGTTATGGTCTCATCATAGGCTTGATTGGGGAGAGATCTGCTTCCAAGCTCCTCACCTTGTTGACAGAATTCACCTCCTATGTTTATAGGACTAAAGTCTTGTTTTCTTGCTGACTGTTGGCCAGGAGGCCAATCTCAGCTCTTAGAGGCTGCCTACACTTCCTTGCCCCATGACCCTCTCCATAGGTCCACTAGTTTCTCTAGTGTGCACTAGCAAAACAGAGTCTTATATATATTACAACATAACCACAAAAGTAACGTCTCATCACCCTTGCCATATAATTGAATCTAATCTTGAAAGTGACATTTAGCAACCTTAGCTGTATTCTGTTGGTTAGAAGCAATTCACAAGTCCCGCCCACACTCAGGGGAAGGGGATGTGAGCAGGCCAACCACTCTTGGGTCTGTCTGCCACAATGACCTTAGACCTAGACTGTGTTCCTCAACTCCTCTGATACTCACCACAGTTTCTCTTCCCCAAAGTTGCAACATTTTCTCTTCTGAAGCACCAGAGCTGGAGAGAACCATGGGGACACCTGAATTCCTCTGTGGCACCTCCAGATCTGCTGGGCTCAGTGAGCTCTTTGAAAATTTCTGAGGAGGCTAAGTCAGTCCACTTAGCCTGAGTGTTAGAGTTCTCTGCTCAGGACCACAATTTTCTAACTTCAGGTTGGACACCCTGACCCTTGAGAGCCCTGAAACTTTCTTTGGCCCTTCCCTATTCTCAAATCAACTCACACTGAGAATGCCATCTTAATAAATACTGCTTGTTCCACAGACAAAGCTGAGGACCCTGGGACAAAAAAATGAGGGACCTTTGAATGCTAAATGATTGGAAAACACTCCTCTAGTCCCAATCTGACATTTTAGAGGAGGGGAAATGGCCCCTACCCACAGCTGGTGTCTCTTCCCCACAACTGCCCCAGACTGGGGAGTTGAGTTGAGGCTAAAATGGGGTATAAGGGCCAGATTGGGGGTGTCCTGTGGGTGGTATTAAAGATTGGATTTTATTTTGATGAAAAGGGGAAGAGAGGGAGGGACATGGTCAGATTTGGGTTAGAAAAATGACTGTGACCCAAATGAAGGAATGATAAGGGACAGGTAGCAAGACTGAAGGCAAGAGGGCCAGATAGGTGATTCACATAATAGAGGAAAGAGCCCATAGCAGGTTAGTGGCTGCAGTGAGGGCCAGCATGTGTTAAATACCTTATTTAATTGTACAAATGATTGAATAGAGAGATTCTGGATTAAGCTTTTAGGAACTCTGACGTTAAAAAACTGGATAGTCAAGCCCTGGCTGGTTTTGCTCAGTGGTTAGAATGTCGGCCCTTGGACCAAAGGGTCTCAGGTTCGATTCCCTGTCAAGGGCAAGTACCTTGGTTGCAGGCTCAATCCGATCCAGGTCAGGGCACATGGGGGAGGCAGCCAATTGATGTGTCTCTCTCACATCCATGTTTCTCTCTGTCTCCCCCTCCTCCCTCCACTCCAGCCTCTCTAAATAAAAATCAATGGAGAAAATATCCTCAGGTGAGGATTAAAAAACAAAAACCAAAACCTGGGTAGTCCATTTCCTACAGTACTTTTCCCACCATACCTCAATCTGCAAGTGAAAATTACTTATTCTCGCCTTGTTCAAATACTTCCATCTGTGAACTGCCATCTGTAATCCTGTAAGTATTTTATGTACTTACCTTACTCAAGACCTCATATTTTAATTTACTTGTATTAGGTTATAAGCACCTTTTGGGCAAGGACTGTTACATAACTTATAACTCCCACAGTTTCTTATATATTACAATTGTTCAATAGATATATAGGGTTTCTTTTTCCATCACCAACACTTGGTTTTTATTTTCAGATTTTTTTAGTTTTAGCCGTTATACTGGGTGTGTAGTCATATCTCATTATGCTTTTTAAAAAGCTCTCATTTATTTGATACTAATAAAATTAAACATCTTTTCATGTGCTTATTGGCCATTTGTATATCTTCTTTAGTGGGGCTACCTTCATAAGAGTTGGGCTTTTTTAAAAAATTGAGGTATAAGTGACATATAACATTATATTAGTTTCAAGTGTACACCAAAATGACTCAGTATTTGTTACACTGAGTCATTTACTTATTAAGTAATCACCATAATAAGTCTAGTTAACACCACACAGTTACATACTTTTTTCCCTTGTTCTAAGAACATTTTTTTTTTAATATATCTTTATTGATTTCAGAGAGAGGAAGGAAGAGGGAGAGAGACAGACAGAAACATCAATGATGAGAGGAAGTCACTGATCTGCAGCCTCTTGAACGCCACCCACTGGGGATGGAGCCTGCAACCCGGGCATGTGCCCTGACCGGGCATGGCTCAGTGGTTGAGCATCGACCCAGGAGATCGAGGTTCGATTCCCAGTCAGGGTTGCAGGCTCGATCCTCAGTCAGGGGCGTGCAGGAGGTAGCCAATCAATGACTCTCATCATTGATGTTTCTTTTTTTTTTAAATATATCTTTATTGATTTCAGAGAGAGGAAAGGAGAAGGAGAGAGAGATAGAAACATCAATGAGGAGAGAGTCATTGATCAAAACTGCAACCCGGGCATGTGCCCTGACCGGGAATCGAACCCCGATCGCCTGGATCAATGCTCAGCTGCTGAGCCACGCCCGGCCGGGCACATCATTGATGTTTGTATCTCTCTCCCTCTCCCTTCCTCTCTCTGAAATCAATAAAGACATATTTAAAAAAAAAAAAAGAGTTGTTTCTTTTGAGGCTGAGGAGGGAGCTGATTGAGTCAGAGCACGGAGGGGTTTTCTGGGTGGTGGTTACAAGGGCGTTTGTTTATTGTAACTTATTAAACTCTAAAGGAAGAAGTCTGGCTGTGAAAGAAAGAATTACGTAGAGAGAGAACAACAATGGCAGACGCAGACAGGAACCACTGCAGTGGTCATTCTTGTCCCTCTCCCCATATTCTCCACAGTTCACAAGCCCTTCCACTTCTGTAAGGCAGAAAGGGCAAGGGTTATTCTGTTTTATACTCAGGGAAACTGAAGCCTGGGCATGTGTGACTTTCCCAAGTCACGTTGTTGCTCAAGGGTAGAGGCTTCCCAGTCCGGGCGCAGGAGTGAGCAGGCCAGCTGACTCACCCAAGGTTGCCCTGTCCCCTGCAGGAATCACTGAGATTCTGATGAACAGACCGTATGCCCGCAATGCCCTGGGAAACGTCTTTGTCAGCCAGGTGAGCAAGGGCAGACCCCAGGGTGGGTTGGGGCTGGGCTGGGAAATATCTGATGGGGTCTCCTCTGCAGCTGCTGGAAGCTCTGGCCCAGCTGCGGGACGAGCGGCAAGTGCGTGTCCTGCTCTTCAGAAGTGGAGTGAAGGGTGTGTTCTGTGCAGGTGGGTTTCTTTCCTTCCCTCCCCCCACCCCGGGGCTCAGCAGGGCTCCCACCAGCATGCAGGGGTTGGTGGGGGGGCTTGAGTCATCTCTAACATAGGACTGATTATTCCCATTTTACAGATGTGAACTAAAGACTCAGAGGTAAAATTCCTTGCCTAGGGTTACATAGCTAGAAAGAGGTAGAATAGAATTCAGCTTGAATTTGGCCTCTCTGACCCCCAAATCCTTATTCTTTCGGCTACACTATGCTGTATTCTGACCCTTCACTGAGGAAATGAGGAAATTAAGTCAAAGACGTTCACAAGGTCAGTGGCCAAGATGGGACTCTGTGCCCCGTTGCCCAGTCCCTGTCACCAAAGCTTTCCAATATCCCTGCACCATTTGGTCCTCACAAGGCAAGTACCATGAACTTGTTTCAAAGAAATACCACATCCCAGGCCCACAAGAAGCAAGTCAATGAGAGCTGAGCTAAGAACCAACACTGGGATGGGTGGGGACAGGGTAATGGGGGTCACCGGGGAGGTGGGAAGTGGTTGTGGAGGGGTAGGATGGGAAGAATATGATTTTCAGGAGTTTTCAAGGGTATGGGGCTCAGTCCCTAGATCTGAGCCATTGGCATCTTGGTGCCCAGCTTGGAGTCTCCCCTGGCAGGAGAAGTATGCAGACCAGTCTGCCTGACCCAGCAGCCTTGCCTGAGGTCCTCATCCTACCCTGGCCTCTTCCTTTATCTCCATCTCTGGGATACCTCTATCAAGGTCACTTCATGCCCCTGTTAGCGCCACTCCTCACTATCCCAGATTAGCACAGGGAAGTAGACAGGCTACCAGAGGTCTGGTTCTGACCCCAATTGGCTCTGAAATCCTTGGCTAGTCCCTGTCCCTCCCGGGGCCTCAGTTGCGCCATCTGTCATAGAGGGGCTGGAGCTAATCAAAGATTTCCAAGGGCTCTCCTAGCTTTGACTTCATATAGTCTAGGACTTGAGGAGACTATATTCACCCTCCCGCCTCAGCCTCCTGCCATCTGGCCTTCGATGACTTCACCAGAGTCACTACTCTCACCAATGTCCTTGCCCACCTCCATGCCACTGTGTCCTACCTTTGCTTCTCAGTTCTCGCATCTTACTTGACCCCCTCAGCCTCCTTGGACCCCACTCGCCCCTCTCTCCTTTTTTTAAAAAATTGATTTCAGAGAGAGGGAGGAGGAGAGAGAAATAGAAACATCAATGATGAGTCATTGATCGGTTGCCTCCTGCACCCTCTCCCCACACTGGGGATCAAGCCCGAAACCTGGGTATGTGCCCTGACCAGGAATTGATCCATGATCTCCTGGTTCATAGGTCGACGCTCAACCACTGAGCCATGCTGGCTGGGCAACCCTTCCCTCCTTTTAAAATACAATCAATTATATAGTGATGCATGTCAGTTATTTCACAATAAAACTGGGGGGGAAATCAATAAAATTTTATTATGTTGTATAATTTTAAAATTGTGGTGAATATATGCAGTATACAAAATTTACATTTTAACTATTTTTAGGTGTAAACTTCAGTGGCATTAATCACAAGGTTGTGCAACTATCGCCACTGTTCATTTCCAGAAATTTTTCATCAAACTCAGTGCCCATTAAGCAATCCCTCCCCATCCCCAGCCATGGTAACCTCTGGTCTACCTTCTATCTTTTTTTATATTTATCTTTATTGATTTCAGAGAGAGAAAGGGACAGAGAGAGAGAGAGAAATAGAAACATCAGTGATTAGAGAGTCATTGATTGGCTGCACACTCTCTACTGGGGATTAAGCCCGAAACCCAGGCATATGCTCTGACTGGGAATCAAACTATGATCTCCTGGATCCTAGGTCAGTGCTCAACCGCTGAGCCACACCTGGCCAGGCCACCTTCTATTTCTATGAAATTGCCAAAAGGGACAGAACATGAGTGTCATCAAGCCTCTGGGTTTAGGTGGTAAGTTTCTGTGACAGAGGAACCTGCTGACTTCTAGGTACCTCATACAAGTGGAATCACACATTTGTCCTTTTGTGCATGGCTTATTTTATTTAGCACAATGTCCTCAAGATTCATCCATGTTGCAGCATGAATCAGAATGCCATCACTTTTTATGGTTGAATAATATTCCATTGAGTACACACGCATTTTTTTAATCCATCCCTCTGTTGGTGGACACTGGATTGTTTCCACCTTTTGGCTATTGTGAAAAATGCTGCTATATCCTTAGGAGTGGAATTACTAGATCATAGGCATTTTACATTTAACTTTTTTGAGAAACCACCAAAATGTTTTCCACAGCAGATTCATTTTTTACAATCCCACCAGCAATGCATCAGGGTTCTCCACATCCACACTTATTTTCTGTTGTTTATAACAGCAATCCTAATGGGTATGGAACTCATTGTGGTTTTGGTTTGCATTTCCCTAATGACTACTGATGTTAAAGCATCTTTTCATGTGCTTATTGGCCATCTGTACATCTTCTTTGGAGAAATCTGTGAAAGTCTTTGTCCTATGTGGGGTTTTTGTTGTTGAGTTGTAGGAGGTCTTTATATATCCTAGATATTAATCACTTGTCAGATACGTGATTTGCCAATATTTTCTTCCATTCTGTGGGCCGTCTTTTCACTCCTTCATAGTGTCCTTTGATGCACAAAAGTTGAAGTCCAATTTTTCTTTCTGTTGTGGCACCTCTCCTTTATGACCTCCTCCCCCTTTTCCTCCATGGCTTCCTTGACCAGTGCTTCCTGGTGTTTCTCCTTCCTCTCTGGCTGCTTCTCCTCAAGTCTCCTTTGCTGGATCCTGTAACAGCCAAGACTCAGTAACGGGTTATTTCCCAAGGACTGTCACCAAGCCCTCATTTGCAGGTGCAGACCTGAAGGAGCGGGAGCAGATGAATGATGCAGAGGTGGGGGTCTGTGTCCAGCGGCTCCGAGGCCTGATGAATGAGATTGGTGAGGGTCCTGGAATGGAATGGGGTGGAGGAGGGCATTCAGGGGCCCTGGTGATCCCAGCCACACACACCCACCCACCCACCATCCTCTAAAGAGAGGACAGTTTCTATTGTGAGCTCTGTGGAAAGACAAATGACTCTCCCAGGGAGGGTGGGGACAAGGAATTCTATCAGGAGGATGATGACAAGGGGGTTTAGAGGGCATTTCCTTCACAGGGGGCTCAGCCTTTGTGCCCTGCTGCTTTTGACCCCCTCCTCCCACCCCATCACCTCGGGGTTTCAAGCCTGGCTATTCCAGAGGAACCAAGTTTCACCAAACATGCTTTCAGGCTTTGGCAACTGTTGTTCCTTTTGTCTGGAATAGCCCTTCTTGGCCAACTAAACTGTTTACTCATTTTTAAGAACACCAGTAGCTCCTCCTCCAGGAAAGCTTCCCTGACCAATACTCCAAGCTTCCTTTAATAAAGTACTGATCATCTGGGTCTGTCTTCCCCATGTCTGATTCAATTCTGTGTTCCCAGCACCCAGCACAGGGCTTACCACACAGAACAAGAAGGGAGAGCAGAATGGCCAGCCCCAGAGTGGTGAGCAGGAGAGGGGGCCTGAGCAGGGATCATCCAGCTCTTCTCCCCACTCTGGTTCCTGAGCTGGTCCCACAAATTTCCCGGTTGGAAAACCAACTTCTAAAATAACCTGGCTGAGGCACCAGATGAAGCTTCCGAGTCTTAGATCAGTGAGGTCCTCTGTCCCAACCGCTCGCCCCTCTCCAGCCTTGAGTCCCTGTTCTGGTCCTGCCATAGCCTCTCAACCTGAGCCCTTCTTCATCTCTACAGCAGCCTTCCCTGCACCCACCATTGCAGCTATGGATGGGTATGCCTTGGGTGGAGGCCTGGAACTTGCCCTGGCCTGTGACCTCCGAGTGGCAGGTACTGGGCAGGGGGAGAGGTGGGATAGGGTGGGGAGGAAGGAGTGAGTGAAACAGGGTAAGTTGGGATTCTGTAAAGTCAGCCACTGCTTTTGGCTTTCCAATCAACTGCAGAGCTAAAGGCAAGGTGGAGGACAGATTGGGGAAGCCGGTTCCCCTACTGGCCCAACTCCTGACTGCTGTAGAACTAGTCCCTTCTCAGCACCAGCTTCCCTCATCTCCAGAGGGCATCTACTGATCCCAGAGCAATTGCTGACAGGACAGGGAAAAGAGCACAGAGAGGGAAGGCAGAGGAGGACAATATTAGTTGTTTAACCTTCCAGTTCTGTCCAAGTCAGCTTTACTTAGCATGTTTTAAACAAAGGTGAGCCATGGGGACACTTTATCACCAGCCCAGCTAGACACAAACATGCCTGAACAGGAACATTGCCCTCCAGGTCATTGTTCAGAGCAACTGAGAGCTGAAGAGTGGAGGGAGGGGATGAAAAAATCTGATTACATTTTAACCTTACAGACTTGGTTAGGTGCCGTTCTGGAGACAAAAAGTGTCAGTGCCATCATGGTGCTACATCTTCCCTCAATGCTTTCTCCTGCCACCCCAGAACATTTAAAAATGTGTAACTCCAGCCATACAGGTAGCTTATACCTACACGATGCATGTCAAAGAAAAGGCATCAAAATACCTGGTTAGGTCATAGCTTCAACTCTGCTTCTAACCTTGTCCACGTTTAAGGCAACTAATTTGAAGGGTTTTGGCAATAGGAGAGAGTGAGTGTAAAACCCCATAGGCAGGAGTGATAGTCTGTTCCCTCCTGCCCACACTGCATGGTTTAGATGGTCAGAGGGAATTTAGGAGAGAAGCCTGTGGGGTGGAACACTCACGAAGGGCTTCTCAGAGGAAGCAGAACTCAGAAGGATGTGGACTGAACACAAGGAAATTTCAGGCTGATAAAAAGTTGGGAGGAGTAACTGTGATGGAAGCAGGAGTCATTCACATTCTAGGCCAGACCAGAGCTAAGGGTGCATGATATAGAGAATCCATTAACCCACAAATAGGTATTGGGCACCTTCCAGGAGCCCCTTCCTTGTTCCAAGCACCATTATCTCATTTGATCCTTAGCAGCTCTTTGAAGCAGGCAGAAGAGGGATAATCATCTTTTTTCCACCTATGAGGCTCAGAAAGGGTAAGAGACTTGCCTGGTGATGCACAGCCCCACCCCTGAACCCAGTGGGGATGGTAGAATGAGAGCCTGCGCCTCCTGACCTCTAGGCCAGGGCTCTTCGGAAGGCAGAGTCGAGAGGTCTGGCTCTGGCCAGAGCATGATGGAAGTGGCTGGCTGAATGGAGTGAGAAGATCTTAGAGGTGGGTGTCACTTCTCCCCAAGGACTGGCACTTGAGGAGAGGGTGGGGGCTTCACTCTGTTTATGCAGCTTCCTCGGCTGTCATGGGATTGATCGAGACCACCCGAGGGCTCCTCCCAGGAGCAGGTAACATCTCCCACAGCACCTACCCTCGTCTACCTGCCCAATTCCTTTATCCAGAGTACTTTCCTGCTTTCCTCTTTCCCGTTTCCTAGGCTCTGCCCTTCTAACTCAGAATCTGCTTCTGAGAAGTTGTCTTGGCTGACTCCCAGCCTGGGCCTTCTCTGTGCTCCCACTTCCCATACTGACTTACCACCCCCATTCCATCCTGGCAGGAGGGACTCAGAGGCTGCCTCGATGCCTGGGGGTGGCCCTGGCGAAGGAGCTCATCTTCACAGGCCGACGACTGAGTGGGGCGCAGGCCCAGGCCCTGGGGCTGGTGAATCATGCTGTGGCCCAGAATGAGGAGGGCAATGCTGCCTACCACCGCGCACGAGAACTGGCCCAGGAGATCCTGCCCCAGGTGCGGTGGCAGCCCAGCACAGGAGGGTGGGCCTGTGCCACGGGGGGACACACGTTGAGAGGCCAGGGTATCCCATACTGTCATGCAAGATCCATTTACCATCTTTGGAGTTTTGCATCCATTTAGCCATCCAGTGAACAAAATTAAATCAAATTTTAAGTTAAAATGAAAATTGAATTCTGAGAGACTGGAATCAAATGGGCTTGAAAATCTTCAGAATAAAACTGTCCGAGAGAACTTTCCGAGATGACGGAAATGTTTTATACTTGTGCTGTCCACTAAGGCAGCCTCTAGCCACATAGATTTAAATTTAAAAATTTAGTTTCTGTTACACTTCCCACATTTCAAATGCTAATAGCCACATGTGACTACTACACTGAACAGTACATGACCCCAAAACTGAAAAAGCAAAGTAGGGAACTACAAGCCCATCTTTCTGACCACACTGCATGGTGCAGAAATTACATGTGTTAAGACCTATTAATTTTTTTAAATCCTCAAATAGCCTCTGAGCATAATTTCACAGAAGGTTTAGAGAACCAGGGAATGGGTTTAGGCCCTGCCCAAGTATAATACCACCAGCTGCCAGGCCCAAATCCTTCAGCAGGACGCCATGGATCTGACTGCTGGGGTCTCCAAGGACATGAGAGCCTCTGCTGGCTTCTCATGACCCTGACAGGACCAGGAGGTAGGTCTCAAGTTTCCATAAAGATATGAAAGCAGCTGAAATGGAGCTAACTTATAATAAATATTGACTTAGCCCATATGGAGTATCTCCCAGTCATCAGAAACAATCCGAGGTACTTTAATAGGGTCTCAGTTATTAGAACAATCCAGCTGCATTGATCACCCTCATTGTATTTATGATAGAGCAAAAAAGGTTAAGTGGCTTGCTCATGAAGGTCACAAAAAGTGACTGCAATTAATACTGGAGAGACAATACTGGTATTTCTGTATTTTACATAATACAAAAACTACATACAATATAAAAATTAGTATTTTATTCTAAAGAGTACACAATATGTACAGAATTTCTAGAACTGTGAAACTAATGCATGTCAAATATAAAAATTTACAAACATGTTACAAAACAAAGTCTATAAAAATGTTATCTATACATCATTTTAATATTAACAGATAAAACTATTTGAATTAATCCTACCTCTTTTTATAACTTTGAGGTCTTCCTTGAGGGCAGGGACTGTAACTTTTCAAAACTGACAGTGAGTTTGGTTTAAATGAAAGCACGTTTTTTTTTTTTTTTTTAGTTTCATCACATATAAATGGAGAGTCTGATAGTGTTACAGGGCAATTTTAATGCTGTCAGGTTGTGTGTGTTTTTTAAATATCTTTATTGATTTCAGAGAGAGGAAAGGAGAGGGAGAGAGATATCGAAACATCAATGATGAGTCATTGATCGGCTGCCTCCTGCTCTCCCCCAACTGGAGATTGAGCCCACAGCCCTGGCATGTGCCCTGACTGGGAAGAGAACCTTGATCTCCTGGATCATAGGTCACTGCTCAACCGCTGAGCCACGCCTGGCTGGGCTGTCAGGTTTCTATTACACTTGGTCAGAAAGTATCTGAACTAATACAAAACTGCATGACCCAGGTAGTGGCTGACTGCACTTTCACAGAGGGGGCCTATCTAGCAAGACTTCTGCAGGGTTGTGTCTTTCTGCATAAACTGTATAACTGTGTCTTTGAGCTTGATCTCAAGATGATTCTGATTTCAGATTTTTTAATATACTGAAATAATGGTATTGCACTAATGTAAGTAGTAGTATTTTAGTACATAAAAGTAGCTTTGCATTCCAAAACACCAGCATACCAAAAACTAGTACTACAATCACTAATTCCAATGCCGGAATATCTGATGCAACCTAAAAAGTAAAACTTCAACTTCCAGCCAATTTCTGGATCGGGTGAATGCCAGGGATGGTATGTAGATGGCTACCTTCTAGTGGACAAACCACCAAGACTAGGGAGTCAAATGGTTCAAAATTCGGGCCCAAAACAAGATTTTTAATAAATGCAAGGCCTGTAACTTAACACTCAGATTTTTCCCCAAAATAGTAAATACACATTATGCTTTAAATATGGATTTGGCTACGTTTTCCACTTGAACATACTATGGTCACAGTGTGACTCACTGTTCTCATTTCCAAATAACGTGAAATTATTAAATTTCTAATAATTCTCACATGTCTCTATACTAACATAAATATGTATGCTAACATACCTACAGTGGTAAGCAAAAGAAGGTTTATAGTTGTGAGTACACTAAACAACTTATTCTTGTACTATTTATTATTGTATTATTTGTATTGTCTTATCATGTTATTTCATCCTTACTTATGATTTATCTTTTTAGGTAAAGATGGTTAGTAATTTAACCTACTTTTGCCCACCCCTGTACAGTATGTTAAAACTCTATCTGTATAGGTTTTTTTATATATATATGTATCTGTGTAGTTTTAAATTTTCTTTAATGAGACATCAGTTTATTAGTTACTAAGTAAGAATAATATATACTCATGACAAGAACATCAAAAAGAACACAGAAATAAGGGCATAGGTAAAAATGAAAAGTAGGGTTACCTGGGTGACCCTGTTTACCCGGGGCCAACACAGTTAAAATAAAAGTCCTATATCCTGATGACCCTTCAGTAATGGGCAGACCAGGCCAGCTGTCACCCAAACAGCTCTCAAAGCTCCAATCCCTTTTTCCAGAGATGACCACTATTAACAGTAAGCATACTCTTCCAGAAATTTTCATTGCATATGTAAGAATATAAGTTATACATATATGTGTAAATAACTCTAAATTCCTGTTAAGGATGGATTAGGGACAAGGAACATACCTTTAGAGGCTAATCCAGTTCTAAGAGACATTTTAAAAACATGAAATTAAAATATATATAAAGAATTTAAACTGTATGGAAAGGTATAAAACAAAAGTTCTCCATTCTCCTGACCCTTCTCCCCAAAGTCACATTATATCAACACCTTTTACTACAACAAATGTAGTAATATATATACTAGTATGCACCTTGTTTTTAACCTATTTCTTGGAGTTTCCCATTTCAGTACACAGGGGTAGGCAAAAGTAGGTTTACAGTTGTGAGTATGCAAAAGTTTATTCTTGCATTAGTATTTATTAATTATTGTATTATTTATCATTATTAACCTACTTTTCCCACCACTGTATTTATCGATCTCATTTTTCTCAACAACTGCACTTTTTCATTCATGGTCTGGATGTGCTATTATTTAACTAGTACTCTAATGATGAATATTTCTGTTGCTCACATCTTTTTGCTACTGCAAAATAGCTGGAGTGAATAATTTTGTACATCTCCGTGTACTTGTAGTTGTGTCTCTGTAGGATAGATTCCTACATGGAATTGCAACACCAAAGAACGTGTGCATCTAACACTTGTTACTTCTTGACAAATTGCTTTTCCAAAGCACTGTACCAATTTACTCTATCAATAATGTATGCAAATACCTGCTTGCTAATCTTGGCAATAGTGAGCATTACCAACATTTTTACTATTTACCTAGTCTGAGGTGAAAGGGGCTTGCAGTGGAGGCTTGCATTTGCTGAGATGAGAAGGGTAGAGGAAGGGAGAGGTAGTGGGAAAGGTGATGGAACCAAATCCAAGCTTCACCACTGGTTCACTGGACAAATGCAGCCAAGTGATTCCTCCCTGAGCCTCAATTAAAGATGGCACCATCCTGGAAGGGTAGGTAATACCATTAGACAAGTCTGTGGGCAGGAAAGCACTTCATAAATTGTAGTATTCATAGGAATGAAATGACAATAACCCAATGGTCAGGATTGGGCAGGTCAGGGATTAGCCAGGTTTCCTTTATAATAGAAAAGGAACATCAACAGAGAACCAATAGGTGCTAACACTGACGGAGCATAACCCTGAGAATAGCTAGCACTCTGCTTCCCTGTTCACAACTCTTCCCTCACCATGGAGCTATATACCTTTATTTCAACCCCGTCAGGATTGATCTCCCTCAACCAAGCTCTTTCTTTCCCTTAGGCCCCCATTGCTGTGCGGCTGGGGAAAGTAGCCATTGATCAAGGAATGGAGGTGAGAAGGCTCTCTCTGGTCAGGACTAAAGTCAGTGGGGTGGCTGGGAGGCAGTGCTTTCATGGCACTCTGACAGCACAGCTGGAAAGAACGCAGGAACTGGATCTTGTAACAGTCTGACCTCTTTTTGTGCCCTAGTTTACCCATCCACAAAATGTAGCGTTTGGCCAGGAGATATTCCGGGTTCATTTTATCCCCATCTTTATCCCTTGGAGATTGAGGTTCAGAAAGGGTAAATGGCTCGCCCAGGGTCACAGAGCAAGTAATATGAACCAGGTCAGTGTGGGTTCCAGTCCAAGTTCTTGGGTTTGCACTGGTCATCAGTAATGTGGCCTCAAGGAGAGGGCTCAGGGTGGAGTCTTGAGTGCAGCTAATCATCCCTAGACATCAACTTAATCACACAACACACACTAAACCTAGAGCTGAGCTGGGAACTGGGACAGAGATAAGTCAAATATGGTCACTGCCCCCTAAGTTGGGGAGCAGAGCAAATACAGGCCTAGATCACTAATAAAAGGTTAAGGGTACCAAGCAGATAGATGCCCTGGAGAGGTTAAAGCTGCACTGTCCCATTGGGTAGTGCTGAGAGAATATTTTCTAGAGCTGGGCCTTGGAAAGTATGAGAATTCAAAAAAAAAAGGGGGGGCAAATATGAGCAAAAGCACAGAGGTGTGTAAATAAGCAACTCGACTGAATGGGAGTAAGGGATGAGACAACAAACCATGGAAGTTAGGGGCATGGGCTCTGGTGCTGGGCTGTCTCAGTTCAAAGACCTGCTTTTCCACATACTGCTGTGACCTTATGTAAATTCCTCCAACTTTCTATACTTCAGATTTCCCAACTGCATAGTAGGGATGATAATCCTTGCTGTAAAGATTACACACATGCAGTACTTCTCTTAGAGCAGTGCTTAAGTGGTAGTAATAATAAGCACTAGAGGCTGGAAAGTTGCCAGGGACCAGGTTGTGAAAGCCCAGGACCGTATTCCTAAGGGCAGTGGAAAGCCTGCAAAGTTCACTAATGGGGGTGACAGGAGGCACGGTAAAGCAGCCCATGGGAAGGAGAACACCCTCTGTACAAGCACAGCTCATGCACACCCTCCTCAGCTCTACAGGCTGTGTACAACCCTCCCCATTGTTCTTACAGTCCCCATTTGCCCCAGCACTGTTTTGTCAGTTATGAAGTGTTCCCTCTCCAGGTAGGGAATTTATCATAATCATCTCTCTTCATGACTGCCATACAGTAAGCCTCAGTAATTCTTTGCTGGAGGAAGCCGTGAACTAGTTGAGAATAGTACAGGCAGCAGGGCGGGCAGGCTCCCAGTGCAGATGGAGGTGGACAAGATCAGGCTGACCCAGGTACTTCTTTCTCACAGGTGGACATTGCATCAGGGATGGCCATTGAAGGGATATGCTATGCCCAGGTACGTGGCTGCTGCCCAAAAAGTCCATGCATGCCTGTAAGCAGAGGCTGGGCCAGAGTGGGGGCCCTTGTGCAATACATGACCAATGTAGTAGGTTCCTCCCTCACTCTATACCACCTGCTCCTCACAATTAGCCTGGGGTGATCCCAGAGGAACCACATTGCTTCTCTCTGTGACTGTTTCCTCAGCCACCTGATGGTGTTACTTCCTGTCCCCACTTAGTTCCCAGAGAATCACAGAACACAGAGAGGAGAGTGGCTCCTACTGTCCCTGTACCAGTGGCGACTGTAGAAGACAGGCGAGAGTTGGGATGTTGAGCCCTTGGTTATTATAGTCTGCAGGCTGTGTTTCATGGTGGGATGATAAACCTGGGACTGACCTATTTAACCCTGACTCCTGGGTGAGTCAAAAATTAGTAACCTCCAGGCCAATAAATACCAAAACTACTCCTACACAGGGGGTCCTGGGACTTGCAGGGCCTGGTGTGAATGAGCTACACACCAGGATTCAAGGCCAGTTTCTTACTGCAAAGCCGTGTATCAGACTGCTGCAGGAGACTCAGTTCTTTGGAGGCATGAAGCAGTGTGCCAATAAAAGCTAATGACAGGCCAGATTCTAAAGAGGTGGCCTGCCTTCTTCAGGAGACTAAGGAGCCACTGAGGCCCATACCTTTGTATGGCCCCACACCAGAGTCTGCAGACAATAGACTTGTTCCCTAGCCTTGTCATGAACTGGACAAATGTGAGAAAGTCTTTATTGGCCTCTGGCCTTGCACCCCAACAATCTAATATCCTACTGTTGTTTCAGAACATCCCTACCCGGGACCGGCTAGAGGGCATGGCAGCCTTCAGAGAGAAGCGACCCCCGAGATTTGTAGGCGAGTAACTCCCATTGAACCTCAAGCACGGGAGATGCACACCTTCAAGTGCAGGATCCAGAGGAAAACTTGCAGCATGACTGCCCTCATTATTTCACATCTCCAGACTTGTTTCCTCACAAGGACAATAATGTTCATAAAATGACTGACATGGTGCCTGGCACTAAGGTGCTGACCTTGCCACCTCCTGCTACTTTCATTATTCCCTACCCTGGCTAGATAATCACTGGGGTTTGCTTTAGAGAATACTGGTCTTTCCATACTTGAATGATATACTAAAAATTTAAACAGACCCCTCTGGGCCTTTGCTGGCTCTCAGGCCTGACCTCTGCCTCTCAGTGGTCAGGTGCTCACCAGAGATGGCAGGGCGTAGTAAGAACCCCCCCCCCCCCCCCGGTTTCTAACTGTACAATAGAGATCATAAGGAAACCCTAGTAGATAAGTAGGTACCAGGAATCAGATTGCAGAATCTAGCTCTCTGCCAGTTACTCACTGTGTGCCTTAGCTTCCTCATCTGCAAAGTAAAATTATTTTGAGGATTTAAATAAATAAAATGCTTCATATTCAATAAATCTGAGTTATTAATGTACAGTGTTCTTGTGAGAACCAAATAAAATCATTGTTGTGAAACCTTTTGTAAACTACCAGGTGGCAGGTCAATCTTTGTATTTGCACTAAATAGCCTTCAGAAGCATTGGGAAGGAAGTGATTAAATGAAGGAGAGAATGGAGGGTCAGGAAATGGGCAGGTAACACTAAAGTGGAAACCTGAAGAATAGGCATTTAAGGCAAAGAAGGAGGTTGCGGGGAACAGCATGAGCAAAGGTGAACAAGAGGATGACACACAGAGAGAAAGGGGAGCTGATATGCATATATGCACACTAGTCTCAGAAGCCCTCCTCCTGTACCAAGGCAGGGGAAGAGAAGGCTACATCCTACACCAGGGCCTTGTGGTCATTCTGTAACAGATCTAAGCTCTGCCTGAGCTTCCTGAGCCTAGGCCTGGCCTAGAGTGACCAAGCCATGGGCATGGACACATACCAATAATATTGTTAATTTGCTGCTAAATACAAAAGTGCTCTAAGGCTGTGCTCATTTCCTGGAAGGGAGAATAACACAGAAGAGCCCAGGCCTTAGAATGAGCCCCAACCTAACAAGCTGCTAACTACTCAGAAAAGTAACAACCTTACTGAACTTCCTTTTTCTCATCTGTTAAAAGGAGAGAATAAAACCCCACAGGATTGTTGTGAATGAGACTTGGAGAGGTGCCTAGTGTAGAACTGGACCTCAACGGGCACAATGCCCCACATCCTCACATTCGCAAAAGCTAGTATTTGGTAATACAATGTTCCAACGTACAAGAACCCAGGTCAGGAAACTAAGACAGGCTTTTGAAATCATGCAGAAGAGTGAAAAGACAGGAAATACAGTACAGTTTCAGGACTGTAGGAAGAAGGGTTACAAATTCCCTTTATCCAGTGGGACACTGGTAAGCAATAGTTTGGAATATGGTTTAGAATAAGTCTCATTTGATTCCAAAAGATGGCACATAGCACTCCAGTTAAGAGTGTGGCCAGGGAAGAGAATAAAATTCTAGTCTTTATGCTACTAATAAAAGAGGAATTTATTTTTGTTCTTTGAAAAACTTAAAACACATGAATGATAAACATGGTCTGTTAGTTGTCAATAGTAAGGCAAGAAATGAATCCATACTCTACTCTACAGGTGTTTGCAAGGACACAAAGGGGGTTTGCAAGGACACAAGATTCTGACAGTTTATACTGTGATTGAGGCTGGTTCTCAGAAAAGTTCATATTTTTCTTGTCACCATGGTAGATAAGACCACCTCTTGAAATCTTTGGCAAAGTCTTTTTGTGGCTCTTTATTTTCCTCAGTTTTGGTCACAGTTCTACTCCTATTAAAAATTTGACCCCCAGTCATCAGCGATGACTCAGAACAGAGCCCTCTTGCATTTGAAATTGTGCAGAGGAGAAACATATCCCTTTCGTACCTTCCACCAGGTGGAGTGGATAGTAAATCTCATCTTCCAGCCTAACTGATGAGACAAAGAAATGGGGCAGGACCATCATTTCAAGTCCACAGACCACTCAGTTTTTGAGGACTTAAAACTCCACTCTCATTTGGTGACACAGATTTTACCTGCTGTCTCTCTAGTGCCTGAATGTGACTTGATGCTGAATTTCTCTCTCAGAATCAGCTTCTCCTTTATATCAAGGAGCAGAGCAGACAAAAGTATGTTAATTATAATCTCTAGTGCTGGGGTGGATTCAAATTTATGGTATCTGAAGTTGATAAAATTGGGGGGAACTTTTGTAAGGAAAGAAAATTGGAAATTTTGACTCGTAAGTACGAAATGAGTATTGAGAATGATAAAATAAATCACAATATGTTACAAATTAAAAAAAAAAAATTTGAGGCAGGCTGGGCATGGCTCAGTGGTTGAGCATCAACCTAGGATCCAGGAGATCGGGGTTCAATTCCCAGTCAGGGCACATGCCCAGGTTCCTGGCTCGAAGTGGAGGAGACAGCTGATCAATGACTCTCATCATTGATGTTTCTCTCTCCCTCTCCCTTCCTCTCTCTGAAATCAATAAAAATATATTAAAAAAAGAAAAAAAAAATTATAATCAGGAAGTTTAAAAAAAAAATTTGAGGGATTGAGATTAACAATTCCCATACACTCTTCTATCTACACACTATTTTCAGTCCTAAGTCCCACCACGCCCCTTCAGCATGCCCACATACACAGAACATTATGCCACTCAGTCTAATGTGTAAAGTTGGAGGGGAAAGGGCCACAAGAAGAATATCAAAAATTGCAAAAATTATATTTCTCTTTCCTCCACCGCACAGTGGAATGTACTTTGGTATCTACTTATAGACAAAAGTTACTGACATAGGTGTTTCAACACAAGCTCACAGGTCTTCCCAGAATCCAGGGCTTGATTTTTCAAAATTGTTGAAGGAGTATTCTCAGAACGATTCCAACTTGATTTAGGGTTATGGCCATCATAAAATGCAACCTTCGGTAACTTACAGAACACCATCAATAAAAGATGGCCTCCCTGGCCAGTTTGGCTCAGTCATTAAGCGTTGGCCTGCACACCGAAGGGTTGAGGGTTTGATTCCTGGTCAGGGGCACGTACCTGAGTTGCAGGTTCAATCCCCAGCTCTGGCTGGGGAGCTTGCAGGAGGCAGCCAATCCATGTGTCTCTCTCACATCCGAAGTTTCTCTCTCTCTCTCCCCCTCCTTCCCTTCCACTCTCTAAAAATCAATGGAAAAAATATCCTCAGGTGAGGATTAATAAAATAAATAAATAAATAAAAGTTGGCTAACATACAAACTCCAACAATGGGTTTCAACATTCAGTGGCTGACAGGATGGAAGATGTGCCTGCCCTTGATAAACAAAGAGCACATCTGAGACTCCTTAGGTTAAAAAGAGCATTCAACACAAAGGGAGTCTCTGATAATTCATGAAGTGCATTCTGAAGTCATCCAGAATGGAGGTTGCAATCTGCTGTGCTTGGGGGTCTGCCTCCTTGTGCTCCTGGATGTCACACAAAAGCTGCAATCCTTTTTCTTCAACTAACATTTTGCAGTATTTGCTGGCTGAAAGAAAATTAAGCGAAAAAACTTGATGGATAATTTGCTATTTTAAATATTCCCAAGTCACCACATTCACCTTTTTGAAGAAAGGATACAAAGGTTTAAGCCCTTTGACATATAAAGTAACCTAAAATGAGTCAATTCAAAAGAAATAGGTCAAAACTTAATAATGTTTGGCTTGTGTAGTGACATACATTATTTTAGTATGTTTGCTTCCAGACAACTCCATGTTTCATATATCTCTAATCTTAGCAAAAAGGGATAAGAACAAGAACATCTTTTATTACAAAACTAATACACATTTCAGGTTCAGGCAATACGATGAGCTAGATAAGCTGAAAACACCAGATGCTGGATAAAATATAACCGAAAAATATTTAAATACATAGTTGAATGTACAAAGTAAAGATATGTCCAGAAGCCAGCCACAGAGAACAAAACACCTAACGTGCATAACCTAACCTGCAGCTATTCTGGGGCTGAAAGGGACTGTTTCAGTAACATAGTAATAGTGCAGGCACAATCCCCAGCAGGAGGCATGTAGGTGGCAGCCAATCGATGATTCTCTCTCATCACTAATGTTTCTATCTCTCTTTCCCTCTCCCTTCCTGTCTTTGAAATCAATAAAAACATTAGAAACAAAACAAAAAACCTCCTCAAAGTGTAACAAATATAAAAATATAAAAGGTTACAACCTGCCCAATCAGCACGCCCATAGCAGTCAGAGCCATGCCTTGCAGCCAGCCACACTAGGGGCCACCCCAAACACCAGTGCACTTGCAGAAGTCGTGGCCCGGCACAACAGATGGGTTCATACAGCCCATACAGGGGACACCCCTGGGGGACCTGGCTCTGGGAGTCAGAGGGAATTGCACTGCTGAACTCCACAGGATATCTCCAACATTAGGCCACTTCTTCAAGAATAGTTTTTTTAAAAAAGAATGAAATCTTGCCATTTGTGACAACATGGATGGCCTTAGTATTATGCTAAGTGAAATAAGTTGAACAGAGAAAGACAAATACCATATAGTTTCACTTATATGTGGGATCTAAAAAGCAAAAAACCAAAATAAAACTGAAACAGACTCAGGGGATTAGAGAGTCAAAAGAGTCAAAATTCCAGTTATAAAATAATTAGGTCACAGGAATATAACATACAACATAGGGAATATAGTTAATATTAAAATAAACTTATATGGTGACAGATGACTACTTAACATGGAAACCATTTTGCAAGGTATTTAAATGTTGAATTTCCATACTGTATACCTGAAACTAATACAATACTGTATGTTTAGTATACTTCAATTAAAAATAAAATAAAAATAAATTAAGTGAGGTTACGAGATGTGTAGGACAAAATGAGAGAAATTATAAGATACTTCTGACAGATGTTTCTCAATAAAAGAATGGAAAAATTCTGGGAAGGGTAGTATTTTTTTTTTTAAATGACTGAGAATTTTCAACAATTTTAGAAAGTGTAACCATCACCTGAAATCCAAAGGCAATAAAAGACTGACCTATAAACACAACGAACAAAATCAAGACAATAAACTGGGAAAAAATATTTGAAAGACTTCCCTGAAATAAAAAAGAAAAAGGACAATCAACAATAGACAAAAAATGAACAAAGGATATCAACAGACAAATCAAGGAAAAGGATTGACTTAAATATAAGAAAAGATGGTTAACCTCACTTAAAATAAATGTCAACTGAGACTATCATTTTCACCTTTGATTGGCAAAGATCAAAAAGTTCAATTAAACATTGTTTTTGCAAGAATATAAGGACACTGGCAAGCCCTCATACACTGCTGACAGGATTGCAAATTGGTAATCAACTCTTAAGAGGACAATTTAGCAATGCCTATCAAACTTATAAATATTCATAATATTTGAATTTAACAATTCTAAGTATTCCACAGATTAACTCACGCACTTACTCATTTAACAAATGCTATGTATACTATGCTTACACTATGAGCCAAGCAATTGTTTATTTTATTTTTTATTATTTTTAAAATGTATTTTTATTGATTTCAGAGAAAGGGGGAGAGAGAGAGAGAAAGAAACAGAAACATCAGTGATGAAAGTCGTCATTGACTGGCAGCCTCTTGCACGCCCCCCACTGGGGATTGAGCCTGCAATCTGTGCATGTGCCCTGACTAGGCACTGAACCTCAATCACCTGGATCCTAGGTCAAACGATGCTCAACCCCTGAGCCATGCCCAGCTGGGCACCAAGCAATTTTTTAAATACTTTTACCACACATGCATTTTCCCCTAGTTTTACTATTATGTGTATGTTGTACATCTGTACACATACATACATATGTCGTTATTCATACACACATATATACACATACATACATATATTCATTGAACCACTGTTTGCAATAGAAAAAACTGAAAATAATGTCCATCTAAAGGTGACCAGTTCAATGAATTATTATATCCACATATTGAAGAAAATACTAAGCGGCCTAATTAATAGTGGTGATTCTGAGTCAGATCACTAGGTCACAACCCTGGCTTTGCCAGTTGCTTGCTGTTTACCTTTGCAATTTACTTATTTTCTCGTCTAAAACAGATGAATAATAATAATAAGGCTACCCTCTTCTAACTGTGAGGATTAAATGAGTTACTTATAAAGAGGTTACACAGTCTGCACTGTAAGTACTCAACTAAGTTCTAGTTGTTGTTATAGTTACTGCTGTTGTAACTCAATATAGTAGTCTGTTTCAGGGCCATTCTGACCGAATGATCTGCCTGTATTTATTCCTATAAAAGCACCATTCACAGTATTTTTTTTTAATTTAAAGAGACGCTCTTAAAACAAACCATTTTTCTTGTTCAGTTCTTTCCTTTTTATTAAATCAGATTAACTTTAGATTTTCAGATCCCTCATCTCTTCCTCATACACTTCAATTGTATTAGATCTATAATTTGAAAAAAATTGATGTCTGTACCTTAAGTCTTTCCACCTAGGAATAAAGTATGTCTCATAATTATTTCAGGCTTTTAAGTTTTTTCTCATAGTTTTCTGCATATAGGTCTCATTACTTGTCAAAGGTATCTTGAGATATTGTATGCTTTTGCTGCTAGCTAAACCTTTAATTCTAAAAGTTACCTCTTGGTTTTTTAGTATGAAATTATATTCTATATTCCTTTTATAATAAAAGCCAAAAATTTTACAATTATCCTTAGCAAAATATATATGCTAAAACTTCTCAAAGGGGAATTTAAAACAGCAAAACATTTCATCTGGCTGGGAAACAACTCCTGACCCAACCAGCCCCCAACAAAGCATGAATTACAAAGAGACAGATAGATCTATGTATCACTAGGGGAAGAGTATTCGTGATAAACTGCTGAGTAAAAAGAGCAAGATGTATAACAAAATGCACAGAATGAGCCCATTTTGTTTAAAAACATTATCATATTCATATATAGTACATACTCACTATAGTATGTATACAGAAAAGTATCTAGAAGAACAGCTGTAGTTATCAATTTTTATTTTTATTTGTTAAAGTTTGAGTCAAACTGACAACATATGCCAGGAAGCAAGATCTGAAATGCTCCGGACAGCTATCAAATTATTCACAGTGCTTGCCCGTGGGAGATAGGCACTTTCTATGTTGTTTGACATTCACCCCCAAATATATTATAATTTTGTTGCATTATTAAACTAATAAAAACATTGTTTCATTTTCTTTTTAAAAGGAGTTAAATTCAAGGACACAGGTGAACAGTTTTTCCAAATTCTATATTGAACTTAATCATTATACTAAAAAATATCTGCAAAACTATTGTTTTGAATACATACGGTTTTTACTGCAGACATGATACATAGCCCATAGTGCCCAGAGCTGAACCTCTGGTTGAGAGAAGTTGCCAAGGAGTGGGAAAAATGCCTTGAAAGATCTAAAAAGGTACAAAGAAGATGTTCATTCAGAATTCAGTCTAACATCAGGGATATTAGAAAAATTTTCAACACTTTCCCCAGTCAATTCCTCACTGAGACAGATGTATTACTAAAAATATAATGGGAGCCAGCATTTAAGAAATTGCATTTTTGGCCCTGGTTGGGTAGCTCAGTTGGGTTAGAGCATCATCCCAATAGGCCAAGGTTGTGGGTTTGATCCCTGGTCTGGGCACATACGAGAACCAACCAATAAATGCATAAATAAGTGCAATAAGAATCGATGTTTCTCTCGCTCTCTCTCAAAATTGATAGAAAAACTTTAAAAAAATAAGAAATTGCATTCTGTATTAGGCACTCTATGCATTCAATATCTCATTTCATCTTGCACAGTCAGCCTCATTTTAGAGATGAGGAAAAGTGAGTCTAAGAAGTTTTCTAAAAGTGATTTCCCAATATCACAAAGAAATAGGGTTTGAATACAAACCTATTTAACTCTAGTATTTGATCACTGTGCCATAGCCTCTACACAGTGAGTTGACTGAGGACAAGCTTTAAAAAAAGCACTACACCACCGTGAAATTACCTGTAGGTCACCAATGCTGTCATCTTACAACTTGAACTTGGCCAATTCTGGATGGTTGCATACTACACAAAAAGAGAAACAAGGATTCTAGTATTCCGTCATTTTTAAAAGGTCATAATAGGCTGTTTCACTTATAATTACATATATGTAAAACAACCTAAATTTTCAAAATACAGGCATGATTACCCAAGTTTAAGTACACTTTCTTGCCAAAATATCAATTAGGTAAACCATTACATATGTAGAATATGAAGAGTCATGTGGAAAACAATGCAATAAAAAGGGGCTTCTGTTTAAAGATGGAGAACTGAGCATGCATCCACTCCTTTCCTAAATGCCGTGTACAGAATACTAATGCCTTAAAATAAAAGGCAAACACACAAAGAACAAAGCAGAAGGAAAAGGATAACTGATTCAATAGACACCCCCCAAGAGACTTAAAAATTTGGCACACCAGGAACTTCAGAGGTGGGGTTAAAAACTAAGGACTGGTTGAAAGTACCAAAAAAATCAAGACTCCTAGACCTCCTCTCCCATGCTCCTGTACTGGGCAATCCATGAACAATTCAGGGTGGGAGTACCATGCTAAAAACAGGAGGCTGAAGTGACAATCTAAATATAAAATGCTGAGGCCCCAGTGACTGAGCAGCCGCCAAGGACTCAGCAACCTCCCACTTGAGCCCTCCTCACTTCCCGATGCTTGGTTCCCCCCCCCCCCCCGCCCGCCTTCTCCCACCGCAGCCTTCTGCAGGCCATTTCCACCGAGGAAAAGGAATCGTACCCTATGCCTGCTATCCAGAACCTCCACTCTTTCGACCCCTTTGCTGATGCAAGTAAGGGTGATGATCTGCTTCCTGCTGGCACTGAGGGTTATATCCCTGTAAGAATTCAACAGAGAAATGGCAGGAAGACCCTTATACTGTCCAAGGGATCGCTGATGATTATGACAAAAAGAAACTAGTGAAGGCTTTTAAGAAGAAATTTGCCTGCAGTGGTACTATAATTGAGCATCTAGAATATGGAGAAGTAATTCAGCTGCAGGGTGACCAGTTCAAGAACATATGCCAGTTCTTTGTAGAGACTAGACTGACTAAGGACGATCAGCTGAAGATTCATGGGTTTTAAGTGCTTTTGGCTCACTGAAGCATAAGTGAGGATTTCCTTGCAATGAGTAGAATTTCCCTTCTGTCCCTGGTCACAAGTTTAAAAACCTCACAGCTTGTATAGTGTAACCATTTGGGGTCTGCTTTTAATTTGGACCAGTGTAACTCCTTCATGCAATAAACTGAAAAGAGCCGTGCTGTCTAGTCTTGAAGTCCCTCATTTAAAGAGGTCAATCAGTAGGCGCCTAGCAGTGTCCAGCCTGAAACAAAGCAATTAACATGATGTTTCAGCCAAGCCCAGAGCCCCAAGATCACAGACAGCTCCTCACAAGAGTTCCCTGTCCTCAGAGAATGTCACCACCTGAGCAGCCTTCAGTGAAGCTGAGAGGAGAGGGGTAAGGCAGCCAAAGCATCTGTACCACTAGAGTGAGCCTTCGGTAGTCAAAGATCTCCAGCCTGAGCAGGTGGGTGGAACTTAGAGCAGCCACCTTCCCTCTAGTGAGGTGATAAGGATATCTGGCTTACCGCTAAGGTCTTTGTGACCATACATACTCCAGCTAATTGATGTCCAAACACCAGAATTTGAGGCCAACTTTCCATCAGAATTAAAACTTTTGACAAGGGAACAAATTTCAAACTGATGTGTCAGTTGTGTAGCTAGCTATAGAGCTTGCAACTTACGAGCAACAGCTGCCCAATGCCATGTGAAGTAACAAACTGATTTTGAGGAGTTTTTCCCCCCTTCAGTTTTAATGTTATGTAATGTATTTAAACCCTTATTTAAATAGAATTTGTTTTCAGTAAATAAATAAATTAATTAATTAATTAATTAATTAATTAAATAAATAAAAGCAAGCTGAGACTCTGCTGCCATCAACTCTCTTCCTCTAATGGGCTTTCAGACTGCTGGCAGTCAAGCTTATAGTTTTCAATCAGAAGATTCGTCTTCAGATAAATCCCAATCAGTTCAAGGCAAAAGATCTAATGACACTGACACTGAGGCACCACTAATCCAGATCACTCTATAAAGCCCATAGTTGACAAGTTCCATCTATTGGCACACAGCTTCCAAACAGCCCCACTCTTAGATATGAATGGACAGCTGAGGATCACCATACACTAAGAAAATCTGTAACATCAAGAAACAAAAATAGGAAAAGCAGACCTTGGAGGAAGAAAAGAAAAATCTTAAAACCCCAAACTATCAATGCCTTTGAAGAGATAATAGGGGTTCTTGGAAATTAAAAATATAACAGCAGAAATGCAAAATCCAATAGAAGCTGAAAAAGATTTTTAAAGAAAAAGATGAATAGGAAAATAGATGAGTCTAGTGGGGCCAACATCCCCAAAAAAAGGAGTGGGAGAGAGGGATGGTAGAAAAGAAGGGAGGAAGAAATTTCCTAGAACTGAAGGAAATGAGCTTCCAGAGCCCTAACTAGACAAACATAACAGTTGAACATATACCCACACTAAGAGGGCATCATTATGTTTTCCAAACACTGAGAACAAAAATCTTAAAGCTCCCAAAGGAAAATGCAAGGGACTTCTCAATGGTGATACCAAGAAGTAAAAGACAACAGATCAATCACTTAAAAGTTCTGAAGGGAAAATATTTCAAAACTAAAATTCTATACTCAGCCATTTATTTGATCAACTAAAGGTGAAGACCTTTTCAAACAAGTAAGGTCTCAAATTTTCTATTTCATGCATCTCTTCTTAGGAATCTACTAGAGGGTAGCTTCTACACCAAAAACAAGGCACACAATAAAGGTAACAGGAAATCCAATACTAGAGAGGCAAAAAGAATCCCCAGGATGATAGTAAAGGAATATCCTGGGATGAGAGTGAGAAAAAGAATCTTCATTTTTCAGAGTGGGAAAATGAATTGATAGATAATGCCTACAACCACAAAGTCAAGAAAGAGCAACATATCATTTAGCGATATGGAGGTAAATACCACAAGAAATAGCTTTAAAAAGAGCTGAATGTGGGAAAGAGAATTGGAATAAGATAAACGCAATGCTTGCATGTATAACTTTTTTATAAAAGAAAAATATCAGAAGAAATGCAACAAAATGTTAATAGAGATTAGCTTTGGAGGGTAGGGTACAGGTGAAGTACACTATTTTCATTATACTTTTCTGTTTCCTACTTTCTACAATGAATACATGCTTCTAAAACTCTTGTATCTAGAAAAGCAAGTTTTCAGTAAGAGGAGATTATGCAGGGTTTTGTAGAGGAATGGCTCTTGTACCAGATCCTGGAGAAGAGCACTCCTCTGAAGGTCACAGGACATCCAGGGCTGTTTGTCAGATGTCAGGTGGGCTATGATGCCAGCAGCAAAATAGCTGACTTCCATTGCTTTGCTATGGAGCAAGATGCTGATCTGCTTCACCACATCTTTGGTCACCAGCTTGGAAGAGAGTTCTCTGACTTCAGCTACATTGTTCTACAGGTCAAATGGAGTAGAGAATATCAGGAACAGGAAAGGAGGAGAGAATCAGTAACTGGCTCCTCTCCCTCTTCTAGTGTTCAGCTCAAATACATTGAGAACACTTAAGTCCCATCCTGCTCCCTCTCAATTAAGCCTAATACCCACAATCCCACCCCCTGATGATGATCAGCAATAATAACTGAGTTAGCACTTACTATGTGCCAGGCACTGTACTAGATAGACAATAATGTCCTTTTATCTACCTTATCTCATTTAATCTTTTCAAAATAGTCATACAAAGAAAACTGACATTCAGGAAGACTAACTTGTCAGGTTAACACTAATACCTGGTTGAACTAGAATATACACCCAGGCCTGACTCAAATATTAAACATTCCTGGGGGCCTACTATATGTCATATTAGCTTGAAGTATAACAGTAACAATTAAAGGCAGGTTATATTTTCTTTATTTTGTATATTATGTTCATTTTCTATGCTCTGTAACATACTGCCACAAAGACAGTGGCTTAAAGCAACACACATTTTTCTCTCACAGTTTCTGTGGGTCAAGAGCCCAGGCATGGCTTAGCTGGGTCCTCTTCTTTGAGGCCTCACAAAGCTACATTCAAAGTGCCAGTTAAGCTGCATTCTCATCTAGCCCTAAGCCCTAGCTGAGCCACCAGATGACTGCAGCAGCATTAGTAACTCCACGTGAGACCAGCACGATACAGCTGAACTGAGTTCAAACTGTTGACCCACAGATTCATAAGTCAATAAAATGGCTGTGGTTTTAATGAGCTATAGTCTGTTCACAGCAATAGATGACTGCTATATAATGGTATTTACTTTATAGGAATAAGGTGAAGATTAAACGACTTAATGCATGTCAATGCTTACAAAGTGCCTAGCATATAGTAGGTACTACATAAGTGTTAGTTTTCTGATTTTTTAAGTAATTAGAATTAACTCAAAACAAAACCTTACCAAAAGACCAAGTACTTTGCTTTGTATTGCTGACCCTGAAAAAGTCTGTCAAAAGAATATATAGGTTACTTTATCATGAAGAAAAGAACTTTACATATAAACTCAATCTTGAATTCCCACCTCCAAGACTTGGATAAAGACTGCCAATCCTTGATTTTCCATAAAGTGCTTGCACGCAGCTGGAGACTCATCTGTAAGATTCCAAAGTGCTTTCAAAGTAAACAAGAGGGTGACATCATCTAAATTCTCAGCAGTCTTTTGTTTCACTATTGCTAGAAGTTCCTACAAACAAAGAGATAGGGAGTTAGATGCCCTAATGACTAGAAGGAAAATCAATTCCATTAGAAGGAAAGTAACAGTTAAGACAAGCTGTAGCATCAAACCTGGGTTCTAATGAGTTTTACTACTTAAAAGCTTTGTGATCCATTTCTCTTTATAAAATGAATTACACCTATCTCCCAGGGTTTTTATGAGGATTAAGTAAAAAAAAATTAAGTTTAATGAGAACTTTAATCTAGTTCTTGGTGCTTGTTAATAAACCTATAGTCAAGTACATTTCAGCTTTCCATTATTCATTTACTGAGAATGTCTAGTCATTATCTTCTGGAAGTCAGGCACTTATTCAGGTAAGAGAGATCAAAAAACAGTTGGTTTTTCTCAACTAAATAAAATGAATTTAAGTTTTGGTAAATGCTCTGAAGGAAATACATAAAAGAATTTACTTAGAAAACATGGGGGCCCAGCCGGGCGTGGCTCAGTGGTTGAGCATTGACCTAGGATTCAGGAGATCACGGTTCAATTCCCAGTCAGGGCACATGCCCGGGTTGCAGATTCAATCCCAAGTCGGGGGCATGCAGGAGGTAGCCAGTCAATGACTCTCTCATCGCTGATGTTTCTATCTCTCTCTCCCTCTCCCTTCCTCTCTCTGCAATCAATATTTTTTAAAAAGAAAAACGAAAGAAAACATGAGAGAGGGGAGCCTCCATACAAAGGTAATACGTGAACTGAAACAGAAGAAAATGAAGATGTCAGCCAGGCAAGGAATGGAGATATAGAGAGAGAAGATGGGAGAAAGAATATGCCAGGCAAAGAAAAAGGTTGCTGAACAGATCAGTATAGCTAGAGGATAACACTAATATTATAACCATTATGTCCTAATAGTTTGAAAGAAACCACTGGCTCTCTTTAACAAATATTCCAACATATCATTTCAGGTCTGAATATTTCTGGACATAGGTAAGCTGGTATTTATGCTTTCTTTCAAGCATATCAGACTGTCATGTGAGAGGAAAAGGACAGCCATTTTCAAGAAACCAGTTAATGAAAAGATACATAAAATATAACAGCACTAAACAAATCAGAATGTCGCTTTTCAGAAGGAATGAAACAATCTCAAATATTTTACCCAACTAGTACAGAATGTATCAAGAAAATTCACTGCAAAAATAAAGCTGAGAGCGCCAAGATAATATAAGCATGGCACACAACACTGGTAGCAATCATCTAGACAGCCAATAGGGTGAAGGGCAGCAAGACAAGTGAGGGAGCAGGGTACATGAGGCTGTCCCTGAAAGTAACAACTGTGCCCAAGCCCATGGTTAGATGCTTTATGGGTTTTATTTTGATACTCAAAATAACTGAAACACAGTATTACTCCTATGACAAATGCCTGATTTTCAGATGAAGCCAGTTTTCAGATGAAGAATCTGAGGCACAAAGGAGATAAGTAAATTATCTAAGGTCTTATGGCTAGTGGCTGAAAACATGGTTTGTTCTCATCTAAAGCCTGAACTACCTAAAACTATTTCTCAGAGAACTACAGTGCTATTCTTCCCTCTGTGTCACTTTCAGTACTTGCTATCAATATCAGTATCTTGATCTCTCCATCTCTACCACTATTCCTGTTATCATTCCCAGCAATTTCAATGGTCCTCCATCACATCATCTGATTTTATAAACTATGTTCATAAATTACTTTCATTGAAAAAAAAAGTTGTAAAAGTGACATACAACCTACCTTAACTGCCATGAAGAGCTCGTCTTTAAGTTGTGCAGTTTGCTCAGGTGAGAGCTATAAGCAAACAAAAAGCCAAAAGTGAAATATTAGATCTCCATCAAAGCTCCATCAAGACTAAGGGCAAAGAGATCTTGCCTTTAGCAATCACTTACCTGCAAAGCTAGAATAGAGGTGATGCTCACTGCCATTGTTTGCATCTTGGGGTTTTCATGCTTACAGACCCATCTTATAACAAATTTGGCAGCATCAAACCTGAAAAGCAGTATTTTTCTCACAATAAGTTTATAAAACTGTTTATGAGGAAAAAAGAAATCACTTAGCCTACCCCAACAAATCCTGTAACAAAAATAGTCTCAAATTCTAAAGCCTGAGCTATGAAAACCAAGAGCATTGGCAAAAAGATCAGAAGAAGAAAAGGAGAGCATGCAAATAAGAATGTGAGCAAAATGCACAGGACTCAAAGAAAGATAGGCAAATTTAAGATTTATTTTTTAGCAGTTTCTACTATGATGAGTCTGAAAAAGAAAAGTTCCACGAGAGGTAGTAACTTGTAATCTGAACTGTAGACAGTGCTAAAATGCCACAGCAAACAAATCAATTAGCTAGAGAGAATTCAGGCCCTCTTAGAGGGGCATTTGTTACTCAGCTCTGATCATTGCCATGAAGCCTGAACTGAGAAAGATGTTCCAAGTTTTCAAGAGAACGAAAAAACACAGATTTTTTTAAATGAAGAGGACCACCTTCCCTATCGTATCTTTTAAAAAATCAACTCTCATTTTAAACACACATTTCAGTTAGATTTGAGAATGGCATAGCCCACACCAGCACCCATAAATCACAGGCCTTTTACATGTGAACTGTGCTTAATTTTCCTGCTGTTGGCAGCAACTATTATAAATGTTTTTGAACTCATGAATCTGGGAGATTACAAAGCCCTCAAGAGGAATCCCTCTGGGATCTAGGATGAGGACTGTTTAAAAATTATTATCGCCCAGCCGGGAGTGGCTCAGCAGTTGAGTGTTGACCTGGGATCCAGGCGATCGGGGTTTGATTCCTGGTCAGGGCACATGCCCGGGTTGCGGGCTCAATCAATGACTCTCTCATCATTGATGTTTCTCTCTCTCTCCCCCTCTCCTTTCCTGTCTCTGAAATCAATAAAGGTATATTTTTTTAAAAAATTATTATCAATAAGATAATAACAAACATAATGACTAATATTTAGAGCAGCCTATACTTCTTAAGCTAGGCACTGTTGTAAGTACTTTACAAACATTACTATATCTAATCCTCAGAAGGGTCACTATTTTACAAATGAGAAACTTTATGCATAGATAATGAAAGGGCTAGAACTAGAATCCAAGTATGTTTGACTCTCTGGAGCTCCTGCTTCTATTACTCTTAAGCCCTGAACTGGAAACACATTTTGGAAACATTTGCAGGCAGGGTACTTCCAATCACCTCTGTGGAAGAGGCTCAACAAAGCATTCTCCCCAAACACCTAATCCCAGCCTTAATCAGACCCTTGCTAAGCTAATAACCCAAAAGCCAACAATGCTCACAGTAACACTGATCAATACCCCAAAATCAAATGACCAAGTTTTATACTTGCCTGTCAAATGGAACATCCACAAGAATCCTGGAATTGGTTAAGGAGAGAAGACAATTCTTCTGTAACTTTAAGGGAATAAAGAAAACTAATTCTGAGTAAATCTGTACTCAATTCTAAGTAAAGGTTCTAAGCATTTGGAAGGTGCTACCAATGAGCCTTTCTGTGTACCTGACCCTCTCCAAGTTCTTCATTTAATCTTACCAATAAACTATCACATGCAGCTTTGCCTAAAGAACAATCCCCCCCACATACACGTTTTTTGGCAAAGAAGGGGGTCTATGTGGAGAGTGGCCTCATGTATGTCAGTCCCAATCAATAACTTGAAGCCTAACCCATCTATTAACCCACCAATAACTTGAAGCCTAACCCAAGTGTCCTTACCATATCTTATAACTATGCTAGAGCTTCTACTTTCTACCTAAGAATAGTAGGGGTTGAACTGGGCCTTTACAGATAGGAAAGAGAAAAGCCATGAGTAGGCCAGTATGACAAAATTATAATGTATGAGGCAGAGGCATAACCTGAAATGCCAACAGGAACTAGGAAGTAATATAAACAAGTGAAGAGGGTTGAGTGTGAAATAATAGGGGAGTAGTAGGAATTATGGTAAACTGGAGAATTCATGCTTTCTTATAAGGGCAATTGTTACTCAGCTCCAACTGATGATTGCCATGCAGAAATTAAGACTGAATTGAGAAGGATCTTCCAACTTTTTGAGAGAAAGTAGAAATAAATTTTTTTAATGAGGAAAAGCCACCTTCCTTATTGTATCACTAAATATCAATTTCCATTTTAAGTACATACGTCATTAATTTGACAAATTTATATAGCCATGCAACCACTACCTCCCCACACCACCACCAAAATCAAGGGGGAAAAACTATACCACCACAAAGAGTTCCACTTTGCCCCTTCTAATCAATCCTGGCCCTGCAAACCCCAGCCCTGGAAAATTACACTGTTATCACACATTAGTCTGTTCTAAGTTTTTACATAAATGGAATCTTATAGTATCTACTCTTTTGTGTCTGGCTTATTTTGCTCAGCATACAATGTTTTTGAGATTCATCCATATACTTCAATCAGTACTTTATTTCTTTGTACTGCCAAACGGTATTTCCTTGTATGAATATATCACAATTTGTTTATTCACCTGCTGTTGAACACTTGGAAAATTTTCAGTTTGGGGGGAATCATGAATAAAGATACTATGAACAGTTGTGTACAAGTGCTTACATGGATATACGCTTTCATTCTCTAAGAGTAGAATGACTAGGTAGTATGGAAGGGGTATGTATAACTTTTAAAGACCGTTGAACTGATAGTTGTATCATTTTACATTCTTAACATCAATATACGACAATTTCAGATGCTCCCTAACCTTGCCAACACTTCAGATTGTCAGTCTTCTAATTTCAACCAATCTAGGGGTTGTGCAATAATAACTCATTGTGGCTTTAATCTGTATTCCCTGATGACTGAAGATACTAAGCATCTTTTCATGTGCTCATTTGTCATCTGCTTATCTTCTTTGGTGAAATGTCTTTTTAAATCTTTTGCCTTTTCTAAAAATTGGTCTTATGTTACTGAATGAAGAGTTCTTTATATTCTGGATAAAAGATCTTGTCATATATATAGGGTGGGACAAAAGTAGGTTTACAGTTGTGAGTACATGAAACAGTTTATTCTTGTATTATTAATTATTGTATTATTTTCCATATGAACAACTAAACCTACTTTTGTTCCACCCTGTATAATAAACATTTTCCCTAGTCCATGGCTTTACCGTTTCATTTTTCAGTGTTTTTTAGTGTGTGTGTTTAATATGTTGAAATCTAATTTATTTTACTTTTATGATGTGTGCTTTTTGTATCCTAAGAAAACTTGGCCTATCCAAGGCCACAAATACTTTCTATGTTTTCTTTTAGAAGTTTTATGATTTTAACTCTTATATTTAGATCTATGACTCAATTCAATTTAATTTTCACAAATAATGTTAAGCCTACAAGGATGTACCAAAAGTGTTAATAGATATTTCCAGGTAACTGGTTTCTGAGAAACCTTTAAAATTTAAACCATATTGCTTATCCATATTTCCTACTTTTTCTATAATAAAAATTAATTCCTTATCTATTCTCTTGCTCTCTCTCTCTCTCCCTCTCTCAGGATGAAAAGTCAGAACTAAATAATATATATTTTTCATATATTTGTCCTGAAGTAAGAAGCAGAGTCAAGTATTCAACTTAAATTACCTGCTGGCAATGCGGGAAATTCTTCAGAGCCTTGAAAAGTAGACAGGTGACCTCTGACAACAGACGAACAGGCATTCCCCTGGCCAGGCCCTGGCGTGTTAAGTTGAGGGCACAAGCACTGGCTGTGAACTGCACTGGCAAATCCAATGGATGGTTTCTCATTCCTACAGCCACAAGCTAAAGATGAACTTGTTTTTAGTAGCTTATGACATTAGCATTCTTTATACTGTCTTGTGTTAGTCGGAAAAATATTTGCTCATTGGAAGAGAAACATTTTTCCTATCCTCAGCATTTATTTTTAGAACACCAGCAATACCTTCTAGTCCAAATGCAGCCATTTACTAGCTGTATGACTTTAAGCAAGTCACTTCCCCTTCTCTGGACCACCATTTCCTCATCTGCGATTTCATAATCATTTATTTAGCCTCACTCCATTTTAGGCATTGTGACAAGCACTACAGGGGACATAAACATGAGTCACTTATTCCCTATTCCTTAGCATAAAACCCTGTGAGAGAAATAAGGTATGTAAACAAATAACATTGTGAAAAATGTCAAAACATGAAATAAACAAAAAAGCACCATAAAAGTGGTATAAATAAAGTGCTATCTAAGGTAGTTATAAAGAAAGCAATTTTTTCCGGTATGGAATCAAAGGGCTTAATTCCAAGAGCACATTTAGGCAAGGGTCTCAGACAGGATATGGACAGAAGCAAATGGAAGTAGCGGTGGGACGAAGAGGAGATTCCTGGCGAAGGTAAATGTGAAAAGGTGGACAAAGGGATGGAATCCACCACAGAGGAGGAAGAAATGTTAATTTGAAAAGCGGTAAAACATAACATTTAAACAGCTAACTAGCCTGGCTGGTGTGGCAGAGCGGTAGAGGAGCAACCTATGATCCAAGAGACCACAATTCATTCAATTCCCAGTGACAGTACATGCCTGGGTTTCGGGCTCAATCCCGAATTAGGAATAATCATCCCAATCAGCAATTGCTCTGCTGATACTTGAACCATGATTTTAAGAGACCAGAGCCCCTCACTTTGACAGCTGCATGAACTCATGGAGCCTATAGACAGACCTGGGATACACTTACTTTTACTATGGAAAATGACCTTTTCTATACTGTCGAACTGCTCTAAGGATTTCACTGGGTTTTCAGCAGTAGCAATTTAAATATGTAGAAACCAAAAGAAACAGGATTTTCAAAAATCACAGATTCTTAGATAGGAAAAGTTCTTTTAAAACATCTAATTCAACCTCATTACAGATGGGAAACAAAGATCGAGTTTTTTCTCTTTATAGTATTGTTTTTAAGTTATGAATGAAATCTAATCTCACATGGTACAAAAATAGTCATATTTTTAAGGAACTGCAAAGAATTACAAATAATGAAGACAAGGTAATTTTAAGACTCTTTATTTTCATATTTCACTTAATTTTAAATAATTGCAGTTTTCTTTCCCAAACCACTAAATACTTCCAATTACATTTAAAATAAATTCAACCTTCCATAAACCAAAGCAAGGTCTGGCCCTATCAACTCTGGTAATTTACTTCATTCACAAAATACTTTAAATAAGAGATTTGGCCACCTTCGATTATTGTTATTTTGTTCTGTTCTTAGTGGGGATACTGTTCTTGTTTCCTTTCAGAAAACCAAGTGTTAGATTTTAAAGAGTAAATGAATAAATAAATAAAACCAAAATGAATTCATGTTTATAGATAAAATAAGTCCTGTTTTAGGTGAAATAGTGCAATGGTACTATATGCCTTTCTCAAACTAAATTAAAAAAACTGGATAATTCAAATTGATTGAGATACTCAAAATGAGAGATGATCTGGCAATTAAACCTAAACAATGATTTCCTTTCTCTATAAGGGCATTTTGATTCACTATAGAATGAGGCACATAAGTTACTGTATTCAATGTGTCCAGTGAACAACTTTAATCAAATCAAGTTAAGAAGTAATAATAAAAACTACCTGCCCTGGCCAGTGTGACTTAGTTGCTTTGAGAGTAATCCCATACACACTAAAAGGTGGTGGGTTTGATCCCCAGTCGGGGTGTGTACAGGAGGCAATGAATCGATGTTTCTCACATCTATGTTTCTCTCTCTCTCCCTTTGTCTCCAAAAAGTCAATAATAGCTCAGCCAGTGTGGCTCAGCTAGTTGAGCATCATCCCATGCAGCTGGAGGTCGCAGGTTCGATTCCATCAGGACACATGCTGTGGGCTGTGGGCTCAATCCCCAGTAGGGGGTGTGTAGGAGGCAGTCAATCAATATTTCTCTCTCTCCCTTTCCCTTCCTCTCTCTGAAATCAATAAACTTTTTTTAAAAGTCAATAATAAATAAATGGCTCTACTTTTTAAAAAAAATCAAAAAAGTACCTTTCTAAGGTGTACTTACCTTTAAAAGAGCAGGCATGGTTACCTGCATTGAAAATGTCTCTGTAAAGAGTCTGTAGAGAGCTTCTTTCATAAAACATGACCTGTTCCTGTACTGGCTCAATGCTTCTGAAATCTGAATCATATTGGCTCCTCCAGCAACCTGAAAAACAAAGATGTTACCAATAGGTTTCACTGTTCACCTTCAACCACAGGCTTTTAGGGGCCTCTAGTGTTTGAAACAATTAAGTGTTCAATTAAATTTTCCAGGTGCTGCTTTACAAAGCTGCTCTCATTCAATCATAATTCTAATAGGTAAATGCTCTCCTCAACCTCATCTTGACAGATGGGTCCAGAGAGGCACGAAGTATAGTGCTAAATGTAACCAATTAAATGGTGAAGCCAGATTCAAATACCACCTCCCTACAACTATATTACACTTAAGACCTCAACTGAATAATGGGTAGCATGTAAATTTTTAAACTAGCAACCATGAATGCGTATGTCTTATAAGTACTCAATAGGATAAATTAGACAATAAAATAACTAAAGTGAAAAAGTTGACCTTTTTTCAATAGTAGTATTATTTTTACTTGTTTATTATTTAATATTAATTCTTCCTTGCTACCACTGAAGTAATAATTTCAAAAAGTCTATAGTATTCTCCTGATCCAAACCATAAAATCAACAAGTAATGTAAATAAAACTAGATATAACCCAGTTCTCAGCATCCTTGGGTAGTGAAGAATAAGACAATAAAGGGGAAATTTCAGGATCTTGAAAAATGAAGAACCCAGTCAGTGTGGCTCAGTGGTTGAGTGTCAACTCATGAACCAGGAGGTCACCATTCGATTACCAGTCAGGGCATGTGCCAGGGTTGCTGGCTCGATCCCCAGCAGGGAGCGTGCAGGAGGCAGCTGACCGATGATTCTCTCATCATTGAGGTTTCTCTCTCTCCCTCTCCCTTCTGTTCTCTGAAATCAATAAAAACATTTTTAAAAAAAAAAACAAACAAAATCAACCCCTTCTCCATTCACTGTGACCAGTAACATCAGCATCCACTGAAAAAATCTCAAATCACTACATTGACAGGAGTATTTTTAAAAAATATATTTTTGATTGATTTTTAGAGAGAAAAAGGGAGGAGAGAAAAACATTGCTCCCGTTGCCTTATGTATGTACTCTGACCAAGTGTTGAAAAGTAATATGACTAATGAGGGGTACTGTGGTTTCAGGATGTGATACTCTTTAGAAGACATATTTCTTATGTGGTGTTCCAGCTAGAGATGAAGAACCTGATGTAGTTATGAAGAAGCATCAAAACCCAAATGAGGAACGTTTTTCAAAAATGCCAACAATTAACCCTGGCCAGGCAGCTTAGTTGGTTACAGCATCATCCTGATACACCAAGGTTGGGGGTTCAATCCCTGGCCAGGGCACATACAAGAAACCACCAGTGAAAGCATACGTAAGTGGAACAACAAATTGATGTTTCTCTCTCTCTCTTTCTCAAAAAGTATATACAAAAAAGAAGAAAAAAACACTAACAAAGCTTCTCTGTATTCTTCAAAAATATCAATGTCACCCGACCGGTGTGGCTCAGCAGCTGAGCATCGACGTAGGATCCAGGAGATTGAGGTTCGATTCCCTCTCAGGGAACATGCCCAGGTTGCAGGCTCGATCCCCAGTAGGGGGAATGCAGGAGGCAACCGATCAATGACTCTCATCATTGATGTTTCTCTCTCTCACTTCCTCTGAAATCAATAAAGATTTATTTTATTTTTAAATATATCTTTATTGATTTCAGAGAGAGGAAAGGAGAGGGAGAGAGATAGAAACATCAATGATGAGAGAATCATTGATTGGCCGCCTCCTGCACACCCCCGACTGGGGATGGAGCCCGCAACCCAGGTATGTGCCCTGACTGGGAATCTAACTGAGATCTCCTAGATCCTAGGTTGATGCTCAACCGCTGACCGACGCCCATCCAGGTGTCTGCCCATTTTTCTTAATTATTAAAATACAGTTAACATACAATATTTAGTTTCAGGTGTACAATAGTTATTCAATATTTATATACCTAATGAAGTGATCACCACAATAAGTCTAATAAACCATCTGACAGCGTACAAAGCTACTACCATATTATTGACTATATTCTCTATGCTGTACATTACACCCCTGTGAGTTATTTATTTTATAACCCAAAATCTGTATCTCTTATTCACCCACTTTAGAGGAATTAAGTACGTGTTTCCCATTCTAATTTTGGGTACAAGAATTAACATATTTGTTCTGTTTGAAGGTTTTCACTAACATTTAATTTTATCCATTTTAATGTAAGCAAATTTTTTATCAACCCAAACAAAAATACTTAGTATATTTTGCATCTAACTTAAAAGATATGCATTTCTATTAAGTAAAAGGTTTTCTGAAACACACCTTTTAAACTTACCATACCTTACAGTCCACATAAGGCTGAATTAAGATCTTTATAGTTCCTTAGCAATGAGAAGATTGTGGTCTCTCCTCTCCATCCCCCAATATCCAACACTGTATATAATGCATAATTTAAAATTTTCAAAATAAATTATATTTACATGTATACCAGATAAGTTTACTGAAACAAAACTTCTCATTTTCTGTTGTTGTACCTGCTCTTTGGTAGTTAGTATCTTTACTACATGCATTATCCCTCTACAGAATATTCTAGCACTTATCCCATATTATTGCACATAATGAGAGTGCTAAAATTTATTTTTTAATCACTGTAGTCTTTTGATCACTGAGATATTAAATGCTATTAATCATAAGCAGGCCTAGCTGTACATTCCTGATAAAAAATTCTCTACTGTACATACTTAATCTGAAAGTTCAAATTATATCTCTATTACAAGCCTAATGATGTAACTGATGGCTTCCACCTTCATTAGAGACACCAGAAAATTAAAAAGACTTTAAAATATAACAACTGCAGTTTTCCAATTAAAAGAATAAACTATAAAAACAACTAATGACTGCAAATCACTTTACTCTCGTCCCAGGAAGAATTACGTAAGGCATAATCATAAAGAAAGGGTTCTTTTTAAGCAGTAGTTCTGAGCCTTGGCTGCATATTAGAATTACTGGGAGCTTTTAAAATCTTGATGCCTATACCAAATCCCAAACCTATTAAATCCCTGGGGAATGGAACACAAGTATAAGTGTATTTTAAAGCTTCCAAAGTGATTAAAACGTAAAATTGAGGAAGAGAACCACTGTTTTAAAAAAGAAATATTCTAGAACACAAGTATTTAAATATACGCTGCTTTAAAAATTGCACTATGAGGCCCTGGCCAGGTCACTCAGTTGGTTACAGCATCATCCCGATACGCCAAAGTTGCAGGTTCGATTCCCAGTCAGGGCATATAAGAATCAACTAATGCCCTAGCCGGTGTGGCTCAGTTGGTTGGAGCGTCATCCCATACACCACGTGGCGGGTTCGATTCCCGGTCGGGGCACATACTCAGGTTTCAGGTTTGGTCCAGGTGGGGGCACTTATGGGAGGCAACAGATTGTTTCTCTTTCTCTCTCTCCCTGCTTTCCTCTCTCTAAAATCAATAAAACTAAAACAAAAACCTGTCCTCAGGTGAGGATTTAAAAAAAAAAAAATTACCTTAAAAAAAAAAACAAAAAAAAAAAACCTCAACCAATGATTGCATAAATAAGAGGAACAACAAATCATTGGTGATTTTCTCTCTCAACTCAATAAAAAAATTTTTTTAAACAGCACCATGAGAGGTTATAAACTTATTCCAGCAACATTCAAAACTTTTAAGACTTTTTATTTTTAATATATCTTTACTGATTTCAGAGAGAAGGAGGAGAGAGAGAAACATCAATGATGAGTCATTGATCAGCTGCCTCCTGCACATCCCTGACCAGAAATCGAACAGAGATCTCCTGCATCATAGGTAGATGCTCAACCACTGAGCCACGCCAGCCGGGCTCCTTGAGGAATTTTTATCTGTCTCTGTAACCCTAATACTTAAGATTCACACATATGAGAAAAGCTTAATCATGTTCTGAACAAATGAAACAAACTTATTTCAGATAAAAACAAACCCTCAAGCCTTGCTTTGTAGTAAAGAAGTCAGAATAACCAGCATCTGTAGCCAATAGTCCCAGAAATTGCATCGCAGGTCGCTGCCGTATAAACAGTTCTACAGCTCCATCAGTGACGCAACTGGCCCCCGAAATATCCAGTGACACAACGTTAGGTAGAATATCCTTCTGCTGTAGCAAATGAAAAGCTAGATCTGACTGGAGTTGCCTGTGATCAGAAATATCAAGGTGAAGCAGACATTTAAGTTCTCTAATGACTGCAAGAATTTGTGGTTTGGTCATGGTTAGGCATTTCAGATAGTGCATTGTGAGAGATTTGAGTCGATCCTTACAGGTAAGGAGTGCAGTGATATCAGTGACCAGAGTATTGGAGATATCCAAACTTTCCAATTTTGGTAACTGAGAAACATTAGCTAGGTCTTCACTATGAAAACAAACATTGAAAACACTTAAAACTCGAAGACCAGTGAGCTGACCAAAGAACATTAGTCTTGAATCTTGACAGATGCTTGTCGAGTCCAACAGCAGACACTGGAGGTTTTGCTGGATCCAGCTATTGCTGCAAAGTCCATGTATGATGTCTGGGAGTGGGAGGTCAGAGTCCACTGCAGTAGCATTCAGTTCAATGAGTCTGTGATGGCAGAAAGCATTTATAAATGCAGTTGTAGAAATTTTAGCCTTTTGAATATTGACCAGCTTCAGTTTCATTTGGTTGCCTTGGAAAATGCTCGCTGTTCTGTCAGTCAGCTTGCCTACAAAAGAACCAGAATCATTTTGTAATAACTAAATCTCAGGCCTGTTCCAGGAGGCATTATGGCTAATGAACTATGAAACTATGACAGATGCTAATCACAACAAAAACGACTACTCTGTGCCAAACATTGTTCTAAACCCTTTGCTCAGATTATATAATGTACCCTTTGCAACAATACTACAAAAAACTTTTACTATTACTATCTTATAGCTGAGCAAACTGAAGCTTAAAGAAGTAACTTGTGCCCGGCCGGGCGTGGCTCAGCAGTCGAGCATCAACCTAGGATCAAGGTGATCGGGGTTCGATTCCCAGTCAGGGCATATGCCCGGGTTGCAGGCTCAATCCTCAGTCAGGGGCATACAAGAGGCAGCCAATCAATGATGACTCTCTCATCATTGATGTTTCTATCTCTCTCTCTCCTTCTCCCTCTCCCTGAAATTGATAAAGATATATTAAAAAAAAAAAAAAAGTAACTTATTCAAGGCCCAAATAGGAGGAAGAATCTAGAATCAAAGCCAGTTGAATTCCAGAGCCCATTTTATCCCTACCAACCTTGTTCACAGAAAAAACAAAATAAAAAAGTATAAAATATATAATATGCAAATAACACTAATGTGCCCTGACCAGGAATCAAACCAGGGACCTCTTGGTTCATGGGTCTATACTCAACCACTGAGACACACCAGCTGGGCCTAATAATTATTTTTAACCAAATTAATGGATAGCCTTTGACAAGCCATTTATCTCTCGGGGCCTCATTTTCCTCACCTATAAAATAAGTGGGTTGTACTATTATTTTCATTTAGAAAAGATTTACTAAGCGTCTTCTATGTGTGAGATCCCATGTTAAATAATGGGCACACGAGGTAATTAGAAACCTGTGATCACAAGGAATTCAGTCTAGGAATGCACATAAGGTAAATAAATTATTATAATAGTGTATATATGCCATAGTGATTCAGACCAGGTATTGAATTAGTACAAATGAGATTAACTTTGGGTAAATTTCTTAAAACTGATTTTAGAGAGAAGGGAGGAAGAGAGAGAGAGAAACATCAATTTTTTATTTCACTTATTTATGCATTCATTGGCTGATGCTTGTATGTGCCCTGTCCAGGTATCAAACCCACAACCTTGGCATATTAGGACAATTCTCTAATCAACTGAGCTATCTGGCCAGGGCTTATCTTTGGGTAAAGTTTAAAGCCTAAATATCACTTGACCAGGGAGAAGGTGAAGAGTGGAAGAACCAGTCAAAGACATGGAGGCATAGAACAGCAGATGATTTGGAATGATCCTTAAGTAAATCAGCACCACTGGAACATAGTGACTGAGGGAAGGCATAGCTGGAAATGAGAGTAGAGGGGAAGATAAAAGATAGATGGGGCCTACACATGAAGCAAGAATACTCAGACTTTAGGAACTCAACAATTTTAAACAGAAATGGTCATAATTATATTTTCAGAAAGACCAATTATGTGATAATGTAAAGGAATTAGGATTGTATATGATAAGAGATGGAGCAAGAAATTATTAATAATTTTAATCATGAGAGATGAAAAATTAAACTAGACAGAGCATGGTGGCTGAAGGGACTGAGGGAAAGGACTGAGGGAAAAGGTACGTAAGCTGATTCCCAGGTTCCCAGTTTGAGTTGGGCTATGAGATCAAGATTGGAGGAGGAAGCCCCTATACTTCAGGCTTTGAAGAGGAACTTAGTATATTCATTCACACATTTATTCAACAAATAGTGTGCTCACTGTACACAAAAAGTGCTTTGCTGGATGCCAAGAACGGTGAATGAGACAGACTTGTCTCCTGGAGGAAGTAACCACTGATGTGGTGGGAATAACAAGACACCCAGAATTAGAAGTGGTGCCTGAAGGTATGACTGAACCGATGCAATCTCATGATAAAACTTTAATGGATAAAGAGTTGCTTCTTATGAATGAGCAAAGTGGTTTCCTCGAGCCCTAGTCAGTTTGACTCAGTGCTTAGAGCACTGGCCTGTGGACTGAAGAGTCCAGGATTTGATTTCGGCCAAAGACAAGTACCTCGGTTGCAGGCTCAATTCCCGGACCTGGTCGGGGCATGTGCGGGAGGAAACCAATCAATGTGTCTCTCTCACATCAATGTTTCTCTCTCTCTGAAAAGCAATGGAAAAAAATATTCGGGGGGGGAGGGGGGATTAAAAAAAAATGTAGTTTCCTCCAGATGGAATCTACTTCTGGTGAAAATGCTATGAAGACTGTTGAAATAAAAACAAAGGATTTAGAATATTATATAAACTTAGTTGATGAAGCAGTGGCAGGGTTTGAGAAGATTGACTCCAATTTTGAAAGAAGTTCTACTGTAGGTAAAATACTATCAAACAAAATCACATGCTACAGAGAAATTGTTCTTGAAATGAAGAATCAATCAATGCAATAAACTTCACTGTTGTCTTATTTTAAGAAACTGCGACAGTGACCCAACTCTTAGCAAACACCAACCTGATCAGTCAGCAACCATCAACATGGAGGTAAGACCCTCCACAAGCAAAGATTACAACTTGCTGAGGGCTCAGATGATAGCATTTTTTAGCAATAAAGTGTTTTTAATTAAGGTGTGTAACTGTTTTTCTTTAGATATAATACTATTGCACACTTAATATCTCCGAGGTATGCATGTACTATGCAGCCATAAAAATGAAGTAGTAGATTGATGCTACAAAATGGATGAAGCTTGACAATTTTAAGCTGAGTGGAAAAAAACAGATGCAAAAAGCCACATATTACATGATTCCATTTATATTAAATGTTCAGAACAGACAAATCCATGGAAGTAGTAAGTGGATTAGTGGTTGCTTAGGGTTAGGGGGGATGAGTTAAAAAGTATTAAATGTTCAGAATAGACAAATTCATGGAGGTAGTAAGTAGATTAGTGGTTGCTTAGAGTTAGGGGGATGGGTTAAAAAGCTTCTTTTTGAAGTGATGAAAAGGTTCTAAAATTGTGATGATGGCTACACAAATCTAAATACCCTAAAAAAAAAAAAATCACTGAACTGTAAACTTAAAAAAAAATTTTTTTAAATACATCTTTAGATTTCAGAGAAAGGGAAAGGGAGAAAGAGAGATAGAAACATCAATGATGAGAGGGTCATTGATCAGCTGCCTCCTGCACGCCCCCAACTGGGGATTGAGCCTGCACAACCTGGGCATGTGCCCTGACCGGGAATCAAACCGCAGCCTCCTGGGTCCTAGGCTGACGCTCAACTGCTGAGCCACACCTGGCTGGGCAAACTTTAAATGGGCGAATTATATGGTATATGAATTACATCTCAATAATTTGTTACTAAAAATTTTCATTAAGGAAAAACTGTAACATGGCAAATTAAACATAGCCCTTGGAACAGTCCCACTATACTGGGATGTAAAGGAAAATTATTTAAAGGCTCATGTTCACAGTCAAAAGAATGAGAGATGAGACTACAGCAACTGCATTTCAGCAGCTACAGAGCAGACAGCTCAGTGGTAACTTGTCTTAGTGTTCCACTATCTTCACTCAATTAAGCCAATAGCAGGGCAAACCTAAAATCAAGACAACTTCCACCAAGGGATCCCAGAAAGACTCAGACTCCACACAAATAAAATGGGAGTAATTTCTCTATTTCCCACCAGACATATTTTGTGAGGAACAAAACGGAAATTGCATGTGAAAGTGCTTTTCAAATTGTAAAGAGTGCCATAAGAGTACACCACAAAGGACCCTTATCATTACCTTGCCAAGTCATCACCCCAAGGAATCTATCAGCTAATTCCTGAGGGAAACTCCAATGCTCCGGAAGGCATAGTGTTCCATCAGATCTTTCAGAACACAATTTCTCCAGGTTAGTAATCAGGACATTCAGGCAGATGTTGACCAAAGAGTAGGGAGATGCCTCCTCCTAGCAAACAAACCCACAAACAAACTGTTAGAATACACATACAAAAATTCAACATAAAAGTGGTTGTGTGCCCTACCGGCATGGCTCAGAGCATCCACCTATGACCCAGGAGATCGAGGTCTGATTCCTGGTGAGGGCACATGCAGAAGTTTCGGGCTCAAACCCCAGCAGGGGGCATGCAGGAGGCAGCTGATCAATGGCTCATCATTGATGTCTCTCTCTCTTCCTCTCCCTTCCTCTCCCTGAAATCAATAAAGATATATTTTAAACAAATAAATAAATAAAAGTGGTTGTGCCAGCCTGGCCAGTGTGGCCCAGTGGTTTGAGCATAGGCCTGGACACTGAAGGGTTGCAGGTTCCATCCCCGCCCCCAGCTGGGGTGCCTGTGGGAGGCAACCAATCAATGTGTCTCTCTCACAAAGATGTTTCTCTCTCCGTCTCTCACCCTTCTCCTTCCTCCCACTCTCTCTGAAAAGCAATGGAAAAAATATCCTCAGGTGAGGCTTAACAAAAAAAGTGGTCATACCACACATCAAACTACTTGATGAGTGTATCTAAAAACATTCTCTCCTTACTCTAATGATTTATAAATAATGAAACCATCTTATTCCAGCTATTAACTGAATAGAAGACTTCAGCTATTGTAGCTTGAAAAATAAGTTCTCTCACCCTGGCTGGGTTGGTCAGTTGGTTAAAGTGTTGTTCCAATACGCCAATGTTGCAGGTTCGATCCCCGGTCAGGGCACATAAAAGAATCAACCAATAAATGCACAAATAAGTGAAACAACAAATTGTGTTTCTTTCTCTCTCCTCCCTCTCTCTTTCTCTCCCTAAAAACAATTTTTTTTAAATACTCTCAGCAAACTAGGAATAGAAGAAAACTTATTTAATTTGATAAAGAGCATCTATGGAAAAACCTACAGCAAGTATCATACTTAAAGGTGAAAGATCTAGAATAAAAAGATGTCTACCTTCACCTCTTCTCTAACATTCTACAAAAGGATCTAGAAAACAAGTTTTAAAAATGGATATAAAAAGCACAGATTGAAAGGAACTAAGTAAAGCTGCCATTACTTATGGATGACACAATTGTAAGAAAATCTTAAGAAATCTTAAAAAACACACAACTAGAGAAAGTGATTTTAGCAAGGTTATAGGATATAGGATCAACATAAAAAGTTTATAAAACTGGTTTTTGTTTGTTTGTTTTTATTGATTTTAGAGAGAGGAAGGGAGAGGGAGGGACAGACAGGAACATTAATTGGCTGCCTCCTGCAGGTGCCCTACTGGGGACGGAGCCCACAACCTGGGCATGTGCCCTGACTGGGAATTGAACCGGCAGTGCATGGGATGATACTCAACCACCTGAGTCATACCAGCCAGGGCTAAAGTTTTATAAACTTTCAAAAAATACTTACAGTAGTATCAAAAGCAGGGATAGAGCCCGGCCGGGCGTGGTTCAGCAGTTGAGCATCGACCTGGAATCCAGGGGATCAGGGTTCGATTCCCAGTCAGGGCACATGCCCGGGTTGTGGGCTCGATCAATGACTCTCTCATCATTGATGTTTTCTATCTCTCTCTCTCTCCCTTCCTCTCTCTGAAATCAATAAAGATATTTAAAAAAAAAAAAAAAAAAAGATTAAAAAAAAAAAATGAGCTTGAGACACAGTGCCAGTACATACTTAAAAACCCAGTTTCTCAGTTAGCTACAAAACAAATCTACAAATTATGTAACAGCTGTTAAAAGTAAGTCCAAAAGGGCACTATTAAAGGAGTACAGGCTAGGTCTTTGCAGAGCACAAAAGCCCTCCAAGGCGCTAGTAGGTAAAGTACAACCTCAATCAAAATTATTTCCTTCCCTCTCCCTAGCTGGTTTGGCTCAGTGGTTAGAGTGTTGGCCTGTGGACTGAGGGGCCCAGATTCAATTCCAGCCAAAGCCAGGTTACCTCTGCTGGGGGAGGCAGCCAATCCATGTGAGACACATGTCTCTCAAAGTGTGTCTCTCTTCCACTCTCTTTCAAAAGCAATGGGGAAAAAATTATCCTCAGGTGAAGATTAAAAAACATGTATATTTATTTCCTTCCCTCTGTACTAATTTTGGGCTGAGACTTCACTAGACTTTGAGTTCTCAGAGAGTAGTCCTTGGGGTGTTTGTTGTAGAATGTGGAGTCTGACATTATAACACCTGATTTCAAGTTCATAAGCAAGTCAATTAACTTTCAGGGTTCTCAACTTCCCTACAGCCAGTAAAATGAAGACCATAATGCCTACCTCCCTCCCTCCCCAAAAAAAGAGATACTCAGATTTACTTTATTAATGCAGTACTACTTAACACACCAGTAGGCGCGAAATACTCTGGGTTTGCAGTGTGCTCAGAGTTTATTTTTAAAGGCACTCCAGGTTTAAAAAAACACGTGGAATTGAAGGAATTTCAGTCTTTGGGGTTTCCAGTTCCCCCAGCCAGGCTCAGAAGGGTCTTTGGTTACGGTCCCCGGACACGGACTCGGGCAGTAGGGGCCGAGGGATCACAGCCTCCGGGGGGTACCGCGTCCACAGCGCACGCGGGGACACAGCCGAGGTTTGGAGCACTTAGGTTCACTACGACAATACGCGTGGACCACCATCTACTACAGGCCAGGCCTAGGGCTACGCCCAGCACTTACGTCTAATCTTACACAACCCGGTAAAACAGCAGCAACCGCGCAGGTGAGTCGAGATCTGAGGAGAGGACTCGCCCAAAGTCACGCGGGGAACGGAACCGGCTCTCGCTGCGCCTCCGCTCAGCTGCGCAAGGTCACCGCACCCTCCCGCGGCTTAGACGCCCCGGGCTGAAAACTCCTTTCGAGCTTGCACTTCTCCGGCGACGACCGGAGTCTGGCAGGAGCTCAGCCTCTTCAGACCTTACCCGCGCGTCAGCCAAACGAACCAAATGCTTCCGCGCGGTCCCCCGACGACTCGCCGCGCTCCCGCGGCACCGGGCGTGGCGCCCAGGCTCGCGTCCCCGCCGGGTCCCACGCTCACCTGCACCACGCAGCAGCCCAGGGCATCTTTCTGAGCGTCCGGAGGGACGATGGTTCGGGGTGAGAGGTCGGGATGCAAAAAGTGAACCATGGCAGCCCCCGCCGGCGAGGCGTGAGGTGAAGAGCGGGCGTCGAGCTCAGGCCCGAACCCCACAAGCGGTGGAGCAGCCCCACTCCGCGAGGCAGCTGAACAGGGTTCTCCGCGACGCTCTCGCCGTAAGGTCCCAGCAGCGAGGCTTTTGAAACGCCCGGCGTAGCGACGCGCACGCGCACGCGCCCGCAGCAGCCTACCCCGCGCCGGCACGGGCCGGACCGCCGCAAGCCCGCCCCCAGGCGGAGCCCTCCCCACCCCCACCCACCCCCGTCCCCACCCCCACCCCGCCCAGCCGACCACTACTCTACCCCGTCAGGGCCCAACCGTCCCTCCTCCGCCACCCCTGCGCCCTCCAGCTACCTCACGCCTGCCCCAAAACTCGCGCAGCTCCTCCTGACCCCTGTGAGGTTAAAGTCCCCCGAACCCCCGTGGCCTCAGACTGATGCCACTCGACTGTCTCCCCTCAGAGGCGTGCACGCGGCAGAGCAGCTTGGAGAGCTAGGAACTACAGTGTGTATTTTTAACACCTGAAAAAATATTTTTTATGACCTTTCTCTTAAAAACGTGGCAACAGCACCTCTTCAATATCCGCCCTCTCGGCTTCAACTGCTACTGACGTTGAGCGAATCAAATGTCAAAACCACTTTTGACCTCGTAAGTATACAAAATTACTCAACTCTCATTCCCTAAAAAGCACCAAGACCCTTATAACCTGCTCCAAGAAAGCAGTAAATTACTGCACTTTAGCTAATCAAAAAGAAAATATGCCTTGGAAAACGATGGTTCTTCAGAGTCTGAGCCTTGGACTTAAATCCTTGACTGGAATGTCCGTTTGCTCAGCCTTCTGCTAACTTCTGGACCTTGGGCAAGATTCTTAATACCTCAGAAACTCAACTTCCCAATAATAAAATAGGATGAGAATTCTTTACCTCAGGGGGTCAATGTGAGGACTAAATAAGATTTGTGTGTAAAATACATGACAATGCTTACAAAGCAAGTCCTTGATTAGTGGATTCAAATGTTAAAAGTACTTTTCAAGTACTTGACAAAATGCTTTTCTTTCACACTTATTCTTTTATTTAATCCTCAAACAAAACAAAAAAATTCTGGGAGTAGGTATCTCCATTTTATCCTTAGAGAAACTGAACACCTGAGAGGTTGAATAGACAAATTAAATGTTACCCACCTGATGAGTGGAAAATCCCAGAGACAAAATTGAGTTTTCTAACTCCAAATCAATATATTTTTTAAGTGGACTATTTCACAACTTCTCCTCTGTCCTCAAACTTCCAATACCTCCTCTCCTCCACCAAACAGCTTCCTCTTTCACTGGGAAAAAAAAAAAGAAAAAAGAAACTGTGCTTGCTTCGGCAGCACATACACAAAAATTGGAACATGACACGCAAATTTGTGAAGCATTAAAAAAAGAAAGACAATCAAAAAAGAACATCCCAAACTCCCCCTACAGACTCTTTGTCTTTGCATTCCTTCCTATTACTATGAGGAATTTATACTCTTTTCTAAGTCCAACCCCTGGACTTGTGCACTAAATCTCACCTCCCTCCTCCTTACTTAAAGACACCATCCAGCAACCTCCTTTTTTTCTCCTGCATTATCATCTTTTCCCTCTTTTTTGGATTATTGCTGCCAGCGTATAAACAAACTGATATTTTTCCATAATTAAATCACAAAAGGATACTTCTTTTGATCTAATTTCTCTACCCAGGTATTGCCCCCAAATCTCTTCTACCTTTTACAGCAAAACTTCCCCAAAGTGGGGTCTCCAACGTGCTGTCTCCAATTTTCCTGCCTGTTTCTTTCCTAACCCCCTGCCATTCCGCTAAAGCCATTCTTGCCAACAACTCCCAACTTGTTAAATTCACTGGTCAGTTCTCATTCCTCGTCTTATTTGACTGTTCAGCAGCATTTGACCCAAATGATCACTTCTTCCCTAAAATTCTTTCTTCATTTAGTGTCCAGGACACATCTTCCCCTCCTACTCCCCCTATCCCATCCTCTCTCTTTCTTTTTCTTCTCCTCCTACCTCATCGCTGCTCCTTCTTCATCCTCTTGATGCGTCCTCCCCCAGACTTCTACGTCTTTGAGTAACCAGGACTTACACTTGTATACCTCTTCTCTGTCCACCCTCTTTTACTTGTGGTAGTTGTATCTAGTTTCATAACTTTAAAAGCAATCTATGTGCTCATGTATCCCTATTTTATATGTGTAGCCTGTATCACTTTTAAACTTCAGATTCATATATCCAGCTGTCTGTTCAACATGTCCACCTGGTTATCTAAATGGCCTTAATGTATCCAAAAGTAGACTCCCGATAGTCTCCCCTAAACCTGCTTTTCCTTTCCAGTCTTTCCCAATTCAGTATGTGGCAACTCCTTTCTTTCAGTTGCTAATGACAAAAACCTTGGAAATCATTTTTAACTCCTCTAGTATTCTTATATCCCATATCCTATCTTTTAGGAAATCTTGTCTCTATCTTCATTTTTTTAGTTATTTATTGATTTTAGACAGAGACAAGAAGGGAAAGAGAGAAACATCACTTTGTTGTTCCACTTATTTATGCATTCATTGGTTGCTTCTTGTATGTGCCCTGACCAGGGATCAAACCTGCAACCTTGGCTTATCCAGATGACACTCTAACCAACTGAGCTACCCAGCCAGGGTTTGTTGGCTCTATCTTAAAAATATATTCAGAGCTGTGGGGGGCAATTTTTCTCAGTAGTTAGAACATCAGCCTTCAGACTGAAGGGTCAAGGGTACAATTCCGTCCAAGGGCACGTACTTAGGTTGCAGGCTTGATCCCTGGCCCTGGTCAGGGCGTGTGCCACAGGCAACCATCAATGTGTCTCACATCAGTGTTTCTCTCTCTCTCTTCCACTCTCTCTAAAAATATCCTTGGTTGAGGATATATATATGTGTATATATTCAGAGACTGTCTATGTCTTACCTCTTCTACCATGGCTACCCTGGTCCAAGCCCCTGTCATTATCCACTTGGATTTTTACAGTATTCTCCTGTCTGGTTGCCCTGCTTCCACCCTTTCTCCATCAATATCTATTCTCAACATAGGAGCTACAGTGATCATTTTATTTTTTTATTTTTTAAAATATGTCTTTATTGATTTCAGAGTGAGGAAGGGAAAGGGAGAGAAAAAGATAGAAACATCAATGATGGGAGAGCCATTGATCCACTGACTCCTGCAAGCCCCCCACGGGGAATTGAACCCAAAACCCGGACATGTGCCCTGACTGGGAATCAAATCTCGACCTCCTGGATCATAGGTCAATGCTTAACCACAGAGCCACACCAGCCAGGCTAGATGCGTACATTTAAAGGATTGTCCTTGCCTAGCCAGTGTGACTTCACAGTTGAGCATCGACCTATGATCTAGGAGGTCATGGTTCAATTCCCAGTCAGGGCACATGCCTGGGTTTTGGGTTCAATTCCCCATGGGGGGCTTGCAGGAAGCAGCCGATCAATGACTCTCTCTCATTGATGTTTCTATCTCTCCCTCTCCCTTCATCTCTTTGAAATCAATAAAAATATATTTTAAAAAATAAAATAATAAAATAAAGGATTGCCCTTTATTCTGACATGATGTCTTTCTATTTATTGGTGTTAACAAATTTTTTTTTAAATATCTCTTTATTGATTTCACAGAGAGGAAGGGAGAGGGAGAGAGAAAGAAACATCAATGATGAGAGAGTCATTGATCAGCTGCAGCCCGCAACCCGGGCATGTGCCCTGACCGGGAATCGAACCCCAATCTCCTGGATCCTAGGTCGATGCTCAACCGCTGAGCCATGCCCGGCTGGGCAACACATTTTTTGAAATGAACTTACTGTGAGCCCTATTCGGAGGAAAAACTCCTCTACTAATTTAGGTCCAATTGGTGGGGGTGGAGAGGGGGACCTTGAATTAACTGATAATAGATAAACAGGAGAAAAATTTTTTTCTAGGAGTACCCTATAGAGAGTAGCTCCTAGGACAGATAAGGGTAAAGGATTATATGCTGGTTTAATAAGTCAGGAGAGTGGTTTAGAGCTTCAAAGGATTGAAGGTTCTGATGAGTGTTTTTTTATACCATTATTTTGGAATGACCTGGTGCCTAAGGTCAGTGCCTCCCTGACTAGAAACCTCCCTGGAGGTAGGTAGGGTTTGTGGCAGTTGACTCTCATTTCTAGTCAGATAAGGGATGTCAGATAAGATTTTTTTCTGTAACTACAGATGTTTTCACATTGAAGTAGTCTCTATACCAGTTTGGTGGGTTGTGGATCTCCTTAGCCCCATTCAAGAAATTTTCTCCCCAAATATGTAAAATGGTATGATTTATTATAGGACAAGTGAGGTCGAAAAATTGTAAATTTGGAACACTCTCAACGGGGGCAGTTTTTTGAGATAGGCCCAAAAGAGTGCATGGGAATGGCTTTAATGGTTACATTGGATTTTCCCCCTTTATCGCACAGTGGTTTACAAGCATATAGAATTCAGCCCAGCCAGGCATGGCTCGGTGGTTGAGCATCGACCTAGGACTAGGATCCAGGAGACCACAGTTCGATTCCTGGTCAGGGCACATGGCTGGGTTGCTGGCTCAATCCCCAGTTGGGGGCTTGCTGATGACTCTCTCATCATTGATGTTTCTATCTCTCTCTTCTTCTCCCTTCCTCTCTCTGAAATCAATAAAAAAATATATATATTTAAAAATGTGATTTATTTCATGAACCAATTTCAGAGGGCTTTTGATTACACTTTTGTCATACAAAGACATCACTACTGAGATTGTACAAAGCAGCAAAGGTTCTACAAAGAGTGGGGTTCCTCTACAAGTTCCTCTATTTTCTTTGTGTGAATTAATGCAAGTCATTTGACATTAGACTTCCCCTTATCTGTAAAAGAGGAGGTAATTATCTTCCCTTATAAGATGTTGGAGGGTTAGATTGAACACAGTACTTGGTTCATTATTCATATGTACAGCTTTGAATTGATAAGATGAAGAATTAGGTAGAAAATGTGTTTGGTAACTCAATCTCCATATTCAAATATGACAATCACATTCTAATTATGTGATTCAGCCCTAACCCATCTGCACAGCGGTTAGAGCTTCAGCCTGCCTACCTTAGGGTCTCAGGATTACTAGTCAAGGCATGTACCTCTGTTGCGCTTTCTACCCCAGGCCCTGATTGGGCGTGTGCAGGAGGCAACCAATCAATGTGTCTCTCTCACATCGGAGTTTTTCTCTCTCTCTTTCTCCCTCTCTCTCCTCCTCTTCCCTTCTACTCTCTCTTAAAAATCAATGGAAAAAATATCCTTGGGTGAGGATTGAAACAAAAAAGTAAAAAAAAGTAAATACGTGATTGAAATGGTTCCTTTTAAATTTTTTAAAGTTACAGTTGACATAAAATATTATATTAGTTTCAGGTGTACAACTGTTATTAGCCATTTATATAACTTATGAAGTGATCACCCACATAAGTTTAGTACTCCATCTGACACCATACCTAGTTATTATAATATAATTGACTATATTCCCTATGCTGGCAATTTGTACTTCTTAATCCCTTTGTGATAGGCAGTTAGACGTGAGCAGAGCAAGGACGATGGGCCAGGTACAGAAGGTCACCAGGATGGAAAGCCCTGGGTGCCTAGCAACAGACAATTGTATGGTCAGGCCTCGCCCCAGGGTGGCCTTTCCTCCCCTAGCATATCATTGGTCACATGGTTTGGACCCCCTGACCTTTCCTTCCTAGAGACAATATCTAGGCCTCAGTTGTACTTTAGCTCTAGGCCCGGAAAAGCAACAAGCCACCACAGCTGACCTCAGGACCAGCTGCATTAAATGATGGCTCTCCACCCTGGTGCCAACCAATCAATCAGTGGAGACCACAACCCTGAAAGGACAAACCTAGAAAGCTGCTGAATATTATAATGAGATCTTTCCCTGGGACATCCCCTAAGATCTCCATGCTTAAAACCATTAGGACAGAGGACCCTTCGCTCTCCCTTCAGGGAGCATGCCCCGTGCCTTTCCGTTTCCCTTCTCCTTTCCCTTCTTCTTCCCTCCTCCCCCTCCCCCTCAGGCACTCTGCCATTAGCTTCCTCAGTCCCAAGCTCCAAGGGCCCTTCCCTTGCTTCTATGACTTGTTTCCTAAGCGCATTTCTTCTAGGAATCACTTTTCTACCTCTGATTTACCAAATAAATATTCTCTTATAGTTCAGGTCTTGGCTCTGAATTCTTTTGTAGTCAGAACCCAAGTACCGAGGTTGCTAAACCCAGGTTTGGCCTGACCCCACCCGTTAGACACCAAGTGCCATTCCTGCTGCCTACAATACCTTCACCTTTCCCCCCCATCCTCCCAAATCCCTTCCCACCTGGCAACCATTAATTTCATCTCTGTGAAAATGGTTCCTTTTATGTGTATTAATGTAAAGCGACAGGGAAACTAAGGTATTTTTGTTCTTAGCTCTTATATTCACATCCCATTCTAAAAGAGACATTTGTTATAGATGGTCCTTGACTGGGTCATTGCAAGATTTTTTTAAATATATTTTTTATTGATTTCAGAGAGAGAGAGAAACATCAATGAGAGAGAGAGTAATTGATCAGCTGCCTCCTGCAAGTCCCTCCCTCCAGGGATCGAGCCCACAACCTGGGCATGTGCCCTAACTGGGAATCAAACTGCAATCTCCTGGGTCATAGGTTGATGCTCAACCCCTGAGCCACGCTGGCTAGGCGCAAGGTGATTTTAAACAGCTGTCCTATTCAACGCATGGGAGTAAGCCATTCATTCGCAACATCTGGTCACTGGTGCCATTTCCCCAAACCTGCTCCAAAGGTTGACTTTTATAAGTCTAGAGCTCAATGTGGGTATTCCCACTCTATGACTTACTGTTTCATAGGTTGGAGCCTGTGTGAAGGCTGAATTTTGAGACTGCATTAGGATCAAATTATAAGATACAAAAATGACTATTGTGAGTGCTCATGATTTCTCCTCTTAATTTGAGGAGTTATGCAGTTAGACCAGTTCATTGGACTATTATGATGCAGATCAAGAATGGGGAATTGGAGTTGGCAGGGTAATCATAAGGAAAGAAAAAAATTAGCAAAGAGAGACTGGATCTATCTACATAATAAAGACAGTAAAAGAGGGTGGGGAGGGAGACGGAAGGAAGGCTCTTGAATTTTTTTAATTTTTTAAATTCATTTCAGAGAGAGGAAGGCAGAGAGACAGAAACATCATTGATGAGAGAGAATCATCGATCAACTGCCTTCTGCACACCCCCTGACCAGGAATCTACCGTGATTTCCTGGTTCGATGGGTAGATGCTCAACCACTCAGCCATGTCCCCAGGCTGGTTAGATGGGCCAGGTACAGAAACTCACCAGGGCAGGAAGCCCCTGATGCCTAGCAAGGGGCAAAACTGGGAAAACAAGATCTTTGTCCCCAGGGTAATAGCTATCCTCCCCTAGACCCCCTGAGCATTCCTCCCTAAAGATAACATCTAGGCCTCAGTTGTATTTCAGCTCCAGGCCCAGATAAGCAGCGAAACCAGACAAGTGGCGCCTCAGGACCAGATACATTGACTGATGACGCCCTGTTCCAGAATGGACCAATCAGTGGAGGCCACAACCCTGAAAGAGCACACCTGGAAAGCTGATTAATATTCTATTGAGACACTCCCCTGAGACCCCCCCCCCAAGATTTCCAGCCTGCAAGAAGGAGATAAATAGGTTCAGGTGGGGAGCACGCCAGCGCCATCTCCATCCCTCTGAGGGGACCCCACAAGACTTGCAACCAAGGGGAGACTTGCAACCAAGGAGCAATGGGCAGTGGCAGCTCATCCCAGGTTTACTCCCTGAACCTGTCTCCAAGGCCCCCTTCTTTCTGATTTCTCAGTGAGCCAAAGCAGCCTGAACTTGGCCCATCTAATAGAGCTAATTTTTAATTTTTGAAGTGTTGGCTATTAACAACACAGCTCAACAACTTGTTGGTTTAAATATTACCCAAAGGTATTTATTGTCGTCGTTGGTATGTAGGACCCATAGTAATACCATGTTACTATTGAATGAATTATTGGACAGACAATAAACAGTTAAGAAAAGCCCAATAAACTACTTTACAAAACCCTATCACTTAAATGCATCTATCTCACGTTTGTGTTGTAAAGTAGTAGTATTTGTAGTGACCATTCAGTCACAATTGTATAGCATCTAAACACTAATGCCACCCAATAATACCATCCTCAAAGGACAGTTAACCTCTACTCTGACCATTTGGTACACACTCTTTTCTGTACCAGTGCTACAGAAATAATTGTTATACTGAATAATGACAAGAAAAATAAGTCTGTACATGTTCAGTACAGACACCATTATCATAGGCCTAACTATATAGTGCACATCAACAACAAAGTAATTTTTCTTTTTCTAAACATTTTTCACCCACAGTTGGTTGAATCCGTGGATGAGGAACCTGCCAGTATGGAGGATCAACTGTACTGTCTAAACCTAAGAAATCTCATGCTGTTATGCAACAATATGGTGTGGGGGGGTTGGTGGGGGACCAATTGTCTTGGAAGTTGGTAAATAAGAATTATGATAGAATTTGTTACTGACTTGCTGTGTGACTTGGGCAAGTTCATTTTACCTAAGACTTAGTTTCTTCAACTTTAAAATGAGTTTTTTTGTGTTTTTTTTTTTTAACATATCTTTATTGATTTCAGAGAGAGGAAAGGAGAGGGAAAGAGAGAAACATTAATGAGAGAGAGTCATTGATCAGCTGCCTCCTGCATGCGCCCCCCCCCCCCCCCCCCCCCAGCGACTGAAGATTGAGCCTGCAACCCAAGCATGTGCCCTGACCGGGAATCAAACTGAGATCTCCTTGATCCTAGGTCGATGCTCAACCACTGAGCCATACCCAGCTGGGCTAAAGTAAGGTTTCTGAAACTAAAATCACTAAGGATTCTTCCAGGCCATTGAGGTTCATATATATATATATGCATACACACACACACACACACATATATACATATATATTTTTTAAATACGTCTTTATTGATTTCAGAGAGTGGAAGGGAGAGGGAAAGAGAGAGAGAAACATCAATGATGAGAGTCGTTGATTGGCTGCCTCCTGCATGCTCCCTGCTGGGGATTGAGTCCACAACCCAAGCATGTGCCCTGACCGAGAATTGAACTTCAATCTCCTGGATCATAGGTCAATGCTCAACCTCTGAGCCACGCCAAGCTGTGCAGCAGTTCTTATATTATACTTTGTTTTTTGGTAATCTCCCCCACTAAATGCACTTAAAATATATACATTATATCAGTTCATTATCAATAATTGTATGAATGAATGTCAACCCAGATATTACGTTCTCCAAGAAGCCTTCTTGGGCTGTCTAATCGGTACCCAGTTTGGTTTAGGTGTGGTCTCTGTGCCTCTATAACAAGCACTGTGGACTGGTCTGTAATACAATGTTAAATAACCTTTATCTGCTTATTTAATATTTCTTCTTCTCCACTAATCTATATGTTCCCTGAGGGATTTATAAATGATATAAGTTCCAACACTTAAACAGTACCTAGCATAGGTATTTAATGAAATGAATAAATGGAGTTCCAGTAATAGAAACTTTTGCAGTAAAATTGAGGCAGGATAGTAAGAAGCTAGGAAAATTTCTTAGCAAATGTAATGGGGAAACTGAGACAGATAGCCTCACCCAGCACCCAGACTCACATGCCTCCTTCTCCCTTGCATGACCACTCCCTTAAGCGTTAAGCCCTCAGGACAATGAGGTTCTGATGAAAATCAAATAATCTTAGGAACAAAGCCTCGGGTCTCTTGACCACAGAGACAGAGTTTTAGTCAAACTAGAGGTAACAGCTAGGCCTCAGTTGTTTTTCAGCTCCAGGCCCAGAAAAGCAGCAAAATCACATGAAGGGACTCCATGGCTGATGTCAGGACCAGATGCAATGACCAATGACCCCCTAAAGCCAACCAATCATTAGGGACCACAACCCTGACCCTATATGCTGTGAATCAGCATATTAAAGGACACACCTGGAAAACTGATGAATATTCTATTGAGATCCTCCCCTGAAATTCCTGCCTTTATTTATTTGTTTGTTTGTTTATTTATTTTAAATATATCTTTATTGATTTCAGAGAAAGGAAGGGAGAGGAAGAGAGATAGAAACATCAATGATGAGAGAGTCATTGATCAGCTGCAGCCCGCAACCCGGGCACGTGCCCTGACCAGAAATCAAACCCCAATCTCCTGGATCCTAGGTCGACGCTCAACCACTGAGCCACGCCCGGCCGGGCTATTTATTATTTTTTAAATTTATCTCTATTGCTGAAAGTGTTACAGATGTCCCCTTTTTCTCCCCATTGATGCCCTCCACCCCTCTCTGGCGCCCTCCCCAGGCCTTCACCACACTATTGTTTGTCCATGGGTTATGCATATGTGCATACAAGTTCTTTGGTTAATCTCTTCCTACTCTGCCCCACCCCCCAAATATGCCAGTCTGTTGCATGCCTCTATGTCTCTGGATCAGTTTATTTTGCTTGTCAGTTTATTTTGTTCGTTAGGTTCCACATATAAGTGAGATCATGTGATACTTGTCTTTCTCTGACTGGCTTATTTCCCTTAGCATAATATTCTCCAGGTCCCTCCATGCTGTCTCAAAGGGTAAGAGATCCTTCTTTTTTACAGCTGCATAGTATTCCATTGGGCAAATGTACCACAGGTTTTTTATCCACTCATCTACTGATGGGCACTTGGGCTGTTTCCAGATCTTAGCTATTGTAAATAACGCTGCTATGAACATAGGGGTGCATTTATCCTTTCTGACTGGTGTTTCAGGCTTCTTAGGATATACTCCTAGAAGGAGGATCACTGGGTCAAATGGCAGTTCCAATTTAATTTTTTGAGGAAACTCCACACTGTTTTCCATAGTGGTTGTACCAGTTGAAATTCCTGCCTTTACAAAAGAGGTAAAAACCCTTAAGACAAAGGACCCAGTTCAGGAGTTGTCTTTCTAGAGCACACTCATGCTTTCTTTCTTTGGGCATGTATCTTCACTTTCTTTCTCCTAAGCTCTAAGGATCTCTACAAGACTTGCAACCAGAGGAGCAGGCGGCAGCAGCTCACCCTGAGCTAACCTCCTGAACCTGTATCCAAGGGCCCTTCTTTTGCCTCTGAACTTGTTTTCTGAGTCCACACAGCCCAGCTGGCTCACTTCTGCCTCTGTAACTTTCTTTATAAAAGGCTGACAAAAATCTTCTCTTCGAGTGTACGTTAACTTTGTATACTAAATAAACTTCCTCTTGCATTAGGGTTCTTCGCTCTGAATTCTTTCTTTACCAAACTCAAGAACTGAGAGCCAACATTGCCGGTAACAAAACCATTGGTCTTTTTCAGAAAGCAATTGTTTCAAGAGAATAAGTAAGGAATCTGAATCTTGCATTAGTATTAAATTTTAAAACAAATATCTAGAATCAAAGCAGACAAGACACACTTCACATAAAATTATAACATTTATTTAGGCAAAAAAGAAATTCCAAAAACAAAAATCTGTACACACAACATTATTAAGTGATGTCCTGGTTTAAAATATAGCATGATTCATATACAGAACACTGACATTCATCTGGCCACAGTGAGAACAGTGCCTTCAGTCCAGATAACCAAGAGCCTTTGAAATGTATACACATTATACTTTTCAATGAATTTTTCATATCCTTTGAAAGGAGTTAAACTCTTCCATCAGAATTCAAGCAAAAGATAGCTTTTCTCGTACTTACAAATCAGAATTTCACAGTGGGAATTCTACAAAAGTCAGGGATTTTTAAATTTTATTCTTGCAGATTATCTGAGTATAAATCTTGATATAACATCCTCCCTCCCATTTTTAATGGGAAAAAAAGTTAAAAATTTCTTGCTTTTATGAAAGTGTGTTCAGCTACCATTAGCTAAGTAGCTTCTTGCTTCTATGCTGATTAAAATAAGCTTAAAAGAATCCAATTTGAACAGTTTTCCCAAAAGTGAGTCCCAAACTGAGTACATACTAGTACATACTATTAATGAACTAGATTTATAATTCCCATTAAATAATTTTGATAAGTTTGGATTTTCTAAATATTTTTAATAATCATTCTGTCTAGCTATAAAGTTAGGTTGTGCTATCAAAAAGAGCTCTTCTTCATCCAGAGAAATGAGAAACAGCATTGATTTTCTCATAGTTTACCCCCAAAAATCGGGGAAGAAGAAACAGGCAGAGATAGCTCTTTCTTAGGCTACCAATTAGTTCACCCAGAATGTCTTAGGTTAAGATTTGGAAACTGGCCCTAGCTGGGTAGCTCAGTTGGTTAGAGCACCATCCCGATATGCCAAGGTTGCAGGTTTGATGCCCGGTCAGGGCACATACAAGTATCAACAAATGAATGCATAAATAAGTGAAACAACAAATCGATGTTTCTCTCTCTCTCCCCCTTCCTCTCTCTCTCTAAAATGAATAAAACAAAAAATTAAAAGACTTAGAAACCAAAGAATGCATAATTAGGAGTGTACCATGTCATGCAAAGACTATGAAATACTAAAAAAAAGATAAAGCAATTACTCATTTAAAGCGCATTCAGCATATTTTCCTATCATACCACTATTCTCATCATTGGATGAAGGCTAGATTTGCATTATTCCTAAAATAAACAGTTCGTGAATTAACACAAAAAATTTAAAATGTGCCAATACAAAGCAAATGGTCAAGATTAAACATCCAATATCCACACAGTCATTTGAAACTGCTACAATGGATGGGAGAGGGAAACCATGTTTGCAAATCTCTGTGTAAGCTGTCTTAGAATACTACTCTGAAGCCCTAGCCGTAAAGTCCCAAGTAAGTAACATAGAGATAAAACTGCCCACATCAGCTGACAACGTGATAGTATCTTTAACTTACACCTTTAGTTTAATAATACTGTATATGCCAAGATAAAAGTTGCACAATAACCAAAGAATGTAAACATACCATTAGAGGGCAGCAGCGGGGTGGGTTTTCAACACATACAAAACAGTCCACTTGCTTTCCCTGCTACTCCTTACCTCCTTTCAAACTTTGTTCTATGGCAGGGAAGGGGTGGTGGTGGGGTGTGTCATCCATGCATTTTGAAACATTAAGCCAAAACCATGATTCATTAATCTAATCTTCTCTAATTTAGCACATAAAATATTTTTTCATTAAACTGTGGTCCAAAGGGCAAGAAGATGGCCCAGTGCTATTTTAACACCGGTGTATATATATATATATATATATATATATATATATATATATATATATATATATATATATATATATATATATATATATATATATAAAATAGAGCCAAATGAAAGTGACTGGGGAGAATAAGGGCCAACCCAAAAGGTCCCATTAGTAAAAGCAAATTCCTAGGCTTGATATATAGGATTAATGTTTTTATTTATTTTTATTTTTTTAATTTATCTTTATTGTTGAAAGTATTACAGATGTCCCCTAGGATTAATGTTTTTAAACATGAATCTTTGATTCTTAGGATGTTTGCAATCAAAAGATAAAATTAAATTCCTACAGCAGCCTTACGGTGATTCATCACAACCATGGGTGGTAATTCACTTAAGTTGACTGGTGCCACTAAACAGCATTTCTGTCCAAGAGTGAGGAGTAGCAATATTTAAGTCGATTCCTGGAATTGTGGGTCTGTGATTTTTTAAAATTCTCAACTAAGGGAAGTAGCTACCAAGTCCTTAGCCAGAGGGTAAATTAACCCTTTATTACTACTTGATTTCTATTTCTTTACAACTAAAAAAAGATTTTTTAGAGTACAAAGACCACAGCCAAACTTACTTGATGGAAACAATCAGATGGCTTAATAATTTTTGCTTTAATTTCAGACTGTTCTTGCTTTACTCAATGATACCACCAACATGCATCATTATATTATAAGAAGTCTAATTCCTGCCTGGCCAGGTGTGGCTCAGTAGTTGAGCATCAACCTAGGATCCAGGAGATTGCAGTTGGATTCCTGGTCAGGGCACATGCCCAGGTTGTGGGCTCGATCCCCAGCCAGGGTTGTGCAGGAGGCAGCTGATCAATGACTCTCTCATCATTGATGTTTCTATCTCTCTCTCCCTCTCCCTTCCTCTCTCTGAAATCAATAAAGATATATTTTAAAAAAGAAAGTTTAATCCCATTTCCTTTATATCTAACTCTTGCTGTTGCTTGTGGACCCATTAGGTGATATTTTACAATATCTGAGTGCACCTTAATTTGAGCAATGAGTGGTTCAACCCTAGTCTAATTTGTGCTTGAAACAGTACCTTTTAGCCACTGAAGAGATAACCTTTGAAGGCACCAAGTACTGTTAAATTCTATTATACAAATGCAAAAAGGAGACCTAATAGATTCTAACTGTAGAGACAGTCGTTATGCCTTATAATTTTGATATACACATCTGCTATATTTTAGCCAGATTCAAGACCTTAGAAACAGTTCTGTGCCTTATTTAGATACACAATTTTAAGAACCATCCCAACAATAAAGGCATTACAATTTTTATATATTTGGGATGTGATCAATTATTTTGCTTTTAAGACTCTGGCTATCACAAGTGCTCAAAGTAGTAAATTAAAATATTTTTGAGTCTTCATTTATCAACAAGTTATTCTGTATAATGAAGAAATTTATAATTAGCCATTTCTGTAAACAATTTGTTAAGACAAAAATCTAGATTAGCCTATAAGGAATATGCACTTATGTCTTGAATAGGATATAAGGGAAACTTGAAGCCAAACTTTTCAAATAGGCTTTCCCTTAACTACACAAGGTAGGAAACCTAGAAGTGGTCAATATAGCTAGTAGCAACTTCCAAGCTACTGTATGTAGGCTGTCCTATTTTCTACATTTTGCCTTAGACATTACAATTCAGAAAAAGGGGGAACATTTTTAAAGGGTTTTTCATTTCCTCTGAAAATTTATCCTGTACCTATAACATTTTCTTAAACCAATTAAGTTGGAATTAACTTTATTTGATTTTTAACAGTTCTAAAGACCTACATTTTTTTTAGTTTAAGTTTTCATCCCTGTGGAGGAGTACCAAATAAAGTATGATTACTGTAATAGTGGTATGAAATGTGTATGTCAAAAATGTTATCGGCATACTAATAAACCAGCTCCTTTCTAAATAAAAATGCTTCTGAATAATCACGTAATTGAAACATACCATTTAAAATCTCTACTGAAAACATTTTGGTCATCTCTGAAAAAATGCAGTCATCTGAGGATTGTGATTAAGCTTATTCACAAACTCAAATTTTAAGTAGGAATTAATTTTCTTGGTGACTTGCTGCCTCCCAACTGCCATTCTTGATATAATGATAGCTGATTCTTTACTATATTGTAACAGGTATCTTAAAGGAAAGGCAATTGTGCGAAAAAAATTAATCCATCAAAAAGTATTTCCTTTTATGCACTGCAACTAGAATCACTACACTTAACAACGGTCTAATTCTTCCTGTTCATTTTTGGCAGTGAGATGTGGACATCCTTCTCCAACATGAAAACATTAAGATACACGTATTTTGAAACAAAAGAAATTTAACTTCTTGTGGCAAAATTTACTGTTGTTAATTGTATTTTAACTGAGCAGGCAACATCATGTGTAGTCTATATTCCACTGAACAAAGTGACTTTCAAATAGAGGGACAAGAATGGTCAGCTTTAACGAGACATTTTAAAGATTCACATTTTCACAACAATGTGACATATAGATTCAGACAGTTAATCTTTAACACAGAATGCTGTAATATTTTACACTGTGATGCTTGGGGAAATATTTCTAGTGAGTAACCAGCAGTCTGTGTAGGAAGCAGAAGCTCACGCTTCCAGGAATAAATATGAAGAAGCTACTGCTCACTGCCCCAGGAGATGTGGGCTCCAGAAGGATACCCTGCTCTAGTTTAAAAACTATACCATAAGACCAGATCTTTTCCCAGTTCCTAAACTCTGTTCTCCCTTAATAGTTTTTCTTTTTAATATATTTTTCTTCCAGCCGTCCAGGCTCCAGTCAGTGAGTAGCTTTCCCAAAGAGAGGATTCAGATTTCTGTTCTTTTACACTAAGAAGGGTATCTAATAAAAGGTACACAGACAGAGAATAAAGGCATTTTATACAGAAGCAGTATAAAATTTACAACTGAAGCAGTTCCAGAAATCAGGTTAATAGCTTATCTGAAACTGCAAACTGATTGGAAGGGTCTTTAAGATCAGAAAAGTCTGGCGTAAGGGTTCGTGCAAACTTTATCATAAAACTGTAGAATTTCAAGCACAGGTAAGTTCAAACACTGAAAGACGTGGAAAATTTCCTTAAAAGCAACGATGAAGGAAGAGACCCTTCTTACCTCATAAGTTAAAAATCACAAAACAAATTAGAGACTGTTCACATGGGTAGTACTGTACATCGTCAATCCCAAACTAATCTATGACTCTTGTCATAGAAAACCCAAAACGTCACAGAAGGTAAAGATACTCCAAATGAACCTATCACAGAAAGGATTCCTGTGATTCAATTATACAATTGCCCACGGCTATCAATTTAGTCTGGCCTGGGGCTGCTTTTTACAGGGAGGTGGTCTCCCATGGCGTACAATGTGTTTTTCTAAACTGTCCAGAATGGCCACAGCAATCTGTTGGACATGGGGATCAGTCTGTTCATGTTCTTTGATGTTGTATAAATGCTGCAATCCTCCTTCCTCAATCAGCATGCTGCAATACCTTGCGGCTGAAAGAAAACGAGAGAAAGAGCTTTTTTAAAAACACTTAAAAAAATTATTCCACAGAAAGGAGTTCTTTTTTCACTTAAATTTTAGCTGTTTGTTATTGACCACTAACATATGCTACAGCTTGATAAACACCTTTGTACTGGTGTTATGCCTACACTGCAAGGTCCCACACATAAATAATACACATACCATATATATTTACATTTATATTTTAATCATAACCTTAAGACACAGACAATCTGGAAAAGAAAATTTATTTGACTCCAAATCACAGATAAGATAGGTGCTGTTACACTTGTATGCATTTCCTGGTGGTGGTGGTTTTTTTAATATATATATATATATATATATATATTTTTAAATATATCTTTATTGATTTCAGAGAGAGGAAAGGAGAAGGAGAGAGAGAGATAGAAACATCAATGATGAGAGAGCCATTGATGGAGCCTGCAACCTGGGCATGTGCCCTGACCGGGAATCGAACCCTGATCCCCTGGATCCTAGGTTGACGCTCAACCACTGAGCCACGCCCGGCCAGGCTAATATAGTCTTTATTTTATTTTTTATTTACAGTTTACATTCAGTATTATTTTGTTTTTGTTTCAGCTGTACAGCACAGTGGTTAGACAATCATATGCTTTGCCAAGTGTTCCCCAATATTTCCAGTACCCACCTGACACCATACATAGTTATTACAATATTATTGACCATATTCCCTATATGACTGTACACCCTTATGACTATTTTTATAATTGCCAATTTGTACTTCTCAATCCCTTCATCTTTTCCACCCAATACCCTCACACCCATTTCTGTTTTTTAAAAAATTTAATGGCACTGATATTGTATATGCAATTTTCTTTTTCCCCCCCATCTTTTTAAAAATGTATCTTTATTGATTTCAGAGAGAGAAGGGAGAGGGAGAGAGAAACATCAATGATGAGACAGCCATTGATTGGCTGCCTCCTGCATGCCCCCTACTGGGGATCAAGCCGGCAACCTGGGCATGTGCCCTGACTGGGAATCAAATCAGGATCCCCTGGATCCTAGGTCGATGCTCAACCACTGAGCCATGACAGCCAGGCTCCAGAAGTTTTTTTGTATTGCTTTGTTTTGTTTTGAGCCTATGTGAGTCTTTTGTTCTAAGGTGGGTCTCTTGTAGACAGCAGATATTTGGGTCATGTTTTCTTATCTATTCAGTTACCTTATGTTTTGATTGGAGCATTTAATCCACTTATATTTAAGGTTATTATTGATAGGAACTTACCTATTGCCATTTTATTTCTTTATGCTTATGTTTCTCTTTCTATTTCAACTTCTTATTACAGGAGTCTCTTTAACATTTATTGCAATGCTGGTTCTTCCAATGTATTTTTTATTTCTACTATGCCAATTTTAATTTTCTTCGTAGTTTCCATGTCTTTTCTCATGCTTATTGTCAGTATTCTGAACTCTATATCTGATAGATTGCTTATCTCCATTTCATTTAGCTCTTCTTCTGGAAAATTCTTTTGCTCTTTCACTTGGGGCTTGTTTTTTTGTCTCCCCATTTTGGCTGCCTGTTTGGATTTATTTCTATGTATTAGGTAGATCTGCTAGGACTCCCAGTCTTTTGAACGGTCTCTGGTGCAGGCCAATGTCAGCTGCTGTTTATGACCGGCCGTGAGTGCCCTGTTTGAAGATTTCTGCACTTCACAGCTTGTGGTTCCCTCTGCTGGTGCTGGGTGTCTTTGGAAAGGACCAAGATGCCCACGAAGGTCTGCTTTTCCAAGCCCTGGGTCCAGAAGCAAATCAGGCAAAGACTCAAAGCACCCAGAGGCTGATTGTTATTCAGTCTCTTAATGAGTCAGGCTGTAGAAACTCCACAGGGTGGGGTGGCTGATTGTTATTCAGTCTCTTAATGAGCCTCAGGCTGTAGAAACCCCATAGGGTGGGGTGAGGTTTTCAATGGGTGGGGTAATTGCCCCCCCCTCGGGCAAAAGCTGCTTGGATGGGAAATGTTTGCCTGAGAAAGATGTCCCCTGCAGTATGGGGGAATGACTCAGCACAGGGATCCAGATGGCTGCTCTCTGAGCTCTATCCCCCAAGCCAGCACACCTGGGTTCTCCTCACACTGCTCTAGTCCTCTCTGCCCTCCCTCTGCCAGAGCCCAAGGTGAGTGGCTGCACAGGAATCTTTGTGCGTTGGCCCTTCAAGAGGGTGCCTGCATTTCCAGCTGTCTCTCCCTGGCAGACAGAGACCCTGCTGCTTTTCAAAGCCAGATGTTTTGTGGGCATCTTTCTCAGTTCTGGTGCTCTGGGCTGGGAAGCCCAGCTTGGGGTGTAGGCCCCAGAGTTCTCAGTGGGAGCCCCCCACAGCTGAGCTATCCCTCCAGACCTTCGGCTGCTGCCTGTGGGAGCCCAGCCAGCCCTCTCATGCCTCCGCACTTCCTACCAGTCTCTATTCGATCTCCACTCTTCATCCTTGGTTATGAGGGTGCTCCCCAGCTAGTCTTCAACTGCAGTAGATTATTCAGGGTGGTTTTTCTACATTTTAGCTGTAATTCCAATTTGTTTCTAGGAGAGTGTCAGTGTAGCTTCCACTCAATCTGCCACCACCTTGGAAACTGCAATTTTCTTTATCTCTAAATATTTTCTTTGCCTTTTTATTTTAAAAATACTTGTTTTGTACATATGACTCTTAAAGTTTTTTTTTTTGTTTTAGTCATTAAACACTTCGCTGACCGGTCAAGCGATAACTCGTGTCTGCACTTACATTAATTTAAGTAATTTTAAACACCTTGCTGATCAAAGTAGCCAGATGAAAGTCGAGTTCTGGCTCAAAACAGCCAATCAGCAAGGTGTTTTAAAGTATAATTTACACACGATAAAATCAAATCAAATTTAATCTACATTTTGATGAGTTTTGCCAATGTATACACTTGTTTAAGCACGACCACAATCAGGATATAGAATATTTTCAACAACTAAAAAGTTTTCTTGTGCACTTTTGCAGTCAATCTCCCCTGCATCCCTCATCCCAGGAAACTACTGTTCTAATTTCTATGACACAGACTACTTTTGCCTGGTCTAGAACTTCATATAAATGGAATCATACAGCATGTATTCTTTTATATTTATTTGTTCAGCATTATGTTTCTGAGATGCATCCATGTTGTTACGCATATGTAGTAGTTTTCTGTTTTAAGCTAGGAAGTGTTCCATTGCATTGAATATATCACATTTAGCCCGGCTGGGCGTAACTCAGCGTTTGAGCGTCGACCTAGGATCCAGGCGATCAGGGTTCAATTCCCGGTCAGGGCACATGCCCGGGCTGCAGGCTTGCCGATCAATGACTCTCTCATCATTGATGTTTCTGTCTCTCTCTCTCCCTCTCCTTTCCTCTCCCTGAGATCAATAAAGGTATATTTAAAAAAAAAAAAAGGAATATATCACATTTAAAATAATTAATTAATTATTGAGAACGTTTTTTAATATATATTTTTAGTGATTTCAGAGAGAGGAAGGGAGAGAGAGAGAGAGAAACAGAAACATCAATGATGAGACAGTCACTGATCGGCTGCCCCCTGCACACCCCCTGCTGGGGATCGAGCCCACAACCCAGGCATGTGCCCTGACCGGGAATCCAACTGCGAACTCCTGGATCCTAGGTCGATGCCCAACTGCCGAGCCACGCTTGGCCGGGCAAGAGAGAAATACTGATTTGTTGTTCCACACATACATCGGTTGCTTCTTGTACGTGCCGTGACTGGGACAGAACCTGCACTGAAAGGTCGCTGGTTCAATTCCCAGTCACTGCACATGCCCAGGTTGCAGGCTCGATCTCTGTTTGATCCTCATTCAGGGTTTGTGTAGGAGGCAGCAGAAAGCAGCTGATCGATGTTTGTTTCTCTCTCTCCCCCCTCACCCTTCCTCTTTCTTCAAAATCAATAAACAACATATTTAGCCTGTCCGGCGTGGCTCAGCGGTTGAGCGTCGATCTATGATCCAGGAGAAAGACGTTTGATTCCCGGTCCTAGATCCTGTAGGAGGCAGCCAATCAATGACTCTCTCTCATCACTGATGTTTCTATCTCTCTCTCTCCCCCTCTCCTTTCCTCTCTCTGAAATCAATAAAGACATATTTTTAAAAACACACATATTTAAAACAAAAACCCTGATCTAAATGCTTTGCTTCTCCACAGACCACGGGCGCGACGAGCAGCATCTTGCCTTTTGTGTTGATGAGGGCTAGGCACTGGAATGTACCATAAATGTTGAATCCCTTTCAGACATTTTGCTCAACAAACAAACTCACCATAGGCTCCTAATTTTTATATTCCATGATGTTAGAACAATGTAAGTCTCATTCACCACTGTCATTCAGTATCTACTATTGCCAAGCTCATTCTGAAAAAATAAATTTACTTTATAACCTAAGATTCTCTTACATCGTAGTTTTTAAAGTCTGTGTCCTTAAAAATCACTTCAATACACAATTCAGAAATGGCTTTCCTATATAAGGAGAATTTTCCTTGAAAAAAACACATAGTTTCTTTTTGGTACATACGATTCTTGCTGCAGACATGTTGCATAGCCCAAACTGCCCAAAGCTGGACTCCTGGTGTTGTGAAACAGCCAAGTAATGGGAAAAATGGATTAAAAGACCTAAAAGTTCAAAAGGAAAGAATAAAAGTTACATCCTATACTTAATGTCATTTTCTTTCTTTCTTTTTTTTATTCCTCACCTGAGAATATGTTTATTGATTTTAGAGAAAGAAGACGGGAGAGAGATAGATAGATAAACATGGATGTGAAGAGAAACATCGATCAGTTGCCTCCTACACACACCCCAACTGGAGATTGAACCCCCAACAGAGGTATGTGCCCCGAGCAGTAATCAAACCTGCAAACTTTTTGGTGTACAGGACGATGCTCCAGTCAGCTGAGCCACCCAGCCAGGGCCTAGTGTAATTTTTCTAAAGCAATGATTCCAGAGCTTTTCATTCTAGAAATTTCATCCAACTATTTTAAAACTAATATAAATAAGCTATAGTATATCTTTCCTTTGTCTTAGCCATTTGAAAAAGGACCATATTCTAAGAAGTCTTGGTAGAGAAGATGGAAGGTGACTAGAACAAGGTATTAACACAGATATTTATCTTTTTCAAAAGTGCTTTTTTGGTCTTGAAGATACACATTTAAATAATAGCAGACATTGGCTGGAAAATATAGAAAAGAAAAAGTTAGTTGATAACTAACTGGTAGAACACCATGAAGGAAGTCTAGAATTAGTCTTTCTATTTCTACTGGTCTTCTGCCCCAAAATGGGTAGAATATAAGTTGGGGGAATCAAAAATGTTGGCAGCATCAGCATTTACGAAGTAGACATAAAAATAAATTGTAATAATATTATTATGCAGCCATCTGGAATACTTCAAGTAATTAGTAATTAGCTATCAAGTCACCTAAATGTCATAAACAGAGTTAGGCATCCAATATGCACCTTAATAAATTATTAGAAATTGTTTCCCTAAACTAATCTGGCACTACTTCTGGTTCTCTCAATGTGTCATCTTGTTTTGGACCTCCTTGTATTAATACACTGTTTCCTGTTCCTAAAATCTTCTGCCCCTACTTAATTATCTATCAAAACTCAGCTCATAATCTACTTCCTCTGGAAGCTTTCAACCATTTTCCAGTACAGATTCAAGTACTCTCATCTTTAATTTTATAGCTTTCTATGCACAAAATTAGCGTCATAGGGAATTATATCTGATTCACATTTGGTCTCCCTCACTAGGCTGTAAGGTTCTTGTGTGCAAGCACACACCTTACTCCTCTTTGAATTTCAAGAGCATAGAACAAGTCCCTGGCACTTGTCTTCAATAAATGTGGAATGAAGGAAGGACTGATAAATGAGAGACATCAGAAAAGTAAAAATACTATGCTTCTTTTATTTATTTATTATTTATTTATTTATTTATTTTTTTAAAAAATACTATGCTTCTTTTAAAGCCAGGAGGAAGATAGATACCTGGGGGGGAAATTATACATCTAGTAGGAATTATACATCTAGTACGACCTTTAGGCAAGCCAAATGACTAGGTTACTGTCTTAATATTAATTATCTTGCTAATTACCTGTATGCTACCATCTCACACTCTGGAGTCGGCCATTTCAAAATAGCTGAATGCTGCAAGACACAAGACACACAAGAAAGGATTACAATATTTATTTAGTACTGCATTATTGCATTATGAGGCTTTAACAGTTTAACCACTATGAATATTGTTTGTATGCTTCCAGAAAACACCATATGATCCTACCAGATCGTCCAGAAGAGAATTCCTCTGGCTACGGCTCAATGTCCAAGCTTGTTCGCCTCTAGATATTAAATGGGCAATAATTCCTGCTGCAAAGTAACTGACTTCCACTTCAACACTATGTAGGAGGCTACTGATGTGATCTATAAAATCTTTCCACATTAATTCAGAATGCAATTCTTGTACTTCAGCTATATTGTTCTGGAAAAAAAAAGATATAAAATTTAAAGTAATATGTATAGTAAATGCCTTTTGTATTCTAAAAAACAACAGAGATTGCAAGGATTTAAACATATATCTGCATATGGACAATAGGTGAAGATTATTGCTATATTAGCACAGTGGGATTATGGGTAATATTTTTCTCTCCAAAAATAATAAACAGTAGTGAGTCCCTTTTCAGGCAAAATGGATAAATAAAAACCTAAGAAGTCCTGATATAAAATATCTAGAAGCGCTGGGTGAAAAATAGCTAACAACCTTTAAAGATTTGTGTTTGTTTTCCAGATGCAAGAGTCTGAGATACTGAGCAACGAGAGATGGATTTTTGGGAAAGCAGGGACCTGGCATTTAAGGAGGACCTATCTATTCACTATAGCTTTAGTTATATAAAGTAGAAAATGTAAAACAACATAAATGCCCAGTAATAGGAAATATTAAATAATTTAATTGGTTAGAGCATTGTCCCAATACGCCAAGGTTGCATAACCTTTACTTGCTGGAGTAAAAAGCAAACAAAACCAAACTGGAGCAGTAAAAGGCGATCACCCACCTGCAGAGACAGAGAACTGGGTTTTAATAGCCATGCAAGGGCAGAGGTAAGGGCTAAAAATTGGAACCAAGACTTCACATACAAAGGAAGGACTTTCAAAGTGTTACACCTCAATAAAAGAGTAGACTGACATAGACACATGAAAAAGAAACCTATTGTAATCTACTCTCTGGCCTAAAAGGAAAAGTCTTCCCTTATAATTTATAACTAGGGGCCTGCTCTCAAGCGAGGCTGTGGCTCAAATTATACCATCTGTGTGGTCTGGTTAAATTCTAAGCTAAGAAACAACAGCAAGCGAGGGAGGAGGAAAACCAATAAAGTTTGGTATCTAAAAAGCAGAGAGGGGTAAGTATATCAAAAGGGTGAAGGGACTAGCAGTTCTGAATATGGTGGAGAGTTTAAGAAAGATGAAGACAAAAAACATCCATTTGTTTGAGCAATATAGCAATCTTGTGTCTTAAAAATGTTATTGCCTTAGACCCCCACTGAATGCCAAAGTTTGCCTGCTGGCCTACAGAAGGTAGGTGTTTTATCTGGACTTGGAGTGTAATGGCTTCCCTTAGTAGTACATAAGGAAGACCTCTGTTCACATGGGAAACAATTGAGGGGCTTCCAATTCATCTCACTACTCTGAAGATTAATCCTCATTCTTTCTTTTTGAGGATAACTCTCAATTTTTAAAATTTAATTTATTGATTTTTAGAGAGGAAGGGAAAGGGAGAGGAACATCGATTTGTTGTTCCACTTATTTATGCATTCATTGGTTGATTCTTGTATGTGCCCTGACCGGGGATTAAACCTGCAACCTTGGCATATTAGGACAATGCTCTAACCAATTAAATTATTTAATATTTCCTATTACTGGGCATTTAGGTTGTTTTACATTTTCTACTCTATATAACTAAAGCTATAGTGAATAGATAGGTCCTCCTAGCATCTGGAAAACAAACACAAATCTACATGTTTTTACTCACCAATCTATGCCTCCTATGATGTAATTCCTCAAGAACAGAGGTCTGCTCTAAAAAGGCTTTTATCACATGGGCACTTTGTCTGTTGCAGTGATTAAAACATCTGATCCTTTATCTTTGCCTCAAAATCCTAGAGGGCTCACTTTCACTTATATCTTAATGTCTGATTTGTTAGGCAGTCTTTTTCTTTTTTTTTTTGTTTAAAATATTGTTAAGCAGTCTTTTAAGCAGTAATTATTAGTTACTAAACACAGCATCTAAAAACACTTTAGGTTAGTGACATTTTTTTCTTCTTTTTTTTCCATGTGACATTTTTTAATGAGATTTTTTTCTGATTATAAAAGTAAAACATGCTCATGGTGAAGTTTATAGAATACCAAAAATATAAAGTATGTAATTCATATTTTTCCTTTTAATGTAGTGAAAGTCTTAATATGTACATATAGTTTTATATACATTTTTCACTTATTATAATGTATATATTTTCTAATGTCATTAAGTATTTGTAAACAGAGTAGCAACTTCAATGTAATACCTCAGACAGAAAATAATTACCGCTCTGAATTAAGCAGAAATGTTTATATCTTACCAAAAGTCCTAGGACTTTCTGTTGAATGGATGACTCAGTTGGAAAGGACTGTAAAAAGAAAGAGAAACCTATAACTACCTAAAGAACCAAATATAAGAAATGCTTAAACAATTAGTCAATAAATGTCAAAACTGTAGGCTAAATTCCCATTCTAACCTCTAGAACCCTCATGAAGAGTTCTAACCCTTGGTTTTCAATAAAGTGTCTGCAAGTGGTCGGAGATTCATCTGTAAGGTTCCAAAGTGCACTCAAAGTAAATTTCAAAGTAGTGTCCACCGAATTTTGATTGGTTTTCTGCTTCACTATTTGAAGAAGTTGCTGAAAGAAGGAAAATAGAATTAATTTCTCATTATTGTATTGTTACTACAATTATTAGTGGGAATAATCACAAGTCCATGAGGTTTAGTCTCATATCTTAAGACAGTTCCTATAAAGGTTTTTATAAGTACAACAAACAGCCTCCTGAATCAGACAAGATTCCTTTTTTCTTGTTCCTCCAGCAAGAAAAAAGTATAGGAACTTCATAAATACTTCTCTCTATGTTATTCTCATTGTACCTATAGTCTAATCGCCTCTAAATAAAATGAAAACCAAAGTGATTAAAGCTTGGGACCAACTATCTCACCTAATCGGTCACAACATATACTCATTTCAGATCTTGGGATAAAAAAGGAGACAGGGAGAATGAAGCAGACATTTATTTAACAGCAAATTTTATCCTAAATTGTAGTAGTGCTATTCCCGTTTTTCAGGAGAGGAAATTCAGTCTGAGAAGTATTAAATTTGATCATAGTCAACTTAGTAAGAGAAAGTAAGAAATGGAAGGTCTAATTCTAACTTCAAGTTTTCCTTAAGAAAAAAAGAAAGGACAAACTAAATATAATAGTAAGAGAATTAAAGTTTATACTGGACTTTGGGAAGGAGGGAGGCCAATGGGGGGAAATGGGGACATCTGTAATACTTTCAACAATAAAGATAAATTTTAAAACAAGAAAACAGGTTCAGGAAAAAAAGTCTATATTGGATTTAAATAAGATAATATCTTTGAAATTCCACTTGTATATTATCTCTATCATGGCTTTAACCTAAGGAATTTAAAGTCTGAAAGTTAAATGTTTTAAGACCTACATAATGCATCCATAATTCTATTTTTAGATTACACTTTTGGGGTAAGAGGGAGCTCTACTAAGACAGATACAAGAAAACATTAATGAACACATCTCTCTGCATCTGATTAACTGTGTAACCTTGTTTGCCAATTCTTTGTTTCCTCATTTGTAAGTTGTAGGTAATAATTAGAAGCTTAAAAAAAGCTAGCTATCATTATTACTACCATTACTACTAATAATTTTTTCTAATTCCTGCTGAAACTAAGCTTAATTTTCCCCCAAAGCATATAAGAGGACTATTTCCTTAAAATCTTTGAATCACATATATAGCAATAAAAAGCCATATTTATAACTAAAATGTCATTCCTGAAAATCGTAAAGATAAATAAAATCAACATCCTTTTCTACTCATCTAATATACATTGTATTTTGTGCTAGACACTTAGCATATATTCCTTCAATTACTCTCTTTTCCTTTTCATTTAATCTTCATAATAACTGTTTAAAGTATTTTTTATCACCCTTAAGAAAATTTATGTGACTTGCCCCAAATCACACCACCAGTAAATAAGAGAATTAGGAATAAACCTAGATGTATCAACTAAAGAATTCCTATTCTTTCCATTTACCACTACAGCCTTCTTTTTATATTACTTTTTTCATTCATATCTTTATTATTATATTTATTAGATTATGTAACAACTACGTCTACATAGCTGTTTTCTCTATTATACTGTGAGTTTCTCATGGGAAGTTATTAGAGATATAATTCAGTGTGAATCCCTAACATTTTAAGGTGGTAGGTGATGAGTATTGTATACTTACCTATCAAATGAATGACTTACTTTGTCATTACATACATAATTTGTAAGTCATAGAAAAGTGAGTCTCTCACTTAACTTTTCCATCTGCTATGGTGTTCAAACACCTCATACCAGGATTATAACAGGAAGCCCCAAAGTGGACTTACAGCCTCCAGTTCTTCCTAAGATACTGTTCATATTCATTCTCTTTAAAGCTTTTAAACTTTTCACTGTTCACTGTTATTTCCTCAGCTGTGTAAGCAAGCAAAATAGTATATAAACCATTTAAATTATCTTCTTCCCCAAGTCATCTAGCATAATCTTATGCCTGTAATGGTCTTTACATTTTCTTAATAAATTTAATAAAATCACAGAATTTTAGAACTAGACAAGATCTTAAGGCTTATGTACGCCCCAATAGTTCAGGTAATTGGTCTAAATTCACAAAATGAATTTACAAATTAGATCCTAGGTCATTTGACTTCTCATTCAGGGCTCTTTCCATCTCTGTTAAGGAGTAAAGATGCCTCTATAAAAAGAAATGAATACACCCATTTAGAAGTAACAAAAATAATTTTTTTAAATATAAAATATCAGAAGATACAGAATACTGCCTGAAAACAATGAAAATGAAAACTGTCTAGTGGTCTGCATACAGGAGGTAACACTTACCCTAACAATGAAGAGCTCAGCACCAAGCTGTGCAGTTTGTTCTGTAGAAAGCTGCAAGCAAGCAGACAAAGTAAATGTCCAAGAACCCACCAGTGTGAGTTTAGTATCGTTCACTGTAACAGACTTCAAAGGTAAGAGTAAAATCTCTGATCAACCTGGAATTCTGCAATATTGAATGCAGCTTGAATAAGCAGGCTGGCAGAGAGGCTTACTAACCTTTGTGGCTCACAGATTTTAGGAAAATAATAACTATAAGGGAAACACAAGTTCAGGTACCTTGGCAGCCAGGATGGAAATGATAGCAACTGCCATCCTTTGCATGTTTTGATCCTCATGGTTGCAGAGCCACTGCATGACAAGCTTGGCTGCTTCAAACCTGAAAACACACAAATGGGTTCATGAATTAATCCTGGAGTCCCAGGCACAGTTTCGGAGTCCTGAATGGAAAAAGATAATTCCTCTTAATTAACAGAGAATAAATATATTTAGTGTTCTGCAGACAGTGCCTAATTATTAATTTTTTCCCCCTTAAATATATCTTTATTGATTTCAGAGAGAGGAAGGAAGAGGGGGAGAGAGAGAGAGAGAGAGAGAGAGAGAGAGAAACATCAATGATGAGAGTATCATTGATCGGCTGCCTCCTGTATGCCCCCCACTGAGGGTCGAGCCAGCAACCCAGGCATGTACCCTGACCAGGAATCAAACCTTGATCTGGATCATAGGTCAATGCTCAACCACTGAGCCACACTGCCCAGGTATTATTAATTCTGACAACACTTTGTAAAAAAATGAGTCAAAACTATTGGGCATTCATCTTCTAAAATTGTAACATATTTCTATTCTGTAGTTATTTCTATACTGTAGTAATATGTATTTTCTGGGTTCCTCACACTACCTAGCACAACAGGAATTCATTAACTCACAAACATTTATTGAGCTCCTGCTTTGTGCCAGACATTGTTCTTGGTGCTAGAGATATAATAGTGAATAAAATAAAAGTATCACATATCAAGCTTAAGACTTAGTACAGAACTTGGCACACACCAAGCTTTTGATAATGGCTATTTTTTTACTATTGGTGTTATTATTGACTTCCTCTGTGCCTTTATTTGTATAGTTCCCCAAACATAAAACTATCAATTCAACTAGCTTCATCTTCAAAGCAATATAGCATGGTATAAAAAGTAGAGGCTCTCAGTCAGTCTGGATTTATACCTAAATTCTGCTACTTACTATCTTATCACCTTGAGCAAGTTACTAAACCTCTCTGTGCCTCTGTTTCCTCATCTGTAAAATGAAGATTACAAGAGTAACGATTTCACAGGACTGTTGTAAGGACGAAGTAAGTATATGTAAAACACAGCATAGTGCCTTGCAATACCATGCTTCATACATGCTGGTTATCTTTATTATCTCAAATGCCATCACTAACATGAAATCTTTAATGATGACCAATCAGATGGAATCTTTCCCTCCTTGTTTGGGGGCCCAATTCATTCTGTCATTCTCTTCTATGAAAAATTCTGTTTTCTATTATACTCATTTATTCACCTTCCATCAAACATCCACTTAAGCACTAGAGACAAAGAGATGAATCAATCAAAGTCTCTGACCACAAAGAAGCACAATTCTAGTAGAATGCACTGAAAGAAAATAAAATTAGTAAACTACATTACGTGTGTGTGTATGTGTGTATATATATAGTGTGTGTGTGTGTATATATATATACACACATACACATATATTCCTCAGTCATGTCAGATAAGAGTGTACAATTAAGAAAATAAAAGTAGCCCAGCCAGGCATGGCTCAGCAGTTGAGCATTGACCTATGATCCAGGAGATCAAGGTTTGCTTCCCGGTCAGGGCACATGTCCGGATTGCAGGCTCCATCCCCAGTCAGGGGTGTGCAGGAGGCAGCTGATCAATGACGACTCTCTCGTCATTGATGTTTCTCTCTCTCTCTCCCTCTTCCTTCCTCTCTCTGAAATCAATAAAGACATATTAAAAAAAAGAAAAGTAAATCACAGTTAAATTGCTGCTTGAGAAATATACTTTTCATTAAATAATAAAGTATAAATTTCTTTTTCTAAATATCATCATTAAAAATATTTCAAAATAGTAAAATGAAAACAAAAATCACCTTTTTAGCTCCTAAATCATAACATCTTAGAAAACAAAATAGCCTTTTATTACGTACTGGAATCCAGCCTTCCTTTAACCTCTGCTTAAAAGTTTCCTCTATAATTCAATATCAAATAACTAATAATAAGAGGCATGATACAGAAAAAAGAACACTGGACCTAAAACTAGAAGACTTCTAGCGTGGCAATTACCAGTCAAAACCATGGGCAAGACACTGAATCTCTATATGCCTCAGTTTCTTTAGCCCACATTATTGTGCAGATATTTTAAAAAACTATAATCAATATAAATTCTTAAGCAAAGCGCTCTAAAACAGGGGCCAATCTGCTATCATGAATATCAAGACTCTAAACTAGAGAAAGTAGATTTAGCATTCTAGAAGGCAACATATAATCCCAGTCACTTGATTAATCGTACACCAAGGATATCCTAACTAGTAAGAAATGACCCAAGACAGATTTCTAAAATTCTGTTTTGTCCCATTTTAAGTTCTAAGACTATCACTTGCCTGTTAAATGGAACATCTTGAAGGATCCGGTCACTGCAAAGTGAAAGAAGGCAATTCTTCTGTAACTAAAGAACCAAAGGGAGAAAAAAAATCCTGAATAAAATATTGCTTTGTTATTTTTTAAACAGGAGTAGCCTCTACATTAAAAAAAAAAAAAAAAAGGAGGAAGACTGATGAAACACCACTTATTTCTTATAACCTTTATTCTGGCCACGTACTGTTGAAAGAATGACTTCCACTAGACCCATATAAGTTTAACAGCACATTTTTTTCTTTTCCATTAGATGAGAAATAGCATAATAAATAGGATAATTCCAGCTAATTTCCTTCTGCTCTGGTAGACTTTGGGTGGGTCCTGTTTTGTCTTCTATCCACCTGGCTTCCAGGGGCCATGAAAAACAAAGCCTAAAGATCATCTAGTTTGAGGAAAGCTGGCTTTAATGATCCATTCACCAATCTGGGTTGCCATTTTTACTTGGTGTTGGGCCTCTTGAGTATTTTTTACTAACTTGCCAACTCCCTTCTAAATTTTACACTAAAAATATAATTTAAGGCCTGGCTGGGTGGCTCACTTGGCTGGAGCATTGTCCCATACACCAAAAAGTTGTAGGTTCAAGTCCCGGTCAGGGCATGTGTGGGAGGCAACTGACTGATGTTTCTCTCTTCCATCAATGTTTCTCCCTATCTTTCTCCCTTTCTCTCTCTCTAAAATCAATAAAAACATATCTTCAGGTGAGAATTGTATATATATATGTATATATACATATACACACACACACAATTAAAGCAGTATTTTGAGTTTTCATCTGGCTAGGCTATAGTCTACCATCCTGCTAGAAATAGAAAATCCATGTCCTATTCATTTCCGTATCCCAGTACTTGATAGTATCTGGCCCAGAACAGATGCTCTATGCCTGTTTGTTGAAATTATCACAGACTCAAAATCTAGGTTGAAGATGAGTTTTATATGGCTTGCACTATTTCCCTGAACATTTGGATTTAAATACTGTTTAGGCAGGGAATGCACACTTTAGTTTTCTACTTCTCTGTTGTCCTACACTCAGTCATACCACAAATTTATTACTTTACAGCTTCCAAAGGCATTTGAATTTCCAGCCTTGGTCTACTAAATTGAACTATATGGAGGTAGGAGATGAATAGGAAACACTAAAAGGACTATTTGAGTGCAGATTCCCATATACTTACCTGCTGGTGATTAGGAAAATGTTCCATAGCTTTCAGCAGCAAATGGGTCACATCAGCCAAGAGTCGGACAGGCATTCCTGCAGCAAGATCCTGCTTGGTTAAGTTAAATACACACGCACTTGCAGCAAGTTGCACTGGCAAATTCATAGGGTGGTTTCTCATCCCGGTGACCACAAGCTGGAAAAAAAATTAGTTCTCTTAATCCACCTTATAAATCCAAGCCCTCTTTACATAGCAACATTATTTTGTTAATCTATAATAATTTCTAAGATGTCTTATCTTTTTTATCCTCATGTGCAAAGAGCCTAGGACATAGCAGTTGCTCACTAGTAGTTCTTGGGAAGCTGGTGGAAATAGGCACCAAGCTGTTCATGTCCAGAAATTTTTCTGTAAGGCTAATGAATCTTTTCTATTCAGGTAATATATCTTTGTATTTCCAAGGTCTAGTTCAGTTTGTGTTATATACCCAGTTTCTTAACACTAAATAAATTCTTACTGACTTGAATAGAGTAAAACAGAGGCAAACTTCACTTTCAGGTGAGATTGGGGACGTTCAGGGTGATACAGCAGGAGACTAAACTTCATGTTCTTTTTTTCTGTCCTACGTTTAGTTTTACTAGCATTTATTTTATGCTGACTTTACTCCCAGGCCATAGTTTTTCTCTTCTGGGGTATCTTTTTCTTCCATGTAACTTCCTCTTCTGGTTTAAGAGCCATCTGTTCTTTTTCAGAAGATATTTTGCCTCCCATCTTAAAAACAAACAAACCCATTTCCTTAGCCATCTACCACTTTTTTTCTTTACTCCCCTTTGTAACAAAATTCCTTAAAATAATTGCCTATATTATTTTATTTCTCTCTGTATCATTCTCTGAATGAGTGAATGAGTAAATATTTCAGATCAGGACTAGAGGTCTAGTCCTTATTGCTCAAAAAAGAAAAAAGAAAAAAAAAGCATATGCCAAGTGCCAATGTCCTCTGGTATGTATGGAGTGGGTGACAGGTGTTGGGGATAACATCCTAGGGACTGAAATGTACTGGTTACTATCCAGGCACCCCATCCTCAAATTTAAGATACCTGAAGGTTAAGTCATTTCTGGTTATGCCACTAACTTACTGTTATTTAACCTCACAGACCCTCAGTTACACAATCTATAAAACAGAAGATACAACTTATCAATTGGGATTGTTGAGCCTATAAAATGAGGTACAAAATGTAATATAGTCCTATACTCACTGGTTTCAAAAGTGAATGTGTAAAAGGATTATCTTTTTAAAAAATTTATCTTTATTGTTGAAAATATTACAGATGTCCCCTTATTTCCCCTCACTGATCCCCTTCCCTCCTCCCCTTTCCCTCCCATCCCTACCCACCAGGCCCTCACAGCACTATTGTTTGTGTCTGTGGGTTATAAATATATGCATATAAATTCTTTGGTTAATCTCTTCCTGCCTCCTGCCTCTCTCCCCCCTCCCCCTGCAGATTCCTATATCTAGTCTAGCCCTATTGAATCTAAATTTCTTGGGTTGGGGTTCACAAATGTCCTTTTTAAAATAAGCAATATTCCAGATTTCTGGTGGACAAAGACCACAGTCAGACAAACACTACCCTAAGCAATCAACAAAATTAAGAATCTTCCTTTCTTGCCCTTTAAAAGCTGTCTGGGTTAAAATAACATGGGTTAGTTATGAAAGCACAGGAGGTTTATAAATGGCATGGAAAAGTGCCTTACGGAATTCCAATATTGTATTTCTAAAAATAGCCTATATGGAAGCAATACAGGGCTAATGTGTATTGCAGTGTCCTGATTCCAGTCATATACTTCCATTTTCTACTATAACTGGTGAAAAAATATCACACTGGTCCCTGGTTTTAGGTAGTTAAATATCGCTGGATATTTATATTGCTTAATGAGTCTACTATATAACTTCAAAAACATTATGCAACTATATCTTCCTCTCATTTACTGCTAATAACTGAAATCATACATCATCAAACCTATTACAAAAAAAAAAAGTCAAAGGCTAAATGCAAATTTTCACCAGTTTTCTTTATAAACCCATCATCTATCCAGGCAGATAATTTCAAAATTTTCATACCCAGTTTCTTATTCTTACCTTTAAAATTTCTGGCTTTGTTTTTTCCATCACATGAGTCAGGCTAAAAAGGTGAAATAGAGCTTCCCGGACAAAGAATGCCCGTTCACTGTACCGCTTCAATGCTTCTGCAATCTGAGTCTCGTTAGCTTCTCCAGACACCTTTGAACATAGCCAGAAAATTAGCTTTTAGGATTCTTCTCAACCCTCTCACTTTCTCTATCCAAACATCATTTGTATAGATGGCATCCAGGATAGCTTACGTAAGGCTTAAAACAAATCAGAACAACTTTCCAACCCACCCAAAATAGTCATCCTATGGAAGTGCACATCATATACTAAAGATATATATTAGATAGGCACAGACCCTACTATAAGCCTATGGGTAAAATGATCGACACTGCACCTAAAATAAATCTCAAGCTATTTAATACCACTTATAAGGTCTTGCCTTGGGATTAGGCTTTTACCTGCCTCTTAAGGTAATCCTCTCCCCCTAACATACAATGTTATAGCCACATTGGCTTTTTTCCTGATCTTACAATAAGCCAAGCTTTTTCCCAGCAAAAGGCCATTATATATAATACCCTCTGACTGAAACCTTCCTCTCTTTCTTTGACTAATTTCTACTCAACATTCTTAATTCAAGTTAAATGAGAATTCCTTAGAGAGGCCTCCTCTTGCCCACCAATCTAAGTCAGGTCCCTCTGAAACATGTCCTTCATGGCCATCATCATAATCCCCCCGCCACACACATCAGACTGACCCGTTCACCGCTGTATCCCAACAGCTAACATTATGTGTGCCTCACAATAAGCACTCAGTAAGTATTCATCACATATGTGCCTTAATTAATTCCCCCAGATTTATCAAGCTCCCATTCAGCATCAAGAGGTTCTGTTCAAAATTAAGTCCATCTCAGAATTTCCCATTTATAAAGGTTAATACACTTAACTTAATCTATGGTTCATGTACCATTGGGTAACCAAATGTATATAACAAGAAGTAGCTCTTTATAAACATAATCCAACTAATAAGTGAAAAAGAAATTATTAGAATAGCACCATGATCTCCAATGAATTAATGAAACTAGGTATTAAGTTTCAGTAACTGTTAACATCACAAAGATAACAACCAGGCATTATGTACTTCCTTAATGAAAGCACACAACACCTTACGGGTCCTGCAATAGTATCAAACATGAGTGTGATTAAGTCTCCAAATCCAGCCACACTACTAATCTGCAGAAAATTCAAACACTGGGAAATATGCACCAAAAGTTAACAGTCGAGAAAAATCCAGATTGAGGGAAACTACAAGTCAAGAAAGCTGGATTCTTTAATAGACAAGTCATAAGGAAAAGAAAGGAATGGAGAGGGAATCTGTAAATTAGAAGATACTCAAAAGACAAAATCTTGAAAAATGGACAAGATTAACTAAGTGCCTAGAGAAAAACAGCTGGGTCATAAAACTATAAAGAAAAGCAAGGACATGATTATTATAAAGTTAGGATAGAGGATACTTGTGTGGGAAAGGAGGGAGTTGTAATCAGGATTGGACATGGAAGAGCTTCAGGGTAGTTGACAAAGTTCTATTAGTTAATCAGAGTGATGCTCTCAAGTGTGTTCACCTTATTTTCACTCACTAAGCTATACATTTGTTATTTACAGTCTTTGTATCTGTCTTATTTATAATAAGATTGTAAAATGTGTAAAAAAATCATTCAGAGAGATATAATCTCATTAAGTTGGAAGACAGGTTTTTTGGCAGTAGCATTATACAGGGTGACAAAAATAAATACTTAAAAAATATATTACTCAGAAACTAGGTTTTATGTGAACATATAGTATTTAGGCAGGAATATGCAGCTTTGAGGAAATGAAGGGCTGCATCATGACTGACATTTCAACCATTGATATGATATGCTACAAGGTCTAATATGAACTAGATTATAGTACCAATGTGTGCCAAGTGACACAAGGGTACATACTAAGCATTTGTAAGATTGTAGAAATAACAATGTTATTTCTTTACAAAATGCTTTTTAAACTATTTATGTGTAATATATATGCATATACATTGGTCATGACTATGTATTTACATATATAAACAGTAATTGAATAATAAAAATTTCCCAAGTGTTCACTTCTTTTTAATCACCCAAAAACCTTTTCTTAGGTTCTCTTAGATTTGGAAAGACACAGAAATATTATGTGAAACAAAAAAGATTGTAAGAGGGAAATTACTTAACAATGATTTCAGTCAGACTTCATTTACCCACATTTGGTTGATTCCAAACAGGTTTATAATATCGTATAAGAAACATAGCCTCAAGTTACTTTTGAAAATAAAATTATAGAACTTTTGCTTCTGGAAGTGTTAAATACTTGAAACCAACTTCATTGCCTGTATGTTTTATTGAATAACACTTATCTAGCCAGTGGTAAATCCTCAAATCAAGCAATCTGGCTCCTCAAACTGTAATATCTTCAGTTCAATCAATTTCACATGCTAGATCAAAAAAACAAGTGTCTGTATGTACTAGTTTCTGCAAACAATTTAAAACAGAGAAAATGTCCTTAACCACTAAATTAAGCCTTGTTAATGTTTAATATATGGAGCCCTGGCTGGGTAACTCCATTGGTTAAAACATTGTCTCAATATGCCAAGGCTGTAGGTTCAATCCCCGGTCAGGGCACATATAAGAAGCAATCAATGAATGCATAAGTAAGTGGAACAACAAATCAATGTTTCTCTCTCCCTCTCTCTCAAATCAATAAATAAAAATTTAAAAAATATATGTCTAATATATGGATTAAAACTAAAATTTATATTCTAAGGAAAAGTTTTCTCATAGCACTCTCTATATAACTTTATTATAGCATCTCACATTGGATTAAAGCTATTTTTAAATCTGTCTGTCCCCTCTCCACTAGATTAGAATTCCTCAAGAGCAGGGGCACTAACTCAGACATCTTTAAAAAGTACTTGGTAGCCCAGCTGGGCATGGCTTAGCAGTTGAGCATCGACCTACGACCTAGGAGATCACGGTTCAACTCCCGGTCAGGGTACATGCCTGGGTTGCAGGCTCCATCCCCAGTAGGGGGCGTGCAAGAGGCAGCTGACCAATGACAACTTTCTCATCATCGATGTTTCTATCTCTCTCTCTCCCTCTCCCTTCCTCTCTCTGAAATCAATAAAAATATATTTAAAGGGGGGGAAAAGTACTTGGTAAATGTTTTTTTGGAATGGATCAACTCCTCTGCTTAAAAAATTTATATGTACCTTTACTAGATGTTTATTACTGCAGTTGAACATAGGAATCCCTTAGTTCAAGAAAGAAGCCTAGGCTGGAGATTAAATTTGGGAGTCATTAGCATGTAGGTTTAAGAACCAAGGCACGGAATACTCCAATATTTAGAGGCCTGAGAGATGAGGAGGAACCAATAAAGGAAACTGAGACTGAGTAGTCAGAAAGGTAGGGGCAAAAAACAAGATAAGTGTGATATCCTAGATGCAAAGCAAAAAAGTATTTCAAGAAGGAGGACAAGGTCAGCTGTGTCAAATTCCACTTTAGATCAAATAAGATGAAGACTGAGAACTAATATTGGGTTTAGCACATTTCCAGTGATTTTCATGGGAACCATAGCTTAGTAGGTAACCCCAGGGTCTGCGAATGAGGTGGCACACAAACCTAAGAATCTTAGTTGTAGAGAAGTAGGAGGTTCAGGAAATGGATGGTGACAAAAGAGTAAATTGGGTGGGGAAATAGCAATGACAGAGTTGGAAATTCTATGGTAAGAAAGCCCTCTGTGTTGGGACTAGAACATGAGAGGAAAGGAAAGAACTAAGAAACTCAGAGGCAATGAGATGTAGTGGAAAAGACACATACTTTGGAATCAAATAGTCCAAGGGTACAGGGGCAGGTTCTAATATCACCTGGTTATGACCCTTAAGACAGCCATTCCCTCTCATTGAGTCAAGAGATCAAAATAAGTAATATATATAGAAATGAGGGGGAAAATACCCACACACACAAAAAAAAAGACACCTCTTCTTATAACAACCCACTCAGAGTACCATATATGTAATGCCTTATAAAGAATACTAGGGAGTCATACTGTTTCTATTTCTTGCATCCTTTAGTCTGGCCTAAAAAACTCAGGAATGTAAAGCCAAAAAGCCAATCTAAACAAATTTTAAGCATCACAATACTAAGTCAATCATTTCAGAAAAGTTTTTCATCAATTTTGCTAAGTTAGACAATTCTTTTTTTAAAATATATTTTATTGATTTCAGAGAGAGGAAGGGAGAGGAGAGAGAGAAACAGAAACATCAATGATGAGAGAGTCATTGATCAGCTGCTTCCTGCAGGCCCCACAAAGGGGATCGAGCTCGCAACCTGAGCATGTGCACTGACCAGGAATCGAACCATGATCTCCTGGATCCTAGGTCGATGCTCAACCTCTGAGCCACGCCGGCCTGGCTAGACAGTTCTTAAAAAGAAGACATGGCAATCTTAGCTCTCCTCCCTTAACATGACCTCTTATTTTCCAATTTTCAAATCAGTAGTCAAATAATTTAAAAGGAACATCAGTTTTTGTATATATTTGAATAAAGGGCAAAGATTCAATGATCTTTATCTTAAAAAATATTTTAAAACAATGATTCTCAACTTTGGCTGCATATTAAAATTACCTACACAGCTTTAAAAAATACTGAAGCCATGGCTGGTGTTGCTCAGTAGTTAGAGCATCCGCCTGAGCACCAAAGGGTCTTGCGTTCAATTCCCGGTCAAGGGTACGTACCTGGGTTGCGGGTTTGCTCCCCAACCCTGGTCAGCGATGGTTGGGGAGGCAACCAGTCAATGTGGCTCTCACATCAATGTTTCTCTCCCTCTCCCTACCTCCCTTCCACTCTCTCTGAAAAAGCAATGGAAAAAAATATCCTCAGATGAGGATTAACACATAAAAATAAATAAAATAAAAATACTGAAGCCTGAGTTCCACCTCCCTGTGATTCTGATTTAATTGTTCAAGTGTCCCAGGTTATTTCTTTTAAATTAAATTTTTTTCCAGCTTTATCAAGAATAATTGACATATTGCGTAAGTTTAAGTTGTACAATGTGATTTGATGCATGTATATACTCTGAAATGATTACAATGGTAAGGTTAGGTAACATGACCATCATCTCACATAATTACACTCCATGTGATTTTACTTGCAGTCAAGGTTGAGAATCACTGCTTTAACAGTTACAGAGGTGGAAGTTATTTAATGATAACAAAGTGTTTTCCAGGGCCAAGATTTCAAAATTATTACAGTTGCATTTGTGAAATCAAACTTGTTCCACAGAGGCGTTATGGAATACAGATGTCCTACTAGCCTCAATTTTAAAACTGAGGCTAATTCACTGCTCTGGGATCACAACGTATAGGATATCTTTACCTTGAGATTATTTAGCTTAATGTACCAAAGACACATTCCTTTCATCCTTCAGGATGCAGGTCAAGCTCACCTCTTCTGAGAAATCCTTCCTCAACTCCCAGCACACAGGGCTTTCTTCCCCTTTAATTTTTACAATTCTTTACTATCTGATCCATTTGTTAGGCAGTTAAGTAATATTAGAATAGTAATTTACATTTTGTGCTTCCTTCATCAACAAGCCATGCACTATGAAACTAGTTTGTTTCATAACAAGTTGTTAAGTAAGTTCCTCATATTTCTTGTTGTCCTGCACCTGGCTTATGTGATGTTGCCAAGTCTGGCCCTGGCACCTATTTCTCCAACCTCATTTCATCACTCTGTGACTTCCTTTTGTTGAGCTCTATCCAGAGTGACCTTCCTTCAGATCCTTGAGTGTACTATGCTCCTTCCTACCACACATCTTTTACATACATTATTCTCTCTGCTAAGAGAATGTTCTCTACCAAGCTACTCACCCTTAAGATCTTCATTCATTTATCAATTCCTTAGAGAAGGCTTAAACTAAGTCTCTTTATTAAACATTTTCATATATAGTATTGTGTATCTTCTAGACTCTTAGCACTATACAATTTAAAGCATATATGTGTGTGTGTGTGTATTTGCACACACACACATAGCATATGATAATAGATTGTCTGACTCACTCACTAAATTACAAGTTCCATGCGGGCAAGATCATATCTGTCTGCCCTCACCACAAAAAAAACCATGTCCAGCACAGTCTTTAGTGTACAGAGACAACTGATAAAATATTTATTGAATGAATGAAAAATAACTCAAAATCATTTTCTACATTCTATTTTTAAAGCCTAAATTTACAAATAATCTAGGAATTGAGATGTTTATAAGATGTTTATAGTTAACCTTTCCTTCTCCTTTATTGAAATCAACGATGGTTGCTCAAAACAGATATCTTGCCATTTTAGCCACAACATTCACTTCTAGGCCATCCCTGACTCTGCTCCAGGTAAGATCAAAGAGTGCTTCTGCTTAAGTGGTGTAGGTAATGGGGGGGGGGGGTGTCTCTGGAGATCCAAATGTTAATTTCTTAGTCTATGTTTGGCATCTACAATATGGGGTTAATAACTATCAATATAAAGCATCTAGAGGATATAACGTATGTTAGAAAAATATTAGTTTTCCTTAAATTTGTCAGTCTATCCTTCAAGGTCTGACTCAGATACCATTTTCTCCATCAAGCCCCAAATTCTTCAGCTAGAAGAAATTTCTCCTACTCTCTTACAACAACTATACCTATCCTTGGCTTTATAGTTTTTTGTGATCATATCATCACCACTCTTACCAGACTAAACTCCTGGGAGGCAGATCCTATGTCTTTTTCATCTTTGAATGCCAAACTGTATCAAGCCCAACAGATGTTTGCTAAACTGAATTTAAACCATTAGGCATAAGAAACCAAAGAAAAGCAAAATTTTACCATTTCTGCAGTAGAGATCTCCTTGGAGAACTTGATCTCCCATTAGATACTCAGTTCAACAGAGTATTCCTAGTTTCTTTGAAAGTGATCCATTAGAAATGGTATTTTAAGTGGTTCAAAATATCTAAACATATCATCATGAGGACTACCATTTATCCAGGGCCTACTATGTGACTTGTACTTTACATATATAATTATTAATCTTCAAAAGAATTCTGCAAGGTAGGAATAATATCTATTTTATAAATAAGAAATGGAAACTTAAAAAGTTATATCACAGCTTGCTCTAGGTCATAAAGTAAGCAGCCTGGGATTTTAGCTGGGACTCAGACTCTAAAGCAAGGTCCATATATTATTAGACATTCATCGTAATGGAGTCTTATGTAACTAACACATTGGACAGCCTGACAAAATAATACATTTTTAAAGTCTAACCTTCAAATGCCCTTCGCCTGTGAGGAATTCAGAGTAACCAGCATCAGTGGCCAGCAAACCTACAAACTGCATGCTGGGCCGTTGCTGTATAAAGGCTTCAACAGCCTTATCTGTCACATGCTTTCTCCCAGAAACGTCCAGGGAGACGAGGTTGGGTAGGATGTCTTTTTGTTCTAATAATCGAAGAGCTATGTCTGATGTAAATTGTTTATCATCTGATATATCAAGATGATTCAGATATTTTAGTTCTCGAACAACATCCAGTATCTGGGTAGTTGTCATTTTTAAACATTTCAAGTGGTGCATGGTTAGAGACTTGAGTCGGTCTTTGCAGGCCAGCAGAGCTGTGATGTCTGTGATCGAGGTATTAGAAATATCCAGGCTCTCTAATCTTGGCAATGAGGCAACTTCAGCCAGGTCTTCATTGTAAAAGAGAACGTTGGTGATGCTTAATGCTCGAAGGCCAGAAAGCTGGCTGAAGCACCGCTCATAAGGATCTTCAAGGGACAGAGTTAATGAGTTCAGCACCAGGCACTGGAGATTTTGCTGGATCCATTTATTACTGCCAAGCCCGCTGATGATGTCTGTAATTGTGATGTCCGCATTCACACCTGTGGCATCAAGTTCCACTAACTTGTGGTGGCAAAAGGCTTTCCGAAAAGCAACGGCAGAGATTTTGGCTTTGCGAATGCAAGCTCTCTTTAAGCGCATCTGGTTGCCCCTAAAAATACCTACAGTTCCATCATTCAGTAGACCTGAAAAAAACAAGCAGCACTTTAACTTCAAAAAATGGTAAGGAAAAGCTAAAATTTCCAGCATACTTTACATTTCTAAAGCACTCCCATGTAACAGTGCTTCATTTAATATACATAACTGACTTGGGTAAAAAGATTATTATCTACAGTTTATAGATGTGTAAACTGGGGCTTAGAAAGGTGGCTTTCCAAGATCACAGAGCTGGCAAGTGGCAGCATCAGGACTGTGGTAGACATTACTGATACTAACATCTGGTTCTCCTCGTCATCCTGAACACATAGACAACTACATTTCCCAGAGCACCCCTGGAGTTAGATGGAGTTATGTCCCTAGCTCTGGCCAATGGGCTGTAAGCTGAAGCACCTAAGAGCCAGTGCATGATTTTCCATGCTATCTTTTCCTGTTATGACAAATGAAGAGCCTTTAAGTTCTAGACAGCGTAGCTTTATGAGAGTGGAGTTTCCATCAGCCTGGGTCTTAGGGTGACCATGGAGCAGAACCCTCCATGGACTTGCAGCATTTATACACCATGAATAAGGTATAAACTTTGTGTTATGCTACTAGATCTGAGGGTTAACTTGTTACTAATGCATTTCTAGCCTATCCTTTTAATTCACTATAACACATTATTAAACACACAAACACATACCTACATACAAATATAGTTAGCACATATGTCTATAGTTCATTATTAAACTAGTTAATAAGATCTAAAATCTTATTAAGAGGATCTAGAAGTTATAGTCCCTCCCTGTAAGATGAATTCAAATAAAGTGAATACAGAACCTCTTGAAGTCCCTGAGATAAAAAATAATAATAGTAATTAATAATAATAATAACTCATTATGCCAAGAACCAGTAAGGTCTCAAACTGAAAAAAGACAATCTATAGATCTCAACATGAGATAACAAAAATGTTAAAATTATTTGACAAATATTTTAAAGGAGCCATCATAAAAAATGCTTAAGTGAGCAATTACAAACATGCTTGAAACAAATGAAAAATGGAAAGCCTCAGCAAAAAAATAAAAGACATAAAGGAGAACCAAATGGAAATTTTAGAACTGAAAAATACAATAATAGTTGGCTTCAACTAGAATGGAAGGAACAGAGGAGAGAATCAATAAACTAAAAAGTAAAACAATAAAAATCATTCAAATCTAAAGAGAAAAAAAAAAATACACCAAATAAAAATGAACAGAGCTATTTGTGTTATTGAAGTTCCAGAAGGAGAGGAGAAAGAGGGCAGGGTTGAAAAAGCACTAAAAGAAATAATGGCTATACACCTATCAGAATGGCTCAGATAAAAAAACAGTAATAATACCAAAGGCTGGCAAGTATGTGGAGACACTGGATCAGTCGTATATTGCTGGCGGGAGTGTAAAATGGTCCTGCCACTCTGAAAGAAATTTGGAAATTTTCTTAAAACCTAAGCATGCAACTACCATACAACCCAGCAAGAGCACTCCTGGATATTTATCCCAGTGGATGAATGGTTATACAAACTGATGTAGAATTTTATAACATGGACTACTACTCAGAAATAAAAAGGAATGAACTGATATACAGAACAATCTGGAGGAATCTCCAGAATAAATTACACTGAGTCAAAAAAGCGAATCCCAAATGGTTATATACTGAATAATTCCATTTATATAACATTCTTCAAATTACAAAATTACAGAAATGGTTGCCAGGGCTTATGGAGGGAGAAGGGGCAGGAGAGAAATGATTGTGGCTATAAAAGGGCAGCATGAGAGATTCTTATGGAGATGGAAATCTTGACCATATCAGTGTTAATATCCTGGTTGTGATACTGTACTATGGTTTTATGAGATACTACCACTAGAGAAAGAGGATATCATCTGTATTATTTATTGCAACTCCATGTGAATCAACAATTGTCTTAAAAATACAAAGTTTAATTTAATTAATTTATTTTTTAAATATATCTTTATTGATTTCAGAGAGAGGAAAGGAGAGGGAGAGAGAGAGACAGAAACATCAATGATGAGAGAGTCATTGATCAGCTGCCTCCTACATGCCCCCGACTGGAGATCGAGCCCGCAACCCGGGCATGTGCCCTGACCTGGAATTGAACCCTGATCGCTTGGATCCTAAGTCGATGTTCAACCGCTGAGCCACGCCTGGATGGGCAAAGTTAAAATTTTTTTTTAAAAAATATATCTTTATTGATTTCAGAGAGAGGAAAGGAAAGGGAGAGAGAGAGACAGTAACATCAATGGTGAGAGAGTCATTGATCGAGCCCACAACCCGGGCATGCGCCCTGACCGGGAATCGAACCCTGATCACCTGGATCCTAGGTCGACGCTCAACCACTGAGCCACGCCCGGCTGGGCCAAAGTTAAATTTTTTTAAAAAAAGAGATAACTGCAGAAAATTTGAAAGTGTGCTGACATGGAATTAAGGGAATTCCATCCAATGGTTTCAATTTTCTTGCTAAGAGTAAGTGATGCAAAGAACATCTGAAATAATTGTTAGGAGCACTAATAATGATCTGAGAAATACTCAAGAATTCCCAGGCAGTGCTGAGGGGCCTTATCTTTATATTACTGACATGTCTCCTTCCCATCATTCAGGTCTCAGCCTAATTATCACCTCCTTGGAGAAACTTTCTTTCACCCTCCAAGCTAAAGTAGATGACTTCCTTTTTAATTTTCCCTGAGAACCATGTTCTTTTTCCCTCAGAGAATCTATCACAAGTTGTAATTCTATATGTTTGTTTGCTTCTTAATTATGTCTCCCACTGGACTGTACATTCCATGACAGCAACATTTATTTTGTGTTCAATATTATACATTTGACACCTAACATAGTGCCTGGCATGCCACAGATTAAATTTTCATATATTTTTAAATGTTAGTTTTGCTTTTTACGGCTGAAACTTGACTCCTCAGTTAACTAAGACTGATTTTAATCTTAGTGACTGTCGCAGTGTCTTACAAATTTTGCTCTCATATTTTGGTATTATATACATACGTTTAGTAAAATGGGTTACTCCTGGCCTACTTGAGTGAGTCTACATTAAGTGAATTTTTCTAATAACTAAGTTTAAGTGTCCATATTTGAGAGTAATGGAATTAAAAGAGCAAAAAAAGTTTAAAAAGAAAAAAGAGAGACTGAGATTTAGAAACCAGTCCTGTGTTTGAGTCCTGGTTCCAATATTTATTTGCTACTTGACACTAGACAAATTACTCCACAAGTCTAATATTTCTTATCTGTAAAATGCGAATAGTTATACCTCTCTCACAGGGATTGTGTAAAGCTGGAATAAGACAATATATGTAAAAAGCTCTTTGCAAATTGGAAGTACTACACAACGTCATTAACTATATTTGAAAAACATTTTTCTAGATATTTTCCTTCTTTCAATTTCCTTCTTTCAAAAACAAACATATTGAAGAATCATCTGTCTTTTTCCATGACCAATAATTGTACTTGCTACATTGTATTTAAACTAAATCTTCCACTGATGTCATACAATCTGCTTGGCTTGTAGTTGGCAGCCTGCCCCTTCAGATGATCAATTCTTAATTTGCTGCAGTCAAAGAACAAAGGTAATTAATACTGTGTATATTTAAGAATCAATATGTTCTAAATGAGGGTTCCTCAAGGAGTTCTTTCAAGGAGTAAAGTACAGAAGCTTTAATGCAAGGAATTTGCCCCAAAGCATTTTTTATTTCTTTCTGCCTTAGTCTATAGACAGTTGAGGTGACCAGCAATGTGACCTCCAGATAAATGGGGCACTAGTCTGGGGGTATAGGCCCTCAGTCATTTAGAAAGTCTATTTAGCTATTCAAGGATGTAACTCATGTTTCAAAAGGTTTCAATTTAATCCCAACCCTGAACATGTCAAGGTATATCAATTTAGGTTAGGTAGGCGGTATACACAGACACATTAACATTAGACGGCAAAATTCTTATTCTGATTCCTAGCTCTTACGTGTACATTTCCTGGAAAAATTTTTTCTTTTTCTTTTTTTTTAAATTTTATTTTTGTTTAAAATATTACAGATGTCCCTTTTTCTCCCCAAAGACCCATTCCACCCCGTCCCATCCCCCTTCCCAGTCCCTCTTCCCACCATTGTCCATGTCCTTGGGTTGTGCATATATTCCTGGAAATTTTTGAGCACTGAGACACAGATAGAATGAGCAGAGATTATGGATAAAGAATTATAGATCCCAATAAGCAAAATTTTAACATCAGGTTTATTATTATTATTTTTTTTAATCCTCACCCAAGGATATGTTTTTCATTGATTCTAGAGAGGAAGGAAGGGAAAGGGGGAGAGAGAGAGAGAAATGTTGATCAGTTGCCTCACACACACACCCGGACCAGAGATCAAACCCAATCTGGGTATGTGCCCTGACTGAGAATTGAACCTGAGACCCTTCGGTTCACGGGGAGACACTCTAACCAATGAGCCACACTGGCCAGGGGAGCATTTGGTTTATTTTAATAAAGACTATTACCAATATCAATAATCCTTTGAGTTGGGTAAATAAGTAAAATTTTTTAAATGTAAATAATAAGTATTTTAAAAAATAATTATATTATTAGAAAAATATATTATCACCCAGCTGGATGTGTCTCAGCTGTTGAGCATCAACCTAGGATCCAGGATCGAGGTTCGATTTCCGGTCAGGGCACATGCCTGGGGTTGTGGGCTCGACCCCCAGTCAGGGGCGTGCAGCCGATCAATGACTCTCTCATCATTGATGTTTCTCTCTCTCTCCCCCTCTCCTTTCCTCTCTCTGAAATCAATAAACATACATTTAAAAAATGTATATATATATATTACCAATTTTAAAAGCATTCATTGAACTTTTATCCCAAACATTTTATTATGAAAATTTTTAAACACACATAAAAATGTATGAAACAACTTTCTAAAATTGTGACAAGAATTGGCAACAAGTTCTTTTGCATATTATCAGTAATATCCACTCTTGATTATCTGAAGGTGGATATAACGTTTACAAAGAGATTTAAATAATTTAGAATACTTTTTGGTGAATAATGCAGGTAATCACATTGGGGTAACACAAATGAGGGTAGCATGTTACTTCTCTGACCCTCAGTTTTCTCATCTGAAGGCAGCTTGAAAAGAAGTAGAAAACACATTTTGATCAAGCATACAGCCTCTCCAGGGCACTACTCCAGAGGACAATTATTTAGACTAACTTAAAAACTACTTCCATTATTTTATCCATTTAAAGCATTTGCCACAGTGCTTCATTATATAATAATAAATATTCACTTCATTTAGCTTCTATCATTAGGAATCTGGCAAAGTTAAAACTTTAGGCCTGGCTGGTGTAGCTCAGCAGTTGAGCATCAACCCATGAGCTAAGAGGTCACCGATTTGATTCCCGGTCAGGACACATGCCTGGATTGCAGGCTCGATCTCCAGTGCAGGTTGTGCAGGAGGCAGCCAATCAATGATGTTTCCCTCTCACTGATGTTTCTATCTCTCTATACCTTTCCCTTCCTCTCTCATATATATGTATATATTTAAATATATGTTTAAGTGAAATATGCTCATATATATTTAATATATTTAAATTGAATATGCTAAGCATAATCATTAAATTGAGACAAGAAAGAAATGTTAGCACTGGTATAATCTCTTAAGTTGTTGTGAAGCTTTATTTTTTGTTTTTAAATATGTTTTTATTGATTTTAGAGAGAGGGAAGGAGAGGGAGATAGAAACAACGAGAAAGAAACATCAACATTGATTGGCTGCCTCCTGCACACCCACTGCTGGGGATAGAGCCCAAAACCTGGGCATGTGCCCTGACTTGGGAATTGATCCGGTGACCTCTTGGTTCATGGGTTGACACCCAACCACTGAGCACACGGGCCAGGGTATTGTGCAGCTTTGCAAAGAACCTTGAACTTTAACATACATAGTACCTATTGAACTTTACCTTAATTCCTTTGGCAGGTTAGAAGAATTCAAAGAGACTAGAGACTTGAGCAAGTTAGTGAAAACCAAGGAGTATAGTAGTCTTCTTTACCAAATTATTCCAAAGTGACTTAATTACAGCCTTATTTCTCCCACCCTTCCTTGGAATGTATTATCTAGATTTATGCTTTAAATATATATATTTAAACGTATATGCCATCTAGGAGCAGGGATACCTCTAATGTAGGTGTGGAAAAGGTTGTGTGGCACAGTAAAAAAAGCATAGACTAGAATCAGTCATATTTGCATTTGAACCAGGATTCCACCATTTACTAGCTGTGTAACTCTTAACAAGTTACTTCTCAGAACCTCAGTTTCCTTATCTATATATAAGTGGGATAATAATAGCTTTCCTATAGAGTTTTTGAGGAAATTCAAGGAAAACATAAAATGCCTGGCATATAACAAGCAATCAATAAATGATATTATTATTGCCACATTTTCATTTTACTTTATAGTTGTAGACAAATTGTATTTCCTACTGTAAGAGTTTATAAACCCTATATATAAAGGTTTTTGATCTTTCTTTAAAATTTTATTTATTTATTGAGCTTGAGAGAGAAAGGGAGAAAGAGAAACATTGGTTTGTTGTTCCACTTACTTATGCATACATTGGTTGCTTCTTGTATGTTCCCTGACTGGGAATTGAACCCACAACCTTGGTATATTGGGATGATGCTCTAACTAACTGAGCTACCCCATCAAGGCCTAAAGATATTGTATCTCTTTCAACTTAAAACTTAAACAGAAGTAAGAAAAATCCCCAGTATACATAACCAGAATTTCACAGATGAGACTTTCCCAATTTATTTTTAGAATTTGTTTTTTAAAACAGAAGCACTAAATTAGCTATGATTTCCCATTTCAAAGGTCAAAAGTAGAAACTGGCTTTTTTATAATAGTATTTATTGATTCTCCCACTGCCAAATAAAGATGTAAGGTATATTTTTTATAACAGCAGACTTCTAAATGGATATTTTGGAAGTTAGAGGAGTTATTTTTGCCATGAGAATGGTCTCAAAGCAAAAAAAAAAAAAAAAAAGAAAGAAAGAGAAAGTAATTTGCCCAAATTAAAAAAAGAAAAATGCTTATTCTAAATTATAGAAAAGTGGCAGAGTAGGAAAAAATAAATAAAATTTTTTCCTGGAATCAGGCTCATCTGGCCTTTGCTATTACTTCTAAGAAAATAATTAAATGACTAACTACAGGAACACTTCAAAATCCAATGCCAATTAACAGCACAAATTTTTGTTTTCTCTGATTATATTATTTTTTACCATGAAAAGCCATGGTCTGAAGCAGTCGATCAGCCACTTCCTGTGGGAATACTCCAGGTTCTTGCAGACACAATGTTCCATCTTGTCTTGCTGAACAAAACTTCTCAAGATGTGTAGTCAGGAAATTTAAGCAGATATCAAGTAAAGAATAGGGAGATGCCTCCTCCTTGGAACCCAGGAAGAAACATAAAGGAAACACAAAAGCCAACAAGTTAGTTTCCAGAAAAGTAGAGAAAAAAACATTCATTTCCACATTCAACCAGTATTTTTACTCAGTGTAATACTATTGTAATTAGCTAGTTATTAATAATAGGAAAGAATCAAAGGGGGAAGCCAGACATTAGAGGCATGTGATTTGGGCAGCTTCACCAGGAAGCTACAATTTCACACTCCCCAGGGAACCACTGGCCCATTCCCTCCAAATTGCTGGGGGAAGAGACTGGACAATGGGGAGAATGTACTCATGTGCAGTGAAGTTGAGATGACATAGGGAAGGTGTTTGCTGTCAGTCAAACCTGAGAACAGAAATCATTGGCTAGAAGGGGTGGAGCCAATGCAAGCCTGAGAAAATTTGGGGATATATAATCCCTCAAACAAAGGAATTCTCTCTTTTGGCTCTTGGGGCTCTTGGCTTGGGGCTCTCTTGGCTCTCTGGTTCCTCTGGCTTTGCTCCTGCCCCTGTTTCCTCCATAGCCATGTGGCCTGTGGACCCCACATGCAATGGAGTGATGGACTGCAGTGGGAAACACAATCTAAGTTAGCCTGATGCTGGACTGGACACTGCTCCAATATGGAGTGAAAATTCTAGACACTGGCTTTGATTCTAGCTCCACTGAAGCCACAGCTACACTTCTTCCTTGGGGGGGGGGGGGGGGGGGGAGAGACAAAGGGAAATGGGACCTTGGAAACTCAGGGGTTTGATTCCACAGAAATAAAGCTTTCTACAACATCTCATCCTCCTGTTGAATCTAAGAAAATTCCTTTTCTGCTGAAAGAACTGAGCAGATTATAGATTTAAGTATCACCCCCTAGTGGTGACAGCTAGATAAACTCTTGGAGTTATCAGAAGAGATAGCTAAGCCCTGCAATTATCACAAAGTATATCAGGCCAAATGACAGAGTATCTGAACAATGGCTAAAAAAATATCCTATGGCAAATAGGAAAAACAACAACTCCACTCTGAAAGAACGGCATAGCCCTTACATTTTTTTAAATTAACATGGTGTTTTCCAAATCAGGATATAATTGCAACACTGTGAATTACTGAAATAAAATTTGCCCAGATTAGTCCTCTCAAATACTGCTGGTCAGAGTGTAAATTGGTACAATTTTTCTGAACATAAAAGATTTAATAATTATCTTTAAAACACCCATACTCTTGATTCAGTACTTCTTCACCCAGGAATTTATGAAAAAAGGGGGGGAAAAGGAAATAATTAAGAGATAGTTGCCCTGGGCAGGTAGTTCTGTTGATTAGAGTGTTGTTCAGATATGCATAAATAAGTGGAATAACAAATCAGTGTGTGTGTGTATGTGTGTGTCTCCCTCCCTCTTCCTCACTCTAAAAATCAATTTAAAAAAAAGAGATAGCGCTGGCCAGTTTGGCTCAGTGGTTAGAGCTTCAGCCCGAGGACTGAAGGGTTCCCCGGTCAAGGGAATGTACCTCCGTTGCATGTTCCCTGTCCCAAGTCTGGGTTCGTGCAGGAGGCAACCAATCAATGCGTCTCTCTCACGTTGATGTTTTTCCCCCGCTCCCTCCAGCCCTCTTCCCTCCCTTCCACTCTCTCTCTAGAAATCAATGAAAAAATATCCTCAGCTGAATGTTAAAAAAAAAAAAAAAGAGGTAGTAACAAAGGTATTTACATAAAGAGATTAATCACAGGTTTTCCAACCAAAACCACCCCTAAAACCCATACATACAGACAAATGTCCAAAATAATGAAAAATGGTAAGCAAATTGTGGTATATCAACTCTATAGGCTATTACACACCAATATGTATAATTTTTAATAATTTTCACAACATTTTAAAATGCTGAGAATAAAATAAAAACTACATATATAGCAGGATTTCAACTAAACATCAATTAGGCATGGGAAATGATATTGCCTGAAAAGTTATTTCAGGCGATTAGAAAGCTACCTCTAAATTAAACACTATACTTGGGCTGGTGAACACAGAATACAATGCACAGATGATGTGTTGTAGAATTGTGCAACTGAAACCTGTATAATTTTGTTAACCAGTGCCACCCCAATAAATCAAGGAAAAGTAAAAACAAACAAACAATATGTTGTGGTAAATCTATAGAAAAGATCAAGGGAAAGATTTAAAATAAAAAAGGATAGTGGATACTTTGGGGGTGGGGATAAGTGACCTAGAGGAATGTGGTACACAGGGGAAAAATGGCAGTGGTCATGTTCTACTTCTTAATTTGGATGCTAGGATTTTAGATATTTGTTTACTATGTTCTGTGGCTAACATAAATGTTTCATATCATCTTCTGTATATATCAAATTATTAAAAATGAAAAAGAGACAAAAATAAAAATTTGGGGAAACGAAAAAAAGCTATGTTCTCAGTTCTGCTTTTCAAATACTGTAAGATAATAAAAGTGTCAATTTTATGAATGATTGGCTACTTTTCAATATATATATTCAAACTAGTAAGAATAGACATGTTTTATTACATTAAATAAAATTTTAATTTTTAATGAAAGCGTGCATGTGTGTACAAACACACACACACACACACACACACACACACACACTTTTTTCCCTAAGTAACTATATCATAGGATTGTTGTCCGGATTAAGTAAATTCTAAGTGAAAGACACATGGGACAGCGACTGGCATCTATTAACTGCTCAAGAAATGTTAGCTATTTAGACTATAAACTCCATAAAACAAACACTATGTTTTGTTATTGCCAGAACTTAAAACAATGCCTACTACATGGTGGACACTAAATGTTTATTGAATGAATAAACAAACAATCAAGCACAAATCTATTGTTAGGTGTATTTAAAATACTTATTTCCCCCTAGAGAAAGAGACTATGTGTCCAGAGGGAAATATAAACCCCAAGTCCAGCCCTGAAATTAAAAATGGGATTGAAAGGCAGACAAGTGTCACTTGATTCGTGGGCATAAGAAACCTCAGACATTGGATAATCTCTGATTCCTCATTTTTGTAGTACTCCATGGGAAATCTCTACTTCATTTATGGGAGTTTTTTTCCTTATATTTTCTACTACTGATTCAACCAAGTCAGACTTCCAGGAATAAACACTAATATAACCTTACATATATCTAATCCCTTTACCTTCTCCTTTCCCAAACACAATCATTTTACAAATGAAGTAGTAAAGAAGATAGTACCAAAGGCACAGATATATTGTACTCAAAGGTACAAACATAATGAACTCTTTGGCAAGGACAGTGGGAAGCTATTTTTCTTTTTTAAAAACCACCAACTAGCCCGGCTGGGCGTGGCTCAGCAGTTGAGCATCAATCTAGGATCCAGGAGATCACGGTTTGATTCCCTATCAGAGCACATGCCCAGGTTGTGGGCTTGATCCCCAGTCGGTGGCGTGCAGGAGGCAGCCGATCAATGACTAGACTCTCATCATTGATGTTTCTATCACTCTCTCTCCCTCTCCCTTCCTCTCTCTGAAATTAATATATAGTTTTAAAAAAATAAAAAATAAAATAAAATAAAAACAAAAAAACCCACCAACTACTTTCAGAGATCCCCAGATGTGAATGCAGGTAAGACAAGCTTCTTGCATGTATCACTTCATGGCTTGGCCAGTATTGCAAATGACTATATGCTAAAGGACAAGAAGCTGGAGTTCCAGCTATAAGAAATCAAGACCTGGAAAGGTAAATAAACCCCCTTCCCTTCCATCTTAGCACATGTAACAAAACTATTCCAAGAAACGAAACAAAACAAAAAAAATCCAAGTCAATAGTCACTGAGCTGATGAGTAGATCATAGGAATCACTAACTCAAAGAGATGCTTTAGCATCATTTTCCTCTTAACTACCAGCATGAGTTTTGAAACATAATATGGTAAACAGAGAAGCCAGGTTAATAATGGAAAGAGCACTGGGCTTGTAGTCAGTCCTGGCTCTGCTACTTAGTAGCTGTGTGACCTTAGGAAAATAAATTAACTTCTCAGTTTTCTTATTTGTAAAATTGATGCTAAACCTCTTCTATCTTGACAACAACACAAAATAGTAGTGAGGAATAAATGGGATGTATATGAAAATGCCTTTAAAATACTAAAGTACTATGCAAACATTAACATAATTGAATGAATAGTTTCTGGTATGGAAAGTTGGGTAATATATTCATGGAGGTAAGAACTCAAGTTTATAAAAAATTTAAAGTTATAAAAGCAGCTTGCCATAATCCCATTGCACTATAACTAATAGAACGTACCTATTCTACTATAATACTTACCATTAACTTGCCAGAATTTTACTACATTTTTTTAAGAGGTAGAAGGGATCACAGAGAGGATTTAATACAACCATTTCATTTTTATAGATTTAAAAATGGAGGGATAGAGAGGTGAAATGATTTGCTAAAGGTTACAAGGCCCATAACAAGAAACTAACTGACATCATACAACCAAGAACATTCAAACTTTTAAAAAATGCCTTTAGGAAAGGAGAATATGACATTGAACAGGCATTAAGATGCTGGAGAGCTAAGAAAAATGTTTATATAAAACAGAACTGGAGATAGGAAAAAAGAAAAAAAAATAAGATCTTTAAATAGAGCTAACAAAATGTTTAAATGATTAACCAACCACTCCTCTAGATTTACCTGTAACTGAGTCTTTACTGTCCTTGTTTAAATATTCTATTCTCTGAAGGACACCTCCACAAATTATAAACAAGTAATTTGTAAGTACTTATACAAAGGGATACTGTTTTGCAATACATCTTGAAATCACTTGGCTTCCTTCCTAACTTCTCCAGCTCAACTCTTCTGGACTGAAACATGTGTCCTAGGTCAAAAGTACCATTTAGGCTAATAAGAGAAACTATCTGATCCAACATTTCTTACCCATCAAACTTCTTTTTCCCCTTAGGAGACCTGTAGAGAGTATTCACTCTTTTTGCCCTCTTTTATAACTCACATCTCAGTTAGCATCGCCTTATTCAATTCTCTACAAATACACACATTCTTTCACTGAACAAATATTTAACTTCGTACTATGTCTCAGGCATTAGGCTAACTGCTTAAGACATGAAGTTGATAAAACACGGTACTGTCCTTAACCTCAGAGAGCTCACAATCTGGAGAACCAGCCAGTCTTGTTAACAAACAATATGGGCCCTGGTGGGGTAGCTCAGAGCATCGTCCCAACACACCAAGGTTGTGGGTTTGATCTCCAGTAAGGGCACATACAAGAAGCAAACAATGAATGCACAAGTGAGTGAAACAATAAATTGATGTCTCTCTCTCTCTAAAACAATCAATAACCTCCCCCACCCCCCCAACCCCCAAAACAGTACTACCACCACAGAGTAACTGCTGTAACCAAGACACAAAGTACAGGACAGGCATATGAAAAAAGTAACACAAGGCTGCCTGGAGGTAACTGAAGGCTTCAAAAAGGAGGTAAGGTTTAAGGCAGCGATTTTCAACATAAACTAATTACTAAAATTCTGCGGCACAGCAAAAAATATGTTTTTGCCACTATGACAAAAAACCCCCACCTGGTATAATTTTGATTAATTCACACCAGACAGCTATTGTTGTTGGCTGTTGTAATTTATTTGTTTGACAATCTAAGGGAAAAGGGGTCAATACCCCTGACTAAATAGTAAGGTATTGCATGTTTTAAAAATTCTTGCAGCACACCAGTGTGCCTACCGTAGCCCACCAGATGGAAATCACTGGTTTAATGTAATACATGAAGGTTAAATAGTCAGGAAGGGGGACAGCATTTTAGGCAAAAAGGAACAGTATAAGCAGAACTCAGAGGCAGGAAAGACAGCATAATGTGTGCTTAGTACTACAGAGCATAAAATGAAAAGACTTTTTCTCATTAAATGATTAGGTCATTGAAGGATTAGATCATAAAGGTCCTAGTATACTATTCAAAACACTTTCATTCAACAACTATCTGCTGTGCCCCTACTATGTCCTAGACACTGACAAGTACACAGGATACAGATCTTTGTAGACCCATTGCTGTCCTTTTTCATGGTGGCCACTTGAGTTGTACAGTACAGCCTGTGTGGCTGCAGCACTATAAGAAAGCTGTAAACTAGCGGGGCCTAAACTGCAGGCTTCTTAAGTATCATAAAAAGTCCACAAATCCACATTCATAACAAGTATGCTCTCTATATATAATATCTTGAAATGTACAGTTTTCAATGCATAATAGATACTGTTAGAATTAAGAGCAGTATCATTTAAAAATAATATTGAGCACTAGCTGGTGTGGCTCTGTAATTAGAGTGTTGGCTCAAGAACCAAAGGGTCTCGGGTTCGATTCCCACTCAAGGGCACATACCTGGGTTGCAGGTTCAATCCCCAGCCCTGGTTGGGGCTCGTGGTGGAAGCAACCAATCGATGTGTCTCTCTCACATCAATGTTTCTCTTCTCTCTCTCTCCCTTCCCTTCCTTCCCTTCCACTCTCTCTAAAAATCAATGGAAAAAGTATGCTTGGGTAAAGATTAACCAATAAATAAATATAGACAGATAGATAAATAGATAAAATAATACTGAATTCCTACCAGCCTTTTGCTCCCCTCAATTAATGTATTCTGAAAGTATATTCCTGTCATACCTCCCAAGTTTTCAATGTTCAAAAGGTATCTAAATGTTAAAGACAGAATGCCATCAACATCTGATATTCTGCTTCAAGTGCTTTATAGAAGGCAATTTGGCAATATGAATCAAGAACCAGAAAACTGCCCAGCCTAGTGGTTAAGCATTAAGCTATGATCCAGAACTCAGTCAGATTCCTGGTCAGGGCGCATGCCCAGCAGGGGGCGTGCAGGAGGCAGCCGATCAATGACTTTCATCATTGATGTTTCTATCTCTCCCTCCTCTCTCTGAAATCAACAAAAATATTAAAAAAAAAAAAAAAAAAAGAACCATCGCCCAGCCGGGCGTGGCTCAGCGGTTGAGCGTTGACCTAGGATCCAGGCGATCAGGGTTCAATTCCCGGTCAGGGCACATGCCCGGGTTGTGGGCCGCAGCCCATCAATGACTCTCTCATCATTGATGTTTCTCTCTCTCTCTCTCCCTCTCCCTTCCTCTCTCTGAAATCAATAAAGATATATTAAAAAAAAAAAAAGAACCATAAAACTGTACACACCCTTTGACCAATTTTCTTTCAATAAGTATAAATTACTTTTATAATGGAAACAATGGTACAAATATTGTAAATGTCTGAATTCAGTTTAGATTCCTACATCCGCATAAGAGCCCAGGGAACGTATTTGAAACAGCACAGGCTTAGGGGTCAGACAATAATGTGTTTGAATCCTGCTCTGTCATTTATTAGCTATATGACCTCAGGAAAGTTTCTTGATTTTCCTTATGTATACAATGAGAAAACACCATCAACCTCATGGGACTGGGAAGGTTAATTAGTACATCACCTGACATACTGTGTGCTCACTAAATGAAAGCTATTTATGAGATCATGCTCCTCTAAATAAATGTCCCAGTAGTCAAGAATTTTTTTTAAAGTTATTTTTCTTTTTAAATTATTAACATTAAAAATGTCTTTTACTCCATTGTAAATAATGACTGTTTCTGCCACTTATTAGTTAAGTGTGTTTTTAAGGGCTAGCTTTAGAACCTATGAAAAGAGGAGTGTTCTAGCTAGCATTTCCCAATGGCTTACATCATTAAATTCAATGCTGATGTCTATCTCAATTTGTATATTTTTAACCATTTAATAAAATAATTATTAAAATTTTTCTCCTTTAAAAATAGAACAGTTTGAGAGTATCAAAAATTTTATAGGCTGCACATAAGTGAATGAAAGGTAGGAGGTTGGCTCATGATATTATAGTCACTCAACTGTTATACTGTAACTTCACCTTGAACGTTGAACATCACAGTAGTTTAAAATTATTTTTATTCTTATAATGAACTGTTAAAGACAAGAAACATAAGCTACATTGATGATGAAATGAGTAAATCAATGCATTTATCTTATGAGGATTCTTAATCGGTACTACATCAATATAGCTCAGTATTTTAAAATATATATATTTTATTGACTTTGAAAGAGAGGAAGAGGAAGAGAGAGGGGGGATAGGTTGCCTCCTGCACACCCCCTCCCGGGGATCGAGGCATAACCCGGGCATGTGCCCTGACCGTGAAACCATCAGCCTTTTGGTGCACAGGATGACACCCAACCAACTGAGCCACACAAGCCAGGGAGAGATAGCTCAGTATTTTTTAAACATTAAAAAAAAGAAATGTGGTGATAGTTATATCCAGTTAGGATTTTCATTTATTGGAAATACTTCCAATGTTTTATTTGTGGAGACAGGCTTTCAAGTAGCAGCCTGGAACCATTCCTTTTAGTTTGTCATTTAGAAATGAAACAGAACAATTACAAAAACTTGTTGGTTTTTTTTAAGTACAAAAATACAAGAATTCCAAATTTAAGGTTAAAAAGTTAGTTCTTATCTATTTTGATGCCATAAACATAATTAATTTCAACCTACATTGTAATATATATTCATTTAAAAATATTACAAATAATGATTTATATCATGTTAATGTGTTATTTATTGAACAGGAAAAGAAATTTTTAAAAAATATATTTTTATTGATTTCAGAGAGACAAAGGGAGAGGGAGAGAGAGCAAGAAACATCAATGATGAGAGAGTCGCTGATCTGCTGCCCTCTGCACACCCCCTACTGGGGATTGAGCAGGAAACCCCAGCGTGTGCCCTCACTAGGAACAGAACCACGACCTCCTGGATCACAGGTTGAAGCTCAACGGCTGAGCCACACTGGAAGGGCAGGAAATTTGTTTTAATGTATTTTTTTCAATGTATTATTAAATAAATTATATATGTAATTTAAAATAAAATAAAATATATTTTACTTAAAATCACTTCCTTCTCATACCACAGAAAAAATATTTTAAAAATTAAGTTTGTACCCTGACCAGTGTGGCTCAGTTGGACATCATCCTGGCCACCAAAGCATTGTGGTTCAATTCCGTCAGGGCACATGCCTGGGCTGTTGGCATGATCCCCGGTGTGGGGTCTGCAGGGGGCATCAGATCGATGTTTTACTTTTGATGTTTTGCTCTCACATCGATGTTTCTCCCTTTCCCTCTCCCTTCCTCTCTCTAAAAATCCATGAAACGCCCAGCCAGCATGGCTCAAAGGTCGAGCACTGACCTATGATCCAGTGGATTGCAGTTCATTTCCCGGTCAGGGCACATGCCCAAGTTTCAGGCTCAATCCCCAGTGGGGAGTGTGCAGGAGGCAGCCAATTAATGACTCTCATCATTGATGTTTCTCTCTCTCCCTCTCCCCCTCCTTCCTCTCTCTGAAATCAATAAAGATTTTTTTTTTTAAGTCAATGAAGAAAATATACTCAGGTAAGGATTAACAAAATAAATAAACAAACAAGCAAGTAAATAAATAAATGATTTTGGTATAGTACATTTACTTTGTTTTAATATTCTCATAAATCCCTAAGGGTAGCACATATGAAAACAGGCCCAGTGAACAGAATTGCAAAGCTGTTATTCATTCTGTGTTTCTTGTACAACTCCACAGTAATGTCTCTATGGAAAATTCACAAAAAGTGGTGTGCCAAGTCTTCATATTTCATTTCCCTATATTCTCCTTTCTCCAACTTAAGTCACCATAAGAAGGCTAGGGAGAAAGTTCACATACTTATTTTTATCCAGATGAGTACAACAGCACTTCCCATTCCAAACCATGTTTCATATTGATTTATAGTGATCATCCCTCCAAATCTCAATTATGATATCCCTTTACACACATAAAAACCTTTCAAGGTACTCAGGGTCTTTACAACAAGGCCAAAACTCCTGAACCTATGATTTAAGGTCCTCCATGATCAGACCATAGGCTCACCTAGTCTCATCTCCTACTGCATCCTCAATGCTAGAGTCACGCATGTCCCAGAATACATCATGCTTGCTTCTGTCTCAGCTTCAACATTCAAGCTGGTCCCTTTGCCAAGAATGGCTTTCCTTCCCAAATTCTTACTTAATAAAGCCCCACTTGTTAAGACCCCAAGTTCAAATGTCCCCTTCTCAACCAAGCCTCCTTGTCTTTCTGACGTCTAAAGTCATTCATTCATTCAAGAAATATTTATTGAGCACTTATGCACCAGGCACTATGTATGTGTTAAAGATTCAATGGTGAGCCAATGGTCTCTACATTCATAGATCTAATACTTATCTCATTGGGTTGCTATAAGGATTAAGTGAGACAAAATATGTAAATCACTTAAAACAGGGCCTATACAGTCATGTTCAACAAATATTAGCTATTAGTGTTGCTGATTAACCATACTATCTAAACCATATGCAGCACACACACACACATCACTTTAGATCTTACTCTGATTTATTTATTTATTCAGCGTTTTTATTAAATTTTTTTTAGAGAGGAAGGAAGAGGGAGAGAGAGAAACATCTATGAGAAAGAAACATCTATCATCTACCTCCTGCTGGGGATCAAGCTTGAAACCCAGGCATATGCCCTGACCAGGAATTGAACCAGGGACCTCTCAGTGTGTGGGATAATGCTCAACCAACTAAGCCACATTGGCCAAGGCTTGGTTGCTCTCTCTCTCTTTCTTTCTTTCCTTCTTTCTTTCTTTTTTTTTAAATTTTTATGAGTTTATTTAAGCTGAACTGACAACTTATGATGGGAAACAAGATCTCAAATGTTTCCTGATTTATTTCTTCTTAGCATTAATAATTACTTCTCATTACATATTTATTTATTGTCTACCCTCCTTCTCCCTCCACAGGGGCGATGCCTTTTTTTTTTAATCACTATAACCCCAGTGCCTAGAACAATACATGGCCCTTACTTAGCAGTTGATCAAAACCCACCTCTATATCAATGATTTTTATAGTCTGGGGTTGGATACAGATATAAACCAAATAATCACATCAAGAAATATAAAATTACAATTGATATGTATTCCATGAAAGAGGGTTATATAATAGAGTGTGACTAGTGTTTTTTTGAAGGGTAGGCAGGGTAAATGGGGTTTCCTTGTGTTCCTTTAGCAGCTAAAGTTTAGCTGAAACCTCTAGAATATGCAGAGTTAAACTGGCAAAAGAGAGTATTATCACAGGTCATTCACATGTGTTATCCTTTCTGTCCAGTTTTCCACAACACAACTCCTATAATTTAATCCTTCGGTTTTCTTCCTGAAAGTAAAATCCTCTAGGAAACCCTTCCCTGACTATCCCATACCTTGATCCCACAACTTTTCCTTTCTTAGCACTTTTCACATTCAGAATTACTCTTTTTAGGGGCCCTGGCCGGATAGTTCAGTTGGTTAGAGCATCATCCTGATATGCCAAGGTTGCAGGTTCAGTCCTCAGTTGGGGCACATACAAAAAGCAACCAATGAACGCATAAATAAGTGGAACAACAAGTCAATGTTTCTCTCTTTCTCTCTCTCTAAATCAACTTTTAAAAAAAGGAAGTAAAATTACTCCTCTTACTTGGCATCTATATTGTCCATACATATAAGATACAAAAAGGTAGGGACCACATGCTTTATTATTTGTAGTATTGCAGTGACAACACAGTCAGTGGCACTAGAAAAAATTATTAGACGAATACAAAGTAGGAACTATATCTTAGACTAGAAGTTCTCAAAGAAGGTCCACAGACCAGGCACATTAGCATGACATGGGTTACTTGTTAGAAATATAAACTCTCAGGCCCTACTCCAGACCTAATAAATCAAACTCTAGAAGCGGCAGCCTGCAAGCTCTCCATTTGATTCCGATTCATGTAAAGCCTAAGAGCCCCTGTATTGGACATCTCAACTACAGTCATGCACCGAATAATGACATTTTGGTCAATGATGGGCTGCAAATACAACAGTGGTATAGCGTATAGCCTAGGTGTGCAGTAGGCTGTACCACTAGGTTTGTGTAAGCGCATTCTATGATGATCAGACAACAACAAAATCACCTAAAGATACCTTTTTCAGAACATATCCCCATTATATTTAAGTGGGCACTGGGAATAACAGGAATAAGTAAGGCACAGTTGCTGCATAGAAAAACACACCTCAGGGGGAGAAACAGGTTAACACAGTGACAGGGTGATCGTCTGTGAATATGAAGGGTTGTTGTGGAGGCAGATACAGGAGAATGACAACTAAAAATGCAGAGTCAGTGAGTTAGAGAAAGTTCACAAATTAAATTATTTCATTATAAACCACTTTCCTAAAAAACAGATGGGGGGGAATAGAAATTAACTAACCTCCTAGGAGAACATGATTACCAGGACTTAAGATTTGACTAGAATGTCTTATTCCTCCCAAAGACCAAAATATAGATTGCTGCATATGAAGGAGAAATCTGCTCATTAATGTACTGCAAACCATGTGTGACCCAACTCAATGAAAAACCAACTGAAGCCTCAACCTATTTTGAAACAGGAAGGAGAGAAATTGCAAATATAAGGGTCTGCCAGCTACATTCAGGGAGGGGAAAACAAATGAAGGCATTAGAAGGCATTAAAGAGAACTGTCACAATCTGACTGCCAAGCTGATTATCAGTCTTTAGAAGCCCTGCTCTCTGCCTCCAAACAAAAACAAACCATTTGTTCTGAGTAACAGTCAAACCTTAAATATTTTTAAATTTTCCAAATTGTACCTCTACATTAAAAGACCCTCAAAATAAAAATACATTCCGAAACATTTTTAATTATTTCTGTCAAAAGGCTACATATCTCACAAGGTCATAGTATGCATGCTGGCCTCACTCCATCACTCCAAAACACACTATCACTCCGGTTTTGCAATGACACTAGGTAACAAGGCTTCCAGGCTCTCTCCAACACCTCCAACATCACCCCTCTCCTCTACAAAAAGAAAAGAAAGCCAACGAATTCCCATCTGCCCGCCCTACAGCTCCCGGGAAGCAATCGCCCTCAAATTGTTCTTGCTTAGACCCCTGAAATCCCCGGACAATGAAACCGGGACAGCTGTGAGAGCCAGGGGAGAGGGGATGGTCGATAAAGGGGAGAGGAAACGCGTACAGCAGAGGACGAAGGGGAGAAATGATACGGGAAGGAGGGGGCAGTGGAGATAAAATGGTGAAAGGGGTAAGAGGCGAGAGCAAAGAGCAAGAACGAAAAATGGGGAGGAAAAGGGGTAAGTCATAGAGGTTCCCCAAAGAGAGATAAAGGCAAAATGGTAGAGGAGAAAGGAAGGTCGGGTTAAAGGACGAGGAGGGGGCGGCAAAGGCGAACAAGAAAGAGGCTGTCATCGGGGTGATTAAAAAAAAGAACAAAAAACAAAAACGGGTGTCATCTAGGAGGAAAGAGAAAAGGGGGGAATGTCACTCCGCAGGTGGCGAGGGAACGCTGGGAAGGAGGAGCGGGCCACCGAGGGGGTAACAAGGGGGAGAGGTAAAGGCAGGGCGCAGAGGGGGCACCGGAGCTAGGGAAGGGCAGGCCTGCGGGAGCCAGGGTAGCGGGCGGCTGCGGTTCAGACAGGCCTTGCTCCCTCACCATGGCTGTGCCAGCCTGGTCCTCGGGCATGGGGCCTCTGTCCTGGGCTCGGCGGCGGGCCGGGCCTGAGCCCGCCCCCAGGTGGAGCCGGCGCGGGGGCTCCAGGAGGCTCCGGCGAGCGGCGGCTCCGGGCTCGGCCCAGGCCTCGGCCTCCTTCGCTCAGAAGCTGGAAGTGCAGCACCGCAGCGGCCGCGGGACCTGAAAGCGCAGGCTCCGCCCCCGGAGGCCCCGCCCCGCGCACGAGCCCAAGCTTAGCCCCGCCTCCGCCCTCACTGCGCAGGCTCAGCCGTGGAGTCGGACCGGGCACCCCACCTCTGACTTCTTCGCCTCCCGGGCTCTTCAAGGAGTCAAATCCTATCCTCCCTTTAAAAATAAGAGCTTTAAATATTACGTCATTATGGGAGACTAGAGCACTCACTCGTTTCAGTCACTTATAGACTCCTGCGCTTCTGGTTCATTGTCATTCATTACTATTGTCGTAATTATTGGGGATTTTAGTTCTCCTAGATGATTCTTCCGATGCCCAGATTCCTCTCCCTTAGTGATCCTTGCCTCAGCCTCTCATTTCCACGCTCATACCTTACATCTTTTCATTACCAATAATTGTAACCCCTCTAAAAGTCCCACCACAAACTCCTCCCTTTCTAGTTTTCTTCCTCTAACACCCAACGCCAAAAATTCTTAACTCCACCAAGACTCGAAACCCACTGATCCTACTACCTTTTCACTATTCCTCACACTACCCTATGTCCTCACTTCCTTTCTTGAACAGCTTATATTCTACTGTCCATCACGAAAATCATTCCCAGGTATTAACCTTCAGTTCTGCTCTCCTTTCCTTGTACTCACCTGACAAAACTCTAATCCTGAACCTGCAGCAAAACGGGAGGGACTCGGGGGGGGGGGGGGGGGCAGGAGGGAGAAAAATCCAAAACCATACTGACTGAATTGATTGATCTTCCTCTAAATTTGATATCATTATCCTCAATAGTCCTCTAATGCTTGGCTATACTACTACATGTTTCCAGTTCCATACACCCTCCCACCCTATTAGGTAACTATTTTACATTTCTCTCTTCAAACCTTCCTCCCTTATTCTCACTTAACTGATTACTACCAATTCACTGAGAAAATGAGGCCAAAAAAATCCCCCCAAACACACACAAACAAACAAATAAACAGAACATCTACAAGTTCCCACCAGCCACCATGACTTCCAACTACCTATAAGTCTGCTCTGCCTGTAACTCTGCTCCTATATTCTGCCTGCCTTTCCTTCTTGCTAACGATTTGTCTTTTATTGGAGGTCAAACCCCCTCAGTTCTTCTCAGACTATCTGTGCTAAAATACTTGGTTTAGTTTTTTTTTATTCACAATCAGTTACAAACCCATATTTTTATAAAATTATTAGAAAATAAATGCAAAAACAGACATACAAGATGTAAGCCCAGATTCTTTTTAAACCATGTAACCATTTTTAAGTGTACAATTCAATGGCATCAAATATATTCAAATTGTTGTGGTACTATCACCGCCATGGAGCTTCAGAACTCTTTTCATCTTGCAAATCTGAAACTCTGAACCCATTAAACAATAACTTCTTGTTGCCTTCTCTCCACAGCCTCCGACAACCACCATTCTACTTTCTGTTTCTATGAATTTGACTACTTGAAGTCATATTTTTATTATTAGATCCTACAGACAAAATTTTCCTGTCAAATAACTATACAATATTTAAAGATTTTAAATTTAAATATTTACTCTCAATTTCTGCCACAAACTGGTGACAAACTGTTCACAGAACATCATTAATCCACAGATCACACTTTGAGTAATATGCAGTGCTAGGTCCCATACTGTTTTATATTCTCAAACACAACTATGCAGCATTTTTTATTTTTTTTTATTTTTTGGCAATCCTCACCAGAGGACATGCTTAGAGAGAGGAAGGGAGGAAGAGAGAGAGAGAAATATCACTGTAAGAGAGAAACACTGAACACACAACCCAGGTATGTGCCCGGCAACCTTTTGGTATACAGGACGATGCTCAGCTGAGCCACTCCAGCCTGGCTATCCAGCAATTCTTTCTGTCTTCTAGACCATCATTTTTCTGTTTTACTTTCCCATTGACATACCAATATGAATTTATTTCTTCCATCTCAAAAATAAATTAAAAAATAGCCGTGGCCAGTGTGGCTCAGTTGGTAGGGCATTGTCCCATGCACCGAAAGGTTGCCAGTTCAATTCAGGTCAGGGCACATGCCCAGGTTTGGGGCTTGATCCCTGGTGTGGGCTGTGCAGGAGGCAGCAGATTGATGTTTTGCTTTCACATCGACGTTTCTCTTTCTCTTTCTCTTTCTCCCTCTCCATTCCTCTCTCTCTCAAAAAAATAAAATCAATAAATTATTCTTTAAAAAAATTTAATACAAATAAATAAATAAAATGAAATTAAATAAATACAACTCTCTTGACCCTGCTTGGCCCTCCAGCTACTGCCCAATTTCTCTATTCTTTATAGCAAAATGTCTCACAAAGGTGACCTGTACTGTGCTTGATGTCTTGACTTCCTTTTTCTCATGTTCTGTGGGACCTTGTCCAGTTAACCTTTCACCTCTACTATGCCACTGAAATGTTCTTGCCAGGGTCACCAGTGATGTCCATTTATTAACAACAGTCAATTCTTAGTGTTACTTGACCAACCAAGAACACTGGATACACCTGATTATTTCCTCTTCGTGTATGATACTCCTCTCCCCTAGTTTTTCTATCTCACCGGCTGCTCTTGGTTTCTCCACATTTCTATGACCTCTAAATATTGCAGTTCTCCCAGTCAATACTTTGCCCTTTTGCCCCTTTCCATTTATACTCACTCCTTGATAATCTTATCCCATCCTATTACTTTAAATATGATCTTTGTAGTGATAATTCCCCAAATGACACCTCCATTCCAGACTTCTTTTCTGAATTTCGGATTTATATATCCAACTGCCAATTAAACATCTTCCCTTGTATGGCTAATAGATTTCTGTTATTCTTGGTAGCCACCAATAAACTTCCCTTCAGGCCCTATTGGTCATGAATAAACCAACAAATAGCAAAGGGAATAAGACCACCAATATTAGCTTAGGCCACGTACTCTCAGTCTGATCTGGAAATCACCCTTCCTGAGGACCTGCTGGTAGTGAAGAAAAATCACCTGGGCTGGGGCTCCAGAACAGGAGTTGTGTTGAAGGACTTTTAATTTTTTTTAGGGAAGGTTTAGATTCACAGCAAAATTGAGAAGCAAAAACAGGGATTTCCAAAATAACTTTTGCCTCCACTCACTCCATTATCAAAATCCCACACCATATGTACTGAAATGGTACATTTATTGCATTTGATGAACCGAAACTGACACATCACAATCAATTACCTAGAGTCCATAGTTTACATTAGGGTTCACTCTTGGGGTTATTCATTCTATGAGTTTGAACCACGTATGCATCATTATAGTAGCATACAGAGTAGTTTCACTGCCTGAAAAATCCTCTGTGTTCCCCATGTTTATTTCTCCCTCCCCTCCAGCCCCTAGAAACCACTGAGCTTTTTACTGGCTCCATAGTTTTGCCTTTTCATATAGTTGGAATCATACAGTATGTTACCTTCAGGTTGACTTCTTTCACTTGGTAGAAGTGACAAGCATTTAAATTTTCTCTGTGTCTTTTGGTGCCTTGACAGCTCATTTCTTTCTAGTGCAGAATAATATTCCATTGTCTGGATCAGGGGTGGGGAACGTCTGGCCCAAGGGCTGTATATGGCCCATGAAATCGTTTGGTCTGGCCCTGCCAAGGCCTCACCAAAGAGAAGCAGTTCCAGCCATCACATTAGGGGTGAGTTAATTAAATGTTTGACCAAATATAGCAGGCTAATTTTTAAGTTGATAATTTTGTATGGCCTGCAAATGATGTTATAAATGTCCACATGGCCCTTGGCAAAAAAAAAAAAGTTCTCCACTCCTGGAAACTCTAGATGTACCACAAGAACTGGAGTTTTTTATTTTAAGCACCCTAGATAATTCTAAGGTAAAGGTAATTCTAGACTTTATCTTCTGATACCCTCTAGAAGAATTTTTAGAAACTATGATCCTCCTCACACATTTTTTATTTGACATCTACTTTTTATTATCCATTTAATAATTGCTTACCAAATGCTCTTGCTTTGCTGTCCTGGGACTCTCCCTCAAAGCCCTGCAAGCTCAAGTTATCCCTTTCAAAGATGCTCCAGATGTTTTTACCCCCAGGGCAATACTGTCATAGTAATATTTTAGGATAGGTGAGAAGTATATCTTTCTTTTAAGGGTGAGAGAAATGCTACTGTGAAAGAGGAGAAATAAAAGGCACATTATCAGGCAGATTAATTTTAGGTTAAGAGGGTACACATAAAAGTTCGGATGTAGAGATTATTTATGCTTACTCCCTGTAAAGTCTTCATGAACTTCCAGGCATGTGAGCTCCCCTGTGTGAAGCATGTTGTTCAGACCATTTCAGTAGCCTCGCTGGTGACTCTGCTACCAGTCTTTTTTATGGAGGGTGGTGGTGGTGGTATATAATTCACTTGCCATAAAACTCATCCTTTTAAAGTGTATAATTTTAGTATATTCACAAAATTGTACAACCATCACCACTACTTCTAGAGTCCCATACCCAATAGCAGTCACTCCCCATTCCTTCCTACCCCAGCCCCTGGCAACTACTAACCTATATTCTATCTCTAGCGATTTGGCTACTTTGAACATTTTGCAGAAGTAGAATCATATGACATGTGGCTTTTTGTGTCTGGATTCTTTCACTTAGCATTATGTTTTCAAGACTCATCTATATTGTAGTATGTATCAGGACTCCATACCTTTTTGGCAGAATAATATTCCATTGTATAATAGATATACCATATTTCATTTATCTATTCATTAGCTGATGGACATTTAGGTTGTTCCCACTTTTTGGCTGTTATGAATAATGCTGCTATGAATATGCATGTAAGAGGTTTTATGTGAATGTATGTCTTCGTTTCTCTTGGGTATATTCTTAGGAGTAGAATTGCTGGGTCATATGGTAACTCTATATTTAATTTTTTGATGAACTGCTAAACTGTTTTACAAAGCAGCTGCACCATTTTACATTCTTATCAGCAACGTGTGAGGGTTCCAATTTTCTACATCTTTGCCAACACTTGCTATTGTTCATTATTTTTATTATAGGTATTCCAATGGGTGTAAAATGGTACCTTATTGTGGTTTTAACTTACATTTCCCTAATGACTGATGATGTTGAGCAACTTTTCATGTTCTTGAAAGCGTTTTCTAGTTTTAATCCTCTAACTCAATTCCACTTTTGTTACCAAAATTATCTTTCTAATCCATATTATACCCGTCTTTGGAAATTTTCAATAGCTCTACATCTCCTACAGGATAAGGCCAAACTCCTTAACTTGACAACTGAGGCACTTTCCCATCTGGCTTCTGTCTATGCCTTCAGCAACAACACTCCCATTTTATGTCTCCTTAGCTCTGTTCTAGCCATACTGAACTATTCATAGTTCTTTGAATATGTAGTGCTATTTAAAGCCCTTATACATTGGCTCATAGCATTCTCTCTTGCTTTCTTCAACTATGTCTTCCACTTGCCTTTGATACTAGACTCGTGTCTCCTCCTTTGGAAGGCCTTTTCTAATCAATCCCTCCATAATTAACTTAGATGTCCCTTATAAGCTTCCCTCCATAGCACTACTATGCTGGGGTTGTCTCTTTTGCTTTTCTCCCCAACTAAGCTGTGAGCTCCTTGAGAGCATTGGCTGGAATCAATTTAGCTCTGTCTTCAGGGCCCAGAACATGGCCTGACTGGAGGAATTAATTTCATGGGATCCTCATGTCCCTTGAATGCCCTCTGGCCAAAGGGCTAAGAACTTGTTCCAGTTCCTCAGACGAAGGCAAAGCCAGCTTACCTTTAGGGCATCTTAAAATAGCCCAGACTACTCAGACAGAAAACCTTTTTCCAATCGTAGGAGTATGTAATAGTTGAAAGATAAGACATTTTAAAGGGGACAATATAGTACTTGTTAAGAGCATAGACTGGAGCAAGCCAATCTGGGTTTCACTCCCAGTCCGTACTTACTAGGTGTATGGTCTTGGAAAAGTTGTGTGACATTTCTATGTCTTTCTTTATCTATAAAATTGCTATGAAAATTGTACTTACCTCATAGAGTTCTAGGGAGATTTAATTTACTATTATATTTAAAGCTCTTAGAACAGGACTTGGCAGGGTATGAGTGTAATATAAGTATTAACTATTATCACAAAATTCTTCTGCCAAGCCTGCAAGCTTGACATTATTACCCCTATTTTACAGATGAGGAAACTGAAGGTAGAGAGAATAGTGACTCGGTATAGATTACAGAATTACCTTGGCTCCCAGGTTTGGTAACAGATCCAGATCTCATACTTTGTGTGCACACTTTTTTCCTTTGTCTTTAACCCTTCTGCTGCTTTCTGTCAGGGTGGGATGGGAGAAAGGAAGACAAGGTAGCTAGTTTGAAACTAACTGTCACCCCAATCAGACCACTGGGGTCTTATCTCCAGGTACCCTTCTTTAAAGGGTCATCTGTCCATGTACTATAAATGATGTGTCTGCCATGGACTCTGTGTGTGTGTGTGTGTGTGTGTGTGTGTGTGTGTGTCTAAATTCCACTTCTCCAGGCATCCTTGCCTGTCATCTACTATTTACTGTCCTAGCCCTTTCCTAGGTCATATGCATGTAAATAATTAATTCTTCAACAAATATTAAATGAGGTTTTGCAAAGCCCTTCTTTTAATTAAAAAAAAAAATTTAAATTATAGTTTACATTCAATATTATTTTGTATTAGTTTCAGGTGTAACAAGGCCCTTTGTAAGCCTGGAATTCTATGGTGGTAAATTCACTGACTAATGATAACTCTTCTACTCTATCTTCTTTCCGCTGGACCATGTGCCTTTCCTTTGTGTTATGCTATATGCTGGACACTGAGGATACAAAAATAAATAGGACAGTCTTTGCCCTCAAGGTACTCAAGTCTTGTGGGTGAAAAAGATAGACAACAGCAAGAGAACATGATCAGTACTTTTATAAAAAGAAGCATGGCACCTACTAGAGCACAGAGGAGGCATCCAGCCCAGCAGAGCAGTCAGAGATGGTTTCCTAGAAGAGGTACTACTTGACCTGGACTTTGGACAGCAAATAAGAATTACCTAAATTAAAAGGGGAAAAGAGAGTATTCTAGGTATAGGGAACAAAATGTGTGAAGTCACTGAAGCATGAAACCACACAATGTGTTTGGGCTCTACAGATAGTTTGGGATGAGACACAAAGGGTATGCATAGGAGAGGAAGAGGCAGCTGGAGAGGCAGGCTGGGGCAGGTTACGGCAGGGTAAAGGTCAGGAGCTTATACTTCATCTTTTACACTATGTGACATTTGGTCACAACTCTCTTCCTGCACCACTGTTCTTACTGATAGTCATCATTCGGTTACATTTAGAAGCCCAGATTAATTTACTCATTCATTTATTTACTCATCAATGTGTATTGAACACCTACTTGTATCAGTTCTTATGTAGGGACAGGAAGCTTCAGGGTCACAATTTGAAATCTTGTGAGCCTTTTTAGAAGGCATTAAATCTCAGCCCAGACTTGAGATGATTTACCCTGAAATCCAATCCCTTCCTTACCCTTGGCATTGCAACCTGTCAGGTTGTTACTGGACAGGGACCCTGGAATGGGTCTGCCCCAGGCCAGCCTGTAGTGTATGGGTTCTTGACTTCATGTAGGAAAGATTTCACGATACCAGTCCAGGTGATTGTGAGAGTACATTTATCAAAGCTGGGGATCGTGAAATAAAGGAAGGGCTTAGGGTAGAAGAAGCAGCAGGAGAGAGCCTAGGCAGTGCTCTGCTTTGCCTCCTTAGAAACATAGGAAAGAAATGAGGCAGAGCAGGGCTGCTGTTAGCTCACTGGGAAGTGAAGGTCACAGTGATAAAAGTGAGCCAAGGCAGGGCTGCTTTAGCTCACTGCGAAGCAGAAGAAAGGGAGGCCTTGGAGACAGAATCAGAGGGTGAGCCCTAGTTGAGTTGCAGTTGCCCACTGCTCCCCTGGTTGCAAGTCTCATAGGGACCACTGGAGTTTAGGAAGAAATAAGAAGTTACGCCCGGGAAGGGGCATGGGAGGGCTGTAGAGCGAGCCCACACCGAATCTTTGTCCTGAGGGCTTTTTATCCCTCCCCCTTTGTTTTTTCTGTAGGTGAGAATCTTAGGGGAGGGTTTCAATAAAATATTCATCAGCTTTCCAGGTGCATTTTTAATATGCCGATGCATCAAAATGAGTGTATAGAGGAGTTTGGGATTATTCTTTGGCCTGTTTTACTTTTATCTTAGGTCTGTCGGGCTTTTATGGGGTTTTCCTTATTTGTTCCCCAGGCTTTATCTGTCCTTGGGTTTAGCTGGTACAAATGTCATTAATTGGGTCTTTGTTCTCTATTTCCCAGACCTCGGTGATTTAAGCTATCTATTCTCTGGTTAGGGAGGGGAGGTATAAACGATTTGTTTTCAAGTGTCCTTGGTTGGGGAAGATAAGGTCTTGCAATTTGCAAGCTGGCTACAAGCTGCCCAAACTGTTTAGCCTTGTTTAATTTTCTTGTCTCAGTTTCCCTATTCCACTTGCCCAGGAATTTCCCTAACTTCTTACTATCCTGCCATATGGTCAGTTGTACTTCCCTGAGCATGCTCCAATGAACCGGGTTGTAGGCACGTTATGGGAGTGGCCGTAATCAAAACAGCTAAACCAGTCAGCCTGGGTGGTGAATGAGAGCCTCCTGTGTTCAGGCACAGGGAGAGAATATCAAATCCCTGCTCTCTGAAAGTTCATAGTCTCAAAATGCAGAAATTTATACCTGGAAGACACCTTAGAAATAGTCGCATGGGATAAATTGAGCTCTTAAAAAGTGGCTGACTCTGTGTGGGGACCTGAGACTTGGTTTCTACCCTTAAGAAGCTCACAGTCTGGAATAACAAGTATTGTAAAACAGGTAAAGACCACAGAGCTTCAAGAGGTGGAGGAGGTCTCAGCTGGCTAACCACAGCCCACTACGAACCAGTAAAGGTTAGGAAGGTGTCCTAAACAAGGACTGGGGGGTGTCATGTCTGAGCTGGTATCAAGGATTTCATAATCTGAGCTGAGGCTGGAGAGAAGTGGAAGGACAGCTCATACAGAGAAAACAGCCCAAGGAGTTCGGAGAAGAAGAGAGGGTCAGAGTGATTGGCTTGTTTCGTCTAGGTGGGGAAATAGCAAGTGCAGTGCTAAGTGGGAGTCAGTGCTGAGCTAAGGATGTGGGCAATGGGGAGCCACTGGTTTCCAACATGGGTGTGACACACTTAGATGTGCCTTTTAGAAAAACAAGTCTCTTTCATTGCTGAGCTCTAGTGTACTCCTCTGAAAAATAAGGAAGTTGAAGATATCCTCAAAATTTTTTCAGTGCATGTGTCCTATGAGTCTGTTTAAAGCAGTGCTTCTCAAACTTTATTGTGCATCTGAATCCCCTGAAGATCTTGTTAAAATGCAGATTCTGGTTTAGTAGGTCTGCGCCAGGCCCAAGAGTCTGCATTTCTACCAGTGTTTGAAGGTTTACAAAGAGGTCTACCTACATGATCTCCTTTTACTGTTTTCAGCATTTCTTCCTGAGAGTTAAGATAAGGAGACAACACATTAGCAGTCATGTGAAGCATTCTTAAATCTTAGGTATTAAAGTTGATCTGTCCCCTCTGAGCATTGTGGTGGGCTAGTGATTATGAGTCCAGTTTTATAGATCAGGAGACTGAGGACCTGAAAAGAAAATGGACTTAGCCAAGGTCAAATACTATAGAAGTAGCAGAACAGGAATTAGAATTGAAGCTTCCTGACCCTTGTTTCACTGCTATTTCCAGCATATTTTTATTTATTTATTTTTGTAGATAAGTTTATTCTAATCATTTTATTTTTATTTTTAATTTATTTTTATTTTCTGTTTAAAATATTACAGGTGTCCCTTTTTCTCCCCAATGACCCATTCCACTCCATCCCACCCCCTCCCCATCCAGCATATTTTTATGCCGCTTCAAGCATCCATTCATTCACTTAACACAGGTTTATTACGCACCAACTACATTTCAGACCTGCCACAACACATGAATGTGGAAAAAGTTAGTTTTCAATAACTGGAAAGAGTAAAATATACAAATGTAAGGGGAAAGGAAGGCTTATTAGAGAGTGTGGCTTATTGTTGAGAAGTCAGCTCTAAAGATGGATTATAAAGGAAACCCAGCCCAGCCGGCATGGCTCAGCGGTTGAGCATTGATCTATGATCCAGGAGATTGAGGTTCAATTCCCAGTCAGGGAACATGCCCAGGTTTCAGGCTCGATCCCTGGTAGGGGGCATGCAGGAGGCAATTGATCAATGACTCTCTCATCATTGATGTTTTTCTCTCTCTCACCTTTCCTCTCTCTGAAATCAATAAAGACATATATATATATTTTTAAATATATCTTTATTGATTTCAGAGAGAGGAAAGGAGAGGGAGAGAGACAGAAACATCAATGATGACAGAGTCATTGATCGAGCCCACAACCGGGGCATGTGCTCTGACCAGGAATCGAACCCTGATCGCCTGGATCCTAGGTTGATGCTCAACTGCTGAGCCACGCCCAGCCGGGCAATAAAGACATATTTAAAAAAAAAGACTATATCATTTAAAAAAATAAAATAAAGGAAACCCAGTCAGTATTAATCTCTGACTTTTGTACATACATTCACAAAATATTTACTGAACCCTAATCTGCACCAGGCCCTATGTTAGATTTGGATGACACAGGCATGAGTCAGACAATTCTCAGAGAGCTCACAGCTTAATCTAATATGGCATTTTACTGTTTACCTGTCCTTTGCCCATCATGAGTAATAGCTGCCATTTGCTGAGTGCTCAGTATGTGCCAGTGTTGTACTAAGTTTTATACATCATTATCATAATTGTTTTAATTAATCCTCAAAAATCTCATTAGAACAAATACTACTTGATGGCAAAGATTTTTGTCTGTTTTGTTCACTGATGTATCCCTAGAATCTAGAATAGTGATTGTCACATAATAGGCCCCTAAAAAAAAAAAGTTGAGTGAGTAAATAAATGTTATGTAGATACAACTATTACCACCATTTCACAGATGAGTAAACTAAGGAGCAGGTAGGTAAAATGCTTTGCTTGAGGCTTGCCAAATAGTAAAAGGCAGAACTAAGACACTTTTAGAAAAACCCAAAATTGTCTCACTCCAAACCCAGTGGCTTACCCATTGTATACCAGCGATTCTCAAAGTGCAACATGTGTCTGAATCACTAGCATGTGCCTGAATCAACAGCATGTTTGTTTAAACACAGATTGCTGGGCCCCAGAGTTTTCATTTGTGGGTTTGGGGCTGGGCCAGAGAATATTCATTTCTAACAAACTCCCGGTGATTCTGGTGCTGCTGGCCAAGGACCATACTTTGAAAACCACTGCTCTATAACAAACTGCCTCCCAATTTCTCATTTATTCCAATCAGGTTAATAGAGGACAATAAGGCCAGAAAAGTAATGCAACTTGTCCAAGTTCCCACAGCGAGTATGGGATCCCAAGGTCAGTGTGATCCCAAAGTCCTTATTCTTTTTTTCCCTTTTTTTCCAAGTCCTTGTTATTCTTGATAAACCTTACAGCCTCCGCTAATGATATGTGGGTAAGAGGAAACCAGAGACAAAAAGGGGCGAGGGTATTTGTCAGGAGGAGGTGAAGATCAAGTTGGAAAGGTTACCCTCCAACTTGCTGCGCTCCAGGAAGAGCCGGTGGTTTCCGCGGCTCTCTCATTACCTTTCTGCGCGCCCTGGGTCACAGCTCTTCCTCTCTCGGGGACCCCCTCCCCCCCAGTCCTCTATAAAGCAGGGGCCTTTCCAGCCTGCAGAACAACCTGGGAGCCTCCAAGACCCGCAGGGAAGGAGAGGTTACATCGAATCCTGTTTCTGACCGCTTCGCGCTGGCTGGAAGCCATGCAGGTCACGCGGGGACCGCGATGGGCAATCGCGCCGCGGAAACGCGAGTCTCAGCAGACCTGGCACCTGCCGCGGACTCCCCGTTTCCGGCGGGAGGGGGGCAGAGAGGGAGGGCCGGGGCTAAGGGGCACGGGCCTGGAGAATCGGCCACAGCCAGAAGGGCAGGGCGCTCCCTGACGAACCCACCTAATGCTGAGGTTTCTCGGGGGACAAAGAACGGGCTCCTCCGGGGCAACCCTGGAAAAGCCTCCTCATCCCGAGTCTTCGCCACCCGCTGCTGCGCCGCCTCGCGAGCACCAATCCCAGGCCTTGAAAGTGACCTCACAGCAAACCTGATTGGGCGCGTCTTCCCACTGGGCGGATCCCGTCAGCTGGCGGATCCACAGCCTGTGGGAGACACTTGCCCGTCTGTGTGACCTTGAAGAAATCGCTTTACTCCTCTGGACTAAGTTTATAAAATGGAGATATTAATACCTGAAGTGACCTGTAAGACAATGAACATGTCTAGGGAAGACATCATGTCTTTAAAAAACACTTTTATTATTTTGTCAGCTTACAAAAGTAATACATTATAAAAATAAAGATGGAGTACAGACACTGCAAGTGCCCTGTACACGATTCCCTCTCTCCTTCCCAGTCCATAGTTACTCTTAACAGTTCAGTGTATTTTCTCTGTTTTTTTTCTATGACTATACAAAATGTTACTTTTTAAACAAAATTAGGTTATACTGTACAACTTTTTTTCCCTTTTTTTTCTTTTTAAAATATATCTTTAGTGATTTCAGACAGAGGAAGGGAGAGGGAGAGAGATAAAAACATCAATGACGAGAGGGTCACCATCAATCAGCTGCCCCCTGCATGTCCCCAACTGGTGATCAAGCCTGAAACCCAGGAATATGCCCTGACTGGGAATCAACCCTTGATCTCCTGGATCCCAGGTCCATGCTCAACCACTGAGCCACGCTCGGCCAGCACTGTACAACTTTTTTCACTTAACAATATATTTGAACATCTTTCTTTTAAAAAAATAAGTTAATACATTTTATTTATTTATTTTAATCCTCACCCAAGGACATACTTAGATAGAGGAAGGGAGAGAGAGGGAGAGAGAGAAACACTGATTGGTTGCTTATGGGAATCAAACTGGCAACCTTTTGGTGTGCAGGATGACGGGGATGGTCAACCGAGCCACTCTGGCCAGGCTTGAACATCTTTCAATGTTGACATGAATAGACCTATTTCATTCTTTTGAATGTCTACATTGTATCAAATCCCCTGTTCTTGGATGTTTGTCATTTCTATTATCATAACAGCAGCAGCAACAAAAATTGCAGCAAAGATTTATTTGTGTAAGAATTTCTGTAGGATACATTCTTGAAAGTTGAATTTCTGGATCAAAAATGTAAGCACATTTTAAGGATATCAAAAGCATAGGCAGCCCGCCGGGCGTGGCTCAGCGGTTGAGCATGGACCCAGTATCCAGGAGATGGAGGGTTGATTCCCAATGAGGGCACATGCCCAGGTTGCAGGCTCCATCCCCAGTCGGGGGCATGCAGGAGGCAGCTGATCAATGGACTTTCCTTTTTTCCAGTGGGAAGGATGCATCTCTCATCATTGATGTTTCTATTTCTCTCCCTCTCCCTTCCTCTCTCTGAAATCAATAAAGATATATTTTTTTTAAATTTTTAAAAAGCATAGGAAACAAAACAAAAAACAAACACATGGGACTACATCAAACTAAAAAGCATCTGAACAGCAAAGGAGACAATCAACAGAATGGAGAGACAACCAAAATAATGGAAGGAAGTGTTTACCAACCAGATATCTGATAAAAGGTTAATCTCCAGGATATCTGCGGAACTCCTACAACTCAAAAGCAAAAAACCTGATTTAAAATGAGCTAAGGACGTGAGTGCACATTTCTCTAAAGAAGTACAAATGGCTAATGGACATATGAAAAGATGCTCAAAGTCATTAATCATCAGAAAAATGCAAATCAGAACCACGATGAACACCTGTGAAGATGGCTGTTATAAAAAACAATCAAAAGAGAGCCCTGGCTGGCTGGCTCAGTTGGTTGTAGCATCATCCTGAACACCAAAAAAGCTGTGGGTTCAACCCGGGGTCAGGGTGTGTGTGGGAGGCAAACGATTGATGTTTCTCTTTCACATTGATGTTTCTTTCTTTTGCTCTCTAAAAAATCAACTAAAAACAATCCTTATGTGAGAATTAAAATAAATAAATAAAAAGACAAGTGTTGAGGCTATGGAGAAATTGGAATCCTTGCACACTGTTGACACGAATGCAAAATGGTACAGCTGCTATGGGAAACGGTATGATATTCCTCAAAAAATTCAAAATAGAATTACCATATGATCCAGCAATCCCACTTCTGGACATTTATCCAAAAGAATTGAAATCAGCAATGAAGAGATATTAGCATCCCCATGTTTACTGCAGCACTATTCATAGTAATCAAGATGTGGAACAACCTAAATGTCCATTGACAGGTGAGCAGATAAAGAAAATGTGGTACACATGCATACATTGGGATACTATTCAGCCTCAAAAAAGAAGGAAATTCTGCAGTATGTTAAAACATGGATGAACCTTGAGGACATTATGCTAAGTGAAATGAGCCAGTCACAGAAAGACAAATACTGCATAATTCCACTTATATAAGGTATCTAAAATAGTCCAATTCATAGACTCAAAGAGGGAAATGGTGGTTGCGGGGGCTGAGGAGGAAGAGGAAATGGGGAGTTACTAATCAAGGGCATAAGTTTCAGTTAAGTAAGATGAGTAAACTCTAGAAATCTGCTGTACAACACTGTACATTCTACCTATATTCAACAATAATATATTGTACACTTAAAAATCTGTTAACAAGATAGATATGTTAAGTGTCCTTATCAAAATAAAATAAAATTCAAACAAACAAAACTACAAAGTGGCTGCAGCATTTTGCATTCCAAACAGAAATGTATAAGGGTTCCAGTTTTTTAATATCCTTATCAACACTTGGTATTGTTTGTCTTGTTCACTACAGCCATTCTAGTAGTTGTATAGTGGTATCTCATTGTGGAAATGTGAAATTTATTTGCATTTTCCCATGCTGGGTGCATTTAACAAATTTTTTATTGTTTTGTTTTGTTTTGTTTTGTTTTTTGAGAGAGAGAGAGAGAGATAGAAAGAAATATCAACATGGGAGAGAAGCATAAATAGGTTGCCTCCCAGGGCACCGGGGATGGAACCCGAAACCTGGGTATGTGCCCTGGCCAGGAGTTGAACTTGCCACCTTTTTGGTGTATAGGAGGACACTCCAACCAACTGAGCCACGCTGGCCAGGGCATGCTGGGTATATTTTTTTGTGCTTGTAGCCTATTCACATTCTTTGGTAAAATGTCTATTCAAATATTTTGCCCATTTTTTAAACATTGTCTTTCTGCTGTTGAGTTGTAGGAATTCTCTGTATGTTCTGAATACAAGTCCACTGTAGGGTAGATGGTTTGCAGATAATTTCTCTCACCTCCCCCCCCAAAATATAAACAAATTTTAAATGTTAATAGATATTATCATATTGTTCTCCAAAGAGGAAGCATCAATATATATTCCCACCAACAGTGTATGGGAATGCTGGTTTCTCAGCATCCTCACAAACATGGGATACCAATCTTAATTAAAGAAATGAAAAAGGGTATCACACTGTTTCTAATTTGCCTTCCTTTCATCATTAGAGTAGAGCATATCATAGTGTTTATTTACCAGTGCTTTTCCTCTCTGAAGGAAAAGCATGTTTTGTTGAAACCTAGCATTTTTAAATTTTGCATCTCAAGCCCTAATCATTATTAATCATTCAGGGAGTGTTTGTTGAATTAACGGTGAGTAATGCTATGAAGAACAAATGAGATAATGAATCTAAAGTACTAAACTAAGGTACTAATTAGTGATCAATTAATATCAGTTGAATCTATGTCTGGAGTCAGGAGGTGAGTGCTACAACGCTCTTGATTTCTTCCCCTTCAGGATCCAGGATGGTTGTGAACTCTAAGATTCTAAGAACTCTAAGTTTCTCTGGTCTTCTCATTGTGTTTTTTTGGGTAAATCACTTAATTTCTTTGACCCTCCATTTCTCTGCAACAGTCTGAACAGTGTCTACAAGCTGCAAAGTGCTTATTGAAAAGGGCTAAAAACATGAGATTAATTTACAATAAGCATATATTCATGTATTACTTGAATAAAAAATAACAGTCAAAATGGTTCCTGCATCTATGTTTCCACTCTGCTTGTTTATTTTGTTTTTTGGATTCCACAAGTAAGTGCAATCATCTGGCCAAAAAAAAAGCAAATGAGAAAATTCATAAGAATAGGGAGAATAAAAACTACAGAGCTGGACAGTACTAATAAAAGAAGCTGGCTGCCTTTGTAATGACCTTAAATTTCCTTTTAAAGTACGTGATTTCATACTTGGCCCAGCCTTTCTTCCATCTTTTTCTCCAACTCTCTAGCTCCCTCTACTGCTCAGGTGTTCTCATTTCAATGCATTTCAATTTAACAAACAGGATTAAGGGAAAGGACTATTTGTGACCTGTCTCTCACCTTAGTTACCTATATTACCCTCACCAAACCTTGCTCTATTCTTGGCCCTGTGACCAGCACAAGGGACAGAGAGCTCACAGTCTAGTGGGGGACACAGATTTTTAAGCCATTACAGCCATTATGAGCATGACAAGAAATATTTGTGGAACAGGAATGACTCTGAGCCAGGCTCTCTGCTAAGCACATTGCATACATGAACTTTTAGTCCTACTGACAGCCATACAAGGGATCTACATTTACAGAAAAGGAAGTAAGGTCACAAATGTGATTGGTTCAAGGTCACAATTTAGTAAACATGGGACGTGGATTCTAAGATCTGTCTGCCCTCCAAAGCCAGTCTTTTCCTACTACATTGTAACAGAATAAACCAAGTAGTGTGAAACACTAAGTGGAAACATCTAAATCTACTTTAGGGGTGTGTAGTTGTTGCACCTGGGACGATTTTACAGACGAGGGATCTCTGATTTGGGCAGAGAAGAGTGGTCCACACATCAAGAGCAGCAGTAAACAGGGACACAAACTTGGGACCTATTCAGAGAATAGAAGGTTGGGTGGGGTACGGGGGAACAAAGGGAGGAGATGAGGCTAGAATCAGATTGCACATGGCCTTAAAGGTCAGGCTAAGAAAGGTGGGCACAAAATCCAAGGTCAAGGATTCCCTGCCTGGGGCATGTATACTGAAGTATCTCCCAATGTGATCAGGGTATGAGAAACCACATGTGGCATATCACCAGGAATTTCAATTTTACTCAAAGGCTTGGGGAAAAGCTAATCTTGTGCTTTTCTATGAAGAATGTATTGTGAAATTGGATGTAAAATCATATGAATTTTAAAATAAAACTGGGATTTCAAAGACATTTCCCAGTTGCAGTAAGCTGCTTCCCAATGAGGAAGTGTTTGGAAGTTGTACACTCTCTGATGCCATTAGGGATAGATTAATAGGGGAGTTATTTGGGGGGCATTGCTATAGGTGATGGGAAAGCATAGATTGAACTCCACTGAGGGCTTTAGACTAGGGCGGGCTGGGACTCAAAGATGAATAGGGACTGTCTTTGGAGAGCTTTCAATCTAGGCTTTTTGAAGCTGATGATTCTGAGCAGAAGAAATAAAAAAAAACAGGTGAAGTTCCTTTCCTCTCCTCCATCTCATTGATACAGTCCTCTTGTAACTCATCTATTCTTTTTTTTTTAAAGTATTTCTTTTTTTTTTTAAATGTATCTTTATTGATTTCAGAGAGAGGAAAGGAGAGGGAGCGAGAGATAAAAACATCAATAATGAGAGAGTCATTGATCAAGCCCGCAACTGGACATGTGCCCTGACCGGGAATCGAACCCAGATCGCCTGGATCCTAGGTCCATGCTCAACAGCTGAGCCACGCCCGGCCGGGCACTCATCTATTCTTTTATTCAAAAAACATTTACTGCACAACAACTCTCTCACTTCCTGTATGATCTTGGACAAGTTACTTAAGCTTTGTGTACCTCGGTTTCCTCATCTGCAAAATGGGAATATAATAATACCTACTCCATAGTGTCACAAGGAATATGGTGAGAATTAAATGAGAATTTATACAGTGGTCTTAGAATAGAATCTCGCCCAAAGTTCAGCCCTGTTTAAACATTAGCTATTATAACAATGTTATTTGTACAACCTCTACTGATACTGCGTTCCAGTCATCACCTCGCACAGCCGTCCATTCCTTACGTCATTCATGGTGGGAGCAGAGGGTGGGTCTGGGAGAAATACAGAGATGAATCAAATTTCTCGCTACAGTTGTACAGACAGACATAGGAGGTGCACAAGTTGCTTGTTGAATGAATAAATAAACATCTTCCTACTAAAATGCAAGCTCTTTAAAGGCAGGGACCACTCTTTCTAGCTGTTGAATTACTAGAAGGAAGCACTTGGTGAGGCGCACAGCAGGCACTCTGAGATTACGGAGCTCAACGCGAGGGGGGATGAAGGGATAAAAGACTCCAAGCAGAAGATCACCTAAGGCTACAAAGCTGGTACAGATAAAGCGCAGCAGAAAGACTGCCATCTGTTTTAGGAATGAGCTGACCAGAGGAAAAGATTTGACCGCCAAAGACTAACGGAGTGATGATTGAGGACCAGCCCCGGTTTGCGGCGCCCGGCCTTAGGGAATGCGCGGGCGAGCGCAGGCCTCGGGGGCGCGCCCCGGCCCCGCCCCGCCCCTCCACCGGCTCACGTGACAGTGGGGCTGGACTCCGCGTGGCCTGGGTAGGAGCGACAGGGTAATCTCATCTGGGCGAGCACGAACCATGGCCGGCGTGGTGGACTTCCAGGACGAGGAGCAGGTGAAGTCGTTTCTGGAGAACATGGAGGTGGAGTGCCACTATCAGTGCTACCGCGAGAAGGACCCGGATGGTAAGCTCCGCCGGCGGGCCTGGGAACACGTGGGAGCTCCTGGAGGGGGAGGGGCGGGGCGGGGGCCGGGCGGTCACGTGACCCACCGCTGCCGGAATCTTGGAAGCGGTGGGCGGCCGGGGACACGTCGGGACGGGATTTGCGGGACTCGGACGACCTTGTGTGTGTGTTGGGGCGGGTTGGGTTCCACCGCGACGCTCGGAGCTCGCCGTGGGGGAAATGCTCCGCCCGATTCAGCCTGGAGGCCGGGCCGCGAAGGAGAAGTGCTGCGGCCCTTAGGGTAGAGGGTCTGGGGACACATCAGTGAACAGAGAAAATTCCCTGTCCTCCTGGAGCGTAGTGGGGGAAATTGGACAATAAACACAAGGGGGTAAATGAAATAGTGTGTTAGAAAATAGTAAGTGCAATGGGAAAAAGAAGTGACTGAGCGGTGTCGGGAGTTGTGGAGGGCAATTTTAAATTGAGTGATCAGGAGGAATCATTGAGAAAATGGCATTTGAACAAAGTCTGGAGGAAGGCAAGGGAAGGCTGTGCTAGGCGGAGGCAACAGCTGGTGGGAAAGACCTGACGCGTGAATGTGCCTTGTGTGTTCTGGGATCATTGAGTTGACTTGAGTGTAGGGTGGTGGTGGTGTCCAAACGAGGCCACCCAGAGCAGCCAGTGCCTTTGGGTGCTTTCCTCTTCCTACTTTTTTATTTATTTATTTATTTATTTATTTATTTATTTATTTATTTATTTATTTATTTATTTATTTATTTATTATTTTTAAATTGATTTTAGAGAGAAGAAGGGGGGGGAGAAACATCCATCAGTTGCCTCCGCACATGCAGCAACCTATGTGCTCTGACCAGGAGTTGAACCTGCCACCTTTTGGTGTACAGGACGATGCTCTAACCAAATGAGCCACACTGTCCAGGGCTTCCTACTTTGTTTTCATAAAGAAAAAAAAATGGCATTGACCCTACCTTATAATAGCTTGTAGCCTAGTTTCCAGAACATCATATAGCTATTTCTTGATGCTAATGAACTACACAGAGTTGCTCTGCAGTATAATGGCTTAAAAAGAACCCAAGGTTGTTCTTTGAGGGCTGGTCCATGTCCTAAGTGTAGAGAGAATTCACAGGAGAGTCATGAGGAGCAGGATGGTTGGGAAAGATTTCTGGAGTTGGTCAGAAGGAATGGGTCTTCCCTGATCACCCAGTCTGTTAACCATTCCCCCAACATGTACAACAAACTATCTTAAAATCATATTTTATTTCAGTCATAACACTTATTACTGTTTGAATACATCTTGTTCATCTATTTGCTTACTTATTGTGTTTAGTCCTCTAGAATGTAATTTTTAGGAGACAAGTGACTATATTCCCAGCATCTGGGACCGTGTTTGGTATATAAATGGACATAGATGCTCAAAATTGTTGAATGAAAATGAATGAGAGATGGGTGTTATTGGGGATGAAGAAAGGACAGCGGGAAGAGATATTAAGGAGAGGCTTGCTGGGACTAGAGGCTAGCTGCTGTTTCTGCTATGTTTTCAGACTTCACATTCCCGGCCAGGCTGAGGACTGTCATCGAAGCACCGCTTTCTTGCTGCTACAAAGACTAGTCCATGGACCCTTTTGGTTTTCTATGTTTGACTACTGAACTTCCTAAGAAGTTCCAAAGCTAGCAGAGTTTCAGTTATGGAAGTCACTGTGTCTTTGGGCTGGGCTGGCCTGGCTGACAGGGAGCAGAAGGGCTGATGAGAGGAAGAGCCAGTGCAGGGGTCAAGGTCTCCCCAGTCCTTACATTGCTCAGTTCTTGCCGAAGGGCAGACAATGCCATTTGTAAGAATGGCTGAACACCACCTGCATTCTTTGTCATACCTCAGCAGTGAACAGAGGCTGGTCCTAACTGAAAGACACATTTGGCCTGCTACGCTTGCACCCTCCCCACTGCTAAGCAGTGGCCCCAGACATAAAGAACAGCTCTTGTCCTCTTTTCACAGGCTGTTATCGACTGGTAGACTATTTGGAAGGGATCCAGAAGAATTTTGATGAGGCTGCCAAGGTGTTGAAGTTCAACTGTGAAGAGAACAAACACAGTGATAGCTGCTACAAACTCGGGGCCTATTATGTGACTGGAAAAGGTAAGGAAGGCCTGCTTTCCTCAGTCCTTGTCATTGATAGTAGTGCTTACCTCACACTGATCCCTCTTTGCAGAAGGATCCTCACAGGCATTGGGGAAGTACATTGCAGGAAGATTTGGAAACAAGTTCAGAGTGATGAGGGGAAGAGTTAGGCAGACCTTAGGGAATGCTATTTGCAAGTAGTGAGTGGGCCCTTGAGCCAGTCACTTAAACTCTGTGCCTTATATCACCTATAAAATGGAGAAAAAAATAGTACTTGCTTTACAGGGTTGTTGTGAAGATTAAATAAAATAATGTAGATAAAGGCATCAGCACATGCCTGGCCCAGAGGAAGGGATCAATAATGGTTAATTCCCTTCCATCTATCTTTTCTCCTCAGGCCCTTATTGCAGTTATCACTGGAGTAGTGTTTAAGTTATCTATTACTAAATAGCGAATTATCCTAGCAAACTTATTTCACATAGTTTCTGTGGGTCAGGAATTTGGGAGTGGCTTAGCTGTGTGTCTTAGGGTCTCTCAAGAGTTTGCAGGCATTAGGACTGCGGTTATTTGAAGGCTTGACTGGAACTGGAGTTTCCAATTTTAAATGACTTATTCATGTGGCTGTGGGTAAAGACTTCTTTCTGTTCCTTGCCAGTTGTTGTCAGGCAACCTCAGTTCCTTGTGACATGGGTCTCTATGTGTCCTCATGCCATGGCATCTGGCCTCCTCCAGAGTGAGTGATCCAAGAGACAGAGCAAGAAGGAATCCTCAGTGTCTTTTAATGAATCCTCAATGACCTACCCTTGGATGTGACACATGTTTCATTCCCATCATATTCTATTTATTAGAAGTGAGTCAGTAAGTCTAATTCACACTAAGGGGAGAGAACTTAAAATTTCACCCCTCTCCTGGCCGGGCGTGGCTCAGCGGTTGAGCTTCGACCCAGGATCCAGGCGATCAGGGTTCGATCCCCGGTCAGGGGTGTGCAGGAGGCTGTGGATCAATGACTCTCTCATCATTGATGTTTCTATCCCTCTCTCCCTCTCCTTTCCTCTCTCTGAAATCAATAAAGATATATTAAAAAAAATAAAAATAAAAAAATTTCACCCCTCGAAGGCAGGAATATAAAAGAATTTATAGGCATATTTTAAAACCACCACAAAGGGAATATGACCTTTGACAAGCAGCTTTCCCCCCTCCCCCCCCACTGGATCATGAGCTTCTTGAGGATATTATGATTCATTCATCCCTTGTTCTGAGTGCCCAGCCAACCCTGGTTGGAAAAACATTCAGTGAAAGTTTGATGAATAAGATGTCTTTTTAATTCTCTGGAGCTGTGTCGGTTTTATCTGCTTTCACATGGGACATTGGGTTTGTGGTAGTTCCTATTTTGATGAAAGTTTAGCATCAACAGGAATGTCAGTTTCCTTTCTAGTGCAAAGGGGCATTTCTTTAACTTAGTAATTTTCCTAGTGTCCTAATCTAAGGAAATAGCTGAAAATGCAAATAACCGAAAGTGCTGGGATAAATATTTTTGAATTTAGGAGGAAGTAAAAAGTTCATGCCTGTGAAGGGTCATGGGCATGCTCTAGAGCAAACCCACACTGGGTCTTTGACTTGAGGCTTTTTTATCTTTTTTCTGTCAGCAAGAATCTTACGGAAGGGTTTCAGCAGAATATTCATCAGCTTTCCAGTTGCATTTTTAACATGCAGATGCATACAAATGAGCATATAGCCCAGTCGGCGTGGCTCAGCAGTTGAGCAGCGACCTATGATCCAGGAGATCAAGGTTCTCTTCCTGGTCAGGGCATGTGCCCGGGTTGCAGGCCGGATCCCCAGTTGGGGGTGTGCAGGAGGCAGCCAATCAATGACTCATCATTGATGTTTCTAGCTCTCTTTCCCCCTTCCTCTCTTTTAAATATATATATATATATTTTTTTTAAATGAGCGTATATAGGGGAGTTTGGGATTATTCTTTGGTCTGTTTTACTGTTTTACTTTTATCTTAGGTCTGTCTGACTTTGATGGGTTTTTTGTTATTTGTTCCCCTGACTTCATCTGTCCTTGGGTTTAGCTGGCACGAATGGCATTAATTGGGTCTGTCCTTTATTTTCACCAAACAGGGTAATTTAAGATATGTATTCTCTGGTTAGGGAGGAGAGGTATAAACAATTTGCTTTCAAGTGTCCTTGTTTAGGGGAGATAAGGTCTCTCAATTCACCAGCTGGCTATAAGGTGTTCAAATTGTTTGGCCTTGTTTAATTTTCATGTCTCGGTTTCCCCATTCCACCTGACCAGAAATCTTCCTAGCTTCTTACTATCCTGCTTCAGTGGTACATGGGAATTTCAAATTTCCGTGAATAAAAAACAAACTAAAGGAAAAAAGTGAGCTCTGTAACTATCTCTGCTTAAAATGACCCATTAGTGGTTTCCCGTTGGTGCTAGGATTCTAAATCCAGGATCCTTCACACGACCCCCTGTGCCCTGCGTGATCTGACCCCTGCCTGTCTCTCCAGCCTCCTTCCCCAGGTTTTCTGGGTTCCAGCCGCATGGGCTCCTTTTCTCTTTGTACCCTCTTCCTTCTGCCTGGAAAGGGTCATGTTTTCTTTCGCTTCTTTTTTCCATTATTTCAGAGTTCAAATGTCACTTCTTTGGGGAAGCTTTCCTTGGTCTCACCCCTAGTCTAGGTCAAAGCCCTGATGTATTCTCATAGCACCCTGTACTTTTCCTCCATACACTTGTCACACTTATATTCATACATTTATTTTTGTAGTTGTTTAATGTCTGTCTTATTAGACCCTAAGATCCCCAGATAGGGACAGAATCTGTTTCCCAGAACCTAGCACAGGAATTGGCAAATAACATATGTTCAGTATATATTTAAATTAACAAACATTTAATAAAGTGCTTATAAAATGCCATGTTCTCACTGTAATTCTAGGAGGTAGTTGTTATTATCATTCCCACTCTTCACCTCCTTTACCTTTTGGATCTGCCTCATAAGGTCTCCTTTGAACAAATAGTTCCATGGTTTAAAAAGCTGGAAGGTCTGTGCATTATACCAGTCCACCTTCCTTTCATGCTGCCTTAACTCAAAGTATGTGAACTTTATTCAGGAACTGTTCCCTAACTTTGGCCTGAGGCATTCAGGTTCTTCCCTGGCTTGAATTTACTTTTTTCTTTCTTTCCTAACTCCTAGGTGGGCTTACACAGGACCTGAAAGCTGCCTGCAGCTGCTTTCTGATGGCATGTGAGAAGCCTGGAAAGAAGTCTGTGGAGGCATGTCACAATGTTGGTCTCCTGGCACATGATGGACAGATGAACGATGATGGCCAGCCCGATCTGGGGAAGGCCAGGGACTATTACACAAGGGCCTGTGATGGCAGCTATGCCTCTAGCTGCTTCAACCTCAGCACCATGTTTCTGCAGGGTGCACCTGGCTTTCCCAAGGACATGGGCCTAGCGTGCAAATACTCAATGAAAGCCTGTGACCTGGGCCATGTCTGGGCCTGTGTCAACGCCAGCCGCATGTACAAGTTGGGGGACGGTGTCGATAAGGATGAAGCCAAGGCCGAAGTGCTAAAAAATCGTGCCATGCAGCTGCATAAAGAACAGCAGAAAAACGTCCAACCTTTAACATTTGGGTAACGTGGCCCACCCTCCTGTGCAACAGATACTGGCCCCTCCTATTCCTGATGCAGCCCTTGGAGGCCAACCTGCTGGAGCAGGAAGACTTGGGACTTAATAGTAGTAGCCCTGGTTACATATACCCATTGCCCCAGAGTGTCACCTACTGGGAAGTATCCTGAAGTGTACATTTCTTTAACTGGTGTATCCTGTGAAGAGACCCACATTAATGGGATCTTAGATCTCAAACTCTTGTAGCTCTCTGAAAAACTGCAAACTAAGAGAGCCATAAAGATTTTGGGGGGTGGGGGGTGGGGAGGAGAGACGAAGAGCGGGAGATTGGAAAAATTAGCAGCCACAGGGCCTGAAGGAATCAGACATCATCATTATGATGATGATTATTGTTTTAGTTGGGAAGACTTGAAAATCAGAAGGTATCTTGATTTATATAATAGAGGGCTTAAGGAGCTAAGAACAGTCACGAATGCCACCCTCTGGTTTATGTAATCATTGGTGTGGGCTCTAGTTAGGCCTTTAGAGTCGCATTTTTCAATAAATTCATAGAGATCGGGAAGGTTAAAGGTTACTCTGCTTCAGGGTTGCTAGAGAGGATGAAACATAATTCTTCTTCAGTGGAGACATTCGCAGTTAGTGGACTAACATCCCCAGCCCACTTACCTGGCACTGCTCATCACACTAAGGGAGCAGATTTTTCCCAAGGCAACTTCAGGCAGGGATTGTAAGCAAGGGCTTTGTAACACATTTTCCCCTCAGAACAGAACCTTTTTAACTGTGCCTGTGAATAAACTATTTTGATTAGTATTTTTGTTATTAGTGTTTTCTCCATATTTGGGTAGGGTAGAGGTTATGTTCAGCGGTTGTGCCTTTTAAGAACAGTTGCTTTTTTTTTCTGTTATCTTCCTAACTTGTCACTAGGGGGTGAGCTTGTCATTTTCCTGCTGATAACAGGACCTTATTTCTGTCACCACCTACAGTTTTTGGGATTCCAGTTTTGCAGCTGTCTTAGAAGGAAGGCTTGCTGTGTGGATGGTTTGTAAGCATAGCACACCAGTTTCTCCAGTTTATAGAGGAGAGTAGACAAGTTCTAAAAAGGGAATTTATTTTAAAAATGTAAAGTAGCTTTTGTTCTGTTTCAAAAATTCTGTGTAGGCCAACAAACATGTGAAAAGATGGTCAACATGGCTAGTCATCAGGGAAATGCATTAAAACCACCATGAGATAATTATCTTACCCCTTTCAGGATGGCTATTATTATTTTTTAAAAAACCCCACAATGTGTTTGCAAGGATGTATAGAGATTGGAAGCCTTATCCATTGCTGGTAGGAGTGCAAAATGGTGCAGCCACTGTGAAAAACAATATGATGGTTCCTCAAAAAATTAAACATATAATTACTGTATGGTCCAGCAATTACACTTCTGAGTACATACTCAAAAAAATTGACAGCAGGGTCTCCAAGATATTTACATACCCATGCTCATAGAGACTGTCACAATAACCAAAACATACAATGGAATATTATTCAGCGTACAAGGAAGGAAATTTTGACACATGCTATAACATGAATGAATCTTGAAGATATTATGCTGACTAAGCCAGTCACAAAAAAATAAATACTGTATGTTCCACTTAGATGAGGTATCAACTCATACAGACAGTAGAACGGTGGTTGTCATGGTCTGGGGAAGGAGAAATGAGATGTTTAATGGGTATAGCGTTCCAATTTTGCAAGATGAGAAACTTCTGGACATTACTTGCACAAAATGAATATTCTTCACACTACTGAACTGTACATTTAAAAATGGTTAAGATGGTAAATTTCATATGTACTTTCCCACAAGTTTTTTACACTGTAAACATTTAAAATTTTTTAAATGCAAGATCTGAAATTTTGGGCTATAAAAGTACTGTGTTCTCTTGAAATGCAGTTTGGAACATAGCAAAAGAAACAATTACTCCTCACTACCCTTTACTACCTACCAGCATTCTTTGGCCCAATAATGTTGTTTAACTATCTTTTAAGAATCACAGCTTTTCCTAAGATTGGCTTTATCAGACTTATTTTTTCCTCTCCCTGGTTAGACAAGTAGCAGTTGGTTGAAAACAACAGGAACAAACAACTAATGAAACAATAGATTCTACCCCTAATAATTAAGTTATTTGACATTTGACAGATGGAAACACAACAGTTAATTTAGATAGTCTGTCAAATAGGACATGTACAAGGTCAGGGAGTGATGACTGGTAGAGAGTGAAAAGCCAACAGAAATCTACACCTGTTAAACAAAAAATACCGTGACTCTACCACTAGCATTTCCTGTCAAGGGCAGGGTTAACTTTGCAAACCTATCAAAAATAGAGCAGCTGATTTGCTGAATGTTTGCATTTACCAAGTTTAACAGCACACTTGAAATTATTATTTTTTAAATATATATATTTAATATTGATCTTTAGAAAGAGGAGAAGGGAGAGAGAGGGAGAGGAAGGAACATTGATGTGAGAGTGAAACATCAATCAGCTGCCTTCTGCATGCTCGCTACTGGGGATCGAGCCCACAACCTGGGCATGTGCCCTGACTGGGAATCTACTGGCAACCTTTTGGTGCACGGGACAACACTCAACCAACTGAGCCACACCGGCCAGGGCAGCACACTTGAAATTATTATGGGACTTCCATCTGTGGAGTAGAGGGATGAGTGTAAATTCAAAGATTTCTATGGGAATTTTCCTTTGCCAGGTAAATATTAAAGTCTCTTGTTGCAACCACCATACATACTGGATACATGTATCTTTAGAGCCACACCGAGTTCCTGTCCTTCCTAAAAGTTGTTTATGCTGGCCCTGGTTGGTGTACTCAGTGGATAGAGCGTCAGCCCGTGCACTGAGGGGTCATGGGTTTGATTCCTGGTCAAGGGCATGTACCTAGGTTGCAGGTTCAATGCCTGACCCTGGTCAGGGCAAATCAAATGTCTCACGTCGCTCAATCTCTTTCCCCTTCTCTCTCCTTCCCTTCTTTTTTCTCTAAAAATCAATGGAAAAAATATCCTTGGGTAAGGATTAACAAAACAAAATTACAAACAAAGAAGTTATTTATGTTGGACATGTCAAAGCATTTGGCTGAGTAATCCATCCTAGAGATCTCTCTTACATTATTGCAACTTCTCACATAGTAAATATTCTTTTTTTTTTTTTTTTTTTTTAGGAATCTTTTTTTTCTTTATTGATTTCAGAGAGAGGAAAGGAGAGGGAGAGAGATAGAAACATCAATGATGAGAGAGCCATTGATCGAGCCCACAACCGGGCATGTGCCCTGACCAGGAATCGAACCCCGATCCCCTGGATCCTAGGTCGATGCTCAGCCGCTGAGCCATGCCCGGCCTGGCCATTGTAAATATTCTTACTCATTGTTTCATTTTAGCTTTGGAAACAAAGTTCATGAACATGAAGCCAAGTAGTATAGGCTTAAAGTGTCCATTGCATGTGTAGACTAAAAAGATGGAAGGGGAAAGCATCATGTGGCTGTTTGCTGCTCAGATGACTTTTAGAACTTTTAAAAGATCTATTAAAAGGTAATTAATTATTCCATGGTGGTTTTATTTGATGTTTCATTAAAAATGAAATAGTGAATTCAGTTGGATTTTTAAAAAAATCACATCTTTTTAATTAATGGGTTTTGTAATTTTGAAAAATTAGGTTAACTTGATTTTTGGTAGCAGATGTGCTGGGCTATGTTTTTTAATAAGAGAAAGTTTATTTAGAAAGTCACAGAGGTAGAAGAAGTGAGTGGTAGAAGAAATGAGCTCAGAAACAAGTTACAGAGGCAAAAGAAGGGCCCTTGGAGCACAGGAGAAAAGGAGAGGCAAGGAAAACACGCCCTGGGAAGAAGGGGGGGGCAAAAGAGGGGGTGTTCCAGGGAGGGAGAGCACTGGGCTGTTTTTATGGACCAAATCCTGCCTGGTACATGTGGTGCCTCCCTGCCTTGGATCACATACTCAGATAAGGGCTGAAAACAATGGAATGAGTATTATTAACAGTGTCAAAATGTTACATTTCACAAAAGTTATTAAAATGCAAAGAATAATAATTTACTGTCCAGAAAGGTCTAAGGCCATTTCATATCCAGGTTGCTGCGGGAAGGAGTGGGTTGATAATGGCTGGCATGGTTGAGTTTCTCACTTTGTTCAACCTTTAAAGCAAGGTTTGAAAATGGGTTATCAGATTCTGGTCACAGCAAGCAGTACCATTACTGTGTCTTCTGGCCAGCAGGCATTTGAATCATTACCAGCTATTTCCAATGTTTTTCCTCCCTGCCAAGCTTGGGCTGGGTGGTCCGATGGGGTAGAAGTTTCATAATTGACCAGTGGTTTGTGTTCTCATTAGTGTTCTCTAAAATCTCACAGTGCAATGCTCGGTGCTGTGAGAAAGGGAAGCAACAGTCCCGGAGAGGGATGGGAAGGCCCGAGGGTCTAGAGATGTGGGGTTTATCTTGTAAGTCATGAAGTAACACAGAAGAGTTTGGAGCAGGAGAATGAAATTATCACATTTGGAAATTAGATCACCCTAGTGTGGAAAATGGATTGGAAGAGAGTCATGTAGGGGTAGGAGAAGGGTGGAATCAAGCATGGGTTAAAAAATAACCAGATTTTGAGAGCATATGAGATCTTGCTCCCCGGCATATGTTGTCAGTTTGACTCAAATAAACTCTTATAAAAATAAAACAATAAAACAAAAAACAGCCTGGCCAGGTGTGGCTCAGTGGTTGAACATTGACCTAGGATCCTGAAATCAATAAAGATATATTAAAAAATAAATTAAAAATAAATAAAATAAAACAAAAAACAGATTTCTAGCCTGGGCACCTGGGTGGACAGGGGAAGCCATTCATATTGATTTGGAACCTATGAGATCACAATGAGGACAAAACTTTTTTGAGCTGTTTGGTAAATTTTTAAAAATATATATATGTCTTTATTGATTTCAGAGAGAGGAAGAGAGAGGGAGAGAGAAATAGAAACATCAATGATGAGAGTCATTGGTCAGTCGCCTCCTGCACACCCCCTGCTGGGGATCGAGCCGAAACCCGAGCATATGCCCTGAGGAGGAATCAAACCTCCATCTCCTGGATCCTAGGTCGATGCTCAACTGCTGGGCCATGCCCTGGCCAAGCGGTAATTTTTTTTTTTAATTTAGAAATACATTACAATTTAATTTGTTAAAGTTTTATGAAATTGCTTGAAAATTTTTGTGAGAGGGCAGTGGGAGAATGCCTAGACTTCAGATCCTATAGATGTGTGCACCTCTGGGTCAATCAGAGGCATACTAAGCATGAGTGTTTAGGGCACCTATGAAGAATGAGAAACTAGAAATTAAAAAATAATTACATATTTTTAAAAAGCCCAAGTAATCACTTTGGGGGAAAACATGCAAGTATTTTTGGTTTCCTAATGTTCATTTTGCCGTTTAGGTTTCTTTCATTTTAATTCTGCATTAGGGTTCAGGGGCACTCGATTCTTGGCAGTTCTTAGGCCTAAAGGTCTCAACCGGGGTTCTGATCTGGAGTTTGCTTTTATTGGCTGTGTGACCTTAGGGCAAGTTACCCAGCCTTCTGGGTCCTGGTTTTGTCACCTCTCACATGAGGGTAACAATTTCTTCTAGGGCTAAGAGGATTCAATAGTAGCTCTTATCATAGAATGATAAATGTTTGTTTAAAAAGGTTTTTAATGGGACCAGATTTCACAATTAGATAATTATTTTCTCTCCAAGTGGCAATGTTGACTCGTGATGGAGTCTCGCTTTTAAAACAGGCTGCCTTTGCTGGCATTCTTTTAAAGCCAGGGAGCTGATGATGAGGCTCTCTAGGGGTATTCAGGGCATAAAACAGCTGCAGGAGGCAGGCCTGGTGAGGGGGTGGGGATGGGGCCTGCCTCCTCCCTCCTGCCTTCTCTGCTGCCCTAGTAGAGAGAGAGTCACTGAGAAGACTTGCACCTGCTGGGGGCCCAGAGTGGAAACTATTCCCAGCTGGTGCCCCTCCCCAGTCTTGAGGAGTGGTGATTGTGTTACAGTTTATAAATCAGCCCTTCCCACTGCCTAAAGAGGAAAGGCCAAAATTCTTTGCCCAACATATAAGTCTCCCCACCCCCATGATACAGTTCCTGCCTCCATATTTAGCTCCATCTCGTTCCTAACTTGGGCTTCTACAGCAGGGAACTAACTGCTTATAGTCTCAGCACCACCGCCAAAAAAATAACAAAAACACCCAGGCTATACTTACTGCCATGTTTTTGTGATGCTGGTTCCTGTCTGGAATGTCCTTCTATCTTTTACGTAGAATGACCTTCATCTTTTAAGACTCTGGAAGCATTCCCTTCATCCCCCAGGCTGTTAGAGGCTTTCTCTGCCCACTAGTTCCCGGAGTTTCCATTCCTCACAACACAATCACACTGTATTATCATCTGTGTATTGATCTCTCCACTTCCCACAAGACTCAGTTCCTGGAAAACAGTGACATGGCTGGCTTCATCCCTGTCCTCAGTGACCACAATGAGGCTGGGCCCATGCTAGGCCATCGGTGGCTGCTTGCTGAGATGAACAGTACAGAGTGGCACTTCAGCAGTCTCCCAACCACCTTAAGACAAATCAAGCCCGGGCTGCTCTTCACATCCAAGAGCAAGGACAACCACTGTTTTTGAAACTGCTTATCAAGAAAAGTTCCTGTCTAAGCTGGAGTTGGCACATGATGGATCAGTACTATTTCTTGGGCTCTATTAAGGAAGGATCTTTAAAAAAACAAACAAAACATTTTTTAAATAATGAGGGCACCCTAAAGTACGTGCTCAATAACTTAATGGCAAGGAACCAGTATTAACATCCTCACAGCTAAAGAATCACAAGTCCAAGTGTGGTACTTTTTTTCCTTGGAATGCTAAGAATATCTTTCCTGTAATACTAAGAATTAATGGTCTTTGCTCATAATTATAATGACTTGTTTTCATATTTATCTCCCTGATTATTCTGAGACTCCAAAGACAGGGACCAAGAATTCAATCCTCTTTGAAATCTTTCAAAGATTTCTTGTCCCCTATGGCATGATGACCTACTAATCCTTAATCTCTTGAAGGCACCTGCTTTAAAGAGATTCTTTTTATATATTCTACAGGTAATATATAAAAATCTGGATTTTAAATAAGCAAATCCCAGAATATTTTTATGCATACTGCAGTGGATGACTCACTCTAGTGGATTATAGTCCTAGCTCCTGAACTTGGTACCACTACCCCTCTGCAGGCTGGGCTCCACACCTTCAGCTCTTGGCCCAGAAGTACCACCAAAACATCCTGTTTTCTTGCCCCCATTCCCACCCTTAGCACAAGACAGGTCAACTCCTATTAATCCTTCAAAACTCAACCCAGATGTCACCTCCTTGAGGAAGCCCTCCTAGACTCTCAAGGTCTATGATGCTTTGACAGTCCTTGTGAGTCTCACTCTCTCTTCTTTTCACATGGTTTGGGAGAGGCTGTGAGTGCCTCAAGGGCATGGATTATGTCCGATTCATCTCTATTCCCAGTGCCGACCTCAAGACCTGGTACAGATATTTAATAAATCCTTATTGAAGGGAAGGGACTCGGAATAAATCCTATCTTCCAGTGGATCCATTGAGCATTGGAAAGGTAGTGTTTTGGGGAAGGATATGGATTTAAATCATTTCTCTGTCACATAAAAATGCATTATATTACCTCTCTGTGCCTCATTTGGGTTAAAGGGTTAAATGAGATAAAGTAAGAGGTACTTAGTTCAATGTCTGGCACATCTTAATTGTGTAATAAATCACTGAAGGACTGTCTTCTGGAAGTGGCACTAGGCTATTCTGTACAGCTCCAGAGAGCAGAACTAGGCCCAATGGATGGAAAATGCAAGGAGACAGACGTCAGTTCATAGAGGTGTGTGTAGAAGGAAGAACTTTCTTCTTGACAGATTAGGAAGCCTTGGTAGGAGGTGCACTTCCTATTACAGGAGTGTCCAAGCTGAGCATAGATGCTCACAGGCTAGGGATGGTGCATAGGAGACAGGCTTGGGGGGTGGGGGTGAGTATGTTGAAAGATGGGAGCCCTATAAGGTATTTTTATTCAGTGCCCCCCATAATTATTCATTTAACCAACACTGAGAGTCTCCCCTTAGCTGGGCCCTAGGTTGGTCACTGAAGACCCAGAGCTGAATGTGACAGATTTCCTGTCATTTAAGAGCTCACAATCTAAATAGTGATCATTTACCGAGTAATTACTGTGTGCTAGATGCTCTAATCCTTTCAGTAACCCTCTAAGGAAGCTTTCATTCTCATCCTTTCTCAAAGGAACTGAAGTCCAGGTAGACGAAGTGACTGCAAAGACACACAGACCCAGTGAGCAGTGTGGCTGGGATTAAAATTTAGTCCTGCCCGTCTCATAACCCCTCTTTCCACTACCCAAGGCTGCCTGTCACTAAGATGTTGAGAACTCTTTGCAGTCTCAGGGAGATCCCCAAACAGCATCCAGGGTCCTCCTGGGCAACAAATAGATGCTGATGAACATAGTTAAAAGGCTGAAGTCAGCTTCGGAGGATGTGGTCTCTCTGCAGCACACTCTGTGCCCCAGCATTCTCTCTAGTCTGGGCCATGTGGAGGGTCCAGGAGAACACCCTGAGTTCAGACCTCACTGCTCACATGACCAGCTGAACGGGACCAGCCAGGGCTCCCTCAGGGAACTTGAAACCCTGGCTGAGTTCCACGAGATCCAAGAATAGCAGCTGACCCTACCCTCCTCCAGCTGCTGACCTCCGGTCAGATTCCAGGAGGCCCCAGCAGACTCCAGACATCAGTGGCAGCAAGCTTTGACCTTGAAGCTTTTCTGGCGTGGGGTAATAACAGCTACATTTATTAAGGGCCTGCTGTGTGCAGAGCACCTCCTAGAAGGGACATCCTTCACATGAGGTCTAGGAAGTATGGAACCTGTTTTACAGATGAGAAATTGGGGCTTTAGAGATATTGAGAACTTGCTCAAGGTCATGGTATGTAGCAGAGCAGGATTCCAGCCTGGGCTGCCTTTGCCAGTGACCCTGCTTCTGTGAAGAGAAAAGAGTACTCTTGAGATCTCAGAAGAGTCCTGGGCCGAAGAGACAATTGTATCAGCTTTCAAAGTGATGTTACTCAAGGTCCTGGCTGGGTAGCTGAGGTGGTTAGAGCATCATTGCAATATGCCAAGGTTTTGGGTTCGATATTCGGTCAGGGCACATACAAGAAACAACCAATGAATGTATAAATAAGTGGAACAACAAATTGATGTTTCTCTCTCTCTCTTCCCTACCCCCTTCCTCTCTCTCTCTAAAAATCGGTCAATAAAAAATTTTTAAAAAGTGATGTTACTCCAGCAGAGTGGGACCCATGTGCTTAGAAACACAGGATCTGAGAGCCAGTAGAGATCCTGGAGAGCATCCCCATCTATAAAATGGGAATTATACCCATATGACAGGTAAGTATAAGCATAGATTTTGGAACCAGGCAGATCAGCATTCGAATCCTAGCTCTGGAGTTTCCCAACTATAACATCACTGCCTCCTGCCTCCCTGAGCCTGCTCCCCCATTCATTTGCTCAAAATAGCTTTTGAGCACATACTATGTGCCAGGCATTGTTCTAGCATCTGGGGGTGATATAGTGAAAAAAGCAAACAAAAATCACTATCCCTACCCTAGCTGGTTTGGCTTAATGGTTAAGCATCAGCCCACAGACTGAAGGGTCCCAGGTTCGATTCTGATCAAAGGCATGTACCTCAGTTGCAGGCTTGATCGGGGCGTGTGTGGGGGGCAACCAATTGATGTGTCTCTTTCACACCGATGTTTCTCTCTCTCCCTCCCATCCACTCTCTCTGAAAAGCAATGGAAAAAGTGTCCTTGGGTGAGGATTTAAAAAAAATCACTATCCCTACCAAATTTAAATTGTAGAGTTCTGGAAAATACTTCACTGGATTGTCGTGAGGATTAAATGGAGAAATGTACAGTGGTGTAATGCGTTTGGTAAATAATAAGTACTCAGTTTAATGTTATGATTATTATGATATGAACATGCTGGTCAGTACTCAATAACAACATTTCATTTGATAGTGATTTCAAACATTTCATGTAATAGACAAGGAAACCGAGACCAGACAGGGCATGAAATGCCTCTGGTTGTCCAGCAAGGCAATGGTAAGTTTCCAACTCCTAGTCTGGTGTTTATACCACATCCACTAAACCCAGAGGGCTGTCTTTGACAAAGGGAGCCAAGGAGGGAGGTGGGAAAAAATAAATAAATAAAATGGACTACATCATTTGTGGGGGCCCATCCACTGAATTTTATAGCCAGTGAGGTTTAAGGTAGGCTTATAGCTAATTGATGGACTCCAGAACCCAAACTGGCTTTCACTCTCTAGGTTTTCTGTGTTTCTCAGGTGTGCCAGGAAGTTTCCAGGCTCAGCCTCCAAGGGGTACATGATAGGATGGGCTGAGGGTGGGGTGTGGTGATGAAGAGCCAAAGATACAAGGTGCTGCTCAGGGCCAGCTTCATGGATGAGCCACCTGTACATTTGCACAGGGCCCCACGCTTGGTTTAATGCTCTGCTGTCACAGTCTTGAAATTCTTAATAATTTTGAACAAGGGGCCCTGTATTTCATTTCACTGGATGGACCCCCACAAATGATGTAGTCCATTTTATTTATTTATTTTTATTTTTATTTATTTATTTTCTCTTTTTTTGGTGTAGTTTATTTATATAGGCGCTGTGCTCTGGAGTGGGAGGCAGCAGCCCAGGACCTGCAGTGGTCCTGGGACTTGTCAGAGGCTTATCAGTCCTGTGAGTCAGATATGTAAACTGAGCCTTAGAAGAGGTAAGTGACCTGGTGATTCCAGAGTCGGTAAGTGGTGGAACTGGGATTTGGCCTGCAGTCAAGGAAGTTTTGTAGAGCTTCCACTTTAGGAGTTAGGTCAGATTTCACGACCATTATGCCCAGTGCTTAGACCAGAGTAAGCGTCTGGTGAGTTTCTGTTAAATTAATCAATGAATTATTGTTTCTTTCAACTCAGATTCTACGCCTCTGGGAAATGTGTGCTCCTGCTAGAGGAGAATTAAGGAACCCAGCTGCCTTGGGATTTCTTACCAATTATTGGCCTCAGTATAATTAAGTATCAAGTGTATCCACTCCAGGCCTTCTGAATTAATTGCCTGTGTGCTCCCTCCTTTCATCACTATGGGCACTGCCCAAGTAGTCTCTTCTCCTCTCTGGACTATGAACGCAGCACCACTGTATACTAATCCTGGCCTCTCACATCTGCGCAGCACTTGACAGTGTTTTCGCATTCAGTGGTTCATTGGTCTGTGTGGCAGACGGCTTAGCGCTCATGCCAGGCCTCCGAACAGATCCCAGCCACTAGGGCCACCCACCCCAAGAATAGGGCAGATTGCATAGGAGGGGCGTGCAGTCTGGACTCGGGGGGGGGGGGAGCCCTCAGTGAGATATTGCTCTCCGGGTTGTGTTTGGGAATTTTCTAAGCCAAGAAGTAGACTGAAAGGGGCAAGGCCCTCTACATGGGTTCATGGCCTCTCATGCTTAAGATCTCAGATTCAGCCCCAGCCGGTTTTGGTCAGTGGTTAGAGCTTCGGCCCTCGGACTGAAGGGTCTCGGGTTTAGTTCCGGGAAAGGGCACATACCTCTGTTGCAGGCTTGATCCCTGGAGGCAACCAATCCATGTTCTTTCACATCAATGTTTCTCTCTCTCTCTCCCTGTCTCTCTCTCTCTCTCTCTCTCTCTCTTCCACTGTCTCTGAAAAGCAATTAAAAAAAAGATCTCAGATTTAAAACCAGTGCTTGGGGAGAATGGTCTGAAGGCAGGCTATCCCTCAGCCCCTCTAGAAGTTCAGAAAGCATCCTTTCACGAAGTTGCAACTACAGAGGGCTGGGGTCCTAGACTTTGTTCCTCCATAGAATATGTTTTTCCAAATTGTCATCAACTTATGCCCAGGATTGCTGTAGGACATAGAGTGGGGTGCCACTATGCCTGTATTTAACAACAGTGAGAGCAATCACTCTGTGTCAAGTACTGTTTTGAGTGCTTTATAAATATTAACTCTTTTAATTCTCACAACAACCCTATGAGATAGGTATTATATTTATTCAATTTACAGAAATTCAATTTTACTTGCTGTGACTAAAAAGAGAGCTGGAAAGAGACCGATAATATATTAAATATTTCACTCACTCAGCATATGCCCCTGGATGTTGTATCACAGTCTGCTGTTCCTTCCATTCGTATCAGTTTCTACATGCCTCATAAAATCCGCAGTGCATTGCCATTTTGCCACACCGAGTGTGATTCTTGTGTTTAAGGATGTGTCTTGCCCCCAAGCAAGCCAATCTCTTCATCAGATATCCTACAAAGAAATAGCAATCTGTTCTATTGCTAGAGGAAAAATTGGCTATGCTATTGAGAGTGTTCTATACTTTATAGGTCATTAAAAGGGCTTCCAAGGATAATCTTGATTATACAGGATTTTTTAGAACCTTACCCTAGGTAAGCTTCGACTGAACTATAACTCACAAATAAGGTGACCAAACATCTCGGTTTGTCTGGGACTAAAGCGGTACCTAGGAGGCAAGAATTTCAGTGCTAAAAACTAGAAAGGCCCAGGCAAACGGGACAAGCTAGTTACTCTATCTTATAACACATCTCTGGGTCTATACAAAGGCCCTGTGGAGGCCGGCGTCCATCATATCATTCTTTATGAGGCTCTCAGGAGAAAGACTTGTCTGGTCTTCATACCAAGAATAGTTGCATGTCTCCTAAGGAGAAAGTGGTTTGTTTTTATCTCATAGACACTGGGAGTTGTGCACGTAAACAGGTTTCCCTTTTTGCCTTGGCTGCAGGAAGTCTTATTGCTAAACATGTGGAACGCAAATTTAGCTTTGTAGATCACTATGTTCCATGGGGTTTTTTTTGCATCGTTCCAGGCTCCACTTTGTCCCTACTTTGTTTTTTTCAATCTTATCTTGTCCTATCTTAAACTTACTGATCTTGTTTTACTTTAAATGTCATTCTGGATTAAGGCAGGGTAAAATTAAACCATTCCTAACTTAGAGTCCACAGACTCTGCTGAAAGTCATTGAAAATCTGAAATGATATGCAAAATTGATGTGTATATACCTTTTTTTCCCCTGGGGAAGGAGCCATATATTTTAATAACTTCTCAAAGGAGTCTGTGTTCCCCAAAATATTAAGAGCTATTGGTATATATAAGTGAACCAAGAAACAAATAAATGCTTTTAATAGAAGGAAGTTGGAAGGTTGAAAGTTCAAATTATAGTGCTAGTGTTTTAAAAGATTGGAGTGATGGATGGAGGAGTGTTGGTGGGGCAGAACATTGGAGTGGCAGAGAGAGGAATGTTGGTGGGATGAATGCCTTCCATAATGGAATGGCAAGGTGACAGAATGTGATGTTGAAGCATTAGTGTGCTAGACTATTAGTGTGTTTTGGAATGTTGGTGTAACTTGGTCCCTTAAAACGCCTCCTTCCAGATGTCCTGACATCCTTCTTGCTTAGTTTTACCTCAAGGTTGGGCCTCTATCTGATTCAGCTGCTAAATCTCCCATATTCTTAGCTCAGTTCCCAGTAAGAGCCCAGTAAAGACCCAGTTGACTGCAAGAGCTCTCGCTAATGGGCACTTGGCTGACTCATGGGCTTCCGTCAACTTCACATGGAGATGCCTATTACTTTCTGACTTTGCCCACTATCCTTCGAGATAGGTCTCAAATATCTTGCAGACTCAGGGCCCCAGTAGATTACCTTGGCCACTTCCGATGTCCTGGATGCCTGCCTCAGGGCCTGCCCAGAGGGCATGCCAACATTTTGGCTACTCTAGAGTAGCCCGGCTAAGCTTCTGGTCAGAGGGGTTCTGAAGATGGGGCTCTTGGAGCTGGAGTTCAGCTTCTGGTGACATTAGACTGAAGGCAACTCAGGATTCTTGGAGTGGGTCAGGAGCAGGGGAAACCAGGTCAACGTTGGGGGAGAGCTGAAGCTTCATTATCAGAGAATCCTGATCCAAAAGCCAAATCCAGGAGTTGGGATAGGATAGAGACTGATATCCTTCAGCCTAGAGTTTAGAGTGGGAATAGATAGAGAAGGAATTGGGGTGAGGACTGGGTTCTTGGATGTTCTCTCCTCCTTTTCTCTGTTCATTCATTTGATTAGCTAATATTTGCTGAGGCCTCTCTGTGGCAAATCTGTCCATATCCTGAAGTTAACAGTCTGTAATGGAGGAGAGGGCACATAGGCAATGACAACCCAGTGTGGTCAGGGCTCTGACATAGGGAAGCTACAGAAGCTGTGGGGGACCAGAGTAAGTCTCAACCCAGTGTGGGAGTAAAAGACTTCCTAGAGGAATACTGTTTGAGCTGACTCTTAAAGGAGTCGAGGGAGGGGAGAGATCTTTGTGGTGGGAAGGCTGCCTCAAGGGCCAAGGCATGTTGAAATTCCCCAGTGTTTAGGTGTGGGCCTCAGATCAAGGTGCTAATGATTGCACTGTCCATTTCTTTGGGCTGCACAAGTTTGATCTGTCTAGGTCTAATCTAATTGCCTGCAGACCCCTCTCTCCCGCTATTCCAGTACACACAAATTTAAGACTGTAATGTTTCTGGTCAAGATGGTGGTATAGGTAAAGGAGGTACTTGCATTCTCTAACAACCACATCAAAATTACAGCTAAACTACAGAACAACCATCGTTTAGAACCACCTGAAATCTAGCTAAATGGAAGTCCTATAACTAAGGATTTAAAGAAGAAGCCACATTGAGACTGGTAGGAGGGGCGGAGGCTCAGAACAGGCTACTCCCACAGCCATGTGTGGTGGGTAAAAATTGGGATGTATATCTCAGCTTGCAAAGGTCCCCCCGGAGGAGTGAGGGTTCCCAGCCCCACTGCCCAGAGTTAGGCAGAGAGGTGAGAACAGAGATTACTTCAGGCTGCTGCAGTGGGTGACAAGAGCTCAGCAGTGCAGTGGTGGCTATGTGGCCTGAGGTAGAGTCTGTTCTAAACAGAGTTCCTGTGGCAGGACTTTGGCTGGCCCAGCTGCCCCAATTTCAGTCTAGCTCTCCAATTCACCCGTCATTTCAGTGAGCCATTCAATAGCTTTCCAATAAAGATCCTTTTACTTAGTTTTGCCAGACATGGTTTCAATTGTTTGCAATTGAGAATCCCGACTGGTACAGAGTAAACCATGTAACATACCCATCACACAGTGCCCAGCATATAGTAAGCACTCAAAAAACAACACACACACACAGAAACTAAGGTTCAGAAAAGTAAAATCACCAGCCTGAGGACACACAGCTAGGCAGCGGTGCTGGTATGGGCTGACCATGAATATCTTAGTGGTATATTGTTTTTAGGTATCACTTTACATCATAACACATCACTGTTGTATAATTTATTGTTGATTCACTGGTTTAAAAGCCTCAAAACACCCTGTGAGACCCACAGGGTGAGAATACTCTCTTTAGACAGAAAAGAAGGCTGCATCTAGAGAAGCAGCCCCATCTGAATACATGAACACCTGGTGCATTAGTGACCTGGAGTGAGTCAGCAGCTGCCTGTGGGGCCTCAGGGAGAGAACAACATGTACCGGAACCTGCAGAAAGGAATGCTCCTGTAACTGCTATGCTGATCTGGGGCGTGGAGGAATAGAATAGGGGGACTGTAATGGGGTACAGGGTGAGAATGCAGAGGGGACAGGTAGAGTTATCCTAAATTAGACCTCCCCTGCTGGGCCTACTAATCAAGGGAGGTTTTGATTCCTTCGTTGTTGGCAAAGTGGCTTAATTGGACCTAATGGGAGAAAATGTGTGATGAATATGAATAATACAGGTGAGGAGGCCCCAAGGAGAGCTGGTTGGAGGAAGGGTGATGAGCTGAAGACATGTCTGATGGGAATTAGGCTCTGGAGCCACGGGTGGGTGAGTCCAGATGGTGGAGAGCAGGGACAGTTGCTCCTTCCCCTGGGGCCTAGGACCATTCTGCTGACCTGAATCTTTACCCTGTCCTGGTCTTCAGACCTTGCCTTCACACTCGCATAGAATCAGGGAATGTCAGACTCTCAGGGTTCTGGGATTAGAATCAGACTCAGGATTCTAGAATCATAGACCTTTAAGCATCACAAAGGCTAATCACAGAAAATATCGGAATCTAACAACCTGACAATTGGAGGCCCTGGGGGAAAAAATTAGGAGATCCTTCCAACCTTCATTTAATAACAATAAATAACATCTGCTGGGTATCTCACAACTTCCAACGTCCTTTCACATCTGTACAGCCATTACATGGGAGTGGGTGTTATAGTGCCTTCAGGTTAAGTAATGTGCAGAAGATCAGAATGAGCTCGTTGAGACTAGAACCCAGCTTTGCAGGATAAATTCTATTTTCCATCTGCCAAGGTTTTGATATCCTTGTCTTCAAGAGTTATAGAAACACTTTTAACTACTTGGTATAATGTATCCAAATTCTCAGACGTTTGTTGTGTAAATTCTGCATGGCTGTGCACCGTTTTTCTTAATGCCTTCTGGCATATTGTGATGCACTACAACGTGATTATCTTTGTTGCATCAGCATAATCCGGGCTGGTGCATTCTGCGGTAGCTTTTTGTCTGATTTTATCATCCAGCACTCTTTTCAGTTCACAAAGGGCTTAAACGACGTATCCAAGAATAGATTTAAAGTCACCAGTGTAAGGAGTGAACTTCAAGTCGCTCTAGGTTTAGTCAGAACATGTTCTAATTTTCTTAGAAGTTACACCACCATAACCGCGGAAAAAAAAACAAAGAAAAAAATAAGCCTCCCTGCATAGGAGAGCATACGGCCACAGGGGGGTGGTTGCGGTGAGAGCCAGGTGAGCCTAGGGGAGGAAATCTGTGTTTAGATTCTGCCCGTGACAGGCTGCCGGTAGCCTGGGACAAATCCCTGCCCTTCTCTGGGTTTCAGTTTTCCCCAGTTTGAAATGGGGATAATTCCTGTAGATTCAAGAGTTTATCCGGCCTGGGGGAAATCTACAGCCTCAGGAGAACCGGCTAAGAGAGATGACGGAGGGGGAGGGGTGAGGGGCATCGAGGAGCTGCGAGGGGCTTGCGGTCTCCATGGTAACGCACAGCAGCCAGGAGAGGGGGCGGGGCTTGGGAACGCGGAGCTGGAGGTTTTTGAAAATGAAGGATTCACAAAGAAAGCCCCCTCCTCCCTCGAGAAAGGCCTCGTGGAAGATAGAGCTCTGCACTAGGACAGGCCTCTGTGCCAGATGGCAAAGTGACTCTCGCCCCTGTGGCAGGGAGAACACGACCCAGAGTCAGAAGGAGAGGTGCCTGCAAGGTCCTGGCAGGGCCAGCGTTTGGAACTAGCTGTCCTGCCTTCTAGGCAGTTCTCTCCTCTGTACCAGAATCCCCCATTTGTGTGAGACAGTGAGGGCCCTTCCAGTTCTGACAGTGTTTGATGAAACAATTAGCAAACTCACTCCAGACGGTGGAAACTGAGATGGGGATCGATCCTGCCGCCTGTGAGGCAAGTGCATTCACTGTCTGATTGCCTCTGAGTCCCCACCCCAACCAACCAGAGCAGTGTCACGAACAGCAGTGGAATGGCCTTCTCCTCCTGACCAGAGGAGATATATCCAGGGCTTGAGCCACTTCTTGTGGGCACACAAGCCATTACTGTTCTTCAGACTTCAGAGGATTTGGGGGGAAAAAGGAGCAGGCATTCAACAGGCCCCCAAAACAGAGCTCCTGGGGAGCAAATTTCACTTCTGTGTCGTGAAGAACATGAGAGCAAGCTATTAGATAAGGTGCTGAGTTCCTTTCTACACTTACAAACCCTTCCTGCCTCCCCTGGGCCAGTGCGGGTCGGTTGGTTGGAGTATTGTCCTGAGTACCGAAGAGCTGAGGTTCGATTCCCAGTCAGGGCATGTACTTAGGTTGCAGGTTCGATCCCCTGTCGGGGCGCATATGGGAGGCAACTGATTGATGTTTCTCTCTCACATTGATGTTTCTCTCTCTCTCCCCTTCCTTCCCTCCCTTCTTCTCTCTCTCAAATCAATTAAAAAACATGTCCTCAAGTGAGGATTAGAAAAACACACAAGCCTTGCCCCTGGCTCACCCTTGCCTGGCAAGATGAAGCCCAAGCCCCTTAACACGGCAAAGGCTTCAGGGTTTGACCCCTGCTCCCCTGCAGCTTCATCTCTCACTATTCTCCATCTTGACTATAGTGTCCACCAAACTGAACTACTTATTATGCTGTTTCTTCTGCCTTGAATGCTAGTCCCTGTCTTGTACCACAAACCCCCTTTCACTTGCTCATGTGTATTTGAAGACTTAGTTCAGGCCTCACTTACTCCTAGAAGCCTTGCAGACACCATAAGCACGAGCTCCTTGAGGACAGGGACTGGAACTTCATTTAGCTCGGATCCTGGCAGAGCATCACTGTCAATTGAAGGAACACATAAATGCGAATGTTGGGGAAGAGGCTGGAAAACCACCTGACAGGAGTGCTATAAAAGCAAATGTAAGGTTCTAATATTTCCAAGTTTTACGAGTCAACAGTTCCCTAATTCTTGGTGAAGATTCAGACTTGGGCTCCCCTCCATCTTGATACCACTCCCCAGCTATCCGCTTCCACCCAGTGCCCTCTGAGTGTTCGCAGGCAGGCGCACACACATGTTCTAAACATAACCAGGAAAGCAATTTACAAGAAATAATTGCCGGTCGATGTGTGCTTGGGAGCAGCAGTGAGCTCAGACTATTTTCTCTCTGTGCGTCAGCCTACCCAGCTTCCTTCTTCCTCGGCTGCCCTGGGGGAGGGGGCCTCCTGCTGCACAGGGTGGACAGTTTGTTTCCAACCCAGGACTCAGACAAGCCAGGCCCAGTGAGAGCCAGCTCTGAGGATTGACTGAATTCAAACTAGAGAAGCTGAATGTGAGAATGGATGGGGAGGAGCGTTATGGGCCTGGGATGTGTAGGTCAGCAAAGACAGCACACAGTCTATTTTCCCCTTTCCCCACCCCATCCACACAGGCTCCTGCTGGGGAAATTCTACCAGGTCTTCAGAGCCCTGCTTAGTGTGAGGTCTCCTCCTAACCTCCACCTCTGAGTCCTCTTTGTTCTTCCTGGCCAGTCTTGCTCAAAGGGTGGTCGAAGACCAGCAGCATCAGCATCACCTGGAACTACTTAGAAATGCAAATTCTGGGGACTTACTCCAGACCTACTGAATCAGACGCTCTGAGCAGGGGAGAGAGGTGGGGCCCAGCAATCTGATGCAGGCTCGAGAGAACCATTGTCTTAGCCCACTGACAACCACTGGAGTTTTTAGAATTTACAGATCATCTTCCCCTATCAGACCTAAAGGCAAGGGCAGTATTAGATTTTTCCTTGTAACCTCCCAGAAGGCCCAGCACAGAAAGCTTTCAGAGAAAAATTGGATTTTACTGATGGGGATGCTAAGAAGAGAGACAATCTGTCCCGTGAAAGATCACACAGAACATCAGTGACCAAACTTCCCAAAACATGCTGTTCCTGGGCTATGCAAGGCTCTCTCACTGTTTCTGAACAGGTTGTACTCTGACCATAATGTCTTCTCACCTTGTTTTACTTAGAAATCATCTTTGATGATTCAGCTTGAACATCACTTATTGCTTTCTCAAGCTGCATGAAGGGCTGCCATCGGGCCAACTGCCCTTCTGTGTACCTACCTTGCCCTCCAGATGAACATCTGAGGGCAGCAGCTGTGGCTGATTCCCTTTTGTTTCTGGTAATCTGCACAGGTCCTGGAACAGAAGATGCCACTGAATATACAAGAAGTAGACAAAGGTGCTGGGTTTAGAGAGCTAAAAATAAGACACGCACATATACACACATGCACACAAGACGACAAAATAAAGCAAGACCAGAACTGATGTCTCTCTGGCTCCTAGCCTAGGGCATTTCTGTGGGGGATTCACCCTGCCTTTCCACCCCATCACGTGCCCCTGGCTGGCTCAGGCCCCATGTACAGATATCTAAGAGTGACCAATTCACGGTTGCCACATCCAGCAGCGGGTTGTGTCACTGTCAGAAATGTCAAGAGCTGCTTTCAGTGGCTACTGAGTTTCGCTAAGCCCTGCCTTGCACTCCCAAGGCAAAGCCTAAAGCCACTGCTAAAGTTAAGATGAAGAGAACACTGGGGTGATCCTTTATACTTGCTATATGGGATGCTTCTCTTTTCATGACTCACTTAATAAAGCCAATTAGATTTTTTTGAAAAATGAGAACAGTTGGGAGAGAGGGGTAGCAGTCAGCATCCTGCCGAAAGATTTATTTGCCACCAGCTTCATTTAACAAAAATAGCTTTCTGCCCTGGCCAGTGTGGCTCAGTTGGTTGGGCATTTTTCCCATGCACCGAAAGGTCACTGGTTTGATTCCTGGTCAGGGCACATGCCCAGGTTGTGGGCTTGATCCCCAGTAGGTGGTGTGCAGGAGGCGGCCAATTGATGTTCTGCTCTCACATCGATGTTTCTTTCTCTCTCCCTCTCCCTTCCTCTCTCTCTAAAAATCAATAAAAATATTTTTATAAAATAGCTTTCCATTTGCCAACTCTGTCCTAAGTACTTTGCATGGGCTAATTTACTCTTCCAAAATCTTATGAGGTAGGTATTACTATTATACCCGCTTTAGAGAACCAAGGCACAAATGTTACCTAGCAAGTAAAGGCACGGACAGGATTTGAACCAGGCATTTAGCTCCAAGGTACCTGCTCTTACTGTTATGAAAAACACCCATTTGTAATTTTAAAGCATTTGTAGTACTTTCATATTTATGAAGGAGGTTCATATCCATCCTCTCTGAACACTCACCATAACCCAGCAAAGGAAGTGAGGCTCAGGGCAACTAAGGGGCTTTCAAGGCCACAGAGGGTCAGGGAATGGCCAAGTCCACATTGCGGAGCCTGTGTTTGGTCTGCTAACCATTCATTCCCTCACTCGCTGATTCACTTTTATCCACCTAAGGAACTGAGTGATATTAAACATGGTTGGGCCCTGTGTACTCTATATTCCCTCTCATTCTATTCCTTGGCAAGGGGCTCACCTAAGGAGTGGGGAGGAGCTGCTGGAGAGGCAGGAGTCACCTGCCTCTGGGTACCAGTCATCTTCCATGGTATCCCAAGTACATCTGCTCTGTGGCAGGAGGAACAAGTCAGGGTTCTCTGACTCCTCAGGTTAGGTGAGGGCTCCTCTGAGCCTCTACAGGCCTTCGGCTTCTCCTTGATTGCATGGAGTTGATACCATTTTACGTGGGATCCATGTCTGAACTCTCACAGTGGCTAGGCACAGAACAGCTGGGTCCACAGCAGAGCCTTGGTGTGTTTGCTGGGAAAAGCCCTCATTTATCCTGCTAGGCACTGAAATCCCTTTGATCATCCCCATGCCTGCCTTTCACTGAAAAGAGACTCCAGAGAGGATGGTATAGAGACATTTATTGAATGTCTACGGGACTGGTCCATGTGAGATTAGATTGGGGACAGGGGCCTCCTCAGGGCTGCCTGGAATGTCACTGGTGGTCACTGTGGCCATGAAGCAGTACTGGAAGAGGTGTTTGCGGTCCACAGCCTGCTCCTCATTGCAGTCCAGCTGTGGGTTCAGGAAGGGGTGACTCTGCCCTTGAGGGCTCACTCCTGGCACTTCCACCGACTTGCCTGTATTCCCATCTTGGCGGACAGGGGACATCTCCTCCGGTTCTGGAAAACAGCAAGCTGAGGGCATGGGGTTATTCCGCACGCCATTCTTCCCACCAGGCTCACACACCCTGGCTAACTTCCCTGAGTGCTTACCTTGGACAGGCAGGACTGTGCTGAGTCTTATACGCATCATTTGTTTAACAAATATTTATTAGCGATATACCACACATCAGTGCACTAAGAGCTGTCAATGTTCCTAATGAACTTAAAGTTTAGTGGGGGAGACAGACTAAACAATTAGGAGATACGAAGATTTGACCTTCACCGTAAACCCATGAGGTAAGTACTATTAAAAAACTAATTTTATAAATGAGGATACAGGCCAGGGTTGTGCCTTCCCACCAGTCTCCAAGGACCTCTGTGGTCATTTCTCCCATTGCCTGGGGCCCTCAATCTTGAAATTGGAACTAGCCTGTGGTGACCAGCCAGGAGGGGAGTTCTGAGATTCTCTCCCTCCTTGCAAATGAGTTAAAAGTGACTGGTCACTGACCAGCTCCTTATTGCCCTGCAGGTGACTGTGATTGTGGCCAAGAGAAGGACATACATTCCTTAAACCCCAGCAGAGAGCTCTCCCTTCTCTTTCCCTTTCCCCTTCCTTTCTGTCTGCAGGTGCTCCCGAGGGTCTGGGTTCACAGACATCTCAAGGCAAGAAAAAGAGGAGGAAACTATCCCGAAATGTCACAGGAAACAACTGCATCATGCAAACTCTGCAAAGAACATGAAGGGAAGCCCAAGGGCAGTGTGCCGGAGAGAGAGGAAGAACGCTCCTGTGGAGAACTGAAGGCCAGCAAACTGAAGGGAATTTCAGGCAAGGGCCGCTTCAGTCTCTCGAGGAATCTAAAGAGGACACAGATTATAGGCCTTTTAATAACGGAGAAACGATGAGAGAGAGATGAGATGGAAAGGAGTTTGGAAGTGATAAGGGGTCAGAGAAAGAAGTTTAGGGCTCTGCATTCTAACCACAGGCATTCTCGGGCCATCCTTATCCCATTTAATGCGTTTCTCCCTGAATTCAACTGTTTTCTGTTATTAATATCACTGGGTTCTTTTTGTCTGCATTTTCTTGCTAAATATTTGCTACTATTTTACTCTAATCCTTCAATGTTCCTTTGATTTACAGGTGACTCTTGTTACCAACATCTCACCTTTTGACCCAATCTCATTTGTTTAATAGGATGGTTCATTCATTTTCATTAGAAGATAATCATTGTATATTGTAAAGTGAATACAACACTTTGCAAAACATTATATATAAAATGTACATTTATATGTGATATAATGCAAAAAGTCTGAATTATTAGACACCAAAAGTTTAACAGTGACTCCCTGTGTGATCTGTATTTTATTTCATTTTTTGCCTACCTGCATCTTCTAATTTTCAAAAAAAATGAATATATATGTGTGTATATGTGTGTGTATTATTTGTGTCACAAAAAGTACTAAAATAGACACAATAAAAGAACCTGTCAATAAAAAAAAAAAAAAAAAAAGACTGACTCATCACTGAGGCTTGGGTCATAGGTACCAAATGTAGTTAATTAAAGAGTAGTGGGCTCGCCCTCTCAGGGTGGTTCAGTTGATTGGAGCATTGTCCTGTACACCAAAAAGGTTTCAGGTTCAATCCCCTGTAAGGGTGCATACAGAAGGCAACAGATCTATGTTTGCCTCCCTCCCTCCCTCCCTCCCTCCCTCTCTCTCTCTCTCTCTCTCTCTCTCTCTCTGAAAGCAATGGAAAAAATATCCTCTGGTGAACATTAAGAACAACAACAAAAAGCAGGGGGTTTTGGGGTGGTGTACACACAATACAACATACATATAATGTACTGTAGAATTTTATACTTGAAACCTATACAATTTTATTACCCAATGTCACCCCAATAAGTTGAAAAAAAAGCAGTGGGCTCTGGGCCAAATGAATTCTCTCTGGATGGTGAGAAGGACTGCTGCAGGAAAAGATCCCTGGCCTAGGAGGCAAAGGCTCAGCCACTGGCTGGGTGACCCTGGGCACATGGCTGTCCCTTTCAGGGCCTCAGCTCCTCATCTATACAATGAAAGTATCAGACTTAATTTCTAGGAGCCCTTTGAATCAATGAGAATGGCTGACTAATAAGCCCCTCACCAACACCTTTCAGAGAAGGATAAGAACTGAACTCTTCCATTTTTACCTCCATTGTTTTTTGTTGCTGTTGCTGGGTGTTTTTTTTGTTTTGTTTTTTTTTGTCTCTTATTAAATGTACCAAGGTTGGAACATAAACTCCATACTTACCTCACTCACTTTATCTGCAAAACAGGGTTGATAATAATCCCTTGGTAGAGTAGTTAAGCAGGTTAAATGGAATAATAAATTTAAAGTCCTTAGCATAGCATCTAGCACAACAGTAGGAGTCACCATTCTGATCAAGCTAGTTACAAAATACTAGAGTAAGAAAGTTGGTTTTTTTTGCATCCCAAGTTTGGAGATGGTGTGGAGGTGGGGGTGACAAGACAGTACAGAATGCCTGGGTAGCAGAAGGAGCCTGTTTCCAGAATCTCTGTTCCATTTCCACTCTGTTCTTGCCAAGGCACTCCGATACCATCCTTGTTCCCACACTCAGAGAACAGGACCCTGAGGTACAGTGCAATGATCACAGGCTTCAGAGTCTGGGAGATCAGGACTGACATCCCAGCAACATATGCTCACAACTGCATAGACTTGGCCAATTCACTTCCTATGGCTGAGCCCTGGAGTAAAATAGGGCTAATGATATCTCTACAAGTCCTACTGGAGAGGGAGACTGCGAACAGAAATGAAAGTCTGTATAAAGGGTAAAGCTCAGATAAATGTAAGATAGTGGGCCTGTAAACTGTCCCACATGCAGAAGGAGGGACAAGAGGCTCCTGGGAAGGACAGGACAGCACTTAATTAAGAAGAAAGAGAGGAACTAAGGGCTGAGATTGGGCAAAAGAGAGGGAGAGCTGAAAGCTGTCATTTAGTAAAAGGTCAGGAAATGCATTTTCTATCTTAAAAATAGGTAACGAGAAGCAAGAACATAAGCTATCTCAAACCCTGGCAATTGAATAATCCAGCTGGTGGCTGAGCAGTAAAAAAAACAGGAGGGTGGTTTTTACTCACAGGGCCAAGGGATGAACTGTATTCTCTGTGATTCAGAAAGGCTCAGTGTGGGGAAGGAAATAGGGTGGGGAGTCATGAGGGGACCAGGACTCAAGCAGGAGCGCAGGCCTGGCTTGGTGAGGTAGGAAGAGTAGGACTCTGGAGGTAGAGAAACACATATATTTGAATTTCTGATCCACAATTTACAGACTGTGACCCCTCGGGTAAGTCATCTCACCTTTCTAAGACTTGGTTTTCACATCTGTAAGATGGACGATAATAACACCTACCTCACTCAAGTAGTTGGGAAAATTAGATGAGATAATGCATGTAAAGTTTCAAACAGTGTCTGGCACATAGTAGGGACTTCGTTTCTCAGCAGAGAAATAAGGAGAGGAAGGAGAGTGGAGGTAGAGTTGGCTTTGTTACTCACTAGGTAACTTGGGTCTCAGTTTCCTCACCTGTAAAATGGATAGTAATAAGATCTATACTCTACCCAGTTATTGTGAAAAATGAATGAGATGATCTATTTAGAGCTAGTTCATTCCTTCTGTCATCTCATATTTCATTATTTTTCTACTGGAGGGCATTTAGTTTGTTTCCAATGTGACTAACATGATATCCATCTTTAAAAATCCTCTTCTAGTGTGACTCTTTCTTCTAAGATAATTAGAAATAGAATTATTGAGTTATAGGGTATATTAATTTTAATATAAATAGATATTGCCAAATTACTCTACAAAGTGGTGGTACCAATTTATACCCTTACCAGCAGTATATGACAGTATCCATTCCTCTCACCCAACCTTCTCAGTATTAATATGATCCATTTTTGTACTTGCCAATGTGATTGATAAAAGTTAGGTTCTTGTGAGCCTCTGGTCACAATATTTTTGTCAACCAGTCAATACATAACTTTGTTTTGTGTGTTTCTGTTTAAAGACACCTTATTTAATACATATTGTTAATTTATTAACATTTAACTGATAGCCAACAGCACTGTAACTCTTGCCTGAACAAAGTTTACCTAACACATGTATTTTCTCCACAAGGCACATCACAGTCTTTTTCACGCTTTTTCACGCTTCAGCACTACATTTGGGGGTCATTTTCAACAGTGAAACCACCATCAAAAGTCATAAAAATGCAAAAACATGGCACTCGATATACCATGAAAAGGACGCTTGTTTACAGTATGAGCTGAAATAAGAAGGCAGAGCATGGCCTTGTTCAACCTCAGCTAGGAATGTGTGTGATGGGGCAACTCAAATTTTTTGCTGCTCTGCACATGTCCACATTCGCAAATGACCCTGAAAACACTGCAAGTATTGATTTTGAAGTTACATATAAGTTTTAGCAAATAGGCACATTCACAAGTATTGAATCTGCAAATAATGATTGCCTGTATTTAAGTACTTTTATTTATATCTTTGCAGTCTATCACATGTTTTTTAACTTTATGTATAATGTCTTTTTTATTATGTGTATTTGATGTCTATTTGCATTTTGTATAGGTAAATTTGCCAATCTTTTCCCTTGTTTTTAAAAATTAAATGTTTTGCTTAAATTCCTATATTTTAATTAGTCTGTTTCTGGACTTTCTATTCTAGGGTTTCTCAACATTGGCACTATTGACATTTTGGGTTGGATGATTCTTTGTTGTGGGGCACTGTCCTGTGTTGTAGGCTGTTTAATAGCATCCCCGGCCTCTACCAAAAGGTATCAGGAGCACCTCTCTCCCAACTGTGACAACCAGAAATTTCTCTACACATTGCCAAATGTCCTTGGTAGCAAATTTGCATTAGTTGAGGACACTGCATTGCCCGATTCTATCTGTCAGTTGCTGTGCCAATATTAAATTGACAAATTCTTATCTTTTAAACATGTCCTATTTTTTGATAGGACAAGTCTCTTCTTTCTTTTCCAAAATCGTTTTGTTCACTCTTGCACCTTTACTCTTCTAGATTAATTTTACAATTGACTTGACAAATTCCACTAAACCTTTTGTTGGGATTTTTATTTATAGATTAATTTGGAAAGAACTGATTTGTCTATGATATCGAGCCTTCCTATTCACATACTTTCCGTATCTCACCAGATGGTCAAGTTCTTTTATGCCTTTCATTAACTTTTATGATTTTTCTCTATAAAAGTTGAAGCCTGGGCCCTGTCAGGGTAGTTCAGTTGGTTAGAGCATCAACCTAATACGCCAAGGTTGTGGGTTTGATCCCTTGTCAGGGCACATACAAGAATCAACCAATGGGGGAAAAAAGAATCAACCAATGAATGCATAAACAAGTGGAACAACAAATCAATGTCTCTCTCTCAAATCAATTAAAAAAAAAAAAAAAGCTAAAGCCTGGCCTATCCCTGGTCTCCCTGAGTCTGGGTCTATGCTTAGGCTTTCTTCCTGTTCTCCTGCCACTGCATCCAAGGAGAGGAGACGAATCATCCCATCCCCAAAAGCCATCCCTTATGTTTTTCACTGCTCAGCCACAGTGGGATTATTCATAAGCATCAGGATCTGAGATGTGTTTGTGTGCTGTTGTTTGTTGTACAAGTTTATTGGAAAATTGGAAAAATAATCTTGTGCAAATGAAAAAGCTCTGTCTTTCTCTGAAGCTTAGCTGTTACCCACTCTGCCTCTTCTCCCTTCCTGATGTTTGCTATCCTTGTTTCTGAGCTTAAATTCCTCCCCTGCCCAGCCTGGCCTTACTCCCCACGGTGCCCCAGGGTGAATGGCCCTGTCACTGCACAGGTCTCACTCAGTCCGCCCACACACCTTTACCCATTATTTATCCTATCCTGAAATGCCTTTTCTCATCTATTTTGCCTAACCAACTCCTTCGCCAATTCAACACTAATTCAAGTCTCCTTTCCTTTTTGAAACCCTCCTTACATTTGGTATTAAACAATTTTGTGCTTAATTATATACTACGCAGACCCAGTGTGGTGGGCTGAAGAGCAAGCATGACTCAAGGCAGAAAGACATGGGCCAGATTTCAGCCTCACCATTTATTAGTTGTGATACGTTGAGCAAGTCACCTAATCTCTCTCAGCCTTGATTTTCTCACTTTTAAAACAGAGATAATACTACCCATTTTGAGTGCTGTTAACCAAACTATAACGAAAGATTTTTTGCCAGTAGCTACTTGTTTCTCTCCCAGTACCTTGCAAAGGTTGTGAAAATATGTGATATAAATACTTGTGAAAAAGCAACACTTTTTGGGGTGGCTCTGTAGGGAAGCTCTATATCCATAAGGACACGGGTAGTCCAGAACACCAGGTTATCTGAAATACCTGTATTTAGTTTCTGAATAAACTGAGTTTGGGGAACAGCACATTTTTCTTATTAACTGTATTTTGTTTGAGATAATATTAAAATCAGTTTGCATTTTCTAAGGCTAGAATTAAAACACTGTCTTAGAAAATCCACAAGATGGGTGGATTCATCTTCGTGTAATAAATAGAATGCTGAGTATATCAAATTATTTTGATAAACACATAGCACATAAAAAGTTTAGGATGGAAATGTTCAGATCATAAACCTCTTAAGAAATGTGCTGCTGCTTCTGAATATTCCAGGAATACTCATGAGGCAAATGTTCAAAATGTCATTTCTAAATATGTCCCCTCTGTGAAAATGCTCGCTTGCTGAATAAAAGGAAATAATGTGACCTCTTTCTTACCTGTAGTCCGTAAGCTTAAGCCTGGGTCCAACTTTGTGTGAGGCTTTGAGCTGATGAACAGGTAACAAAGCACACAGGCAGTGACAATGAAGGCCAGGAGGACCACTGCTGCTATGGACAGGCCCACAAGGGCACCAATACTGGGGAGAGAAGACCAAAGAGGAGCTGAGTGTCAGGAAGGGATGAGAGGCAGCATGTCACAGGGGAAGTGTTGTTCTGTCCCTACTTGTCTTAAACAGGCTTTCTGTGCCTAAGCATGGGAGAGTATCAACTATATGCCAAGTATTCCCCACATACATAAAATGACATGCCTCAGTGCCACCACATAGCTGGGACTCAGTACATGTTCCCTTTCTTCTCCTCTCCTTCCCTCCCTACTTTCCTCAACCTGCTCCCACCCCAGGGAGCTGTAGATGACCTTAGAGAGCAGTCCCTACATTGCCGTTTCTTAAAAAATCAAGGCACATGGTAGGCCTTAGTTAAAAACCAGCTGTCCTTCCAGCCTCAAAGAAATTTCTGACTCACCCTTCAGTAGGTTATCACACCAGTGTGGACTCCACATCTGGAAACCTCCCCACCACTGGTCCTTCACTATTCAATCTCATTGGGTCTGTCCCAAGTCAGGCTTTGGTCACTTGGTCTCTAGACAACTCCTCATTTGGGGACCACTGTCTTTCCTTTTTCACATGATCCCTCCCTATCATCTCCCCACATTGGAATTTTACCTGTCTTCAAAGACCCATCTCAAATGTCACTTCCTCAATAATGCTTTCCTAGGTCATCTTTCTCTCCCGTCCCCCCACTTCCCTGCATGCCAGGCTAATCCACCCAGGACTCTTTACTCTGGACCTTAAGCACTTCCAACTGGGTCAGGCAGCCCAGTGTGGTAGGAAAAGAGCAAAGAACTTTGGAGCCAGACCTGCCTGGGTTAGGACCCAGCTCTGTAACCAACTGTGAGATCTTGAAGTTATTTGACATTTTGAGCCTACGTTTCCTTGTCTGAAAAGTGAGAATAACCAAACACAGCACCTCACAGGTGAGGATGAATGATATATGTCATGTTCTTGGCACATAGTAGGTGTTCAACAGTATTTCTCATGTGTTCCTTGAAGGCAGACCAAACCATATTTAATTGGCTTTGTCTTCCCTTTGTACAAGCCCTGTCACATGGTAGGCAGTTAGTAAATATTATTGAATGCCTACTATGTTTCAGGCACTGTGAGATGCTCTCCTAATGGTAGGGGATAGGTAGGTACCTGGCTCTGTTTGTGTGCCCTTCTTGCGGTCAACTCTAAAAAGGGCTCCCAGATCCAATTCCAACTTGCGTGTGACGATTTCCCAGATCCAATTCCAATTTGCGTGTGACGATTTCCCGACACTGACAAATGATTATCTGACCCCAATAGGATGTCTAAGGATTCAACTCAATTCTGACATGATCCACCCAAGATAGAATCAGATTCCACAGGTTAAGGGTTCAGTTATATAAGAATGTTCCTGCACACACACACTTCAGACATCAGCAGCAAGCCCAGGCTCTTACCTGTGCTTCTGACCAACCAGTTATAGATTGGAGGCTCCAAAGACCCCCTCCTTGGGTTTCATTACATTGCTAGAACGGCTTGCAGGACTCAAGAAAAATTGTTTACTCACTAGATTACTGATTTATTATTAAGGATATTAAAGGATTTGGATCAACAGCCAGTTGCAGAGATACACAGGGTGAGGACATGAACAAAAGAACTTCTGTGGAGTTTGGGGCCCGGTGGCACATGGAAGCATTCTGGTTCCCCAACGTGGAAGCTCTCCAAATAATTAAAAGATCAGCTGCTGTCCTTTTGGGTTTTTACGGAGGCTTCATTATGTAGTCATGATTGACAACTGTCATTGATAATTGACAACTGAATTCAATCTCCAGCCCTTCTCCATGAGGTCACGAGGAAGGTAGGAGGGGGAAGGTAAAGTTCTAAACCTCTAATCACAAGTTTGGTTTTCCAGACAAACAGACCCCACCCTTGGGTGGGGCCCAAAGACACCTTTATTATTCTCAACAGTTAGGGAATTCCAAGGGTTTTGGGAGCCAGGAACTGTGGATGAAGACCAAATACCTTATAAGTCACAGTATCAAGACTCCTTCTCCAGCTTCTCTGCCCACCCTCCTTCCTGACCCCAGCCCCAGACTCCTGTCTTTGCCATTTCTGCCAGATTTTGTTCCCAGCTAGCTGATGGTTAATTTCTACTACATAGAAAAACCTTAGAGCTGTGGAGAGTCTGTATTCCCACAGCTAAATAAATTATTGGACACCCCTGCAATGGAATAGTATAAAGCCCTTAAAAGATATTTTCAAATAATATTTAAGATCAAGGCTAAATTCAGATAAGATAATGTTAAGAGCCTGGCCGGGTGTGGCCCAGCGGTTGAGCATCGACCTAGGATCCAGGCGATCAGGGTTCGATTTCCTGTCAGGGCACATGCCTGGGTTGTGGGCTCGATCAATGACTCTCTCATCATTGATGTTTCTGTCTCTCTCTCCTTCTCCTTTCCTCTCTCTGAAATCAATAAAGATATATTTAAAAAAAAAAAAAAAAAAGATAATGTTAAGAGCAGGACACACTACTAAATACAGAGTGTAACCCCAACTCAAATAAATTAAAACAAATATATACATAACTATACATATGTAAGGTTGTATGGAAATATACCAAAATGCTGACAGGCTGTTTTTGGGTATAGCCCAGGCTGTGGATGTCCTGTCCCTGCTCCATTAGGGTTATAATTGTAAAATATTCTGGCCAGAGTTTCAAATGCTAGCATTTGTATCTTTCTGCCTGGGGGCTTTTGTGGGCCCAGAACAGTCTCTGCCTGCACAGTAAGCAGGTCAGAAGTGCAGGAAAATTATTGCCTGCCTTCTCACACCACCACACAACCAATGACTGACAGAAATTGGTATGTAAATACCCAGCTTCCTGGCCCTTGGGTGGAATGACTCTGAGGTGTAGGTTCTACACTGGCTGGCAGATTTCAGCAGGTTTAAGTTCTGGTGACCCTTGGTGGTGACTTTCTTGGTAACACCATGGTTAGCTCCTTCCCTTCCCACCTTCTCAGTTCCCCACCCTCCACCAGTGTCTTTTAGGATTGATTCCCGTGGAAACTATCTGCCCTCAAATCCTTGTCTCCAAGTCTTTGGGGGAACTCAAGCTAAGATACTGAATCTCCCATGATTTCTTTCCTTTTTTATCTCTCATTTTCCACATAGAACACGTAGTACTTGTTAATTCTTCAAACATTATTTCCTCTTTTGAGATATACTCACTGTTTATAAGGCTCTTAGCTGAGAGACTTGTGCACAAGTTGGGACCCCACCTTTTACAAGTGACATCTACGGCCACTTGGATGGAAAGGGCCTTCGAAAAGTAGGGTCCTTTGAAAAGTGAGTGAGAGAGCTGGGGGGATATATCCCAGATCGGTGGTTAGTTAGGAAGTGGGCACTGTCTCTGATGGTCTGTCTATGGACAGAGGAACCAGCCCCCAAGTACAGAGCTGGGACAGAGCAGGGAAGGTTCCAAGGGGAAAAATCTGTGCTTAATATAATTCAGCTAAGTTCAATATAAGATGAACTTCAAATGGTCAGAGTTGTCCCATGGTGAATGTATTGCCTCAAGAGGGGCAGCTTTGCACAGAGCACCTGATGAGGACACCTTTCAACAAAGTAAGAGATTCCTGCCCTGGGTGGGAAATTGAACTGAACAGTCGCTAACTCTTCAATTTCTCAGATTTATGACTAGGATTTCACAGATTTATGACTCTGAAAGATAGATAACTCACTGTGACCCACTAGAAAAAATTGGAAGGTCAGTCTAACATTTGTTAGGGCTTTTCAGTCAAGCAAGTCTAGTTTTGAATCTTGGTTCTGTGACATATAAGCTGAAAAATCCTTCACCCCTCAATCTTCATTTTCTTCATTTGTAAAGGCTATCTCACCAGGTGTCCACAATGTCTGACCACCAATTCTGCCCTCCAGCAAGGCTGCTGCCTTTTGGCTCACATTCTAATAAAAAAACCAGAATTACTGATAGAGGGTGAGTGGGAAGTGGAACAGACAGCTGCTTGTCCACAGGGAGTGTGCCCCCCTTCTCTTGAGTCTTGGCTTCTTGAGATACTCTTTTGCAGACAGCAATTCTCCTTGAGGGCTATTGAAGGAAACAAGTGTTTACCTGAAGATTTATGTTTTTAAAGGCCAGCTTTCATGAAAAAGGCCAAATAGAGTCCAGAGCAAAATAAGGTCTTTACCTGCAATGGCGGGGCTCTGCTAGGAGCATGCCAGAGGGTTTTCAGGGTTTGGAGTACATTGATCACCCAGATGTCCTGAGGACCTTCAGTTCTCCTCCTCCACTTTGCAGTGATGTTTATGAACCACTTTATGTCCAAAATGAGGAAGAGTCAGCCCTGCAGGCTAGAGCCTTGCAGCTACTCTTTGGGGTCATAGGATGGGAGCACACTGACATGTGTGCAATCTCAGAGCTCACCCCATTCAATCTACTACCTCATTGTCTTAGCCACTAAAGTATCCCATGCATCAAGAGGGTCCAAGGCAACTGGAGAGACTACAGGGGTTTATAGGGAAAAGTCTGGTAGTAGAAAAAGTGGGGTTCTGGCTGGATGCTGAGGGAGTTACTCAACTTTGTGTTCCCAAGGGCTAGCACAGTGCCCAGAAGACAGTAAAGGGTCATTGAGTATTTTTTCAAATGACCTGAGTAGAGCAGGTCATAAGAAAGCCAGGCTAGATTTAGACAGTTGTGCAGCAGGACAGGCCTGGGCTTGGGGCCACACAGGCTTAGGGCACTCCCTGATAGTAACTTAATGACTTTCAAGTTTTCTCATCTGTAAAATGGAGAGAAAATGTGCCAGGGTCGCAAACGTGTGAGTCTAGCCCTTGGATGATCCTAGGTAATGTTCTTTAAATCTCAGTCTACTGTGACATTGCTAGATCTCGGACAATTCACTTTCATACTCCAAGCTTCACTTTCCCCGCCTATGAGCAAGGAAAGGAAACTCCCCTTTATTGAGCATCTACAATATGTACTCGTCACTTTCACATGCGTACTTCACTTAATCCTCACGACAATTCCATAAGACAGGTACTACTACTGCCATTTTAAAGATGAAAAAGGAGACTCGGAGATAATTTGTCTGAGTTCAGATAGCTATTAAGTGACAGAGCCAAAGTTTGAAGCAGGTTCTAAACAGTCCCAGAACTCCACATTGTCTCTATAACTCAAAGGGAAGTTTAGTGCCGTCATACTTCAGTACCCACCTCAGTGCTAAGTACACAGTAGATCCTAAACAAATACTCCATTGTTATAGTTCAGGTGCACGTTATATCTCTCTGAATGGACTGTGAGCTGCTGGGGGGCAGAGGATAATTGAATCTGTGTCCCCAGTGCCTAGTATAGCACCTGGCATAAAGCAAAGGCTATAATAAATGAATGAAAATATGGGTGAACAGAGAATAAATTAATATATTTCTCTGGGTTACAGAGACCAGCTGAATGTACAGGAACTGAAAATCTGGCCAATCCTTTAAAAGTACGGATTGAGCTGTTTAGAAAAAGTAATAATATCTATAATTGTCAGTAGCATATGCCAAGCTGATTTCACCTCTTTATCTCATTTGGTTCTTGCCCTAGTAGGAAATCAGGGCAATGATTTATCATCCTTCCCATTTGATAGATAAAAAGACAAAGACTCAGAGAAGTTTAAGTGGCAGGCGGTCCTTTCCCACTCAGGGGGCATGCAGCCTCCAGGGACAGGAAAATCACTGTCTACTGAGACTGCCCACTCCGTTTTTGCTGATGCCTGTTTCCCAGGGCAAGTTTAGGGTCAAGTCCTACCTTCTGGGTGAGGTCTTTGGAGATGGAGAGAGATTGAGACCAATTGCCCTCTCAGCCCCACTCTGAGGTCCCAGGAATATCAGCAAGGGCCTAACTGCCCCCTTCCCTGAACAAGTGGGGAAACTGAGCCCCATGGGTGGATATTCACCCAAATCACACTGTTATTAATACGGCCTGAGCTGGCTTCTGCTGCAGCATTATGCCGCTGTCTCATGATGAACTTGGAGGCAGCTCTGATCCCTTGACCTTCTGTCTTACCTCAGGAATGGAGTACATCCCCAGCACTCACCACAGGGCCTAGGAAAGCTAAGCGCTCAGTAAGAGGTGGCTGGAAGAACAACTGAATATCAGGAGGAAGGAAAAGAGTTGAGGCTGGGCTGAGGGGGTTGAGTTGAGGCCTAGCATCAGGTGAGGGTTAAGGTTGTAAGGCGCGGTTCGGATGTGGGTCTATACCATGTTTGGAGTCAGGGTGGGGAAGGAGAGCTCAGGTGGGGCTGCAGGGACGTTAAAGCCGGAGGTTGAGCTGGTGATTTAGAGCAGATGAGTCAAGTCAGGGATAAGGCTGGATGAGGGTGGAGTGTGGGTTTCCCGTGAACACTGGAAGATTGGAGTTTACTGTTAGGGAGAGGGTTGGTATGTAATTTGGGGTTGGGTTGAGGGTGGTGGAGGATGACTTGGGGGGGATAAAGTGAAGGTTTTTCAGGGTGGAGTTGGGGTGAGGTTCAAGGTCGGAGTTGAATAATAGTTTGTAACAGGATCAGGATGGGGGAATGGAGCTGAGAAGGGGTTGTAGAGGCGGGTGGGTTGGTGATGAATGGGAGCAAGCTTCAGCGTCCGGCCCGAGGGGGTTGGTGCCGATATTGGGGCGGGCACTTGGATGAGAACAGAGGGTTTATCACGCAGCCTGGCTGGGCGGGGGGCAGGGGGGGTGGCGGGGGGTGAAGAGGCTAAATAAAAGTGGACTAGGGTTCTAGAGGGGGTTAGGGCCAGGGCCGGTACCTGAGCCACCACATGTAGCTGTGCTCGTAGGGGAAGAAGCTGTGCGGGTCGTCGCAGCAGTACTTGTGGTCGCGGAAGCCGCAGCAGAAGACGGCGGCCGCCTCGCCCCCCGGGCGCGGGCAGCTGAAGCCGCGCACCACCTCCTGCTCCGCGCTCACGTAGCTAGTGCAGGCGCCGCTCATTGCGCCCCGCGCCCGGCCCGCCGACGCCTCGGGCCGCCAGACGGCCGGCGAGAGGAGGACACGAGCGGAGACAAAACTGAGCTCTAGAGAGATAGAGACAGAGACAGAGGGAGGCAGAGACAAGCAGGGAGACACACAGAGACCGAAGGAAGACGAGGCGAGAGGCGCGGAGACGCAGCGCTCGGAGACCTAGAATCCCCGAGGACCCGGAGAGCGCGCCAGGTACGCGGCCCGGGCGCGGCCGGAGCGGGGGGTGGAGGCGGGAGAGAAGTGGGAGGAGAACCAGGGAGCGGTGGGAGTGGAGAGCGGCGGGAAGGGGGCGGGAGCCGGCGTCCGAGCGCGGTCGCGGGTTGGGGGGCGACCCGCGGAGCTGGGCGGAGGGAGCGCGGGAGAGCTGCCTGCGCGCCGTTCCCTGCTGGCTCTGCCCCCACCCGCCCCGCTGCGTTCCCAGCGTTTGCACGAGGGTGCTGGAAGCTCAAAGAAACAACGCGTGTCCTGGGTGGCAGGGCGGGAACTAAAGCGTGGATTCCACATCTGCACTGAGCGCTGCCGGGTGCCGGGCACTGTGCCGGCAACCTCAGGGCAGCGCCAGGCTAGTGCAGGACGCAGGCAAGCGACCACACACAGTAGGGTGAGTATGGGATGATTAACACGGGGCCTCACTTAACCGTCGCAACAACCCAGAGGACAAGGGATTTTCAAACCCGTTTTATAAATGAGAGCTAAGGGTCAGAGAGAAGTCGTTTTCCCCTGGCCCTCAGGCCTGTGGGATTTTAACCTGGGTCTGTCCTTCCCAAGGCCTTGCTCTCACAGCGCTTCTCTACCAGTGGACGTTTAAATGCCCTCATCCTCTAACTCATGCACTGACATACTCCCCTGTTCACACCCTGTCCACACTGGCCTAGGGCAAAGAGGCTAATGAATGTCCCAGATGGTAACCCCACTCACCAGGAAGCAAAGCCAGTACACCTCTCCATTCTCAGAAATTATTTCCAGTTCACAGGGGCAATGTTCTCACTAGGATCAGAGGACCACAATCCAAAGGCCTATATGAAGCCCTTAGAGATTTTCTGTCCTCTCAGGGTGCATTGGGGAAACCAAGCATCTGAGAGGTGCGCAGTTTGGCAGAAACACACTGAGCCAGAACTAGGGACTTCTGAGCTTTAATTGTCCCATTCATTATGTGAATAATTCCCTTTCAGCCAATCACTGGGTACCGGGGCTGAAAAGGACCCAAGGGCCATGTAATCAGTTTTTGAGTCACAGCTATCATTAAAAATAGCAATCATTAAATGGAATAGAAAAAGTACATGGCAGATACTAATGCTATGAAAAATGCATTTTTTACTCTGAGTCAGGTCAAAAGGTTTAAAGCCACTGAGTCTGACACCTCCCATTGTACAGATGGGCTGTCCTCATTTGTAGCTCTCATTTTTCACAGTAGTGGCTAGCATAGGAAATAATGTGATGCCTTGGGACTCCCCAATCCTCCATCCCTTGCTTTGGGTATGTGTGGGATAAATCATGACCGTCAGGGGATCTGGGCTCAAGCCCTAGCTTGACCCCTCCTTTGCTTTTTTTCTTTGTGCTTCAAGTTCCTTTCTTCATCTAGGCCAGCTCCTAAGATGCTAATGTATGACATGCCTCTGACCTGGGCACTGGAGCCCCTGAAAAGGGTTGGGTCTGGGTCTGCCCTTGAGAAACACATAGTATGGTGGGGGAGTCAGACCGACATCACAGGGCAGGGCAGTGAAAGGGAAAATGCAGGGACCGTGGCCACAGAGGGGTCACCATCTGAAGGACCAAAGAAAGGTTTTAAGGGGGTAGTGTCCTCAAGAGTCACTCTAAGGTCAAATATGAAAATTGGAGGGAATTGTTATTATCCCTCAGAAAATCTTTTTCCAGATAGAGAGCTCTGCAAACTTGGAGCTGGATGGTGTACTCTAATGGAGGTGCATTTTGGCCTTTTATTTATTAGATGGAGAGTAAAGGGGTGGAGTGGAATCCTGTAGAAGGGAGAGATTGCTCCTGGAGACATGGGGTTCAGCTGGGAAGTAGAAAGCACTCTGCTGTGGCTTTAGGTAAAATGGGGAAGCTGTGAACAGTTTTCAGAGTCCTTTTCCAGCCAAGAATTAATTTGTTCCTCCCAACAACCCTGTGGGTGAGTCAAGCTAGGATGATTGTGCCTCTGAGAGACATAACAAGCCCAATGTCACACAGTAGTTGATGGCCCAGGCAGGACTAGTACAGGCAGGACTGGTACCCATGTCTGTCTAGCCAAGGGTCCCCTTTGGCAGTCTGATGAAGATTATGAACCTCTATTCAGAAGAATATTTTTAACTATAAAAAGTCAATTACTTTGCCCAGCCGGCATGGCTCAGTGTTTGAGCATCAACCTGTGATCCAGGAGATCAAGGTTTGATTCCCAGTCAGGGCACATGCCGGGATTGCAGGCTCGATCCTGAGCAGGGTGTGCAGGAGGCAGCTGATCAGTGACTCTCTCTCATCATTGATGCTTCTATCTCTCCCTCTCCCTTCCTCTCTGAAATCAATAAAAACATATATTTTTTAAAAAAGTATATTACTTTGGAATACAAAGGAAACCAATTATACAGAATCATTACCAAAATATTTATTTTGTGATTTAGTTCTTTTTAAACACATTAAATAACAAGATCTAGAAATTGCTCTGTTACCTATTGTAATTTCGAGGTGGTGAATGAGTACAAATAGTATTTTAAGACATCACTACTGTAATTCAATACAGAAATATCCGATACCTATTGGTGACAAAGTCACAGGTACTGCTAATACTGCTGTGATTTGTTGATTATATGTATGATGGAAGGAAATGCTAAATTTTAGTTAGAGGTTAGTGAAAACAAGGATGTAATTTTTTTCTATCCAAGTTCATGGTCCCCACCCTCACCCTTCACCCCCACCGTGAACTCTATCCATGGACCTCTTGGGCTCTGTAGAATCTATGCTAAAATCTTCTACCTATTCTGGTCTAGCTCCTACTCCAATGCTTGTTCCTTCATCATGTACATCATGTTTCTTCCTGCAGACCCTTATTGCAGATCTACTATGAGCCAGATAGTTTCCCATCTTGTATGTCATATAGCCCTTGAAAACTTCCTTTGAGGTAGGTGTTATTCTTCCCATTTTGCAGACAAGGTAGCTGAGACTCCAGGAGGTTAAATGACTTACCCAAAGCTACACAGCCAGTAGCTAAAATCAGAGTCGTGTACCACCTCCTCATTCCTCTCCAACTGAGGCTTGGGGGCCAGAGTCACTCACACCAGAAGGAAAGGAAAGGAAAGTATAGGAGAACGGTGAGCAGGGAGAATTCACAGTTATGGAGAGCACACTGCAAAGTAGAAATACTGCTGTGTTTTTCATTATCTCCTTTAATCCTCACAACAACCCTATGCAATAAAACTATTAAAAAATAATACATATTCATTATAAAACAACAAATTAGAATATACAGATAAACTAAAATAAAAAATGGAAATCACCCATAATAGCTTCACACTGAAATACCTTTTAATACTTTAGTATGGAATCTTCCAGGTACACACATATACACACAATTTTACACCCACTTTACAGATAGGAACACTGGACTCAGAGAGGTTAAGGAATTTGCCCAAAGATGTACCAGTAATAAGTTCTAGTCACCTGTGGTTTGTCCTTAGGCCGGTCACTTTTCCTCTCTGCATCTAGGAAGAGCCAAAGCCTGGCACTTGGGAAAGCCATAACTGGAATCCCCTCTGAGCAGTTCTCAAGACAGTGCCCTCTAGAACAAGGCAGCCTTGCTCAGAAGCCTGGCTTCTTGGAGAGGGTCCAGAAAGAAATGCCTGCTCCCTGGGGGGGGGGGGGGGGGGCACAGCTCGAAGCTGCAGCTCTGACCAGTGACCCTAGTTAACCAATCGGGGATGAGAACCCGGGTGCAACCAGTGGCTGAGAACTGGGTTTTGCTCGCTGGGCTGGGCTGCATGTGTGATCCTCAGGGAGTCCCTGGACTCTCCCCTTGCCCTACACCCCGACCTGTGCCTGCCTGGACCCCCTTCCCTGATTCTGCTTATCTAAATCCTCTCTACCCTTCAAGGCCTAGCTTGAAGAAACCCCTTCTGCAGGAAGCTTTTCTGTGACCAATCCTTAGGGCATCATTCTTTCTTGAAGCATCTACTGTCTTGACTGTACATGTACCATTCATCGGGCACCTTCCATGTGCTTTCATCTCACAGGAATCACAGTTTCAAACTCCAGGTCAGAGGTTGTACCTGCTTCAGCCCTAGTTTCACAGCATTCAGCCTAGGGCCTGGTTCTCAAAGGTAGGGCTGCTGCTTTATACTGCCTTTGTTCCTTTGTGTGCCTTTGTGCAAACCAGAAAAATAGAGCCCATTTCTCTGGCCTGATGTAGTTCTATGCTGAAGACAAGGATTGGTAATTCAAGCTAGATTTCAATTTTCGCTTGTCCCTTCTTCTGGACACCTTTATTTATTTACTTATTTATTTATTAAAATATATCTTTATCGATTTCAGGGAGAGGAAAGGAGAGGAAGAGAGAGAGAGAGAGAGAGAGAGAAACATCAATGATGAGAGAGTCATTGATAGGCTGCAGCCTGCAACCCAGGCATGTGCCCTGACCGGGAATCGAACCCTGATCGCCTGGATCCTAGGTCAATACTCAACCGCTGAGCCATGCTGGCCAGGCCATTTTTAAATTTTTGAGGTAACTCCATACTGCTTTTCACAGTGGCTGCACCAGTTTGCATTCCCACTAACAGTGCACAAAGGTTCCCTTTTCTCCACATCCTCAACAGTACTTGTTGTTTATTAATGTATTGATGACAACCATTCTGACTGATGTGAGGTGCTATTTCATTAATATTAATTTGCCTTTTTCTGATGCTTAGTGGCACTGAGCATCTTTTTATATATATCTATTGGTCATCTGTATGTCCTCTTTGGAGAAGTGTCTATTCAGTTCCTTTACCTGTTTTTTAATTGGGTTGTTTGTTTTTTTGGTGTTGAGTTTTATGAGTTCTTTATAAATTTTGAATATTAACCCCTTATCAGATGTATCATTGGCAAATATGTTCTCCCATTCAATGGGCTGTCTTTTCATTTTGTCGATGGTTTCTTTTGCTGTGCAAAACCTTTTTAGTTTGATGTAGTTCCATTTGTTTATTTTTTTCTTTTGTTTCCCTTGCCTGAGGAGATATATCAGAAAAAATATTGCTATGAGAAATGTCCAAGATTTTACTGCCTATATTTTCTTCTAGGATTTTAATGGTTTTGAGTCTAACATTTGTCTTTAATCCATTTTGAGTTTATTCTTGTGTATGGTGCAAGAGGGTTGTCTAGTTTCATTTTTTGCAACTATCTGTTAAATTTTCCCAACACCATTTACTGAATAGATTATCTTTACCCCATTGTATGTTGTTGCCTCCTTTGTCAAATATTAATTGACCATAAAGGCATGGGTTTATTTCTGGGCTCTCTATATTCTGTTCCATTGAGCTATATGTCTGTTTTTATGTTAGCACTATGCTGTTTTGATTACTATATAGCCTGGTAGTATAGTTTGATATCAGGTAGCATGATTCCTCCAACTTTGTTCTTTCTCAAGATCGCTGTGGCTATTCGGGGCCTTTTGTAGTTCCGTATAAATTTTTGGAATACTTGTTCTAGTTCTGTGAAATACGCCATTGGTATCAAAAGGAATTGCGCTGAATCTATAGATTACTTTGGGTAGTATGGACATTTTAATGATTTTAGTTCTTCCTATCCATGAACATGGTATATAGTTCCACTTATTTATATCTTCTTTAATGTCTTTCTTCAGTGTCTTATTATTTTCTGAGTACAGGTCTTTTACATCCTTGGTTAAATTTATTCCTAGGTTTTTGGGTTTTTTTTGATGCAGTTGTAAATGGTATTTTCTTAGTTTCCTTTTCTGATAGTTCATTATTGGTGTATAAAAATGCAACAGATTTCTGGATATTTATTTTGTATCCTGCCACTTTACTGAATTCATTTATCAGTTCTGGTAGTTTTTTTGGTGGAATCTTTAGGGTTCTCTATATCATATCATCTGCTACAGAAGACTTTTAATGAATTTTGTCAACCCATGACTAGAACTGCTTTTTCTTTTGACCTTCGGCAAGTTTCTTCCCCTCTGAACCTCAATTTTCTGTCTTTTAAATGGGGACAGTAATACCTAAATAACCACAGGAATTACTATTATTTACTGAATATTTACTATATATCAGGCACTGCAGTGCTTTATGGGTGTACTGTCATTTAATCATCACAATATAACTGTGATGGAAGTGTTACTAATATTCTCGATGTCACAGAGGAGGACACTGAGGCCAGAGAGGTAAAGTACTTTGCCCATGAGTCACTCAGCTGCTAAGCAGCAGCACTGGGATGTGAATCTGTTTGTAGCCTATTGACAGTTTGAGCCAGATAATTCTTGTAAGGGACAGTCCTGTGCACTGCAGGATGTTTACCAGCCTCCCTGGCTTTGACCCATTAGATGCCAGTAGTACCCCTCCCCCACTGTGACAGCCAAAAATGGCTTCAGATATTGCCAAATGTGCCCTGGTGAACTAAATCACCCTTAGTTAAGAGCCACTGCTCTGCCCTTTAGACAAAGTTTTTCCTCCACAATATGACAAGCTTGGGAAACTTCTTTCCCTCCAGGGGTCTTGAAATCAACTGCAGACAGTCATTACACTAATGCTAATACTGTTTCATATTTGTTATAGCCCATTTGCACTTACAAAGTGCCTTCTTATACATTAGTTTGTCTGAATATTCCAAGTGAGAGAGCACATAGACAGAAGTGTCTAGCACAGTGCCCAGCACTTACTAAGTAAAATCTTGGCTTACTTTTATTGGTTAGATGAACCAGTGAAGGTTCAGGGAGGTTAAGTGACTGTCCCAAGGTTACACAGCTAGTAAGGTAGACTTGTCATTTGTTATATTGATTAGCTTTTTAACTATTGTTCTCAGCTATTCTACTTTAATCCTTAGAAGAGTTTCTGCTTTCATTAAGAGGAACAACACAAATCAGAAGAATAAGAATCTGTTTCCTAGAGTTGAAAAGATCCTAGAGGATATCTAGTTCAACTCGCTACAACCTGTATTTGGATTACCAGATAAAATACAGGATGGCTAGTTAAATTTGAATTTCAGATAAACAAGGAATAATTCTTTAATACTTTCCAAATTGTCACAAATATCAGTTAGAATAGTGGTAGCAGGAAGAAGGAAAGGGGGAGAGCTTTGAAACATGTTAAGATGTGGGTCAGAGATGGCAGTTTGTTCCTGCTCCCCCAACATGTGTTTTCCTCTTCTATGTTAATGGAATCCCCAGTTTTCACCTGGGCACATGGCCATTCAGAATAAAATCTTTCTCAGTGATCCTTGTGTCTATGTATGACTATGTGACTGAGTCTTCTGATCTGTATAATGTGATGTAGTGCCCTTAAAGGAACAGGATTGAAGTAGTCAGCTGTCTTGGATCATGTAGATGCTGGCAACATCATAGGGATGACAGAGCCATAAGCCTGGGCCCCTGACTAATTCATGGAGCAGAGAAAAGGTCCAGCTTTTACATGGGATAGAAAGAAACTTCTATTTTATTTGAGACTGTGTTTACTTTGGGTTCCTGTTGTAGCTGCCCAATCTCTGTTCTGACACAAAGTGGTGAAAAATCAGGTGAGGGTTAAGATGTAGAGACTAAAGGAGATGTGGGGAGAAGAGGAAGCTACAGAGGTTTTGTCATACCCAAGGCAACAATTCTCTTTTTTCCCCAAATTATAAGAGAAAGTTACAGAGCCCTGGGCAGGTTGCTTAGTGCTTCATTCTGATATGCCAAGGTTGCAAGTTTGATCCCCACCTAGGGCATATACAAGAATCAACCAATGAATGAGTAAATAAGCAGAACAACAAATTGATGTTTCTCTCTCTCTGAAAAAAAAAATTTTCTTTAGAAAGTTACAGGAGTAGTAGAAGTGAGCCAGCTGGGCTGCATAGGCTTAGGAAACAAGTTACAAAAGCAAAAGAAGGGCTCTTGGAGCTTAGGAGAGGGAAAGACAAAGGTAATGTTCCTGGGGGGAAAGGTGGGCATGTGCTAAGGAAAGGGAGAGCGCAGCATTTCTTTCCTGAAATGTGGCCTTTTGACCCCCTGCAATATAATCATTTTGAGTGAGGTCCAGGAATTTGTGCGAGCAGCTTGGTCATTTGTAGCGACCCAGGCCTCAGCAATCTCCTCTATCAAGCCCAAGGCTGGCCCTGCTGGATCTGGGAGATTTTAGCTCTGTCTGCTTTCCACAGATGTCTCCATGGTGACCCGTCCTCCAGACAGACCCCAGAGCTGCCTACTTCTCCTACCAGTAATTCAGTGTGTGCCGCTGCCCTCAGTTTATTTCTGCCCTTTGATTTGGGACTGAAGACAAGCTCTGTCATGTTAGGTCAGGTCACTATCATTTCTTTTTATAAATCTAAATTTTATTACATTTATTGGGATGATATTGACTAATAAAATTTTATAAGTGTACAATTCTATAATACGTCATCTGTATATTGTATTGTGTGTTCACCAAACATCCCTAGTGTTCATTGCAGCATTTCTTACCTGCGTTCCACAGGGTCCTGAATGATCTGGTCCCTGCCTACCTTTCTCACCCTTCTCCTTATCCCTTGGCTCCAGGCAACACTAGCTCCATCCAATCTAGTGTCTTCTTCCTTAGGGCCTTTGCAGGATCCCTACTGCATCTGCTTAGGACCTCCCCACTTCTTTCCCCCAAATGACTCATTAAAATTTCAGCCCTCAGCTTAAATGTCATTCCTCAGTGAAGCCTTCTCTGAACTCCAGAATAAGTCCAGTGCCACTTTTATACATGCTCTTGGCTCCTTGTACTTCTTCCTGGTGCTTATCCTAATTGTAATTCTATAATAATTGGTATAATTATTTGGTTAATGTTTGTCTTTCCCACTATTCTCTAAGCACCATGACAGCTGGGAACATGTGTGTTTTGTTCACTGATGTATCCCTAGAACCTAGTGCAGAACCTGACACATAAGCAATACTCAAAAATACTCCTTGATGAATGTCTCTTCCAACCATAATTTTCCAGGAAGCTCCCTCATAGTAACACTCTCTTCCCTCCACTCTCCAGACCAACTCAGAGAAGTAAATAAGCAATAAGGATGGGAATTCCCTTTCTCTGAGGACCTCTGACCAGTTGAAGTTAAAAGAGGCTGAATCATTGGGAAGGAGTTCTGGAGGTCGGAAGGAGAGTTCAGCAAAAGACAGCGGCCTTTATTATATCCATAGCCAGAAATAACGCCTTTCCCCAAACTCCTAACTGGTGGTCTCTGGCTTGCTAATCTACCCTAAACTAATAACATATAGCTAAGGAATCAGTAATAAGATTTAAGGAGACAACTGAAATATAGATTACCAATTAAGGTTTGTCAAATAGCTAAACTTCTGTCGATGTAAGAAAAATCTAAACCTGTAGAAAATTTTTATGAGTTTATTTGAGCCAAACTGACAACATGTGCAGAGGAACAAGATCTCAGATGCTCTGGAGGGTAAGTTTGTTGTTTCTTTTATGCATTTGGAATTAATGAGGTAATTTAAAGATTACATGAAGGTAGGAAAAAGCAAGGCAGGGATTGGATTACAAGAGTAGGTGCCTTCTTAAGGGTGGTTACACCTTTGAGGAGTATTACTTCCTCATTTCAAAGGAGTATTAACCTCAATGCATAAGAACAATGGACACAGCTTGCTTAAAAACCTTGAACTAAAGAAGTTATAGGCCTAGGGCATGACTACCCAGCATGACCAGCCCTTTTTCATTCACATTACTGAATGCTAATATATAACCTAATAAATAAACTATTTAGCCTAGAAGTAAAGTGTTAGAAGATAATTAAAGTGTTGGTAGAAAATAAAATATTAACTGCTCAAGTGCTGGCTGATAACTGAGGGATTAATTTAAAACTAAGTTGTTAGCATATACTGGTTAACTAATGACTAAGGTAATAGTTGAACAAGATTTAAAGTGAGATTTTTTCCTAGGGGATTCTTGCACATTAGAGGGGATTTGGAAACAGCAGAAAGCTGATAAAGCCTATAGGAATGAAGGCCTACTTGAGACTGTAAAATCCTCAGCTGGACTCTAAACTTACGGAGAAACTGTTTGTCTTTGATTTTCAGATAGGATTTAGTCAGGGAAAGCATGGAGCTGTTGCTCAAAATGTTTGCATCTAATTACATTTCTTTTTTCTTCTTTTTTTAATAATACTTACCCAAGGATATTTTTTTCCATTGCTTTTCAGAGAGAGTGGGAGAGAGAGAAAAAAACCACATAGATGTGAGAGAGACACATCCATTGGTTGCTTCCAGCATGTGCCCCAACCCGGCTGGGGATCAAGGAGGTACATGCCCTTGGCTGGTATCAAACTCGGGACTATTCAGTCAGTGGGCCGATACTCTAACCACTGAGCAAACTGTCGAGGGCTGCCATCTAATTACATTTAATCTGCTAAGGGCCAGGCACTGTGCTGAAGAGAGAAGAGAGGGCAGTTGCTTAAACAATGGAAATAGAGTGTGGTGTCAGTGAGTGGTGTGTGATAGGAAAGGCTTAGGGGGGTTGCAAAGGTTGGGTGAAAGGAAAAGCATGTGAGTTTAGTTCTTGGTTTGTTGAAATGAGGTGTCTATAGACATGCCCAATAGGCAGGCTGATATGAATCCAAGGTAGACATTTGAGCCCAAGGTAGGCAAAAGCATGAGGGAAAAGAATGAGATAGCTACAGAAGAGTGTATGGAGTGAGAAAAGGGACCAGCCTAGAGCCCCAAGAACAACAGGGAAGGAATGGGCAGAGGAAGAAACATCAACCGACACTGAGAAGGAAGGAACACTTAGAGAGAGGGAGAAACCAAGGGAAAAGAATGGGTCATGGAGAAGGTTAAAGTCAGAGATGTGGCCATTGAGGACGTGGTTCTGAGATATCCATCACAAAAATGTCTGATAGCTGGGTTTCACTGCATGTGTGTGTACGCACACAAGTATATGCCGAGCTGGAGCACGGAGCAGGGCGTGTAAGGGCACATACTCTGCTCTCGAGTCCACCTTAGAGGGGCTTATGGTCAACTCAAAGAGAGCCTTCATTTAGTCCAGGGAGCTTTTGAGAAGGACCATTAAGGGAGACTATGAGAACTGTAAGCACAGGTCAACCCTTTCATTGTCCAATGGGAAAACTGAGGACAAGAGACAGGGAACAGTTTGCTCAGTCTGTGGGTCAGGGGCACAGCAGTACTTGAATCTGAGTCTGCTTCTTCTAGGAGAGTGACCTTCTAGAAGACATGAAGTAGACATGAAATTCTTATTGGCCAGTGAATTATCAATCTGTGACTTTGCCCATCACCTCAGTTTTTAGCTGCCTCTTTTTATATGCATATAAAAGTAAAAAATATATTTTACATACAAAATTCAAGCATTACAGTAATACTTAACAAAGAAAGTGAATGACTCCTGTTACCCACTTCACCCCCTCACAAATAAAACCACCATTAACAGTTTGGTCTATATTCCTTCCCCCTTCTCTCACTCTCACTTAACATTGTAAATTTTTTATTAAAATATTATACTTTATACTGGGTTTTGTGTGGGTGCATGTGTTCCTTCTGTTTTACAGTTGCCCTTGGACAACTTTCTATGATAGCATACAGAAATCTAATTCATTAATTTTAGTAACTATATTAGTGTATCATTTGGATTTATACCATAACTTATTACCAGACCATGGGTTGGTAATAAGTTATGGTGATGGACACAAGGGTTACATCCAATTTTCACTGTTGTGAACATTGTATATACATATTATTGTACATATATATTTGCATAGTTTGGGAGTCTTCTAAAAGGAGAAATGCATCAAAGAGTATGAACACTGCTTTAAAAGATATGCCAAATTGTCCTCGAAAAACTTGTGCCAGTTTATTGTTCCAACAATAGTTTATGCAGATGCCCATTTCCCCACACCCTTACCAACAATGAATATTATCATTTTATAAATCTTTCCAACTTGAATGAAGTTGATTATCTTTTCACATCCTTATTATCCATCTATATTCTGTGAATTATCTATTCAGATCCTTTGACTATTTGTTATTGTAGTGTACTTTTGATCAGTGGATTCCCATTGAGTCCTAATGACTGACTTGATTTAAAAAAAAAAGGCTTGGAATTCTTTGTACCAAATTACTAACAGTGTGTACTTCCAGGGAGTGAGAGTATAGAAAATGAGGGCTACATTTTCATTGTATCATGACATCCTGCATTATCTTACAATGAATTATATTACTTTTATAATTTAAAAAATAATAGAGGAAAACAACAACAACAAGTAAATGTTTGGCCTGGGTTCTCATTGGCGGGAAATTCATGTTGGGTGCAAGTTTTCACTGATCACAAGTTATTTTTTGGTTTATATGCAAAAAACATTTATTGAATGCCTCTTATTGAGCTGGCACTGCTCTAGACACATCCATAGGTCATTCATTAATCCTCACAACAGCCCTGTGAACTAGGAATCGGCCTGTTTTATAGAGTTTTTAATAGGTAGGAGATTATTGCTTGATATACTTCTATTTGCCACATGTTTTCATGGGCTAGAGGTTCTTATTGACTGGTGATTTATTGGTCAAGAGCTGTCACTGACCAGGAGTTCTTATAGGTTGCTCTAAGATTCAAATCATCAAAATACTAGAATTTTCCCCCCACAGGAATAATGGAGTAGGTGAGATAAGAGTGGATGAAGGAGAGCCATGGTCTCTCCCTTAGAAGCACCATTTGAGTTTGCTTTGGTCGTCCATGGAAGGTAGGGGGAGTGGGCAGTGAGAGAGGAGGGAAAGTGGTTATAAGTCTTCTCGCTTCTTCAGGATGAGCTTCCTCACAAGCGCTGTGATCTGGGGTCTGATCTCCTCCACCGACACGGTTGGGTCCCAAGCCCCTACCACCTTTCCATCCGGGGCCACTAGGTACTTCCAGAAGTTCCAAGTGGGCTCCTTTCCAGAAGTTTCTAGAGCAAAAGGAAGAAGGAGAGCCAACTGTGCTTCTCTGTGGTACCTCTCCTGGAATTCCACTATCGGTGTCCATTCTTTCCTTGAAGCAGTGGTTCTATTAATTAAAATTAACTGAAGAGTTTTAAAAATCCTGATGCCCAGTCCACCTCCTTGAAACCATTTAAATCACAATCTCTTGGGGGTAAAAGTCAGGCATGAGTATTTTTCAAAAACTCTCCAGGAGACTCTAATGTAATGCCAAGGTTGAGAACTACTGCTCTAGGATTCTGTGAAGTGCTTGATAAAGCAGTATTAGATCTTCCTTAATTAATGATCTCAAACTACTGAACAGTCTACACCCTATTCTCTAATGAAATCTACACAGTTTCCAGCCTAGCGGGAGTGGCTCAGTGGTTGAGCATTGACCTATGACCTAGGAGATCCCGGTTCGATTCCTGGTCGGGGCACATGCCCGGGTTGCAGGCTCCATCCCCAGTCTGGGGTGTGCGGGAGGCAGCTGATCAGTGATTCTCTCTCATCATTTATGTTTCTATCTCTCTCTCTCTCCCTCTCCCTTCCTCTCTCTGAAATCAGTAAAGACATATTTCACAAAAATTAAATAAATAAATAAATAAATAAATAAATAAATAAATAAATAAATAATACTTTCCAAATGTTCATAGACTGTTTGCGTTTGAATCGTGGTGGTGAGGGGCACATAAAATAAACAGATTCTTGGGCCCTACTTCAGTAGGTTTTAGGCTAATGCATTTTTAAGAGCTCCCTAGGTGCTGCTAAAGCAGGGCTAGGTTTTATCTATAACTATGGTAACTGGGAAGGAACTAATAAAAACACATGGGGGAAAAAAAGTAAATATTAGGATTGACCTACAGAGCAAAATTCCAATCTGCCTCAGTAAGGGGCCTTTTGCTTGCTACACTGTTGTTTCTCATTTACTTCTCCAGGTGAAAGGGTTGGTGGGTTGTGGTGAGGGATATGAAGGCAACCACAAGCAGGGAGTGGGAGACGGCAAGAATGGAGCCCCCTGAAGGAGGAGTGAGGCCCCGGGGAGGAAACAGGACCATAATGACAAGTGTGGCCCATGACCCCATTTTGTGGCTCTTAGGCTCCTGGGGCTGGAGAAGGGATCTCTTTCTAAATATTGAGATCTGGCATTTTAGCTCAGGTTTCTCTCCCATGCCAACAGACTTTGACTCTGATTCAGGACAGAGGATGCCTGTCAGCCTTCTCCAGGCATGTGGCATCCCCTCCCGTCTGCACCTCCAACCTAAGTCCAACTAATTCACATTGACTAAAATCTGAGGGCCCATTCTCCTTCCAGGAGCCCCTGCATATGAAAACAGGATCTCAGAGATGTCTGCAAGAGTGACTCTGGGAGAGAACAGAAAGGCAACAGGGCGAAGATATTCTTAGGCAAGAATACTCCTCAGCTCATCCTCAAAGATTAGTGCTGGAACAGACCATCAACCCATCTGGTGGTGGGGAGGCTGGAAAGGGCCCCTGGTCATTCAGCCAGCCCATGGCCTCTGCTGCCCAGGGAGCCAAGGCCTCAGCCAGCTGAGGGAAGGTGAGGGGAAGGATCAGGACTCACGGGTCAGGTACTTGAAGGCAGGGTGGGCACCAGTTCCAGTCACTGCGACCTTGCTAAACATGGGGAAAGAGACACTGTAGGTGCGGCGGGCAAAACTCTCAATTTCCTTGTTGCTGTCGGGCTCCTGTTGGCCAAACTGGTTGCAGGGGAAGGCAAGCACATTGAAGTGGTGGGGCCCCAGGTCTCGCTGTAGCTGCTGCAGGGCCCGGTAGTGTTCCTCTGTGAAGCCACACTCGCTGGCCACGTTCACCACCAGGGACACCTGAGTGGCAGAAACAAAACCCAGACATGCACAACCCAGTGAAGAGGCAAGCACTTGCACATGTCCTGACATGCCCACATGTGTGACTCCCCCTACAGTTAATTCTCTCATACATACAACACAATGTATACACGAAAATGGAAGTGCAGTGTTCTCACATATACACAAACACATGCACAAATGAAATCAAACACACAGGGCTTACAGATGTGTGTATACATACATGAACATTCATGAGAATAAGCACACAATATTTGCAGATGGATATGCATATGCCCCATGATACAAAGATACATTAGCACACATCACACATGCCCACAAACACACAGCACAGTCATAGAGAGGCATACACACTGGGGAGCTCATATCAAGAGGTGATGTGGGGGAGTAGAAAGGTAGACCTGAGGTCAATTTCTGGCATGGTCAGCTAGAACTCATCACTGTAGTTGCCTGTATATGTGTCAGTCTGCCTTCTAGAATGCAAACCCACTGAGGGCAGGAGCTATGTCCACTTCACTCCAGAGCCTGATGTATGGAAAAGTCTCAGAAAGTACCTGCTGAATGAATCAGTGTGCATACATACACATCGCCTGCTTGGGTACATAGACAGACATGGGTTTTCTTGATAAAAGGATCCCAAAGTACCCAGGGCAATCCCTTTTTGCCCCTCTCCCTCCAACAAACAATCACTACTTTCTTCTATAACTAGATTCACCCTTAAATTTATTATAGCCTTATCATAAATTTATTTATGTAAGTTTGTTTATAAATTTATTTCTTTATATAAATTTGTTTATAAATTTATTTTGTACCTTTAGGTGATAAATATAAAGCTGGCTGATGGAACTTGATTATAATACTGCAACTAGAATTCTGGCACCAATGCTATGTTTTTAGCTTCTAGTCATATATTATTAAAGGATTTTAAAACTTACCTTGTATCTGGGCTGCCCAGCCCTACCTCTCTGGCCACCTTTTTAGAAGAGCAGGATTATACCAGCTGCCTCCATCAGGAGGGCCATCTCCCAGGGGCAGCCTGGGGCACTGGATATGCATAGGCACAAACTGCTCAGGTTAGATATTTTGGGCTGGGTATTCTTTGTTGTGAGGGGGCTATTCTGTTCATTGTAGGATGTTTAGCAGCATCTCTGACCTTACCCGCTAGATGCCTAGTCTTGACAATCAAAAATGTCTCCACACATTGCTAAATGTCCCCTAGGGAGCAAAATTACCCCCAGTTGAGAAACTCTGAGCTACATAATGAGAACCACTGAGCTGTAACTCCTTCACCTTGCCTCCATCAGGTGAGGAATGACCCATTCCCTGGGGCCACAGGCTGTCACAACCTCCCCCATTTGCATCAGCATATGTCTTACTCTGCCTGTGGTAGTGAGAAACAGGGATCCTTAACTTCCTTTCCCAGTCAGGGGTCTTCCTCTTTCTTCTCTGCTGGATCCCTGGGCATTGAGAGCATTAAAAATTGCTTATTTTTAACCTGCTCTTGTGTGTCTGCCCACTCTTTTGGAAGGAAGGAAATCCTACTTCTAAGAAGTTGCATGCCTGAAACCAAAAAGCTTATCCTTAACGTGGCCCAAACAGACAGACTCATCCAAATAACATAGTTAATTTGTGTAGCAAGCAAACAAACCATACACATACACACACACACACACACACACACACACACACACACACACACACACTCTACTACACTCAGGCCTACATATACATAATCTCACACTTCAGGCAGGCATATTCCCAAATAGTCACCCATTCATTCATACTCAATGCTGGTCTAAATGACTGTCTTCCCAGTTAGCCCGAGGGCATAAATCATAGTCTTGCTCATGGCTATATCTCCAGGGCTGGACCCAGTGCCAAGCAGGTAGTGAAAGCCAGTACTTTTTTTTTCCCAAATAAAAAATAAAGGTAATGAAATACACATAATGAGCTAATAACAATTTGCAGCTGAGTAAATGACCTTATTGTCCAAGTGGCAGATCTAACTGGAGGTTAACTCGGCATCATTCACAGCTTTTCTGGACTGGTGCTTTCCCTCTAAACCTGGTGTTTAAGATCATGGGCTCTAAAGCTGGACTTCCTGGGTTCAAATTCTAACTCTACCACTTAGTAGCTGTGTGACTTTCCCCCCCCCCAATTTCTTTTTGATTGATTTCTTCGCCACTTGCTCCCATGTATTTACTAATGATCTAGATAGAGTATTAAAACACTCAGAATTCTGAGATTACTTCTCTGAGCTATTTTTCTCCAGGATTTCTGTTCCTTACATCCAAGATGCCTTATTTCTGAAAACAAACAGACTTTGTTCTATTCTTGTCATAACTTATTACTACTAGGAATTACTTTGTTCATGTTTCTGTTCCCTTTTTATTTTCTCTCTCCTCTTCACCTCATATAAGCTCTGTTAAAGTGGAAACTTGTCTGTTTTGTTCACTGCTGTATCCCCTGGGCTGGCCTAGTACTTGGTATTCAGCAGGTGCTCAGTAAGAAATAATGAATTAATGAGTAGCAGAGCTGGTCAAGTGCTAAACTTGGGTCTCTGTGGCCTGCTGCACTAGAGGGAAGGAGAGGCCTGAATTGGAGTGGGCCCTGCTCTTATTATTGACTCTTTACTCTGAGTTCTGCATGCAGCTCCTGTTGGGATCCACCAAACACAGGTGCAGAGCCCCCTACCAAGTGCTTCCACACTGTCATCTCATTTAAACTCACAATACCTTGGGAGATGATTAGGACAAGGATTACTGCCCCAAGAATTTAAAGGCTTAGAGAGTACAGTGATACCTCATTTTTCCAACATCTCCGTTGATGAACATTTCTGTTTACAAACGCCATAAACCTGGAAGTAAATGCTTCGGTTTTCGAACACGCCTCAGAAGTCGAACATGCCACACGGCTTCCTCTGAGTGCAAGATCCTGAGGCCTGGCTGTTGGCTATTGATCCCTTGGTTTTCAAATGTTTCAGAACTCGAACGGTCTTCTGGAATGGATTACATTAGAAAACCAAGGTACCACTGTATTTTCTTCACTAAAGATGGCCTTGCTTCCTGGAGAAGAATGCTGATACCCATTTTTGTGTGGTCCATCCAACTCTGGACAATGGGCCCAACTGTCCATTAAAGACCAACTCCTCACCCTTCCCACACCACAGCCTCACTTGAGAAGTGGACTTGGAGGGGTCTTCATTCCACACAGCACAACATCTTGGCTTCTGAATGTAGTGTCCTAGGCCCCTCTTGGCAACTCCCTACCTACCCTCTTCAGCCTCATCTTACCCCGCTCTCAGCCTCATGCTTTATACTCCTTCAAGCAGGACTGCTTGAAGTCACCACCACCATCACCACTGCCCCCGCCCCCCATCACACTTGCTGTCTGCTTTGGAGCCTTAACATGGACAATTCTCTGCCTGGAATGCTCTTCTTGATCTTGCTAAGACTCACTCTTGTTTCAAAGACTCACCCCACACACTTTCTCCCTGAAGTCCACTCTGAGCTGAGATGCCTCTTGGTAAGGAGGTAGCAGCCTGGATGACTCATATTTCACCCTGAGCTGCCATCTTAGGAGTCTGCCTAGAGTAGACCAGGGGTGGATGAATGGTTCTCCTCCAGGCTCCGTGCTTTCTAGCGCTGTGTGACCCTGTCCAAATATATCTTCCCTCTCTGGGCCTTCGTGTCCTCCCTGGAGGACGATCTGTGTAAGGCACCCGTGCATTCCTCTGCACTGCACATTCATTTCCAGAATGTTCTCGTAGGACTCAGTATCATCCGCTCCCCCAGCTGCAGACTCGGAAACTGGGGATGGGCGAGACAAAGACCGCAGGATGCTAGGGTTATTTTTTCCCACCCTTTCCTGACAAAGGCTGAGCAGAGGCATGCAGCCTCTGGGAGAGGTCCGGACCCGCAGCCCATATTCGCCAGCAGGGAACTCAGAGCCTGGCGTGAGAGTTTCGGGTTTCACTGTGCGCCAGGGCCAGGGCCGTGCCACGTAGCCGCGGGACAGACCCCGAGCAACATCTGGGGGCGCGGCACCCTCGGGGCCATGCCCGGGTCGGGGGCAGGGAGCCGGGGCGGCGTCGCCGGCAGCCGAGCCCCCTCGGAGCCACAGCCGGCAGGCTACGAGGTGGCGGGGCGCCCCCGCCAGACCCCGCCCGGGCGGCGCCGAGGCCCCGCGGGCGCGCACTCACCGAACCCCGGTACTTCTCCAGCGACACCAGCTTGCCCCGGATGTTGACGGCCTTGAAGTCGTAGAAGTCCCGCTCCCGCTGCGCGCAGGCCGCGGCCGCCAGCAGCAGCCACGCCGCCCCCAGGGCCGCCACCATGACTCCCTCCCGAGGTGGCCGCGTTGCGAGGGCGAAGACTAGGCGGGGGACCCGGCGTGGGGGCGGGAGGAGGCGGCTCCGGCGCCACCCGGCCCGCGAGGCAGGACGCGCCCCCTTCTTCTCTGCGAGCCTTGGAGAGTCAGGCTCTGGACCTCGGTTTCCCATCCTTACTAGGAAAGCGTTGGACCCCGCGCGCCTTCCGGGACCCCAAAGCCCTGATTCCAGGATTTTGACCATCAAGACCATAATTTAGTTCACTGAGGTTCTCTGGTTGTAGGACGCAGCGACTTGGTAGGGAAAAGAGGGGAAAGTTTGGATCTGCTGGCCAGCTTCTAATGAGCGCGTTGGCCTCAGGCTGTCACACCTCCTTTCAGGGCCTCAGTTTCTCCGTCTGCTCGGTGGGGCTAGCCTCCCTTCTGGCAGCAGGTAGGCAGTATAGAATGGGAGATACAGAAAAATGGATGTGAAATACTTTGTCAGCTGAAAGGTGTCTACAAACTTTGAGTGAATGAATGAATGAATGGTTCCTGAAAGGGATGGCATGGAAAAGGGGAAGAGAGATGGAGGACCTGTGACAGGTTGGGTTCCTGGAAAGCAGATTCTGTGATGGGATTGCAGAGCAGGATGTTTATGAGGAAACACCTGGGGATCAACACCCATGGAAGTGAGAGGCGGGAGCAGGAGTGTGCAGAAGTCCAGAGCTCCATGCAGGCCCAAGGGCAGTTTGGCTGACTCCACAGTGACTCAAGCTAGAATGGCCCATCAAAGTTGTCCCCAGATAAACTAAATTGACTAGGCTTTTATATCACTGTCATTGGATGTGAGGTCATCTGAGAAGAGGTGTGACAGGAGCAAGGTGGCCCTGTCCCTCGAGGGGCTGACAGTTAAAGGCTTTCCACTGACAGCACTGGTGTCCTGTCTTCAGTGATTTGGGATCTGGGCAGCACATGATTAATGACTGCCACATTCAGAAACCCCCTACTGAGCCCCACTAAATGCCAAGTATGGTGCTGGGTACTGACACTGTACTAGTTCTCCAGGAGCTCACAGGCTGCCATGAGAGAAGCCAGGTAAACTGGAGATTTTGTGTAATGCTTAGGTAAGCACTCCTACAGACATTTAACAAATACTTCTTGAGCATCTGTTCTACACCAGGCTCTGCTGTAGGTGCCTCTTATTGCAGTGATGAACAAAGATAGTGTGGTTCCTACCCGGGGACACACAGGTATTAAATAATTCATGAATAGCTCTAAAATTACTATAGTGGTAAGTACCATTTAAACTAACCTTGGGGGTGAAAAGTGGGGCAGGGCACAAAGAGGGCTTCCTGGAAGAAGGAAGGTTTGAGCTGAGCTCTAAAAATGAGTAGAAATTAGCTACGTGAAAAGTGCAAAGGTCCTGAGGAGAAAGAAGCATGGTGCATTGAGAAACAAAGAAGGCTGGATTCTGCTGGAGCAGAGAGAGCAAAGGGTGAGAGGAGAAGGTGTAGAACAGGCAGGGGTGAGGTCACAACCTGATAGGTCATAGTAAAGATTATGGTCTTTAAGCTAAGAAATGAAGTTTTTTTGTTGTTTTTAGTGGGGGAGGAACTGTGAGTCCTGTGTTATAGAAAGATCCCTCTGGCTGTTCTGTGGAGAGTAGATAGGAAGGGACAAGAGCAGATGTGCCCCAGATGCTGGAGTAGAGGAAGATCTGGGGTTCTGAGGCCCAGAGGCAGTTGCTAACCTAGCAGTCAGGAAAAGTGATAACCTCAGGTGATAACCCCAGAGTTATGTCTTAAAAGAGGAATAGGAATTCTCTAGTTTGAGAATGGGGAGGTGGGGGGTGGAGTGGGCAAAAAGGTCAGCTTGAGGGAGCAGTGTCTGTGAAAGCACAGAGCTCAGGAGAAGTGCTTTGCTCTTTGGGGTGAGAAGGGGTATGGGACAGATGAGATTGGTGTGGTCATTGGGGCCAGATAGAGAAAGGTCTTCAGTCCCAAGCCAAAGAGCTTGGATTTTACTCTCTAGGCTATGTGGTGAGCAAAGGTTTTGAAACTGGGCATGAGATCATACAGTTAATAAGACTCAAACCCAGGCCTCTAGAGTCAACATGGGAACTTTCTGCACTATTAAGGTAGCCTCTCCACTCAGGAACAGAAAACATTATGAGGAGAGATGGAAAACAAGACAATGCATGCTCCAAACAATGGCCAAGGGCAGGAAATAAAGTGTTCCTGCCCTTTCTACTCCTTCCCCTTTCTCTGTTGGAGCCTTGAGCCTTTGATGAGTCCTATGGTATTAAATGGTCCCATCTTCTCTATTTTGCCCCTGTGAAGCTGCTGTTCTCCCTTCCTGCCATCTGTCCCTTTCACTGAGCCTTTCCTTGCATGTCCCAATACCCAGGGGTTCTCAAATTCTGCTCCACACAACTCAGAGTTTTGCAAGCTTAGCTGAGCTATTTCCTGTTAAAATCCAGATAGGTAGGCATTTCTACTAAGCAGGGGGAAAAAAGTAGTGAAATATTTCTCACTTGTAAATCTCTCTCCTGGGCCCTTCCCTGCTCCCCTATTCATGCTTCAGAACTCAGCTCAGATATTGTCTCCCTCTGCTACTACACTTAATTACTCCCTCCTCTCTGTTGCCTTTGTAACTAGTCCATTTTCCTGTTGGTGGGCTGATGATAATATGGTATAGTTGTCTGTTTCCATGACCACCAGACTGTGAGCTCCTTGGGGGCAGGCAGGTTTACATCTGAATCATCTTTGTGTCCCCCTAGCGCACACTAACTACTCAGTAAATATTCATTTTTCTTAGACTTTCTGGTAACTTTTATTACTTGTCTGTGCTAGAGTCTGATATGAGATGCTATTGATTTTAGCCCACAGTGTATAGTTTGTCAATTTATTTTTAGTCCACTATGAATTGTTGGTGTTTCTAAAAGAGCACAGCTATTCCCAGGTGGTCCATGTACACAAGTGGGAGACCCACAGGCACAAACAAATGCATGCAGTTCTCAGCTGAGCACCTTGAAGAGTAGAGGACTCACTTCTGGATCCCCTGTAATTCTTTCTCATAATAAGCTCAAAGAAACTTTTTATGGGCATTTAGAATACTCATTAATATTTTGTTCATTCAACAAATTGTCAACCACCTACTATGTACAAGACACTATTTTAATGTCTAGGAACATGTAGTTAATAAGATAGACAAAAAAGATGGACAAAAATTCTTGAATTTACATTCTAGTAGGGGGGATAATAACTGACATTTACTGTATGGAACATATAGTACAGTAGAAGTATCATTTGAGCAAAGACCAGAAGAGAGCGAGCAAACAATGGGGCAAACTGGAAGAAGAGCAACATTCCAGGTAGACAAAACAGCAAGTACAAAGGCCCTGAGGCAGGAGCATGTATGATGTGTTTGGAGAACAGCAAAGAGGTTGGTGTAGAGGAAGTGGAGTGAGTGAGGGGAAGAGTAGCAAAAGATGACATCAGAAGGTAAGGGGAGGGGGAGCAGATACTGTGGGGTCTTTTAAGCCATTGCAAAGATATTTGCTTGGACTCTGAGTGAGATGGGAAGCCATTAAAGAGTTTTAAGCAAGGGAATGATATTTCTAATTTATATTTTAACTGCAGTATTGAAATATGGAAACCAGTCAGAAGGCTATTATAGTAATCCACACGAGAGAACATGTAGGCTTAGACCAAAGTGATGGCAGGAGAGATGGTGGGAAGTATCAGAGCCTATATATATTTTGCAAGTAGAGGCAAAGGTTTTCCTGATAGGTTGGATATGGGTATGAGAGAAAGAGGAGTCACAGATGACTTTAAGGGCTTTCACCAGAGTAACTGGAAGAATGAAGTTGCCATTAATTAAGACATCTGCAGGGGCAACTGGCTTGGTATGGAAAATCAAGAGCTCAGTTTTGGACATACTAAGTTTGAGTTGTGTATTAGCAGTGGTGTGCTGGTAAATAGTTAACAACTGGTTCTCCAGGGAAAGTGTCTGTATGTATGTGTACCCATAAAGTTTACTGATACAAATGATGTATAGCACACAACTCACAAATAATAATAAAATATACAATATTCCTTATTGTAAATTCCAGATGGCCAGTTTATTCTCACAGAATGCTTTAATTGATTTTTGCCAAACTTGTATCTGTAGCCAACTAATGGTTGCAGTTGCTAAATGAATGAGTATAGTTCCAAGATGAATGTTAGTTGATATTTTCATTTACATTAATAGTAAGATGAAAGTGAAACAATAAACACATATTTTGGAACTTCACTAGTCAAGTGACTTTGCTGAATTGGATAGTAGTTTTCCAATACTGGAAGAATATTTCCTCAAGTTTTTTATATTATTCACAATGCAATAGCTACAGACCCAATACACTCCAAATTTAATCTGCAGTTAATATTTTTTTCACCACTTTCTTAAGTGTAGAAAGCCAACATAATAATAAATCAAACTGATTTGTAGCATTTACCAATTTCTATGGTGTAATACTCTCACCATGGTTGGTTTCAGAGTTATCAACATGATGTCACTGAAAACGGAGTTAGGAAGAGATGTAAGAGTAGCACACCATTATGTAGTATTTCCAAAGTACGGCTAGAATAGATCTTAATAACCCCAAGAGCATAGAAAATAAAATATAGCAAAATGATTAGAAAGTGATGAGTTTTTAATATTACCTTTGTTTTTAATATAGTTTATTTAATTTTAAGTTTACATAATTTAATTTTTAGTAATGGCTGCTTTTAGCAAGAGACTAGAAAAATTCCTGAAAATGAAACAGCTCTAGGAGCTGGCTCTAGACATCATTCCTTTCTCTACTTAGGTTGGCTCTATGAGTCTGGACTTGAAGGAGAAGTCTAGGTCAGCAATATAAATTTGGGAGTGGACAGCATACCTAGTATGGAGCGTTGATGCAGACAGATAGGAGAACTGAGGACAGCCCTTGGGACTCCAGCATTCAGCAATGGGGAAATGAAGACATCAGGGAAATGAGAAGGAACCAGAAGAGGAGACCGAAAAAGAGTAGCCAGAGGAAGAACAAGAACCAAAAGGGTACAGTATCATGGAGGCCAGGTGACAAATTTGTTCCAAGAAGGAGCGCAATTAACTGGTCAAATGCTGCTGATAAATCTAGTAAGATTAGGACTAAGAACTGAGCACTAGATTTAGCATTTTGTCCTTCACCAATAAATGGAATTAAACAAACAGAAAATATGTTGTTTTCATGCTTCTTTGGTATTACTCATGCTGCTCCCTCTGCCTGGATTTTTTGCTTTGCTTTAGTTTTCCTTATCCTTATAGCTCCCATCTGCTTCCATGCTCTATCAGTGGGAAGTCTCAACAGAAAACAGATGACAGCCCAGCCGGTGTGGCTCAGTGGATTGAATGTCGTCCCACGCACCAAGAGGTTGCCAGTTTGATTCCCAGTCAGAGCACATTCCTGGTTTGCCAGCTCGATCCCCAGCAGAGGCCGTGCTGGAGGCAGCTGATTAATGACTCTCACTCATCGTTGATGTTTCTCTCTCCCTCTCCCTCTCTTTTCCTCTCTCTGAAGTCAACAAAGATATATTTTAAAAAGAAAACAGATGGCACACTCAGATTAGGATAATTAGACAAATTACAATAAAATACAAAGGGACTAATTTCAAATGTGGCTGGGGTTATAGAGGAAGACAAGCTAGTTTAGGAAGTACCTGAGCTGTAAACCCCCCTTGACCTGAATGGGTGGGAAGAGGGAGGTGAAATTACAGAAACTAGGACAAAGAGTCCTGTTCATCAACCATCTTGAAAGGGGCACTTACCTTCAAAGGAGGTTCACAGCCAGACCACAGCAAATTTATAGGAAGAAGCCAGGGAATTAATTACCCAACCCTCCCTTCTCCTCCCTCTACTGATCTCCTGCTAGGGTGTGGCCCATACCTAAGAGGAAGTCTGGGAGCCAAAGAACCCATTGACTTAATCTGTACAGGCAGTGTACTGGGCAGACAATGAATGGACAGTGGCTCTGAATTGCAGAATAGAAAGTGTACAGCACACAAACCCAACTCAAAGCCAATTTCTCTCTGAGGCTTTTCTCAACACTTTCAGGTAGTTAGGTGCCCCTATTCTATGCTTCCCATTGTCAACCGATGGTCATTGGTGCCAACTAAACATCAACAGAAATCCTCAATTTGGGGTGCAGTGAAGGAGAAAACTTTAGTGCAAACACCTGATTTGTGATACGAAACATCTTTGAGGGGGCCCTGGGATGAGGTGGCTTTCTTGGGCTAAACAGCTCTGCTCTGGTTGAGTCCAGTCAGGTCTGCTCCACTGTGGTGAGTCCAGCCCAGTTAACACAGTCAGCAGTCTTCTGTGGAAAGGGAGTATGTGCTGTGGAGCCAGCCCCGAGCTGACTTACATAGGGAGAAGTCCCTGCTCCTGGTCCCTGATTGGTCTGTCATGCAAATAAGGACCCAAATCCTCACAGTTTGATTGGTCCAAAAGCACTGTTCTGATTGGTCAGAATGGAGCCACTCTGTTTGGTCGGTCAGGGTGCTAAGGAGGGTATAGCTGTGTGACTCTGACTGGATGCTGGAAGTCTCAGTTCTATTGGTTGAAATATGATTCCAGGAATTCCTTTGTAAGGGTCGGCTTAGCTGGCAGGCTCGCAGGGCAGGCAGGCATAAAATGTGCAGGCTTCTCCCTGAAGCAGGCTTCTGGAGAGGCTCTAGTTAGCAATGGCAGCTAGGCTCTGTTTGTAAATTTGAGCCCAGTTAGCCACCAAGAGCCCTTCTGGTAGATATCTTCCTTCTCAGGGTCTATACCCTTAACACAGCACTTACGCTGTAGTGAAGTGATCCTCAATCCTGGCTTTAAAAAAAAATCCTGGGAAGCTTTAAAAAAAAAAAAAAGCTGATGTTGAGGCCTCATCCCAGCTCAATTGAATCAGAAAAGTCTGGGTGTAGGGCCTCAAGATTAGTGCTTTAAAAAAATCCTCCAGGTAAATAAATAAACAAATAAATAAATATCTTCCAGGTGATTTTTAAGGTGCAACCAGAATTATGAACCACTGCTATGTTGTCATTGCCTATCTACCTGTATGTTTCCCTGAGGAGTCTTGGAGTGCTTTGAGCTTAGGACCGTGTCTGATTCAAACCTGTGTCTTTGACATGCAGCACAGGACATGAAAGTTCAAATTAAAGAGTATGATAGCTTCACATTTTGTGTAATTTTGTTAGAATTGTGGTACATAATGTCACCCAGGGCATTGTTTCTCAAACTGCAAGTTGCAACCCATTCGTAGGTAATAGAATCAATTTTGTGGTTCAGACCAGCATGGAAAAAATACTTGAATAGAAAATATCAGAGCAGGTCCCATATAGTAAGGGGTTAGTGTAGTATTGTGAAACAGGTATGTGTGATCTAGATTGCAATGTAAACTATGTTTCCACTGTGGCTTGCATCCAAAATGCTTGAAATCCACTGACCTAGGACAAAGTAATAAAACTCTTTCTACTTCTCTTTCCTTATCTTTCAAATGGGAATACTATAATAGTTCCCCTACTTCATGGGATTGTAATGAAGATTAAATGAAATTATATAACACATATAAAGTGGTGTCTAGCACAGAGTAAATAATCAATAGCTATAAACAAAACATTTTTAAAAAGAGGAATTACTGCTGGATAATATTAGTCATACAAATAGATAAGGACTTTTTGTCTTACTATATCTGAACAGTTATTAGTAAATGCTATGGCCTCTTTCTTTTTCTTGAGGCCAGGAATGTTTGGGGGCCTCCTTGGGGCCATAGAGGTGCTGCCTTAGATTCTATCTGAATCTATGTCCTATTAATATCTCTACGGCATCTGACTGGTGCCCACAGGCTATATCTGCACCTGCTCTTGGAAAATTAACACATCTCTCTTTAAAGGCCCTGGGAGGAGGGACTCAGCAGGGCTTACTTAAGTATCCAAAGCACTAAGCACCATGCGCGGCACTTAATAAAGGTGGGCTAAATTGAATCCAACTATTGATAACTGTTGAGGGACCTTGATCAAGTTGTCCCCACTCTCTGGACTTGAGTTCCATGTGTGTAAAGTGAGGAAATTATATGGAAATTTTAGATGTAGAGGGCACCTCTGATTTTACAAATGGGGAAAGTAAGACAACTAGGGGAAGGGACTTGCCCAAGTTCACACCACAAGTTAGTAGAAAGACAGAGGTTACAGCTAAAGTCTCTCCACTCCATGGTAGAGCACTTTTTACGGCATTGTATTGTCAAGTCAATTCTATAACCCTAGGGAGCAGTTAGAGACAACAAACTAAAGATACAGCAGCAGGAACAGATATTGAAAAATATAGTGTGGTGTGCAAAAGTAAGATACAGAATGAGATACATAAAATCTGGCACCATTTACATAAATGTAAAATATGTGCACACAATATGAACATGCACATTTTGCAAGAACAGTATAAAGAGTTAAATAATAAATTACACATTAAAGAGTTACTTGTAGGGGTGGGGAAAGGAAAGAGGGTAAAAGGGAATAGATAAGTAAATAAAACAAGAGACAGGCCTTCAAGGCCAAAGAAGACAACTGAATAATCCATTTAACCCAACTCTCTGCACATGAGGTGGAACAATAAAATAAAATACTATATCTCTACCTTCTCATGGATTTTTATTTATAACAGTATGTATAAAATGGAAAGCAGATAGGTTCTGTTGTTGATTTTTAAAACTCTTCCCTTCTCTCTTTGCTCTCTATGCTCATTTAGGCCTCAGCTTCTCTCAGCTGGACTCCTAGAGTGTCTTTCTCCTTGGTCTCGCTGCCTCCACTTTTGCCCCATCCAATCCAGTGCAACTTTCCACAGAGCAACTTTCCACAGAATAACCTTTGTCACACAAATATTTGATCATGATTCTCCTTTGTTTAAATGCCCTTCAGTGACCTAGTCTGTGACTAAATGACCTAGGCAGCATGGGGCAATGTTCAAGCATGCTGGATTTGGCTGCTAGGTGTGTAGCCTAGTTCTGTCACTTTCCGTGGGATTTAAAGCAAGTTAATTAACCCACGGTGCCTCTATTTCCTCATCTGTAGAATAGGAGTAATAACACCAACTCATTATATGGTTGGCAGATTAAATAAATTTAAACATGCGAAGTATTTTAAACAATGCCTGTCACACCACAAACATTTGGCTATTTTTATTGTTGTTCCCAGGCCCTTGACAGTTTGGGTCCCCTGTAACCTCTCAACCTCATTTCCTGCCTCTTCCTTCTTGTTTCTGATGCATGAAAGGCCCTGCCTCCTGTCTCCTGCCTAGTAGACTCCCACTTGGTTCAAAATCTATTCCTTCAGGAAGGAATAGCTATGCTTCAGTCCCCTTGCCACAGATGGGATACAGCTGATGGGAAGTCCTTTCTCTGTGCTCCTCAGACCCCTGTATTTAAATTTCTCTTCAATTTCTCTTCTCTGTCTGTTTGCCTGAAACACAATGCCTTGTATATGGTAGGTATTCAATAAATATTTCTTTTTAAAAACTTGTTATTGGTGAAAAACATACTTACATAAAAATTAATATATCGTAAGCATACAGTCTTGATAAATTTTGGCAAATTAAACACACCATGTAACCTGCACCCAGATCTATAAACAAGATATTTCCAGGACTCCAGAAGCCTTCCTCATGCCCCTTCTAGGCACTATTTCCCAAACCTCCAATCCTGACTTCTGACAGCATAGATTACTTTTGCCTGTTTTTGTGCTTTATCTAAATGGTACCATATAGAATGTACTCTCTTCTATCTGGCTTTTTTCACCCATATGTTTCACTCATCGATAGTCCAAATTTTTGTGTATAGTTGTAGATTGTTCATTCTCATGCTGTGTGTATATTATTAAAGTGTATGAATATGCTATAACTCATCTATCCATTCTGCTGTTGATGGGCATTCAGTAAATATTTCTTGAATGAAAACTGTCCATTCTGCTATACCATGAGTTTCTTGAGGAAAGAGACAGGATTTTATTCATCTCTAAATCCCCAATATCTAGCACAGAGCTCGGCACTTGGTGGGAGCTCACAGTATTTGAGGAATGACCTGATGCATGATTCCCCTGAGATTTTTGTAATTAAACTGGTCATTTCCCCATCCTTGATGGGGCCCCAGCTTCAGATCCCTGGTGATGCAGGTGAGTTGCTAGGCAACAGCATGAGGTTGGCTCTGGGGTCACAGTGGAGAGTATTCTGAGAGGCCCGCCCAGGCGGAGGTAATTGGAAACACTTCTATTCAGCAGCCTCTGAACTGCCTCTGGTTTCTCCCCTCCAGCCCATCCCCCACGCAGCTGCAGGAGGGATATTTCTAAAACAGGCACCAGACCACTGTACTCCCCTATTCCAAAACCTTTGGGCTCTCAGATGAAGAAACAAAGGTTTAGAGATTTGAAATAACTTGCCCAATGTCCATGAAACAAGTGGAGTGTAGAGCTAAAACCAAGTTTGATTGCAAAAACCAAGTCCTTTCCAGTATTTTGATTTTGGACAAATTGGAGTGGAGAGGTCCAGGTGTCCATGGGTTACATTGCGGCCCTCCCCATTGCTGCCCTGCCTTCTATGGAGTAGGTGCTTCAGCAGCAAACAAGAGCTGAAGGCTGGGAGATCAGTTTCCCATGGGAGAAGGGATGACTGAAGGTTCCCTCCAATTTGATACGTGGGGTCCAATTGGTAGGCGTTGATCCAGAGAGCAGCCTCTCTGCTTCACTTCACTGATTCCAGAAAGGTGCAACAGAGTGGTGACCACCTGACCCAGACTGGAAAAACAAAGGAAGGCTGTTAGGAAAGGATTTTAAGATAGGGAACGTTTTGAATGATGAGTAGATCAGGTAAAGACTAGAAGAATGTGATGGAGGCAGTTTAAATGTCTGGATGTGTAAGTTTAGGAGAGATTTAATAATCTGGTTGAAGCCTAGTTTCCAAGATGATATTACAGTTCTTTCAAGCATTCATTCATTCATTCCACAAATATTTCTTGGTATGTGTACCCTATGTTTCAACCACACTGAACTTTTCACTGCTCCTTACACAATCAACAAATGGCCTATCTCCCTCCAACCTTTATATATGTACACAGGTTTTTGGGAAACCATGGTAGTCTTAGTCTAGATGTGGGATGGAGAAAGAGCATGTAAAGAAATGCTTCCACGAGGAAGTATCATCCAAACTGATACCAGAAGAGTGTGTGGTGTTAGACATGTCAGGAAGGGGGAGCAGGGAACAGGTCTATGTAGAGGAACTACATGTGTAAAGGCTCAGAGGCAAGACAGCATAGTGCATTTAGACAACTGGAAGAAGTTTCTAGTGGCAAATTTGTATGCATTCTTCAAGTTTCCATTGAAACATGTCCCCTCTCTTTATCTCAGGGAGACTTACACCCTCTCCTGTTCCTTGAAGCCTTACAATGTCTTTTTTCTTTTTTTAAAAAAACATATCTTTATTGATTTCAGAGAGAGGAAAGGAGAGGGAGAGAGGGAGGTAGAAACATCAATGATGAGAGAATCATTGATCAGCTGCCTCCTGCATGCCCTCAACTGGGGATCAAGCCCGCAACCCGGGCATGTGCCCTGACCGGGAATCAAACCCTGATTGCCTGGATCCTAGGTCGATGCTCAACCTCTGAGCCATGCCCGGCCGGGCTACAATGTCTTTTTTTAGACGATTCATTACATTATATCTGGATTGTAATATTATGTGTGTATTTGTCTGTTCTCCTAAAGACCGTAAGTTCCTTAAAGGCAGGGAACTATGTCTGAATTTGCTTTGTGACAGCAACTAGTAATTTAGTGGCACTTAATAAATATTATTGAATGACTGAACGAAATAAACTAGTTACTTGTCTTTCTACTCCACTGGATTATGAGTCGCTCAAAGGCAGAGATCCTATCTAATTCATCTCTAAGAAGTCTCTTAGCTTTTAAGTATAGTGAAGAGTGTGTAGGCTTTCAGATACAAAGGTCAAATGTCAGTTGAACCATGTACTATCTATGTGACTTTAACCTTCCTTGCCTTCAGTTTCCTAATGGTCAAGTGAAACAATAGTTCCATCTTCACAGGGTTTCTGAGAAGGTTGAATGAAAAACTGTACATAGAGTGCCTAGCACAGTACCTGGAATATAGTAAATGCTTGTTGAATGAATGGCAGATAGGTGGTATAGCAGTGGCTGAAGAGAAGATGCAGGAGAAGAAAAACAAGGAAAAGACAATAAATACCCTTCTATCCCCAGATGAAAGAGAATTTTCCCCCTAATCATTAGAGAAGAGAGCTGTCTCTTCTACTCAGGGACACTAAATTCCAATTTAGAACCCATCAACTCAGTATTGTATGCTCAGTCCCCCTTAGACCTCCCCACTTTGCCCATCCTTTTGTTCACTCCTGTGTACCATTTGTGAGTACCAGTCCATCTCCTCCACAGACTGGAAGTCCTTAGAGAGGAAGGATCAGGATGAATTAATACCCTTGGCTTCTCAGTGCCTCCTACAATGGGCACATGGGGAGTGGGTCTCATTAATCACATGTGAATTAGAAATATAAAGAACAATGAGTCTGAATAATACATTCAGAGTAATTACAGACTCTAATTTGACTCAAAGACATCTCATTAAAATTTTTTTCTTTCCTGGTAGCAATTTTCTATTTGGGGCCAGTGACTTGATTTATTGAAAGACCTTAAAGTGCTGTTGATCTGAGCCAAAGAAGGTTTAGAAAGCCTTTTCTTGGCAGGAACTCAATCCTTTCTATTATGTCACTTTCTTTAAACAAAAAAGGATTTTAAAAAATCTTTTAAAATTGATTCTCTGTAAACACTCAAAGAAAGAATGTCTGTCCTGTGGCTGATCTGTGATTGACTCCAAGAATAAAGTAGAGGTCTCTTAATTGTAAAGACATGAAATGCCCGAACCTTCCTTCCTATGTATTTAGTGTAATTGGCAATAATTTCCCCTCCCCCACTCTCTGATTGAGAGACAGCTCACTTCCTGTTAGAAGAAAACCAGATCACTAACCTGGGAACCTGAGTCTTGGAAAGAGTTTATTTTACCAGAGCATGCTTCCAGAGGGAGCGGAAAGCAGGAAGCCTGTGTTTTCTCTCTGCTTCAGTCCACCTGGTACCTGGACTTATCACCATGCTTGTGATTGGCTTCAGCCTTTCCCCCTCCCTCTTGGGACACTTTGCAGTCTTTGAAATATTTGGGCAGATGTTTCCTGTGGAAAATATTCCACAGGGCTGCCCTCTTATTATATTGGTTTCTGGTAGAAGTATCAAAGGTTTGAAGCTGGACCCCATATCGAGATACTAGGAGGTATATTGTGCTTGAGGGATCTGTTGTAATATTAGAAAATTTCTTCTTGGAAACTTCTTTGCATTGCCAACAATTAAAACCTATTCTTTTTGTCAGTTGGCAAGCTTTTAAATTTGTCAAACTCCTGGCCTATCACTTATTAACTGTATAGGTTTGAACAAGTTGCTTACCATCTCTGAAACTCAATTTCCTTTTCTGAAAAAATAAATTTATTTTTTTGGAAATAACAGTTCCCACCTCTAAGGGCCATTATGTGGTAATGAGAAAAGGTATGTGAAAATCCTGGCACATAGTAATCACTAATAAATTATAACTGCTCTAGAGCTGAAGGCTCAGTTCTGCCCAGTTTCCGAGCTAATCCTGACTAATGTAGGGTCAGGCTGCCTCACCTCTAGTAGCAGGAGGGACCCAGAATTAGACCTGGTTTTGGATAGGCCAGATGTGAACCCTGGTTCAGTTTGTACAACTGATAGTCAGCTGCAATTCTCTTACTTAATATACCTATCCCATGGTTGTCATAAATCCTACTGATCCTAACCCAGGTAGATAGTAGAGGATGGATCCTGCTCCTTATTTTAGTCACTGGCTGTGAATAGAATGACAACCCAGAACCGCAATGTTCCTCCCATCAGACTCTTATCAGTGTCACTTGCTGCCTAAACTCTGGCTGCCATGTCACTTGCTAAATTGGAGCTTCTCGCCACCCATACCACCCATCCAGAGCATATCTGAGCTCTCCCACACTCTAAACATTGTGCATTGGCCCAAGAAGATCTTCAGTCTTCTCCTCACTGGATGTCTACTTCTCTCTTCCCCTAGCCCAAGGGGGGAAAAAAAGGAGAAGAAAGGGATTGACATTTATTAGATGCTAGGCAGCTTTATATATGCATTCTTAATTTAATCTTAATGACTACATTAGATAGGTGTTATTTTTCATTTTTATTCTAACGAGAAATCTAAGGTTCAGAAAGGTTAAGTAATTTGCTCAGAATCATATATCAAGCAAGATGGAGTAAGATTTTGAACCTAGAGCTCTGCCACCGAAGTCCAGCTTCTCTCCATTAGAAACTTGGTCTTCTTTCTGAGACCCTCAGTCTTGGGGCCCATATATACATTTTCACTGGAGCTAGGGAATTCCTCTAGCTTCCCTTCCTACCTGCTGCTTTGCACCTCCTAGTTCATTCTTTCCTAGGGTCCTGCTTGGCTTTGCATCTTGGCTCTTCCTTCTTGTCTTAATCATTTGCACATAGTAATCCTGCTCCAATGTCTTTTTTGTGACCAGGAAATATTTGATTGATCACTAAACTCAGCCAGGGTTTATATTAGTTTGCCAGGGCTGCCATAACAACATACCACAGACTGGGTGGCTTAAACAACAGAAATTTATTTTCTCACAGTTCTGGAGGTTAGAAGTCCAAGATCAAGGTGTCTGCAGGTTCACTTTCTCCTGAGGCCTCTCTCCTTGGCTTACAGGCTGCTCACATGGTTGTTCCTCTACATATGGTGCTCCGATGTCTCTCTGTGTGTCTAAATTTCCTCGCATAAGGACACCAGTTAGATTGGATTAGGCCCATCTTAATGGCCTCATTTTAACTTACCTCTTTAAAGGCCTTGTCTCCAAATACAGTCACATTTTGGTGTACTGGGAGTTACGGCTTCAATAAATGAACTTTGTTGGGGGTTGGGGAGGGAGACACAATTCAGCCCATAACAAGAGTTTCTAAGTAGTAAGCAACAGAAACAGACTCTTACTGATTTCAGCAGAAAAAAAATTTGAATGCACTGTGACAATGGTCATGACAGAGGAAAGCAGAGGGGACTATGGGGCTACAGAGAAGAGGAACCGACTGTTAGGAGAAATCAGGGAAGATATTCTGGGAAAGATGACATCTGAGACCTGAAGGACAAAAGATGTTAGCTAGCTGAGAATTACACACCTCCCACTACTGTCCCAGGTGCCTGTTTTCAAAGCCTCAGGTATGAGGTACTTTGCTTGGCACCTGGCATTCAATCTGGAGTTGTAGACACCATTGGCCAGGTACCCCAGCCTCCTGATCTGAGGACAGAAACGAAACACAAGTTTTCACAATACAGAAATGTATCCCCATATACACTGAGTACATTCATTTCTTCATTAATATTCCCAATCTCTTTTGGAAGTTTCTAGAACTGCCCAGCTCTGTGCTAGGCAAAGGTAGGAGATGAAAAGAGAGAAGCCATTGTCTGTGCCCTTAAGGAAATTGAGCCCACAACCTTGTGTATCTGGATGATGCTCTAACGGAGCTGCCCGGCCAGGGCCAGTCATGTTTATACTTTTATGGAGCTAGCAGAGCAGGGATAAAGGCAGTTGTGATACAGTGTGATAAATGACCCCCCAGGACCCTCACAGAAACCTTGCCAGCTTTCCGTTTTGAAGCTTCGCACAGCTATACTCATCAACTCTGATGGTGATGGATTTTAATTAGAATCAAATAGTAAGTTTTTGAATAAATAATAAAGTGACAAATTATAAAACTTATATTATTAGTAGAAAAGTTGTTAAACTATAGCACTTAAATTTCTACATTGTGTACTAGACTTACTCTTTTCCCTAAGTTATTTCCTGAGTAAGGTCTAAATTTAGAAAATTCAAAGTGAATTTTAAAAAACAGCACATGGCAAATAAAACTGTAGGAATATTAAGAGATTACAAAATGATCCCAAAAGTAAGTAACTAACTACAAAGCACAACTAGTATGAAGCAGATTAGAAATAAAACATAAAACTGGAACAAAGCAACTAAAAGAAGACAACTCACCACATTGATGCAGCTACACAATATGCAAGTATTATTCACAAAGAACTGTTAATAGAGGAACAGAGTGGCGAACATTCATTAAAACTCTCCTACTGTGTTCTTCAAAAGAAAGCACCATGTGAATGTGACACTTATAATGTCCCTAAAGTGTGAGCTGGGCAACCAACTTTGTTTTTTCCTTAGGAAACTGCCTATCACCTATTAATAACTATGAATGACTAACAATAATCTTTACAGTTGGCAGCTCTGTGGCTCTTAGAAAAAAATAAAAAGAAGTTATCACACTAAAAGCTACTATTAAGATAACTGTTAAAATGAACAAACCATAGGTATTATATATCAACATGGTTAAATCTCAAAAATAAATGTCAAAGAACTCAAGTTGCAAGAATATAGTTACAGTATGGGCCATTTATATAAAGTTAAAAAACATGCAAAGTATGAGGAACAACTTGTTTTTTAAAAAAATACATGCACAAATAGATAAATAAATATGAATATATATGTATATGTGGGTTAATATACATACACATATTTCCTAGCTTTGTCTGCTTGGAGGGTCTAGAAGCAGTGATACTCCAATACCAATGATTGCACCTAGTACCCAGATCTTGAATTCTAAATACCAGTCTTCAATAAAAAGAACCAGTGTTCCTTGGAGAAATGATTGATTCTAGGGCTGTGGCAAGGAAAATACATGATGAGCCTGGAGCATCTTATGGTGCCAGGATAGAGACATGCCAAAAAGACACAGAAGCCAACCAAAGGTCTCCCAGTGGACAAAGCTGGAACAATTTGAGCAATAAAATAATCATAATATTGGATTATAACTCAAAGAATGAAATATATATCACTAAGTCCTTACTGATATAAATAAATGATTGAATAAATAAATGAGAAAGAAGGAGCAGGTCTTCCTTACAGAAGAATTGCAATTAAAAAAATAGAAGGGACCTGCTTGGTGTAGCTCAATTGATTGGAGTGCAGTCTCATACTCCTAAAGGTGATGGGTTTGATTCCCCATCAGAGGTGGGAGGCAACTGATTGATGTTTCTTTCTCTCTCTCTCTTTCTCTCTCCCTCCCTTCTTCTCTCTAAAAACAACAACAACAAAATCAACAGAAGGAATTAGGGAAATAAAAAAATCACCATTAGAGCATCATAATATTAATTGCAGCAGGCAAGACTCACAAGTGAAAGCTATAATTAGTGAATGAAAGTTCAAGATAGAACAAGATATTTGCATAACTTCTAAAAGGAAAAATAGTAAATTTACAGTGGAGAAACCTGGCAGCCTCTCCTTAATCAAGTGATCAAGGTTAATATCCAAAGTAATAAGATGTATGGATATTGTGCACCCACTGACATGATGCACTGAAAAGGGCACATAGCTTTTGTGGTGTTCTTCCCCAAAAGTTACAGCCTTACTCTAACCATGAAAAAACCTTAGACAAACCCAAACTGAGGAGCATTCTACCAAATACCTGACCAGTACTCTTCAAAAATGTCAAGGTCACGAGAGAAGAGGAAAAATTAAGGAACTGTCACAGACTGAAGGAGACCAAATTCAACGTAGAATCCTAGCTTGGATTCTAGAATAGAAAAAAGAACATTAGTGGAAAAACTGATGAAATCTGAATAAAGACTTTAGTTTAATTAATAGTACTGCATTCAAGTTAATTTTTTAGTTTTTATATTTGTACCATGATTGTGCAATATGTTAACATTAAGGAAAGTTGGGCATATGGAATACTCTGTGCTATTTTTGCAACTCTGCTATAAATTTAATGTTATTTCAAATTAAATGAGTTAAAAATGAGAAATAATACCATATATTATTCAGGGGTACAAATATGCATTGAAAATCTAGAAGCATACATAGGAATTAAAAACACCAAATTCATGATAGTAAATATGTCTGGATGCTGAGGGAGGGGAAGAAAGGATTAGACAACCGTGGAAGAGTATATATCGGATTCAATTTTATTGGTAATGTTTTATTTCTTAACTGAGTCATGGGAATACAAGTATTCATTATATTATTTTCTATAATTTTTTAAAATGATGTGTATTTGTCACTGTTTAACACATTAGAACATTTAAAAATATATATCTTTATTGATTTCAGAGAGCAGAAGGGAGAGGGAGAGAGAGAGACAGAACCATCAGTGATGAGAGTCATTGATTGGCTGTCTCCTGCACGCCCCCTACTGAGGATCAAGCCTGCAACCTGGGCATGTGCCCCAATGGGAATCGAACTGTGATCTCCTGGATCATATGTCACTGCTCAACCCCTAAGCCACGACAGCCAGGCTATTTTTTATAATTTTAAAAATATATCTGAAATATTTCATTAAAAATGGAATATATAGTTGAATGCCAAAATGAACATTTGTGATAAAGTCTTACCTTATTTCCTTGCACAGATTTGCCACTGAACACGAGCCAGAGCTTGAGTCACCCTCCCCTTACTCGGGCCTTTGACTTAAGGCCAGAAAGGTGAGTTGGGGACAGATTGTAAAGGACCTTGAATGCTTGCACTTTATCCTGAGAATAATGAGAAGCTGTTAAAAGATTTTTAGCAGGGGAGGGATGTGGTCAGATTCGTGTTTTAAGAATATGACTCTGTCTACAATAGAGAAGGAATTGAATGGGGGTTGAGAATAGAAGCAAAGAGATAAACTGGGAGGCTGTTGCAAAAGCCCAAAGGTGAAGACAGTATATGAGGCCTAAACCAGGGCAATGGTGGTGGGGATAGTGAGACGAAAAAGATTAATAATAATAATAATAAAACACAAACAAACAAAAAACTAAGAAGGAAACAGGAGCAACAAGATTTCGATAGTGATTGCATAGTGATTGGAGACTCAAGGAAGATGCCTCTGAACTTCCTCAGAAATGCTCTATGTACATTTAAATTATTTGGCATTTAGCTATGGTTATTTGGCATTTTGTGTTTTTCTCTTGTCTCCTCAATAGACTGGGAGTTCATTGAGGGCAAGAACTGTCTTTTCTTTGGCTCTTTCACACTACCTACCCCCTTAACTTGTGTCAGAACACACTAGAGAGGTAAGTTGGTAGGAGCTGGAGAGGTGCTGAGTAAGATGATCTGGGGCCAGGAGTAGTAATACTCGGATGGATGGGCCAGGCTGTTGAGGAAAGGTAAATCCTGGAGCTATCTGTATAGGGCAAGCCTCTGAAGAACCAGAAAGGGGAACCTGGAATAAGAGATGAGTTGAAGGCTGGTATAGGAAAAGTAAGTTCAGGAGCAGATTTTGACAGCAAGGAGGGGATCACTAGAAGTGGTTCAAGAGCAGAGGGAAAAGAGTGGTGCGCTCAGAGGTCCATGTACATTTTCTTGGATAGGCATTGTTCTTCAACTGTTTGCAGGGCGACAACCCTGATTCTTAATGGTGCCTGGGAAATGCTTCTAATACTAAGTGGTGATTCACTGGTTTGATTTAATTAGTCCCAATCTTTCAGAGCACCATACAGAGCCTCCTGAAAGCTGGGACACCAAAGTTATACTAAAAACAAATAATAACACTTTATTCACTTATTTGGTAACTTATTCCAAATAATTTTTATTGAGCATCTGTTAAATTGCAGGCTCTGTTCCAAGTGTTGAATTATGAAACTTATGATCTACTGAAGAGACAATGATAAAGTATTACAAGTGTGATAAATGACACAAATGAGGAATATAGAGTAACATAGGACCATATAATAGGGAAGTCTAAACTTGTCTTTGGGTTGGGGAAAGCTCCCTTAAGAAGTAATGTTGAATCCAAAATCTGAAGGATGAGCAGGAGTTAACTAGATGAAGAGCGGAGGAAATGAGTGGGAAGAGATAGTGGGAATAGTGCTGGCATGTGGGAAGGTCCAGAGGCTTTAAGGAGCCAAATTTTGTTCAGGAAACTGAAAGGTATGTATTGGCTGGAGCACAGAGTATGGGACATAAGACAGAACTGAGAGGCTGCCAGAGGTCAGCTCATTTAAGACTTTATGGGCACGTTGGAGTATTCACAGATCCTCTCCTTGGGACTGGCTTTTTTCTGGGTACTGGGGAGACATAGACTTAAATCGGGCTTTAAAGTACTTTAACCCCAGGCCTTAAATAGCTCATCAGGTGGGGTAGAAACACTGTGACAATGGTAGTGCAGCTTGATACATATGATGGTAGAGATAAGAAGAGATTTTCATGAAGATTCACAGGAGAGGTACTTAAGGAATACAATTATTTCATCACATTGCCTTTTATGTTATTTCATACTGAGTTCAAACTCATATTAGATCACTCAATTATAGGACTAAGTTTAGATTAATGTTATTTATTTATTTTTAAAATATATCTTTATTGATTTCAGAGAGAGGAAGGGAGAGGGAGAGAGGGAGATAGAAACATCAATGATGAGAGAATCATTGATGAGCTGCCTCCTGCACGCCCCAGACTGGGGACTGAGCCGGCAACCAGGCATGTGCCCTGACCAGTAATCGAACCACAATCTCCTGGATCCTAGGTCAATGCTCAACCACGGAGCCATGCCCAGTCTGGCAGATTAATGTTCTTTTTAGACACATGTAAAAATGGTTTAGCCACTTAGGCAATCAAACAATTTCTATATAATTCTTACTTATGACCTCTATACTACATCTTCCTTTCGTTTTCACAACCTTTCACTCATCCTTTAAGACTCTATTGAATTGTCCCCCTCCCATTTAACTCCAGGTACAGTTAGAAATTTCCTCCTCTGTGCCCCTAGAAGACTCTGACACACATATGACCTATTATAACATTTATCACAGTGTACTGTAACTTTATTTTCCTGTATCCCCACTAGGCCTTTTCTCCCCCTGCACTAGGCTTCTTAAGCATAGAGAGTTTGTCTTGCTTATCCTTCGATCAATCATTCACCAAATATTTACCAAACACCTACTATGTGCTGCTCATTAGGCTAGGTGCTGCTGATTTAATGATAACCCAGAGAAGACTCGCTCCTTGCTCTCAGAGCTTATAGTCTAGTGCAGAAGGCAGATGAGTAAATGGGCAAGAACAATATGACAAATGCTACGATAAGAAAAGTATAAAGTGCCATGGGGAGCCCAGAGCAGGGGCACCCAAACTTACTTCAGGGGATAATGGGAGGCTTTCAGAGGGAAGTAATTTAAGCTGAGAGCTGAAGGATAAGCATGAGTTAGCCGGGCAAAGTGGCAGTCGTGGATCCATTGCTGAGAGAGAGCTCAACACATTCAGAAACTGAGAGAAGTTCACAGAGAACTGGAGTTTTCGGACAGGTAGTAGAGACTGGGGAAGAGGGCAGAGGTGTGGAGGGGGTGGGGAGCAATTACAGATAGGTGTTTATCATGATGATGTACACATAGAAAGCACTATGTAAATATTTGTTGGATGAATGAATGAACCATTCCAAAAGTTGAGGAAGTAAGACCTTTGGGAAAGGCAAGTGGGTTTGTGATTCTTCCCTTGTTTTTTGGGAAGCATTGTAGTGTGTCGGTTAAAAGCCTTGTCTCTGATACCAGCTGCTTAGATTTGAATCCTGGCAGGCTTTGACAATTAGTAGCTAAGGTGGCCCTGGACAGATTCCATCACTTTTTGTATGTGTGTCTGTGCGTGTGCGCGCGTGTGTGTCTGTGAGATTTACCTTATCTGTAAGTTAGAGATAATAATAATACTTCGTAAGATTACTGTCAAGATTAAAAGCGTTAATATATTGTAAAGCATTGGAACAGAGCCTAGAACTAAGCACTGTGTGATTGCTCTTATTATTTCTCCATTCATCAAAACACTTATTGAGGGCCAAGTACTGTGCCAGGTGCTATGAAAATAAGACGTGGCTCCAGCCATGGAGGAGGACCATACAATCTGGTGGGGGAGAAGATTCACAGATCTGCAATTACAGCACAATACGATCAAGTGAGGTGATAGTGGTAAGTGTTACAGAACTGAAGAAGAGAGAGTGACTTACTCTCTCCGAAGAAGCCAACGGAAGCTATGGAGAGAAGGATGCATCTAAGTTGGGTGACAGTTTGCCGGCAAAGAAAGGCAATAGGGTTTATCAGGCCAAAGAAGCACCATGTTGCAAAGGCTTAGTAGGTTGCAAGCCTAAGGCATGTTTAGCAAATGCCACATGGTACTAGAGCATTTTTACAGGATCTTTGGTAGGCACTTTTATAAGTTATTTCTTTTATTTTTTATAAGAACTATTATCAGTGTGGCCACTCTGTGTAATACTCGTTTAGTACCTACTGTTGCAGGTACATTATATATATTAATTCACTTAATCCTTATGATGATTGTGTGAAATAGGTACTATTCCTATTCCCATTTTACAGATGAAGAAATCGAGGCCAAAAGGTAAAGTATCTCATTCAGAGTAATACAGCTAGGAAGTGGCAGAGCCAAAGCTCAAACCTGCGTTCTGACTCCAGATTTTTGCTCTTAACCACTATCCTGTTCTGTGCCCCCCAACTCCCACCTACTAGCTGTTGTTTTTGATCTGCTATTGACACAGAAACTAAATACCTAAACTTGTTGGAACTGCATGGGAAATAAGTGTTGAGAGTCTTACCCTGGCCAGTTTCGCTGAGTGGTTAGAGCATCTGCCTGTGGACTGAAGGGTCCCTGGTTCAATTCCTGCCAAGGGCACATACCTCGGTAGCAGGCTCCATCCTCGGCCCAGTTGGGGCGCACAAAGGAGGCAACCAATCTTGTCATAACTATAAGTATGCTTATATACTTGTGCTTTCATGTATCTTAACAGAGAGGAGAAAATATGGGCACAGTATAATTCAGACTGTCTTGGACTTTATGATAAAGATAAATAACAGAAGGAAGTCATACTTGGGTTTAGAGGGATAACAGTGCTCTACTAAGAGTATTCCTTGGTGAAAGCTATCTTCTGTATGAAAAAGGCTGGATGTTGTGTGTGCCATTTGGAGAGAGTAAAAAAGTCCAGGGGAGAGAAGTTTGGGGACAAAATAGAGAGAGGCTGTTCCTAGTGAAGGTCAGCTGTGTCCCCTTTGAAGAGGAGGAAAGAGATGAAAGTTTGAGAGAACCAGGACAGGGGTGGGGTGGGGGTAAGGTGGGGTGGGGGGTGGGGAGGAAGAGAGAGAATAGCATTAAAAGCAGCTTAGAGGAAAACTTACAAGATGGACTCAGGAGGGTGAGAAACAGCTAGGGGAGAACAAGAGCAGAAAAGAAAGTGAGAGTGAGAATGCAGTGAGGGAAGCTAGAGCAAGTGTGCATGCTTGGACAAGAGAGAGACAAAGGGAAAGCTGCAAGTTTCTCTCAAGGTTGTATAGTCTGGAAACCACAGAGGGGTGCTGGGAGAGCTCTAAGGCCAGGAAAGGATTCTGGAACTGGACCAAGGGCAGTCCAAACCGAAAGGAAGGAAGGGAGGAAGGGAGGGAAGGAGGGAGGGAGGAAAGGTCATACTATCTGCTAGAACTGGTAATCCCTCCATGGATCCCTTAGAGACTCCCCTCCAAAGCTATAAGTTGAGTAACATTCTCTGGGGAACTTTGGAGACCCAGCAAGATGTTTTGTTGATGTTGCCTAACATTAAGGAAATCACTTTGTAAAATATCGTTGGCTTGCAAGGTGGGAGTACTTAGCTGTTGAACAGGTATGTTTCTCAGGTTCTTAGGGGACTTAAAAGTAAATAAAGTGTGGCTAATCCCCCCTTCTCAAATCTGGGACTTGTATGCTACCAGCCAGTGTTTATTTTTTGAAGGAAAATACATTTGTAATTAATATAGCCTTTGCTCAGAAATTCTGAGAAGCCTATTATTTTTAAAGCTTGAAAATGTTTAGTTGGTTTTCTATCCCACATAATAGTGGAAGTGGAATTTAGGACAAACCTTTTAAAAATCAATTTGGCAGTACATATCAGGAACCTTTTAAATTTTCACAGTACTCGATGTAGAAATCCCACATCTGAGAATTTTCTCTGAGGGAATAACCTTATAGTGCTTTATATATTTATGCAAAAATCATTATTTATAATAGTAAAAAGTTAAGTGCCCAGTTTAATTAAATGCCTAACAATAATGGACTGGTTAAGCAAACTCTGGCACCTTCTCTTATGTAATATTTTGCAGCTTCTAAAACTACATTTACAAATAATTCTTGATGATGTGGTCAAATACTTACAAAACATTAAGTAAAAAATTATACACAAAGTGTGATTACAACTATGTTAAAATACATTTAAAAAAAAGACTGGAAAGAAATATGCCAAAACGTTGTTTAGATTGATGATCTTAAGATAGTGAGGTTGTGGTCTATTGTTATTGCTATTTTATTCTTTGTGTTTTCCTATATTTTTCAGATTTTCAACAAAGTGCATGTAATGCTATTATAATCAGGAAAAAAGTGTTTAGTTTTAAATGTCTGAAAAATCAGAGAACTAAATGTTTATAAACATAAAAGTAATTTAGTCAAAAATAATTTTACAAAATATTTGGAAGTTATAAAAAACATGCTAAAGGAAATAAAACAAAGTTGTTAAAGGAATAAAATAAACCATTTAAAAATATTAATTTTTAATTTTTATTTTATTAAAAAGAAAACTCAACCTGTGAAAATACATGGCGCTATGAGGACTATATAACAACGTGAGAAATGCTTATGATTTAATGTTAAATGAAAACAGGCCAAAATAATTAATTACAACTTTTCAGCCCAGCATTTTAAACACCTACACTCAGCCTCACAATATACAGTAGGCAAGTTCTTGAACCTCCCCGCCCTTTGTATTTTTGCCCTTTGCTTCCTCATTTTAGACATGTATTTCTGATTTGGCTTGCTTTTTGGATTCTACCTTGCTCCTGCTCAGAGATTACTTTTGGTTATGCCTCTCCGTATCTGACTCCCGTCACTCTCCTATCAGCCAGTTGCTTTATCTTGAATTACTATAAAAATAAAGACAAAGAAAAAGACTGGTAAGAAATCCAGTATACCAAAATGCTAATAGTCCTGTGGTGGGACTATAGGTAGTTTTTGCCAATTTTCTTTAGGCTTGAAATATTGCAATGTGGTTGTTTGGTTTATAACAAAAAATATTTAAAATTTGAATTAAAGTCACTTGCCAAGTGCTTTCACAGGTAACCAATGAATTCTCCTCCCTTTTGTGATTTCCAAGGATGAATATAAAATTAATATCCCTTCAGCCAAGGTCTGTAATCCTGGCTGTGTTAGAGAAACTGTTCTCCATCTTTCTTTCTCCAAGCAGATCCTGCGCAGACAAAACGGAGATATCAGCATATACTTCTCCTACTTCAGAACTTGAGATGCTCCCCCAACGCCTGCAGAATCAAGTCCAAGGTCTTTAATATGGCTCCCAAGACCCTTCATATCTTTTGCCATCCTACCTCTCTAACTTTGTCTCCAAGTACTCTGCTAACCTTTTTCTTTCTTATCCAGTGTTATATCAGACTACTTGCCATTCTTTAGCACATGTAAACTTTTTTCACTTTTTTATTGATGTATAACACTCATATAGTAAGTAGTTTAAAACTTTAGTGTACAACCCAGTGGCTGTTCACGTATGTATCAAGATCTAGAACATTTCTAGAACTCTAGAATGTTTCCCTTACCCCTTGCCAGTCCATATTTATATTCCCACCCAGAAATGACCACTATTTTGATTTCTATCAACAAAGATTAGTTTTGCCTGTTCTTGAATTTTTAAAAATGGAAACACACTGCCCTGGCTGGTGGGTCAGTTGGTTGGAACATCATCCCATACACCAAAAGGTTTCAGGTTCGATTCCCAGTCAGGGTATATACCTAGGCTGAGGGTTCAATCCCCAGTTGGGGTACATAGGGAAGGCAACCGATGGATGTTCCTCTCCCTCTCTCTCTCTCTAAAAAAAAAAATCGATAAAAAAACATATCCTCAGGTGAGGATTAAAAAAAAAAGAAGAAACACTATATGTATTCTTTAAAACACACACTACATTTTTATGTTTCCTCTGCCTGAGAATAGGAATGTTAAATATCTGTCATGTTCTAGTGCTCTCCCATTCTGCATCCATGGCAGGAATTACTAATTCATCATTCTTATTGTGTCTAGATTTAGCTTTAGGCTTTATTTGTTTGTTTGTTTATTTATTTATTTATTTTAAATTCTTACCCAAGGATATGCTTTCATTGATTCTAGAGAGAGAGGAAAGGAGAAGGAGGGAGGGGGAGAGAGAGAGAGAGCGAAAGAGAGAGAGAGAAACATCAATTGGTTGCCTCCCACACAAGCCCAACCCAGGATCAAACCCGCAACCTGGGTATGTGCCCTGACCTGGAACAGAACCCAAAATCCTTCATTACACAGGATGACTCTCCAACCAACTGAGCCACAACGGCCAGGGCTAGGCTCTTTTTCTAAACTGCGCACCAGCCATTACTAGTTGTTCAGAGTTGGCACTAATGAAAGCTCCCCGGACAAGAATGACCTCTTCTACATGAGATTCTTCATTTCTACCATGTACAACACTTTTTTTTTTTTAAATTTTTATTTTTGTTTAAAGTATTACAGATGTCCCTTTTTCTCCCCAATGACTCATTCCCCCCCGTTCTTTCCCCCCCCCAGTGTACAACACATTTAATAAGTCATTTGAGTCTTGTTGATTCAATCATTGTAACATCTCTCCAGTCTGTCCTTTTTTCCATTCCCACTGCGTCTGCTTATTTCAAGCTATCATAATCTCTCACCTGATTTTCTACAACAATCCCTTGCTGTTTTGCTTGCCTTCACCTTTGGCTCCTCTATTCTTTTCTACACACTGCTGATTAATCTTTTAAAATATCTAAATATACTACATCAGGCCTTAAAACCCTTTCTGGTTAAGCCCAAGTGCTTAGCGCTATATTGCAGGCCTCATCTCTGCAGTATCATCTTCTGTACTCTGCCAACGAGTCTGCCAACTACGCACTTGCAGGTTCCTGAAACATGCCCTGCCCTTTTTCTCCTCTATGTCCTAATGCTCTTCCTATCCTCTAGTTGTCTGAGACTCATTCACCCTTCAAGGATAGTTCAAGAATATTTATTATCCAAACTTTTATTGATCGTTCTTTCCCTAACGAATGATTATTCTCTCCCAGGCAAAATTAATTAACCCTTATTTGTGTCCGAATCATACTTTATACAGATCCTTATTATGGCAACTATCATGTTGTATTATTATCTATTTACATTTCTGAGAGTTCCTTGAGGAAAGAGAGTTTTGCAACTCCAGAGCTCATCAGAGTGCATGACATTTTTTTTTTTTACTTTAAAAAATTGCAGTAAAACACACATAACATAAAATTTACTATCTTTACCATTTTAAGTGTACAGGTTGGTAGTATTAAGCACATTCATATTGTTGTGCAACCATCACCACCATCCATCTTCAGAACTCTTTTTATGTTGCAAAACCAAAACTCTGTACTTATTAAACAATAACTCCTCATTTTTCCCTCCCCTCAGCCCCTGGCAACCACCATTCTACTTCCTGTCTATGAATTCTATTACTATAAGTACCTCGTATAATTAGAATCATACAGTATTTGTCCTTTGTGACTGGCTTATTTCATTTAGGACAATGTCTTCAAGGTTCATCCATGTTGTAGCCTATGCCAGAATTTTCTTTCTTTTTAAGGCTAAATAATATTCCACTGTATGTATATGTCACATTTTGCTTATCCATCCATCAATGGACACTTGAATTACTTTTACTTTTTAGTTATTGTGAAGAGTGCTGTTATGAATGTGGGTGTACAAATATTTCTTTGAAACCCTGCTTTCAGTTCTGTTGAGTATATGCCCAGAAGTGTAACTGCTGGATCACATGGTAATTCTATGTTTAATATTTTGAGGAACCACTATACTGTTTTCCATAGTGGCTGAATCATTTTACATTCCCATCAACAGTGCACGAGGGTTCCGATTTCTGCACATCCTCAACAACGCTTGTTATTTTCTAGTTTAAAAAATTTACTTTTTTTATAATAGCCATCCAGATGGGTGTGAGATGGTATCTCATAGTAGTTTTGATTTGCGTTTCCCTGATGGTTGGTAAGGTTGAGCATCTCTTGATGTACTTATTGGTCGTTTGTATATCTTCTTTGGAGAAATGTATATTCAAGCCCTTTGCCCATTTTTTAATCAGTTTTTTGTTGTTGTTGTTATTGAGTTTTCGTCCTCTCTATACTCTGGATATTAATCCCCTTTAAAATATATGGTTTGCAAATATTTTCTCCCATTCTGTGAGTTGCCTTTTTACTCTGTTGATACTGTTTTTTAAGGACAGAATTTTCATGAAGTCCAATTGTCTATATATTATTTTGTTTGCCTGTGCCTTTGATATCATATCTAAGAAATCATTGCAGAATCCAATGTTGTGAAGTTTTTGCCCTGTGTTTTCTTCTAAGCATTTTATTATTTTAGGTTTTACACTATAGGTCATGAATCCCTTGAGTTAATTTTTGTATTTGGTGTTAGGTAAAGGTCCAACTTCATTCTTTTGCATGTGGATATCCAGTTTTCCCAGAACCTTTTGTTGAAAAGACTGTCTTTTCCCCATTGAATGGCCTTAGCACCTTTGTTGAACATAATTTAGCCATGTACACAAGGGCTTATTTCTGGACAGAGTACATGACATTTTATAGGATACAAAGATGAATCAGAGTACAGACTGTCCTAACACCCTAGAATTGGTTGTAGAGAAACTGTTAGAATGGAATTGGATCTCATTTTTGTTTTAGAGGGAAAAAGGAGAGACAATCTGATTTAGAGGAAGGTAAAACAGCTGACTTAAAAAGGAGTTCATGTCAGAATTACAGACCTTTAGACATATTTCCTGCCCTAGTTAATCTAGTTCACATCCTTATTTTTATATATGAAGAAAAAGAGGTCTGGTGTTACTTTTGAGGTCAGAATCACCCCCTCCCCCCAAAAAAATTAAATAATAAATAGACATATAGAAGACAGGTTTAATCATCTCTCTGTCTTGCTTGCAAATGTTCTGTGATTGCCCAGTAACTACAGAATAAAAACCAGCTTTTAAAAATGTCATACATGGCTCTTATGCTGTGGTCCTAGTGTACCTTTATAGTATCATCTCCTGCCATATATCTATTTTCTTGATATATGCAACAGTATATGAACTCTAATGTTCTTTCTACTCTCAGATTTTATTCACATAAAAAAAGTCACCTTATGCTTGGCTGGCATGGCTCAGCAGTTAAGTGTCGACCTATGATCCAGGAGATGGAGGTTCCATTTCCAGTCAGGGCACATGCCCAGGTTGTGGGCTCGATCCCCAGTGGGGGGCATGCAGGAAGCAGTCAATCAATGACTCTGTCATCATTGATGTTTCTATCTCTCTCTCCCCTTCTCCCTTCCTTTCTCTGAAACCAATAAAAATATATATATATTTAAAAGTCACTTAAAAAAAAAAGACTAATGTTTCATGGAAGTAAGCTAAAGGGTGTGGCTGTACTTTAAAATTTCACACAGAATCCTCAGAACAAATTAAATAGAATCAATGGGTAGCAAGTGCACACATGTCTAAGGGCATGTGTTGAATGTTTACTATGTAATAGGTATTTAACATATTTTAGTTTACTTAAGATGCAAAATGTCAAAAAGAAATAGACCCTTTACACTATTCTTGAGGTGAGCATATACCTTAGGAACTTTGGTATTGTATACTATTTGTAAGAATCATAGAATTTTTAAACTTTGAACAGATTGTCTGCTTTCTAGACAATGTAGAGTGCCAACAAGCAATTTCTAGGTACATTCTGTGTGTCAGGATTGTTCTGGGTGCTGGAATACAAAGGTGAAGAAGGCATTGTTAGGATCACATCATGGAGGTGACACACTCTTTTTGACTTGAGCTTGTCATCAGCTACTGTCTATAAAAGGTTACCAACTACTGAAGTCTCTCTCCTTGAAGAAATCAAGTATATGGGGAAAAAAGGAGGTTCAGAAAAAAATCTTTAGCTGATCTGATCATATCTCTTGCTTACATATGTTCAGCGACTCCCCATTAACCTACAGGATAAAGCCTGTTTCTTTCAAATAGCATAGATGGCCCTTTATGATTTGTTCCCTTTATAATCTACCAGTAGATTTACTTGGTTTGGGCACACTTTTTGAGATACCTTTCTTGTTCTGATTTAATTTACCCACCACATCGCCTTTTTATCCAGTATCATTATTTTTGGACTAGGTTTTCCTATCACCGAGGAAGAGAATAGAATATGAATACTGATCCACTGGGAAATTATATTTCCCATTAGATGTGATGAAATACTATCTTTGATTCAAGCAATTTTCACCTGAGTTTGGATGAAATTGAGTTCCCAGAACTTCTGTGAAAGGCTAAATTTGGAAACTTAACCACAATCATGAGGTCTTTCTTGCAAGTATCAGATATAAGTCCTCAGTGTATTTTTACAAAGCAGTCAGACATTTGCCATTTTATTTCTCAGTAAGCTGTTTGTGATTCAATGGAAAGAACTGAGTCACACAGGACTGGTATTCTAGTCCTGCCTGTGATTTACTGTATGACCCTGGCCAGTAATTAAGCCTCTTATGCCCAAAGTTTCCTTATTCTTTAAAAAACTAATACTCGCTCTATAACACACTTTGTTATGATAATTTCCGAATCAACATGTAGGTACTATAAGGAATACAAATATAAGTATTTATGCTCAGGTTTATAATCTAATTGGGCCAGACTTATAAAAAAGAAACATGTAGGTTTTCAGAAAATGTAGTTATTTCTTGGAGGGAGGGGTGATCAGGAAGATTTCATAAATGATGCAGGAGTTGAGCTGGTTCTTGAGGAATAGGAAAGGTGGTAGAAGAGCATTATCTGGAAGGGATGAGAGCAGAGAGGCACTGGGATTCTCAGTCTGGCTCAGCTTTTGTTTCCAGACCCATTATCTTCTGCACACTTCAGACTAAATTATGTTCTCTGAATTACATACATGTGTCTGGCACATAGCAGGCAAGCCTCCAAGGTCCAACTTCTACCTCTTCCCATTAAAACCTCATTGAAGTGGCATTTATCACACTCTCCTCTGTATTAGCCCAGCCTTTGTTCATATGACCTATTGCTTTTTATTGTAGCTCAGCAGAACCACCTTCCTTGCTCAATGGTGAACTTTTGGTGACAGGAATCTGGTTTGTATCCCTAGTCACCTAACTCAATGCTTTGCTCTTAAATAATCAGGAAATTTTTATTCAATTGAGCTTGCTCCAAGGACAGATATCACTCACTAAAGTGAAGGGCATGTTGGTATCATCTTAATATCTCTATAGGTTTTAACTTTTGTGTCCTGTTGTTTTCCTTACATCATCCTTGTGAAGTAATTTTTTTACATTAAAAACTTATGATGAGGAAATTCAGAGGGTGCATTTGCCCAAAGTTAAGCAGCTGATAAGTGTTGAAACTAGGCAGAGCTCTTTTGACTTGAAATCCATTACTCTATGCAGTATTTTGGGGCCTTGTGTCATCGGACAGGTTGGAGTAAAATGCACTTAAGCTCAGAACTCTAGTTCCTCATTTGTAAACAGGAACAACAGTTTGGACTTCATGGGGTTGTGGTAAGCATTAAAAGATGAAATATTGTAAAGTCCCTACTAAAATGCTTAGCACTTAGTGGGCAATGCTTGGTCCCTTCTCACCAAGCCTCCGATTCACAGGGGTATAAACAAGTACATGAGGTATCCAGTTCTGGGGTATAGTGGGAAGAAGCAGATAGACTACGCAGAAAGGAATGTCCTTCTCTCTTACAGGTTCGTCTCTGGCTCATATAAAAAAAATTATAAGGCAGTATCTTGTAAATACCTAAGGTTTAGCATGCCTTGCTGCCCCCACCCCCTATCCTTGTCATATCCTTGTCCTGCCTAGCATTTGTCAAATGCAACAATCCTAGTTGTGTGAATTGTCCAGCTTTGAGGCCAGAGGTTGGTTGAATAATCTCTAAGGCTGGGGTCCTAAAAAAAACCTAGCCCAAACCATAAATTCTCTTGGATTGTGACTTTAAATAACTGTGTGGAGGGTCCTAACATATTAAAAGCAAGAGGGATAGGGAAGGGGCCCATGGATGGAAGTTGATTCCAAACCCACGTGAAACTAAATAAATGATTCCTAAAATCTTTTTCCGGGGCACGCTCTTGAGATTTCTCTTAAGTCCTAACTCCTGAATTAGCTGCCTTTTATAAATAAATGGATTCAGCTTTGGTGTGCTAGTGGCAAAAGTAAGTGGCGGGGGAGGGGTCGCCTCCGATTCCTCGGGTTAGCTTCCCGCCAGCGCTCACAAGGCCGCGCCCGCCGCCGAGGGTCCGCGAAGGCGCGGGCCGCGCCGGGCGGGTCAGTGAGTGAGGCCACAGGGTGCACGTCCGAGGTCGCGTTTCCGTCTCCAAGGGGACCACTCTCTGACTGAGGCGCGGGGCTGGCTTTCGGGCATTTCTTCTCCCTTGGGGGCCTCGGCAGCGCTGCCCGCAGCCCAGAGCTAGATCGGAGAGGCGCGGCAGCGCCCGCGACCCCCGCCCCTCAGGCGCGCCGGCATCCTAGCGCCGCTCCCTCGTGGGGCCCGGGCGGCGAGCCGGACCTCCGGACCCCCGCTCGTTGGCCCCGCCCCTCCTCGCGAGCCCCCAGTGACTTCGACCCTCCCGGGGCGCTAGAGTGCCCCGCCTCCTCGTCGCGGGCTAACGAGTGTCCTCCCGCGCCCGTCGCTTTCCTCAGCGTGAGTGTGAGCGCACTGCCCTCTCACCTCCACCTCCTCCCCATTGTTTCCAGCCGCCACAACTAGCCCCCGAACGTAGCCCCTCCCCCCGCTGGCGTTTACTCCCCCACCGTCCAGGTTTCACTGGTGCCCAGGTGCCCCCAGAGCCAAGGGGGGAGGCACCCCTGAACTCTTTCCCCTGCGTGTCATCTCCAGAGTTCCCCCGGCGCCGATCTCCTACCCCCCCTCCCCCCGGGCAGGACTCCATTCAGGATTCCGTCTCTCTCTCCCCTCCCCCCTCTCCCCCCTCTCCCCCAGCTCCCCTACAGCCTCCTCCCTTCAGCGGGTCCTCCTCTTTCTCTCTCCGTCTCCCCCTCCCTCTCTCTCCCCCTCCCCCCCTTCCCCCCCCACAATGCAGTTCGCGGCGCGGCGCGGCGGACATGGCGGTGGAGTTCTGAGCTCTTCGAGTCCCAGCCTCCAGCGGCGGCGGCGACGGCGGCGGCGGCGGCTGCAGCCGCAGCGGGAGGCGGAGGAGGAGCGGGAGCCACTGAGATGAGGAGGCGCCGCGCGCGCCTGTAGCTCGCAGGTACGGAGGTTCCGGCCGCGGCGAAGCACCGGGCGCCGAGGGGGTGTGCTCGGGGAAGGCCGGGCCGCCCCCTGTTCGCCCTGAGGTGCCGTGCCTCGCAGGTGTCGGCGGCCTGGTTAGAGCGCGTCTCAGCTTCTCCTTTGGGGCCTGACACTTCTTTCTTTGCCGGAATGGGCTTCGGGTTTCCCAGGGGAAGGCAGAGATAAGGGAGGTAGGGGCGGCGGCCTGAGCGGCCTGAGCGGCCTGAGGAGGACATTGGGGCGCTTTGGGGCCAAACTCCACTGAGAGGCTGGGGGCTCTCGGCCCTGGGCCGAAACCTGTAGACCTGGGGGACGGATTTTGAGTTAACGGAATTGGCGTGAGCATTTTCTTGGGTCCAATACGATTCCCTTTTCTTTCACCTCTGCTTAGATACAGACACAGATATATATATATAACAAATACAGGCATATAATACATCATAAATATTTTCTCTGGGCTATCCCTTGTTGGGAGAAAGCAGAAATGTGTGTGGATTTCGTTTCTTGCTCGCCCGCCTTCTCTCCTACCTCCGCCCCCCCCCCCCCCAGTGGAATGGTGGTAATGAACGCTTTTGACGTGGAAAACTGTGAGATTCTTATTTGTAAACAGACAGCCCTCACCGAGTGTATTGCACGCCTCCATGAGAGATTTCAGGTCCTTTTGGTGTCCGGATTGCAAAAGAATGAGATATTTAGACCTGAAAGAAGCACATTACCGGGACTTCAGGTCGTACCTGAATGGGATGAATTACTGTTATTTTAACAACGTTGATGAAACATTTTCTTTGCAGAAGATTTTTATAAAATCTTCAATCAGATGAATTTTGTACCTTGCACGAGATCTTAGTTTCCGTATACCATGTTTCTTCATTTTGATGTATTTTGACGTTCCATTCATTTTGTGATCTTCTTAGAGTCCAGAAATGCAATTCGAATTGTGTATTGTTGGCATCCAGTAATTAATTAGCTGGAGCGGATCAGATTACCTTTTGTTTCCAAAGACACCCCCCCCCCTCCCGTCTTGTAGTAGTGAAATGTATAATACTTGGTGAAACGGAACGTATCCTGTTTCCGTTTTTAAAGTAATGTTAGCTCATAAAATTGGATAATCCCAATCGGATATTGTAATTTAGAGAGAATGTCACACCAAGGTGGCGAATTGTGGGATGGCTTTTTAAAAACTTGACTTTCTTTTGGTTAGTGTCAGCATATTTTGTATTTGAGTCAATTGTATGCCAAAGTTTTCTTTAGGCTCAAAACCCTTGTATGTCTCCTTAGAAATTGCTGCACTACACTGCATCCTAGTACTCATTAGTCAAAACTTGTAAAATTATGAAATATCCATTCATTTACAAAGCTGTGCTTAAGATAATAAATTCACTAGTGTTTTGTGTGCTCTAATGCTCTCATAAACAAAATTTAACGATGGCTTCTTAAAAACGGTATACATGCTTTGGGGCCCTGGCTGGGTAGCTGAGTTGGTTAGAGCATCATCCCAATATGCTAAAGTTTTCCTGTTGATCCTCGGTCAGAGTACATACTAGAAGCAACCAATGAATGCATAAATAAGTGGAACAACAAATCGATGTTTCTCTCTCGCTCTGGCTCTCAAACCAATAAACAAACAAAAAAACCATATACTTTAGGGAAGATAAGAATTTTAAGTTATGTTTTAAAAATATACTTAATATAAACAAAAGAAAGTTGTTTTTAAAGAGAACTCATTTATATAAATTTTCCTGCTGTTAGCAATATTTCATTTGACTAGTGTGGAAAATGAAAAAATAAACCTTCCTTGAAATAATACAGTATTGGAAGTGAAAGTTATTTACATTTAATATTTTAAGTCTAGCAAATATCTAATACTAAAAGAAAATTGAAGTCTTTTCATTGTCTTTGGTCAAGTTGTAAGTAATACAGATGGATAAGTTAACAAGATGTTATGCACAAAAATTTAGTTTAATTTTGTAAAGCCTAAATCACACCTAGAAGTACATTTATTTTTAGACAATTTAGCTAGGACAGTACAGTGTCTACATTATAATTTTAGACCCATTAAAATACAAATTTATGATTGTAATTATAAATATTTCTGATTAATAAAAAACTGTTTAAAGATAATTTTTATTCTCAGAGCAGATTTATTTTAGTAAGTAATTAGAGAACTTTTTTTGACCTCGAAGTTAACCTTGACATGCATAATAAGCACCATTAATTATTATGTGTTCTTTATAAAATGTAAAATCAGGATCTGTGGGTAGAGAAAGGTGTTTGAATTTATTTTCTACAGAAAGTTTCTGGTTTCAGGGAAACAGTAAGACTTATCATTAAATTTTGTTTATCCTTAAAAAAATCAGATCAGTTTGATATAACAATTCAGTGTGATGTATTACTTTCTAAAGTGAACAAGTGCTTGAATTTATCAAATAATGCTACAAAATTCAATTACAGTTATTACTGTAGATTGAATTATGCTCTAAAAAAAGAACAGTTCTAGAAAGACCTAAAACAGGCAAGGGAAAAGGACACTGTAGTTTAAAGCTGGATATGTAAACATTGTTCTTAATTTTAGACAAATTAGGATTGTTTACACTAAACTAAGTTTTAATTATAGAGTCCTAGATAATTGCATAATTTGGGGAAATGTTTAAAAACCAGCATAATGTCTCCAAGTGTTTATTACAATCCAAAAAGAAGAAAAGGTATATAAATGCAAAGATGAACAGTTTAGATTTTTCCCCCCCTTAAATGAGAGATTTAATTTGTGTGATGTGTTACATCTTCTAAATTGTTTTCATATCAAATTATCTCATTGAATGTCCATAATTATCTTGTGAGTTAAAGGGGGAGAGAAAAGGGAACTAACACTTATTTGAGTACCTATTTTGTTCCAGGCATTGTGTTAGACATTTAGGTTTATGTTTTTTCCCCCACTTGTTCAGTATAACAACTCTATGAAACCTGTTTTGTAGATGATGAATGTCTGACTCAGAGGTTAAGTAGTTTGCTGAAGATCATAGAGTTAGAAAGATTGGAAGCAGCTCTATGTGCTGTTACTATAATATGGGCCATGTTACTTCTCAGATGTGTCAGGTATTCTCTTAATTTTAGAGGAGAAACTGCTTATGGTTGCTCATTCATTCATTTAATCATTTCATCAAATATTTATACTTCATGCTAGATGCTTTTAGGTTTTAGAGATACAGAATTATTGACAGTCTCTCCTTTCAGGGAACTCAGTCTACATATAATACAGATAAATTACAACACCCTAGATAAGTGATTTTCAACCTTTATTAATCTCATGGTACATATAAACTAATTAGTAAAATTGCTGTTCTAACCAAAAAATATAGGTATAATTTTGATTCATTCACACTGGATGGCTATTGTGTTGGCTGTTGTCATTTTTTTATTTGACTGTCTGAGGGAAAAGAGGTCAGTCCTCCTAACTAAATAGGTACTGCATGTTTAAAAAATTATTGCAGCACATGGGTTGAAAAATCACTGCCCTAGATTATGGGAGTTCAGAGAGAAGAAGCCGGCATTTGAGGGATGAATAGGAGTTTGCTGGGTGGAGAAGGGAATATACTGGAGGTCATTCCGGAGCTAAGGAATAACATGCAAAGATAATAAGTTGTTATGGAGCTTGGTGTGTAGGAAAGAGTGAGAAATTCAGTGTGTCAAGAATTGAGGATTTATGATAGAGCAGTGAGAAATGGTTTGAAGTAGCAGATTGCGAAAGTTATTGTGTATGTTAAATTAAGGCATTTGGTTTTTTATATTGTAAATTGAGATCATCAAGTGAGGTAGTGGTTGAGCTGTGATCAAAGATGTGTGTTCTGACTCCTAGTTTAGTATTTCTTTCTCCTTGGTTTCTTACCAACAGCTTTTACCTGTTTTCGGTGGATAGTCAGACCATCTTTTTCATGCCACTTTCCTCTCTTCTCTGTAGTTACTGTATTCCAGACTGTTTTTTTGAGAATTCTGTCATCCAAATCTTATTGTCTAAGAATATCTTACATGGTTCTTTTGAGATAAAAATTCCTTTGGGAGAAATCACCTTGTTTTAGTTACTCAGAAAGTTTTTTCACTCTTTGGCCTGGTTTGGTTGACTACTTTTTAGTTTAATACTAGAAAGCAGTAGGATAAGGCATTGGGGAGTGTGAGCTGGAAAGAAGGAGAAACATTCATACAAGCTCAACGTTCATCAGTAAAGATGAGCGAAGTCCTAATCTGTACACAAAGTAGCCTGTACTATCAAAAATAGATAGGTATGTTTGTAAGCACACAGTAGTCTGGTAGTTTTAAATGGATATTTGATTTACAATGCCAGTAGATAATTTACTGCATAGTTATTTTGTGCTAATTTCTTTCTAAAAATGTTAGAAGCATTAACTTAGTCCTCACAATAACCTTTTTTGTGTTGTCTCTATTTACAGATGAGGAAAGTAGGTGTAGAAGGGTTAAGTACCTTGGACAAGATCTCACAGCTAGTTTGGATTTGAATTCCAGGTGTCTGAGTCTAGATTCAGAGCTCTTAATCATTATATTGTGTTGCACTTCAATTTTAGGTTGTCAAAATTTAGAAAGCAGAGGGTGTTAAATTCATTATAAGCACATAGATTGTCAAAAAATATTTTTCAAGAACCTAAAGTATGATTTGTACATAATGAAATCTGATTGCATTTTTGTCAGTCTGTAATTATTTAAACTACAGCTATACACTGTAGTTTAAATAATTATCATTAAAATTGATCAGTCATTAAGTATTTAAGCTCCATTCTTGTACTGGGTGTTAGTTTAGGCCAGTGGTATTCAAACTATGTTTGGGAACTTCTTGGGGGGTCTCTGAGTCACAACTGTTTTCATAGTAATAATAAGACAATATTTGCCTTTTCCCCTCGCCTCTCATCTGGAATGTAGAGTAATGCCTACACAATATGTGAAAACATTGCTTGGGTGGCTAATGGAAAGTGTAATAGTATCTTTCTGTCTCTTTTTCTTTGAGATATAGTTTACAATATCATACAACTCACCCTTCTAAAATATATAGTTCAGTGTATATTCGTAAGGTTATGTAATCATCACTACTATCTAATTCAGAACATTTTCTTTTTTCTTTATTTTTTCTTTATTTATTTTTAATATATCTTTATTGATTTCAGAGAGAGGAAAGGAGAGGGAGAGAGAGAGAGAGAAACATCAATGATGAGAGAGTCATTGATTGATGCCTAGCCCGCACCCAGGGCATATGCCCAGACTGAGAATCGAACCCCAGTCGCCTGGATCCTAGGTCGGTGCTCAACCGCTGAGCCACACCCACTGTGCCATTTTCTTTTTTAAAAAAATTGAATTTATTGGGGTGACATTGGTAAATAAAATTATATAGGTTTCAGGTGTACAGTTTTTTAATACATCATCTGTATATTGTATTGTGTGTTCACCACCCCAAGTCAAGTCTCCTTCCATCATCATTTATGCCCCCTATAACCTCTTCTACCTCCTCCCATCCCCCTTTCCCTGTGGTAATCACCATACTGTTGTCTATGAGGATTTTTTTTCTTAAGCCCTTCACCTTTTTCACCCAGCCCTCCCTTCAGACAGCTGTCAGTCTGATAATTCCAGAACATTTTCATCTTCCCAAGAAGAAATCCTGTCCCCATTGGAATCGCTCCTTTGCACCCCCTCCCCCAAGCCTTAGGCAGTCACTAAGTTAGTTTCTGTCTATAGATTTGTCTATTTTGGCAGTGTGGCTTTTTATTACTGGCTTCTTTTACTAAACATAATGTTTTTATGTTTTGTGCATATTGTATTACGTATTAGCACTTAATTCCTTTTTATGGCCAAATAATATTACGTTCTATGGGATGTATTCTATAGTGTTAACCACATTTTGTTTATCCATTCATCATTTGATAAGACATTTGGGTTGTTTCCACTCTGGTGGTTATAAATTATATTGCTATGAATATTCATGTAAAAGTTTTTATGTAGAAGTATGCTTTCATTTCTCTTGAATATATACCCAGGAATGGGATTGATGAATGTTTCGATACATTTATGTTTTCCCTTATGAGAACCTGCTAACCTATTTATCAAGAGGATGTACCAGTTTCTATTCTGACTAGTAAGGTATGAGGGTTCTAATTTTTCCACATCCTTACCAACACTTGTTATTATCCAGCTTTTAAATTATAGCCATCCTGCCTGGCCAGAGTGGCTCAGTGGTTAGAGTGTTGGTCCGCACACTGCAGAATCATGGGTTCAATTCCCAGTTCAGTCAAGGGCATGCACCTGGGTTGTAGGTTTGATCCCTGCTGGTTTGGGGCCTGATGAGCTGCATAAGGGTGGCAACCAGTCAATGTGTCTCTTTCACTTTGATGTCTCCCTCTCTCTTCCTCCTCTGTTCTCCTCCCTCCCTCCCTTCCACTCTAAAAATCAGTGGAAAAAATGGCCTAAGGTGAGGATTAACAACAATTACAGCCATCCTAGCAGGTGAAGTGGTATCTCATTGTGGTTTTGATTTGCATTTTCCTAATGATATTGACACCTCTTTATATGCCTGTTGGCCACTTGTGTATCTTTTTTGTTTTAAAGATTTTTTAAAATTGACTTAAAAAAATCAATTAAAATTTTTAATTGATTTAGAGAAGAGAGGAAGGGAGAGGGAGAGAGAGAAAAAAGCACTGATGTGAGAGTAAACATTGGTCAGCTGCCTCCTGAACGCCTCCTACCAGGGATTGGGCCTGTAACCTGAGCATGTGCTCTAACTGGAATTGAACCTGCAACCTTTCAGTGCACGAGAACTATGCCCAACCAACTGAGCCACACCAGGCAGACACCATTTGTCTATCTTACTTGGAGATGTGTTTATTCACCATCCTTTGCCCATTTAAAAATTTGGGTTATTTGTCTTTTTATTGTTGAGTTGTAAGAATTCTTTATATGTTTCGGATACTAGATCCTTATTAGGTATTTCATTTGCAAAACTGTCCTTCCATTATGTGGGTGTTTTTTTTTTTCCATTTAAAAAAATTGTAAAATATACATAACAAAATTTACCATTTTAACCATTTTTAAGTGCACATTCAGGGACATTAGGTACATTCACATTGTTGTGCAGCCATCACCATCATCCATCTTCAGAACTTTTTTCCCCCCAACCAGAACTCTGTACCCATCAAGCAGTAACTCTCCATTTCCTTCTCTCCTAAATCCCTAGTAACTACCATTCTACTTTCTATGAATTTTACTACTCTCTATATAATTAGAGTCATATAATACTTATCCCTTTTCTGAGTGGCTTATTCCATTTAGCAGAATGTCTTCAAGGTCCTTCCATGTTGTAGCATGTGCCAGAAACTTCTTCCTTTTTAAGGCTGAATGAGTAATATTCTGTTGTATGTATATACTACATTTTGTTTATCCATTCATCTGTTGGTAAACACTTTGGTTGCTTCCACTTTTTGGCTATTGTAAATAAGGCTGCTCTGGACATGGGCATATAAATATCTGTTCAAGTCTCTGTTTTCAGTTCTTTGGGTATATCCCTAGAAGTGGAATTGCTGGATCATATGGGTAAATCTACATTTAATTTTTTTGAGGAACTGCTATATTGTTCTTTTCATTTTCTTTAGTATGTATTTGAAGTGCTTATGTTTTCAATTTTGATAAAGTCCAATTTAGCTATTTTGTTTTTGGTTGCTTATGCTTTGGGAGCCATATCTAAGAAATGATTGCCTAATCCTAGATTACAAAGATTTACAACTATGTTTCCTTCTAACATTTTTAGAGTTTTAGCTTTTATTTTATTTTATTATTTTTATTATTGTATTTAATATAATTGATTTTTTTTTTTTTTTTTTTTTAGAGAGGAAAGGGAGAGGGAGAGAAACATCATTGTAAGATTGAAACATCAGTTGGCTGCCTCCTGCATGCCCCCTGCTGGGGATTGAGCTTAAAACCTGGGCATGTGCCCTGATCAGGAATTGAACTGGCCTGGCCGCCTTTTGGTTCACGGGACAATGCCCAACCAATTGAGCCACACCAGCCAGGGCTATAGTTTTAGCTTTTACATCTAGTCCTTTGATCCATTTTGAGTTAATTTTTGTATGTGGTGTGAGGTAGAGATCCAACTTCATTCTTTTTTTTTAATCCTCACCCAAGGATACATTTTTATTGATTTTAGAGACAGACAGAGAGAGAGAGAGAGGGGCAAATATTGATTGGTTCCCCCGGGAATCGAACCTGTAGCCTTTTGTTATAAGGGATGACTTTCCAACCAACTGAGCCACCCAGCCAGCGGTCAACTTTATTCTTTTGCATGAGGCTATCCAGTTGTCCCAGCACCATTTATTGATACAACTATTCTTTCCTTTGTTGAATAATTTTGGTATCCTTGTTGAAAAGCAATTGACCATAAATGTCTGTTTATTTCTTGAGTCTCAATTGATTCTGGATTTTCCATTCACCTCTACATCCAGCCTTATGCCAGTACCACCAGGTCTTGATTACTGTAGCTTTGTAGTAATTTTTGAAATCTAAAAGTGTGAATCCTTCAGTTTGTTCTTTTGCAAGATTATTTTGGCTATTAAGCGTCCCTTCCAATTTGATAAGAATTTTAGGATGTTTGTCAGTTTCTGCCCCCCCCCCCAAAAAAAGGCAGCCAGAATTTTGAAAGAAATTGTGATGAATTTGACAGTCAATTTGGGGAGTATTGTCATCTTAATATCAAGTTTTTCAATCCATGAATATGAGATATTTTTCTGTGTACTTTCATTTCCTTTAAATAGGACTTCACCTATTTATTTCAACAATGTTTTGTAGTTTTCAGTGTACAAATCTTACACTTCTTTTGTTAAATTTATTGCTAAATATTTTCTCTTTTTGATGCTATTGTAAATGGAATTGTTTTCTTAATTTTATTTTTGGATTATTCATTGCTAATGTGTAGAAATATGACTGATTTTTTTATGTTGATCTTGGATAGCAACCTTGCTGGACTCATTTATTCGCTCTAATAGTTTTTTATGGATTCCTTAGGATTTTTTATATATAAGATCACGTCATCAGCAAATATAGTTTTACTTCTTCCTTTCCAATCTGGTTGCCTTTTATTTCTTATAATTATCTAATTTCCCTGGTTAGTACAATGTTGAATAAAAGTGAAAACAGCAGACATCTTTGTCTTTTTTTGTGCTCTTAGAGGGGAAAACGTTTAGTCTTTCACCATTAAGTAAAATGTCACTTGTGGGTTTTCTTAGTAGATGCCCTTTGTCAGGTTGAGAAAGTTATTTTCTATTCCTAGTTTGTTGAGTGTTTTTATTATAAAAGGGTGTTAGATTTTATCAAATGCCTTTTTGTTCTGTTGAGATGACTATGTGATTTTTGTTCTTTAGTCTATTAATATGCTGTATTACATCAATTGATTTTCATATGTTGAGCCAACCTTGCATTCCTGGAATAGATACCCCTTGTTCCTGGCATATAATCCTTTTGTTGCTGAATTTGGTTTGCTAGTTTTTTTTTTGAGGATTTTTACATGTATATTCATAAGAGACATTAGTCATCTTTTTTGTGATGTCCTGTCTGATTTTGGTATTAGGGTAATACTGGCCTCATAGAATAAGTAAAAATATAGTCTTGTATTTGAGAAATTTCTTGGTTTTAAAATCTAATGACATAAATATCAATAGCTATAACCCACACAAACAAAAGTTCTTTGGATACTTGGTTATTTTTAAGAGTATAAATATATCCTGAGATCAGAAAGTTTGAGAACTACTGGTTTAGGCTAAGAGACATGCTCTAGCGCTTACACATGGGACCAAAAATTGGGTCTTGTGTTTTGTGTTAGTCATAAACCAGTCCCATTTTTGTCATTTTAGGCAAGTAATAAACTCAGGGTGCCTCATTAATGTATAAAATGGAAACACGACAGGACTGTTAATTTTGCAGATGTGTAAAGATAAGTGAATGGGCATACTAGACATACAGTAGCTGATGATGAGTCATAAAAAAATTTTTTTTTAATTGAAATATTTGTAAGAGCTTCAGGACTTTATGTAGGAGCTTGTGATATTGTTATGTGACAGTATTTTGAATTGTGTCATATAGATAAAAATTTGTCTGTATTTGGAACTTGTATGTACGCTTTCTGGGATAGTACCAGTTTTAAACCAGTGATTTTTTTATACTTCCTTAGGAAGGCATTTCATAATCACTTTGTAAAGCCTTAGAAATCACTCATAGTTATCCTCTCCCCCCTCCCCCATTCTTGTGTTCCTCTTTATATTTGTTGGGAGTATATTCTGTTTTCCAGAGGTGCTGGAACAGAAAAAAGTTTGAGAACCATTATGCTAAATCTTCTCAGGGATGTAGCTTATTTTCCTCACTCCTGTTTCCTCAAGGCTAGGAAACGACCCATATTTTTCTGCATGTTGTCTGTTTATTCTTACAATTCCTCTTCTTTTAAGACTGGTGCCCTGCTGGCTATATTTCTTATGTTGTTTGGTCATTGCAATCTAGGAATCTCTAGGTCACTGATATTTTGGTGTAATCCTTGACATATCATATTGGGCAATTGGAAGCAAAACATTTGAAGTTTATTTTTTTCTTAATTTTTGTATTGCAGTGATATTCAACTCAACTTTTCTTGACACACCTACTCATATGGTTCAAAAATGGTTCTACTTCTGACCAAAATCTCCTAAATATCTATAAATGCATTTTCTCATTTCTTTAGTTTTTCAGATTTCATCTCTTTTTGGCCAGTACCATTACTGTTGTGTTTCCTTACCCTATTGAAATATTCATTCTTTCAACCCCCTACCCAATATGAGTTTAAATATGCAAATTTTATAAGCTAGTAGACTGGTGCTTTATGTGTTTAGATAGGTTCTTATCACAGCTTGGCAGTATTTTAGATTTCTTTCCTGCTCCTCACTTTTGCTGTTGTTTTACCTCTGTCGTAAGCCCTCTACTGCCCTCTGCTTTTCTCACTCAGTGCTGGCCTTCTGTTTCATAGAACAGTGTTATAAAACTTGTACTCCTTGCAGTTCTTTGAGATGTGTATACCGATACACATGTGGTCTTGGCAAAAGAAGCTTCTTTATTAGTCAAATAAATGTTGTAAATTATTTCTCACAGATTTATCATGCTCATTAGCATATTGAAGAGTCTGAAAGGTCCTTCTGGAAAGAAACCCATTTAACTTTAACACAGCCTCTCCCTCTCCCCAATCTCACCAAAATTGCTTGTGATAAGGCCCTAAGTAACCTTCTAATGCTGTTTACGATTATTGGTAATTACTGTTATTTACTTTACTAACTCATGTCCTTTTCTTCACCATTCTGTTTTCCTGTTCTGCTGAAGTTAATCTAAAACAGAAATTGTGCCACTTTTCTTCTTATAAATAAATGTATAGCTTCCCTTTCCTAAAGTCTAAATTCTGCTTAGTATGCAAATGTCAACACCATTTTACATTCCCAGTTCATCTGCTTTATACACCAGTATGCGTGCTATTTTATGGTCCTAAAAATTTGTCTGTTTTATAAATACATTTTGTTTAGTACGTACGTCTTATCTATTAGGACTATTCCTTCTCACTCCCTCTCCTAAGTGGGAAATTCTTTCTTAGCTCAACTATTATTATCTCCATGATGGCTTTTCTTAGTCTCTTTCCTTAGGGTTTCCATAGAATGTGTCACATAATATTGTCATTATTTGTTTACATGATTCTCTCCCCTTTTAGACATGAGTCCATTATTTATCTTTGTATCCCCAGCTTTTAACAGAGCACCTTATATGTGAATGTTGACAGATATTTTTTGTTAAATTTTTTAAAAAGCAGGAAAAAAAGCCATTAAGTTATTACTAAAACATAAAGCTACTAAAATACATAAAGCTTTATGTCATACTTTTTAATTTACCTTTTTAAAAAATACATGTTTTTATTGATTTTAGAGAGAGAGAGAAACACTGATGTGAGAGAGAAACATCAATCATCTGCCTCCTGCACATCCCCTACTGGGGTAGAGCCCACAACCTAGGCATGTGCCCTGACTGGGAATCAAACCGGGGATCTTTTGTTGAACTGAGCCACACCAGCAAGGGCTAATTTACTTTTAAATGTCATGCTAAATAAAGAACAATGAAAAATTTAAAATTATTAAGCATGAATTTTACTGTTTATCTTTATATTGTGCAATGCCAGTTTTAAATGCAAATGTAACAGTATGTAACTCTTAGGTGAAATCGCTGGTATTTCATAGCTTGTACATATACAGTATATTTCATTCTTACCAGAATAGGGGAAACACTGCAGAAATCTTAAGCAACTGTTTTTATTTCACTTCCTATACTAGCACATTTTACCAACACACTCTACCTTTGACTTTGGCAGAACCAAAAGGAAAAGAAACTGGCTTGCTCTATCTTTTTTCCTCCTGTGTCATCACTTTGAGCATAAGGGGTTGGTTAATACCAAGGAAGTAACATGAGTAAGAAAAGATACGATAGGGTTTTTTTTGTCATTCATGTTTCTTAGAATACCATTGCCTTTCTTCTGTGTTTGAAGCAAGTTATGATTTAAACAGAAAATATGGCTTCTTGGGCTGTAAGTACTTCTGCTTACTTATAACATGTTTATCTTATACTCACTTTGAGTCTTGCTGAACTCCCATACACCGTAGATCCGCTAGAATTGTTTTATATGAGAATGAGGTGAAAAGGAATGGCAGACATGCATTTTGAATGTATCTCCTTTGTTCACGTGCATGCTACATTGTCCTGTCAGACTTCACTCCAAAAACACAAATTTAAAGGTAAAATTATTAAGAATTTCAAGATGGTGACAGCAGAGCTTTAAACCAAGCACATAGTCTTTCTGAATTTGGAGCTCTGTGTGACTGCACAGATCACATGTCCATGAAATCTGCCCTGAACAAAAGGATTGGAGGGAAATAGTAATATGCATTGAGACAAAGGCTGGCATTGTTCACCTTATACTAATGTTATAAGCATTGATACTACTTTATTTTGAAGCATTTTGAGGGTTGTGTTCCTTATTGTTTTGAAGTTAGGTGCAGCCAAGTGACTTGTTTTGGTAAATGAAATGGGAGCAAAGGAGACTAGTGCTATTCCTTTACCTGTTTTGCTAATAGTGGGAGGTAGCACAAGATTAAAGCAATTTGGAATGCTGAGCCAGTGCATAAAAGACTGCCTTGGACAGTCACTTAAATTCACAGAGGATTTTGCAGGAGTTGATATATCAACTTTAGGTTGTGATGAGCATTTGTTGTTATAGCATAATGTGGCCCATTCTGAGTAATAAGTTTGTAAAATTTCAAAATGAGTGTGTTGTAGAAGCATATGCCTTGTAGGACCGTAGTTATGTATCACAATTTTTGCACCTTATGGGACTTAGTAAACCCACCAAAAAGCATTAAGTATAATATTATAAATAAATACCCAGGAGCTGCTTGATACTGAAAGAATCAAGAGCTCTCTAGTGTATCTTACATCACAGAACTCCTTATATATAGAGCTAGGTCTTGATTTTTTATTTATTAGGAAGAAGAGGAAAATGTGGCTTCAGTAATTTGAAACTCAAGATTAATCTCTACATCTCATTAGAAAAAAACCCAAAACACAACTGGCAGTCTCAGTCTGTTTTAACCAACAAATTACTTGTGAAAAAAGCGTAATTTACACTTCCTTTGACCATTGCTGTTGAAGAGCCTAATATATAATAAAATGGCCAAAATGCTTACCAAATGAACAAAGAAGAAAAAGTCTTTTTGTAAAAAAAAAAAATATCTCTATTGATTTCAGAGAGAGGAAGGGAGAGGGAGAGAGAGAGAGAGAGAGAGAAACATTAGTGATGAGAGAGTCATTGATCGGCTGCCTCCTTCATGCCCCCTACTGGGGCATGTGCCCTTACTGGGAATCAAACCACGATATCCTGAATCATAGGTCAATGCTCAACCACTGAGCCACGCCAGTCGGGCTGTTTGTTGATTTATTGATGATAGCCATTCTGATGGGTATGAGGTGATTCTCATTGTGGTTTTAATTTGTATTTCTCTGATGCTTAGTGGCATTGAGCATCTTTTCATATATCTATTGGTCATTTGTATGTCTTCTTTGGAAAAGTGTCTATTCAGGTCCTCTGCCCATTTTTTAATTGGATTGTGTTTTTTTAACGTTGAGTTTTATGAGTTCTTTATAAATGTAGGATATTAACCCCTTATCAGATGTGTCATTGGCAAGTATGTTCTCCCATTCAGTGGTTTGTCTTTTTATTTTGTTGATAAACTTTTTAGTTTGATGTAGTCTTACTTGTTTATTTTTTCTTTTGTTTTCTTTGCCCAAGGAGATATATTAGAAACAATATTGCTATAAGAAATGCCCAAGATTTTACTGCCTATGTATTCCTCTAGGATTTTTATGGTTTTGAGTCTCAGGTTTAAGTCTTTAATCCATTTTTAGTTTATTCTTCTGTATGGTGTTAGAAGGTGGTCTAGTTTAATTTTTTTGCATATACCTGTATAATTTTCCCCACCCTATTGTGTGTTCTTGCCTCCTTTGTCAAATATCAATTGACCATAAAGGCATGGGTTTATTTCTGGGCTCTCTATTCTGTTTTATTGATCTCTATGTCTGTTTTTATGCTAGTATCATGCTGTTTTGATTACTATAGCCTTGTAATATAGTTTGATATCAGGTAGCATGATTCTTCCAACTTTTCTTCTTTCTCAAGATTGCTGTGGCATCTTTTGTGGTTCCATAAAAATTTTTGGAATATTCTAGTCTGTGAAATGCGCCACTGGTATCTTGATAGGAATTGCATTGAATCTATAGATTGTTTTGGGAAGTATGGACATTTTAATGATGTTAATTCTTCCTATTCATGAACACAGTATATGCTTTCACTTATTTGTATCTTCTTCAATTTTTTTCTTCAGTGTCTTCGAATTTTCTGAGTACAGGTCTTTTACATTCTTGGTTAAATTTATATTCTTAGGTATTTTATTTTTTTGGTGCAGTTGTAAATGGTATTGTTTTCTTAGTTTCCCTTTCTGATATTTCATTATTGGTATATAAAAATGCAACAGATTTCTGGATATTTATTTCATATCCTGCTACTTTACTGAATTCATTTATCAGTTCGATTAGTTTTTGGTGGAATCTTTAGGGTTCTCTATATACAGTATCATGCTATCTGCAGATAATGAGAGCTTTACTATTTTCTTTCCAATTTGGATGTCTTTTATTTCTTATTGTCTGATTGTTGTGGCTAAGACTTCCAGTAGTTAAAGAATATGTCCCTGCCTTGTTCCCAGTCTTAAGGGAAATACTTTTAGTTTTTGTCCATTGAGTGACGTTGGCTGTGTGTTTGTCATATATGGCCTTTATTACATTGAGTTATGTTTCCTCTATTACCAGTTTGCTGAGAGTTTTTATCATAACTGGGTCCTGGATTTCATCAAATGCTTTTTCTGCATCTATTGATAGGATCATGTGATTTTTTTTTACCTTCAGTTTGTGTATGTGATGTATCACATTTATTGATTTGTGGATTTTGTACCAACCTTGCATCCCAGGAATAAATCCCCCTTCATCATAAGGTATGATCAATTTAATGTATTGCCAGATTCGGTTTGCTAATATTTTGTTCAGGATTTTGGCATCTATGTTCATCAGGGATATATTGGCCTATAACTTTCTTTCTTTATAGTGTCTTTTTCTGGTTTTGGAATTAGGATAATACTGGCATACTAAAATGAGCTTGGGAGTCTTTCCTCCTCTTGAATTTTTTTGAGTAGTTGGAGAAGGATAGGTGTTTTTCTTCGAATGTTTGGTAAAATTTTATTTGTTGGGAGGTTTTTTTTTATTACTGCTATAATTTCACTAGTTGTAATCTGTTTATTCAGATTCTCTGATTCTTCCTGATTCAGTTTTGAAAGATTGTATGTTTCTAAGAATTTATCCATTTCTTCCAGATTGTACAATTTGTTGGCATATAAGTTTTCAGTCATAACTTCTTCAAGTAGGTTCTTGATTCCTTGTTTCCTCTCTTCTCCTTCTGGAACCCATGTGGTGTGGATATTGTTATGCTTCATGTTGTTCTAAAGGTCCCTTAAACTATCCTCATTTTTAAAATTCTTTTTTCTTTTTGCTGCTCTTATAGGGTGTTTTCTGCTACCTTGTCTTCCATATCACTGATTTGATCCTCTGCTTCTTCCAAACCTACTGTTTATTCCTCCCAGTGTATTATTTATTTCAGATATTGTATTAATTTCTGACTGGGCTTCTTTATGGTTTCTATGTCTTTTTTTAATGCTTACTGTCTGTTTGTTGAAGTTCTCACTAAGTTTCTTGAGCATCCTTATAATCTGTTTTTTTTTGTGTTTTTTTTTTGCCTTCCATTTCATTAAGACCTTTTTCTGGAGATTTCTCTTGTTCTTTCATTTGGGGCATGTTTCTTTGTCTCCCCATTTTGGCTGCATCTTTGTGCTTGTTTTTATGTATTAGGTAGATATACTATGACTTTCAGTCTTGGTTGGGTGGCCTTATATATTAGATGTCTTGTGTCTTGCAGTCTTCTTGATCATCTTAGCTGGGTGCTCCAAGAATGTCTATTATATGGGCCCTCCTGTTGTAATTAATTGAGTCTTGATTTCTGTTAACCTGTTTGTATGTAGGGTTGACCCTCAGGTGGGCTGTGAGGATTGGCCCATATCTCAGTGTATGAGTTGCAGTGTAGGTGCTGACCACATGAAGTGGAATTTGCCTCAGCAGGGTCTGGCGCCTGTTGAGATTTCCCTTTGAATATGCCGCTTGTGAAGCTAATTGGATCCTGCTCTGATATCTGAATCTGGCCACTGGTGTGTTTGTTATAGGGCCACTTGGGAAGAACTCTGGTGCAGGCCAATGTCAGACTGGCCCTAGGCTATCTGTTTGGAGCTACAAAGTGATCCACAGTTTATGGCTGCCTCTCCTGGGCCTGGGTGTGCATGGGGAGGACCAGGCTGTGCACCCAGGCCAGCCTTTACCAGCACCAGGCCCGGGGACAGGTCAGCAAAAATCCCAAGGAACCCTAAGATCCTCCTTCCCCTGCCTCTACCTGTCAGCTGCCTGTTAGGCTCAGTCATTGAAAGAGCCTCTGGTGGTACTTGAGTTGCGTGAGGTAGGTTCTCAGTGAGTTACAAGGTAGGGGTGAGTGGTGTTTACCGCATTGATACAGGTTTGAACTCGGTGCCAGTGCTTGGTCTGAGGCCACTCAGCAAATGTCCTAGGGCATACCTACTTCCACCTGCTGGGTGCTTGCACACCTTTGTGGTGGGATGGGGTCTCAGGGAGTTGCAGGGTGATGCCAGCAGAGTTTATCAGTTCCAAACAGGCCAAGATTTGGCCATGTGAAGGGAGGACGCTGCACTGGTTGGATGTGTGAGGGAAAAATGGCCCCTGCCTAGAACTACACAACTCAGTCTTTCCCAGATTGTTTCCCTGCTGAGCCCAGTCTCAGCAGGGCAGGGCTGCCTAGAATTGGGAGAATGGGGCTAATGGATCTCCCATGCGGGTGAAGTACAGAGTAGATATTCTGTTAATTGCTGGTGATCTTAAATGCCTGCTAAATACCTAGCATTGTGATAGGCATTGTAAAATATTCAGGGAAGATAAAAGACATGCTTAGAACTAGAAGTTAGAAATGCTATCATTTTCCGTATTCAAATACTTTATAAATTCATTAAAATTTCCTAGTATTTTCTTGATAATAACTGGTTATTTAAAGTTAGAATCACATTTAATACTCATTTATATTCTAAAAACATAACTAGGAACTAGAAAGTAGGTCTGACATTTTTATTTGGTTCAACCAATTTTGCTGTGATTGTGTACTGGGAAGCAGTGGACCTTATTTTCAAAATCCTATCTCTTCAGAGAGAACTTTATTTCTAGGAATTGTAGCTTTTTTGGAAATTTTTATACTGTTGATAGCATAAAAGAAAAAGTTAAAAATAGCATTGTTTTTCATTTTGTTAGTTTCCTATTGATGCTGTAATACATTTGCCACAAATTATCTTACAGATTTATTATCTTACAAATTTATTACCGTACAGTTATAAAAGTCAGAAGTTTTTTAAAAAATGTATTGATTTTAGGGAGAAAGAAAGGAAGGGGAGAAGAGAGAGAGAGAGAGAGAGAGATTGATTTGTTGTTCTACTTATATATGCATTCAGTGGTTGATTCCTGTATGTGCCCTGACTGTGCATCAAACCCACAACCTTGGCATATTGGGATGATGCTCTAACCAATTGAGCTACCCGGCCAGGGCAAAAATAGCAATTTTTGCTATAAAATTACCACACTTGTTTTGGAGGCAATAGGACATGTGCTACTCTTATAAGAAAAGGTGGGGAAGATTAGAAAATATAGTCTTTTTTTTTTTAGTAACACATTGTTCCTATTAAAAATTTAAATGTACTTTTAGTTATATGAAACAAATTATTCCCTTAAAGTGAAGCCTGGCAATTTTCTGAGTCTTGAATGCCTCACTAGCATTTATTTATATTAAATATATTGATTTTTAAAATCTTTGTATGTTTTTATTTATATATGCAAACTTGATGTATAGAATTTTTTTATTGAGTGAAGGACTAGTGTGTCCACAAATATTTATTAAACAGAATTGTGGATCGGTGTTGCTGTATCAAGTCTTTATTATTTACAGCCTTTGTCAGTGACATCTATAAAATTATTAAAGAGTCTTTATTGTAGAATAGTATGAGAAAAATTTAAAATATTTTGGTTACTAGATTAGGTAAAACTAATCTTTTAGAAATAGAACCCATTTTTATTTTTAAAATTAGGAACCTGCAGCAGTTTCTACAAGAATTTAGGCGTAGTCAAATATTTGACAACTGACAGTAAAACAACTTATCAAAAATAATAAGAGAGCCCTGCCGGGTTTGCTCAGTTGGTTAGAGTGTCCTCCTGATAATACCAAGGTTGCAGGTTTGATCTCTGATCAGGAAACGCGGAAGAATTAACTAATGAATGCATAAATGAGTGGAACAACAAATCAGTGTTTCTTTCTCTCTCCCTTTTCTCTCTCTCTCTTTCTCTTCCTCCCTCCCGCCCTCCCTCTCTAAAAATCAATAAATAAAAATTTAAAAAGTAATGAAAGAAGAATGAATTAAATAAATTCAAATATCCAAAAACTAGGATACTTATTGGATAAAAGTGCTATATCTTTTTACTGAAAAATGTAGTTCAACGAGAAATTAATGGTGAAAATTGAATATCATTTTGGCTTAAATTTTAATTATCATAATATCTTAAAATATTACTTATAAAATAATTTAGAAAGACTAATAAGTTTTTTTTAAAAAAAGACAATAATCTAGACAGAGATCAAGACAGAGAATGTAGAGGACTATATTACAAATAGGAATTATAAAAACTGGGTCCAAGTTGAGTAAGATGTTTCAGTGGAGACATAACTAGTTAAGTTTATTTTTTATTTTTTTGGAAATATGCTTTGGTATAAATACAGGTAGTTGAGAGTAAATGACCTGTGTTCTGAGCTGTTTATTTTAGGTAATATTTTTGTGCTTATATGATGTATAGTTATATTATTAGAGGTGTTCTACTCCCAAATAAGTAATTTAATAAATTAACCAAGTAAAACCAAAGGTGCTACACATGCAGTTTGCTTTTGCTGACTCTATTTTTTACTTACATTATTAATCTTTGCTTAGAGGGATAGGTCTAAATTTAAGTCATACAGGGCAAAGTGAACAGCAAAAAGTCCTGATTTCCATTTGATATACAAGATAGTTCTAATATTGGAATATTTTAACAAAATGCAGTATTTTAATTTGCTTATAATTTGTGCTCTCTGGTAAATGCAAAATTGTTCCTATTATATTTCAGAACAAAATGAGTTCTTATATTAGTGTTCTTACTATCATATTTTTTTAAACGTTTTTTTAGAGCAGTTTTAGTTTCACAGCAAAATTGAACAGAGTACCCATATGCTTCCTTTCCTACCACAGTATAGCTTCCCTACTGTCAGCATTCCTGCAGCAGAGTGGTACATTTGTTACAGCCAGGAACCTACACTGACACATCATTACCACCCAAAGTCCATAGTTTACATTGGGTTTCACTCTTATTGGAATATATTCTGTGCATTTTGACAATGTACACTGACACATATCCATCATAATATCATACAAAATTGTAGTATCACTTTATAACTCTGGGTTTCTATTGGTTTTTAAATTTTTTTTTAATCATAGAAGAATTTTAAAGTCCTTTATATTTAAGAGGTAGAGAAAATACGTTGAATTGTATCCCCATGTTTAGAGAGTCAAGTTTGAAGGTTAGTAGTATAAATATGTAGTGTTCGGTAGGAAAGTCATGTGGACAAGATCTTACCACTTAGGCTTTATAAGCTGATTTCCTCTGTTGCATATTATGTTTTCTTTGTCCCATTTCCTTTTATATTAATTGTAGTACACACAGTTATTTTCCTTTTAGTTGAAATTCTTAAGTAATATAAAACATTTTACTTCTAAAATTCCCTTTTTTGATGACATATTGCCGTAATTACATTAGACCCTCCTTTATGAGCATTTAGCTATTATTTTACTAAGTAGGCTTTAATTCTTTCTCATATAGTTTTCAGAGTTTAAACATTTTAAAATTATTTTTTAGTTTTGAGAACAAATTTTAAAAGTTTATTTTTTATTGTCTCACCAATTTTTAAAAAATGACTTGCATTTTAAATAACAGGTTTTGGGGTTTTTTGTTTGTTTGTTTTTAATTCAATAGGTTGGTTGCTTGCCTAAACTGGATTTGAAGCAATTCAAACTACTGGAGATCTGCTATTTTACAATATCACAATTGGAAAGAAGCAGGTTTTCAAATAATGGAAGAGTCTAAGACCTCTAAAAGTGAAAATCATGAACCAAAGAAGAATGCTTGGACGCCTTCTGAAGAAAGCAAAACAGTTAAAGTTACAACTAATCAAACTTTGAAAGCCAGAAATGATAAATCCATAAAAGAAATTGGGACCAGCTCTCCAAATAGGAATAGTAGTAAAAAAAATAAGCAAAATGATATTTGTATAGAAAAAACTGAAGTTAAATCATGTAAAGTATATGCTGCCAATGTGCCAGGCCCTAAAGATTTGGGGTTAGTCCTTCGAGATCAAAGTCATTGCAAAGCAAGAAAGTCACCTAACTCACCTGTGAGAATAGAAAAGGTACCTGTTTCACAGGTAAAAGTAGAAAAGGCATCCAGTTTACAGGCAAAAACAGAAAAATTGCCAAAGTCACCTAATTCACCAGTGAAAACAGAAAAGGCACCCAGTTCACAGGCAGCAATAGCAGAGAAGGCACTTAGTTCACAGAAGAAAGAAAAAGCACCTAGTTCTCAGATGAAATCAGAAAAGGTTCCCAGTTCACTGGCAGAAGCAGAGAAGGCACCCAGTTTACTGTTGAAAGAAAACACGAGACAGGCAGAATTACAGCAGACTGGAAAAAAAATTCCAAGTTCCTTTACTTCTTTGGACAAAGTAAATATTGATGTAGAGGGAGAAAAATCTGCTCCGGAAAACTCACCACTTTCTCAGAAGCAACAGATATCTATGGATAATACTGGTGATTCTGATGATAGTGCTTCAGGAATTGAAGACATATCGGATGATTTGAGTAAGTACAAATTAGATTATTCCACAAGTCACTTTTTTGGAGAGATTTTCCTAAACATTCTTTATTACTCCCATTTTGATTTTAACCACTTTATAATTCAGAAGGAAATAATATGGCTCTTTAAGCTAAAAAAGAACTACATTTATTATGGTAGGTAAAAAGCCAGTGCAAATATAAATTTAGTGGCTCCTGTAGTCAGTGTAGTCAGTATGTTTCCTCCCCTCCTCTTCCTCTTCCCTCCTCCTTTCCTGCCTCCCGCGCCCCCCCCCCCATACTCCTTTTAAATGGTCCTGGTAATATATTGCTCATTCATTCACCAAACATGTATGTGTTGAGTTTGTATTATATGTCAAGCATGTATGTACAATGGAAAACCAAAAAAACACACACCACAACTCCCCCCTTCCCCCCCCGCCCCAAACCTCAAGAAAGCTTCTAGTTAGATGGGGATGATACAAATAAAGTGGTAATTTAGTTGTGTCAAAAATTGAGAACACACATGATTTAATTGAGAGATTTAGACTTTGGATTGAAAAAATGCATGGTATAAATATGAGACTGCAATGTGACTAGAACAGGGATTTGAGGGGGAAAGTGGCAAAAGATGCAGCTGAAAAGTACACAGGAATTGGAGAATAAAGGGTCTTTTAGGACATTATAAAGGGTTTGGACTTTATTATGAGTGTTTTGAGAAGCCACTGACTAGTTTTAAGCAAGGTAGTGCCGTGATCAGATATATATATCTGTGCCAGGTACTGATCTAGTTGCTAGGAATATGGCAGTGAACAAATATGTATGTATATTTGGCTACAGTGCAGCAAATTCTTTGACAGGAACAAGACTGCAAGCAGAGATTGGTTAGAACACTGCTGCAGTTTACTTGAGAGTTATCGTTGTAAAATTCATTTCCTTGGATTTTGATTTGAGCTTGATTTGAATTGTTTATAAATATTATCCTTGTCTTTTGAGTATTTTAATTCTGATTTTGTTTAATGATTTTTCTTTGGCAGTCTTTTTTCTTAATGTTTCTGTGGTAGAAGAATAAAGCCTTTCCTTGATGTATAGACAAAAAAGGAAATGCTACTTCTAAATCATTATTTACCACACTTTGAGAAACACTGGTAAAGAGTTCAGAAATAGCTGCTTTTTTTTAATGGTGGTATACAGATTATGGTATATTGACAGACCATTTATAGAAATTGTAGTGGTATCTTTAGGTGTATAAGAAAAAATAACTATTATAATTTTATAGATAAGGCTTAGGATAAGGACAAAAAAAGTAATTTAAAGACAGTATCAAATAAACAGTAGTACTGTTAGAGTTTAGATATGGCAGATTTAAACATGATAGTACGTGAAATGAAGTTGGCAAATAACTGGTGCATAAAATCACTTATGAGGGTTTCATCACTTGAATTAGTGAAAAATCTGGTTTAAAGATTATATTTTTAAAATAAATGAGGTGACAGAGCGATATCTAAGAGTATTGGTTCTGAGTAAAATTGCATAGGTTTTGAATCCCATCTTCCCCACTTAATAACTTTGTAATCTTGCATAAGTTGCTTATATTTTAAAACATTTCTCAGTTTCCTCATTTTTTAAAAAGTAGAAATGTTGCTACCTATATTATGAAGGTTAAGTGAAGTAATTCAGTAGAGTGTTTCTTGTAATGCCTGATACAGGCATGCAGTAGTAATGAGTATCCTTTATTATTTCTCCAATTAAATGTAATTTTGTTATTTGTTAACATGGAGAAAAGTTGAACTAGCTTAAGGAAGCTAGTAGACCAAGTAGAGGTCGGTCCTTTTGGGAGACTTGGTTTAGCAAATTAATAAGAATGATTTACAGTACTGCATAGCAATCATTTTTCATAAATAAGTGCTTCTCATGTTTTAAAGAATTATCTTTAATATGTATAATATCTGCCTTAAAGTCATATTCATATATAATTGTTTAGTACTTTTTTATGATATGAAAAAATTCAGATTAATAATATTTGAATTATTTCTCATTAGATTACCCCTTTGTAAATAAAATAAAATCTTTATATCTGGATCATTGTCTATTTGGACTTAATAGGCTTTATAGAAATTTGATTACTCTCAGGCCCACCTGAGATTAGTGGATTGATCTTCACTAGACCTAACTTTAGCTCCCACCTAGCACTTCCACCATTGTTTCTTTAGCCATTTATTCATTCAATAAATATTCTTTGTGGGTGTCTGCTGTGTTCCAGGTACTGATCTAGTCGCTAGGACGATGGCAGTGAACAAAACAGACTAAACTGCTCTTATGGAATTAATATTCTAAGTGGGAGGGGACAAACAACAAACAGAGTAAATAACAAAAGTATATAATAAGTTAGATGGTGATAAATTTTATGAGAAAAATAAAATAGGAAAGGTTATAGGGAATGATGTTACTCTGTCTGGTGGTGGTTCAAATTTGAATTGTCACCAAGATGGTGACAGAGCAAATACGCTAAGGAAAGAGGTGAGAGAGTGAACCTGGTGAATATTTGAGGGGGGAATATTCTAGATCTGGGCTTCTCAAACATTAATATGCATATCAATCACCTGGGACTCATTAAAATGCCTCCATTTCCAGAGATTTTTTTTATTTAGAAAGTCTACAGTGGGGCCTGAGATACTAGATTTCTAATAAGCTCTATAGTGAAGTTGAAGCTGCTGGTCAGGATCATGCTTTCGAGCAGCATAACCAAACTCATCTCCCTACTTTCACTTACACCACCCTTCATTGTGTTTTCAACATAGCAGCCAGAATGATCCTGTTAAAATTATTCAGATCATGTTACTACTGTTCAAAATGTTTCAGTGGTTTTCTGTACAACAGAATAAGCTAGTGTCCTTGCAGTGACTTATAGGACCCTACATGATTTGTGACACTCCCCCATTTTTCTGCCCTCATTCATCTGTTTCTTACCCATTCTCTCTCTCTGCTCCAACTGCATAATTTCCTTTCAGTTCCTCAGATGTGAAGGCAAATGACCACTTAATGGCCTTCACATTTGCCTTTTCCTTTGCCTGGAACACTCTTCCTGCAAATATCCATATATATCTCTCAACCTCCTTCACCTTTTCAGTAAGACTTTTGCTGGGTCACTTATCTAAAATGTATAACCCTCACCTCTACCTTTGATATTCCTTATTCCTTTTACCTATTTAATTTTTCTTCATAGTCCTTATCACCATCTATCATATTTTTAATTTTTTTTAGATCCTCACCTGAGGATATTTTTTCCATTGCTTTTCAGAGAGAGTAGGGGAGAGAGACATTGAGTGGTTACCTCCTGGCCCAGGGCTGGGGATCAAGCCTGTAACCCGAGGTACGCGCCCTTGACCCGAAACGATCCCAAGACCCTTGAGTCTGCTGGCCGATGCTCTAACCACTGAACAAAACTGGCTAGGGCCATATTTTTAATTTTTTAATTTACCTTTTTATATAATAGGTTTGTTGAGATACAATTCACATGCCGTAAAACTTGCCATTTAAAATATACAATTTAGTGGTTTTTAATATATTCACAAGGTTGTGTAGATAAAACTAATTCCTGAACATTTTCATTACCCCCAAAAGAAACTCCATATTCATTAGCAGCTACTCATTATCCCTTTCTCCTAGCCAATGTCAACCTCTAATCTACTTTATCTCTCTCTAGATTTGCCTATTTTATATAAATAGAATCATACAGCATATGGCCTTTTGTGTCTGGCTTTTTTATTTAGCATAATGTTTTCAAGATTCATCCATGTTGTAGCATACATATATTAATATATCTGTCATACCTTTTTAATTGATGAATAATATTCCATTGTATGGCTACATTACATTTTGTTTATCCTTTCATCAGTTGATAGATACTTGATTTGTCTCCATCTTTTGGCTATTATTAATAATGCTGCTATGAACCTTTAATAGTTTTTATGTGGATGTATGTTTTCATTTCTCCTTGATATATATGTTGGAGTCAAATTGCTGAGTCATATGGTAACTCTATGTTTAACTTTTTTTGAGTGGTATAATACATATACGATTTACCATTTTAACTGTTTTAAAGGTACAGTTCAGTGTAATTAAGTACATTTACAGTGTTGTACAACCATCACCACTATCTAATTGCAGAACTTTTTCATAACCCCAAAGGGAAACCCATTTCCCCCTTTCTCTATCCTCAACCACTAATCGGCTTTCTGTTTCTATGTATTTCCCTATTCTAGATATTTCATAGAATGGAATCATATAATATGTTTTTTGTGTGTCTGGCTTCATTAAACACCATGTAAGGTCATTCATGAAGTATATGTCAGTACTACTTTCCTTTTTAATGCTGATGCTATAAAGTGCAATATGTCCCCTCAAAATTCCTTTGTTGAGGCCTTAACTTCTAGTGTGATTGTATTTGGTGATACGCACTTTTAGAAGGTAGTTAGGAGTAAATGAGGTCATAAAAGTGGGATCCTAGGCTGATAGGATTGGAGGCCTTATAAGAAGAGGAAGAGGAAGGTCTTTCTCAGTGTGTACACCAAGAAAAAGCCATGTGAGGTGGCTGTCTACAATCCAAGGAGAGCTGTCATCAAATGTTAACCCTGCTAACACCTTGATCTTGACCTTCCTGCCCCCAGAACTGTGAGAAAACAAATTTCTGTTGTTTGAGCCACCCAGTCTGTGGTATTTTGTTAAGGCAGCCTAAACTAAGACAGCTGAATAATTCCATTGTATAGATATGTCACATTTTCATTTATTTAGTGATGGACATTTGGGTCATTTCCACCTTTGATTAAATAGTGTTGCTATGAACATTCATGTGCAGGTTTTTGTTTGAATACCTGTTTCAGCTCTTGTTTTGTGAGAGTATTAATACCTTAAGGAACTAGTGTTCTGTGAAACAAAGTTTGGGAAGTTCTGCCTGGTGTTACTTAATTTGGATGTTGATTTCAGGAAATTAAATAATTTCTTTTTTACTTTTAAAGATAGCGTTCTCTAATTCTTTCTATTGGTAGAAGTGATAATTATACAGTATTTGCTGATTTGCCTCTGGAGGTGATGTGTCTCCTATCACAAAAGCAGAGAATAGAAAGGCAAAACTTTCATAAAGATATTACAAATAAAGAGAAATTAAAATAAATTTTAAAAAAAGATGTTACAAGAAGGATTCGAACATTAGAAGTGTCACTAGGTTAGCTAAGTGTTTCTTAAATTATTGGCATGCAGGGCAAGTTGTACATATAGAGAAGGTTAGAGTATTATATTATCACCTTGCTGCTATCCTTTTTCATGAAATGTTGAAATAAGACTTGTATTTCACCTTTTCTTTTACATTTCCATCATAAAATTACTAAAAGACTAAATTAGTTGTCCAGATATTAGGACACAGTTGCAAATTGCTTATGGTTCATCATTGTTCCTGACAATTTTTTTATTGATTGAATTTTTTTGAAAGAGAGAGAAACATTGATTTGTTGTTCTACTTATTTATGCATTCATTGTTTGATTCTTGTATGTGCCCTAACTGGGGATGGAACCTGCAACCTTGGTGTATTGGGACTATGCTGTAACCAACTGAGCTTCCCGGCTAGAGTTCCCTGGACAATAATTTAAGAAACATTTGGCTAACCTAGTAACACTTGTAATGTTTGAAGCTAGAGTTTGCCTTCCTATTCTCTGCTTTTGTTGTAGACACATTACCTCTAGAGGCACACTATTTCTTTGTTCAGAAAATTAGTGCTATTAAAAGGTAGAATTGACCATTAGAGTTTTTGATATAGATGGCATGTAGTTGGCATTTGAGGACAGAGTGGAGAGATATGTTGATTATCTATGAGTATTTACTTTTAGAAGTGCTTTTAGATACATCCAAATTAATTTATTCAACATACTTTAAGTGTCATCTCTGGTCTAGGTATTGTATTAAAATATGAAGATACAAAGTTAAATAAGACCCAGTCATTGGCATAAAGGAGTTCATCTCATCTAGTGTAGGAGATAGATAAATGAATATAAATTACATTATTATGCAAATGTGAAATAACAGAGGGTGCTATTATAGAATATAAAGAATATCAACTGTCTTTTGAAACAGGTGACCAGTTGAATTTTGCATGACAAGTAAACATTACTAGTTGAAGTGGAGAGGGCCTTGATGGTAGAGTGGACAGCATATGTAAAGGTATTGAGACTTGAAGTAGCAGTGACCCATTCTAGCACATGTGGTATGAATGAAGTGAAAAGTGTTAGGGCAGGATATAAGATTAGAGATATAAATAGCATAGCTCTCTTTCTTGAGGTCTTAGCTTAACATTTCAAAGACACTTTCCCTGACTCATATTTAAAGTTGTTCTCCCTCTAAGTTACATGCTTTTATTCCTTTATAACACCATTATAACTTGGAATTGTTGTATTTTGTTTACTGCCTTAATAAGAGTAAGAACTGCCTGTAATATGATAGAGAGTTTTATCTATTTTAAGCAAGAAAATAACATGATGCAATTAGTATTTTAAAAAAATCACTTGTGGTGGAACCTACTGTATGCCAGGTACATACATATTGCTAGGTGCTGGAAATGCAAAGATGAAAGCGCATAATCTATGCCTTAAAGAGATTACAATCTAGTTAGGAGACTAATAAAAAATATTGATGTGGTAGAGATATTCATGGGTTTAGTGAAAGCAAAGAAGGAGGAACCTGGTGTGGGTTTGTGGTCTGGAGTATGCATGTTCTTTTAGCTACTAGTGTATAGTGATAAAGTTACTAAAGTGACTTTAGTTCAATGACTAATCTTTGGGACTTAAAAGAGCTTTTTATTATATTTACTTCAGAGATTCCACAAAATAGTTGTGTTATGTTAGCTTTGTATAGTAAGTCTTAGTCATATTTGTCTCTTTTGATAGGTAGGTTGGAAGAACAAGATAGGCATATGACCCATAAAGTAGATTTTTCTTTGTGAATTTTTAAAAAAAAAAATATCTTTATTGATTTCAGAGAGAGGAAAGGAGAGGGAGAGAGAGAGATAGAAACATCAATGATGAGAGAGTCATTGATCTCCTGCCTAGCCCGCAACTCTGGCATGTGCCCTGACCGGGAATCGAACTCCAATTGCCTGGATCCTAGGTCGACACTCAACTGCTGAATCATACCTGGCCGGGCTCTTTGTGAATTTTGATACCATGTATATCTCTTACATACATTTTACATAGGTGTGCCAACTTGTACAATTAAGGAAAGAATATTTTTTTCTGTGTGTGTATAAATTGAATGTCTGTTTTTCATTAAATTTTTTTCAGTTGACCGGTACTGATGATAACTAAGTGATTGCTTCCTTTTCTAGGTAAAATGAAGAATGATGACTCTAATAAAGAAACTTCTTCAGAGATGGACTATTTAGAAAATGCCACTGTGATAGATGAATCTACATTGACACCTGAGCAGAGGCTAGGCTTGAAACAAGCAGAAGAACGCTTAGAAAGAGATCACATCTTTCGACTTGAAAAAGTATACTATGTTGTTTTAGTTATTTGGAGGAAAATGTGTTTCTCATAACTTTTCTTTCCCAAGTACAGCTTTTTATTTTTCTTCTATTCCTAAGGCAGAAGTAGCACTCATCTTTCCTCACTTCCCTCTTTCCTTTCTACTTTTTCTCCTTCTCTCCCTTCCCTCCCTTTGTTTAGCAAATCCTTACGTCTGTGAGTCTGACTTCATTTATTCATTCCATAGGTTGACAAACTGTGGCCTACCCTCTTATTTTTGTATTTTGTGTCTTCTTTTTTTAAATTGTGTTAAAATACACCTAGCCCCTTGTTTTTGTAAAAAAGTTTTTTTGTAACACAACCATGCCCATTTGTGTACGTATTGTCTATGGCTGCTTTTGTGCTACCATGGCAGAGTTGAGTTTAGTAGTTACTACAAGGAATGTATGGCCCGCAAAGCAAAAAATACCTACTTTTTACCAAAGCATAAAATTTACCAAAATATTACTTTGTCTCTTTGTGAAAGAAGTTTGCTGACCCTTGATTTACTTACTCATCAAATAGATACTGAGCACCTGTTATGTTCTAGGTAATGAGCGAGGCATTGGGAATTTATTGGTGAAAATGACACAGTTTCTGTCCATTCGAAGTTAACAGTTCATTTGGAGGGACAGAAATGAATTAGAAAATACTACGTGATGTTCTAGACTTCCTCCATTTCCTCTTGCTTTACTTCTCCTCCCCCCTCCCCCCATATTTACGGAACATTTATGTATTAGGAACTGTTCTAGCCATTGGTATCTTGTTCCTGAGTACTAATTAATTTCTTAACCTAGAAATACACATTCCTAGCCTTAATAAAAATACTGCTAGGTATTGAAGGAATGAATAGTAAATTAATCTGTTCACAAATAGATGCTTGGGGTATTTGTGAGTATGCCTACAAGGAAATAGGTCATCATTCTTGATAACTAATGAAAGAAAGAAATGGTCTGATTTTGTGTAGTTTAGAAAAATGAGGTCATGCTAAATTGAACAAGGCAATCCTGAGTTATTACTAGAACTTATGACAGAGTAGTCACCCTATGAAAATAGAAAGGAATATTAAGGAGAGAGTTTGAGTTGTGCAGCTAGTCTCACAAGATCCTAGTTAGAATTCTTTTTTGCAATTTGTTTTTTTACTTAGTTCTGCCTTTCACTTTCTCTTTCCTAAGCCTAGAATTAGTAGCTGTTCTGGCTCTGCATTGTCAAGATAAACATTGAGTGCCTTTCATGTGCTATGATATGGTGATAAAAAGTTGAAATGGGTATGCGTGACATTTTTAAAAACGTGATACTGCTCTTACTAATTAGAGAAAGACATGTAAATAAACCAAAATAATAGTAATAATAAAAGTATTGTTTGAAAATGGGATCTTGGACAAAGGAATGACTAACTTGAGTTAGAATTTAGAGGCATCAAATTGGGGAATGCTTTATAAGGAGGTAACATTTGAACTGAGTCAGAAGGAGTGACTAGGAATTGGCCAGACGGATTGGGCAAGGGTGGTGTAGGTAAATTATATGGGATATGTAAAGGAAATGTGAAAAATATGTCTTCAAGAAAAATAAGCAGGGGACTAGATGGGAAGATACATAGGATATGAAGTGGAGAAGATCAGTTCTTGGGAGAAGGAAGAAATTGGGGTGGAATGGATATTTGATGTCGTAAGGAAGAATGGTGTAGGGTGAAAGAAAAGCTTAGGAGCATGGAAACATTTTATTTGTTGTTGAATTTAAACAGCAGTGATGTAAAACCATTGTGCCAATACCAGCAGAGATATCTATAATTCCTTTTTTTTTCTGACTGCTCTTAGTTTCTCAAGCCCGAAAACCTTTTGTTTTCTTTTTTATTTATTTATTTTTTAAAATATATCTTTGTTGATTTCAGAGAGAGGAAAGAGAGGGAGAGAGCTAGAAACATCAATGATGAGAGAGTCATTGATCAAGCCCGCGACCTGGGCATGTGCCCTGACCGGGAATCGAACCCCGATCTCCTGTATCCTAGGTCGATGCTCAACCGCTGAGCCACTCCCAGCCGGGCACCTTTTGTTTTCAATACAGTATATTCTTAACATTTTTCTTAGCCAACTTTAGACACTCATTGCATATTCTTACAAACTTAATTTTTATTTCATCAAGTCCTTTTGTTCACAGTATATCCATAGATTATCTAATTGAGAAGTAAAAGATGTGATTTTTAACCTGTACCCAAGAAGGAATAAATCCAAACAATTAGATTAGAAGGGTAAAATTCCCTATAGCAAGTGTTAAATATTGACTAGGAAGTACATAGAATCTCCATGCCCAGCAATTGTATTTTAGTTGATCTGCAGAAACTTTAGGACGGTTTATTAGTTAGTTTGTTTAATAGTTAAATAAAATATAACTATAATAAAGGAGTTTTTAAGCAATTTTCATTTGTCTCTTCTGTGAAACTAGAAGCTTCATGACAGTACATTGCACATAATTGGTCAGTAATTAGAGGTAGTTTGCATAGTGGTTAAGTGTATGGGTTTTTGGAGTCGCTGGGTCTATCTAGCTTGTCATTTATTGATTGAACACCATTGGATAAGTTATTTAATCTCTTTAAACCTCAGTTTCATCATAATAGAGTTGGTGAAAATAATGACACCTCCTCTTATGAGGATTAAATAAGATAATGTAAGTAAAGTTCTTGACACAGTGCCTGGTATGTAGTAAGCATACCAGGAATTGAATTATTTTGCCCCATAGGGCAATTTTTATTATTTTATTTTAAGGACCTATATAGAAACAGGCTCCAGTGTTAGAGTTTTATTCAAGGTTATTGAGATGTCATCCCAGGCCTGCTGACTCCCCATTCAGTTTCTATTAAGTTTTTCTTACTAAAGGAATCCAAATATGTCCTTGTCTGCTAACATTTTACAATTGAAAAATTCATATGATGAGTGATCGCATTACTCCCTTAGTGACCTCATCAAGATTCATGGATTTAGGTATTCTCTGTTTATGCTTTTAAATCCTAAATGTAACACTTCTACCACTCTTAAACCTTGGACCAAGCCAACATAATCTCTCTTCTGTATTATTGCAGTATGTCCATAACAGCAATAAGCTCTTCCTTCTTCTATTCTTAATATAGAAGGGAAGTGATTCCTTTAAAATATTGATTAGATCGTGTAATTCTCTGCTGAGAAACCTTCAGTGCCTTCCCCTTAAACTTAGAATAAAAGCCAGAGTCCTTATAAGGGGCCTTGTGATCTGGCTTCCATTACCTTTCTGTTCAGTCATGCTAGCTTTTTTGCAGTCTTTCAGACATATTAGGCAGGTTCTTACTCCAGGGTTTAGCATTCATATTTTCCTATTTGGAATGTCTCTTTCCAAATATCCACACAGCTTAATCCTTCACTTTCTTTAAGTCAATTTATCAATAAGGTCTTAAGTGATCGCTATTTATTTATTTATTTATTTATAAATATATCTTTATTGATTTCAGAGAGAGGAAAGAAGAGGGAGAGAGAGAGATAGAAATGTCAATGATAACAGAGTCATTGATCGGCTGCAGCCTGAAACCTGGGCATGTGCCCTGACCAGGAATCAAACCCCGATCGCCTGGATCCTAGGTCGATGCTCAACCGCTGAGCCACACCCGGCTGGGCAGTCACCCTATTTTTAAAAAGCGATTAACACCCCTTCCCATATTCCTATTTATTTATTTGTACATTTGTTTGTTTATTACCTGTTTCCCTACACATTCCCTGCATGTAAATTCATGAGGATAGACATTTTTGTTTATTTCATTTACATAATTATACCCAGCTCCTAGAAAAATGTTTGATACATAGTATGAGCTAAAAAAAATAGTTGGTGAATTAAAAAGTAGTAGTCGTAGAAAACTTAAGAGGTAGAAGTCTCTCTGAGGGCTTAATTCATTCTCCAGTAAGGACAGATTTGAAAGAATTTTTTTTACTGAAGAATTGGAATGATTATATTGTGCTGAATTTTCTTGTTGCCTTGGGCAATTATTTAATCCTTGAGATTTAGTTGTTTTGGCAGTAAAATGGGGAATGCTCACAGAGTTGTTGAAAAGTTAGTAGATATTGAATGTGTGATAGCTATGTTTATTTTTATCTGTGGCAGGACTTGCTATATTTGGGGCAGGTTTCCATTGAAAGGAAATCATATATGTAATATTCTGAAGTGAGAGAATTTTTTTGTCAGGAGTTGCAGTGTTTTGTATACCAATCGATAAAAATTAAGCATTGCTGCAATTTCAGTGTAAGACACTAGAAACGATGTTTTAAAATTCAGCATGTATTTAATTGATAATATTTTATTGTGTAATCTTATGGGTAGAGAGTTGGCTTTGGATTTGTCATACATGAAGTTAAATTCAGCATCTCCCACTTAATGTTGTATTCTTGTGAAAGTTGCAAGTTCTTCGAGCTTTTGTTTTCACATCTATAAAATGAAGATAATGCCAATCTAATTGGATTATTGGGGGGATTAAAATGTGACATTGTGAAGCATCTAGCAGGGTACCTGCCACATAGTAAGCACTTTGGAATTATGAAGTTTTTTATTATTTCAAGAATATATATGTGAAGTATGACTAAAGTACTCTGACTGATACTTTTCATGTGTCAGAATTGTTTCCTTCAGAGTAATAACCTCAAAAGGTTATCCATTTATTCTCATGAGATTGTGATTGATTGGAGTGTTTTTGGAACTCAGCTTTTGGAATTGTCTCCCATATTTTCAATTCATTCTTTTGAATACCTTATTTGAGGGTGGATTCCATTTTTTAATAATAATCAAAAAGACTGAAAGTTTGAAACCAATTTTGGGGGCAGCATTGGAATAAGAATTAGTAATGAGACTGCCTTTCTTATTTTACATTGGATTCTAAAGACTATATTAGATAAATATCAAACATTTAGCATATTCATGAAATTGTTTGAAATTAGTATATGAACTCCTATGATGACTATTTTGAAAAGAACAATCTTGGTTATATAAGTACTGATTTGTTTATTAAAAACTTATTTCTTCAATGCTTATTTTTGTCTTATATTTACATAATTGTGTCATTCACATATATAGTAAAAAATTTACTTCTCTGTTTTCTGAAAATTGTATTTTTTAACTTTTCAGCGCTCACCAGAATATACCAATTGTCGGTATCTATGCAAACTTTGCTTAATTCACATTGAAAATATCCAGGGAGCTCATAAACATATAAAGGAGAAACGACATAAGAAAAACATTTTGGTAAGTTCTTATTATAAAATGTTTTATTTATTTTTGATTGGTAAAACTATATCAGATACTTTTTATTTATGAAAGTGAAAATGCGGTATTTATCCAGTTATTTATTAGTAATTGAAGTGACATTGTAGAAAGCTGTGATTGTCCTCCTTATCTTAGGTAGCCAGGAGGGGAACCTTCTCAGAGACCAGTTTGCTCACTTAAACTATGTTGATTCCTAAGTTTAAAACTGTCAGGTATAATTAGTCCAACCAGTATTTATTAAGTTCTAATTTGCTTAGGTCTAGGCAGTGATGAATAAGATAGTTGTGGTTCCTGCCCTCAGAGTTTCTAAAGTATTGGTGAAGGCATCCAATGAATAAGGATTTAAGTATCATGAATATTATGAAAGGGTGAAATGTAGTGCTAAAGAAGTATACAAGGTTATTTTACTTAGTCTAGAACAGGGACAGTTTTTCTGAGAAAGTGAACATTTGAGTTGAACCTTGAAATAGTTTAGAAGGCAAAAAGGTGAGTGGTGCTGAGGGGTAAGCTGAGAGCATTTTACACAAAAAAGCGTGAATAAAGGTCTCTTAAGTCAGGAAAGGACATGGCATATGAGGAACTGAAAGAGTCTAGTATGAGTGGAGCAAACAAAGCAAGGAGGAAAATGATGTGAGATGAAGTAGGAAAGTCCATGCAGGGCCTTATAAACTTGAGACTTTGAGAATTTTTAATTCTTCAGTTATTTTTATTAGAACATTTCATAGACATAGATATGAGCAGAGTGTTTTTTTCTTTTTAAAATTAGTATTCTAGCTATTTAGTTTTTTCTCTTCAGAGTTATAATATATAACTTATCTCTAAGTCTCTACTTATATATCCTCTCTCCAAAATACTCTTTCACCTGACCCTCCCAACAAGTGTGTGTTAGGTATTCCTTCTCTGCTCCCATAGCACTCGATCAGAAAACCTAACATGTTTGCCTTCTCTTCTAGATTTCAGTATTTAATATTCAGGAGACAGGTTTAGTTTCTTATTTATTTTTGTTTCTGCATGCTTAGGACAGTATCTGACACATATTAGGTGCTCAATATGTTTTTCTTTAAAAAAAATTTCTTTGAAGAAAATCAGGAACTTAGAAGGAAAAGAAACCATTCAGATTTTACCAACCTCTGATTTTTTATTTTTTTGTTGTTGTTAATCCTCACCCGAGGATATTTTTTTCATTGATTTTTTAGAGAGAATGGAAAGGACGGGGGGAGAAAAACAAACATTGATGTGAGAGAGACACATTGATTGGTTGCCTCCCACACTGGGGATTGAACCTGCAACCCAGGTACATACCCTTGACTGGGAATCAAACTCAACCCTTTGGTGCACGGGCTGATGCTCTAACCACTGAAACACAATGGCCAGGGCCCAGCCTATGAATTTGATTTAATTAGAGCTTCAGAAGACTTACTAGAATGGAGACAAAGTGGTAGTTTAGAAGAATTGTTATCTCTTGGAGAAATTTCAAGAAATGTTGAAAGATGCTTATTATTTCAGGAATCTCAGGAAATTTTAAACAAGAAACTTAAAGCCAAGGTATTTTAGAACATTACAAAAAACAAACAGACAAACCTTAAAAGCAGCCATACTGGACTTCTACTTTTGATGAAGTTGAATAACAGCGACTGGGTTTACCTTCTCTTTGAAATAACAACAAAAGCAAAAGGCAAAAATACCTAAAAATAGGTTTTAGGCAATGAAGGACAGGCAATGAACGGAAAACAAATAGGATGAACCCAATGATTACTCCAGTTTAAAAGAGTTTCTAGACTGTACTATAGGGAGGAAAACCCTGTAGACTCCCAAAGTTGAGGAGATGGACTTGAGTCCAAGGTGGATAGAGTTTTCAGAATAGAATAGCAAAAAGAGGAAGCCTTTCAGAGAAATCCAGAGATCTGTGGACAGTTCCCTGAGTATTCATTATAAGACTGGTGCATGCATGTTGAAAGCTCCCTGAAGCCAGGGAATGAACCATCTGAGAGGATTAGAACAGTGCTTTGTGCTCACACAGGACTGGGACTAGTACTTCCCTGCTATTCAGACTGGAAAACTTCATACTATATGGGGCATTAAGTAGAGTACTTAGAATGATCTTATTTCAGTGGTAGGTAATATTTGACTCTAAACTAAATGTGATGTGGTCCCAATTAAAATACTTTAAAGGCAAGACCCAAAAGGATAAACTGTTTAGAAGTATTTAACGTCATTATAGAACAAAACTTGAGAATATTTATAGAAATACAAAATATTTGTCACCCTCCAAAAGTTCACATTGTTTAGCATTCAATCAAAAATTCCCAGGCATATAAGGAAGTAGGAAAATACAAACCATGATGAGCAGAAAAATCAGCTAATTAAAACTGACTTTGAACTGATACAGTAGAATTAGCAGAGACGGACATTAAGACAGTTAACATAACTGTATTCCTGATGTTCCAGAAGTTAGAGACATGGAAGGCATAAAAAAGATTCAGTTGAACTTACAGAAATGAAAACAATGTCTAGGATGAAGAATACACTGGGTAGGGCTAATGGCAGTTCAGAAATTGTAAAAGAAAAGGTTAGCAAACTTGAAGATACAGTAATGAAAACTATCCAAAATGAAACAGAAAAAAAAATTGCAAAAAAAGAAAGAAAATAGCATCATTGAGCCTGAGATAATTGATGTATATGTACCAGTTCTATACAAAATTTTCCAGAATATTGAACTTAGTCTATAAGGCTCACATTACTCTGATGCCAAAATCAGAAAAAGACATTACAATAAAAGAAAATTTCAGGATAATATCCCTCATAAACATAAATGCAAAATTTCTAAACATTTTAGCAAATTGAATCCAAAAGAATATTTAAGGAAGAAATATGTCCTGACTAGGTGAGACTTTATTCCGAGAATGCAGTGTTAGTTTAACACTAGAAAACCAGGCAATGGTAATTCATGATATTAACAAACAAAAGAACATAATATGATCATCTCAGTAGATGCTGAAAAAGCATTTGTAAAAATTCTGATAAAAAGTATCAGCAAACTAGGAATAGAAAGGAACTTCTTCAACACGGTAAAGAACATCTATGAAGAACATATACCTAATATCATACTTAATGGTGAAAGACTGCTCTCTCATAAGATTAGGGGGAAAAAACAGGTATGAAAATGGTATAGCTGCTATAGTATTGAGGTTCCTCAAAAAATAAAAAAATGGAATTACCATATGATCCAGCAATTACACTTCTGAGTATATACTCAGAATTGAAAGTAGGGTCTTGAAGAGTTATTTATACACTGATACTCATTGTAGTGTTAGTCACAATAGCTAAATAAAACATAGAAGTAACCCATGTGTTCATCAGTAGATGAATGGATAAACAAAATGTCATATATATGTACAAGAATATTAAACAGACTTAAAGAAGGAAGAAAATTCTGATATGCTACAACATGGATGAACCTTGAGGGCATTATGTTAAGAGAAATAAGCCAGCCAAAAAGACAAATGCTGTATGGTTCTACTTATATGAGGTACTTGAGTAGTCAAAATTTTAGAGAAAGTAGTGTTGTGGTTGCCAGAGCCTGGGGAAATGGGAGAATGGTAAGTTATCGTTACTGGGTATATTGTCAGTTTTGTAGGATGAAAAGAATTCTGTGGATGGATGATAGTGATGGTTGCAGAACAATATAAATATACTTAATGCCACTGAATTGTACACTTAAAATGGTGAAGATAGTAAATTTTATGTTATGTATATTTTGTCACAATGAAAACAGGGAAAAAAGATAATGTTCACTCTTAGCACTTCTACTCAACATTGTATTAGAGGTTCTAGCCAGTGCAATCAGGCAAGAAAAAGAAAGAAAAGCTGCCTGGTAGGCATGGCTCAGCAGTTGAGCATCAGCCTATGATCCAGGAGATTGAGGTTTGATTCCCAGTCAGCGCATATGCTTGTGTTGCTGGCTCGATCCCCAGTGGGGGGATGTGCAGAGGCAGCTGATCTATGACTCTCCCATCATTGATGGTTCTCTCTCTTTCTCTTCTCCCTTCTCTCTGAAATCAATAAAAATATTAAAAAATAAAAATGAAAAAGAAAGAAAGAAAAGCCATCCAGATTGGAAAAGAAGTAAAACTATATTTGTAGTCGAGCATCTATATATAGAAAAAAACTCTTGGAGGACTTTAAGGGAGAGACAAACAGCAATATAATCATAGTAGGGGACTCCACCAAAAAGCTACTAGATTTAATAAATTAACTCTGCTATGTAGCAGGATACAAAATTAACACCCAGAAATCTATGGCATTTTTATACACCAATAATGAACTCAGAAAAAGAAACAAAAAAATCCCATTTACGATTACAACAAAAAAAAGTAAGATACCTTGGAATAAACTTAACCAAGGAGGTAAAAGACCTGTATTCAGAAAACTACAGGACACTGAAAAAAGGAATAGAGGAAGATACAAACAAATGGAAGAATATACTGTGTTCATGGCTTGGAAGAATTAACATCATTGAAATGTCCATACTACCCAAAGCAATTTAGATTCAATGCAATCTCTATTAAAATACCAATGGCATGTTTTGTGAAATGATCACAATAAGTCTAGTTAACATCCAGTACCACACATAATCACACGTTTTTGTTTTCTTGAGAACTTTAAAAATTTACTCTCTTAGAAATTTTTCAATATATAATACAATATTATTAAGTATAGTCACCATGCTGTATGTTTTATCCCCAGGACTTATTTTATAACTAAAGTTTGTTTGTACCTTTTGATTAATTTTACCCATTTCCTCCCTCCTTCCCCTAATCCCCTATTTCTGGCAACCACCAGTTTGTTCTCTGTGAGTTCAGTTTTTGCTTGTTTGTTTTAGATTCCATATATAAGTGGGATCATATGGTATTTTTCTTTCTCTCTCTGTCTTACGTCACTTAGCATAATGCCCTCAGTCCATCCATGTTGCAAAGGACAGGATTTCCTTTTTTATGCCTGAATAATCCATGTACTGTCATGGACTGCATAATAGGGTTTCTATATTAATGTGGTAAAATGATAATGAAACACATTACTTATTTGTGATGATGCTGGTATAAAAATATAGCACATACAGTTAAGTACAGTACATTTTACAGCATCATAATACATAATAATAAAAGACTGTTACTCATTTATGTATTTATTATACTTTTAATTTTTATTTTAGAGTGGACTCTTTCTACTTATTAAAAAAAGCTCCTGCTATGCCAGCTGCGGCCTCATGTATCTCGTATTTACTGTGCTTGATTGCATATTTTTCTCTTGTGCTTAATTTAATCTTTTTTTTAATGTCTTTAACTGATTTCAGAAAAAGGAAGGGAGAACGAGAGAGAGAGAAAGAGAGAGAGAGAGAGAGAGAGAGACATCAGTGACGAGAGTCATTAATCGGCTGCCTCCTGCATGCCTCCTACTGGGGATTGAGCCAGCAACCTGGGCATGTACCCTGATCGGGAATTGAACTGTGATCTCCTGGATCATAGGTTGATGCTCAGCTGCAGAGCCACGCGGCCAGGTGCTTAATTTAATCTTGTGTTGTTTTGTACAGTAACATGTTGTACTGACTTATAGCCTAGGAACAATAAGTCATACCATGTAGCCTAAGTGCGTAGTAGGCTATGTTTATGTAAATACCTCTATAATGTTCACAAAATGATGAAATCACATACTGAGGCACTTCTCAGAACATATCTCTGTTGTTAAGCAGTGCATGACTATATATAAATACTGCATTTTCTTTAATCATTCATCCATTGATGGACACTTAGGCTGTTTCATGTCTTGGCTATTGTAAATAATGCTGCAGTGAACATGGGGGTAAAGGTATCTGTTTTCATTTTCTTTGGATAAATATACAGAAGTGAGATTACTGGATCATATAGTAGTAGTACATTTTGGTAGTTTTTAAAAAGTTAAACTATTTCTGGTCAAGACGGTGGCATACTTAAATGTGGTAGTGGTACCACATCACAATTACAACTAGCCCTGGTCCGGTATGGTTCAGTGGTTAGGGCATTGGCCTGTGCACCAAAGGGTCTCGGGTTTGATTCTCTGTCAAGGGCATATACCTGGGTTGCAGGTTCGATCCCCAGTCCTGGTCAGGACGTGTGTGGGAGGCAACCAGTTGGTGTGTCTCTTTCACATTGATGTTTCTTTCTCTCTCTCTCCTCCCTCCTTCCCTTCCATTCTCTCTAAAAATCAGTGGAAAAAATATCACAGGGTAAGGATTAACAACAAAAACAACAAAAATTACAACTAAACTACAGAACAACCATCTTGGCTTTGATGAAGCATTTCAGAATTTATGCAGACAATGAAGTTTAACAAACTTTATTTCTTAATGTTTAATAGCAGCTTCCCCACAGTACCTCTCAGTCTTCTGAATCTGCTTCACAAAGGCAGGGATTTCTGTCTCTCTTGTTCACTTCCATATCCTGTGTGCCTTAAATCTGGCACATAGAAATTGAATATATTTTGTCTTTTTCTCCTAAATATAAGGACATTAAAATACTAATATTTATATATATATATATTGTTGTTGTTAAATGTTACACTAACAGGAAAAGCAGGAAGAAAGTGAGCTTCGTTCTCTTCCACCTCCTTCCCCTGCCCACTTGGCAGCTTTAAGTGTTGCAGTTATTGAATTAGCAAAAGAACAAGGAATAACAGATGATGACCTCAGAGTCCGTCAGGAAATTGTGGAGGAAATGTCAAAGGTTATAACAACATTTTTACCAGGTACAAGTACATTTTATACTTTTAAAAAAATCACACAACTCTTACTCTTGCTTCGTCTTGAACTTTGGGTAAATTTCTTAATGTTTTCCTTTTTCCCCCCTCTTTCTTAATAGATGAATTTAATTGTTTTATAAATGACTTTGGGTGGGGGTATTGCACAAAAGCAAAATGGAGAATTTGGGCACAACATACTTTTTGTTATTAAAAGAAAAAGATTTTCTAAATGCCAGAAACAGGATAATTTCTTAGTAGTTGAACATTTTGTTTTATATTAATTTTTCAGTATTATTGACTCATGAATGGACATTTTATTTATATTATTTTCAGTATGTACATTACAACCACTCACTGAATAAAATTTCTATTGCCTGATGGTGGGGAAAAATTAAGTAGGGATGTTAGAGATAAAATTTTCACTTTAATTTCTTTTGACTCTGTTCTTCCTTTACGGAAACCTTATGTTTTTGGTGCAGGCGGGAGTTGGACCAGGCTTATTGTAGACATTTATGTATAGATTATTTGCTTAGCTCTCTCTCTTTTTTTTGCATTAGTATTGAATTTAAGTACCTGTATGTTAAATAAGATTTATTGCTTACTATCAAAGGGATTTTGGATAGTTGGTAAATTTTAGTTTTTTAAAGAGCCATTGTGAGATGTATAAGAATATAAAACTGAAATTTTAAAATGGAAAACATTTTTATTTCTCTTTATCCTGTAATGTGGTCTGTCTAAAATACATTGAGTGCTAATTGAAGTTGTATATAAAATAATTCACTATTGTAAGAGTAGAAATGAAATTTTTATTATTTTAATGACGAATGATTTTCACACATTTTGTAAACTTTAAAAGTAGGCTCCTATATCTACAGCTGAGTATGAGCTTACACTTTCTAAGAAACTAAACCTGCCTGATCAGTTCCAGTCATCGTTTTTTTCAACTTGCCCTCTGATGAGATCCATTTAAAATTTGCCATATGATTTTTGAAACGACATATTTGATAATCTGAGAAAGATGTGGGTAGTATGTTACTATTATTTATTAATTTGTTCTATGAACTCTTGAAAGCCACAGAGTATTTTTGGTTTTAAGCTTGCAGTATTAATTGATGGTTTCACTGTATGTTTTTAAAGAGCACTGTTATTGAATGCCTATGATTCCTTCCCCTTTTAAAGTGCTATCTCTTACGTAAATGTAAATATCTAAAAATAAATAAATGCAGTTTGTGACTGTAGCTATAGCTAGGTTGTACATTCTTTACTATTATTTATTAAATGTTAAACACACTTGTAGTTATTCCTAAGTTAACTATTACTAAAATTTTGTTTAAACATTGAACATTTATGAGTAATTTTTCTCTTTCATTTTTGTTCCTGAACCCACAACTAAGAAACATTTTTATTTTGTAGATGAGTTAGAAAGGATATCATTCTCCTATAATTGTTGTATTAGAATTGGAAGATGTAGAATTGAGATATATGCAGTTTTCCTACCACTGTTTTTTAAAGATCCCATATTTGCATGCTATTTCATGCTTTGATATTTTTTTTTTTTTTCCAGAATGTTCACTTAGGTTGTATGGCTCATCTCTGACTAAGTTTGCTCTGAAAACTAGTGATGTTAATATAGATATAAAATTTCCTCCCAAGGTAAGTAATTAGAAAAGAACTTCTCCTATGTGGTTCTTAATTAGTACTTGGTATTTTTTATTGATTATCTTTTTAGAGGAGGTGCAGGGTACTATAAAATTCTGCCTTACAGAAGTTACCATGATTAAACAGTGCTTTTGGAAACTACTATTAGGTGTCAGACATAGATAGAATAAAAGAAATAAGGGACAGAAAAAGAAGCAGAGAAAGGCAGTCATTTAAAAAAAAGGTAAAATGGGAGGATCCAAGATGGTGGCAGAGTAGGTGGAAGTTATACTCACCTCCTCCTAGGACCAAACTGGAATTACAACTAAAATATAGAACAATCAACCTGAATAACCAACTGAAGACTAGCTGAACAGAAAACTTATAACCAAGGATTTACAGAAGAAGCCACATTGAGACTGAACTTGTTAACTATGAAGGTCCTCATCCTTGCTTGTCTGGTGGCCCTTGCTCTTGCACTGGAGAAGGAAGGTCTCAGCGTATCCACTGAGACTGTAGAAAGACTTTCAAGCAGTGAGGAATCTATTACACACATCAACAAGAAACCGAGAAGTTTGAACATGAGAAACAGCAGTGAAGAGAGGATGAATGCCAGGACAAAATCCACCCCTTTGTTCAGCCACAGCCTCTAATCTGTCCTTACGCTGAGCCCATCCCTTACACTGTCCTTCCACAAAATGTTCTGCCTCTTGCTTAGCCTGCTATGGTGCCGCCTATCCTTCAGCCTGAAGTATGGAAGCCCCCAATACTAAGGAGACCATCTTTCCTAAGTACAATGTGATGCCACTTCTTAACTCTCCAATAGTGCCATTTAAATTTTATTTTTTAGTTTTTTAGGTGTGTTTTTATTGATTTCAGAGAGGAAAGGAGAGGAAGAGAGAGAGAAGCATCAATGATGAGAGTCATTAATTGGCTGCCCCCTACTGGGGATTGAGCCTGAAACCCGGGAATGTACCCTGACCAGGAATCAAACTCTGACCTGGTTTCATGGGTCAACCCTCAACCATGAGCCATGCTGGCCAGGCAGTAGTGCCATTTTTTGAACACTAAATCCCAAATCTTAGTGATCTCAAAAATTCATACCTTCCTCTGTCTTTGCGCCAGCCCTTGATGTACCAGGTCCCCAAGCCTCCTCTTGACTCCCAATTCTTCCTACTCAGCCCTTGCCCTTCCTTTTTTAACCCAAAGCCATGCTGCTTCCCCAGCAAGTGATGACATACCCCCAGAGAGAGATTCCCGTCTGAGCTCTTCTGCTGTACCAAGAGTCTCTGCTTGATCCTACCCGGGAGTTCTGCCCTGTGATTCATTCTAGTGCCCCAGTTTACAACTTACAGCAGGTCTGAGAGGATTTCAAAGTTAATGTGTGTCTCCTCCCCCCCACTTTTGAATTGACTGTGACTGGAAATGTGGCATATTTTCAGTCTTTGTATCATGTGATCAAAATTTGCCAATTTTTAAATGCCTCTACATGGAAACAATGAAAATGCATTTCTTTATTTTATGTATTATGTAGCGCTTATCTTAGATGTTTTTTAATTCTCACCCGAGGATATATATTTTCTTTTACTGCTTTTCAGAGAGAGCGGAAGGGAGGGAGGAAAGAAGAGGGAGAGGCGGGGGGGGGGAGAGAGGGAAAGAGAAATATCGTTGTGATAGAGACACATTGATTGGTTGCCCCCTGCATGCACCCTGACCACGGCTGGGGATACAGCTTGCAACCGAGGTAACGTGCCCTTGGCCGGAATCCAACCTGGTACCCTTCAGTCTGTGGGCTCATGCTGAGCCATGGACTGGCGAGGCCAGCACTTATCTTAATTTGAATGTAACTCATAACCTCTATTTTCCAAATTTTAATTTAAAAAGTACCACAGAATTTCAATTTTGAATTGGAAGTACAATAACCATATCAAAATATGTATAAAAACAGTTTCTAGGATTGTGCTTATTGTTATTTCCTAATCAAGCATTTCAGTAAATTAATCTTTTATGCATAAGGAAGGAAAAGTGATTATATTTGAGCCTGTTAAGCAGTTGCTGCTTATGGAAGTAGCATAGAAAGTGAAAAGAACTTTGAAATCATACATCAGTGTTCAAATCTTGGTTGCAGTGAGCAAATCACTTACTTAGCCTGTCTGAGCCTCAGTTTCCTAATTTCCAAAACAGGGATAACTTTTATATTAAATAAGATTATATATACCAGGAATTTTTGTATAGTGCCTGTACAATATGAGTACTTTTAATAACTAGCGTCTAGTACGTTAGCAGAAGTACCAATATTGTTTAGCACTCCTAACATTGCTTATCTATCGACATATCAAACATTTAAAATAATCAGTTGACATTTTATGTTTTTAATTTTTTTAATAAGTTTATGCTCAAGGAGGTTTGGTTTGGGTGAAAATTTGATGTTTAATTTCTAGTCTAATACAGTCATTTACTTAATGTATGATTACTATATACTTTTAAATAGCAGCAAAGTACACATTAAACATTTGACAAGCTTGTTATTTAAAATAGTATTTTAATCTGTTAGCCTTTTGGCCATGTTGCCAATTAGCATTATACAACTTCTCTTAACAATTATTTGGTAAACTAATTTTCCCCCCATTTGTTTTGCTGTGAAATTCCAGAATCTTTTTTCACCTAAGAACTCATTAACAAGGAGTGGTGCTGGAATCATAGCACTACATTGGTTTATTAGATTCTACTTCCATAAACAAGACATGTTAACATAAAAGTAAAACATTCTTTTGTTTCCATTATTTTAAAATAGCATGATTTTATTTAAATATTTAATGAAATTGAATTCCCTCTAAAGTTCTACAACTTCAACTTTGAAATTAGTATATTGATTTAACTTGAAACTTTTTTAGATGAATCATCCAGATCTTCTGATACAAGTGCTTGGGATTTTAAAAAAAAGTGGTAAGTTTCTTTTTTAATTTGTCTCTCTAAAGAAAATTCTTTAAAGGTACATGCACTGTGTTGTTTATATATGGCTAACCAAATTAAACTACAATTCCTGGCATATTTGAGTCATTGTATTATATATAGGTATATACATGTACATATTTATGTATTTGTTTAATAGGTATACTAGAAAATTTACATGTCTGTAAGATTAGAAGTATATTTAAAATTGATATATAAAATCTACTGCCTTTTGGATAATTTAAAAATGTTAGCTTTGAATATTATAAGCATTTCTTGTGTAAATGAAGACAGAAAGGCAGAAAAATCTATAGTTGTTGGAAGGCCATCAATGAAGGAAGACTTAGGGAGAGACTTGGGGGTAAAATGTGTGCATTTATTGGGTAAATAAGTTTTTTTCTCACTTAAAGCAATATTAACCTAATTTAATCATTTATATTATACCAACCAAATCATACTTGGTAAGCTTTTCATATGTGCCTCATGTCTGGATTTTTTTGTGATATAAAAAGAACATTTATGTTGGTAAAAATACTTAAAACTTTTTTAAAATTACAACTGTCCCAAACTGGGCCACAGGCCATGTAATACAATCTATAATATTATTTTTTGGGTTTTTATTTACTGCTTGTTATGAAGTAAATGCTTCAGAGCTTAGGATCTGCTGCCAGACTTTCTAGGCACCAAATTTAGTTCTGCCACTTGCTGGCAGTGTTTTTTGACGAATTATTTTTAAAAATATACCTTTATTGATTTCAGAGAGAGGAAAGGAGAGGGAGAGAGAGAGATAGAAATATCAGTGATGAGAGTCATTGATCGAGCCCGCAACCCGGGCATGTGCCCTGACCGGGAATCGAACCCCGATCGCCTGGATCCTAGGTCCATGCTCAACCGCTGAGCCACGCCCGGCCGGGCATATTTATTATTTTAAAAAATATATCTTTTTTGATTTCAGAGAGCAGAAGGGAGAGGGAGAGAGGGATAGAAACATCAATGATGAGAGTCATTGATCGGCTCTGAACCCGCAACCCAGGCATGTGCCCTGACCAGGAATCGAACCATGATTGCCTGGATCCTGGATTGATGCTCGACCGCTGAGCCACACCCGGCTGGGCTGATAAATTATTTAATGTTCATGCTTCTGTTTTCTCATCTGTAAAATGGCAATATGTAGTATCTTTTTAATGAGGAAGTTGTGAAGATGAAATGGGTTAAGCCATAGCTTGGAAAAGTGCCTGGTATATAGGAACTTCTTATTAAATTTCTGCTGCTGTGATTTTTATTATTACTATTGTCATCTTAGATTTTATTAATTAAAAGTACCTGGCAAAAATATTTGCAATTTGGCTTAGAAGAGATAGCTTATTGTCCTTAACCTTACCCTTTCATTGACTCTATTATCAGCTCTTAACTTCCTTTCTCTCTCTATCTGCCCCATAGCTCTCCATTATCAGTTTTTTGTTGGCCATTTTTCTGGGAAGTTATTTTTAAGGGATTAATTTGGTCCATTTATCTTGTAAAGCAACGGTTTTCAACTGGTGTAGATGCAATACCTGACTATTTAGTCAGGGGCTATGGCCTCTTTTCCCTTAGATTGTCAAATAAAAAAATGACAACAGCCAACACAACATTAGCCCTCTGTCTTGAACCATAAATATATAGGTCATATAATAGAGTTGCATCTTACTGGTCATGTCACATAATAAAGTTGTGTCTGATTGGTTAATTCTTGGTACCAGAAATCCTTAGATATAAGCACCTGATTTTTTAAAAAGTCACTTTGGAGCAAAATGGATAGGTAGTTACTATTTTTTTAAATCAATCAAAATTAAACCTGTTTTTTGTTAGTTTGGCAAAAAATATATTTTTTTGTGTGTTGCAGAATTTTAGTAATTAGTTTATGTGTGCCATTAGATGAAAAAGGTTGAAAATTGCTATTGTAAAAGGATTTTAATATTTTCTTTCTTAATATTTGTCTCTGCACAGAAACTTGTAAAGCATATTACAGATAGGTAAATACAGAGCTTTTACCTCTTTAGATTCATTGGAGACTATCAACCTAGTGAAAATATTTTAAATATGTCTTTTCCACTAAAATACATGAATAGATCATCTTGAGTCACGTAGGTGTACAAAATGTAGTCTGATTGTAAAATTGATTGTTTCCCTTCTTATGCCCTCATTGTACTCTTTAAAGACCTCTATCCTGTCATACACAGGATTTACTTGTTTATATACTTGTTTTCCAAACCTGTGATAGAGCTCTTTGTGTCTTATTCATTGTTAAATCTGCTAAGCATAATTCAACTCCTAATGCAGAGGTCTTCAGTACATGTTTTTTGAATAAATTAATAATTCCAACAAGTGACTTTCTTTAAACTTCAAATGAAATAATGTTAATGCATCTATTTTTATTTAGATTAGATATTTATGGCATTGGGGCCTACGGTGGATTTATGGAGATGAACTTAAAGAGTGGAAGTGTGTTTCATCTGTTAGTCCTTCCTTAGGAGCTTTAATTGGGCAGATTCTTCATATGTTTATAGGAAACAGAGCCAGCAGAGTTAGCCTTTTACTTCCAGGGATATTTAAAAGAACTAAATTTTCAGAGCATTGTAGATTCTCATTTTGTGACTCCTGTGGAAACAGCCCTCTGTTTCCTGTTGCCTTCTGTTTGCTGTATCTATGAAGGTTTAACAGCTTTGACTGAATTATATACTCACTTGGATATATTCAAACTCTTAGGGATGTTAAAACCTTTTTTCTTAAAGTGATTATAATTTTCAGACAGAATTTGGGACTGTGCTTGTGGTTTGGGATATGCAGCAAATGACACCAAGAGAGGTAAGAGATTCTGTTGCATTGATGCTCATAATGAGAAGAGTGGATTTTCCCACAGAAGCAATGAGAGTGATAATTGGAAGGAAACTATTACTTAATGTTTACCGTAAAGATTTTAGAGATGTTGACATTAACTTTCTTGTTTTATTTATTTTCTTTTTAGTATTATATGTAGATGTGGAATCGGATTTTCACGCTAAAGTTCCTGTTGTGGTGTGCAAAGATCGGAAAAGGTTGGTAACAAGAAAAAAATTAAGTATTTTTTAAAATAACAACAACATCCAAATATGCAGTGAACATCTCCAAGAGAGAAAATTTTTGTTTTAGATTTCTCCTTAGGTTAATATGACTTTACTAGTTTCTACTCATTAAAATAGCAGGCTTACTAAAAGCATGTGAACAAGAAATAGAACTACCAGACAGTTAAAAATAAAACACTGGATGCAGAACTTTTTTTTCTCAAGTTTGTTCACCCAACAGTATTGAACATTTACTGTATGTTAAGTAATGCTTTCCTGTAGGGATACAAACATAAATAAGAAATAGCCTCTCTTCTCAAGGAGCTCAGAGTCTATCAGACTAGTTTTTAGTTCACTGAAATTGAATGAGTCACTGAAGGCTAATCTTGCCTTTCTAGTCAGCTATCTACAGGACTAAGAGAGAAAGTGTCCTTGAAAAAGGAAACTAAATCCTATTTTAGATCAATGTGGGAGACATGAAAACAACACAGAAATAATAAAGTGTTCTTTTATTGCTTATTAACCTGTATATCTTATAGTTTAAGATTACTGTATTTTCTTATACAAATAAGTTAGAAGGATCTATGGAGACCTAGTTCAACTTTTTTTTGTTTTTTTTTAATATATCTTTATTGATTTCAGAGAGGAAGGGAGAGGGAGAGAGAGAGAGAAATATCAATGATGAGAGAGTCATTGATCGGCTGCCTCCTACATGCCCCCTGCTGGGGATCTAGCCTGCAACCCAGACATGTGCCCTGGCCCGGAATTGAACCGCCATCTCTTGGATCCTAGGTTGATGCTCAACTGCTGAGCCATGCCCGGCTGGGCCAACTTCCTTTTTTTCTTAATTAGAAAATTGAGACCTGGAGCACAAATAAGCAGTTTGTCCAAATTCACATAAGTTAGGGAAAAATCAGAATTGGAATGGAGGTATTCTGACTTCTAGAGTTTTTTCCATCACATTGTGTCTAATTGCCTCTGTGTGGCAACCTCAGACACATTCTTCTCCCTGCCACCAAAATATCTCTTCTACAATTCAGTTATCCCATTTAAGGTAGCTCCTATTTTCACTTACATATATGCATTACTTGTGGGTTAATATGTAAATCCTTTCTAATCTCTAATCTGAAAATAGCATATCGATGAAGTCATGGAAGCTTATATAGAAAAAAATTAGAATCAAGAAGTACAGTTATTGTTGTTGGAACTGTAAATTAGTACATCCACAGTATGGAGATTTCTCACAAAATTAAAAATGGAACTACTCCAGCAATTTCACTTCTGGGTATTTGTCCAAAGAAAATAAAACCACTAATTTGAAAAGACCTAGGCACCCCTCTATTCATAGCAGAATTGTTTACAATAACCAAGATAAACAACCTAGATGTCCATGTGGTACATGTATACAATGTAATACTACTTAGCCATCTAGAGAATGAAATCTTGTCCTTTGCTACAACATGGATGGACCTAGAGGGTATTATGTTAAGTGAAATAAGTAGGATAGAGAACAAAAAATACCATATGATTTCACTTGTAGTGGATTCTAAAAAACAAACAAGTATAGCTAGTCAGTTCAGAATTTCATTTTTTGTTTTTATCTGTGCAAAGCAAAAAGAATGCACTATGAAGGTATGTTGCACTATTTGACATTGACAAGATCAATGCCTTTTCTCTCATATAAATCAAATTTTGGTGAATCATAATGCAGCTTTTGAAATGAATTTCTCATGAACTTAAATACTAAATGAAGTTGAAATTTATTTCTGAAGTACAAAGGAACATTTAAAACATCTTTATATGGAACTCTAGTGATGGAATTGATATGTAGTTTTCAGTTAGCTCTGTTTAATAAACATTTGTTTTTATTATGGTTTCTTAGGTATTAAAATATGGTGACTGGAAAGGATACCACAGGTTGAAGTATTCTGTTTTTTAAAGAATTAATGCAGTGAAATTTCTTTCTCATTCACAGTGGCTTACTTTGTAGAGTGAGTGCAGGAAATGATATGGCATGCCTCACTACTGATTTACTTGCTGCTCTTGGCAAAATGGAACCTGTCTTTATTCCTTTGGTGTTAGCCTTTCGTTATTGGGCTAAGGTGAGTGAAACAGAGGACAAAAGTACCTAACCTGTAACATAAATCATAATATGTGGGGACAAAATAGCTATGTATGACTGTAGTAAGTTTAGAGTGGATTTGAAGGAAAGTAAACAGATTTGGGATAAGTTTTGGAGGAAGGACTTGATGTGAGAGTTGGGGGGTAATAGGTGACAATTCCTAAATTTTTGGAAAATGCAAAGATACCAAGTTCTTGGATAAGGAGATGGTATCCTTAAAATGTAAAATCACCTTAAATTAATTTTCAGATGTACATTAATTTTAATTCTAATTACCAAGAGTTTTTAAAATATGGATAAAATGATCTTAAAGTTAGTATGAAAGAATAAATGTTTGAGAATAGCCAAAAGAACTCAGAAAGAGACTAGTAAAGGGAGACCTACTTTATGACTGTAAAACTGCGTAGGAATAGACAAATAGATCTGTGGAACAGAATAGAAAGCCCAAAAATAGATCCTAGTGTAAATGAGATTTTAATGTATGAAAAAAAAGATTTTATTTTAGTGATAAAACTGGTTTAGTTAATAAATGGTGCCATCACAACTGTATCTTTCTTGAATAAAATAATGTTGGACCCTTAGCACACTAAATGCCAAAATATATTCCACTTGAATGAAAAATAACAATTATAAAAGAAAATTTAAGTGTGTGTATGTGTATATATATATATTTCCCTGACCAGTGTGGCCCAGTGCTAGAACATTGGCCTGTTCACCAGAGGGTCGCGGATTTGATTCCTGGTCAAGGGCATGTACCTGGGTTGCAGGTTTGTCCCCAGCTCAGTTGGGGAGCATGCAGTAGGGCAACCAATCGATGTTTTTCCCTCCCCTTCCCCCTCTCTTCTGTTCTCTCTAAAAACCAATGGCAGTAATATCCTCAAATGAGGGTTAACAACAAAAAAAAGAATACACACACACACACACACACACATATATATATAAAAAACTGTGGCTTGGTAAATCTCTTTACCATGATAAGAAACCTAGAAGCTGTATAATACAAGCATATTTAGCTATATAAACATTAATATATTTTATATGGTAAAAGGTATCATAAATAATGTCAAAAGAAAAGCAGAATGGGAAAAATAACATTTTTTTCAAATGTATGTATCAGATATAAAGGGTTATTATCTGTAATGAAAAAGAACACATATGAATTGATATGTAATGTATAAAAATAGAAAAATGGGCAAAGGATTTAATAGGCCGATTAGAAAAGAGCAAATCCTAATGGTTAAGTAAACACGAGACATCATATTCATTGATAATTTTTTGAGTCTTAAAATATTTGTTAGAATTGAAATAGATCTCATTTTTTTAATCTAGCAAATACATTCCTGCGAATATAGCTCATAAATAAGCACCAGTATTTAGAAAATGTGTATAAGGATAAATATTACAGCATTGTTTAAAGTAGCAAAAACTGAGAACAAAGTGTGACTATTATTTGGTGGGGGAACTATTGAGTAATTATCCAGATCATAGACTATGGTTTAATGATTTGAAAGAATGTATTAGATTTGTACTAATTGACTTAGAGGGACTTTTCTTGGTGCATTAAGGGAGAAGAGTAATTAATATACAGAGAGATGTCTGTAATAAATTTTGGTAAAACAGTGACAAAAATCAAAATCTTACCTGTGTTTATATAGAAAATAGAAATATATGTATATTTGTACATGGTTATTTGAGTAGAGAAGAAGGCATGGAGTATATAGATTATTAACATGAGATAATAAAGCAAGATAAGAAAATAATATTTTTAAAAGGTATCCACAATAAAAGCACATTGTATGATATGATTCTATTTAACTAAAATGTATATGTGTCTTTATATGCAATAAAAAATGCATGGAAAGATGGTCACCAATAAATTAATAGTTATTTTAGGGTGATGAGATTTCAGATTATATATTTAACATATATTTATATTTATATAATTATATACTTACGCTTTTTACAATGATTATGGTAGGGAAAAAGCTACTTTTATTGTAAGAGGGACAAAGAAAATTAAAGAAGGCTAAAATAAATGGTGGTACTTTTTCCTTTTCCTTTTTGCAGTTGTGCTATATTGACTCCCAAACTGATGGCGGAATTCCTTCTTACTGTTTTGCTTTAATGGTGATGTTTTTTCTACAACAAAGAAAACCCCCTCTTCTTCCTTGTTTACTTGGAAGTTGGGTAAGCATGAATTTGTGACATGTGTATGTACATATGTAGTTTGCTCTTGCAGAGTACTCTTTCCAAACTATTTAAACTGGAATTCTGGTTTTTCTGTTTGCCCATCATTTTTTTAAATAATTTTCCCACTACCAATTTGGAATGTCTTTTTATATAGATTGAAGGCTTTGACCCAAAAAGAATGGATGACTTTCAGCTGAAGGGCATAGAAGAGAAATTTGTGAAGTGGGAATATAATTCTAGTGCAACTGAGAAAAATTCAATTGCTGAGGAAAACAAAGCTAAGGCAGACCAACCAAAAGATGATACAAAGAAGACAGAAACAGACAACCAAAGTAATGCCATGAAGGGAAAACATGGCAAAGTAAGCTTTTGTTTTTGTTTCTTTGGTTTTTCTATCTGTAGAATTTGTGATGCCTTTGATTGAAGTTATTTTAATAGTAGGTTGGCTGACTGATCTTGAATAAGCCTCTTGGCCTCATTTTCCTCATCTGTAAAGTGAGGGGTTGATCTGGTTTAGTTTTTCAGTACCAAGATTCCCTAATGAATTTATAGCTCATTTTGGGAGACTTCTGTTGTTTGAATCATGTCAAAGTAATTCTTTGTCTATTTTTCATTTAGACAAGGAAAATTTCCTTCAGGAGTTGGGCTGTAACCAAAACTTTAGCGTATGGGAATTATGTTGCCAGATTGGTGAGAAATGAAGGCCCTGTGGTCCTTAAGGGTGTGGCTTGCTTATTTAATCATTCACATTCGTTTATTAAGGATCTGCTACATACCAGGCATTATCTTGAGTGCTAGAGAACCAAAGTTGAATATCCATGGATTGTGTCCTCCAGAAGCATATGGTCTTTCTGGACTTCTACTTCTGAACTAGACAGACATATTAATACAGAAATGTGAACATTACTGAAATGTTCATGTTATTCCCTGAACATAGTCCATTCAACTCTCCCACTTTCTGTCCTCTTGCTTATTACTTCACTGAGAAAACTGAAGCAATCAAAAGAGAACTTCTACACACTTCCACCACCATTTACCACTATCTGCACTTACATGCTCTGCCTTGTTACCTGCTTTTATAAAGGAACTTCCCGTGTTGCTATCCAAAGTCATTTTCTCCACTTGTGTATTCAGTCCCATGCCTTCTTGTCTATTCTAGAACATTGCTCTAGCAGTTCCTCTCTTTCTCTCCTAAGCTAACCAATTTTTCATTCTCTACTGAATCAAACATGCTTTTATTTTTCCCATTTAAAAAAAAAATCTCAATACCACTTTACTTCCCAACTATTCCTTTGCTTCCTTTTGCAGTAAAACTGCTGGAAAGAATTGTCTATATTCACTATTTCCAATTTCTTTGTTTCCTCTTTACTACTAATCAGTCTTTGACCCCTGTCAATCTGCCAAAACTTCTGTCATGTCAGTATATTCCACATTGCTAAATGTAATGGTCATTTCTCAATTTTTATCTTTTTTGACTTATCAGCAACATTTGCCAGTTGATAATTTTTTCCTCTCAAAAATTTCTTTACTTTCAGGACACCATACCCATCATGGCTGATTATTCCTTCTCAGTCTCCTTTGCTGGTTCTGCCTTTTTTCTCCAGGCTCTTAATGTTGGAGTGCTCCAGGGCTCAGACCTTGATCCCCTTTTTCTTTATCTACACTCCGTTGGTGATCTCATCCAATCCCCTGGATTTTAAGTACCATCTGTATAATGATGACTCTCAAATTTAAATCTTTAGCCAAACCTCTCTCCTGAATGCTATAATTGTATTCTCCAGCTGCCTATATAATGTCTCTACTTAGATGTCTAATAGATGTCTTAAAGTGACCATATCTAAAACTGAACTACTGATCTTTCCCTTGCTTCACATGCAGTTTTTTCATCTCAGTTGATGGCACTACCTCTTTTCAGTTGCTTAGTGAAAAACATTGGAGTCATCCCTCTTTCATAGCCCATATGAAACCTGTCAGGAAATTCTGTTATCTCTGGCCTGGATTACTATCATAGGGCCATAATAAGTTTCCGCACATCTACCCTTGCCCCTTGTACTCTGTTCTCAGTAAAACAATCAAAATGGCTCTTCTAAAATTTAGATTAGATCATGCTCTTCCCCATTCTCACACTCAAAATGCTTCAGTTGCTCCTCATTTAATTTAGAATAAAAGCCAAGGAGTTCTCACTTGCTAGCTTTTTGTTTTCCTCTTCTTCTTCCCCCTCTCTCTACCACACTACGTTTCTTGGTTTTTGTTGTTTTTTCAAAATTTATCTTTATAGTTGAAAGTATTATAGATGTCCCCTTCCCCCCCTCATTGATCCCCTTCACTCTGCATCTGCATACCCCCCGCCTTCCCCATACTTTTGTCTGTGACCATGGGTTATGCGTATATACATATAAGTTCTTTGATTAATCTCTCCCCACCCACTCCCTCATCCCCGCCTTCCCTCTGAGATTTGTCAGTCTGTTTTCAGCTAGTCACACTCCTACTTTAGTGTGTTTGCCCTGTTCTATTCCTAGAACACATTTCCTTTTTCTTCAGATCATACCTTCTCAACAAGTCTTAATCCTGAACATTCTATTTAATATTGAAACCTACTCCCATATTCTCACATTCCCTTTACTAAACCTATTCAACTTTTAAAAAATTCCCACAGCACTTTCCATTTTTTGACTTACTATGTAATTTACTTATTAAGTTTGTTGCTCATTGTGTTCTTCCCCTGGAAAGTGAGCTCCGCTAAGACAAGGATCTTTGTTTTATTTTCCACAGATCTATTCCAAGTGCCTGGCACATAGTAGGTACTCAGTGAATAGTTGTAGAGTTGAATGAGTGAATGACTGCTTCATGCCTTTATGCTCCTTAGTGGTCACTTTCAGCCAGTCTTTAGCTAATTCCCTCAGAAGTCAAATATTACCTCTTTTTTTACAACCCCCTGATTAGAGGCCCATTTTGGCATGCAGCCTTTACTGTAATTACTGAATTATCTCTTCCTCTCCTAGTAGTCCATGAAGTAGTCCACTCACCTTATTTGAGTGGCAGTATGTTATAGTGATTAACAACATGGACCCAAAAGCCAGGGGTCCTGAGCCAGACTTTTGCCCGACAGTATCTACTTCATAGAGTTGTTAGAATTATTAATTATACACACAGCACTTAGAAGAGTAAATGATGGCATGGTGAGCATTGTGTGAAAGTGTGAGCTCTCATTTTTTTTTTATATCCCCAGCACAATGCCAGGGACATGTAAGTTCTAAATAAATGTTTGCCAAATGAAGGAATTAGCTTTTGCAAGTCCAGAGCATTTATTTAGATTTTCTAAGTAATTATTGCAGTGAGGAACTTCAGTGATTGTTATGCAGGGGTTTGTAACCTTGGCTGCACATGAGAGTCACTTAGGGAGCTTTAAAAATCCCAGTACCCAGGTCAGTTAAATTGGAATCTTGGGAAGAATATGGGAGTTGAGAGTGGTGTGTAACTCGGGTATTAATGTATTTTAGTACTTCCATTGTGCTCCTAATGTGCAGCAAAGGTTGAGAATTACTGGTCTAGTGGAAAGAACAAAAATTCTAGGAGTTAGTAAACTGGCCATTCTGTTTCCAGCTGCACCACAAACTGCTTTTTGGCAAGTTGCTCCTTTATGCTCAGTTTTTGAAAAAAAGTGATGTCTAAGGGTTTGTTTGTTTTTATGTCTTTGTTGATTTCAGAGAGAAGAAGGGAGAGGGAGAGAGAGAGAGAAACATCAGTCCAGCACACCCCCTACTGGGGATTGAGCCTGCAACCCAGGCATGTACCCTGACCGGGAATCGATCTCCTGGATCATAGCTGGAGATGAGTCAGTGTGGCTCAGTGATGAGCCACACTGGCTGGACTCTAGGTTTTTTTTTAAACTGAAAAGTAAATGATTCTTTAGTTTCATGAAGCTTAAATGAACAGTATTTTTTCTTTTCCAGTCTCCTTTAACATTGAAAACACCAAATCAGGTATCCCTGGGCCAATTGTGGTTAGAGCTGCTAAAATTTTACACACTGGATTTTGCTTTGGAGGAATATGTCATATGTGTACGGATAAAAGATATTTTAACAAGAGAAAACAAAAACTGGCCTAAAAGGCGAATAGCCATTGAAGGTAAGATATATTTCAGAGAATAATTTTTGTGTACCCACTCATCATCCCTTTCTAATACAGTGTAATAAATTATATCCCTTGGCTTTGTAGCACTATATGTGCTACTAGGTTGTCATATGTTAGATAAATTCTTTGTCAAGTCCATTATAGTTTATAGGATTAATACTCATTTAAATGTTTCTAATCTGTAAATATTATATTGGTTAGGGTTATTAGCTTGTTTACATGTCTTTATTTTAATTTTTAATTATGAAAATTTTCAAAATTAGAGAAAAATAGAATAGTTATGAATACTACAGGATCTTTTTGAAGAAATTTGTGTCATAAATTTGTTAAATATAATTTTAAAACCAGTTTTTATTGCCTTCTAAATTACCTCACCTGTTAAATGTGACTAAGCTAAAGAAAAAAAAAAAGAACAGTTGATATTGACAACTCATGTTTCACGTCAAATTCCAAGAATATTAAGATCTTTAGAGTTACTAGAATTAATAGAATGGCTTCTAAATTCTTAATCAGAAATTTAAATTCCACAACATTTCACTTTTTATAGATAGGAAATTGAATTTCTGTGCATCATTTTAGTTTGTTTAGCCTATACATTCTTCTCTGAATCTGCTTCTGGCCTTCTCTAATGTGAATTGAACCCACACATATTCTTGTACACTCAAGCATGTCCTCACATCTTATACACTTTTACATATAATAAATAAATGAGCTCTGAAACCGGCAGCTATCATAATTTCTCTTCTTTTTCTTTTTCTTCTAGCATAGGGGTAGGGAACCTTTTTTCTGCCAAGGGCCATTTGGATATTTATAACATCATTCCGGGCCATAAAAAATTATCAACTTAAAAATTAGCTCTTAGATTTATTGAATTTTGAGTCCCACCTGCGGTTGCCTTGGCAGGGCCAGACCAAGTGATTTCTCGAGCCATATGTGTCCCTAGGGCCAGAAGTTGCCCACCCCTGTTCTAGAAGCGGGAAAGAGGCTAGGGAAAGCTTTTAAAGCCTTTATTTAGATAACTGCAAAAAGTAACAGATGCTTCGAACATAGCAATCCTGTCCCGCTAATCCTTTTCTTTAATGATCTTCAGTAGTGGAGAAAAGTGTATTGTTTTTTAGGTGGTACTGTTCTCTTTTTCTTGAAATGTTTGTATTTAAGGCTTACAAAATCCAAAAACCTATAAACATTTTCAGAAGTATGAGTTGATGCAAGCCTTTCCAACATAGCCATTTTAGATGGGATCAAAATTTAAATTTTGGTTTAATTTTTACTTTCTTAGGTCTAGATCTCTTTCTATTTTTTGGTTTCTCCTTTCTGTTGTTTAATTTTCTGATCTCACTAAAGTTAAATCTTAAAATCAGTCTTTTTTGAACTTGAAGCTTTGAGAGTTTAGGTTATATTTTATTTGTTTAAGTTGCAAGGACTATGTAACTAAAGAATACTATGACAATGAAAATAATTAATGGGTCCCAGAGCTTGAAAATTTTCATTTAATGACACTGTAGGGAGGCATATTGGCATTGCTGTTTCCAGCAATTTCATCATTGAAACTTTGTAATTACTGAGTTGGGCTCCTCAACCATTCTCTCATTAACTACCTTATTATTTTCTAAAAGGTTTTTTATTTTATGACAGAAACAAAAGAAAAGATGTTGCCATTATATTTTCCCTACTAAGTTTGCAGTAACTCTTATTGGGACTTTAGTTTAGAAAAACTGGGAAAATTACTCTGCTCACAAGTTAGCAGTTAAGATCTGTTTGTATATGCTTAGAAATGTAGTTTGTTAGTAAATACTTAGCTACTGACCATTTTCTTTTTTTTTAGATCCATTTTCAGTCAAGAGGAATGTTGCCCGGAGCTTAAACAGCCAGCTTGTTTATGAATATGTTGTGGAGAGATTCAGGGCAGCTTATCGATATTTTGCCTGTCCTCAGAGGAAGGGTGCAGATAAATCTGCAGTGGATTCCATGAAAAAAGAAAAGGGGAAAATAAGCAATAAGAAACCAGTGAAGTCTGACAACATGGCATCTAATTGTTGCATTCAAGTTGGGGAAAGCACAGAAAAAATAAATGCAGAGAGAGGTCAACCTGAAAAATATGATGGAATGAAATGTACATCACAGAGATGTATTACAGAAGATGTTAATTTGTTGGTAAATGAACTAGTTTTGGCTGAACATGGACAGGAATCTTCATCTCATTCTACCAGTGAAGGCAGAGAATTAGAGCAAAAATCAATTAAGAAACAGGATGACTTAGTTCCTTCAGAAACTTGTTTGAAAAAGGAACTCAGCCAGTGTAATTGCATTGATTATAAATCCTCTGACCCAAATGAATCTGTTGGTACAGACTGCAGGTCAAATTTAGAAACAGAGAGTTCACATCAGATTGCGTGCACCGACACATCTGCTACCTCTTGCAACTGCAAAGCTACAGAAGATGCTTCTGACCTTGATGATGATAACCACCCTACCCAGGAATTACATTATGTGTTTGATAAGTTTATTTTAACCTCTGGCAAGGTAGGATACAGTTTGTAAACAATCTGTAAAATGTTGTGGTGGTTATGTGGCTCTGCATTTATAGTTTTTAGATACAGAAATGTAAAAATAGCTTCTATGATGGTGTAGACAATTGTTTCAGAATGATATTTTAGTGTATATTTTAATTTTACTCCATTTTTGCTAATAGTTGCCTTTAAAGAATGTATATAAAACCCCAAAAAGTTTCAGCGCTCTATTGCTAGTTGATATGCTTCACTTTCTTATATATGAAAGAATTCATCAGATATTTTATAAAAATCAGTTTGATAAAGGCATCATATATTTTAAATTTTGCTTATTTTTTTATACATAATGATTATTATTTTTTCCACAAATGAGAATACAAGGTTTGTGAACTATAATAGTATTCTTTTTTTTTTTAAATTATTGATTTCAGGGAGAGGAAAGGAGAGGAAGAGAGAGAGATAGAAACATCAATGATGAGAGAGTCATTGATCAAGCCCGCAACTGGGCATGTGCCCTGACCGGGAACTGAACCCTGATCACCTGGATCCCAGGTCAATGCTCAACCGCTGAGCCATGCCCGGCCGGGCAATAGTATTCTGTTTTAAAGGGTGGTGGTTGTTTTTTTGGCGGGGAGTAGGGTGGTTGGGGAGGGGGAGTATAAACTTAGTAAAGACAGTTGAGTGAAAACTAAGATCAGGAACCAACAAAATGAAGAATTCAGATTATTTTTCTCTACCATTGAGCTTGTCTTTGAATTTAGCATATCCTTTATAAATTATAGGAGTCTTAACTCTCCTACTTTTATTTATTTATTTATTTATTTTTAATATATCTTTATTGATTTCAGAGAGAGGAATGGAGAGGGAGAGAGAGAGACAAACATCAATGATGAGAAAGTCATTGATCAAGCCCGCAACCCAGGCATGTGCCCTGACTGGGAATCGAACCCCGATCGCCTGGATCCCAGGTCGATGCTCAACCACTGAGCCACGCCCAGTTGGGCTATTTATTTTTATTTTTTGTTAATTGTCACCCAAGGATATTTTTTCCATTGATTTTTAGAGAGAGTAGGAGGGAGAGAGGGACGAGGCTGGGGGTGGGGGAGAAGAAGCATCAATGTGAGAGAGAGATTGGTTGCCTTCCACATGTGCCCCAACTTGGGCCAGGGATTGAACCTGCAGCCCAGGTACCTGCCCTTGACTGGGAATCGAACTCACAACCCTTCCGTGCACGGGCCAGTGCTCCAACCACTGAGCCGCACTCGCCAGAGCATTAACTTTTCTACTTTTAAAGTGGCATAGTCTGAATTTTAACTCAATAAATTATAGAAAATAAAATACCCCAGTGAACAAAAAATAAGCAACTACTTTTTAATAAAAGTTTTAGCTAAGTCACGTTGCTTCAAGTAGCGTATACATAATCAAAATACTATCATCATCCAGGGTGCTGATTATATAGATCATGTGTAAACCAAGTGGAATATTAAAAAAAAAAGCCAAAAACAACTGGAAAGTTATCTAGTTTTATCAGTAATTACTTACTCACAGCTTAAAATTTTTTAGCCTAATACTAAGCTGTGTTTCTTCATTCTTTGTAAGGATACATCTATTACTTTTGTTTAGGTTGCAGTATTTAGGGCATATGGACTATTGAAAGGATGAAATAAATGGCAGATTTTTAGAAAAGTCTCTTAATTATATAACTAGTTTATATAATTTATATTTATGTAGTTTATATTTCTTTGTATTTTTTCCCCCTGGAAATTTATCTTAGGGTAGCTATTTCTCCAGTTTTAGTTTTTTCTAGTTATCTACAACATATTTCTAGAATTTTCTGATAAATATGCCATTTAAAAAAGCTTTGGAAAGCTGATAGAGCCCGGCTCCCTTGGCTCAGCGGTTGAGCATCGATCTATAATCCGGGAGATCACAGTTTAATTCCTGGTCAGGGCACATGCCTGGGTTGTGGGATCAATCCCCAGTAGGTGACGTGCAGGAGGCAGCCAATCAGTGACTCTCATCATTGATTTTTCTCTCTCTCTTTCTCCCTCTCTCTGAAATCAATAAAAATACATATTTTTTAAAAAAAGAAAAAAAGATAATAGAAATTCCTGTGGTACTACTGTACTACTGTTAATTAGCCCACAGCACAGCATTCCTACAAGTAGAGGTTTATGTATATAATTGGTATCAGAGTTCATAGCTAGGTAAATGTCCAGGCTAATCTTGGAGGAAGAAGCTAACTCTAGGATCTAGGCATATTATAATAAAGAAAAGAGTAGTGCTCTTCCTTTACCATATGTGTTTTTTTTAAGTAGTTGGGATAATAAATTTTACTGTTTTAGCTACCTGTCTGTCCGATAGTGTGTTGGAATAAATTTTAAATGGTGGCATAGGGTTTGAAGTTAAGTTTGTGGCTATTGCATAAGAGTTGTTCCTTGTATGAAGTTAATTTATTTTTAGAGTTCAGCCCTACAGTTGATTTCTTGAGTACCATGCTAATGTAATAAATTGAACTAACTAGGCAAGCAAAGGTTCTGTGATTGATTGGTTTTGAAGATAGAAAATGTTTAGAGTGAAATGAAAGATGCCACTTGAAATTTTTTTATACAGTCATGCCCTGCATAATGACATTTTGGTCAACATGATAGGTGATAAATATAAAAAGTTTTTCAATGTGGAAAGAAAAGGTTGGACATGACAACAGTGTTGAATTTAGTGCTAGCTCTGGGTGATTTAGATGAGGTTCAGCTTGCTGTCCACCAGCTGTGTGCCTAGCCACTGCTGGGTCTGGAGTTGACGAGGGAGCAAGAGTTGGTGAAGAGGGAGCCCTGAGCTGCCTGTCCCAGCCCTTGCACACCCAGGCAGTGTGCCCATGTGAGCATGCTTGCGCGCTTATGCACACACACACTCTGTCCTACACACACTCACTTCCTTTCTCTCTGTTTCTCCTTTATTTCTTTCCTCCCAGTCCGCTTCCTTCCTTCTCCCTTTTCCTTTCTCTCTCTCTCTCTCCCTCCCCCCTCTTATTATTTCTCATCTCAATCTTTATCTGTGTCTCTTTCCATTTCTCCTCTCTCTTTTCTCCCCTTCTCTTCCTTCCCTCTCTCCCTTCCTCCCTTCCTCCTCCTGATGTCTACTCCCCCTCCAGTGTTGCCCCCATCCACAGCCCTCACCCTGCCCTCCAAATGCATACACAGACACATTTTTGTACCATATTTTTACTGTTTTTACTGTACCTTTGCTATGATTAAGTATACAAATACTTACCAAAATGTTATAGTTGCCTGCAGTATTCCGTATCGTATTGTGCAGGCTTGTAGCCTAGGAGCAATAGGCTATACCATATAGCCTTTATGTAAGTAGGCTATATCTCTAGGTTTGTGTAAGTGCACACTATGATGTTTGCAAAACTACAGAATCACCTGATGACACATTTTTCAGGACACATCCCCCATTGTTAAGCGATGTATGACTGTAATCTATTTTGTTAAAGATCTTAGTAGATTAAATAGTAATGCATGTATTTCATTTGAGGGCTGACAAAACTGTTTGACTTAACCCATACCTTTTGCATCTCCTGGTATTTTATTTTACATCGTCAGGTAAGCTAGTCCTTAATAATACCATTTTAGTGGGGAAGAAAGTTAAAATGTTTGGCTCAAAATAGGTTTTTTACATTTAACAATGCATTTCATTAATATGCTCCCCCTCCTCCCCCTCCCCCCCCCCCACCTCCTGAAAGCACAGGTTATCAGAACTGAGTTACATAAAATATTTTTTTTGGACCTGCTTTCTAAGTAATGATGAAATCCCTCAATAGTTTATTAGATTAGATTATTTTTTTGCCTTTGTATAGCCACCAACGATAGTATGCAGCATCTGCAAAAAGGATGGCCATTCAAAAAATGATTGCCCGGAGGATTTCAGGAAAATTGACCTAAAACCTCTGCCACCAATGACAAATCGATTTCGGGAAATACTTGATTTAGTATGTAAACGATGTTTTGGTAAGTCTTTTATTATTAGAATTGAGACTAGTTTCTTTTTTAGATTTTGAATATTTGTTTATTTTCTGATTTAAAAACAGTTTCCTTACATTTGTTTTGATAGAGGTTTTGAATATTTTAGACACCCAACTATAGATATTTACTAAATGCCTACTGTGTGCAGGGCACTGTGGTAAATACCAAGGGGAATACAGAGACCATATGTGTTGCTTTTAAGGAGCTTAGACTCCGGATCTGTGCTGTCTAATATGGTAGCCACTGGCTTTATGTGGCTGTTTAAATTTAAATTAATTAAAATTAACTGAAATGAACAATTAAGTTCCTCAATTATATTATCCACATCTCAAGTACGAATAGCTACATATGTCTAGTATTGGACAGTCTAGATAGAGAACATTTTTTTTTTTTTTTTTTAATCCTCATCCAAGGATATTTTTCCATTGATTTTTAGAGGGAGTGGAAGGGAGGGAGGGAGGGAGGGAGGGAGGGAGGGAGGGAGGGAGGGAGGGAGAAGGTGGGGGGGAAGCATCAATGTGAGAGAGACACATCTGTTGTTTGCCTCCCCCACATGCCCTGACCTGGGCCGAGGATGGAACCGGCAAACTAGGTACATGCCCTTGACTGGAAATCAACCTTTGGTGCTCGGGCTGATGGTCTAACCTCTGATCAACACAGGCCAAGGCTAGATAGAGAACAGTTTTATCATTGCAATGTTTTTGCACAGTGTTGTTCTAGATGAATGTATGACACACATGTGAACATTGCCATAATTGGAAGCAGAATGTGTTACTTGCTATAGTAGTGGTAAACAAAATACAGTGCAAACACAGTTTTAACTGGGATGGATCAGAGGAATTGTAATTAATGATGTGGCATTTGAGTTGGACCTTGAACTGCATTTTCAGGTACAGAAGATTATGCATAAAACCAAAGGGTGTTTAATTTGTCCAGGAGAATAATAACCTTATATTTGGTAGAGTATAAGAAAGGCAATAGAGGGAGATAAGGCTATAAAGATATTTTTGAGAAAACCTTACATATACCTTATTCAACAAATGTTTGTGGTATATCTGGGATGAATCTTCGCTCAGCAAACATTTTAAAAAATTAATTTATTTTTAAAATTAAATTTATTGGGGCGACAGCAAACATTTTTAAATTATTTGCTGTGTCCCAGGTAAGATAAAATTTGATGTAGCATTTTATCCTCCTTTATCTTCATCTCCTGCCAGACAACAACTTACCTGCTTTTTGTTACATTAGTTTGCATTTTCTAGAGTTCTCTATGAGTAGAATCACAAAGCATGTACTCTTTTTTTGGAATGTGGGGGGAAATCTTTTTTTTTTTTTTTTTTTTAAATATATCTTTTATTAATTTCAGAGAGAGGAAAGGAGAGAGAGAGAGAGATAGAAACATCAATGATGAGAGAGTCATTGATCAAGCCTGCAACCTGGGCATGTGCCCTGACCGGGAATCGAACCCGGATCGCCTGGATCCTAGGTCGACGCTCAACCGCTGAGCCACGCCCGACCGGGTGAAATCTGACTTCTTTAGCATAATTATTTTGAGCTTCATCCATATTGTGTGTATCAGTGATGGTTCATTCCTTTTTATTGCTATGTTCCATTGTATGGATGTACCACAATTTGTTTACCTATTCACTTGTTGATGAATACTTGGTTTGTTTCTAAATTTTGGTTATTACAAATAAATCTGCAGTGCACTTTCATGTATGGGTCTGGGTGTAGACATATGCTTTAATTTCTCTTGGGTAAATACCTAAGAGTTGAATGGCTCAATTATGGCACATTTTTTAGCAGCTTTATTAAGATATAATTCACTATTCAGTTACTTATCTCAATATGGACTCATTGATATTTTATACTTTGGGTTTTAATCCAATAACACTTTATTTTGTTGCTTAAATTGTTCCTGATTTGGCTATTGGAAGCTCTTTCAGTTGATTCATGTGTCCCTTTAATAAATCCCCAACAGTGTATGGCATTTTTTTTTTTTTTAGCACTTTCTTTCTTTTCTGGTATTACAGGTGCTCCAGGTCATCATGTATATATTTCCTGCATTTCTCCCAAGAACCCTGGTTCCTTTTATTGGAAATGGTATTAGAAACCAAGATTTGGATGCTAGGGTGCCTGTTATTACTGGGTGGTGTTGCTTCTAGGCCCTCTCTGAGCAAGAAAATTTGTGTGTATACTAACCCACATATATACATATACACACATATCTATGAATATTTCTAAATGTAACCATCTTATCTACATTAAGCTGAACATGACTTTCTACTGATGTCTCCAACTCTAATACATTATTACATACCTCATTCTAGCCTCTTCTCCTGCTTTTCTGTAAATTTCCTACTCTAACAGTGAGAAATCTGACTCCCACCATCTGCCACTTATTCAGTTGTTTAATTTAAGTACATAGCTATAGCATTATTGGAACTGTAATCCTATACCCCTATGGAAAACAACTTTATCAATTATAGTATAGTGCTTATATGCAATTCCTTTTGTTCTTAGTCTTACAGACTCTACTCATTTTCTTTATTAAATTTTTAAAAATTGATTTCAGAGAGAGGAATAGAGAGAGGGAGAGATAGAAACATCAGTGATGAGAGAGTCATTGATCAGCTGCCTCCTGCACACCCCCTACTGAGGATCAAGCCCGCAAACCAGAGCATGTGCCCTGACTGGGAATTGAACCTGTGAATTCCTGGTTCATAGGTTGATGCTGAACCACTGAGCCATGCTGGCTGGGCTCCACTCATTTTCAAAGTTACTTTGGTTAGCACCTTTTCCCCCACTCCCTTGAGTGAAGTCTTACACATTTTTAATACCGTTAGATATTTTAGTTACAGCCTGCATTCCATCCTGAGATTACCTGACCACCTAGATGAGTTTTTAAAATTTGCATATTGTAGTTTACACTTTGTGCTGCAGAGTTCTATGGGTTTTGACATGTGCATCATATTATGTTACCATTAGAGTATCATACAAAATAATTCACCACTCTAAAAAAAAAAAAAAATCACCTATATTTCAGCTGTTCAGCTTGCAACTGCTGATGCTGCATTTGTTTTTCAAAATCTGAGTATTAGTTTAATTCATTACAGTAGATTACTGTATTGTTCCCATTACCTTATTAACTCCTGGGGATAAGTCTAGAGGAGGAGATAGGAAAAAAACACTATTCTTAAGGAATACAGGGTGGGGTAAAAGTAGGTTTGCAGTTGTAAGTACTCGAGACTCAAGAGTTTATTCTTGTATTATTATTTATTAATTATTGTCTTATTTTCCATACAAACAACTGTTAACCTACTTTTGCCCCACCCTGTATAAAGTCTTCTTTAGAAAAATAAGATAAATATAAATGAAAAGTTAGGAAAACTAAAAGGACAATGTAAACTAAATTGGCAAGCAGTTTTTTGGAGAACTAAGGAAATTTAAAGAAAGGTCTTTGAAGACTGGTTGGGTAGAGCAGCTTATAGGGAAGATGTGAATCTTGATCAGACAGTTGTGGCAACCGTTAAATTTGAAGGTCAGGTGCCTAGTGCAACAATATGATTATAGTCTTACCAGGAGGGAAAAACAGGCATGTATATGGGAGAGAGTGGAATGTCTGAAGAAAACAATATTAAATAATTTGTAGAAGTAAATATATTTTGTAGATATTGCATAAGGAAAATGATCATGTGAAATGTACATAGGTCTATAAAAATTATTTTTTTGCTGTTTCCTGCCCCTTTCCCTAATAACACATATGATTTTATATTCATAGAAGTTAACAAATAATAAATAAATTTTAAATAAAGTTTTTAGGGTAAAAAATTGAAGGTATTTTCAGATTCTACTTTTCTTTAATTTTTTCTTTTTTTAATTTAGATGAGTTATCACCACCTTTCTCTGAACAACACAACAGAGAGCAAATTTTAATGGGTTTGGAAAAGTTTATTCAAAAAGAATATGATGGTATGTCGTATGTTAAAAATTGATGCTTTTGTTATTGTAGTCACCTGTTCTGAGTTTCATTCATTTATTTAAAAAGTGTTAAATGTTATGTGTTAGGTACTATTCTAGGTACTGGGGATACAGTGCTAAAAAAAAGAGGTGAAACCTGCTCTCATGAAGCTTATATTAAGAGGGGAGACAGATAGTCAAGTAAAAAAAATGTATGTAATGTAATATCAGGAAATAATAAATGCTATTAAAGTTCAGGAGTTAAAAGGATAGTGATGGGATGTTATGGTAATTCTCTCTGATAAGGTGGCATTTGAGTAGAGCCATGAATAATACTAAGGAGCAAGTTATATGAATATCTAAGGAGAGAACATTCTAGAAAGAAAGAGTAGCAAATACAGACACCCCAAGGCTGGATTATGTTTGGTATGTTTGAAGGTCAGCCAGGAAGTCAGTGTAGCTGGAGTGGAGTGTGTGAGGTTACTGTACTGGAAAGATGACATCAGAGAGGTAGCCTAGAGACTGGATCGTTAGGGTCTTATAGATGTTGATAGAAGGACTTTTAATTTTATTTTGAGTGTCTGATGAGAAGCTTCTGGAGGATATTAACACTTAAGTGACATGATCTGAGAGAACAGAGTATAGATTCATAAGAATAGAAGGAAGCAGAACATTTAAGAGGATGTGGCATAGGTTCAGATGAGATATGACAGTGATTTGGAAGAGTAGATGAGAAGTGGTCAGATTAAGGATATAATTTGAATGTAGAGCCAACAGGTTTTGCTAATGCATTACAGTTAGATATGAGAAAAGGAGTCAAGGATGATTTCATGGTGTTTACCTCAATAGTTGGGTGGTGCTATTTAAGTGAGATGGCAAAAATAGTAGAAGGAGCAGTTTTGAGTATAGGGGTGAAGAATCAAGTGTTCTGTGGCCAAATATTTTAGAAAAGAATAAAGAGTTGATTTATAATCAGAATGAATTTGTACTTTTAGAAGATAATCTGTTATGTGCTATAAGATGCCATTTTTAAATTATATTTGCTATTATGTAAAGTATTGACCAAATCTAAGTCCCTGTTATATTAAACTGACACATTTTTATTTGCTCATGAACATAGCTTCTTTTTTATCTCTCTGTTATCATTGAAATTTCAAGTAGGGTATCAGAACTGAATCAGAGGATTAAGTTATTTGTTATTTTTTTAATCCTCACCTGAGGGTATTTTTTCCATTGCTTTTCAGATAGAGTGGAAGAGGGAGAGAGACAGAGAGACAGAGAGACAGAGATAGAGAGAAACAAACATCGATGTGAGAGAGTACACATCGATTGGGGTTGCCTCCTGCACAAGCCCCGACTGGGTTGGGGATTGAGCCTGCAGCCAAGGTATGTACGTGCCCTTGACTGGAATTGAGCTCGAGACCCTTCAGTCTGTGGGCTGATGCTCTAACCACTGAGAAAACTGGCTAGGGCCAGAGGATTAAGTTTTGAAAATATAGAATTTGTTATCTAAATGTATAGTCTACAAGAATTAATAGGGTGAAAAGCCCAATTCTGTTAAGTCACAGCTTTGAAGTGGCATCTGTAGTGAATGATACTAAGAATGAGAGGATAACCCTATCATAATTTATATCAAATGGATTAATGACTCACTTTTGGAGGAGAATTAATTCTGTGTACTAAGGTGATATTTATAAAACTACTTGAATTGTTTCTTGAAAAACTAGTTTATTTCCAAAACATAACTCTCTAAATATTGATCTTAACTATCAGTAGTGTTGTTGAGGATGAATAAGAGTGAATGAATTTATGAGATAGTTAAGTTGGAAGAAGCTAAAGGACTTGGTGGTTTTTTGGATGTGGAAGTTGAGAGATGTTAAGAATCACATGTATATTTCTGACCTGGGGAACTGAGTCAGTGACGATACAGTTTGCTTATAATAGGATTATAGGATTATAGGAATAATAGTAGGTTTGAGATGAAGTTGATGGTTTAGTTTTGACTTGTTGAGTTTATGATTTCTGTGGAAAAATGGAAGAAGCAGTTAGATACGTGGGTGTGGGAACTTGTGCAGAAGATCTGTGCTTTAGATGAGTGTTTTGGAATTTCTCAGTATATATGTCAATGGTAGGTAATTTAGGGCGTAGAAAGTGAACAAGATCATTTGTTTTAGGCCATAGGTAGTAGTAGAAGACTCCTCCTTCCTGCTAATTATAAAACTTTACTTTTATTTTTCTTTGCTTAGAAAAGGCAAGATTGTGCTTATTTGGCTCTTCTAAGAATGGGTTTGGATTTCGTGATAGTGATCTGGATATTTGTATGACCCTGGAAGGCCACGAAAATGCAGAGGTAAGAGTTAGTGTTTGGAAAGGGATGTGGAAGTTTATTTTCTTCCAGTGATGAGTCTGTTTTTAATTTTGTATGTAGTATTGATAAAAATATATGGTATCATTCTTTGAGTAAATGTATTAGCAATAGTAATGTTTGAAATGTTAAAAGCATCATCATTATCATTTTAAGAGATTAAAATATTTAAATAAGTAAATTTACTGTTTGAGTAATTTTATAATGCAAAAAGCATGTCACCGAGAGTTATAAGTGCTTGTAATAAATTTTTGGGAAAAGTTAATATACCAGAGACTTGGATTTTTTTTCATTAGAACCAATGAGAAACTGGTGCTTCAGTTCAGTAGTGAACGTTGATCTCACTGTGTTTTCCTATCTCTTCTATTAGGTCGTGTGTTTGTATCTCTAAAGATAGAAAAGAAAGGTGGACATATAATTTATAATTGGCTTGTGTTCTACTAGTTCATTGCAGTTTTTGGGTACTCAGAACACATTTTTTTATATAGAAGAAATGTTATAAATTATTTGTATTAGTATAGCTTTACAAGCTGATAGGAAAAAAATTTTGATTTACTTGAAATATATGGTGTTGGAGGAGAGGTCAATGGATACCCTGGACTGCCAGAAATACAAAAGGGAGTCCTAGAACAAATTAAACCAGAAACATTGCTGGAGGCAAAAATGATAAAACGGAAGCTTTCCTGCTTTGGGCATATCATGAGAAGTCAGGGTTATTTGGAAATGTCAGTAATGCTGTGAAAAATAGAAGGCAGCAGAAGAGTAAGACCAAATATGAGATGGATTAACTCCGTAGAAAAAGTCCATAGGCATGAGTCTGCAGGAGCTGAGCAAGGCTGTTGTGGTCAGGACATTGTGGACATCACTAATTCATAGAGTCTCCAGGATTTGGAGCCAACTCAACAGCACGTTAATACATAGGATAGCTTTTAGAAACTCATTTTGAGTAAGGAGGGAAATTAACATTTGTTGAGTCCCCTGTATACACTTTTAGTTATCTCATTTCACTCTTAAAACCACCTTCGAGGTAGATAATTTCCCCCATTTTACAGATGAGGAAACTGAGGCTTTGAGAGATAAACTGACTTGCCCAAGTTCACAGCTAGTAAATGTTGGAGCCGGGATTCATACCCAGGTCTGTTTGACTCCAGAGTTCATGCTCTTTCCATTGTATCTCACTGCTTCTCTGTAATTTATTTAACCCCCAGTGTAGCTGAAATATAATACTAATGGTTCTGTAGAACCTAACCACTACTTTCTGAAATTGAAAGCTTTCTGAGTTCCACCATGAGATGCCAGGAGCAGACCTTCCCTCAGAGCCCTTAAGCCTTTCTTTGTGTGCCAGTCCTCAGCAGTGGGAACAAGATTGTCCAAGGTCCAGTAAAGAAAGGGGCTGATTGGACAGAGAAGCCTCCCAGGCCTTCCTAGCAGCAACTAGAAAAGGAGGGGATCCCTCTAGTTGCTCAATGCCTTACTAGCATAGTTATTGCTATTTATGTTTCAAAACCAGGGAATGATGGAAGATTGGGGTGAGGCCAAGCTTCTAGCATCCGTAGTGGTGTCAGTATAGCCTCTGTTGTATTATAAAAGAATTCAGCAGAATAGTGAACCTGTGCATTTCTGAAATAGTTATTTTCAAAAGGTAGTTTTAGAATTGTTAGCACCAGAGTAGAGATGGCATTGATGTTTAGTAGATCCTTATTTCTGGCTCTAAGAAATTGTTTCTGGTATTTATTAATATCTTTTTGTTCTGTAAAGAAACTGGAAAGTTGTAAATATTTTAGTTCATCTTAACTAACTTCTACTCAAGTGCCATCTACCTGGAGAGATGCTCCTTTCTGTTTTGAAGAGCAAGAATTGAGGGAATATAAAATTATTTTTATCCAAGGAAGAAGTTAGGGTTTTAGGTATATCCTATTCAGACTTCTAATTACTAAGGGTTTATGTATTATATATAAAATCTGTGGAAGGTTGAAACAGTGAAAAATTAATTTTTTTCCAGATGTCATATTTGAAAACATAAAAGTTATAAATTTATATTCTTGCATAATAAGAGGGAAATAACTTATTTTATCATGTGTTAATTAGTAACTAAAGTTTCCCTTGAAATCCCCAAGTTAAGCTGCAATGGCTACTGCTTTCTTGTAGCTAAAAAGACCATGTTGGGGCTATGCAAAAGTGATTTTAGTAGTAAGTGTGGGGCATTGATGTAAATACCTTTTAGCTTAATGCAGTTAATTTATAATGCCATTATCGTCCCTGTTTCTTATATTATGGATAGCTCTGCTGTCTAGTTTTGAAAAAGTCAACATTTAAATTTACAGAGGTAAGGATTTCCTTGAAGAAGTAGATGCTGGTTATAGTAGGATTATTTTTCTTTTATTCATGAACATAATAATAATAAGTAGCTCACAGACTTAAAGTGCTTATTTTGTGCCAAGCATGCTACTGAATGCTTTACCTACATGTCTCATGTGATCCCTCTAATTACTCTATAGGGTAGGAGTTTATGATTACTTCACTTTTACAGAATAGTAGTATGAAGCTCAGAGGGGTTAAGAATCTGGTCAAAGTCATATAGTTAGTCAGTACTTAATTTAAGATTTGAATTCAGATTTGTCTTAGTTCAGAGCCCATGTTCTTAATCACTACACTGTTTTGCCTTCACCAAACCCATCTATAGGTGTTCCTTCACATATTTAAAAACATTATCCTCTTGTCTTTGTGTTTCTCAGACTATAATGTGGATGTGAATTACTTGGAAATCTTGTTAAAATGTGGATTGTGATTCAGTAGACCTGAGATGGGGCCTGAGAGTCTGCATTTCTTGTTTCCAGATGATGCTAATACTGCAGGTCTAGGGACCACATACTTTGAGTAGAAGGTTATATAGAGCTTATGGCTAGAAATTTTAAATGCTAGTATTAAATGCCTAAATTAAAGTAGAATTTGTATTAGACCCAATTGAGTCAGACAGATTTTATTATTTCTTCCTTTTTTTTTTTTAGAAATTAAATTGTAAGGAAATAATTGAAAATTTGGCAAAAATTCTTAAGAGACATCCAGGTATGAATTTTAAATTATAACTTTAAAACAATAGAAAATATTTTTTAGCTTTGTGAAAATTATTTAACCTAGTGAAGTTTTATTTTTAATCAGGTTTAAGAAATATTTTGCCTATAACTACTGCCAAAGTGCCTATAGTAAAATTTGAACACAGACGAAGTGGTTTAGAAGGCGATATCAGTTTGTATAATACATTGGTAAGTTTTTCTTTCTTTATAGACCCACATATGTTTACACTTGTCATTAAATAAGTTTATAGATCATTGACTATACCTATATTTAAAGCTTTCAAATGTGAGCAGTATAAGGGGAAAAAAATTAATCATCTTGATATTTACTTCAGATTGAAAATTAGTTTTTGTTTGGCTAATTTATAGGTATTTTAAGTTTTACATTTGTATGTTCCATTTGGAATGTATTACATCTTTTTATCTGATTTTTAGGATTAATTTTAATAAATTTAAAGTGCTTTCAAATATGTAATTATTTTTCAGGCTCAACATAACACAAGAATGCTAGCTACTTATGCAGCTATTGATCCTAGAGTGCAGTATTTGGGATATACTATGAAAGTGTTTGCTAAGGTATTTATTTAAAAATTAATGATCTTCATTGTTGTAAGACTCATGATTGTTAAAGTGAAACATACTGTTGTCAGACTTGTGAAAAATATTTTCTGAGTTTTTGAACTTTTAAAAAGAAGCACTCAATATTAAATGGTTTACATTTATACCTATTTGAGCCCTAGCCAATTTTGCTCAGTGGTTAGAGCACTGGCCCATGGACTGAAGGGTCCCAGGTTCGATTCCACCAAGGGCATGTTCCTTGGTTGCAGGCTTGATCCCCAGCACAGGTCGTGGCATGTTCAGGAGGCAACCAATGGATATGTCTCTCTCAGCGTCCATATTTCTCACTTTCTTGTTCTCTCGCTCTCGTTCTCTCTGTTCCTTCCACTCTCTCTGAAAAGCAATGGAAAAAATATCCTCTAGTGAGGATTAAAAAATATATATATGTGTGTGTGTACACACACACACACACATACACACACCCCACACATATACTCGAGTTGGGTGATTCTTAGTTTTTTTCCTGTGCGTACTCTAGCCCATGTACAACAGCACTCTAGAAAATTTCTCATTGGTAAAATTTCTCACTGTGATAATGATTTTCAACCCTAGGCATGGGAGTTGGCATACCATCCTGGTTCAGAATCTCTGGGTTAAGAAATCTGATATTTGGGTTTAGTGGTACATTTTTCTGGCTAAGAAAATAAAACAATATCAACAAAACCCTGTGTTACTTTTATAACACTTATGAATTCTGTTTTTTTATTTTTTTTGCTCAGCATGTAAATTTCATAAGGGTAGAGACCTCTGTTCAGACTTAGTTCAGTGTACTGCCTGCTTTATGGTAGATGTTCAGTTAATAGTTAATTTTATGAATGTGTTGGTGGAAGGGTTTAGTAGGGAAAATGTGATGCAGTCACATTTTCATTTCATAAAACTCACTCTTTGAGTGGGGAGACATATTTTTTTAGATATCCCTATACATGTCTTTGTTGACAGATGTCATCTTAGAAAAGAAAGATATCTTGCCACATCCTACAAATCATATTTGATAGAGCTACTTTTCTGGATTCACCTCATAAAATATTTCCAACATGATAGTTCTATACTCCCCTGGAGTTTTAGTAATGCAACCAAGTGGCTTATGCCAGGGAAATCATTTCTCTCCCTTAATACAATAGTATCATCTAAAGCTTTACTCAAAGGAAGTCTCTGAGGATTTATTCAGTGTGGGTTTTTTTTTTAAACTAAACATTTTTTTGAATAACTAGCATATTCATATGGTTCAGAATTCAAAAGGTCTAAAGGGGGGGTTTATGGTGGAAAGTCTCCCTTCCACACGTATGTCCTAGCCTGTCATTGCCTCTTGCTAGAGGCACCCATTGTCAAAAGTTCTTCTGTGTTCTTCCAGAAATATACCAGTACCTAAATTTCCTACCCCATTCTTATTACAAGTATAAACACCCTGAAAACAGTGATTTGCACTTTGCTTTTTTTGAAAATATGTTTTTATTGATTTCAGAGAGAGGAAGGGAGAGGGGGGGAGAGATAGAAATATCAGTGATGAGAGAGAATCATTGTATCGGCTGCCTCCTGCACATCCCCTACTGGGGATTGAGCCTGAAACCCGGGCATGTGCCCTGAACAGAAATTGAAACAGTGACCTTCTCATTCACGGGTTGATGCTCAACCACTGAGCAACACCGGCTAGGGCTCTTTGTTCTCTTTTGATGGCTACATATTATTGAATTGTGTGGATACTTATCAGTTTTTAAAATCTGTGCTTTACTGATAAGATGGTTTCTGATTTTTTGCTATTTAAAACAGTGTCACAATGAAAAACTTATTTAGTCATTGTACATGTTTTGTTTTTTTTTGCATATTAGCTGGATAAATTCTTAGAACTGCTAGGTTAAAGGAAATATGCTTTTGTAATTTTGATATTGCCACATTATTCTTCATAGAGTTTATGCTAATTTATGCTTTCATCTGTATGTATAATACTTGTTTACCCCCACCCTCTATGACACTTTGTTATTGAACTTTTGGGTATTTGTCAGTTTGATGGGTTAAAAAAAATAGTGTCTTAAACTAGTCAATATTTCTGCATGGAATAAGATTCTGAAGTTTTTTTTCAATCATTGTTATGTTTCTTTAGCGATGTGATATTGGCGATGCTTCCAGGGGAAGTTTATCTTCATATGCTTATATCCTTATGGTGTTGTACTTTCTGCAGCAGAGAAAACCACCTGTTATCCCAGTTCTACAAGAGGTAGGTGTTTAAGAAAACTGCAAAAGAGTTTCTTGTGAACACAATTGGTCTAAACACGTAGATCTTGCTTGGTTCATAGGATCATGAAGGACTTTTTCATCATGACATCCTAAGTTTTATTCTTCTATTAATGGTATAATCAAAAAATGAACCTTTTAAAAAAGTTTATTATGGGAAAATATAGACTACTAAAAGAATCATAGATGAATAGTACTATTGAATATCTTTTGCAACATTTTGTATTTTACAGTCAGAATGCTGCAGATCATTACTAAATTTATATAACCATCCATGAACTCATGTATTAGTCTCTGAAATGCAAATACATAAGTTTTTTTCTTCAGAGTATGTCTCTCCTTTTGCTTGGCAAGGAAGCTCGATTTATTCCTATTTATATTTTGGTCAACTTTGTGAATTTTGGTTGAGAGAAAACCCAAGAAAATATTTCCTCATCTCTGTAAGGTGATGTTAATGCATTAAGCATAAGTATATACATCAAAAGAAACAAAATATACTCGCATTCACTCAGACTTGGTGTTTCAGAGTCCCTTTTTGTAGCCAAATTATATTGTCTAAAATAGGTACAAGGGAGTTCTTTTTTAAAAAATGTTTTTAATGATGTTAGAGATAGAGGAATGGAGAGGGAGAAAGAAAGATAAATGAGAGAGATCAATTTGCTGCCTCCTTCACACCCCCCTACTGGGAATAGAATCTGCAACCCCGGGCATGTGCCCTGACCAGGAATCGAACTGGCGACTTCTCGGTCCATGGGACAAGTACAGAGGAGTTCTTAATCATCTGCCTTTCCTCCTCATTTTTGGCACAAAGTGGGTTTGCAAATATTAGGGAGAATACAGTTCTAATTTTTTAGAAAGATGGTTATTTTGAGGTAGGAGAGAAGCATCAGAATTGTCTGGTAAATCACATATTCTGGTTTCACATAAACTTTGATAGTCATGTCAAAGAAGAAAATCACAAAATAGCAAGCTATATAGTGGGTGTCAGATGTCCTTAGTAAGCTTTTAAAAGTTCTAATGAATGTCATGTGGTTTTAGTAGCATTTTCTTCCCTCTTTAAACAAACAATGGAAGAGAGAGAAAAATTTTAAATATTTTCTAGCAGAAAAATTTAAGTTGCTGAATCTGTTGGTGATGCGTTTTTTTTATTTTTTATTTTTACATTTTATTTTTTTAAACTTTTTAATTTTTTAAATTTTTTAGATATGAGGGTCAGAACCTCATTGTTTCAGAGGGAGGAAAGGAGAGGGATAGAGAGAAACATCAGTGATGAGAGAGTCATTGATTGGCTGCCTCCTGCACGCCCTTGACTGGGGATCAAGCCGGCAACCCGGGCATGTGCCCTGACTGGGAATCGAACCCTGATTGCCTGGATCCTAGGTCGATGCTCAACCACTGGGCCACGCCCAGCCGGGCGATGTGTGTTTTTTTTAAACAAGGTTGTTCTCTGAAGGATTATTTAAAATTTATCATGAATTTATTAGGCCTGTCAGGGTCAAAATCATTCTCTGTATTAGTCTAATTGTTGTTCAGGCCTTAAATTTGGGGATATTTTGCATAGTTGCCCGTGATATCATAGTAGCCATTTGCTATGACTTTGACAGAATACTATGCTTAGCTAAAATGGAACACAAATTGTGGTGGTTTGTCTGTGTTCTCATTATATTACCCATGGATAAGGAGTCAGTAGGCAGCATGATATAATGGAAAGAGCAGAGCATGATTTTGGAGCCAGAAATAACTAGTTTGAATCTTAATTCTGACATTGTGGCCTTCAAAAAGGTGCCTGACCACCACTAGTCTGAGTTTCTTTTTTTTTTCTTTTTTTAAATATATCTTCATTGATTTCAGAGAGGAAAAGAGAGGGAGAGAGAGACAGAAACATCAATGATCGGCTGCCTCCTGCATTCCCCCTACTGAGGATCGAGCCCACAACCTGGGCATGTGGCTCAACTGGGAATCGAACTGCAATCTCCTGGACCTTAGGTTGATGCTCAACCGCTGAGCCACACCAGCCGGTCAAGTTTGAATTTCTTTAGTAAAAATGTAATAATGGTATTATTTTGGTGTTAATATAAGAACAGAGACAATGAATACCTTTGAATGTAGTAGGTGCTAAAGTAGGTGTTCATAAATGGTGGTTGCTTTTGTTCTTAATTGTTATTACCATTAGCAGCTTTACTGATATTATTATTGGGAAAATGTAGGTAGGATTGCAATAGCCAACTTCAAGAACTCTCCCATTATCTGCTTAACAGACAATGATGAAATGAGAGACAGTCCATGGAATGTTTTCCATCATAATGAGCTGTGATTGTGGGGGGCTTTGTGATACATATGAACTGATGATATATGGATTTTTGCTTCTGGCCTTTTTTGCTTATCATATGGGACCCCATTGTCCATTGCTCTGGCATCATTTAAATATTGGTCATTGTCATCGATCAACTTTTAAGGGTAAGGATATGTTTAATGAAGCTGATGGTCTTTGACTCCGTTTGTGATTGAACCTAGACTTTAAGTGACTGGGTATAAAAATAAGACTCTGCTAAGACAGTTTTTTATGGTCAACAATACAGAATTCTTTAGGTCAAAAGGAACTTTTCTAAGTAGAATGATTTTGCTGTATTCTTGCAGATCATCTTAAGTAAAAGTAAATTTTCACTTAAAAATTAGTAAGAGGAGTGTTATTCACACTTGACATTATGCACTGCCGTGTTTTCTTAGTTTATATCAGCTTAAAAATTGCTGTTGAATGGGTGAGCCTATGCTAAGTGAAAAAAAACCAGTCACAAAAGGACAAATACCATATGATTTCACTTATATGAGGTAGTTAGGGTAGTCAAATTCATAGACAGAAAGTCGAATGCTGATTGCCAGGGGCTGCAAGGAGAGAGGAATGGATAATTATTGTTTAATAGGTTCAGAGTTTTATTTTTGCAGGATGAAAATAATTCTGTGGATGAGTGCTAGCACAACAATGGGGATGTACTTAATGCCACTGAACTGTACACTTAAAATGATTAAGATGGTTAATTTTATGTTACATATATTTTACCATAAGAAATTATATTTTAAATATAGCAGTAGATACTAAAATATTACAGTAAGAAAGTAAGTATGGAAATATACAGGGTTAGTCCTTGTACAAATATGATTGTATTGTTTGGTGAGGTTTCAGAGGGAGGACTGAGTGCTTGAGTGGAGAATGATTGGCATTGAGAGTAAGAGAAGAGAGAAACAGAAAAACTGTGTGTGTGTGTGTGTAAGAGGAAGAGAAGATACCATTAGTGCTTAAGGGCTAAGACAGAGTGGAAAGTTAGGCACTGTGAAATACGAGAGTTTATAAAAACAGGCAAATCAGTGATCAAATACTCTCTAAGGCCTACAGTTCCATTTTACTGTGTTACCAGACAACGTTGTTGGGTTGTTACTCAAAAGTAAGAATTTTCTTAAAAAGAATCAAAGTCTAAAGTGGTATCTTGTGTCATTTCCCTATAATAAATAAAATAGCATCAAATATTTTGGCCTCTTTAAAACCTGCATTTCTTTTTTGAGGGCACGATCCCGTGTATTTTGTTTACCTTTTTTGTTTTATGAAATGTCTGAATTTATGCTAGATGATTCTTGGTAACTGCATTTAAGTTATATGTAAATATAAAAAGTCCCTGGAAACTATTTTTATGTAAATGTGCTTATAGAGTAGATATATTTAAGTATTCTCTACATGGCAGGCTTTGATGTAATAGTAGGAATTTTGGTTCTAGAGATGAGTTATAGTCCTTGCCCACAAAGAACTTAAACCTGAAAGTGAAATTAGAGGGGCCAGACATGTAGTTAATTTTGTAATTCATTTCCCCATCTAAAATGGAAGGGGCCATGGGGACCACTTTATCTATTGGTGTTAAAGTATACTGGTAAACTCATAGGAGCTCATTAGTGTATGAATGAAGAATGGGGTAAGGAAAAATGTGGTATGTTTTCTCCACTCAGGCTCCTAGAGTACCTTTGCTTTTATCTGTTTTACACTTTGGAACATTGAGGAAGGTTCCATTTTAGGAAAGAGTTTTATAGCTTAACAGAAAGATAAAATTTGAAAACAACTGACCTAATTAACCTAATCTCTCATTTTCATTGGGAAAACTGAGGATTTAGGAACATAATTTTATTACTCAGAGTCACTACTTGGCAAGACTAGGACTAGAAATAAGGCCTGCTGACTCTGAACTTGCTGCAACTTTCTACTTGATTGTATCTCTTTCTTAAAATTCCTTTAGAAAATAAGTCTTCAAACTGCTTGTAGAGGTTAGGTTAGTTATGCCTATATAATCATCTTCTGGAGTACTTTTCTTCTAGTAAAGTAGCATTACTCCTTCCCCCTCTTTAGGACAGTGAATTATTATAATTAATTGTGAAGATTTTACAATCTTTATCAAGATGTCAGGGAAAGCTACCTGATTGTCTGTTTTTTAAAAAAAATCAACATCCAGGGTGCTTTTCAAAAGCCTCATCAGATAAAGATTAAAGGTACTAGAGTCCTTCCCCCCCAAAAAACAATTCCATTGATTTCCTTTGGGTGCACAGTCAATAGGTATTATCTACTATGTATTTCTACATCCATGATTTTGGGGTGAAAATGCCGTTTTCATTTATTTTACTTTATTAATCTTGGGCTGGATGTGTTTTGACAGATCAAATAGGTAACATCAAATAACATCAAATGTGTCATTTGGAGAATCTGATGCTCTTAAGATATTCTTTCCCAGCTTTGGTCTTTCAGATACATTTTATTCATTAATAACTTGACATCAGATTATACCATCCTGACATACTCATTTTGGAAGGAGTATTTCAGTATGTCATATAGCTAAATTCTAAAATGAGTTGAGGGTATGTATTTAGGCTTTGAGGTTGGATAACTTAAAATCTAATAATAAAATTAATTTTTTATGCAGATCTTTGATGGAAAACAGATTCCACAGAGAATGGTTGATGGATGGAATGCTTTTTTCTTTGATAAAACAGAAGAACTGGTAATTTCTAAATAATCTTTGTTATGGAATGCTTACTGATAAATATTAGGATTTACATAATTTAATAATTTTACTTGGATTTGGAGTCTGTATTTTGGATAAGTATAGATATTTCTCTCCCTCTCTCTTTTTTCTCACCTGTAGAAAAAACGTTTACCTTCACTTGGAAAGAATACAGAAACATTAGGAGAGCTTTGGTTGGGACTGCTTCGATTTTATACTGAAGAGTTTGATTTCAAGGAATATGTAATTAGCATTCGGCAAAAAAAGCTCTTAACAACTTTTGAGAAGCAGTGGACGTCCAAATGCATTGCAATAGAGGGTAATCATTTAACTGATACTCATTCAGAAACAAAACAAAATGAAAAGCCAGTTTCGTGTGGCCAAGGAAATTGAGGGGAAAACTGAAACATTAGAATTTGGAAGATTTCTTTCTTTTGATTCTTATCAATTTCCATCCTTTAATCTATAATTTAAAAAGATAATTTGCCTCTTGGGTAGTCTGAGTTATATAGTATTAGACTGTAGTCATGGCTACTAATTATATTTAATGTTACAATAAAAATAATTCTCAAAAGATAAAATTTTTTTCTTTTAGATCCTTTTGACTTGAATCATAATCTTGGTGCTGGAGTTTCTAGAAAAAGTAAGTTTTAAATACGGAAAGTCCCTGCTCTTAAAGATTTTACACATTAAGGTCTACATCTTTATTATTTTCTTTTTTCTTCAATAGTGACCAATTTCATCATGAAGGCATTTATCAATGGAAGGAAACTTTTTGGTACTCCCTTTTATCCGCTCATTGGCAGAGAAGCTGTAAGTTTACGTAATTTGAATTCTGAATCTTTTTTCTTATATAACTTTTTAAATGTAGTGAAAGAAACCTATTCTTGTTTCTAAATTTGTGTTAGAAATAGGGAAAGAGATGATTATAGCTCCCTGTATTGTTTCTTATTGCACTTACCATATTCCATAATGAGATATTTGCTAAATTTTATTTATCTATTTGTTTAATCTACTTGTTAAATTCTATCTCCCCCACTAAACTATATTTTCATGAGGATGGTCCATATCCATAAAGTTTACCATCATATCTCCTGTGCCTATCAGAGTGTCTAGCAAATAGCATGTACCAAGTCAGCATTTGTTGAATGAATGAGGGAGGATAGTCAAGACTCGGGATCCATAAATTTTGAATTTGAGGTGCTGCCTACTGCACCCTTTCCATCTCTTGAAATATATATGAAAATATAAACAGAGGACAACACCAAAGAAATACTTCTGCTGAGGCTTCTGCTCTAATTTTGATGTTGCACTAGTAAGCTAAATTAGCATGGACTGAGAGGATTCCTTTTGCCTGAACTGGGTAGCATAGTGTCCCCATTCCTCTTGGTCTCATTCTGGCCTTTTTTTTCAGAGATGGGAGTAATTCCCAACTCTTTTTTTAAAATTTTTATTGGTTTTAGAAAGAGGAAGGGTTGGGGGAGAGAGAAAGAAAAAGAGAAAGAGAAACATCAGTGTGAGAGAGATTGGGGATTGAACTGGGTATGTGCCCTGACTGGGAATTGAACCCGTCACCTTTTGGTGTATGAGACAATGCTCCAACCAACTGAGCCGCAGTGGCCAGGGTGGTCTCACTCTGGTTTTTGTTTGCTTTCCAATGGGAGGAGGCCTTAGTTTCACAGAGGAAGAAACTCCCAAGAGAAGTAATCTCAAGAGAGAAACCATGTCTCTGCTATTCATAATGAATATCCTTGATTTTTTTCAGTCCACTTTTAGCACTCTTTCTTAGGGGCATGGGGTAAGAAAAGCTGAGAAAAGTCTAGAGTTTTTTTCCACTGTGGCACTGATTCTCAGACATTTTTTATTGTCCTCCCTCGTATGGGGGTGAAAATGATTATAATGGAGAGAACAAAAAATAACAGTAAAGTCTGAAAAAGTCATACATCAGCAAAATGTCTAATAAAAGGGAAATCCAATAATTATACTAAAATATTTTAATTAATATTAATTAAAATAGCAATAAATGAAAAGCATAGTCAAAACAAATCTGATGCACTGATAAGGCACTTTACCTGAAAATTATGGGAATTCCAACTATTAGTGTAAACACATGCATATGTTTAGTGGGAACCTAGCAATTTCATGCAGTCAGACTTTTTAGTAAAACAAATAATATATTAGAGTCCTCAGGAAACTGGAATATGCTAATTTTTGTCTATGACACAAAATTTCAGTAACTCTTAACTCAATATGTTATAAGTAGTCCTAATAGATATCAGAGTCTGCGGTCTTGACTATCATTTGGTGTAAGAGCCAAACATCAGTTTGGGGCCTATCAAAAGAGGCCCATGGATCTGCTAACTCTTTTTTTGTTGTTTTTAATTCTCATCCGAGGATATTTTTTTCATTGATTTTTGGAGAGAGTGGAAGGGATTATAACAACATACAAAATAGATATGTCTCATTCCTTTAGACACTAGTGAAAATGAAGACAAGTATGTTTTCTTTCACCTTTCTTGCTCACTCAAATATCCCCACTTCAATTATTCTACATTATTAGGTCCTCTGATATATTGGACCATTTCCTCCCATTCTGTCAGTTATTTTCTGTCTTCATTTTCTCCCCTTTTAACTTATATACCTGGTCTATTCTCTGGCATATACTTTAAATTCCTTCGTATCATTGTCCTCCTTTTGCATCCTGATGTGTTCAACCTGACATGAATTTGAACATCTACCATTTATCTTTGCTTGGACAGCTAAGCTCTAATGGAAAAAAGTCATAAAGTTAGGCAGTTTTATTTATATAATACAACGATAAATTAGTGTTCACCAGCCTCACTGGACTTCCTATACTATCTGAATTTTTATTTATTTTATTTTTCAGTTACAGGTGACATTCAGTATTATTTTGTGTTAGTTTCGGGTGTACAGCATAGTGGCTAGATATTTCAAGTACTCACCTGGCACCATACGTAGTTATTACAGTATTATTGACTGTATTCCCTATGCTGTACTTTTACATCCCCTTGACTGTTTTGTAACTGCCAACTTGTACTTCTTAATCCCTTCACCTTTTTTTACCCAGTTCCCCAATCTCCCTCTCCTCTGGCAACCATCATTCTGTTCTCTGTGTCTGTGAGTCTGTTTCTATTTTGTTTGTTCATTTATTTTGTTCTTTAGATTCCACATATAAGTGAAATCATGTGGTATTTATCTTTCTCTGTATGACTTATTTCACTTAGCATAATATCCTCTAGGCCCATCCATGCTGTCGCAATTGGGAAGAGTTGATTCTTTTTTTTGGCATTATCTGACATTCTTACTACATTTCTTTTAGTTACCTGTATTTCCTATTCAATAAGAACTATTTGAAATTGTATTTATTTTAGTCAAAATTCAATACCCATTGCATTTTGTCCCACCTTTCACCTCTGCCATTCTCACTCTTAGATGTTTTCTCTCTCAGACAAAAATGGTATCAGAGAGATATTCCTTCAACTTTCTGCTACCAGATCTATAATTCTGCTTGCATCTGCAGATCTCTTTTCTTTATCAGAGATTGGTCCTTCCATATGCACTCTAGATCCATTCATTATTCGCTTGATTCTTCAACCTTTTCATCTGTGAAAACATTTTCAAAGATGAAATACATAGAATATAGTTGCAGATTAGCATTTAACAGGTGAACATTTGACATCAATTTTAATGATAGGGAATTCTAACTTGAAACCTCCACTAACAGAAATGTCTCCCTCAGAAAGAATTCCTTTTTTTCTAAGTAGTTAACTTATATTACAAAAAAATTATATTCAATTATTAGTAGTAGTATATTTTGCAATTCTTTAATAAAAAATTTTGGGGAAATTTGCTTTCTCTCTTGTTATATAAGTACCTAACCTACATAATATCTACAGTTTTGCCATAATACCTAAAATATTTGCTATATGGTCCTTTATAGAAAAAGTTGCTGACCCCAGGTTCTTGGTAACCTTAACTGGGTGGATTAAAGAGATTCAGAAATAAAATGGATGCAATTTGGTGATTAATTATAGGTAATGGGTGCAGGAGAAGAAGTTCAGGATGATTCCTAGGTTATTACCTTAAGCAACTGGGTGAATTGAGAAAGGCCTTTTTGTCCTGGAAGAAAATACGATGATGAATTTATTTTGCTACATTGGTTTCATCAGTAGTAAATGTGAAAAATTTTTTAAAATACTGCTTTATTGAAATAGAATTCACATTCTGTACAATTCACCCATGTAGAGTGAGCAATATAGTGTTTTTTAGTATATTTGCAGGATTGTACAACTACCACCACAATCTAATTTTTAGAACATTTTCATCCTCTCTCAAAGAAACCTCTGTCCCCATCAGCAGTCAATCCCCATTCCTTCTCTCTCCCACTCCACAAACCACTAATCTACTTTTTGTCTCTTTAGGTTTGTTTATCTTGGGTATTTTATATCAGTGGAATCGTAGAATGTGTAGCTTTTTGTTACTGGCTTCTTTCATTTAGTATAATGTTTTCAGGGCTCGTTCATGTTGTAGCATGTATCAGAATTTCATTTTTCTGGTTGAATGGATATATCACATTTTATCCATTCGCTTGTTGGACATTTGTGTGTTTTATTGTTTTTGTCTATTAGTAATGCTGTTGTGAATATTTATGTACAAATTTTTGTCTGGATGTATGTTTTCATTTTGGGGGTATATATACCTAACAGTGGAATTGCTGAGTCATTTTGACAAATTTATATTAACTTTTCTTAGGAACTGCCAAACTTTTCTAAAGCAGCTGTGCTGTTTTATGTTCCCACCATCATATGTGTGTTCCAGTTTTTCTACATCCTCACCAACACTTATTCTATAGCCATCCTAGTGAGTGTGTCTCCTGCTTTTATCCCTGACTTTAGATGATTTGAAGATAGATGAGTACATATCTTTTCTTGCTTTCCAGAGATATGGGTACTGTCAGGACAAACTAGTCGTTGTGATAGTGCGAAATGGAACTAAAGCTTAGAAGGTACTCGCATAAAGCAAAAATGAGCCTGGTTCTTCTGAAACTTGGAAAAATGATTTACTTACTGTTTTACCTGCCTCCTCTTTAGGTATACCCTACTTCATATAATAAAATGTTATATATTCTCTAAATTTTGTATGCAAATCCAGATATGTTTTAAACAAACCAGAGGACTTTCTTATTTACACAGAGCTCTTTTGTACAGAGAATAATTTCTTTCCAGAAGTAGCGTGGTGTAGTAATAAGCATGAGCTTTGGAGTCAGACAGACTTAGCTTTAAATCCTTTCTTTATGTGCTACTTATCAGCTTTTTTACTATGGGCAAATGACCTGATTTTTCTGAAGCTAAGTTTCCTCAAGTATAAAATAAAGATAAAAAATAGTATCTACTATATTGAGATACTACTCAGAGATGCTACAGGTGAATGAGAAAACTGTGGATGTAAAGTGGTTAGTACTGTTAGCAACTGAGATATTGATGGTGATACTTCTGAATCTTATTTTCTTTTTCGTTTTTGGTCTTTTGTTCATTTTGTTTCTTGTGTATCTCATTTTCATATCGTTTTAGAAATAGTTATGTATTTCCTTTTTTTAAAAAAACACTTTTGCATCTTTTTTTTAATCCTTACCCAAGGATATTTTTTTCCATTGCTTTTTAGAGAGAGTAGGGGGAGAGAGAGAGAAACATCGATGTGAGAGAGAGACATCGATTGGTTGCCTCCCAAACGCGCCCCAACCAGGGTCAAGCATGCAACCAAGGTACTTGCCCTTCGCCGGAATTGAACTTCAGACCCTTCAGTCCCTGGGCTGACGCTCTAACCACTGAGCCAAACCAGCTAGGACCACTTTTGCATCTTGTTCTCCTTTCCATTTGTATTTAAGTAAAAGTTTATAGTGATTTTTCTCTCTAATAAAGTTGTATTTTCTCTCTAGGAGTACTTCTTTGATTCCAGAGTATTAACAGATGGAGAACTGGCTCCCAATGATCGATGTTGCCGTGTTTGTGGAAAAATAGGCCACTACATGAAAGACTGCCCTAAAAGGAGAAGGTTGGCAAATGATTTTGTATCAACATTATAGGGAAATTAAAGTTGAGGTCAATTGTAGCTATAATTGTGTTCAGATATGTTTAAGTGAGAAAGTTCGGGGCCTTAAATTGGACCTTAATGTATATTTTAGTGGAATTTTGTAATAGAGTGAGATTTACTTGTGGTACTATGGTATCTCATAACGTTCATTTGTTCATTGATTAAATCAGGGTTTTTGTTGTTTTAATTGAAGCATTTATTGACACCTACTCTATGCTGGGAACTGTGCTAGGAGCCAAGAAAAGAAAAACCAAGACATGGGGTTCTGACTGAGAACCTCAAAGTCATATGACCAAAAATTAAAATATAATTGACTGAATTTTTAAGATACATGCTGTGAGGCATATAATATTTACCTTGAGGAATATACATTCTATAAATCCCCTAAAAATCTATCTATGAAAAATACTTCCCTGTGTTCTGTATATGTACTATGTTTAATAGGCCAGGAAAATCCCTTCTTTAGTTGTTATGTCTTGCCTAATATAAAGGCTTAGAATTTTCAGGCAGAACAGGCTCCCTAGTTTTTATCACTGCTATTTTACTGAATGTTAAATTTAGGCAAGATACTTACCTTCCCTAAACCCTAGTTTCTTCCCCTGTAAAATGAAGATAATAAATACCAACCTGCAAGGATTGTTACAAGATTAAACTTAGATGTTTAAAAATATTTTTAATTTGCTATTTTATTATAAGGGTACTGGAATACCAAGTTTTTGCCATATGAGTAGGTGTGCTATAAATGTGAGTTCCTTTGCCTTTAAAAAGATGCATGAAACATGGGCATGTTAGTCTCTTTAATTGTGAGACTCTTGTATAGGTTAGTTTGTTCTGTGACTCCCTCAGTTTACAAGTCCCTAGCCCCACATTATTGGTATCAGCAGTTTACTGTTTAGAGTAAAGAAGAAAGACAGTGAAGAAGAGAAGGAAGGGAATGAAGAGGAGAAAGACTCTCGAGACCTTCTTGACCCCCGAGACCTCCATGATACTCGAGACTTCAGAGACTCCAGAGACCTCAGATGTTTTATATGTGGAGATGCAGGACATGTACGAAGGGAGTGCCCGGAGGTCAAGCTGGCCCGTCAGAGGAATAGCAGTGTGGCAGGTAAATAGAAAAGGTTAAAATATTTTATGGTGAAAATGAAGTAATGTATGTTGATACCATTCTAAGGGCCCTAATTCCTCTCTGTTCCAAACCTAGCTATATGATTTTGGACCTTATAATTTCTTAAAGAGATAAAATTTAGACAGGCTTTTATTTTGAACAGTATTTGGATATGTTCATTTTCTAGGTCTTAGCAGTCTATTGTATTTAATCAGTTCCCTCTAAGTATTCTTTAGATCTGAGTCACAAATATTTCTTTCAATATAAAAGTTAACAGAAGTTAACTTTTCCCCCAAAAAAAGTTAATGAGGAATTTTCTTCTTGGAACATATAGGAGAAATTATATCTCTTCCCACTGCTGTTATGAGAGAGGAAGACCTCCTTTTTATATTTCATAAGGAATTTTAAGAATTAGAAACCCAAATGAGAGTGTATTGAAAGAAAAGGAGAATATTTTAGAAGTGATGATTTTCAGTTATTCAGATTCTTATTGCAGAAGGTATTTTCTTAAATATATTGTTCCCTTTAGAAAAGCAGTGTGACATTTGTTCTTGTTTCCAGAACCAGTATATTTTTTTAATGATCAGGATTGAAAAATGGCTTTTAAAAACATTAGTTGTTATAAGTCCTTTGTTAACATTATCCTAGTTAACATTATAACATTGTTTATAAAATCTCAGAGAGACTTGAGACTCTTTTATAGATTGTCATTTCTCTGCTGTTTTCTTTCTTTTGATTTTCTTTCTAATGTTTTCTCTTAGCAGCCCAGCTGGTTCGCAACCTTGTAAATGCCCAACAAGTGGCTAGTTCATCCCAGCAACAAGGTGATCAGTCCATAAGGACTAGACAGTCCTCAGAATGTGTAAGTACTATGCCTGCAAATGGGTTAGTCTTGGCAGGAAAATAGTACTATTTTGGGTGGGTGATAATGTTGATCTTTCAGAGTGGTAAATACAATCTTCCAGATTACACAGTGCTTTGTAGCTGTGTCCTTGCTGAGCATATGAGGTGGAAAAGAGCATTACTTTTGGGGTAATGTAGATCTGTGTTTATATCTGTGAGCAAGCTTCTTAACTTCATTGAATCTGCTTTCTTGTTTGTAAAATAAAATAACTAATAAGGTTGTTGGTTGGATTAAAATTAGGTAATGACTTAGGTTTCAGGCTTTAAAATATCTGAACCATTAATAAAAATAGACACAAAAATTGAGCTGTATTAGGGGTTTAGTACATTGGGGCAATAATACATGCATGTCATTTTACTTGCTTGAAACTTTCGTTGGTCTTCTAATAGTTGATATGAATACCTAGTGAAATATACCCTGTAAAAGAGCATTGAATTAGAATTCAGATTCACAAATTTCTTACTGACTTTGTTGAGTTTAACTTTTGTCTGAATCTGTATTCACCTTGCACTTCTTAATTAATTCAGTACTAATTGAATGCTTACTCTAAACCTGACACTGTGCTTTAGTGCTTCACACTTATCAAATTTAATTCTTTCAGTGGCCATGTGAAGTGGCAGGTATTAGTATGATCAAGTTTTACAAATTGGAAAGCTGAGAGTAAGAAAAGATTCAAACCCAGGTCTCTATAGCTTCAATGCTGTTAACTCTTAAACCTAGTAAATCTGACGTGATCTGTATTTTTGAAAAAATACTTAGAGCATTTGAAAACTAGTAATAGGGAGAGTCTTGGAAAAACATTTAGGAGCCCACTAAAATGTATCTACTGTCCTGAATTTGGCATTTATGTTTTCTACATGTATTGTTTAATCTTCACAAAAACCTATGAGGTAGACTGTTATTACTTATGTTTTAGAGGTGAAGAAACTGAGATTTGAGTTTCTTGCCTGAGATCAAGAGATGCTTGGAATCAGAACTTGAACCGTCAAGCTATCTCCAAAACCTATGCTCTAAACCACTTTCCTATACTTCCTCCAACTTTCATTCTCTGCTTCCAGCACTCACTTTTCTGTCACCTAAGATTTGAGAAGAGTCTGTCTAATGGACATTACTATTACTATTCTGATGTCTCACAAAGCACTTCAAGCTCAACATGTCCAGAATGTAGCTTATGTTCTCTTCAACTCCCCAGACTTACCTCTTTCTCTTATGTTCTCCATCTTATGAAATGATCCCACTATCTAGTTTCCAGAACTACTTCCTCCCACTCAATCACCACATCCAGTCAGCCACCAGGTCCTATTATTTGTGCATATGAAAAATAGCTACCTCACCCTGGCCAAGTGTCTCAGTTGGTTGGAATGTCGTCCTGTACACCAAAAAGTCGCAGGTTCAATTCCCACTCAAGGGTACATGCCTAGATTGTGGTTTGGATTCCCCCGTCGGGGCACATGAGGGAGGCAACTGATTTATTTCTCTCTAAATCAATTAAAAAAGCATATCCTTGGGTGAGGATTAAAAAAACAACTAAAAAAGGAAATTTGGGAAGAAAAAAAAAAAGCTAGCTCATAGCCATTTGCTTCCCTCTGTCCCTATATTTTCCTAGCATAGGCTACCATCATCTCAGGACCTCTGTTATAGCAGCCTTTTAAACAGTCTCAACAGTCTTTTATTTAAAATATTCCCTATTTCATTCCTATTAAGCCAGAGTATTTTTTCTGAAATACAGATCGATCATGTTTCTGATGTATTTAAAACCTTTCAGTGGTTTCCCAATGCCCTCAGGAGTCTAAACTGCAGGGCCTATAGGAACCTTCATTATCTTGCCCCTATTTAGTTCGTTAGCCTTAGATCTGCCATTCCTCTTCCCTTGTAATAATAAGTTTCTTTCAGGTTCCAATTACTTTAAAAGCCACGGTTTTGTGCCTGTAGATTTTCAGTCATGTTTTTCCCTCTGCCTGAAACATTCTTTCCTTCTCCTTATCCTTACCCTTCTAAAAATCAGACAGGTTTCTATTTACCCTTGAGTTTCAACTTAAGGATCATTTTCTCTGAAGCTTTCCTTGGTGTCCTTTTTCTTTCATCTTACTTTCCCTTCCCAAAGTTGGTTTAGGTGTTCATACTCTGTGATTTCAATATACACTGTACACTATTACGTTCTTTATCATAGTAATCATTGTACTTTATTGTGATTGCTTATGTAATCTTTATCTGCTCCTCCTTCTTTCCCCCACAACTTTAAGCTCCATGAGAACATACATGTTAGTATTGTATTTTTAATTTGTAGAACAACACTTAGTACAAAATTGACACTTAGTAAATACTTGTTGAAGGACTGAATGAAAGTGACTGTGAGGTATTTAGATGTAAGTTTCTAGTTACAATTGGAAATGTGGGTTCTCCATGATGAGAATGATTTCTGGACTCTCCTTTGGACAGTAAAAAAGTTTTTGAAGTAATACCTATGTGAGGGTGGGTTTGAGAACCTTGCAAAACATTCTACCTTCATGTAATACGGTGTTCTGCTATTTGTTATTATGTACATCATAGAACTCTGTTTTTAATGATCTAATGAAATAACTCCATAATTTTCTATTTTGATAATCTCTGCTTTTATAAAATTAAGATGTTTATAACTTAATTTAAAAATGTATCTTTTTTTCTCTGCAGTCTGATTCACCGTCTTACTCTCCCCAGCCCCAGCCATTTCCACAGAACTCTTCCCAATCAGCTGCCATTACCCAGGCTCCATCCCAGCCAGGATCCCAGCCCAAACTTGGCCCACCTCAGCAGGGAGCCCAGCCCCCCCATCAGGTCCAGATGCCTATGTATAACTTCCCCCAGTCACCACCAGCTCAGTATTCTCCCATGCACAATATGGGATTGTTGCCAATGCACCCCCTCCAGATCCCTGCCCCATCCTGGCCTATCCATGGCCCAGTGATCCACTCTGCACCAGGCAGTGCCCCCAGCAATATTGGCCTGAACGATCCCAGCATCATCTTTGCACAGCCTGCTGCTAGACCTGTGGCAATCTCTAGCTCCTCTCATGATGGACACTGGCCTCGTACTGTGGCTCCAAATTCCCTGGTGAACAATGGTGCAGTGGGGAATTCAGGTAACCTTTTCTTTTCTTCCTTTGTGTCTGTCTGCCTGTAAAAAGGTTGGGTGATTTGTATTACTGGTTGAACTTGTAGAAATAAATGTGAAGAAAAGGATGGCAAGCAATATTTGTGGAGGGGCATTGGGCAGCCGCTTAATCTCTTTGTGCATTGGTTTCATCTGTAAAATAGGGATATTAATAGTATCCAACTCACAGGGATATTGTGAACATTAAATATAATATACATAAATATTAGTTATTTTATTATTTTAAATTTTGGTTGCAGTGCTGCTTTGTGTATGTATTATTAGCACTCATTTTACAGTTGAGGAAATTGAAGGGTTAAGTAACTTAACTATCATGCTGTCATAATTAATCATAGTAGATCCAAAATTTAATCCAATTTTTTCTTCAAAACCTGTGTTCTTTGCCCTAAACTCTTACTATCTCCCAATACGGAGCAGTTCTTTAAAGAGAAAAAGGTATTGGTAGCATTTTGTAGCATTAAAAAATAACTTTTTCCCTGATATTTAAGTAATATTCATTATAGGACGTTTGAAAAAGAATGTTATCCATAATCTTCTGTGTGTGTGTGTGTGGGGGGGGGTATTAATTCTCACCTGAAGATGTTTTTTTCATTAATTTTTTTTTTTTTTTTTTTTTTAGAGAGAGTGGAAAGGTAGAGGGGAGAGAGAGAGAAACATCGATGTGAGAGAGACACATCGATTGGTTGCCTCCCACACGCCCTGACCGGGTGGGGATCGAGCCTGCAACCGAAGTACGTGCCCTTGACCAGAATCAAACCCAGGACCCTTCAGTCAATGGGCAGAGGCTCTAACCACTGAGCAAAACCAGCAAGGGCCCATTTATAATCTTAATTTCAGTACATAATTGCTAAGTAATATTTTGTTTTATTGCCACCCATTCATTTTCTCATATTTGTGTATTTCAAAATAGTTCATATATGCCATATATTTAGTTTTATATCCAGCTTTTTAGTAATAATTATTTTTATTTTTAAAACTCTATTATGGAAAATTTGAAATGTACACAAAAGGAGAGAGTAAAGTATAATGAACTTTCCCTACCCCGTTACCCAGATTTAATAGTTATCAACATTTACTGTTCTTTTATCTGACCCCTTTTATTCCATTAAAAATTTTTTTGGCTTGATTTAATCAAATACGAGACATTGTATCAAATTTGCTTATAAACTTTAGTTTTATCTCTTAAAAAAAAAGACTATACCCAGGATTATCTAATACCCAGCACTTGTTCCTTTTTCCCTGTTTCTCTAAAATTATTTTTATATTTGAATCAAGATTCAAGCAAAATCCATTCATTGTATGCGGTTGTTATATCTCTTAAATCTTCTTTAATTTATAACAGTTCCCCCTCACTATTTTCTTCCCCATATTATTTATTGAAGAAACTGTCGTTTCCCACATTCTGGTGTTTACTTACTGTATCTTTGTGGCATTGTTTAACATGTACTGCTGTTCTCATATTTCCTATAAACTCTTAGTTTAATTCAGAGTCTAGGTTAGAATGAAGTTTGTTGTTGTTGGCAAGAATCTTACTTTTTGGTTGGTCCTGTATGTTTCCTATTTCTGCACTTTAGAAGGAACTGTCTGGTTCCTCCTCTTTTAGTGATTTAAGATTGATCAGTGAGTTAGGTGATGTCAGCCTGTTCTAACCATTATAAAATTCTTCATTAATTTTTACATAATAGCCACCATTGGTAATTATTGCTGATATCCATTATTTCACTAGGGGTTATAAAAATGATGATTTTTCTATTTACTATTTATTTTATAAAGAAGAACTTTTCCTTATAAATTCTTTGTTACCCTCAAATATAGTTTGTGTAGGAAATGTAGATTAAAGGCTTGGTTCCTTCCTTTTATCAATTTTCAAAATAATTATAGTGATAATTTTAAACAAAAGTGTGCTATTCCTTAGAGCACTGGTGGAGGAGGTATCTCTGATCCCTTTTGGAATAATATAATGTATTTTGCTGAGCAGACATACCAGAATGTGGGAATTCTTTTAGATTTCCAAGATCAAAAGATAATGGTATACATGGCCATTCAAATATGGCCTCTGCTTCTTTCATTCAACAAATGTTTATTGCTTATATGTCAGGGCATGCATCATGATAGTCATTGAATTACATAACCATGCAGACAGGCCCAGTGTCTTGCCCTTTTATATATTCACTCAGCTTTTAGTTTTAAATCCTCCTTCTCCCCACCAGTAGCTGATCTCTCTTTCAGCCTTAGTGAACTAATTAACATCTCATAAACATCGTACTGTCTCTTACCCCTGATTGCTTACTTAAGTTGTTCCCTGTGCCTGGAACATCTTCATTACTTCTGCTTACTCTCACCTCTTCCTACTTTGCTCCAAAGCTTGGCTAACTCATTCACCCTCCACTTTTAAATTTAGGTTACTTTCTTCAGGAAGCCTTTAACTGTTACTGATCATGTTCTCCAATTGTATTAGGTATCCTTTCTCTCCATGTTTCTTTAATATCCATATCATAACACTTGTCTTACTGTGTTGAAATTGCCTGTTTACTTGTCTGCAAAACCCATTTGACTGAACTTTTAGAGACTGTGAGTTTCTTATCTGTCGTTGTTCAGTATAGTGTTCAGTATAGTGCTTGATGAATGGTAGATAAATTATTCATATATTATTATTTTATAATAAACTGTTATTCAGTAAATATTATTTGTTGCATGGTGTAAAACTAGTTAACATTACAACTAAAATTACTATTATGTTAAAAATGAGAGGACTCGATGAGAATATATTAAAATAATAGTGGTTGTATTAGAGTAGGAGGTTGTGTGAGTTTTCCCATTTTTGAAATTATCTTTAATGAGTTTGTATTACTTGTATTAGGAAACTATTTTGTTGTGAAAAGCGGGCAAGGGAGATTTGAATATATTCTTTAAAATACCCTTTTATGTTAAAACATTATTTCTCAATTGGTCACAACCTCAATATGTATACCTAGTCTCATATGTTTTTTATAAACTTTGAGCCCTGCAGCTTCACCTTTTAGTTGAAACTTGGCTTTATGAACTTGTGGCAAATCAGCAGCTTTACTTTCCTGGTTACCTCCTGAGAAGACTGAGCTTAGAATGTGGCTAATATGGGTTTTCGTTTTCTTGCTCCCTATTCTTCCCTATCCCATATCTCCCAATTTGAGTTCCTGGTAGGACGTTAATGAATTAGGGTAGTGTCTTTCAGATTATTTCCTGCCACAGTGTGACCCTGAATGAGAAAACCCACCAAAAATGATCCAGAAGATTCAGGGGCACTGCACTTAAAGATGATCTCAAAGGGAAGTGGATTGGTGGGGATAGTTTGCCATAGAAAGAATAGGAGTCATGTTTTTTGAGTTCCTACTCATATACCAGAACTTGCACAAGCCACTTTTATTTTTGTTATCTAATTTAATCCTCACAACAACCTGAGGCTCCTAATTGAACATTAGTAATTTTTGGAACTGGGATTTGAACTTACTAGATCTGTTTGGCTCCAAAGCCCTAGTTCTCAACCATTATACCACAGGTGCCTCAGCTTCCAATAAATAGGCTATCTTTTCAGGCCAAGAAATAATTAATTCTAGGGTAGTTGGTATTGTCTTTAGGATAAAATGTAAGCTCCTTAATGATGTTCTAAGATTTTTTGAAATACAGAGCCTACCTACCAGTCTAGCCTTTTCTGTTACCACTTCCTCCCTTTACCCCTATTTCTGTTTTATCAGTTGTCTTGAAGCTTCTCAGACCTACTGTATTCTTCTGCTTTCTGCCTTTTAAACATGCTATCCCTTTTGTCTAAAATGCCCTCCTTTTCCCATTTTGTTCCTTATACTTTAAAACTCATTTTAGTCAGTTGTCTTAGGAAAAACTTTATCCTTGAACAACTTATCTGTTATAGCAATTATCACATATTATTGTATATGTCTTTCTGTATGTCTCCTGTATGAATAATTTGAGCACAATTACAATGTTTTATTCTTCTAAAAAAATTTTGTAGCCTTGGCATTTAGCATAGTTCTTAGCCAGTCATAGGTACTCTTGTGGAATGAAGGAATATGTGAGTACACAAATTGATGTTTTAAAAGATGTCTTTTCTTTCTTATTGAAATGCAGAGCCAGGCTTTCCAGGACTAAATCCTCCAATTCCTTGGGAACATGCACCACGTCCCCATTTCCCTCTTGTCCCAGCTTCGTGGCCTTATGGTTTGCATCAAAACTTCATGCATCAGGGAAATGCCAGATTTCAGCCCAACAAACCTTTCTATACTCAAGGTACCATTGCTTATAAATTTGTTAATATGCTGGGTGGGTTTTGTTCTGGGACAAGGAGCCTTTGAGAAGGCCAGGATCTGGGAATGAGAATTCATACATTCACTTAACATTTATTGAGAGCATGCTGTGTGTCAGACTGTGATAGATGCTTATTGTTAAGCAAGAATTAAATAAAAACCCCATACTTAATGTGTATTTTATTAGGAGAGCCACACATATAAAATAGACAAGAATAGGAATTAGAGGAATCAATTAATATTGCCCTAGCAGAGAGAGCAGGATATGGACACCAGGCATTAAGTCACACAAGATTTTTACATTTGAACTTGAAAGAGATACAGGATTTCCCCCCCAGAGATTAGAGAGGAGGAGTGTTTTTAGCTGAGAGAATAGTATATTCAGACTCTGAGTTCTGCCTGGCATGAGGTAAAAAGAGAAAGAAGAGAAAATAATAGGACTAGAGGGTGAGGTAAATGGGAAAGATGTACAGATGAAGAGACTAGAGAAGGTGGGCTGGGGGCCGTATCATGAGAGTTTGGACTCAGCTTAATGAGAAGCCAGGATCTAATAGAAGTTTTTGAGTCGAGTAGTGACATGGTCAGATTTGTTTAGTAAAACTAGGATTTGAATGGCATTAGAATTCACTCAATTCTGTTGGTACTAATGTACCAGTAATGGTTTTAGTTTAAGAAAAGAATATTACAAACTAAGGGGAATGCCAAGGAGCTTGTAGCATTTCATCTAACCTGCTTCCTCAGAGGCATCGCAGTCCTAATAGGGAATGTCTGAGCCTGGCTTTCAGTACTTGTTTAACCTAGTTAAAAAAAACTAGGTCAGAGATACTACAGTTAAACTTAGGAATTCAAGAATTTAAGGAGATATACTCAGGAAATAGTGACTGACTGAAAGGATAATTTTAAGGGGAAACCACTGATATGACTGTCAGGCTTGATACATTCAGCCTTCCTAAACTATTCATGTACTGCCAGGGCATCCATGTATTATAGGTTGGCAGAACCTTGACCATGACTGCTTTTGTCTTCTGAGCAAGGAACTAGGGCTGAGGAAAGTTACATTGGTCATACAAGCATTTTTAGGGAGAGAGTCTGAAGTTTTTCCATGGTGGGTTTGTTCCTCCTTGATTCCTCCCCTCCATCTCTCTTTTGTCTCCTCTCTTTACTTTCACGTACATTTCCTTTCCCTCCTCCCCCCTCCCAAATGTTTTGACATGCTTCATTACCTCTTCACTGTATAAATAGAAAATAAGAGAATAGCTACAAGTTAATTATAGGGGGTTATCAGATAAATAGGCACAAGCCTTTCAGTTTCCTGTCTGTGTTGTGTCCAACAGACAGATGTGCCACCCGTCGGTGTAGAGAGCGTTGTCCCCACCCACCAAGAGGAAACGTGTCGGAGTAATGCGAGTCCATTTTCTTTCAGCTGGTCTACCGATGCACAACAACCAGCCAATCCTGCTGTCTCAAGGGTATCCGTACCTCAATGTCAGTTACATTCAGCAGAAAAAGTGACATTTAATGGAAAGCAAAACAAATCAGGTCCTGATTTAAAATTTTAACACGTTTAGATAGCTTATTTAAATTCTAAGACTGTTTTTAAGAACTGTATTATTTGTATATAAATATGAACTATAGTTTTTACTAGTATCACCAAATTGAGTGATACAAATTTCATCTATTTTATTACCCTATTTTTAAGGGAATTTTATGTTTTGTTTAACCTTGATGAATTGTATAAAGAGAGAATTTAAAAAATTACATTCTTTATTTTCTATTAGCTGTATTCATACTTTGGTTGCTCCAGACTTTATATATATTGTTCTTAAGAATTAGAAAGACTTTCATGTGTTTTAAATTTGTCACTTCTATTCTTTACAGAACCTTGTAGTGCCAAAAACTTTTTAAAAGGTAAAAAAAAATAAAATAAAACTACAACATGGATTCAGAATTTTTTTCTTTTACATTCTTGTGCAGTATATTGAAAATATTCAAACTTGAACAGAAAGTTGCCTTTATCTGTATTTGAAGTAATTCTATTTTAAGTTAATAAATCTTTTGAGAAGAGTCAAATTTGGTTAATTCATCTGGTGGTTTAGATGATGGAAATATAGTGTAACAATTCAGAGACTTATTTTACTCTCAGTAACTAGAGTATTCTAATTCACAGAGATAGTTTTAGAAATCCAAGGATTTTTTCATGTCCTGTATTTTATTGGATCTTCACAACACTCATATGCTGTAGATAGAAGCAGATGCTATCTCCATTTTATCACTGAGAAAACTGAGGTGCAAAACAATAAAATGAGTTTCAAAGGTAGTATCCTTAAACGTGTCAGAAATAGAATTGAAACATCTTTTAAAGGAGAGTTTTAAAATACTGAGACTGATGCTGGCAATGAGAGTGAAAGGAAAGCAATTCTTTACTGAGGAACACTAGTCATACTATCCATTCTGAGGCCTGTACTATAACCTGGAAAGCACACTTGTCAGGATGGTGTTTACCAATAATGCTTATGGTCTGTGATTATAGTTGGAATTCAAACTTGTGTCATTGGTGGTAGACTTAGCTGGTTTTGGTACTAATACATTGAGGTTAAAGTCATTTTCTCTATATCCCTCAAAGAGATTGCCAGGGATTTTAGGCTAAATGATGGTATAGATTTCGTTGGAAATGTGCAGAATAAGTAAAAAGAAATGTATTTTATGGACAGTGAGTGTGTTATCTTTGTTCTGCTTCCTCAGATATGCATTACTTAAAATAGGAGACTACCTGGGCTTTTGCCATATTTTCCAACATGGAAGATGCTTGAAATCTATTGCAGGAGGTTGAGGGCTTTCCTGACATATTTACAGCCCTGAAAAGGTATTTATTAAATGTTAAGATCAGGTGTATATACTGTTACTTTTTCATATTAAAGCTTCAGCATCCCTCAGAATCCTAAGTGGTGGAATTAACTCATTTGTTAATGAGATACCTGGCCCAAGGTAATGCTTTTGTGTTAAAATGTGACTTGGAGCATTCAAGATTTTCTTTTAAAGTTAGTGTTTAAGTATTTCATCTCCTTTTCAAGTCTTAGAGAACAAATTACGAGGTGTACAGGGTGTTCAGCTTGTTCTACATTTGTATATATTTGAAATTTTCATTAAAAAAACAATATGCAACAAGAGAGTGCTCCAAGCTCAGCCTTCCTTCCTAAAGGAAAGTACTATATGACCTGGCAAAAAGTATTTACGGGCAATAAACTCCAGTAACCTAGGTTTTCTTTATACGACAGTTGTATACTGTAGAGTAATTATCAGCATCTCACTTGTCCCTCCTTCAGCAATTGAACACTTTACCAGTGTTCAATAACTGGCAAAACTGTTCCTAGTTGAAAAATAGGAGACTCCTAGTTTATAATTTATACAGTAGTAGCTCAGTTTGTAAGTTTGCAAACTTCATAGAAGTTGCAAACTTTTAAAAAGGTTTTATTTAAATTTATTGTAGAGCAATTGAAAAGGGCAAATTATTCAACCTTGTGCAGAGAACACACACACACTCTTAAGATCATAGTTTTGAATATTTTTTGTATAATTAATGACATGGAGACATTGTTTTCCCTTGCCATTAAATATTATTCAAAAATATGAATATTAATGATGTACTCTGATTTATTTGTTCAGTTCCTGAGATGGACATTTTTGCTATTTCTTTTTTCTCATATATTAAAAATACATGTAAAATTATGATGGGATAATTGAAAATTTACTTTTTAATTATAGTTGAAGTACAATATTAGTTTGAGGTATAAAACATAGTGATTAAACATTTATATACCTTACCAAGTGATCACCATGATAAGTCTAGTACCCATCTGGCACCATATATAGTTATTACATTATTGACTATATTCCCTATGCTGTACTTTACAGCCCCGTGACTTATGTTTATAATTGGCAACTTGTACTTCTTAATCCCTTTCACTTTTTTCACCCACCCCCTCCAACACTCCCTTCCTATCTGGCAACCCTCAGTTCTTTGTATCTATGAGTTTGTTTTTGTTGAGTTTATGGTTTATTTTTTTAGATTCCACATTTAAGTGAAATTCTATGATATTCGCCATTCTCTTCTTATTTCACTTTGCATAATATCTTCTAGGTCCGTCCATGTTATCCCAAAAGGCAAAATTTCATTCTTTTTTATGACTGAATTAAAAATTCCATTGTATATAGGTACTACATCTTCTTTATCCATTCATCTATCAGTGGACACCTAGGTTGCTTCCATATCTGGCTACTGCAGTGAACATAGGGTTCCACATATCTTAGCGTTTTGGATTTCTTCAAATAATACCCAGAAGTGAAGTAGAATTGCTGGGTCATACAGTGGCTCTATTTTTAATTTTTTTAGGAAACTTCATACTGTATGGCATAATGGGTGCACCAATTTACAGTCCCAACACAGTGCACAAGGGTTCCCTTTTCTCCACATCTTTCCAACACTTGTTTGTTGATTTTATTGATAGTAACCATTCTGACTGGTATGCGGTGATCTCTCATTGTGGTTTTGATTTGCATTTCCCCAATCAGTGATGCTGAGCATCTTTTCATGTGTCTGTCAACCAGTTGTATGTCTTCTGTCCATTTTTAATCTGATTGTTCCTTTGATTCCAAACTATATGAGTTCTTTATATATTTTGGATATTAAACCCTTATTGGATATATTATTTGCAAATAATTTCTCTAATTCAGTAGATTGCCTTTTTGTTGATCGTTTCTTCTGTGAAAACCTTTTTAGTTTGGTGTAGTTCTGTCCATTTTTGCTTTTGTTGTCTTTGCCCTAGGAGACAGATCCAAAAAAATATTGCTAAGACCAATGTCCAAAGTTTATTGCCTATGTTTTCTTCTAGGAGTTTTATGGTTTCAGGTCTTGTATTTCAATTTCAGTCTTTAATCCATTTTTTACTTATGTACATGGTGTAAGTGGTCTAGTTCCATTTCTGGATAAATATTTTTGTGTATGTTTCTGTGTTATGGTGAATTCCTATAAATGGAATTATTAGGTAAAAAGAAAAAAAGTCTAAGGTTCCTCTGACATACTGCCAGATTACCATCCAGAAAAGTGGTTACCAATTTTCAGTTCTGACAAACTATATAAAATGTGTTGGAAAGCTTATAAAAAAAAAAAGCTTTCTCCAAATAACTCACTTTTTCCTTGTAAAGGAGAATTTAAATGTTTATTAAAAAAAAAAAAAAGTGAGCATTAAGTAAAGCACTCAAAAGCCCATCAACCAGAAATAAATAGTATTATCTGGTGAACTTCATTCCAGCCATCTCTTAAACACAGACATGTAGCCCGGCCGGGCGTGGCTCAGCGGTTAAGCATCAACCTAGGATCCAGGTGATCGGGGTTCGATTCCCGGTCAGGGCACATGCCCGGGTTGCGGGCTGTAGCCGATCAATGACTCTCTCATCATTGATGTTTCTGTCTCCCTCTCCTTTCCTCTCTCTGAAATCAATAAAGATATATTAAAAAAAAACGACATGTAAACATACAGTCCTACAAAAGGCTCATATGCTGTATTTAGTAAATACAGCAAATTAATTTTACTTGGTTTTATTAACAAGACGGAAAAAATGTGAAAGTAAAGAAATGCTCAACTTCAAAATTTTCTACATGAGAATCTAATCTAGTTCTGAGTTTCCCTTGAAAATTGGGGACAATTATAGAAAACATGAGGCTGGAATCATTTTTTCTAGTGTCATGTATATTTTAATTAGAGACAGTATATGACTCTTATGAAAAATGAAACTAGCATACTTTAGAGTCCCTCTACTTCCTGGTTATATTATTCCTATATAGGCAACATTCAAATACTTAATTTGAATCTTATAATCATTTCCCATTTTTATTAAAAGTTTCTAAAATGTTTACTACCACCACTCCTTTTACTGCTTCTTTTCCCCTAAGTCCTTAATTTGAGTCACTTCTTGTTAACTTCATGATCATGCAGTTCTTTCCCAAGTGATTTAAGTTCTTGGCATACTTGAAAATGTCTACTCCCTTTCTATTTGAAAGAAAACTTGGGTTGATATAAAATTCCTGGCACAGTAACTGCCTCATGAAGTATGCTGTAAGATATGAGACCTTAATTTCCCCCCCTCATTTTACATAATTTGATATTCTCTTAAATTAGGATATTTCTTGATTCCTTTTTATTATTTCAGGAAAATTTTCTATTTGAACTTTTAAAACTTTCATTTGCTCAGTTCTTATCAGGAATGTCACATGCAGGATTTTGTTTTATCATCTCTATAGCTTTTATTATTTTCCATTTTTTCCCCTCCAGCCTATTTTCTCAGTGCCTTCTGTTTGTCTATCTTTCTTTCTAAGGTTTCATTTTTCTAGTTTTTCATATCTTCATTTTACACTCTTCCAAGTTAATTTTCCATCTATCATCTTCTAATCTCTTTTTTGAACTTGTTTACTTTTGCCTTTTAAAAACAGATCTATCACTGTGGAGAACTTGTTACTTTAACCTTTTGGGGGAGTGGCCAGCACCTGTGATCATTCTTTTCTGATTGTTTAGTTAAACTTAGGTCTGCTGAAAATAACAGAAAGGGGCTAAGTTTAAGTTGGGTTGTTATATTAGAAGCCTCTCACCAAATCCATTATTGCCTCTGCCTCTGAGAACACATTTCTCCATTTTTTTTATTATTAAGAAGTCATTGTGCCTTATGGCAAGGCTTTTAAGGCAGTATAATTCAAATTTTGGGAAGTGAAGTGAATTTAGTGGTTTGCACCCAACATTAAAAACTGGTATTATAAAGGAAACATCAGAATGCATTTTGCGTAAGAAAAAAGATTTTTTCCCCAAAAAATATTTCAATACAGAACACACACACACACACACGTAAAATTTGTTTTATAGGCCAAAGTAAAAAAAAAAAAAGTTATAAAGCTAGAGCTCTGAGGCCTCATTTACTAGACTAGCTAGCACATAGATGACAGAAATGGCACTTAAGCAAAATTTATCCTTAGATTTCATCTCCTCTGCAAACCTGTAATTTATCAAAACAATCTCCAGAGAGATGTTCATCATGTCTCACTCACTGTTATTTCTTTGTACTAACAAGAAAGTTAGGGACAAACTGCTTCCTGCTATGGGTTGGCTATGCTGCTTCAATTTGGTCCAGATTTCACCATATGCCTAATAAGTATGTTTGAAGTTTATAGTTTATGTTTGAGGAAGTTTATTTCTCTTATTAAAAATTGTTGGGGTTTTTTGAGAAAAACAGTAAAAAATTTTTAAAGTGTACTTTAAATATTTTAGCAATACACTAGATGACTTGGTTGGTCCATAGGTTGTTTAGCCAAAAGACATTTCTTTCTGCCTATTTCACTGGAAAGAAATAACTGCTAGGACTCTATAACAGATGTAAATAGAGGTGCTTATATTTAATTTTTAGAGGTAGTCTTATATATAGTTGTATGATAAACGAAAATAGCTCTGATGGACAACTCTTATTAGCTGAAGTATCTTCAAGAGAAGAATCACTGAAGAATTTGAAATCACGAACATGATGCCCAAATGCTTTAATATTGCCGCAATAATCCTTCAGTTCAATAGCAAGCAATAGAATGTGAATCCTATGACCAGATATGGCTTCCCAAGAAAGTGGATCCATCCTGTGAGGCAGTTGGTATTCACAATTCTTGCTGGGACCAGAGCTGCAGGAAGTCATTCAATCACTTTTCCATTTTTAAAGGAGGAGAGGTAAGTACAGGTAAATGGAACTTTTCTAACAAAGATCCCAACACCCTCTTGATTACATTTTTCAGTCCTTAACTTTGCTTCTGCACCCTTAGACCTTTTCTAATTCTCTTTTCTGAATGGTTCATTTCAGTTTTCAATCCATGACTGCACTTCTCCTCTCACCAGTGCTGGCTGTTACCTAGGGTTCTGTTACTGGCTTTTCCTACACATACAAACACTCCCTGGGCAATCTGTTTAATTCTACACATTCACACTACCTATTGTTAATTCAGGTCTAGATCACTATGCTCAACTCCAGTTCCTATTTACAACTTTCTGGGCTTTGTCTAGATATACCATGGCTGCCTCAAGTTAAACTGAATGCATCATTTTCACTACTACAACTCTCACTACCTGCCCCTGTAAAACCTGGTCTCTTCCTGCTATATTTTCTGGCTTTGTGAATGGCACTGCGGTCCAACAATTTGGATCAAAACCCTGAGTGTTATTACTTTTCTCTCCATCAAACTTTTCAATCTTGCCCTACTGACTAGACTTGGGTAATGTCAATTCTTGAAGAATAAAGGTTGAGCATCTTGACCTGGAATTCAAGGCTTGTGTGGAAGAAGAAACACTATATAAGAATGCTATAAAAAATGTTAAATTTACTGTTTGTCGAACTGTTTAGTGCAACTGGATTAAATCATCTAGAAGCCTTACACTGCCTTTTTTTTTTTTTTTTTTAAACAAAGCTGCTGCTACTCAGCTTTCATGCTGGGGAAAAAAGTTGGCACCAACTTGATCTTTGAATGTAACAGCAGTAGCACAAATCATAGGATTCTCAAGTTTCAATCAGGGAGCAAACCAAAAAGTAAACCACAGAAAGATGGAAAACGGGGGTGTTAAATTTAATAACAAAAGGATCACTAGGTGGCCATATCCTCTTCTTGTCATACCCTCCAACCCTCAAATCCTCAATGTTGGTTGTACAAGGGGTCAAAAGCAGCCCTTGGGGAGCATTTATCTCAAACATGGATTAGGATTCAAAAAGAGATACAAAACTCAGCACCTCTTTCATTTAAAAAAAAAAACAAAAAAACAACTTTTAGGTTTAAAAAAAAAAAACCCCAAAAAACCTAAAATATTCCCATAGCTGCCTAGGGAGTACGTCTTAATATTTCCACATAGAGAGAGGACTTCATATCTGCAGGAGGCCATTTGGATTAAATCCAAACTGAGTCCATTATTCATTCCCTCTCCGGCTCTTCTTGTGGCTTTTCTTAGATCTGAAATGGCAACACATATAAAGTATTAAACTTAACAGCTGTTCAAGAAGCTGGACAAGGTTTTGAGGAAAACCAAGGTATGGTGACACTGATGGGGACAGAGATGATACCCAGTATTCATTAAGTGGCCTGGTGTTTTTATGTCTCAGAGCAACACAATTAGTATACCTAGCATTACTATTCAAAATTTACCATTGAGGAAATGACCTCTGAGAGGTAGAATGAACCTAACAGTGTATAGCATATAGACATTTCTAATGAAAGCTTATCAAATGAAAGTGACTTGTCCAATGTCACTATTAAAGTGTTAAAAGTTGGGGTTAAATGCCCTTACCACTATCCAAAGCTGCAGTCCTACAAGGAAAAACAAAACAACAAACATATAGTTCTAGTAATTCTCAGGGCAACTGGCCAATTTTGTTCTGTAATGAAGGAGAATTCCTAAATATCCCCATCAAAACAAAATTTCAGGTCAAATTTAGTTGTGACTGGGGCTTTGATTTCTGAATAGTGAAATTCTCAAGTCAAAATAGAAGTCAATCCATACCTTTCAGGAGATTTTGAGTGGCTCCTGTGTCTGTGACTACGGTGATGACCTGGGGAAGAAAAGGCCAATGAATAAATGAGATTCTACCCTCTTACTACTACACTGTCATTTTCACCTCCCCTAATCCCTTCTATTGGCTTAATACTTTTTTGGCCTATGCCAGGGAGCTCTGTTTGGTAGCACCTTTCTGAATTGGTGTGTATGGTGGGGAAAGAACTGAACCCACTTCATACGAATTCAGGACTTTATGGCTAATTATACAAATATCACATTGGGTATTTACCACTACTCTATTAGGTCTCAGTCCTAAAATTTCAGGTGAAAAAACTGAAGTGGCCCACTTATCAGCAAAGCTTATAAGTGAGAGTCAAGATGTGAACTCTTAATTTTAAAATTCTAAGTCCATTTACTTTTCTTCTAAGCAGTAACACAAGCACTCCAGTACTGCAGGAGGTTAACTGTTCCTATTACATTTCTTTGTTAAAACAACCAATAGCAAAAGGCCCAAATGTTATACCTGGGGACTTGGAGCGGGATCTGTGCCGTCTATCTCGGGACCTGCTGCGGTGACGTCTTGGACTCTTGCTCCGATGCCTCTCTCGACGAGGGGAGGGGCTATGGAAATAACTGGTCAGACTCCCATATCTGCCTGACAATATAATCACAAAAATAGTACCTCTCCCCAATTCCTCTCCTTCATTACAAAAATCCCTGAAGGCCTACCTCCTCCTTTTGGGAGACCGACTCCGCCTATGTGGAAAGAAAACAGATGAAGAAAAGCCTTAGTAGGTAGGTGCCTTGAATGTTGTAGACTGCAAAAATTTGTCCCAGTATTGAACCCTTCTCTGTTATCCATCTCTTTTGTCATGTAACTTTTTTAGCACCCTTCCAATCCAAGTGACTTGCTTTGGCCAATGGGATATTTACAGATGTGATACAAGCATATAGTGGAAAGAAACTTGCATGATTTGGCTTGTTTGCTCTTGAATTCTGCAATTACCATGAGAACGTGCCTAACCTAGCCTAGAATGAGACACACATAGAGAAGAGATGAATTGCCCCAGTCATCCTAGCTAAGGCCATCTTGTACTGGCCAACAGACTACAAATCAGGTGAGTGACCATAACATACTCAAAAAACTGCCTATCCAAGCCCAGGTTATATCACTGACTGCAGACCTGTGAACTTAAATAAATGGTTATTGTCTGCCATTGAGGTTTTGTGGGTGGTTATTTTCTAGCAACTAACACATTGGGCAAGCAAACATTCTCCATAGACTGGCATCTTTCCTTCACTGAAGTCCAAACTTTGACACTACAGTGTTTAAAGTCTCCCTGGAAGAGGCAAATGACTAGGGCCTTACCTTCTGGGAGACCGGCTCCTACTTCTCCTGTAGCGCAGTGTGGGAGAGCGACGGGGCTTGTCCAAGTCTCGGTAGCTTCTCCGGCGGTGATCAGGTGATGGTACTCTCTCCAACTGAAAATGAGATAGGTGGATCAGTGATAAGCACAGGCTTATAGAGAACCATTTAGAAACACTGCTACACTCCCTTCTCCATCCTGTCCCAAATTCTACCTTCAAGTGATTTTACTTATTTTTATTTTTTAATCCTCACCAGAGTGAGGATATTTTTTCCATTGATACTCAGAGAGAGTGGAAGGCAGGGGAGGGATGGAGAGAAACATCGATGTGACAGAGACTCATCAATTGGCTGCCTCCCACACGCACCCCAAGTGGGGGCAGGGATTGGAACTGCAACCCAGGTACATGCCCTTAACCAGAAATCAAACCCGCCACCCTCTGGTGCACAGGCCAACACTCTAACCATTGAGCAACGCTGGCCAGGGCTACCTTCAAGTGATTTTACAAACATTAGTTTGAAAACATGGAGGGATAACCCTGAGGAGAAAAAAATTCCAAATAAAAAAACTTTCTAATCCATTATTCTAGTGTTGATACCATTATTCTGGGACTTATTGAGAGTAGTGAGAGAGAATTAGTCATGTTTATCTCCTAAGAAGTTGGATTTCCAAAGCAAAAGAAGAGAGATAGATGTAAAATCATTAAGGTTAAGTACAAACTCATGGTGTACTTTAATCTTAAAAAAAAAAAAATTTCCCCCTAGCTCAGCTAACTGTAAAGGCCTATAACACTAACCAAACCCATTAGCAATAAGCACTTACAGTACCCATGTTGTGGTATGTAAAGACCATATCTCAGTAAATGGAACCAAGGACTCGTTGGAAAATGGCTAATTCCAAGTTGGGGGCAGAAGCTAGTAAGAGATGACTAGCCTAGCCAGTGTGGCTCAGCGATTAAGCATCAACCTAAGATCCTGGAGTTCATGGTTCAATCCCCAGTAGGGGGCGTGCAGGAGGCAGCCAATCAATGATTCTCATCATTGATGTTTCTCCCCCTTACCCTTCCCCTCTCTCAAATCAATAAAGACATGTATTTTTTTAAAAGCCTACTTTTGGTTCACCTCAGCTTTGCATGGCTGAATTCATGAATGAATGTGTTCCTTCTCCACTCAACTTTAAGACAGCCTGATGGCTCAGACCTATACTTCCATTTGTAATGCCTCAGACTCCATAAGCCAGCATTTCTTGTATTTCCCACTAACCCTTTTCCATACTATATTGTTGCTTGAATTTTAATCTTAAATGTTTTAGGTCCTTCTTTTTTAATTTACTGTAAGCATTTCCACATTATACTTTTCCTAACAGTTTTAATAGCTGCCTAACAGGCTTTTGAGTTGATATATTAGTTTGACTGCTCCCTGAGAGCTTGGTTGTTTTCAACTTCTCAGCATTATAACTAACATGAAAGAACATGACCATGCAGTAGGCACTTCTTTTTTCTTTTTTATCCTCACTTGAGGATATTTTTGCATTGCTTTTTCAGGGTGGGGGGGAGAGAAACATTGATGTGAGAGACATTGATTGGTTGTCTCCTGCACCCACACCAACCAGGGCCAGGGATCAAGCCTGTGTACCCTTGGCCAGCATTGAACCCGGGACCTTTCAGTCCACATGCCAATGCTCTGGCCACTGAGCTAAACAGGCCAGGGTGGCACTTATTTTTTTCTAAATGAGGCTTAGTTCTTAAGGTGGTTCAATTATAAACAGTATTATTTTTATCAAGTATTTATTTTAATAGCTACCACTTATTAGGCAATTATAATGTCCCAATCTTGTGCTAAGGGCGTTATGCGTATCATCTCATTTAATATTCATTAACAGCCCTAAGTGAAAGGTATCATTATCCTTGACGGAGGAGAAAACAGATTACGTAATTTGCACAAGATTATACCACTATATATAGCAGAGCTGATTCGAACCAAGGTCTATTTAACTCTAAAGCCCATATTTTTATTGACTAAATACTGCATTTTTTGGTTAAAGAAAGTTAAAAATTGACAAAACAAAAAAGCACCATTCCCTAACTAATCCTCTTTCACCCTTAATCTCCCAGGTACCTGACCTTCTCATCCTCTTCTTCCTCCTCTTCACTGGACTCGACATCATCCATGTCCTCTTCTAGAGCACTAACCCGAGGCTCCAATTGCTCAGCTTCCTCTAGCACATAGCGTTTCTACAGAGAACACAATGAGTGTTAGGGGCCTTGCTATCTCCGCTTTGTCCAGAAGCCCCAACACTGGGCTTCTGAGGTTCATTTCAAAGACATCCTAGATAGTTTAAGATTCTCCTAAGGAGTTTAACACACCTGAAATCTATACAGTTTTTTTAATTCCCCGGTAAACAGACACAAAGCTGAAGGGACATCTCCATTTTCTGTTGGCTCTATTCCCTGTAATTTTACACTCTTAAAGTCACTGGGATATCAATCAGGATAAGTAAAGCCTTGAATAAAAAAAATGTGGACTTAATATACAAGGGTCATAAATTCATGGCTGAGACTCTGCTGGCTGGTAGTTCTGCCAGGAGACGCTCAAATCAGAATCTATCGCAAGAGATCCACTGAGGCTTAGTGCAGTTTGGGGGCTGAAGAGTGCCTTGGGTCCTGCTTTAGAGTAGCGCCAATTCTTTATTATTCCTAAGATTCAGAGAATATCTAGAGTCATGCATTTTTAACAATGCACAGGAATTAAACAATTCATTTGGTTCCAATTTCTTTTGAGATGTGGCTTAGCAGTGTTTATTGAGTGACTAAGGACCCTGAGAGGCAAAGGCGAGTTCAAAACTGCAAAAGAGATTGGCTAGGTCATAAGATCTTTTACCATTTCCATGTGCTAAGCACATAAAGAATGTTGGATAGCCCTAGAATAAACAGTAACATTTGTATGCTACTTAGCTCTCATCCATCCCTAAAAAAATTCTATAAAAGTTGGTAGAAATGAGACAAAGATGCCACTCAGTGAAGTCAATCCCTCAGAAAAATGCTCCCCACTCACAGGATCACCACAGTTTGGGATCTAGAATTACATCAGAGAGGAGGGTATCCAGAATCCCTAATGCTGACCAGACTTGGAAATGACTAGGGTAAATATATAATTCAGTCTATATTTGATGAAATTAGAATTCATTCCACCACAGCTCCTTGCCAATGTCAGGGCACATCAGAAGCTAAACTGATAACCTATGAGTTGCTTAATAAGAACAATCAGAACAAGAGGGTCACTTCTTAAGGGTTACTTCATCCAAGACATGTAAGAGACCCACACTAGAACACACCTCTTGCTGACATGACATACATCCATCAGATTCAAGTCCTCTCTCCTCTGTGAGGCTTGTTTTGTAGTCGTCTAGACTCCATACAGACCACCTCATTTATATCAGTAGGCTTGCTTAGAGCTGACTGGGCTTCGGAACCCTTAGCTATAACCTGATTCCAATTCTAAGTATTACATTTCTTGCACTATTTCTAAAAATAAATAGCAGACTAATAATAATAACTGTTACCCCTAATGAGTTAGTGTGAGAACTGGACCCTGAAAGCCGGTTTGCAGATTTAAAATCTCGTTCTCTTCACTGCATGGCCTACAGTAGCCAGTATGAACAGGAGAGATATACCACTCACTCAGCAATAAAAGAAAATAAACTATTGATACATGCAACAACATAGATGAATTTCAAAATAAGCTGAAGACAGACAAAAAATGAGAGTGTACTGTATTAATTCCAAAATGCAAACTAATCTATTGTGACAAGATAGCATACATATCACTGGTTGCTTAGGGGTGAGGGGAAGAGGTGCACGGGGGAGGGATTACACAGAAAAAGGAAACTTTTGGGAGGTGACGGATATGTTCACTATTCTTAATTGTGATGATAGTTTCAAGGGTCTATACACATATGTCAAAACTTACCAAACTGTATACTTTAAAACAGTCCCGTGGGGCTGACCACTGAGGTAATCTAATTCTTCCATTTTATAGATGGGAAAATAAGACCAGGTCCCACAGCAAGTCAGCTATAACAACCCAGAAACTTAAGTCTACTTAATTCCCTGTTCAGTCCTCTCTCCACTCTTTTTAGAAATCTCCACATTCCTTTTCTCTTTAGCTACCTACTATATCTCCTTTCCCTTTGTATTTTCAACAATAGTTTTTAAAATCATACTCTATAAAAGCCGTTCTGAAAGGTATTTCATGGACAATCATTTATCTCTGGGAAAGGGAGGCAGGATGATTATAGTGCTATTTTCGGAGTTAAGGTCAGTGTCTGCTATTCCTGACTCTCCTTTTATCTGTTTTATATCCTGAATTTTTATATGAAGGCCAATTTGAAAAAAGGTTCTTACAAAGTTAAAAATCTACCCTAGCTACAGTCTTCTTGACATTACATTTTAAAGAAAGTCTTCCTGTGGTTAACCACTTTTAAAGCCCTACCCTTCAAATTATCTGCTTTCCTCTCACCTCCAATCTGCTACCATTTTCATAAACATGAAGACTACTTATTAAGACACAGAAATGCATTGGTTTTAGTGGCTGTGTGTGTGTCTACCTGTTTTTTTGGGGGGAGGGGGTGACTCTCATATGAGACACTTACCTGTAGCCGGGGCAGAATGATATCACAGACTCTCTCACTGTGCAGTAATTCATCAATGAACTCATCTACATGCATCAGTTCAAACTCTGAAAGAAAAATCATAAGCTCAAGCAACTTGGAAATAAATTCAGATAGCCAAAAAGTAAAAGTGTGAATGCTCCGCAGCTTCCCTTTCACTAGAAAAGCTATTGTAGAGTGGTAATTACACAGAAGGGACTACTGTCAAAGCTGGGCTTAAACTATAGCCCTTCGAAGCCTTCACCACCTATCTTCATTCAACTCATCTTTATTAAGACCATCTATGTGCCAGGCCTCATTGAGGAGCTGGGGATAAAAGAATAAATGAAGCTGCCCCAATTAGCAGAAGAGACAAACACAAAAGCAAGCACAAATAGTTGTGAATTGTATAGGGGTAATGTTCTTGAATAGATCATATAACTAAAGTATAATTTCTGAATACAGAAGGTACATTTTACATGGTAAGTGGAACAATTTCAGAATTTCTATAGTAAACATTACTTCAGTAGTTCACAACCAGGGGTGATTCTGTCCCCATATCTAGAGTGGGGAGTGCTACTGGCTTCTAATGGATGGAGGCCAGGGATGCTATTAAATATCCTACAATGCACAGTACAGATCCCTACAAATAATGTGACCCAAACTGCCAATAGATTGAGAAACCCTATCTTAGTTTAGTTAACATAATCATAAGTAAGTAATTCCATAATGGCCATGACCATGTTCATCTTGTTCACCATGTTATTTCCAGTATATAGCACAGTACCTGGCATGACTTGGTGCTTAATGTGTATTTATTCAATGAATGAATAAGTTAACGAAAATTTAAAGTATAATTCCAAATTTTTAACCCTCTGCTTAATGATACATGTAGAGGGGAAAGGCAAAAAAAAAATAAAAATGTTACTAATCTTTTATCACACTAAGCGAGAAAAGGTTTTGACTGCATTATCCCACTTTACCATTAAATGTGGCTCTTTGTAAAAGGCAACATGGAGCTACACCTCTTGGATATACTTACTATTTTTCAGTGAGACTCCTACATAAGTGTAAGTACACTTAGTCTATATACTGCAGTGTGAAGTATAGTGCCAGAGAGGCCAGCAGAAAGAACTGTGAAGATATAACACGGAAAACTAACTCTGGGAGTTTGGGAAGGCTTTTATGGAGGTCATTCTAGAATTAAATCTTATGGAATGGAGCACATGATGCAAGGCTGGGATTAATGTAAGATGCAGTTGGGTGCTCGCTTCAGCAGCACATGTATTAAAATTGGAATGACACAGAGAAGATAGCATGGCCCCTGCCCAAGGATGGCATGCAAACTGGTAAAGTATTCCATATTAAAAAAAAAAAAAAAAGATGCATTTGGAAAGGTGGGCAGACAGGGAAGGCTGGTTAAGGCCAACAGGAGACTAATAGCCTAATGAAGTACTCCCCATGAGGGAGATAAAGGGAAGCACTCACAATGTATGTGACGATCTGAGGGCAGAGATATTGGTGAAATAAAAACTGGCTCAGGGATGAAATTTCAGTCACATGGCACCATACTCACCCCCATTTCGGTTCTGACTCTTAATTTTTCTATAGTCGTTGTACAGAGGCTCCAAGTACTTGTAGCAATCAATTGCAGTGCCTGTCAGTCTCATGTAAAGTGCTCCCAACATGCGGACATACCTGACAGATAAATTTGACAGTGAAACAACAGTTCCTAAAAAGTTCTAAAAGATTCTAAAAGTTCATCCTAAAAAGTTCCTGAGTTTTTACAACCAGCTTTTCTTATGACAGTATTAGATAAACAACTTATTTTTCTTCTCTATGGCAAATGAGAAAGCTGCAATTTTAGAGGGGCAGTAGGAAGAGCTAAAATATAGAGACCTGGGTTCAAATTCCCATTCTGCTTATTGGTTATGGACATTTGGAATGTGTTGTTCAATTTTCAGAGTCTATTATATCATCTGCAAAACTAAGATAGAACCTATTTACCTCACAGGATTACTGTAAAAATAAAACGAGACACTGAATTTAGTGGAAAGTATAAGATATATTTACTAACAAGAACTAATACACATAGACATGAATATATAGATTGTTACTAGGCAGCAGAACGCTGGTTCTGGAAAAAAGTAAAAGTCACCTGGGTTCAAATTCTGATTCCATTACTTACTAACTTTGTAACACTGGACAAGTTATTTGCTTTCTCAATTCTTGTAAAATGCAGAGAACAGCACCTAATTAGGTGGTGTGGTGTATTAAGTAAGAAATGTGTGTAAAATGTTAAGCATAGCATACGCACATAATAAGTGCCTAATAAAAGTTAGCTATTTTCTAGCTGTTAATGTTTTGTAAGATACCTTCCTTTACTACCCATTGAAATCTCCACTTAGATAATACAAGTAGCAAAGAACATGATATCTCAAGCAGCTTTGCCACTTTTTACCTGTCTGACCTTGGGGAAATTATTTAACTTCTTATTGCATAAATTTCTTCCCCTATTACAATGGGTATAATTTCATAGGGTTGTTGTGAAGGCTAAATTAATATACGTAAATCCCATAGGATAGAGGGTGGCACATAAACTATTATTATGTACATCTCTTGTCTGTGAGCTCCTTGAGAATGGATAATAAAATAAGAGCAGCTCACATTTTGGGATGTTACTATGCAACATACACTGTGCTGTGAGATTTATAGCACTATCTTCTCTAACCCTGACATCAATCTTGAGTTGATATTGCTCCATTTTACAGGTAAAGAAAGTAAAGCTTAGAAAAATTAAGTAACTTCTCTAAGGTCTCTGTTAGTAAGTAACAGAGTCCGGACATGAACCTGTATCTAACACCAAAGTTTTCCCTCTTATCTTCTACAGTATGTTTTCTTCACCCCTGAGCATCAGTGACTTTGTGAAATACTTTTTTTTGGGGAAAAGTTACCAAAGCTGGAGAAGTAAAGAAAATCAACACAAGCAATACAGATCAAATACAAATTCTAGAGTTTAAAATCAAAATCCTAGAGTGCAACTCTGTGGAATGAGATACATTATCACTCTTCTTAACCAAAGCCAAATTCTGGACTCCTAAAATTGAAGATTTTATATTAGTCAACATTTCACTCACTTGAAGTCTTCATTTTTTATAAACTCAACAATGATATCCTTCTCTGGTTGAATCTGAAGCATCTTCAAGGTCAAACACAGAAAGGGAGTTGGCTTTATGTTGCCACCATAGACGCCACCCACAAACCTTAACTCCATGGCTTTATCGACTACAAGTTCAGCTAAAAACAAAAACAAAAACAGTGCCATCTCAGACATATTAGGGCTAAGCTTTTTCCTGGTTTGAAGTGGAGAGAAGTTAGTTCAAGTTTTGGTGCTCCTGAATACTCAACAGTTTAATATTAGGAGAACAAGTATGCATTTAACAGTAATAGGTGGTGGTGATAGCAGCTAGCATACACTAATGAATTACTGTATACCAGGTATTGGCTAAGCATTTCATATCATTTCATTTAATCTTCACAATAAACCACGAAGTTAAGTCCTAGCACTGTCCCTGTTTTCAGCTAATGAAAGGCTAAGTGACTTGCTCAAGGTCCACAGCCAGAAAGTGGCAAGGCCTGTACTTAAATCTAAGCGGTCTAACTTCAGAGTCCATGCCTGTCACCATCACATTAGGGGAAAAATAGCCATATTTGGAGTTAAAAGTGAGATATAAGAATGTCCGAACCTGAAGAGAATTTTTATGAGAGTTTATTTGAGCGAAACTGATAATATGCCAGGAAGCAAGATCTCAAATGCTCCAGAGAATGACAGTTTTATATTTCTTTTTATACATTTAGAATTAAGAAGGGAACTAAGATTACATGATCTTAGGAGAAAGTAAAGTGGGGAAGTCTCTATGATTATATTACAGGATAGTTAACTAGATTATATGCTCTGGGGAAAAGAGGATTACTCTGACATTTCAAAGGTGTTAACTTAGTTGCACAAGAACAATAGGCACGGCTTGCTTAGGAAAAGTTCAACCTTTTACTTTAAAGAAGTTACAGACCTGGGGCATGACTGCCTTAGTTTGGACTTGATGATGAGATCACCCTCCATATAACGGACTAGTTCAGGCAAGGGGGTGTCTGTTAAAGCTGAAAGTCTGTTATAAAATAAAATAGGTCTTCCGAATGCATGTTACAAAATTGACAAATTAGTTTCTCTGTTTTTATGTAGATGTTTGTATAATTAAAATTATGTATGAAAAATAAGTTTTCTATGTATTACTATAATTTTAAATTTATCCTGAATAGGTCTAGTCACCAGTCACCTACTAGAATAGGTCTAGTAAAAAAAATGCACACCGATGGGGCGTGGCTTAGCACTTGGATCAGTCTGTACACATTAAAATTGCTGCAGAAAGTCATGCCACGGACAACAGAACTAATTTCTTCATGAGATTCAGTGTAATCATGTGCTAATCATTCGCTGAACATTGTTTACAAGTGGTGACCCTTGGATTTAAATATGTAGACTATAGTTGTAGATATGTAATATTTGTCAGTGAAATTCTTAGTGTATTTTCCAGCATATGGCCTATTCGATAAAATGTGTTAAATACCACTTAATTAAAAACAAAAAATAACCTGTTAATTATAAGCAAATCTTGGTTAAAAGCATTTTAAAATTAACGGTGTTGATTTTCACATATGACATATGGACTGGAAATTTTGTTTCTCTGTTAAATCGAGGTCTGAGAAATTGAGGGTTTACTGTACTTCCTGTTACTGACCATGTCAGATTTATTACAGAGCCCTTTTCATTCACAAAAGAAACAAAACACAGTAACAACTCAACAGCTATGTAATTGAGTAAACCTCATCTACAAAATGGGGTTAAACTTCCAATGTTGTCAAAATCAAACACTAGCTGTAGGAACCAGGGCAAGTCACTTCACCTCTCTTTGAGCCTGTCATTTGAAATTTAAATAATAAAGATACAAAGTTTAAGGCCCATAGCAAATAATAAACGTTAGCTACCATTAATGGGAAATCATTTTATATATCAACTTCAAGTTCCTTTAGGATAAATTCTGTATTCACTCAACATTACAGTTGGCAACTTGTAGCTGAGTTCCAAGTACTAGAGATATAGATAAAGAGATAAAAAAGAGGGACACAATTACTATTATTAGAAAGTGTACAGCCTGGCAAAGCAGAAAGCATTGAAAAAAATAACCGAAAGTGTAATGATTAGTTAAATGAAGACACAGAATACAATGAAAATATACAAGGGAACATAACCTAGTGTTGGAGGAACAAAAGATCCTGAGTTAACTTTTGGACTACTGAGTTGGCATGTCTTGGAACTAGAGATAAATGTGAAGGCATCTACATATATAGGATGTAACTATGTCATGGAGATCACCCAAGGACAGAACTATGGGATGAGAAAAGGGCCCAAAAGTAAACCTAACATGACTAAAGTTTAATGGCGACTCAGCAACAATAGGATTGGTTCATGGACACACTGCTAGTGGTGGTGGTGGCAGTGTAACAACACAGTATTTAACAGTGGTAAAAAGTAGAACCACCACTACCATTGATTACTGAATATTTTCATTAATATATACCCTGTAACTATACCGAACACTTTTTATACGTTATTGCATTTAATGATTAGAACAACCCTTTGAGGTGGGTTTTATTGTACTCGTTTCACAGTAGAGGAAGCCATGGTACACTTAAGTAACAGAGCTACTAAAAAGGGGAGCTAGAATTCGAATAAAGATTAAAAGACTACCTGGTAGACTTCTCTGAAGAAATATTTATATTAGGACCCGAACGTGGAAATACTGCAAATGGTTCGGATCTGGGGCTAGTAAGATCGTGAATTTGGTCCTGGGCATGCTGACTTTCCTTTAAAACTTTCCCGCCAGGTATCTCAGTTGGTTGGAGCATCATACACCAATGTTGCGGGTTCATCCCGGGTTTGGGTCCCCGAGCTTAACACGGCTTGTAACCCAGCAAGTTATCATCAAAGATGGAACGACTCAAAGAACCCAACTGAGACACCCTTCGGAATAAGACCCTATCACCTGTGAGCCCAAAGCCTACCACAAATTTAGGCACAAAGTAGGAGCTCAGATTTTTCTGAATGACAGACTCCCTTCCAATCTCCCCCCCAGGGTCCAGTCCTACCGGCGCCCAGTCAGGAGAACTGGGCCACAAAGCTGCCGATGGTGGGGTCGGCGCGCTCCCACTCACCCGTTAGGCCAAAGCACTCCTCTTTCCAGTACTTGGATTCGTAGATTCGAGTCCGAATGATCTTCTCCACCAGATATTGAGGGTTGGTGCCATGGATGCTGTGCGCATCCTTCACTGTGCGGTTCGCCATTTTAGAACGCCTTCAGTTCTATTTCCGTCGGGTCCTTTAGTGCGTCATATCAGGTTAAAAAACTCCACACAAAACAGTGAGGAACGGAGGTAGGTAGGGGAGGTCTCGTTTTGCTCAGGCTACCATCTTGAAATTGGAAATGCTGCAGCGTAAGACACTTCCTTCCGCAAACGGCGTCGCTGACAGAATCAATGATGGCCGCTGCACGCTGGCGTACGTCCGTCCCGCGTCCTCTCAAGTAGGCGGGACCGGAGGGAGGGCGGGCTGGTGACGCAAAGCGGAGACAGCCTCGGGGCGGAGCTACGACGTTTGGCGCGAAATTTTCTCTACCTTCTTCCCATTCCTAGCGAGGATCTTGTTTCCGCTCGGTCGCGCGGCCGCTTGGCTGCTAGAGGAGTCCAGCTGGTGCAGGTGAGCGTTACTGCAGCTCCGCGAGCTCCTGAAGCAGAGACGGTGGGAAGTGGAGGGCTTGCTCCTAGCTTCAGGCAGCTTCGGCCCGCGGCGCGTGTGGCGTTGCGCCGGCTGGAGGGGTACCTGAGCCGCGGGGACGGAGGAAGTTGTTCTTTGTGGACTCACTCAGTCATTGATTAATTCAGCAGATACCATTTTCCTAAGCGACTGTTAAGTGTCAGGCCTCGTTCTAAGCCCTTTCGGAGCGTTCCTTTCCTATATCCCGATTGCTGAAACACTTTCCGCCCTGCCGGGGTCTCCGAGTTTGCAGTGGGGGAGCCGGAAGCCAACGGCGGAGAAACGTGAGCATTCCTGCCCTCAGGGCCTTGAGACTCAGTAATGACCCCAGCCATCCCTTTGGTCTCCGTTGCCCTTGTGAAGCAGCGCATCTTTTCTTCCTTTGAGCCATAGTGTAGCAAGCACCACCGGGAAGTAAGAGCAGAAGTTATTACCCCATTTTATGGATGTAGCAGTTGCGCCCAGAAAGACTTGTCTAGTTCGCTCCCCACCCCCACCCCCGAGAGCGGCTCTTAACTACTTCTACTTCCCGCAGTCTAACCCTAGAATAGAAGGGACTTCTGTCTTGACAGTTGGAAAAGACACTGGACTTAGGAGCATGAGTTGAAGAGATTCTTATCCTGGTTTGCTATCTGTGGAGCTGCAATAATTCAATGTCAGTTTTCGATTTCAGTTGTCTATGAAAACGGTTCCCTCATCCCTGCTGTAATGGGTGCTTGTGAATGCCATTGGAGGTTTCTGAGAACATGGTGTGCCAAGTTCTTCTGTAACAGTTCTTAACCATAACAGAGTACAACATGTGGACTTTAGAAGGTTTATGAATCCCTGAAATTGATGCAAACTTTTGTGTGAATTGTATGAGTTTCATAATGTCAAATTAGTAAAAAAAACAAACGAAAATAACAAGAAACACTGTCCCTTACAAATAGAGCAAGGGCTTAAGGAAGTGAAGGAGTGGATTTACCAATTTGCATACTCTTACTTAATCTTCAGTAATCCTAGAACAGTGCCTGGCACACAGTGGGCGATTAATACATATTGGTTGAATAAAAGGAAGGTTCAGTTATTATCCAATTATATGGATAAAGAAACCAAGGCCCATTTGACTTCTCAGTGTCTGGGAAGCCTGACTTGATTGTAATAAGCCCACCAGAAGTAAGCTTTTTCAGGCATACATTTAATATTATCCACTTGCACATATGGTGAAATGGTTAAGAGCAGTCATTGGAATCGGCTGCTCAGGGTTCGAACTAAGGCTGTGCCATCCTGTATAGCACTGGAACAAGTTACCATTTTGAAGTGATAATAGCATCTATCTTTCACCCAGCAAATATTTATTGAGAGCCTTGCACTTGGTACTATGTACTAACATTGTCCTAGGATTATTGTGAGGATTAAATGAAATAAATATATCAAGAGTTTTGCTCTACTTACTGTCATATTGGCTCAATAAATATCTGCTATCATTTTTACTGCAGCTCCCTTATCTGTTTTCCTTGGGTGGGAACCCCAGACTGGGTGGTCTGTATGTTCCAGCTTTCTGCTATCTGCAGCATTGAGAGCCTGTGGTGGGTATCTTCTAGAAGCCAAAGCCTTTGCTAGGCCAAGTCAGGCCTCCCATTTTACCCCATTTATCGCCCCTCCTGGGGAATCTGTTTACGGTGGTTGAGATGAAGTGCTGGGTCAAGGGTAAGAAAGCGGGGTAATGGTACAGAAGCCTGATACCTATGATTTCCTTATGCTACCTCTTCAGAAGGACTCCTGCTTAATTTTTGAACTTTTCATTGAAAAATAACGTACCACGAAGAGTGCAGAAATCATAAATGCAGCTCAATGAGTTTTTTATTGTTCGAATATTTTTTTATTTTATAATCTCTTTCAGCTAATTTGCCAGTTTTAGCAATAGCATGTCAATAAGTTTTCTCAGAGAACATGCCCATGTAACCAGCATCTAGATCAAGAAACATGACCAGCATCCCAGAAACACCCTTTCATGCTCCCTTTCAGTTACCTAGGTTACCTTCTATTCAGATTTCTAACACCATAGGTTACTGTTACCTGTTTTTGAATGCTATATAAGTGGAATGAATATAGTATGTATTCTTTTGGTGTCTGGTTTCTTTAGTTCTTTGTTATTTTGTAATTTTCCCCACTTTGTGCTTGGCTTAATTTCATTTAAAATGCTGCTGTGAACATTCTGGCTCATGCCTTTTGATGATAGGTATATATCTCTGTTGGGTATATTGTAAGCTGTGTATTTACTAATGACTTAATATCTTCCCTCCTTTTTGCTAATTAGTTTCCATAAAATATACTAAAAAATATCTTTTTTAAAAACTGAAAATCTTGTGGGTCAAAATGTTCCCAAGTAGAATGTAGGACATAATGCTACTGAACTTTAGGAAACCAGCTTGTTTAATCAGGATGGTAATAATGCTATTCTAATTTTGTTTTCAACATGCACTGCGATTATTGGTCACGCTGTCAGTAATTCGGAGTAATTTTGTCAGGCTGGATTAAACTTTTTTTTACCTCGGTTTTGTCAAATTTTAGCTCCATAAGAAAAGCATTGAATTTAGAGGAAAAGCTTCTTATTTATTTAGTTACTGTTATTTGCCAATTATAGTTGACATTCAATATGACTTTATATTAGTTTCAGGTGTACAGCATAGTGGTTAGACATTTATACAAGGCTTATTTTCTTAATTATTTAAACTGAAGATAATGGATTGGTATTATTATTACCACTACTATGTTGCAGTTTCCAAATTTTAAAGAGGGTTGGCATATGTTTGGATTTTTTGTTCACATTTTTGTTTTTGTCAAAAACTTTTTTTCCAAGTGCTGTAATACAAGCATTTCTTTACAGCTATTCAAAATACTTACATCTAGGACCTGTTAGCCACAAAGAAAAATACCGTTTACAACTGTTAGAGCAATACAGGTTAGTGAGACTTTTTTTTCTTTAAGTGAAATAATATACTTAATAAAACCCGTTGCTATTCCCCCAAATGCCTCTTGCATGTTTTTCCCTCCATCTCTTGGAATCCCTCATTTCATTCCCTTTTATCAATATCTGCTCATTATTCAATATTTGGTTCAGGAAACCCATGTAGGAATCCCTTCCTTCCTTCCTGAATAGCCACAAGACCTGGTCCTCTAACTTGCAGTGGTCTCTGTGGCTCTTTCTCTTGGCTTTTCACACTATTTTGTCCTTTAGTACATTTATAGTTTATCCCTTTCTAGATTTTAAGTGTTAGAAAGACACTTATAACCAACCACTGTATCACTGTGTTTTAGTTTCAAGTTGTTAGATGTTTCTTACCTATCACTGTACCTTGTACCTAGTAAGTACTTTTAAACATTTATAGTTTCATTTCTTACATATTGACCCTTCTATTTTCTGGATAGAAAGAGATAGTCATAGTACAAGACATACACAGATGATACTGAATTGCTTATGCTTGATCTTCATAGAGCTTGACTTTTTCCTCAAAAAAAAGTTTTCTAAATCTAAAATGTGTAGGAGCATAGCTGGGGCAGAAAAGAAGGTTGAACTCATTGAAGGCAGGGATTGTGTCCTATAATCCATCAAAGTGTTGTCATGTTAACTCAGTTAGTGACTTTTACACAGGAGCCATGGCATGCTATTCTACAAGGCTGAAGACCAGACAGACTTATTCGTGGGTTGGCAGCCCATTGTTGGATCGAAAACTACACTACCAAATCTACAAGTGAGTGATTTGGTTGTCTTAGAAATATAATTTCTCCAGGCTAAACTGTTAATAATTTGTATCTAGCCTGTTCTAGTTACTACAGATTAAGGACTAAAGGACAGTAAATATGAATTAATTGTAAGAAGAGGTTTTGTTTGATGCAAGAAAATGGTAGTATAAATATAGCAGTTAGTGATAAAGGAAGACATTGTCAGGTTAATAAAATTTGATATGTATGATAATGTCATGTCTATTTAAGGTGGACTCTATGTAATTCTGCATGGTAATAGGCTAGGATTAGATGTTGTTACTATGTCCTCCCAGCTCTAGAGATCCCTGATTAATTTGCATTGTTATTGGGCAGCTTTTATGCCTTTGGAAGCCTTGCTTGTTCTTTGTTAATAACAGAGAAGTAGGGTTCATATGAAGGCTTCTTGCTTAATCATTCATGCTCAAACAGTTCATTCAACCCATTTTGTCTACTCTTGCAAAGAACTGGATGAATTGATTTCCCAGTAGGAGAACTGGTCAGCAGAGAGAAACTAGGAGATTTTCCAGTTGGAGAGCACTTTCCTTTGTGCCTAGAGAGTGTGAAGAGCTTGGCTCACCCTAAGTGATTTCCTAACATGTTTCCCCATTGCTTCCTAGAGAAATGAGTGTGACATCAAAAGGTTGTTCGGCTGAGATTCACATTCAAGTTGGACAGTTTGTGTTGGTTGCAGGGGATGATGATGAAAATCCATATGTTGCTAAATTGATTGAGCTGTTTGAAGACGGTGAGTTTTGGGTTGGAATGAAAACCATTCCTTGTCAAGAATAATTGGGAGGTGCTAGGTGGTGGGGGAGAGGGGCAGTTTACTGATTCCTTTGTTCACAGCAACATATAGGGTGTGAACCCTAGATTCTGAGGTGGGGTCACTTTAGCGCTAGCTGTACCCTCTTCTGTCTAGTGAACTTATTCACTAGAGCAGTATTGGACAAAATGGGATGGGGGACTCAAGAATTTAGCTTTTCTATTATTTTTAGGAGTGGGTAAGAATGGCCATTAAGGCAGGATTTTTGAAATGGAGTGAAAGGATGAATTCAGGAGGAAGGGGAAAGAAAAACAAAGGTGATTTGCTCTTTGATAGAGACTTCTTTAATTTTGGCATAAAGAAGTTAGTAGTGAATTTTGAAAATTCAAATTCTTTTTTTTCTTTTTTTAAATATATCTTTATTGATTTCAGAGAGAGGAAAGGAGAGGGAGAGAGAGAGATAGAAACATCAATGATGAGAGAGTCATTGATGGGCTGCCTCCTGCACGCCCCTGACTGGGGATCGAGCCCGCCACCCTGGCATGTGCCCTGACCGGGAATTGAACCCCGATCGCCTGCATCCTAGGTTGATGCTCAGCCTCTGAGCCACACCTGGCCGGGCAAAAATTCAAATTCTTAATGAGACAGGAGGTAGGTTGGATTGGCATGAGTTGATGTTCAGTCAGTAAATAAAAACGCTTTAGGTGTTTTACCCAGAGAGACTTGTGTATAAGTGTTGAAAATGCTGGAAGAACAAAAATGTTGTTTCCCAGAGATCAGTAAGTGCAGAAAGCCATTACTGCCCCTAAAACTAGAAGAGCAAAAGGGAAAGTAGTATTAGTATTAACCAGAGCCTGCGAGTCCACACTCACTGCTTCTGAGCTTTACCCTTGCGAAGCAAAGAGCACAGAAAGGTAGGAGGGGGGGCAGAGCTCCAAAAGGACGATTAAGAAGAATTTGAAATTATGCGAAACTGCCTGACAAGAGCTACAAGAGCAATGAGAGTTAGTTAGTCCTGTGGCAGTTTGGATGCCTAAAAGAAAGATAGAGTGAGTGGATAAAGAGGTTTTTAGGTTACCTCGATAGGAAGGAGGACAAGTATGGAGGAAAACCTCATCAAACTAATATCCACTAGGGGGAGCACCTTGGCAGTATAAACTTTTGTATTTGAAGTATGGACCCTTGTGTACAGATTTTAGAATCTTCGTGTGATGCTTCAGTCTTTCTCTGAAGAGAGCTAAGAAAGAGAAGAGGTGATGATGATGATGGCACTAGAGTATATGTCGTTTTACTTGGAACTAATGCTGGTATGGAGTGATGTTAATGGTGTAGTACAATGGTACCTTGGTTTTCGAATGTAATCCATTCCGGAAGACCATTCTAGTTCTGAAACCTTCGAAAACCGAGAGATCAACAGCCAACAACTAGGCCTCAGGATCTTGCACTCAGTGCAAACCGTGTCACATGTTTGACTTCCAAGGTGTCTTCGAAAACCGGAAACTGAAGCATTTATTTCTGGGTTTATGGCATTCAGAAATCGATATGTTCCTCAACGGAGACATTCGAAAACCGAGGTACCACTGTAAAATGATAAAACTGAAGATTGCAAGCATGTTTGCCAGAAGTCATCTCAGTGGCTGATACTGACTTTTGCCAAGATTTTTGCCTCTCTGCTGTTTGATGGCTTCTTTATAATCGCTGATTTGTAAGATTTGTTTAGTGCCCTTGATTAGAATTGCTCCTCTCAAGTGCCTTTTGGAACTTTTTTGATGACTGATAGCCACCGTTAGGAAGTGGAGCTAAGTGAGAAGAACATAGGTGCTGGGCTGAGTCAGATTGCTGCTGGTTGATCCTGTGGCCATTGACAAACTATATCAGGTCCCTGCCACTTGATTATTTTGCCTATATAACGGAGGTAGCCATAGTCCCTACCTTGTAGGGTTATTCTGAGAATTAAAAATAATGTTAATCAGGTATCATCGAGTGCTTAGCACAGTGTCTGACACATAAGAAATGCTTAATAAAATGTTCTCCCATTTTCATAACTTTTCCTTTTCTACCTATCCCTCCTAGATTCTGAACCTCATTGCAAGAAACGTGCTCGAGTACAGTGGTTTATCCGATTCTGTGAAATCACTGTCAATAAACAGCATTTGCTGGGTCGGAAGCCTGATGCACAGGAGATATTCTGGTATGATTACCCCGCCTGTGACAGCAACATTGATGCTGAGACCATCACTGGCCCTGTGCGGGTAGGCGATGCCTTGATTCTCAGTTCTATCTTGAAGCTTATTTCTGTATGCCCCCTAAGCTGCATGACCTTAAAGACATTACTGACTCTAATTTACCCCATGTAAATGAATTTTTTGCTGTTTGTCATCTTCTCTGCATGTCTGCGTACTTCTTCTCAGCAGATAGTTATTGAGGGCATTTACCATGTGTTAGGAGCCTCCTGGAGGGAGTGACATTTAGGTTGTGACTTGAGGGATGAACAGGATTTAGCAAATGTACCACAGTGGGAGATTGTGTTTAGCTATGATTGTGGTAGGCACGAAGCATTGCGAGGCTGAATACACTTGCTTAAATGAGGACTTCACCTTCGGTAAACCAGCACAATGAGAGCTGGTTACTACAGGCAAATTTGTATTAATGGGATTTTATGATAAATCAGGTTCCAGTGAGCTGTAGGCTGAATTGGGACACTGGTTTGAAGACTAAGGCATGGGTTATTCCTGGAGCTAGAGCTACTTCAGGCCCAAAATGAGATTAGAATTTGGTGTGAAGTGTGGTCTCATGGTGATTAGGTGTCTGGTTTAATGGCAGTGCAGAGAGACCTTGTTCTGGCATGACTATAGTCAGATTTTTCCAGTCTGTGCCGAGTGAAGGAATGAAAGGCAGATGTAGAAGCTGAGACAGCAAGATTTTTAGATACGGAAAGGCAGAGAGGGAGGAGGGTGTTTTGACAGGAACACTATGATAAGAATGAGTAGGACTGTGACAAGCTAAGCTTGACTAGTGATGGAAAGCCACTTTGAAGAGTATTGACCACTCGGGAGGTAAAATGGGGCCAGATTTTAGAAGGCATTGAAACTCAGTTTAAGTAATCTGATCTTGCTGCAGTGGGAGCCATTATAGACTATTGACAGTGGAGCATACTTAGAGAAGTTTTTGTGTGGAAATGTGGCATGGCTGAATAGAATCGCCTAGAATAGAATCAACATGGGGTATGGATACCAGTGATGAGTCTGTGGAAATATGTTATGCCATGGCTGTGCCTATTTAGTTTGGAAGAGTAACGTTCCAGGTAAGGATGTAACTTAAATGCTTTTTGATCATAGCTATCATGGAGCATTCCTTGGCTATTCTGGTCCTCATTTCTTCCTATTCACCTGTATTTTCCAAATTCAGGTAGTAGCTTTAGCCCCAGATGAAGTGTTACCTACAGATCTGAAAAATGAGAAGACGCTCTTTGTGAAACTATCTTGGAATGGGAAGAACTTCAAACCACTATCCCCAGAACTATTTGCAGAGTTGGATAAGCTACAAGAAGGCAGTCCTAGATGCCAGAAAACCATGAAAGCCAAGAGTAACAGCACAGAAAGCCCTTCTTGGACCACAGCAAAGCATGGGATCAAAAGGATTGAATTGAGGCACTCTACCTCCAAATCGCATCAAATTGCTACGCATCCTGTTACCCCAAGGGCAAGGAAGAGGCTAGAGCTTGGCAGTAAGTGTGGAATGGATCACAGTGGGCAATATTGAGGCTAAAGGAATAAGAAAATATTAATTCATACTACAGTATTAAGTTAGTGTAGTAGTTTGCCAGGTACTGATTGGACACATGTAGAAATATATATAACATCAAATTTACCATTATAATCTATTTTAAGTGCACAGTTTAGTGGCATTAACTTTATTCACATTGTTTTACAACCATCACCATCAACTTCCAACCATTAAACAATAACTCCTCATTCCCTCATCCTCTGGCAGCCACCATTCTACTTTCTGTCTCTGAATTTGATCACTCAAGATACTTCATGTAAGTGGAATCATACAGTATTTGTCCTTTTCTGACTGGTTTATTTAACTTAGCATAATATCCTCAGGGTTTATCCATGTTGTATGTATCATGTGTCACTATTTCCTATCTTTTTAAGGTTGAAACAATATTCCATGGTGTATATATATATACATACATTTTTATTTACCATTTATCTGTGAATGGACATTTGGGTTGCTTCCACCTTTTGGCTATTGTGACTAATGCTGCTATGAATACAGGTATACAGATATCTACTTAAGTCTCTGCTTTCATTTTGGGTATATACCCAGAAGTAGAATTGATGGATTGTATGGTAATTCTATTTTTGATATTTTGAGGAACCACCATACTGTTTTCCATAGCAGCTGTATCATTTTACATTCTTATCAACACGGTACAAGGGTTTTGATTTCTCCACTTCCTCCCCAACACTTGTTATTTTTTGTTTTTGGTGGTAGCCATCCTAATAGGTGTGAGATGATATGTCATTGTTGTATTTTTCTGTGATTAGTGATATTGAGCTCTGTAAAAAGCTGTTTTTTCAATATCTCTGCTAAGGTGACATTGCTTTTAGATTCCTACTGGAAGAGCTAAGAGACATATATATATTTTAAAACTCTTGAAATCATACTGATACTTCTAGCCTGTACACAACAAGGCTCTTGCGCTTCTTCCCATAATACATCAGTGTATCACCCTTCTTTAGGAAGAGCCTGGTTCCCAGGAACAAGCCTGATACACACAAAAGAGTTTCACAATAGCTATCCCAATACTACTACCAGCAGTAAATTTACCAAGTAAAAGTTAAAAATTTATTTGGATTGTTTTATGCCTTTAGAATATATTCCACTGAGGAAGTAAAGTTGGTTAAATTTTTTCTTGTGATGTTTGTAGATATTCAGTTAGGTTCTTTTATTTCTGTTCATGTTCAAAGACCTGTAAGATCTGGCTCTTTCACATTCTATCTCAAAAGCCATCTTTCATAGCACTTAGGTGCTTTAGGACAATTATTTTACTTCATATTATAGACATCCATGTATATCATCTCCCCTGTTAGACTAGAGCATCTTGTGGTTGGGGACCAGGATTGTCTCGTTCGACTTTTGTTTCTCCAAGCACCTGGCACATACCTTGCCATTTTAACAACTCAGTTGATATGTGTGAATGAATTGCAGGTTCTTGGTGCTTGTAGTCATGATGATAGAGGAACAAATCCCAACATGGTTCTGTGTATTCACTGAATCCAGCTGGTTGTCCCTGGGGATCCATCTTCTCTCTTGGTAGATTTAATCTGAGCTAAGAAAAATCTAGGCCTTGGTGTTTCTCAACAGAGCCACTGGTGTAAGTTTTCAATTGCCGTGGAATATCTACAAAAGCTGACTTGATAGTTGACTTATGGTTTTAACTAGGAAAATCACCCACAGAATTGAGGAGAGGGACTAAAGATAATATAGCTACCTGGCCTGGGGAAAATGCGTGGGATAGTTCAAAATATGGATAACTCATGTCTTCCTATAACTTTAGTGGATGAATTTAGCTGTAATGAGATTGGGGGTGGGTATAGCGCTGCTTGTAAAATGCATACATTGTCTGGTGATTTCTCTTGGGCCTAGGTTTCCCTGTGACACCTAACACTGGGATTTCCCAGCAGACTTCGTGGGCGCCTTTGGATTCTCCCAAAAGAACTAAACAGAAAATGGCCTCTGAGATCACCTCACCTTCTAAGATGTCTCTGCCTGATGGACTTCAGACCTCATCTCCAGCCCTGAAAGCCCCAGAGAAAACTGGGGAGGTTCAACACTCTTGTGCTGAGCAGGACAAGAAGGCTTCACGTGAATGTCACATGATCCTGAGAACCCGGGTCCCAGCTTTGAAAACCACAGAGTTTAGTGAGGAAATAACACTTGACCCTGTCAGAGGGGGAAAGAGATCCTCAGTAGTGCCTTCTGTGATTCTGAAACCAGAAAAGATAAAAAAGAGGTGAGGGGGACGTTGCCCTCCTTCCCACAGAGCAAGTCCAGGTGGCTCATGTGTCGTGAAATGTGTGACTCACAGTTGATAAAGTTAGAGCAGTGGGTCACAAGTCTGAATGTGTCAGGATCACCAGGAACTTTCCCAAAATACAGATTTCTGAGCCTCTTTCCAGGAATAGTGACTCAATCTCCAAATGTAGGGATCAAGAACATGCATTTTTGGAATGTTCTTTGGATGATTCTAGTATACCCAGCTGCCCTTTGGAAATCACTGCTTCAGAAGATAATTTCCAGAACCTGATTTGCTTCGTAGTCCTGGATGTCATTATTTGCTGTGGCTCTTGTCACATTTTAACAGCCATTTTCTTAGGTTTTTTTGTTTTTTCTTAAAAAAACTAGAAACCATTCTCAAATACATTTAGTACAAGAAGATAATGCATCTAGAACAAAGTTTATAGTTTGGCACTAGAGAGTGTGTGTGAATAATGGACTGCACAAATGTGAGAACCCAGCAATTCCAGATTTCAGTGTTTCCTGCTCAGAAACTCCAGCACCTAGCTCATAGGTTTGCTTGATAAATGCTTTGTATTTAATATATAGCTGCATTTCTCCTAAGCTTGAACTGGGTGGGTTGTGAATTCATAGATATGTTAGTAAAGAAAAAGGACAAGAAACTCTGCCTGGGGTTAGTATATTCTGGTCTCTAGTTGGGTGGTGAGTCTGATTTAAGTGATAAGCTTTTAAGCAAACTATAATCTCTGGGTTTGAGTCAAACTTCAATTATAAACTTTTTAGCAAAGTGATTAGCTCCTGTAAAAAGAATAAGAGCAAGTCAGGCCACCAGACTATCTTTTGTGCCTGCTGCTGATCCCTAGTGCCCAAAACTGCTTTCCATAATCTTGATGTGATATCTTGCAGGGAGGCACAGAAACCAGAAGCTCAGGATGAAGCTGCATCTACTCCCCATCGTATCCGCAGAAAGAGTTCTCGCTTGACTTTGAATCGGATTAGGCAGCAGCTCCGGTAAGTGCTCCTTGGCAGGCAGAAAAACATTACTGCCATTTATGATATCTGGAATCTTATTTCTTAAAACCTCTTATAGTTCTTGTTTGTTATTTGCTATTTCATCAAAATTCACCTTTTTACCTAGTATGTCTGGAATTATGTTAATTTCACATAAATGTCATAGTTTGAAAGGGGCAAGAAACATTGTTCTGGGCACAGGTGGCTCTCAGGGCCCCATAATCACACCTAACAAGACTGTTAGAGGTATGCCTAGAAGCATGAACTTTGGTTTTGATAGTTTTAGATGTGAAACTCAGCTTTGTCACTTACTATCTGTGTAACTTAGGAAAGGTTGCATAACCTTTCTAAGCCTGTTTCCTCATCTATAAAATGGGAATAATATACAAGACACAAAATAGTATAAATAAAGCCCTTAGCAGAGTACCTCAGTAGCAAGCACGTGGAATACCTCTTCTATTGCTGGGCCACAGGAGAGACTGCAACACCTCTAATCCACACTGACCTGTTAGAGTGCTTCTGATTTAGACTTCAAACACTGAATATCAGAAAATGTGTCCCACCATTCAGGTTTTTAGGTAATAGTAAAAATGACAAAGAAGATGAAGAGTTTCTGCCAGCAGCAGAGATTGCAGACTCTAACAGTGAGGAGGAAGAGGCTTCGACACCACCCCTTCCAAGGAGAAGCAGTTGTGTGTCCAGGAACCTACACTCTTCCACCAAGTCGTCCTTACATACACCCTCCAAGACACCAAAGAAAACCGTAAGGTTCTTTTAGCTTTATTTTCCAGTGAAGCATCCCTCTCTTAGTTTAAAAATTGTGATGGCTGGGATCACACTATTACAAGTAATAGCTGTATTCTGAGCACACGTCTGTTATAGTCAAAGCTATTACACTTGGAATATTCATGAACCCTATGGCTGAAAATGAATCCAGCAGATAGTGAATTTAGATTCCAGGTTTCTTTTAAGAGACAGAACCAAATGGCCAAGAGCCGGACTTCCAGAGGGAAGGATAAGAAATGGCACTTCGTCTTTGCATTTCCCACAAAACCCAGCAGAATGCTTTGTGCACAATCAGTGCTCAGTGGGTATTGAGTCCAGGGCTGCTGAGCTGTGTTGCCGGTTTTATGCTGAGACGGGTCAGTAAGCCATGAGAAGTGGAATGGGAAAACAGACAGATAGCCAAGCAAACTGGCTGAGCAATTTACAGCCAGATACAGGAGGTCACCTCCATAGAGATAATATCTAGGCCTAAGTTGTATTTCAGCTCTAGGCCCAGAAAAGCAGTAAAACCAGGTGGGCCAGGATCAGCTGCCATGCCTAATGACCCCTGCCCTGGTGCTCACCAATAAGTAGAGATCATGACCCTGAAAGAGCACACCTGGAAAACTAATGACTATTCTACTGAAGCTTCCCCTGAGACCTCCCCTAAGATTCCCGCCTGCAAAGAGAGAGAGGAAAGCCTCAAGACAAAGGACCCAGCCCGAGTGCTCTCCCTCTGGGGAGCATCCCTCCCCATCCCTTTCCCCATCTTCTTCTCCCACAGGCGTGCATCTCTTAAACTCTAAGGGACCCCATGATACTTGGCAACCAAGGGAGCAATTGGCAGTGGCAGCTCATCCCAGGCTAACCCCCTGAACCTTTCCTAAGTACCCCTTTTTTCTGACGTCCCAGTGAGTTAAGGCAGCCCAGCCTAGGCTCATCTGTTGCTTCTTCTATGCTGAGCCCTTCCTTGTTTTACTGTCCCCAGCTTTAATAAATGTACCCTCTTAGTCACCTGGACTCGTGTTGTGAAATTTTTCCTGCACCAAGTCAAGAACCCACACAGTAGGTTGGCCCTAGGCAGGCCTGCTCAGGGCCAGGTCACTGTTGGGTAACAGTGTCACTTGATACCCCTGAGAAACAGGGAGAGCTACTCAGGTATTGGTAATGAATTGTGTGATGGAAAGAGAGGAATGGATGTCTCTTCTGCTTCCTGTGGAACTTGAGCAGAATGGTGAAAGCTATTAAAAGATTATTCCCATGTTTGGATTACACAAAATTAAATTTGCTTCATTACCACATGACTTGTCAAGGCCATTAGTTAATGTTATTGTGACCTTCAAAGAGAGCATTAGAACCTGAATCTTTGGCCAGTTAGCTTTTTTTCATGGAGGATATTGTTCTTTGGAACACCTCTAGGGAAGGAAACCCAATAGATTGCTTTTGGACTGGAGGCAGTCTTGCCTGGAATTCTTTATTATGCAAATAGCTCAACTAACTTCTGGTTTGATTGCAACTCCTGGGTTCCACCCAGAAGAGTTATAGGGTGTGAGGGCATCTTTAGCATAATTAAAAAGGTCAGAAGTCCATCAAATTTCTTACACCTTCTGAGCAAAGTTTTGTTACTCCTTTCCTGTTTTCTCCAAAGTTAATAGGTGTTAAACCATAACGAGGGTCTAACAGTGCTTTCTGCCTGAGGAAGAGGTGGAGAGATTATCACTCTATAGCCCTGCTGGAAGCAGAGGGTGGATAGGTGAAATGTCCCCACAGAAGGGAGTGCTTTGTGGAAACACCTTGAAGGTGTAGCCGGCCTGCTAGTGAGCCAGTAGCAAGGAAAACAAGAGAATAAGTAAGGCTTTAGCCTAGAGTGAGCAATGACCCTGGGGTTTTGAGTGGATAAACCTGGTGAGGTTTCTCCAAATGCTGTACTGTATCGTGGAAGTCCTGAGCTAGAGTTTGACCATATTTTCAAATAAATCTAGAGGGAGGGTCCTGTGTATCAAACCCAGTTTATGCCTCCTACTTTACCCTATGTTTGGGCAGAGTAGTTAGGATTTTTCATAATTTCTTTCTTTCAAAGTAATATTTTACTTTTAAATAGTATTTAATCCATACTTTCATTTATTCTTCCCCCAGATTGACACTGTTTTCCAATCCTAATACTGTGTGTAAACTGGAAAAAAGAAATCGTGTTTGGACTATGAACAAAGTGTATGTGTGCTGTGAGGAGAGAGGGAGAGTCATGGTATTTTATACATAAAAGTACCTCCTCTCTTCACCACCTCTCTTCTTTTTAGCAGGTTATCAGGAATCAGATTTGCTGATGTGTCCTGAATGGTGTTTTGCTTTGTTGTTTTGTGTTTTATTTTTTCTGAAATATGTTCTCTTTTTTTTTTAATACAGCCCAAGCATAGAACGCCATATCATGCCACTCCCCAGATCCCCAGCCGAAACCTGGCAGCCCAGGGGCCGTCCAGCATGCTAGAGGAGGCCCGGCTAAGGTAACACTGCTCTTGGGTCCCTTTCATACAGTAAGAAACGGGCCTCTGCTTTCATTCACATGAAAGAGGAATAAAATAGAGAGTAAAATGAACATTTGTGTTTAGAGATAAGAAACCTCTAGGTGCCTCATTAGTGCAGTGGGTAGCTCGTCAGTCTCATAGAGATAAGAAACCACTCAAGTAGTGTCTGGGTCAGCTCATGCGGACAGGTTCTAGAAGGAGTGACCGTCCAGTCTACTGCCATCATTGTCTAAGAGATGGAGGTGATTAGTCAAGACACTGCTTCTCAGTTACTGTACCCTTTAGAACTATGTTGGAACTTTTTCAAAATACACAAGCCTGCATCCTGCCAGAAATCAACTGACTCAGAATCTCTTGTAAAATGAGGTCCAGCCATGTGATTTGGGGGGAAGCTTCCTAGGTGGTATGTACCCTTGGTTAGCACCACTGAGTTGGTGATTTGGCTGGAGAAGGATTATGCGGCTACGTGAAGAGATTTGAGAGTGAAGATATTCCCTTGGGTTTGTGACTAAGGTTTTACATAGAAACCATAGATAAATCTTTTCCATTTATTATTGAGTAGATGGTGAAATGCTTCTAAAGTCCTCCTTTTCCCTTATTTAGTCTGCATGTTTCTGCTGTACCTGACTCTCTTCCCTGTCGGGAAAAGGAATTCCAAGATATCTACAACTTTGTGGAAAGCAAACTCCTTGACCATACTGGAGGGTGAGTCTTGCTGAGCCAGGTAGGATGGTTGGGGGAGAAGGCTCCTGCTAGGATACCCCCTCAGGTGTCAGAGTCCAACCAGATGGTCTTTCCCTAGTGCCAGGAGAACAGGCAAAATCGTTATTGAAGCCTAATTAGAGCTTCTGAAGCAGCTTTTGTTGTCAAAGTCATTCTGTAAGAATAGAAATTCTGTCTTTCAAAGAAAAATGAAACTGGCCTTCTTTGGGTAGGCAGTTTGTATACAGCATTGCTTATAGAATGAATGATTCTGTAGAAACAGGTCCTGCTCTGAGCAGCTTCCAAGGATGGTCCTTACTGCCCCCACCTCCACATTTCAGGACTTTCAGTCCTTCCTTCAGCACATATTTGCACAATACTAACTGGTGATAGTGTGAGGCAGCTGGCACAGACCTAACCCTCACATCTTCCCTTCTTGCCTAGGTGCATGTATATCTCCGGGGTACCTGGGACAGGAAAGACTGCCACTGTGCATGAGGTGATACACTGCCTCCAGCAGGCGGCCCAAGCCAATGATGTTCCTCCCTTTCAATACATTGAAGTCAATGGCATGAAGCTGACGGAGCCCCACCAAGTCTACGTGCAAATCTTGCAGGTAAGCAAAGCAGTTTGGGCTTTTTGGAAAATACAGTTTCTTGGTGGCACATGAAAAGAAGAAGGTTTACTTAATTATGTGCATATTACATATTTTCAACATGCCAGGCATTGCCCTTTGAGTAGAGATAGCAAGGGCAAAGAAAGTAGAATTCCTACCCTCAAGGATCTTAAAGTGTAGAAGCTCAGTATGAATTACTGGAAGCCAGTACTTAGTAACATGGTGAAACCGTTCAAACATAAGAGGCAGTATGGCAAACTATAAAAAAGGGTGAGAGGTAGGCCAGGATTTGCACCTCACTCTGGTTCATTAGCTGTTATCTTGTAACAGATAATGTCCAGTTATAAATAGAGTCAGGCAGTAATGATTTTGGAGCCTTCTGGGACTAGCCTGCGGCTCATTTGCATTTCAGTCACACAGACTTTCATCTTCGCTTTTGGTGCCTTCTCTTCTTCCAGGTTTAGGTTAGACTAGAGTGGAAGGCAGAGTATAGGGTCCCGAAGTCCTCAGACTAAATAGCTTCCTCTCTTTGCAGATTTAACTTTAAACCCCAGCAAGTAAGTCCCTTACAGTTTACCATACCTGTTTCCCCCCATGCAGAAGATGACAGGCCAGAAGGCAACAGCTAACCATGCAGTGGAACTGCTGGCAAAGCGATTTTGCACCCAAGGGTCCTCTCAGGAAACCACTGTGCTGCTTGTGGATGAGGTAAGGAGATGCTCACAGGAGGACTGGAAAAGAAGCAGCGTGGTTCTTGACTGAGATGTTCTGAGAGGAAGTACTGGGCAGGAGGGAAATTCTGGCCCCTTCATTCATCTGAGCCTGTTCTCTGGTGGCATGAGGCACGTGTCCATTGACTTCCTTGCTACTCTGCTGATATGACCTGAGAAGTGCATGCAACTAAAGCAGTGGTAACAGGTCTTCACTTTGGGCCCTGGCTAGGTCTCTGTGGTTGACCCTGCCTCTCTCTCCAATTCCCTGGCAGCTCGACCTTCTGTGGACTCAGAAACAAGATGTAATGTACAATCTCTTTGACTGGCCCACTCACAAGAATGCCCGGCTTGTGGTCCTGGCCATTGCCAACACCATGGACCTGCCAGAGCGCATCATGATGAACCGGGTGTCAAGCCGACTGGTAGGTCCTAGGGCCATTCTCAAGCTGTTCTTACAGATCCAGAAGCTGGGCCAAGGAGTTCTGCAAAAATGAATACACAGGAAACTAAAATAAATGGGGAAAGTAAGAAACGTGGTTCCTAAAATTCATATCATTTTAAGTTGGAGTTAAATATGTCACCATTGCATGATTTGCTGCAAACATATCTTGATATTCTGCTGCCTGTACACTTTTAAACGGCAGAGCCCTGGAGTTTTAATTATTTTTATAATATATCTAAGCACTTACCCTTGCCAGGCAGCGTTAGATGCCTAGAGCATAGCAGTGAGCAAGGTGGACACAGTCTCTGCCCTTGTTGGGCCCGTGGTTGAGCTGGAAGCACAGGTACTTATGAGCATCATGAGTGAAGCCAGGAGCTATACCTGTACAGATCATAGAGCTGAAGATCCTCGCTCTCACTGGAGCACCTCTGCTTCTATCTACTTTTCAATTATTCTGGTAGAATAAAAGGATCTTTTAAACTAAATGAAAAGTAGTTGAGGACTACTGCCCCAACTACCACTGGCCATTGTCAGTAACAAAGAGCTGGAAGCAGTGGAAGTCCCAGCACAAAATCTGCAAATTGTTACATGGAAATCGGGTTTGGGGACTGGTGGGTGACTCCACCAAGGCTACCAGAGAGGGCAGTCAATGAACTTGTTTCTCTGTTATCTTGGCTCCCCAGGGTCTCACCAGGATGTCCTTCCAGCCCTATACTTACAGGCAGCTGCAACAGATCCTTGTGTCCCGACTCAAAGGTTTAAAGGCCTTTGAGGATGATGCCATCCAGCTGGTAGCCAGGAAGGTAAGTCATCCTCAGGGCAGCAAAATAGTCGACAATTCTTTGCTGAGCATCTGTCAGTGTGAGGTCCTGTGCTGGGTACTCTGGAGATGAAGAGAAATTGAGGAAGTTCTGTAAAAACAAATATAAAAAGTAGAAACAAAGTTCTGAAAAATTCCTGAAGTCTTCTTATTGTATAATAGATTAGGAGGCTATGACTATGGTGGGCTTATATACATATGAAGATTGATTCAGGGAGCAGGCAACTTTGTATAATGAAAAGGGCAAAATAGTTAAATAGACAAACGTGCTATGAACATGGTACTCTTCCCAAATGCAGTGGAATGGGGTCAGAGGAAAGAAGCGATAGGGTAGAAACATCCACAGGACACCCTTACCTACTGGATGTGGGAGATTAGAAAAAGAGAAAAATATATAAGCTGATGCTCATGTTTTGGTCTTGGGTTACTGGAATAATGACTTTGTTTTGAATGTCTTATATTTGAATTCTGAAAACAAATATACACAAAACATTTAAAAAACTGTAATTCTACTTCCCAGAAATGACTTTAATGTCTTTGTGTTGTGTATATATATGCCTAAACAACTTGCTTTTTTCAAACTTAATGTAGCATGAATTTTTCAAAGAAATCATTTCAGCATGTCATCAGGCAGGATGTTATTGCCTATGATGGTTGTCAGGCAAATGATCAGGATTGTTGGCAAGTACTGGAGATACAGAAACAGAGACCCTTGCAGGCCACAGTGAGTCTAAGAATTCCCTCCGTGAAATTTAAATTGCAAGTGGCCTAAATCAGCTTAGGAGGGAGGATAGGATTGCCTGTGAAGGGCGCCCAGGAGCCCCTCAACCTGTGTGCACGTGGAAAGGAAGGAGCAACACTAGAGCCGCTGGTAGTGTGGGTTGATCTGACTCACTTAACCACAGACTTCTCTGAGTCCCCCAGATTTGTGTCCTCCTTCCCTCTTGATTCTGGTTGTTTAGCCACTGAACAGGCAATCTCCAAGATTTACACAAATGCTGTGAAGAAGGCTTGGCTGTGGCCTTACCTTGAAAATAGGACCCACCTTACTTAGCCTCTTGGCTTTGGCTGGCTGCTTCTGGGAGCACACTTCTCTCTTCATGCAAGGAATGAGAACCCTTGTACTTTTCAGATGTTTCAATGTGATCATGGCGCATGGGTGTCTCATAGATTTCATTTCCCTAATATTAAATAAAGCTGAGAATTTCTGCATTTTCCACAGGAGTTATTTGTAAAACCAAGACAAAGGTTTGGATCAGGGAAGAGTCCCAGGCACAACAAAAGGTTATGTGCTGCATGATGACATTTTGGTCAACAAAGGACAACATGTACGACGGTGAACCCACAACATTATAATGGAGCTGAAAATCCCTGTTGCCTAGTGATGTCATAGCACAACGCATTATATGTCATAGCACAACAGATTACTCACGTGTTTGTGGTGATACTGTTGTAAACAAACCTACTGTGCTGCCAGTTGTATAAACATGTAGCAAATACAATTACCTACAGCTCACAATACTTGATAAGGATAATGGACTATGTTACTAGTTTATGTATTTACTATACTATTCATCGTTATTTTAGGTGTATTCTTTCTACTTATAAAAAGGCTGTACTATGTATGTTTGTGTATATGCACTCTGATATTTGCATAGTGACGAAATTGCCTAATGATGCATTTCTCAGCGTATCCCCATTGTTAAGCAGCACATGCCAGTTATAATTTATATCTGGGCTTCCTCCAGGTTCCCAAGGAGGACTAAGTACTTAACTTCAGGCTTACGGCCATTCTCGACAACGCCTTTCTCTTTTTTTTTACCCAAACATGGAATTTGTTGGTTTTTCTCCTGGGCTGATATGGCATGGGGACCTCAAGGAATAAAATGATCCCTCTTGTAGGTAGCAGCCCTCTCTGGAGATGCACGACGCTGCCTGGACATTTGTAGGCGTGCCACCGAGATCTGTGAATTCTCCTGCCAGAAGCCTGACTCCCCTGGCTTGGTCACAGTAGCCCACTTACTGAAAGCAGTAGATGAGATGTTCTCATCGTCATACATCACTGCCATCAAGTAAGATACTTCTGCTTCCTGACCCTGAACCTTCTTTGGAAAACTATTGGAGGGCCACAGTCAGGGAAGGCCATGGAAGCTTGTTTCCCTCCATTTACTGAAGACGCTGTCCTTAAGAGGCATAATCAGGAATGTAGACCTAGTATAACAGGAGAATTTCCACGAATTGAGTTACACTGTAGGTGTTTACTAAAGTGCTGTGGGAACAAGAAGGCTACTTGTCTCATGCTGATTGATAAACTCAGCTTATGAAATGGGGGTGCTGGTACCTTTCCAGATGTAGCTACTATGTTCCCTTCCAAAGCGGCATTTATTATATCATTTGGACTTTGGGAAGGTAGAGGGAACCTATACTGAATAATATAGGAGGAAGTAGTCCCCAGTTTTTTCCTGTCTCTAAAGATGCAGAAAAGCTTTACATATTTGGCTTTTCTCTCGGTGTTGGTGCAGCCACTTACCGATAATTCACGTCTTCATTTTCTTTAAGAAATTCCTCCGTCATGGAACAGAGCTTCCTGAGAGCGATCCTTGCAGAGTTCCGTCGATCTGGACTGGAGGAAGCAACATTTCAACAGGTGATCAGTCTCCTTTTTTTCAAATCCTAGATTTTGGTCTGGTGCCTTTAAAATATGTGGGAATTTCTATCACTGTGTAACAGCTTGTCTCTATTTTGTGACAACCTGGTAATGCTAAAGAATATCAAACCAGCACCTATTTTTATGTGATATTTTATTGAGTTGCATGAGAAGAGGCCTTTAGCAACTGCTTTCTACATGTTAGATTGAAGGTTTACTATGTGCCAGATACTGTCCTAGGAGTGGGAGGTTCAAAGATGAACAAGTCAAAGTCATTGCCCTCATGCAGCTTATGTGGCGTTGGGGGTGGGGGGACTTATAGTTAAAAGAGAGAGTGCTCAGAAACCACTATAGACTTGCCTGACCCACTTGGGGCTTTAGGGTCAGAATCTATGTTTCCAGCTACCCTTCTGCCTCTATTTATTCAGTATTATCTCTGTGCTTTTCCAAGGGTCATGCCTTGCCACCTGTACACTGTATCTGCTAAGGAAAATGCCTTACAGCAAAATTTGACTTGAATTATGACAGTCTCAGCTATGGAACTCTCAGCCCCTGGATACTAGGACTGTTTGTATAACAGTTCCTGTTCTTGACACATTATATCCATTAACTCAAGAGATATTATAATACATTTAATAGATAAAACTGAAGCTCAAGAGAGTGAGATAACTTGCCCAAGGTGTCATGTTTGGGTATTTGCTTGAACCAGGATTCAGACCTGCTATCCTCTGATTCTGAAGTTTATATTGTATTTTGCCCTTCATTTGTGTCCATTGAAGCAACTTTTGATGCCTTCCGGGGTATTAAATATCCTGGCCAAGAAGTGTCTGATTTCCCTAAAAGAAGAAATAAATTATCATATACAGACCCAGGACGACCTTTCCTCTCTTAACCTTTCTGGCAGCTGACCTCGGATTTGCGCTTTGTTTCTAGGTATACCGGCAACATGTGGAACTGTGCAGGATGGAGGGACTACCATACCCCACCATGTCAGAGACCATGGCAGTGTGCTCTCACCTGGGCTCCTGCCGCCTCCTCCTTGTGGAGCCCAGCAGGAATGACCTGCTCCTTCGTGTGCGGCTCAACATCAGCCAGGGTGATGTGCTGTATGCCCTGAAAGAAGAGTGAAGAGCTTCACAATAAAGGACTGTGAGCTGCTATTGTTAAAGAGTCTGATTTTCTTTTTCTAAGCAATGGAATTGTGACAAATTATACTGAAGGGAAATGGCAACCATGTAGTTTGGAATTTTCTGTTAAATAATTTGCTTTTTCCAGAGTGTTTGAGAAATTTATAGTCATCACAAACATCAGATTATAAAACCAAATAGGCCCTCCCTCTGACTTTTTTTTTTCTCTTTATCTTTATTGTTGAGAGTATTACAGGTGTCCCATTTCCCCCCCCCAGCTGACCCCCTCCACTTCGCTCCCACTCCCTCCACAGGCCTTCACCCCGTTATTGACTGTATCCATGGGTTATGCATATATGCATATAACTTCTTTGGTTAATCTCTTCCCACCCTCCACCCCCCTTCCCTCTTTCCTCTGAAATATGATCCTCTATTGCATGCGTCAATGTCTCTGGGTCTATTTAGTTTGCCAGATTCTTTTGTTCATTAGCTTCTTAAAGAAGACCCTTTTCCTGTAGTGCTGGTCTGGTGGTGATGAACTCCTTTAGCTTTTTCTTATCTGTGAAGCTCTTTATCTGACCTTATATTCTAAATGATAGCTTTGCTGGGTAGAGCAATCTTGGTTGTAGTTCCATGTTTTTCATCACTTTGAATATTTCTTGCCACTCCCTTCTGGCCTGCAAGGTTTCTGTTGAGAAATCAGCTGACAGTCGTATGGGTGCTCCCTTGTAGGTAACTAATTGCTTTTCTCTTGCATCTTTTAAGATTCTCTCTTTGTCTTTAACCTTTGGCATTTTAATTATGATGTGTCTTGGTGTGGGCCTCTTTGGGTTCCTCTTGTTTGGGACTCTCTGTGCGTCCTGGACTTGTAAGTCTATTTCTTTCCTCAGGTAGGGGAAGTTTTCTGTAATTATTTTTTCAAATAGGTTTTCAATTTCTTGCTCTCTTCTCCTACTGGCACCCCAATAATATGAATGTTGGGTCCCTTGAAGTTGTCCCAGAGGCTCCTAATACTGTCTTCGTATTTCTGGATTCTTTTTTCTTTTTGCTCTTCTGTTTGGGTTTTTTTGTTTCATGTTCCAAAATGCTGATTTGATTCTCAGTGTCCTCTACTCTACTGTTGATTCTCTGTAAATTATTCTTCATTTCAGTTTGTGTAGCCTTCATTTCTGATTGGTACTTATGTCATCGATGGTCTCACTTGTTTTCTTAATAGTCTTACTAATATCCTTGACCATCCTTATAACCAAAATTCTGAACTCTGTATCTGTTAGCTTGCTTGGTTCCATTTCATTTAGTTCCTTTTCTAGAGATTTCTTCTGTTTTTTCCTTTGTGATATGTTTCTTTGCCTCCACATTTTGGCTGCTTCCTGGTGTTTGTTTCTATGTTTTAGGTAGAGCTGCTATGTCTCCTGGAATTGGTAGAGTGGCTTTGTGTAGTAGGTGTCCTGTAGGGTCCAGTGGCTCAGCTTCCCCAGTCAACTGAGCTGGGCCTTCCAGGTGCTCCCCTGTGTGGGCTGTGTGCACTCTCCTGTTGTAGTTGAGCCTTGGTTGCAGTTGTCGTCACTGGGAGGAATCGACCCCCCGGCCAATCAGCTGTGAGGACCAGCTGCAACTACAGCCAAAAAGCTGCAGTGCTGGAGACACCCCTATGGAGCAGGATTTACTTCAGTGGAGCTTTGGTGTTCACCAAGTGTGCCCCTTGAGTGTCACTCATGGATGTGGTAGGGCTATAATCCAGCGTGGTCAAGTCTGACCACCAAGTGCACTGTCTCTGGGGCCTCCTGGGAGGTGCAGAGCCAGCCTCTGCAAGTACCTTGCCCAGGGCCACCCAGCATGAGCTACACAGCAAACTGTAGTTGGCTGCTACTTGTGCTGGGGTTGGTGTTGTCCAAGAGAGGCCAAGCTATGAGCCAGTGCAGCTGCCGCTAGTGCCAGGCCTGGGGCCACTATCAAGCCATGTGGGGCCCGCTGCTGCTTGTTTGAGAGATTTTAGAAAAGTCCTAAGCGTAAGGCTTGAGAGGCCACTTGCACAGAAAAGCCACTGGAAACGGCCTGGCTGAGCTTGCAGGTAGGGAGGGGCGGGGCCTCTGGGAATCATGGGCGGGGCCAAAGGTGCGAGTCAGGTGCTGGCGATTCAAATATGGCGCCTGCCTGCCAGCTGTGTGCAGGGAGGGCTCGCCAAAGGAGCAGTGGGCTCTGCCAGCTCTTCTGTCTGGGAGAAAGCTGCGACTCCACCTCTCGCCCTGATTCCAAGCAGCTTAGTTCCTCCCCGAGTGTCCCAGGCTCATTTTAAGCTGCTGCCCGGCGCTGGGCTCAGAGGGTGTGCGTCCAAGTGAGTCCATGCGCGGGCCCTTTAAGAGGCTCCCTCAGCCTCTGCGACCCTCAGAGACAGTCCCCTCTGGTTTCAGAGCCCGAAGTTGTGGGGATTTCTCTTCCTGGCCATGGAGCCCTGGGTTGGGAGCCCGATGTGGGGCTGGGCCCCCTCCCTCCTCCGGGAAACCTCCCTTGAGGAGATGTCCTCCTGGGTTTAACCTGTGGCACCGGGTGTGGGCCGGCGGCCACGTCTCCGGAATTCAGCCCCGATCCGCCCGCGTCTGCGCCCCCTCCTAGCGGTCTCGGTGCTTCTTCAGTTCCCTGGTTGTGGGGCTTCTGTGCAGCCAGATTTCAAGAGGTTCTGGGTGATGGTGGCTCTGTATTTTAGTTGTAATTTTGATGTGGTTGTGGGAGGCAGCGGGTGCAGCTGTTACCTACACCGCCATCTTGTTTCTCTTTTATTTCTGTTAGTAGCCCTGCCATTTACTTAATGGTAACATACCATGTACATAAATATCTGCATATAATTACTTATATTGATATAAGTGTGGGGAGAATATGTAAGAAATTGGTTATATTTGGTGCCTCTGGGAAAGAAATGGATAGCTATGATCAGGAGTTAGAAAAAGACTTTCACTGTATGTTATTCTGTATCTTTTAACTTTTGAACAATGTGAATAAAACAAACTTAGTTTATAAAAAAGAAATGCTGGACTATCAGTGATAAAGAATCCCTAGCAACAAATAGCTAGAAAATATAAATTTTTAAAAGATACTATATATCATAAAAACAAGTTTTTACATGAAAAAGACTTAGATGGAACAGAAAATATAAGGTACCTAGAAATAAAGCTAATAAAGAGATGTAATTAATCTCTAAATAGAAATAAGTTCCAATCAAAATCTTGGCAGGGTTTTCTGTATAACTTTGCAAGTTAATTCTAATATTTATTTGGAAACCAACAATGGGACAAACTGACATCTAAAGCCTCCTTATGAGAAACACACATCACCCATGTAATAACAGTCTTGCCAGAAATGTTTGACCTGAATCTATTGATGAGAAAATTATGGGCTAAATCAAAATTGAGGGGAAAATATTCCACAAAGCAACTGTTCCTTTTCAAAAATGTCAATATCACAAAAGGCAAAAACAAAATGGAAGAACTATTCTAAATTTAAGGAAAATAGAGAAATTCAAGCTAACTGTACTATGAATCTTGATTGGGTTGTGTATTTAAGAGATGCAAATAAGCCCTAGCTGGCTTGGCTCAGTGGTTAGGTCATCGGCCCTCAGACTGAAGGGTCCTGGGTTCGATTCTGGCCAAGGGCACATAACTCAGTTGCAGGCTCGATCCCTGGCCCCAGTCGGTGCGTGTAGGAGGCAACCAATCAATGTGTCTCTCTCACATAGATGTTCCTCTCTCTTTCTCTCTCCCTTCCACTCTCTCTGAAAAGCAATGGAAAAAATAATCCTCGGGTGAGGATTCTAAATAAATAAATAAAAGAGATGCAAATAATTATATACATTGTGGACTACAGTCAAAATAGTTAATAGTATTATATAAATGTTAACCTTTGTGAGTGATAAATTGTATAGGAGAATGTCTATGTTCTTAGAATCATGATGAAATATCAAACTAATTCTTATAGTTTAGAAAAAAGGCATAGGTATGTATATACACTTTTTTTGTATATACACATATTTATAACTGAATATAATTGACTGAGGATCAGTATCAGAATATTTTAAAGAATTACACAAATCAAAAAATTTTTAAAAAGAATTACACAATTTTTAAAAAGGAAAAATGGGTAAATAAATTATCCACAAACTAAGAAAAAGGAATGACCAACAAATTGGAAACATAGTAAAAGAGGTCTGCAAGTCAAAACCCTTTCACATCTATTAGAAAACTTTTCAATGGTGATATGGAACAATTAGAACCCAAATGCCCCACTGATGGGAGTATAAACTGGAGCAAACACTTTATAGATAATTTGGTGTTTAGTCTGGAAAATGCAGAAATCCTATGACTCAGCAATTCCACTCCTAAGTATATACCCTAGAAAAACACGTGTATCTTAGGAGTTGTATACAAGAATGTTCACAGTACTGCCTGGCTGGCATGGCTCAGTGGTTGAGCATTGACCTATGATCCAGAAGATCTCAGGTTCGATTCCCCAGTCAGGGTGCATGCCTGGTTGCCAGCTCGATCCCCAGTAGGGGCTGTGCAGGAGGCAATCAATCAATGACTCTGTCATTGATGTTCCTATCTCTTTCCCTTCCTGTCTCTTAAATCAATAAAAATTTTAAAAATATTTTTTAAAAACATTAAAAAAGAGAATGTTCATAGTACTATAATGGCAAGCCATTGGAAAAGTGAATTTTCATACTATGAAATACCATACAGAAATGAAAAATAGGATAAATTTTAAGTATCAACGTGGATGAAGCTTACAAATAGTCTTGAGCAAAGAGGCTGAAGAATATATGAAGTGATGTCAATGATAATGTTAAAGCTTGCAAAAAGATGGATTATTTAAGGCATATACATACATAGAAATGCTCAAGAAGAATAAACTCAGGATTAGGTAGCTCTTTAGGAAAGGCTTGCAACATGATGGGTGTATGGGTGGCTTCAACTGTATTAATGTGCTGTTTTTTCTTAAACTTGTGGTTACTGCTCATGTTAATTCACACCAGTAATAGGAACTATTTTTTTGAGTGCCTACTCCGTACCTACCATGCATTGCTTTAGAGACTAGTGTAGACACGGAGATAACTTAGAGAACCATGGAGCCTGAGAATGTGAAATATTGTATATCTTTCGGTATATATTAAATATTTCATTATATTTAATGAGAAAAAAATGGGAGTGAAACTTAAATTTTACAGTGCTAAGGTCAGTCTCTTTGGGCAACCACCCCAAAGCAGTAGGAGATGGAAAAGCTTTTTGTCCGAGGCAACTGGCAGATTCTTCCACTTGCTAACTACAAAACAAGAATAATTTGTAAGTTGAGATAGGCAGGAGTGAGTTGCAAGGTTTGTTTTAGATGGAAGGTTCTCTTTAACGCCTCTTACTACCCCCCATTTCATTGCCCTGCAGGGTAGGGGAGTAAGAACTTGGTTTTCAACTATCTGAAGTTACTTCATTAACAGGTGCAGTGAGCACCTACTGCCTGTCATATCTTAAATATTTAACCCACTTTCTGATTGGAAACAGTACATTCGGCTACGAAATGGTTAAAAATTATGGTACCCCCGCCCCTCCATTTCCCAGGCGTCGCCTAAAGGACCCGGGCTAAGGAGGCGTCCAGCTGAGAAGTCCCTCCCTGCGCTTTGGGGGGGTCTGCGCCAGTCCCGCCCCCACGCCAAGAGGGGCGGGGCGAGGAGGTGAGGCCAACCGCGCGCCCTGGAACCTGGGACTAAGGGAGGAAACCTGGCGGGGAGGTTGTAATTGGGCAAGGGCAGATGACGCACCTACTGCGTTTGCGCAAGCCGCTGGACACCCGGGAGCCGCCCTCCTGCCCTCAAAACCAGCCCGGAGCCGCGAGCGCGCTCAGAACTCCACCCTCCGAGTCACCTGTTGGGGCGCCACACCCTCTTCGCCTTGCGCATGCGTATTGCGCGCCGCAGGGGCGTGGAGTCACGTGTGAGGGCCCGAGCAGTCTCCGTGGGGGAGCTTCCGGTCGCGGCTGCCGAGGCCGCCCGGTGGCCACGGGAGTCCCGGGCGGTGCCGGGCGAGAGTAGGCCGGGTTGTTCCGGATTCGCCGCGAGGTATGCCGCGTACCCGCTCCCCGGCGGGGGAGGTCGAGTCAGCTGGGGCGGGGCAGGGAGGCGTCCTGCCGCGAGGAATGGGGTCCCCCGGCTTCGCCTCTTCTGAGCACTCGGCTGTTCTCCTCTCTTGCTGAGCCCGGGCCAGGGTCTAGCGCGGATGCCCCCATCCTGGTGCCCTCCGCCCCGCATACTTGGCGTGTCTGATTGACCTCGTCTGAATTTCCCTGAGCCCGCTCAGTGCCCGGCCCGCCATTCAGCCAAGCCACTGAAATCTGACTCCTGAAGTCACCCTGAGCGCCCCCTCCCGTGCGCCCACGTCCAGTTAACCTCGGAGCCCTGTTGATTTGCCCCTAACTCTCGGCTCCAACCCGTTCTCGCCACCGCCACGCCCCTGCAGCGCGCCCCTTTTGCCGGGACCGTTGCAACGGGGGACGGCTTGCAGCCTCCGCCCTCCCTGCTGCCTCCTTCCCTTCTGCAGGAAGACGGATGTTTCTGAATCGCCGACCTGATCTGTCACGTCCATTGCCTTTAGGATAACGCCCAAATCCCTTTAAGGTTTAAAGGTGTTTTTATATTGGCCCTTGCGCACATCTTCAGCTTCCCTTGTACCATTTCCTGCCTCACACTTTATGCTCAGTAATCCCAGGTCTTCAGTTTCCTTGTGCAGGTCAAACTCTTTCTCACCTCAGAATTATCAAGTTGTTCCCTCTGTTTGGAATCTTTTTTCCCAACTTCTACATGACTCAGCACAGGCATCATTTTCTCCAAGAAGCCTTTTCTCGGTTCTGAATAAGGGGCCGCACCTGGAGCAGCTCCTATTGTTTTTGTCATTTTTGAGACTATCTCCACTATGTAAATGTTCTTTGAGGGCTGAGAACACGTCAGTTTCATTCGTGCTCTCCCAGTGCACAGTACAGGGTCTGACACATAGTAGGTCCTAAGAGTGATTGTGAGATCTCTGAATCAGTGCTTAGTCAGGTTTCTCTAGAGCAGAACTGTCCAGAAATTTTTGTGATGAGAATGTTCGGTATTTTTGCTGGCCAATGGCAGCCAATAACTGAGGAACTGAATTTTTAATTTAAATGAATTTAAATGTAAATAGCCACATATGGCTACTGTATTTGACAGCACAGCTTTAGAGCCTTCCTGAATCCTACCCCGCCTTGTACCCACCCACCCCTTGCCTAGAGTTACTCCCCTGAATTGGTGTTCCTACGCTCCTCCCCACTCAGCCTCTTGGGTTTAAACCAGATTTGTCAGTTCAGTAACTTTTTATTGTGTGTCCACACTCCCCACTTAAGCTCATTAACAGGTGGTTCTCATCCCTTCTATCTCCCATGTTGCAGTGCTATACTTCCAATGTTCATATTTCATCCTGTGGTCTTAAGTATTGCCTATTTTCTCTGAATTGAGAGTTTACCAGCCACACCTTACCAAGGTAGCACCTTTGGGAAAGGGACTTGTATGGCTGCTCCAGTCTGAGTCTCTTGCATGTATCTAGGCTGCCAAGATGCCAGGGCCAAGACCTCGGAAGGGCCCTCAGGCCAGTGGTCAGGGTGTGGCAGCTGCCAAGCAGGTATGTATATAGCTTTCTTCATCCCTGAGCCAGGGTGGGGGTTCCTAAACAGTGTGGGCAAACTGGGCCACCTGTATAATATCCGCATTAGTCCAGAGACTTGGAGCAGTGCTTCCTGGAGTTGGCAGAGCCCTTAGAGACACTGACGGGCCCCTTCCACACACACACGCACGCACGCACGCACGCACGCGCCAGAGATGAGCCTGAGCTCTCCTGTATTTCAGCCTAGGAACCCTCCTGCCATGGCCACCTGCATATGAGTGATCTGGAGGATTCAGGAACCACCAAAGTTTAGGGTGTGCTGATGGGGCCTCAGCACTCTCATGAGTTTCTCAGGGCCACAACTCTGCTGCCAGCCATGGATGCCAGGGCTTGAGGGCTCACTCCACTGGGAGAACTTTGTAGCCTTAGGGGGTCTGTTCTCTAAGCTTCCCTGTTTATTTATTCTGGGCTCAAGTACTTAGACTTCTTCGTTCATTTTTATTGTCTTAAAAGAGGCAGGTACGGGAGGTGCTGGGATAAAGGGTCAAGTCACATGACCTTATTTTAAATTCTAGCTCTGCCACTTAGCAAAGTTGTCTCAGTATCATCTGAACATGGAGATATAAATAGGACCTACCTTTAGAGTAGTCAGATTCATAGGGACAGAAAGTAGAATGTGGCTGGGGAGTTGGTGTTTAATGGGTACAGAGTTTGTTTTGCAAGATGAAAATAGTTCTGGAAATGAATGGTGATAGTAGCACAACAGTGTGATGTACTTAATGCCACTGAACTGTACACTTAACAATGGTTAAGATGATAATTTTCATGTTATGTGTGTCTTATAATTAAAAAAAAATAGGACCTACCCCACAGGATTGTGCGAATTAACTAAGGTAATCATGTAGAGTGCTAAGTAAGTACAGTGCTATTATCATTGTGAGTAATAGTGGTGGTGGTGTAGTCTTACTGGGTTCTTTATAGAGTTACCAGGGAGTGTCCTAAAGAGTAGTATTGCAGGCCTCAGTTTCCCTTTCTGCACATTGGGCTCAGACAGTGAAGGAGCCACTGACCTTTAGGAGACTGGCTCTGGGCTACACCCTCTGCCCCATTGTGTGGTTCCTAAGAAACCACCTCTGCTCTCAGCTGGGGCTCTTTGTGGAGTTCAGCCCTGAGGACATGCTGCTGGGGATGGAGGAGACTGAAGATGATGAAGACCTGGAGGCTGAGCTGCTGGCCCTCACTGGGGAAGCAGGGACCACAGGCAGGAAACCAGCACCCAAGGGACAGGGTAAGTTTTTGGTGCTGAGATCAGATGGGCTCAGACAGGTGGTGAAGAGGCCCTTTCCTCACAGCTGTAGCATCTAGCCAAATCACCTGGTCCTTCTGATATCCACGTGCCTTCTGCAGCACTCCCACCAAGAGGCCCTCTTGCCCTTCTCACACACCTGTGTGATGGGGCGCTCACTCCTTCCCTGGACTGCCCCTTCTTCATTGTGGACAATCAGCAGTCTGATTCTCTGACTGCCTCGGGTCTCTATCCTTAGCCCTGGCCAGGGCCTGGTATAAAGTATGGGCTCTGCACCAACTGAATTGGGCATTAATATGTCCAATGAATGAATAAGTGAATTCTTCCTCCCTAGCCTGGAAGATGACAGAGACCTGAAGTCTGGGAGGGTCAGGGGATCTCAGTTTTCCTCTCTTCTGACCAGAAACCCGCAGAGAGAACCTCCCCGCAATCCCATGTACCCCTGAGCTGAGGATAGCAGGAGAACCACTATCCTCAGCTCAGGGTTCTCCATTTTCTCTGATTCCAAACCCCTGAGGTTAGACAAGCCTGGGTTTGAATTGTGGCTCTGCTACTTAATAGGATTGCAATATTAGGAAAATCAATATTGGTAGTTCTCAATGTACTCATAAAGTGGGGATAATATGTATGACCTATCTTTCAGAATTGTTGCGAAGCTCAACTGGATGTTAAAAGTCTTTACATAGGTGAAAGGTGTAGTTAGGAGGGAAGGATGAATATGTCTATGAAGAACTATAGCAAAAATGCTGAGAAGGGAGCAGCTTGCTGCCTTTTAGAGGTTCCAGGAATGTTTCCCTTCTGAGGGTCTTTTGAGCTGAATCATAAAGGAAGAGCAGGAGTTTTCCAGGTGGGACTTTGACTGTGAAAGGGCAGGATTTCTACCTGGGTGTAGAAACGTACAGTGCATTGAAGGCTCTCCTTTACTCTTCATGGGCCTTTTCTGAGGCCCTGGCCCTCTGTGTTTCCCCAGCCCCCTTACCCATGGCCCACATCGAGAAGTTGGCTGCGGACTGTATGCGGGATGAGGAGGAGGAGGAGGAGGAAGAAGGGCTGGAGGAGGATACAGACCTGCTGGTGCGTCTGCCAGGCTGGTGTCTGCGGGCTCTGGTCAGACCTGCAGAGGCGGCCTGGGGGTTGTCCGTGTGCTCTGATGTTGTGAGACTGTCCGGCCTGTCTTGGGTCTGTTTCCTGACTATACAGTGTGAGACTAGTTTTCTTTGATACCTGGTCTGCACTTTATACTTGGGGATTCTCAGATATGTGGTCTTCACTGTTTTCAAGGCTGTCTTTAGTCTGATTAAAGCAGTGTTTTGGGAAAGGAGACTTTCAGGAAGTGACTGACATTGGGAAGTACTGCCGGGAAAGAGGGTTCTTTATTTTCAGGTCCTATCATGGGTATGGCCATGAGGCTCCCAAGCTTCTGGAACTTGTGTCTCCCCAGACTGAGCTGCAAGAGGTCCTGGGTGCAGATGAGGAAGCTGGATCCCTGGATGGCGATGAGACAGCCATCCCGGGTAGCTCTGAGGAGAAGGGACAGAAGAACATTGAACCTCCAGTGCAGACAGCTCTTCTGACAGCCTCAGCTCCAGCAGTTCAGGTAGGTTGTGAAGGGATCCCGTGTGCCTTTGATACCCCAGCGTGCCCCTATGTAACGTGCATTAGTGTGGCTTGCATAGGAAGGCAGCAGTAATCCTTTCCAGGGCCCTCCTCCAACAGTGCAGCTGCTTAAGCAGTGACTGAGCACGAAAAACTCTTTGGTGCCTGGCTGGCCTCAAAGGCCTCTCTGTTCTCTCAGACCACCCCCTACAGCCATCCACAGATTGTCTGGGCCTCTGTGTTTGCCTCTCATATGGCCTCTGGCCTCTCCAATAAGTCTTTGCCTTCTCCTTGAGGCTTTTAGGCTCGTCCTTCTCCTTGAGTCCAAGAGCTCCTTTTTCTGGGGCAGCTTCCGTGCAGGGAGGGAGCAGCTAGGGCCTAGCTGGCCCTGGAGTGGCCAGGCCCTGAACTGGAGTATCTACAGGCTGGAGGGCCTCAGGGGCTACAGGCTCTGCTGGAAGATCGGATCCACAATTACCGGGAGGCTGTGGCCAGCGCCAAGGAGGCAGGTGAAGCAGCCAAAACCAGGCGCTGTGAGCGTGGTCTAAAGGTAGGTTAGGCCCAGCTAGGGAGGAGTGGGGCTGAGGGCAGCAGGGGCCTCCCCACTGGCCTTGTGGAGGTGGAGGATCTCTGGCCTGTCTTTAAGCAGGGCCCAGTCCAAGAGGGCCAACTGGGTTTCTGGTTCTCTCCCTTAGACCCTAGAGTCCCAGCTGGCTGCTGTGAGGAAAGGCAGGAAGATCAATGAGGATGAGATCCCACCTCCAGTGGCCTTGGGCAAGAAGTCCCTGGCCCCCCAGGAAACAACCAACAGAAGCCCTAAAGCAGATCCCCCTGCTCCCGCCACCATGTTGCCAGGTATCTGGAGATGCAAAAATCCTGTTCTAGTTCCCAGGTCAGGGCCTATGGTCTGCTTCCCCATCCTCACACTGACCATTGCCATTAGTCACAGCTTTCCTGTTGGCACTGGGAACCCAAGGCGTACACCTTCCTCTTTGACCCTGATGCTCCCTCTCGGGCTTTTTGTTTCTCCATAGATAACCCTTCCCAGCCTGAGACAAGCCTCTTGGGCAGCCCTGGCATTTCTGCCCTGCCTGATTCAGACCCAGACCCAGACCCACGGGCCTTGTTGTTGGCCCGACAGAGAGAGTACAAAGTGGCTGCCCTGAATGCCAAGCGGGCTGGAGATCTCGACCGTGCCCGAGATCTCATGAGGATTGGGAAGGTATGACATATGTGTTGAGGGTAGTGGCCTGCTCAAGGTCACACAGCTAGACGGCTTGAGTGAGACTGGCCTGAGGGGGAGTTTTTTTACCCCAGGCTTTGGGGGACTCCATGGCTTATGCCTACACCTGCACCTGCTTTTCTTACTCTGCAGAGATTTGGTGCCGTCCTGGATGCCTTGGAGAAGGGGCAGCCTGTGGACCTGAGTGCCATGCCCCCGGCACCTGAGGGTCAGTATGGGGATGGTAGAGGGAACTTGCTCAGGCTGGGACTGTCTAGGCACCCCCACCTACACTTCTGCTTTGGGTCCCCCAGACCTGAAGCCCCTCCCACAGGCTTCTAAGGCCCTCACAGCACCCGCAGTTGTACCCCCAGGAGTGGAGCAAGTGTACCCAGTGATGGCCCCTGACACCCCGGCAACTCCAGGTAGGGCGGGATGGTGGGACTATGGAGTGGGGACCTAGGAAGAGGTAGGCAGAGCTGATGCTATTTCCTTCCTCCTCTCAAGTGGTCCATACTGAGCCTCAGACGGTGTTGGACGCCCTGCAGCAGAGGCTGAATAAGTACCGAGAGGCAGGCATCCAGGCCCGGGGCAGTGGGGATGAGCGAAAGGCCAGGATGCATGAGCGCATTGCCAAGGTGGGTCCGCAGCCATGAAACCCCCTGCATGTGTCAGCCACTCTCTGGCTGGCTGCTCTCTGGCTGGCTGTCCCTGCACTAGCCCTGGTCGTTGAGTTTCCATCTATCTCAAGCTCTGGGTGCCTCAGGGTCTCTTTTTCCTCCTGGGGCTGCTTTCAGTCTTCCTCTCCATCTCTCCCTGTGTGGAGCCTGTAGACTGCTGCCCATAATAGGCCGCTCTCTCCCTTCCCTTCTAGCAATATCAAGATGCCATTCGAGCACACCGAGCAGGACGCAGAGTTGATTTTGCTGAGTTGCCTGTTCCTCCAGGTGAGTGGTGCTTGGCGGAGGGTCATTATGAAGTCTCGGGAGCTCCAGTGGCGCAATCGGTTAGCACGTGGTCCTTATATGAAGTCTCGGAGTGGGGGGGGGGGGGGGGGGGGAATGATTCCTCAGGTAGCTGTCTCTGTGGGAGCCACCCCAGCCCTGCCCAGGAAGACCCAACCAAGACCCCCAGCAGCCCAGTGTTTCCCTGAGGCCACCCTTCCCCTCACTTAGCTCTCCCCCCCACAGGATTCCCCCCCATCCCTGGTCTGGAGCCCATCACAGGCACTGAGGAGGATGCAGTGGCAGCTACTTTAGCAGCTGCCCAGAAACTGGTCTCTGAGGAAGCAGCCCCAGCAGAGGAAGATGAGGATGAGGTTTGGCTGAGGGCCCAAGACTCCAGGTGTTGGGGGGCAGGTGAAGGGTAAACCTAGCCCTGTTGTCCATACTAACAAGCCCAGCGAAGTGGCTATTCTTTCTTCCATGTTACAGAGAAAAAGCTTGGCCAAGGACACCCCTATAGGTGTTATCAGGATTAGATTCAAATCAAGGTCTTTCTGACTCCAGAGCCCATGTTCTGTCCCCAGTACCCTGCTGTTGGGAAGGTTAGCTCAGAGCTTCTGAAGTTCGCTAGGACCCACAAGGTGAGGCCATTCATCTCAGTTCACACAGCAAGTTAGTGCAGTGTTAGGAAGAGAGTTCAAGTCTGGGGGCTGCCTCAGCCAGGTGGGGAACAGATCCCCTGTGACATCCTCCTGGGCACCTGCAGGATGAGTCTCCAGCCCAGGCCCCAGTATCTAAGAAGCCTCTGGTATCTTCCTCCCGGCCCCTGCCTGAGCCCAAGGCCTCGAGTTCTAAGGAGTCATTGAGTCCCTCTGGTGAGTTGGGGAGAAGAGGGACAGAGGGGCTGAAGCCTCTAGTGAGGGCCAGGCATGGCTCTAACCAGTGTCACTCTCCCTTCAGTGCGGGAGCAGCTGGCACTGCTAGAGGCACGCAAACTGCAGTACCAACGGGCAGCGCTGCAGGCCAAGCGTGGCCAGGACCTGGAACAGGCCAAAGCTCATCTGCGGCTGGCCAAATGCCTCGAGGCTCAGATCCTCCAGGTCCGAGCCGGCCAACCTGTGGACTTCTCTAAGGTGAGGCCTTGTGGCTGGGGAGGAGGACTTCTCAGGCAGAAGAGGCGGGTGGCAGGCTTCACAGCAGGGCTGTGAACAAGGCAGCTGCTTGGATGCCACTGTCCATTGCCATCAGTCATACCTTCCCTGAGATGTCCTCAGGCCAACCTGAGAGGTAGGACTTGGATAGGATGTGGTGACTGCTTGAAAGGAGCCTTTTGTTTATGCCTCTCTCTACCCCATGGCCCCAAGAGAGACTGGGAAAGCCAGGTGGGCTGCCTGTGGTCAGATGACAAGGCTGGGCAAGGCCTGTGGGAGGCAGAGTGTTGCGGCAGCCTGGGGTAGAACGGGAGGCAATGAGTTCCCATCACTGGTGGTCAGAAGTTGGAGAAACACTCAGTTTGGATTCCTGCATTTGTTAGGCTTAGTAAGGGGATAATCTGACTCTTGGGGTCCCTGAGGGGCCTTGTGACCTTGGCAGGTGCCTTCACCTTTGATGGATGAAGAGGGTGACTTCATCCTCATTCACCATGAAGACCTGCGCCTCTCCCAGAAGGCAGAGGAGGTGTACTCCCAGCTACAGAAAATGCTTCTGGAGCAACATGAGGTCAGTTGACTGCTTGTCTCTCCTCCCTTCAGTGCCCACAGCCTCCCTGTGGGGAAAGGCATGGGGTTCAGACCAGATAGGCCTGGTTTCAAATTCTAGCTCTTCCACTTACTGGCTGTTGGACCTTGTGCAAGACACTTCCCCTCTCTGAACCACATTTTCATCTGTAAAATGGGATGATTAATATCCCAGGGTGGTTATGAAGTTCAAACAACAGACTGGAGGGGAAAGTACTTCGAAGATCAGAGGAAATGTTAGGAGACACAGATACATATATGTATATAGAAGAATGTATACATATATGTACATTTGCATGTATCAATCTGAACTGCCAGCAAGTCTGCTTTCTCAAGTGATGTTTCTATTAAGGTTTGAAGGAAGAATAGGAGTTTGCTAAGTGAATTTTGGGGAATGGCTATCAGGAAAGAAAAAAGCAAAAACTTACGAGACTTGGAAACTGATCTTGTGGAGGGCGGGGTATGTGTTGGGGAAGGAGAGGGGAAGACTATAGGAGAAGGTTGGAGCTTTCAGAAGTCAGGCCTCCAAAGCCAACCTAGACCCACTCTGTGCCTCTGTTTTCAGAAGTGTCTGCTGTTCTCCAAGCAGTTCATGCACCAGGGCAATGTGGCCGAGACTACTCGGTAAATGCAGGGCTGGGGCACGTGGGGTAGGGAGCAGAAAATGAGCTGTCGTGCTGATATATGCACCTGTCCATCAGGTTTGAGAAGCTTGCTCAGGACCGCAAGAAGCAGCTTGAGATCCTGCAGCTGGCCCAGGCCCAGGGCCTTGACCCTCCTAGCCACCACTTTAAGTTGAAGACATTCCAGACTGTGAGGTACCAAAGCCCGAAGGAGACAATGGCTCCATGCAGGGATGAGCCAAGAGGCTGGGAGCCAACGCTGGGGACTTAGGCCCCTTTAGTAAGAATTCCCAGGCTTGGTGCTGCCTTAGGCACTGGGCCAAGCTCTTTGTACCTGCTGCTCCTAGCCCAGACAAGCTCTGCCTCCCTGTGCCCACTCTATTCCTGAGCACCACCTGGCAGGCAGGCAGTCCCCAGAAGAGAGGCCCTTTCCCACTGCACGCCTTCACTTTGGGCTTTCTCCTTGCTTCCTGGCTATAGGATCTTCTCAGAACTCAACAGCACAGAAATGCATCTGATCATTGTCCGGGGAATGAACCTTCCAGCCCCTCCAGGTAGCCCTAGGACCACCCCTACTCCAGGACGCTCTTGCCTAGACACACTACCCCCAGCCAGCGGAGAAAGACTGGTTCCACTCCACCTCAGGTGCTGGGCCCCTGACTACACCCTCTGACCCCCATTTCTCCTTTATAGGGGTGACCCCTGATGACTTGGATGCTTTTGTGCGGTTTGAGTTCCACTACCCTAACTCGGTGAGGTTCAGGTAGAGGTAGGATCCTCTGAACCCCATCTTCTGTTCAGGACCCTGTGCTCAATTTCTCCTGTCCCTGGGAGGTCTGGCTATAGGGAGGGGTTTGAAGATCCTTAGCCTATTGGTGTAAGTGTCCCTTCCCTCAACACCGACTGAGCCCAGAGTTCTGGGTCCTATGGACTTGTTTTTTCAAGCTGTCCCGACTTCTCCCTTCTTACTGCTTTAGGACCAGGCTCAAAAAAGCAAAACAGCTGTGGTGAAGAACACAAACTCTCCAGGTAAGGGCTATTTTCTCTTCCCTCATTCTCTGATTGTGTGCGCAGCACTTGTGTTTCCAGACCTGTTATCTTACTTGGTACTCAACTTGGGAGATAAAGGCAGGTATTATTACCACTCCTCTCGTAGCTGGGGAAACTGAGGCTTGGAGAGGTTAAAGGGACTTGCCTATGGCCTCCAAACAAAAGGGTGGTGGAAATGGAACTTGAATCCAGGAATCCTGACTCAAACTCCACATCCCTCCTACTTCAGTAAATCTGACAAGTATACAAGAACTGTCCAAGTGGACTTCCAAGGCCAGGACCTACAGGCTCTACCACCTTTGGTGGTAGTCTCTCTCAATTGCAGGCAGAATGATCCAGAGAGGAGGCGAGCCCCTAGGCCTGTTACCACCTCCTCAGGAAATTCTTGGGAGCCAAGCCCCTTCTCACACTCTTGCAGAATTTGATCAACTCTTCAAACTAAACATCAACCGAAACCACCGGGGCTTCAGGAGGGTGATCCAAAGCAAAGGAATCAAGTTTGAAATCTTCCACAAAGGGTGAGTCCCCTGTCAGTCACACTGCCAAGGTAGGCTGGGAGGAAGGAAAGGCTTCTGTTGCTGCTGCCCTTGCTATAGTTTTCTTGTGCTGGGCTCAGCCAATTCATCCCCACTGTCCCTGCCCAGTCCAATCCTCTTATTGACCCTTGGCTCCCCAGATCCTTCTTCAGAAGTGACAAGCTGGTCGGCACAGCCCACCTGAAACTGGAACGGCTGGAGAATGAGTGTGAGATCAGAGAGATTTTGGAGGTAGGACCCAGAGATTGTGGAGGTAGGGTGGGCAAACCAGAGGACTTGGCCAGTGAAAAGCCAATATTCATTGAACATCGGTTCCTATTATAGGATTTTGTGCTCATTAAAAATACCTGTAAGTATGCTGTACAGTAGGTGCTATTTCCATTTTGCAAATGAAGAGATTCAGAGGATCTGACAAATTTTTTTAGTATCACCCATTTGGAAAGTAGGTATATTCTTTTCACAATACTCTGGGCCACTCAAGTTTCCAGGGATGGTGGTTATAAGGCCCTTGAGGGGTCGGATCATTGCTATCAACTTGGCACACATAAACCCCTAGGTTTGGGGGCGGAACAGAGTTATGGTTGGGGCAATTTTCTGGCAGTTTGATGAAATGGAACAAGCTCTGGACATAAAGTTAAAAAGATATTATAAAATCAGAGACCTACCAAAATGAAGCTAGTTTGTGTTAAGGAATTGGCCCCAAACAGCTCCTTAAGCTTCCATGAACTCATCAGATTTCGTAGGCAGTGACTTTAAAAGCTTTTTAACAAGTAAGGAAACTAAGGTCCAAAGAGGAGAAGGGTATGTTCTTGGCAGAGTGTGGCCCAGACCCTTGCTAATGCCTTCGTTAAGTGGGGCTTTTCCCACTATGGTGCATCTACCTCCCTCCCTTTCTTGGGGAGTTATTAAGTGTGGCCTGTTGATGGTTAGACTTCTCAAGCTCACAGCACTCACTACTTTGCACTCTAGCTGTCCCCCCTCTGCCCAGGAGGGAAGAACATGTGGGTAGAAAGAAACCCCTGGCCTGGGTTCTAGTCATGGCCTTGCCTCACTGGCTGTGTAATATAACATCCACTCTCTGGGCCATCTATGAAGTGAGGGTCTGAGCTTAGTGGTCTTCAGGTTGCACCTTTAAGCCAGAGCATTTCTTCCAGGAGTTGTCATGGGGAAACTGAGTGAGAGGAACTCTTTTAAGTTTCTTGTAAGATCTCAAACTGCCACTACCACCACCAGGGTTGTAGAGACTCCTATGTTGATACTGCAGGATGTTTTAGCTCCTCATTCCTTACCTGTGAGCATAGGGAGCTACCTCCATCAGTTACCATCTCCCTCTCTGCGGTTCTCACTCACAGGTCCTGGATGGAAGGAAGCCCACTGGGGGCAAGCTGGAGGTGAAGGTGAGGCTGCGGGAGCCTTTGAGTGGCCAGGACATACAGATGGTCACCGAGAACTGGCTGGTCCTGGAGCCTAGGGGCCTATGAGGTGGGCAGCTCTCTGGGCCCTCAGAACCTCTGCCCAGGACCCACAGGGACACTTCTAGTACTCAACTCATATCTGGGGAGAAAGCCTAAGAATGTCTCAGCTGTGAGGATGATCAAGAGGCAAAACTGTTGGGTAGGGCTTGGGCTGAGTTTCTTAGGATCCTCAGGAGAGCCTGGGAGGGATGTTAAACCTTCCCAGGTCTACTTGTTTTCAGGAAATCCTTTCTAAACTCTATTTGTATATTTACTGCAGTTTAGACTTACTTCCTACTTTCTACGCTTTGTACCTGTGCTTCAGTCAACGTTGGGAGAGGAGTCAGGCCAGCGGCATGTGCACAAGCATACTTTCCCAGCTTGGCTGCCTACAGAAGCCTTTGTATTTAAGGGAGACAGATGCTGCTACAAAAACACCAAAGACCTGTTAAATACGTGCATTACCGACCACGGCCCTGGTCTCCTGTTGCTGGCCCTTTCCCAGGCCTCCACACCAAAGCAGGCTGGATTCCAGTAGGCGGCCTCCGCTTCCCTCTGGGCAAAAGCAAGGATAGCCTCATTGCTCTGTGCCATGGAGTCTTGCAGCCCCTTCACCCATGTAGAAACTGCAGCTTACCCCAGCCACTAGTTGCAACATTTCTGAATGTGCCTTTAAAAGATGCAACTGTAAAGGATGGGAGAACTTGAGAGTGATCGGAAACCCGCCTGCTTAGGGTGGGGCAGGTTCCGTGACTCATATGTCAGTGGCAACCTGTGCTGTACAACTTGGTTTACCCCCTCTCTGCCTGTGCCTTGTTTCCTGACAGCTGCTGCACTAGCCTCCCTGCTCCCCAAGCTCTCAGTGGAGAAAGGAAGTTACGTTCTGGACTGTGGTGGGAAGCAGGAAAAACTGTATCTTGGGTTTGGTCCATGCACCTAACACAAAAAGACTGATAACTGGAGGGGGGAAAACCCTAAAATTTATGTAACATTTTATTTAAGAAACTAGGTCTAATTCACTTACTGGGGTTTTGTACCCTACACGCAGAGTAAACATCAAAGTCCTAAACAAAAGTCTGGTCACTTTTAAAAAGCCAGAGTAGCAGTAACATTTTACAAAAACTGCTACAGTGGCTTCCTCTTTTGAGAGAGGGCACAGGAAGACTTTCCTCCTTACCTGATCACCTAAGGAAATCTTAGTTGTCCCCAAGAAATTCTCCTTTGGACTTATTTTTCTGAATGGATGAAGACAGAGGGATTAATAGTTGCAATAGATTTAATATTCAAAACTGCAGTGTTCTACATTTCTTAGAAATAAACTTTTAATAGCCCATTTCCCCCTCCCCCCTTTTTAAGCAGTAGCTTAAGTTCAACAAAGCATTCCTCAAGGTCATTTTTAAAGGCTCTAAGTGAAGCAAATACATTCAGCTTACTGATCACTACAGCACTGTATAAGCACAGCTCAGGGATTCAGGGGTTGTTCTTGTGTCTTTTTCTGGGATAGGGCTGGACCGTGCTTCCCTGCCCTTAGTAGCAGATCTTTTAGTGGGTAACATCAGGAAGGACAGACACGCGACTTTTTCCAAAGAGCTTTCTGGGCAGTCTTACCCATCAGAGTAAACTACAAAAATTTCCACAGATGTGAGATTTAACACTTTGTAGTTACAACTATCTGTCAAGCGATAATCTAGAATGAAAAGTAGGGTTTTAGCCTTCATGAGGTGACCTAGAGCAAAGAAGGGTGGCCAGTAGGGTTTCTGACCCAACCTAACCTTTCCCTCAGGGTTTGCACCCCAACCAGTGCTTACTAAGAGGGCTAGGACAGCTGTAGTTAGCCTCAAAGGTCCCAACCAGCCCTAGAATTTCTAACCTCAGGCCTGTGCTGGAAATGCCCTGTTCCAATTTGATAAGAAGTATTCTGAGGCTCACAGATTTCCCTTCGCAACCTGTTCAATTCTAGTCTCCTTCACTGCTCTTTGCTTTCTGAAAAACAGGACCTCCAGGCTGAGGGAGGCAAGACAAAGCCACCCACTGGACTTGGAGACTGAGGTTCTGAAAGGGCCTTTGTTGTAACCAAGGCATGCAGGAGTTGCTCGTAGTAGGAGGAGCCTGCCCAGTCTCATCTTGTCCTAAGATTGGTCCAAATATAACTAAACTGGATATTAGTTCCTTGCGCAGTTGAGAACCTACCACGACCCAACTTATTTTTAAATTTTAAATTCTTTCTTTAATCTAGTGCAAGGCACACTTTCTTCTGAATTAGTGAACTGAATAAAATATGGAAGAAATTTTTCTTAGGAAGTCTTGCTCTTAGAACTTTAACATTATTTTCCTTCCTTATACCACCATTCTGAAACCTGCATTGTTGAAAGCTTGTTTTCCAAATCTTGTGGGTAGTTCTAAAAGATCCTGCCCCTTAAATAGGCAGCTCCTTTTAGGATGAAACTGGGGAGCTGAAACTGGTGGAGTCAGGGAGCTTACACCTGGTCCAGCTCCATGACAGATGGACTCTTCCCTCTATGGGCTTCAGCTTCCCAAACTTAGAATAGGCATTGTCATTCCTGCTCCACTCTAGCCTTTCAGGCTACATACACAATTCCTAAAATTCCCATTCCCATTAAAATTATTTTAGCATTACTATTAAAATAGAACAAACGGTAGAAACAGGTGTTCAGAAAATTGCTCATTATCTGAAATGCACTAAATGCATAATTATTCCCCAAATGACTAGTTATGACAGAACTAAATTTAGTTGGAAATGTTGGGCCTACCAGCATTTGGAAACCACTGGATAAGGGAAGATAGTTGAGGGGAACTTATACAAGGCAAAATCCCATATTTCTAGAGTCCAATAGGTGCTCAGAAAGTGTTAAAAAATAAATGGAGAAACACATTGTCTAGGATTTGGTAGGAATTCAATAATTTTTAAAAATTTGATGTTACCATAATGGCAATTCTATTCCTCTTCAGCTTATAAGGATCTCTACCTTCCAATCTTTATTTACATTCTAGAAAAATTTGACTTACTTAGAAATGTGACATTTCAGCCCTCTACTTTATAACTCTTAAAATATACAGTATATAAAAACAAAGATAAAATGGGGAAGGGGGAGTAAACTAACCTTCGCTATTTTATGTCCTGTTCCATAAGATATTTTACTACACACAAGACATTTTATGCAACTGAGAATGGACCCAACTCTGCAGGGCCACAGTATGTCCTCAGTGGGAGAATTTAAAAGCTTGCATGGTTCCATAAAAAAAATATGTGTAATTGCAAGGAGCATTTAGCTGAATAAGAGGAAAGATAAATTTCTATTAGGAAAAAATAGAACCAGCATCTGTAGAAGCTCCAAACTTCCAAGGTATATTTAGACCAAAATGGATGTTATATCCAAAAATCCCTGTCCCTATTAACAAATGTTCCTATCAGGTTTTGGAGGGATGTGTGTGGTCCCAGGGTTCAGTGCACGCTGGTATTCTTTGAACATCTACTCTTTTCCCTTAGAAGCCCTGAGTATCTCTGAGTCTGTGGCAAAGGTCACAATCACAGTTCTCTGCAGCCACCACCAGCAAAACCTATGGAGAGACAGATGTAGCATGTGGATTCCCCACCACCACCACGATGGAGAAGGGATAAATGTAGGCAGAGACATTTCAAATTGAAGGCCAGGCCTTTGGGCCTGTTTGGAAAATGGCTGCTGCCCTAAACATAGCTTCACAGCCTTTAATTGCCAAGTGCTAATCCCAGCTCTAACCAGGGGAAGCAGCCTCCCACTGTCCCAGGCCTGCATTACCTTCCAGAGGAGTCTTAGAACTGTGCTTGTATGCAGAGGGTCCATCTGCTGCTTGGCCTGGGCTTTCAGAAGATGCCAGTGACAAGGGAGTGAATTACCCTAGAACCATGTTTTCTAAACTTTGGGTTTTGAAACCCATTAGGTCTATGACCAAAATAAAATTTTAATGAAAAAGGAAATACTCATAGTACATCACATATATCATGGATAAACCAAATCTTGGTTTCTAATACCACTAAAAGAGCCATGGCTGATTCCAAGGCTGGGGCAGGGTGAGCACTAGATGAGCCTGAGACATGCTGTAGGCCAGAAAACAAAGTGTTCCAAAAAATGGTAGGAGCCCAGCCAGCATGGCTCAGCAGTTGAGCATCGATCTATGATCTAGGAAATCATGGTTCTATTCCTGATCAGGGCACATACCCAGGTTGTGGGCTCAATCCCCAGTAGGGGGCATGCAGGAAGCAGTTGACCAGTGACTCTCATCATTGATGTTTCTATCTCCCTCTCCTTCCTCTCTCTGAAATCAATAGACATTTTTTAGACATTTTTAAAAAAATGATAGGAGCTACCCTGAAGGGGTGCTCTCTGGCCAAAGCTGAGGCCACATGAGTACCCAAATAATGAGTCAGAACCATTCAAAAAGTAACCCACAATTCCACAATGAAAATGAATTGAATGAATGAATATGAAAGGAAAAGCTTTTGCATATAGGTGACCAAGTGCAACTGGTACAGGTGGAGGGAGTGCTAGAATTGAAAAATCTTCCTGTAGCCATCATAGTAAAAGATCAATTCAGATAAGAAACATCAGTAGCTACTAGTCTAAGGGGAAATTTTGATGAGTAAGGTATTTGCATGATCTGAAAGTGTCTGTACACATTGCTTATTCATTCCAAGGGGGGAAAATACTGGAGAAATTAGACACTGAACAGGTGATCAAAATTTACCATCATCAAAGTGACCCCAGAGGCGATTCCTTAAAAAGGACACACCACCACTTACGTAGGATTCTGGCCAAGAATGCATAAACTAATTCTAATTATGAAAAGACACCAAATTCTAAAACTGAGGTGAGGGAACTATACTCACCAAAAATATGGAGGACATAAAAGATAAAGGTGGGTCAGGAAAGCTATCTGCCACGTCTGATCCTAGGCTAGAAGCTTTACTGGAAGGGAAATGCCATAAGGATATTACTGGACAGGTGCTAGGGTAAAGTAGCTGATGCATCTGTCAAATGGGCTGAAGTCGCAAACTGTCCTCTGTAACGTAAGAGACTGTCCTTAATTTTAGGAAATAAGCATTAAAATATTTAGGGGTAAAGGGCTATTAGCTATGCAACTTACTCTCAAATATCTACGTTTTTTATGGAGAGACTGATGAAGCAAATAAGGCAAAATGTTAATACATGAACAACAGGTGAATCTAGGTAAAGCATACATGGGGGGGGTTTTGTATTTGCAACTTTCTTGGAAGTTTAAATTATTTCTCAATAAAAATTTTTAAAAAATACTTCCAGTGTATATTATAACTAAAAATGCCTTGGATGTACTGTCAGCTTTCACAGAAAGGCCCAATTCAATACCTGCCATTCATTGGGGCAGATCTTGAGCAATCTTCAACTCAGCTTTGCTATCCAAGTCACCTCATTTACACTGAGTCGCCCTTCCTGGGCCAGAAGAGGGATAATCCGTTGGGTAATCTGGTAAAAACAAATAAAAATCTAAGTGTGACTTCTACTTGAAGTCACTTGTGATGTAAATGGGACAAGATAGTGATATTATTCTCCTCTTTATATCAATTCTGTACAAAGAGTACAAGACTGATGCTTAATTTTTTATTTCCCCTCTGCCCTCCCACCCCACCCCTGATGATGGTTGTACCCATTTGAGCATTTCTGAGCAGAAGACCATAAGTAAGTCTTAAAACAGGAGCAGAATTCTTGTCCAAACAGTAACAAGGGGATTTAGCTGCAAAGATAGCATAACTGGTGCAGTAACAGAAGCTGCCCAGATCATCTTATGGACAATGCATAGAAGACTTTAAATTATGGAACATCTTTCCCCCCAACCACCCTTTCCCACCCAAACCCATCCCCCCCCCCAATAGTGTTAACAAAAGCTTAATCTTCCAGTTCTAAAGTGCAAATGACTTGAATATGACTGCTGTAGCAACATGTCTGAACAGAAAAAAAAATGAAGTCCTCTGTCTATGCGATGTTTTCCAGAATATAAAAGATGAGTTCCATGACGATGGGGCCCTCACTGAGCTGGCAGGCCCCTCCATGGATCACCGGCACCAAAGCGCTGTCCAGATCGTTCATGTACTGCGAGGGAAGGGGCTGGCCATTGCTCCCTGCTTGATAGCCAACCTACACCACAGAGAGAAGGGATGACAGGTTACTGGATAGAGAAGATCCCCAGAGGGCTGAGGGCCAAGGAGGCTGAACAGGAAAGGAGATGTGCTTCCTGGCGATGGGCTAGACACACAGCAGTTAACATAAATTTCTCTTCCCTGAATTGTTATTTATCCTGTCATTTATTCATCCTGACCCTAACACTTGGTAGCCATGAGACCTTGGGCAAGACACTTAACCTATTAAGGTCTTAGTTCCCCAAGAAGGGGATGGGGTGATATGGAGAAGTATGGAATGTCAAAACCTAAACCTATGGTTACTCCCTAACAGCAGGAACTGAACACTTGTTCTGCCAACCATCCGTCCACACACCATTTTCTGAGCACCTACTAAAACGGATTCAAAGATGAATATAAGGGCCCCCTGCCCTCAAGAGGCCCACTCATCAGCAGAAAAATTGTTTTTTTTTTTGTTTTATGTGAAGTAATTCTCTCCAGCCATATTATCAGTACTATTTAAGAAAGGACCATGATACCTCATTTGTATTACTCTATGCTTAGTATAGCATGGGGAAAGGCCTTAAGTAGAAAACACTTGTCGATGACCAGTCAGGAAATGGAGCCAAATACATGACCTCTCACATTTTCCCTGATAATGACACAACTGCATCAAAGCAGGAACACTGGGACATATCACAAGGATCCAAAATCCAAAAGAAATGTACAGGCATACTTCATTCTAGTGCGCTACACTTTACTGTGTTTTGTAGATGAGTTTTTTACAATTGAAGGATCGTGGCAACCCTGCATCAAGCAAGTCTATCAAGCACCATTTTTCCAACAGCATTTGCTTACTTTGTGTCTCTGTGTCCCATTTTGGTAGTTCTAGAAATATTTCAACTTTATTATATTTGATCTGGGATCAGTGATCTTTGATGTTGCTATTGTAATTGTTTTGGGGTGCCACGACACAAACTGTGCCCACATAAGACTGTGAATTTGACCGATAAATGTGTGTTCTGCTACAATGGCTGGCCATTACCCTATCTCTCTTCCTCTCCTCGGGCCTCTCTAGCCCCTGAGACACAACAATATTCAAATTAGGCCAATTAATAACCCTACAATGGCCTCTAAATGTTCCAGTCAAGGGAAGAGTCACACATCTCTTACTTTAAATCAAAAGCTGGAAATGAATTAGCTTAGTGAAGAAAGCACGTCCAAAGCTCCCATAAGCCAAAAGCTAGGCCTCTTGTACCACAAAGACAAGTTGTGAATGCAAATGAAAAGTTCTTGAAGGAAATTAAAAGTGCTACACCAGTGAACACAAATGATAAAGTGAAACAGCCTTACTGCTGATATGGAGAAAGTTTTAGTGGTCTGAATAGAAGATCACACCAGCCACAACATTCACTTAAGCCAAAGTCTAATCCAGAGCAAGGCCCCAACTCTTCAATTCTATGAAGACTGAGAGAGGTGAGAAAGCAGCAGAAAGAAGTTGGAAGCTAACAGAGGTTGGTTTACGAGGTCTAAGGAAAGAAGCTATCTCCATAACCAAATGCAAGGTGAAGCAGCAAGTGCTGATGCAAATTATCCAGAACATCTAGCTAAGCTAACTAGTGAAGGTGGCTACACTAAATAACGTATTTCAGTGTTGACAAAATAGCCTTATATTGGAAGAACATACCATCTAGGGCTGTCACAGCTAGAGAGAAAGTCAATACCTGGCTTCAAAGGAAATACCTGGCTGACTGTTGTGTTAGGGGACAACGCAGCTGATGACTTTGTTGAAGCCAATGCTCATTTACCATTTGGAAAATCCTAGGGCCCTTAGAATTAAGCTAAATCTACTTTGCCTATGTTCTATAAATGGAACGACAAAGCCTGGAAAACAGTACATCTGTTTACAACATGGTTTACTGAATATTTTAAACCCACTGTCTAGACCTACTGCTCAGAAAGATTCCTTTCAAAGTATTACTGCTCATTGACAATGTACCTGGTCACCCAAGAGCTCTGATGGAGATGTACAATAAGATTAATGTTTCCATGCCTTCTAACATCCATTCTGCAGTCTATGGATCAAGAAGTAATTTAGACTTTCAAGTCTTACTTTTTAAGAAATAAATTTTATAAGGCTCTATCTGCCATAGGTAAAAAAAGATTGATGGATCTGGACAAAGGAAACTGAAAACCTTCTGGAAAGGATTCACCATTTTAGGTGCCATTAAGAACATTCATGATTTATGGAAAGAGGTCAAAATAACAACATTAATAGGAGTTTGGGAAAAGTTGATTCCAACCCTCATGGATGACTTTGAGGAGTCCAGTGCAGGAAGTAACCACAGATATGGAAATAGCAAGAGACCTAGAATTCGAAGTGGTGCCTGAAGATGTGACTGAATTGCTGCAATCTCATGATAAAACTTCAGTGGATGAGGAGTTGCTTCTTATGGATGAGCAAAGAAAGTGGTTTCTTGAGATGGAATCTACTCCTGGAAGATTTTTGCAATGGCAAAGGATTTAGAATATTACACAAACTTAGTTGATGAAGCAGTGACAGGATTTTAAGATTGACTCCAATTTTGAAAGAAGTTCTGTGGGTAAAATGCAATCGAACAGCATTACACATTACAGAGAAATCGTTTGTGAAAGGAAGTCAATAGATGCATCAAACTATGTTGTTGTCTTATTTTAAGAAATTGCCACATCCACCGATCTTCAGCAACCCTCACCCTGATCAGTCAGCAGCCATCAACACTGAGCCAAAACCCTCCCCCAGCAAAAAGATTATGACTTGCTGAAGGCTCAGATGAAGGCCAGAGTGTTTTAGCAATCAAGCATTTTTAAAGTAAGGTATGCACATTGTTGTTTAGACATAATGCTATTGCACACTTAACAGACTACAGGATAGTGTAAGTGTAACTTTTATATGCACTGGGAAACAAAAAATCCTGTGACTTGATTTACTGCAATATTCACTTATTACAGTGGTCTGGAGTGGAACCCACAATATATCCGAGGTATGCCTATAGAGAGATCAGAGTGCCTGGCCACAGGAGAGAGGCAGTGGGACAAGAAATTGGGGAGGGGGCGGGGGAGGCACATGAAGAATGGATTTTTACTACTAACAGCATACAAAAACTCTGAGTAAGACAGGGAGAGAAGCCTGACCATAGGAGACACGAGCTGACAGGAAAATTAATGGGGAAATAGCTCAAGTCCTATCTACTAACAAACACGGAAATGTTCACAGTAAGAAAACCTTGAGGAGTGGGAGCTGCGGAGGCCAGTCAACAGAGGTCTGCTGTGGTCAGATTAAGAAAACAGGCCATAGGACAGCTTGGATTTGCTCTCTAGGAAAAGCAGAATAATTCCTGAAGGGTGGGACTGAAGAGTCTCAAAGGGTAGCATTGATGTCATTCACACATGGGTGGCAGGTCATATACACACTTCTCCTAACCCTAAAAAGCAAACCAAGTCCTTGGAACATATTCAAGTGAGTAAGCCAAGGTTCAAACGATTCAGAGTCTGATCAAACAGCACATCAAGGTGTATTTCTAACAGAGGGAAGGCCAGAATCTTACATCAGGTCAGGCCCATGGTCCAGAGAATTAAAACTCTCTGGGTTGATGCAGGAAAACTCACATGTCAGAAAATATACACACTGTCCAAGGCCAGCTGTCTAAGAATCTTCTTACCTGATCTGAGTCAAGTGTCACACGTAGTCCCAGTTTGGTCATTCCATCTTCCTTCAGAAGCTTCAGGTGGGGACAGAGAGCAAGGCAGAAAGCCTTGGCTATGTGCTCAGTCAGCCGGCTATGATCTGCCGGATCACTCAGGCAACTGTGCTGGTCGTCATTTTCTAGGAAAAATGCCTGTTCCCCAAACAAGAGAGACTTTTAACCTTGTGCCCAGGAGATGTGGGAAGAAACAAGTGCATCAGCTTCACTGTGTGAGCACCCCCATCCACTGAGCTGTGCAAAAAGACCTGACAGGATACCTCAAAGTCCCTGGGTCAAAAGTAGGGCACTAACATCTTACATCTAAGAAACAGTCTGAGTCTCTGCATCGACAAAGTGGTAGCAGCAACCTGCCTATCTCCCTGAAAGCCATGGTCAGGGTCATAATGGTACATTCTACTCAGAACCAGAAAAGGCTTACATTTTGCATTGTGCACGTCTAAAAGGTAATTCCTATATGTGGGTGGTTTTCTTAGGAATTGATCTTAGAATCTAAGAGAACAGCCCCTATAGCTTATGTGACCCAAACCCTTCATATTACAGATTATTCATAGAAAAGCAGTGAATCACCCAAGTGCATGTAAGTACTGAGAGACAGAGGCAGGGTTGAGCCCAGATCTGGGTCTTCTGCCTCCTATCACAGTGCTTTTCCTGCCACACAGCCTCGCCTCTGCTGAGCCAGAGCTATGTCAGTGTCCACTGCACTGGACATAGGCAGAAGCAGAGCAAAGACCTGAGTCCTAGTCACATACAGGGGAATGACAAGCAAGTCCTTTGGCCTCTTGATGCCCAACTTGACTTTATAAAATGGAAAGCACCTGTCCTCTCTAGTTACTACAAAAAGTAAATGATATATAATCAAAATATGCTTAAACACCAACACCCAGCTTACTGCTCAATGAGCAGCTTATACTAAGTGTTCTTTATATATTTAGAATATACTTTACTTACACTTTAGTATTCTTACACTAAGAATACTAAAAAGGGGTCAGCTCTGAAGCCCTGTGACTGACACGAGTGAGAGGGGCAGCATGGAATGAGGGAAAGGGCTCTGGAGTGGGAGTCAGGAGGCCTCTGGCCTTTGCTCTGCTGGTAACTAGCATCAGGCAAGTCACAAGTCACACAGCCTCTCTGAGCAGCCTTTCTCATTAAGCAAACGAACAGATCACCCCCCTGACTAACTGGGTTACTGGGGAGCAAAAAGGAGGGAACAGAGGTCAAACTGCTTCATAAGCAATAGAGTTTTACATGTTTCAGAGTCTGCACTACTCAAAATGTGTCTAAGGAATAGTCATAAAGCAAGTAGCTAAGACCACTGAGCTGCGTATGAAAACACTGAGCCTGGGATGAAGGACGTGCCACTTGGAACAACAGCTCAGGAATCACAGAACCAGAGTCTAGTCTCTGTGCTATCAGGAACCAGCTATGCGAACCTGGGTTAGGCTTGTAACCTCGTGTGGCCTCAGTTTCCTTGTGTGTAAAATGGAAAAGCTAGAAGTCACAGAACTTTTTAAAGAATTACTTCTAAAATTGCAAGGAATCTTAGAGATCTTTAACTTAAGAGTTTATTTTATAGATAAGTATAAATAAGGTTCAAAAGAAATTGGGAGACCTATGACCCACCTGTTTATTCTCAGAGAATAAACTTTCTGACTTGTCTGACATCTACACACATACTGGGTCTCTGCCCTGCTCCTCTCATTTCCAGGTTAACCTCTAATACAGCTTTCAAGTTAAGAACAATATAGTGGAAAAGATCTTAGTAGCTGGCCAGATCTGGGTTTGAATCAGGACTTTGACATTACTTATTTGCCATATAAGCTTGGACAAGGTACTCAGTCTCCAAACTTTAGTTTTCTTCTGTTTTTTAAATTACAGTTGACAAACTAGTTTTCTATCGATGAAATAAGTTAAATTTTTTAAGACCGTGTTATCTGAAATAGTTTAACTGGGAGTGCAGCATAACTAGCCCAGCTTTCTAAATAATACACCAAAGATGGTATGTTCCATTCAGAGATGTACCCTCATGAATTCCAGTGCAAACACATCTCGAACAGCTGCGGAGGAAGGAGCAGACAGACTTCAGTGCTAGCAGCCTGCACTCGGTGGCATTTTTTGCTGGTGAGCTAAGACAGGTCAGAGGGAACTGGAGTACAGAAGATGGACAGACTTTTGTTCCTACCCTCCAGCATCATCCCAGAATGTGTCTCTGAGACTAGCAAAAACTTTTGCTCAAAGGGGGTAAAGAATACCAAGTTTAATTTCCTTACTTCTGTCCATCTGATGACTTTTCCGTTTGCTTTATACTCTGATCCATGGAATATCTTCACACTTGTTATAGACTCCATTGACTTCCCATCTATAGGACTTACGACACTAAAAGAGAGGCAAAGAGAAAAGATAGAAGCAGTTCTCGAAGTTAGAAGAGCTTACTTTTCTTATCAAATCTTGCTACTAATTACACTGGGTACCTTGCCAAACACATCCGTGCAACATATCACAGCAAGAAGCCCTACACAAAAATATCAGAACAGTGCTCATGGGATGGGCTCACTAAAACAATTCAAAGAACACACATACAAAAATGGACTCATGACTCCAGGAGCTGGTTATTTCAATATAAAGGAATTGTTTACTCAGACCTGCTCTCTTCTTGCAGCATTCCTTCCTTCAGTGAACGCATAGCTGCCCACCCAGTCTTGTTCTCCCCCTGCTCTGTCCCAGCCCTGTGCTCCTGACCATAACGACACCCACCGTGGTGTACTCGTCATACATTTGTGTATCTGTCTTACAAATGAACTTCTGAAGAGGAGGAATATGGAATGCTCACCTTTGTGTGCTATATTCTCAGTTTGGACACACTACTTGGAACATAGGAGATTAATAAATGTTTACTGATTTAAAAGAATTATTTAACCGAATATATTAATTAAGGCAGTGCTGGTGTGAACTGATGAACAGGTACCTATATTATCTATCACAACAAATTCCCTTCAGTGCTGAATTATCATGTGTAGATTACTGAATAGAAAGGCCCACTTTTTACAGTCATTTCCTCTCCAAAATATATAACAAGTATAAATAAGTGGAGATACATACTCATTGGTGATGAGGAGTCACAATGGAATCACAAAGATTCCAAACTCTTCCTAACCATTTTCAAATTTGTTTATGTTTTTCAATCTCTATGTATATAAGATGAAATTAAACTTCAATATCAGGGATTCACTTCATTCACTTTAATTAAAATTATTTAAACTATTTTAAGTTTAATTGCTAATTCATCAGACAACAATGTCAAAGAAAGAACATCCTTTGTTGATTAGCACTCTTTCCAGAGATGATACCCAGGCAGAGGGACAAGCAGGAAAACATTCTATTTATACACTACAAACTAAACTCCTGAGTTGGAGAGTCTTTCCTATTTTCTAAGATGCTACCAATGGCACTTGTTGTAGGAAGAGGAAACCTGCTTGTTAGTTACCAATATGTTATGGCATGAGATTTTCAGATTATCAATTTTTTGTTCCTAATAACCATGTTCATTTCCAACTACAACAGAATTAAACACAAATCAATTCTGAAATTAATTTGCCAGTGAAGTATGGGAAGATAAAGGGTTATTTGTAAAATATTCAAATGCACTCAAATGATTTAGAAATTGCTTTTTTAGTTCAATAACAAGTTTTTGTGCCATGCTGTAAATGCCCCCTATCTGCCTTTGGGCCTGCTATTCCCTCAGACTTGAATGCCTACTCTACCCCAGCTATGTGGCAAATACCTACTCATCATACCAGGTTCAGCTGAAGCAACAGCCATTTCTCTATGAAGCTGTTCTTGAATACTGCCCTACTTGAATACTGTCGTTCTGGAATACTGAAGCTTCCTCTTTCCTTTATCTTCACTGTAACCTATAGTGTTTTCTAGGAGCATTTTCCATACTTTGATGCACTTATTTATAACTATTTCAAACCCAGACTGAGCCACTTATCAGCTGGGACCATGCAGAATTCATTTTTGTATCTCCAGAGGCCCACACATAGAATTATTATTGCCTGAAGAAAGGATGGAAGGATGGATGGGAGAAAGCTTAATACAATGAAGTATAATATATCATTTATTCAATCAACTTTTTAAAGTACCTGCTAGGTGCCAGACAGTGCTCTGGATGCTGGTAATATAAACCAGACAAAAATCCCTGCCCTCATGGAGCTTACATCCCAGGGACAGTATAATAAAATAAGTAAAAAATTTTGTCTGTTAGAAAGTTATAAGTGCTCTTGAGAACTATACTGCACAGAAGGGGAATAGGAAGTATTGGGGGTGGGAGGGAAGAAATGTGCAGGACAGGGTTATTATTTAGATAGGTTGGCCAGGGAAGGCCTTACTGAGAAAGTGACATTTTAGAAAATTCTGAAGGCAGTGAGGGAGTGACCCATGTGGCTACCTAGGGGCAAAGTACGAGTTGAATAAACAACAAGTTCAAGGGCAGAAATATAGTTGGGGTGTCCAAGCAAGAAAGTAGGTATTGCTTCTGAGAAGTAAGGGGAGGCAGAGGGATGCACAGATTGTGTGAGGCCTTAGAGGTCATAAAAACTTTGGTTTTTACCCTGAATGATATTGGAAGTCAGTGGTGGGTTTTGAACAGAGAAGAGACACTGTATGTAGTATTAGGCTGTGGGGAGGGAACAGGCCAAGACTAGAAACAAGGAAACCAATTAAGCGGCTCCTGCAATAACACATACCAAATAATGGTGGTCTGGACTAGGATGATGGCAGCAGAGGTAGTAAGACTCCGAGTCTGTATATATGTTGAAGTAAAGCTAATAGGATTTACTATTGGATTAGGTATAGGGTATGAGATACGGGCAACTCCAAGATTTTGGTTTCAACCATCAGAACAAGAGTTGCCATATATTGGGAAAGAGTATAGCATTGGAAGCCCAAGGAGGTGGTCCTAGCCCTGCCACTTCCTAGCTTTGAGAAGTTATTTATCCTTTTGGCTCTTGTTTACTCATCTGTAATATGGGAATAACATTAGTTCTATCAAATTAAATAATATTAATAAAAGTTTTGCAAACCATAAAAGACTTAGGTATTACTACTATCTCAATAACTTTAGATAAATTGTTTTGTTTCATCAATTTCTGCCCTCCTTCTCCCTTCAAAAATATGCACAGACGGGGGCGGGGGTAGATGCCAGGTGCAGGGGATGAATGAGGGGGAAAGGGGACATCTGTAAGACTTTCAACAATAAAGACAAATTAAAATAATAATAATAATAATAATATGTAGGGAAACTCCTTCAGAGATGAAGTCAAGAAACCAGAAATTTAAAATTCTATGTTATGTACACAAAGCAGTCCTTTCTCTTAGGCAGCGCTTCAGTCGAGTTATAAAACACCAGTGGAGACAAACCCAGAGCCCAACCCATAACCAGGGCCTCGGGGGGAGTGTGCTGCATTTACCCCTTGTTGACGTTCTTGTCGTCATCCACCCACTGGACGTGGATGTGCTCCTGGGGATCCTCGGTGTCTGCCTTGCCACAGGTGATGGTGAAGTCCTTCATCTCTCGCAGCGCCTGCCTCAAGGCATCCATGTTCTCTGCAGTGATCTGGACCATGACGCCATCTGAGAATCACCACCGAGATGATACAGATGAAAACAATGAAAAGCCAGGGAAAGTGGCAGGTGAAAAACGGTACCTGGCATCTAGCAAACCCCTCTGGGATTAAATGTACAACTTTGCTCTGCTCTTTAAAGCTGACAGACACAAACAGGTTTTGTTCTTTGAGCCAAACTCTTACTTACTGAAAGTGCTATGAGGAGCAAGCACCAAGAGGTGTTCTGCTAAAAACACCTGCCTGTTGATTTCACTTTAGACACAACAGGGTTTCTCCTGTATCCCAAGTGATGACTGCAATATTCTTGTGAGTAACAGGGACTGAACTTCATCTACATATTTACAGATATGCACCCAATGATATATTTAAACTTAGACTATGTCCCCTTGGATACCTTATCCCAAAGTTCTGAAAGGCCATTTCTTAATTTTTCTGTACTGTCCCACAGGATCTCTACTACTAACTCCCTTTTTTGGAGAACTAAGCACCATTATGACAGTTTTAAATAGCTGAAGAATGAGATGCTACTGAATAAATGATGAGTCCAGAACTCTATGGCAACAATGTCAAAACTTCCTTTAGTATCCTTTGCTTTTCAGTTGTACAACTGGGGCTGAACTAACGTACATGCAGTAAACAACTCATTCTTTACCTTCCACAATACTGGACTTGGCAAGATAGCCTGAAGAGGATTTCAGAGCGCCACTGAACACAAAGAAACTGGCACCAGTCACTGAAATGGCAAAAGAAATAGTTTAGTAAAGACAGACCCTGAGATTGAGAATAGTAATAAAATATTTACTAGTTTGGAACTCCATCATCATCCAGAAAACAAAAAAACACCAACTCTATACAGGATAATATGCAAGTAACCAATAATTCTAATGCTTATGAGAGACTGGGAATGAGGTTTTATTGTACACTCTTCCATTGTTTTGCTCTTCCTCCAATCAAGAATCAGAGAATCTTAGAGGCAGAGAAATCTTAGTGGTTAAATCTAGGATGTGGCCTGAAGCCTGTTTTTCCAAATAAAATTATATTGGAACAAGCCATGTCCATTCATTTACACAGTGTCTATGGCAGTTTTTGAAATACAGTGTCACAGAGTTGAGTAGTTGACGACAAAGACTGCAGGCCTGCAAAGCCTAAAATATACAGAAAAAAATCTGCTGACCCCTGATCTAATTCACTGGTTTCCAGGGTATTTTTTAGATCAAATATATTTTGAATATAGAGATATGGTTGCCAACTATTTTATTTACCAAGTGGAGCTATTAAGAAAATAAGCACATATTTAAAAGACAAACACCTGCCCTAGCTGGTTTGGCTCATGGTTAGAGCACTGGCCTGCGGACTAAAGGGTCCCCGGTTCGATTCTGGCCAAGGATTCGGCCAAGGGCCTATACCTCGGCTGTGGGCTCAGTTCCCTGCCCCAGTAGGCTCGGGAGAGGGAGGCAGCCAATCGATGTGTCTCTCTCACATCAATGTTTTGCTCTCTCTCTCTCTCTCCCCCTCCCCTGTCCACTCTCTGAAAAAGCAATGGACAAAATATCCTTGGGTGAAGATTACAACAAAACAAAATAAAATCCAAAAAATAAAAGACAAACACCTGATACCATTCGCTCTTCATAAAAGAAAGGATATTTAATACATTTAGCTTTATGAAAACTTCTCTACACTGTCTTTATTTCCCCACATCTTAAATTGGACTGAGCTGTTCCAACTCCCTACCCAACGGCCCTACAAGTATCTCTAACAGGTAGGTCATCCAGCCTTTGTCAAGGCTCCTACTGAAGGAGCCCACAACAGCACAGGGCAGTCCATCCCGCTTCTCGATCACTCTCGGTGCTATAGAGTGTGAGACAGTGTGCTCTCAGACTGAGCCCAAATCTAGATCCCGGTTACTTTCACCCAATGGTGCTGGTTTTGGCCTTTTGTAGCTACAAAGAGCAAGCTGAATCTTATTTCCACATAATAGAAAACCTTAAAAATAGAGAGAGCTATTTTTCACTCTCTTCCAATTTATACCTTTTGAAGTTAAACATTTATACTTCAGTCAGGATGTCTTCCTTTGGCCTACTTTCCAGATTTCTCACAGGCCTTGAATCATCCTCTGAAGAACCTCCAGTTTTACCAATGGGTATCATCAATTACCTTAATGATATCTAGAACTTACTTAAATATTCTAGGTGTGATTTGACAAACAGGGAGCATCTGAATAGTATTACAAAGGCTAAATACCTTTTATGCCTTTACTAAACAACTGATTTAAAATATATATTAAAGAAAGTAACCTGCAGTATTAATAAAGCACACTAAAGAAAGCTGGTTTTAGGAGATATTCTGAGGGAAGAAAGAATTATGGCCAAATAAATTCAGGAAGGGCTAGGCACCACCCTCCTTTTGGAAAATCACAATACACATCAGCTTATTAAAGTCTCTGAAAAGTCCTACAGTAAAGAAATCTGTTTAAACTTGTTTAACTCAGGATTTCTCAGTTTAATGTATTAAGCAAGACTTTTATCTATTTATGTGAATATTTTTTAAAACCACAGAACCTGATAAGACACTTCAGAAAATGTCACACCGAGCAGTGACTCTTAAATTCTAATGTGCATTTGAATCACACAGGGATTGTGTTAAATGCAAATTCTGATTTAGCAGATCTGGGGCGTACATAGACTCTTCATTTCTAACAATTTCTTAAGTGATGAGACCACATTCTGAGTACCAGTGAACCTAGGAGCCTCCCTTCCGAATCCTGTCAACCTTTGAGTGTGGTCATTCAACAAGCTCCAAATCTAAGTATATTCTCACTATGGCCTAGTCTCCTACCTTCAGATACAGGTGCTGGCCCTGTCAACATCCTGAGGCAGTATTTTCTAATGTTCCCAATAACAGAGATGCCATTTGCAACTCTGAGTCTGGCTACTTGGGGAGTCAACATAACCCTGGAGAATAAACCTGCAAAGGTTAATTTAATCAGGTTGTTTGTGGTCACCCTTCTATAAAGTGTTATGGGGCTGAGACATCCATCTCTCCAAGTACAGTACAATCCTCTATTATCATCATCTCCATCAGCTCAAATGCTCACCCTTTCTGGGCTGATTGTGAATACTGATAGCCTGGGTCTGATAGTTCCCATCATCATTCTGTACACACACAAGATGAGAGTCTGCCTTCTCATTGAAACAGGCACCACCGGCCAGGACATGCTCATTAGACTTGTTCATGGCTTTCATCATCTGCAATCAAAAAAGAGGATTAGCTTTCTTATCTGCCAAGAATGGGATTATTTAAGGAAGAGCTTTAGAGGCACTTAGAACAGTGAGTGCAAGGGCCCTGGGGTGGCGGCATGGTAGAGTGCCTGGTAGTTTCAAGGAACATTAAGGACAGTGTGGCTGGAGCTGAGTGACAGAAAAAGAAGAGGTGTAAGAAGTTAGGTTAGAGAGGTAATGGGTTAAGGAGTACAAATAGGGTAGAGGAATTCACCTTTTATTCTGAGTAGGATAAAAGATCTTTGGAGGGTTTTGAGCAGAGGAGTGATATGATCTGACTTAAACAGGATCACTCTGGCTACTGTGCTGAGCACAGACTGATGGGGGAAAGGGTACCAGTGGAAGACCATGGAAGGCTAATGGACAAATCCAGGGCAGAGATGATGTTAACTTAAGACCAAGACAGGTCCAAGGATTGAGAGGTGGTTGGATTCTAGATACAGCAGAATTTCCTGATAGATTAAACATGGGGTATAAAGGAAAAGACAGATGACTCCAAAGTTTTAGGCCTGGTAACTAGAAGGATAGGACTGTCATTAACTTAGGGAAGGCTGCAAGAAGAACAGGTTTTAAGGGAAGATCAGGAGGTCAGAGTTGAACTTGTTAAGTTTGGGGTGCCTATGCCAATAGAGATGTCAAGTGGGGAGTAAGAAACTCAAGCCTACAAAACAGGAGAGAGATTCAGGCTGGAGAAAGACACTTGGAAGACATCAGTAGAGAGAATATTTAAGGCCAGAGGATTGGACAGATCACCAAGGAAATGGACAGATACAAATAAACTTAAAAGGACTGAGCCTTTGGGTATTCTAAAACAAGTGAGAAAGGGGGTCAGACAGGGAGATGAACAAAGATAGAAATTAAATTGTGGGAGATGGAGGATGCGTTAGGAGTCCACTACTTCTTGTGGTGCTTGAACATATGAGATTAGAGCTGGTGGTCTCAAGACCAACAGTGGCAGCAAAGTTGTGAGCGCTGGGAGACAGGGTGAGCTAGGGATTTGTCTAGAAGCAGTGTTCTGGAGCCACTATTCATGGGGGGAGGGGACAGTCTTATTCTGAGCATGCAGTGTTCGGCAGTGACCTTCTGTTGCAATCAGTGTTCCTTCCTGGGGATCCTCTTTTATTTTAATTTATACCTGTGGTTAAATACTGTCTTCTACATAAAACACTAGGAATAGTTATACCAATAGTCAATGGAACACCACTTCCCTTCTCTGCACTATTTTCCAGTGCATATTTCACCAACTCGCATCATTCTTTAGAAAAGAGAACTACTCGTTCCTCTTCTCTAAGAGAAAAGAAAGTATTCCTTGAAGGCCAGAAGATAAAACATTACTCAGACTTTAGGGCCATCTGTAGTGAGTAGTACACATAGGATGTGTGGAATTCTAGGCATGCTTAGAACAGGGAGGATAAACAAAAGCCTATCTGAGAAAATGCCATCTAAGCTGATACCTGAAAAATGAGAGTTAGGCAGGTGAAGAAGAGGGGAATTGTGCATCAATAAGGAAATAGCTTGTACAAAGTTATAAAGCAAAAAAGAAACAGTTTAGGAAGTAATAAGAAAGATTATGGGTATAAATGAAAAAATGAATGAGAGGAAAAGTAGAATATTGTGGTTGATTAAATGAAATAATGTATAAGAGATTACTTTTTCAAATATAAAGTGGAGACTTATTAGACTCAACACAGTTCAACTCTCCAAGATTGTGAAAGATACAATTATATTGAATTAAAACAAAAATTGGCCCAGCAGGCGTGGCTCAGCAGTTGAACATCGACCTAGGATCCAGGCGACTGGGGTCCAATTCCTGGTCAGGGCACATGCCCGGGTTGCGGGCTCGATCCCCAGTTGGGGGCGTGCAGGAGGCAGCTGATCAATGACTCTCTCATCATTGATGTTTCTATGTCTCTCTCTCCCTCTCCTTTCCTCTCTTTGAAATCAATAAAGAAATATTTAAAAAACAAACAAACAAAAACACAAAAATTGAATTAGAAAAAAAAAGTCATTCTGCTAAATCAGGTAAGAAAAATATGATAATAAATTGGTGAACTTTACTGAAAATGAAACGTAATACATGACAAGAAATACAGTTACTATTTTTGAACAAAGATTTCTGAACCTGCACAACCATAAACCTAGGAGGCAGAATTCAGATAAAGACAAATAATATGAATGGCAGCTGCTGTCATGAGTGTCGTTAGTGAGTACTGAAATAACTATGGGGAGCCTCATAGCTTTTACAGATATACTAAACAGACCACTTCCCAATACAAAGCACCATCTTGCAAACACCAAGGATAGCAATATATGTCACTGATTTGGGGATGATATCTGATCACCTTACTTCCGGACAGTAAGCAATCACAATGTTCTTACTCATCTTTGTATTTCAGAACACAGAATATATTTAAGCTATGTTTGTGAAACAGATAATAAAGCTTCAAATATGAGAAATAAAACAAGTTTTCAAAGCATAATCTCTTTTAATACTATTAGGGCACAAATTATATAAAAATAGTTCACTTTAAAGATTTGCCTCTACCTAGTCTAGTCTATTAATGCTTGATATTTATTCCAAGGTAGGACTAACAGCTAAAAACTACTAATTGTATCCCAGAAAAAATTAAGCATACATTCTAGCTACTATTTTCTATTCTTCTGAAAAAAAGCCATCACAGAGAAAGCCATGGGTAAAGGCTTTCTTCCCACAGGTCATTCTCACATATAGCAATGCGGAACCCTGAGCTTCTAAGTCCAGGAAAACATTTGTGTGATTCTAAGTGCATACCAAGTATACAATATCTATTGAATGTACAATTGAGTAAGTAAATAGAAGTCTGAATAAAGGAGGGGAGGAAAAAAAGAGAGAAAAAAAGAAAAAAAAAAAGGAAGAGAGGAAAAAAAGAGAGGGAAGGAGGAAATTATTTCGGACCATGAAGTAGTGAAAGGCCGGGCCGGGCATGGGCTAGGCAGTTGAGCATCAACCTAGGATCCAGGAGATGGTGGTTCAGTTCCCAGTCGGGGCACATGCCCAGGTTGCGGGCTCGATACCCATTTGGAGTCGTGCAGGAGGCAGCTGATCAATGACTCTCTCATCATTGATGTTTCTCTCTCTCTCTCTCTCCCTCTCCCTTCCTCTCTGAAATCAATAAAGATATTAAAAAAAAAAAAAAAAGTGGTGAAAGAAGTAATCAGGGAGTTACCACCCTGCCTAAAAAACAACAAATTTAAACAAACAACACATTTTAAGCATTATATCAAGCTAAGTTTTAAAATAAAATTTCTCTTTTAAACCACATTTCTACTAGACATTTTAGAAACAATTTTAAAAAAATTTTAAATTCAAGAAAGATTTCACATGACAAATAGGTAAAGAGCATTGTTTACATAACTTTGTTAATAAGTGTATATTATGACAATTCTATTTTAGTTACAAAATATGGCTTAATTCAGGATGCAATCATTAGCTTTTGGAACCTTACTTAAATGTCCTTTCAGGACTTAAAGTGATCTGTGCTTAAACATTAAGGATAGTCAAAAATAACATGTATTTACAGTAAAAGGGAAAAACTAAAAGATTCCACCATGAATGTTATGAAGTTAATTGTATATCTTGATCAAAATGCAAATTTATCACTGATTATCATAGCATCCAAAGGTCAAAAGCACAACCAATGACTAAATAAATCATAAATTTAATATCTTGCTAATTATGAAATTCCCCATTGACCTAGGTCATATAATATTATGAACTGATTTCACTGACAATTAAAAATAAAATTTATATGTAATCCTGTATTTTTCACCTTCATTCATGCATTGAACTATGAAAAATATGCCCTCTTACCTCATTGTATCTGTTGCTGGGAATTTTGATGCTGGTTTTCCGAACTTCCATATCAACCACCAAACCTTGAACGACTGGCAATGTATATTGGTAATTTCTGAAGTCCTGGGCAAAAGCAGATTGAAGTGGAATAAAGAAGTCATTGATGGCAGGATTTCACTTAGAGTAATAAAATTAGCAAAAATGGCAAAAATGTCAAAGTGGGAAGATCCCAGTTATAAGGATAATGAAAGTCCCACTGTGTGTGTGTGTACTCCATCTTGTTATAAGGAAGTAGATTTCAAAGTTTCACCTACCTCTTATGTACAATATTAAACAAACATCTGAATACTTACCCTGCTTCAAGACAACTTAACACTTTCTGTATTTATTTGTTAACTGTCTCCTCCCCCTAAGGTAAGCTCTAAAAGGGTAGGGACTCTCTCTTGTCTTGTTCCAATTATATTCCAAATGCTTGGAATACCCCAGGCTCTGAATGAATATTTGCAGGGTAAAACACATACATAACATCTAGTCTGGCTGAAGCAAAATGAACAAGAGCGGTAGGAGCCAAGGTCAAAGGGTCTAACGGGCCACTATAAGGACCTTTACCTTTACTTTTTTTTTGGTCAGGTTTATGCGTGGACTGTATTCAAACAAAGATGTGTGGCAACTTACATTTAACGAAATGAGTAATTAAAAATTGGTTTTACATATGAAAAAGACCCAGTAATCCTATACTACCCTAACAGTGAGGCCAGGATGACCATCACAGTCTGGGCGGGGGGGGGGGGGGGCAGATTAATGCTGAGCACACATGTCTATTGTTATGAGGGGAGTCTGGAATGTTTGAGGGTTGGCCAGGGACACCAGGAAGGTGATCAGATAAACATAACAAAAATAATCCAGGCAAGAGACAGTGATCATCTGGACCAAGATGTTAACAGTTCAAAAGGCTGTAAGAAGTTTTCAGATTCTACAAAAACCTCGATATACTCTAGGACACTAGGCTTAAAATAAAAAGAAGACAGAATGCTCTGTGCTTCCATTATACATTACCTCTAGTCCTTACAATAATCCGGCAAGTTCACTTAGATAATAAGTGTATAATCAGGGGCTGGAATCCTGTACTATTTCACTCCAAAGCTCCTTATATTTGCCAAAGGAAAAAATATATATTTTTTTCCTCTAACATAAATCTTCACCTGCCTGAAGCAGGGGAGGCCTTGCTATCAACAAAATAATAAAACCTCTTCCTTCTCCCATACAAACGCTAACAAGGAAAAAGAAAGCAAAAATTCCCAACTTACTGCAAGAAGATTCATGATGGTATGCCCCGTCTCTCCAAACAATGGCTTCCGAAATCTGACGCTGAACAGTGGGCATGGATAAACTATGGAAATGAGAAATGATAAGACTAAGTCTGGCAGCTTAAAATTTGGATAGCCCGGCCGGGCGTGACTCAGCGGTTGAGTGTTGACCTAGGATTCAGGAGATCGAGGTTCGATTCCCGGTCAGGGCACATGCCCACGTCGTGGGCTTGATCCCCAGTCAGGGGCATGCAGGAGGGAGCCAATCAATGACTCTCTCACCACTGATGTTTCTATCTCTCTCTCCCCCTCTCCCTTCCTCCTTCTGAAATCAATAAAGATTTTTTTTTTTTAATTTTGGATAAAAGAAATACCACGGTTGATACAGTTTTTAAAATATAATGGCTCATAAAAGCATATGAAATTTAGAGCTCAAAAAGTATTTAGCATGGTAGCATCACAGGCAAATTCTGAGCCTTCTACAAACTACACCAGTCATTTGATGACCAGAATAAGCCTTTTGATGCAGCAGTTTCAAAAATGACCACAAGGTCTCAGGAAGCACTGTTCTTCAAAGTGGATTAATATGATCCAGGAAATAAGTATCTTTTGATTCGTCTGTGCTCAAGCAGTCTAAAAGAATTCACTCTTAGCCCTACCCGGTTTGGCTCAGTGGTTATTAGAGCACTGGCCCACAGAATGAAGGGTCTAGGGTTCTATTCTGGTCACAGCCATGTGCCTTAGTTGTAGGCTCAATGCCCGGCCCCGGTTGGCACATGCAGGAGGCAACCAATTGATGTTTCTCTCTCACACTGAGGTTTCTTTCTCTTTCCCCCTCTCCCTTCCACTCTCTGAAAAACAATGGAAAAAATATCCTCGGATGAGAATTAAATAAATTAATATATAATAATAAAAAAATTCACTCTTAAGACATCTCCTAACCAGGACCCTACTTAGGGAAGCCAAATACCAGGTGATCTGACCAGTTGGCTCACTCCTTAAACTATTTTATGGTTTGAACTGTCTGTTGAAGACAAGAAATTATGCATGTTGGTTCATCTGCATACAATCCCTTTCCTATCCCTACTTCACTAGGCTGATTCATAATGCTTCCTTCACAGTTCAGTCCAGAGGCCCCTGGTCCAAGACATATTTCTTATCTAATTCCTTCATTCTTGGTGAAATTAGAGCCAATCTTGGAGCTCCCAAAGAACTCTGTTAACTTTAAGTATGTGTTTTAATACAATATACTACTTCATGATTTCTGTATGTCTTCCTTACAAAGGTTTCCATGGGCCTACAACAGGTCTTGGCCATTTCTGAATTCCCAGAACTCATGACACACAGTAGGCCTTTATTAAATTAAATTCTTGTTGAATGAATGAATAAATGAAATGATGAAGCCGACTTGCCGAGTACATGTAATATGTATTTTATGGTTTATAAAATAAGTTTTCATCTCATTTGAACCTCTTAAAAATCCTATATAAAAGGCAAGCATTATTAGCGCCAGTTGCAAAAGAAACTGACAATCAGACAACTTGAGTGACTTGACCAAAGTTACAGAGCTGTAAGTGGCAGAGTTAAGAATTATTCAAGTGGTCTGATTTCTAGACCAGGATGCTTTCAATTAGGTGAAGATATAAAATTTAAAATAAAGATTGCATTTCGTCCTTGCTGTCTTAAAAAAAAAAAAATCACAACTTAGTTGCACTGCTACAATCATGGGAAGGAAGCTCTTCTGTTGCTTACCTTCTCAACTGAGAGTGATCTCTATACCACTAGTTTCCAGTATCTGTTAGGTTACATAAAATATAATTTGCTGTAACTATTTTCTAACCAAGTGACAAAAAATATACTTGCCATATATAGACACTATAAAAAATAAATTTAGCCCTGGCAGGATGGCTCAGTTGGTTGGAGTGTTGTCCCATGCACCAAAAGGTTGCAGGTTTGATTCCCCGTCAGGGCACATACCTGGGTTGTGGGTTCGATCCTGGGGCAGGACACATACGGGGACAACCGATTAATGTTTCTCTCTCACATCAATGTTTCTCTCTCTCTCCCTCTCCCTTCCTCTCTATCTAAAAAAATCAATTAAAAAAACACATATTCTCAGGTGAGGATTAAGAAATGGTAATAAAGTTACTTCTTAAATTCAAATTTATTTTTTCTCAAGGTGATTAGGTATTTATCAATGAACTATAAAATCAGTAAGTTTACAAGATAATAAATAATCACCAACTTTCTCATTTGATATTTTTAGTCCTTCCCATTCTAGGCAAAACGAGTAGATAAAATGGCTTAAGTTCAGCTTAGCTATTTCAAGATACTACTTCTGCTGCATTGTATCGGTATCATGGGGTGGTCCTCTAAATATTTCAGAACTTTATTTAGTCATCATATCTTGTTCATGTGTTTTAGAAGAAAGTATTTTACTACTTACGTCGATATTCGGCTCCAAGTCTCAACATTAGTCGGATGGGAAACACCTTAGCCCAAGGAGTCTCCCATTTCTGGATGAGAATCCCGAACAAGTAGGGCGGGGCTGGGAGTACAAGGTCTTGCAGTGACTGGTAAGTAGATGTCACATACAAGAATCCACCATGTTCTTTACTGCCAAGGAAACTTTGACTGAAGAAAGAATGTCCCAAGTTGCCCACAACATTCCCTAAAACAAAAAAGTTCATTGGTTACTTTCAATCAATAAATCAATCATATTTTTAGTAATCATTATTGCTCAATATTAAGCCAGACACTGCTGAACATTAATTCCTTTTTTTTTTAAAGAGCCCGTCTCTTTTTTATATATTTTTATTGATTTCATAGAGAGGAAGGGAAAGGGCTAGAGACAGATAGAAACCTCCATGATGAGAGGCTGATCGGCTGCCTCCTGCACACCCACAACTGGGGATCGAGCCCGCAACTCAGGAATGTGCCCTGACCAGGAATCAAACCTCAATCTCCAGGATCACAGGCCGACGCTCAACAACTGAGTCACGCCAGTCGGGCTAATTCTTAACTTTTCACCACGAAACACCCATGTTTAGAAAGCTTTTAAAGAAATAAGTGGCATTTATTAAATAAATTTTCCCCCCAATTTTATTAGAGTTTCTGGTAAGCATGGTATAACTTATACTATGTAAAAGTTTGTCTAGATAAAAGCCAAAAATACTGATGCCTTCCTTTGTTAGATGATGCAACTTTACCATATGAATCAGGTTAAGAATTAATGCCTCAAAGGTAGCGAAAGGCCTGACCAGCATGGCTCAGCAATTGAGCACTTTTTTTTTTCTGTTATCCGAAAATGCTCTTTATTAAGCACTTTCTAATTTTAGTATTTTTTTAATGAAACACTAACAAAACAGCCCTTCATTAATGAGCTATTTTCCTCAGTTTAGAATTACAAAAGAACTTCCTGATAAGAGCCGTTCAATAATGTAAGAGCAGATATATTCACTAGACATGTGCAAACTTCCTTTGAAACCTCTGAAAGAAGACCAAATACAAAAATCCCCATCACAAAGCTTAATGCTTACTTTCCTTAAAAACTAGAGTCTGTTTGTTCACAGAAAAGTTCAGTGATGGGTCATAGAATCCCTGAGTGAAGGTGGGAAGCTATATTGATAGTAGGGTCTACAAGTGAGGGGAACACCTCCCCACAAAACTCAGAAGAGCTTTGTGGGTGAGAGCCATGTTCACCTGGAAATCACCACCATTTGGGGTAGTAAGTACTCTTGCCCCAGGATTAACCAAAATGTGGCTGCACATTTAAGCTGTTGGGCAAGATCTATAAAAACAAAAAAATCCCCTTATCAAGAAAGCAGCATGGTATTTTGAAAAAAATCACAGATTTGGGAGTTTTCAGAGATATGAGTTTGATTACTAGTTCGATCACTCATTGTGTGACTTTGGAGCAAGTTACTTAACTTCTAATGGGAGGAATTATACTAAACTTCTGACCTGCTGTGAAGAATAAATGATAGAATATATGTAAAATGCCTATTAGCACACAGTGTGTTCTCAAACCATAACTAATGTTGTTATAATGCAAATATGCACAAAATAATCAGCCAAACATTACAGGATTTTCTTTGCTTTATCAAAGACTTTAGAGTAAGGTTTATACAAATTTTCAACTTTTTACCTGGAAGGGAGGGGAGGAGAAATAGGAGAGAGAAGAGATGGAAGAATTCCCCCCTCTACAATGGAGGGTACACAATAGCATTCCTCCAAAGCTCCAATGACAGCGTGCTTGTTTCATAACAATGCCCTCGTGAATACAGCTCAGAGGTAAAAATGCTGGCTTGATACTCAAGGTATTCAGTAATTATTCCTTTTGGATTAAACTGGAATCTATTATGGGGTTTTTAACTACAAATATTACCTTTCTGCTTCTACCACCTAACAAACCCCCATCTCAATTACACTCAAAATTTTTACTATGTTCCCTTCCAATATCTTTTATCCTTTAAACATTCACTTTCTTTTAAAAAAATTTTTAAAGTAGATCTTTATCAATTCAAAGAGTGATTTAGTTTACACTGTCATTTACCACCTCGTCTGAAAAAAAGTAACATTCCACAGATAACAGCAAAAATAACACACGGACATAAGAATTTGATAAAGAAAAGCTTTCATTTGAAGACTTAATCTGGAGTTCCTGAATTCTTAGTCTGTTATATACTAATTTATACAGATACTTCTCAATGGAAACAATCAATACAATGAATCCACTGAACTAATTCTACATACCCCAAAGCTACTGAAGAATCCATATAATTAAAACAGACAACAACTCTTGCTTCCGAGCTTAAAGGACCTGGCAAGAATGTCAAATGCTTTACATCAACAGTTCACAAAGCAATTTTATATGACATTACCCATGTAATCATCAGACCAGTGCAACTAGCTTAACAGAGCTAGTAGCATTTCTGAATTTGGGGGTTTATTTTACAGATGAAGAAATGGAAGCTTAAGGGTAGAGGTGAAGTAACTGGCAAAGACACTGGGTAAATAAGTGGCAAAATAAGGTCTAAAAAGCAGATCTTTCAATCTCCTGGTTTTTCGATGTACCACAATTTCTTTAAAATATATATAATTTGCAATCTTCTATCTTAAATTTGGAATTAAAACTTTGTTTTTCAAAGGGCTTGCAAATAGCCATCTTTAAATTCAATTTAAATACAACTTCAATATCTATGACAACAGCTTCCTTTGTTTCAAAGCATATTTATCAATTCTTACATCAACTCGAATGGAACAATTTCCAAGCAAATAGTTCACTTACTTCAAGAAATACTAATATTTTAGGCATTAATATAACTATACCTCAAGCCATCAAAAGAATTTAGACAGTCCCTTAGAGTTCTTTGTAATACAATAAACTACAGTTAAGCACGAGTACTTCATAAAAGATAATTTCCTCAGTTTAGAGTATCTGTGAGATTTACTATGTAACTTCAAAAAGCTCAAGTGCCAGTTTATTGCTTTTTGATTCAAAACATGGGATTTAAAGAAGACACAGCTGAATTCAAACCTGGGTCCAACCATTTACCAGCTATGTGTGTGATTGTGGGCAAGTTACTTAGGCCCTCAGTGCCTCTCAGTCTTCTCATATGTAAAATAGGGACGAGAACAGGATAAATCTCATAGGAAGAAGTAATGAAATAGTGCACATAAAGCAATGAATACATTGCCTAGCATGTAGTAGTAAGTGCTCAATAAATGTTAAGTATTAGTCTTGAATTATGTCTTCATAAATAATTCCATATTACTTTCTCATCAGTTGAAAAATTACTCTGCAAAGCATCAATACCTTGGCTCCTCTGTTCACAGAGAAAGATAAAATAAATTTAGTTTATCAAAAAAGGTTCACAATTAGCTGAAAAAATAAAATAAAAGCCTGTATCATAAGATAATATTCTTTAACTGGTAAAACAATACAAGAAAATTATTGATGATGGATCCTCTTTCCTTGGAAACACATTAATCAAAAAACTTTCTCTTGTTTTACAGGTAAAAAAGTGACTTGCTTCAGAAATACCATATACAATCTAAAATCTCCCAAGGCACCATAATAATCAGAAGGCATACTAAAACTCTTAAATGACATTTCTCACAAAATATAATTTTTCCCCACTGTGGAAAGCATAAGGGACTATGTATGACAAATATACATATATATTAAATAAGAAACATATATACACACATATTATTAAATACATGTAGTTTAGATGAAAAAATTCAGATTAAACTATAAATGAAGTTCACTCAAGGATTTGTAAGGCTATCTTTTAGTGACTTGTGGCAGAGGAACCACTAAGCAAGTGATAAGAGTACTCAAGGTTTTCACACTCGGGAAATTTAAGATATCATTTGCCAATTCCACATACTATGCTTCATAGAGGAGAAAAATAATGAATTGGGGTCATTTTAGAACACTTAAAATATGTTTCCACATATAAAAGAATCATAGTGAAATAATATATCAAGTTGCTACCTTCATTATCTAAAAACAGGATTCTTAATAAAACATGCACATCACATAGATATTTTGCATACCTATTTTTAAAAACTGCTGTAATATTAATATATACAGAGAGGCTACTGACATAAACTAAAGAAAACTGGTCTCAGAACTTTAGACCTAATTCTGCCACCAACTAGGTCTGTGATTTAGACAAGCCATTAGAACCTCCAGGTTTCATTTTCTTCACCTAAAGAAAAAAAGAGTTGTACTGGATAATCTAAGATACTTTTCTAGGACCGTATTTCTAAGCTGTGAAATTATTCCTATTCAAGGAGACACTCTTTTCATTTCTTTTTTCTTTATTATTATTATTTTTTAATCCATTGCTGTTCAGAGAGAGTGGGGGAGAGACAGAGACAGAAACTAAGACAGACAGACACATGGACTAGCTGCCTCCCACACAGGCCCCAACTGGGGCCAGGGATCAAGCCTGCAATCAAGGTATGTGTGCCCTTCGCTGGAATCAAACCCAGGACCCTTCAGTCCACAGGCCGACACTCTAACCACTCAGCCAAACCTGTGAGGGCTCAAGGAGAGACTCTTATAGCTCCATTGTTTATGCTTTTGAACTGTTATTTACTTAGCTATATATGTACATGGTCTCACCCTATATTACAGATGTTTAAGATGGCTTAGATGAATTATAGGCTGACCTTAGACTCTCGCCATTATCTTACTATGGGTTCCAAGTAATTTTTTTATTGTAGACTTTTTGCATTTCAATATAATAATTAACTCTACTGATACTGATATATAAGGTACTTTTTAAAAATAAGTAACCATTTACGCTAAATATATATCTTAATGACTCATATAATGATTCATGCCTTTCCTTGTTAGTATTTTCTCAAGAGTTCCACTCACAGCTTTAGTCCCTTCACAATGGCCTGTCTTATTCACAACCACAGTTTCAACTATCACATAAACACTGGGGCTCCCAAGCCTGTATTTTAGCCCAGACCTACCTCCTGAGGTCATACCCATATATTCATCTTCCATTTACATATCACCATCTGTTGTCATTATTTCAAATTCAAAGCAAGGAACAAAGACCTCAGCTGCCAAATTTGCTCTTCTTCTGTTTACTATCTCAATGAGTAAGAACAGCATCCTCTCAGGTGCCCAAGCCAAAGCTCTGAAGTCAGCTTCGACTTGTTCCCTCACCCCTCGCATCCAATCAGTTATCAAATCCTACTGACCTGAAGCACCACTGTCTTGTATCTCTTCAACACTTTATTGCCATTGCCATTACTTAACTTAAACCCTGATAATTTCTTGAATTCCTACCACAGTTTTTTAAAAAAATCAATTTTAAAATAACGAGTATGGTGAGAATGGGAAGAATGTAGAGAAAAGGGAACCCTTGTACACTGTTGGTGGGAATGTAAATTGGTACAGCCACTATGGAAAACAGTATGGAGGTTCCTCAAAAATTAAAAATATGAGTACTATATAATCCTGCAATTTCTTTTTCATCTTTTAATAGTATGTCTTCATATCAGTATCTCTAGTCTTCTCCAATTTGTAATAGCTATGCATTTACTTTTACATTGTTACAGTAAATAATATTTACAATTTATTTTGAAACCATAATAAAGATATCCATGCTTGGTTCTTGAAACTTGAAAATTAAATGTAGAGTATTTACATTATGATTATATAAATATTGTTAACTGAAGAAAGTAGTAGTAAGTTATGATTATGCTTCCTTCTACTGGGTACCTAAACTACTCAAAGAAAAATATTCCTACATCAAGCTCAATGGATTCTCTTACAACTTTTGATTCTAGCCTTTGTAAAATAACAACCACACCAGGTAAAGTACCAACATTTATAATTTTCTTAAACCACGTCAAATTCTAACTTGCCACCAATATCAACATCCAACACCAGGCTTCCAAATTTAAGACTATTATTTCACATCTGTGCCTAAAAATCTTATCATCTATAAAGGGTGCAGATTAAATCATAAAGTATTCCCACCTGCCAGAGCATCCCGATAAAGCTGCACAAAATGATTAAAGATATCCTTAGGCAGACACTTTTCATCCGGCAGACACTGTAGAAGAATGACGATCTCAGACTGACCCACCGCATGCATTCCCTTGGTCGTGAAACACCAACACTTCCTGTTCACATCTATAGATGGAATAAAAGTATAACTTAAAGACATTCCTCTCAACTCTTACCCTTAAAAAATGAACAGAAATCTATGTTATAATACAGCAAAGAATAAAATAGATCATACTGTCTATATAATTCAACCTGTGAATTGCACTGCATTGAGCCAAAAAACTATTGTAGAACATAAAATATACCAATGCCTCTGGCTCTAGGCAAATCCTTAGAAAACAACTACAAGGGAAGTAAAAAATAGTGAAAGAAATACACTGAAAACTTCTAATTGCTATTATTAGAAGGTGTAATTATCAAAAGAAAATTTCTTTAAAAATAAAATAAAACGAAACTACATATCCTTGGCTATAATGATTAAAAAATATATTTCCCCATCTTTATTTAAAAAAACACAAAAAACACTTCAACAAGGGAAATAATTACTTATGTAAGACCAAAAACAACAATAAAAGCCAAATATTACAGCTTTGAATTCAGGTTGTGGCCTAAAAAAAATATTTTTTATATATACATTAATCTGTGACCAAAAGAGTCTAGCTATTTTAATTATAGTCCTTTGTGGGAGAAAATTCTAAATAATCAACACCATGACTTTACTTGGCTTCATGCTGTAAAAAGTGGTGAAAAGGATGGCTTTTCTGGATTACTTACTTCTACTTCTTCACTACAAGGCTCTGTAGAGTCCTAATAGCATAAGCCGTATGTAGTTAAAAATGTAGTTTAAAATACTGTTCAATCCTTGACACTTTTATCATTTGTACTCCAACACAGGGGGATCCCCAAAGGAACTGAAAAAGGATTCTAATAAAACTGTAAGTACCACAATATAAATCAAAGCTAATAAGAGATCCCTTCTTTCACTTTGGCAATTGTCACATTATATACCTAAACAGATGGTGTGCATTTCGAGAGTTCTTGGTTAGCTCTTTTTTAAGTGTAACTCATAAACTAGGTATGATAAATTGAAATTTTGAGCAAATTATTATTTTTTGTTTATTTTTTAATTTAATTTATTGGGGTGACTCTGGTTAAGAACACTATATAGTTTCAGGGGTATGATTCTATAAGACATCATCTGTATATTATATTGTGTGTTAACCACCCCAATGAGCAAATTATTTTAAAATTTCATCCTAGAAGGAAAGATTACAAGCATTAATAATATCTGGCCAAACATGTAAGAGTATGATTAGCAAGTCAACTAGAAATCCACATTTCATCAGTGTAGAACCTCTAAGGAAATAGATGTTTTTGGTTTCCAAGGTCAACTTAAAACACACAGTGGGAACAAGACGACTGTTCTCCAGTGTTTCCTTCCTCTCTCCAAAACTGCGTCTATTAATATTCATCCAGGATAAATGTGTTCTCTATTTGCCAATACCATTCTAGAATCAAGATTTTAAGTTACTGGCTTCTCTCTCATTCTGACAACCGAGAAGGCACCAAGAACTGGGAAGTTTCTTCTGAATCTTAAGATGTACTGAAATTTCACTAAGTGTTAGTTAACTAACACTTCTCCCAAACAAGGTTTTGCACCATTGTTAAGGTTTCTGATATTTAAATCCAGCATGTAAATTGTTTGACCCTCCTGAATAATTTATTCACCACTGGTTATCTGGTGGTAAGTTGTGATATAACGTATCCATCTCAGGTAGAACCTAACTCAGATCAGTTCAAGTTTTCATTGGTTTTCCTTCACAGAGAATTCACCTATCTCATGCCTATGACTAAAAGCAAGAGTTTCTGTTAGTCCCACAATTGCCCTCTGGGATATATTAGTTTATACAAACCAACTTCTTTAGTAACCAGTTTTCAATAAGACGTGGCTCTATATAAAAATACTTGTGTGTAATAAATTTGAAAAGCTTTACTTATCTATGAGTTAGTAAAGTATCTCATTTTTATTTTGAAAACAAATTTCTAACTTACAATTTACAATTTTAACCATGGACAACAAATTTGCATTTAAAACAAATACAAGTGGGTCAGGACCACCATCCTCCAACTGTTGCATTACTGAAATCTGTGATGGTTTTTCTTCCACAGCATAATCTGTAAAGGGAGAAAACAATGTTAAGAGATTGGTTAAAAGGACAAATGGATAGAAATCTGATGAAGGAACAGGATGATTATGCACAGGAAAGACAGCATTTGATTTATAGATAGGGTGAATATAGGTTTGTGCCTGCTACCTCTGTATCATGTTAACAGTACCCCCTTTCACTCTCAAGAGTGATCCAGTCCAGTTTGGATGACAACATGGTTATGCTACATAGAGACTTCTCCACAAAATGATTTGTGCCAAATCTAAAGACAACCCTTTCATTTAACAAAAATTCTCCAACAATCATAAGAGTTTCACATATTACACGTTCCAAGACCAACATTTAAAATAATCCATGATATATAAGAAAGTGATAATATACTGTTACTTCTGAAAAAGATGCATAGGGGTTGAGGTAGAGGGTAATTCTACTTTTTATTCTATATCCTTTTATATAGTTTGAGATTTCTTTACCATTAAAAAATTAAACTTTAAAAAATGCACCCAGAAAAAAACTAAAAACTAAAAGTATCTTAAGTGACTTGTTTCATGAAAGAATTCCTCTATGTAAAAGTCAAGACTTCAGTACATATATCACCAAAATCACCAGTAAATCACACATCAGATACTGAACATGAAAACAAGTTAATATGTGAGGCTCTGAACAGAACCCTTACCATTTAATCTCTGTAAGCACAGTACTGTGTCTTATTTAGCCACCCCATTTTGAATGATGGTAGTCCTCTCAGCGTGAAGTCAAAATCATGGGTAATAACAATTGTAGAATATAAAGACAGGGGAAAGAAACTGAAAACCTGAAAACTGCAGTTGGTTTGACTGGTCTTATATAAACTACATCATTAAGGGACAGCCAGGTAGAAAAAAATAACACCATTTCCCAATGATCAAGAGAAACCAAAAAACTGTTTTTTGGCTGTATGGGAAATGTCTACCCTATCAATGAAAATACTTATTAGAAAGAGAAATACCAAGTGAATTAAAAAAAAAAAAGAAAACAATTTTATGAAGTTATTTCACCAGAATACAACATTGCAAAATTGTGGTGAAGAGAGAGTAATGTGGTTTAAGTAAGCAACTATTAGATAACTAGTTGTGGTTTCTTGGTAGGAGAGGTTTTGGCAATTAGAGTTAAAGGATGTGACTTTTAATGAAAATGTAATCTTATTAATTTTAACAACAGAGTAGGCCAATACAATTTCTTATTAATCTATTAAAATTTGAAACCTTAGTAATTTTACTAACAAAGAAGGTAATTTTTAGGGTTTCCTGCCTATTAAAGGAGCATAGGCATTACAGAGGCAAAAGAATGCTTAACTTTCTGTGAAAGTTCACTGTTGAACTATGAGAACACAGCTGGATTTGACTGTATGATACATTCAGCCAACACTGCTGAGAACCTCCTATAGGCCCAGCACCATGGCGGCAGCAGAAGACACAAACATAAATTAAGGCTGACAGAATTCATGATCTAAATGAAAGAATCAGACCTATAAAATATGTAAATTACAAGGAGAAAGTGTTACTATAGGAACAGTCTATAAGAGTATCTGTTAGAACAGAGATGAGGATGCAAAACACTTCCGCTAACCTGGATTTTGAAAGGCTGAGGAATTCTTCAGGGAGTCTATAGGTATGGAAGGGTATTCCAGGCAAAAAAGGAAAATATTAATTACATGCCTACTTTGTACCAGACTCTTTTCTTGCTAAGTACTTTCAGGTATGAAATCTGATTTAATATTCATGACTTTTTTTTTTTTTAATATATCTTTATTGATTTCAGAGAGAGGAAAGGAGAGGGATAGAGAGATAGAAGCATCAATGATGAGAGAGTCATTGATGGGCCGACTCCTGCACGCCCCCGACTGGGGATCAAGCCCGCAACCCGGGCATGTGCCCTGATGGGGAAACGAACCCTGATGGCCTGGATCCTAGGTCGATGCTCAACTGCTGAGCCACGCCCATCCGGGCAATATTCATGACTCTTAAGTTGGTGTAGTTACCTAATTTTTTTTTAAAGACTAGGAAAAAGACTCAGAGAGGATAAATGATTTGGCCACTGGATCACACAGCTACAGTGTAATAGTACTGAGAGTAAAGCTCCAGTTTGTCTAGTTCGGAAGTCCGTTCTCTTTCCGCTCTTCCACAGCAGAAGAAAAGGCATGCAAGCATGAACAGTGAATACTGAGCCCTGGCTGGTGTTGCTCAGTGGCTGGAGCACTGGCCCAAGTACCAAAGGGCCATGAGTTTGATTCCCGGTCAAGGGCAGGTATCTGGGTTGCAGGTTCGATACCTGGCCCTGGTCGGGTGCTTATGGAAGGCAATCAGTTGATATGTCTCTCACATCAATGTGTGTGTCTCTCTCTTTCTCTCTCCTTCCCCTCCCTCCCTCCTTTTTAAAAAATCAATGGAAAAAATATCCTTAGGTGAGGATTAACAAAAAAGAAAAAAAAAGAAAAGTGAATATTCAAGAAACAGTAAATAAACTGTAAAATGCATGTGAAGTACTGAGGTAGTGACTGGAAATAAAGTTAGAAAAGTAAGCTGAGATAAAGTTATAGGGAGCACCGTATGCTAAGGTAAGTAAGTATACTGAAGGCACTGAAAATCCATCAACTGTTTCTAAGCAATAGCAATATATGATAATATCTATGTTTAAAAAGATAACTGGCAACAATGTGAAAGATAAAATAAAGGATAGAAAGAGTGAAGGCAAGAAGATGAGGTAAAAGAGTAGGGAAAAACTGAGGAGAGATTACTGATAAAACATTTTTTGAAAATGTACTAACTGGATGCTGATCTGGAAATATCGACAAGAAAGTTTCACATAAAGAGAAGCATTCTTTAAATTGGGTAATAATTTTACTTCTCATCAAGACTTGCTAAAAATATTTTTAACAATAAAACTGTTATTTAAGTTCAGTACCCTCTATTTATTATATGTACATTTCTGAATGTATATTATACTTCAAAACAAAAAGTTAAATTAATGCACTGACTGTATCAGGCGGGCCAATCCTAGAACCACTTCAGAGTATTATGTGCTTTAAAATATAAAAAAATAACAACTGCCAATCAATTACATTTATACTACAACTTTAAATATTATATCCTTCCAATAAATGAAATAACATAATAATATAAAAGCATAAATATCTACTGTGAAACAACCAGCAACAGCAACAATTATTTTCATGGTACTAAGTAGTTACCTTTTTTGTTAGAGGAGAGAAGGGTGGTTATCACTCAAATCCTATCTCTTTCCCTTAATTAGAAGGCAATATTTGGCATATACAACTCCCTGTTTAAATATATAAGTATACAAACCTCCTTTTACACCAGTGGAGATGAGAATGGGAGGAAGGCCATCTTCAGGAATAAGGTTCATTGCACTCCCAACAGGACTTCCAACCTGAGTTATGCTTCCGGAGAACACAGAAGTATCTGTCTAGGAAAGCAAATGAGCAAAGTGAGCATTATAGAGAGGTTCAAGACTTTGGCAGAACATAGTCAAGAATATAAATGGGAATTTAAGTGAAAATTTGGAATTCATACTTTTTTTCATACTCATTAATCTGTGGTTTCCTAAAGGACTGGGCTTATACTATGAAAATGTTTCCAATTATAAGTTTCTCCCTTTGGCATCATCAAATCATAGTAATGAGAAAAGAGGCATTATATCCTTGAAGAGGCAAAGCTTCCTTTACCCAGATTTCTTTTGTCATAAAATATATATATATTTTAAAATTGCAGTGAGAACAAAAACAAATTTCAATATTATCTCACAATTTCTGAACTTTTAATATATTTAGGTATACTTAAAGTCTCATTTATACTGCTTTGTCAAATTAACTTTGAGAACAGTGGTGATGGTTGTACAACAATATGAAAGTACTTAATGCCATGGATTGTGCACTTAAAAATGGTTAAGATTATAAACTTTATGTTATATATATTTTACCATAATAAAAAAAGAAAAAAATTAACTTTGATAAAATACAGAGATTAAAATAGGTCATTGTTTTCATTTACTATGCAATGAAATAAAACTTCAAGGTCATTTTTCTTTGCACTAATATGATCATGCCATATTAATAAAGTATACTGCTGCAAAACATATTTTGTGGGGGGTTAAATCCACTTAATTCACAACTTAATAGACTATACTCAAAGATCTATTAAAATCACACTATCCTCTCCATATTTTCTCCATCATTTAAGAAAAAGTTTTTAAAAAGCTTTTTAAAGAGGATTTTAAAACTACTTTTTAACATGCATAACAATGTTTATAGCAGATTTTATTCAATTCATAATAACCTAAGGCTGAAAATAATCCAAATATCCATTAACAAGAAAATAAATTGGGATATATCCAAATGATGGATAAATAATTTAAGTAAAAAATAATATTAATAATAATATTAAATAAATATTAACTTTTGATACATATAATATGGATAAATCTCATAAATATTAGTTTAATAGGCTAGACACAATGTTTGAGTTTAATAAGCCAGACACAATAAGCTATATACATGTTTCCATTTATATGGAATTCAAGAACAGGTCAAAAGAATTCATGGTGATACAAGTTAGAATAATGGTTACCTCAGGGAAAAGATGTAAAAGAAATTTAACAGAAAGGGGTACTGACAAAAAAAGGGCATGAGGGAAACTTCTAGAGTGATGAAAATATTTTATATATGTTTTATATCTTTACCTGAGTGGCGGTTATGTGTGTGTGTGTGGGGGGGGGGGGGGGGATATGTGTGTATCAAGTTGTTTCCCAAAGGTTAATTACCCTATAATTTAGTGGGTTTTTCCTAAAATTTTGCAGTGTTCTTAGTACATCATCACACGAGAGGAAATTTGGAAAATTTTATTGGCAAACCAATATAAACTGATTTCAAGGCACAGTACAGGAAATAAAGTAATCTATTTTAACTCATTATTTAATGATGCATAAATCCACCTTTAATATCATAAGAAGTGGCCATCTGGCCTCTACTTAAATACTATCTGTGAAAAGGAATTTATTTCATTTATTGAGCACCTGTTAACTGCCAGGCACTCTACTAGGTCATAAAGGTGAGAAAACTATATTCCAGTCTGACCTTAAAGAATTTGTTTTCCCTTGTTTTACCAGATAAATATTAAAATAGTGTGCTAACAATGTGAGAGCACAGAAATAAAGTAACTTGGTTTAGTTTATTCTGAACTGAGTTCAATCTTGTATTCCTATAACATTCATTCACTAGAGCTTCCTCATTCACTCCAAAAAAATTTTCTGTTAACCAGAGCAACTGGGCAAGAAAAACAACAACAAAGGCATCCAAATTAGGAAGGAAGAAGTAAAACTACCACTATTTGCAGATGGCATGATTCTATATAGAGAAAACAATAAAGATTCCACCAAAAAACTATTAGAAATTAAAAAAAAACAACCTATATTTTAAGAACCTATCATATAATTTAAAAGATGTAAAAAAATTTAATAGAAAACAAAAAGTCATCTCTGTATAAACATTATAACATTAATTATAGTTATAATTGATTCAGGCAAGAATTGTCAAAGGACCGTAAAATCATTTGTGGAAAGATTGCTGGGGGAATAGGACACTCACTGTCTCCAAGTATCACCCCTCACATTACTTATTAACTGCAAAGAGGAAAAGCTTCTTTTGCAATGGAGAAACACAGGAGACATCAATTTAACCAATTATCAAACCGATACTTCTTGATATGTTCCACTAAGAAATGATTATCACTTATGTAGTAATATTCTTGCCAAAAATGGCTCTTTCTCACCATGGCACTCGAGAGAGGCCACCACAGAACCTGGGGAACATGGTTTGAAAACCAGTGTATCAAGGAGCCAGGATTCCCTCTAGCACGACCTCTAGCTACAGGGGTAACCTGAGCTCACCTGAGAACAACCTTCATAAGAAACTTTCTCCTCAAAAAACTTCCAAATATAGAACAAACAAGAACTGATTTTGCCACATATACTTTTACCCCTATACACGCACACATGTATGCACATACACATATGCACATATGCACTAAACTGTATCTAAACCTATAGGATTCCACAGAAAGGTCACTCAACTTAGAAAAAAGCAAGGCAGAGGCAGCACATGCTAAGTAAAGTTAAATACTCACTTTCAGTTGCCATTTTGTTTTTCTTACCTCTGCTGGTAGAGGACTGGTAGTTACTGGCTTGACTGGGTCATGTGACACAGCCAGGGCTCCTGCAGAAGAAGTTCCATTCATTGTTAATTTGGCTGCATCAGCAACTTCTCCATTAGGCAAGATCCCATCAGCAAACCAAACTCGCCTCTGCTCTCTGGGCTGAGCCACTTAAGGAGCCAGAAAAATAAAACAGGCATCAATGTGACATCGGTAGGGTTTCTAACATCAAAGAGAAGGCCACCAATTCCAGATGTACAAAAAAAAAAAATCACTATTTAACATCTTATAACTAGAACTATCAGAACTGTAACTGTGTGTAAAAGTGGTTATAAATTAATAAAATACATATTTAAATATAGTTCTATAACTTATTTGTAAAGATTTAAAACATTTTGGTTTAAAATATTAAGAATTCTTAAATACACCTATGATTATATCACATACTCTGTCCCATGTCACTAAAAAAGAAATCAAAGAAGGTGTTTTAAGTGCCTAGGAAATAAATTAATAGTAGGGAAAAAATATCTAGCAGTAGACACCCACATCTCCTAAAAATATGAGGTTCTACAGGAAATAAATATTTGGAAAAGTGCTATGGTATTTTTAAAGGGCAAAAGATGCCCTGAAGAATGCTGAAGAATTATGAATTAATAAAGGAAGAATTGGCATAGACATGTAAGAACTGGGAAGCAAACTGACCAGATCTTTGCCTAAAGTGTAACTGAAGAAGAAAAAGACTGATCTGGCAGTGCAAAAGTAGTTGGTATTTTAGTAAAAGGACAGGGAAAAGCTGGAAACCTGAATCCGATGAAATAATATTTTTAAATCCAGTTTTAGAAATCAATTCAAACAACCAAAACAAAGAGAGACTAAGGAAGAACAACAAAAACGACAAATGAAGTAAAGAGAATAAAGATTTTAAGAAAGCAAGCCTGAACTCATAAAAATACAAAGAGTATCACTATGGGATGATCTGAAGAAAGGAGAAAATGGGGAAGAGTATGATAACATCAGTAGAAGTCTGATCTTCAAAAGGGGAGGAGGGCTATTAAGCAAGGGGAAGGGAATATTACTAGACAAAAAGACATAAAATTAATGAAAGAAGATTGATATTCATTATCAAGGAATACTTCCTAACAAGATCATTTTAAGGAAATATATAATTGTTACTTTTACTGATAATCCCCTGAACTTACAAAATGCCTTTCATCTGACAATATCATAGTCATAAAGATATAATTAAAATAAGTTGAGCCTACAATTTTCTACTTATCATATGATATAATCAGAATTAAAGTTCTGGATTTTATAAAGACCTATGGACCTAACATAATATTTTCATATTTTTATATGAATAGATTAAAAAAGAAAAGAAAAAATGGCCCTGTATATGCCAAAAAGCGATGGGCTGGTCAGAAGGAAGAACTCTCATTTTCATCACTTAGTGAACTCCTACAAAGAACATTAAAGTAGGCATGAGGTTAGGATTTTACAGGCAGACTTCAAAATCTGCATCTCTTTTCAAGTATAAGCGGTGTAATTACTCCATTCTAAAACTGGAGAGAATACTGGCATATTTTTAGAGGTGCCTCCAAAATACCAGGCAACCCTATTCTTTACTTGCCCAGAAATAGTCTAACACATTTCTCACCTTGTTCTTCCACTTTAATAATCATCCAAAGGGACTTATCTGTAGTGTTTTAAAGACTTGTGCTGTAAAATCACATCAGCACCTTTTCAGAGGAACTTGGTGAGGAAAAAGAGAGAGAATAGCACATGATCCCCTACCTTCTGCTCCAGGGTGCTTTAAAACTCCCACAGGTACCATCACAGTGGGAGGTGGAGAGCTCAGGGCTCCTGAGGCCTGAGCTTGCTGCAAGGGAGGGATAGTAGAACAGTATTCAGCAGGATTGTTAGGGTTAGGGCTCTGGCTTGAGGCACTCATCATGTTCTCCCAGGCTTGAGCTAAAGCAAATACAGACACAATCAATGTGAATGGATTGCAAAATATGGACATCAAGACCTCCACAATATTGGGTAAATAATGTAGCTCCTCCTCATTAATACTAATAGCATGTCTCTCTTCCAGTTGGTGAAGTAGTATTAAGGAGATATGTAGTTTTATTCAATAAAGGAGACCACTTAGTTAAGTAAACTATTTGGAAGCAACAAATAAGAATTACAAGATACTTCTGATACAGACTGATAGGCCTGAGGTTAATGACTAGGCCCCTGGCTTCTTTAAAGGAAATCACACATTCCCTTAAGAGGGAGTGAAACAACATCAAACTTACTAAGGATCTGCACCTGGGATGGGATTTAGACATTTGGGGTGGAGTAGGGAGGTTTAATGTTCAATACATTTTATAAAGTTCCATCAAAAATCAATATCAGGGGCTAAAATAGCATGACTCCATTGTATAATATTTTCTTTGTAATTTCGAGACTTTTAGGTTCTTCTCTTAGTTGAGGTAAAATCTCATTTGAAAAATTCTGAAGCCTAGAGCTCAGGAGAATGCAAGTCAACAGTTTTGTGAATTCTGCTTTTGTGCAATCATCACCCTGTGCAAAAGTATCCAGCAAAAACAACCATTTCACATCTTTGGTGTGTCTCAAAAGCACAGGACCCATTTGAACATGAAATGTGCCAATATCATACAAGTGCTATCAAGCAATATAAATGCTCACAATGTGTTAAAATACTGTATAGTCTATAATTTAACTAAATACTGATATACCAGCTACTGTCTTTAAAGTAAATAGGATGAAAGATGCTACAGAAATGAAAGCTATCAAATTTTATATTCCAGGTTCAGGTAATATCACACGCCCAGGAATAGACACCACCCAATTTTTTTAACATCTTTTTAAAAATCTCATTCAACATCAAAGAATGATCCATAAGATTTTGAATATTTATTGCCTCCAAACTGCAGGATAAGGCTGGAAACAACAGCTATGTTCCTTTGAAAGCACAGGCAGAAAGAAGGGAAGAGAAAAGGAAAAAGGAGAGGGAACATTGAAAAGCATCAAATTAAATATTCAGTAAAAGACCAGGCTAAGCCATGCAAGAGGAAAGACACTGGAAAAACCAGGAAAAGTATATTATTTTAGGATCCCATTAAGGGTATCCTTGCTTAATAAAAAGTAAGTAGTTCATATGAATCCTCTGCCATTTCCTTCATCTTTAGCTTTGTCAAGTTAAAAAAAGCTATCAAGTTGAAAGACCTCATCAAATAAAAGAGGTATTGGGTACTATAATTAAGCAGGATGCTCTTAACTGTGGATATATGTCTGAAAATGAAAGCAGGAATAAAAATCACCAATTGATCAACAGAGTGAAATAACCACCATCTAAAAAATGACTTTTAAGAGTAAAGAGAATGAATACATATTTGATCAAAATTATAAGAATTCAGAAATGGGAGGAAATTGGGAAGCTCACAAAGATTAGAACAGATCAGATTAATCGACATGCAATAGGTTAATAAACCAGCAACAGGAAAACATCACTATGAGCAACGGAGACAGACAGAGCAAGAGAGGCCTAGAGCAGGTAAGTTTCAGCTTCCAGGTGGCACACTACCCTGGCACAGGCAGCAGTGGTAGCTAAGTGCAACATTTTATGTCTATTAGTAATTGTTCTGACAACTGTACGAAGATACAGCTAAAGAGAAAAACAGTAAAGCCTAATCAATTACATATCTCTTTACGAGAACACTCTGGTGGTTTTTAGCTAAAATGCCTTGGATTCATTTCCAATCCTGCAAAAGAGGAGCACTGGATAAGCTATATTTACCTTCTTCTGGCCATATTTTTTTCTTTAACAAATAACTATATTTAAAATCATTATCCTTATAACAAATCTAAGTAGTATTAAGGAAATAACTGATAGAGAAATGCAACTTTCTATTTGATCCTAGATGCTAAAATATTTATTTTTAATAAGGTAAATGAAACAAGATGTTACTAAGAATATATTTTAAGTTATTAAGGTATTTCCTAGAAAGAGATAGCTTACTTGAAAGGACAACTTCAGTCCAATTTTAATATTTCGTCATCTAAGTGGTCAATAGCTCCCTACCCCCATCCCAGTCCAACCATTTCACAGGAACATTAACAGCCACATAGCACCAGATTTCCACAAGAACTTTCATTCTTTCTGTAAAACTTACCTGACCTTAGCATTCATTCATTATATTAGGCACAGGAATTCTGAAATGCTAAAATATTTTCAAAACATGGGAATTTAGATCAATATTTTCAGTTAAAGTTATGACATTTCAGAAGCTAAACAACTTGTAGAGAAAGGCAGGAAATTCTCTTGTTCTCAATAACTGTGAATTCTACCTGTTTTAATACTTACCATTCATTAGCACTGAGTGGCAGATTACACATACTCTAGCTTCCTTTCTATCCATGTATAACAATTTACATTTCAGGCTACAGCAGGATGCACAGAAAACCTGCAGGAAAAAAGAACATACTAAATTTACTTAGGATCACAGTATAAAAGGAGTAAACCAGTATTGACCAACACTGACTGATAGGAAACCTTATTACTACAACACTAAAGACATCAAAGGAAAATGCAGTTGAGGAAGCTGGGCACAAGACCCAATTCAAAAGCAAGTGTGTGAGTTCACATGTCTGCCAGCAGTTAGGTAGACATGAAAAATAAAAATCTTAGCCAAGATCAGCAAATAAACAGCGGCAAGGAGGAGGCAGAGGGGGTCTGAGCTGTCCTTAGGCAAAATTCCTATACACAATATCAAATAACATAGGCATTTACAGATAGTTACACCTGCTATTTCTGTTTGGAAAGGTAAGATAGCAGGGTGAAATAAGCAAAGATTGAGAATTCTGGGTTTTAACTTCTGTTTTTTACTACCCTTATGTATGGACTAATAATCATACCAACTGTTTTCACTAGCACCTTATTTCCACCTTCCAGGGTCGGCCCTTGATAATCTTACTTCTTTCTCCCTTCCACACCAGGCAACAACAATCTCCTTAGCTCCCTGTGAAGATTTATTTTTTTGAGAACTCATTAGTCAATATCAAAGAGAGCTTCATATAAGCAGAAAGCTGTTCCCAGGAGGGTAAATTCTACTAATCCAGTTTTTATGGCACAGATGTATCCTATATCTTACAAAGATGAACCAAGAAATGAAGTCATATAAAAGACAATGTGAGAGAGATCATCTTCTCTCTTTCTAGGTATTATTAATATGTCTAGCTACTATGATTACCAATTTATAGTTTTCAGAGGCTTTATATTTTCAAAGTAACTCCATGATGTAGGAAGAACAGGGGATATATTATTATTTTCTCTCAGAAGAAACTAAGTTTGGATGGTTAAATGATTTGCTCAAGTTCACAGCAAACTGCATCAATACTAGGCACTTTACACCTATAATCCCATTTGACCTTGAAAATTCTATAAAGACACTTATTTATAAATAAGAGAATTAAATAGACAAATGTTAAGTAACAATGCTCATACAGCCAATAAGTTACATAAGTTTCCAAGGCTCTGTTCTTAACCACTATGTAACACTACTTAATACTAATTCACATATTTCATTTTAATTTGAGACTTCACTTCTCCCTCACGATGACCACATCCAGTCAGTCACTAGGTCCTGCTGATTTTCCCTCTTAAATAGTTCTCCTCAAATCCCTTCTCTTTCTCTCCATCACTAATGCTGCTGCCTTTTTTCAGGCCTTTATTATCTGAAGCCTAGAAGATCATAATGATCTGCCCTTCTAATCTTCAGAAGTATCTTTCCAATACATCTTTCACACAAATATGAAATGACAGAATTTTCTAAAAAGTAAGTTCAATTATGTTAATATTCCTTAAATCCTTCAATAATCTTTCTAATCAAGAGGTAAAAACAAAAAGACATAATTTACTCATTTATTCCACAAATATTTGAGCCCTGACTATGTGCTGGGCACCACACTACTCCACTGGGTGTGGCAGTGAACAAACAGACATAGTCCCTGCCTTCATGGAATTAATGGTCTATGGAGGTTACAATCTAAAATCAAATATTCACACAAGTAAATATAAAACTACTTGCTTCAAAAAAGTGCACAGTAAAATAGATAATGTAATCTAGGCTTACCTAGATTGGCATGGTCAGAGAAGGTTTTATTTAGAAAATGACAGAGATAAAATCTGAAGTATAGGTAAAAGTTTTCTAAGCATAATATGGTACTAAGTGAAACAATAAGCAGGGGAAATGATATGTGCACAGGTTCCATTAGGAGAAGAAGCATGGCTCCATCAAGGAAGTAAAAACAAGCAAGAAGCCTGAGAGTTACGGCTGCATAGAATAAGAGAAGGCCATACCAAGCAAAGTTTCTACAGGTTGTATGAATAATTTTGGTCTTTTCATTACAGCAATGGGAAATCACTTAAATGTTTTAGTCAAAGACACAGACATGACTGTATCTGCATTGCTGCAATGTAGGGAAAAAGATAGAGGGGAGCAAGAATGGATTTGGGATGGTTCAACATACAAAAATCAATCAATGTAATATACATTAACAGAATGAACGGGGGGAAATCCACATGGTCATCTAAACTGATGCAGAAAAAGCATCTGAAAATACTCATAACAAAAAAACACTAAAAAAACTAGAAAGAGAAGGAAAATACCACATCATAATAAAATCCACATATGAAAAAGTCACAGCAAACATCATACTCAATGGTGAAATACTGAAAGCTTTTTCCTCTAAGATCAGGAACAAGGCAAGTATGCCCGCTTTCACCTCTTCTATTCGACATAATATTGGAAGTTCTAGCCAAAGTAATTAGGCAAACAAAAAGAAATAAAAGACATCCAAATTGGAGAGGAAGAAGTAAAATTATGTTTGCAGATGATATGATCTTGTATGTAGAAAACCCTAAAGATTATACCCAGACACACACAAAACAGAACTAATAAGTGGATTCAGCCAAGTTGCAGGATACAAAGTCAATGCACAAAAATCAGTTGTGTTTAACAATGAACAATTTGAAAAGGAAATTACAAAAACAGTTCCATTTGTAAAAGCAACAAAAATAATAGACTGGATAAAATATTTGTGCTATATATAGTGGACAAAGAGCTAAGATCCATTACATATAAAATACTTCAATAAACTAATAAGAAAAATACAAATACTTTCAAGGAAAAACAGGCAAAAACTCACACAAGTAAATTCACAGAAAAATATATAAGACGGTCAATGGTACAAGCAAGGATTTTTTTTAAAAAAAACTGATATTATCCGATGATGGTGAGGGTACAGAGAAAAGAGAAACTTCCTCTCATATCCTGCTGGTGGTAGTATAAATTGGTAGGTTAATTTAACAATATTTTAAAAAATTATAAATGTTCATTCCCTTTGGCCCAACATATGCAATTTTAAAGATAGGTCATAGTAAGAACATCTACATGTACAAAGAGATGTACACAAAAATTATCTCTGTACAGCTTGTACTAACCAAAGGTTATAAACAATCCAAATGTTCATCAGTACAGGAACATTAATTAAATTGCAGTATAATCATAAAATGGAATTCAGCCTGTAAAAAGAATGAGATAGTTCTGTTTGTACCGACTGATATGGAAAACTAAAGTAAAATAGATAAGTTGGAGGATGAGAGTTGGATAGAAATCGGGCCTTTTTCTTTCTCTCTTTGTTTTATATAATTTTTAGATGTTGGATTGGGATATTTTAACTTTACTTTGAGATTGTTTTCTGTATTTAAAAAAATGGAAGAAGAGAGATTCACCACAGAATTTATATGCATATATGCATAACCCAAGGACACAAACAATGGTGTAGTGAGGGACGGGGGAGGAAGATGGAAGGGGTCAATGGGCAGAAAAAGGGACATCTGTAATATTTTGAATAAAAATTTTTTTAAATAAAAAATAAAGCCATTAACTGTAAAATATATATATGTTGATGTTTCAAGTTGCATTGTGTCTGTCCCAAATACATACGTTGAAGTCTTAACCCCCAATTCTTCAGAACGTGACTTCATTTGGAGAAAGGGTCTTTACAGAGGTAATCAAGTTAAAATGAGGTCATTAGGGTGGGCTCCTAATCCAATATGACTGGTAGTCTTATAATAGGAAAAATTTGGACACAGTACACATATACAGAAAGAATAACGTATGAACATAAAGACAGCCACCCTACAAGTCAAAGAGAAAGACATGGAACAGTCCTCAGAAGGAATCAACCCTGTCATCACCTCAGTCTCAGACTTCTACCCTCTGGAATTATAACACAATAAATTTCTGTTGTTCAGACACCCAGTTAGTGGTATCCTGTACAGCAGCCATAGAAAACTAATACAGTTGGGAACTTTCAGAAATAGAGGGCTTGTGCTTTAGAAAAATAACCACAAGTAAAAATGAAAAAAACAAAACAAAATGCCCCCCCCCCCCCCAAAAAAACCTCACAAAGATCGATTTTTTAAAAACCAAGGTAGGGGGCAGCATAATGCAGTTGAACAAAAGATCCAAGAATATCCATCCTTCCTAATATCCTATGGGCCTAACAACAGTGTGGGATTAGAAAAAGGCACAGAAATTAGTTAGAAAAGCAGATGACTTGCCAAGAAACTACCCAGAATGGAGAGGAAACAGGACACAGGCAGGGGATGTATTTCTGTAGAATCACCTATGCTAGGGAATTACATGGAAATTGAATGTCACATACACAACAACACTGGACGGTGCCTGAGTGACATAGTGTACCACAATACGAAACAGATAAAAGACCTGGAAACACTAACCCTGTTCTCAAAAAGACAAAGACTATGATGTAATAAAATACTCAGGTCAGTAGAATTAGTACCTAAATTAGTATCTAAACCTAACAGAAAAGATAAGCAGAAGAGATTTGAAGCAACTGAGCAAGGGTTAATAATTCTGGATTTAAAATTACTAGATAATACTGAATTTGTCTGCCATGAACCAGGTTAGTCAGCGTTTCTCAACTACGGCACTTGGCATTTTGGGTGGGCCATTTCTTTACTGGGCAGCATTGTACTGTTTATTAACACAGGATATTTAACAGCCCCGGTCCCAGATTACTAAATTCCAGTAGCAACAGCAGTCACTGTGAAATGAAAATTATCCCACCACATTTCAAACATCATCTAAATACTTTCCTCAGTTTTCTGAGCTAGAGGCACAAAGTCAAAGAGTAAAGTCAGTCTAGAAAAATAAAAAATTACATATTTATATACAAGAGCTTAACTTATTATACTGCTGAAATATCATACCTTATACCTTTATTGTTACAACTAGCACAATCTACTGCAATCTATTGCACTTATTCTCCATTTTCCCAAACTAGAATGTCAACTCCATGGAGCAATAAAGTATTTTAATACTGATATCACACTGAAATAAAATAGGCACTTGACAAATATTTATTGCTTCCTTGATTAGTAAAATTACTGCACAAATGAATACATGGAGAGACAAATATTAATATGCACTTATATGGGAAAGGCTGTATCATACATGCCCAAATTTACAACTTGAACAATGACAAACACATTTTAAGCAGCTTATTAATAATAGTGACCTCAAGTTTTATAGGCCAAATGGTTATGAATGACCTTAAATGATAAGATCTATATGACCTAACGGTAAAAAAAATTATGATGATTTATAATACATATGCTATAAAATGTTCTAGTTAAGTGTTGGTTTAAATGTTCCATTTGTGTGTTTACATGAAATTTCCTTTAATGTGGCACTCCTGGGTCCTAATCTTAACTTTATCATTCACTAGCCCTATCTAAGTAGTCACTTTTGATATCATGACTTTCCTAACTCCTGCTGCCATTCTTAGAAAAACTAAATTCTCATTCCTCAATGATCCTAACGTATTTTGTTCATACTGCTAGTACGAATGAGGAGATATGATCATTGGGAGAAGCAGTATGAAGGAAAACATACTAGGTTTAACGTTGGCTCTAGCACTTTCAAGCTGTGGCCTTGGAAATATTCCTTGACTTTTCTGAGCCTCCAATTCTTGATCTCTCAAATAGGAAAAAATTAATAGAACATAAAGCACACATGACTGGCTCTTAATATACTGTATTATAATTTGTTGTGGGGTGGTCTATTTGTCTACTCAGATCAGTGGTGTACAATTTTTATTTTAGGGTTTTTAAAAAATTCCAGAAATACTCCTCTCCCACATACTTCTCTCCCCACTCACTGAAATCAGTGCCCTTGATTATAAATATCTCATTTTATGTATCTCTGAATTTCCAATACCTAGCTCAGAACCTTATATACATTAGATGCTTAATACATACTTGTTATATACAATAAAGAGAATTCAGCTGCAGATATTCAGAGAAATTACTGAATTTGCCTACTTTCTACTAGACTGGAACTAAATTTCTTTTTCAACAGTAAACACTTATTTTATAAAATTACATTGCTTGGGGTATTTTTCTAGCTACATTCCTAGTATAATCTGATTAATTTAATACCTAGAAAAAGTACACCTACATTTATAAGCTCAAGGATTTTTCTGAGGAGCTCAAGGATTTTTACAAGTATTATCTCATCAATTTTTAGAATACTCCTGAGGTAACTGGAGATGAAAAGGGAAAAAAGGATGGAACATAAATCCATAATCCATATGAATTCAGAAATTTCACAAATTCCACTGTAAAAGTCCATCAAATTTTAAAATATATGTGCATTTTGCCACCATTTTCTTTCTGAATCAACCTCAATTACCTATTTACTCATTACATCTAGATATGCTGGTCTGGAACAAAAGTGTTTTTATTATTTTCTTAAGAAAGCAAAATTTTCAGAAAGTGCTAGACACAGTAAGCAAAACTACAATAAAAATGATGACTCTAGCTCTGGCCAGATTTGCTCAGTGGTTAGAGCATCGGCCCATGGATGGAAGGGTCACAGGCTTGATTCCCAGTCAGGAGCACGTACGTCAGTTGCAAGTTCAATCCCCAAGGCCCCGGTCGCAGCACATGCAGGAGACAACCAATCAATGTCTCTCTCTCCTTCTCCCTTCCACCCTCTCTAAAAAAATCAATGGAAAAAAATATCATCCGGTGGTGAGGATTAACAAAAAAAAAAAGATGACTTTAATTCCCTAATAGAAAAACGACTGGTAAGGCTACTGACCATAGGTTTACTTCAGATTGAAAAATATTTAGGAATTAGACATATTTTCCTCAAATTTTAATAATCAGAGACTAACCACCTGGTCACATCTTTAACTTCTTTCTGTTCCCCATCATTTGGTTGTTTTGTGCTAGGACCTTATAGTAGTCCTTGCTGAATGCACCCAGGAACCATTCTCTCCCTTTTCCTTATTAACTGAATCCAGCCAACATTGGGCTGAGCCCCAGGGGATGAATCATAATTGATCTTAGCCAGTCCTGGCAATCCTGTTTCCCTTTGTCAGTAATTGGTCTAAAAGGATCTGTGGTCTAAAAACTGACCAATAAATTGAAAAAGGTGCTGGGGATCCTTTCCTTCCTGATGAAGGGGCAGCAAGAAGAATAAGCTTTTTTGTTCCCCAACCAGTTTCTTTGCACTTAGGAAGTTGTCAGGTTGGACTTGATGCTTAGAGCTGTGCCACTATCTTGAGACCACGAGGGAAAGACCAGGAGAACTTCAGTAATCCTGACTGCACCTATATACAACTGAGTATCCGCAGGCTTCTTGTTATATAAAATAAATATTTTTGTCTAGGTTACTGGATCAGATACTCTGTTCCTTGAAGATAAAAGCATCCTAATTAATCTAAATTATCCAGTAAATCAGGCAAGAAAGTAGAGATTAATTACTGAGCACTTACTACTACATCTGTAATCTCATTTAATTTTCATAAAAGCCCAATATATAAAAATTATTACTTTTTTGTTTTTATAAAAAACTAAGGCTTAATAAAGTTATATTGTTAACATTAACAAAGCTAAAGTTCAAATCCAGACCTGACACCAAGCCTTGTATTCCTTTCTTCCCTGTTTATAGTTCTTCTTTAAAAAAGAAAGGGAAAACTAGTAAGTTGATGTGTTACTAGCTAAAAGAATTTAGGAAGAACTAAGCAATTATCATCTATTCTTATAATCTTGTCACAAAAACGTGGAGTCTTCAACTCTATTTGTATCAAAGATATATGGGGGAACAGACAAAATTATGTATGTGTATAAAAAGTTCCAGAATGTCTAGTACAATAGCAAAAATCCTACAGCAAAAACTGCAATGGATTCTAAGTATAATATTCAATTTCTCAAGAACTAAAAAATATGAACTGAATCACAAACACTTCTTAAATTGAAAGAATAACTTCCTTATTTCAAACAATTCCATTAACCAAGTACCATCAATATAGAAACCACAAACAACACTTCCTCAATTCTCATCTGTTCATGAAAATTGATTCAGTTTAAATCTTGGCAACAAAAAACTTATATAAACACCAAGAATCAGCGAGGTCATTTTTTATTTAGAACTAGAACTGGGTGTTCAAAAGCTATTTATAATGTTCATCTCAACCAAAAGTATGTTCACCTTATATTTCTTTTATTAATTCGAATTGAGCATTACAAAATGAGCATGCTAGATTTCTGAGCTGAGACACACAACTTACCTTCCCACATGCTCTGCAATGATGTCTCCTTTTGGTGAAAGTAAACTTGGCTTCACATTTCATGCAATTTGGAGCCTGAGAATCTGGTACCCACACTGGAGCCACCTCACCGAGAGTAGTAAATGGCTTTCTGGCAGAAATTCCAAACTGACCAGCTCTAAGATCATTATCTGGGCTTTCTGGAGCTAATACAAGGCCTGGTCTACTAGATATCACAGATTCATAACCTTCTAGATGTTCCCCATTCGTATCAGCAATAGAAATGTTTCCCAAAGAAGCATTGCATACATTGGTTGCCGAGTTTTCCCCCGTTTTTGCTTTCCCAAGAACATCATTTTTGTTTTTAATATTATTTCCACTGTTTGCAGGAAGATCATTTTGTAAATGGTCTGATAATGGCTTTGGAATTTGAAGTTTAAGATTAGAAGGTTGCTTGGGTCTTGCACCACCAAAAGGAACACTGATAGATTGCAGGTTTGCTACTATCTTGGGTGAAGAATGCCCAAGCACTGATGGAACTTGGCTAGAGAAATTGTGTAAATAATTTTTCTTCATTAGGTCACCAGTACTATTTAAAAGTAGTCCATTCCCTTCTGTGATGTCATTTCCTCTCTGTTCATAAATATTTGAGTAGCATTCTGACTTGCTCTCCTCTATTTCCTTTTCTTCTGTTACTGAATCTTCTTTGGAGGGTAAAGTCTTTGGAACAAAACAAACTGGGCTCTGCATTCCATAGGAATCACAACAATTAGATGAAATATTTGCTGCTGGTGTATCCGTAACAGTGGAGAAATCACATTCTTCACTTTCATTCATAAAAGTTCCTTTTAAATCTAGACCTGCTTCTGCCATTCTCTCTCTCTCTCCTCCACCATCATTGTAAGTGTCCTCAGGCTGATTCATCTGTAGAAACTTCTCTTTTTCTTTATTTACTTGGCTGTCATTCGTTTCATTTAGTTTAGTCAATTTCCAATTAGTCATCTCCTGAGAGTCAGAAAAATGTTCTGTCAAATTAAGAAAGTCTGTAGTGCCAAGAATTTCTTCATGCTCACAACCTTCATTTCCATCAGCTCTAACTTCACTGGGCAGAAGGCAATCTGAAAACTGTTCACAGTTATCGCTCCCAGACCCATGATGCATGTCTGGTTTGAGAAGCAGAGGTAAACCAGACCGGACAGATTCTTCAGTTGTCATCTCCTCTGCTGGCCCTTTTGTCATCAAAACCCCCTCACTCAAATGAGAAAAGGAGTTTACACTCCCTAGATCTGTCCTAGGAGAGCTGGTTTTGTCAGTCAGAACCTCATCTTGTATACAGTTCTCTTGGTTTTTAACAGCAGGACTTTCATCTGTTCCCTGGGATGAGATTACTGAATCAATTGTTAAGCTTGTAATCACAGACGTGGAGGAGTCTCTACCTATATTTTCATCATCCTTTAATTGTGAAGGGGAACAGATACTGGCTAGATTCTCAGATGAAGTAGTACATACATGTTTAACAGAATCCCCCTCTGCATTTGGTCTATTCAACAGATCCATTTGTTTCTCTGAGTTCATATCTTTTTCAGTGGACCCATTTATATTAAAACTAAATTGATCAGTTTGTCTGTTTTCATTATCCAGCGAACAGCTAAAAGCATCCATGAGGGACTGACTATTGTAATTGTTACAATCCTGCAACTCACTTTGTAATGTCCTTTTATCACAGTTATGCATGACGGCTACAACAAGAACATTCTTCTCATCTGGCAGACAAGCTGGGTTTCCACATTTCTTCTCTTCCACTTCAACAGTACTGCACTGATCATCTTGATTACAGTTCCTCTTAATTAACTGATCTTCTGCAATGGCATTTTCATCAATCCACATTGTGTTGACCTCTGGATTCAGACTACAGTCCTGCCCATTAGCACAATGACCCTCTTTCTCTGTGGTCAGAGAAGCTGAATGAGCCAGGGAGAAGACTTTCAGTTGTGGCTGTGACTCATTAGAAACTGCAGGTTCATTCACACTGGCCAATGCAGGGTTAAATGACAGTCGGTGAGGAGGGGGATCTAGAATCTTATTCCACTTTGTATCCAAAAAAATAGGAGAAACGGTTTCATCTGAAAAAATAAATAATTATAGTAAGTTTGCTGGTAATACTGGAAAAGCTAGGACTAAATTAATCAACTACATTTGCAAATATAAAAAAATATCCCTAGGCTATGGAGTTTTCCAATTCTTAGCTAAGAATAAGAAAATATATTTACAACTGTTCCCTGTATTATATGTCACTGCATGGTAATATCCCAGAACATTCCAGACAACAAAAGAATTCTACCTCTATCTAGTGGCCACAGACTGTCCCTGGGGGGAGAGGGGTGCCAGCAATGGGAAGGCATTGGACTGGCCGAGCCTAACTTGGAATGAGGACTAATCTAAGGTGAAAAAAGGAGAACAGTGACAAAGGCGTGGTAACTGAGTGGAAAGGGAAAGAAGGAATTTTCTGTGGAGACAGAACGTTCTATAATTATATCATAGCTAGAATGTGGGTTACATGGTTATATATCTATTGGTCAAAAATGTACAGTTAAGATCTGTACATTTCAATGTATGTAAATTTTATCTGAAAAACTGTCAAAACACAACATTGAAGCAGGGACTGAGCAGTGGTTGAAGATATAAATGAAACAAAAATGGAAGCATGTCAGTCACTGTAGAAGCTGGGTAATGGGTAGACTAATTTACTATACTATTGTCTATATTTGAAATTTGTCCATAATAGGTTTTTTAAAAGTTTGCTGAAGTATGTGAAATTCTGCTTGTAACCATGTCACCATATATTAATTAGGTTCATATTTACATTATCAAGGACATTTGGCAGAAAGTATTCATTTATCTGTTTACTTTTTAGCAGACGATAACTATCATGGCTATTTCCCCCAAGTTACAGTGCTATGTGTATGTTTAATTAGAGAAATAAGAAATAATGCACTTACTACCCTTTTTGCTTTCTTCAGTAAATCTGATAATAAGTCCTAAAATTATGTAGACATATTTTCCCCTCAGAAGTAACATTAATGTTTAATGCTCCCTTAGCACCTTTCATATTTTTATTAAAGCATTTATTATACTGTAATACAATGGTTAATTTACCTGACTTTTTCAGGCAGAAACCATGTCTTTCCATCAATGTAAGTCCTTACTTTGCATAGTGCCTGGTATGTAGTAGGTGCACAATAAATATACACTAAGTGAGTATCTACCATAGTGAAAGCATTGGGCTTGAGGAACATGAAAATTAAATAATAGCCCTGGTCTCCAAGAAGTACATAATCTAGTTGGGAAAATACGAATATCTAATTAGCAGTACAGGATAGCATAAGTATTTGAAAACTTGTGTAGCAATAGAAAACAAATTCAGAAGAGAAAGATATTTTACAGGCTGAGAAAGTGACCTTGAATTCATGGGGACAGGAGCAAATGGGCTGGGCTTCAAAGACAATTTTATGTAAGTTTGGAAAAGAAGACATTCATAAGAGGGGAACAAGGAAAAGTATAGCCCCCAACACAACTATATGAGAGAGCAATAAGCAAATCAGTTTGGGTTGAAAAAAGAATTCATGTAAAAAAAAGTAGTGAAAAGAAGCTAGAAAGGGCAGATTATAAAGGCTGTAACACATCAAACTGTGTGGAGAATGGCTTAGTATCTAAGCGTTAATTCCTGAGTTTATCAAATTTGGGGTCGCAGAAACTTGAGATTTAGTAACATGTGCTTCCTTTAAAAATAGAAATCATATTTCCAAGCTGGTTCATATGGAAATAAAAAAGGAAATACTGCTTCTTACACGAATATTTAATAATAGTCAAACAGGAATGATCAAACAGTAAAATTTCATTTTCAACCCCCTACTATCTGGGCACAGTGCTAACTATCTAGTGTCTTCTCAGTCTGTGTGTGGTATTTTTTCATTTAAAGGAGGAAATTAGCACAAAATTAGAAAACATTTTAAAAATACTTTGAAAGGTACAAAGCTAGAAGCAGTAGTTTTAATGCAACCGGTACTGAGATTTTTAAAAAAGAAAGCTCAAAACAAATGAACAATATAGTTACAAGAAGGTAGCTTCTGAAATTCTTTTCCATTTTCTAAAGGAGTCATTTTTAAATGTAAAATGCTCTATTTTCAAACTGAGAGAGACAATTTTTATTGAATCAACAAAAATGTATTAGAAATCAACAATATACAAAGTACCCAACTAGAGTCTATAAGAAGTGGCAGAGGGATTGATGTAATGAACTAATAGTTTTATTCATTAGAGTCAGTGGTATTTTAGAAGTATAGTAATCACAAGATTACGTGTAGCATCTGTATAGATATCTCATGAAATAACTGTGATACAGAGAGGGCCAAACCAAAGAAATGAATGAGAAAATACTTGTATAAATGATTCAAACTGGGAGGATAATACATCTTCCACCTTGGTATATATAAAGCTCATCTAGATCCAAGAAAATCCTAAATGACTAGGTTTCACATTTACATGAATCAGGAATGAACCTAGGGTTGTGGGTTAGCTTTGGGTCATCAATGGTAAAATATGAGAAGAGCAGGCCATTCCAGGTATCATTCCTCTCCCTTTTCCTTTCTTACCCCAATGATCCCATATTCTCTTTAAGACTTCCTCTATCATAGACCCAAAGCAACAAAATCAAAACTAATCTCTCTTCCCATCTACTATCAAAGAACAACCTGAATCACTGGATATCGTGAAGGTTTGGAGGCCATTACTAAAATCATGGACTTTAGATGGAAATATATCACTCTGTAAACTTGTTACATGCCATTTCCTGTTAGAAACAGAGAACCTCAAGGAAGGTGGGTAAGGTGAAAGAGATTTAATTATGGCTTATCCATTCACGTCATCCTGAGAGGGGAATTTAAGGAAAAAGTTCCCCTAAATGAAATGAATTTTTTTTTTTCTCTTTTGTTGTTAATCTTCATTCAAGGATATTTTTTCCATTGATTTTTAGAGAGAGTGGAAGGGAGGGAGGGAGGGGGAGAGAGACGAAGAGAGAAGAGAGGAGAAGAGCGAAGAAGAGAGAGGAAGAGAGAGAGAAAAAGAGAAACATCAATGTGAGAGAGACATCAACTGGTTGCCTCCTGCACACGCCCCGATGGGGCCGGGGATTGAACCTGCAACCCAAGTACATGAATCAAAACCACAACCCTCCAGTGGTCGGGGCCGATGCTCTAACCACTGAGACACCAGCCAGGGCTGAAGTTAATCGTAAGCAGACATTTTAAGACCGAGCCTTAAAAATGAATAATTTAATTAACCATTTTGACAGTTGCTTAATCTTTTAAAATTAGGTTTAAAATATATCTTGCCTTTATCGGTCAATCAATATTCAATAAGCTATTTTTCTTAGTTTAGGAAATACAATCACGCATTTTAAAGCTTTTCTTGACCATAAGTTGGTTATATATAGTAGAGTTCAGGCTCTAGTATCACACCACCTGGATTCCAATCCTGCCACTTATTAGCAAAGAAACTCTGGGGAAGTTGCTTAACCTCTCTGTGCCTCTATTCTCATCTGTAAAATATAAGTAAGATCTACTTTCATGGGATTATTTTAAAGATAAAGTGATACAATCCATGTAAATGGTTTAGCATAATATCTGACACAGTGATTAAAAATGTTAGTTATAACTCTGGCTGTTAATATATAATATTATTAAGTCAGTGGACCTGATTTTACTTTTTTAAAAAAGTACTGCATCCTCTTATAACTCCACATCCTCTGTATCATAAATACATTCAAATGCCTTTGCGAAAGTAAACTCTCACCTTCGTTTTGTTCAAATTCATCTAAAACCTTGTCCAGGTTGTAAGCTTCTGCTTGAAAGTAATTCTCCATCGGTGAGGAAACACCACTTAAGAGACTTGTTTAAATCTAGAAAGATCAAATTTGTATTACACTTTCAACTGTTAAAATATAATTTATAGACAAAACAACTGATACAAAAGGTCCCTCTTCAGGACCTTTTACCCAACTGCCTCCGACACATCCCTCCTTACCAAATAATTCTACATCTTTCAGCTCTTAGCTTACTTTCACAGGGAAGTCTTCTCTGAACCCAAAAAAGCAATCTCCCCTTATAACCTCTCACAGCATCCCATTATTTCCTTTATAATATTTATAACAATCTAGAAATACACACTAATTATTTGATTAATATCAATCTTTCCCAAAAGACTGTAGATACCACAAGACAAACACTAGACTGTGCTCACCAAGTGATTAGCATAAAACCTAATATAGTACCTTTTCAATAAATACCTATGAAATGAATAAGTGAACAGCGTACAGAGCCAGTCAATAAGTTGTATTAAACTCCAACAATAATTAATTAATTCAGGCAAACATCAAAAATAGATGTAAAACCTCTAGGTAAACGGTTATTGGGGAAGAAAATATTCACAGTACCTCAAAGTATCATTCCACAGATGACATTACAAAGGAGAAAATGTATGTTTCCAGTGAAAAGATAAGGTAACCACTACCCTAACCAAATGATCAAACAGCTTCACCAACAGTTTTAACAAGCTGACATTATGTACCTCCTGATGTGATGCATTGAGAAGTTTAAAACTTCACCTACACAATATTCTTGCTAAAAGTCTTTAACTTGAATTGAATCATGAAGAAACAATTAGACAAATCTAGTTAACTGTCGTCCTAAACTCTTCAAAAAATTCAGTGTTATAGAAAACAAGATCATTCTAAATTAAAAGAGACTAAAGAGATTAAATAATCAAATACCATGCATGAACACTCTGACTGGCTCCTAAATAAAAAACGCACACACACATTCACAAAGCAAAACATAACATTTATGAGACAATCAGGGGAATTTGGACTATACATTGGGTATAGTGAATTAACAATCATTTTCTTGAATGTGATAATTATATATTGATTTTGTAGGAGAATGTCCTTACTCTTAGGAGATGCCGAATGAACTATTTAAGAAAGACATGTTTTGTTATCTGCAACTAACTCTTTTCTGATTCAGGGGAAAAAAAAAAAGTATGTCAGTGTGAGTGTGGGGGTAAGAGAGGGAAAAGAGAAAGGAGGGAGAAAGGTGCTTGAAAAAGAGGCAAAATGGTAAAAATTGCCCTGGCTGCGTGGTTCAGTTGGTTGGAACATTGTCCTGTACAGTAAAAGGTTGGGGTTCGATCCCCAGTTGGGATGCATATGGGAGGGAACTGATTGATGTTTCTCTCTCACGCTGATGTTTCTCTTTCACAACGATTTTTTTTTCTCTCTCTAAAAATCAATGAAAAAAAACATATCCTGCCCTGTCGGTGTGGCACAGCGGTTGAGCATCGATGTATGATCCAGGAGATCGAGGTTAGATCTCCAGTCAGGGCACATGCCCAGATTGTGGGCTCAATCCTTAGTGGGGGGCGTGCAGGAGACAGTTGATCAATGACTCTCTCATCAATGATGTCTCTCTCTCTCTCTCTCCCCCCCACCCCCTTCCTCTCTCTGAAAGGAAGAGACTTTTTAAAAAAAAAGTTTTTTAAAAAAAGACAACATATCCTCAAGTGAGGATTTTTTTTTAAATGGTAAAACTGATGAATCCAGGTAAAGGATATATGACTCTTCATTGTACTATTCAATCAATTTTTCTAGAGGCTTGAAATTTTTCAAAAGAAAAGAGTGTAATTAGCTGGTGGGAAGCATTCCTTTCCACTGTGAATATAGACAAAATAGATTATGTTTAAAAAGTTTAGTCCTAACTGGTTTGGCTCAGTGCTTAGAGAACTGAAGGGTCCTGGGTTCAATTCCAGCCAAGGGCCCATACCTCGGCTTCAGGTTCAATCCCAGGCCCTGGTCAGGGCCTTTGTGAGAGGCAACCAATGTCTGTCTCTCTCTCTCTCCCCACCCCCTTCCTCACTCCCTCCCTTCCACTCTCTCTGAAAAGCAATGGAAAAAATAACCTCAAGTGAGGATTAAAAAGCAAACAAGAAAACAAAAAAAGTTTATACACTTAAATTCAAAAGCAAGAAAAGGAAATACACAGATGCCATAAACCAGGAAAAAACCAAGCCACAGTAATGAGTGAGAACTGAACGGTGGCAGTCCACAGACAGCAACCTTCAGGCCTAGGATTTGAAAGCCAGCAGGGAGGATGGGAAGGAGGATGGGAATTACTGCCTGCAAATTTATAGGAAGTTTCTGCATTGGAGGGAGCCAGACCGGGCTCTCCGCACAAAGCCAACAGCTGGTGGGGGGAGGTACCCCAAATGGCCCCTATATTCAGCAATGGAGCAGGATGCAACAGAGTGCCAATAAAATAACCATTCAGAAATTAGAATTCCTAGCCTGCTTCTCACTCAAGATTGGGAATGATATTAATTCTTCCCATTCATAAACATAACATGGTTTATCTCTACGCTTACTAAGCTCTTCTTGTGACTTGTAATAATGCTATTAATTTTAAAAAGGTCATAAAACATGGGATAGTGGGGAAAGAAGGGTGCATGCGACTATAAAGAAGTGAAAGATCTCTGTAGTGACAAATCGTCATGTGATAAACAGGAGAGAACTACATACACTCATTAATATGTTTCTAGCAGTATTATTCATAACAGCCAAAAGGTAGAAATGACCTAAATGATCTACCAACTGATGAACGGATAAATAAAATATCAAGTACTGCTCTTCATAAGTAATCTAAAAATACAAAATAATGTAATTAAATCTAAATTTCTGATTTCCCTGCCCTGAAATTAGCTTTAATTGTTGAGCTCTTGTATGATGACTAGAAATATAAATTGCATTAATTGGGTAGATTACTATTATTTGCTCTTAACAATATTGCTCAAATCCTTGTTCTTTTTCATGGTGAAATGACCTTTCTATGCTCAAGGTACGAGTTGACTATAAAAGGGAGAAGCCAAGCACTGGTAGAGAAATTAGCATTTTTTACGTAATTCAACAGTAATTTAAAAATACTCTTTTGTTCTGAATTTAAGTCAAAATTTTCTTATACTCCTGATTTAACAAGGGGCAATGTTATAAATGAACCAAGCAGCTTATATACATCAGCATTATCTTCTATAGATAATAGCTGTTTTCTTCAGTTCAAGCTCTAGGAGAAATTAGAACGTTGGTTTTCTTACCTTTTCCGCTTAAACATGTGATAAGAAGCAGACTTCTCTGTGCTTAATCATGATGCTTGCTGCACTACCAGCCAGTCCTGCTGATTCAGTACGCTCTGTTTGATCCTAAAGAAAAAACACATTGCTCACTACATTTGCTAAAGCAATAAGCCCTAATTTGCTTCATATAAACCTATCATAGCCAGATAAATAAAAGCTATGGGGCTTAAACAATAAATTACAATTACATCTTCAGATCATCTTCAGATTCAAGTGTGTGGCTGGCCAGCATGAAATGGAATGCAATAGCAGATACATTTTATTGTCTAAAAAGGCCAACAGGTAAACATTTCAATGAACAGTTGAAGATTTTTGTACACTTCTTATTTTCAATAGATAATACAAAGTGAAACATCAAGGCAGGCACTTTCTACCTCATGTCTTTTAACTATGTTAATTCATAAAAATACCACTGATTTTATATTACAATAGGTCCTTCAAGAATACAAAGCTAACAAAACTGCTGCTTCACAAGAAAGTCCTCTGTTAGTGTGATTTCTTTTTCCTACCTACAAAGAATTCTTAAAATGATTTGAAAGCTTCCTGCTAAGATTTTTATTGCCAAACAACTGTTTTCCTCCAAATGAAGTCTCTTATTATTCCAGTCCTCTTCTGCTTAGAAGCAATGAATCTATTAACCAAATTTCAACCTATACTCTCAGGGATATGCAAAAGACAAAGCTTTCTCAAATGTTATTTCCTTCTTCTGAATATATGACAATATCCATGAAGTTACAGTAGTTCAACAAATGCCTCTACAACTGCTCAGAGATAATCTGAAATTCTTCAAGAGCTTAATTTAGCCTTGAACAAGATTAGTAATGGAAACTAATCAGAATAAAACTAAGAATCTCATATTATCGGTATAAAATATCTAACATACAGTTATAGAATTTTCAGAACAAGAACGTATGTTAGAGAGAATCTAATGGACATCACTTAATTTTTTTTTAATCCAAAATGTGTTTATTGGGATGGTTCCCCACTCATCTTAATTGAAGATGCTTTTAGTGCTGCTTCCTCCTGAAGGAGCATCTTTCTATAAGCCTTCCTTTTCCTCCTGTTGGCTGACAGAGAACAGTGGAGCAACCAACACACAAAACTACCATTTGTGCCAACTACCGATGGCTAAAGATGGTGGTGATTTTATAGCATCCTGGGCATTTCACATCCATGAAGTAGGAATTGGGGCTCTGCACCAGGCGCTTCTTCTTGTGTTTCCTCTTCTCCTCTTCCGGAGAGGGATGAAGGAGATCTTTAGCGAGAGGCATATTGTTGTGGGGAGGTCATCACTGCCAGGAAGGGGCATCACTTAATTTTAAAGATAAACTGAGGCACTAAAAGACATTTGTTGATATTACAAACATGATTCCATTATGTGATGTGAAAATTATGTGCTTACTAAAAAATAAGAGAATAAGAAAAAGGTCTAAACTTCTAGAAACCAATAAAAAAATATGGAATGAGCTCTTCAGGAAAGTAGCCAGAGATGACCTCTGAAAATGGTTTGCTATTCGCTTGACCTAGAAAACCCCACAAAACCATGCAAATCAAGAGGTTCAAATCTTTGTGTTCACTTTAAGAACACTTGTGAAACTGCCCAGGCCATCAAAGGTATGCATATTCAGAAAGCCACCAAGTATCTGAAGGATGTCACTTTACAGAAACAATGTGTGCCATTCTGTCGTTACAATGGTGGAGTTGGTAGGTGTGCCTAGGCAAAACAGTGGGGCTGGACAAGGATCAGTGGCCCAAAAAGAGTGCTGAATTTTTGCTGCACATGCTTAAAAATGCAGATAGCAATGCTGAACTTAAGGGTTTAGATGTAGATTCTCTGGTCATTGGGCACATCCAAGTGAACAGAACTCACAAGATGAGGCGCAGAACTTACAGAGCTCATGGGTGGATTATTCCATACATGAACTTTCCCTGTCATACTGAGATGATCCTTATTGAAAAAGGTAGATTGTTTCTAAACCAGAAGAGGAGATTGCACAGAAGAAAAAGATATCCCAGAAGAAACTGAAGAAATAAAAACTTAATGGCCTGGGAGCAAGTTCAACATAAAAGAAACACTAATAAAAGTAAGAGAGAGAGAGAGAGAGAGAGTGTGTGTGTAGGTATGGAATTAAAATCATTGGTGAAAGATTTTCCTGTCTTGAGAACTTGAAAAAAAATGTGTACATACTATATACTCTACATGAGAAGAGCTGCTGAAGCTAAGGAACAGACTTACATTTATCAAGAAGAACTAAATCATATTAGAAGTATGAAAGGGCTATATAGGGTAGATAGATGTACCAAAGTCAAAATGAAAATGAGACAAAAGTAAGGTCCTCCCCTCTAATACCTAGCTAACTGAAGTTTTCTTAAAAACAAATAAATTCTAGATATTCAAAGTCAAATCGTGTGTGTGTGTGTGTGTGTGTGTGTGTGTGTGTGTGTGTGTGCGAGCGCGTGCATAGGTATATTTTAATGTGTGAGACAAGTCCAACAATACCATGTAATTATCCCAAAGATCATAGGTTTTTTTTCTTCTGGAATCATATCCCTTTGACCTTCTAGCCTCACCTGGCAAAACCTCAAGCCTGGTTAAATCCAACTGTCTACCTACTCCATACATTCCCCTAAGCAGCTTAAATATGGCTGGATAAAAAACACACAGATAGTGAATGATCTCAACATTGAAATTATGACTTCACAGTACATTTTCCTTAGCATTCTATTTTCAATCCTGTACCTCATCTCCACCTTCTGATATGCCTGCAATGTCTATCTCCCCTAATGGACTGTGGGAGTTCACTGAAAACAAGGGCTATAGGTCTTCCTTCTCTGTAACCCACAGCATACCACATAGTGCTCAACAAATGCTTCATAAAGAAATAAACTGGCCCTGACCGGTGTGGCTCAGTTGTTAAGAGTGTCGGCCCCTGCACCAAATGGTCATGAGTTCAATTCCCAGCATGTACCTGGGTTGCAGGTTCGATCCCCAGCCCCAGTCAGGGGTGCATGTGGGAGGCAACCAATTGATGTGTCTCTCTCATATCGATGTTGCACTCTCTCCCCCCCTTCCTCCCTCCCTTCCACTTTCTTTAGAAAATCAATGGAACATTTATCCTCAGGTGAGGATTAACAAAAAATAAAATATTCCTTCACTCATCATTATTTAGGCCTAGAATACTCTGTCCCTGACACTGTTTCCTGACTAATTCTTACTTACCCTCCTTACCCTACCCTACACATCACATCTTCCAGGAAGCCCTTCTGATCTAGGTCTGGGATAAGTGCCCCCTCTTTCTTGTTTATCTTTTACTTCCTCTATCATAGCTCTTATCAACTGAATGATGATTTTTTTAACTACCTGTCTCTCCCTTCCAGGCTATTGAGATTTTTCAGGATAAGGACTGCTTCTGTCTTACTTATCATCACATCCCTAGCATATGGCATAATGTTTGGCACAGAGTAAGTGCTCATCACCACTTGTGACACCAAGTAAAACAACTAAAGGATTTACTTTCACAGCACTTCCACCTAGGAAATTTTTCCATACAAAGGATCCCAAGAGTTGTGCTGAGACTAAGACTCTAATGTATTTACTATTTCAAAGTTTATTAATACCAACATAAAATTATTAGTTTGCATACTAAAGAACAGTTCAGACTTAAACCATGTTTATCAAGGCTTTCTATCCATAATCACAACTCTTCAGACAGCTCCTATTAGTTTGATGACTTACCTTTAAAGAAAGAAAAAGTGTGATTCAAGAGTATCTATGAATACAACAATGGAATATCTAGCAAACTGAATTCCAAATCAACAACGACCAACATGTAACAGACCTGCCTGTATGATGTTTAATCCAAATAAACACCTTTTATGAGTAGTCAACGGAGCTTGGTGAAAGAGCACTGGCGCAGGACTCTGGAAGTCCAGGTTGGAATCCATGCTCTAGCATTTAACAGCACTGCAGCTTTGAGCAAGCTACTTACCCTTTCTAAGTCTCAGTTTCTTTATGTTGTATATGAAAACTATACTTTGCAAGACAGTTTTAATGATGAAGAAGAATGTGCCTCACTTAGATCTGATATGTAAGTGCTCAATAAATTATTGTCAAAAAAAAAGTGTGTGTGAAAGAATTAGAAGGGAAAGGCAGAGTGTGATTTGAACCACGAATACATCAGGGCCATTGGTCTTAAGTGATCAATTTAAGTCTGAACAATGAAAAGAAATACAGGAACAAAAAAGTAACCCAACTGTTCAACTTTCTGAAGAGGCTAAGTACATTTGATCCTAAAATAAAACCCCTTAAATATGAACACTCTCACTCACAGTGGGAGAAAAAAGAAATGAGATGATCTTTGAGAAGAGCTTTTTTCCTGCAAATCAGGACCAAAGTGCATTAAGAGAACAGGATCAGGGAAGTTGACATTGTTGCTATCCCACATTCACACAGGGCTTCAATTTCCAGGGTATGAATCTGGCATCTTTCACAAACATTGAATTAGAACCAGGGGATTGTTTTCACCTAGTATACACTAAACAAAAAGCACAGTAGTTTAACAAATACTGGGAAACATGATAAAAAATGTATCAAATATACATATGCACTAAAATCTCTAGAACAGTAACTGATTTGAGATTGGCACTAAAATAAGGAACATATGTATAATTCTCATGTTTGGAGTAATAAAATTCAAGACCATATAAACAAATGTATATATACATGGTATAGGGTCAGAAACTATTCCGATATACAACAGCTCTAAAGTAGCATATAGATTGTTCATGACAAACAATCAGCACAAGGTCATCTCTAATTTCTAGACAGCAGAAACTTACTGGATTATCTTTGCCAACAGAATTCTATCTTTGCGCACCTCTAACTCCCTATGCACACGTAACTTTTTATTGCAGGATAAAATGCCATGTTTAAGGGAAACCTATCAACCTAGCAAATTTATTAACCTGATGTGAGCTCCTGATCTAAGTTAAATGAATCACAGACCCTTCTACACTATTAATGAGAGATACAGCTGCAATCTCTGATTTGGGATTCTGTGAGATATCCGAGTATCCTTTAAAAACTTCCTTTTTTTCTTAAGTAAGCTCCAGTTGATTTCTTTAACTTGCAACAAAAATCTTAACAAATATATCCCAATAGCATCATATAAACTGAGACACAAAATATCAAAATCAGAGTTTCAACCTTAATTGCATATCTAAAAGTTCAAAAACTGGACACTAACTCTGATTTTATTATCTACAAGTTGATAATATATGAGAGATAAATTCACTGGGGATAGGGTCCTATCATTTGGATCATTCTAGGTAGCAGACTGACAGAGAAATATTATTTGTATACCACAAATTGTGTGCACCAAGAGTAATAAGAGTATATGCAAAGCGGAGTTAGGACTCACAATCCAGTCACTACATGTGACATATTTCACATACCAGTACCAACTACTGGAAAACTAGCCAAATTGGTAAATTCATAAATTGTATACCTTAATACTTGCAATAAAATTAGATACTATGTTTGCTCCTGTCATGACAACTTTTTGTGAACATTTAGAGCATTATATCTTACTTTTAACAATGTCAAATTTAAGAAGAGCATAACATAAACTGTCTCAGCCAATGCTTGGGATAACTAAATTGGATGAAGCAAGTCCATGCCCAAATTAATTGTATTATGAACATTATAATATTATTTAATAACAAGCCAAAGAAAATCTCTAACTGTAGGGCTCTCCCAGGACTATTATTGGCTCCCTTTTCTTCTAAAGTCTATAACTACCATCTCCATGTGAATGACTTAGGTTTCTCTAAACCTCATCTCACTCAAATTGAGGACCACGGCTTCACCTACCTAACATACAATATTTCTCCATTTGGATGTTTCACTACACCTCAAATTTCAAACAGTGAACCCTTCACATTTAAGAGGAATATTTCCTCAAAAGTTGTCAACTCTCAATGTCTCCCTCCTTCCACCCACCTCCCATGCACACCCCCATTCTTTGCTGGCTTCTTTCCCCACCTTAGCAACATTCAATTATAGGTCACACCCTCCTCCTTTATAAAACTCTGCTTCCGTGTCTTATGCAACACTAAAAATTGACTTTCTCCACCTTCTTAGACATCCCCCTCTTTCCTTCACCCCTGACTCCTCTTCTACCCAATCTTAAATGTTGAAATTACTCAGGGTTCTTCTCAGTCCTCTCCTTTTCTTGATTTATACTCTTTTCCAAAGAAATTCTATCTACTACCACTGCCTCAAACACCATCTGTTAACAAGTCTAATTTCCTTTTCCCCACTTCAGACCCCTTTTCTGGGTTCTAAATCTATATATACAGCGCCTATTCAAGCCTCCATGTCTCACAGACATCTCAAACTCACTATGTACATCGAGTCTCATACTAACCAACGCTGTTTCTTCTGTTCCTTATATCATCATCTACCCAGTTGCTCATGATATAGTCATTCCCTATCCCTCCTCCTCCATGATGCTCACCATCAACATTCAATCATCTCCTAAAATAAATGAAAATTCATCTACTGTCTACAACCACTACCTTGGTCCAAGCCACCATTATTCCACATCTGGATACTGAAATGACGTTTTCAATGATCATCTTGTATCTACTCTGCCACCTCCTCCCCCAATCCATTCTCCACTTAGCAGTTATAGTAATCTTTAAAAAGATCTAATAAAGTGATTCTTCTACTTGCAACTCAATTGTTTTCTATTGTACTTAGTATAAAAACTCCTTACTATGACTTTATAAAGTCCTCCATAATTTAACCCTTGACTAACTCTCCCTCTTATTCTTTTGCCACATTCCTTCCTGTTTATTTCCCTCCATCTACACTGACATCTTCCTAGTCCTCATGGGTATCATGTTCCTTTCCCCTCTGGTCCTTTACCCATGCTGTTCCCCCTCACTGGACTGCTGTTTCCCACTCTTCTGACTCTCTCCTCCTGACTAATACAAACTCACTCAACCTCAGGTCTCAGATTAAGTCTCAATTCCTCAAGGAAGTCCTCCTTTGACCCCCTCAGACTAGGTTTCCTGCACAGCTCTTATAACTCTATAATTAGTTTTGTAACATTGTAACATATCAGCTGTATGAGGCTAGGTTCCATAACTGTCTTGTTCACCAAAGTACTGACAGCACTAAGCACAGCACCTGACAGCCGGTAAATAAATATTTATCCTATGAATACATACTGAGATTTTGTGAATTTACAAATTAATATATACAACTATAACATTTCATTTTTCCCATTAAATGCTATATAATTATTAGTCAATCCTCCCGGGCTTTATTGTTTATGATGACCTTCAATTTGCCAATTTTAATAATTTGTTGATTTTTATCCCCTTAATTTCTCTACCACTTCCACCAAGAGTCCTTAAAAGAACCACTGTAAATATTGCCCCTAACATCTAGCACACTCAACTTAAGGTGGTAGAACACTTACTTATTGGCTGCCAAGTTAGAGCTCAAAGACTGAGAGTGTATGAGAGCACCCAGATTGAGGGCAAATGTAAGAATATACTGAGCCCAGCCAGACATGGCTCAGTGGTTGAGTGTCGACCTAGGATCCAGGCGATTGGGGTTTGATTCCCAGTCAGAGTACATGCCCAGGTTGTGGGCTAGACAGCTGATCGATGACTCATCATTGATGTTTCTCTCTCTCTCTCTCCCTCTCCTTTCCTCTCTCTGAAATCAATAGATATATTTTTTTAAAAAAAAGAATATACTGAAACAGTTTCATATAGCCTTTACTGTCACTGTATTTAAGAAAAACTTCTATAAAACAGTTACTAAATCAACCCTCTGTGTGTCTTTTTTGGGGGGAGAGGGAATATTATTATTATTATTTATTATCCACTTACTATGTACCATACACTGTTCCAAATGCTTTATAGGTATTAAACTCTTAATCCACTTAACAGGCCTAAATAGTAGGTATAGAATTAAGTCCTCCAGAATGTGTATATACTACAAGAGAGTCGATTTTTGTCTTAATTCTCCTTGGTGTGTTGCTGGCATCCAGAATAGTGTATGGCATGCAGTAAGCACACCAATACTTGTCGAATGAATAACAAGGAAATGAAGGCAAAAAGAAGTTAACCTGCACAGTTACACACAGGAGCAGCGCCAGGATCTGGACCCAGGGAATCTGGTTTTATATCCCAGACTCTTAACAACTGGGTATGTATGTATTTGAAAATAATATTCCTCCTCCCCTGTCTTACTAATAAAAGAAAAAAGAGAAAAAGAAAACAAAGCTCTAGTTCAATAACATATAAACATTAGACTATAGTATGTCTGAATTTATTAATTACCCCACTACAGATAATAGTATTATGCACAGCAGAGCAAGAAAAAGATATAGATCAACAGGGTACTATAATGAATTTTTTATTAAAGTAGAATTGATATATATATAACAATATTATATTAGTTTTAGGTGTGCAATATAGTGATGCAACATTTAAATACCTTACAAAATGATCACCACGTTAAGTCTATTAACCATCTATAACAATAAAAAGTATAACAGATTTTTAAAAATATATACATGTCTACTGTTTTAATATATTCATGTTATTTCACATAGCATTATAATCAATCAGCACTATACAGAAGTGTGTGAAATAAGGCATGCATGTACATTTAGATTTGCCAATATTTTTAAACAGCTTAACAGTGCTCTATTACATGAATGTACAATTTAACTCTCATCCCTACCAATGAACACCTTGTTTCCATACTTGTATACCTATACAAATATAATTAATATCTTTGTACATGTATCTTTACATTTTAAATATACAATAAATCCCTAAATGTATATTTAGTATTGACTGCTATTTTAATAAGAGAATTTCAAAGAATATAAAAGTATATTTAGGGATTTATTGTATATAAATTTGAGACAAGGATAGTATATACATCTTAATTTTAATAAATTTTGCCAAAATTTCCACCAAACATGCTGTGCTTATTTATATTTCCTCCAAGAGTATAAAGAATTTTTTCTACAAGCTCATAGTTACTAAGAATTATCAACCTTTGCCAATTTCACAGATAGGAAATGAGACCTGATTTTCTAATCTGTATTTTAAATTTACAACTTCCATATGTTTACTGGCCTTCCTACTAATTGTCCATAAATATTCTTTATATATATCATGTTTAGAATCTTGTCCCAGTTTAATGTTTGTTCTTTTTTCTACATAGAAGTCTTCCATTTTATGCAGTCAAATTCATCATTATTTTCCTCTATTGCTTCTACATTTCACATCATGCTTACAAAAAAGCCTTCCTCATTCCTATGTTATAAAAATAGAACTTGCTTTTTCCATTCAATAATATATCCTAGATATCTTTTCAGATTAACTATTTCATTCATTTTAACTATGCATACAGGATTCTAAAATATACCCACATCATAGTTTTCTTAGTTACTTATATTTATTAATTATATATCATTACAAGTAACTACTAATATGTTTATTAGTTATTTATAGCACTAATGAGCATTTACATTTTCCCTTATTTTTCCACAAATACCAAGAATGCTGCCTACCATGAATACCCTTGTGCATGCCTCCTTATATACGTCTTTTTTAAAGATACACATTAAGAAATGGAATTAATGTGTGTCCTTTCTGATACTAACAAATTACCCTCCAAAAAATGTGCCTAATACATTTTCAGTTTAAAAATTCATTCAACATATATTTAAGTGCTTTCTTTATGGTAAGTTTTGTTCTAGAGGTTGAGCATACAGAATAATGGTAATCAACCCAGACAAGGGCACAGCTTTGGCGATTAAAGTACAGGCTCTAACCCTGGCCAGTGTGGTTCACTGGTTGGGCATCATCCCATGCACTGAAAGGTTGCCAGTTGGATTCCAGTCAGGGCACATGCCCAGGTTGCAGGCTCAATCCCAGTAGAGGGAATGCAGGAGGCAGCCAATCGATGACTCTCATCATTGATGTTTCTATCTCTCTAAAAATCAACTTAAAAAAAAAAAAAAGAATGCAGGCTCTAGAGACAGATTTGTCTGAGTTCAAATTCGAGGTCAACAAGTACTAGATGTTTCACCTTAGGCAAGTTACTCTATCCTTGTCTCTCAAGTTCCCTATCAAGAAAATAGTACTTCACAGGACTGTTGTGCCTGTCATAGAGGAAGTTCCTTAAAGTTTTCTTATCATTATTACTTAAATTTGCTATTATCAACTTCTATTTTTTTCCAGTAAGAGAGGTAAAAATAGTATTTCATTATTGAATCGTCATTTCTCTGATTACTAATAAGATAGATATATATTTTTACCTTTTGAATTTCCTATTCTGTGATATTCTCTTCAAATCCTTGCCCATTCTTTTTGTTAGAATGTTTGTATTTTTCTTAATGATTTGTCAGAGTCTTTACACATCCTGGGCATTAATCCTATGACTTTTAAATATGATGTACGTATTTTCTAGTTAACACTTAAACTCTGATCCAAAAGCTATCGTCTAGTATTGACGGCTATTTTAATAAGAGAAGTTCAGGTCCTGCTCTCTACTTTAAAAGGTTTCTAATTGCCAAAGTAAAGAAATATTCTCTAAGCAATGGGGAGTATAAGCTAAAGGCTTAGAAGCAGTTTCTACGTTATCTCCACTCTTGTGTCCTAAACACCTGGTACAGGGCATGACACATGTTAGACTCTGGATGAACAAGTATTGTTTGAATGAATGCAGAATCTCCTTACTAGGTTACAAGCTCCTTGTGGGCAAGTATGGTGTCATGCTTATCCTGCTATCACTCCCACAATGCCTAACGGGGCTTTTACACAGAGGAAGCACTCAAATGTTTTTACTGAATAGATTGCTATCTCTGTACCTTCATGAAAGTAGCTAAGGTAGTCAATGTAAAACAAGCAATCCCTTCTCCTCATATAAAGATTATACTCTGATTTACAGCTGCAGATAGCTCTGTACAGAGTCCGGTGTTGCTTACTCGGGTCTCTTCCTCTTAAATTCACTGTCTAAGTCTTTTTTCAGGAAGGAGGAGGGGGAAGACCCTGGATGCCCACCTACATGCTTCTGAGACCATGTCTGTGCAATGTTTCTCATGTTATAGTCTCTTCTCACTGCATTATTTCAGAGAAAGTTAATTTCAGCACACTAGACACAGCTGCTTGAGCCTCTTGATGTTTTCCCCTTTCCCACATGCCTTGCTCTGCTTTGCTAAGTGCTGCTGGTCTGGTTACTTTCTAGGATATCACTCTTGGCGATCTAGGCTTATACTTTCATGTGAAACAATGAGACAATGCAGTGTAATAGAAGTAGTACAGTATTCTTGGTGCCAGGTGACCTGGGACTGAGTGCTAGCTCTGCCATTTACTAACCACATGGCTTTAATATTCCTAAGTCTCAGTTTCCTTCAGTTTTCAAATGAGAATAATATCAATAATATCTAATCCACCAGAGTCACAAAACTGCAATAAGAATTATAAAATTAGGTAACAACGCAAAAGTATTTTATAAAGTATTCTACAAATATATGTCACAACTACATGAAATGTGGCTCAAAGTCTAGGTAAAAGGACTCAACCAAACAATTCACTTCATGAGTGCAAAGGATCATGTCTGACAGGGTCATGGCTGTATCTCCACAGCCTGGCATATTTGTTTAATGAAAGACTAAAAGAATGATAGAAAATGAAAAGAGCAATCACCAGGTGACCTTAGTCAAATTAATAAGTCTCTGAGTTTCAATTTGCTCATTTGTAAAGTGAGAGCAACACCACCCACATCAAAAGATTGCTATGAAGATTAAAAAGAAATACTAGCCATAAAATATAACATAATGGATACTTCTCTATTTGCGTCTTCCTCTAAGCCAGATATGACTCAGGACTTGCTTCTACAAAGGTAGATACTGTTAACAGTTTTATAATAATTGGTACTGACTCAAATTCTTCCAGGAACAGTCAAGGAACATTATAATACTATCACTTGCCCTTTACTCTCAATAAAAATTAACACACTGGCAAAATAATTATTTAAATACGTTATCTCAACCGTGTTTAAACTGTTATAGTTCACTGTGCCTTACTTACATGCTCATAAGCCCGTATAATGAACCACTGCCCCAGTGAAGCGTCTTCTCAGAGACAAGTGCTTCTTTATGTAATCTATACTTAATACATAACTACTAGTCAAAATCATTTAAGCATCAAAGCTATATCAAAACAAATTAATTTATTGTTTACAGGATATATGATGAGATCAATGCTTTATTTAGTTATCAAATTTTTAACATACACAGTCCAATCCATATTATGCATCAGAATTAAAGGTAGAGTTAGTACGTAACAACAGAGCCCCAAAATACATGAAATATAAACTGAGAGAATTGAAGTGAGAAATAGACAATTCAACGATAATAGTTCTAGGCTTCAATGCCCCACTTTCAATAATGGATAAAACAACTAGAGAGAAAATTAGCAAGGAAACAGAAACTGTGAACATTATACACTATCTAGACTGAATAGACATCTACAGAACATCCCATCCAACAACAGCAGGATATACATTCCTCTCAAGTGCACATGAGTCAAGAGAGACCATAAAGTAAGTCATAAAGCAAGCCTCAATAAATTTAAAAGGATTGAAATCATACACAGTATGTTTTCCGACCACAATGGAATGAAATTAGAAATTAATTAACAGAAGGAAATTTGAGACATTTTTAAAAATTGGTGGAAATTAAACAACTCTCTGAAAAATCAACAGGTCCAATAATAAATAAATCACAAGGAAAATTAGAAATACTTTAAGACTAATAAGAATACAAACATGAAACACCTAAACTTATGGGATTCAGTGAAAGAAATCTTTGAGAGAAGTTTATAACTATAAACATCTATTTTTTAAAGTAAAATTTCAAATGATAATCTAACGCTCTACCTTGAGAAACTAGAAAAAGAGGAGCAAACAAAACCCAGAGCAAGCAGGAGGAAGGAAATAATGAAGATTAGAATGGAAATAAATAGAGAAAAGCAACAAAACCAGAAGTTGCTTCTTTGAAAAGATCACGCAAATTGGCAAACCATTAGCTAGACTAACCAAGAAAGAGTAAGAAGACTCAAATGACTAAAATCAAAAGTAATACCATTCCTACTGACCTTAGAGCAATTTATGAGAGTTTAAAAGAATTATAAAGGCATAGCTCAGTGGTTGAGCGTCAACCTATGATCCAGGAGATCAAGGTTCAATTCTGGGTTGGGCTTGATCCCCAGCAGGGGGCGTGCGGGAGGAAGCTGATCATTGACTCTCATCATCAATGTTTCTATCTCTCCCTCTCCCTTCCTCTCTCTGAAATCAACAAGTATATATTTAAATAAATACATAAAAGGATTATAAAAGAATACTATGAACAAGTGTACACTAATTAGACAACCTAGATGAAATGAATAAATTCTTAGAAACGAACTACCAAAATTGACATAAAAAAAGAGACTCTAAATAGACCTGTAAATAAGTAAAGAGATTGAGTTATTAATTGTAAAACTTCCAGAAATTAAATTTTAAAACTTCCATACCAAGCTGAGGTGGTATCAATGGTGACTTCTACCAAATATTTAAAAAGCAAATCAATACCAATCTTTCACAAACTTATCCCCCCTCCCTCCAAAAAAAAAAAGAAATAGTAAAGAAGAGAGCACTTTCCAATTCATTCTCTGAGGCTAAAATTACCCTGATACCAAATTGGAAAGACATCCTAAGAAATCTATAGATCAATATATCTTAGGAATATACATGTAAAAATCCTCAACAAAATACTAGCAAACCACATCCAGCAACATATAAAAAATACACAAAACCCAACCTTCATGGAGCTTACATTTTAATGGGTGGAAATGAATAATAAACAATATAAACATGTAAAATATATGGTGCACTAGATGATACATGCAAAAGAGGAAAATAAAAAAAGAAAAGAAAGTTTGAGGATTACAATTTTAGATAGGGCAGCCAGAGAATGTCTCACTGAGAAGGTGACATTTATGTCAAGACCTGAATATGAAGAAGCAACTTTACAAATATCTATGGGTAGAGAGTAGTACATGAGCATGAGGGACTTATGGGGGGGAATCAGATTAAGGCTGGCTAAGTGCCAATTATATTCAACAAAACTCAAAACAATAAAATTTCAATACACTAAAAGATTCTTGATAATCCATCTAGAATTTGTTATTAATGAATCTAATCTGTAACAAAAATTTTGTTTCTATTCTCACTTATGAGAGATTTTAATAATAGTTTCCTTAAACAATGACTATATTAGATGAAAAGTCCTACCTCACTCTTAAGGCACCTCCGAATTTTGCACAGAAACCACTATATTAGATATAACAAAATACATACTATAATACTATAATGCAACTAACACTTCTAACTGCTTTCATTTCAAGAATCTGCTGAAAATATTCCACTAGTCCTAAATTTACTTGCCTTTTCCCAAAGGAGATAGAGAAACAAAGCTTTTATTGCATGAATCTCAGAGGATTTAAATGTCAAAAGATCAACTGCTATAAGAGATTTGCTCAGAGTAAGAAAATATGGAATGTAAATCTTAAAACTAGTTGTTTTTTAAGTCATCAGGGTAGAGTTAATAAGTATGAACAAGCAGTATTCAGACTAAAAACAAGGAAGAGTGCAAATTAAGCACTATATTAAAGCATTTTTTAATGATTAAGTCAGTTAAATACTCAATGGACTTCATCTAACCAGGGTGTTGAATTTACAAAACTTTAAAAACAAGCTAGGTAATCTTACAAGGTAAAGTTCAGGTTGTTTGAAAGCATCCAAGCACAAAATGAGATGAACTTAGATTACTCCAAATGGTTCTCAATCTGTGGCCCACAGATTCTTAGAGATCCACAAAACTCTTTCAGAAAGTATGTAAGGTCAAAACTATTTTCATAGGTATATCAAATCATTATGTTGTACACCTCTAACTAATACAATGTTGTATGCCAATTATTTTTTAAAAACACCATTTTCATAAGCCAGTCAGAGAAAGACAAGTACCATATGATTTCACTCATATGTGGAATGTAATAAACAAAATAAACTAACAAAATAGAAACAGACTCATAGATAGAGAACAGACTGACAGCTATGAGAAGAGAGGAGGGTTGTAGAGCTGGGTAAAAAAGGTGAGGGGATTAAGCCATAACCAACCAAAAAACCTCATAGACAACAGTATGGTGATTACCAGAGGGAAAGGGGAGTGGTGGGAGGTAGAAGAGGGTATGAGTGGATAAATGGTGATGGAAGGAGACTTGACTTGGGGTGGTGAACACACAATACAACATACAGATGATATATTATAGAACTGTATACCTGAAACCTATATAATTGTATTAACCAATATCACACCAATAAATTCAGTAAAAAAGTTAAAAAACAAATGAAAACACTATTTTCATAATAACACTAAAACATGAGGACTTAGTATGATTTTTTCACTGTGTGACATTTGCATGGATGGCCATATTTGCACATAATGGGTAGAACTGCTTGCACAGTACCTTAGCACAAATGAAGGCAGCAACACCAAACTGTACTGAGTCATATTCTTCACTGCATGAATTCTCAGTTTAAATTTTTTAGATGCCAGTTTCACTTGATAGATGAAACAATAAAATTTATTAATTTTACTAAATCTCAACGCTTGAGCCAATGTCTTTTTAATATTCTGTGACAAAATGGGAAGTACGAATAAGGCACTTGTGCTGCATACCAAAGTGTGATGGTTGTCTCAAAAAAGCACTTTACACTCTTTGATACGTGAACTCAACTAGCCACTTTTTCCACGGAACATGATCTTTACTTCAAAGAAAAGAGGGAGTTCAAAAGAGAGCACAAGTAGCAGAAGGGGAATCAAAGTAGAGGAGAAAGGTAAAATATAAGATATACTTTCAGCCCTCCAATAGTTGATAGCATAGCCTAGGAGACAACTAAGTTTAATATTATTTTTATATCTGTCTCTTCAATGATTCTTCTTATAATCTCAACCATACTACTATGGTCTAGGAACTATGCTGGCTATTACCTATTGAACTAAACCTGAAATATTAAGCTTTTCTTTGTAAGAATCCACAGGGTTCAAGATCAATGTAGTACTATTAGCAGCAGAACCCTAACAACAGTACACAGAAAAGTAAGTGCTCTGATTGGAATTAGTAGCCAGAAGGTCAGTGTAGATCCACATACCCCATGAATTCGCCTTCTGTCTTACCTTTACTTATTCTCAATAGTGATTTGTAGACCCCACTGATCTAATTCAAAATTTTTTTCGTGTTCAACTGATTTATTGTTTCCTTCCACACATGCATATGTATCTGTATACACAGGCACACATACAACACCCTCCTAAGCAGACTGTTCCGGGCTCCCATAATCCTTCCAGTGGGACTTTTATTTCTCTAATACACAATCAAAGGAGATCAATGGGGCCCCTCTACTAAGTCCTTGTCCTTTTTCCCCCCAGTGATGTCTCTTATTTCTTTCCTTTGTCTAATTATATTGCTAGTTCCTCTAAAAGTGGTGACAATGGACATTTTATTTTCTTTCTGACTTTAATGCAAATTATTTAGTGTTTCATTAAGTTTGATATCGGTTCTTTAAGTGTATAGTTCAGTAGCATTAAATATATTCACATTGTACAATCATCTCCATCCATCTCCAGAACTTTTTCATCTTTCCAAACTGAGATTTATATCCATTAAACACTAATTCCCCATTAATCCTTCCCTCCAGTCCTGGTAACCACTGTTCTACTTTCTGTCTCTATGAATTTGCCAATCATATTATTTCAGGAATGTGAAGTCCTGAAAGGCTGAGTGACTTTACCAAGGTCATGTAGCTGATTTCTGGTAAATAAAAGTCAAAAGTAAGCACTGCCCTGACCGGGTAGCTCAGCTGGATGGAGCGCTGTCCCCTGCACCAAAGGGTTGCGGGTTCGTTTCCCAGTCAGGGCACATGCCTAGGTTGCAGGTTCGATCCCCGGTTGGGGTGCGTGTGGGAGATAATCGATCAATGTTTCTCTCTCACATCACTGTTTCTTTCTTTCTCCCTCCCCCCCCAAATTAAAAAAAAAAAAAAAGCAAGCACTTAGAAAAGCAGTGGTTTTCCGTGGCCAAATTGATTCACTTCATTTCCTTTTTTTGCCTAAGGAACTAGCATTGGTCTGCTGAATTTCTGCAAGGTCTGTATTTAACAAAGTCTCTCACTATCTTTTAATGGACAAATGTAAAAATGTGGGTCATATAACAATATGGTTAATGAATTCTAAATAGTATTGACCATAAATACTTATCAATCTGAATGGCACAGTCTGGAGCTTGATTCTTAATCCTATTCTGTTCAACATTTTTATTAATAACTTGGATGTGAGCATTTGTGGCACAATGATGAAATGTGTAGTATGATATGAAGAAAAGTGTGACAACTGGATCTGCTAGATCAAAGAATCAGTACTCAGAAGATCGAATTAAATTAGAATAAATTAAATCTAACATAATGCTTTATAGCAATATATGGTTCTACATTTGTGTTAAAAAAGACCTAAACTATTAAATGATCTGTTATAGAAAGAAAGCCATCAGGAAACAAGCTAATGTAATCTCAAGCTGCACTATTAGAAACGTCCAAATTAGGGAGGCAGGGAATTATATGCTGCAGGCTGTATAGATCAATGGCACAGTTCATCTCAACCAACATTCACTGACCACCTACTAGGTGCCAGACCACACTTGAAATACTGTTTTTAGCTCTAGTTCCAAGCGTAAGATTCATTTCACATCTTAAGAAACATTTTCAACAGAAAATAACCAAGGAAGTAAGATGTCTAGAAGTTTTTACTTATAAAGAATAAAAGCAACTTAGGAAAATTTAATCTGTAGATAATTATAGTAACACCTAACATTTACTTAGCACTTATATGTGACAGTCATGGAGGCATACTCCTTGTATCAGCTATTCAACTGCTAGGTATGCAGTTAGCTCACAGCTTCCAGCTACAGTCCCTTCAGGATCCCTAGCTATAAAGTTGAGATCACCCTCTTCCTGGGCAGCCTTAGCCAATGACTGATCACAGCACCAGTACTAACACAAGGCCATTTCTGTCAAATGCAGGACTCCTCTAATGAAGAATTTTTGCTCTGGAGTCCTCACTAGGTCTGAGACTCTCCCTGCCCATTCTGTTTCCTCCCACCTTTCTTTTCATACGAGTCCTCCCCCTCTCCCATATACTTCTTGCATTTCTAACTGTCTTGGAATCTGCTTCCAGAAGAACTTAAATTGGCACAGTTGGTACCAGAAGTGAACTGAGAAAGCAGAAGGTAAGATGGAGTTTGGAAACTAGATCACTTACTATCCAACTGGCAAGGAGAATCTCACTCTGGGTGGAATGTGAAGCATGGACTGTCCCTGGCACAAGCTGGTGGCCCAAATGCTAAAACTTTCTTGGGAGAATGTTCCCATGGAGGAACACTGTGAATATAGTAATGATTCTGATATTTGAAAAGTGTGAAGGGAACAATGCATACAAGAACAATGGAATAGGCTGGCTGTTGTGTTGCAGTGACTCCCTAGAGGAGGCAGCAAACAAACAAATGGAAACTAAGTATGAAGGCCACAGAGCTCTCCAGTGGCTCACAAAGGTCTTGATTACTTACAGTGGGAGAACAGGAAAAGATGAAGACCGAAGTCAGGATAGTTAAAGACTGCAATGCTTCAAAGATGACTGAATGCTCAGCCAAGGCAGATCTGTTATGCCAAGGTCCTGGTCCTGGTTTAGAAAACATGGAAGCCTGTTAGATGAAATAGGGACATCTAGGATGGTTGCCCCCCAAGATTTTTATTCTCTGACCCCTCAGAGATTGCAGGGATGACATTAGCCTTCCCACTCTTCAGAGACCTCTTGCCTACAAGGCAACAAGAGCTCTTCTCAGGATATGCCTCCCACTTCCACTAACTAATGTTACTAAGGGTTAACATTAGAGCAAAACAGGCAGACAATAGTGCTGTTTAATATATACAATCAACACAAGGCAAGAATGGATAAGCACAAGGCTGAGAGTGGCTGCCTCAATAAAAAGCTACTATCCCTTGCTTAATCCTGAACCTGAGCCAGTGTTCAGATCCAGACCCACTGACAAAGAGATGGCTAGGTTCCTGGGTGTAAGGACCCTGCAACACTATTTATTTATGTATGTGTGTGTATATGTATACATACACACACATATATACACACACACATACACATACATACACATATATATATAAATAAAATGATTTCCCCAAGTTCTTCCCCAAAAGAACCTATGGCTATTTACTCGGATGACTGTATAGTGGAAAAGGAAATTACCCAGACATTTGAAAAACTATTGGTCACAGAATCTGAGATGACACTTATCTGGTGACTGGAACATCATTATGGCCCTACTACAAGGGAAAGAATGCAGGAACTAAGCAATAAATGGAGTCCTGGCCAACGTCTAGCTTACAGTGGATCCACTGGTCCAGAGACCCACTCACCAGTCATTTCCCCAGTCCCTGAATATATAAATGAGACTGGCATACTTGGTGGTTGGGATAACCCCACCCTGGGTCCTTGACCCGTGAAATAAGTGCTATCATAGGGAAAAGGCCAAGTGAAACCCGGTGTCTCTTTACTTCCTGGCCAAAATAGTAAGTCCAAAACAGTATTGTGTAGTGGGTGAAGGTAAAAGGAATGGCAGAGATTAGTGCTACCCTTAAGGATCTCAAAGATGGAGGGATAGTGGTACCTTTCATATGTTTAATTCACCATTCTGGCCTCTGCAGAAACCAGCTGGATCCTTGAGAATGATTAACACTACTGCAAGCTCAACCAAGTAGTAGCCATGACCAGAGAGATGGGGGCCAAAGCCTATCTCACTAACCTACTTCTAAGTTTCCCATCAGGAAGAGAGGTCTATGGAATCCTGGAGAGTTGCTCTCAGAAAATGTTTGGGAAGACACATCGGTGAAGAACAGGAAGTGGACTATGGCGGTCACTTGGATCTCCCTTCAAAAAAGAACTTGCATTTGGGTGCAAGCAGTAGTTAGCTAACAACTTCCAGCTACAGCATGTTCAGAATTCATCTCAGTCTTCCAGTCCAGGCCATACTCTTTTGGAGCAGCTCTAGCCAATAAACATGGTGGGTGTACTAGAACCTGGCCATTCTTCCCAAGCAGGACTCCTCTAACAGGCAATTTTTGCTCTGGAGCTGCCTGCTGGGTTGATTGAGATTTTTTTTCTTTCAGATCTATATCACAGACTGAGGCTCCCTTTAGTCAACTGGGCTTCCTCTCCCTTTTCTCTCACAGGCATTCCATTCTATCAATACAAAATCTCTTGCACTTCTAATGTGCTGCTTCCCAGGGGACCTAAAGCAACACATTATGCAATTAACTCTTTATGAGTCATCTCATTTAACCCACCAAAGTAGAATTGTTATTCACATTTTACAGATGATAAAACTGAGGCACAGAAAAGTTAATTAACTTGCCCAAGATCACACAGTAAAAGCAATGGAATTAAAATCTGAGCCCAGGCAGTCTGACTCCAAAGTCTACGCTTTAGTCACTATATTAGGGAAAACAAGATAATTATCTTGTCATCTTCAAATATTAAGATGAGAGTAATTATTCTGTATAATTTTAGAGAGAGAGAGAGACAACAAAAGTTTAGATATGAAAGAAAAGCAGATTTTTGGCTAAATATAAAAGCTATTTTCTAATAATTAGCAGTAACCAACAACAGAATGAGGTCCTTCAGGAAGCAAGCAGGACCTATCACCTAAGGGTGAGGCTTTACAAAACAGATAAAAGTTGACCTACATCAGTAAAAGGTACTAAGTGTTATGTGGGAGGTAAAGGGTTCGACAGCCAGTAAGTTTGGGTAATATACTGCTGAACAAAGTTAAACAAGTTTCTTTACTCTTACTCCTCCATTTAAAAAATACTAATAAGTATTTGCAAATCTCTACCTAAGGGATACAGTAGCATGCTGAAAAACCCAAAGTTATTTGATTAAAGAACACTTCCTTGCTCCTGATGTCGAATGATTTCTTCCCAAAGTTAAGATTCACTGATGCAAGGACTCCAGAAGAAGCTAACAAGGATAATTTTCTAGCTGTTTAACAATTTTCCAGCTAGTAAAGACATCATCTGTCTATCTATATGTTAATATTAGCATCTCCAAAACCTTGAGGGCGGTAAGACTATGTAAAAGTTTTCCCAATAAACTTCGTCTCATGCTTTTTGAAAGTAAAACATGTCCTCCTTTGCTTTATCAACAAACTGTGAAGATCTACAATAATTGGCCCCCATTTTAAACTGAATTCTCACTTTCTGAGCAATATAAAAGCTTTATTCCAAGTATGCTACTGGTGACCTGGTTTTTTCATATTACACAGTTCTACATGTGTTTTTTTCTCAAACATACACACTATCACAAAAAAGGGCAGAAGAGGCTCATAGGTAGAGAAAGAAGAGGCCTCAGTCTCAATCTATTCATCCAGCTAATTTCCAGAATGTCCATGTTTTTATTCAGAAATGTATTTCCTTTATTACAGGAAAAACTTTTTTTTATTCCTCACCAGAGGATATTTTTTCCAGTGATTTTTAGAGAGTGAAAGGGAAGGACTGGGGGGGGGAAGGGGGAGAGAGAGAGAAAGAGAGAGAGGAACACTGATGTGAGAGCCACATCAATTGGTTACCTCCCGCACACGCTGGGACGGGGCAGCAACCCAGGTACGTGCTCTTGACCGAAAATTGAGCCCATGACGTTTCAGTGCTTTAACCACTGAGCAACACTGGCCAGGGCAGGAAAAACTTTTATATAGATTACAATCCTTTGTTTGGTCTTGGTTCTCCTGTCTTCCTTAGCCACCACCCAGAGCTCACTGCTACCACCCTACCCACCCCCAGCCCCCATTCTGTTACTTCATTAATGACTCTCACCATTGCCTAGAGTTGTCTACATGTCATCTATCTTTTCACTCAGTTCTTTAGAAACACTGAATAGAATACTAAATGTGGAAAGGGGCTTTAAACATCTAGTCCACCACTCATTTTCAGATCAGAGAAATGAGGGCCTGGCCGGGCGTGGCTCAGCGGTTGAGCGTTGACCTAGGATCCAGGCGATTGGGGTTCGATTCCCGGTCAGGGCACATGCCCAGGTTGCGGGCTCGATCAATGATTCTCTCATCACTGATGTTTCTATCTCTCTCTCTCTCCCCCCTCCTGTCCTCTCTCTGAAATCAATAAAGATATACTTTAAAAAAAGAAAAAAAGAAATGAGGTCCAGAGATCAGTTATTACATTTTTCTAGTAACAGCAAAGCAGGCATTTTTATCTACTTCAAAAATACCAATATATGATGTATTTTACCACAGCAAAATTTCTAAAAAAAAAAAACCAGTACATGGAAGCTGAAGTTTCTAAAACACACACACATACACACACACACACACACACACACACACCTTTTTCTTATACAAAATGCTACATGCTAGTAGTACACTTCCAAGGCAAATATCCACCAAAGTCAATCAATTAAATTTATGCTCTCCTAATATGAGTACTTCCTCAAGCACTATGGAAAATCCTAAAATAAAACAAATACAGAACACATGGGGAGGCTCACATGATGAAAAAGAATGTGGACTTTATAGTCAGAGATACATGGTTTGAATCACAGATGTGGGCTTAGTAAAATCAAAACTCTCCAAGTCTTTCAGTTCTTTCAGCTGTAAAACAGGCATAACACTATGGATATTATAGGGTCATTTTAAGAATTAGAAATAGCATACATGACACACCTAGCAGAAGGTGGCACACTGTTGACAAAGCTTTTATATTATACAAGTAATCCAAGGTCAAAGAAATCAAGGAAAACTTCATAAACCTGGAATCTTGGAAAGACTGGATAGTGGGGCATGCAGAAATAGGAGGAATGCTGGAACCAAATCATAACAGGCTGTGCTATATTAAAGAATTTCAATCCTATTTTTTAGACATTGAGCAGAAACTTCTAAGAGTGACCTCATAATAACCTCAAAAACAATTTACATCAGCTACTAACTGGGGGGGCCCCCCTCTGGGCAGTTGTTATATCACCAGAATGGCAAAAAGGTCGGATGATGTATTTTGAAGTTTTAAGGTTTTTCTCAAAGTGTTTTACTTCAATTATTTTTTAGGGGGTGTCTTTCATGTTCAATTGAAAACAAAAAATGGTGACTAGAGTTTACATAAACTCTGACAGAATGTCTTCAAAAAATTTTTATCCTGCTTGCTTTTTATTTTAATAGAGAATTTTCAGATAGGCTCTGCTGTACTTTGAAATAATAAAAAATATGTACCATTTACTCTTTATTCATTTTAATAAAAGGAATTCTAGCAGATACTACCAAAACTTAATCATGAGAGGTAGAAAAGAACTACATTACAAATAGAAATGCATACCTTTTCATTAAACACAGCACAAAGACTCCAGAACTGCTGGGGGTTTTTTTTTACTTTATATAGAAATTACAGTATCCAAAGCAACTAGGAGACTATAAAACAAATCAGTGGAAGCCTTTCAGTTCAGTCAGTTCAAAGTTACCATTAAGGATCTAAAAGTGATCAAATCTAGTGGGAAAATACTGTGGGTGATCCACTGTATGTAGAAGAAGGTCCAAAACTTACAGTTTAACTCAAACATGGGTTCCCTGCAGTATTTACTATTTTGAAATAACTTTAGAAACATTAGCAAGTCATTATAGCTGACTCTGACTATGCCATACAAAAACTTCACAGAAAAGCTTTAATATCTTGACTGGAAACAAACAATAGGAACCATACTACATATAAGAATAAAGAGCAATGACTAATCTGTACATATACAGAATTACACATCATGGAGAGGTAACGGCAATCGTTAAAATCTGTCAGTCCTGAATGCTTAGAAATGTTAATAGCTAAATATGCAACTGGACTCCAATGTTTTAGAAATGTTTTAGCAGTTAAAAGAAAACTAAAACTAAGGCTTATAATTGCCTTTTGTTAGGCAATATTCGCAATATTCTTAGAATACAACCTTTCATAGTTAAAGCCTCCACACCACTATTCCCATCACCACCCAAAATGGTTAACCAGTTCCATCGAGTTCTGGTTATGAATGATGATTGTGGCAAATGGATAAATAAAATGTGTTACATCCATACAATGGAATATTATTTGACAATAAAAAGAAATGGCCCTGGCCAGTTTGGCTCAGTGGTTGGAGTGTTGGCCTACGGACCCAAGGGTCGTGGGTGCGATTCCCAGTTAAGGGCGGGTACCTTGGTTGCAGGCTCGATCCCTGGCCCTAGTTGGGGCACATGCGGGTGGCCCATCAATGTGTCTCTCTTACACTGATGTGTGTGTCTCTCTCTCTCTTTCTCTCTCTCTCTCTCCTCGTTCTCCCTCCCTTCCATTCTCTCTAAAAATCAATGGAAAAATATCCTCGGGTGAGGATTAAAAAAAAAAAGAAAAAAGAAATGAAATCCTGATACATGCTGCAACATGGACGAACCCTGAAAACATTATGCTAAGCAAAAGAAGCCAGTAACATATTGTGTGATTCCATTTATATGAAATGTCCAGAATAGATATGCAAATCCACAGAGGCAGCAAGTACATTAGTGGTTGCTTAGGGCTGGGAAGATTGGGGGCTATGAGGACTGACTGCTAATGGGTATGGGTTTCTTTTTAGAGTGATGAAAATGTCTAAAATTAGATAGTGATGATGTCTGCACAATTCAATGACTAACAGCCATTGAATTATATACTTTAAATGGGTAAATTGTATGGTATGTGAATTATATCTCAGTAAAGCCGTTACAAAAATAATAGAGCCTTTCCTAATATTCTAAATTTAATTGAAATATATGTAATTCTTCACTTCACATTTTACAGCCTCTATTCAGTTCATTCATTTCAAACTGCCAGAAGAACCCAAGGCTGAACATACCCAAACTTTCCCTAATTTATGAAAAATTCTAGACTCATCTTAGCATTTTATTCAATCTTACTTCCTGAGGCTCCTTCCTTCGAAAGGTAATAAATTTCCATTTAAACTTAATTTTTTTTAAATCTAGGACATGGATTTACTACTTCTGTATTTTTTAAAAATGCAACAAAACTGCCCAGCTGGTGTGGCTCAGTGGCTGAGTGTCAACCCATGAACCAAGAAGTCCCCGGTTCAATTCCCAGTCAGGGCACATGCCCAGGTTGTGGGCTCAATCCCCTGTAGGGGCCGTGCAGGAGGCAGCCAAACAATGACTCAAATCACTCATGTTTCTATCTCTCTCTCTCCCTTTCCCTTCCTGTCTCTGAAATCAACAAAGACATATTAAAAAAAAAAAAAGCCTAGGTCCAAAAAGGTATGTTTTAAACTTAAATAAACAAACATATAGATTTTAAACTAAAAGACAACTGACAGAAAAAAATTAAGATTTTAAAAATAGTTCTGTAATATAAAATTCTAAATGCCTCAAGATCCCCATTTAACATTCATTCAGTTCTCCTTTCCCTTACCCAATATAAATTCAGTGTCTTTACTTGATTTCAACATGTCCATAGACATTTCCTCATCTTTACCTTATTCTATTAAAGGTTCTCAAAAAGTATTTCATAAGTATAAAACATTACATACTTTTCTAATTTTTCCAATAGTTCAGTTCTGTAAATGGGCTGTTAACAATAATTCAAAAGAAAAAATTTTTAAATATACTTAATTTGTATAATAGGAAATATTTTATAAATAGCATTTCCAAGTTATTTTCTTAAATAAAATATATTGAGTATTATGAAGTATAAGGTAGTCTACAAACTACACAATTAAAATATTAACTACTGACACCTTAATTTAGCAATCTCTAATACTTTAAAATTGATCACAATGATTTTCTTAGTAAACTGTATAAATAAAATAACGATCTTTCAAGCTCTTTCAATGAAAAGTAAACAAGAAGTATATTTTCTGCCCTGGCCAATGTGGCTCAGTGTTTAGAGCCTTGGCCTGCACATTTAGGGTCTCCAGTTTGATTCCTGGTCAAGGGCACATACCTGAGTTGCAGGCTTGATCCCAGGCCCCAGTCAGGACGCTGTTCGTAAAGCAACCAATTGATGTCTCTCTCTCTCTATTCTTCCCTCCCTCCCTTCCACACTCTAAAAAAAATCAATGGAAAAAATATTCTTGGGCGAGGATTTTTTTTAAATCCTGCATTTTACGGACAGAGTAACAATGACTTACCGGGAATGCTGGGACTGAATCATAGCTTTAACTTACACATTATATCATTTAATCCTTACAATAATCCTATAAGATGGGTATTATCAGCTTCATTTTGTGGAAGATAAAATTGAAGCTTAAATTGTGCCTTTGCAACTAATCTCTGTCAAGCACGTAACAGATACCAAATAAAAGTTTACTGAATGAAATGAACAGTGGTAACTTAGCAACAGAGTAAGAAATGGGATTATTTCTACTCATTCTGTCTTTCTAAAGGAGTTAATATAAAACTATCACTTACCAGGCAACATATACAATTACCTTCTTAAAGTGTAAAACACTGAATCAGGAATCGGAAGAGGAAGGAAGATCATATACAAAAATTATTAATATTCTTAAAGGCAAGCTACTGAATTAAACATAGAAGCCTTAAAAAGAGGTCTAGCATGTTCCACTCAATTACACTTGTCTGGCCCTGCCTTGTAACAGTTAACTAAGTATGTCCTTATTCCACAATCAGCTAGCTGCTAGCAGAACTTGGTCATTATTGTGTTTCCCAGAACACCGAAGAAGGCACCTGGCACTTAAAATTAATAGCTAAAATGTTATAACTATCTATTACAGGTTACAAAATTTTTCAGATATATTTACCCTAAAAGTCTTGCAAGATAAGTATAACTATCTGCATTTTACAGACAACAACAGTGAGATCCAAGGAGACAAGTACCAAGGTAAATGGCCAGGTATCCTTTTATAACAACATGGCTACCACAAAAGGCTCTCAAATGTCTGTTGACTAAATCAGCTGTCCCTAGAAATATTTTTCTAAGATTAAAACACCATTATCTGTAGTCATATAAGAAATGACTATGTTGCCACTTAAGATTGATTGATAGCTTAACTAGAAAACAGATATCATACTTTAATTCAGCTTGCCAAGGTTAGTTAACTTTAAACTTATTATATCAGTGATTTCTCAAACTGTGTTAGGACTAAGAATAGGGGAGCTTGATAAGAATGAAGATCTGTGGGCTATCATCATCCCTAGAAATTCCTTTTTTTTAAAAATTGATTTTAGAGACAGAAAGAGGGGAGGGGAAGGGAGGGGAGGGGGGGAGAGAGAGACAGACAAAGAGACTGATTTGTTGTTCCACTTACTTGTACATTCATTGGTTGATTCTTGTATGTGCCCTGACCTGGAATAGAACCCACAACGTTGGCATATCCAGAGGACGCTCTAACAAACTGAGCTACCAGGCCAGGGCCCTAGAAATTCTGATTTAAGGGGCCAGGATCTGCATATTTTAATAAGCACCTTCAGCTGATTCTAATGTTGGTAGTCTTTAGGGATACACTGAGAAAAACTAGATCGGACTTTTAAAAACATAATTTAATATTCAAAAAGTTTTTTTCATCAAGCCAATTTTTTACAATCACAAATATTTAAGCAAAACCTTACAAAAACAATATACGACTACTGGATGTAACAGGACAGGTCCTCAAAAACATTTACTACACCAAACCTCCACAGACCTCAGGAGCCTCTCATGCTGCCCAGGTGGTAAGTCAGGGGTCTTTTAAGTAGCTACCCAGGTTATTCTGTTTTAATTGATGAATTCAACTATGATTGCAATAGAATTTAGTAAAACATTCTTATAGGTCTTATACAAATGACTGTATGTTAAACAGTAAAACAGAAGAGTCTTTTAACTTTGAACCTAATATGCAGGGATAATAATTTAAAAATCACCAACAACCCTAGACAGTTTGGTTCAGTGGTTTGAGCCACGGCCCTCGGACTGAAGGGTCCCGGGTTGGATTACGGCCAAGGGCAGGTACCTCGGTTGCAGGCTCAATCCCAACGCAGGTCGGGGCGCGTGCAGCAGGCAACCAATCGATGTGTCTCTCTTACATCAATGTTTCTAACTCTCTCATTCCCTTCCACTCTCTCCGAAAAGCAATGGAAAAAATATCCTCGAGTGAGGATTAAAAAAATAAATAAATAATAAAAATTAAAATCACCAACAGTATAAACCCATTTTAAACTTTAAATGACCATAAAAATGTCCTAAGTATGAGATTATGGGGGACATTTCCCCCATTATTAAATATTTATGGAGAGTCTACAAGGTACTTCTCTGTACTTTCCAAGTCCAACAATAAGCATTTTTTTTTTCATGTTTATAAAAGTTTTAGTAGTACTTACCAATCCTACAACCTTCACATACATAACAGGAAAACAGAATAACTTGTAACTGCATTTATCAACCATACACCTATAAACCTGACTTAGGTATCAGAGTGTAATCACTAATCACTAACTTTTCTATTACATTAATACCAGCACAAATCATTTAACTTCTGACATTTAGAATATGTCCCATTTCCGTCAGGTATCTGTTACTGGGATAGTTAGCACACTTTTAAAATCCTCTCGTCATCCATTCTATGGATCTATTTAGGTAGAACATTTTTGTGCCAAGGGCTGAGGCATTAAAAACACTGGGGGAGAAGGAGAAACAGACTTTTGTAAAAACATACGTATATGTATTTTTAAATAATTGTGAGCATGTTTCTAGCAACATCGCAAAGCTGGGATGGAGCTTTCTCCAAGGCAGACCACGCTGCGAGGCAAAACGTAACAGAAGAAGGCAGGATGAGCTACCGGCAGGTGGTGAAATTTCACCTCAAATGAGACGCAAAGGGTTCTTTTCAATCCACCAGATCCGTAAATGACACTCCAGGGGGACCAGGGGCTTTCGCGGCCCATCGCTTTCAGCACTGCAATTCCCACCCTGCCCTCCCGCCCTTCCCCCCGGGACTCTGCGGGACTCGGTGCGCGGCGCGGAAAAGCCTAGGCTGTTTGCAAACAGGCGTCCTGTGCATCCCTGGGGGATGAAGGTGCAGGGCCGGGGAGAAGAGGCTGCGCCCCGCCCGGGGCCAAGCCGAAGGGTGCCAGTGCCCCCGCCGGCCCCCAGCTCCACACACCGGGCGGCGCCGGAACCGAGGCCGGGGCGAGGGCTTCTCGGCGGCGCGGGGCCTAGTCGCCCCTCACGCGCCTCCAGCCTCCCGGGGGACACCGGGAGAAAGGCTCAGGCCCCGGAGCCGCGGGGTGGGGGAGGCTGCCGCAGCGGCTGGACTCCCCGTCCGCCCGGCTGGAGGGCTGCCGCCAGGGCCCTCCCCGAGGCCGAAGGCCAGCGAGCCCAGGACCGCGCCGCGCCGCGCCACACTCACCTCGAGCGGCGGCCGCCGTAGCCTCAGCATGGCCCGGGGGGGTCGTCCCCGAGCCCACAGCCTCCTCCGAAGGGCACCGGCGCAGCCCCGGGCGCCGCCGCGAAGCCTCCCTCTCCTGAAGGGGCTGTGGTCGCCGCTGCTGCTGAGGCCCAGCACCCGCCGAGCCGCATCGAGCTCCTGGGCCGCCGCAGCCACGCGGATCCCGGAGGAGCTCCGCTGAGCCGGGCCGGGGGCGCAAGGCTGCGGCGGGACGACCGAGGTGCCGCTGGCGGGGATCCTCCGCGAAGCCTCCAGCGTCGCCTTGGCCGCTCCTGCCGCCGGCGTCGCTGGGCCACAGCGCCCCCTGGACTCCACGCCCGGCTACGACGCGAGGACTGCGGCGGCCGCTCCGGCCCGAGCGGCGGGGAACGCCAGGGAGCGCGGGCTGGGCAGGCGGGGCGGGCGCCTCCAGCAGGGCCCGCGGCCTCCGGCCCGCCCGCGCCGCCGCCTCCGCGCGGCCGAAACCCCCAGGTCCCCATCTGCAGCGGTGCCCACCGGCCCACCGCGGGCCTTCAGACCCCCGAGCACCTTTACACCCTTTCCTTCCCTCCAGGAGGTACAAGAACGTCCCTGTCACTCGGACCCTCACCTGAGAGTAGGAGTGTGAGGGAATCTCCTCGTTTTTCTCTCTCCTGATTCGAGGGGGATCCCTTCTGTTTGTCTGGGTGTAAGAAGAGTGACCCAGCACCAACCTTTTGACCCACACAACCCTCTCCCCAAACTGATGAAGGAATAGTCAGTCTTTAACCTTCACTTTTTTTGGACCTACTGTGCAGATAGATCATTACAGAAATTTTCCTGCAGATACCAAACCTTAACCCCTAAAACCTCCAACATCGTCATCATCATAATATATAATGTCTCGAGCAAGAGAAGAGAATAGTCAACTGGTTGTCCTGAATTTCATAAACAATTTAAAGGTAAGAAAAGAACCATGCATCTTTCCGAACCCCCTCCCCTAGCCCCACCTCTACCCTTCAGAACCACCACCACTGCAACCTCCCCACCAACGCCAAGTCCCAGGTGAGGTGAAGGAAAGAAATTGTTACACAGTGGGGGCTGTATTTATTCTGTTTAGATACCCCATGTTCAATCCCACTCAAACTCTAGGGTGCAAACATCAGAACCAAAAACAAAAGAAACAAAAAAACTGCCAGAGGGGAAGTAGGGAAAGAGAAATTCTCCAGATCCCCTTGTCCCAAATTTTTCCAAATACATTCTTTTATCATAGAGTAGTATGGTAAAATGAGCAGGGATTTTGGTGGCAGACAGATCCTGATACTACCGATTCCAGCCTCTGTCATGTTTAGCTTTATAACCCTAGGCAAGTTATTTATTTCTGACCCTCAGTTTTCTAATGCCTACCTTGCTAGTTGTTATGAAGACTGGAGATAATTTATGTAAAGGACTGGTTGATAGAAGGTACTCAAATGTTAGTTTCAATTCATGTTGGTTCCAAAACACCGTTTCAGTCTTTCTTAGAATCAAGATTGTTACCACCTGCTTTTGTTCTTTCTCTCTCAATGTGTGTGTGTGTGTGTGTGTGTATTTCTGTTAAAAGATAGGTGCATTATTCTTCATTATCCTTGGTCTGGGTAAAATTTCCCTAAATTTCAGTAATGGACTAATATAATATCCCTCCACTGAAGAATGATAGAGCTTAATACACCGGATACTATGACATTCTGCTGCACAGCAGATGTCAGCGTAGAACCAGTGTATTTTTCTTTTCTTTTTTTAATTAAAAGGCAATTTCACCTTACCTGAGGTTATGTCCTAATAATAATAAATCTTAATGAGATAATTATATAAGGTCTCCAGGAACTTTCAAATAATAATTGAGCAGCCACCTTAGAGATAATATAACCTAACAGCTCTCTTCCAATCAATGAAAGCTATTCCTGTACAACACTGAGTGTGCCTGTACCACCTACTTTTCAGTCACATTACCAAAAAAATCACCATACCCTTTTTATACCCCGATAAACTGGTGCTCAGAGGGAAACTATGGTTCATCCTCACAACTCTGTGAATTAAGCACTATACTACCATCATTTTACATGTGAAATGCATCCAATCTAAGGAAAAGCTGAAAGTAAACCCTGAGATGCTTTGGGTTTCCCATTTGATGCCCTAACTGTCCTTTCTGCAATATTCAGAACATGCTGTAAGAGTAAGTTACTGTTGCTAAAAATTTTCAATCTAGAGAAATGGACCCTTTAACTTAGATCAGTTTGACAGCCTAACATTATCACTGTGCTTTCCAAGCCTCCTTCACTACCACCAGGAAATCTGCGTTTGTAGGAATAATCATGCTACTCAGGGTGTGGCTACTACACAAAGATGATTCATTTGTTCCCAGGACCAGTTTCCTCTTGCTTCACACTTTCTTCCCTTCTATTCAAATTATGTTCCTGAAAGAGGCCGCCCTTATCATCATTACCACCTGCCTGATTATTGCATCATTTTGACGCTTTGTATGCAGTTTGTTCTCTGGTCCTGAAATGTCTCTCATCTGTTTTTCTCTTCTGTAAATCTCTTTTTTCATTTAAATCTTCCTTGACCTGTGGTCAATTGATTTGGTTAACCTACTCTCAATTTTGCATTGATTTCCACTACTATCCATCCAGTGACTGTAAAATATCTCTACTCCCAACCTGTAAGCCCTCCCAACTTTCATTTTTATACCATATACATCCATCCTATAGAAAGCTAGTACTCTAAGAATGGTTTCTTCAAGTGAATATAAGCTGTAGCACCCCAAACAAAATTTCCTTTGCTCTTTAAAATTTGTTCTTAAAATTCAGAACTTTTACCAATTATACCTGAATAAAACTGGAAAAAACAATTCAGGCCAAAAAGATACCCATTTCCTGGCTTGGTAAATGGCACAGGAGTCATACTTAATTCTTGTGTCTCTGTCCTAGATAATTGGTCAATAAGCCTGATAAATTCTACTTCTTTTATTGAATTTCTCTTCAATTCCACTGCCACCCATTTTCAACCTTTTTCATCTCATGGCACACATAACTAATTACTAAAATTCTGTAGCACACCAAAAAATATATTTTTTGCTGATCTGACAAAAAAAAAAAATAGGTATAACTTTGATTCGTTCACACCAGACAGCTATTGTTGTATTGGCTGTGGTCATTTTTTTATTTGACAATCTACAGGAAAAGAGGTCAGTGCCTCTGACTAAATAGTCAGCTATCACATGTTTTAAAAATTCTTGTGGCACACAGGTTGAAAATCTCTGGTCTAGGGCTTATGCTCAACAAATTACAGATGCACTAAATGAAAAGAAGGAAGGGAAAGAAAGAGAAAGAAGGGATGAATGAATAAATTTATGTGCAAGACTATATACTGTATAAAAGTTTGCATAAAAGGAGACAAAAAACCTCTTCCATGCTCCCAATAATCCTTGTGCTTCCCAATTTATAAGTACCCATCACTGCCCTTTCAATATCTGTTTACTTGTATGTCTCACCTATCAGATTGTGAGCCTGTGAGCAAGGTTCAGTATTTGATTTATCTCTGTGTCCCCACACCCAATTTCAGCACAGGGTACACTTCAGGGAATGTTAAGCTGTACTAAACTGTGTCTTAGCCTGATATGCATCTGGCCAGTGCATCCCACACACTTAGTAACTTTTTTGGCCTTTCGTCTTAATTTTCAGGTCTCAAGTAAGACTCCCCTTCAACAGGAGATTGCCCTGCAGCCCAGAACTGACTCCAGCCTGCTGCTGCCAGCTACGGTTTCCCACACCCCTCTGCAATCACCAACCGAAGTCAGGAGTCAAACCCAGAATTCACAGCCTGTTACCAAACAGGTAAGTCCTGGAACAGGCCAGAAGTCAGTAAAGCAGCACAAACTTAAAAAGGAAATTGGGGATGTTTGAGAGCTTGTTGGGTCATTTGAGTCATTTAAAAAAAGAACAAAGCCATTCCCATTTTAAGAATCGAGCATAAGGAAGTAATCAAATATGTGAACAAAGAAATATGCAAAAAGATGTTTCTTATATATATTTACTGTGGACTTATAACAGAAAAATGTAAGGAAAACCATAAATAAATTAAATGAATTACAGTACCTCCACACAAGAAATATTATACATTCATTGGCAATTATCTTTTTAAAGAATTTTAAATGAAATTGAAAACTGCTCATGATTCAATATCAAATTAAGAAAAACAATGTTAAGTAAAAAAGCCTATATTATATGATGCCAATTATGTGTTTATATATTTTAAAAATATATAAATATAATATTTAGAAGGAAGTAATGCAAAATGTATGCTTATGGGATTTCTTGACTTTTTATTTTGAAATAATTTCAGATTTAAAGAAAAGTTGCAAAAATACTACCAAAAATCCCACATACCTTTCACCCATATCCAACCACATTTGCTTAATTATCCTTTCTTGTGCATGCATGTGCTCTCATTCTTGCTCTTTCTTCTGTCTCTATAGAGAGATACATGTAAATATAGATATATAAAGGAACTGTTGAAATTACTTTCAGGTCCATTTATCCCTAAATATTTTTCAGTCTATTTCCTCAAAAGAAAGAGTACAAATATCACAGTACAATTATCAAAATCGAAACTCAGTGTTGACACAGTATTGTGATTAAATTTATGACCTTATTCAAATTTTGCCAATTGACCCGCTAATATTCTTTATATAAAAAGAAAATAATTTTTTTCTTACCCAGAATCCAGTGCAGCATCACACATTAGTTGTCAAATCTCTTAAATTTTCTTTAATCTGGAACAGTTCCTCAGTCTTTGTCTTTCATGGCCTTGACATTTTTAAAGAATACAAGCCATTTGTTTTGTAAACTCTCCCTCAATTTGAGGTTGTCTGATGTTTCTTCATGATTAGATTTAGATTATGCATTTTTAGGAGGAAAACTTCAAAACTGATGCGATCTCCTTCTCCATATGTCATATCAGGAGGCATTTGATACCAGTATGTCCCATCATTGGTGAGAGAAACTTTGTTCAGTTAATTATTAAGGTGGTGTTTGCCAGGTTTATCCATGTAAAGTAACTGTTTTGCTCTTTAAAATTAATACGTATTTTGTTGGGAGATTATTTGAGACTACCCACAAGCTGTAACAGTCATTTATAGTTCTTGCTTAAAAGAGTTATTACTATAGGCTTGCCAAATGATAATTTTGTTTTTTTTAAATCTTCACCCGAGGATATTTTTTTCATTGTTTTTTTCAGAGAGTGGAAGGGAGAGAGAGAAACATTGATGTGAGAGAGACACATCGATTGGTTGCCTCCGGCACAAGGGATCAAGCTTGCAACCGAGATACGTGCCCTTGGCACACATCAAACCCAAGACCCTTCAGTCTGCAGGCTGATGTTCTAACCACTGAACCAAACAAGCTAGGGCAGCCATATGGTAATTTTCTAATAACATTGTCATCATTCCTTATACATTTTTTTGTTTTCCTACTGTATGGGAGAGCTTTTTGCTTCTACCCCATTTATTCATTTATCAATTTGTTGATTTATATTAGAATGAACTCATCAATTTTTATTTTAGTCTATGAATTATGTAATCATTACCATCATTATTTATTTTGATGTACAAACTTTTTTAGATGTAGCTGGCTTTTATGTTCTTTCATCATCTCCATCATTTTAAAAGCATTTCCCGTACTTTATGGCACTACATCCCAGGCTTATCTTGTGCTTTCCCAGCCTCAGTCCTGGAATCACCCATTTCCCCTAAAAGCTCTAATTCCATTTAGTGGGAAATGGTATTTAGAAACCAAAATCTAGGTCCTAGGTGTGCTCATTGCCACTACAGTGCCATTGCTTCTAGGCTCTATAAGTGAGTAGAGCTAGAGAAACACACACACACACACACACACCACTTTTACTTGAAATCATTTATACTTTAAAGAACAATAAAATAACTATGCTTGTTCATTCAGACTAGGGAATTTAACATACATTTTCTGGAAAATAAATGAAGTGGGCCTGTCACTTCAAGGAGAACAACTAACCATATTTGTTGCCAATGATAAAATTCAAGCTTTCAAGTAAATATTCGAATTTTGAAAAACTTGTATTCACCACCATGAACGTGACAACTTCCCAAACTTTTCTGAAAAGATGGGTGCTGATATTAACAAATGTACAGTGTTTTTTTTTAATGTTGTATAATGAAATGTGTCAATATTTGGTAGATCTGCATAGCTCTGTGAACTAGTATTTTTACAAATAATCAATGCATGATGTTACATAAACATATATGGGTAAAATATCCCTTTAAAGTATAATGTGGATCAAAGATTTTAATGGAACAAAGCACAAAAATTCACTGATATGGTTTCAGATTCCACAGTGCAACTAACCTTTGAGAAATTACCACTTGTGGCCCTGGCTGGGTAGCTCTGTTGGTTAGAGCTTCATCCTGACACACCAAGGTTGCAGGTTTGATCCCCAGTCAGGGCACATACAAGAATCAACCAAAGAATACATAAAGAGGTGGAACAATAAAAAAAAAAGAAATTATCATGTGTCAAATTTTGATGTATCAAAGAAAATATCCACAAGTATCTGAAGTGACTATTAAAATACTCACTTTTCTAACTACATATCTGTTAAGGATAGATTTTCTTCATGTACATCAACTAAAACAACATATCCCAACAGATTGAATTCAAAAGCAGATATGATAACCCTGTTGTCTTCTAGTAGATTGATTTTAAAGAGATTTTCAAAAATGTAAATAATGCTGCTTTTCTTACTATGTTTTTTGTTTTGGAAAATATAGGTTTTTTTATTAAAATAAGTTATTTATGTTAACTTATAATGAGTTTACTACTGTTATTTTGGATAATAATTATTTAAAATGTTTTCTCAGTTTTAATTTCTAAGATGACAAATATCAATAGATATAATCCACATAAACAAAAGATCTCTGGGATTTTCAATAATTTATAAACATGTAAACCAGGCCTATGACCAAAATGTCTGAGAACCACTTCTATAGTTTAGTTGACCATTCTCCAGTGTATAGGTATTTCAGTTTCCAGTATTTTGTATTACAAGCAATGCAATGAGTAATTTTGTGCATGTGTGTTTTTCTAATGTTATAGATATATCTTAAAGGTAAATTCTTAGAAGTGGGATTTCTGGGTCAAAAGATAAATGCACATGTAATTTTGTTAGATATCACCAGACTCCCCTTCCAAAGGGTTTGCCTCATTGCTACTATTGTCTCTCTAATCTACTAATGCATATGTTGCTTATCAAACTTGATACAATAAGAGATATAACACTTTCAAGCATGTGTAGTGGAAAAGCTTTAGAACAAGACAGACCTGGGTTCAAATCCTGAGTAACTATTGGATATGAATAGAAGAACATGTTTTCTCATCAGTAAAATGAGATTAATGTCTGCCTTATATACAAGGAGTTGCCATATAGTAGGTGTTCATTAAATGGTTTGTTGTTATTTGATTATTTCTGGGCAAGTAGCAGTGGTGATCAGGGTTGACCAGCACCGATACTCTGGATTCCTTGTACTATCCTAATTGGAACTGCAGAGGAAGTTGACAATAAGAGAGAATTTACAGAGATGAAAGTCTTGAAGTTACCTAGGGTGCAAAGAAGAGAACAGGTCACCTAAACCAGAAAAGAGGGCAGGAACCAGATTCTGAAATCTAGTGTACAGAGCCAGGGGTCTGGGCAATAAGAGCACAGAACAGTTCATTAATTCAATCAGTTGGTCAAATGTATATTGAACACTACTATGTACCTACCAGGTGTTATGTTCTGTAGTAAGCAAGATATCTCTGCCCTTAAGGAATTTAGACTGTACTGGTCAAAGCAGGTGAGAAAGTAGGAAATTTTGATTTTAGCAGGTAAGCACAGTGTGCTTTAGGAACACAAATCCAGAGCAAGATTTTTTAAGAGGAAGTGATACCTTAATGGAGACCTGAAGAATGGCTAAGGCTTAGCTAGGTAAATTGGGTGGAGGGACGGGAAGTTAGTAGGTAGGGAGAGAACATGTTCCAGGCAGCAGGAATGGAATACACAATAACACAGACGCAAGAGAAATATGTGTCTGAAGAACTGAAAGAACAGTTTTGGCTGAGGCAGAGAGGACAAGATGGGGTAGCAATGACAGCCAAGGCCAAGGCCAAATCAGGAAAGGCCTTATAATTAAGGACTTTGGATTTTAACTTATGAGCAATGGGAATCCATTAGAGCTTTTAAGCTGGTCAGTGGCATTAACAGTTTTGGTTTTAGAAAATATCACTCTAACTACAATGTAGAGAATAGATTAAAGGACACAAATTTGGAGACGGGGAAACCACTTATAAATGTCTATTGCGATAATCCAGGCAAAAGTGACAATGACTTGAATTAGGATACAGGGAGAATAGAGAGATTTTGGGAGGCAAAATCATCAAATTTGTGATTGGATTGGTGTGTGAAAAAGACGGAGAAGTCAAAGGTGACACTTGGTTTTCTGGCTTGGGCAATTTGATAGTCCATGCCATCAGGCAAAGAGTCAGCAAGAGAGGAGGAGCAGGCTTGACAGAAAAAACGATGAGTGCTATTTAAACATGTTGAATGATTAGGAAACTGAGGTTCAGGGAGTTGAATTTACTTGCCCAAGGTAACTTTAAGTGGCAGAGCTAAGATTCCAACCCAGGTCTTTCTGACTGCAAATCTCCTTGTTGCTACAGCAGCACCACACCTCCTCCCATACTCAGAGTAGGAATGTACACCACCCACCAGGGAGGGGAAAACCACTGGGAGCAGGTATAAAGGAATGAAATGCCTTCATATAAGTCAAAATTGACTGAATATTAAAGCAAGGGTATTTCTATAAGCATAATTAATACTCTGTCCATGATGGCTCACACTGTCCTCCTCTGGCCCTAGACGGAAAGTATTAGGATACACTTTGATACTGGGGAATGTTTATGATGTTTTTCATAAGAATTACATATGAGGTAACATGGTATATATATGGTACAATGGAATAACCCTGGGTTAGAGACTGGACATCTGGGTTCTAATGACATAAACATACACTGGACTGAGAAGGAAAGTTGTTATTCAGGCATTTGAATCTCTGGGCCTTACCTCAGGGTATCCAGTTCAGTCAGGGCTCCTTTAGCCCACCAGGCTACTCTATACTGTCCACCATGTACAGAGATAATATAGTATAGAGAAAAGAGCCTGTGCTTTGGAGTTAGCAGATCTGAGATCAATTCACAGCTCTACCAATTTCAGGATGTTTGACCAAAGGAAGTCACTTATTCCTCCAAGTCTTGTTCTTTCTCATTTACATGGTACCTGATTATAACAGTTACCAAGAAAGTGCTAGATGCGCGGGAGGCACTCAAAGTTAATGATCTTCCATTGCCTTTTCTCATCTTTTTAACCTCAAACATTGTCTCCTATTTCTATCTTTACAGCTTCTTTCTGTTCTTTCCAATGTACATGTATTCTCTCACAATCAGAAAAACAAGTAAACAAAAAATATTTTGGAGCACAGAGTAGACCAGCCAAGCAATCAACATCCATTGCGGCCTTATGACTCACAGCATTTATTTTGTTTGGGCGTGCTACACCCAAATTGTGCGTATGAAGGAATGATGTCAACTGATGTGTGCATTCTCACGTGGATGTGAATTCATCTTCATTCTATAAACACTGAGCTCTAACTATGATCCAGACACTATAGGAATAGAGTTGGGGAAAAAAGAATATTTTTGTTTAGTTTTGAATATGTTTATATGTGTATCTGTGTTTTGGCAGAGGGAAGAAAGGGAAGGAAGGATTGGATTCATAGAACTGAGGAATAAGCCCCGGCCATGTAGCTCATTTTGTTAGAGTGTTGTCCCAGTAAGCCAAGGTGGCAGGTTTGATCCCTGGTCAGGGCACATACAAGAATCAACCAAAGAATGCATAAATAAGTGGAACAACAACAAAAATTGATCTCTCTCCCCCCACCTCTCTCTAAAAAAAAAAAAGAGAATTGAGGAATCTATGAGCTAAAAGCACTGATGGGCTGAAGCCAGCTTATGAGAGCCAACTGTTAAATTTTAATGAACTTTGTGAGCCAATTATTAAACACAGCCATTTAAAAAAGTTAAGTTTATATAATTTATATAAAAATAGTTAATAAATATTATATAAATTCTATAAAAACAATAAATACAGTCCGCTTTTTGCTTTGCACAGCTCTGAAATGCACAAATTTTAGTTACCATAGTTTATTTGTTAATTTGTTTTTAATTAATTAATTTTTTTAAAACATGTTTGGTTTTTTATGTTTTTATTGATTTCAGAGAGAGGAAGGGAGAGGGAGAGAGAGAAAGAAACATCAATGAGAGAGAGTCATTGATCAGTTGTCTCCTGCATGCCCCCAATTGGGGATTGAACTGTGATCTCCTGGTTCATAGGTCAATGCTCAACCACTGAACCACACCCTCCAGGCTATTTTTTTTTTTAAATATGTTTTCATATTTTTTACTTTTTAAAAAAATATGTTTTCATTGACTTTTGAGAGAGAGACACATCGATGTGAGTAAGAAACATTGATCTGTTGCCTCCTGTACGTACCCTGATCAGGGACCAAAGATCAAGAATTGAACCTGTCACCTTTTGGTGCATAGAATGATGGTTAACCAACTGAGCCACACCCGTCAAGGCTTTAGTTACCATAGTTGAATTAAATAACATCAGTCCCCAACAGCACAATTCCAGTTTCATTTTTTACAGTATATTAACTGTAAGTAATTGCACAGAGTACAAACTTCGCTGCTATCTCTTCAATCTACAAATCACTATGTAAATAACAGATGCACATCATGATCCGTGATCAGTCACATCACTTCTTTCACAGTCTGTCAGTGATTGATAACTGCATGACTGTTATTCAATTCTTGCATAGGCAATAAAGTATATATTGTGTTGCTTCTTTTTCTACCAGTGATAAAACCCCCATGACATTTTACAGAAATGAATAATAGAAAAAAGAGATTGTTTAAAAAAAAGTACATTCAAATGAAGCAAAGAAACAAAAAGTGATGAGGCTGGAAGTAAAACTTTAATTGAATGTAAATGGAATTATAGAAGAAATAGTTGAGCATGAGAAGATTGATACTCCTTCTATTCAAAAGACTCTAGATGTGCAGTCAGAGGAACTTAGGGAAGGCAAACTTATTGATATAAATGAGGAAAGTGGTTATGACCAAAAGAATGAAGATGTTTTAAAGAAAGTAACCTCAGCAGAAAACTTCACTTAGTGCAGAAAACCTCAGCAGAATATACTTCACAATGTTGAAAATGCAAAGAATAAAATATTCAAAGCTGATCCAAAATTTAAGAAAATAGGACCATGTTCCAAGCATAGAAAATATGATCACTCATATTGTAAGTTATACAATAAGAAGGCAAGTACTGTTCAAATTACTCTTGATAATTTTTTTCAAAGAAGTAAAACATTTCAATTCTCAATGTTTTAAGTATTTTAAGTTATAGTGTACTATATGCCACTCAATGGGGAAAGAATCGTCTTTTCAATAAATGGTGCTGGGACAACTGGATATCTACATGCAAAAGAATGAAGTTGAACCTTACCTCACACCATATATAAAAATGAACTCAAAATTATCAAAGACCTATGTGTAAAAGCTAAAACTATAAAACTCTTAGAAGGAAACATATATATAAATCTTTGTGACCTTGAAAAAAATCTTTGTGACCTTGGATGACATGGTGATTTCTTAGCTATGACACCAAAAGTACAAGCAAAGAAAAATCTAGATAAATTGGACTTGGTCAAAATTTAAAACTTTTTTTTAATTAAAAATGAGAAGCACAATTTTTAAAAATATGTCTTTATTGATTTCAGAGAGAGGAAGGGAGAGGGAGAGAGATAGAAACATAAATGATGAGAGAGTCATTGATCAGCTGCCTCCTGCATACCCCCTACTGGGAATCAAACCCGAAACCTGGGCATGTGCCCTTATTGGGAATCGAACCTCAATCGCCTGGATCATAGGTCGATGCTCAACTGCTGAGCCACGCTGGCTGGGCAAAATTTAAAACTTTTGTGAAATTGGCCACAGTGGAAATATTTGTATCACTGAAATCAGCAAATGCTACATACCAGGGCTTGTTTTGTTCATTGCTGAGACTTAAAGTGATAAAGCAAATGTTAATAATGCAGATTAAACTTAAAATTATGTTGTATTACATTGTGAAAAACACAGCAAAAATTGAGGAAATATTCTTCCAGCATTTGAAAACTATTATCTGATTCAGCAAATAAGTCACTCACATTATTGACAAATAAATGAAGTTCCAATATATGTCTTTGTTGTTTTACTTTCATCTTACTGATTGCTATAATCTAAAATATTAACCAACATTCATGTCAGACCTGTACTCAGAGAGCTGCTAATTAAAACATTTACCAGCACACCACCGGCTGGAAAGGACATCAGTGATCCTAGAATTCAACATTTCTTAACCACTTTACATGTTAGGGGCATGAAGCCCAGGACCTGTCCAAGGTCACAAACAAGTAAATGGATGGATGGTCAGCATTTGAATCATGTGCTGTTCTTTTACATGTTAATACCACCTCCCTGGATATCCAGGGATATGTGTTTTCTATGACATGCCAGAGTGAGGATGGGCAGTGAAGATGTGTAAAACAGTTGTCATCAGTTTAACTAATAAAGAGCCCTTCTCTCCAGGGTTCTAACAATGCTGTGTACTTACCTTGGGGGATGGAGGAGCCAGAAGAATCAGGACACAAGAAGAGATCTGTCAGATTCCTCTCCCTATCTGGGCAGACAGCAATAGAGCAGGCAAACAAGCCAGGTCTTATACTTGGACTTTTCTCTCCTCTCCTTACACCCTGAGGCACTGAAGAGATCGGGGAGATATTCAGGCTTAGCTCTTCAATCGGGAGTAAACAGAGGTCTGACCCATGGGAGAGGATCAGGTTCAAACTTGGCATACTGACCAAAGCTCTCTCGTTGGCCTCAATCACTTGGAACATCACTTCAATATTATTTTATTTACCCAGAGTCTCCTTTGGAGATGAGCCACAGATTATTAATAATAGACATTTACTTTTACATATAGCCCCTTATAATTTATGAGGCCTTTGTACATGCACCATCCTGTGTAAGTCCCATAGTAGCCCTGTATGGTGAGTAAGATAGGCAAGAGTAAACCTATTTTATAGATGAAGAAATGAGGCTCAAAGAGACAGAGTACCTGAGTCATGGAGTGAATTTCAGGACTGGAACCCAGGTATAATTACACAAAATTTAATTGTCTCCCATGGCACAAAAGTATTATAGCACTGGCCTGGAAGGATTCAGAAAATTATTATTAGTGATAGTTATTAATTAAAAAATAGCTATCATTTATGAGCAATGTATCTCACTGTACTAAGTGCTTCATATGCATTCTCATTTAATCTTCATAACAATCTTTTGAGGTTGATGCTGACTTCTCCATTTTCTAAGGAAGAACCAGAGGTTCAGAAAGTTTAAAGAATCTGTCCTGGATCACACAGCAGGTGTCAGAGCAAAGATCTGAACCCAGATCTCAGTTTTCAAAGATCATACTCTTAAGCTTTTAAGATAAATGAATGGCCCCTGACACATGAAACAATATTTTTGTTAGCTGTGGAATAGTTCGTGTGTCTGGTAATAATATAATAAGAAAGGAGAAAGAGAAGAAAGGAAACTAATTGAGCATCTACTCTTCATTCCTTGAATAAATACTCCCTAATGACCATGTCTTCAGGATTGTGCGAGGTACTAGGTATAGATGAGTATAAAAGCAGGCATTGCATATGTTTGGGGAATGATATAAAGAAGTAAGCACAAATGAATATATAATAACAAATTGTGATAAATTCTGAAATATTATGAGATCATTAGGAGAGAAAATAATGGGGCAGGGAGATCTTTGAGAAACAGTTATTCAGGAGAGTCCAGGAAGCTCTTTCTGAGAAAGTGACATGGAAGTTGGGACCTGAAGGCCAAGTAGCAGTTAGCCAGGAGACAGCATGTAGAGTGGCCTTGTGCAGAAAAGGGCCTGGGAAATTGAGGGTCAGCTAGTGTAGCTGGAGTGGCCTGAGCAAGGAGTTAGTGACTAAGAGATGCAATCAGAGACAGGCAAAAAGTCAGATCACATGGTAAAAATTGGGGATTTTATCTCAAATTCAGTGGGAAGCCTTGGAGGATTTTTAGTCAGGGGAGGGATGTGATCTAATTTATGTTTAAAATATCACTGGCTGCTGAGAGACAATGGAATTGTTGAAACAAGATTTGAAACAGGGAACACATGGCTCAGAAATTCAAGCAAGATGGTAGCTTGGACTAGGCTTTAGGTAATAGCAGTGGAGATATATGAATTTGAAATATGTGCCAGATACTGTCAAATATATTTTCTTATTTGAGCCTCACAACAACCCAGTAATATATTTTTCAGATTTTTACAGATATTTTTATTTTATAGATGAGGAAGCTGAGGTTCAGAGAGATTCTTATATATCATGCTTCTATTAACCTAAACACCAAAGGCAGAAGTGAGATGCAACAAGCATTTATTTGAGATAAAAAAGAATACCTAGCCTGGCCGGTGTGGCTCAGTGGTTGAACATTGGCCTATGATCCAGGAGATCGAGGTTCAGTTCCCAGTCAGGGCACATGCCTGGGTTTCGAGTTCAATCTCCAGTAGAGGGTGTGCAGGAGGCAGCTGATCAATGACTCTCTCATCATTGATGTTTCTATCTCTCTCTCTCTCCCTCTCCCTTCCTCTCTCTGAAAATCAATAAAGATATATTAAAAAAAAAAAAAAGAATACCTATTTCTTCAGGCAGAAATCCAAATAGTGTTCTGATTAGGAGACAAAGGCAAGGGGTATTTATGGGAAAGGGAAGGGGAACAATTACATCAGCAGAAGGAAGGCATTTCTGCAGGTGTAGATACCATAACATAGTGATATTAATTCTAAAGAATGTTTTAAATTTTCAGCCCAGTAGTCCTCCATCCAATAGTCATTATATCTGCTTTCTTGATATCTTTCCAAACAGTTGTTCAAGATTCAATTTTGCTTTAGGCCCCACCCAAAGGTGATTTTGCCCTGTTTTAACATTCCAAGGTTTGAAGCATAAGATGAGCAAGGCAGTTCCTCTGGGATGGCAGCTCCAGCTCCACTTTAAAGTGGCTGTTTATATTATGTTTTACATTTTCCTCTGTATAACAATGATCAGCTCATCTAAGTGAAGAAACTGATAGTTAGAACCCAGGGTAAGTGTCAGGGTGAGTAGCATGATAAAGCCTCTGTCTAAAAAAGGCTTCCGTCTTTTCCAGATGAAAGAAGTCAGTCTAGTTAGGGAACTGCTGAGGTTAGACAAGATTGTGTCAACTAGAGAACTGTGTGTGATTTAGCACAAGATCAGGCCACCAGGACTCCTAGATTCCAATCAGTGTGGAACAGCATGAAAAATTTAGGCCCTAGAAGGGTATAACTGTAGATTGGTAGAGTTTGAAAGACGCCTTAAAGACAGATATAAATGTTCCAGTTCACAGATGAGAAAACTAAAACTAAAGTTGGGCGGGGCGGGGGGGGGTGTGGAGCTTGCTAGGGTCGCCTAGAATGATGATGACAGAGTTGGGGCTAGAACCAGGTCTTCTGACTCCCAGCCCACAGTTCCCACAGATGTAAGCTCTGCCATCTCTTTGATGGGCCCAAAGATCCTTTTCCATTGGGATATTCTGTATGAAATTAATTCCATGTGGGGAAAGTGTGCTTATGAGTAGAGGAAGGGGGTTAAATCTCACTTTTGCTCCTAGGAGGTCCCTGCTAGCAACACAAGAGTCACTACCTTCCCACATAAATAACCTCTTAAATCCCCAGACATAGGCTGCTCCTGAGAAAGCTGGAGAAGGGGCCAGAGTTGTCCCCAGGATTCTAGGCTTATTCTTCCCTTGATACCCCCTTTCTCTTCTAGGTGCTGTCTTTTCTCTTAAAAGCATGCTTTTGGGAAAGGATCTTCTATCGGTCACTTTTACTTTAGCGTGAGTTAAAGAGAAGCAAATCCCAGTAAGGCAGGGGCCCTAAATTCTGTCTTTCACTGCTGTGTGACCCTTGGGCAAATCACTGCTCCTCTCTGGGCCTGTTTCTTTACTCCACGAGGATACTGGACATAATTTCTGAGGGGCCTGCTAGTTCTGATCTTATGGGATCATAACATAGTGAATCTTATGGGATCAGAACTTATTAGTCCCCACACAATTCCAGGTCTCTGGCACAGAGTAGGTCCACCAGAACTCTTGCCTACCTGGTGAAATAAGGCTCAACAGGTGGAATGTCATCAACTGCTGGGCCCTCCCTGCTTCCTGCTCCCCCCTCAGTCTCAGATGACTGGAAGCTCCCAGTACTCAGAGTCATTTTCATCTCTCCATTTGAGGGAGGAGCCCCAGCATCCACCCTTGGTCCTCATACTCACACTCTGAATATAATTTGAGGGAAGCATCTTCCTGCCTTAAAATATCTCCTCTAACCACAGGGAGGAAGTGAGATGCTGACGCAAGAACTTTGGAGTAAATAGGCTTGGGTTTGAATCTTGGCCCTGCCATTTTACCAGCTGTTACCTTGGGCAGGTTACCCCTCCATCCTCAGATCCCCAGGACCTGCATGCTGTGAAGATCAGAGATAATGTCTATAAAATACCTGTGGAAGAAAAACGTATAACCTCCTTTCACTTAAGGGAGAAAAAAATCACATTAGAAATAGAATATTCCTCTGTTTGCTCCCTATGAGGTTTTTTGTTTGTTTGTTTTTTAATGAGGTGATGGCACCTACTAGTTTATTTTCTTTAAAAAAAAATGCAATGTAAGTTATTTATTCCTTCTACATACCTAATACATAATTAATTTGAAATTCATGTTTATTATCATTAAAATTATAGTTGTTGCTTGTAAGTTCAGTGAACTTACTCAGAAGGTTCTAAGTTCTCTCTACAATAGAAATCTGAATTAAAACTCACTCCTGTTTAAAAATCTTCTGTGGATCCCCATAACCTACATGATATAAAGCCCAAACTTTATACTGTCATTCAGAGTTCTTAGCACTCTGGTTCCAAACTGCTTTTGCAACCTGGAGTCTCTGATATATAGTTTAAAAGGTGTAAGATTTGGGATTTTACCCTAGTCACTTAACCTGTTGCCTTTTCTGTAGTATTGGGATAGTAGTTTCTGCCTTATAGATGAAATAATAGTAGCTTATGATAACTACTAATTATTGCAGTTATAGCTAAGTGCTTGCTGGTGTATAAGAATTTGACAAGCCTGTTTCATCCTGATGAGAGTCCAGTGAAGTAGGTACTTTTATTTTTGGATGAGACAACTGAAACAGAGAGAGGTTAAATTCTTATAAAATATAAACAGACTTAAATGAAGGTCTAGCTGCCATCACAGTCCATGGTGTCAACCATTGTGCTATAAAGCCTCCCTGGAGAGCTTATATTTAAAAGGACTGTGTACCCAGTAAGGCTGAGAACAATAGCTATTAATCGCTGTCATCACCTCCTCCTTCCTTGGCTCCAATGCTCTGATTACACAGAACAATTTACCATTCTCAAAGGTACTTTTACAGTTCTATGCCTTTGCTCATTTGTTCTCTCTCTCTGCCTGAAGTGTTCTTATTTCTCTCTCAAAATTATACTCTTTTTATGAGACCCCCGTAGGAGATTACCTACTGGGTGAAGTCTTTCTTAACACATCCCCTCAATAGTAGGTATTAAGCTGTCTCTATCTTTTTCTATCTTTTTTCCTCCTTGGCCCTTTCCACTTGGTAAATGTTCAATAGATAATTATTGAACTCACTCATCTTAAATCAGATGTTGTAAATTCACTGAAACTAATCAAGGGAGTTTTCTTTTCCTTTTTTATTATTATTTTTAATCCTCACCGAAGATATTTTTTCCATTGCTTTTCAGAGAGTGGAAGGGGGAGGGGAGAGAGAGAAACATCGATGTGAGAGAGACACATCAATTGGTTGCCTCCCGCATACACGCACACACCCCAACCAGGGCCAGGGATCAAGCCTGCAGCAACCGAGATACATGCCCTTTGCCGGGATCCAACCAGGGACCCTTCAGTCCAAGGGCCAGGCTCTAACCACTGAGCCAAACCACTTAGGCGAGGAAGTATTCTTTTCAAAGGGTCTTCAAGTATGCCAGAAAAAATCTAAGGTGATTATTGGGTAACGCTCAGGAGAAAAAGAGCCATGTAATTCAAGGCATGTCCAATAGGTGGCACAGTAGTCATGGTCAAAGCAGCCAGGGACATGCTCCTTTATTTTATTTTATTATTTTATTATTTATTTTTAAAGTTGTCTATTTTTTAAAATATATCTTTATTGATTTCAGAGAGAGGAAAGGAGAGGGAGAGAGGTAAAAACATCAATGATGAAAGAGTCATTGATCAGCTGCCTCCTGCACACCGCGGATAGGGGATTGAGCCCGCAACCCGGGCATGTGCCCTGACCAGGAATCAAACCTCGATCCCTGGATCCTAGGTCGACGCTCAACCGCTGAGCCACGCCCAGCAGGGCAGGGACATGCTCCTTTAAAAACAGAGAGGAATAATAACAATAACTAATATTTGCATAATGTTCATAAAGCTTTTACATATATTATTGACATTTTTATCCCTATTTTACAAATGAGGGAACTTTACCAAATCCCAGAATTTTTTGCAACACAGTATCAGTTAATTAGGTAAGGTGGTTTCAAGGGTCCACCAGAGGCCCTATGATGTTCCTTCCAAATTACCTCCCTCATTCCTTGATGTGTAATGCTACTTTAGGAGCTTCCACTCTTTGGCTGAGGCTTTAAATTTTAAATATTTAAATGAAGGAGAGAGAGGGAGGAGAATGTATGAAATATTTTAATTCATTTGCATTTTTAAAAGATTCAGCCCCGCCAGCGTGGCTCGGCAGTTGAGCAGTGACCTATATCCAGGAGATCAAGGTTTGATTCCTGGTCAGGGCACATAGCCGGGTTGTGGGCTCGATCCCCAGTAGGAGGAGTGCAGGAGGCAGCCAATCAGTGACTCCCATCATTGATGTTTCTCTCTCTCTCTCCCTCTCCCTTCCTCTCTTGGAAATCAATAAAAAATATATTAAAAAATAAAATAAAAAGATTCAAACCCTGGCAGGTAGCTCAGTTGGTTAGAGCATCATCCCTATACACCAGGGTGCATACAAGAATCAACCAATGAATAAATAAAATAATGTTTCAAATAGATTCTTTTTTAAACAAGACTTGATGCTGAGAATGGTTTTATTTTTTTTTTAATCATTTTTATTTATTGATTTGAAACATTGATTTGTTGTTCCACTTATTTTGTGCATTCATTGGTTGCTTCTTCTGTGTTCCTTGACTTGGGATCAAACCCACAAACTTGGCCTATGGAGGTGATGCTCTAACCAACTGAGCTCCCTGGCCAGGGCTTCAAACATATTCTTGAGAGCCACTTGACCTAAGTGGGTTGGATGGAAGCACGAGAGTACATAAGGTCACTGGAGATCTGAAGAAGAGCTATAAAGGGGGGAACTAGAGGAAGTTTCATTAACTTCGTAATTTTGTCATGGGCCAATCTGGTTTCCTATTGCTGTAGCCATTGCCAGAGGACTCCATTCACTGACGTATTTGTTATACTAGGAATTTGAGAGCACAGTTCAGTACAGTGTATAATCAAGTAATTATGCCTGGGAAATTCTCAAGAAACCTCTCTCTCCAACCTCTGGATAGACGCTAGAAAACTGAGAGTCAAATCTGGGATTACAAGAATGAAATCTGGAGTAACGTAGTAAAATCTACCAAGTTTGGTACCTGGAGTTCAAGATTTGAATCTCAGTCTTTGATAGAAATTGAAGGTCAAAATAAAATATAAAAGTCACAGATTAGAACTGGGTGTTCCCTGGGGGGAAGAGGGGGAGAAGGAGGAAGAGGGTAGAGGAGGGATAAACAGATGACATGTTGTAGAATTGTGCACCTGAAACCTGTATAATTTTGTTAACCAGTGTCACCCCAATAAATACAATAAAAAGGGGGGGGAGAACTTGGTATTCCAATTATAGAGTCTTGGATTGCCATTATTGAAATTCCTAAAGTAGAATTTCTGGTTGTGATTGTGGAATCTAACTGTAGGATTCAAATTCAGAGAGTAAAGCCTATACTGTATTTCCAGAATTTTAGGTTCCAAGTAGCAACTGAGTTATAATTGTAGAATGCTCAAGTTAAGAGAATGGAGTCTGCAGTTTCAGTAGTAGATATTGGGATTCAGTATTCAAATCTCAGGCTTTGAATCTGGAGCTTGGAGTCCTAATAGTAGAATCTCAGGTTATAAGAATAAAATCTAGAGATCCAACAGTTGAATTTTCAGTTTCAGAAAAAACCTAGACTTCCTGAAATAGAATCTGGAGTCACAAGAATAGAACATGGAATTATATTACTAGAGTTTTAAATTTTGAGATTGGAATTTTAAGTTCCAATGATACAATATTGAAGTTTGAATGCTTAGCCTAAAATACAAGTACAGGATATGGGATTTGGAGAGCATATCTTGAGTTGTAGTGGAAAATCTTGAGGTGCCATAGTGGGACCTTGAGGTACAATATTAATTTATAAAATTCTAAAATTGGAATCTAGCATATTAGATTAGCATTAGACTAAGCCTTCAATAGTAATGATGCTAAAATAGTAATGTGTAAACCTGTGCAAGTAGGGTAAACATCTCAGATCCTTTACAGTCTAGGACTTAACAATTTATGCTTTTTTTCCACCCTAGACCATGTAGTTTGTCAAGTCTCTTTAGTGTCTTTTAATATTTAACATTTAACTCTCTAGTTCATCACACTGACATTTTTAAGAATTTAGACCATTTGTTTTGTAGCTCTCGTCTTTCTTGCATATAGAAAATATATGATTGTCCTAGCCGGTTTGGCTCAGCGGTTAGAGTGTCTGTGGACTGAAGAGTCCCTGGGTTCCATTCCTGCCAAGGGCAGGTACCTTGGTTGCAGGCTCTGCCCCAGTTGGGGCGAGAGCAGGAGGCAACCAATCAATGTCTCTCTCTCATATAGATGTTTCTCTCTCTCTCTCCCACCCACTCTCTCTGAAAAGCAATGGAAAAAATATCCTCAGGTGAGGATTAAAAAATAAAAAATAAAGCAGATGCCTGTGCAAGTATGTATGCATTACGAAACATTTTAATGATTATGTCTCTGTGGTGGCCATGAGAATGTCACATGCAGACCTCTAACTACAGGGAGGGTAATTGACCAAGTCTCCGGCTGCTGAACTGTGAAATCCATCATTGCATTTTTATTAAGGCCATCCCTCCATGGGCTAGCCTCCTCAGTTACTGAGTGTGGCAGGAATACTAAGGCAAACCTATTTCTGGGAGATGTGGGACTCCTCTCATGATTGACTTTGGCCTGGGGATTTCCTGATGGCTTTGCCAAACGTTCCTTGGACTACAAGGCAGCCTAGGTGCTTCCACTCAACCTTTTCTTTCTCCACTTATGGTCAGACTTGCATGGCAGTTTGACAGTTCTCTCAACCTGTTCCAGTTCCCTGCCTATTTTCTTTTACATAGGAATTTCCCCTAATAAAATCCTTGCATAATTAATCCCTTCTTGGATTCTTTGAGGACCCAAACTAACATACCCAGGAAAAGGAACACTTAGACATAATGAATATATATGCTGGGGTGATTAGCTGAGTTTTATTCTGGAAGGAACAATGACTCAGAGAGGAGAGGAACACTAAAAGATCTGACCTTCAGCCACTGACTACAGCTGCTTCTTCTCTCCATCTTCCGTGGATGGTACCCCCAATGAATTTATTTATCTCTGTTTTGGTGTCTGCTCTCTGGAGCACTTGAACTAACACCGCCACCCACAGAATTCCTGGCTCTCAAGAACTTCTGTCTGGAACCAGGGAGAAAAGCAGGAGCTAGGGTGGATGAGGGCATGTGTGCAGATGGGCAATCAGTGCCATGTCCCCATTTTGTCTCCAAAACAGGACTTTATAAAGTGCCTGTAGATCAGTATATGCAAACTTGAGAGTTTAAATAAGCCCAAATTAAATTCTTCTAATTCATTGAGCAAGGTCATCCGAGACATAACAGTGACTATGCAGTTTAGCAAATTAGAGGTCATGATTGGATGATGTTCTGGGGTACAGAGCACAATCAAAGCTGTGGAAAACTTCACATTCTTATGCCTTGGGATGTAGTTCTGTTTTATTAGGCTCAGGCAATCAGGTTAAGGAAATGACTCTCATAACCAACTGCCAAGGGTTTCATTGCTCTGCTTTATTGCCAACACCCCACAACCTCCCTCAAGCCTCTGGGGGAAAGAATAAAAGGCAAAATAGTACAAGTGGAAGGTAGAATTCATAAAGGTATCCTTTCTGACTGCCAGGGCTGGGGGGGCCCCTGGTCCAGGCAGGCAGTGCTTCTGGCAGATGGCAGAGAGCTTTATTGACACTGAACATCTCACTGTCCTATTTGCTGTCCCATTTGCTTCAGGAGCTGAGGGTGGGCAAGATACCCCAATACCACTGTAAGGTGTAATTAGGTAAAATGAGTACTGGGAGGTTTATCAATGGCTAGATTCTGGCTTCTGGGATTCAGTCATGGTCAAGATAACCTGACATTTCACAAAGAATATACAAGTGTGTTCTTGCACTCATTTTGTAAAAGCAAAACGTCACACTTCACAGACATTTTTTGTTATCTACAGAAAGGAATTTTGATTTATCACTTGGTATACTTTGCAAAAATTTAAGAAGACATGTATTAAAATCCAACATATAGTGTTTAGTAACAATAGAAGCCTTAATCAAAATGGAAGCCTGCCATCTAAGGGCCAACTTCCCTCTCTCTCACAGTGACGCAGCTTCTATGTATGTTTATTGAGCGAATGAAGTGGCAAAACCTAGTTTTGAGTATGTGTCTAACTCCCAAACCCATTGTATTTTCACTTGGCCATCCAGTCCTTTCTCAACCCCATGCAAATTAGTCTGTGAGAAGAGTAAATGCTAGTAAATAGAAAGCTGTCATTTTTGTGCAAAAATGTCAGGGATGTGCAAAGCTAAGGCACATCCCTCCATAAATGTTAAATAACAATGGCAGTAATCCACCAGTGGTAGTATTTAACCATCAGAAGCGGCTGGGCTTATTGTCAGAATGATAGGCAGGAGGGTCTGGCTAACAGGGATTTTGGAGACGGCTTAAAGAACATGGTGTTCTTGGGGCCAAGACAAATGGACTGCCTGGTATATAGAACTAAAGAGATCAAGGATGGATGAGCAGACAAAAAGACAAATATTGTGTAATTCTACTTTTATGAGGCATCTAAAGTAGTCAAATTCATAGAAACAAAGTAGAATAGTGGTTGCTGGGGGCTGGGGAGAGGGAGAAATAGGGAGTTAATAGGTATAGAGTTTCAGGGTTTGTTTTGTTTTCTAATTTATCTTTATTATTGAAAGTATTACAGATGTTTCCTCTTTTTTCCCATTGACCCCCTCCACCCAGTACCCGCCCCCCCAACCCTGTTTAACTCAGGCATCATTTTAGAGGAGAAAACAGGCTCAGAGAGCAAGGCCACTGTTGCACTATTTCAGGGGCATTATTAACATTGTATTCTATAAACATGACACTCCCTGGAACAAATATGAATGATGGTCCCTGGAGTTATGCATTGCAACAGTCCTGTTGGAAAGGTTACAGCATTGTAGATAATGGAGCTGATCGCTATCTAAATACCTGTGCGTCTTCTACTATACCATTATATGGCTTATCATGGAATTTTATTTATGGATATATTGCATGCTTAGGGGACAAACACAGAATTAAAACAAAGGAACAAACCAAACACATCCCAATATGAGTTTTCACAAGATTCTGGTAGGCTTATTAAAATTAATTTAATGGAATCCCATAAACACTAGTTATTTAACAAATCAAGGTGCTTGATGTATTCTTAAACCAATGGTTAATAGGAAAAACAAGGGTAAAACAAATATAAGTTCCCAACTATTTACTTTGGGTTTCCCCAAAATAGATAAATGAGAAACTTTACAAAAACTGAAAGCATTAACCACAAAAGACCATCAATCAACTTTTGTTGTTGTTGTTGGCAGACATTTCTTGAATTAGCCCAAGAATTTTAGGTGAAATTTCCCTAGAAAATGCTTCTATCATTATCTTGGCAATAAATACATTACCTTGGTAAAAAGTACGTATTTAGTAACTATTTCATATTATTTTTAAAAACTATGTAATTCTTATTTATGCTAAGTACACTACTATTTACAAAAGTTTCATCCATACTCTTACCTATGCCTACTCACTCTGAAGGCAGGAACATTTCTTTGGGTTGAGTCAGGATCTCAGTATGCTTTATCCGGTTAAGTAGAAGGTATGAAAATACCTTTAAAAACAGAATATTGGCTTATTGCACACAAGAGAGGCCAACCATTAGGAGTTGTTAACAGGATAAAAGGAAATATTGACCAGAGTTCCTCTGGGTGGGTACTTAAAATGTGATCAAAAGGGAAAAAGAGGAAGAAGAATGTATCACAGAAAGGCTTTATGGATATTGATAAAAACAGGTATCTCTGAAAAGATAGTAAAATCACCTTGAGAATTTTCAGGAATGAGATTCACAGAACTGCAGGAGTGGAAGAAACATTGAGAAACATCTCTTGACTAATGATGAATTTCAGAGTAATTAGGTGACCTGCCCAGAGTCACATAGTTATTGCCAGAGTCTAGAATAGGACCCAAGTCTCCTATCTTCCAGATGAGGGTTCTGTTTTTCCTTTGCTACACCACTCCTCTCTTACATGTCCCTAACCACTTGATGCCCACCCTAACCCTCTCTGCCCCTCAATGTGTCCCTTGGGGACAGAGGAATAGAATTCTGGACTGTGTAGGCCATTTAGAGTAACAATGGATGAAACATTATTTTGAATAATGACTGGGCTGAAATTCATTTGGGGGTGGGGAGTTGAGGGGAAATACAAAAGAAGGAAATTCTGCAGACAACAATTAAGAGAAGCACAAGAGGAAATATCCTCTTTTGTTATTTTATTACTGTTATTTTATTTTGCAGTTAAGTCCATATATTATATAAAACATAACAGGAAAATGAACAAATTTATAAAATAAATTGAGGTGTCTGGATGACAAAACACAAGAGCTTTGCCTTTGTGTTTATAAATCTCTTGATATGTTAGTCTTGCACTTTTAGATATCAAATAAAGATACCTAGCTTGAAACAAAGTTGATATGCTGCAAGGTTAAGCCATACTTAGTTTAATGATGGGCCAGGAAATGATAGATTTTCTAAATATTATCCTTAAATATTGGCTATAACAAATGCTGATATAGCAAAATGCAAGGTTTTATCATTAGACAGCAAGAGGGAAACTTGAATGAATGAATGCAACTTACCTCCAAGTCCTCTGAAAGGAGGTGAAAAATAAATACTGTGTTTTACCAGTGTTTTTCCCAAAGTATTATTCTAATAAGCATGCAGGAGGATGCTGTGAGCAGCTATAATAATAATATCCAATCTAGAGGTAGGTTCAAGGCCAGAGCAGGAGAGTGGGTGAAGAAATCCTCCTCAGGCCAGTAACACTTCATAGAATGCCCTTTTGTGCTGGGGGATGAGTCTATGGCCTATTTTTTTTCTGATTCAAAAGGACATTCCCAATTTCAACCTTGCTAAAAAAAGAGAGGCATTTTTGTACCTGCTATTAAGAACAGCTAGGATACAGGATAAGGCTGGCATAAAATTATTTAGCAAGCACATGCTAGCTTATTCCAGTTTGAAATCTACCAAACTGTAAAATCAAGGGTGAAATAAAAAGTTGAAGATGGAACTGTTATTCCTCAAGATGAGGGAGCAAAGTCTTAAAAAAGAGGGATTAGGCACTCACTTAACTGTATATGGAGAACATCCTTCTGAGGCTAGGCGGAAGATGAGGAAGAGCATTACCAATGGCTGACCAGGCCATGTGGAGACCACAAGGAGAGGGGAAAAGGCATCTAGGAAGGACGTTCTTCTGGGTCTGACTAGGTAAGTGAACCTAAGGCAACCGCACCAAAGTCATGCTGCCCATTATGCCAGCGGGAAGCTGGTGAAAATATTTCAAGACATTTTAAACCCAGAGAAGTGTATGAAAAATGTTAACCAAGCAAATGAAAACCAAACCTCCAAGGATAAAAATCTGCTCAGATTTGAAATCCAGATACTCGTTTTTCATTAATTCTGTGCACTACTAGACAAAAATAAAAGTAACAAATGTAAAGATCTGTTTTATTTCTACTGGGGAGAGGAGGATAAATAGAACTGCTTTCCAATTTGCTCTCCACTGTGCGCACCCCCCCATACCCACACCCACACACATCCACATACACACACCCCCACACACCCCACACACACACACCCACCTCCCCTAACCCCCACACACATACCCCCCCACACAAACACACACACTGAAAGTACCCCAAAAAACAACAAAAAAATCAAAAATCGAAACACCCCCAAACTGCACCCATACTTCGTATTTTGACCAAAAGAATAGATCCTGGGAGGAAGTGCAAAATGCAAAATCAAATGACCGAAAAATGCTGAACAAACAGCATTATTAATATACAAAATATTTATATTACTGAACTAGTAACAGTTGATGTTCTCCGTGTCTGTAAAACTTTGGAACCACATAGCTGATTTGTTAAATCTAGTCCATGCCAGCTTCCAAAAACCAGAAAAGATTTTAGTTAGCTTCATTCTTTGATGCCTCATCAAAATTTTCTACAAGGTCTGGGGAAAAAAAAAAAAGGTAAATGAGTTAAAGATACAAAAAAAAAAAAAAAAAAGAGGTAATAAAATTCCTAACTTCTAATCCCAACAAAACAAAACTGTTGCTACTAGAATTAGCTTGAAAGTATACAGGACAAGGGGCATAAATGAATTGGTGGCATGTCACTTATAATGCTTCATTTATTTGCTTAAACAGTACTAAGGAAATGTTAGTCTTTTTCTGTCTATACATACTAAGGTGAACAGCATTTTCATATGTCAATCAAAATTCCCACAGAAATGTTATAACAATAATCATACAAATTTATAATCACAGTGATTCCAAATTCATACACAGGCAGCAAAGCCTTGTGTGACAATTTCTGATTCTAAGTTCTAAATGGGAGGGCTTTTATTCTTTTTCATTAGATCATATCCACACCATTGTGAAGGAGTTTAAATTCATGAGCTCACCATCAACAAAAAACTGTAAGTCATTATGCAGTGAATTAAATGAGATCAGCAGGATGATCTCATTTAAAATCTTAAAACTAAAGAAATGTCACTTACCTGGAACATCATCATCTTCCTCATCAATGTCTTCTGGTTTTGGTGCTTTGCTATCCAACACTGCAAAAAATTTATTTTAAAGTTAGTCTTTGAGAAAAAGACATCTACAGATACTTTACCCTTTTTTCCTGTCTAAATCTTATATAGCTGTTCAGAAAAAGCTAAATATTATCTAATCTAATGCCATATTTTTTACTTAATACTAAAATCAATAAAACATTAACTTCATTAGATATACACTAAATACAGTTGGCAATATCAATGGGCACTGAAGGTAAAACATAGGCAAAATGGAGTAATTCAGATTAGTTTGAATAAAAAGACATAATTTATTCTTAAAATTCTATATTCGCCAAGTAAAAAATTAATATTCAAGATTTTTTCCATCTCTTTTGGTTTAAGAAAGTATCTATATAGTATAAGCATTGAAATAATAGGCTCTTTGATTTTTAGGAGTGACAAAACACATTTGAAACCAGAACTATCTCGGAAATTCAGGATGTATGGTTGCTGCATCTATTAAGTACAATAAATAAGATTAAACAAAAATATAATTGTGATAATGCTATATTTTTTAAAACTGTATGGATAAGCATTTTTATTCATATGACAAAATGGCATTTTTTCCAGGATAGAAAGAGTGTGGTAGAGCAAACTCAAAGAGGTGGGACTCAAATGACAGTTGTAAAAAATTCGGAAACTTTGTTGCCTTTCAAGTTATGTTACTTATCATAGTTTAATAAAGTTATTATTTAGAACTCCTTTTTCCCTGTTTGGCCACCTATACACTCCATTCCTCAACCATATAAGTGAATATGTCTAAATTTTGTACTGTTTTTGATAAGCAATGGTGATGACATCAGCCTGAGTTCTAGCTCCTGGAACACAGAACTTTGACCATACAGTGACTTGTGGGCAGTTTGGTCCCAACATAACTCTCCTTGTCACCACACTTCATCACTGATTTGGAGCCAAGACCTGTACTCTAAATATACTACACCAGTTACAAACACAGGGGTTCTGGTATATCTGCTTTGTCAAATGATGGGGAGGGTGGGAGGGAAAAAGGAACTATGGTTCTATTTTTAAATACAAGAGACTTTTAAAACTGTTTAAGTGGTGCACAATAATGTCAATGTACTTAATATCACTGAACTATACACTTAAAATGGTTAAAACAGTAAACTTTATGTTACGTATATTTTACCACAATTTAAAAGGAAAAACTGTATGTGTGTGGGTTCTGAAAACTATGTCCATGGATTTCATAAGTTCTTCACAACTGTCTAATAAATTTCCAGGTCCAATAAATAATCTGTTATAACTTTTCCAGGTCGCTCCTTCTGCAACATAACTCCTATTAAGCCAGTCTGCTTGAGGCCTAAATAAGCCTCCATTCATCAGGAATTCGTAAATAGCACTTATGCACAGAAATCTCCAGCTAAAAGTAACATAGAAGAAAGAATGATGTAAGAGTGGGTGTTGACTCTTTGCCTGTGGAAACATCACTTGCTCCCAGACTGTGCGCCACTGTGAGGAGCTGGGAAGCGCAGAAACCCCTACCTCCTATCCCAGCATTGGCCTTGTCCCCAGTCCTGAATAGCTGACACAAGGGCAAGCAAAGGCTGGTCAGCAGGAGTTACAAGGCCTCAGGGTCCCACTGACTGTGAGTTCAGGCACTTCCTAGAGGGTCCAGCATCATTCCAAACGGCTGCAGCCACAAATGCATCTTCACCCTCTTGCCTAGTCAGATTGAGTCTGAGAGGAAAGTTAGCTCGGGCTGCGCTGAGACCGCGCAGTGGCTCAGAAGCTGCAAGCGGGCTGTGCCTGTCTGCAGTCATAGATAGAGAACTTTTGCAGACTGAAAATTGCCTCAGTGTGTAAGAGGTATCTGAAATAAGGGGAAAACCCAGAGCCACAGGCTACAGTTGTCATCACCATTCTGTTTATAATGCACCCAGGAAAAACCTCTATCTCTGCACACGCACTGAAATCATACCTGGGTATCCTCTTACTTTCTCTCATTAGAATGTGAGTGCCCTGTGGTCTCCATGTGTGTATAAACCAGAACTTAACACAATGCCTGGTACAACACTATGTTCTTGCTGCCATTAAGCAGAAGTGAGTATCGCCCTAGCCAGTTTGGCTCAGTGGTTACGGCGTGGTCCTGCAGACTGAAGGGTCCCGGGTTCGATTCCGGCCAAGGGCACATACCTTGGTTGCACGCTCAATCCCTGGCCCTGGTTAGGGCGTGTGCGGGAGGCAACCAATCCATGTGTCTCTCACATCGATGTTGCTATCTCTCTTTCTCCCTCCCACTCTCTCTGAAAAGAAATGGAAAAAATATCCTCTGGTGAGGATTAAAAAAAATATATCAATTGGCTGTTTATAAAATGTGGCCTGCACATCCTGGCACTTGCCTTTTAGGTAATTATGAAGCATACGAGTAACATTATAAAAGTAAAATATACACACAGGCAAATCCTTCCAGTAACGGGACACCTTTTAAAATCATTAGGTTCTTTAATCAAGGTGGAGAAGAAATACCTACCTTGCCGAGGGAACTGTTCAGCTAACTTCCTAAGACTTGTTAAGCTGTCAGCACCAAGCTGACTCAATATTCCAGGAAGCATTTCTGTGATTGGTTTGGCTTCTGCATGACCGGTAATTGCAAAGGTGTTAGCAGAAAGGGAAGCTTGGACTTTGGGATTGTTGAAATGAATAACTGTTCCATCATCTTTAATCATGTTTACCTGTGTGATTATGAAAGAAAAATGTACTTCACAAAATAGGTACAACTAAAACAGTATCTTTTTAGAAAACAATTTAGCCAATTATGGTTTTTTTAGTTGGTAGTTATGCATTCCCAAGGTAGTAATTATCTAAGTTGTGGGTATGGGTGGAAAAAGATCCTAGCAACAAAGTAAAATGGTGTAGATGGCACAAACTGCTGGGATGGTCAAAGAATCTAGATTTTAATTTCAAAGACTTCTACTATGAGAAAGAAGTTCATGCCCACATGAAAAAAAAAAAAGTAGTACTCAGCCAAGAACTGGCTTCTTAATGAAATAGCCATTATCTTATTCAATTTACACTGTCAAACTAAATTGGTACAGATGCCATTTGGTAGCATCTTATTCAGGGGACAGGCCATAATGGGGTAATAGTGTAGGTAAAAATAACCACTGAAAATCCATAAAGAATACTCAGAAATTTAATCGATCAGGTGTTTCACTCCTTTGAACACTTAGTAAATTTATAAAAATTTCAATTCTTCTCATCATGTCATTCTCTGTACAGGATTTTACCAGTTTCTCTAATTCTTAAGTGTTGCTTCTCACCAACCTTCAATAACCCTTGTAAATGTGAAAGAAGCTCTCCCACCCACTTGTCTGGCCACCTGAACATGCTTTATCAATTACTGGGAAACATTTAAAACCATCCTCACATTCTTTCTATATGTAATGACTGTTTCAAATTTGATTTAATCTATAGCCTGGGACTTATTGAAAAGGAAGGTTGAATGTGTGCTATTTAAAATGTTATTTTTCTCTCACTCGTGCACTTTCCATGTTTTAGTAGAATTGAATTTGCATACGTTAAATGTGTAAATAATGTGATTCCACTATGTAGTTGACTCCACTGGGTAAGTTACCTTGGTGGTAACATGCTTATTATATAAAAAGGTTAGGAAAGTTAACTCTTGGCTACTTTAGAAGCATTTTATGACCCATCCAAAAACTGCCCTTGTCTCAATCAAGCAGAGACGCTGAGTGTTCTCCATGGTGAGTGGAAGTGGGGCTTTTCTTCCTCAAAAGTGATCACCACCACTGATAGACAGCACCAGAAAGGAAGGGGAAGAAAGGGGCGTTTAAATTTCAGGAAAGACCTGGAACACAGAGAAAATAAAGGCAAATTCCCTGGAAAACTGTAACTTAGCCCCACAAATAATCTCTCAAATTTTTTCTGACAAAAATCACTATTTCAATTCTATACCCTTCCCTCACTCAGTATTGCACTTAAGCATTCAATCCAGCTGTTCTGAACAAATATCATTGTGAGTTAAAAATAGTTTATATTAACTTTAAAAAACATATATAGTTCTGATGATAATCATAGTTTAGTTAGGGAAGTTTAATGTTAAAGTGGCTGAAAGTCCAGAACAGAAATGGCTTGAGAAGAAGGTGGCACCGTGGATATGAAATAAGATGTTGCTCTGGACCTATTCTACAATCACATAATTTTAGTACAGGTAAAGAATAAAGATATGGCCCAGCTGCGTGGTTCAGTGGTTGAGCATCGACCTATGAACCAGTTCGATTCCCAGTCAGGGCATATGCCTGGGTTGCGGGCTTGTCCCCAGTTTGGGGCATGCAGGAGGCAGCTGATCAATGACTCTCTCATCATTGATGTTTCTATCTCTCTCTCTCTCCCTCTCCCTTCCTCTCTCTGGAAAAAAAGAATAAAGATATGGTAGGACTGCCCAGTCGCATGGCTCAGTGGTTAAGCATCGACCTACAATCCAGGAGATCTTGGTTGGATTCCTGGTCAGGCCACATGCCCAGGTTGTGGGCTCAATCCCCAGTGAGGGGCATGCAGGAGGCAGCTGGTCAGTGACTCTCTCATCATTGATGTTTCTCTCTCTCTCTCCCCCTCTCCTTCCTCTCTATGAAATCAATAGACATATTAAAAGAAAAAGGTATGGTAGGACTATATGTTCCAAATCAAGACCAAACCACATAATTTAATAAAGTATTTCTACAATACTTTCAGATATGAAAAGTCTTAAATATTGGAATTTGAGATTTTAAAAATTTACAGACATTAAAATTACAGAAGATTTGAAATCAATATTTTCCCCCCAAAAGTCAGGCCATATATTTCTTTAACTTCTAGTTCCAATCTGTTGTTAAATAAATAAATACTAAAGAGAAGAGCTCTTGGTTAAGCAGTATACCCAAGGACATATAGCTGGTTACTTGTAAACCAGAACTTGAACTTGGGTTTCCTAACTTTCTGTTTAGTTTCCTTCCTATGATGTCATTCACATTCTTAAAATGTTTATTTGCCTATAAGAATTCACTTCTGTGGCCCCATGAAAGCCTCCTAGAGAATTATTTACCTCAGAATATAGGCTAATTGGAGAATGCAAAAGGAAAACAGCACACATATGTGGATAATATATATCTTCCTGGCTACAAAATAAACAAGAGGATGACCCAGGGCTAAAATGAATAAACAAATTCATGAGTTTTCCTTTCTCTTCGAGCTTCTTTTCCAAGGGTTAAATGTTAAGTGATATTTTATATCCTGATGTAGGCCTAGGTTTTTGTAGTCTGAAATATGTTGTGAGTTTAGTGTGAAAAGCAAGATGAATTCTATCTCAGACTGTGAAAGGGAAATAAATTTATTAATGGTTATTTTAAGTGTGGTTATATAAAAAAATGTAGCTTCATAAATAAAAAGGTCCAAAAAGGGATGGAAAATTTAGTTAATTTTAGGAGAAGATAAAATACTAGAAGGTAAAAAGGCCAGAATATTTTATCTCTATCTAACATCCCTTCCTCTCTGCTGAGCAAATGATATGGTTATATAAGGCTCCTAGACACAAACTGTCAGAAACTATCCAAGGATGAATTGCTGGGCTGATCAGTTAGACACCTCCGCCACACTTTTACAGGTAAAGAAGGGCTAAAGAACTTGTTAAATTCACAAAGCAAATTGCATGTATTTTATATGGAGAATTCAGTTTTTCCAGTGACTTTACTGATATTTGGTCTAAATAAGTCATACAATCTACAGAGAGTATAAGAGCAAGGAGCAGACAAGTAAACAAAGACTATTAAACTAGCTACTATACCCTTTTTCAATCAAATAGCTCTTTTATGTCAAAATGTTGTGTCGTGTCCCCCCCCCCCACTTAACAGGTAGTTGAAAGTAAAGGATGCTACTTGAGCAATGGAGGAGGCATTTTTGAGACCCCAGTCCAAATCATCAGATGCCCTTGCTCTTATTTTTTGCTCTAACATTGCTGACACCCTTTGTAGTTACCAAAAAGTATTTTGGCCTCTCATGCCCAGTGCATTTACATATGCAGTTTTCACTTTTTAGAAAAACCTTTTCCTGCTTTCTACCTTGTAAATTCCTATTCAAGTCTTGGGCCAGATGCTCCTAAAAACTTATGGTTTACTTCATGGGTATTACAATGAAATAGAATTGTTGTAGTATAATTATGTTTGCAAGTTTTTGACTGTATTAGAGATGAACTCCTTGAGATCAGAGACCATGCCTTACTAGACTTTGTATACTCCCAAGTATCCAGCAGCACATAATAGTCACTCAAATTTGCTGAATGAATGGACACCACCTGTACAATTTATTCTAAATCATGGATGCTGTCAGACCTCAACTCCCAAATATAAATGTGGGGTCATCTCAAGGTTTAGAACTAGCACCAGTAATACCCCCAATGAAGATGCCCAGAACCTTCTGGGCTATATCTTTGGCCTGACTTTTCCTATTGTTCTGACCTTTCAGAATTAGCCCGACTACCCTACAGAATTTAGGGTCATTTTAAGTCATTCCTGGCAACTGCTGTAGGCACCATTATGCTGCTATCAAAACTTTAAAAACCCTGCCTTTCCTGGCTTCCAAGTAGGGTACATATATTAATCACAGCAACCTTCTATCTGGAAAATATGATGATTGTTTTATTCCTACACAGCAGTTTTTATGGCTATAGGAGGCTCACAAAATTATACTTGACTCCATAGCACTTGCTGATAACGGCCCTCTCAGTTCAGAGAGGAGGTTTCAATTTTTCTGCTTTGTGATTTTTTTTGTATCCAAGTCCCCACTAGGTCAGGTAGCTGCAGTTCTGAAAACTGACAGTTGTCTTAAAATCCAAGTTTTATTGCCACTCCTTCCTATAGTGGCACTTAAATGTTTATCAGAAAATTCATTTTTTATTGCCTTCCTCCTATATCTTAATGAGGTGAAATAATAGAGATTTTAAGAATAAGGCCCATAAATATCTGGGGTTTTGTGACTCTAAGGGATATCATATTTTGAGGATGATGGGCTTTGTGCACACTCCCGTAAGTCAGTACTTTTCTCATTCAATCCTTTGAAGCTCAGCACCGGTTTAGTTTTAAAGTATAAAGTATAACCTATTCTTGTTGATACAAGCTAAAGCAAACAGCTGTCATTATACTATATGATATGCTGGGATAATTTTCTATATCTAAAAGTCCAACATGTGATTCTATTATTATCTAAGCATTACAATGTATAATAAAGATATGTTAAATTATGATACACTCACATATTAGAATATATGCAGACATCTAGACTGATGATTTAGAAGAATATTTTATTGATATGAAACAACTTTTATAATATAATGTTATTTGGGGGAAAAAGGATTCCAAATTGTGTCTCTCTAGCCTCAGATATATGTATGTATATGTATAAAAATATATGCATACAAAATTGGAAAGAAATACAAGACTAACAGTTATTTCTGGGTGATGAGATTATGGTTGAATATTAGTAACTTTTTATGTTTTCTATATATCCCTAATTTTCTACAATGACAATATACTTTTATATTGAGGCGAGAAAGCAATTTTAAAAACAAAAGATGCTCACCAACAGATGAATAAATAAAATGTGATATTATCGATACAATGGAGTATTAGCTATAAAGGGAGTGAAGTTCTATACATGGATGATCCTTGAAAACATTATGCTAAGTGAAGTAAGCAGAAATGAAAGGATGAATACTGTATGATTCTACTTATATGAAATATCTACAATAGTCAAATCACAGAGACAGAAAGTAGGTCAGAGGTTATCAGAGGCCAAGGGAGAGGGAAATGGAATTATTGCTAAATGGGTATGGAGTTTCTGTTTGAGATAATGAAAAACTTTGGAAATAGATAATGGTGGTGGTTGTACAACATTGTGATTGTAATTAATGCCAATGAATTGTACACTTAAAACAGTTTAAATGGCAAAATTTTATATTATGTTATATACAGGGTGGGGTAAAAATAGGGTTACAGTTGTTTGCATGGAAAACAATACAATAACTAATAAGTAATACAAGAATAAACTCTGTGCTTCGAGTAGTCACAACTGTAAACCTACTTTTGCTCAACCATGTGTGTGTGTATATATCACAATAAAAAGATAGTAAAAGCATGAAATTAAAAGATAAAGTAAGGCTGCTGTGAAATGATAAGGTGAATGGACCACCTTATATTCTCCTATACTCAGAGCCATCCACTCATCGGCACCTGAGGCTCTAGCTGGAGGAAGAAGGAACTGTGGTAAGGGTCAACCAATAACTTTAGTTTAGAGGCTGAATGTAATAGTAAAACTCTATGAAGCAACTAGGCCATCTGAATCAGAGATTCAGATTTTTGGTGACATTTTTCATCAAACCTGATAAAATCAATTGTTTTTGAGAAATGGAACCACTCTTATTGTTGAAGAGGAAGTGACAGCACAGTCACTATAGCCAACTAGATTACCAAATAAGAAGCATATCCAAATATCTTCAAATGTCACAGAACATAAAACATTTCCAGAAATTTAGTTCTGGGTTACATTCTTGGAATTTACCTTGGAATTCCTTCCTAAAACCTGCTTATTTACTTGGCTTTGTATAAAAACTGTCTCTGAGACTCCCCTGCCCTCTACTTTTTGACAGTTTTGGATTTGTCTTTGGCAACATGTAAAAGAAACCTATACATCATTATAATTATTACACCAAATCAATGAACTAATGCATACACAAAAGACCAGAGAAGCTTGTCTCAATCCAAACAGTCCTTCAGTTTTTAAAGTTTCTGAAGAGGACTTAATTAAGCTTTGGGAAGGGAGAAAAATCACTGATCCTGACAGCCTAGAAAGTAAGATTAGAACTTTACTTGATAAAAGTGCAACCAGTTTGTAAGGATTGGAAGACAAAATGCACATACATACACACATACAGTGTGTGTGAGAATGTGTACATGCCTATTATGTACCATTAATTTTTTGCGTGATGTTCTGGAACTATGACTCTACAAGAAGTTATAATTGTATTGGCAATACCAACAAAAAGGAATTTACAATTCAGTTTAATTAATACTATAAAAAAAGTAAAAACAGGATATTATGGAGGCACATAGGAAAGGCAGCTAACCTTTCTTTGCACAAATATGTATGTGTGCTACCAAGAATATTTCTGGGAGGAAATAACACCTGCATTAAGACCTGAAAAAGAAGACACAGCAATGTCCTCAGAAACAGTGATGGGGATTTCTTTTATCTACAATGGTGTAAATAATGAATTCTGCATGGGAGATGCTCAATAATACAGTATATAAGGCAGGTACTTTCCATTTCTCTGGAAAGGTGGTTACCACACACATAGTATTTCCTTACACACATAGTAAGGAAATAATTAAATCTAACTTATGGCAGTGAAAATTTAAACACTGGTTACTATCAGAAATGGAATCATTAGGTAGAAGTGGATCTAGATGGTAACACCACAAGTAGTTGATACTATTTTTCTTGAGTGTCTTTTGAAATAACAATTTTTGGCTTCATACTTGAGAGAAGTAGTATCATCAAAATATAATTAAATGATTTAAAACCATTTAATCAATAACTTTTGAAAGAGGACTAGTAAGAAATCTAATCTATAGAAAGCTATTCTTGGCTGAGGTAATAATTAGATTTATAGAGCAGAATGGTGCTCTTATGGAAAAAAAGTCCACTGTATTTGAAGAAATCTTGGGGTTTCTTTATTTCTAGATCATTAGAAAAAAATCTTATTTTACATTAAAATTCAAGAGCAGTTCCATAATTTTCTCATATATGCAAATACTTTCAGTCTGAAAAGTATGATGAATTCTTTAACTGTCTACTAAAATCATTTTTTGCACAATCATCCAATTATATACAATAAGTAAATTCAACAGCTATAGTCCTTCAAAGAGATCTGAGTGATAATATCAGATTCTCCTAAGGTGATATTTTACACTTAAAAAGTGTGGATAATTATTTGTGAATGTGCTATTTGTCCACATAATTTAACAATTTACAAAGTAATCATACCTCTTCAATACCAGCTATATTATTCACAGCCAATTTTTTTAGAGAACTCTGAAGTTTTTTGTCATCAGCTGTAGCTGTTCTATGTACCACCTTCTTCTTTCTGCGAGCTGTACCCTGAAAAATAACCAAACAGAAGGTTTAGCATGCCTTGCATCTGGCAACTGCAATCACATGTCTTCCTATCCACAGTACTCTAAAACCCACATAAGAAATTGCTGACTTAATAGTAATGATTAACAATGCTCAGAGTTGTGTTTGTCAGCCTAATCAAGATTTTTGAAGGTCAGTTCTAGCCAGCTCTTATTCTTTCCAATATCGAGCCTTTATCATTTCAACATGTTGTTTCAAAAGTTTTCTAATAAAAAAATAACATAACTTCAAGACAATTTAATGTGCTTTATAACAACTTTCAAACATTATAAGGAAAACTTTTTTATATTATCTACCACACCCTGACAATAAAGTCTTAAGATATTCTGAATCTTTGGAGATTATGCCATAATTAAGAATCAAATGCCTACAATGTACCAGGAACAAAAAACATCAAGTTCTTACTTCAAGGAGCATATATTACAGTGGGAGGGTAGAGTCAATAAATACAGAATCAAATTGTATCATGGGATAAGGGTATTAAGAAAACATAGTGATAAAAGTATTGGGTGGGAGCTAAGCACTATTTTATCAGAATGTTAAGGGAAGGCCTCTCTGAAGAAGTGAGATATGAAATGAGACCCACAGGAAAGACTGACCCAAGCAGAATGAAACAAGAGTGAACCTGTTGTGTCTAGAGAGAGAAAGCAGGCCAGTATGGCTAGAGCAGAGTGAATGACAGGAAAGGAGGAAGAAAATGAAATCCGAAAGATAGGCAAGGGCCAGGTAATGTAGCCTAGAATGCCACAGGCAGGAGTTGGATTTTATTCCAATTGCAATATAAAGCCATTGGAAGGTTTTAAGCATGGAAATGACTTGACCAGATTTACAAATTTAAAAGATGAGTGAGGTTGCTGTGGGAAATGAACTATAATGAGATCAATCAGGAAGCTACTATAGCAGTCCTGATGAGAGATGAGGATTGTGGCAGTGGAGATGGGGTGAGCTCAGACTGTCAGAAGAACCAACAGGACTTGCTGATGGACTGGATGTCAGATATGAGGAAAAAAGGAAACTAGAATGATGCTCAGAATTTTGGCCTAAGCAAATGGGTTGAAAGTGATACTATTTATTAAGATAAGCTCATTTTTAAATGGATACTTTGAAATTCTAAATATCTTTTTCCACTAAAAAACTACTTAAAATAACAAATAAAATTCCTGGGCCAATTTATAAAAATGAAACCTAAAGCAGAGCTGAAACACTAACAAAAGCAGCCTGCATCTTGAGGGCTAACCGTTTTTGAGACCTGGCAGGAATAAGGGGAAAGAAATGGAGGTTTCAATCTCTGAGTAGCTCCTACAGTAGTATTCAGCCTTACTGAGGGTAGGCAGGGGCTTCAGTTCCAGCAACTCCAGTGGGAGTGGAAGAGAACTCTGTGAGTACAGTAGGGGTTGTGACGAAATCCAGTTGCTGAAGGAGGGACCATGAGTGACTATTTACATAGATGGTCATTTATTTGTGAAACATTCCTGACTCAGGGATAGCTTAATTGCTTGCTGGATACCTCAACTCAAATGATACTCAAGACACCTCAAATTCAACATGTCTAAAAGCTTATCAGTCTCTCAAATGATTCTTCCTATATTTCCTAAGTTTTATAGCTGGTTGTACCACCATACATCCAGTCTCTAAAGCCAGAAATATGGGGATCATCCCAGACTCTTCTCTTCCCTTCATCCTCCATATTCTATCAGTCATGTCAATTCCAACCCCAAAATTTGTGTCCCACATACTGTAGCAGTAGCTTCTCAACTGTTCTCTATGCAAACTTCTATTTCATTCCATTTTCCACATTGCCAGCAGCTATTTTTCTAAAATGACTGTTATTTCCGTCTTCAAGTCCTTCAATAGTTGTCCTTGCCTCTAGGATAAAATCTTCAGCTCCTAGCATGGCATATAAGACTCTAACCCCACCCCAAATTATACTCTAAACTCTAGCTGTACCAAACTAAAGCAAACCATCCCATTAAAGCACCAAGTTATCTCAGCATCTTTTGTGCCTTTGCAATGTGTGAAAATAACAATCTCTTTCCAACCTACCCACTTACCCTCTTCACCTGTCTACCTAGTGATACATTTTTTCTTCAAATTTCAGCTCAGTGATGATTTCCTTGTCTCTCCTAGGCAAGAATGCCTTGTACTTCATTTTAACATTTATTACTCTGTAGTGTAATTGTAAGCATGTCTCTCTTCTAAGTTGAGCTGTGTCAAGAGAAGGAAACCTTAACTTGTTGATCTTCTATGTGCTATGCACATAGTAGGTGCTCAATAAACAAGTTAAATGAATGAATATGCCAACCACCTAGCTTAAAATATATATAATAGTGATGTGCTGTATCAAGTTTTTCTAGGTATCTTCTATGGTTCTTGAATATCCTTAGTTTTTGCATTGGTACATTACATCTGATGCTACAATGTGACTACTTTGGTTACATTAATGTTAATATGACTCCAGAGTCATATAATTGTATCACTATGAAAGGAGAAAGCACTAGGCACTTCTTCCCTTCATCCTCTCCTGTCCCCATTCCCAGGAGCTGTGGCTATCATCAAAGCAAAAGACAAAGTTGGGCTGCTACATAGTGTCCTACCTACCCTTTCCCAGGTCTGACGTAAGCACTGTTCTTGCTTTTCCTTTTACAAAGATTGTACTGGGCAGAGATAAGGGTAGAATATTCTCCTTTAGCCTAGGGCGAGAGCTAAAGGGAATCAAACACTTTCGGTGCTCAGAACTAGCTCTTCCTTAGGCTTCAAAGTACATGGAATAAGAAGCTCATGTTCATATGGGCAGGAATTTGGGAGGAAAACCTAGCAATGAACAAAATGTACAATCAGCTTGAATATCTCGTTAAACCACTTGTAAACCATAAACTATACTGTAGCTGAAAGAGTATCAAATCAAGATGAGGTAACCTTAACATCTGGGATGCCCTGTAGGTGAGTCTAACATAATAATAGCTACTAGCCCTGGCCTATGTGGCTCAGTTGGTTGAGCACTGTCCTGTGCACCAGAAGGTTGCTGATTCAATTCCTGCTCAGGGTACATGCCTGGGTGGCAGGCTCCATCCTTAGTAGGGGGCATGCAGGAGGGAGCCAATAGATGTTTTTTTCTCTCTCTCCCTCCCCCCCTAAAAATAAATAATAAATCTTTAAAATAATAATAAAAATAGCAGCTATTATTTGTTACCTACTATGTGCCAGACACCATGTTAGGTGTTTTATAAATATTATTCTAATTTTTAGGAGCATCTTATGTACGATTATTTCTCTTTTGCAGATGTAAAAATGGAAGCTTAAAAAGGCTGGGTAGCTTGTTCATGTCACAAAACTACCAGATGTTAAGAGGATTTAAACAAAGGTGGCTATTTCCATTGTATCATAAGAGAGAGAAGTCTTCTAGTTATCTATTTTAGATCTAGAAAAGTTATTTTCAAATTGGAATGTGGTTTGATCTTGATTATTGAAAAGATTTTAGATTTTCAATGACCACAAGTCCAAAATAATAATAATATTATTATCTGTAATAATACATTCTCCTGTCAGTTTTTCTTGTGCCACACTCACCTTGCCCCCTATCCGGACCTGAGCCTGAAGTTTGGCTAACTTTTCTTGATTCATGCTGTTGGTAAATCTAGGGGGGGAAAAATAGATTTGTTAAAGTCACTGTTTTACCAAAATAAAATAACTGTTTATGCAACAGTACCCTCTTGGTTCACTGAGTTTGCAGTACTCATTACCACCATGATCACATTAAATCTGTCTATATTCTTAATAAATATTAATAACTTTTTCTAGCTTCATAAACCAGATATTAAAAGAACCAAAATTAAATAATACCATGAGGGAGTTGAATATACAAATAGAAAATAGAATGGGATTCAGTTACCTATTTGAAGATCCCTCCTTAAAAGCATGATTCGGTACTTTGGCATTCAGTAAAACCTAACCAATTACGAAATCTCTCTAGGCAAGCCAGTTTTTCCCTCAAAGATTTTTAGGGCAGAGAGCTGTTACCAAATGTTATTAGCACAACCTTTAAGTAGGATTTTTTCTCCCAAATCACATTCTGTATTCCTTGTAAACCATAACTAGAAGACAAAAGGGAAAAAAAGCTGGACAAAGAAAAAATTTAACAATAGGCTGTCTAGCTGTCAAGATATGAGGTAGTCGTGTCCTTTATTCAAGGTCAGATGGTATGTTCATAACAGGGAAAGAGAATCAGGTTTTTAGACGTTCAGTGCTTCTGCAGCACTTTCCACAGAGTTCATTCAATACCTTGCCCTGATACAGTATGTAATACTTATCAAGATATGCTTGCATACACAGTATAATGCCTTACTGCACAATTTGACAAAAACATATCTCTGCTACATTAATACTAATTTTGGGGGGTGGAGGTGGGGAGGTGAAGAGGCTTTTTAAATATAAGCTCTTTAAGGCTAAACTTAATTTTGAAAATTCTAATAACATTATAAAATCATGAATCCTAGTCTGGTCAGTGATACTTGTCCTAAGGAAAAAAAGTTAAGTTTATAATGGGCCGTAGCATTCCACACTATATAAACAAATAAAAGCCAATGTTAAAGTTTTGTTTTACTTGTTCTGTGAATCAACAGACTACTACTGAGATGTGAGAGATGGAATAAAGTGCAAGCCTGTTATCAAACCCTTTTTTGGCCAATTTTCTAACCTCTTTATAATCATCATTCAGATGAAAAAGATTGTTTTCTTCATTTGGGAGATAAAAAAGAATCAAAGATTATATAAGTATTAAACATTCCATATTCTGACACTGTACTTAGGCACTAACCTGCCTGTATCTCTGCTTTAAGGCAAAATAAAGTCCAGTTTTCAAGTAACATTTATTTTTTTTACATTCAGTATTTATTTACAGTCTTTGTTTTCCCAGCTGTTCAGCCTAATCAAATAACATTTAGAATTTATGATTCCTTAAATCTTTGCTCAGCACTGTATCACAATGCTCAAGCAGCTAAAAACAATCTTTTATAGGGGGAAGTATGATTAGAATACAAAACCGGAAGTCTTCAATGTGTGCCAATCTCAACGTGCCACAGACTTAAACCCCAATCTCTACGCTCGGTATCCACAGAAAAGCATCAGTGTTCACTTTTCTCAAAGGAATTGGCCATGAAGATGTAGTGAACTAACAGAAGAGCCTGAGGACTTTTTTGACAAAAAAAGGGGCTAAGTGAAAATATTAGGACTAGACATAGGGTACACCTTTTGGGACTCTGCCGCATTTTCAAGTGACAGTCCCCAAGAAGAGATGGAAGAGACAGAAGTCAAGATAAAGAGTCCTGACTTGTCTGAAACAAAAGCAACAAAATTAACTATTTATATCAATGCACAGATGAAAGAAAAGATTCCATTTCAGGTAATCAGGACAACAGAGAACTTGTTCTCAAGGAGTATCTCAGAAAAAAAGCATTTTAGGGAGGTTGGGAGCTCAAGAGAGTAGGGGAGGAAGAAGGGTGGTCTTTCGTCTATTAGCAGGTTGGGGTGTATGGAATTCAAGTAGGAAAGAGGATTGGTCTCTGTCTATGAGATGTCAAGCTTAGAATCTGGACTAAACCTTAAAGATCACCTGGTTTACTTCCCTATTCCTCAATCGACCTGTAATTTATTGTCTTGTATGTAAGGCCATCTCAAATACTTGCAAGCAGCAGCAGGTTGAAAATTATGAACAGTGCACCTCCTTCCCAATTTAATAGATTTGCAAATGAGGGCCCAGAAGGGAGAAGATACTTTCTAGGCCCAGAAGGGAGAAGTAACTTCCTAAAGCCACATGACTAATGAGCTTGGCTTTGGGGTTCCTAGAATCTTTTAGCTCTTTCCTCAAGTACTCAAGAAAGGGTATCAATACTGAGGTTATACTCAATACTAATATACTGAGTGCCTAAGTTCCAAGCATTGTAGTAGGCACTTTCACATACATCATGTTTCCACAGAGGTAAAAGAATTTCAACCTTTAGTCCCGACTTTTTTTTTCCCCTGGTCATGTGGAGTTTCTCTAAACAGAGGCACAGGCTTTGGAATCAGGAGGATCAAGGTTCTACCACTTAGGGTTCCCTAAAGGTCTTTTACTTCTCTGAACCCGTGTTCCCTCTGTACCAGAAAAAGTGTCAACACCACACACTTCGTAGGGTTTCTTAAGTGGTTAAAGGTTAAAGGATCAATAACACGGGGTATGACTCACAGTGGACGCGCAGAAACTGGTAACTATTGTTACCAATGTCGAGGGGGCAGCTATGGTATTAGTGCAAGAACCTGGGAAAGGAAGCTGAAACCACCATTCACTAGCGGTTTCACACTGTCTGTCGGTCAGCCATGCATTTCCTGACAGCCTACTAAGCATCCAGCAGTGTGCTGGGGCTGCGAAGATGGGCAGGGCAGCGTCTCAGAGTGGGAGGCCGACTGGTAAGCAAGTGCTGCCATGAGGAGGTGACGGTCCGGTCCCGGGCGCTAGGGGACCGGGGGCTGCTAACCTCAGTTTCCCTATCTGTAGGGGAGGATCAAATGAGATGACAACAGCCTGGCTGTGTACAGCTCACAGCACCGCTGTGAATAATGAAGAGTAACAGGACAGAGGCCGGTGATCCCCCGCCTCCTGGGGCTGAACCTGGGTGGCAACAGCGCTGGCCCGCTCGCCCCCACAGGGGGCGGTGGTGCTGGGGACCTTCCCCCAGGTGCCGACCCCCAGCTGCGCCGCCGGTAACCGAAAAGGCCAAACTAGCCGCCTCCGCCCCCACTTGGCGCGCCACGGCGGAAGTGGCAGCCCGAGCGGTTGGCGGGTGTCGGAAGAAGAGGGCGGGGGGAGACCGTGCGCAGCGGCCTATGGCCGTGGAGTGGCGGGACCGCCGGGGGTCTCACCTGAAGCAGGGAGGGTCCTCCAACACCAGCACGCGGCAAGAGCAAGATGGCTGCCTCAGTCGAGACAGAGAAAGACGACTGAGGCGGCGGCGGCGGGAGCGGGGTCCACGTGACACAGCCAGCCCTCACCAGAGCAACCTATCCGGGGAGAGCATGTACGAACTACAGGGCCCAGCCTGCTCTGCGCCTGCCAATAGGAAGGTGGCCGGTGCAGGTGGCCGCGCTGCATTCTGGAGCTTGCAGTCTCTCCAGCGTTCCATTGTGTCTGTACCTGCAATCTGTAGGGAGCCTAATAATAATAAAAAAAAGGCAGCGTGTATTTTTGTTTGTGTGTACTTTGTCAGTTGTCTTTCACTAGGCATTAAGTATGCACTGTCTTACTCAACTAGTCTACACTGAGGAGGAGAGACGGGAAATTTTGACCTGTTATGACACAGAGAGGAAAAATTTTGGAGAAGTGCTCTACTCGCAAAATTTTAAAACAACAGAAACAAATAGATTTAACCAGAAGAAGCCTTACAGTTTAAAAATGCCTGCAGTGACTTCTGTCCTGGTTCCCTAAAGAGCTAGGTCAGTTTTGCAATAACAGATACCAAGTTCGGGTTTTCTCGGAGCTGGCATTATTAGTTAATTGCATAATCCCTGAGTGGACGAATTGCGGTTGCAAGGAAAATAAGGTCCAGCGCTTCTACTCCAGCAAGAAGAGGCATTCTTTCGAGGCACCGAGACCATGTCCCACAGAACAGGTTTGCCAGGTCTCCTGGAGACCTAAGCCGGAACCTAAGAATGAAGCCCGACAGTCGAGTCTTGTATATTTGCGGCGGGGGAAGCGGGATCCAAGGCCAACGGGCAACCCGCCCACTGTTCGGAGCGGCTGACTTCACCGATCAATAATTGGTGTTGTTAACATTAAGTGCAGCGGTTCTGGGGGGCGGGGCTCGCGGGCTGGCACTCGCCGCCAGCAACGGTTCTCCGAAGCCTCCTCCCGGCCCCGCACGCTCTCCGCCCACCTTTCCCCTCTCGGTCCTCCCACCGAACCTTCAGAATCGGGGCGGGGAGGGGGAAGCAACTAGCGTTGGAGAGCAACACGCCAACCCTTCTACGTGATCTGCACCTTTAAGCTCAATCGGTCCCAAGCCGGACCCCGGAGGCACCACCCACATCCGTTTAACATCACTTCCTTCAGGGTTAAGGGGAAGAAAAGGAAAAAAAAATCTGGGAAGGCAGGGGTTGGGTCGAGCGGCGCTCGGGGAACGGCGCGGACCTCCTGCTAGGACTGCGGCCCCGCGTCTGCTCTGCCGGGTGCCCCGCGCACTTACCGCCATGGAGCTGCGGCCTCGCCTCGGGGCCAGCTGTTTGCTGGGCTTCAGTTTCCTGCTCCTGGTCATCTCTTCTGATGGATATTCTGGGCTTGGAAAGGGTCAGACCGCGTTTTTATCTTAATCTTTACTTTTCCTGGGTCCCAGCCCAACACAACCCTCTTCTCTTCTCAACATACCCCCCCCCCCATTCTCTCTTAGGTGACGCCAGATTCCTTTTCACCCTCTCCAACTGCTCCTGAAGTTTGAAGATTTCTTGGGGTAGGGAGTAGCGGGTCTAGGGAATGATGTGATGGGGAAGTTGTTCTTGGGTTGGGGTAAGGAATGGTCCTTAAATTAGAAAAAGCATGTTGAGGAGCCCAGCACAGTGCTTAGCACTTAGTAGGTCCTCAAGGAACAGTCACCTTTACTGCTGGGAGAAATAGGGCCTGTGGGGACCTGCATATGCAGAGAGCCTTGCCCTGGGTCTGAAGATTCCCCAATTTACCTCTTTTCCGGAAAAGTCAGGTTACTGCGGCCTCCTTGTCCTGCATCCCATGGTGACTGGCGCAAAAGGAAGAGCTAAAAGAGGGTAGAAGGTCTAAAGTTAGAGGGGCGACCAGCAGTTGTCCCTCCTGTGGTTCAGTCAGCGTGTGGAAAGAAACTGAATTGTTTGTGAGAACTGAGGAGACAGTGGCTATGAATAGAGGATAGGAGATGTGACCTCCCTACTCCATCCCATTACCTACATCTTCATTTGAACTCAGGGTTTATGCTTTTCTAAGTGGGTGAGTGGTAGCATAGATTCCCCTCCCCTTACATTTTTTTGTACTGGCCTTACTGTGTGGAATTACTCTGCTGCAGTTCTGCTGTTTTAAATTCTATTTTCTCTTATCCTACCTATTTGTTCACTTATTGGTGTGTGATAAGATTGGGTGGACAGTCACTGTGCCTGAATACAGTCACTCCTTAATTCAGTAAATAATTTTTGATCACCTAACCATATTCCAGGCGCTGTCTTGGGCACTCCTATTCTCACAAGCTTATATTCAGCTCAGAGAGACAGAGAGTAGGCACATGAAGAAGTTAGTAAGACAGTTTCAGCTAGGGATAAGTGCTGGAAAGAAAATGAAACTGAGATGGAGTAGAAAAGCTGGAAAGGATGAGGGAGCTGGCATTACTTGAATGAGGAAGGTCAGGGAATGTTCTCCCAGGAGGTGATATATGGGTTTCCATCTCAGTGATGAAACTGCATCGTGAATTCTACTGGGCCAGAATGGTTTAAATATTGACAACCCCGTTTAAAAACAAATTACTGTATATTTAGCATAAAATCGCAAGTACCAAGGGAGACAGAAGTGTAGTGTTAGAAGTGTGAGTTTTGATCTGAGTTTCAATTTATTCTGCCACCTACCAGCTAAGAGGCCTAGGGCAAGTTGCTTAACTTCTCAAAGCTTCGTTTCTCATCTGCAAAAGTGGGCATGCTAATAACTACCTCAGACATCACCAAATAATTCACTGTGTTCCAGTTGCTGTTAGGTGTAGGCAATCCCTAGGAGTCATGTATTCAGTATTTTTAGTCCTTGTTAAACATGAAGCTCTTGTGGTTATTCCAGTTATCATTGCTGTGTAACAAACCACCCCAAAATTTAGTGGCATAAAGAAATCATTTTATTATGTTCACGATTCTGTGGGTCAGGAATTCAAGCAAGGCACAGTGGGGAAGGTGTATTACTCTGTTCTGTGATGTCTGGAGCCTCAGCTGAGCTGGTTACTTCTCCATGTGGCCTTTCTTCATGGGCTAGTGTGGGCCTCCTCACAGTAAGACAGCTGGATTTCAAGCGTGAGTGCCTCAAAAGAACAAGGTGGAAATGCATAGCATTTTTATCTATCTTTACAAGTCACACAGCATAACTTCCACTATACTCTGTCTGGGCCTGTTCAAGGGGGAATGACATTAACCTCCCCCTCCCCCTGCACGGGGGAATGTTGAATTCTTACTGTAAGAGCATGTGGAATGGGAGGTAGTCTAAAGATTAATCAATACAAGTAAGCAGGCAATTGCATGACACTGTGATATGTACTGTGAGCAGGGAACACCAGGTAACCAGGAGCACATAGGAGAGCAACTTGAGGCAAGGGGACTGTATGTGATGATTAAATTAAAAAAACAAAAGGCTCTTAATATTGTGTTACGAATTTAGAAAGTATTTAGTTAATGTTTATTATTATGTCTTCCCAAAGAATATTGAATTTTTCCTGAATGGAATTAATAATATTTCATACTTTCATTTTTTGTATTTCTTGGGTATGGATTCTTGGGAAATAAATTATAGCCCACCCACCCCACCTCTTGAAAAAGTGCTACCTGAAGCAGTTCATGAAAATCTTAACGAGTATGATTTCTTCCCAGATATGTAAGTAGTTCTAGCTGTTTCCAGAAGATGGCCTGGTGGTTTGTTTTCGGTAAGAAGAGGCAGCACAGTGGTATGGTGTGAACACTGGATAGGAATCATGAGGCCTGTGTTTTAATCCTGGTCAGACCGTATAGTCAGCTGTGGTTTTGCCTGGGGACCATTTATTAAATAAGAGACTTAGACTAGAAATGATTCCTAAGAGTTCTTCCAGCTCTAACATTCTAGAGTTCTAAAATAATTTTGTTATTCTCCATGTGCTAAAAATTTGGACTAGATTACCTATGTGGAAAAGTGTAATGACTAACATTTACTGTAGATTGCTATATTCCAGGCACTGCTCTGTGCATTTTTCACATATTGGTTGGTTTAATCCTCATAGTAACCTTTTGAAATGGATAATATTATTATCATCACCATTTCACAGATAAAGAACCTAAAATGGGGCACAGGAGTCACAAAGCTAGTAAGTGGGCTAGCTGGGCTACAAATTCCACAACCAGTGCTCTTAACAAGTACACCACCCCTGCCTCTGAGTGCAGAAACTCCTTTGAAGACTAAAGGAGAAATGAGAAAGTTGTCGGTGGGGGCGGTTTATGTGCTCATCTCCTGAAACAGAAATGGATGATAGTTAAGTCTTCAGGATAAAAATTAGGCACTGACATATGGAGTGTTTACATTCTGCATTGTGTCATATTCACATTCACAACAACCCTATGGAATAGATATTTTTGTTAACCCTGTTTTGCATTTGTGGAAACAGTAAGTGGCTGAACTAGAATTCCAATCCAGGTCTGTTTGCAGACAGACTTTATTTAGCTACTATGTTATTCTACCTCTCAGGTACAGTGTTCCCTGTTTTAGAGGCTTGACTGCCAGTTCTGACACTTGACCTTTTATCAGCTGGGAGGGGGTGGATAATACTTGTCTGATGTCTTTAGTTTACACTCATGAAAATAATTTTAGGATGAAGAGCTTGGGAAGTCTGATGTAAATGCTGTGTTTAGAAATAGTCACTTTCCTTTTTTTCCTCTCTTTTTTTAAAAATTAATGTTTTTAGGGAAGGAGTTGCTGACGTGGAAGCCTTCAGCTCACTTTGCAGATAACTGGCATAAATTAAGTGGCTGTGCAGGTGACACTTTAGGAAACTGGACTCTTCAGATGTTCCACTTTGGCATGGGTGTGAGTGTGGGTGGTGTCTGGGAGCAGGTGATTTTAGTAACAAGATAAACACTATACCCTTTCAAGTTATTTTTGAAGAGAAACAAAAGGACCTAGGTTTTCCAGATCTGAAGGCAATATTTTCGTTCTGCTTTGGTGCAGCCACATTCCTTCATTCATTTATTCATTTAATCTTTGCTAAAGAGGCAGTAAAGTGTTGTGAGTAAACTACAGACTCTGGAACTCCATCACCTAGATTATAATCCCAGCTTCCACTTACTGGCAGTGTAACCTTGAGCAAGCTATTTAACTTTAGCTTCTGTATTTGTAAATTGGGGATAGAGTTTCTACCTCATAAGTTTATTGTGAAGATTAAATAAGTTAGTACCTGTAAGAGCACGCAAAACTGTGCCTAGCACTTAATAAATGCCATATGAATGTTAATCATTGTTATTGTTATCATTCTGTTATTATAATTATCACATAAAGTAAGAACTCAAAAAGTAATGGTGGTTATTATTCCTATTATGAAAAATTCCAGTCACTTTTTATATGAATTTTCAAAGAAATTTTATACATGTAGTGAACTATTTCAAATTACACCTGTAGACTTATTCTTAGGGCTAATGCGGTAAGGTGACTAAAGAACTGTTGGGATACCAGAAAAGCTTGTTAACTAGGAATCAAGAGACCTCCATTCTGGTTGTGGCTTCATTTGTGGTCTTGGGTGCTCTGCACTTTTCTAGGCCTTTGTAATATGAGAGGATTGGACTAATCGATCTCTTATGTTTGAGCTGTTCAATAGAGTAGCACTCGCCAAGAGTCACTCTTAAATTTTAAATTAATTAAAATTAAATATAATTAAAAATTTAGCTCCTCAGTTGCATTAGTACATTTCAGGTACTCACCAGCCACTTGTGGCTTGTGGTTACCACATTGAATAGTGCAGGTGTAGAACATGTCTATCACTGCAGAAAGTTCTATTGAACTGCACTGCCTGAGGGACTTTCTTAGTAATAACCTCCTGTGACTGTAAGTTTTGTCAGCTAGCTTCTGAGTAGCCCAAGTTTATGGAGAAATTTTATTTTACCTGATATTAATCTAGCTTCCCTCGCTTTCTTTTGGCTGACATTTTGACTTTTGTAAGTACTTCTGTTATAGGTGCTCTTTTAATCCTCACCAAGGATATTTTTTCCATTGCTTTTCAGAGAGAGAGGGAGTAAAAGGAAGAGAGAGAGAGAAACATCAATGATTAGAGAGTCATTGATTGGCTGCCTCCTGCAGGCCCCCTGATGGGGATCGAGCCCGAAACCCTGGCATGTGCCCTGACCAGGTATCGAACCTCGATCTCCTGGATCACAGGTCGATGCCCAACCACTAAGCCATGCTGACTGGGACTGGACATGCTTTTTTACACATTTGGGTATCTATGATTGTGAGCTCATAAATAGTTGTTCACCATTGTCTATCCTGAAGGCCTAAAGTGGGGACTGCTTTTCTCTAGACAGGTTTGGCATTTGATTAATCTGGAAACCAGGGGTACTGTTGATGTGAAATCACTATAGTCTTTTTAATATGGAGTCTCAGGGTTGTCTCCTCCATTTTGCATAATGGACATTTGCTTTCAGGTCAGACTTACCTTTTAGTTGTTACTCACTGTTCCTCATCTAGTTTTAGCTTTGTGTACATGTTTATTACTGGGGGTACATTTGAAAGTCCATTTTATCTAGGATTTCATTGTTTTGTAGGTGGATATCCCTCTAGGACTGTCTAGTCGGGCATCCTGCCAGAGCAGGATTAAGTTGCCTGAGTTTAGGTATTGACAAGTAGAATGATGGGGATCACATTAGGTTCCTTCTAGTTCTTCTGAACTTCCTCCCAGTTTCACTCTCACTTAATCTTTCACTCTTCAGGATTAGACTTTGGGCCCTAAGCAAGTTACACATTTTCTTTTAGCCAGCAGCCCATGCTTTTGGGAGTGAAAAGGGATGGTGGTAAATTTGGATTCTGCCCCTATATGCTAATCTGAATGAGGTATTTATTTCTTTGTGTTAACACTGATGGAAACTTGAATTTATTTCTGGGAAAGAAAGGCTGGGAGACAGCATAGTAATTGAAAAGTCATAAAACTGAAGTTTAAATCTCAGGTTGGCCATTTACCAGCTATGTGAACTGGTACAGGTTATGTAACTTCTCTGAGGCCCAGATGTCTCAACAGCTGCCATTTACTGATTGTTTATACTAATTTTAATGATGAGAAAACAGAAGTTAAGTAAAAGGACTATTGTAAATTATTGCCAAATTTAAATGAGTTAACACATGTGGTGTGCCAGGCATATATAAGGTGATCAATAAATAACAGCTAGCATTATTATGATCACTAACATTTTCCAGATGTAAAATGAACTCATTTATGTTATGGCTGAAATAAGACTCATTTACTCAATAAATACTTTATAGAGCACTTACGTTGGCCATGTTTAGTACTAAATGCTAGGGAAACAGGAGGGAATAAGACAGATACGGTCCCAGCCCTTAGGAAATTCCCTTTGGGGTGAGGGAGACCACAACCAACATTTACAGTTCAGCCTGGGAAGTGCGGTTGTGGGGCAAGAACAGGGTGCTTTGGGAATCAGGGAAGATTTACCAGAAGAAATGCCCTCTAGGTTTATACCTGAAAAATGAATTGGAGGTGAAGGTGGAAGGAAAGGCAAAAGGAGCAGTGCTTATGAAAGCTGTTTTTATTGATTTCAAGGGAGAGAGAGAAACATCAATGATGAGAGTCATTGATCTGCTGCCTCCCGCACGCCCCCACTGGGGATAGACCCTGCAACCAGGACATGTGCCCTTAACGAGAATCAAATCAGGATCCTCCGGGTGATAGGTCAGTGCTCAACTGCTGAGACACAGTGGCCAGGCAGAGACGTGATTTCAAAATATCACTCTGGCTGAAGTGTTGAGAATAAAAACAAGAAAAGCTTTAAAAATATTACCTCATTTAATCCTTACACCAATACTTGGAGGTAGGTATTATTATCTTGATTTTACAGGTGAAGAAATTGGGACTTGGAGAGCTTACTCTATTCTCAAAATTCAAAATTAATAGGAAGTAGAGTCCACACCCATGTCTTTAGACTCTAAAGCTATATTGCTGTATTGTCTTCAAATAGTAATGATTTATTGTGATAGTATTATTTGCATACTCTGTTAGGTTACAAAACATTTTACAAACATTATTTAATCTCCTTAAAAACTATGAGTAGGCAATGCTATCTCCATGTTACATGTCTGAAAAGTGAAGCTTGAGGTATGGGGGCAGTCCATGGTCCCATATACCCAGAAAGTGGCAGAACTGGTACTTGAACACCGTGCTCTTGACAGAGGAAAGCCTTTTTATGGGTGAACATGCTACACTTCTTTCTTGGGTCTTTCCTCTTTGTTCGTGAGTGAATGTTTATAAGACTCTTTTCTTCTAGGTTTTGGAGATCACATTCATTGGAGGACACTAGAAGATGGGAAGAGAGAAGCAGCTGCCAGGTATAAGATATGGGTTTCGGTTATTTAGAGTGGTAAAACACTTTTCAGACATCAATTTAGCATGTGAAGTGCATGCCAAAGCAGAGCAAGAACTGAGTAGTTGCCTAATAACAACAGTAATACTATCTAACATCTATTAAGTGATTACTATGTACCAGACCTTGAATTATGTGAATTAGCTTGTTTATTTCTCATAATAACTCTTTTGAGGTGGGTATTGTTGTTATTTTCATTTTGGAGATAAGAAAACTAAGGCACAGAGCATTTAAGTAACTTGCCCAAGATCACACAGCTAGTAAGTGGAGAAGCCACGATTCAGACACAGGCATTCTGGCTTCAGAGCCTACACTCAACCAGTAAACCATACTGCCTGCTAGTCTCAAGTTGGGTAGTCTCAAGTTCCAAGTCTGTGCACAGACAACTGATACAAAAGGGGAGAAAAAGGCAGAGCAGAGGAGGGAAGTGCTTTGTATGCATTAATTTATTTAATCCTCACAAACTCTAAGGTTGGTTCAGCCTGTGAAATAAGAATTGTTATACAGGAGAGGAAATTGAGATACAAATGGTTAAATAACTTGACAATAGTTTACACAGCTAGTAAGTGGCAGAGCCAAGACTTCAGTGTTCTCTACTTTATTTTTCTGGAGAAATACAAAGACCCAATATACATATGTGCACCTACCTTATACACACTTATACTTGCACAGAAACACTCTCACTTCTGCAAACTGTAGTGCTTGCTTTTGCTGGAACAGATCCTACAGCTTCATGGTTCTGAGTCTCAGACCTTCTGAATCTGGAGTAGGGTTGCCAGATTTAGCAAATAAAAATAAAAGATGCCCAGTTAAATTTTAATTTAGGGTAAACAATAATTTTAAATATGCCCCATGTAATGTTTGAGACATATTTATATTAAAAACATTTTTTGGTTGTTTATCTCTGACATTCAAATTTAAGTAGGCATCCTGTATTTTTTCTGGCAACCTTACCCAGGAAAAAAGTTCCTATTCATTTTTCGAGTTCTAAATCAAATGACTATTTCTAGATAAAATCTTCAATGATTTTCCTGGACAGTTTGTTTTTCTTTTCTGTACTGTTACAACCCAGCATCCGTCCATCCACCATCCATTATGGTATATATTATTCTGCTTGTGGGTGCCTGACTCTTCCCATTCGGATCCTTGATCACCTGAGGGGTAACTGTTTTATGTTCATCTCAGAATCCCAAAACATGGAGATGTTGAGTGATTGAAATGGTTTACTGAGAATCACTGGGTGTAAGGAATGAAGGGAACTAGCATTTGTAAATTGTCTATGCTAAATATAGTTCTCATTGTTTTTGCAATATTTAACGTTAAGGCCCCATTAGAAATGAATGGCTAAAGTCTTCGGCCGCAGGGTAATAACATTCCCCTGAGGCCTATAACATTTTACATAAATAAATGATGCCGTTCTAGTCTCCATCTCCTTTCTTAAAGAGGACCGCGGTCTAGTTGGTTGGAACTCCCGTTTCCGTAGCAACAAGAGGTCCTTTAAGAGTCAAGGGGTGCCGGAAGTTCAGTTTGCACTTCCGGTTTGCATCGGACACACCGACAACCAGGAAGTTGACGCACGTTTGCGCATGGCCGCTCCCTCGGAGGATGCCGCTTGTGGTGTTTTGTGGGCTGCCGTGCTCCGGCAAAAGCCGACGCGCAGAGGAGCTCCGCGGGGCGCTGGCGGCTGAGGGCCACGCGGTGTACGTGGTGGACGACGCGGCCGTGCTGGGCGCGGAGGACGCGACGGTGTACGGCGATTCGGCCCGTGAGAAGGCGCTGCGTGGGGCCCTGCGCGCCGCGGTGGAGCGGCGTCTGAGTCGTCACGACGTGGTCATCCTAGACTCCCTTAATTACATTAAGGGCTTCCGCTACGAGCTCTACTGCCTGGCGCGGGCGGCGCGCACCCCGCTGTGCCTGGTCTACTGCCTACGGCCAGGCTGTCTGAGCGCGGGACCTCGGGTGGCGGATGCGGAGGAGAACCGGGGCCGGAACGTCAGTGTGAGTTGGCGGCCGCGCGCTGAAGAGGGAGGGAGGCCTCTGGCAGCGGGCACCGGTGTCCTTAGGGAACCGCAAGCAGTGCACTCGGTAGTAAACGGGAGAGCCCAGGCGCACGTACCTAAGGAACTGGAGCGGGAGGAAACCAGGGCGCCAGATCTTCCAGCTCTCGAGATTCCGGAATTCGAGAAATCTGCAAAGCATGTGTCCAGTGCCTTTTACCCTCCTGAACTTCTGGAGGCCCTAATGCTGCGCTTCGAGGCTCCCGACTCTCGGAACCGCTGGGACAGACCCCTGTTCACCTTGGTGGATTTAGAGGAGCCGTTGCCCCTGGCAGAGATCCGGGCAGCCCTTTTTGAGAACCGGGCTCCTCCACCCCATCAGTCTACCCAATCCCAGCCCCTTGCCTCTGGCAGTTTTCTCCACCAGTTGGATCAGGTAACCAGCCAGGTGTTGGCAGGACTGATGGAAGCGCAGAAGAGCGCAGTCCCCGGAGACTTACTTAAACTTCCTGGGACCACGGAGCACCTTCGGTTTACCCGGCCTTTGTCCATGGCAGAACTGAGTCGCCTCCGACGCCAGTTTATTTCCTACACCAAAATGCATCCCAACAATGAGAACCTCCCTCAACTGGCCAACATGTTTCTACAGTATCTGAACCAGAGCCTGCTCTAACCAGAGGGGTTTGGGGGAAAGCCATGGCTCCTTGTCTAACCTCTGCTGCACTATATTTCTCTGGGAAGAATAATCTGAAGGTCTGCAGAGTGTATTGATGTGTGGTACTAGAGTTATTGTGACTGATTCACACTCTGCAGAGTGCCTGTGTACCAGGCCTTGAGTTTAGAGCATACTCTGAGACTAGAAAGAAGGATTTTGGCAAATTTCTCCAGGGGACAAAGCTCAGGTGGACAAGGCTTGCTTAGATTGGGTTCCACTCAATTGATTTCCCACATCAGAATTGTGGGAAAGCAGACTGGATGAATTGTTTTAAAACAATTATGAACAGAGACTGAAGATGGCACAGTTCTGCATCTGCACTGGCCCTTCTTTCATATCACAAATAGTTTTTTGAGTAGTGTACTTAAACTTTCTGCTAGTCTCTATCCTGGGGCCTGGGATCACAGAAATATTTACTGGTTTCTCTCCTTGGGAAACTTTGGTTCTAGTGGAAGTAAAATACATAACCACTAGATTATTTCATTTAATAAAATCTTTTAGAAGAAGAGAGTGGGCTGGAATCTTTCACTTAATGTAACAATGTTCTTCATGTAATTTATTTAATGTAACATTTTACATATACATACAGGGGTGGGCACAAGTAGGTTTACAGTTATGAGTATGCAAAACTTTGTTCTTGTGTTATTTATTATTGTATTCTTTTTCATACAAACTGTAAACCTACTTTTGCCAACCCCTATATATTACTGCTGTGCCTTTGACTGAAATAGTCCTTCGATAGTGCTTAGTAAGAGATGAGATATTTGGTTCTAATCTAGAGTGATTTTAACTTCTGTAACTTGTACTTCATTCTGTTTCAAGGCAAATGTCACTTTAAGTTTGTCTTTCATTCTTCCATTGATTTCATTAAACAAACTAGGTTCCTATCTTACCAGTGTGTGTCATTTTTCTAAGGTGAATTAGGTAATCTTTGCCCTTGAGAAGTTAATAGTTTGTTGAGAAACACAACTAAACAGATGATTACAGGATAAAAGCGGCTGGTAGTTAGAGGGTGATCACAGAATGCTTTGGGATCCCAGAAGAGGAAAGGATTAATTAGCTGTTGAGAGAAGGTGGATTTCCAAAGGCTTCACAGAGGGATTAATATGTGAACTGTCACTTTAGAACAAGGGTCAGCAAAGGGCCAAATAGTAAATATTTTTAGGCTTTGTGGACCATAGCGTCTCTTTTGCAGCGTATCAGCTTTGCCATTGTAACACAAAAGCAGTGATAGTAAGTATAAAAATGAGCACTGGCCAGTGTGGCTCAGTTGGTTAGATCATCACCTGGTGCACGAAGAGGTCTTAGGTTCAATTTCTCATCGGAACACATGCCTAGGTTGTGGGTTCAACCCCAGTTTGGGTGCATATGAGAGGTAGCCAATCGATGTTTCTCCCTTTCTAAAAAAAGAAAATCAATATACATGTCCTTGTGTGAAGATTAAAAGGAAAAAAAAGTTTCAGTGCATTTTAACAGAACAGTGTACACTGAAATGTGAATTATATTTAATTCTAACATCTTACAAGGGACTATTCTTTAGACTCGTTTCAGCCATTTAAAAATGTAAAAAACATTTGTATCACAGCTCTACAGAAGTAGGCAGTGGACTTCATTAGGTCTGCTGATTATAATTTGCTGACCTCTGCTCTAGAAGACTGAACAGCAGTTTGGGAGAAAAGAAAGAGCAAAACAAATTTCTCTGTAAGTGCATGGACATGATAAAAGGATGGGTCTCCTTGGGTGGTGATGTTTTTCTTGCTCACTAGGCAGTCTGGATCACCTTTTGTCTCTGATTCCTGCATGAAATGGAGGTTTGGACTAAGAAAAGTCCTTTTCCAACCTTAATTCTCTGATTCTAAGTTAGTTGATAATTGGTTGAGTTTGGTATAAACCCATGAATTCTAGATTGCCATTCTAAATTGAAGTAGACTATACAGGTCAGAAAGAACATTGGTTTTGGAGTTAGACTTACAAATTAGTAAGTTGTAGAACCTAGATTTTATGTGGCCAAATATTTAATGTCTTCAGAGTCTCAGTTTTCTCATTCCTATTATGAAACCATTAATAGTATCTCTTAGGATTATTGTAAGGATTTAAATTAGATAATGCATATAAAGCACATAGCACCATGTTTTATAATAAAAGTTCAGTACATTTTGGCTATTATTATAGTTATCTGGATCCCATTTGTCACCTATGCTTGCCCCGCTCATTTTATTTATAAGCTTTTACAAGTACTAGAGCAAGAAATCTGTCACAATTCATTTGACACTTATTAAATTAATTAGATTAATTATGAATATTTAGAACAGTGCATAGTAAATGCTATATACCTGTTGGCTATCTCTGTGATTTTATATGCCAGCTGTAGGGGATATAGAAACAGCTAAGAGTTCCTTGAGGATCCATGTCTGGTGGGAGGAGATAGGTAAATAAATACAGTTCAGTGTAGTAAATACAGTGTTATACAGTAAATGATGTTGTGGTGACATGGTGGTTGGATGATGGCTGCTTACCTAGGACCCTCCTACAAATTGTCATTTGAACCTTGGAAACTTAAAGAGCTTCATCTGGCCAAGACTGGTTCAGGTGGAATATGTCACTCATTATTTTAAAAAAGAAAAGCTTTTTTCCTCCCTGATTATAAAAATTACATTTAATTGTAGAAAAATAGAAGTATAGTAAAATCCACAATCCCATTATCCAGGGATGACTGCTATTATGTTTTGGTACATTTCCTTTGGGCTCTTTCTTCTGTACATATTTGTGTAATTAAAACCAAATTATAGATAATAATTTTATATTCTAGTTTTTAATTTAACATTATACCACTGGAAGTTTTTATTAACATTTTCAATGGTTATATCATCTTAACATTTAAATTTGATGTTTTCTACAGTCTTTTCTCTCTAGCTTTAAAGCCCAAATTTTCAGGATTAACAGGAATGTCAGAATTTATCAATAATTTTGTTATAATAATCTGTTATTGAATAGGTTATCTTAAAATGTTCCCAGTTGAAATCATACTACATGAATGTATGTTAATCTTTGTCTTCATAAATCGGTCATTTTTATTAGGATATCAAGAAGTGAAATTGCTAGATTATAATTTTTTTGTTTTGTTTTTAAGTGGACTGCCCCTGATGGTGATTATCCATAAATCCTGGTGTGGAGCTTGCAAAGGTAAGTGCAGATGATCAAACCTCAGATGTATTCTGAAATATTAGCATTTAAAAATAGGAGCAGCAACTTTGACCCAGTGACTGCTGATTGCTTTAAGGAGTACCAAAAAAATATATGACATAGATTCCCTGCTTCCAAGAAATTTGCAATTATATTTGCAGGGGGGTTAAGGGTGAGGCAATTAAGATGAGTATGAGATTAAGTGCTACAGTAGTTATGTGGACAGTAAATGTTAGCGGAAGCTAAAATGTACAGAGACATGAGAATTTTAGGAAAGTCTTCCTGGAGGACATGAGAACCAAATTAGAACCCAAGGTTATTTTACTTTGTAGCATGTATTTTTTTCTGCTGTACCACCCTGCCACTTCCAAGTCAGACTTTTTTCTTTTTTTGTTAACTATTAAGTATAGTTGTTCCAACTATACTTAATAAAAGCATAGTTGGAAAAGGAATATAAAATGTTGTGTAAATAGTTAACAGTATACACACACACACATTAGTGGCATTGTTACTCTATTGTCTATTACTTCAATAGAAGTTACTGAAATGTGTAAAAAAGCAAATAGTAATAATTTTTTCATTTACATACCATTATTTATATTTTATAAATGAGGTAAAAGCTTTAGAGAAGTGAAGTCAATCGCTCAAGGTCACATAGCTATGCAAGTAAGTGGCAGAAGCAGGACCAGAATTCAGGTGTCTTGATTTAAGGGTTAGTTATATGAATCAGCTCAGCAGATTAGAGTTCCGATATAACAATGTTTTTTTCTATTCCAAAATCTTTTCTTCTCCCTAGCTTTAAAGCCCAAATTTGCTGAATCTACAGAAATTTCAGAACTTGCCCATAATTTTATTATGGTAAATCTTGAGGTAAGACTTCAGAGTTTCTCCTTTCTGTTATATCTTAAGTCTTCACTCTTTTAGAATTACCATTACTAGTAGTATAGAATATTATTTAGCAGAGTTGACTGCTTATATGTATGTATTTTTCTCTTGACCCTTTACACTTAGTCTTGTGTCAGATATGATACAAAGCTATCCAGCCTCCACTTGTGGGAGGAGTAGGATAGGTGGGATTGGATAAGATGACTGAATTTTAAGGTCCCTTTGCTCTTAGTCCACGATTATGACATGTTTTTACATCTTTGTAGAGCTAATCTAAGGGATAGTCCCACGTACAGGCCGCAAGTTCCTGCAAAATGCGACTCAGTTGAAAGCCGGCTCTGTCCTGGGCTTGTATGTACAGCCTTCTTGTTTCTTGAATAGATATCCCTTATGTACTTCACATAGACTAGAGGTCTTGGATTCCCAAATCAGAATATCAGATCTTAAGAGTTAGAAGGGCTTTTTAGGCCATTTCTACTATGCCCATTTTACAGAAAGAACACCTTCTGCCTGAAGGAGGTGACTTAGTCAAGATCATAGAGCCTAGTACATGATAAGAATAGGTACTATAGCCTACCTATGCTGCCTTATACACTATACTCTTCAAATGTGGCATGTTTGGATGCTCTATGATGATACCTCGAGCCCTAAATTTCTGTAAAATAAGGTTTACTTAAACATAGTACTGGAAATTTTCTAAACATATTAACAGTTCATGTTGAGGCAGCGAAGGGATTATTTATATAGCTTGTGGGTAGCTGAATGCTGATACACCTCACTCAAAGCAAAGTTATATTAACTGAAGAAATAACCCCATTTAATTTCTGAAATGGGGACTACACCATAAATGACAAAATTACTATTGATTGCTATGCATATGAACTCCTTGCCACTTTCTATGGCAAGTTAGAACCACCTCTCAAAGGACAGAAATGCCTTCAGTGAGCATTCTTCAACCTCAGAGATTTTTAAAAAGAAAGCTGATTGTGTGGTCATATCTCCTGGGAGGACTATAACTCCACAATTGTAGCTGAAATGTAGTTCTCAGTAATTCATGCATTCAAGAAATACTATGCACACCTGGCTGGGTGTGGCTCGGCAGTTGAGCATCGACCTACGATCCAGGATATCACGGTTTGATTCTCAGTCAGGGCACATGCCAGGGTAGTGGGCTCAATCCCCAGTCGGGGTATGCAGGAGGCAGCTGATCAATAATGACTCTCTCATTGATGTTTCTATCTCTCCCCCTCTCCCTTCCTCTCTCTGAAATCAATAAAGATACATTAAAAAAGAAAAGAAAGAAATACTATGCACAAGTCAGTGATGTTTTGGGAATCGACAAAGAACAAAAAATTTTTTGCCCTCATTGAAATTACCTATGGGGACTTGAATATGGGGAGACAGACAAATTTCATAGGGTGGTAAGTGCTATAGCTAAAAATGAAGGGTGAAGGGGATAGTTTGCAAAGATGGTTATCAAAGAAGGTGACATTTGAGCAAAGATTTGAAGCAGAAAAGGGAGTGAACTATAAGGATAATGGGGGAAGTGTGTCCAGGCAGAGGGTAAAACCAAGTACAGAAGCCTGAGTTAGAAGCACGCCTGGCTTGTTTAATGATGGTAACAGCAAGCAGTGTGCTTGAAATAGTCTGGCCTAGGGGTAGGACATGATGTTAGAGAAGTGCCCAGGTGGCAGATCATGTAGGGCCTCTTAGACCACTGCAAGGACTTTTGAGGGTTTTACCCTGAGTGAGAGGAGAAGCCACTGAAAGGATTTGAGGAGAAAGGGGACATGATCTGACTTAAGGTTTATACTTAATAGGATGAAGAAGAGCCCAAGGATGAAGATTACAGCCCTGATGGGGGTTATATTCCACGAATTCTTTTCCTGGGTAAGGTGAAAGATCTTAATCTGGGGATCCATGATTGGAAGGAGAGAGAAATGAACTATACTGAACTATACAGAAACTATACTGAGATGGCTAAAAACAACAAACCAGTTTCAAGAGAGAGGGGAGAGTTCTGAGTGCCAGAACTTTAAGTCTGAAGAAGCTTTTCTCATTAACTAGCTGCTTTTATGAGCAATGACAGTACTGATCATTTATTCAATCAATCATTTGTGCATCAGCTATAAGTCAAGCACTATGTGAGGCACTACAGGGACACAGATAAGCCACAATTCATACCCTTGACACCATAGTGCAGCAGAGGCAATGGAGTCATAACCAGACAAATGTCTTCCTATGAACAATTTATAAAAGATACTTAATGACTACCTAATCTTTATTCAGCATTTTGCTAGATTCTGTGGGGGCTACAGATAAACATAGGATCCCATCATTGTCAGACAGAAAAGGAACATATCAGGAAGAGGGAACAGCACATGCCAAGACATGGGGAGGGGTGTTGTGTTCAAGAAACTGCATTTCATTGTGATTACAACATAAAACACGAGGAGTAGGGTAGTGAGATAGTGGGCTGCAAAGATGGGCAGGTCTCATTTTCCAGAAGGCCTAGTGTACCATATAGTGTTTGAAGTACCTCGTAGTTATTGCAACCCCTGTGCCATTTTCTCTACAATAGATCCCAGTGGCAAGGTACGTCCTGAAATTATCAATGAGAATGGAAACCCCAGCTACAAATATTTCTACACCAATGCTGAGCAAGGTATGGTTATGTTGAAAGAGTGGAGGGAAGGTTGTGGCTAGATTTAACTAGGATGAACCATATGCAGGGTCTATGATGGGAAACTCATTTCAACATGTTAGTTGAGCATCTCCTGCATGACTGGTTTTTGGCTAGATCCTGTATAGAATATAAGAGGAAGAGAAGACTGAGCTCCTTCCCTAACTGCTTACAATCTAGTTGGGAGCTAACTGACCCATATGAAACTGAAAAACTGAGGCTCACAGAGGTAGTCACTTATAAGCTCAACAGGAAATTAAATAAATGCAACATTCATCCAAAAGATATAACAGGGATGGTAGGAGGGTGTTTTCCTGGTGTCAAGTGAACACATATAGCCTATAATGGGTTCAGCTCTAATCCTGGAGGGTAAGCCGAAGTAACTACTAACATTTTTGTAGCACTTCAGGCTTTATAAAGAGCACTTTTATTATCCATTCTCATTTAATTTTTGCAATAATCATGTGCAAAGTAAGTAGCATTGCCTCATCTTATAGATGAGGAAACAAATTTAAAGATGTAAAATGACTTCCCAGAGCTAAAATCCAGAGCTAGATCTTGTGTCCAGATCCCGTGCTCCTCTCGTATTTCTCCTAAAACGTAACAATCTATTTTGGTTGTCAGATGTCAAGTATTAAAGATCTACTTCATCCCCCCTGCCCAACCTTTATTTCACAGTTGTTCAGGGGATGAAGGAAGCTCAGGAAAGGCTGACAGGTGATGCCTACAGAGGGAAGCATCTCGAAGATGAGTTGTAACACGAATGTGTTCTGGAAGGAGAGCAGCAGGGAGGAAATATTGAGGAATCGCTCAGAACCATTAAACCAACCAGGAAACCTTGCTCCTGCCTACGTGGGAAGGAGCACTCTCACTGTGGACGAGCTCTGCTAATGGAAGCTGGTCTCCATGTTTGTGAATCCGGCAGCGTGTGGCTGACATCCTTCTCCTGCCCCTCTGACCTAAGAGTCTATTTGTTATTGAATGTAAAGGATGGTACCTTTTGACACACAACTTGAGCCATTTGGAGGTTTATTCCTCGCACTTAAGTATTTGAATCTTTTTCCATTTCCTTCCACTTTACTCACCTTGGTGGTGGAAGGAGACCAGGAGCATCTTTTCTACAATGTTAAAATGGCAGAAATTGCTTATCATTTCAAACAACAAATCCTAAATATAAATAAGTAATTCTGCCCCCACTGAGGAGACCAGCCTGATTCTTCTCTTTTCTTCCTGGGAATAATCTTGGCCTTCCTCCTGAATCCCTGCAACTTCCTTCCTCTTCTCCTGCTTGGGCTTCCCTGTTTGCACGCATGAGTGTGCAGGAATGGCTGTGTGCTTGGACTCAGCCTCAGCTGGAGGCATGCTTTCCCTGTTACTGTTGGAGAAACTCAAACCTTTAAGTCCTAGGCAGAGCCATTTTTGTCAAGTTGTCAACTATTTTTGTACTGGGGTTAAAAAAATATTACTTGTACTATTAAACTTTAATAAAACTTTGAAAGGAAGTGTGTTGTGATGGCCTTTTTGTTATTGGAGAATGGAGGGAGGGATGGAGATCAGAAAGAACTAATCTTGGCCTAATCTAGGACTTTTCCTGCTCCTGTACCATCTACATTGAAATGGGAATCAGAGCTCATCTCTTCTACTTTTTAAATAGCTGAATTCCCTCCATTCTCACTATTACTGTTTTAGCACAGGGCAGGCTTTTTCTGTTTCTATTATCTGTGATAGCCTCTTAATTTGTCTACTACCAATATTCTCTCCTACAATCCATTCTCCCTGCTTTCCAAAATGCAAATGTGACAATGTCATTCCCCCGCTTAAAGCCTTTTCTGCCGCCTTCAAGATAATAATATTAATATTAGGAAACACTTGGGCCTCATCGTGTGCCATGCACCCTTCTAAAAGTGCTTTGATTTATCCCATTTCCTTTCCTTCTAGTCCTAACAGCCCTGTGAGGAAGGTACCTTACCATCTCCATTTTACAGAAGAAGGATTTAAAGCATATGATAAAACCAAGGGACATGATAAAATCAAGATCTTTACCATGACCTTTAAGAAACTGCCTACTTCTTCAACATCATTTATTCCCGTTCATGTCTTCACATTGTTGTGTTGTGACACCAAATTGTTTCAAGTTCTGTTCACAACATGCTCTTTCATGCTTTTGTGTCTTTGGCTAGCTTCCTTTGCTTAAAACATCTTTTCTTTTCACTCATCCTTCACATTTTGAGCCATCTCTTCCAGAGTCTCTCCTGACCTTTCTCATGAGGATAAAATATCCCTCCCCCAATACATCTTGGCTCCCCACCACACAACTGTAATGACCTATTTGCACATTTGTGTTGCTCCTCTAGGGTAGAGGCTATTCCTGTTCTGTGCACCAAGGTCCCAAAACAATGTACCTTCAAGTGAATTGTCCTCTGTGGTAGGTTCCTCTATTCTCTTTATATTCCATCCGTGGTCCTATGGGATAGGTATTATTAGCCTTATTTTATGGAACAGGAAACTTTGGAGACAGGAGAGGTTTGCCCTCAGTTTCTAGACTATATCCTGGATTCTAACCATCCTTATCTTATTCCAAACTTATACTTTTCCCACCACACTTTGCATTACCTTCTTTATATTTCAAGGTGTAACTCAGGAGTTTTCAAACTGGGGAATGTAAAGACTTTACAAGAGATACATGAGCACAGAAATCTATATCCAGTGAATTTATGTCCAGAGCTTCATTTTCCCAAAAAGTTGTTTCCCAGAACTCAAAAAATTATCATATGACCACCAATTCCACTTCTAGTATATACCCTAAAGAATCGAATGCACAAACTCGGATATATGCACACCTGTGTTTATAGCAGCATTTTTCACAATAGCTGAAAGGTGGAAGCAACTCAAGTGTACGTCAATGCGTCAATGGATGACTGGATAAACAATGTAGTGTATAAGTACAGTGACGTGCTCCCTTCCTTCCAAGCCCCTTATACTCAGGCTGATTTCAGCACTAGGGCTACTGGTCAGTTCTGAGAGAATGCAGTTCCCATTTGGAGCACGAGGGGGAGTGTGAGACTAAACCTTTGCAGAGGGTCATGAGGCCAACTTAGTCTTCCTTAGCAAGCCCCATGAGAAAGAAGGGAAATAGGAGACGTATACTTTTAGTAACCTTCTTCTGGACTCCCCCCCCCCCCCCCCCGCCCCCAGCTGTTTCTGTTCTGCTTCTATTCCTTTTCTCATAGGGAATGGTAACACCCAAGTCAGAAAGCTCTCCTAGCTGACTCAATTTCTTTTCTCCCCACACATAACCAGTCACCAATTCTTGTCCTTCTTGTCCTTTAATGCCCCACTGCATGTCTTAGCTCAGGTCTCATGATCTCTTGTAGTCACTGGATCAGCCTTCTCTTTGGTTTCCCTGTCCCCTGTATATTGGAACCTCCAGTCCATCTCCCACTGTGCGGACTGAGATCTTTCTAAAGCATGAATTTGGTGAAGACTGCCCCCTGGATCAAGCCCTGTGATAGCACTGCATTGTCCTGATCATCCCCGGCCCTGGCTGACCTGTGGCTTTGACTTACCTTCCCACCTCACTTATGACCTGTCCTGTACCTGGCACATCTATGCTTCCAGAGACTCATAGCTCCTGAAGTTCACACCTTTGGGCCTTTGCTCATGCTGGTCCATCTGCCTGGGTTGCTTCTCCATGAGTTTCATTCCTACTTATCCTTGAAGTTTCAGCTTAAGTCTCTCTGCATCCCAGGACCTGCATCCCAGCATGGGGCCTGGCCTAAGTCTCAGCCTCCTCCCTGCTGGCATGTCCCACAGTGAAAAAAACAGCCACGTCTTGCCAAATTCATTTATGTTGCTGATTTTAGTCCTGGATTTTCCTACTTTCAGTAGCTAAAAAACCATAGTCTAGTTATTTCTTCCTCACATCCAAGATGATATGAATCAGTTCCCACTTCATAGGTTTGTTGTGAAAGTTAAATGATATGGTGAATGTGAGAAATCCTTTGTAAATATTAATGCCTATTTATTCAGCAAATATCCTCTGTCTCCTTCTAAGAATGATCCAGGAGGCACTGTTTTGGGCAACAGTGTGACCTTTGCCTTTATAGAGCTCAGACTAGTGGATCTTAGAGACTGCTAACCTGACCAGACAAGAGCCGCTTTGGATCAGGGACCCAAAGTTATTATTCACCCCTATGTATAGTAGGTACTCAGGAGATAATTTACTGTGTGGGTGTGTGAATGAATTAATGAATAAATGAGTGAATGGCATTCCAGGAAGAGAGAGAAACATGCAAATTCATGGAGATGCTATGGAGCAGGTCACATTCAGGGAACTGCAAATAGTTTAATGTTGGAGCTCAGGGCATGATGGAGGAGTGTCCAGTTGTGAGGTTAAAGGGTGGGTGGGGCCAGACCATGAGGGGCCATATGTGCATATTAAATAGACTTTGGAGTAGGGCAAAGGGAGGGATTTTAAGCCGTGTTTAGGAAGCCTCCTCTGCTGCAGTGTGGAGTGTGGAATACACCATGCAGTATTCTCATGGTGGCTATCATGAGAATAGGACACTAAGGAGGCTATGGCCGTGGATGGAGAGGAAGGAGTGGAATGGAGAGTTCTCAGGAGGTAGAATGGGTTGGCTTCAGTGAAGCATTGGCAGGGTGGGTGACGGGGAGGGAGGAGTGACGGGTGGTACTTGCATTCTAACTGTTCACATTGTTGCATGTTTCCCTGTGTGTCTCAGATGCCACCCTTGCTGATAGCAGTGTGCCCGGATGATGTGACAGTGTCCTTAGTGTGCACATTAGCCAGGTTCACCTCATAAACTGATGCAGGTGTAGAGAGAATAGACCTGCTCATTCATTTATTTTACAAATGAAGAAACTGAAGCACAGAGAAGGAGGAAATGGTTAGTACATGAAGTGGCATTTGAGATGCTCATCATTTTTTCGTATTATCCAAATCTGTTCCCACTGCTGTGGGAGATTGGTTAGAGGCCATAGATTCCTCCTTTTCTGGATTTATGCCCCTTTGTAATGCACCTTTGCTCTCCTTCCCAGTCACAGGTGGAGTTTATTTCTCTACCCCTTTGAATCTGGGCTGGACTTGTGACTTGATTTGGCCAATAGAATAAAGTATATGTGATATTATGCAATTTCCAAGGCTAGGCCTAAAGTGATTGTATCTCCTGCATTTATCCTCTTGGAACATTGCCCCAAGACCACCACATAAGCTGGTCTAGCCTACTAGTGGATTAGAATAGGGCAAAGAGCCATGGCATCCAGCACTCAGCCAGCACCATCTGCCAGAATCTATGAATGAGGCCCCTCTTCGACCTTCCAGTCCAGTGGACCCTCCAGCTGAAGGCTGCTTATGAGTGATCCCAGGTAAAAGCAGCAGATGAACCCATTCAGCCACCCCCAGAACTGTGAGAAGTAACAAATTATTGCTGTTTTAAGACACTGATTTTTGGGGCATGGTTTGTTAGGAAGCAATTGTTTTCAGAAAATGGCTTCACTGTCTACCTGGTCACTTTCCCTCATATCTCACATTTAATCTGTCACCAAGTCCAGGGAATTTTACCTCCTAAATACATATCAAATCTCTCTACTTTCCACTTTCCCCACTGCTATGACCTGAATTCTGATTCTCTTCACCTCTTACCTGGATTATTACAGCAATCTCTGTGTTCCCTATCTCTTGTCTCTCTTTCCATCGATCTGTCACACCACTGTCAGAGCTATTTTTCTTACATGCATACATAAACATGTTACTCCGTTGCTTAAAACATTTTGCTTGCAAGGTAAATTTCCAAATTTCTAATATGATTTATGAAGCTTTAGAACATCTGGCCCTGCCTGTTTCCAGTCCTGTCTTCCACCACTCATCTCATTGAACCCTATGTTTCTAGAGCTGCTTCACATGTTCTGGTGACCTTCTGGCATCTTCTCCAGCTCCCCTATTGCATGAGGCAACTCACTGATGGGGTCAGATGAAAACATTCAACCTGTCAGCACTTCTGAGTGCCTAGGTTGGCCAGGAGGGACTCACACTGTGGTGTAGATATGAACCTTGTGAAGATTTGAACATTGCACATCCACACTTATGCTATTACCTTTTCTAAGTGACTGATGCTTATTCAATAACAAGTATCAATTTTTTATTTCATGTAAAAACCAGGAGCTAGAGAAAGCTCATTACTCTGGCAACTAAAAAAGATGTAAGGCCTGGCTGGTGTGCTCAGTGGTTAGAGTGTGGCCCGTGCACTGAAGGGTCTCATACCTGGACACATACCTTGGTTGCAGGTTCCCTCCCTGCCCCGAGTCAGGGTGCGTGAGGGAGGCAACGAGCCGATGTAGCTCTCTCACATCGATGCTTCTCTCTTTCTCCCTCCCTTCTACTCTCTCTGAAAAAGCAAGGGAAAAAATACCCTCAGGTGAGGATTAACTATATATATAGATATAAAACATATCTATATACATATATATATTCATATATATAAAAATATATATATTTAAGGAAATGTTGTTCATAAGACTCTTAGTCACAATGGTATTCACTGCGTAACCGTAATTGTGGGTCTAATAGAAAGAGCCCTAGAGTCGGAGTCAGACAGATGTGGTATCTGGTTCTGTTAGTTACCAGATGTGTGACCTTAGCAAGTCACTTGAACTTTCTGACTTCTCTTTCCCGTGTTTATAAAAAGGAGAATGCCAATCAATACTTTGCGTGATTAAATTGAGGGCCAAATAAGGTAAAAGATGTGAATGAACCCAGTGTATTTTAAGGTCTTAACGATTATAACTTTTTGCCAATGTGACCCAGGGGGAAAGGTAGACTTTTGTCCTTTCTGTTCTTACCTGGGCATTTGGATCTGGATGTGAAGAAAGCCTAAAATAACTTGATTTTTAAAAAATTTTTCTCTCTGGTGGTCACCTGCTTGCCCTTAGGGAGGTAGCTGTTGGGGGCATAAATGGTACAGCCCAAAGGGCCTCTCTGCCCCTTTAAGATCTAAATGCAACAGGATTGAAGCTCAGTTTTCACATCTTATCACCCTTGTAAGTTTGAAGCCCTCCAGGAGATTTCTGCCAATTCCACCAGGGCTGGTGCTCTGATAGTCTCTGCCGCTAGTCTTTTTTTTCAACTCAGAAAAACAAAGCCCATTGCTCAGTTTGTCCGCTCACCCTCACGACTCCCCTCTCTCAGAAAGCATTCCTGAGTGTAACGACCTCTACTGAATTCCTGAGGACAAGAAAGCCGTTACATTATACGTGTAATAAACAACGTATCCCTTGTGTATTCCAGTGCTTAAATACCCCTTTGTCCACCTGCCATGGGAGGGTTTTTTCTGACCCTTTACCACGTAGCACCTAACCTTACACTGATTTTCTTCCCCCCACCTCTCTTTTATTATCTCTCCCTCCCATTTTGCCAAGTGAATTCCAAATTGTCCTCCCTTTTTGACACAGAGCAATTTAGTGCCTCCCCCTCCTCCCACACTTACATCTTCACACTCCTCAAGGCCCTAAGTAGGACAGAGAACTTTCTGAGCATTAGGGTCTATCCTTCTTAGAGGCAGTTGTGGTTAAAAATGTCACTTTTTCTGTTATAATAACGACAGTGTTTCCTATTCATTGAGTGTTTACTATGTGCCTGCCACTCTGTCAAGTGCTTGCCAGCTGCTCTCTCATTTTCTTATTTGATCTTCATTGTGAATGACCCTGGGAGCTAGCTCTTACTATTGCTATTTCTACAGATGAGAATGAGGTGCCTGTGTCAGAAAAAGTAGGTAATTTACATAAGATCACACAGCAAGCAAGTGGTGGAACCAGATCTGTCTGGTCCCAAGTCTGTGCTCTTTCCATTTCACTGTATGGCCTTTCAGGGGAAGGAGAAAGTAATCAGAAGACCCGAGGCTACATAAATGCAATACCATCTGTTCTCATATTGTTTTGCAACTGTAAAAGGATGGTTTTATATGTTATCTCATTATGCCTGTGAAGAATGAATAATCATTATCATCACACCCATTCTGAAATGAGGAAACTAGGGTCTTGTGGGAGAAAGGGAGTGAGGGGGCAGGCAGCATAGGAGTTTTAATTTTACAGTCACAAAGGCACTAGTTCTGGGCAGCTAGCTCCTGTGACCTCAGGAAGACTTGAGGTCCAGGTCAGGATGGGAGGGTACAGCGCTAATTACCTGATGTAGCTGCCTTCTCTCGTGGAGTTGGGGCTTCCTAATGACCAGGCACTCTAGGCTGCTGGTTGGTAATGGGGAGCCACTGAAAGTTATTTTGTTTTTGTGTTTTGTTTGTTTTAACAAGGTTGCTGGTAATATGGTGACATTTAGAAGGATCACTCAGGCTGCTGGTGTAGAGAATGGACTGGAGAGTGGAGGCAGGGAGACCCATTAGGAGGCTGTTGCATTAGTCCAGCCAAGAAGTGATGAGGCCTGAACCGGGGAGAGAGCAGCGGAGATGGAGAGAAAGGGAAGGGACAGGTAGGATATGTTGAGGAGGTATTATCAGCAGACTGACGGGACGTAGGGCATAGGGTAGAGGACAATGCCCAGGTTTCTGGCTTAGTTTCCTCTTGTAGTTAGCAGTTCAGATTCTGCATCTCTTCCTAAGCTTTCGTGAGGATGAAGTGATAGAACAGACAGGAAAGTGCTTTGGAAATGGCAGGTGTGGGCACCCATCATCATCGTTTACAGTATCATCAGAGCCCCCTGATCACCCCAGTAAGTTCAGTCTGTGGAATGAGGTGTGAGAATGAAGACAAATTGCAACAGAGTGCTGGCCTGGTCCCTCAGCTGGTCAGAGCACCCTCCCTGTATGCCAAGGTCGTGGGTCCCACACACCGCCAACAACCCCCTCCCGTCAGGGCACACGCAGGAAACACCCAATGAATGCATCGGCAGGCGGAACAGCAGGTCCATGTTTCTTTCTCCCGCTCTCTAATAAATACATTTTTAAAAAGTTTAAAAAGATAAAACACGATAGTCACCCAGATATTGGGAAACTGAGGGCCTCTCAGATAGATGGACCCCCTACACCTGCGGGCAGCGGGAACGGGGCGGGGCTAACACGGACCCCGCCCCTGGGCGGGGCGGGGGCGGGGCCTGGACGCGGCGGCCGCTGGAGCCTGAGCCTCAGCTTGAAGTCGCCGCGGTGGGGACCAGACCCGACCCGCACGGACCCGCACCGCCCGGCTCCACCAACCCGCTGCGCCGCCCGCCGCCCGCCGCCCGCCGCCCGCCGCCCGGTCCGGCCGTCCCGCCGCGCTGCTGGGGAGCGAGCCGCTGTCCCGCACCCAGAGTCCCAGGTGAGGGGCGCGGCCCCGGCGCCCCGCGGGGGACGACGAGGGACCGGTCCTCGGCGCGGGGCGCTGGGGACTGAGCGCGGGCGCTGAGGAGGAGCCCTGGGCAGCGGAGGGGACGCCGAGGAGAAGGGGGTGGGGGAGGCCGCTAAGGAAGGGGCGCCGCCGCAATGAAGGGGCGCGTCGCCTGGGGAAGGGGGCGCAGAGGGAGGGTCTACCCGGACCGCGAGGGCCGCAGGGGGAGCCCGGGGGACGGCTGGGGGGGGCGGGCAGCAGGAGTGCGAGAGCCAGAAAGGGGGCGCAAGGGCTGGGGGAAACGGTGAGCGGCCAGTGGAGCGCAGTGAAGGGAAAACGGAGGGCGTGGGGGGCGGGGAGAGGCGAGCGGGGAGCCGAGAGGGGCCGCGCGGTGAAGGGGGCGGGGGGGCGGGGGGGGGCGGGGGGCGGGAGGGCTAGAGCCCGCGGGTGAGAGGAGCGAGGGAGAGGGGAGGCGTGGAGGTGACGAGCTAAGGGAAGGGGACTGGCCATCGGGGGTCGTTTTGAGCGGGAGAGGGAGTCCTCGAGGTGACGAGGGTTGGGGGCTCAGGGCAGGAGCGGAGTGGCCGGCTGGGGACGGGAGGGATGCGGAGCCGGAGCCCCGCTGGGCACTGGCAGGGCGGGCGACCCGAGTGGGGGGCGAAGGCTGGGCGCAGAGGTGGGAAGCTTGGCAGAAAGGGAAAGGGGGACGTCGGGGGGTCTGCGGGCCCGCAGAGGGAGGGGCGGGAGCTGACGGAGCCAGGCGGCGGCCTTGGACGTGGGCGGTGGGCGCCTGAGTTCTGGGCGCAGGTGAGGGCGGAGCAGCACTGGGGTGGAGCAGGGAGCCGGGGGGGGGGGGGGGGTTAGGGGGGGGGGTGCGCTGGGTCAGAGGCCAGGTGGGGGCCGTGGTAGGAGAGTGGAAAGAGGGTGGGCGCCCCCCAGCGGAGTCCGCGGGCTTCCAGGCGCAGCCGGGTCTCGGCGCCTCGGAAGGCTGGGAAAGGGGCGCGGGTGCTGGACCCTGTTACATTGCCACCTGTGATCAGAGACAAGATGAGAACTGTGGACAGAAAGATTCGTCCCCAGGCTGACTCTGTTTTGGAGTCCAAGTGTGAGCAGAGACCTTAGGGAGGGCAGGGCCGCAGCAGCCTCTGGAAGCTAATAGAGATGTAGAGGGAGATGGGAGAAAGACAGGGCCCTCCACCCCAGTTTTCTCAGAATCCAGATGGAAAGAGTGGGGGATAGTCGGTGGAGTTAGATGCGTGTGTGCGCACAGGTGGATGCCCACCTGTTCTGTGCCTGTAAAGGGTGGAAGACAATGGGAGTCCCTGAGAAGCCCTGACTGTGGTCACAGGAAGCCCTGGTGCTGTGCTAGCCAAAGGAGAGACATTTTGCTAGAGGACAATGGGTCCGGGAAGGCTTTCTAGTCATGAAGGATTTAGCTGGCCGAGGAAGAAAGTATGTTCCTATCAGAGGAAACAGTGTGGGAGAAGGCAAAATTCTAAAATGATCTCTAGTCCAGGAAATAAATCTCCATTTTCTTAAGTATTATGATATGAAGGGAGGCATCAATAACCTGTAGAGGATGTTTAGAAAGGTTTCCCATCTAAGCTTGAACTCCTTACAGTTCCTCTTCATCTTCCCAGGGTGCAGCACAGGGCCTGGCTCACAGTACGTGCTCTGTGAATGTTGACTGAATGAATAATCGAGCCCTGACTGTACCACTGCCTCAATTTCCTCATCTACCCCCATATTTGTGAGGATCAAATATGATAATGTGGGTGAAAAGAACTTTCATAAACTATAAAGCACCGTACAAAAGAGAAAGGGCGCTGATGTTATTATACAAGGGTGCCTACATTCTGCCAGTCGCCACACCCATGGCTCTCTCTCTCTCTCCAGTCTGGAGAAAGAAGGAAGTGAACATTTTCCAAGCTTCTCTTGTATTCGAGATAGAATGCACTGAAAATACCTGGCATTTACTAGGTGCTCAAAAAATGGTAGCTATTATGATACTGTTTCTGTGGGGAAACAGAGAGGAGGTAGGCTGGGTGATGGTGATGGGTTGGCAGTGGGGAATGATCTGAAGAAAGTCTGAATTAGAAAAATTAGTAGAGTATGGCTTTAGGGAGGAGGTTGCATATAGTAGGGTGAGGTCCACATATGTCCAGCTCCCTCTCTCTCTTCACTGATAAATGTTCCCAATAGGAAGGCGGAATTACATTTACTGAGCACTTCCTATATGTCATATACTATCTAGATGCTTTACCAATAATGCTTTTACAAATGAGGAAACTGTGTTTTAGTCATAAAATTCCTTGCCAAAGTCTCACAGCTAATAAATGATAGACATGGAAACTGAATCTAGTTTGTCTGGTTTGGAATTCCAAGCTATTTCCACTACCCAGGATGACCTGATAGAGGAAAACATGAAGCACACAAAAAGAAAAATCTAAGGGTTTTATAAAGCACTCTCTCACTGACTGGTTTTAATTCTTACAAGGGTTAGCCAGGAAGTCATTTTATTAACTCACTTCATAGATGAGGAAACTGAGGCCTAGGGTGTGATCTGCCTAAGGTTATACAACTGCTGAGAGAGCCAGGGCTCAACCTAAGTCTCTTGACTCGATCTTGTGTGTTTTTTCCCATCAAGAGAGACGTTCATCTATTCACTGCATATATTGAGTGGATCTCGTCTTGCTGGATTTTAGGGCTCTCTTCTCCTTCCTTTCCCCCCTTTCCTGGCTGAAGTTGGCTTCTTCCTTAGGTACTTATTTCTGCTGCCTATCAAACTGAACACATTATTAGTTTTTCACACTAACTCTTAGAGGAGCCATTTTCTTCTTTCCCCTAGCCAGGAACCAGGGATGACTTCCCAGATGGTCCCTGGGCCTTCATCTATACTGCTTGTCACGGAGACAGCGAGCTACCCAGCTCTGTCATTTATGTGACTGTCACAAAAGAGAGGGAAGATCTGACTGATGGTTATCTTACAAGTGTGGTTCTGCATTCACCATGTGCTGTGACCTGTCTGCTCAGATCTGCCTTGCTAGGATGATTTTTACCTCTCTTCCAAGTGTCTGTGTAGCCCCTGCCCCCACCTTGGGAAGAACCCCTCGGGGCTTACATCTGACCGTGCCTTCCAACTGAACCTCTCTGCCCTCTGCCTTTTCCTGATCTCACACCACCTACTGGGAAAGCTACGCTGTGTGCACATAAATAGATGTTGGCAGTACAGTATGGCAAGTGCTAGGACAGAGATGCTCAGGGCGCTGGGGATGCTTCTTTACTCACTCTGAAACTGTTGCAGGTTTTGTTTATTTGTTGCTTTTTAAAAATATATGTTTTTATTGATCTCAGAGAGGAAGGGAGAGGGAGAGAGAGAGATAGAAACATTATTGACCTACTGTCTCCTGCACGCCCCACATTGGGGATCTAACCTGCAACCCGGACATGTGCCCTGACCGGGAATTGAACCGCAGTCTCCTGGATCATAGGTCAATGCTCAACCACTGAGCCACACTGGCTGGGCTGTTGCAGGTTTTTCCCCCCCTAAGTCCAGTCCAACCTAGGAGTCATTAGATAATGGAAGTTCTGGTCATGGCTTGCTGTGTGACTTTGGACAAATCACTTCTCTTTGTGGATCCTCAATTTTTGACCTGTAAAATGAAGGGGAGTGCATCAGGCCAGGAGTTGAGACTGTTTTTGACTGTTGCCTTACTCCCCACTCTCACACCTGTGGCAGACATAGCTAATAAAGGCTGATTCTACACGATGTCACAGGTATTTTTCCCCACACAGTACATACACAAAACACACTTATATACATTCTCTTATTTAAAATTCACAGCAGCCCTGCAAGGTAGGTAATATTATCATATCATAGATGAGGACACTGAAGCTCAGAGTTTAAGTGACTTGCCCAGGTTCATACATTGAGTTACTGGGAAAGCTGGGACCAAGAGCCAGGCTTTCTGTTATGATAAAGCTGCCACTCCAAAACCCCTTCTAATTCCAGGAATCTAAGAATGTAAACAGCTGCATCAGAAAAATGAAGACCAATAATATAACATTTACATCGTTAGTCTGGCACATGGCAAATGCTCACTAAATGTTTATTGAAAGGAGTAATATGCCCTGTGGGTTGACTGTAGGTCCAGTATTGACAGGTGTAAGGATGGATACAACTCAGCTTATTCCAGAAGAAGAGGCAGATAGTTAATTAAACAAGCTCAAATAATGTAGCCTAGATCAGGGGGAGGGCAGGTGAACAAGATTTGACTGCAGAATAAATTAAAGGGCCGGTGAAATAATATTGATTGAGGACCTCCCATGGGCCAGGAAATTAGGCCACGATATTTACATATGGTAACTGCTCATTCTATTTGCACCACAGTTCTGTGAAGTAGGTGGTATTTTCTCTATTTTAAGGTAAAAATGCTGTGGTTTAGAGAGTCCATATGACTTGCCCAAGAATCCAGCTGAGGAGCAGAGCAGGGATTTTGAACTCTCCTTTAACACAGCACGGTACTAGGTCTAGTGTCTGTTGTCAGCTTCGGGGCTTGGGAAAGTCCTCTTAATTTCTGGCTCTCAGTTTCCTTCTTGATCAGATGGCAATAATAATTTCTGTCGTTCCAATTTTATCTCCCAGGTTTATTTAGAGGATGATATAAGATAAAGGACATAAAATTGAGGTAAGGATCAAATCTGTGTTTTAGTAAAGTTACTCTCTGACAGCAGTTCCATTTCTAAGATTGCCCCTGAGGAAATAAACAGGAAAGCAAACAAATATTTATGTAAAGAAATGGTCACTGTGGTTTAATTTATAATAATTAAGAACAGAAAAATACCTTAAATATACAGTGTTAAAGAATTGGTCATATGACACATCCTTGGATGGAATATAATGTAACAGTCAATTGAATTGATATTTATGAAGAGTTTTAAAAGCCTAGTAAAATATTTATGATATAATGTTAAGTGAAAAGGAGCAGGGTACAAAACTAATGAAAATATGATCTTAGCTATTAAAATATACATAGAAAATACAGACTAGAATGTATAGTATGTTATCATTTTATACAGATAAAAATATAAACAGACCTCTATGCTTATATGTACAAAGACTATCTCTGAAGGATTCATGAATTGGTAACTTGTTTGCCTCTGGGGAGAGGAACCAAAGATTGGGAATCAGGGGTGGGATTTTTTCCCCCCACTGTAAACCTTTAGGTTCATATTGCTTATTTTTATGCTTAAAATTAAGAACATAATGCAAACTGTAGATGGTGATAAAGTAGTATTTACAAATACTAAAAATTTATTTGAATTATTTCCAATGTGTGTATTACCTTTTAAATTAACAAACAATAAGATCTAATTTAAAATAGATGGCGTTTTATTGCATGAAAAATAAAGGAGGAAATACACTTAAAATGTTAACAATGGCAGTTTCTGAATGGATGGGATGTCTGGTAATAAAAATTTTTCTCTTTGTACTCTTGTGCTTTTTTCTAATTTTTTACAATGACTATATACTTTTAAAGTTGGAATTCTCTCTTGTAAACAAACAAAGATGACTGGCAGCAGAGGCGGATAGTGTGAGGTCATTGTGGTTCCTTTCTTTGTTTTAGGTAGAAAAAGCATAATTCTTTTGAACTGCCAATTCTTGAAACAGGCTCTGCATCTTGTACCATGAAAAACTGAAAAGTTAGGGCTATTGACAGTTTAAGCACAACTTCCCTCCAATTTCACTTTCTTCTTCCATGTAAATGCTATGTCTCAGTTGCCAGGGGTCCAGGGAATGTCCCACACCTGCCTAGTGAGCCTTGTCACAGGGCAGATTGGTACAGGAAACGCAGCTGTGGCTCTCAGATAAAGGCTTGAGAGCTGGGAGAAAAGAGAAGAAAGAACAGAGGCCACCGGAGGCTAGTGGTGGCTTATTTAAGGAAGTATTATTAAAGGGCTGCTAATAAATTATCCCACATATTTGTCTGACCTTTCTTCAAGAGAGCTGTAACCTTATAGCTCACTGGAGAGGCTCATAGAGATAAATCCACCAGTCTCACCCTCTTTCTTTTTCCTTTGGGGGAAAAAAAGCAGGAATTCCTAAAGAGAGTGACACCCTGAACATTATCTCACATTAGGGCTGTCTTCCCACCCTTCCCTGACTACTCACCCAGCCTGTTCGAGTACCCAGTGCTGAACACAGGAAGAGATTACAGATGGAGAAGCAGGGTACCTGCAGCTGGTAAGATGTAGAAAAGCAAGTAAAGACTCAAATTAAAGACTGTGGGACCAAGTGCTTGCTGGATTATGAAGTTCAGATCCAAAGTGTTCTAGGAAAAGAGAGGGTGGTGGCAGGTCTGAGAGCATCGGGGTCTCAGGGAAGGTCTGGCATGTAGTAAATACTTGCTGAATGAATGAATGAGTGAATGAACAAGTAAATAAGCAAAGGATCTAAATTTTGAAGGATTTGGAATGATAATGACTTATGTTCACACCTTTGTGGGATTTACCAGTTTATTTAAGTCTTCCTCATTGTTATCTCATTTGAGTCCTACTGTAACAGCTCTGTGAGAAAAGCAGGGCAGAAATTGTTCTTCCCATTTTCCAGAGGATGAGATTGGGCCCCAGAGCGACCACGTGACTCTTACTAATTCAGCACACGTTTACTGAGTGCTGATTGCATACTAGGACTTGTGCTAGAAGCTAGAGAGGCAGAAATGAAGTACTTTAAGTCTCAGATACTTCGTCTAAAGGAGAAGCTAGAATAGTAAACAGTTCTGAAATAATACAAGTGCTGTTGCAGTGCTCTGGGAGCACAGAGCAGGAGTGCATGTCTCTGCCATGCACAGGGCAGGGGAGATTTCATTTGGATCTGTAAGGGTGAGTAGGAGTTTGTTAGGAGAGGAATGTGTAGGCAAAAAGGAGGAATACATGTCTAAGGGGACAAAAGCAAGAAATACTGCATATTTGGGGTAGAGTGTGTAATTTGGTATAAAAGTAGCACAGGTTGGTAAGAAGACTTAGGGGAAGATAAAGCTTAGGAAGTTTATTCTTTGGGTTTTTTGTTTTTGTTTTTTGATATATCTTTATTGATTTCAGAGAGAGAAAGGGAAAGGAGAGAAAGAGAGAAACATCAATGATGAGAGTCATTGACTGGCTGCCTCCTGTGCGCCCCCTACTGGGGATCAAGCCCACAACCCGGGCATGTGCCCTGACCAGGAAACAAACCTCGATTTTCTGGATCCTAGGTCAATGCTCAATCACTGAGCCATGCCGGCTGGGCCATAAAAGTTTTTAAAACGGGAATGATAGCCCTGTACTGGGCCCGTTCCTGGAATGTTCATGTGTTTGCTGTTTTGTCTTTTTTCCCCGTAGTAGACTCTCCTTGACCATTTCTCCAGTTTGGGTTAGATGTTTCTTGTGGGCTTCCTCAGCCAAGACTTCCTTACTGCTTTGTTTCTCTTTTTTTTTTACTGTACGTGCTTTTTGACTCTATTCTGTGGCCACTCAGAGATCAGACACCATGTCTGATTCATATTTGTATTCCCCATGCCCAGCACAGGGTTTCACCCAGAGCAATGTGCTCAGTAAATATTTGCTGAAGGAATGAATGGGAGGAGCTGGGTTCCACCTAATCCTGAGACAACATTGGGACAGGTGCAGTAATGGGGTGATTCTGAGTAGTGTGTGTTTCCTCAGTGATGCTGGGGTGGGGAATGAGTATGTGAATGGTGGAGTGACCATTAAAAGGTTGGTGAGTGAGGGTGACACTTAGAGATGTGTTTCTGAGTGACCACATGTCTCTCCTGCAGATGGCTTCAGTGACTGATAGTAAAGCTGGAGTCAAAGATGCCTCCGACCAGAATTTTGACTACATGTTCAAATTGCTCATCATCGGCAATAGCAGCGTTGGCAAAACCTCCTTCCTCTTCCGCTATGCCGATGATACCTTCACCCCAGCCTTTGTCAGCACTGTGGGCATCGACTTCAAGGTGAAGACAGTCTACCGCAATGAGAAGCGAGTGAAGCTGCAGATCTGGGTGAGTCCGGGGCATCTTGGGCAGGATTATCCTGACAGGGGACTAGTCTGCTAGAATCAGGCCTGCGGGGTGGGGCCGGTTGGGAACTTCTGGGTTTTACAGCATCAGGTACTAATGCCATTGCTGGTCTGGCCCCTGGACTGCCCCTTGCTGTTTTTATACAAGTTTGCTCTCCTCTGGGGGCTCAGTTGCTTCTGCTGCTTAACTATCCAAGAGGCTTTATCCTGGCCTGTACAAATGAGTGACCAAAAATCTGGGCTTTGGAGTTAGAGACCTTAATTCAAATTCTAGGTCTGCCACTTACTTATAATATCATCTACATCATAGGACTACTTATATATGGGTGCTTAATATAGTTCCTGGAACATAGTTAATGCACAATAAATGTTAGCTATTGTATCCATAGTCTATCACTGCATAACAAATCACTCCAAAACTTGATGGCTTAAAACAACAATAATAATTCATTACCACACAGTGTCTATGATCTGAACATTTGAGAGTGGCTTAGTTTCTAGCTTGTGGCCTCTTATGAGCTTGCAGCCAGATGCTGGCTTGGGTTACAGTCATCAGAAGGCTTGAGTGGGGCTGGAAGATTCCCTTCAAAGGTGGCTTATTCACATGTGTGGTACTGGCTGTTAGTAGAAGGTCTTAGTTCATTCCCATGTGGCTCTTTCCACAGAGCTGCTTAAGTGTCTTCATGGCATAGCAGCTGACTTCCCCTAGCTCTTGGAGAGATCCAAGAAACCAAAGTGGAAGTGGCAGTGTCTCCTATTACTTAGCCTTAGAGTATTCTATTAGTCACTGATTAAATGTAGGAGGAAACTATACAATGGCATGAATTGTGGGAGGTGAGGATCATGGGGGACCATCTTGGAAGCTGGCCACCACAGCTACTATTATTGGTATCTACCAGTGGTACTAATAAAATATATACAATATTTGAGATGATATAGCAACATATAGATCATATACTTTTCAATAGTGAGTTAGCACCTAGATTAGAAATTTTGAAAATTTGTCATTTTAAGTATCCAAAACATGTATTACTTATTATTGGACTTGTTAAATATACATTAATACATTGTGCATATATCTTATTGGTATAGTCTGAATACAGTAATTTTCTTTTTATAAATTATTTCCATATATTAATATTACCTTACCCTAGCTAGTTTTGCTCAGTGGTTAGAGCATAAGCGTGTGGACTGAAGGGTCCCAGGTTCAATACCTGCCAAGGGCATGTACCTTGGTTGCAGGCTTGATCCCTCGCCCCAGTTGGGGCACATGTGGGAGGCAACCAATCAATGTCTCTTTCTCTCACATTGATCTCTCTCTCTCGCTCTCTCTCTTTCTCTCTTCCTTCCACTCTCTCTGAAAAGCAATGGAAAAAATATCCTCAGGTGAGGATTAAAAAAAAATGAATAAAACATATTACCTTATAATTACCCCAAGAGGCAAGTATTATTTTAATACACTCCTATTTGACAGAAGAAAAAAATTCAGATTCAGAGAATAATTAACTTGCTTTAGGTTGACCACACAACTATAAAGTGGGATTCCAGCTTAGATCTTCTGATTCTAAATTATGTGCTTTTCTGTACACTGTTGAGAAGCACATTAGACCTTATAGAGCCTATATTTCCATGTATGACAATGTTAAGTACTAATTTATATGGAGATAAAAGTTAATTTTGTTCATTTTATCTCTATTAAAAGCATTGAAGAATCATAAATCATTAAAAATGTCAGAAGCTATACAGACCATTTAGTTTATTGGTTCTAGAAGTGTGGTCTCTAGATCAGCAGCATCAGCATCACCTGGGAATTTGACAGAAATGCAAGTTCTTGGGCCCCTCTTCAGACCCACTGAATCTGAAACTCTGGGATATCATCTAACAATCTGTGTTATAACAAGCCTTCCAGGTGGTTTTGAGGCAGGCTAAAATTGAAGAACCACTGATCTAGTTTAACTACCTCATGGCGAGAATCAATAAGCATTTATTAAGTACCTATTATGTGCCAAGTGCTTCCACTTAAGTTATCTGACATGTTCTTTGCAGCCAACACACGGGGGTAGAGGAGGGGTGGGGTGTGAGAGCACAGGATATTTGGGGCATGGTGAGCAACACAGTTTAATTAGAGTAAGGCTGTGAAGGAGCAGGGATGATGTGCGGAGTTAAATTTTATGGAGAGGCTATTAGGTGGCAGCTTGGGGGTCAAAGAGACCTTGCACAACAAACAGAAGGTTCTTGCCATGGGTCAGAGGGTAAATGCCTGATGACTCCTTAGGAGAAACTATTAGAGTTTATTTTATCTGTGAAGAGAAAATAAATGTTTACTAATACTTATTATAGAGATTGATAAAGATGTCTTCATTTGCTCTCCACATCAGATGGTTACATATTCTACACTAGAAAAATGTTCAGGTAGGAATAGACATTCTGCCCTTCTAAGGGGTTGGCAGTGGAGGCTCCCTCACTTTTCATTCATTTTTAGCCCATCGTGAGCTTTTGCCGTTTTCCTGTGCCTGGTTAAGTGGATTTATTGATTTTACTACCTAATTTTAACTAAATGAACCCTCACAATGGATATATGGCTTTAAAAGAGTCCTGCAAAGAAACCTCTGATTGAAGACTGTACTAATTATAGGGAGCCCAAATGAGCACAGAAAATGGCTGAACTGATATTTCTCTGACTCCTAGCACAACTTCATTGTTGGCCATGTTTTGAGGTAAAATAAATGACAATCTAATTAGATTTGACCCAATCACATTGCTTTTACTAAAAAAAAAAATTAGGAAAATTTTTTGGTGTATGTATGCATATGTGCTTTTCTGTAAAAAGAGTTTTCTGTACTGTTCATAAATACACTAAAATTTAAACATTTAAATAGTATTTATGTCATTTTATGTATTTTAACATCTTTTGTGTACAGAAGTAGAAGTATGTATATATAATTTAAATATACAAATATTGTGGGTGCTGTGCCTTCATTTTTCTTACTTAATAGGGGCATAAATTTGGATAATACTACCATAGGCATTGGGGAGACATAGATGGGTTTTAATAAGGTCAATTTGCATTTTAGAAAAATCTCTGGTTTCAGTTTGGACAATAGGTGGGAGTGAGGCAAAGAAACTAGTGGTTTGTCTAAGTTATAAGGAATTGAGTTAAGTGTATTAGCCTCCGCAGGCTACCATAACAAAAACCCACAGACTAGATGGATTAAACAACAGAAATTTATTTTCTCACAGTTCTGGAGATTGGAAATCCAAGATCAAGGTGTCAGCATGGTTGATGTCTGGCAAGAATACAGATGCCTTCTTGCTGTGTGCTGACCTGGCCTTTCCTTGGTGTATACATGGAGAGAGAGTGAGCCAGCTCTTTCATGTCTCTTCTTATAAGGATACTAATCCTATTAGATCAGGGCCCCACCCTTATGACCTCAGTTAATCTTAATTAGAGTCCCCATCTCCAAATATAGCCACACTGGAAATTAGGGCTTTAACCTGTGAATTTGGGGAAGTATACAAACATTTGGTACATAACACTAAGACAATGACAAAAATGACATACATGGAAATGAGGGTAGAGAGTTAGGACTAGAATTTACAGAATCGTATATAGAGAGGAAGAAATACATATCTACTCATATATATTTACTTTGGTAAACAAAATTTCTGTGATTTTTTTTTTAAGCAGTGTGAGCTTTGGTAAGTCACTTCACTTCTGTGAATAGATAATATCCTCAACTGTAAAAGCCTGCCAGGCTTGTTGGGGGGCCTAAATGTGGTAATATACTATTGTGCCTGGCACATATTAGGAACACAATAAATGGTAGGTTTCTTCCTTTCTCTGCTCTTGATCCACATGCAAAGGGTGACTGGGCCCCTCCCAAGGTTTCCCACCTGTCGTTTTAGATGTGCTGGAACTGCATTCAGGGACTCACTAGCACAGCATGAAGTGTTCATTTAAATTTCTCCAGCCTATTTGATCTCTCCCAGAGGATTGCAGAAAGCCATTGTCAGGGCGAAAGGTGGAGAGGGAAGAAGAGGAGGCTTGAGCATCTTTGAGAAGAACCATTCACAAAAGGAGTTTCTGTCATCTCTGGGGGATGTTGGATGATGAAGACATTGATAGTACCTTGTTTCCTGGGGTCCCTCCCCACATAGGTTCCTGAGAGCCCCCTCTGTAACCTGGGAGGTTAATTATTGTGGATCAAAGAAGAGAATCTTACTGGGGAGGTGGGGGTAGGGGCGAAGTCTTATTAATAGAGAGTGAGCATGAACAGGTGTGAAGGGAGGGAGACTTGGAAGCTCCACAGCAACAAACCTGACTGGAGGCCACTTACTGCTGGGTGCTGGTTGCCAAGCAACCCCTGGAGACCTGTGGGAAGAGAAGAGCGGGAGAAGGCCGTTCGCTGCCTCTAGTGGGGCCCATTGCAGGGGCTATTGTGTCTTATGCTGGTCAAGGGGAGAATCCGGGGGTCTATGGGAGGACTGAGCTGACCTAGGACTTTGGAGTCCTGGCTCTGTCCCACAGTTATTATGTGTATGGAGTGACCCTTCACTTCCATAGGTTTGTTCCCCCAACTATCAAATGGAAAAAGTAATCGTTGCTTTTCTTGCTTCATGGATTGTTGTGAAGATCAAGTGAAGAAATGGAAAGGAAAGCCCAAGGAGAATTATGAAGCCTTGAGTAGATCAGGACAACTATGGATATTGTCAGCCATGCGAATTCTTCTTGTATGTGCTTTATTTTTTATTTATTATTATTTTTTTACATCTTTATTGATTTCAGAGACAGGGAGAGAGAGGGAGAGAGAGACTTGAAACACCAGTGATGAGAGACTCATCATTGATTGGCTGCCTCCTGCACGCCCCCAGCTGGGGACCGAGCCCACAACCCAGGCATGTGCCCCGACCAGAATCGAACCCCGATCTCCTGGATCCTAGGTCGATGCTCAACCACTGAGCCACACCCGGCCAGGCTTGTATGTGCTTTAAATCATTCTATGTGTCTTTCATACCTTCCCTCTGACTCAGGGAAGTGGTTACCTCCTTAAAGAAAGAGTGGTTGAGACCAGAGATATCAAGTTAACTTCTGCAGAGCCAGGCAAAAAGCTTCATTCTTTCATTCAATCAATAGACATTTATCTGGTACTCACTTTGTGCCAGGCATTGTGCTAGCTATGGGGAAACATGGAGTGTACACTCCAGTAGGGGAAATAGACACTAAGTACATGAATAAAAAATATCTAATTTTATCTGTGGTAAGGGCCCTGAAGGAAAATAAATAGGCTTGTTTCGAACCCAAGCACTGGGACTCAGAGCTCAGCAATCACTGAACTGTGACTTAGGTGTCTCATCCCTGGGCTTACAGCGGGAATTCTCAGGCTCAACCTTTTTCACAATTTAAAAGGCTAGCTTAGCTGATGACCTTCCCCACGCCAGCTCACCCCAGGCGTGGTCCCTGTTAGGGGATGTGGTAGCAGTGGCCTCCACTGTGGAAAAGACAGAATATTCTCCTTCCCACTCCCACTAGTGAGGCTTTTTTGGTGACTTGCATGTCATGTAGTGTCTCATGTGTCTGGGGTTACTGTTATAAAGACAGGAATGGACCAGCAGGCCTGTCCAGAATTTTTCTGTTGAAGGTTCAACTACTCTGTGTTTTGTGAAGGATGTATAAGCCACTGTCCCTACTCCTGGGCATGTCCTGGTATTACTATTCTCCTTCCTCTTTCTTTCACTTCAACCCCCTGCTCTGAAGCCCACAGTCACTGGGGTGCTTGTGTGTACCTCCATCATTCTATTTGTTTTGCTGTGTTAGTAATGATTTTTTAAAAAAATGTGTAGAAAGCACTAACATAGTGCCTGGCACAGAGTAAACACTCAACAAATGTTAGTTTTTATTAAGATTCTAGGGAGGTTGAGAAATGATACTCCATTTCTTCCCCACCTAAGGTTGGAATCAATTGAGAGATAAATGCAGGAGGCAGAGAGATGGGGAGTAATGTGACAGTCTTATTACTGGTAAAAGCTACGATGACGCACATGGCTCAAGTCTTCCAGGAAGTGGATCTTGCTAATACTTCACTTTGGAGTCAGATAGACATACAAATCCAATCACAAGCTGACAGGAGTCGCTAGCTGCAATTAGCCCATACAATATTCAGTGACCCAGACTTACTAATTCTTAAGGCCTGAAGCATCCTACCCAGGTCTGCAGTAGAAGTCTCTATCTCCCTGGACAGTCTTCCCCATGGAGGGAGGAAAGAGGGCTCCTCCGCTAATAGCTTCTTTTTATAATCAAAGAGATAGATACAAGTAAGCATGTGCTCCAAAGGGAGATTAAGCAGAATGGTGAAAGCTGAGAGAAATAAGAGGAGTCTTAAAAGATTTCCGGGGAATCTTGAATTCCACAGTGATGAGAATGACTCCCTGTGTAACCAGGAGCTGAGACTCAGATCAGGTGAGATGGGGCTGTTGGGCAGTCAGCTAGGTTCACTGACTAGCCAACTACCTTCTTCTCACATGCAGCCTCGATGAAATTTTAGGTCACCACATGGCTTTGGAGTCACTCATAAATATTAAAATTAGTGAATATTAAACCTGGGAATGTCAAAGACCTCTACTTTAGATATGAGTACAATAAAATGTAATGGGAAAGATAATCATAACAGAAACCTAGACCAAGGAGGAGCGTGGCTCTTGAGCAGTCATTTAACAAATATTTACTATGCCGGACATTGGGGATAGAGAAATTAATATGAATAGGAAACATTCTCTGCTGCAGAACTGGTGAGACTGAAATTACCTCTAACTCCGAAAGTGAAATAAAATGAGTACCATAGTTCTCTTATTTTGGTAAGAGAAGCAAACTAGGACATTAAAGAGAGGTTGATTTTTCCCTAGACTTTAAGAATGTGTAATAAGGGGTTGTTAGATGAGATTGGGCAGCTGTTTCATGGGCATCTGTATTAGTTTCCTATTGCTGCTCTTACAAATCACCACAAACTTAGTGGTTTAAAACAACATATATTATCTTACAGTTCTGGACATCAGAAGTTCAAAATGGGTCTCTCTGGGCTATAATCAGGGTGTTGGAATGCACCCTTTGGAGACTCTAGGAGTCTGTTACTTGCCTATTCCAGCTGTTAGAGGCCTCCTGCATTCCTTTTTTTGGGGCCCCTTCTTCCATCTGCAAAGTCAGAGGTATAACATTTTCCAAACTCTCTCTTTCTGATCTTGCCTTTCTTTCATAAGGACCCTTGTGATTACCTTGAGCTCACATGAATAATCCAGGACAATCTTCCCATCTCAAAACCTTAATTTAATCACACTTGCAAAGTCCCCTTTGTCATGCAAGGTAATATATTCACAGGTTCTGGTGATCAAGATGTGGATATCTTGGTGGGGTGGGGGGTGGTATTATTCTGACTACCACAGCATCTATTAATAACATGGAAAAGACCTAATATAAATTCTCCCTTTCTTTCAAGGCTTTACTTCCAGTTCCTTCTCCTCTAGTGAGAGCCCCCTGTGCTAACTGCCTGAAACAGGTATTGCCTGTGTCTTAGGCTTACCCTGCCTGCTGAGAATGCCTGTCACCTTGTTAGGTGCTCACAAGCCTGTGAATTTGGAGCTCATCACAGAGGCTGGAGTCCAAAGAAAGACAGGACTTTACTAAGGGTTCACTGTAAGGTCTCCTAACACATTCCAGTGCTTCTCCTGCCACCTGCAGGAAGGTGAAATCTGGCCACCTGAATATAAGTTGGGTCTCTCAACAGAGGGACCGACGGGCAGCACAAAAGAGGCTGGAGGCTGAACAGGCACAGGTCCCTATGGCTCCAGGAGTATGGAGACAGTTCCTGAGCACAACAGCCCATACTCAGCTCTTATGATAATCAGAATTGATTTTTCTAGGCAGCAAGTTTCCTGGTGTGGCTGCAGAGACATGTTGACACTTTCATCTCTCCAAAGTCTGTAGGAGCCAGCTGCTAGAGGAGGTTTAATCTGATCTCTAAAATCACAACAAAGACTATGGGAAGTCAAATCAGAATTGCAGGCATAGCCTGCCTTTGTAATTTGCAAATACTTTGATCAGTAATCCTCATTAGCTAGTCAAGGGGCCTCCACTCTTTGGGCACACGGACTCCTACCCTTCACCCAAATTGGTGCGGGAGAAAAGGAAATAACCTACAAGCTGTTTGCGGATTCTTTAATTCAATAAACATGTGTCATGTACCTATTATGTACCAGGCACTGTCATAAGAGGGCAAATAAACAGCTACAACACAATATAAATGACATAATAAAGGGATGAAGAAAGTGCTGTAGGAACACGGGAAGAAGCTGCTACCTTTGCCTGGCAAAGTAATTTTGGGCTTCACAAAGGAGGGGACATTTGAGCTGGGTCTTGGCAAATAGATAAGAGTTTTTCAGGTTAATGTTGGGGAAGATCTTTGCAAGCAGAAAAAAGAAAAATGAAAACCCATGATTGCTTTCAAGGACCCATTTTTGTGCCTGGCTGTAGTAGGCTGTGCAGGGATTGGTCAGACTCAGGGGCACTCAATGTAGCAAGAGAGATACAACATGTACACAAACACAGATGATGCCATAGACATGAATGATGCCTTGAGAGAGGTACAGAAAGTTTGAAGGGAGTACAGAGAGGAAGTGCACCCTCTCAGCTGGAGAGCATGTTAGGAAGGTGGCCTTGTGGTAACAAGAGTTGGCTCTAGCTTTTAATAACATCCTCAGAGGCAGGATCATCCTCCATCCAGCTCTGTAGTCCAAGGTGACCTCTGGTTTTGACTTAATGGCAGTGTGCCGACATCCCCTGTAAATGATGTACTTGTTTAGGAAGCAGTGCAGCATGTGGTTTGGAGTAAGTCTGAACTGTGCTCCGAACCCATTTCTGCCACTTCACCTTGTTGAAGTCCAGTTACCTCTCTGTGCTTCACTTGCTTCTTTCTAAAGTAAAGATAATGTTAGCAACAAGCACACAGTGTCTTTGAGAGAATGAAGTAGGATAATTCTTAGCCTGCTGCCTGGTACATAGTCAGCGCTCACTAATTGGAAGCCTTCATTATTATTAACTCTGTTGTTCTCAAGGGTAGATTTGTGGCAACCAGGAGTCTGGATGTGATCTGAGCTAGACTTTGTATCCTTTTTAGGAGTTGATTCACGTTCACCTGAATTCTTTCTCTGAGTCCTGAGCTGAGTCTGCAGTGGTTGGTGGCTGACCCCTTTGGCAGAGCCCTGCCCTGATGGCGCGTGCAGTGTAGCTGGGGAGATAAAACAATTCAGGAAACCATAAAGAGCTGAGTGAATGCAGTGAAAATTTAAAAGAAAGAGCTCAGTATTGGGTAGAGTGGGTAAGAAAGACCTCTGGGAAGGAGGGGGTGCATTGCAGGATGGGGGAGGGAGGAGGGTATAAAATAGAGACATTCTAATCCCAGGAGTCGACGTGAGCTGAGGTGGGAGGCAGACATCAAGGGAGGGGGTAAGTTGTATGCTTTGTGTGATGTTCTTCCTGTGAGGTGCCTGGACTCCTCCCATTTCTTCCAGTCACACATATACAATGTTCGGCAGCCATTCTGACCACGCCAAACTTCTACGTGTTTGTTTATTTATTCATTCAGTCAGTCATATTTACATTGTATGCACCAAGCATTGTTCTAGGTACTACAGATACAGCAGTGAAAGTAACAGACAGAATCCCAAATTCCGTATTCCCCTAGACTAGCAATGAACAAGTAAAATATACAGTGTGTTCTCTGGTGATAAGTGCTCTGGAGAAAGATCTAGCAGGGTAAGGAGGATAGGAAGAGAGGGGTGTTTACAGATTTAATCAGGGTGGGCAAGGTAAACTGTGAGCAGAGGATTTTTTAGTTAAGCCCTGAAGGAGGTGTGGGGTATTTGGAAGAAGAGTATCCCAGGCAGAAGGAACAGAAAATGCAGAAGCCCTGAGGCAGGGGTATGCCTGGTACAATCCAAGAAGAGTAGGAGGCCAGTGCAGCTGCAGCTGGGGGACAGTGGTCAGCCGTGAGGCTGGAGAGTTAGTGGGAAGGCCAGGTTGTGCAGGGCTTTGAAGGCCTTTGTGAAGGTTTTGGGGTTTTTTGTTGTTGTTGTTTTAAGTTTCATTGAGGTATAATTTTAAAACTGTACATATTTAATATATGCAATTTGATGAGTTTGGACATATGCAAACACCCGTGAAACCGTCACCACAATCAAGATAACAGATATATTCATCACTTCCAAAAGTTTCCTTGTGTTCCCTTCCCCCTCTTTTTTTGGTGGTAGGAACACTTAACGAGAGATTTACCCTCTTAAATTTTTAAGCACACAGTACGGTATTGTTAACTGTAGGCACTATATTGTATAGCAGATCTCTAGAACTTAGAACCACTGTTTTATCCTTAGAACCACTGTTTTATCCTATGAGTTTGACTATTTTAGATATCTCCTATAAATAAAAACATTGCCCTTCTGTTTTTGGCTTATTTTACTTTAGCTTATTTTATAATGTCCTCCAGGTTCACCGATATTTTTGCAAATGGTAGAATTTTCTTCTTTTTAAAGACTGAATAATATTCCATTGTATGTACATGCCACATTTTCTTTACCCATTCATCCATCAGTGGATATTTGTGTTGTTTCTACACCTTGGCTATTGTGAATAATGCTACATTGAACATGGGATGGCAGAAATCTCTTTGAGATCTGATTTCAATTCTTTTGGGTTTACACCCAGAAGTGGGATTGCTGAATCATATGGTAGTTCTCTCAAAGGACTTAAATAGACATTTCTCCAAAGAAGACATATACATGGCCAGCAGGTACAGTAATCCCCCCCTTATCCCCAAAAGATACGTTCCAAGACCCACAGTGGATGCCTGATAGTACAAAACCCTATATACACTATGTTTTTTCCTATATACACATACCTATGATAAAGTGTAATTTATAAGTCAGGCACACTAAGAAATGAACACCAATAATAATAAAATAGAATAATTATAACAATATGCTATAATAAGAGTTATGTGAATGTGATCTCTAGAGAGATATCACATTCCCTCTCTCTCTCATAACCAAGAGGCCTACTAAGTGACTAATGGATGGGTAATGTATACTGTGTGTATATGCTGGACAAAGGGATGATTCATGTTCTGTATGGGAGGGAGAGGGATAGCACAAGATTTCATCACGCTACTCAGAAAGGCATGCAATTTAAAACTTATGAATAGTTTATTTCTGGAATTTTCCATGTAATATTTTCAGACTGCGGTTGATCACGGGTAACTGAAACTGTGGAAAGTGAAACTGTGGATAAGAGGGGACTACTGTATATATGAAAAATGCTCAGCACCACTATCATCAAGAAAAGGCAAATAAAAACCACAAGACCTCACATTCTTGGTTATAATAATAACCAAGAATGGTTATTATTATTATTTTTTTAAAGACCCAAAAGATAATAAGTATTGACAAGGATATGGAGAAATTGGGAGCCTTGTACATTGTTGTTGGCAATGTAAAATGGTGCAGCCACTATGGAAAACTGTATGGAGTTTCCTCAAAAAAAAATTTTTTTTTAAATATGTTTTTATTGATTTAGAGAGAGATAGAGAGGAAGAAAGACGGAGAGAGAGAGAAACATTGATATGAGAGAGAAACATTGATCGACTGACTGCCTCCCACATGCACCCCACCCCGACTGGGATCGAACTGGCAACATTTTGGTGCACAGGACAACTCTCAACCAACTGAGTCACACTGATCAGGGTCTTCAAAAATTTTTTAAAAGGCTATGGATTTTACTCAAAATAAGATGGGAGGGTTTTGAGCAGTGGAATTACATGATCTGACATACATTTTAAAAATAAACTTTATTTTTAGATAATTTTAGATTTATGTAAAATTTGCAGTGATAGTACAGAATTCCCATATATCCTTCACCCAGTTTCCCTAATATTAACATCTTACATAACCATGGTGCATTTGTCAAAACTAAGAAATTAAAATTGGTACATTATTATTAACCGAACTATAGACCAAATCCAGATTTCACTAGCTTTTCAAGTAATGTCCTTTTACAGTTCCAGAATCCTATCCAGGTTATACTTAATAACATATTTTAAAAATTGAGGTATAATTCATATGTCATAACATTCACACTTTTAAAGTATACAGTTCAGTGATTTTCAGTATTCACAAAATTGTGCAACCATCACTACTAATTCCAGAAGATTTTAGTGACTTATACTTTAATATGTAACAGGATCATTTGAGGCAGGATTATGCCTGTTTCAGGAATAATTTATAGACAGGCAAAGGGCAGAAGCAGGGAAGATTAGTTAGGATTTGTAATAACCCAGGCAGGGAATGATGGAGGCTTGAAATAGGGTGGGACCAGTGGTGGTAGTGAAAGTGGTCAGATTCTGTGTATATATTGAAAATATTGCTGGCAGGATTTGCTGATGAACTGGATGTGGGGAAAGAAGGAAGGGGAGGCCTCAAGGATGCTGCTGAGAGTTTGGACTGAGCAACTGGAAGGCCAAAGATGCCTCTGACCCCAGTAGGGAAGATGCTGTATGGAGAGCAGGATTTGGGGAGACAACTGGGGACTGAGAGTTGGTTAAGTTTGAGATGCCTGTTAGATAAACAAGTAGAGCTATAGCATCGGCTGTTAGATAAATGAATCTGCAGTTCAGGGCAGAGGTCCTGACTGGAGGTAGAAATTAGCAAGTCATCAGCCTATTGGTGGTATTTAAAACCATGAAGTCAGACAAGATCAACAAAAGAAGGAGTTCAGGTGGAAAAAAGTTCTGAGGACTGAGCCCAAAGTCATTCCAACACTAAGGTGTTAGGAAGATGTAGAAGAATCAGCAAAAGAGACTGAAAAAGAGCAACTGAAAAGGGGAAGGGTGGTATCTTTGCAGCCAAGTAGAGATAGAGTTTTACAGAGGAAGGAGACAGGTGTGTCAAATGCTACTGCTACGTCAGGAATGTGGGGACTGAGAACTGACCGGCAAATTGAGCAACTTGGAGGTCATTGGTAACCTTTTTTGGTGGAGTAGTGGGAATGAAAGCCTGATTGGAGTGGGATAAAAGAATTGAAGGCCCCACGTGTACATGGTACTTTGAAGGATTTTTGCTCTTAGGTGGAGAGGGCAAATGGGTGGTAGCTGAAGGGGAAGGGGGAAGAGAGTCAGAAGAAGTTTGGTTTTGTCGTTTTGTTTTTAAGAGTAGCAGCAGCATGTTTGTGTGCTGGTGGAACAATCCAATAGGGATCAACAAGCCAAGCAACCGACAAAGAAAAACACAAAACTGATGCTATAGGGAGAAAGAGGGGACTTGCTGGGACAAAAATCCTTGAGTTGGTGAGAGGGGGATGGGATCACAGGCAGAGGCGAGTCCTTGCTGGGAGCACAGACTGTGACACATCCACGTGAACAGGGGAGAGAGCAGGGGGTGTGGACACAGGTGTGGGTAAGGGCTGCGTGTGCCGGGGGAGTTCTCCCGGATACAATTTTCTGGTGAAGTAGGAGGCAAGGTCATCCGCTGAGAGTGAGGGTGGGGAGGAACTGAGAGGAGAATGTCATCTAGGAGAGTGGGAGAGTGAATAGGCCAGGGAAATGAAGTCTGATTGCTGATTAAGGTCCCACTTGAAATTAGTGATCATAAATTTAGATTCATGAATTCATCAATCTGAAGCAAGGTGGTGTGTTTTTCTCTAACCGTGCTTTGCTCTGTGGATACAGTCATAGAACAGGCAGAGAGTTGGCTCTAGTGAGTGTGGTTTTGCTGAGAGAGTGTGACAAAGCAAAGGAGAGCCCAGGGAGTCAGGGTGTACGCAGGGAAGCCGCTGTCATAATTGACCACAGAATTCAAGCCGGGCAGAGAGGGAGGTGAGGACGCCGGGGGGAAAGGACAGAGAAGAGATGGCAGGGGGCCGAAGACTGTTACACTGGGAATTTAGGAGCGGGCCCGAAAGGTCACAGGGATCTAAGAGTGGAAGGCTTGAAATTACTGTTGGTAATGAAAAAGTGTGGGATATGATTGTGAGGGTGAGCGGCTGAGGTAGGATTAGAGATCAGCATCATTGGAGGAGAGGAGTGTGAGAAAATGAGAGTCCAGGATGTTGGAAGGCCCGTCTGTGTGGATTTTAAATCACCAAGAATTACGGAGAGAGGGACGGTGAACCAGGTGCCGCTCGCTGGTCAGTAGAGGGACACGTGGGTGGCATAATCTCATGGTGTAAGGGTCAAAGCTGGAGGTGTTTTGTTTTCTGAAGGAGGGAAGCAGAATGATTTGGAAGCAGGGATGGGAAGCAACATGTCTCCCACCTCCTGGCCCAGTGATTCAAAGGTGGCCAGAGAGGAAGCCACCATCACGTGGTGTTGGGGCTTTCGGGGACGCCATGTCCTCAGGGAGAGCCAGGTTTCACTTAGAGCAAGGAGGTGAAGAAAACATCCAGGAGAGAGGCTGAGGAAAGAGGTTTTTCTGATGACTAACTGTGAGTTTCAGAAGGCGCAGGGAAAGCTTTCGGTGGGGAGGGGAGGAGGGGAGGTTAGAAGAAATGACGTAGAGAGCTGTGTGGGAATCAGAGCCCAGGGATCACAGATGGTCTGGGAGACTTGGGCTTCTTGCCATGACTGCCATGAATGGAGGGATAAAAGGTGCAACAAAACGCAGACAGATGGCCCCAAGGCAGGCAGTGTTGTGTGGGGGGCATGGGAGGAGAGGGGAGGGCCTTGCACCTCCTTGATCCCTGCTTTTAGAGGCCCAGAGGTGGTGGAGGTGCCATTCTTGCTCTGAATGCCTGGCGTTGTTCTCACTTTCACATGTCAATAGTTATTGTGGCAACTATCATTTATGTAAAATATCCTGACCTGTAAAATGGGGTGATGATACCTCCCACAGGGTTGGTGTGAGGTGCCAGGTAGCACAGGCTAATACCAGCACTGTACTCAGTGCTTTCATCAGCTCATTTCATCCTTACAACAACCCTGTGAGCCAGGTGCTATTATGATTCCTATTTTACAGATAGGTAAACTGAGGTCAAGAGACGTTAGGTCGCTTCCTCAGGTTCACTCAAATACCAAGAGGCAGAGTCCAGGTTTGAACTGAGATCAATCCGACTTCAAAGTCATATATGCCCCGGGCCCTGTTCCTCTCCTTGTTATATTGTCACATAGGTAAGGACTTGGGTACTTAGAATGTACTCAATAGATGGTGAAAATGTTAAGAGTTATAATTTACTGGGCAGCAACTCTGTTGTGTAGGTGCTTTATATGCTTTTTTTGGTAATTATCACAACTATTCTACACAGAAAAATGAGGAAACTAAGACTCAGAAGTTAAGGAACTTGGCCAGATCTTACCAAGACAAGTAAATAGCACAGCTGGGATTCACAATTAGGGCTGTCTGCCTCCACATCTGGTGTTCTTTTCATACCCAACTGCCTTCCCCACTCTTCCCACACCAGGGACCTCACAGGTGGCTGAGAGTCCATATCATAGCTGAAATTGGGAGCCTCCAAGCAAACGCTACCAGAAAGGGGGGGTTATCTGTTGCAAACTGTCTCCTGTTTGATTTCCAGCTCCTCTCCTTTTCTATCACCCTCTTCTCTCCACCCCACTACAACTTCACCAGTGATTCTAATGGGCATCCAAGGTTGTCTAACAATGATACGTGGGTATGTAATTGAGTGACTTGGCCCTTAATGCAAGTGCTCTGCAAGGAGCTGCTGCAGGGTCTGGCACCGTGGGAGAGGAGGGGTGGAAGCTTGATTAGTTCAGCTGTGGTGTAAGTAGAATGAACATATGGCACCAGCAGTGTGACAGGTAACAATGATTCTGAACCTCAGTTTCCTCAGCTGTAAAAGAGGAATAATATTTAGGGCTACTTCTTTGTAGTGCAGTAAAGATTAAATGAGACACTATAAGGAGAGGACCTAGCATAGTGTCTGTAACATATTAGGTGCTCAATAAATTTGCTTTAAGTTACACAGTGAGTGGTAGAACTGGATACGTTCATGAATGTTCTGTTGTGCCATTCTGTTGTGATTGATCTTGATTACAACCACTCTTAAGATTGTGAGCTGTGGGATTTAGAAGGTAGAAAAAGCAGATGTGACGCATGGCCCTTTTACCCCCATTTTCAGTGGGTGGAGAGAGCAGCAGTGCTCTGCCCCTTAAGATGCCCAGTTGCCTTCAAAGGTGGGAGATGCTGCTAGCTTACTTCTATCCTGTCTGATGGATTGTTAAGAGCAGGGTTGGAGTAGGGGAGGCCATTCAACTGAGAATTTAGAATCCTTTCCTTCTGCAAATTTCCCCCCGCCGCACACCATTGCCCCACACCTTGGGTTGCCAGGTGACAGCTGGAAACTCTTATCCTCTCTGTTCTCCTGTGCTTCTCACCTTCCTCTGTGAAGTCTGTCGACTGCATGCTAATGACGGCAGCGGCTCCGAGCTCAGGCCCAGGAGTGGGGGTAGAGGAGAGGGGAGATGGGTGTGAGGTCAAGTCCAAGGGAATATCTATGCTCCGTGTTCTGATCGCTCCAGCCACAACCCCAGCTCAAAACTGAAGGTCCTCCTTTATTTCTCTTAGCTCTTGCCTCTCATTTAGTTGTTCGTAAGAACTATCAATTCTGTCTCCCAAATTTCTCTTGAATGCATTCCTTCCTCTGTTCTGTTCCATAAACATTTCCCAGGGCCTATGGTAAGCCTGGCTCTCCCTTCTGCCCCCTTTCTACCTCAGATTCCTATTACCTCCCCCTTAGACTATAGCAGCAGCCCAAATGGATGTCCCTGCCCTCAGTCTTGTTCCCTCCTTATGCTCTCTGATGTTGTCACTCCATTGCTTAAAGCCTAGGGAGGGATGATCCCCAATATCCAGTAAGTTCCCTTGCCAGGTGCTCTAGGTTCTTTCTTACCTTCCCAGCCCCATCTTCAGTCACTCACCCTTCAAGCAGTTTATGCTCCACCCACGTGTTCTCTAACCCCCCAATCTATACCCAGGATGCACTAAAACAAAACAAAACAAAAAAAGCAAAACTTAATTTTTTCAGAACAGTTTTATATTTATAGAAAAAGTGCGAAGATGGTACAGAGTTCCATTTCACACCATACCCAGTTTCCCCTATGATTATCACTTTACATTAGTGTGGTGCATTTTTGTAATTAACCAACATTGATAAGTTATTATTAACCAAAGTTGATAGTTTATTCAAATTTTCCTAGTTTTTACCTAATATCCCTTTTCTGTACCAGGATCTCACCCAGCATACCATGTCATATTTCATTGTCATGGCTCCTTAGGCTCCTCTTGGCTGTGCCCTTTTTGGCTTCTTGCTTTCCCTCCTCCCTAGGGGTTACCCCTCCACCCCATTTTCCACCAGCAAACTTCCATTTGACTTTAAACACTCAGCTCAAGGATAACCTCCTCTGGGAAGCCTTTGCTGACCCACCCCTCTCCCAGCCCGGGTTAAGGGCCCCTCCTTTACTTCTCACACTTCCTAGCTGTGCTGCAAGTATCTGGAACTTAGACGTCTGTCTCCCCCCCAGACTGCAACCTCCCTGAGAAGCTTGATTCATGTCCACAGTTCCATCGCCCAGCACAGGGCCTGGCAGACAGTAAGCATTCAGTAGAGGTTAGCAAAATGAAAGTGAGTTCTCAGGCTGGGGTTTTATACCTCTTAAAGTCAAGGCCAGCTCGACTCCCTGTACCTGGAATATGACCTTCCTCTCAGGCCCAGATCAAGTCTTGCCTCCCTCAGAAATCTCTTTGGACCAATCCTGCCCCTCCATGGCTGGGAGGTCTGAGGCTTTGCTGCTTTCTTACCTGCCTTCCTCTCAGCCATGTGGACACCAGTCCACGTAGGTCATCTGATGCATTCATGACCTCATGACCCTGAAGAGAGGTCTTGTCATCCTCATTACACACACGAGGACACTAGGAGGTAAAGCATTTGTACTTCACCAGAGGTCACGCAGCTGGTAAATGGGTTAAATGAGACTTGAACCTAGGCTTTTGTGACTCACTCTCAAGCCTGGGCTTTTCCCACTGGACCACACTGTTTCTACATGTAAAAAGGGAGACCTAACAGTGAACAATTAAGAGTGTACTGGAGCCAACCTAGTACATTCTAGCCTCCTCCACAGGGACTGTTTGAAAGAGGGCTCCAGGCTGAACCCCCAGCACTATAGATTGGCTGAACCCTTATTTTCCTCAGGTAGGACTTGGAGGAAGAGATAAAGGGAGGTAAGAGAGAAGAGAAAGAATGAATAGAGAAAATCAGAGGTGATTCTAAGGTTGTATATCGTAAGGAGAGAAAATGCCCTCTCAGAATAAGGTCCTCCCCCACTGGTGTGTTGCTGTGTCAACTGATTGAGCCCAAAGGCTGGCCTGGAAATTTACCACCAGCTGAGGCATAATTAGCCCTTTAATTTCCTTCCAGAGGAAGTTTGCTCAGGCAGTTTACCAGCCCTGCTTTCTTGGGCTCCTCCCTTCTTGCACTTTCCTACACCTCCAGCTTCTCCGGGAATCTGAGGCTTGTCCTGGGTGTGGCATCAGGGGAAGAGGGCAGTTATCGAGAGCAAGTTGTAAATTGAATGAACATGCCTAATGGTTATACAGAGCCTTACAGCTGTCCAAGGGCTGTCACAACACTTATCTCATTTCACCCTCCCAACAATACCCACCAAGGGATATTATTATCAACTCCATTTTGCAGCTAATGAATCAGCTCAGAAAGTCAGGTGCCAGGTCACATGCCAGGAAGTGGCAGAGCTGGAATTTGAACTCAGGTTTGCTTGACCCCGAATCCATACTCTTACCGCTGCCCCTCAACAGTAAATGCACACGGTGTTTAATTAAATGACACATAAGTGCTGAGGGAACACTAAAATTAAGGGGGTGATAAGAATGAGGATTTAAAGAGGTTTCTTAGAAGGAGGTAATCCTAACTCTTGAAATGAGAACAGAAGTGGATGCTAAGGTATAGAATTTAAAAATATATATATTTTTGTCTTACTCCCAAAGGGTTTTAAAGTGGCAAAGGTTAGACAGAATGAGAGACTCTTTTTTACTTTTATTTTTTCAATTTGGTTCTAACTCTAACCTGATTTTTTTCTCCATGTATACTGCTCCAAAGTACCTCCCAGCAGTTCAGTCAATCCTAGAAAAAAACCAAAAAACTACAAGTTTATAGCCTGGTAGAGGAGATAAACATCTTGGCAATTCATACAGTATTTCATTAGAGGGAGAGTAGAATAAGGGTTAGGAGGGCTGTGAGGTCAGACTGTCTAGTTCAGATCTTTATCAGCTATATGACCTTAGGCAAGTATTTAACCTCTGAGTCTCAGTAACTTCATCTGCAAAATGGGTATGATAATGGAACCTCTCTCAGAAAGTTGTAAGAATTAGTACAGTGCTAGCCACACTCTAAGTCTCCACTCCTTCTGCCTGTGGGTATTGGGGAAAATGTGGATCATAGAGGAGGAAGCATTTGAGCTGAATTCTGAGGGGTAAATAGTGACTGGTTCAGCAGTACAGGGGTCAGGCTGTTCCAGGCAGAAGGAACAGCATGAGCAAAGCACAGAGATTTTGAGGAACACAATGTTTGGGACCTGGGGAGTAGCCCAGGGTGGTAAGAACTTGGGGAGAAAGAGTGGAAGGGGTAGCATGAACTTAAGGCAGTGACACTGTTAGGTTAGAAAACCTAGCATCCTGAAAAGCAGTATAGCACAGGGGTCAAACCCTTAGCTCCAACATTTGCTAACTTGAGCAAGTACTTAACTTCTCTGTGCCTCAGTTTCTTTTTCCTACCTGCCTCAAAGAGCTGGTTGTAAGGATTGATGAAGTAATGCAATTCATGTTAGCAATTATTATTATTACTATTTATCCTGACTCCTTAGAGGTACAAGTGGCCACAAAAATAATCTAGTCTAATATCCCTATTTTAAAATGGAAAACCCAAGGCCCAGAGTGGGGGAGATCCGTAAACCCCAAAGCAAGTTAGTGGCAGAATTAAATCATACCCAGGCCTCCTGGCCCACCCTACATCTTGTGGCTCCTTTACTATTGTCAGGCTGCCTCTGACAGGTTCCCCTCTCTCTCAGATGATTGCCTCCCCTCTCTTGTAAATAAATTTCAAGGCACTTGCTTTGTGGAGCTGAATGTTTATCCTATTTTTAGACACTGTGGCACCTGTATGCAAATGATCCTCAGGGAATTTGTCTTCTATGGTGACTTGGGCCAACTCCCAAAAGAGAGCAGCTGTGAGACCAAAGGGAAGGCACAGCCCAGGGTGGGATGAAGTTCCTGGGCTATCTTTCTAGTCAAGTCCCAGAAACCCTGGGAATTTCCTTCTAATCTCTTACCCACCCTGTATATGTTAACTCCTGTGTCTGTTTGGAAATGCGTTCATCAGTAGGTCCCTGGGCCAGGATCCAAGCTGAGGTTTTGGGTTTTGGAAGGTCACATCAGAATGTGCTGTGGAACCCAGGCCTGTGGACATTCACATCAGCTATAGTGCTGGCTCAAGTTTGGGGGAAATGTTTCTTACTATCAGGAAAATGGAAGTAATGTGGGGGGTTGGAGGGAGAAAGACAACTTTATCAGACAATCCAATGGTTCTGCCCTGCAGAGCTGGAGAGAACTGGGACTCCTGAGATGACAAAAAGTGGGGAGAGCAAGGCCTCAAACACGTCTCCCAAAGACCAGCTTCCCTGGCCCTTGGCATAAGCAGCAGTGACCTCATCCTCAATGGCATTACCATTTACCAACACACACTTACTGACTGTCCTCCAGGCAATAAGCCCTATGTGGGACGCCACTAAACCCCTCAGTGGCTCCCTGTTCTCTGTAGGACAATGTTCAAGACCTCCGTGATCTAGCTCCAGCCTCACTTCCTACCTACTTTCTCTTCCATCTAGTATTTTAAGGATTGTGTTTAAGAAATCTAAAACACTATCAATTATAAGATACATCCTTATTTCAGAGATGCTAGAATGTAAAAAATTGGACATCTTAGAATCCATAAAATATTGTATTTTACGCTCCAGTAAAAATAGAACTACTTGTACTCTCCCCAGGTGCCGTGCTGTTTCAGGCCTTACTATTTTTTTTCTTTTTAGCTGTTTATTATGGAAAATTTCCAACATTGCCTCAAGTAGGGAGACTAAATAGTACATGGACCCCATCAACCATCCACAACAATTATCAACTCATGGTTTGTGCTCTATGTTTTTTGCATAGTCCCTTCTCCCTGGTCTATTTATAGTAACTGCCAGTTTTTACTATGGGTTTAGTTTTTCTTAACTGTAAAAGTAATATGTGCTCAATTTAAAAATACTTTGAAATTAGAGCCAAACATAAAGAAAAAACATTATTGACTTGATTGGTTTCTTTTCTGAATTTTTGACAGTTTAGGCCATACTGTACATTCAATTTTATATCCTGCTTTTTTATAGCTAACATTGTTAGAAAATCTTTACAAATATGTTTTAAATGACTTCATTGTACTTTATAGGGAGGATGCGCTATATCCATTCATTAATATTTGTTGCACTTACCATGTGTTGGGCACTCTAAACGGTGGTAAAAGAAAGAGGCACAATCTCTGGCTTCTCAAAGCTTAGTGATGTTCCCCATTGTTGGAACATTGAACTGTTTCTCAATTTGGGGCTGTGATGAATCATGTTGCAGTGATCAGTGATCATCCTGTGTATAAAACATTTCCTAGGTTTCAGATTATTTTCTTTAGACAGATTTTCAGTAGTGAAATTCATATTTTACTCGACCTTTGCCAGCTTCAAATATTACCTAATTCAGTGGGTAAAAGATTGTATCTCATCATTTCAAAGTGTATTTCTCTGATTACTTATTGAACAATCATTTATGTATTTATTAACCATTTGTTTTCTGCCAGCTGCTGATAAGGATCCTATTAGTATCACCAGCAATTTCTTAGTACAATTTCTTGACTCTCATTTCCTTTTACTTGCTGTGACCGGAGTATGTATTAAATATAATCTTGTTCTAATCTTCTCTCTTTCCTCCTGGCCCCCTCCCACCTCACTTCATCCCCCACCTCTTCCTGTCTTGAAGGGGAGTTGAGTGAGTCACATAAAGGGTACAGCAGGTGGTAAATTAAATGAATTCCCCAGAGAGACTTCTCAGAATGCTCTGAATGGTGCTGATGTCTGTCAAGTGGAGGCAAAAAGAGTGAAGAGGAAATGGGATGGCAACTCTGATGCTAAATTTGTCCCTGCCAAAGCACTGGAGTGCGATGGGTGGTGGTTCACTCAGCAGGTATCTTTAAAATACTTGCTATGTGCCCAGATCTGTGCTGGGTACTGATGAGGGCTTATTAGCTGGAGAAGATACAAATGAAATAGGTTATAATTAATGGTCGTTGTGTACATGTCAGAGGCATTCAGACTCAGTGGGGATGTCAAGCAGACATTTGGAAATTTCCCCCTGAAACCTGGAAGTGAGGGACCCAGGGGGCAATAAGGAGCCTGTGTGAGAGACAAAGTGGGAGCAGGAGAAGATGAGGGAAAGAACTGATGAAGCCAGGTTTCACAGAAGTTGAGGAGAGGAGAGGATTCCAGAAGAGGATTGTGTGGGGGGGAATGTCATCTTTGTTATTTAGAACAAAAGAGGGATTACATTACCCATCCTTCTCTCATTCATTCATTCTTTTGTTCATTCAATATTTTTTAAATACCTGCCAGGTACCAGGCATTGCTCTAGGCATTGCTGATAGTTCAGAAATCAAAGTCACAGTCACTACCCACGGTCTAAATGAGGAGACATAGATGGGAGTGGAAACAAACCCCTGACATAGGTGCTATGGTCCATTCACTCAAAAAATAGATATTGAACACCTACGATATGCCAAATACATTGAGGAGCAATGAAAGGAAGCCCTATGATCTTTAGTTTATCTTCTTGAAGTAAACTGTAGTGCCTATATCTTTTTTAAAAAGAAATGTTTTTATTGATTTCAGAGAGAGGAAGGGAGAAAGAGAGAGAGAAACATGAATGATGAGGGAGAATCATCGATCAGCTGCCTCCTGCACGCCCCCTACTGAGGATCGAGTCTGCAACCCAGGCACGAGCCCTCACAGGGAATCAAACTGTGATCTCCTGGATCATGGAGTGACGCTCAACTACTGAGCCACACCGGCTGGGCTAGCACCTATATCTTAGTGGAAATCAGTTGTTATACTGTGAGAAGTTTTGAATTTTGAGTTTTTGAGAGTTTTGTATGAGAGACCAATGCCAAAAATAAGAATCCAGGGCACTCATCTTTCTGGGTCTTGGTTTCCCTCCTGTAAAATGAGGGAGTTGACTCTATATATACCTGTTTTAGGGTTCATCACATGTGAGGCAACTTCCCAATAGACTAAGAATTCTGAGGGCAGGGATCACACGGGTCTTCTTCACTGGCATAGCATAGGCTTAGTACATGTTTGTGGAATTGATTACTCTTACAAGAGTCTTCTAGCTCTAAAATTCTGTGCTCCATTGTCCCTAAAATAAAGGCCCAAGTACATTTTGTGGCACCCTGGAAGGAATGATGATGAATTTCAATCCTGGATGCTAAAGAACTTCTCAGAATAGGTGTCCTGTGACTTGGCCCTCAAGAGTCAGATAGGGTTACAGTGGACAGGGAGTGCTTTATAATCCCCAGTCCTGGATTCTAGTGATCTCTTTCCTGTCCTCTGCCCTCAAGGATCTACCAATTACTAGCTAGCTCTGTGCCCTTGAACCCCAAGTTTCTCACCTGTAAATCAGTAGTGATAATAATACCTGCTATGCTGGAAAGAACACTGGATGTGGAGTCAGAATATTTGGATTGTAGTCTCAGCCCAGCTGGAAAGTAAGTAGCTGTGTGACCTTGGGAAAGTCACTTTACCTCTCTGGGTCTCTTTTCCTACCTGCAGAATAAGCTCTCAGACTTAATGAGCTCTAAGACGATCAGTTTCTTCTGGCTGTAAAAAGTCTGCATCACAGGGTCATTGTTAGAATCCAATGAGATGAGGCAACAAAAATGCTCATGAATCGTAGGGTGCTCTGTAGTGTGGTCTACACTACTGAAGATAGATGGGTATAACACCAAGCCAGCTCCAAGGGATCGTGTTCTCCATTCCTCAGTCCTCTGCTTCTCCTGGCTCCATTGAATCTCCTTGAAAAGCTCTCTCCCTCTGGTTTCCTCCCATTCCCTTGGGACATAATGGCCTCTTCTCCCAGCTGCTGCAAAATACAAAGGGCTTGGGGCTTGGCAGCTGTGGGTCGGATGGTGGGTGTGGGGAGAGCTAGCCTGCAGCTCTCATTACCTGCCTCCCTAGCGCTGATCATCCCCACCCCCAATCTGACCTGGAGGGGGTGAATTGAAGAGGGAGGAGAGAGGGGTCTGGCTGGGGGATCAGATATATAACAGGGCAAGATCCAGGGATAGAGGCCCCAGAGATAACCTCTTATTAGGTGTGTGATCTCCCAAGTCTGTCACTGCTCTGGGCCTCCCCCTTTTGTCTATAAATGGAAAGGAACTAGAAAGAGGAGGCTTATATGATCTCACAGACCCTTTTCCAGCCAATCCTGAGGTTCTAAGTGGATTTTCTGTACTCATCACTTTGTCAGCCCTTGGATTTCATTCACCAGCATTCTTATTGTCTACCATGTATGAGGTGCTGTAGTTGAGGGCCTGGGATTTAGCTAAACGTAAGATTGAGTCTCAAGATGCTCATCATCTGAAAGAAGAGAAAGATAAATATGCCAGGAGCTGTAATAAATGTGATGTGTGCAGTGATATAATGCCAAATCATAAAAGGGCAGAGAAGGAAGTTACTTTGTGGGAGGAAAGGAGGTCAGAGAAAGCTTCAGAGAGGATGTGACTTTTGAATAGGCCGTGAATTATAAAAGAGAAGGAGATTCCAGGCAAAGATGAGCATAAGGCCCAGGAGTGTGAAGAAACAGTATGTTTGGGAAACAAACAGTAGTTGGGCAAAGCTGGAACTCAGTGGAAGAGTAACAGGGAAGGAACAGGAAGGGTCTGTATGTTCACTAAGAAGCTTGTACCCCATTGTGAGGGCTGTGGGAAGCCGGGGAAAGGATTTAGACTGCGAGGGAGATGAGATTTGGATTTTAGAATGGCCCATCTGACATTCAGTGTGCTCTACCAAAAATGTTGCAGACACCCAATAAATCCATCCTTTCAACAAGTGTTTATTGGAAACCTCCCCCCATCCTATGTGTCAGTGCTGTGCCAGACACAATAGTAAGCAAAACCAGACATCCTGTTCTTGTGGCACTTGCAGTTTGGCAGGGGAGACAGACCTTAATCAAATAATTACACAAATAAATACAGAATTACAGTGGGGATGAGTGCTACAAAGGAGAAGCACATGGTGCCAAGAGAGCATGTAATTGGAACATCTGACTTTGCCAGGATGGTCAGGGCCGGGCCGCTTCTCTGCTGAGCTGAGCTCCAAAGGGTGTTGCCTCAAGGAAAGGGACGGTGAAGGCTCCATGGGAATGGGCCTCTGGCTTCGGAAGCCCAACCAAAGAGTTGAGCAGGTAGTGTGTCCCATTTATCCTTTGATCCTCAGGACCCAGCCAACACTTGTCACAGAATCAGCGCCCAGGGAAGATCTGAAAGAAAATGAAGGGACTAAAAGGAAAACCCCATTAGGTACTTTAGATATTTGAAGAGAGCAGTGCTGTTCCCCAGGGTACTAAACATCTTCCCTCCTTCTCAGTTGTTGCCATTTCAAGTTCTCGTCACTGCTGTGGTCGCTCTGTTCATTGCCAAGGTCCCCGTGACAGGTGATTTAAAACATCAGAGATGTAGCCTTATGCAAAGGGCACTGGTTTCTCGGAGCCAGAAGCCCCCTTTTCAACGTTCACTGTCTTTCTTCAGGCCTCCGTTGCCTCCTCTGTGGAATGAGGATGTTGGCCCTTCTCTCACAGGGATTCTCTTGGAATGAACTGAGATAGTAAGAAAAAACTCTGGAAACTCTTAAGAGCCAAACAAACATAGGATTTAAATATTTGGAGGGCTGCCACATGAGTGAAAAATTAGATTTATTCTTTGTGTCTCCAGAGAACAAAATTAAGTCAATGGATAGAAATGACCACATGCAGATTTCAGCTCAAGAGAAGGAAGAAATATTCTAATAACCAGAACTATCCATCAGTGGAGTGGCTGCCTTTTGAGGGTGGCCTTCCGACATTGGAAACACTTAATACAAGTGTGCCATGGAAGGAATTCCTATTTTGCGTGAGAGGGTGTACTGAATAACTTTTAAGGTTTCCTTTTAACTTTAGAATTCAATAATCTGACAGTCAAGACAAGTGAAGGAGCTGGGAGAGGGCATATGTGACAGAGAGAGTAGCATGAACAGAAATATGGAGCAGAAATGGGTATGGCATGTGTGGGCAACCATGAGGACATTCCAGAAAGAAATGAAGAGCCTGTTTGGATTGATGATGCAGTGGAAGATGGAGAAGATAACCGATATTGGTTATACATAACCCGTGTGCCAGACACATGCGGTTCCACTTAAGCTTTATGGGTGATTTCCATCCTTACCCTCTGGTGGAGGGGAGACTGTTGGCCCCAGGAAGCCTTAGACATGGCTGCGGGACCTCCTATGTGGGAGGCTGTGGCGTGGGCTATGTCCTGTCCTGGGGGTCGGCGGGGATCAAGAATATGCAGTCGGGATGGGCTGTAGGTTGTGTTGAAAATTTACAAAGACAGGATTTGAATCCTTACTCAGCCTTCTGATACTTCATGACTCTAGCAATTAACTTGATCTCTGTGACCTCCGATTAATTTATATATAAAATGGGGGCTCGCCCTGGCCGGTTGGCCCAGTGGGTTGGAGCATTGTCCCATATACCAAAAGGTTGCAGGGTTGATTCCTGGCAGGGCACATACCTAGGTTGCAGGTTCAATCTCTAGTTGGGACACATAAGGAAAACCACCAACTGATGTTCTCTCTCACATCAATGTTTCTCTCTCTCTCTTTCTCTCTTTTCCTCCCTCCCTCCCCCTTCCTCTCTCTTAAAAATCAATAAGCATATCCCCAGGTAAGGATTAAAAATAAATACATAAAATAAAATCAACAAACATAGCCTTGGGCTAAGATTTTAAAAAATTAAATAAGAAAAGTGCCTGGCATATGCACTAAAACTGCTCAACTAGCAGTTTTATTTTGTTACTACAATTAATAAATGAGATCCCATATGTAAAGCACTTATCAAAGAGCCTGGCACATAATAGGTGTTCAGTTGATGTTAGCTCCCTTCTTGCTCATGTGTCTGTCTGTCACGTTGATGGGGCTGCTGGAGGCAGAGAGTGGCCTGTTCACCTGGTGCCCACTCTCTGGCTTAATGCTCTGCCCATATGAAGAGCTCGATGAAAGTCTGTTTCTTAGAAGTGAATTGATTGCTCTGGATGACATGGTCTCTTTCCTCAAGTAGCCAGTGAGTCATGCCACTTTCTTTCTTCTCCTTCCTGTCTCCTCTGGTTCTATTTCTGACTCTCATCAGTGGGAGGGGAATCAATGTTCATCAAAGTGATTTTTAAAAATAAAAGAGAGAGGGAAGGAGGTTTAGGAGCTATTCTCTGGGCTACTTTCCATTGAGCACAGGACTGTGACAGCTGGATTGTTGTTTCCAATCTTGTTTATCTTTAGCGAAATAACAGTAACAACAATATCCACAGTAATAGCAGCAGCTACTATGAACTTTATTGAGAATCTATTATGTGCCTGGCACTCTGCCAGGCTCTACCCATACATTATCTCTAATCCTTACATGGTCACTTCAAAGTTGGTCTTATTATCACCCTTTACAGATGAGGAAATTAAAGCTTAGAAAAATTAAATAATAGTGAAAATGATAAATTCCCATGTTTGAGTTGCTATAATGAGCTAGACACTTGAAAAACATCTTATTTCATTGCAAACACACTACAAAGTTGGCATTATTATTTTCAGTCCAGATGTGAGGAAGCTGAATCTTAGAGAAAGGAAAAAACCAAGCTGTCCAAAATCACATTGGTGGCGAACGGCAGAGTGGGAGTTAGACCAAGACCTGCTCAATCTTACATTCATTCATTCCCTTTCTGGCTGGCCATTTTCTACTCTTTGAAGGAGGCTTCATGTTGAGACTCTAGCCGGAGGCAGCCCTGGACAGGTTTATTGAGATGGAAGTGACACATAGCATGGGACTCATCCACTCCAGCTGGGCAGACCCTGGGAATCTGCTCCTGGGGCTGACTCTGAAAGTACAAAGATAATAACTGATGCCCATCAGGTACTTACTTTGTACTAGGAACTGTTCCAGGTATTTTAGATATAACAACTTTCTTAATCTTTACAATAACTTTATGAAGTAAGGAATTGTGATTATTCCCATTTTTAAAAAAATGTTTTTTATTGATTTTTTAAAAAATGTCTTTATTGATTTCAAAGAGAGGGAGGGAGAGAGAGATAGAAACATCAATTATAAGAGAGAGTCATTGATAGGCTCCCTCCTACACGCCCCTTGCTGGGGATCAAGCCCGAAACCTGGGCATGTGCCCTGACTGGGAATCAAACTGGCGACCTCTTGGTCACCATGAGATGACGCTCAACCAACTGAGCCACACTGGTTGGGCAATTAATTATTCCCATTTTTGTAGAAAAAGAAACTAAGACCTCAAAAGGTAAATTGCCCAAGGAGGGGATTACACAAGAGCATGAATACCTGGAGATGGTGATCACTGGGAGCCACTTTAGAGACTGCCTCCCGTAATCATAGTTGGTAAGTGGTAGAATAGGGATTCACACCCAGAAATCTAACTCCAGAAACCATGCTCTTAACATCAAAACTATATGGCCTTTTTGTTTAACAAGTGGTGCTTGAACCCCTACTGTGTGCCCAGCTCTGTGCCAGGCACTGGGACTACAGAGATGAAACTGATTTCATGTCCAAACTCATTTATTATTCTATACCAGGATTATCAATTAATTGGGCATTCATTGGTGACAGGACTCTTCTGTCAAAGCGCTGTGGCACAGGCAGAGATGGGGGACTAGAAACTATCACAGAGAAACAGTGTAATGCAGGTGAAGTGAAAAGAGTTGAAACCTGGTGGCAGTGCAGTTGCTCAGAAATCCTGCCTGGGCGTCTAGATCACCAGTCTGGATGGAAGAGTGGCTTACTGTGGTAGCTCGGTTTTCTAATGTAATCCATTCCGGAAGACCGTTCGAGTTCTGAAAAGTTCAAAAACCGAGGGATCAACAGCCCACAGCCAGGCCTCAGGATCTTGCACTCAGAGGAAGCCGTGTGGCACGTTCGACTTCCGAGGCGTGTTCGAAAATTGAAGCATTTACTTCCAGGTTTACGGTGTTCGTCAGCCAAAATGTTCGTCAATGGAGACGTTCAAGAACCAAGGTACCACTGTAATTCTAAATCCTAGAAGACAAGACTTAAGGTCTGACCCTGCAGACCTGTGGGAGGAGTCTGGTCTGTGGTGTTGGCTCTCTGGTGCTCAGGAAGCAGAGGCAAGGGCATGGGAGGGGTGGATCCATACGGCTGCGATGCTTCAGGTCCACACACACAGCTTTTTATGTAGATATGGCAGACAGTGAATATATTTCTCTGATCCCTGCCAGAAACATAACCGTTATCTTTGATTTCTCATCTTTTCACATCTAATCTGTCACCATGCCCTATAATTCACCTCTTAAGTACTCTTTTTAAAAATAAAATTATTGATTTTAGTGAGAGAGAGAAGAGATGGAGGGAGAGAGAGAGAAAAACAACAATTTGTTGTTCCACTTATTTATGCATTCATTGGTTGGTTCTTGTATGTGCCATTCTTGGTGCACCTGGCCAGGGTCCTCTTCAATACCTCTTGAATCTGGTTCCAGTCCACCCCCATTGCTACCACTCTAGTTCAAATTCTGATGGGGTCTCACCTGACCTTTCTGCTTCCCGTGTCTTCTCCTTCCAGTCCATTTTCCAGATCACAGAGTGATCTTTTAAAATTTATATCTAACCATGTTAATCTCATGCCTCAAAATCTTTGATCCTAAAAGATAAAGTCCAAACCCCAAAGCATGGCATTCAGAGCTGTTTCTAGCTTCATTGCCTACCCATTTCCTATTTCTCATTATTTCTTAAGTTCTTCTAGAGTACTCACTGGCAAGAACTTTTTTTCTGCCAAAATACCTTTCCTTCACTTCTTTGCTTGGAAAATTCTTTAGAAAAGTCCCTGTCGTCCTCCTTCTGTTGACAGATAACTACATCTTCAGGCAATGCTTCTGGGCTTGGGGCAGATTCACCTGTGGGAGTCATTATGCTATCACACTCCCGATTCTCCTCCTGGGCATATTATAGGATTGCACTACTTTCTTGGGTGTGGGCATGTGACTTGTTTCAGCCAGTGAAACGGGAAAAGTGGAAGTTTTAAGAGCCAGCACATGAGTCATACACTTTCTCTCCCTCTGGGAGCTGCTCTGTCAGTCTTTATCCTAGAATAAGGAGACACAAAGCCAGCCAACCCTTAGTGCACATGTAACAATAATGAAAAACCTTGTTGTTTAAGCTGCTGAGATTTATTTTTGCTTGTTACTGAATAACCCAGGCTATCCTAACTGACATACTATCTCTGCATTGACACCTTCCATAACCACCTAAAACCACCTAAAAAGTGTGACACATTTTCTTTATACAACTTATCTGGTACAGATTCCATACTGCTACATATTGCTAATTTTCAATATGTTATGTCTTAGCCACCTCTACACATTTACTGAGGCTTCCTGAGAGCAGGGATGGTGCTTGTTCCATTTTTATATCACACAAAGTATGGTTCATGGCCAAGGCAGTATACTGTAATAGGGGTCAGACAGACTTGTTTTTGTTAATCTTCACCTGAGGATATTTTTTTCTATTGATTTTTTTTAGAGAGAGTGGAAGAGAGGGAGGCAGGGAAAGGAGGAGGGGGGAGGGAGAGAGAGAGAGAAACATAGATGTGAGAGAGACACATCAATTGGCTGCCTCCTGCACATGCCCTGACCAGGGACAGGGATCGAATCTGCAACCCAGGTACCTGCTCTTGACCGCGAATTGAACCCGCAACCCTTCGGTGTGTGGGCTCATGCTTTAAACACCAAGCCACACTGGTCAGGGCCAGACAGACTTGTTTTGAATCCCAATTCTTATACTTAGTGGGCAATCTCTCTGAATCTCAGTTTTCTCATCTGTAAAATGGAGTAATAATATAAATACCCTCCAGGGTTTTTCTAAAGTTTGTGGATAACAGGGGCAACGTATGTACAAATAATGGCATGCTATAATGATTATTGTTTCCATTATCATAATAGATGGTGTTCAGTAAGTGCTTATGGATAAATCTTTCACTAATTGAAGTGGATGAGTGGTATGTGCATTGGGCTTGGAATCACAAATCCTGGATTTAAGGCATAGCTTTTGTCACCAGCTTTTAGACCTTAAGGAAGCCACTTACCCTGTCTGCTTTTTTGCATTCTCAACTGTAATATGTAAATACTAATAACACCTACCTCTCAGGGGTTTGATAAAAGTTAAATGAGCTAATACATGAGGAAATGTTTTATACATGCTCAAGCATCACACATTCTAAAACTGTAATGAAACAGAGAAGATTGGCTGGTCCCTCACATCAGGACTGAGGGGACATTTGTGAAGCATCCCATTGTGCGCCAGTGACTTTGGTCTTGTTTTCGTTGGCTTGCTTACATGTTTGTCTTTCCAACTAGACTGAGCTGCTTGAGATAAAAAATTGTCTTAGGAAGTTTTTTTTAGTAAAGATGTTTATTTCTCCTTATATAATAGTAATATATGCTTGTTGTTGTAAAAATAAAAATACATGAAGAAAATTAAAGTCCTGGTAATTCTTGTCTGTCATACAGAGATAACTGTTAAGTTTTGATGTGTTTCTTTCCAGTTTTCTTCCATGCTTATATACTTACAAAATTGATATATCACAAATACAAACACTTTCTCATGTTATTAAATAGTCTTACAAAAATAAACATATGAAAAATTCTTATATTTTAACCATTTTCTTATTGTTGAATATATAAGTTGATGATACTTTTTCACTGTCTAAATAAAGTGGTAACAAACATTTTGTGATTAGGTATTTGTCTGATTTTCCAACTTTGTAGGAAAAGTTTTCAGGAGAAAAAAATTCTGGGTCAAAAGGTACAAAGGTATTTTTAATGCTCTTGAGACCTCCAAGTAGATTTCCAGAAAGGTTGAACCAAGTTCTGCTCCCATGAGCAGGTATGAGGTTGCACATCTCACTATATTCTATCTATAATGGGGATTATAGTTAAAAATAAGGTTAAAACCTTTTTATATGATAAATATTCATTTACATTTCTTCTATGAATTGTTATTCCTTTTGCCCATTTTTCTGTTGGAATTTTAATTTTATTCTTATTAATTTCTGTGAGGTTTTAAAAAAAACATTCTAGTCACCAAGTATAAGATGAAGACACATAATAGGTGCTCTTACTCTTTTATTGTTCTGAGGACTTTTTAGGAACAAAAGCAAACTTTCTAGGAGGCTGACTCTTTCCTTTCCCACCTAGGACACAGCTGGGCAGGAGCGGTACCGGACCATCACCACAGCCTATTACCGTGGGGCCATGGGCTTCATTCTGATGTATGATATCACCAATGAGGAGTCCTTCAATGCTGTCCAAGATTGGTATGAGATTCACTCATTCATCCATCCATCCATCCATCCATCCATCCATCCATCCATCCATCCATCCATGCATCCATTCATTCATCAAACTGTTCAAGAAAAGCTAAAGTGTAGTAGGCCTTGTGCTGTGGCCCAGACAAATCTGGATGAATAAGACTGGCTCCTTGAGAGGAGAGGACGGGTCAGTAAGCAGGCAGTGAAAATATCATGTGACAAGTGCAGTGATGAAGAGAGTCACCGGGGCTGTGGGAACCCAGTGGAGGGCTCTGACCCAGCTTGGGGAGCCAGGGAAGGTGTCCTGGAGTTGTTGACACATATACTGCATGTTGTAAGATGAACAGGAGTTAGCCAGAGGGGCGCATGGACAAGAATGTTCCAGGGGAAAAAAATACAGATGCGCAAAGGCAAGAAGGTAGGTGAGAGGGTAGAAAAAGCAGTGGTCATGAAGGATTTTGTGTGTTGGGGTAAGAAGCTTGAAACCAATGGGTTCAGATTAATGTTTTAGAAAGATCATTCTGGCCACAGTAGTGAATGGATCCATATACTGTTTTCCTGTAAACATTACCCCTGAGCTGGGCTCGAGTCCAAGAGCACATCCAGTCCAAGTTCGTAAAGATTCAATTCACAGTGGAAATCAGCGTAGCTCCCCAGTTGGTACAACCTCTGAGCGACTTACATCTTTCTTGCTAAAGGACAGGGGAGAGGGAGAGGCCAGGTCACTAGGCCCCTATCAGTGGAAAGGATGAGGCTGGGGGAAGGTGGAGCATCTGTGCTGCGGCTCTTCTTCGGAATTAGAGAGGCCGAGCAGACCAGGCACAGAGCGGCCGTGCTGGCCAGTGCCAAGCTTTTCTCCTGCCCCTTTTGCCAACAGCCGCCCTTTGAGGACTTCTCATCTTCCAAGGAACTGTTGCCATGACTATGTAAAGCACCGTTTGTGTCTTGCGGCCTTGAGCTGAGAGTGACCTTGCAAGCTGCTTGCTGCACCTCCCTGTTCCAAACAGCTGTCCAGGGTGCCATCTGCGTGTCTGTCGTTCCTGGTGGTCTGTGTTATCCCCTCTACCTTTCTTCTCTCTCTTTTCCTTTCTCCTTACTCCCTTTTTTTCCTCCTTCCTTTTCCCTTTCTTCCCTTCGGTCATGATTTTTCTCCCCTCCTCCCAGCTCTCCCCATGGAGTGACTGGCTCTTTCTTTAAGTGAAGTGTCTTCACACTGCTCACTCCTTGTTGGCCTTGACCTCCTTCCCTTTCTCCATCAGTCCGTGTTCATTCTGACTCAGGAACACAGTGACTTTAACACCTGGTGATGATTCCTCCAAGAATAACCCGAGTTGCTAATCTGGGAGCTAAAGGTAGATGGGGTGGGAGGAGAGAGGAAAAGAGTTACATGAGGAGACACGGAGAGTTGGCGCCAGTTACTGCCTCGAGGCTGAAGACGAAGCGTGTTCTCTCTCCCAAGCCCTGGCCTTTCAGCTTTGCCTCTGAGAAACTTGGTCCCAGCCTAGCCCCCACCTGCCATCTAAGCCGCAGGGCCCAGCATGGAACCTAGCTCTTTGCTGGCCCACACAGTTGGTGGTTGAGTGAATTCCATCCTTTGAGGGAATGACTCCTCAGCCTTAAAGAAAAGGTTGGTGGTGGGATCAGCTTTAGGAGAAGGGTCAGTAATAGGTCCTGGTTGTAGTTAAGATTGAGTTAGATTGGGGGGGTCAATGTCAGGATAGGGTCATAATTTTAGATCTACTTTAGGATTAACCATGTGCTGATTTATTCATTCATCAGACATTCACTGTCAACTTCTCTACTCTGTGCTCTTTGCTGAGGCTGGTACCCCAAAGATGAATAAACCTGTCCCTGCCCTCAAAGGAAGGGCAGATAAATTCAGCCAAATGTAACAGTAGCCACAGTAGGGGAACAAAAGGGGAAGTAATCATTTCTGCCTGATGGGGGCGGTTGGGGACAGAGTTAGGCCCATCCCCACAAAAAGATGTCTCTACACTATAAGGGTCCCATTTTATCCCCACTTTTAAAATTTTTCTTCTAATTATAGAAGTAAAACATACTTACTTTCAAAATTTGAAACGTACATAAAACTATTTTTAAAAGGTTTCATAATCATTGTACATGAAAGAATGCACTGCTGACATTTTGGTTTCTACAAATAATCATGATCTAAGGTTTATGAATCACAGAGGAGGGAGGGAGAGGCTAGCTGGGCCTGGGGAAGGCTCCCCACAGGGAGAGACAGGAGGTGAAGGGTCTATAACGCTTAATAGAGGGATCTAGACTTCATCGCATGGGTAGTAGAGGAGAGAAAGCTTTTAAGAAAGGATATGGTCAGATAGATGGTTTAGAAAGAGCTCTCTGCCTGGTGAGAAGAGGGATGAGTGGGGGCATTTGAAGAGGGCTCCAAAGACTGGGGCTCAGGGACCAGCATCTGTGACAGCCAGCTGGGGCAGGTATCTGTCTCTGTCCTTAGCTGAATTGACAGTAACCTGGGTGTTGCTATTCCCATGGAAGGGAATTGGTTTCTCCAAGCTTCACAGAGTCCTTTTCAGCCTGGGTGGAGGGTGTGTGTGTGTGTGTGTGTGTGTGTGTGCGCGCACGCGCTCATTAACATGGTCCTCTCTCGGTTGCTCTTTAGGGCTACTCAGATCAAGACCTACTCCTGGGACAATGCACAGGTTATCTTGGTGGGGAACAAATGTGACATGGAGGAAGAAAGGGTTGTTCCCACTGAAAAGGGCCGGCTCCTCGCAGAGCAGCTTGGTATGTACACAACATGTGTGTGTTCGTGTGTGTGTGTGTGTGTGCATGCATGTGTGTGCATGTGTGCACGGAAGTGTGATTTTGGAGGGGTTGTGATTGCAAAGTATGTACATATGCACTCTGTGTGTATTGTTTCATATTCGTGTGATGTACATATAGCTTTGTGCTAGGTAATTCCTTATTATATGTATATATTTTGTTACACTGAATATATAAGTAAAACTTAAAATTATGAACTCTTTTTTTACCAGCTCCCTCTACAAAAGATTTGAGGTGTTTTATAAAAATCATCATAGTACTTTCAAAAAAACCTAAATAAGAGAACAATGAAGCACAGATAAAGCAAGGATAGGAGTAAAATAAGAGGAAGCCAGGGGTGAGATAAGTATGTATATTGTAAATTCTTGGGCATGGGCAAGAGTTGGGTCAAAATATTGGCTTTGAGCTCCCTAGCAGGACTCCTGCCTGTACCTGCTTAAAATAACGGCTTTTTATTTTCTTTCTTGTATTGGGGTTTAACGTAAGATTGACTTAGAGAAATCTTCCTCTAGAAGGATGGATGTATTGCTTAGCTTTTAGCCAGTATCTCTAAGTGGTTCTTACAACTTAGGTGTTGTAAGTTTTCAGAAGTAGGAGGTTTAAAGTTAGACTTTCTGACAATTTCTGAAGTACAGATATTTGGGCTGGTAGGTGGGTAAACTGTATAACATACAAGTGTGTTGTATATATTTGTATTATGTGTGTTGTATGTATTTGTATTATGTGTATTACAAGTACATGTGTGTGTTGGGGGAGGAGGTGTCCTATACTTCTTTCTTTCCCACTTCCATTCCCCAAGATGTTCTGGAATAGAAATTAGCAAACTGTAGGTACATAATAAATAGGGAGGTTGGATCATCTTGGGTCATGTTGTTCTTATTCCATCAGAGAGGTTCTTAGGGTCCAGAAAGTGGCTCCACCCATTGGTGGTCCACAGAGCAGTAAACATGTGCTGAAGCCCACACCTGGGCGCTCTCAGGCTATCTCTTTATGTCTTCAACCATCTGTCCGCAGGGAAACACCCAGCACTCTCCCTGGACCAGTTATGCCTCGTGTTTGAAATGCTTTCTTCTGTGCCCCATTCCCTACCCTCATTCATCCAGTGAACTCCCCACTCAGTTCTCAAAACAGCTCAAGCTTCACACCTTCTGTGAAGCCTTTCCTGGCTGCCCAGATGTCTTTTCTTTGTATCCCCACTTAATGTACTCCATATAGGCAGCAATCACAGTGCCCATCACACTTGGGTGCACTTGTTTTCTTGTCTATCTCCAAAAAGCTCCATGAGGACAGGAAATGAGTCCTGTTTATCTTTGTACCCACAGTGCCTAGCATATGCCTGGCACTGAGTAAATATTGCACAAATATGTTTTGATTAAATTTTTATTATGTTAAGTATTTGGCTACTTCATTTTACTTCAATCCAATTAAGACTTCCTGAGCACCTATTCTATGCCAGGTACTGTGCAGTGAAATAAGATATATTTCCTGGTCTGTGAAGGACAGAAACAATGATACCCCAAGTGATCAGTGTTGTGATAGAGGGATATCCTGGGGGTTGTTGAAGTGGGGAGATACACACCTCCCACAAGGAGGCACTGCAACCACTTGGCAATCTGCGGGGATGTAAAATCCTCTACAGGGAGAGCAGTGAATAATCTGTCACAACCACCGAATATATGATGAACCCTAGGGACACAGAGGTGAATGAGTTCCCTGCCCTCAAAATCCTTATTGATCAGGGAAATATAATAGAGAGATCATTTCAATAACCTTTGAGTAGATGACTGTGCCAGTCCTTAGCCTGTTTGCTATCATTCTTCACCCTTCACCTGCTCTCTCTCCTGCAACCCCCTCTGGGGTGTTCACCTTTGCAGGCTGTGTTTCCCAGGCTCCTGTGACAGTGGCCCGTGACTGGGTTAGCCAAGGAGAGACACTGATGGGTGACTGGAGATGGGGAAAAGGGAGAAACCTGCATATCCCTCCCTAACCCCCAACCCCTTAGCCAGCTCCTCTAGTAGAGGTTGTCATCTTCCTGACCTCTTCTCTGACTCCTGCTCCCATGGTTCTAGCTTCCTTTGGCCCCAGTAATAGTTTTTATTGTGTTTTAATTAATTAATTTATTTATTTGAGAGAGACAGAGACAGAGAGAAACATCAACTTGTTGTGCCACTTCTTCACCCACTCAGTGGTTGACTCTTGTATGTGCCCTGATTGGGGATCGAACCTGTAACCTTGGCGCATCAGGACAACACTCCAACCAACTGAGCTACCTGGCCAGGACTTGTTTTTTTGTTTTTGGTTTTTCTCTGTTGATAATCTCTGGGTTTCCTCACTATTATATTTGGCCTCTTAGTTCTATCACCTATATAATCAATTTCCTTTGGATTAAATATTAAGAATAGGTCCCATTTTCCTGTTGGGATCTGATTGAAACAATTTGGTAAGGTGCCATGGTATTATAGGGGAGAGGTACATTGTATGTTCTGAGTGGTGGAGGTTGGGTGGGAAGAGAAAGGGAAGGCTCTCTGGAATCAGTGATTCCACAGGTGAGTAATAAAGATAATTAGAAGTGGGAGCTAGAGAGTGATAGCCTGAGCAAAGGCACCAAATAAGAAAGTGTTGATGTTTGTGGAACATGGTATGAGCCAGGAAGATGAAGCTGGAGAAGTAGACAGAGGCCAAACCATCCAGGGTCATGGGCATTAAGCCAGTGAGGCTGGTTATTGCATTAATTAGACGTCTCTCAGTTCCAGTGACACAAATACAAGTCAAAATACCTCAGGTTATAAGGACAGGGGGATAACGGAAACAAAATGGAAGAAAAAGTCGCTGAAATGAGATGTTCAAGAAATTAAGAGGCCAGGGTGTTGGGTGGATTGTCCACATGAAACCCAAAGTTACTAAGAATGAAAACAACCCTGGGTGGAAAGGAAGACAGTGAATCCCTTGCCAAAATCACCAGTGACCAGAGGGGTGTGAGTTGAAGATTGACCCGTGATGGAGACAAAGAGGTATCAGAGGAGGACGGAGAAGAGATGTGAACAAAAAAGTGAAGGAGAAATATTCTGGGGCAGTGCCAGGATGAGAGCTGAGTTTAGCAGGTTGCAAGTTTCTGAATAGAATTCTGAAGTCAAATTCAGAAGCAGGAAGTGCGCATACAGTCTGTGGTTCTGTGGGTCTGTGACAGCTGCCTTTGGACTGGATGGGTAAACATGATCATTTTGGGGTGAAGGGAATCATATCAGATTCAGTTAAGAATCGGAACCTATTAAAGACAGCAGGAACCCCATTGTTCTGAAGCCAATTAGAGGGAGGAAAGGACAGGGGCTAGTCTGATTAATCGGTTGTCATCTTTGTGATTTCACTAGATTCTCAGATCCTGAGAATACTTACTAATGAACCTGGGGAAAAGGTTACCATCTGGGCCTACTAATGAAGAACCTTCCAGGAGGCTGACAGTAATTAGGTGGGGGTGCATCTGGAGTTGTTCTGCTAGCAAAAGAGCTGGCTGGGCCCATGAGCTGGATACTTGAATCAGAGTTCTCATCATACCTCAGGTACCTTTGAGATGACAGTGGAGACATGTTCTTGGCATGACATATGAGCTCTCCATGTCTGGCCACCTCCTGCCTCATCTCTCACCACTTTGAGCTTTCTGCTCTAATGATAACAAACTGCTATGGTCATTCTAGCATAAACCAAGGCTGGTTTTTGCCCCATTATCTGTGCTCATACTTTTCCCCGTGTGGCGTGCTGACATGCATGTGCTCACACACACTCACAGTCACGTGTCTTTATCTAGCTGAGGTCTTCCTAGGAATCAGCTTCTCCAAGAAGGCTTTTCTGGCCCCCAGGCTCATTTAGGAACCTCCTTTGTGCCCTGACAACCTCCTGGCTTCTCACCATTCCAACTTGTATGACTGTACTATTGTTACTATGCCTCTCCCACACCAGACTAGGATTTCCTCAAGGGTAGGAACTGTGTTGGATTCACCTCAGTGTCCCCAACGCCCAGCACAGGACTTGCCATGCTCACTGAGCTGAGTTCTTATGACCCCCACTGTCCACATCCCCTCACCCACACCCTCCATGCTCACTCCCACCTCTTTCATTCATCTATTCATTCAACCAGTACTCACCAAGCACCTATTCCAGCTAGTGTAGAGGCTCAGGAGAATGACATGGTCCCTGCTTGGGTGTGCCCTGTCAAATGGGCTTCTCCATACAGGGGGACACGTGCAATGGCAGAGGGAAGCACAGAGGAGAATGAAGAGACCCTTTCTAAGCTGGGTCCTGAAGAGTGAAAAGTTAGATGAAGAGTTTTGCTCAGTACTGGCCCTAAAGGCTCCCATCCCCACTAACTTCTGGAAGCTCCCGCCCCCCTCCCGCCATTCTCTCTCTCTACTGCATTCCTGCACAGCCTCTGGTTTGCTCTCCCTGGATTAGAAATGTGCTAGTGTTTTCTGTTACTGTTCCAACTGAGAGCGAGACAAGGGGGCATGAGGGATAGAGCCCCGACTAATGCCCCACTGCTAAACCTCAGTTTCCCTGTTTGTAAATTATAAATGATAACCCTTGTCTCATCCCAGTCCCCTCACAAAGTTGTTTTAAAACTGTATTTGTGAACTGTTAAGGACTATGCACGTGTGAGGGACTGACACTCTGATTAGTGTGTCTTTTCTCTACCGTTAGATTTGGTCTCCCTTTGTCCCTGGCACTCAAAGCAGACCTGGTACAAAGTCAGTGTTCAGTAAAGACCTCGTTTATTGATTGACAATGAATGATGAAGAAAACAAGGGTATCCCCCAAAGTTCCTAGGAGACAGTGCAGAGGCAAGGAAGCTGGGACTAAGTTGGCTTGGGAACATAAGGGAAAGAAAATTGCCATGTATTATACATGCCAATCACTCTGCAAACTTTTGTACGTTTAATTCTCATTACCACCCTGTGAGGTATGTAATATTTACCCCACTCTACAGATGGGAAACACGCTGAGAGAGAGTAGGCAACTTGCCTACAGTCACACAGTTAGTAGCTGATTGAGACTATATTCAAATCCAGGCTGGCTAACTCCCTGGCCTCCTCCAACTGCCCACCTGCACAATGTGGCATATCCTGCCCTCGGTGCCAATTCCTCAAAAGATGTTTGTGCCCCTGGGCTTGACCTGTGTCCTCATGTTCATCTAAACTGATGGTTTATGCCTATTTACTTCTTTATCTGTTTGCCTCTTTCCTAGGCAGGCAACCCCCCCCCCCCCCCCCCACCATCTCCCCTAATGCTGGCGCTTGTAATAAGCCAAAGGCTGGAGAGTCCATTTTCACGATATTCAGTAAGGAAAAGCTACATGCTGGAGGGTCTCTGAAGCTGACCAGGTTCCCACGGCTTGAGGATAGTGAGCCAGCAGTTGCTTCCTTCTCCATCATGGGCCGCAGCGAGCTGGCCCGTCTGCAGCTGGCCTCTCTCGGGCGCGGAACAGGCCTCAGGCAGGGGCCGCCGTGGGCTGGAGGTGGGCTGGCAGGGCTGTGAGCGCCTTCACGCTGGGATGGCCGGGGCAAGGGGAGCCCTGTTTGTCCCTGAGGGCTTCAGCCTCTGTATGGACAAAGGGGATGATAGGGAGAAGGAGGGAAGAGCAGAGAGACTCCCCTCCTTTGTGGGAGAAGATGAAAAAGAGGGAGAGAAGGAAGCAGATGAAAGAGGAAGCAGAAAGAAGCTGTCATTATAACCGGCAACTTTTGTACAGCAATTTATCCATCGCCTCACTCAGTCCTCTCAACCTCTCTCAGCAGGAAGACACTGTTATTATTTCTATTTGACAAACGGGGTGTCTGAGGCTCAGAGAGGTTAAGTGATTCAAAAAGATGAAGTGATTTGCCCAGATTCAGACACTGTGGTAGTCAGATAAAAGCAAAGGAGGCCAAAGACACTTGTAAAAGAAGAAAAAGATATGATTGGGGGGGGAGGGAGGTAAAGTGAAAGGGAGAAAAAAGGAAGAAATAGGAGGCTGGGCTGTGTATGGACTTGGGAGCCAGCCAAACCCAGATCTAGACCCAGTTTCCACTGATACAGCCATGTGACCTTCTATGAGTTGTGTAACCTCTTGGAACCTTCGTTTTCTCATTTATAAATTGGAGAAGATTCTATTTCCCCAGCAGGCTGCTGTGAGGATTAAGTAAGATGACATTTGTAAAGCTCCTAGAATAGGGTCTGGCATGTAGTAGGTGCTCAATAAATATTAGAGACCCCAAGGAGAGCGGGCAGGGAACATACAGGGAAAATGGAAAAAAGGGAAGAAAGAAGCTTCGGAGGAGAAATAAAGATAGACTTGGAAGGAAGGGAAAGAGGTAGACAGACAAAAGAGGAAGGAAGTAGGCCAGGGCCAAAAAAGTGTCGGAGAAAGAGGCTTAGGTTTCCAAGGGCTGCCACCAACCTGGCTGAGATTCCTCAGCCAGGAAGCAGCCACTTTGTCTGAACCAGGAGGGCCCTTCTTGTGTCTCCTTGGACAACCAAGTCCTGTTCATTGTCACAGAAAAGTGTTGTTAAGGATCTCAAGGTACAAAACAGACTAGAATGTCTCATGCTTTAGATGCAGTTTTCCCTGAGCATTTTAGGAGGCTTATGGGGGTGTGTGTGTAGAAGAGTTATAGGGCAATTCTGGGGGAATTCAGGAAGGAGGAACCCCACTGAGTGGAGATAAGCCATTGTGTCTGTGAGTGGAAAGAACAAATAGAGCTTCGCTTATTCAGTGTGGATCTTGGGGTGCCTCCCAGAGCCTAGACTAGTGCTGGGCAGGCCAGGGTGAGTGGGAGGCAGGGGAAGGAAGAGGGAAAGGCCCTGGTAAGTAAAAAAGGCCAAAGCCTGGGCTTCTCATATTGGTACCTGTACTTATCTTGGGGAAGTCAGTGTATTTCTCTAAGCCACAGTGTCTGCATTAGTGAAGTGGAGAGGGTCTGCCTGGACCCTCTTTCCCCCAGGTGTGACATGAAGATCAAATGAGATAATGGGTGTGATAAATGCTTTGGAAACTGTGAAGTATGGTGCACACATATGGAAGCATTCACTCTATCTAATGACTCCGCCTGTGTCAGGCACAGGGCTATACATTTTACATTCATTATCTTGTTTAATCCTTGAATTAATTCTATAAAATAGGTAAAGTTATCCCTATTTATAAAGCAGGGCATTGATTCATGAAGAGAATAGGTGACTTTCTGGGGATTTCCCAGCTGGTCAGTGGTAGAGCCAGGATCTGCCCAATTCTAAAACCAGTGCAGGTAATCCCTGCTCTGTACCATCTCTTTGAAGCAGAATCCTCTGCCCATGGAATTAGGCCTCCTTGCTTCACCCCTGAGCACTTGCTGTATTAATCCAGAGTGTTCTGACCAAGGGGCGTGAAAGGGAAGGAAAAAAATCCTTACCTATATCTCTCTCCTCTCCTTAGGGTTTGACTTCTTTGAAGCCAGCGCCAAGGAGAATATCAGTGTGAGGCAGGCCTTTGAGCGCCTGGTGGATGCCATTTGTGACAAGATGTCTGATTCGCTGGACACGGACCCCTCCGTGCTGGGCGCCTCCAAGAACACCCGTCTCTCGGACACCCCGCCGCTGCTGCAGCAGAGCTGCTCATGCTAGGCAAGGCCCACCCTCCTGCTCTCCCCTCATTGTGGCCCCACCCCCGCTCTGCTTCCCCTGTTACACTCTGTCCACCCCCAGCCCCGAGCCAGCTGCGTTGCTGCTGTTTTTTGCCTGCAGTGGAGGTGGAACCATGCTCCAGGGGTTCTCTGCAGATGGCCCCACTAACAGACGCTCAGCACTAGACTAACAGGCCAGGTAGCAACGTGGGTAGAGATTCACTTTACAAGAGAAGACTCCATTTACAAAGAGAATTCACTACAGAGTCTTGGAAAGCAAATCTCTTTTCTGCCTTTAGAATAAGATTTCCTCCATTTACCAAAACTTGACACACATACACTTTTCAGGGCCTGGCCAACTGTGTAGAGTGAGGCCCACCTTCACAGCTAATCCTATTAACGAAAACCTCCCCATACACGACATGCTTGTTTCATATCAGGCTCCCCTGTGGAGCTTCCTCGCACTGCAAGGCAAGCTTTGCTCTCAAAGCCCTATGTCTGTTACCACGGATGCCCACAGGGCCTGGGCAGTTGCTGTGGTGACAGGCCAGGGCTAATCTCCAGAGAGCTCTCTAATGATGCTGGAGGAGCAAAGGCTGAGTCAGAAACACCCTTAAAAGAAAAAGATTATTCCCCGCAAAATGTCAAAGGTTCCTGCTCTATGAAAGAGCAAACTAGGGAGTACAAGAAAGACAAAGAGAAAAAAGGAGAGAGACACAGGCGACATAAAAAAGCAAGTCATGAATTTCTGATTTTGCCACTTTCCAGATGGTTCTTAACTGTGGGAACTCTATGAAATTGGTCACTGGCTCTTAAATTCCCAGAATCTGAAAAACTTATAGAGTTGGTAGGATCCCGAATCTGACCTAGTCTGACTAGTTAATCCCAATCCCTATCTCTGACAAGTGGCTGCCAGACTTCACAACCAAATCTTTTCCTCTAAAGCACACATTCCAGGCAGGGACGGGAGCTCGTTGTTCAAACCATCTGTGGGCAGCTCCCATAATCCCAAACTTTTCCTTGTTTTAAGCTGAAGTATGCCTCCTAGAAATTCATCCTTTTCTCACTCAATTTGTACTAGCTCTGCTGTCAGAGAGCTCACAGAGTCTGCTCCCTCTGCCCCATGACACCCTTAGGTGACTAGAGAACTTAAGTCATGATCCCTGGGACCTGCACTTTCTCTGAGTCAAATAGTTCTAATTCCTTCTTCTGTGATTCATAGGGTCTTCTCCACATCCTGCCCTTTCTTCCAACCCATCTTTCAGTCACTCCTGAGTAGTCCACCTAGGAAGTGGGATTCAAAGCAGAATAATTCTAAAGGGGGGGGGTATGACACGGAAAACATTAGGAAAAGTAAACTCAGATGTTTCAATCCCAACCTCATATAGTCTCCTGGGAGTGAAACCTTAGTTTTTTACCAAAAAACCGATGTGAAACCACTCCTGGAGGAAGAGGCTTAATTAAATGCCCAAAGAAAACAAAGATACAAAAAAATCCTCTGACACTAGAAACAAGCTGAATGGATTAACTCATGATTCTAGCTCATGTTTGTGGACACTGCACATGTTTCGTTTTTAGGTGAAACAATGACATGGAATGAAGTGATGATTTCTGCACATCTTTTCTCCCAACCCTGAACCCACAGTGTTGTTCCCAAAACCCCCCCTCACACTAACATGTGACCTCAAAAGTCAGTGGGGGAGGAGGAGAGTCTCCCCCAAACTTTCTCTCAATTTCAAATGCAGCTCATTGTCTTAGGAAAGTGCATTAACTAGCAACAGGCCCCTCCAGAGCCAGCCCTATGGAGATGTTGCTTTCTCTGATGCAGAGCAGAGGATGGACTTTGGTCTTAGAACCAGGAGACCTGGGCTCTCTGCCCTAAATCAAGTGTGACGCTGGACCAGTTACTCCTATCTCTGAGTCTTGATTTTCCACATATAAAATGAGGGGGGTTATTTGGATAATCTTTAATGTCCCTTCTCGCACTAATAATAACTCTGTGACTCTTTTTTACCTTCATTATTTCAGTTGATCTGCAAAATAAACCCGAGACATGAGGATCATCATCCCAGTGTCATTGTAGCTAACACTGATGTCATTGTTCCAAGCGCTTTACATGGATTAACTCATTTATCTGCCCAACATTTTTGTGAGGGAGGCACTATAATCAACCTCATTTAAAGATGAGGAAACTAAGGTAAAAGAGATTCTCTAGCTTGCCTAAAGTCATAGAATGAATAAATGATAGAAAATGGGTTCAGACCCAGGCGGTAGGCTCCAAGATTTGTGCTCGTCACTGCTTTCTATACCGCATTGCTTATAAACTATGACCCAAAGAAGGTAAGAGACTTTGCCAATATCACACAACAAGCAAGCATTAGAGCCATCAGATATCCCAAGGCCATCAGATTTCAAGTCCATTGGAGAAAAAACCTGTCTCTAATCTGTTAACAAATTGCTCAGTGATTCGGACGAATCTGAGGTGATGAATGTCTAACACTCTAGAAAGCAGCAATCAGTCTCTTAAGCAACTCATTCCATGAGTCTGAGCAAAAAATGCCCAGTGCTTCTCTGGCCCAAGCACTGGCTTTCCATGTATCTGCCTTTGTCAGACAATTCTTTATTTTTATTTTTTTATTGATTTTAGAGAGAGGAAGGGAGAGAGAGAGAAAAAATCAATTTGTTGTTCCACTTATTTATGCATTCATTGGTTGATTCTTATATATGCCCTGACTGGGGATTGAACCCACAACCCTGATGTGTTGGGATGATGCTCTAACCAACTGAGCTGTAGGCAGTTCTTATCTAGCTCTCAAGCGGTGCTCTGAGTGGCCTCCCTGCCCCAGCAATTGGGGCATTTTGTGGAAGTGACTTGACCAGCTTCTCTGACCATGGAAGAACGTGGTCCCCTCACAGGGCAGGAGTTCTGGCTGTGCTTTTCACACTGTAAAGTCCCATACAAGTCAGGGCTAATTACTGTTTTTCTGGGCAGTAACATCCACCTACCCTAGTACTAGGGTTTCAGACTGAGCTCCTCATGCCCCCTGGATATTTTAGTACATGGTATGAAATAATCTTTCCTCTCCTACTTAGCAGCCAAAGATTGAAAATTGTATTTAAAAACTGTCAAATTCTTTAAAATTCAGGAGCCAGTTCAAGGGAGCAAGCATCTTTGCAACAGATGGAATCAAGAGTTAAATGTAATAGTGGCAAACTCTCCTGCCTATGACAGACAAATAGACCTGCTTATTAGATGGCAGTTCCCCAGCCCTGCTCTGTGACCTCGTTTCCGCTAAGTGGAAGGCAGCAGCTTCCAGCTGATTGCAGCGCAATGTTCATCAATCACAGTAATAGCACAGCCAGACACCAAGGTTCAAGCTGCATAATATGTGTTAGTGACAACTTGTCCCGGTTTTCATCATGTTTAACAGTCCAAATAAAAGAAGATTTTTAAAAAAACAACCCTTTTGACTTCTAAAGAAGCAAAAGTAGGCCAAAAGTGCAATACAGTATTGTAGCTATTTATAGAATCTGTTTTAAATGCATGTGTATCTGTAAATATAAAGTGATTCGTGACTTATTATTGTCTCCTCAGTCTGTAGCATTAACTTCTAGAAGCAGCAAGGGAGTAGAGTGCACTGAGTGATCACAGACTCGTTGAATATTAGATATGGAAATAAGCTCAGAGAAAATCTTGTCCAGGCTCCTTTTGTTTTACAAAAAGGAAGGTTGCGGTCTAGAGAGAGGGAAGAAATTTTCTAAGGTCACTCTGAGAGTGCATTTATGATGGAGCCAGGAGTGGGTCTTAGATCACCTCTGGGGAAAAAAATCACCTATCCTGTATATATCTATTATGGGCCTGACACTATTAAATATTAGATAAAGACAGATGGAAACAAATGATCCCTGCCTAGAGGGTACCTATAATATAATGGAAGTGTTTCTAAGATACTATGACCCCAACTTGGCAGGCAAGGAAACATAGCCTTGGAAAAGTTAACATGCCTAAGTCACCCACTAGGATCATCCGAACCTGACTCTGTCTGACTCATGAACTTTCAACTTTTCCTCTTCAGGTTGTCTGTCAGAGGAAGGATATATGGGTGGTGGTTATGACACACTCCGAAGGATCCTGAGTTAATTAAATAACCTCAGTTGGGACATTGGTCTCACAATTGCTTTGTGACTGCAGTCTTGTAACATCCACAAAATATGAACACCCTCCAGACCTGACTTTCCCACTCACATCCCCTGCTCCTGCCCCCAAACTCTTTCCTTGGGTATCAAGTTTCCTCAAGTGTCTTGAAGTATGTTTATCTGTTTGCCAGCAGTTTGGGATAAGAGGAAGGAATTACAGCAACCAGTGTCCTGGGATCTCATTGATTTTAGATTCCCCATCCCAAACCTACACCTGATTACCTGCCACAGCTGGTGAATCGAATAGCAGCCTGTGACTGAGAGTGTGAGCAAGAAACAAGCCCATGGGTTCATACTGTTAAGCGATGTTTTGGAAAGCCTGGGTCCCTTATGTGAAGTAGGCAAACTCAAATGTATTCATTCATCAAAGTAGTGCCTAACATGTACCAGGATACAATCCGTGGCAAATCAGACACAGTCCTTGCCTTCATGAAGTTTATAGTCTAGTACAGCGATTTCCAGTTGGCATGTCACAAGAATTTTCAAAACATGCAATACCTGACTATTTAGTCAGGGGCACTGACCTCTTTTCCCTTAGATTGTCAAATTAAAAAAAATGACAACAGCTGACACAATAATATCCATCTGGTGTGAATGAATAAAAAACATTTTTTTTGTCAGATCAGCAAAAAATATATTTTTTGGCGTGCCGCTGAATTTTAGTAATTCTTCCCTATTTGGCTCTCAGTTTTCTTACTGTTCTAAAGTGCAGTGATTATAATGTTTAAACACCGATTATTTTAGAAAATCCCACTTCTATGGACTTTCTGATTAAGACTTTGTATAATCGGGAACTAAGCCCACTCTCTTCATTTTCACTTCTCGTACCTGAACGCATGAGGAGGAGGGATGTCGCAAGGTGAGAGGCAGTTCTCCAGGAACACTGATGACAGCACAGGCAAAGGTTCCTGTGATTAGGTCACTGGTCCACAGAGTCTGGCTGCCCAAGTACTCGGAAACTAGATAAAACATCTAATGCCACAGCCGCTATTTCTCTACATCTGTTTCTGTTTCCCTTCCAACTCGATGACACCTGCCATCTTGAGAGAACACCACTGATGGGACCGAGCTGTGTGACATATGCTTTTGCCTGTTGGGCAAAGTAAATTAGCAAAACCTTGAGGGGTGTTAATAGAGTTCCCAGCTCCCTTCGGAATCTCATGCACTTCAGGGTGGAGGAGGGGCTTAACGACAGACAGGGACAAATCTAATGTGCTGTGCAACCTTAGTTAAATCACTTCCTATCTCTGGGCTTTGGGAGCTTAGACTGGATGGCTTCTGCAAGCCCTCTCTGCACTAATAATGCTCTGTGAGTTTATGTCCATTTTCTATAAGAGCTGCAAGTTGCAAACAGGATTTGGGCAGAAATTCTTTTATTATGAAAGCCTCCTTCCTTCTTGGGTACAATGAAAACAGCCAAGGCTGAAGTGATCTCCACATCACTCAGCCGGGTTTGGGGCCTGGTTTCTGAGGCTGCCGGAGAGCATCTTAACAATGAAGTGCGTCTGGATGGTCTATGACTGCCTGTCCCATGCCAGAGGTTTCTAAAGGGTAACAAGGAAGAGGAGGGACAAGCACCTCTGAGGAGACTTGTTAAGAATGGAGCACAGGCCCACGTGTTTGAGAAGAGATACCAGGCAGCCATGATCAAGAGCCACAAATGCATTCTAATCCAAGGCGGACTTAATTTGTAGAGCACCAAGCATGTGCCAGGCTCAGCCGGGCAAGATCCTTCTGAGGACAATCTCTGTCCTACAGCTAGATGCCTGGAAACAAAAGGCCTGAGAGATTTGCACGCGCTGGGCTATTTTGCAAACATCAGACCGCAGCATGAGGCCTAAGGAGGTCCTGCTTTAGAGTAGTTGGGAGCGTAGGGCTTACGGTCTGACTGATCTGGGATCAATTCTTGGTCGTCTTCACTAAGTAGTTGTGTTACTGAGAAAATTACTTTCTGAGCCTCAATTACTTCATATGTAGACAGAAAAATAACACATACCTCAATAGGTTGTTGAGGAGATTAAATGAGAGAATGAGTGTAAAGCCCTTAGGGCAGTGCCTGACAAACGTGGTGTTTACTTCGCAGTCAGGCAGAGCCAGGGAGGCAAATCCAACCCAGTATTTTCGTAAGGGCACTAAGGAGAAAGAACCCAGTGTAAATACCTATGAGCAATAGAAGGAGGGATGCAAGTTGGAGATGGAGCCTGGACTTGGAAAAATAGATCAAGGTAGAAGCTGGTCAGGAACAAGGGAAAAGAGTCCAGAATGGCTGCGAACAGCTCGGTTGCATGACCTTGTTGGGCTGACTGCCACCAGACACCTGACAGAATACCTCATGTACTTCCTCCTTCCTCCCAGAAAACAAATCTCCAGGGGTAAGAAATAAGCCACCAATGAGGATTTAGTGTGTTCCGGAGTCTGTGTTAGACGTGCTCTCCCACGCTTAGAAAATTAGGATTCCGGAGACCCGGGGTTGAGTTCTGCCTCTGCAACATGCTGTGTGACCTTTGACAAACACATTTTCATCTATAATAGAAGATTAATAATCTTGCCTACTTCACAAAGTAGTTGTGAGAGTCAAATAGAAGTGCATTTTAGAAACTGTGGGATGTTGTAGACATATACATTACAGCCACGGTGAGGGGCTGGGGTAAGCCACATTTATTCCAGAGTGAAACGGGGTATACCACTCCCAAAGCCATTTCCAAAGGTCCTTTCCTCCCTTTACCTCCTCTCCTCCTCTCTCCAAATTCTGGCTAACCTCACATGGAAATATCAGGGCCAACATGCCTTATACCCAGAGGTTTGGTTGGCTTCAGAGAAGCTTTAGGAGGCCAAGAGCAGCCAAAGAGAATCAGCCAGAGCATGCTGAGACCGGATGAACAAAGCAGTGCGCAGTGCTGGGACTGGGACCCAGGAGAGGCAGACAGAAGGGTCTGTCTGCACTAGGATTGAAAAATGGTAACAAAAATCATCAATTGTGTGTTCAGCATTTACAGTTCCCAAAGCACTTTCTCATCAAAGCCTCAATGGTCTTTGACACAGCCCTATGAGGTGGGTTTGTCTGCCACCAAGAATAGGCATTCCTGCCCGGCAGGGCAGGGGGGCCTCAGCGGTTGAGCATCGATCTAGGATCCAGGAGATCACGGTTCCGTTGAATTCCCAGTCAGGACACATGCCGGGGTTGCAGGCTCCACCCCAGTCAGGGGCGTGCAGGAGGCAGCCGATCAATGACGACTCTCTCATCATTGATGTTTCTCTCTCTCTCCCTCTCCCTTCCTCTCTCTGAAATCAATGAACACATATATATATTTTTTAAAAAAACAGGCATTCCTGATCCTGAACCCTGCCTGCCTGTTGGCGGTGGAGCCAGGGTGTGGGGGTGGAGCCAGGGTGTGGGGGTGGAGCCAGGGGGTGGGGGGTGGAGCCAGGGGTGGGGGGTGGAGCCAGGGGTGGGGGGTGGAGCCAGGGTGTGGGGGGTGGAGCCAGGGTGTGGGGGGTGGAGCCAGGGTGTGGGGGGTGGAGCCAGGGTGTGGGGGGTGGAGCCAGGGTGTGGGGGGTGGAGCCAGGGTGTGGGGGGTGGGCACAGCTGAAGAGAAAACCTAAGTATTAGTTGTGTCTGCATCTGGCTTCTTTGCTTGTGGGAGAGAAGGAAGGAGAGGAACACAGGCTCTCCTCACCGCCCCCGCACCCTCAATAAAATTAAACCCTGGAGCAGGGTTGAGCAGCAGATGCTGTCCTCATATCATGGGACCAGGGGCAGTTGGTCTCTGTTCTCTGGAGTCACACAGAGAAATGTCACCTTATTCAGATTGTTCACCATCAGCAATTCCCTCAATTGCTCTTTCTAATTTATTCAACCAGGGACGGGGCTGGTTTCATGCCAGCCTAGGAGATGAACCAAAACAGGCTGAGCACAATTACTCAGGAGGAGCAATTAGCAAAAATTGGAGTTGTCCTTCTCCATGACTGAGCAGAGAGAGGAACAATAACTCTCAAGTCTCTCCCCATCAGACTGTAGCTAAGCAGATGCTTCCATGCTTTTTTATTCTTCCTACATTCCACGCACTGACATCTCTTCTCAGTGACATATTAAATATGAAATGTCATGTGGTATTGTGAGTTTGTACAAATATAAAGAAATATATGGATATAGAAGATATACACAGTAACAAAAGGGAAGATCCCATTTGCAAATATCTATAGTGTCTCCTTGTTTTCTGTTGACATGTTTTATTGATATAAACTGACTTTTCTTAATGTAGCTCCTACCCTTATTGTAGTGGCAATGATGGTATGTGCACTAAAGTTCACCTGAACTATGTATCATTTATGGAGCGACTCTTCCCTGAGTTTGTGCTGAGAACTCTGGGAAGAGACTCCTGCCATCTGAGATCTTAGGGACTGGGAAATAGGTCCAGCATCAATGCAAGGAAAGCCACAAAACAAGGCAGTAGTTCATGAATGACTCAGAGAAGGGGAGATCAGGGTGGACTAGAACAGTCAGGGAAGGCTGAATGGAGGAGGAAGGACTGGGGATGCAAGAGGTCAAGGACAGCCATTCAGCTTGCATTTCTGGAGACTTAGTCCCAGCTCTGTGCTGCGTGATAGGATGCAGAAAATCACCGAGCAGTGCAAGCCTCCAAGCAGGTTAGCTCAGTATTAATGCTCAATAGAGGGTTAGGGTGCACTGCTGGATATCATGTGGGAACAAGGCTGCTGAATGGGAGAGAAAGTGCTAAGAAAAATGAAACAAAATGCAGACAGAACTGGCCAGCTTTGGGAAGAGGCAGAACGCATTCCTCACCCCGCAACCCCCCAAAAATATAACAAGTCTAAGCAGGTAGTAAATTTAGTTCAGTTCTTCACCCATCCCTACCACGTCTAGAATACTTTTAACACCTAATACAATGTAAATACTACGTAAATAGTTGCTATACTATATTGTTTAGGGAATGATGACAAGAAAAAAAGTCTGTACACTCGTAGGCCTAACTGCATAGTATATGTCAGCAACAATGTGACTTTTTTTCTGAATATTTTCTGTTCACATTGCTTGAGTCCATGGATGCGGAACCTGCAGAAGGGAGAGCCGACTGTACTTTCAAACTGTGGTAGTTCATAGAATGAGGGCTGCCAATAAAGTAAGTGGCAACTCTCCTTGGTTTGAGAAGAATACTGGGGTACACTTTAGATCTGAGCCTCTGCATATGTTGTTCTTTCTGTTCCTCTGTCTCTCAAGCTCAGTTAGGTACCCTCTCTGAGAAACCACATCCCCCTTTGTTTTCCTTTGCCATAGAACTTACTGTGCCATATTGTAATTTTCTGGTTACTTGTGGGAATAGATTGTCCAATGATACAAAACACTTTCTTTTTTTCTTCCTGTGAAATAAACCAGGCAAGAGGTAGGCAGTTGGGTGTAGTATCCAGAGTTCACTATCAGTTCACTGCTTTTCCAAGCTCCCAGCTTTTGAAAGAGCTGCCTGGAACACAGTTATGCCTACTGAAAGGGTGGCCTCTACCTCTTCTTTAACGGCGTCTTTCTGCTTTTCATAGTGAACATGTCAGGTGCCTGTGAATCAGCTGGTAACTGTCTAAAATAAATATTTGGGTTGTCTATGCATGACTCAATAATCTGACTCTTTAAAGAACAGCTAAAAATAAGAGCCTCAAAATTATGCTGGGATTAGCAATAGTATCTCTAAATTTTTCTTTTGTCTATATTATAGTGCTATTACTTCAACTTACAACATCAACTCTTACATCACCAAAGAAGCACAGTGGTTAAGAACAGATTCCAGAAACAGGTGGCGGATTCAAATTTTTGTTCAGCCCCTGTGACTTCGGGAAAATTACTTAATCTCTATACCTCAGATTCCATATTTGTAGAGGAGGGATACATCATAGAGTTGCTGTGAGCATTAAATGAGTTAATGTATGTTTAGGAGAATGCCTGGAACATAATAAATGTTAGCTATAATTATTATTAATTGCTTGCTTTTCTTTGTATCAGTGTCCTGGCAGGAAATAAATGGTACACTCAAAGTAGATAATTTGAAATATGTTTAATAAAGGAACTATTGCCCTAGCCTGTTTACTCAGTGGTTGATTCCAGCCAAGAGCACATATCTCTCTCCCTTCTACTCTCTCTGAAAAGGAACAGAAAAAATACCCTCAGGTGAGGATTAAAAAAAAAAAAAAAAAAAAGGAACTATTTACAAAATGAATGAAAAGTTTAGGGAGACGAACATGGGGTATAAATTTCCCCCAGTGAGAGCAACAACGGGAATCATTACTAGCTGAAGGCATGAAAGAATAAGGTAGGGGGTGATTACCAGAATCTGAAGAGGGCCGTTGTATGGAAGGGGCTGCCTGATCAGAGTTGTGGCCTTTGGTGCAGGGACAGATCCTGATGAAGTGACTCAGTAGGGAGGTTATTGGGGGATAAATACTCTCTTTCCTCTTTCCTGCTGACCTCTGACCGCCTGCCGCTATCTCCCAACGCTAGACCCAACCAGGAGCTAGAGGGCAAGGAAGCCTATTGGGACCCCATGTAGATCAAACTTCTGGAACACAGAACAGGTGGAGTACAGTGGAGAGAGTATCTAAAGAGGCTCCAACACACCTCTTTCATCTAGTCTTGCCTTCCTGTCTTCTCTATCTTGCAGCCAGAATGATCTTTCTAAAGCATGACTCTAATCTTGTCTTGCCCCAAATTGATGTCCTTTGGTGGCTCACATTGCCTTCAGATAAAGAGACTCAACATAAAATACAGGGCCTAATGATTTATCTCCAGCCAGCCTCTCCAGCTTTAACGACTGCCATCCCCTTCTCAACCTTTACTGTGAGCCGCACGTACTACCTTCAAACTTACAAGAACACAGCTTTCTCTTCTTTGACCTTTTTCTTGCCCTGGAACTCAGCCTGGGACGGTCTTTTATTCTCCTTCACTTGGCTAATGCTTTATTTATACATAGAAATGAAGGGGTTTCTCTTATCCAGTTAGATAAGGGGTGAGCTAAGTTCCGTTTCTATAGCAATGTTTTCATGAGTCCTGAAAGTAGTGGTACTTTAAAGGCTGGTATTTGATAATATCTTCAATTTTAAGTGAACGTTTGTGATTTTTCTTAGGATTTTAATTATAATAGGTCCATAGCCTACAAGATAGTGCTTGAAAGTAATGATAGCGTTGAGTTCTTAATAAGCTTGTCAAGATATACCTTCAAAGTGATCCCCTGAGAACAACTGAAGCCTAACCTGCATCCTGGGAATTCTGGGGTGATAAGATAGACTTCCAGAAGTTCCATTTGCATGGGGAACCGATACGCTTTTTAGGAGAAATGATAAGTATTCCTTTTGGAGCAATGAGGATAGACAAATGCTGCTCCTGGCCTCTGGACAAAGGAAAAGGTGAAGAAAATGAAGTGTAGTAAAGGTTTTCTCTCATAACTGCACAGTCACCTTCTCCAAGTAGAAGTAAAATTCACATTATTAAGGAACGTCTATTTGAAAGCTCCTTTGTTTCTCTCTCGCTTTTTGAAAAACAAGAAACAAACAGAACCCAAAGGCTCTCATGACGGAGGAAGACAGGTGGCTTAAAGGAATATAGAATCTGTTCTGTCAAGACCCAGACAGAAAGGTGACTACTTTTTCCCCCTTAATTCCAAAATTACTCTTGAGGAATAAGACATACATTCCTATGTCTCTAGCTCCACCTTGTGGTTGGCTAAGAAATGACCCATTCCAGCATCGACAGGTGAATTAGGTAAAGAAGCCATCAGGATCTTTACATTTGCCAACAGTTCTGGAACACATATTTTGGGCCAAGCTCTGTTGTAAGTGCTCTTCAAGAATTATGGCATTTAACCTCCACAACAACCCTACAAAGGATGTATTTTATATATGATAAAATTAAGGTTAAGGGAGTTTACCAGAGTGTAGGACTTGTTCAAGATCATGCAAGCAGCAGAGTCAGGACTTGAACCAACCCGTCTTCTCCAAATTACAACTGTCTGCTTATACACGAATGCACACATCTAGCACGTTTTCCATTCCTTTACAACACACTTGTACATCCATAATCTTATTTAATGAAGGATCTGCATGTTCAAGGCAGTCCATAAGAAGTAGATGGTCATCCAAAAGGAACAAATTAATGTTTAAACCACAGGCATTAGTGTGAATTATTAGGTCGTAGGCAAAGAGATTTTTGGTGTAAAGATGGTACAATGGAAAAGCTGTGAGCTTTGCAATAGAACCTAAGTTTGAATTCCTGCTATGACACTTTTTAGCTTTGTTGGGCAAGTTACTTCATGTCACTGACCTCAGTTTCCTTACTTGTTGAATTAAGAATCAGTGGACTCTGAAAATGCTAATTTTTGTAAATCAAACTCTGGCTTATTTTTCATAGAATCTAATTTCTAAAAGTTAATAACATATCAATAAACAAAGTGTCCTGTTGGAACCTGATTACTGATTTTTAGTAGATGGATGAACAATTCACATAATGGGTTAAGATCTTAAAGTGCTCAATGGATCTTTGAAAAGTGAACATTTCAAGAACATACACATGAAAGGCAGAATAGTGGCCTTTCAAAGATGCCCACATCTTAACCCCTGTGAATATGTTAGGATACACAGCAAAGGGGAATTAAGGATGTAGAAGATACTAAGGTTGCTAATCAACTGGCCCTAAAGAGGAGAGATTATTTTGGATTATCTGGGTAGGTCCAATTTAGTCACAAGGGTTCTTATAGGTGGAAGAGAGTCAGAGGAAAATGTAATTATAGAAGAAAGGCACAGAGAGATGGCACTGTGCTTGCTTTGAAAATACTCAACATAAAATACAGAGCCCAATGATTTATCTCCAGCAGCATCTAGAAGATGGAAAAGACAAGGAAACGAATTCACTTCCAGAGCCTTTAGAAAGGAATGCAACCCTGCTGACTTCTTAAGTTTAGCCCAGTGAGACTTGTGTCATTCTTCTACACAATTGTAAGATAATGTATTTGTGCTGCGTAAGCCACTAAGTTTGTGGTAATTTTAAAAAGTAGCAATAGAAAACTAATGCAATACCTATAGCCATCATTTTATCCAGCCTTGTTACCTGTTTCCTATGTTGGTGTAGAAATGCCCTACACTTGGAATCTGAAGACCAAGGCTAGCATTCCAATTCTATTAAGTAGCTGTGTGACTTCCAGTAAATCACATTTCCTCTTTGAGCATGTTTATCATGTGGCAGCAACTACCTCACAGAGTTATGTAGAACAAATCAGATAATAGATGTACAGGTGCTGCATAAACTGTAAAGCATTCTATACATGTAAGAAATTATTATTTACAGTGTCTGCTACATAGATGGAATGCAAGAAAAATTTGCTAAGCAAAATTATTCTTGGCAGTCCCTGGGATGTGGAAATGTGATTTCAAAACATATGGCGGGTACTTTGGGAAGAAAAAAAGATCATATATGGTATCTACTCCTAAGTTGATTACAACATAATTATGGAGATAACATATTCATGACAAGTTTTACACAAGAACTCAAAATTTATATAGGACAATAATAGTACAAGAGAAGTCACAAGGCTATATATGATTAAGGGCCAAGGAAGTGAGGCAGAAAATACATATCCTGAGTTCAGGTATGAAATGGATGATCAGTGTGGGCTGGAAAGGTCAAAGGTGGCTTCTAGGAGGAGGTGGGTCTTGAGCAGGATCTTGGAGGGTGTGGTTAGATGGAGAACAATTGCTACCATTACTCCTACAAAGCACTGTTTTTCTACCCACAATTCCAGGAATCAGATTTTAAATTTAAGGTATTGGCAGCCAGTTTCAATGTTTAGTATGGTATTCTTCTGGACCCCCTTGCTAATACTTTTTCCTTTTTATTTAAAAAAGAATTTCAAACAGAAAAGTTACAAGAACAGTACAAAGAAGGCTTTTTGCCACTGAACTCTGAAAATAGGTTGCCCATGTGATGTTTCAGCATTCACAACTTATCAAAATCAGGAAGTTAACATTGATGCATTACTATCATGTAATCCACAGACTCCATTCAAGTTTAGCCAATTGTCCCAATAATGTTCTTTATAGTGATACTTTTAGTTATCACATCTTGTTAGTCTTTAATCAAAAAGTTTCAAGGTCTTTGATTTTCATGACCTTGCTACTTTTAAAGATTGTAGGTGAGTTATTTTATAAAACATTCCTTAATTTGGGTTAGTTTGATGTCTCCTCTTGATTAGATTAAGCTTATGCATTTGTTTATAGCAGGAATAGCACAGAAGTGATTCTGGGGTTTTTCTTATGCATATCATCAGGGGGTAACAATTTCAATTTGTCCCATTACTGATGTTAACTGTATTCACAGATTAGTGGTGTTTGCCAGGTTTTTCCACTGTCAGGTTGTTCCTTTCCCCTAGTTAGTTAATAAGAATTTTGTAAAGAGGTATTTTGAGACTATGTAAATATCCCATTCCTCATCACATTTTCACCAAATAACTTATTATTCATAGATGTTTCTTGATTGAATGAATTATGACTATTATGGTTGCCAAATGCTGATTTTCTAATTCCATCATCCTTTCTACATTCACTGTTGGCATTCCACTTTAATAAAAAGCTTTCTTCTCTCCCTATTTATATCAGTTCAGGTGCGTGTATTCCTATTTTATACAATGGGTTATAACGTTACTACTGTTCTTTATTTTGATTCTCAAATTGTCCTCATTTTGGTCCTGTGGGAACCCCTTCAGGCTGGCCTCTATGCCCTTTTGACATGTTTTCACTAGTCTTCGACTACTTCCTTATGACTTTCTGGCATACAGGATGTGCCAGGTTCATCTAGTACCTTCCCTGCCCTAGCCTTGGGGTCAGCAATTTCTCCAAGAAGCCTTGGTTTCTTTTAGCGGACAATGGCCTTCTAGTGGAGAACAGCATTTAGAAACCAAGATGGAGGTATTCGGTATCCTATTGGGGTGTCATTGATCCCAGGCCCTCTCAATGAACAAGGCTTGAGAATATGTATGTACATACATACTCACACATGCATATCCACGTTTATATTTACTTCTATATCCATTAAACATGAGTTCACACTGACACCTACAATTCCAATCCAACACCACAGAATTTATTCTGATTTCTGCATTTCCATATTTGTAACTCTTCTCCTAATATCTTCAGTATATTTACTTAATAAATCACCCCTCTATACATAACCAATCTCCATTGCCACTGCTGCCCTCCCCCCTCACCCTCCTTATACTGCCTGGACTCTGACACCTTGCACCATCAGCCCACATATTCAACCCTCTTCACATGGCTCATGCTCCAACAGGTCTCATCAGGCTGCTCTTGCGTACCCTGGGCCTAGGTGCCTAGGTTACCTACCTAAGCAAATGACTTTTAGACATATTTATTCAGGAAGGAAGGAAGGAAGGGAGGGAGGGAGGGAGGGAGGGAGGGAGGAAAGAAGGGGAAGGAAGGGAGGGAGGGAGGGAGGGAGGGAGGGGGAAAACCAGATGCTTTTTTTTTTTAAAAAATATATCTTTATTGATTTCAGGGAGAGGGAGAAAGAGAGAGATAAAAACATCAATGATGAGAGAGTCATTGATTGGCTGCAGCCCGAAACCCGGGCATGTGCCCTGACCGGGAATCGAGCCCTGATCGCCTGGATCCTAGGTCAACGCTCAACTGCTGCTGAGCCACGCCTGGCTGGGCCCAGATGCTTTCTTAATGATAGTTATGAACTGTCCTTTTGAGATATGTAAGTTATGACATTTGTTACTTTGCATATTGCATTTAAAAACTAGACTGGGGGTTAATCACAACAGGAAATAACAATGATTAAGTTAATAAATTAGAAGTCTGTTTATTCTAGGTATTTGACAGGCAACATGTAAGAGGCAAAATAGTAAAATCTTTGGAATTAAACTTACATGAATTGCACTTTTGGCTCTCCTGCTTTCTTGTGTGATTTTGTGCACGTTTTAAAAACCTCTTCAAACTTCAGTTTCTTCATCTGTAAACTGGTGAATAACAGACTTATGTTGTTGTAAAGGCTAAATGAGTTAATATAAATAAAATCCTTGGCCCACAGTACTAGAGTTACTCAGGAAACGGAAACTACCAACTGAACTTGGCTTCAAGATGGGTGGAATTTAAACAAACAAACAAACAAACAAACAAACAAACAAACAAACAAACGGCAAATATCTGATTCCATGGAAGCAGCCCCATCACTACCTATCCCCTCATTCCCAGCATTGACTTTGTATCACATTTCAAAAAGAAAATGGAGGCTGGGGGCTGTCAGACAGAAACTCTTAAATTCCTGCCCCTTCCTTCCTTCTAACAACACTTAAAATCTTTGCAGCTCCTGCTCCAATCTGCGCCTCTTTCCCTCCAGGCCCAATGACAGAGGTGTTCCTTTCTAATTTAAGGCTAATCCCTCTCTCTTGCCTCCCTAGTGACCTCTTTTTCCTGCATCATTTTTTCATTAATTCAACATTTAGTGAGAACCCACTATGTGCCAGGCACTATTTTTGATGATGGGGAACAAGACAAAGTATCAACTCTTCAATGGATCTTATAAAATAGAGAGGCTATATAGACAATCAGCCAATAGACAAATAAATCACATAACTTCAGATAATGAGTATTAATTTAGGTAGAATGGTAAGATGAGGTTTCTCTTAAGAGGTGACATTTGAGCCCGGCAGGGCGTGGCTCAGCCGTTAAGCATCGACCTAGGATCCAGGCGATCAGGGTTCGATTCCGGTCAAGGCACATGCCCGGGTTGTGGGCTGCAGCCGATCAATGACTCTCTCATCATTGATGTTTCTATCTCTCTCTCCCTCTCCTTTCCTCTCTCTGAAATCAATAAAGATATATTTAAAAAAAAAAAAAAAGAGGTGACATTTGAGCTGACATATAACTTGTAAGCAGGAGCTAGTGATGCAAAATCACATTTCAAAAAGAAAATGGAGGGTGGAGGCAGATGAGCAGATGTAATGGCCCTAAAGGCAGGAATCACCCTAGTATATTGAAGGACATTAAGAAAGCCAGTGTGAATGGAGGAAAGGGCAGAATGGTAGATGAGACTGTAAACATAGAAGAAGAGCAGAACTCGTAAGTGAGCCTTATAGGCTATGGCAAGCAGCTAGACTTTATTCAAACTGCAAAGAAAAGCCACTGGGAGGTTTTAAAAGGAATAATATGATCTGATTTCTGATTAAGTGATATTTTAAATATCACTGTGTCTTTGCATTCTCCCTTCCAGATAGCCTCAAAATCTGTATCTTTAGAGATGAGAGCACTTAGATTTGTGATAGAATAACTTTTCATTTGACATAAAGTATTCTTTATAGTAACTCCTAATTTATCTTGAAGTCTGAATACCAAATTCTTCCTAGAACTATGTTTATAGTATAGAAGAAAACTATTTTATGCTCATACAAACTCCTTGGTATGCTGTTCACACTTTGGTCTTCTAAGAGAAGCCTCTATAAGAACATGCCTGCTTCTTGACCTAGATACAAAGCTACCAAATATGGAGAGCAATTAGTGGGCAGGACACTTAATTACTGGAGCTCCAAAGGTATAATTTCTTAGAGCGTGGGTCCAGGACAGAATTGTAAAGTAGACAATATTTCTCTTGTTACCTATCTCCTCTTTCAGTGCCTCTCCTCCCACGTTTAGCAGCCTCTTCCTTCACCCAACCACTTCATCGGGCTTGACTTTAACGGGTTCATAGCACCCCCAATCTACTCAACCTAGAATCAACATTTCACACTTCTGGCTTATCCTGATTCTAAATATAAAGGTGGATAATGGGGCTAATAAAATAATTTAACTTTAAATTTTTAGGCGTAAGGCTCAGATCTGTCCTTCTGGGAGGTAGACAGCCATTGCATTGACTAAAATAACTTTCAGAGGTAGGCATCAAACATAGAAATGAGATATTTTTACTTTTCATTATTTCTGACCTCTCATCAGAATAATAGGCAGAGAAGGGTCACCAAACCTGATGGGAGGGGAATCCTTAACATAAAAATGGAAAATAGTATAGGATGGCTGAAGACAGAAAAAAGCACTTAAATACTGTGAGAGCATGGGTAAATGAGGCCAAAAATTATACTCTGTACTCCTCAACTTTCTTGGGGATATCAAGGTCTTTTAAAATTTCTAATGTGTCCATTTCCTATAAAATGGTAATAGCTTAATTTATGTTTTCTCTGATGAGTATTTTTTACAATAATTATGAATACTCAAATGGAGGGTGGTAAATTTCTAAATTATTTTCAATGGGAAAACAATACTTTTGGTTTGGAAGTCCTAGCTGTGCTGCCGGCCACTTGTAAGTTACATCTCTCTGGGTAGGTTATTTTTCTTTATATCTGAAATGGCCAGGTTAAAGTACTTCTGTGATCTCTGCCAGTTCTCATATTTTATACATCTAATCTAATACTTTGGACATTTGCTATGTGGTCAGAATTACAATGAGCCAACCATCAGAAGTATTTTTCCTGAAATTACATTTTTCTGATTTTTGTCTTACTGTTCTGGTAGTTGCTTCTCAGTGTTTTTTGGGAGTTCTTCCTCTTCTATAAGCTCCTCAAAACTTGGTCCTCCAGCCCTTTTCTTGCCCTCTCCCCATTCAAACTATTTTTCACACATCAACCAGAGTGATCTACTTGCAAAAACATGTGATCATTTCTTCCTGTTTCATTTGTTCAACCATTATTTACCAAGTACATACAACGTGCCAGACATTATTCTAGAAGGTTCTATATGACCCTTGGCCATTAACTCACTTTCCTTTGCTCCCAGATTACTACAGTTCAGTCATATTCACTTTTCTCAGACCTTTTGAACAAGTCTATTCCTATACCAATTCCTATACATTTTTCAAATGTAAGCTTAACTGTCTCATTTGTGAAAACTCTCTGACCGGACCAGGTCCCTCTGTATTTCTTCTTCTAGAACTAGTCACAACAAATTTAAAAAGTTGTGTGCCTGTTTAATATCTCACTAGTTCTCTTGTAAGCTTAAAAGAGAACACATAGATTTCTTGTTCATTACTCTGTTCCCAGCGTCTGACACACACTAGCTCAATTTGTTAGTTGAATGAATAAAGGAATGCCTCACTATAGTGTTACCATATTTCTACAGTCTGGTGACCTGTAAGATTCAGGGGCCTCTTTTAAAGGGAAAAAGGAACAATTCACACTGTAGGATGTGGCCTCTCTTTGTTTCTAGTTAGAAAATTCTAATTACTGGCTGAATTAGAAGATTTCTTACTTATGACATCATTGCTTTGGAGAGTTAAGAGAAAAAAACCCCCTCAAAATAGACATCACTTCGGATATTTATTCAACAACAAACATTACTGACTGAAAATAAAGTGACATATTTGAACAATATTTTTCAATTAATTTACCTCATCTGCTGCCCTAGTTTTTCATCATTTTCTGCCTGAATCGTTGCGCTTCTCCTTCCCAACTCCTTGTCGTTCTTTTAAAAATACATCATTTATTTTATCGTTTTTCCCAATTAGAATGCAAGTTCCATGAAGGCAAGGATTTCTGTTTTGTTCATCATTTTATTCCGTGTTTGTGGAAATCGGGAAGCCGAAACAAACTTAACTTACAACAGCCATCAACACATCTCCCTGCTCCAAATGTTTCTCCATTCATTCATATATATTTACTCCTTTCTGTGTCAGTATATCGTATCTTATTAACATGTCAGTTGTTTTTAACTTTTCAAGAATGTCTGTTCCAGTCACGTTAGATAAATTGTCCAGTGAAGGCCATTACAAGCAGAAAATAACTTTGGAAAACGGGACCTGAGGTCAGCAGCCTCCACCAGCTGTAGCTCCTCAATAAATGCGGGCTGAATTCTAACAGTGGACTCTAGCCAGTGGGGAAGCTAAAAACTGTTTCGCTTAGAAGAGTGAGCACACCCACACCGGTCTCTTAAGCACCTTTTTGGGCCTTGAGGGCGAATACCACCAAAAGGTGGCCAGAGATAAGGTGGGGCAGTGCAAGGCCTATCTCCGGCTTTCAGCTCCGCTCACGTCGGCTCCACACCAGTGCAGTTTCGATACCACGGCGAAGAAAAACACTTCCGGCGCTCCGCTTTTTTACGTGTTAAGTCAGGGCCGAAGGCACCGCCCCGAACCTGAGGGGCAGGATGCGCAAAATATGATTTGAACGGGGGAAGAGACTTGCGGATTCTTTTTTTTACCAGCTTCTCGGTTTCCTCATCAGGGGAATATTTTTCTTTGAGTCGCGGGGCACCACTCGGTAGCTGCCGCAAACCAACTTTCCGCCTACGTCATAAACGCGGCGCTGCTACCGAGACGCCCTCCTCCCGTCGTCCTCCGCGCTGCTCTCTCCGCCTCTTCCTCCTCGCCCCGCCCACCCTGGGTTTCGAAGAGCCCTCTCAGTGTCGGAGAATCTGACCGGGTCTCTTTGGTTCCTTCTATTCTCCGTTTCCATTGGTTGCTCACGTGCGCGTGACTCCTATCTTGCCTCTTTATTGGGTAGAACCAGTAGCGTCATCGGCGGCTGGAGGGCGGGGGACGGGTAATGAGGGAGGTTGGCGTGAGGGAGACCGGACTGGGGGAGGGGTGCAGGCCTGTCCTCCTGGGCGGCTGCGGCAGCACCAGCGCCGGCCGCCACCGCCTCTGGAACGCGGAGGAGGAGAAGCAGCTGGAGGAGTAGGAGGAGGAGGTGGGCCCTGGGGAGCGGGATGCCCATTACTCCGGCTTGGTGGTGAATGCTGAGGAGAGTCACGGTTGCTGCAGTCAGGGCCACCGGGAGGAACTTGTGGCGTGAGGCCGGGCGGGAGCTCGCGGCGCTGTGGAGAATCGAAGCGCGGGGTCGGTGCGAAGACTCGACTGCTGTCAGATCCTTTCCTACTCCGACCATGCCTGGAAGGAACAAGGCGAAGTCTACCTGCAGCTGCCCTGACCTGCAGCCCAGTGGACAGGATTCTGGCGAGAGCGGCCGGGTTGCCCGTCTAGGAGTAGATGAATCTGAGGAGGAGGGACGGAGGGGGTCTATCAGTAATGCCGGAGACCCTGAGATCGTCAAGTCTCCTAGCGACCCCAAGCAATACCGGTGAGGGAGGAGGTTTGGAACGGGGAGGAGAGCCGGGTGCGAGCCACTCTCTTGCAGCCGCGTTCACTACTTGTCTCTGTATCTCCCGAAGGAGCTGCAGGGGCACACAGCCCACCTCGAATGCTTCCTTGGGCGGAGGTGGCTAGGGCCATCAGGGACTTCAGTGTGGTGTCAGCTGGACAAGTGGGAAATCTTGGGATCCACAAGGAGTCAGGATGTTAGAATGGGAATGGTGATTCGAGTAATTTTAACATTAAGCAAGAACAGAGGTTTCTCTGAGGAAGGTAGGCTGGATGCGGAGAGAGTCTTGGTGTTATGCTAGGAAAGGTTGAAGAGTTGGGGTTTTCATTTTGGAGAGGATTTTTAAGGGGTGTATTATCTACCGGCAAATATTTGAGGTGCCCATTGTTGAAATAGTAAAACTAGTAGGTGGAAGTTACTAACGGATGGTGTGGCTTGAGTAAAAGAACTTAGGCATCCTAGTTGGCCGGGGATAAAGTGGCTTGTTTCCATGGGTTTCTCATTACTGGAATGGTTGGGTGACCTCTTCCAAGAATATATCGGTCTTAGTTGTGTGAGTCATAGACTTGTAAGGTTTCTTCTAATTATGATATTCTCTACTTTTGGTTTATACTGAAATCTTCTGGACATCTCTTAGCTGGTGGGTCATTCGACACCTGAATATTTCCTTCAGAGGTAGCTTGCTTCACAGAATGTCATGACTACGATGTATTTTAAAGAGAGATTGTATTCAGTATTTCGTTTTACAGGTTGAAGAAACTGAGATCCAGACAGTTTGCTTCTTGCCCAGAATTACAGAGCTAAATAACAACAGAGTTGTTTTGGTAACCCTGTCACCAAATCCAATGCATCATTTACTGACTTATAAAATCTTAACTCTTGCTGAGTCAAAAGCTGAAGGATTTTTGTTCCCAATTTGTTTATAAGCCCCTGTAAGTGTTAGAGCAGGACAGAACCTTAGAGATAATTTTTTTCTACTCCCTACCATCCCATTTGACAGACGAAACAGATCTAGAAAAAAGCAATTTAACTTCAGGTTTAAGATTGGCCTGTTTTGTGTTTTCAGTCCAAGTCTAACGATTAATAATAACTCCTTGTACTATTTTTCCCGAGGCTGCAGGGTAAAGAGATCTTTATGGATGGGCTAAATTTTCTCTTTTTTTCATCAATGATGTGGTTGTATTAGTAATATGTAAATGAACAAGTTGAAACGTTGATAAAAGGTGCTTAGTTTTTCCCTTCCAAATTAAATGTTCAATAACAGCTTCAGTTTTTGTCTGCCTATATAAAGGTACATAATCGCTAATGTTTATAGAATACACACTCTGTGTCAGGTACTGTTCTTTATTTTTTATCCTCGCCGAGAGTATGTTTTTTTATTGATTTTTGTAGAGAGAGGAAAAGGGGGAAGAAGAGAGAAAGAGAAACATTGATCGGTTGCCTTCCATATTTGTCCTGACCAGCCATCGAACCTGCAGCCTAGGTATGTGCCCTCACCAGCAATCAAACCCACAACCTTTTGGTGCACAGGACAAAGCTCCAACCAACTGAGCCACCCAGCCAGGGCTCAGATACTTTTCTGACTGCTCTAGATGTGTTATTTCACTTAGTGACCTCATTTTCAGCAAATTCATTAGACAAACACTTATGAAGTCCAGCTGTGTGCCAGGTGCTGAGCTATCTTAAATCTTTTATGAAACTTGATTGAATATAACTCAATAAAATTTTATTCTGGGTGCTGGGCATACAGAGATGATTAAGGTAGTACCTGCCTTCAGGGAGCTTTCAATGTAGTAGAAGAACACAGACACAGGAAAAGTAAAATTAGGGCACTAAAGTTTTATGGAAGACATAATAAGTATATGCTAGGTATATGGGGGAATAAAGTAAGGAGTGGTAAGCCACCTAGGGAGAAAGTTGGGAAAGACTTCAAAGAAGAGATAATGCTTAAGAGGTATTTTTTCAATAAGTTGTTGCATTTTTATCTTTTTTAAAAATATGTTTTTAATTGATTTCAGAGAGAGGAAGGGAGAGAGAGAGAGAAACATCAATGATGAGAGCCATAAATCAGCTACCTCCTGCATGCTCCCTGCTGGGGATCGAGCCCACAACTCGCACTTGTGCCCTGACCAGGAATTGAACTGTGATCTCCTGGATTATGGGTCAATGTTCAACCACTGAGCCATGCTGGCCAAGGCGCATTTCTATATGTGGTGTTTTGCCAAGTCATTGTCCTTCTTAATGTCTCAGTTTTCTTATTTTAAAGTGAAAGGGGTTGATTAGAATAGCAGTGTTTTCCAATAACTTCCTTTCCTTGTAAAAGAGTAGGTCCACTTTTATCTGTTTTATATATTGAAGTTTCAGTTAGACTTTTAAAGAAAAGATTTTGTTGCTTCAAAATAAAGATGGAAAACTTTAATACTAGATGATTTTTAAATATATATATATCTTTGTAGATCTCAGAGAGGAAGGGAGAGGGGGAGAGAGTCATTGATCGGCTGCCTCCTGCATGTCCCCAACTGGGGATCAAGCCAGAAACCTGGGCATGTGCCCTTACTGGGAATCGAACTGAGATCTCCTGGATCATAGGTCGATGCTCAACTGCTGAGCCACGCCCGGCTGGGCTCAAATTATTTTTATTATACAAATAATAAAGGTACACATTTTTATTACTGAAGACTGAAAAAGTATAGAAATTATAGATTAAGGCATGAAAGTTCCTCTGTTACATTTGGTTTGTATCCTATTTTGTTTGCTATACCTTTATATACATATAATGTGTACATGTATACTCATAATATTTATCTTTATAAAACTAAGTGTTAGATTTTATCTGATATTTTGTTTCACTTTGTTGATTTTAAGTATCTGTCATATCTTAAGGCATTAACCCTTTGCGGTCGTTTGTCTACTTTCAGCCACCAAAGCTTTTTTACTGTTGCGGTCGTATGTCTGCTCTCAGCCACCACAGCAAGGAACCGTACGAATCTTAACTCCATGTATCAGTTCATAATTTCTCTTGTTTATCCTTTATAATCTTGCATGTTATGTATCACTGCTCTTTCAATGGAAATTAATTCCAACCAGTACGACACCCATGTCCAAATTTAATACGACCGCAAAGGGTTAATATTTTTTTGTTCATTCAACAAATGTTTCTTAAATGTTTCCTAAGTGCTGAGCAGTGTCTTAGGTGCTTGTGAAGAAAAAGAAAAGCCCTGCCTGTCAAGTGATGATAAATGGTGTGAAAAAAGTTAAAGCAGGATAAAAGAGGATAGAGGTGGTCTGGGGTGCTATTTTATTTGTTTATTTATTATTTATTTATTTATTTATTTATTTATTTATTTATTTATTTATTTATCTTTATTGTTAAAAGTATTGCAGATGTCCCCTTTTTCCCCTCATCGACCCCTTTTACTCCTGCCCCAGGCCTTCAGGCCTTCACCACACTATTTTCTGTTTCTATGGGTTATGCATATATGCATATAAATTCTTTGGTTAATCTCTCCCCATCCACCCACCCACCCCCACCTTCCCTCTGAGATTTGTCAGTCTGTTCCATGCTCCTATGTCACTGGATCTATTTTGTTCATCACTTTATTTTGTTCTTTAGATTACACATATAAGTGAGATTATGTGATATTTGTCTTTCTCTGACAGGCTTATTTCTCTTAGCATAAAATTCTCCAGGTCTATCCATGCTGTCCCAGAGGATGAGAGATCCTTCTTTACATCTGCATAGTATCCCATGGTGTTAATGTACCACAGCTTTTTTATCCACTCATCTACTGATGGGCACTTCGGCTGTTTCCAGATCTTAGCTATTGTAAATAGTGCTGCTATGAACACAGGGGTGCGTATATTCTTTCTGATTGGTGTTTTGGGATTCTTAGGATATACTCCTAGAAGTGGGATCACTGGGTCAAAAGGCAGTTCCATTTTTAATTTTTTGAGGAACCTCCATACTGTTTTCCATAGTGGCTGTACCAGTCTGCATTCCCACCAGCAGTGTACTGGCTTTCTCTTTTCCCCACACCCTCGCCAGCACTTGTCATTTGTTGATTTGTTAATGGTAGCCATTCTGACAGGTGTAAAGTGATACCTCATTGTGGTTTTAATTTGCATCTCATGATTAGGGATGTTGAGCATTTTTTCATATGTCTCTTGGTCATCTTTATGTCCTCTTTGGAGAAGTGTCTGTTCAGGTCCTTTGCCCATTTTTTAATTGGATTGTTTGTCTTCCTCTTGTTGAGTTGTATGAGTTCTTTGTATATTTTGGAATTTAGCCCCTTATCAGATGTATCCTTGACAAATATGTTCTCCCATGCTGTGGGATCCCTTTGTATTTTTGAGGATGATTTCTTTTGCTGTGCAGAAGCATTTTAGTTTGATATAGTCCCATTTGTTTATTTTTTCCTTTGTTTCTCTTGCCTTAGGAGATGTATCTGTGTGAGATGTTCCACTGTGTGAGATGTCTGTGACCTTACTTCCTATGTTTATCTTTCCAGGTTTCGAAACTTACATTTAAGTCTTTTATCCATTTTGAATTTATTCTTGTGTATGGAATAAGTTGGTGATCTAGTTCCATTTTTTTGCATGAACCTGTCCAGTTTTCCCAACGTCATTTATTGAAGAGAATGTCTTTATTCCATTGTATGCTTTTGCCTCCTTTGTCAATTATAAATTCACCATAATGGCATGGGTCGATTTCTGGGGTCTCTGTTTTGTTTCATTGATCTATATGTCTGTTGGTGTACCAGTACCAGGCTGTTTTGATTACGGTGGCTTTGCCATATAGTTGGATATCCAGTAAAGTGATCCCTCCAACTCTGGCCTTTCTCAAGATTGCAGTTGCTTTCTCAAGCCTTTTTTGGTTCCATATAAATTTTTGGAATATTTGTTTTAGTTCTGTGAAATACCCTGTTAGTATTAGAATAGGAATTGCATTGAATCTATAGATTGCCTTTGGTAGTATGGACATTTTAATGTTAATTCTTCCAATTCATGAACATGGTATGTTCTTCCACTTGTTTATATCTTCCTCTACTTTTTTCAGTGTCCGGTAGTTTTCTGAATACAGGTCTTTTACATCCTTTGTTTATTCCTAGGCATCTTATTTTTTTAGTTGCAATGGTAAATGGTATTATTTTTTTAGTTTCTCTTTCTGAGAGTTCATTATTGGTGTATACAAATGCTGTCGATTTTCAGATGTTAATTTTGTATATTGCTACCTTCCTGGATTCATTTATTAAATCTAGTAGTACTTTGGTGGAGTTTTTAGGGTTTTCTATGTACAATATCATCTACGAATAATGAGTTTTACTTCCTCCTTTCCAATTTGGATGCCTTTCATTTTTTCTTGTCTGATTGCTGTGGCAAGAACTTCCAGTACTATGTTGAATTATAGTGGTGAAAGTGGACAACCCTGTCTTGTTCTTGTTTTTAAGGGAAATGGTTTTAGTTTTTGCCCATTGAGCATGATGTTGGCTGTAGGTTTTTCATATATGGTCTTTATTATGTTGAGATATGATCCCTCTGTTCCCACTTTGCTGAGAGTTTTTATCAAAAGTGGGTGCTGGATTTTTTTGAATGTTTTTTCTGCATCTGTTGATATGATCATATGATTTTTGTTCTTCATTTTGTTTATGTGATATATCACATTTATTGATTTGCGAATATTATACCAGTCTTGCATCTTTGGAATGACTCCCACTTGGTCATGGTGTGTGATCTTTGTAGTGTATTGCTGGATCCAGCTTGCTAATATTTTGTTGAGGATTTTAGCATCTATGTTCATCAAGGATATTGGTCTGTAATTTTTTTCTTTGTAGTGTCTTTATCTGGTTTTGGGATTAAGATAATGCTGGCCTCATAAAAATAGCTTAGATAGTATGGTTAGAAAAGGCATTTCTGAAAACTAGGCATTTCAGCAAAGACTTGAAAGAGATAGAGCAGCCATGCAGATACTCATTTGGGGAAGAGCCTCAGGGCTGAGGAAATAGCAAGCACAAAGTCCCTGGTTTAGGAGCCTGTTTGTAATGTTCAAGAAACAATAAGAAAGTTATTTGGTCAGAACAAAGGAAATGAAGAAAGAGTGGCGGGAAAGGAGGTTGGAGAGGTAGTAGGGGAATAGGTTATATGGAGCCTTTTAGGCCCTGGTAAGGATTTTGGATTTTATTCCAAGTATGATGGGAGGCTGTTGATGGTTTTTGAAAAGGGAAATGGTTTTGTATTAATGTGTTAGGGCTGCAACGAAATTCCACAGACTGGGTGACTTAAAAAACAGAAATTTATTTCCTTACAATTCTGAAGGCTAGATTCCCAAGTCAAGATGTCAGGTTCGGTTTCTTCTGAGGCCTCTGTCTTCAGCTTGCAGATGGCCACCTTCATACTGTGTCCTCACATGGTCTTTCATGTGTGTGAGGACACATCCAATGTTTATGTGTCCTAATTTCTTGTTATAAAAATCACCAGTCAGATTAGATTAGGGCCATTATAATGGCCTTATTGTAACTTAATCACCTCTTTAAAGGCCCTATTTTTAAATGCAGTTCACACTCTGAAGTACTAGGGGTTAGGACTTCAACGTAAGACTTTTGGGGAAACACAGTTTAGCCTATCACATGCCTGATCTACTTTCTTCAGGCTACCGAGGATAGATTTGAGGTATGTGTGTGGGATAGGGGTGAGGAGTAAACTGGAGTATTGAGGTTATTTAAATGTGATCTTTAATATGGAAAGGAGATAAATCCATGTATTCAGTCTTTTGTCTTAATCCAGAGTCTCCCCTCCTTGTCTTTGTACATTATTCTTTCCAGTTTTTGCTAGATGAACTTTTTTTTCATCTTCAAGCCTCAGGTTAAGTGTGCCTTGTCTCAGAGGCCTTCCCTGACTGCTTCCCTCTTTCTAATATGGGTTTGTTTACCTTTACCATTTTGTATTGTACTGGCTTAATTGTATTATATTGTACTAGACAGTGAGTGCCTGATGGTGAGAAATGTGGTTTTATTCTTTTTACCCTTAACATAGCATGGTATCTGATACATTAAAAGCTGCTAAATAAATGCTTATTGAATAACACATGTAAGAGTGAGTATAAACAGGAGAAGTTTGTATTAGGTACCCAGTCATCAAACTGGCACAGCAGTTTTAATAAATAGGACGGATAATTATCTTTCTGCAGGGCTACCAGTCTTTGGGATTTAGTTTCCTTAGAGATCGTCATTCTTTTTAGTCCATAAAAGCAGCTTTGGTAACTGGTACAAAATATCGACTACCTTGTACCAGATGGAACCAACAGAGTTTAAATATATGAGACTGTGCTTAAATATTTGAGCTGACATGACTGCTCTGTATATTGAGGAATATGTGTCTCTTAAGTCTTCTGATACGGTAGAATGTTTAGTAAATACTTATAAACTAAAAAAAATAGTAAGGTAGTCTGAGTGGTGGCTTTAACTTCTAAACTTTTAACTTCTAAGATTTGGTTTTTGAATAAGAATATATTTTCATAGTTCAGAATGTAAAAATACAAAATGTATGCTGTATATAGGGGTGGGACAAAGTAGGTTTACAGTTATTCTTATGTAAAATAATAATAAATAATAATACAAGAATAAACTGTTTTATGTACTTACAACTGTAAACCTACTTTGTCCCACCCCTGTATAGAAAATACAATGTAGTGTCTCTCATCCTTTCTCTCCAATTACTCAGAAACTGGTAAGTTTTTTTGAGGTTCCCTTCCCAGAAGCAACCAAATTGATTAGTTTAAAATAGTGTTGGTTTTGCTGTGTGTACTTGAATTTTTAAAAAATTTTGCTAAGCTGATCACTTGTATTGGTGTAATGTAGTTAATTGCTGACCCAAATGTATTTTTTTTTTGTTTTTTTAGATACATCAAATTACGAAATGGCTTGCAGGCACTTTTGATTTCAGACCTAAGTAATATGGAAGGTAAAATGGGAGATGCAACAGATGATGAAGAGGAAGACGAAGAGGAAGAAGATGAGGGGGATGATGATGACGACGAGGACGAGGATGATGACGATGACGATGACGACGACGATGAAGATTCTGGAGCTGAAATAGAAGATGATGATGAAGAGGGATTTGATGATGAAAATGAGCTGGATGATGTTGATGAACACGATGACAATGATCTTGATGTTGAGGATAATGAACTGGAAGAATTAGAAGAGAGGGTAGAAGCCAGAAAGAAAACCACTGAAAAACAGGTACGATTCATATCTATTATATATCTTTTTTTAATTTGGGAATTCTTTGGGATAAGATCTAAACATGTTTTATTTCTTAATTGTAAAAATGAAGTATATATCTTTTGATCTTTAGTAAAGGTCTGTTTATTCTGCGTAAAGATTGCATTTATAAACATTTTGCTCTGATTATAAAAGTGACAAATGTGTATTATAGAAACAAATGGAAAATAAAGAAAAACAAAATATAGCCCTGGCCCGTGTGGCTCAGTTGGTTGGAGTGTCCTGTACATCAAAAGGTGGTGGGTTTGATTTCTGGTTAGGGCATATACCCAGGTTGTAGTTCCATCTGCAGTGGGTAGTGTGGGAGGCAATAGATGGATGTTTCTCACATTGATGTGTGTGTGTGTCTCTCCCCCCCACCACTCCCCCCTCCTCCTTCCTCTTTCTCTTAAAAAAAAAAAAATAATTAAAAATAATTAACAATATAAAAAAAAGAAAAAATATAAAAATCACCCATAACCAACTCAGAGGTAATCACTGGTAATATTTGAATTTATGTGTATTTATGTACATCATATGTTTTAGAACAAATGCTGGGAGGTGAGGATCTGCATAATTTTTAACCTTGGATAGAGGAATAAGAGAGTGTATTATCCTTGGAGAGACTGGAAAAAGAAAAAGAATGGGACTGGTATAGAATCCTTACCTGGGCCTATACTTCTAAGAGTCCTCACATGGGTAATTTCTATCTAGGTAATTAAATGTGATTTATCTCCTTTGATGGGAAAGCACCAAAATTCTGGATAACTTACAAGTAAATTGGAAGAATTGAAATAGAAATGGGGAGTCGAGCTTAGTTAGTGTGATATATTAATAACAATTAATGAATAGATAAAGAGAGTTAATAGGGAGAATTTCCCTCTCTGGATATCTTTTGAAAAATGCTTCCATTTTGCAATAGGGAGTACCTGTATTAAAGGATAATATTTTACAGTCCTTACAGTGGAATTGATCAGCAAATGTTTGTTAAAGCTAGTTTCTTGAATATTGGTAATACATTTAACACTGTACAGTCCACATACAAATGAATTAAAGTTCAGATTACTAAGACTAAAATCTAGATGTCAGATGTATTAGATTGTAAAGTGGTCAGTCCTCAAAAATGTGAAGGCATGAGATAACAAGTAATAGTAGATAGGTTTTAAATAAATCCTTTGTCACTCTTCCTGGAAAAATTAGTTTTTTAAAGAAGATTGTTGCCAGTTCTTTCACTAAATTGTGGAGGGAATGAATCTTATTTGTCCCATGCTATTCAGATTATGAGTGATGGCTATTTTGGGGTGGCATGGTAGGCCCAGTGTTTTTAGCGTGGAAAACCAAAATACTGGGGGAAAATACATATATATGCCACTTGATAGTCTATACTAAGGTCTTTATAAATAAATTGGGGATTAACAAATTCACTTTAAAATAGATCTCATAATTCCATATAGAATATTAATAAGAAGGTAGAATACCTACAGTAGTGTAGAAAGAATACTGACAGTCAGGAAACCTGAGTTCTAATTCTGCCTCTGTCCGTATTTCATTTCTAAAACAGGATTAGATTACATAATTTTTGAGGTCTTATTTTATCTCTAAGACTGATTGTGTTATAACTTCATAACTGAACATTCCCTGTCTATTAGTGGCTTTTCTTGTGCTTTGGACTTCTTCAAATCTTCTATGAATTGATAAGCAAAACAGGTTAAATTTTTAAAATTGCCTTGAAAGTCAATTTTATTGTTAAGACATAGTAAAATACCTTAGATTTATACAGCAATTGTGAACCCCTTTGACAAATGAGTATGTGCATCCACTATTTTTGGTACTCCTTTTTATTTTGCTTCTGTGGATCAAATTCTAAATGTTTAACTCTTCTAGAAGCAGCAAGGTCAGATTCTAATGATCATTTTTAACTCAGTATGGTATATTCCTTTATAAAATATCGATAGCTATTTTTCTGGGTAATATTAGAAGGGAATGGAGGAACCTATTGTAGTTTGAAGAGGAGATCAAATTGTTTTGATTCAGATGCAGTGGGTACAGGTAGTAAAAGGAAAGATCCCATGATTGTAACGATGGAAAATGGTTTCTATGCATTGAATGAATAAGTGTCTGCAAAAAGGAGATAAAGTAGTTTAGATAAGAGGCGACTTAAGAATAGCGTAGAGTTTTGCAGTGGTTTTATGATTTAATTTTTATTTGAAAAATGTGAACCTTGTTTAAGGTGAATATGAGAATTAATATTGCAAGTGGGAAGAAAAAATTTTAGGGTGTTTGGAGAACATTTACCTAATCAAGAAGTTAACTACTTTTCTGGGTCATTATTTTTTCCCCCCTATATTTTCCTCCTCCCAAAAGGAAGTTGTTCTTGATCTTTTGAGATCAAAGTTTGAGAAAGTAACAAGATTGAAACTTAAGTGTGATATATACTGAATTGTGGTTTGTCAGGGCTTTCTTAAGTGAATTCCCAGGTATGAATTTCTGAAGTATAAATTTCTTGGGAAGTTAATTCTCAAGTATGAATTTCTTTTCTAGCAATCACAGAGCCTGTTTTTGCTGTGGTCAAAGCTGACTGATAGACTGTGGTCTAAGTCAACTTATACAAAAATGTCTTCAACCCTGCTGGTCCAGACAAGAAATCTTTATGGGGTAGTTGGAGCTGAAAGCAGGTTAGGCATCTATTAAACATCATAGAACAGGTTAGACTGTGGTTCGAAAAGCAGGCTATTTCCTCATGTTTTAACTGAATTTATGTGCCTAAGTCTTTAAAATATCAAACTGTATCAAGTAGTCAGTTTGGTTCTTCTGAAAACATGGTTCTACTTTATATCAGGGACATGCTGTTTTTTAAAAGCTCTATTTCTAAGAGGGTAACCATTTTTCCAAACAGTCTGGGTCTCCAAACGTCTTAGCTCTTTAAAATTGACATTTGTAAAATTTGGGAAAGTTAATAATTCAACTTCCTATCCTCAAGGATTTAAAAGGAGTGTTTTCATTTCTTTTTGGTGTCTTTTAACTTACGATGACATATGGTATGCCCTAATCATTTTTAAACATGCAGTTTGGTGTACCATCTATTTTGTTAAAAACTCTGGTTTTCCCAAGGTGTGGAAAATTACTATCATTAGATACGTAATGTAGTCTATACATTTTCAGTAAGAAGTGAAGAACTAAAAAGAATCTTTAAGTTCAGTTCTGTAGTTTTTTAATAGCTAAAGATTTTCTTTTTTAATCATTTACTTATTCTGTTTTCCTGACATGTTATTTTACACCCTGTTTTAGTAAAAACAGAAATTTCTGAGTAGCATTGAGAAGTTTAAGGTTTAGTAACTGAGTTACTGAACACAGAGCCCTTTAACTGCTTAGAGATCTTTAGAAATAATCTATAGATATATTATTCTGCAGATTTCTGAAATCTAATAAATCAGGAAACAAACTTGGCTCAGAACTCTGAAATGCTGACACAAATTGATATTTTGGTGGGCTGGCCAGTCCCTTTTCGCTTTTTTTCTGTTTCTGCTTTTTCCCCTTAGGTCTGCACCTGTTCAGCATTTGGCAGGATGGCAAGAGGAGGAGCAGCAGGGTGAAACTGACACAGTTCTGGTGAGTTTCACTTTGCTGCTCCTCCTGATAATCAGGGAAAGAATTTTGTTACTTTCTATTGGAAAACGTCCATCTCCAAGTGAATCCTTAAGATGAGATCACAATATTATTCCTTTAGTATTGACTTGCTATTTGTATGTGTTCTACTTACTCTAGTCTGCAGCAGCTCTTTGTGTTGGAGTTGGAAGTTTTGCTGATCCCGATGACCTGCCTGGGCTGGCACACTTTTTGGAGCACAGTAAGATCTTTGTCAACTATCATTCCCAGTGTTTTTTTCCTCTAAATTTGTGTGGATTGATTTCAAAGATAACTAACTGGTTTGGTAGAAGTATATGTTTAACAAGAGAAAAGGCTTAAAAAAATATTTTATGAATATCACAAGTGAAGACTTAATTTTAATCTTGTTTAGTATACTTATTTTGAGGATTAGAATGAAACCACTTAGAAAACTGTGTGAAAATGTAGGTTTTATTATTATTCAAGTATGGTAAGGCCAACAGATCAGGAGACAGTTGCCAGTCTCTAGGAGTTTAGGCTATAGCCTTGGGAGGGACAGTCTCTTCCAGGGTTAGCCAGGCCCCAAGAAATACGGAAAATATGCATGATTAATATAAAAACAATATAGAAAATATTCAGTTTAATGTCTACCTAAGTAAAACCTATTGTAGATGCTATACAGTTATACTTAAATTTATATTTGTTTTCCTGAATTACTCATTTTTTATATTCTGGTTTTCTAATCTATTGAAGGTAAACTTTTCACCTAATGAGTTTTTATAGTAACAGTTAATCTGCATGTATGCTTATGTTTACATTTTAACCTTTTTACAAAGAAATCTTATGTTTTTCTTTCTTTAAAAATAAAATGTTTAGTTTTTGCATATAAAAGTAATATATGAGCATTATAGAAAACTATAAAAACAAATATAATGAAAAAAGTATTATCCAGGCAAAACTATTGTTAATGTGTTGATATTATTTCTTCCAATTTTTTTTGCATATGAGAAATTTCCTCCTTGATAATAAAAACATTGTCTATATCTTGGTGTTTTGTGACTTTGTGTTCTTTTCACTTAGTGGTATTCATGGGTAGTTTGAAATATCCAGATGAGAATGGGTTTGATGCGTTCCTGAAGAAACATGGAGGTAGTGATAATGCTTCAACTGATTGTGAACGTACAGTCTTTCAGTTTGATGTCCAGAGGAAGTACTTCAAGGAAGCCCTGGATAGGTAACTAACTCAAAATGTATTTTTATTTTAATTATATAATGATGCCTTACAAATTGAAATATTGGGCATTGTTCTATGATGTTTCTTTTCAAGTAGTACTCTAATTCTGTAGAATTGTAACACTACTTTATTTGGAGAAAAGAGCAAAGTATTAAATATATCTTGTCCCTTATTCTATAATATTTAGTCTTTATATTAAAGATTGAACTGAAACCCTTAAACACCTTTTGAGTTTTGTAAATAATGTATTCTCTATCCACTCATTGTTGCGCCTAGTTTTTCTAATTTAGTAGAAAATATGGAAAACAGAGAAGCACAAGAGAGATAAGATTGATTCTAATTTTATCACCTAGAGATAACCATAATTAATGTTTTGGTATATAAGCATCTATATTTTTTACTCTCTATTGGATCATATTGTTATATTTGTCTATGTTTTTAAATAAGATTATATAATTTTTACAAATCATTATATAATTTATAAAACATGATTTTAAATGATTGTGTATCATTTATATTATGTAGAAATGCCATAATCTATTCAACCAGTTATATATTATCAGACAGTTGAGTTGTTTCCAGTTTTCTAGTAGTGTTGTAATGAATATCCTAATCTTTGTGTACACTTTTTTTTTTTTTAACTATATCTTTATTGATTTCAGAGATAGGAAGGGAGAAGGAGAGAGAGTTAGAAACATCAATGATGAGAGAGTTGTCATTGATCAGCTGCCTCCTGCATGCCCCCGACCAAGGATCAAGCCCGCAACCAGGGGCATGTGCTCCGACTGGGAATCGAACCGCAATCTCTTGGATCCTAGGTCAATGCTCAACCGCTGAGCCATGCCCGGCTGGGCATGTGTACATTCTTAATTTTTTTTTTAATTAAGTTTTAAGAAGTGAAACTTCTGAGTATATTTGCATGTATATTTTAAGGATTTTTTTGTAAAATGTTTGATACTGCAAAATTGTTTCGAGAAAGTTTATATCAGTGCATTAGTAGAGTTTTGATTATGAGGGGGAAAAAAAGGTCAGAAAACACTGGTCTAGAAATATATAAAGGTGGTAAAACTATAAAGGAAAGCAGGGAAGTGGTTACCATAACATTCAGAATATTAACTCTAAGGATAGGATAGGTGTTGGATGTTTCTAGAGTTCCAACAGTGGTCTGTTTCTTGACCTAGGTGGTGGTCACTCCAGTGCTCATCTTACAGTTATGCATTCATTAGTCTATATGTTTATGTTTTATATACTTTTCTGCATGAGTGCTAAATTTCATAATTAAAAAGTAGTTTGTAGACTTTAAAATATAGAAATGCATAATATAATATTAAGATTTTACACACACATGATTATGAACTAAATCTCCAACTTAGTAAAATTTCTTAATTAAAAAGATGTTGACTGATGAAAAGTTTTTACCGAACAAAAACAGAAACACAGTTTTGTTTTATTTTTTTTTCCCAGATGGGCCCAGTTCTTTATTCATCCACTAATGATCAGAGATGCTATTGACCGTGAAGTTGAAGCTGTTGATAGTGGTAAGAGAAGTGCTTTATGTCTTACCACGTTTTACTTTATTGAACCAGTTACTTATTTAGCACATTTATCACTAGACCATTTTATCTTTATATATATAATAAGGGCTAAATTGAAATAGATGTATGATGTTTATTCCTGAAGCCATTAAATGTATAATTCAGTATGGATTTGAAATAAAAGGATGTTAGATTTTTATTTTTTCAGCTTTTTTTTTTGAGGGTTTTATCATAGGGATTAATCTTTTGCAGGACAGGAGCCTAATTCTTAAAGCTAATACAGGGTGTTAAAACTTTAAAAGTTCTTGTATTCTTTTTGCATGACGAGAGTTTCTCTGCGGCTTTATTTTGAATATCATCCTGATATTTAAATAGCTTATCCTTTGTTGCTATATATGTAAGTGCTTTGTGACTTGAATTTTGGTAGTTCCGAAAAATACTGTGATATATTTATGGATGAAGAAACTAAATCCCTGAGCAGGAAATACATTTAATTTTACTTTTTGACAGTTTTTCTTATCTTTGGGATTTAAAGAATGAAGACCATAAGGAAAACCGTATGCTTATATAGGGTGAGGTTTCATGATAGAGCTGTGCTATAAATATTGATTAATCACAGAGTATTAATAAGCAGGACCATTGTAGGTTAACCCTGCTTGCTTTATTTGAGCATTAGAAACACGTTAGATTTGGGGGGACTTTCAGTATATATAGGTTAGGTGTGGCTTTCAGTAACTGATGAGGCAAGGTCTCTGTACATGTTCCTCCTATTGTATTTTCCTCGGCTTGATTCAGTGTCTATTTCTAATAATAAGTTATTGCATTCACAAGGCTGAGTAAACTGCAGATGGCTGGAAAGAGCCATCCACCTGGAAGTCAGCTGACGTGTGTTTTACTTACAGAAATGTCACTAACTATGGACCTAAATTTATTTGTAAAAGAGGGTAGGATTCCTTCAAGATGTAGGAGCTCTTTATAATCAGGGATTTATTTTCTTCATTTTTTTTATTTGCGTGCCACAGTGTCTGTTTTATCATAGGCTTAGATAAATATTTGAGTGACTGAAAAACCAAGGAGAACTTCTTCCTACTCTTTGGGAACTAGGAACTATATTCTAGATTCTCTGTCTTAAATGCTTTCAGCATGATTTTCTTCATATAGTTTTTAGAGTGGGTTGAAATAAGTATTTAAAAAATTAAACCTCTAATTTGATTTTACAAGTCAGAATATATTTTATTATATTTTGAAATATTATGAAGAAATAGAGATACATATACGTATGTGTGTCTATATACACATACACAGATAAGTATGCGTGTATACTTATATATACATATACAATAAGTAGTTTTGGTTTAAGATGAACTTAAGCTAAAAGCTCTGTTTTTTAATTTTTGTTTGTTTTGGATGATAGGAGACCAAGATTTCAATTTATGACCTGATAAATAGCTAGGTATATGTCATTAGTCACTTAACATTTTAAGTATTACAAATTCACTTGAGCTCAGGGCAATGGGGAAAGCTCTTCAGTTTTAACTGGTGTAATAGACTAGTATTCATGAACCAGTTCTGAAAGCTCAGTAGTCAGGTATTATTTTCTTCTATTCATATGTGATGGTCTTTCTTTTATCATTCTCATCTCATTCACGTGCTTTTAGTTGCCTGTATTTCTATCTCCAGCAACTAGTTCAGTAGTACCTGCCACATAGTAGGTGTTCAGGAAATGTTTGTTGAAGGAATATATCTTATTTAAACCTTATAAGAATCCTATGAACTAGGTACTAGTAATTCCATTTTAAGGTTGCAGAAGTAGAATTAGGGAAGTTAGATAACTCCCTCAAGGTATAGTACAGTTTAGTAAATGGCAGAACATGGGTTCTAGCCATGATAACTACGTTTTTTTTTGTTAATCCTCTGGATACCTGAGGATATTTTTTCCATTGCTTTTCAAAGAGTAGAAGGGAGGGGGGGCAGGAGAAAAGGGGGGGAGGGAGAAACACTGATGTGAGAGGGACACGTCAACTAGTTGCCTCCTGCGTGCACCCCAACTGGGGGCAGGGAGCGAACCTGCAACAGAGGTATGTGCCCTTGACCGGGAATCGAACCTACAACCCTTTGGTGCGCAGGCCAATGCTTTAACCACTGGCCAGGGCTAGCCAAGATATTTCTGACTTCAAAGTGATTATTCTTAATCATTAATACTTTATTACCAACATAGTTGGCTTTGCAGGAAATTTAAATGGAACATACGACAAAGTTCCCAAATAATAAAGAATTTCATTTAGCATTTTATTAACACTTTCATCAACAAAATCTTGGACATAGCACCCTAGAGTTTAAACCTTCACATCATTAACTACTGTGTTTTATTTGAAAGTAAGAGAAAACTTCCAGAAAGGTGCACTGACTACCCACAGTTATAAATATGTTAAGTCATAGAGGCTGGCCTAGATCACTGAGTTCTACATTTCAGTCTTATAACACATGATTCATAAAATTAATTTTTGTTACTTCCTTTCAGTTCTTTAAGCTTGAGTTTCCACATAGTAAAGCAGATACTGAATTTCATTTAATTTAAAATGTTTCTTTAAAACTGACAGAATATCAGCTTGCAAGACCTTCTGATGCAAACAGAAAGGAAATGTTGTTTGGAAGCCTTGCTAGACCTGGACATCCTATGGGAAAATTTTTTTGGGGTAAGATACTGAATACTTCATCTTATTTCATATTTTCTAGTTAAGGAAGATTGAGAATATGAAAAATTGATAAAGAATGGAAAATTATAAAGGTAGGGTAGCTAGGTACCTTTTACATTTTCAAATATAAAGTAGCATTTCCTATATTAGGTTTTCTAACATTGAATATATAAAAATAGCACCTAACCTTTTGTGAATGCTTTCTGGGTGTTAGATACTCTGCTAACACTACATGAATTATCTTATTCAGTCATCATAACAATGTTACGAACTGGGTACCATTATCATCTCTAAAGATAAAGAAACACACTAAGAGAAGCTATTTAATTTGCTTAAATCACACAGTGGTGGGATTTGAACCTCTTTTTATCTGATTATAAAATCTGTTCTCTACCTCAACCTGACATTTCCATTTATTAGCACAGATTCAGCAATGATTTCTCTAATATTTTTTGAGCTGAGACCTAATTTTGTTTTGTTGGTAAGCTGTTTAAATGGTATCTGTTTTAAATAATGCTTTTTTCTTAGTGTTAGAATCAGTTATAGCCTTGTATTAATCCTTTTGGGATTAATTACATCTGGAATGAATAGATTGAAATGGTACTTCATTCAAAGGATGTTGTTGCTTCCCTGCATATTTTGTACAGTTAGAAATGTTTTATATGGCATCCTTGCTTTATGTGGTTTATTTTTAAGAATTATGCAGAATACTATTAAAATAATTCAGAGATAAAATCTGAATTGAATAGTAGACTAATTATTGAGAAAGGAAGTTTAAGACAATTTACTGTGGCTAAGGTTTTACCAACTAGAGGTTAATTTTTTTTTTTAAATATGTTTTTATTGATTTTTAGAGAGAGAAGAAGGGAGAGGGAGAGCTAGAAACATTGATGAGAGACAAACATCAATCGACTGCCTCCTGCACACCCCCCTTTGGGGATTGAGCCCTCAACCTGGGCATATGCCCTGACCAGAATCGAACCAGTGACCACTTGGTGTCTGGGTTGATGCTCAATCCACTGAGCCACACTGGCCAGGAGAGATTAATTTTTTATATGTTAAAATATACCTTGGAATTGTTTCTTGGAAATTTTTGTCTTATAGTGATATTATTATTATTATTATTATTATTATTATTATTATTATTATTTTACACTGGTTCAATATTCTTGAGTTACGTGGGTTATTTCATTAATTATGAATAGTAGCAGAGCATGCGTTATTGGTATAGACTTTGAACAAAGTTAACTTTGTTATTTCTATAATCTTTTTCATCCTTTTACAGGAAATGCGGAGACTCTCAAACATGAGCCAAAAAAGAATAATATTGATACATATACTAGACTGAGAGAATTCAGGATGCGTTACTACTCTGCTCATTACATGACTTTAGTGGTTCAATCCAAAGGTAGTATTACCTACTGTGGCCCTTAGAATTACTCTGAAATAAGTGCTTTCTTTGGATTTGTCTTGATCAGTGTTGCAGTGAGTGTACTGTTAATTACTTTAGTGCTTGGTCTTAATTATGAACTAAAGGAAATCAGAATTTAGAAAGGTCACATAGCAAGTCGCTAAGCTCAGGGAAGCACAAAATCATCTGATTATCAGCAAGTGTTTTTTTCTCTTATAGACATAGGTCTTATCTCTGAGCTAGTCTGTGAGTATGCTAATGTACTAATAGGTCATAAATTTTTTTTAAGTCACATTCAGGTTCTGCCTCTGTTATCTCTGGTTTTGAATTTAATCCATATGTTTATAAACTCTTATAGGGGAAGGTGTCAGTTTTTTCATCATTATATAGGGTCCACTAAAATGGCATGATTAATTGAATTCCATCATGGTGATGCTAGTAGAAGTTTCTTAAATATAAAATACTGATCAATACCTGTACTCTTTTCCTTCTTTTACCATTCTCTTCATTAACTTTTGTTAACTTTTTCTCATTAAAGAGATCAAGGTAGTTTTCTTTACATTTCAATCAGCTTAGGCTATTTTTCAAAGTCAGTCAGTTGCTAAACTTCTTTTTGATATACTGTACCGTTTGCACATTATTTACAAAAAATACTAATCTCACCCCAATATTCTTATTTTTATTAAAGTTTTGGTTTTTTCATTATCAAAATTAAGATGAGAGCTGACTAGGCACTTAAGTATAAAACATTTTTGCATTTAGGGTCAAAATTCATCCACTAAAGTTGACTTCAATGTAAAGTTCTGGATGTGGTATGGTAGATTCTTTTGTTCAAACTACAAGTGGGCATTTAGATTCCTTTTACATTTGTTAAAATAGGCAATTTCATATTCAATATATTTTATAATTTTCAGTTAATTATTATTTCCAAATCTGTCATGGAAATGCCTTTTTCTTCAACGAGGTATTCTTTCTTTTGCATTCTCTTCTGTTGTGATGAAAAATACAAGAGCGTATTAATGATTATTGGAAATTTCTAAAATAAAAATAAGCCCCAGGTATTTGATGAGAACCTTGCACAATCTAGACTCAATTGACTTTGGAGCTTTAGCATTTATTATACCATTTAAGAGTTAAATATCTCTATAAATGGTACAGAATAAATTCACTTAATTCATGTAATTTTCATCTTGTGTTTTATATCCTGGGGCATCTCTTTTGAGAATTAGTGAAACTCATGTGTCTGGTGGAACTAACAAATACTATCAGTGATGGTAATGAGTCACTGGGATAAAACTAAAATGTTTCCTTTTTCATTTAGATCCCCTGGTTTACTAGAATTTCTTAGGAAATAATAAGCAAAGGAATAGAAGACAGAAATCATGTATATGTGATTTGGCCATATATATATATGTATATAAATATAAACTTAAGAAGAAGACTTGTGGATTAAAACCTAAGCAAGTATAAATTAATGTAAAATAAATGCAGTATAAAAGTACTAATGAGATGGCAAGAAGCAAGGTCTGTGTAGTGTGGGTTAATTGGGAGAAACCTTCCTAGAGAGTGGTTGGTATATTCTTATCTCTTGGCCTTCATACCAGCCTAATGATAAAATCTTTTTTTTTTAAACCTGTGTACTTCCTCTAACTTTACCGGGGAGTAAATAAAGGAGTCTAACAAAATTATATGTGTCTTAAGGTTTTCTTAATTATTGTTAATTTTTCTATTATTTCTGGTTACAGAGTGGCAGGTAATGCCCAAATTAAAGTATCTCTTTGTTTTATAGCTAAAGATCTATGAGAAATCTAATTGCATTTTCCTGTCTCCTTCCCCCCTTCCCTCCCAAGAAACACTGGATACTTTGGAAAAGTGGGTTACTGAAATCTTCTCTCAGATACCAAACAAGTAAGACATTTATTCTCATAAAGCATACATCTTTAAAGAGGCCATATCTTTATGAGTTCCAGAGGTTTTCTTTGTTGTCGATTTTTTCTTTTGGTTTGTTTTTTAAACAGATCATTAAGAGCTAAAATGGTTTAGCAAGATTGCACAGCTTTTGAGTGGGAAAACTAGGATGAGAACCTAAATTTTTATAGTTTCTGTAGTTCAAAATTTATAAGCTTGTAAACTTACAGTAAGCAGTAATTCTGAAGAATTTATGTCTCTTTTTACATTTATTCAGAGCTTTTTTGTTACTGTGGAAAGTATTTGAAATTGTGATATAAAAATAAGTATTGTATTGAGAGGCAGAATTTATTTATTTATTTATTTATTTGTTTGTTTATTTATTTATTTATTTATTTATATTCCCTGCCTAAGAACAAATTGTCTTCTGAAAGTTTGTTTTTTAAGTGAGTTGTTTGGTACTTGGAATGCTTTCCCCCATAAAAGAAATAATCTCGTAGATGATGATTGATTTTCCACACTGTCTGAAAAGTCTGTTTGATATAGTTGAACCAAATTATTTTTTATTAGAAGTTGTATATAGTGTTCCAGTTCACAAAGCTATTTTTTGTGCACTTCAAATTCATCAAATAATACAAATATTTGACACTATTGTTACATTTTTGTTACAAAGAATACAAAAGAACCTTAATTCTGAAGGAATTAAATCTTTCTTCCCACTCCTACCAGTTTGAATATTTATAAAATAAATGACGTCAGATTTTTTTTCTTGTATCTGGTGAGTAAGCTAGACTTTTTCCATTTCTTTGTTTTAAGACATAATTTATTGTAAATTTATAAAAGAAAAATTAGCTTTAAAAATGTTAGAATAGTTTGTAATAACAACTGTTTTATTTTTTGACTTTATGTTAACTTCCACTGATAATTAGCAGTAGTCTTTATATATGGAAAGATAATGAAAACCTTGCCAAAGTTAGGGTTTTATTTGTTTATTTTTGTTTGTTTTGATAAGAAAATCGCTGAGCTATGGAAATGTCAAGTGGCATATTGAAACACGTTTCACTGTGAAACTACTAATAAAATCAGAGATATAATTGAATAGAGGGCTTCATTAGGTCCTATCAATTCCTGATAAGCATTTCAAAAAATTTTCTTGTATTATTCACTAATAACTTTGGTTTTTTAATCAGAAAGATTAAAAATTCTTCTAGATATTTAATATTAATTCATATTGACCATGTTTTAGAAGAAATATTAGTTACAATATCTTCAACCAGATGGGAAGCCTCTAGCAGGAAAGTCAAGTCTTTTAAATACCAAAGTGCCTAATATAGTGCTTTATACCTAATAATCACTCCATACATGTTTGCTGAATTTTAAAAATTATCTCTAGTATAAGTTTTCTTTCTCAAATGGCTTTGTATAGGAGGAGAGCTGAAGTTGAATGTGCTGAGAGAGGCAATAAATATTGGGAGGGGAGGTCTCTTTAATTTATTGTTTTATATCTCATGAGTTTTAAAGATATTTGAATCATTGGGACTGAGGTTAAGAATAGGTTGTGTAGTTTAGGATTTTGTGGCTTTATTGCCATCTATTCACTTATGCCTAAAATACTTTTTAGCCAGGAGTATGTAGAATAGATTATAAGTACCTATCAGTTAGGCATCCCTAAAGATACTGCTTATAAAGGCTTTTGCCAATTAAATTTTAATATATTTGTTTTATTTTCAGTGGGTTACCCAAACCAAACTTTGGCCATTTAACGGATCCATTTGACACACCAGCATTTAACAAACTTTATAGAGGTTCGTGAACCAAAGGTTTAAAACTGTTTGAAATAACTATTTAGCACATTCTCTAAAACTTAATTAAGGCTGCCAATTTTCTTTGAAAATGAGAACACAACAGAAAGTACAGCTGGGTTGGAAAGGGAGTAGATGAACAGTGGAGATCCAGTTAGCCACTAATAAGCAGCAGATTGATTGGTCTGCTGGTACTTGAGTCTGTTTCATGCCTTCTCCATTTTCCCCTTATTCACTTTTGTTCTTTGCTTTTTTTTGTTTCTTTCCTATTTCCTTTTATCTGTATTCTGCTCTCTTTTTTTTCTTTAAAAAGAAAAATATAGAGGAGAGGAAAACGTTTTGGAAATTGTTTTACTGCTATCTTTATTAAAAAAACAATTTTTGTTAACTGAAGAAAAATTTGTAAAACAATAGGGGGAAAAATCATCCCTAAATCTTATGATCCGGAGAAGTCATTTTGGCAAATTTCCTTTTGAGTTTCTCTAGGTATATTCTCTTAATGTAGTTGAAATTATAAAGTATATACACTTCCATCTCTTCCTTTTTCATTTAATATTACATTTGTAGTAACTGCCCAGTGAGCCATCACATGGTTATACTATAATTTACTTAGCAATTTTCCCATAACAAATATTGCAGAAACATTTTTAATTCACCATTTCTCTTTCTTTGCTCATTTTATCATGGCATATTTTTTTCTTTCTCCTAGTTGCCTAAGTATTCCTTTCTCCTCCTGTTTCACCCCACTGTCAGTCTCTTTCCTCTTCCCTCCCTCCAATAAATGACTGTTTTGTCACACCCTTTATCTACTGTTGGCTCCATAGCTAAGCTGACTTAGTTTTGGTTGTCTTCTTTCTGGCTTTAGGTGTTCTCTTCATAGAATCATAGAATTATAGCACGGAAAGAATCTTAGAGCTACTTTAGCCTAAAACATTCACCTACAATAAGAAAACAGATGCAGAAAGATTTAAATGCAAGTGATCTTCTCAAGATTATATAAACATGTATAGCAAGATAGTGTTAGGGCTGAATTTCAACCATGGGTCTCCTAACTCCTAGCCTTGTATCCTTTCTTGCAAGAAAGAATCCATCCTTAGGAGCATTTAATATTTTGATAGCTCTTTTATCCATGCTTTCTCTACCTGTGAAACCAAATTGAAAAGTCACAAAAAATTGCATTATTCAAATTGGAAAATTGGCAACTTGAAATAATAATTGTATTTAACCTTCCCCTGTTTATTGGAGGATGAAATTTATTGAATTTAAAAAATTTCATGTAATGTAGTAAAAGTTATGGAGAAACTCATATTTGTTCTTCTGAAAAATATTTTTTAGTTGTTCCAATTAGAAAAATTCATGCTCTGACCATCACATGGGCACTTCCCCCTCAACAGCAACATTACAGGTAAGAGTTCAAGAGCAAATTTACTCCATTAATTACTGAGTGACAGTCATGTTGTTAAAGCATATTAAATGGTTTAAATTTGGGGGTTCTGGATTTATAAACACAGGTAATAATTATGGTATACTGGGACCTCACTACTAAATTTTTCAAGCCTTGCTATATATTTTAATGTCTTGGGTATAAAAACTAGAGTATTCCTGTAACTGGTTGCCTTTCCTGAGTCATTGAAATTAAGTGTCTTAGTGTGAATACTAACTTTTGTAATTATTTTCTTTAGTACTTTGAGTACAAAATATATTTACTTTGTCAATTTAGTTTGTTCTTGCCAAAAGTAAAGTTAAATAATTTTGAGCCTGGAATATGGCTACAGCATAAATCTCAAGGATTTACTCCTATGAGTTGGGAATGAGTTAGGGCAGATTTACACAAATTAGGAAAACATTTCAGCTTATTTATATAGATTTATTATTTGAGCAATATAACATGGGCAAGACATTCTTTAAAGATAATGATCAGCCAATGCCTACAAATGCTTTTCTAATTAGAAACAAATGCTAATAAACTGATAAGAATTTAACCTATTTTAAAAACGATTACCAATAAAACAAAACCATGAGGACACACATAAGTAGAAGGAAAGAAAATAATGCATATTGCCTAAGCTCAGTAAAAATTGCTTTTTAATAAATGTATGTATTAGAATATTCAAACATTCAAGTCCCATAAAGTTAACAAGAACAGTATGTCTACAGAAAGAAAGCAAAGAACATGTATTGTCTGCCTGCTTTTGGTGTAAGGATAATATACAAAAAATATACATTGATTGTATGGTTATATTAGAGTATCCCCAAAAGTGTTCAAATTATTACATGCATATTTAAAAGTTTATTCTATTTGTTTTGAATTTTTACTATGAAAATAGTGCATGCTTGTAAAATATTAAAATAGGACAAAAAGGTATTAAGTAAAAAGTAAAACTCTGCTTTTCTTTTTCTTGGTCTCTGTCCTCAAAGATATGCCCAGTATCAATAGTTTTTATATCATTCAGACATTAAAATAATGAATATAAAACACATCTTATGTTCTTTTTTTTGCATTTCTTATTTTCTCAATTAACAAACCTGTTTATCCTCTTACTGATTATTAAGGTAATTCATTGTAGAAATCTTGAAAATTAGGAAAAAAGTCACCTGTGATTATGTTTTTCAAAGACAATTAACATTTCTATATGTTTCCTTCCAGTTACTTTTTTTAACGGACTGTTAATTTGTTTTAATGTGATGCTCATCATGAGTTATTTTGTATTTCCAACTATGTGAATTCCCAGTAAATTAGCTTTTTTTGGAGCCCCTCTTTTACAAAGAAGCAAGTGTTTATATCTCTCCAGAGTTATCAAATACAGTACAGTTAGCATCGTTCACGTGCGAATGTGTAATTGGCCGGGTTCATTCTTTAACTGATTTGCTCCCTTACATCTTTCTTCCTGTAGGGGTAATTCAAATTCAGACTTTAAATAATGTTGCAGGGGTTTTGAGGATTGCTTAGCATAGTTGAAATCATAATATTATATCTTGACTTTTAAAGTTTACTGAATACAATTCTGTGAAGTAACTTTAAAACTTACGATTTCCTAACCCAGTATATTTTTCTATATTTTGTTTTGGTAGGAATATATTTCTGATATCATAGTAGAAGCTAGTGGGAAAAGACAAGATGAATAACATATATGCAACTACTAAGATTATTAAAGCATATTATTATATAATAAAGCATTTTACTGAAAACCCTATGAGTAAGTACGTAAGTGAAGAGGATAACAAAATATGGAGAGGCTGAGCTTGTTCAAGAGCATTTACTTAAAGGAAAAACTAAAACTATAACTTAGATTTTCTGACCCTCAAAGCAACACATTTCAGTTTACCACAGAGCCTGATGATTGAATACTGAAAACTTTTACAGATACAGATTGATTCATATTGCATTAGGTTTTAAAATGATAAAGAATCTGTATTTCCATTTTGGGTGAAACAAAAATGAAAGAAATTTACCATAAAGAGAAGTAAGTTTGAGAGGAAAGTCCAAGAGGAAAAGTAATAGTCTTAAATTTTGGAATGATTATACTCATTCAGTGATTTCAGATGAAGTTAAATTTTACCACGTTTTCTATTTTTATCTTGCTACTATCAAATTAATTGTATTTTCATGTTTAGTGGAATTTATGTGTGAATAAGTTTATAATCATTCTCAAATATCGTAGTCTCAGAAGTATGGTTTTCTAGTGTATTAATACCTTATTTTAAAAAATTTCTAACCTTAACATTTTTTTAAAAGGGTGAAGCCACTTCATTATATCTCTTGGCTGGTTGGACATGAAGGCAAAGGAAGCATACTTTCTTACCTTAGAAAAAAGCAAGTATTCAATTAATGAATTGTAGCAATCTCTGAAAAATAGTAGACAATAAGTGTTAATATAACCCATTCTTTTTCTCTTTTCGCTTTATCAGCCAGGAAGACTAGAATAAAATCTAATGCTTAATTAACCTAGGTTATTTTATCTATCTATATCTATCTGTATCTGTCTATCATCTATCTATCTATCTATCTATCTATCTATCTATCTATCTATCTATCTATCTATCTATCTATCTATCATCTATCTATCTATCCATCCATCCATCCATCCATCTATCATCTATATCTATCTATCTATCTATCTATCTATCTATCTATCTATCTATCTATCTATCTATCTATCTATCTATCTATCTATCATCTATCTATCTTCTATCATCTATCTGTCTATCTATCATGTTTTTATTGATTTTTTTTTTTTTTTTAGAGAGGGGAAGGGAGATGGAGGGAGAGAGAAACGTTGTGAGAGAGTAACATCGGTTGGTTGCCTCCCGCACGCATCCCAATCAGGGATTGAGCCCACTGCCTGGGTATGTGCTTTGACTGGGGATTGAACCAGTGACTTTTCAGTGCACAGGATGACACTCAGCTAACTGAGCCACACCGACCAGGGCTAACTTAGATTATTTTATTGGCTGTATTATATTGGTATATTTCCTTGGAAGTCCCCTTTTAGTCCATGTTGAAAGTTGTACACAAAATTTAAAAAATCATGAACTAATAGAGTCCAGAATTGCATCAAAGGTTAGCTGTAACCAAGAATTTAGATTTGAATAGTAAGTAAGTCAATTATTTAAATGCTGAGGATCTCCAAGTTTTGCAACCCAAAAGGTAGATTAATGAGAACTTCATTGGGCAGACAAATCATAAAAAATATGTGGGACTATGAACAGTATATGCAGCCATTTTAGCAGAATGTTTCCTAATGCAGTTAGGCACTTTTTAAAGTTGTCTAGCCAAATAATAGAAATATAGCTTTAGCATCAGGACAAATACATTAATTCCTTGTTTGATTTTTCTATACACTAATTCAAGAATGGAAAGGTTGGTGAGAAACTTAAATAAGTACTTTAACTTAAGTAAGTGTGTACTAGAACGTTTAAAAAAAGCTGAGAGGACAGGGTTATTATAAAGAAAATGATATCAGGTACATATATGCTTACACAATAAATGTAAAGTGCTTTAAGATGTGCATAATCTTTCTACCTTACTTATTTTATTAGAATTTCCAACTCTATTCTGGCTTTCTCCCTCCTTATTTTAGGCTTTTAATATTTTGCTGTTTTCTTCAACAAAAATTACTATGGCTTCATAAAACTTAGTTTTACTATTCTGTAATATATATTAGTGTTTCTATTAAACAAATAAATAAGGTATTATTTCCTTCTTGTGATTCCTGCATGTACTACAATTCCTTGGCAGGCTTTGTGCTTTTAAAATTTGTGCTTATAAATTTACTGTTGGAAAGCACGTTTGCATCAAAGACTGAACTTCCCAAATTTTACATAGAAAGCTTACCTATTTTGTTAATTTGATGTATTTGTAGACTATCAGTCCCAAGATATTGATTGGATTAATTTTTCCAACTATAGGTGCTGGGCTCTTGCATTATTTGGTGGAAATGGTGAGACAGGATTTGAGCAAAATTCTACTTACTCAGTGTTCAGCATTTCTATTACATTGACTGATGAGGGTTATGAACATTTCTATGAGGTAAATAATTAAAATGGAGGGCTTTTAAAATATAGATATCACTTTATGCAAAAATGTAATCAGATGTTTTGTTTTTAGGTGGCTCATACTGTTTTCCAGTATTTAAAAATGCTGCAGAAGCTAGGCCCAGAAAAAAGGTAATACGTACTTATTAGAATTAGGCCAGGAATCAGTGTTTTAGTATGTTTCAGCCTTTAGGCTGCCAGTAGACATGTTTTAGTACTGCTTTCATAATTTTTCAGGCATTTCCTGCTTAATTTCCTTTACTGTTTCCCTATTCTTATTCTCTACATGTGAATGGCCAGTCTGTTTATTTTTATGCTTTTCTTGCTGATGATTCTAATGAGACATTTAAATATGTCTTCTAATTGTAATTTTCTTGTTTCACAGAATTTTTGAAGAGATTCAGAAAATTGAGGACAATGAGTTCCATTACCAAGAACAGGTACTAGAAGTTGAATTCTTTTTGAAGGTTTTCTGTGACCAAATTGAAACTAGTGTGGACATTGTTCCTCTTTTTGGACGTGTCACTGGAGTTTTAATTCTGCCCCTCTCTGTCATGTGAGTCTCAAGGTGGCCTTGAGCCTATCTGAAAGTTAACTTTTATGTTTTTGAGCATTTATACTGAGTAACTGAAGGATTAGGCAGATTGACACTGATCATATTGTGTGGTAATCATTTATATATGTAGTCATCCATCTGTCTATCCCTTTGATAAACATTTATGGAGAGCTTACTATGGTACTTAATATTTGGAAAATTCAAATATTGTGAAGCCATTCTATAAGATAATCAGTAGTAATAACCATATATGATGTTAGAAACAGTGCACTTTAGAATTTCTGGGCAAGGAGAGCATTTGCCTTGATTGGAATATGACCAGGGAAGGTTTTGTGGATATGGTAAATTTGAATTGAGTTCAGGATTAAAAAATGGATAAAGTTTGGCCCTGGCCCAGTGGCTCAGTTGGTTAGTGTCTTTCCTACACGCCAAGGTTGCATTACCACCCCTTGAATTTTTCCACTGATAATCTTGTGGGAGATGTCAATGGACCCTAGATTAAGAGCCTCTGATTTAAAACCAGTTTGTAAAACTTTTTTATTTTTAATTGATTTGAAAGAGAGAGAGAAACACCGATATGTTGTTCTACCTATTTATGCATTCATTGGTTGATTCTTGTATGTGTGCTGACTAGGGACTGAACCTCCAACTTTGACATATCAGGATGACGCTCCAACTAACTGAGCTACCCAGCCAGGGCTCATAGAGCATCTTGAAACCTGACTTTTTGGATCATTACCAAAGATGATTCCCTGAATATCTACTATAAGTAGAGAAAACTTAAGTACATGAGGACAAAGTCACAAAACTGTAAGCTTCCAGTAGCTATTGATTCATATTTAGTCTGCTCTATATAATTGAAGTCACTTGAAATCGAAATAAAAATCTTATTCTGTGAAAACAAAAAGGCTGCTGTGACTTGTATTGGCCATTAGAGGGTCCTGTAGACACTCCTCCCTGCAAATAGATTGATATGCATAGAACCCACAAGTCCTGCCTTCTACCTAACCAGGAGTGATTTTATTCAGTGACCTTATCAGCTATGGTGGTAACATGTAGGTCACAACTGTGGCAGAGAAGGAGTGGGAACAAGAATTGTGGACTACAACCATAAGTGATATCCAAATTCCCTTTTTGGGGGGGTCTGCTTTTTAGCATTGGTTGAGGGAGTGACATTTTCTTTCTGTCCCTTCAGTTCTTTCTTAGCAAGACATTTCAAGATTTTTGTTTATTGACATCTCGTCATTTTGTAGCTCATTTCTTTCTTTAGCAATATTCATGAATACTTACTTTAATTTTAAAACATGAGTCCAAAACATCTTAAATTACAACCTAATCAGTGTAGTCAGAACAAATCAGAAAGTTCCATATCTGTGTGAACTGTTGAATTAACTCAAGTAGCTCAGTTTATTTCAGCATTTATATATTTCCTTTTTAAACAAAATTGAAATGTCTCTTCATAAGACTTTTTACTAGTTTTCATAAATAAAAGTAAACAGGAGTGTCCTTTTCAAGCTATTCAAACCAGTATTTTTTAAATTAAGAAATTAAAAGTTTTTAAATTTACATAAAAATTTGGACTCAGTATGTATCATAAATCAACTATGTGAACTAGAGAAAAGCTGTTTAATTGCTTTTCTGTAGGCAGAAAAATAGGAACAATATAACAGTAATGGAAGATAGTGAGAGTTTGTAGTAGATGAAAGAATTAGAGGATAGACAGTAACAAGTGTTGGAGATGTAGAGAAATTGGACCCTTCAACATTGCTGGTGGGAATGTAAAATGGTGCACTGCTTTGGAAAACAGTTTGACAGTTCCTTAAAAAGTTAGCAATTCCACACCTAGAAATACACCCGAGAGAATTGAAAACGTTTATACATAAACTTGTACACAGCTGTTCAGAGCAGCATTATTCATTGTAGCCCCAAGTGGAAACAACCCAAATGTCCATCAGTGAATCAGAACGGTTAAACAAAAGTAGACTGTGCATGCTATGGAATATTATTCAGCCATCAATAAGGAATGAATTACTGATTTCATGCTACAACATGGATGAACGTTGAAGACACCATGCTAAATGAAAGAAGCCAGACACAACAAGTCACATATATGAATCAATTTATATGAAATATCCAGAATAGGTAAATCCATAGAGTCAGAACACAGATTGATTAGAGGTATGAATTTTATGGTATGTGAATTATATCTTTAAAAAAATTAAAGGATAACATTTAACTGTTCTTCTTAGTACCTTCTTCATTGCCTTGGCACCAAAGATCTGCTTTTAGCTAAGATCCTGTGTGTTCTCATAGGAAATATTTTTAATCACTCAGTTTTTAGCACACAGATTAGGGCAGTTAACTTATAAATAAATGGTTAGTAAAAATAACTGATTAAAAAATTAAAACAGTAAGAGGAGTCGTTTCAAGCATAATAGCACTTTAGTTACTAATTAACTTATGATTCAGAAATGTTTCCTGAAGTGGGGGTGGGGGGTAGCTAACAATGAATCTTTCCTTTTTTCTTACTGTTTTTTCCTTATTTTGTTCTTATGTGATATTCCTATGGTCTCTAGTTTGATGTATGCTAGTCTCATTTCTCCTCCATGAGTACAGTAACCTCACTCTTTTTCTGTCTCCCGTTAGCTGAGAGAACAACCCATATTGTCTAGTAAAGGACTGGGCAGTGTGATATTTTGGAAAAAGTGTTCACTACCACGTTAGGAGGCCTGAGTTCTAGTATCTAAACTGCCTGTCATTTTCTCACTATATGACCTTCGGCAAATCACCTAATAATCTGAATATATGTCCTCATTACAAAATGTGAGAATGGAACCACTTGGTTCCATTTGGTTCAAGATTCTGTGCATCTGGGTGCTCAATAAATCCTTGAATTGATTGCTTTCCTCTGGAGGAGTATTTCCGTTTCATAGGTTAGAGAGCTGTGGTTTAAATTGAAATAATACACTGATTAGTACAACTCCTTTTATTTACTTTTATCTAATCACACATTTTGATTTCTACATTAATTTGATTCGTGGTTACATTTATTTGATTTTAGGTGATAGTGCTGCAGTGATAAAATGATGAAGACCCTATCTTTAGGGACTTCACTACATTGTGTGGCGCTTGACATATAAACAGGCATTTACAGTTCAGTCCTGTAATTGCTCTCATGAAGAAGTTGTGACATCATTAGAGCCTGATGTGTTGTAGGGTTCAGGATGGGGGATGGGAGGGGCATTAGGTTAAGCTCCTTAAGGTAGTATCTCTCGTTATATATTTTTTTGGAATTCTGCCCATCAGTTTTTTAAGTTGCAGTTATGTTTGGTTATATCAGTTCATAAGCTTTGATTCATCCTTTTTTAAAAAAGAGAAAAAAGCATTTGTGGCAAATTAAAGATAACAGTGGGGAGTTTCTGGTGTGAAATAATTTTACCTTTTTACAGACAGATCCAGTTGAGTATGTGGAAAACATATGCGAAAACATGCAGCTGTACCCACTGCAGGACTTCCTCACTGGAGATCAGCTTCTTTTTGAATACAAGCCAGAAGTAAGAAGGTTTCCATTTCTAACACATTTAGAGAAAGAAGGGTGAGAAAGTGCAGAAAAGTACTTAAGAACTGTGGGAATGGAGAAAGCTTAATTACATTTGGTCATGTCTTGTTTGTTTAAATATAAGAAATACCAGTAGTTTTGTGGATAATTTTTCATGATTCTTGTGTATGATTATGTTTTAATAGGAGAAAATCAAGTCCTCTTCTTAGGTACTATATTCACCATTTTTCAAGTGTTGAAACATATGCTTAAATAGTTAAAGTGATTCCTAAGAATTATGTGCTTTGGTTGCTATAAGCATACTTAGAGTTGTTTAGTTTACCTTTTAGTACAGTTGGAGATACTGCACAATTAAATTTTAATAATTTTGAAAATATTTACAAGAAAAATATAAGATTCACTGAATTAAAAATATACGATTTATAAATATTACTACATACAAATAAATAGTTGGTCAGGAACTTGCCTCCACTGTTCCTGGGGAATAAGTCATTTTGTTTCATATAGGGTAACAGTGCTCAACCAGAGTGATTTGCCCCCGAGGGGACATTCGTCCATATCTGGAAACATTTCAGTTTTCATAACTGGGGGGTGCTCTTGGCATCTAGTGGATAGAAGCCAGAGATACTGCTAAACATCCTCAATGCTGAAGACAACATCCCACAACAAAGAAATATCTGGTCCGAGATGTTAATAGTTCCCAGGTTGAGAAACTTTGATACAGAATATTCCACAATGACTAATTTTAAAGAGGGTAGGGAAAGGGAAAGGAAGCAGCAGCCATGCATTCTCATCCTCTCCCTAGGATGGTTGTACCCAACGGTCCAGGTGTTTTTTTCTAAACCACAATTTGTCATTTTTTTTCTCAAAAAAATGATGTTTGAATGGTAGTTAGCATTTCAAACCTAACCCATAAAATCTTGTTTTAGTCCTTACCATAGCTTAAGGATTATTGAAGTAGGACCTACACTGGGATAGCTTCTGCTGCTTCTCGGGTGCGAGGTGGCAGTTACAATATAGTCTTTGGAACCATGTACAAACTTTTTGCCGCTTGTAGTTGCGGATTACATAACCTTTAACCTGAACAGTTACCTTTAACCTCTGAAGCTGTGTTATTTGCTATAAAATTGGTATACCTTCGGGTTATTTTTAGGATTAAATGAAATTACATATTAAACATTATCTGACACAATAAAAACTAAGTGATAACTATTTTTGCTACTAGTACTGTTTATATACTATTTGAGATGAGTACTGCTTATATAGCATAATCAGGAAACATTTTAAACTGATAGACTAATGAAGTTTTATAAAATAGGGTGTTTGATGGACTGTAGACATTTTCATTAACATCATGCTAGGATCTTGGGGTAGCTAACTAATGTGGTTCTTCCTTTTAACAGAAATGTATAGGTTAAAGTTGTTATTGTTGTATATGTGTCTCCTCCCTATCCCCATCCCTTATTAGGTCATTGCTGAAGCCCTTAATCAGCTAGTTCCTCAAAAAGCAAATCTCGTTCTGCTGTCTGGTGCTAATGAGGGAAAATGTGACCTCAAGGAGAAATGGTTTGGGACTCAGTATAGTATGGAAGGTAAAATACTTTGAATAATTGTCCTACATAATTAAGGTGTATCTGACCCGGGAATTTTTATTCCTTAATAATTTGTCTGATGTTGCACCAGAGTGGCTCAGTTGGTTGGAGTGTTGCCCCGTGCACCAGAAGGTTGCTGGTTTGAAGCCCAGTCAGGGCATATATATAGGTTGCGGGTTTGATCCCCGTCAGGGCACATTGGAAGGCAACCAATTGTCTGTCTCTTACACTGATGTTTCTCCTCGGCCCCCTAAGCATGTACTAGGGTGAGGATTGTAAAAATAAAATTAAATTAAAAAATAATAATTTGATGGTTCCTGTGGGAAAAAATTATGTATATTTTTAGATTACTTTGAAATTAAAATTATTTATACTTCTATGCAGGAAATTATTTTCTGTTATTAGCTAGTGAAAAAATCCTGTTGTCTTGGTAATTTGGGAGCAGTTTAGACTGTGTTTTAGAAAAGTATATCTTAAATTTTGTCAGTGTGCATATGTATCAGCTGGAGATCCTATTAAAATATAGATTCTGATTCAGTATCTCAGAGGTGAGGCCTGAGATTCTGCAATTCTAATAAGCTCCCAAGTGATACCAGTGCAGCTTAGACCATACTTTGAGGAGCAAGAGTCTAGAATACCTGGATATGTCACTCACAGGTTTCCAAAGAAAGGAGAACTGATTTGTGAAAGCCAGTTGTTGGCTGGTTTGTTATTGAGAGAATTCTGAACATTGCATTATTTATTGGATCACTTTGTTTTTCCATTTCTACAGATGTTGAAAACTCTTGGGCTGAACTGTGGAAGAGTAATTTCGAATTAAATCCAGATCTTCATCTTCCAGCTGAAAACAAGTACATAGGTCAGTGAAACAAATAGTACCAGTATAGAACATTATGTTTTACAAAGAACTGTTTGAATCATATTTGGATATCCCAGTAACACTCTGGGATGGGCATTATTATTTTCTTACTTTTTTGAGTGAGAAAACTGAAGCTCAAAAAAGCAAAGCAGCTTTCCCAAGACTGTTCAGTTGGTGAATGGAGGAAATAGGACTTAAACATAGGTCATGGGACTCTGAAGTGTTTGTTTTTGCTTATAGTATATCACAGCTGATCTTTTCATTCAGTCCATGTAGGAATTGCCATTATCTTGCCTGGTTGTTTAGTGTTTTTCAAATTACAGATTGCAACCCATTAGAGGGTTGTGAAATCAGTGTAATGGGTTGTGATGTCAGTGTAATAGTTGTGAAAGCATTAAAAAAAATCAATTAGAATGGAAAATAGCAAAATGTTTAATTGCATAAAGAAAGGGTATTATTTCAAGAACTTTTGTTCCAGATTTCACAAAGAAAAGTTACTTAGAATTCTGAAACCAAGAACGGATTGCTGGGAATCCTGTTAAAGTACCTGAATGAGTTATTACTCTTTTCTTTTGTTAGCCTCGGACTTCATGTTGAAGGCTTTTGATAGCCCTGAGACAGAATACCCTGTTAAAATTGTGAATACTCCCCAAGGCTGCCTGTGGTATAAGAAAGACAACAAATTCAAAATCCCCAAAGGTAAAATGTTTCCATCCCTAAAAGGAGTGAAATAAGTGTTACAAATCTTTCTTCACTTTGTAGCAAACTTTTTTCCTTATGTCTGTCATCTACCTCCCTTTCCCCTTCCATTTGAACACCTTTTCTAGGCTTATTTATCGGATCAATACTATGCTCCTGTGCTATCACAAAAATCCTTGTAAGACACTACAGATTCTAGCAAAGATTCAAGCCTAAAATGAAATTGTTTTTCAGATATTTTTCTTCCAGTTTAATGAAAGCACAGCCAGATTTTTGGCCATCTTAGGGAATAGGTGGTACTTTTGAACATTATTTTTTTTAAAAGATAGACCCTGGCTGGTGGCTCAATTGGTTGGAATGTCATCCTGTACACCAAAAGGCAGTGGGTGCCATCCTGGGTTGAGGCATGTTCGATGTTTCTCCCTCCCTCTCCCCCTCTATCCCCACCCTTCTAAAATCAATAAAAACATATCCTCAGGCGAGGATTTAAAAAAAGAAAAAGGGTACGCTGAAGGAAATTATTCTTAGACACCATAGCCTCATCCAGCATTACAAATGTGAAATGTTCTGTGTATATCTCTCTCTACCGTTTTGTTTTTCACCACAGAGGAAGCACATAGTATACAGTTAAACGGACTCTAAAATCCTTATCTTCAGCGTGGCCCCCAAAGCATATTACTTTTTTCCTGTTCCTGTGCATAGCATGGGAACTTACTGGAGCAACATGGACTTAGAGACTGAGTGCTCTTGGTGCCACTTAATCCATATCCCTAACCTCAGCCAACTACTGTAGCTCTGAGGGATTCTTGAATTTATTGGGAAGAGGTTTCCTCAAGTTTCCTTGAATAGCTTAGAAGAGTTTCTAAAAATGTTCCTAACATTTATTCAGCTTCCTTGGAAAGACTCTGCTATAACTTTTTGTGAGCATTGGGGATTGTTCCCTTAATGTTATTGACATGTATACCTCAGTAAGCATTTTCCCTGACTTAAGCTATTGATAAATATGAATATTCATAGGCCTCTCCATGTATCTGTCTATATATCTGACCTTCCCATAGATTAAAGTATGCCTCCTGGTCATTATTTGGAATGGTAAATATTACTTTTTAAAGACCCTTAAGGGTAAAAATGTAGTGAGGATTTAACAACTGGTAACTTATTTCAGAATTTTTTAAAAGCATGTTATTGGGGATAAATAGCAAGGTATAAAATATTTGAATCTTCTGGCTTTTATTTTCTTATCTATAATCTTTTTTCTTTCAGCATATATACGTTTCCATCTGATCTCACCTTTGATTCAGAAGTCTGCAGCAAAGTAAGCAGTTATCCTTTTTTTCTAGAAAAAATATTTATTGAAAATTATTGTTTCATTCTGAATCATTCTGTCATTTTCTCTATCAGTACTTGAGCTATGCTGCTGATTATATACTTTTTTCTGTGCCCAAAACAAGTTATTTGTATCAATACTAAACATTAAGATGAAATTGTGGCTGCTGCATCTCCAGTACCCATTTGTGAAACAGGCTGATAGTGTAGGCTAGTTGTAGAATTACTGGATTGAGATAGTTCCTTAGAGGTGAGTTTGGGTTAGCTTCCAGTCTGTAATGAGGACTAGTGGATCTGTTGCCTGTATTTAGAGACTGCCAGAAAATCTGATTATGTATACTTTGTTCTCAGCAAATTACTTATATATTTATGTAGATGGCTGCATTATAGGAAGTCAGAGAGCCTAAAATATTCCTGAAATATAGGAGGTGCTCAGGAAATGATAGTATGTTTCTTTCTTCCCTTTGCCACTTAAAGTGTAAAATCCAACCTTAAAATGACAAGCAGTACTAACATTTATTTATTTATTTATTTATTTATTTATTTATTTATTTATTTATTTATTTAAATATATATTGGTTTCAGAGAGAGGAAAGGAGAGGGAGAGAGAGAGATAGAAACATCAGTGATGAGAGAGTCATTGATCGGCTACCTCCTGCATGCCCCTGACTGGGGATCGAGCTCGCAACCCAGGCATGTGCCCTGACCGGGAATTGAACCCCAATCGCCTGGATCCTAGGTTCATGCTCAGCCGCTGAGCCATGCCCAGCCAGGCAGTACTAACATTAATATCCACTTTAAAAAATACATTACCTTTTATCCCTTCCCTCAGATTTTTTATTTGTCAGTCAGGAAAGCTAGGTCTCAGGAATAGTCAGAGCTTTTAGGACAGTTGCCTTTGATTCCTTTTACACTTACCCCCCTGTACAGCATAAATGTGACCATTTTCTATATGTGCATGAGATGAAAAGGATTAGGAAGCACTGCTGAAGGTAGGAATTCTATAATGCCCCTGTGAAAATGAGTCCTGGGTAAGCAGTATTTACCTTGAATTCAATTAGTATATAGTTTTACATTCTGGAGAAGTGAGTTAACATCTTTCTAAAAGTGAAGTTTTTTATTCTAAATCAAAGCAAATATTTTCATGTCTATTTCTTGCCAGTTAACGATGCTGCTTGCATTTTATATTCTCAGTGTGGTCCTCTTTGATATCTTTGTCAATATCCTCACCCATAACCTTGCGGAACCAGCTTATGAAGCAGATGTGGCACAGTTGGAGTATAAGCTGGTAGCTGGAGAACATGGTTTAATTATTCGAGTGAAAGGATTCAACCACAAACTACCTGTAAGTACAAGCTCTGTTTTCCTCATAGAGAGCTTTAAAATTTCATATTTGTGTTGCCCCTATAGCACCAAGCATAGAGGCTAGACATAGAAGTGGACACGGAGTGCTAGACATAGAAAGAAATGTTTATTAATGTGGATTATAATGTTTTCTTGGCTGATGACAGCTATTCTCACTTTGTCCACATATAAGAGCAACATATATTCATTAATTACTAGCAATGCATGGAACACAGCCTGTTTAACTTGATTTCACTTCCCTTTGCTGTCAGTTTCTCTGCAGCCAACACTGGCACTTAGGACTAGTCTGAGCTTAATTTCAGGCTATACAGCAATTACAGGCACTGACACATTGCCTGACATTGAGTGGAACTCAGATGTTTGTATACTTTCTTCCTCTTGTACTCTCTGTTCCATTGTTTCAACTATGTGTGTCTTGTTTCTCAGTTCTAATTCTATATCTTGTCAGTAGTTTGACTTTTGATAAGGAATGTGTTCCAGTGTTGCTTTGTCAAAAACTTCATAAGCAGAGGAAGAAATAATCTGGGGTGCTAAGAGTGTTAGATCATTAAATACCAGGTAAAGTAATATACTGTACCCAACAACAAATTTTATATCTTGGTTTCTTGAATAGAACATATATTATGGTTTGGGGAATTGTTTCATACAAGAAAAAATCTGGAGAAAAGGAGCTGGCAGAGGTTAGATCTGTACGAGGAGGTAAGAGCCTCTGTACCTTAGCAGAAACGCTAGTGAAGGGTATAGGTTTCTCTCTACACCCTCATCCCTGTCAGTCTTCTTAGGGAACAAATATTGGTCTTAGGAGGATATACCATGGAATATTTTACTTTTATATGGTATACTTTTCTATGGTGTTTTGAAAAGGTCTCCAGGTAATTCCAAAACATACCTCCCAAATGGCAATCATAGTATTAGGCTTTAATCTGTTTTGATCATTATATATAGGCCTTTGAAGGTTCTTTATTTTATGAAGCTTACCTAGCTTTAATATTAAAACCTGAGATAGACTATAAGTATATAAAACTAGAGACCAGTTTCACCTGTAAAATGTAGATGCTGACGTTTACAAATCTGAAAATTAAATCCAGAAATGTAACAAAAAGATAATTCACTATGACCAAGTGCCAGGAATGTTCAGTATTAGGAAATTGATGAACAAATCATAATACAGGTCAAATGAGAAACATGACAGGCAGACCTCAGAGTTTTATGGGCTCCGTTCTAGACATAGGCACCCCCCCCCCGTTCCAATAAAGCGAGTACTGCAATTAAGTGAGTCATAATCTTTGTGCTGGTTTCACTTTGTAAAAAATGCAACATCTGTGAAGCTCAGTAAAGCAAAGCACAACAAAGTAAGGTATGCCTGTATTTGGATATAGTGATAAACATAAAAATATCCTTTGATAAATTTGAGTGGGCATTATTAACAAGTAGGAAGGAGGGAAATTACTTAAATATAATAAACATTTTAATTTAAAAACAGCAATAGCAAATATTACACTAACTGATGAAATGATGACTATTAAAAGCTGGAATAAGTCAACGATACCCACAATTACCTCTATTATTCAACATTATTTTAGAGGTTCCGGCTGCTACATTAAAGTGAAAAAATAAAAACACTTGGAAAAGAAAAAAGTAGTTTTCTTTGCAGATGATATGGTTGTATTCTTAGAAAACCTAAGATGCTACTAAAATTGTAAAAATAACTTGTGATGTGTCTGGTCACAAGATCAATATATCCAAATCAGTGGCTCCATTTCCTATAGTAGCAATAACCACTTAAAATGGATGGGAAAAATATAATACTGAAAAAAATAAAATACCTAGGAATAAATAAGAAAAATGCAGAACTAATCTAAAGAAAACTTTAAATCTTTTTGGGGGGGTGGTGTTTGTATTTTGTTTGCTTTCTAAATTTTTTTTAAATTTTTTTTTTTTTTTTTTAAACATATCTTTATTGATTTCAGAGAGAGGAAAGGAGAGGGAGAGAGAGAGACAGAAACATCAATGATAAGAGAGTCATTGGTCGAGCCCGCAACCCGGGCATGTGCCCTGACCGGGAATCGAACCCCGATCGCCTGGATCCTAGGTCGACGCTTAACTGCTAAGCCACACCCGGCCGGGCTTTAATCTTATTGAAACATATAAAAAAAGACTTCAAGGAAGAGACTTGTTATGTTTCTGGATAGGACAGCTTGATATAAAGTTGTCATTACTTCAAAAATTAATATGTAAATGTAATGTCCTCCCAATTAAAGTCACATTTAGGGGCAGTGGGGATGCAGCTAAAATTATTTTTAAGTTTATTTGGAAGAAAAAAATGTTTAAGAATACCTATGAAAATTATAAAAATAGTCTGGCTGGTGTTGCTCAGTGGTTGAGTGTCAACCTATGAACCATGAGGTCACGGTTCAATTCCCCAGTAGGGGGCGTGCAGAAGGCAGCCGATCAATGACTCTCTCATCATTGATCTCTCTCCCTCTCCCCCCCTCTCTCCCTCCCTCCCTCTCTCTTCCTCTCTGAAATCAATAAAAACATTTTTTTTAAAAGAAAATTATAAAATAGAAGAATCATTGCTCCAAATTTGACAATTATTGAGGATTTTAGTCCCTGGAAATTCTTTGAGTCATTAGTACTTCTCTTATGTCCCCCATAATGCCTATTACCATGCTGGGCCCCTGGTAAAAAACAATGGAAAACACCCCCCAAAAAACTTAGTGGATTTCCATGCTTCTCCACTTAAAGTGCTTCTTTCTTTTCTTTTTAGCTACTGTTTCAGCTCATTATTGACTACTTAGCGGAGTTTAGTTCTACACCAGCTGTCTTTACAATGATAACTGAGCAGTTGAAGAAGACCTACTTTAACATCCTCATCAAGCCTGAGACTCTGGCCAAGTGGGTATACATGGGATCAGCTTTTATTTTGAAGGCCTAAAAGCATTTGCCTTCCTAGGGGTCAGGTGTGGGGGCTGAGGCTATTTTTTTACTGCTAATTTTTAGGCTTGTTAGAATTGTGCTGTGGTTTAGGAAACCAAGCCACAGGATTATAGGATTTCTAAACCCAGCTAAAGTAGCTATCTGTGAGTAGGACTGAAAGTAGCCTACTATACTTAATTAGAGGCTAAAGGTAAAAAGGGTGTAAGTAAATAACAGAAGTGGTGGTTTTGGTGTAGCTCAGAATTGCTTGCTGGTGATATTTTTGTGTTGGGTGCTATGATGAGTACTAGCTGAGTTAAATTGCTTAACACATCATTTATCTGTCTAGCAATTGCAGCTATCCAGAATTCAGCCAAAGTTCCAGAAAAGAGCAAAAGGCTTCCAGACAGTCTGTATACTAATGCTTAAACCCTCTGCTAATGGACAGCCCCCTTTGGCCTTTCATCAGAGCCTGTAGCCTATAGGGTACCTTTGTGTGAATCAGGAAAAAGGACCCACTTGGGGGTACCCTCTATCAGCAGGTGGAGCCTTTGGCGGGGGGGGAATCTCCTCTGAGCAGACACAGCCCTTTATGCACATGGTTTGCAAGCCCCTACTTGACCTCCTTACTGGGAGTCTGCAAATGGTAAACAGCACAATCGGATATAGAGGCCCTGCTTTTGACAGTTATAATGAGCCCATAAATGACCAAAATTCTAAAGCAGGGTGAAGTAGTTAAGAATCAGACAGGTAATAACTGATAATATGATCACAAAAAGCTACAACTAATAACCAAATATAAGTTGGAAAGGAGAGTTTTCTGGAACTATTGCTGTGTTGAAAAATAGCCCTGTATATGCAATTACTCCTGAATACTACTTTATTAAAAATGTGGTAAAGTAATATAATACCTTTTTATTGAAGATTCATTACGTGCTAGACCTAAGAACTTTGTGTATATTTATTTAATTCTCACCAAAAACCCCATTATTATTTCCCTTGTTTTACAAATGAAGAAATTGAGTCACAGGTATTAGGTGACTTGCTTGACAGCTTAAACAGCTTAGTGTGGGGAAGAGGGCAGGGTGGGGGCGGTCAGTATGATTTTAGCCTAGAGCTAGTATATTGTCACTTCCGTAGTAGATATCCATAATGGTGGCCTCCAGTAATTAATAAAATGTTAGCTTTTAAATCAAAATAGTAATAATTTTAAATTGGTGTGCAACTGTGACAGATAATGAGTTGTGCCACTGAACAAATATGTGTAAAAGCTTATGTGTGCTATTTTAAATGCTTTTTGGTGATTGTTTCTCCATCTTAAGCTGTGATAGAAATTGTCTCTCTTTAAAAACATATCATCTGTAGAAATTTAACCAGATCTCCCTTTACTTTCAAGATTCATATCTTACAACAAAACTTTTTTTTTTGCCCTCTGTACAGAGATGTGCGGCTTTTAATTCTGGAATATGCCCGTTGGTCCATGATTGATAAGTACCGGGCTTTGATGGATGGCCTTTCCCTTGAGTCTTTGCTGAGCTTCGTCAAAGAGTTCAAATCCCAGCTCTTTGTTGAGGGCCTGGTACAAGGAAATGTCACAAGCACAGTAAGTATGAGGTGTCCTGTTGCTGTTGGCCAGGTCTGAATGCCAGTGTGGGCTCTGGAGTTGCATCATTTCTTCTTGAAGCCCTGTAGGTGTGGCAGGCCAGCATTGTCATAGTCTATTTAGAAGGGAGCCTGGCCCCTCTGATGCCGGGCAAGACTCTTATGAAGGAGACTACTGGTAATGGACCAGGACTTTGAGTGAAATGTGTTTGGTAAATATATGGTATTGGTTACATTTGCTGACGATTGTGTATAGAAACTACAGTTTAGAAATTAAAGTGGGACCTGGGGAATGGTGAGGGATGTATATGTATGTATACATACACACATACTTAGGCAGAACTTGTATGTTAGGCTTATCCTGTAGTAAAGAGAGAACCATTGAAGGATTTAAAAAAAGGATTTGTCAGTAAGAAAGATTCAAACAGACCAGTTATGAGGCTGTTGTAAAAGTTGACATGAAGTGTGATTTCACTTGTATGAGGTATCTAAGAGTAGTTGAAGTCATAGAAACAGAAAGTAGCATGGTGGTTACCAGGGGTTGGGAGAGGTTAAAAAGGGGGGAATTTTTCTATGGGTACAGAGTTAAAGTTTTGCAGGATGAAAAGTTCTGGAGTTCCATTTCACAACACTGAGTATATTTAACACTTGAGAACTGTACATTTAAAAATGGTTAAGATGGTAAGCTTTATGTTATATGTTTTTACACACACACACACACACACACTCAAAGCTGAAGCAAAAAATGATGAAGCTTGAGGTTAGGAAAAATAAATAAGAAGTACTTAAGAAATAATAAGGTAGAAGGTGGCCCAAACTCAGTGACTGATTGGATGTGGGGGGTGAGGGAAAAGGGAAGGATCTAGGGTGATGCCCAGATTTCTTGCTGAACCAGAGAGTTGGTGGAGGAGGAACCATAGTAGGTTTGGGGCATATGAGGAGTTTGTTGTGATACATACTGAGTTGGATATGTCTTTGGGAACTTGAGACTAAGTGAGGCCTCTTCTAGCCAAGAGTGCTTGATTGAGACTCTTCCTAAACTGTTTGTCTGTTCACCATCTCTTCTGTGGCCTCCCAGTTTCCCAGGCCTGGCCCTTTGATGGAATATACAAGGGTTGGCAAAAGTAGGTTTAAAGTTGTAAGTATGCAGAACACAGAGTTCTTGTATTATTATTAGTTCTTGTATTATATATTTTCCCATATGAACAACTTTAAACCTACTTCTGTCTACCCCTGTATAAATGGCCACTCTTGAGATTGGCTGCTAGCCTCCCCAACTCCTCTGTGTCTTTATCTCACAACCCTAACCCAGCTTTAGTTTCTGTCCTGTTCACAGAAAGAAGTGTAAAAACTTCAACTCACAGAGGAGAGCAGGAATAGTTGCCTGCTTCTTTGTGCACAGTGGTAGTACTGGGCAGGGGCATTTGGTCCAGAGGACTTAGTACCATGTCTTGCCCCAGGTGGAAGCCACATTAGAGATGAGCTCACCCCTCCACTTATCCCTCCTGTTGGTAAGAAAACAGAAGTTTTGAGAGCCAGAATATGTATTCACTTAGTAGTAGTATTCTATCGCTCACTCTGTGCCAGGCTCCAGGTTTCTAAAAAACAGTCACAGTTGTCATAGGGGGCATAGACTAGTGGGGTAAACTGAACAGTAAGTTTGATCCAGTGGGGAAAGTGTCACAGTGTACAGGTAAGCAGAGTGCCAAGGGAGAACAGAAGAGGAGCTGTTCAATTGAGAGCCATTTAGTGTTCAACAAACATTAAGTCAGTGAATGATAGGCCCAGTCAGTGAATGACTTACCCAGCATTTTTTATGACAGACTGTCTGCTTTCCTAATGTTATCCAGGGCTTCCCTGGCAATTAGAATATTGATAATAGTTGATTATGGGTGAAATTAATGTCAGGAGAGCCTGATGCAGTTATTTCTTCTCTTTTGCCTCCTAGGAATCTATGGATTTCCTGAAATACGTTGTGGAGTGAGTATTGGTTTGAGTTTTCTCTTTGAGAGTTATGTGTTCCTACCAGCAGGAGGGCCTTGAGCCACAACTCAGTTGTTACTAAACCACAGTGGAGATAATTCTTGTGGTAGGTTTTCTTGAGGCTAGTTATATAAACAAAGCACTTCAGAAGGGACTGTGGAAGGCCTGGCTTCTTTTTCACTGTTTTTCGGTGGGGTAAGAGGATAGAGGCACTGCCTCAGTGACCCACACTGATTCTTTTGCAGCAAGCTGAACTTCATGCCTCTGCAGCAGGAGATGTTTGTGCAGTTCCAGGTGGTAGAGCTGCCCAGTGGCCACCACCTATGCAAAGTGAGAGCTCTGAACAAGGGTGATGCCAACTCTGAAGTCACTGTGTACTACCAGGTCAGTTGGCCCTTCATGCAGCCATCCTCATGGCTACGTACCTTTAGGGCACTAAAGCCTGGAGGAGTAGTGACCCTCTGACCTCCAAGGCCCTTTTGTATTTACCTCTGTCATTTTGTGCTTGGGGTCATTTGTCTTCTTGAAGCAACTACATTTAAAAATTGTTCCTGTCAGTAAAACAATCCTTTTTGAATTACAGTGCTTCATTAATCATCCTGTACTAGTCCAGAGGGACAGACTAAAGTGTGGTTGGAAATTCCCATACATCCCCCTGACAGAACCCCAAGCAACAGGAGGACATTTGTTAACAGGAGAATTTTGCAACATAGCTATGCAATCAGTATACAGCAAACAATGACTACCAGTTATAATTGAAGGTTTCAGAGTACTTGATAGGATTTATCACATCTATTTTATGAATAATGAATCTGAGGTCCAGAGTCCTTTACTTCGAGGTCATACCATAGCTGGGACTTGAACACAAATCCTGTGTTCTTTGCATAGTATTCTGGAGAGGTGGGATGGGACTTAAAGAACCGCAACAATTTCCATTGGCCCATAGCCTACTTTAGCCTGTGGTTTGTCCCACTCACTTTTAGGACTGTGGGGACCGATGCCTGTCTAGATTGATCTTAGACTTCTCAAACTCTGGGGCTTCTATAGCTGCTACTATGGTCCTGGGTTCTCTGCATGAGGAAGTCTCTTCTCTGCCAGGCCCTCTGAAGATTCCTGCTCTGGGCTTTGGGCATGGCTGCATGGCCCTGAACCTGAGTCCCTAGAGGCCCAGCTTGCCCATAGTTAGTCTCCCTCTGGTTGTAGCTACCTGGGTCCCCCTCCCTCGCCCCCCAGGTTTTCAACTTATTTGAAAGTGAAATGATCACCATGTCCCAGACTTCATAAATGGTGTGGCCTGGCTCTGCTTAGCCTTGTCCACATTTCCAGTGTCTCATTGCTCAGAACCTGGAGAGAGTAGTACTTCTCCAGTTTTAGATAGAATTTGTAAGACCATGTCTGTTGAGGTGCTTTCCATTGATCACCTCTTAGCACTAGCTTCTAATACAGACTGCTTCCTTTACAGAATCATTTCCCTCCTCACAGAGCATTTTGAACAGGAAATCAATACAAAGTTTTGACTGGTTTTATTGCAGTCCTTCTAGAGGCAAACAGGAAATTTTGTTGCTGACTGAACAGGGCTTGCAGGAAGCACAGGCTTTAGCCTCTTTAGTGAAGGGGGAAGGGTTAGAAATGAGTCTGTGTCAGAGGAGCCTGCAAGAGCCTGACGGGGATGCACTAGCAAAATCCTTGCTTGTTGGCCTCTTTTATTCTAACCGCATTATTTTGCCAGTTTCCAGGACAGCCAGGATGTGGCTACCAAGTGTGGCATCTGCTAGCATTTTTCTTGTAAATTGTTTTGGGTCCCTGGGTATGGCTGCAAAGCTCCTATTCATATCCTCTCCATCTGAAGAATAGGTCCAGTTACCCTTCATTGATACCCAAACATTTCCTGCTCTCCTTAGCACCTTGAACTGCAAGTACTTGATTTTAGGTTGTGTGCTCTAGGTCCTTTGGCAGGAGCTCGCAGGTGGGGATTATTGGGCTCTCCTCCATGCCTGCCTGTAGTTCTGTGCTAGGGCTAGGAATACAGTGATCAAGCATGAGTCCTGTTCTCGCAGACCTTCTGTCTAATGGGAAGACAAAATGTATAAACAAAATTGTTGCAAGTATGGCAGTAGAGGGTATGACCAATTCTCTTTGGAGGATGAGAAGAATGGGATGGACACTTGAATAAATGGTTGCCAAGAATAGCTGATTAAAAACCCTGCAGGCCATTGGCTTTTCAGTTGGTCTGACCAGCTTATCTTTTCAGTCAGGTACCAGGAGTCTGAAAGAATATACTCTTATGGAGCTGCTTGTGGTAAGTTGTATAAAAGAGTTGAGGTGTTCAGGACCCTGACCCACTATGAGAACTGGTCTTTCTGCTTGGGGGTAGGGACTTGGGAGTAGGGACTGGGGAGTTGTCAGAGACCTATCTATGGTTGGAAGGTGAGATGGTTATTTAGTATTTTCACCCAGTATAATTATGGATAGGGGGCCTAGGCAATTTAGGAAGAAGGCAGTAAGGGAGGCTGGACTTTGAGGGGTATATGGAACACTTTGGGGGGAAGAAATGGAGGTTTCTTTGCTAGGAGACATTGGGCTGATGGGTAGTATGTTGAATTACAGATGCACATGGAAGAGCCTTGTTTTGACTTCCTTCGAACCAAGCAGACCCTTGGGTAAGTCTGCTGGCAAGAGCACCAAGCTCAAATAAGGGCCTGGGGTTACTTTGCAGGCTGATGTTTCAGATATCCTGAGCGAGCAGTCTCTCAGAGCTCTTTGGTCCTTCTATGCCTTAGTCATACCTACTGGTCAAAACTTCTGGAATTTGTTATCTTGGACCATGATCAGGTTTTCATTTTAGTCAAGTTTCAAGATTAGCAAGAGAAAAACCTATCCCGTGGTCCTCTAACCTGAGAATGAAATAGATGCATACGTATTTATAAATCTCCAGGTTCAGTAAAGATGTACAGAAATCCTTCGCTCATCTCTAGTGCTTCTGAGGGCAGGGCCCAGATGACCACCTGAGCTCATAAAACTTTTTGCTTTGGCTGTAGGTACCATGTCTACCCTACCTGTAGGAATACATCTGGGATTCTAGGATTTTCTGTCACTGTGGGGACTCAGGCAACCAAATACAAGTGAGTAAGCAAACTTATTATTCTTGGCATGGAGAGCAAGGGGCTACAGGTAGGTATTTACTTAAACCTCAGACAACTGACCAAATAGTGTTTGCTTAAGTCACAGCTGCGGGGGGGGGGGGGGGGGGCTGGGGAGTAGTTGTTCATAGATGGCCTGACCCAGGTTTCTATGGTCCTATTAGGGTTCTACTCAAGTTATTGTACAGGGCTTGCCAATGTCTCACCTCTTCAGGCAGACCTGAGGACATGAAAGGCAAAGGTGCGTGACCTGGCCTTCATGCTAGAACCAAGGTACAAGGCCTTGATGGGTCTCAGCTTTGGAATGGTCAAGCATGGGTCACTGCTTCAGTTTGAGGGTACCAGGAAAATGAGCTAGAGGTATGGGGTAGGGTTCTTTCCATTCACTTCCCTCCCTCAATTTAAGGGAGAGTGCTGAGGACTTGGGAGAAAACACTTCCTCTTCCCAAGAAATATGCCTTAGCCTGAGTTACCTCCTTTGCCTTTTACTTGAAACCAAGTTTCTGATGACTTGTTTTGTTTCAGCTCTGAAGTTGTTGATAAAAAGATAGAAGAGTTTCTTTCTAGCTTTGAGGAAAAGATCGAAAACCTCACTGAGGATGCATTCAACACCCAGGTGACTGACTGAACTGTCCTGGTCTTTTGTTCCTTGGCCCACATAAGCCTTCAAGACAACTAGACACCAGTCTTAGCTGTGTGCTGGCCAGTTTGGGGACATTGTAGCCCCACCTTAATTTGATCATGTCTTCCTAGCTTTATCTGTCCTCATCATGCTGGCAGGTCCCAAGCAAAGGGACATAGCATGTCCCTCACAAACCAGACTGGACAGGGCGTAGTGTGTTCTGGAGGAACCAGTGTGATGCCATGCCTGAAGATGTCTTTTTGCTGGTAACAGGTCACAGCTCTGATCAAGCTGAAGGAGTGCGAGGATACCCACCTTGGGGAGGAGGTGGATAGAAACTGGAATGAAGTGGTGACACAGCAGTATCTCTTTGATCGCCTTGTACATGAGGTAAGAACACAGTTTTCAGAGTAAGACAGCCCTGGCAGGGACTCCTGATTTTACAGGAGTCACAATTACAAGCACATTGGTATTGTGTGGAGGAGATGCCTGGGGCACTCACATCCAGGCTTGGTTACTTACTTATTTCTTGCTTAGTTTCCAGATTGGCCTCTCTAGCATCTTAGGTGGCCAAGTGGGCAGGATGCTAATCTTTACTGCCCTCCCAACCAATTTCAATTAGAGCAGATTCATTTTTGTATTATATATTGAGGGTCACTTTTAAGATTTGTGAGAAAAAAAGGGTTCTGCTATTTAAAGAAAATTGAAAACTTCTGTCTTTATGGAGTTCCTCCTCCAGATTTAATGATTCCTGGTGTAGGTCTTTTGACAAAGTAGTAAAACCCACAAAAAAGCTCTGTCCCACAATCCAGTCTCTCTCTGATAATATAACCCTATGTGGTGAATTACCAAAGGACATTGAGGCAGAAGGGTTTAACAGGAGGCTTTAGCTCAGCTCTTAAGGTATTACAGCTTTCCTATTAGAAGCAGGGCAGATAAAGTTCCCTTTACCCATTTTCAATAGTTACTGTATTTTTCTCAAGCTAGAGTATACAGTTACTGTATACCTGAGAGTTTTGGCTCAGCGTATATTACCCTGCTGTAATTACATTATCTTATCTGTTAGGGTCAGTCATTGCTATGAAACCTTAAAATGTGTTGACCGAGGCTCATTTTTATACTTCTCTGGAAGGTTGCAGGCAAGCTGAGACTTAGAGAAGTAAAATGTGCTTAGACCAAGGAAGTCTGCCAGGTTGTTATGATGTTTAAGAACTCTCTTTCCAGAAAATAGATTGCTAGTCTTTTATAGCTTTCTTTCTTTCCTGTCTTTCCTTTCCCTATAAGATTGAAGCACTGAAGTCATTCTCAAAAGCAGACCTAGTGAACTGGTTCAAGGCTCACAGAGGACCAGGAAGTAAAATGCTTAGTGTTCATGTGAGTATGGCCGTGATTTAGCCGCTATCATTCACTGCATTTGGGTTGTTCCAGAGATCCTAATAGGTCTTTGCCCAATCTCGTCAGCATATTTCTCACCTTGAGCCTTTGGCTTCTTTCAGGTTGTTGGATTTGGGAAGTATGAGCTGGAAGAGGACGGTACCCCTTGTGGTGAGGATTCAAACTCTTCTTGCGAAGTGATGCAGCTAACCTACCTGCCAACCTCTCCTCTGCTGACAGATTCTACCATCCCCATTACTGATATCAGGGCTTTCACATCAACACTTAGCCTTCTCCCCTACCACAAAATAGTCAAATAAACTGCAGTCTCGTTGGCCTGAATGAAGCATTGTGTATTTAAAACGTGTATTTTATGAAGTTACACTACTATGGCCTTAAGGCTTCCATTGACTTTTTGCACTGGTGTCATAGAATCTGATTTACTCCCCACCCCTTCTGTTGTGACTAACAAACCAAGGAACCAAGGGTTACAGTAGCAGCTGCCAGAGAGAAATTAGCAGGGTGGCCAAAAAGCTTACAGGAGCAGGTTGAGAAGCCCTGATGCCTGGCCCTCTCAGACTGAGAATACAGTTCTGTATGACAGTCCTGTGTAACCAACGTCTTATTAGTACCTAAATGTTAGGTGCTAATACTAATACCTAAATGATGATGTTTTTAATGTATTTTTAAATAAAGATAGTTCTGTATTGCCCTTCAGAATGGGCCATTTGCTGCTGTGGCCTTGTTTCAGTGTGGGGTAGAAACCTAAAATTAATCATTCTTCCCAAACCTTCTAAGGCAATAAAATATTTTTGGATAAAATGTTGGTAGCCCGATGTGTGCTATATGAGAGTTCAGTGAAGACTTGGTGGGGGGCTAGAGACAGAACATCAAGTGTAAGGGAGTGGTGAGGACAAGAATGGACCCTCCATTATTTCAGGGGAGTCCTTATGAAAAGCAAATTCCTGTATTGAAAGTTGCCAAATAATTGGCTCCAAGTTTAACCATAAAGATAATAAAAGAAACACATTTTAAAAAAGGTTGGAAAAAGTACTTTATGAAGCTTTAAGAAGCACTGAGTATAATTAAACTGTAACCCAGAGTTAGATACAATTCCAAAATAAAAGTTATTGTAGGCGAGTCCATGACATTTCCTAATACTTGATTTTAATACGTTGCGCTAATTTTCTAAAACAACTCAGAGGAACCAATATTTACAGTAGATGGAATATTTATGAAAAATCTGGCATCAGGTACATCATATATGTGCGTGTGTGTGTGTGTGCATATATATATATATATGTATATAATATCCCAAGATTATATGAACTAGGAAACAGATGATGTATACCTCAACAGCAGTACTAGAGTGCAGAGTTTGAGACTGGGATTTATAAATGCTTTTCAGAGTGTGGGGTTTGGAAAAGGAGCAGACATGTTGTTTTCAAAACCTGAAGTTTTTCTCAGGACTGAAGTCAAAATTGTAACTGCCACAAAAGAGGAAAAAAGGGAAGCTTTTCTCGCTTTAATTGTTCATCTGCATCGGAAAGTCCAGTATCCCTGAGATAGGAACCACTGCAATAAGGGAGTAAGGAGGTTCTCCCAAAGGAAGACTGTTGCTTAATTATGCCTACTGCCCTGGTTATCAGGTGTAAACTTTGCATTTCCCAACCTAATGCTTGGCAGCACCAAGACGTTTCAGTAACGGTTCATCGTACACCCAACATTCTCCATCTTCATGAAATAACTGTAAAAGAAGGGGAGAATTCAGTTACACACTTGCTGTGTACTTCTATAGGATCATACTTTTTATTACTTTATGTATCGTCCCAATACACCGAAATGAGTTTCATGCAGGAACCTGGGATTATCCTGTTCGGCACCATGCTTGCTTAAAACAGTGTTTGGAACTTCAACATTCATTGAAATGAATGAATGAGTTCAGCTCAGCATACAGGAGCTGTAGCAGTTGGGAGGTTGGGGAAGGCTCCCCAAAGCAAGCTTACCCTTGTTTCCCATTGAATTTCCTTCTCCTTCCTTTCTCGGGCTTCTGCTCTTTGTCTTTCTTCAAGTCTATGCTTGGCTTCAGTTGCTGCATCAATATCTCTGATTTTTAAGTTGAAAGTGACATCCTTCCAAAGGCTAAAAAAATCAAAGTGCTAAGTACTAGATGGACACAGTTATTAGCAATCTTGAGAATGAAAGTCTAGAGCTACCCTTAATAAGTGCTGTAGTTCACAGACTAAATTTAGCTCCTTAAGCTGGCACCAGGGCAATGGAGTAAAGAACAGAAAAATAGATCCTGCTGGTGTAGGTGGCTCAGTTGGTTGAGCGTCTTCCCATGCAGCAAGAGGTTGCCAGTTCGATTCCTGGTAGGGCACATGCCCAGGCTGTGGGCTTGATCGCTAGTAGGGGGAGTGTGGGAGGCAGCCAATAGATGTTTCTCCCTCTCCCTTCCTCTAAAATCAATAAAAACATTTAAAAATAAAATAAAACAAAAAATAGTAATTGCTTAAAAAAAAAAGATTCCACTGCTAGTTGTCAAAGGAGAAAATAAAGGATGGGCAGAAAGCTGGATATACGGTAAGGACAACAGAGGAGAAAAAACAGTGAGAACTAAAACCTGGGATTCTATTTCTGGCTCTACACCTAATTAGCTTTGCAACTTTGGTGGTGTCAGTTCACCTCTCTAGGGCTTGAGTGTCTTTTACTATAAACCAAAAGGATTAGATCAGAAGAGCTGAGAAGTTCCATTTTAGAAAAGCTCCCTTGGATTTAACAACTTAGAGAAACAGTGTGAATAGAGAATAAGGTCAAGAGGTGAATTGCAGAGGCTTAAATGTGTAAGCTTCCTCTCCAAGGCCTGGAAGACGGTAACTGGACAGGTCTGGTCCAAACATGTCACTACAAGTGAAGATTCCTAGGGACTAGAAAAGTGTCCATGCCTAAGATCCCCTTGTGGTGAGTAGCAGAGCGTATATTTCCATAGTTCCACTTAATAACTTTGAGCAGGCAGTCTAGCCAAGCAGAACATTAACAAGTTAGAGACAACAAGCAGGGTAATGATTTGTAAGGTCCCCTCCCTTCACTTACTAAATCCCCTAATAACGCTAAACAAAAAACTTGAGTGCACGATTCCTCATACCACTAAAAGATCCTGATTTTATTGGGAAAGGAAAAATATCATGACACTTGAGACTACTGGAAAATTGAATACCAATTAGTCATTTGATGTATTAAGGAATAACTGGTTTTCTTTTTGTTAATCCTCACCCGAGGATATTTTTTCCATTGACTTTGGGGGAGGGGAGGGGAGGAAAAAACATCGATGTGAGAGACACATCAATTGGTTGCCTCCTGCACGTACCCTGACCAGGGCCAGGGATCGAACTTGAGACCCTTCAGTGCACAGGGCCAACGCTCTAACCACTGAGCCACGCCAGCCAGGGCAATAACTGATTTTCTTAAAGCATGATACTTTGGTTAGTTTTTTTAAGTAATTTTAAGAGATATATGCTGAAATATTTAAGGATGACATTTTTAAAAAAGTTTCTTGCAAACAAAAGGCCTGAAGGTGTTTTGCTGCATACCTCAGTTGGGACCTCACTGCTATCTCTTAATAACCACAAACATGGTGATATGCCAACACACACTGGGTACTTATTATATGTCAAGCATCATATGTATGTTACATGTTCATGTCATGTACACTACTCACAACAGCTCTTGAAGGTAGCTCCCAATTCAGGAAAGAGGCAAGCGTACAGTCTCGGCTACAATGAGGAAGTGGTGGAGCTCCATGTGAACCTAGGCATTCAGACCTAGCCTGTGCTCTGTTATGCTCCGCGCTCTACTGTCTCCACAACCCAGCCCTGTGCCTATACCTAGCCAATCAACAGCTCTAGTTACGTTGTCTCCTTACCAGCGGGATTCATACTCATTCTGATCTTCCAACTTTCTCACTTTCTTCTTGATTATAGGCAACTTCTTGGTATCTATAAAAACTGCATTTTCCTAGAAAACAGAAGAGGTAGGGAGATACTTTATTGTTCAAACTGTTCTAAGAGGAAGAGTCAACTATTGCCAGGAGAGTTTAATAGATACAATAATCAAATTGCATGTATGTTAATGCATAGATGAGTTTCATCTGCAATCTTCAGCCTTAAATAGAGCTGTGTCTTAAGTCTTAGTAGAGGCTCAATTCAATAGACATTTTCAACGTTAGTCACATTCTCAGGATGTAATCTCTTGGACATCTAGACCCATAAACAATACTAATGATAAGTATGCTGAAGTGCTTTTTACATTTCAAATTCTCCAAGTCCAAAGTCCGGTTTGTTGACTCTTATTAATTCCATACCACCTTCGGCCTACCTTAATTAGGTACTGTTTCCAAGTTCCTTGAGGGCAAGGACTATCTTACTCATGTCTGTATCTCTAGTGCCAGGCAGTCAATACATTTCTTATATAAAATCAAACTATGCACGTAAACACAAATTAGTTCACTTCATTTTATAAATACACTACACATTCTAATGGTATAGTTAGCATTTACTGGGTGCTTTACTATGTGCCAAGCATTTTTTAACATATACTTTTGTTTTTTAAATTTTTATTCTTTAAAAAATTTTTTTTTCAATTACAGTTTACATTTAATATTATCTTGTATTTGTTTCAGGTATACAGCATAAAGTACATATTACTCTTGAACGTTTTGAGAGGAGAGAGGAAAGTAAACTCATTCTACTACCTTTACTGCTGGGGAAGAGGTGGGGAAAGGAAAAGGCTTGCCCTGAAGAGATGGCATTAGAGCTGGCCTCGGGGGTTCAATTTCCAGATGAAGGAAGCCAGAGTAAAGGACAGGCTACGATTCAATGCAGCCTGAAACAAGTGACAAAATATAGCTTCTTACCCCTGTTGCATATTTTGCATACATGACACCATTCCATTCCCCTTCAACTGAACAAAAGGACTTCTTGTCGTTTGGAGAACTAAAAGAAAAGAAACATTTGTGTTAGTCCCAAGTTGAAAAACCTACACAGAACAGAACACAGAAGAGCAACTGTGAAGTGTTTGGTAAAGGCAGCTTAATAGAACCGGATTTCCCAGAGCCAACTATAAGAACAAGGGCCCTAACCAAGATGCAAATAAACTTGAGATCCCATGAACAGTGAGTATGAGATGAACCCTGTGCTGGGGACACAGCAGCCTAGGGACAATCCCTGCCCTTAAGCTGTTCACAGCCTAGTGGGGAGAGGCATCACCACAGATTCTAGATGGTAAGTGCTATGGGGAGTTTATGTTAGCACTGGAGTTCAAGGGCAAAACTGCTGGGATGAGGGTCAGGGAAGGTTTTGCTTAAGGATATAACGCCAGAGACCCTCTTTCATCCTTAGGCTGAAAGGAACCCCTAGGTCAAATAGTTTGACCTCTTTTCCTGACAGAGATCCCTTCCTCAAAAGCCCCAACAGACCTCTACTTGGATATGACAGTGATGTGTACGGCAGGTATGGAATTTGGAAAGCTAAGCATCACAGCACAGGACAGGTTTGGAGGGGCAAGGAGAAGGACAGAAAGAGGCTAAAAGAGGTCGGGAGAGAAAAATACATAGGGTAGCGGGGTGAAACTGCTATCACTGGACTAAAACTTGAATTTCCTTTACGATTTAGGGGCTTTGAGGGAAGGGGGACAAATGGAAAGAAAAATCATGGGATCCCACGGTTAGGTCACTGTGTAGTGGTTCTCAAAGTGTGGTCCGGCAACTCTTTGGGGTTCCCAAAACCCTCTTAGATCAAAACTACTTTTGTAACACTAAGACATTATTTGCCTTTCTCACTCTAATTTTCCCACATGTGTGGTGTTTCCCAGAGGCTATGTGATGTGCAGCAACCAACTAACTGCAAGTAGGTAGGAGAATCCAGTTGTCCTCTATTAATTAGGCATGCACCACCTAACCACAGGATGTGTTCTGAGGAATTCGTCATTAGGCAATTTCGTCCTTGTGCGAACATCTCAGAGTGCACTACACAAACCTAGGTGGTGCCGCCTACTCCACACCTAGGCTGTAGGGTAGAGCCTATTGCTCCTGGGCTACAAGCCTGTACTGAATGTTAGTGCACAAAACGAGAAAATGTTGCAATCAAGAGACAAGGTAAACGTGCGATGGACATTGTTTTACAGCGAACTTTTTTTTTTTTATCATTATCTAAAATAATGATAAATACATAAACCAGTAACAGATACTGTAAACATCAACTCTTATATACTGTACATAACTGTATGTGTTATACGTCTATATGACTGCAGCACAATAGGTCTGTTTACATCAGCAACACCACAAACATGAGTAATTACAACATTACAACAGCTATGTCACTAGGTGGCAGGAAACTGTCATTTCCATTATAATCTTATGGGACCACCATAGTGTATGTGGTTTCTTGCTGACCAAAAACATTATGCAGCCATGACTGTATATTAGAGATTTAATTCAGAAAATGTACAATGCCACTCTTCTCACAAATTCCTTGAAGTTTTTTCTTTTTCATAAAAATTCTATTATTGTCATTTGTAAATGCATTTATAAATATTTTAGAATCTGTTCATTTTTAATAAGAGAAGAATTGATGGATATAATATAAACAAAAGCTCTTTGTAGCTTTTAATAATTTTCAAGTGTAAAGGAGTCCAGAGACCAAAAAGTTTGAGAACCACTTAGCTGATGGTCAAATCCCTAACTTGAAGAGACCACCAAGCACTCTTAGCTGACAACTTTGAGGGCAGTCTTTCCACTATGTACAGCTATGACTAGTGGAAAATTCTGCTGAGCTAGCTGTTCCTGTTGGTCTGGGTACCTCTAAGGACTCTGAGAAGAAGGCACGCTCGTGTCTTTGTTCTGACGGAGCTCAGGGAGCAGCACAAGTCACCGCTGTAATAATGCTGCCCCAACTGCCATTTTGGAGCAGTATTATTACAAGTGGTGACTTGTGCTGCTCCCTGAAAATACTCTGCTCAGATTTTCTGACTGCAATATTTTGGATTTTACACTGATCCTTAGAAAACCTCATCTTGTGTTCATGGTCCCACCGAGACTTTTTTGGATGCTATTCTGTCATCCGAATTAAATTAACCAGTTTGGAAAACTGGTTAGCCAGTCATGTGTCCTCCGTTGCACACTGTTCCCAATCAGGCCTTTGAGGGCAAAGGAAAGTGCTGCACACTCTCCTCTTCCAGGCAAGCTGAGTCCACCCCACTGACTGTCACCCAGAAGCACAGCTGTCTTCATCAGACCCTGGAGTGTCAAACAAAACCAAGTCAAGATGTGATGGTTACTGTTTTTTCCCAGAAAGGCACAGAAAAAAGGACTGCGGATTTGGAAACACTCAGGTAGGACTCAATCTACTGCACGACCCAATCTGGCAACAATGAGCCAGGAAGCAAACAATGGGTTTGCTAAATGATCTGTTCCCATTTGCAAGTCAGGTTTCTAGGAAGGAAATCCCACCAATGACCTCTGACTGTTCTGAACCCGTATTTTAGGACCCCTTCTGAAAATGGAAGAAACATGACACACACGATGGGAAATAAGTTTACGAAGACAGAAGCATTAAAATGATCAATTCCTCACAGAAGTTATCATTCAAGACAAAAGGAAAAGTGTTTCAGAGAAGAGCACTAAAGCAGAAAAACAAAATACCTACAAAATCTCAGCAGTAATTCTGTGCTTCTTGCCCCCATAGAAAGGTTTTGTGTGGAAGACGATATTTGCACTATAGCCAGTTTTGGAACAATTAATATTGCATTCTCCACCTAGTTCCACCCAGGGCACTGTGAGTATAGACCTGCAAAAACAAAAGTTTTCAAGTAAGGCAGACAATTCAGAGGAAAGAGAGGGTGTAGCTCAGGGAACAGCAGGGGTTTGCTGCTTGCTGATCAGAAGAAATGGATGCAGCTCTACTTGCCTTCCGTAACCATTGGGGAATGTGAGGATGTAATGTTCGTCATGGTCTAAACACGAGACACAGCCTGTAGAGAGAAGGGATAGGAATTCTGATGACTAGTGTCACCTGGCCATAAGGTCTTGTCTGATTGATGGGATACTCCATTCAATTTAGGGAAAACCAATCTTGCACCCCACCGTTGCTTTCACCCCCAATACACATGCTTAAACGTTAATAATGACATCCAGTCTGGCTTTCTGGGGCCATTTCCTCTTACTTAGACAAGTGTCCAGCACACATAGGAATAACATAAAATTCTCCTATTAACAAGGAGTCCACCCAACGCCCAAAGACTTACCCTGCCCTATGTTGTGCACCCCAATTGACATGCCAAGGAATTTTGATTTGGTCCAGATATGAGCGTTGAATTGTATCTTCTTGTTAAAACACTCGGCATAAAAGGCTGAAACTACAGAAAATGTTTTAAATTAGTGCACTATGTAACTACACCCGCCTCTCCAACTCCCTTAACCTGGGGAAAGAACTAACTCCTTGGGGAAAATCCTTTACCCCTCAAAGAACTGCCTCAAATGAGGCCAGAAGGCACCTAACTCCTTTTATACCGTTCTCCCCAGTGCAAAAGGCCATTCAGAGCCATGTGGGCAGAAACTTCCCTGAACCATGAGGCTATGGCCAATCCTGGAGGCTTAAAATCAAAAGGTCTGTCTGTTGTTCTGGCAGTAAGCTTGTCCCTGTCCCAGCCCCAACCTGGGCCCATCAGTATTTCCATTGCAGTGAGCAAATAAGACACTGAGGAAATGTCACCCCTCCTGTATGTCAGGAATATACTGTGTAGAAACTATATTTCATATAAACTATATGAACTATAGAAACTATATGAAACTATATTTTATATAAATTATCTTAAAGTTGCTAAAGGTCTCTACAGCATAACTATTACATATAAGATGACTTCAGACACATTAAAGGTTTATTTTCCAAATCTCTTTTTTTTATACATACTTAACCAGTGAAGTTAAGTCTTTGGAACTTGTATAAGGAACAGGTATAAGGCACCCATCCTCACAGGATTGAGAAGACACAGGGAGCCATAAAACTGACAGTAGTGACCTTGCCTGTGGAGCTTTTCATGACCTTTCGACAGCACGGTTTGAAGTGGATGTTGCAGAGGAGCTCTGAAACTTACTGGGTGGATGATGGGAAACCTGCTCTGCCACGAATGTTACACTGTTTTTGGAAACCCCGGGAACTGGTCCTTCTGAAACTAGCTCCTGCAAGCAAACATAACAGGATTTTTCTTTTGATGTGAAAACACAAATGACACTGCAGAGAATCTAATAAGAAGTGTCTCTCCCTCCCCAAGGTAGTTACTGTTCCCCACTCTATACACTCAAGCACCTGACACATACTTCCAGTATGGCGCTGAATTACGCTACTGGAATTACTGTTTTGTGTCAGTCTCCCTAAGACATTCTTGAAGACAAAGGTCATGTGCCTGACTAAGGGCCAGCCTGGCACAGAGTGGGCATTTATTGTCTACCAATAAATAACAACAGACACACGACTGCCTCTGTCTTCAGAAAGGACTACATGTAGCTGTCACTTGGAAAGGGAAAGATGTGGAGAGTTATGTCTACTGAGAGACTATTCTGTGCTAGGCACTGTGGGCCAGGGGCTTTGTTCCCCATCCCCTGAGGCCTTTTACATTCATTTGAGTCTTCCCTGCTGTCATCTTCCTCAAACCAACCTCTAAATGCTTGGAGCCCTAGGGCTCAGGTCTGAGTTACCTACCACTCTTCCACAGCTATGCTGTATCCCTAGATGATTTCATCTCATCCCAGGGTTAAAGTCTCTGAAAGTCCCATCTCCATTCTAGATCCCCCTTGAACTCCAGACTCTCAAATTCTAACTCCCAATCTGAGAGCTTCACTTACATGTCTAATAGATCACTCATGCTTTATATTTCAAATGAGTTCTTGGTATTTCCACCCCTAATCCAACCTTTTCCTTTTTATTAAGTGGCACCAATAAACTGCTGAAGCCCACATGTAAAAATTCATCTCTGACTATCCTTTCCCTTACTCACCTAATCCATCTATCAGTTACAACTCCAAACTATAGCTTGACTCAACCATGTCTCCTCTGGAATAATGCTGAAGCCTCCTCAATGGTCTCCTTGTTTCTATTTTTGCCCCTTTCTAATTTACTTTTCATAAAATCATTAAATGATCTTTTCAAAACAAAAAATGAGATCCTGTAAGCCATAAAATTATCATTATGGCCCACAATGCCTGCATGATCTGGTTTCTAAAGGTTTATCCCCATCTCATGCCATTCCTTCCCCTTGCTCACTATATTCAAAATGTGCTGACCCGACAACACTGTTCTTCTTTGAGTGGTGAGCATCTTCTGATCATTACCTGTATCACTGTTATCTATCCCCAAATAAAATGAAATCTTGAACGAGTACACAACTTAAGATAATTAAAAACATCAGTACAGAACTCACTGTGTTCTCTTCGGTATCATTTGGTAACGTCCAGTGACACTGAAAGATCTCGCCCAAAATGGGGTTGTATGGCTTTTTGGCAACCGACCCTCTCCTTCCCGCATGAAAGGCTGAGAGGTACCATTTCACAACCTGAACCATTCGGTCTCTGGCATCCTTTTGGTCACTAATGCTGCAAGGGAGAAAGGCAAAATTTGTGTTCTGCTTTCTGACAGGATTCAAGCTGATGCAGGGAGCCCCCAGCAGGGTCCACCCTGAGACATGCCGAGAGGACCCAGGACCAGGAGTTACCTCAAAGTTTCTTTTTAAAACTGAGGTATAATAGACATGATTAAACACACTGGTCTTAAGTGTTTGGTTTGGTGACTCTGACAAATGTACATATCCATTTAATTAATCACTATCCAATCAAGATATAGAACATTTCCATTACCCCAAGGTCTCCTTATCCCCCCTTTCTAAGCGATCCCCACCCCTCACCTCGAGGCAAATATTTTCTGGTTTCTACTACCATAGGTTAGTTTCCTTATTCCAGAACTTCACGTAAATGCACTATTTAATTGCCAAATAGTTGGAGATTTTCTAGATGTATTTGTGTTACTCATTTCTAAGTTAATCTTTCACGGTCAGAAAATATACTCTGTATGGTTCCAATAATTTTAAATTTATTATGTCTTCCCAGTACATGATCTATCTTGATGAATGTTCCATGTGCACTTGAAAAGACTGTGTGTTAGAGAGACTGCTAGTGTCTAGAAGTCCAACTGGGTCATGCTGATCGATAATGCTGTTTGACTCTTTTATAGCCTTGCTGCTTTTCTTGGGTGTGACGAGGCGCATGCAGGGAGCTACCTGTTCGTTCAATTCCTGAGGAATTTCCAACCACAGTTGTGTACTTGTCTATTTCTCCCTTCAGTTTAGTCCATTTTTGCTGCATGTATTTTGAAGCTGTGTTATTAGGTACAGACATTTAGGATTCTTGTTTATTCTTGATAAACTGACTTTTTAAAAGAAATCATATGAAATGTCCCTATTTGTCTCCAGTAATATTTGTTTTAAAAAGTTGTCTTTGTCTGATACTAATACAGTGACACCAGCTTTGTTATGCTTAGTGTTTTACATGTCTTTATCCATCCTTCTACTTTTAAACAATCAGTGTCTTCATATTTAAAATCTCCTGCTTGAAAACAGCATACAGATGGACCTTGATTTCTTTATCCAGTCCGAAAATCACTCTTAAATGGAGTGCGTATGCTATTTATATTTAGTGTCATTACTGATAAAATTGGGTTTAACTCTACCATCTTAGTATTTGTTTTCTATTTGTCCCCTTTGTTACTTGTTCCATTATTTCTCCCTTCCTTTTTTGGAATTTAGTGTTTTTAGAATTCCATTAATCTTATCTATTGGCTTTTCAGCTATACTTATTGTATTTTTAAATGGTTCCTGTAAGGGACCTCAAAGTTTAAATTGTCACACATAAAAATTATCCTTAAATCTCAAATCTATTTCTAATGTAGAATACCTGTTACTTTACATCTTTACTTACACATTACCAATAAATGTTTATACAATTTATTTGTTCAATTACATATTAATTTAAACAGTGTCATATTAATTGAAATTCTTCCCTCTGGGAATTGGTTAAATGGTTCTCTTAAATCTTCATCAAGAAGGAAGCATGTCTATCAATGTTAGCCACTGTGCCCACCCACTGTGACATCTCAGTGATCTGCACCCGGCTTCGGTAAACTACAACCCAAAGCCAAGGAATACAATCAGAGAAGACAGATTAGAACATTCCTTAACAAAGAAAATTTTCCTGCTACCACTGAAAAGCAATGTGAAATCACCTCCTTGGAAATCAATGCCACATTTAGATGACGTCTGTCTTTTATACATATATCTAACATTGCAAGCTTTACATTTAAAGTTTATCAATCAGTCTGTAATCTGGAAACTAGACTGTAAGCTTCTCAAAGGCAAACCTTCTGGGCGGGGAGGGGGTCTGTGCACTTTCCCCTCTACTGGCTTTTTCTTCCTCCAGCTCACAGAAGTGTCTGGGAAACAATGGGTGCTTTAGAAAGGTTTGATGAACTCAGTTAACCGAACTTCATCAGGATGTGATATAAATAATTTAACAGTGAATACTAATCCCTGACCAAATAAGCTTACAGATTTGGTTTTGTAAATACTCGCTACCTATTAATGGGCTCTCAAGTTTTTTTAACGTGTTGGTTGCCAAACAACATCACCACCATATAGCCTAAGCAAACAGCCATAGAATATAAACAAAATATTCAATGCCGCTTTCCCCTAAAAGTGTTTAAAAGGCTGGGAATCCATCTACCCTACAAAGGCAGAAAGCTAATGAGTAAAATCTTTAACAGTAAGAAACTATTGTGTTTTATCAAATACCTCACAAACAGGTCCGGATGTGCAAAAAAGTCTGCATACATTTCTAAAAGAGATCTTCTTTCAAGAATAAATGTTGGAAGAACTACCTGAAAAACACACACATTTGACCCTTGAGGATCAAATTCCACTACACAGAAACGGATTGCTGTGCTGCTAAAAAAACAAAACCCGTTCAAGTCACAGAAACACCCACCAAGTACTGCCTAGGCATGCTTCTGATACCTACTCCCCAAACTGCTCTGATTCAGAAATGCCCAGGATCCTGTCCAGCGATGAAAAACAGATTTAGAGGTTTTGAGTGTTCAAATCACTTCCTCTGTGAACCTCCCTTTAGCTCCCTGGATCAGTGTGACAACAGCAACAAACTATTCTAGACAAGTTTTGGGAACCTACTACCTGCTGGGCATTACATACACGTTATCTTACGGAATTGTACAACAATTCTGTTGTGAAAAAATTATTATCCCTATTTCACAGGGGAGAAAAATGAAGCTCAAAGACAGTGAAAAGTTTTCCCTGTGCTGTTATTAATGTGGAATTCAAAACCGGGTCTGTATGACTTTGGGGGTGGTCTGTGCCCTTTCTTCTCTACTGATGCTTCTCTATCATCAATGGGTGCACTAGGAAATTTATTTACTTGTGAATCTGTGTCCTCAAATAACTGGCATGCTCCGAGAACGCAAGGACCACCTCTACTCACACTTGCACTCTCAGGTACGAGTACACAGGAAGAAATTTTTATATGAGCAACTGAAGGAATAAACAAAAGGATGACGAGAGTAAGGATGGGAATCAACAACTCTTTCCACCATGGGGCTGAACCCATAAAGGAAAATGCTGAGGGGCTGGGAACGTGGCAGAGGGGAAAGTAAGTAAAATTTAAAAAGCTGGAATATGGAAGAAGGAATGAGAAAGATTAGGAATAACCAATAAAAAAGAATTGCATTAGGGAATGGAAGAGTTTTAAAAATATGTATCAGATTATAAATTATTTATTAGGGAAGCAGAGCACCACGGTAAGCAAACATTCCTTTAAACTTTGTAATTACTGCATATCTACCATATTCAAGATCCTGTGTTAAATGCTATCATACAAAAGATGCTCAAATTAGCCTAGAAGTTCAGGAGAGGGAAGGATCACATTCTGTCTGGGGGACCAGAATGAGGGCAGAGCTGGGAAACAATTCATTAAGGTGGCACCAGACAAAAGCCTTAGAGAAATGTAAGGCTGTAATAAAAAAGAAGAGAAAACAGAAGAATAAGAAATGAAGCTGGGAGGGAAAAAAGGACATGGAGATAGGAAACTGGGTGTGACAAACTGACCAGTGGACCCATCTGGCTGGGTATGAAAAGAGTATATAAAGGGTGCTAATGGAACACAAACTTGGAAAGGGACACTCCTGCTGGAACATTTAGAATATTTATTATCAGACTCCAGAGTTTAAATTTTAAGTAAACATTTTCCTCCCACAGAGCATGTATTGTCCATATCTAAATTTGGTTAGATTGGTAGGTAAGCTTATGTATTCACTCAGTGCAACTTCCTACCACTCTTAGAGAACACAGAAATTATAAATCAAGCACGAATGCTGAAGAACAAAACGGGTAAATACCTTTAGCATATAAATAGCTCTTACAAGTCAACAAGAAAGATTACTACTGCTACTAGAAAAAAGAACAAAAGAACTGAACAGGCAATTCAAAAACAGAAGAAATGGCCAAAAACCATAAAACTAGATCTGATGTGTAATCAAAGGAAAAAAACCTTATTTCTCATTTAAAATTTTTAAAAAAGAACTGATTTTAGAGAGAGAGGAAGGGGGAGAAAGGGAGAGAAGGAGAGAGGGAGAACTCTGATTCAGTTTAGGTTGAGGCTATAGGTTGCCATGAGCCCTCCTTGACTTCAAGGAGTAAATGTGGATTAATCTAAACCAATCATTTAACCTCCCCTGCCAGTGATTTGTTTAGTTACAGACACATCCCTAGCTCTGGTCAATGAGATTCAACTGGAAGTCTGATGGGCCACCTCTGGAAAAGAACATTTTTCCTTGTAACAACAGCAACAACAAAATCCATGAACAGAAATTACTTTCTGCCTCTTGACACATTTGTATAAAGGTGTGATGATTGGAAGTGTGGCAGCCATTCTGCAATGATGAGGAGACAAGCCTCAGTGTAAAAGTCAATACGCTAACGATGGCAGAGCAGAGACTGAAGGAGTGTAGGTCCTTTCCTATGTTGTTGGCCCACTGATTCAATCAATTCCGGAACTCCCCTGCTTCTGGACTTCTCGTTATATAAGATAATAAACCTAGTATCCTTTAGGTGGTTCTTTCATAATTATACACCAAAACCAACCGAGGTAGAAGATGTTGAAAAAAATATGTCGATATCTAAAATCAGGTTATAACTTTAAAATTTTAAGTGACAATTCTGTTCTAGCAATTATGCAATCTAATGAACACTGAAAAAAGTCCTGGGGCAAACTCCTGCAATTATTTTCTTATCTAGAACATTCCTGGCAAGTATGTTGGGTTCCACAATTTAATGCTATCCCTGTGTTTCTGTTTTCATTTAGATTTGGGGTAAAAGGTTTTATTATACACTCTTATTAGACAGTATTATGAATTATTTTTTTTCTTAATTACCCTCTAAATCCAAAATCAAAATGAAGCTCACCACTGGCAAAGGCTTTAGTTTGACTTGTTTATAACAAAAGCAAGAATCCTAAATTTTATTAACTTTCTAAAGATGGTAGAATAACTTCTTAACCAATATTTAAGCTACTGTAGCTCAAGTCTTTAAGACAAGAGGCAGCCGTGGAAAGATTACAGATTTTAAAATCACAGACCAGATCAGAATCTCACTTCTGCCACTTAGTAGGATTAAGCCAAGTTACTTAACCTCCATGAGTTTTAGTTTCCTTATCTATAGAATGAATTAACAATAACACCTACTTCGTAGTGCTCTGGTGAGAATTAAGTGAAAGGATGAGGCTTCTAGCACAGTGGCGAAGATATACAAAGCTCCCTATACACCCGTCTCTAAACCTCTAGGGCACTCTGTTTAGAGCACCAAGCTTAAATTCAAGTTTAAATCCAGGCAATAGTTGTATGGCTGAATGTGTATCATATAATTTTCCTTACAACTCTGTGACGTTCTAATAGTTACAACTCTGTGAAGTCATTGTGTGTCCATTTTGCATGTGTAATCAAAGGAAAAAAACCTTATTTCTCATTTTAAATTTTTAAAAAAGAATTGATTTTAGAGCGAGAGGAAGGGGGAGAGGGAAAGAAGAAGAGAGGGAGCTGCTCATTTTGATTTTGTGGACACTATATTGATTTAGTTTTGTCCAAACCACTAACGAAGCCCAATACTACTCCTTGTTTGCACACAATAAAATCCAAATTGTAATTCATCCATACTATCTCCATGAAATTATTCTAGCTTTACTTATTTCATTCATTTATAAAAATTTTCAGTTTACTCAGATACATATATATTAGATCACAACAAAAGTATAAGCAGAAGTTATGTTATTGTATTATATTTGCAGGCACACTCACAATACAATCACTAAGAATCCACACATACATGTTAAGACTTAAAGCAAATACCAAATTTGATTCTTACCTTAGTAAGATCCATTCCAAGCCTAACCTGTGACAAGAGATGCATGATAACGCTCTTGTGTTCTTCCACTGACCCTGCCTCCCCTTCTTCATCTCTATCATCATAGGAATCGAAAAGGTCTGAAATAAAACAGATCTTCTTAGATTGGTGTTAAACTGGGCCAATCTGTGCTGCTACCAGTATTTCAATTTCCCCCCCCAAACAAATGTTTTTAAGGAAAACAAAAGTTAATTCTCAAAGGTCACTTACCAGCATCACTTGTTCCATTGGACATGGAAGAATTAAGTGATTCTGTGGTATCTGGACGCTTTAGACTATTTCCTGAGCTGCTGTGGGTCAAGACTGAAGCAGATCCAGAGGAACTAAAAAAATAATAATCACCTCTAATCACCTTCTTAAAGCTTTTTAAGAAAGCAATCTAGAATCACAGTAAGACAAACTACAAAGCTACTTGAAAACTAATATACTCAGCTGACAAATTAGACTCTTAGAGTGAGCTGGTTATATATACGCTTTCCAACTCTCTCCCTGCTGCTCTCATTCTGAGACTGCAGTCAGATGGCCAGGTGTCTTGTCTTATGCTTTTTGCATTGACCAAAATTGACCTGTGCTCAACCAAGCCAGGTTGAAAGGTCACCAAAAATTAGTTTTGCTTCTTTGTCTAAGTTTAAAACTGGAGTTCATTTTCTGGTTTTGGTACTTTGTACAAATGTAGGTATGACATAATTCTTGGCAACAATTTCCAGAACCTCAAAAATGTCAAGTCTATTACTTAGTCTCAGAAAGATGTCTTGTCTATATATTTGAGATCCTTTGATAAAAGTCCACATTGATATTAACATTTTCCCCAAAACAGTATTTGAAATTACAAAATAAAAAAGCATACTATTTTTTACAAGTAAATTTATGGTAGCTGGTATTACAAACTGGTTAACAGGGTCTAAAAGTACTTCCCTTATTATACTACTATACCTGTGAATGTACCATACCCAGGATTTGTATTTGCATGTTAATAAAAGAATAACCAAAGGCAGAGTTTACTTATTAAGTATAAAAATAGAAACCAAATTTCTCACACTGCAGATATAACTTATAAAATGGTACACACATATAACCAGTATTTTATTACAAAATTGTAGGTGTGAAACATATGTAGTCTAACTTAAACATAATTTACTCTGATTACTTACCGACTTTTGATTTTTTTATTTAATAAAAAACTATATTTTTTAGAGCAGTTTTAAATTCACAGCAAAACTGAGTAGAAAGTACAGAATTCCCATATGCTCGACCTCCCCCACTATCAACATCACACACTGGAGTGGTATATTTGTACCAACTGATGAACCTAAACTGAAGCATCCTCACTCACAGTCCACGGTTTACGTCAGGGCTCACTCTTGGTGCTGTACATTCTATGGATTTCGACAATGTATAATGACAAATTTCCACCACTGTAGTACTGTAAAGTTTCTCTACCATAAAAATCATCTGTTCTTTGCCTATTATCAGAACATATGTATTCTAATTTAAACATAGTGTGTCCTGATTACTTACCTTCTTTTAATCTAGTTTTCAAATATCCTTAGCTAACCAAATATTGCTTATTTGATAATTTAGTAGTATTCATCACAAGGTACTGTAACTAATGTCTACCTCACCAGGTCTGAGAGCCAATGGAAAATGAGTAAAAACATAGGTAAGAGAAATCAAATTATCATTAAATAAAAGAGTTGCATGAAAATTACCTCCAAAATGTTTTGTGGCCCTTTGATACATCATCAAAATAGAGTCAATCTTTTAAATCAGTTGATTTAAAAACCCTGAACCCTTTAAAACATTTATCTTATTTTAGATGCATTTCCAAAGGTCAGATCTATTTATTCTGTGCTTTTCCTCCTTACTCAGATTAGAAACCATGCCTGAGCCAAGTGAAATGCTCAATAAAGGTCAAAATGGAAAAAATGGGATAAATCCTCATTTGCCCATTTCTTGTTCAGGACAAAAGATTTAAAGAATATAGTTAAAAACCAATACCTTAACAAAAGTTATATGCATACAGAAAAGATGTATCTTTAATGGGCTAACTTGTACAGAATTTAATCACAAGATAGTAAATAAACTAGACCAAAAAATTTAAAGCTCTGAACTTAATTGTAATTACAAGAGAATCCATAACAACCCTACAAGTTAGACATGATTATTCTCATCATATACAGATGCTCAGAGGGTCAATGACCAGCCTGAAGTTACACAGCTGATAAGTAGTAGAGCCATTTCAAATGCATGTCTGGCTTCAAAGCACAAGTTCTTTCCAACACGCCCTGTCATCTGGTTTATAAATGTATAAAACCATGCTGGTCAATAACATAGTTCACACAGAAGGTATCATTACTACAGGTCTTTAAAAACTGAGCAGTGAAAGGATTCAAGCTTTCAGGGAGGGAGGGATATAAAGGGAGGGAAAAAGAGAGAGGGAGGGGGCGGAGAGGGAGGGAAGCAGAAAGGGAAGGGAGTGAGCCCGAGAGCACTGCTCAGTGCCTACAGAGGACAGGTAAAGAACATAAATACAGTTGACCCTTGAACAACACAGGGAGGGGTGTTAAGGGTGCCCACCACCTGTGCAGAAGAAAATCTGCATTGTCAGTCCTCTGCATATTGAAAATACTATGTGAACAGGGTAAGGGTAGAAGACAACACTGATCTGGAGCGAGGGGTGACTCTACAGACATGCTTATTACTGGTACAATAGGTAATAAGCATTTTTAAAATTTCTATTTCATAAAAATTTCAGGAAAACTGGGGCTGCGAAGCTGGGACCAAAGATTGGCTATCAGTGATGATTATAAGGAAGCTTTAACTGAATACAGTTATACATGTTTCTAGAGCAGCGATTTTCAACTTTTTTCATCTCATGCCACACAGAAATTACTAAAAATCTGCGGCACACCAAAAAACATTTTTGCAAATCTGATTTTTAAAAAAGGTATAATTTTGATTCATTTATCCTGGACAGCTATTGTTGTGTTGGTTGCTGTCATTTTTCCGACAGTCTAAGGGAAAAGAGGTCAGCATCCCAGACTAAATAGTCAGGTATTGCATGTTTTAAAAATTCTTGCAGTGCACTGCTGAAAATCAACTTTTCTAGAGGACAGACGAATCCACTTTGATACTCGATTGTATGTTTGTTTAGAATAACAGCTAATGTTCGGTGTTAATTCTGTTTAAATGAAACAATGATTGAACATTTCAAAACTCGACAAACTTTACTTTGAGAGTTTTGCCCAAATCCTTATTTTCTTTTAATCCCACTATCATAAGAAATACCTTAAAAAGTTAAAGTGAAATTTTTACTGGCAAACTACTAATGGTTTCTCCTTAGTTTATTTCTAGACATACATTAAATGGACATGCTACACCGAAGCCTTCCTGCTAAACAGGCCTTTCTGAGCTGTAGGTTCAAACTTCTTTCCCTTAACTGAAGTGTGCTGCCTTAAAAGCACGTGGTCACACAGATCACATATACTTCACTTTTTCCACATTTAAAAGCTGAATTTGATCCACTAAGTCAGAAAACTTTCTGAACCAATATAGTCATGAAATGATGAAATTATTATGAAATTATATATGAAGAGTGTATTTTCCAGTTCATATGGACACTTAAGAGTACTCGAGTCCTACATAATATTTCTTATTTTAAAAAAAACCCTTCCACTGGACCATTTGTCATAATTCTTGTTGTTCTAGCTTTTGCCCCAATAATACTAAGATTTGTAACAGTTTGTCTCCAGCAGGTTACAAGCCCTACTCGCATTCAAGGAATACCATGTCCTTCAGTGCCCAGGCCTCTGACAGAGAGCAAGGGTCTCTTGGTCTGAAGGAAAACTTTGCCCTCTGCAGCAGGAAGCAGCTACAGAAGAGACCCCAACAGTACCAATTCCTGAGAAAGCAGGAGTGTTGGTTCAACAACTAAGCCAGCTATATCTACAACAAACACAGTAACATTCAAGCAAATAAATGTTAATTTGCTTTCTGTAACAGCTACCATTAATTGAGTGCTTGTCACATTCGAAGAACGATATTAAGCACTTGACAGACATTGTCATTTAAATGTTCACAATGACCCCTTGAAGTTGAAACTATTATTATACTCATTTTACAAATGAGGAAGTGGAGGATTACATTGGTTAAATAACATGATCAAGATCACACAACTTTGAGGCAAAACATTTAAAACCTGTTCTTTCTCAGATTCCAGAATCCAAAGTCTTAACCCAGCAATCCATGCATCAGTAGGACTAGGAAGTATTTTGCTTATTGGCTATCATGTAAATGACTCTACATGTAGAAGACTTTTCTGTATAATAGTATGTTATCTGGCTTTGATTCGATGGTATAAAATAGGTCAAATATTTTCTAATAAGGGGAAATCCATTATCAGTATCTGTCAAAAATCTGCCTGCTTAGTATCTCTGGAATCCACACACTTTCCTCTGTTGCCTTGCTATTACCTTGGCTCAGGCTGACAACATTTCTCAACTGAATACCCAGTTTTGGCTGTCTCCCTGTTATGCAGCCCCAGTGCATTCAATTCTATTCTAGTTCAGCAAATGTGTTTTTCTAAAATGCAGACCTGACCAGCAACTTCCATCACTCGTGAGAAAATGTTCAAAACTGGTAAAAGGCTTTGCCAACCTCTTATGTTATCTTTTTTTAACCATTCCCCACAACTTATGCTATAGCCACAGTCACTCAAACTCCCCTTGACTCCAGACCTTTCTTGACAGGGTTCTATCTCCATGAGAACATTTCCATTTCCCTCTCCTCTCACCCCATGTCCCTTCCCTCATTCATCCACATCAAACCTTAGGATCCCACCCCCTCCCCTCCTCTGCGAATCCTTCCCTGACTTCTCAGGACTTCAAAATGCTCCCATGGCTTTCTGTGCTTATTATTACCATAGCATGTATACCATTAGATTATAAATGTCTATTTCTTCCCCAAAAAGATTTTACGTTCCCAGAGGGCAGAGACTGGGTCTTTTCCACCTCTGTATCATCCCTCCACCTACTATAGTTCTCCACGTTAATACAAAAACAAGAACAGTCAAACCCTGGTTCTCAAACATCTCCCATCTCCAACAATTGAATTCTTGACCAAGTTGTTCACAGGAAAAAATGTCTCGGTTGTCGACTTCGGTGTTTGACCTGACAGCCCTTTCACGCTGATATCTCAGCATGACAAAATGAGTCTCTCAGGCAACAAACAAAGGATTGAATGCTTTTGTTGTTGGCAATATTGACTATTAGCATAATTTTAAAACATAAAGAGACCATCAAGAGTGCTAATGTTGCTAAGGGTGTGAAAAGTGCTCATGAAACAAGAATCAAGAATCACAGGCAATTTGAAGAGGTAGAAAAACTTGTTGATTTGGATAAACGAATAGCAGTTAGCCAATGATAGCATTCAGAAGCAGTGATATATGAAAAATTCATTTAAGGCTAGTAGGAGGCGGTTTGATAAATTTAAGAAGTGTTTGTTCATAGATTAAACAGTACATTAGACATGTACTATATTTAAGAAAGGTTGCCCGGCCGGGTGTGGCTCAGTGGTTAAGCGTCGACCTAGGATCCAGGCAATCAGGGTTCGATTCCCCGTCAGGGCACATGCCCGGGTTGCGGGCTGCAGCCGATCAATGACTCTCTTATCATTGATGTTTCTATCTCTCTCTCTCCCTCTCCCTTCCTCTCTCTGAAATCAATAAAGATATATTAAAAAAAAGAAAAAAAAGAAAAAAGAAAGAAAGGTTAAAACGGAATCATTTGTGGGTCTGGAACGGATTAATTCAATTTACATTGTTTCTAATAGGAAAAAAAATGATTCAGTTTTCAAAAAAACGCTTCTCAAACAGCCTTCCAGAATGAATTAAGTTCAAGATCCCAGATGTCACTGTAATAGTAACCTCATTTGTATAATACATCCTAGCTTACTCACTCTCATTTGACCCTTTCCGAATGTTGGTGCTATAGAAATAACACTCAGAGTTCCAGGAACAATACTGACATATTACTATAGCTGATGCTAGTTTATTCCATTTGAATTAAGTCAGGAGTAAAATCAACATTCTCACAGAACTGGCTTTGCTCAATAAATCAATTAAAAACTGTCTATTTTACTTTTTCCAAATAATAACATATAAGGGACTCCATCATTAATACCAGTCTCTAAATGAAATTACATTTTTAAAAATGAGAGTAGTTGTTTAAATACCTACTTAGTTCATCTACTTACTCTATTAAGCGCTTTGGAGATGAGCCACTTTGATGAAATTCATCAGCATCATAGAATTCATCTTCACTGCTAGAATAAGAGAACTCCGGGACCGTATTTGGAGACAAGTTGACATGGCTTGGAGAAGTTAGACTGCTACTAGGTGGTGAATGCCCACTGCCTAGAAAGTTGAAAAGTTTTTAGTTAGGGGACAAAGTTGTTAATAAAGGAGAAAAACTTAGGAAGATGTGCTCAAAGCAGATCTTTCTAAAATTAAGAGACAGTTTAGTTAAGTTGGCAGAAGTCCTTTCTTACACTATTTGTAAAGAAAATTATTTAATTAGACCAAAAAAAAGGGCAAATCATTATAGAATGGGACATAGTCTTTTTTCTTCTTTTTAAAAAAATCCTTGCCCAAGGATATGTTTTTATTGATTTTAGAGAGAGAGGAAGGGAGAGAGAAAAAACACACATCAATGTGAGAGAGAAACATTGATCAGTTGCCTCCCATACACGCCCCAACTGGGAATCAAATTTGCAGCCTAGGGATGTGCCCTCACCGGTAATCGAACCCACAACCTTTTGGTGTTCCAACCAATGGAACCACCAAGCCAGGCAGGACATAGTCTTTTAAATAAACGGGGGGGAAAATGCTATGTCCCCATTCTATAATTATCTTTAATATTAGGAAGGGAATCTTCTGATTATAATTCCAGCATGTGAGTTCTGGTATTGGAAGTCCCATAATAAATACACAGCACCAAAGGGAAGTCAGGACTCTTATTTTATACAGTAGATCCAGATACCTAAAAAAAATGGAGCACTGAGCCAACAGGAATGCAAAATGCAAAGAATATTAAAGACCACATGAGTATTTTGAAAAGTATTTAGGATATCACATTTTACTCAATGTTCTGGAAGTCACATGAAAACAGGAAAAGCTCTGCACAAAGCCCTGGGGCACTCACCATCCAAACTCCTCACCTCTTTTCCACCAAAGTCTAAGTTGGGTACCTGAGGCTCAGGGGGAGAGAAAAACAGGGCTACTATGGGAAGAATGTGGAAAAGGAAAAGACTGGGAGGAACATCTTTCTATTCCTCACAATCAAACGAAGGAACTGGAAATTAACAGAGATCAAAACAAAGAAGACTACCGTCTAATCTTTGTGCTGATCATCTGGTTCACTGTCTAGTAATAAACATAAAAGTATCAATCAGAACAATGAAGTACAGAGACCAATTAAACAGTGTTTGCTGAGCACCTAAAGGCTATCAGGCAATTTATGCAGAACTGCTGGAGATGCCTGGTAAAGATTAAACTGATGGCCATCTAAAAGCCAAGGCCACAGTTCAAAAAAAAATTAAGAAGAGCAGCAATAAAAATGAATCCAGAGCCACATATGGATTTTTAGTCCATTCCTGTGTCTATGGTTCAATAATTAAAAGAAAGAGCACATCCACCTGCCACTTTAGTTGCCATGTTTACAAAGATATTTCAAAACCTACCACAAAAAGTCTGCCACCTAAAAAAGATAGTAATATTTACTGTGGAAATTCCAGATAGTTCATTTTAGAAAATCTTTAAATTCTCTCCCTTCACCCCCCAACAGCAGCAATAAAATGAGAAACTTTATCTTATAGAAAGGGGGAAAAAAGACCAGGAATTACAAATTATTAAAATGCAAATACTCCAGGTAATCCCACAACTGCAAATGTGTCCAAGAAGAAAATGAGCTTAAATGGGAACTGTGAACAAAAGAACTGAATTTTCCTTATGAAAGAAAAGGATATTATTTGTTTTCTCAATTGTTCCATTATTTCTTTTTTGTATTAGTGAGAAAGGTAAGAGAAAGAAAGATGGAAAAAAAATGAAGAAATTAGGCTGAAAATAAAAAAGACATAAATTAGATACTAATTTAATTTTTAAAATTTCTTTAAATCCACCTACTCTAAGCTGTTATATTTTTGGAATATTTTCTTATGAAATAATTTATTCTAAATTATTATCATTTATAACTAATTAATTATCCTAAAGTAAATATACATGAGGAAGAGCACTCACTTTTTCAGTTTGTAACCAGTTTATATACCTCCAAAAAAGCAAATTTTGGCTGTAGTTTCAACACTCTGACATAATCAATAAAATTAAACACAGGTATTATGGTTTTGTTGTGTTTTTTTTAAAATATATCTTTATTGACTTACAAGAGAGGGAGGGAGAGGAGAGAGAGACAGATAGAAATATCAATGATGAGAGAGTCATTGATAGGCTGCCTCCTGCACGCCCCTCACTGGGGATCGAGCCCGCAACCCGGGCATGTGCCCTGACCAGGAATCAAACCTCGATCTCCTGGATCCTAGGTCAATGCTCAACCACTGAGCTACGCCCGGCTGGACCACAGGTACTGTTTTTAAAATGAACAAGAGGTTGCCCTGGCTGGTGGCTCAGCTGGCTGGAATGCTGTCACATACGCCAAAAGGTTTCAGGTTTAATTTTAGGTCAGGGCACATACCTACGTTGCAGGTTTAATCCTGTTGGGGTGCATATGGGAGGCAACGGATCGATGTTTCTCTCTCTCCCTCATCAATAAACATATCCTTGGGTGAGGATTAAAGAAAAAAAAAAGTGAGTAAGAGTTTGACACAGGTAATGAAATACAGAAAAAAAGTCAGGTAAAACATTTCAACCTCATTATTAAAATTGTTTATTAGTATTTTCCCAAGAGCTTCAAATAAGAAATCTATTGTTGAGTTCTTTCTTCCAAAATTCAAAAGACATGCTATTAAATATTAAAGACCAAAGTAATAGCATCAGCACATTTACTAATTCAAATTTCAAAATAGGCTAAAATCACAAAATGGGCTAAAATAATTTCATTTTTACACAGTGAAAGTGTTGCCCAGGAAAGAAACCTGTGGAGCAACTGCAGGAGCTTATCTCCAATCTCAAGAGTGGTTTTGGTTTTGGTCTCCAGGTGTAACAGGGACAAAAGTACTAAGTGATTCCTTGAGTATGACTTACAGGTAACTCAATACTTATCAATCTCATTTTAAAACAAGGAATAAATCTAATACTAACATTGATAGCATCCCTGTAAATCAGAGAAAAAAATAAAGACCATAAGTCTAAATGAACTAAGAAAATGCAAACTAAAATTAAGTATCCCTTTTTGTCTATAAAATTGGTAAAAATATAAACGACTGATAAATCTATCCTAAAAAAATACATACATATGTAAACATAAGAAATGTCCAAACCTACAGAGAATTTTTTATGAGTTTATTTGAGCCTCACTGACAACTGCCAGGAAGCAAAATCTCAAGGGATTGAGAAAATGTTCCAGAGAATGGCAGTTTTGCAGCTTATTTTATACATCAGAATCAAAGGAGAAGACATAGGAGGGTTATATGAAATCCACTGGTGGTAGATTATAGAGGCCGTAGAAAGCAAAGTGGGAAAATCGCTGAGATTCAATAAAAAGTAAAATGGAGAGGCACTTCTTTTACACTAGTGGATACAAGACAGCTAATAATTAACATTTACAGCACACTGAAACAGTGTTGCGCGAACAAGACAACAATGAGTTCTGTGGTGTCTGCTCTGCTGTGGTGGATGTACCATGGGGTCCAGAAAAAGGAGATTACTTTGACATGCCAAGGGTATGTTATGTTAGATGCTAAAAGACAATGACAGGCCATTTAATACTTAAGGTAGAGACTGACCTTCGTCAAGAAGCTACAGATCTAGGATGTGATTACCTGCCATGACTTGCTTCTAGTTAGCAATTTTTATGTTGAGACCATCCCATGTGGTTATTCTTGGTCTCTGAGTTTGTAAGGCCACCATGCAGGCCTCCCCAGAGCTTGTAAGAGTTAGTATGTACCCCTTTTTTGGCCACTCATGCTAAAAGTTGCTGTACAAGGACATTTCACTTAAACTTTGCTAATAACAGGAAAAGACTGGAAACAACCTACATGCCTATCAGTAGAAAAACAGGTAATACCTATTTAGGCAGCTGTAAAAGAATGTTAGACCTAACTGTATGAACACAGAAAGCTCTCTAAATGCTCTGTTAAATGAAAAGGGAAAGTCACAGAAACACAAGATCTCATTCAGGTTCAAAGAAAAACAATAAAAATACACACATAGGTATGCGTGTACATACATGTACACAAATGACATAGGAAAGTGTAAAGATTTTCAGCTTTTGTTCTCTGTACATCCATATTTTCTGATTCCTAAGAAAGTATATGTGTTTAACTTGAGGAAATGTTTTAAAAAGTCAATCTTCAAAATTAACCATACGGTAAACAAAAGAACAAAATCCTGTAATATTCTATTTTATTTAAATTAAAATATCTGGTTCAATCACAAAGGTAATCACATAATGTATGGAACTGTAATAGCAAAAATATGGTATCTCCAACAGAAAGATACAACACATTTCTTTAACCTTTTCTCTATCAGTAATCAAATATAAATTGTAAATGTAAATGGGGAGTTATAAGAAGTAAAGGAATTATATAAATCTGTACCTGTACTATTTGGTGTTGGAGTCTGATGATGTCCCAAGGTAGTTAATACAGGTCCAACTGGTAGGGAAGATGGACGCTGCTCTGACTTACACAACTGAGCAGGTTCTAGATTTGAACATGGGAAATAAGTTAGAGAAATAGTCCAAACATAACTCTTAAGTGGAATTGTGTGGGATTCAAAAGCCTAAAGATCAGTAACTTCTAAAACTATATTCCACTAAGTCAAGTTCCATGCTACTCCTTTTCTCTGACATCCCATCCCCTTTAAACTCAAGATATGAGGCAGGATATCAAGAGACCGGTCATGGTAGGCCAGCACCTCAGTACAACTGCTCTGTAAAACTACCAGACACTTCTGATGATAAATTGTTTCCAAACATCAAATCACATAACATCTGAAATGGGGTACAGTATCTCCTCTTTAGTCCATGAGAGATGTTAGCTCATTCTCTTAAGGACAATTAGAAACAGTCACAAAAGGATTTCACATACTTGCAAGTATTTTTAAAAAGACTTTTCTTTTTTCCAGTACAATTTCTGACTGAACTATGTCATCGAGAACATAGTTATGTTGGATGCAACAAAAAAGTAAAAGGAATCATTGTAGTTGCGTGTTGGCCCTAAGCCCTCCTCTGCCAGTTTTTAAAAAATACTACTTATTACTCTATACTTCAAAATACACAAGTTAGTTAATTAGTAGACATCACAAATTTCATTCTTCCCTTTCTCATTATCTTAAAGGCCACTATGAAGAAACCATTTGTATTGTTCAAAGCTATAAAAAATATCCCAAAATAGAATATTCCTGGATTGCCTTCAAGGTATATTGTTTTCCTTGGCAGCCATAAATCCTGAGTCATAGGATTCTATCCAATCAGCTAATCCAGGTCTTAGTAACCTTGTTTGTTTTCCATTTCACTTTGAAAACCAAAAGCCCTTTCACTGTATTTAAAAAGCCCCAATATTAAAAATACTACCATCTTTTTCTAGTTCATTTTCAGCTGTATGTTTTTATTTTTCCTTACTAAAAAAAAAAGAAAGAGCCCTCCAAGATTACTAAGACAAATTATGTTTTTTTCTCAGCAATGAATCTGTGAAATATTTTTCCAAAATACTATACCTGGAGGTAAGACAGTCTGGGAAGGCATTGTGTTGATCACAGGTTCCAAGGGACTAGGTTGATATATTGCATCTACAGGATTAATAGTACTCTGAGATAAAGAAACACATTAGTTATTTTAATTAAATGCCCTTCCAGCGCTGACCCTCCCAAATGTATGAAATTGCTCACATTTCTGAGAGCAAAGTCCTGAGGGTAGATATAGATACGCTGATGAAAATACGAAGAGGAAATGAAACAGCTTTTCTATACAGAAGTCTAAGTTTCTGATTATTATTATTATTTTTAAAAAAGCATAGTAAGGAGGGAAAATGAACAAGTCTCTGTCATATAGGAAGGTAAAGCTAAATGGAAAAACTTGGAAAGAGTTATACAATGGCGTGGCAAGATTTCAGGAAGCCAAAACATTAACCTCAATTCATTTCAGTGCTTCTCAAATTTTTAATTCACCACAAATATTGTTTCTCTATCGAAGACAGAGAAATGCTCTCTTGCTTTGGTGTTAATAAATATTATACCTACAACTAGCTAACGTACCTGAACCAGAAGGATCTTATCTTTCCATACCATACTACTGTCACCTTCCATCACTGCCTACTGCACACTACAGGCATCATCTAGTTTTACAATCACTAAAGGCAAAGAGATGTATCTTCTATTAAAAATGGGGGAGGGGTGTAGGAAAAAAAGGCTTTTTTTTTTTTTTTTTTTAGGATTTGAAAAACATAAACATGTAGTTACAATTTTGGAGGAAAAAAAGTTTAGGTTTCTCTGATTCCAAGCCAAGAAATTATTCTGCCAGTATGATGTCATTTTAAAAACAAGACTCCATAGCTTACTGATGCATTTTTATATGAAGGATTTCAAACAAAAGTCTCTGCCAGAGTAAAGTTTAGATCTACCACTTAGAAAAGGCTATAATAGACAAAACTCAAGAAATAAAAAATTCTTTAGCTTTTCTTGATTTGGAAAACTAAACTTCAAATATCTATTAGGTAGCACTTATAACAGAAAATAATGAAATTAGAAGAGAAATGCTTTGATGATAAATGAGCCCAAAAGTACTCATGAAAGTTTAAAAGCACTTAACAATGGAAACTGATAATGGCAAAGTTTTTGTAGCATTCTCATTTAGAGTCTAAATTAAAAAAAAAAAAATTGTTTAACTCTTCTCTCTGCATAAATATTTTAAAATCATTAAATCAGAGCTTTCAAATCAAGTGCTTTGAACACAAGATTGCTGATTCTTGTCACTACAATAGTCTACCTGCCATAAATAATCTGACTGGAAAGTAAAGGGCACTTAGAGAAAAAACCCTGAAAACAATCATTAATACTAAAAAGCCTAGTAAAGGGAGGTGGGAAAAGTTTTAAAGGATTGGGAAAAGCACAGAAGCAGAGGCTTGGGATTTTAATTCCTTAGAATCCTTGCTCCACCAAGGACTTAGCAAGGCTCTTATCTGCTATGCGCCCCACTTTCCCAGTCTGAACAATAAATGTCTGGATTATACGGTCTCTAAGGAGTGTCTCAACAAGTCCTGGAACTGTTCTTAAAATAAACTTTTTTTTACATAGTGGTTTTCTCCAAAGGACTCCAAGTGCTTTTACAAAGGCAAAAATTTCACCATTAATACTTTGATCCATAAGAATGAGAATATACCACCTCCTTATCGCCACCCATAATATAAAAAAAATGACTGAAGAGACTAAGAAATAAAATAACTTTGGAAAAAGGGACCAGAATTTTATCTTTTGAATGGAGTCTTTTGTTTTCCAGATGAAATGTTCTAAGATTAGGTTTGTCAACCAAAGAAAATACTTTTATTATATTTTTGTGTGTGTATATTACAAGTACTCAATATCTTTTGCTATTGTTAACAGAAAATATAACTACCCTACACTTATCTACAGTAACTGGTCAATCAATTTTAGGCTAAAATATGTCAAATTACATTCTACAACTTTCTTTCACATGAATTTGCAAAGTGTGAGAAATGTAAACAAATGATAATCCTCAGGCCTAATCTGTTGTGCCATTAACAAAATGCATGTAATATAATATTTAATAAATTACATATACATGTATGTAAGCATAGCTAACATTTACGGAATACTATGTGCTCACTCTGTACCTTACAAAAAATTTCTGAAGTGAAACTAGTCACTTTTCTTTATAGAGGAAACTAAGACTATGGTTAAATAACTTGTCTAAGGTCACAGCTAGTGAATGGCAAGGCTGGGTACTAGCAGTCTAGGTCCAAGGCCCTAAATCCTTTCTTTTTTCTAAGTAAAAACTCTTAAGGAAAAATGCAATCGTCCCCGATCAAACGATTCAAATATGTTTGTTTTCTACAAGTTTAGATTTCCTATGAGTATATACTTTCTAGTTGTTTTGATTGCAAATGACCAAACGTTTTTTGGTATGCTTTATAAAATTCTATTTTTTAACATAATAAAAAGTAACTAATTTTGCTCAGAGGGAAAAGAGATAAAAGTAATTGTCAACATGACTTTCTTTAGGGTCTCTGGATAACATGATATGCCAGATAACATACACAGTCTTTTTCCATGGGGCTTACAAACTTATATGGTATCTCAGGAAGAGAGATTACATTATATTGTATTTATATCACATAATTGTATTATGTCACTGTGGATCAAAGTCTGAACTCACATTGTGAAAAGAAATAAAAATTCTAATGTGTTTAATTCAAATTTTAAAAATGTTTCTCTCATTTTTGCTCTTAATATGCAAACATCATGTATATTTAACTTATTTTTTTTTTCATTTTAACCCGATATAAAGATAACATCCTTTCAAGTATAATCATGAGATGGTTTTGAAGATTCCAGATTTCAGACAAGCTGTCATTTGTAATGTCTCAGGACAAAAAAAGAAGACTGCTTCAGAAACACAGTCTGAACGGAAGTAACTCAGTTACCATAAAGCTAGGGTAGCCCAAACTACAAACCTTCAAACTCTAATTTTTATTTCCAGCTGGGAACAATAACATTTTCTTTTCTTTTTAGAAGAGTTGAAGATAAAAGGGAAGAGTAAAAAGCCGAGGAGGAGGAAAGAGTAAGAAAATGTCTGTAAACCAAAAAATTCATGTTCCAACAAAAATGCAATATATATCATAGTATCGATGCTAGTTAACACAATCCAAAAAAATCTAAAAATAAAAGATGAGAAAATAATAGAAACCTATAAACATATTTAAATAGATTAAGATGTTTCAACATACCCACCCCCCTCTGCTGTCATCTGAGAACAAAGAAGTTGCCGAGAAATGTAGCACTGTGAGTTATGCCTTATTTAATCATAAAAGCTGCATATTCATACATGATTAATTCTTCAAGTTAACACATGCAAAGTCATTCAATCTGGACCAACACTTAGAAAAATTTTAAGATCAACATTTCCCTTCCAAATGATTGCTGAAAGGTGGCCAACTTTAGGAGCTCAAGGAAAATTGCAAGAGTCAACAACAAAAAGCAATGAGTAGGTGAAAAGAAGAATTTGTGCTGAAAAGTAAGTAGAAATTCAGGCTTCTCCTGACATAACTGGTTATAACGCACTGCAGAATTAAAGGGAAACAAAAGATTAGATTAAACTTACTATAATTCCATCTGCGTGCTTCTCCGCATTACACTGGTCCTTAAGGAGAAATGTTAAAAATATTAACTTCATTCTCTCATTTAAGCAACTCCTTGTGTACTTTCTTCCCTACTAAGAAAGCTTATTTTACCAGGTAAATAACAATTTTAGAAGACTATTTATCTGCTTCCATTACAATTTTAATTCCTTTGTACATTCCTAGCCAAACATAATTCTATCACTGGCTACACAACAATCAACACCAACAGCAAGGCAATTACTCTTCCATACAAGCATTTAATTAAGTTTGTTGTAGAAATATCCTATTTAACTGTGTAATCTCCTTGGTACCAACCATTAAATGCAAATATATTAATTTAAGATTGAAGACAATATTTCTGGGTTCAATTTTATAGTAAATTCCCCAAACTCTTACTGCACTTTAAAGGTATGACAATTGTGTATCCTTAAAAACTCAAGATAGACACCATTTCCCATATTACGACTGCTGGTCAAAGAATTATACTAATATTTTTCTAAATAGATGATCTGATTTTTGTTTCAGTAAACATAATCACTATATTCATGGAATGATGATATAGGGGCTAACACTTACTACCTGGCAGGTATTTTACTATATTAACTCATTTATTCCATCAACAGCTCTATAAGGTAGGTACTACCTTATTGTTGAGGTACTTGAGGAAGACAGTGGTGGAAAGTTACCACCACATTATTGTTCCTGTAACTATAATCCATCTAGTAGTATTACTCGGCCAATATATTTAACTTTAAATAAAAATAATGAAAGTTTTAACTCCATACCATCAGGAAGTTTTCAAGTATTAATAGAAACTAATATTTGGTCTTGGTTTTAAACATAATGGCCAAGTTTTATCTCATTTATTGGTAACTTTTTCTCTTTTAATTACTGAGCTTACTCAGAAATCTACATATTAAAGGGTCAAGCAAGAGCAATTTGAAGATTTAGGGATGCTTTTATTTTTTTAAGTGCATGTGCAGAAAAGAATTTACATAGCAGGCCTGAAATAGCTATCTTTAGAAAAGCCTGCCTGTAAAGTTGGTTTTAAGCTGGTATCTAGGAAATTCTATTTCAGGAGGGTTCCCACCACCCTGATAAGGTTGCCTAAACTGTTTAAGCAAATAATATGGTCATTCTGAACACCTGCTTTCCTCTGGAAGCCTGGAATCTTGATAAATGCTAAGTAGAGATTGCCTACATGACAACCCTCCAATAAAAACGTTGGGTGTTAAAAACAAACAAACCATCTTGGGTTTTGAGTTTCTAATGAGCTTCCCTGATAAACAACATTTCGCATGTGTTGTCACTACCTGTTGCTGGAAGAATTAAGCACATCCTGTATGAATCCACTGGAAGAAGACTCTTGGAAACTTGAGCCTGGTTTCCTCTGGATTTTGCCCCATGTGCCTTCTACCTTTGTTGATTTTGCTATAATAAATAGTAGCTTTGGGTATGACTATGTGTTGTGTCCCGTGAGTCCTCCAAGGGAATCACCAAACTAGGTGCCTCTGACACACTGCACATCCTTTGTATATCCCTGAGAATAACTGCATTCCCCATTTATTTGCACAACTGAATTAACTATATATTTAGAATATCCAAAGTTTCAGAAATTCTTAACAGAAGCAATTGAAAATAAACTATTAAGAATTAAACAAAACAAAAAGAAATTTAGTTTCTTGTTCAGATGATATTTTAATTTACTTTTAGCTTTCCCCTATTAATTTCTAAACATTAAAAACTGATTTTTCCAAAGTACTTTTTAATAGTATGACATACATGTGGTAGATTAAATTTTCCAAAAATGGCCTCAACATGAGGTAAGAGTTCACGTCTCCTACCCTTGAACCCAGGTGGGCTTTTGTAATGGTTTCTATTAATAAATAATAGCAGAAGTGACTATTATAGGTGACTTCTGAGACTAGAGCATGGAAATGCCACAACCTTCTACCTTGTTTTCTTAGAACAGAGCCACCACACCATGAGAAAGCTCAAATGGCAGTAAAGAGGCCTATATGGAGAAGAATCCAGGCCCCCAGCCAATTTCCCAGGTGCGTGAGCCATCTTGAAAGTGGATCCTTTGCTCCTCCCCCTACTAGTATGATCTGTCTTTTAAGGCACTTATATTATTATAAGAGCCTCAATCCTTAATACAATGGCTATTTTCTTCTCTGAACATACCAGTATGACTGAGATCTGGAAGTATGATAGTGAACAAAAACATCAGCACCTTAAAATTTGGGAAGACTTTTGATCAGAAGTACAGAATCCAGTATTTTTAAAATCATGCCTACCAAAAAAATACATTCAAGTTTGATGAGATTCAACAAATGCAGCTGGGACAACTACCCACATGCAAAAAAAAATAAAATAAAATAAAATAAAATAAAATAAAATTTTTGACCCCCTACCTCACACCACAAAGATGAACTCAAAATGGATCATAGACCTAAATGTAAGAGCTAAAACTATAAAACTCTTAGAAGAAAACACAGGAATAAATCCTAGTTCTCTTAGATTAGGCAATGATTTATAAATAAGCCACCAAAGGCACAAGCACCAGAAGACTGGTAAGTTGGACTTCATCAGAATTTAAAAATTGCATGCTTCTAAGGGCAGTTGTTATCAAGAAAGTGAAAGACAACACAAAGACTTAAAGAAAATTTTGTAAATCACACATCTGATAAGGACTTGTATCCAGAATATGTAAAATCATTCTTACAACTCAGTGAGATAAACAACTCAACTAAAAAGTAGGCAAAGAATTAGAATAGATGTTTCTCCAAAGAAGATGTATGAATACTACTACTAAGCCATGAAAAGGCGCTCAACATTATTATTCCTTAGGGAACTGCAAATGAAAACCACAATAAGATAACACAATGAGATACCACCACAATGGCTACAATCAGAAAGACAATCATAAATGTTGGTGAGAATGTGGAGAAAACGGAATCCTCATACACTGGGAGTGGGAACGTCAAGTGGTATGGTTGCTTCGGGAAACAGTTCAGCAGTTTCTTAAAAAGTTATACAGTTACCATATGACCCAGAAACAGCCCTTACGTATAGGTATATACTTAAGAGAAATGAAAATATATGTCCATACAAATGTTCGTAAGAGCAGTATTCATAATGGTCCAGTTATTCAACCGATGAGTGGATAAACAAAATGTAGTATATCCATTCAATGAAATATTATTCAGCAATAAAACGGAATTAAGTCCTGATACATGGATGAACCTTGAAAACTTTAGGCTAAGTGAAAAAAGTCAGTCACAAAGGACTATGATCCTAATTACATGAAATGTCCAGAACAGGCAAATCTAGAGACAAAGTAGATCAGTGGTTGCCAGGGATTGGAAGAAGGACAGGGGCAAGGATAGTGAGTGGTATAGGGAATGATTGCTTAACAGGTATGCTATAAAAATGTGCTAAAATTAGATTATGGTGATAGTTGCACAACTTTGTAAATACACTAAAAACCATTAAAGTGTACACTTTAAATTAGTGAACTTTATGGTATATAAATTATTTATCAATAAACCTGCTTTTAAAAAGTCTGACAAGAAATTAATGAATACATACTAATGAAAATAAAAAGTCTATGCAGAAAAATGTAATGGGGATAGAACCTGGGATCTAAAAACAATTTAAATATACAGTCTACTTTAAAAGTATTTATGGGCAGACAACTCAATTCTGAAAGGATAATCTAGACCTGTGCTGTCCAGTTTGGTAGCCACTAAGTCACAAATGGCTACTGACCACTTAAAGTATGGCTAGTTCAAAATGTACAATACACCCAGGATATTAAAGACTTGGTGCAAAAAACCTCCAAAACACAAAGAGCCCTAGCTGATTTGGCTCAGTGGTTAGAGTGTGAGCCAGCGGACTGAAAGGTCCTGGGTTCGATTCCGGACAAGGGCGCATACTCCAGTTGCAGGCTCGATGGTTGGGGCTCGGCGGGAGACAACCAATCGATGTGTCCCTCTCACACTGATGTTTCTCTCTCTCTTTTCTGCTCTCTCTAAAAGGCAATGGGAAAAATATCCTCGGGTGAGGATTAAAAAAAAACCACAAAGAAAGAATATGAACTATCTCAATGAATATTTATATCAATAACATGTTAAAATGGTAATGTTTTGGATATGCCGGGTTAACAAAATTACATTAATAAAATTAAGTTTACTTGCTTATATGAGTTGTGGCATATGGTCCTATCACCTAATCTTGATGAAGAGCTGATCAAGTCCCCCACTGTAGGAGCCTCCTAGATTATCTTTGCTCTGCTCTCTCCCCATGCGCCTCACTTCCTCTGCAGTTCCCTATGAATGGGAACACTAGTTATCTCTCTCTATATATATGGTATAAAGGAAGAATTAATTCTTCTGAGCTAACACAGCCCACCTGAAAATCCCACTAAACAATGAGTGGACGCAGGCTTTGCTGCACAGTAAAATCATCTGAAAATTTAAAACTCCCAATGCCCAGGCAATACCCCATACCAATTACAACAGAATATGTGAGAGGGGAAGCCAGGTATTAGAACTGTTTAGCATGCCTAGGGTGATTCCAATGTGCAGCAAAAAGTTTGGGAACCACAGCACTAATCATTTAGACATGAGGAAGCTTTTTTTCATTAAAATGAAAGAACCAAAACTGGTAGGAGCTTAAACTTCTACCTACAGCATACTGTCTCTAAGTAGCTAATACTAAATTGACCCAAACAATAAAAGTATCAATTAGTTATCTTCTTATATCCCTTTGGAGTCTCAGATGACAATATTTTTCTCAAAGTAGCTGATTCAACATTTTATTATTCTACTAGGATAATAGTCCTCCAAAGTGGCTATATCAATTTATATTCCCATCAGTATTAGATGGAAGTTCTCCCATTTTTACCAACATGTGATAATGTCATTTAAAAAAAATTAAAAAAAATTTTTTTAATCTGACACTTATTTAGGACTCGTACATGTCTGGTATTAAGAGCATTACAAATGCTAATTCATTTAAGTCTCATACCATCAGTAAGAGTGCAGGTATTATTATTATACACATTTTATACAGGAGACTGAAACACAGAGAGGATGAATAAACTTGCTCAACATGGCGAAGCAAGGATTCAAACCCAGACAATTTGGCTCCAGAGTCCATGCACCTAAAGATAATGTAATGCTGCCTTTCATTATTATTTTAAAACCCTATATCTTAATCACAGTTTAATCGGATTTACCCAAAGATTAATTTTTAAGACAGATCATCACAGCGCAACAGAGAGGTGGCTAAACAAAAAAATTACACATACAGTGAAAATACTAAACCATGTAACCATTAAAAATTATGTATTACAAAAATGCATTCAAAATTCACAATTATTGCCCTGGCTGGTGTTGCTTAGTGGTTAGAGTGTTGGCCTACACACAGAAGGGCCTTGGGTCTGATTCCGGGTCAAGGGTACGGGGCACATGCTGCAGGCAACCAATGGATGTGTCTTTCTCACATTGATGTTTTTCTCCCTCCCCCCACTTCCTTCCACTCTCTCTGAAGAGCAATGGAAAAAATATCCTTGGTTGAGTATTAACAACAGTAACAAAAAAATTCAGCTATGTATAGGCCCCCACTAAACAGTAGGCAACCATTCTAAGCACTGAGGATACAGTGGTATTTGGATACACAGTGATAGTATGGACAATAATGCAAAGTATATTTTATTTCATGAATACAGAACAGCAATTAAAGTAGTGGTTCATTAATGCAGTTTAGTACCAGAAAAAAAATCTGTAACACAATTTTAAAAAATGCATCTTATTATACTCTTCGTTATAAATGAGGAAAAAAAGTCGACTGAAATTTAATTCCTTTTCTTGCTTAGAAAAACATTTTTGTAAGAAGGTTTTGCAAACTACATCCCATTTCAAGCAGGATAATGGAAAAAAATGGAAGGAAGGAGTGAGTCTTTCAAATGCTCCCTTTCTTCTCAGCCACCATCAGAAATTACAATAACAAAAACAGGCACTGCTGATAGGTAACATTCACACACAACAGTTAGTTGTTCAATAGTACCAGGAACCCCACAGTACAATTTACTGTAGAAAGGTACACATTTCAGAACTGAGTTTTTTGGCTATTAAAGAAAAATGCCATTATAATTTTTAAATGTCATTAAAAGAAAGTAATCGAAAGTAAAATTTACTTACTTTAGCAATTTGCAGCAACACAATGCAGTGTTTAATTGATTCTACCATGCTCTATAAAAACAAAACACTGATTTTAGGTTCTTGCCCCAGATAAAATGGTCATATGATGTTAAAACTTAATATAAAAAAATGAGTTCAAATATACAGGGTTTAGGTCTACACTACACAAGAAACACCCTCTCTGGATATCCAGTGGGTTCTAATATACTGATAGTGTCAAATGAAGTTATTATCAATTCTACAAATTAAGGAATGCCAAAAAAAAAAAGTTAATTTATACTGAATAACATCTAAAAGATTTTCAACACTTCAAACTGAATTAAATTCCAGATTCTTAGATCAACAGCCGGCAACCCCACTGTAAATTTCTAAAACATCCATTCAAAACATTTATGGAATTATGGAGAGTAAAGGATCCTATCAAAATATTGGTGAACCTAGAATACTGTTTTTAAATGCTTTTATCAAAATGCAAATCTTATTAGTAGTCTGTTTTATAATGTCAGAAAGCCAGGACATCAGAAAACTTGAATCACAATATATTTTAAAAAGAGAATATACACTGTGCATAGATGACACCTTTTATCCAAGGATCTCAAATAGACAAGACCAGAAAAAGATAAAATGGCACACAAAGTCAATTTCAATTAGAGGAATTATTCTATTCATTTAAATTCCTTTAGAAAAAATACAATTTTTAAAATACCCTTGTAAAAATTCATAAAATTAAAATTTTAATTGCTCTTATTAATAATAGAGCAGCTTAAAATACAAATAACATTTTAAAGTACTGTCTAATGCAAAGCGAGGGTTTATCAAACACGTAACTTACATTTGTTGTCTCTTTGAGAGTTTCAATTTTCTGTGAAAAATAATGTTTAAACAGAAATAATCAGAAGCATAAAGAGGTATTTTTGTTTTTACTGGTTATCAAAATGCAAATCTTAATAATAGCCTCTTATATAATGTAAGAAAGTCAGGACATCAGAAAACTAATATAAAACATTCTTATGCCTTAGGTGAAAAAAGTTTTTTCTATACATTCACTATGTGATTTTAAAATACTATTTCAGAACCACCTTAAACTTTGCTAAGTTGTTTGAAAATGACATGAGACTAAATTCTAAAACTAAGAATGGAAGGTGAGCTAAACATGAGTTAATACTATAAGCAAGTGTAAAAGAGCCAAATGCAAGACTATGGTCAACAGAAATGGAAAAAAATAAATAAAGCTGCATCAGGAAATTTAGTCAAGGGGAGGAAAAATGTAAATTAAAAAAAAAAAAGAAAACAATATTCGAACTACAAAGTAGATGTCAGAAATCCAAAGTGGGGAAGGCAGTAGCAGAGCTAGAATTAAAGCAACACTTGTTTTGTTTACTCATGTGTAGCTTCTTATTTATTCTGAAAATTCTTGCCAATTGGTTTATTAATATTTAAAATGACCACGTGTAAATTTAATAACTTTCTACCGTCAACATATGATACCTGAAGAGGAAAAAACTTACTCTTAGGAAGGTGGTACTTACAAAAAGGATATCATATTAAAAGTTCATACATTATTCTTTTGTTTAGTTATGAAACCACAACAAAAATTCACCAGAAAACTCCCCCTGCTGTCTATATGGCAGTAGTATCATAACAGGCCAATAGCAGACAATAAACTGAGGTTCTTCTGTTATTTCTCCAAAAGGCACTTGGATTTAAAAAATTTTAAGTCAAAATCATGATTATGGAAGTTACCTTTCTCTGTTCATCATCTTTGCAGTTTTGAAGTTTGTCATCAAAAAGCTACAGGATTAAAAAAAATATTATTATAGAATCAAGCCACCTTATTATATTGTGCATATCTGCTAAACAAAGAAAGGCAAAGTTTAGGTCTTACACACATTTCTTCCAGGGTTGATTTATATATATTTTCAAGGTAACATATAGTTTTTTCAAGGCATTGTACCAAGTCAAATTCACAAGCAAAACATATGACTTTTAAGAACTTAAAATATCAATTCAAAATTAAGTTTTTTCTACTTTGTCATCTAAGTTTATCAACACTCCTTTTTTCTTCCCAGGACCTTTGGTTGCAACTAATTTTAAAGTAGAAATTGAAGGAGACAATTTCAGTAAAGATAAAGGAAGTAGAGAATCACTTCTCCCAGTCACCAAATCCCCAAATGGAAAAGGCAAGGCCTTAGAAATAGAGCCACTTAAAAGTTTACCACTTTCATAGAATTTTTAAACAGAATGTGAATCTAATCTTATTATTTTCTTCTAATTATGTCTAGATATTTATCTTTTTAATGACCAAAAAAGTTCATTATATACATACACTATTTACCAATATTATTAAAGATCTTTGAATTAAGTCAACTTTAAAAATTACTGAAGAACTACATAAGGGTTATAAATTAATATCAAATCAATAAGTTTTTACTCAAAAATTAAGCTCAGTAACATTTGCTACTTTCTATCAGTTCAATATATAAACTAATGCCATACCTTTAATTGTTCTATCAAGATTTGCAGGTAAGCATCAGCCTCTGTAAGTTTCTTATCAAAGTCTTGGACGCTAGGAACAAATCCTGAATCCAAACCCTAAAGAAAAAGAAAATTTGAAATAAATCTAGAAGTACTCAAGCAACATTTAATACTACAAAAGATACTTCATCATTCATACATGACATTTCAATTTTAAAAACATAGTATTTTTACACAAATAATAGGTCTATTTAAATTATCTAAATTCTCCAAGGACGGCGGTACATCAATCTCCCTCATGAATTTCTAGCATTATTCCCTTGTCATCAATTAATGTGTGTTGGAACTCAAATTAGGATTCACCCTGCTCTTCAGAATCACTTTTTTCCCCTCTCAAAAGCCCCAGTAATTCAGCTAAAGAAACATATGCAAAACAACCTAAGTTACCTATTTTCCCTCTATTTTTTGTTCAGTTCATTCCTCCAGTCCTTTCATCTTAACTTCATTTTCTAACTACATAGTTCTCCAACTTCCCTAACCCGCCTCATTAGCTCTGATGTTTTCCTCCTCCTCCCTTATTAAAAGAAAAAAAAATAACTTCAAAATTCTTACTTTGTCTAAGAAGAGAGCCCTCTCTAAGTGAAAGTGACAACACTCTGTCTTAATCAAGTTCCCTACTCACTTTCACCCTTGGCATAAACACTACACTCTGGACTTGGCGTAAATGTTTATTTATTCAGAGGGCCACTTATTTCTCAGTTTAACAGTCTGGCATTTGCATGTCCTACTTTTTATATACTAAAAATTTTAAGCTCCAGAAGCATGGGATTCCTGTTTTAACTCTACTTACTCAAAAGAAACTTTTGAGTTCATAATTATCTGTGACTGAGAAACACATCAATCCTGGGTGTAAAAGACAAAATAGTTGGAGAGTGAACAAGACTATCAGCTTGCCTTATTTGCATGCCCGGATGTCATAAGTTAAACTGGGAAATAATAATTGGGAACCACTAATGTCACAATCCAAACCAGCCACAAAACTCTCTACTAAATGGGTGAAATACAGTAGTTCAACATAGTATTCTTGACTCTCACTTGTCATATCTTCCCTGCCTTTGGCCAACACATGCTGATCATTTTCACATTCCCCATTATGGTAAACTGAGGTCAGAGTTCACTTTTTATTACACCAATTCCTCATCTTTGCATAACATTTTATCATGACTAAAGCACTTCCACAGCCATTATCTCAACACCAAACTGAGATGGTATAGTATTATGGAAACACCAATGGGTTGGCAAACCTAGTTTCTAATTGCAACTCAGCCACTAACGAGATATTGTGTCTCTCTAAGCTGCTCTTTTCTTACCTGCCAAATACAGGTGTCATCCTCCTAATAATATTAATGTGGCAGCTACTACCTCTACTAAGGACCTACAGTTACTAACACCATCAAATTACTACTATTCCTATTTCTGCTCTTCCTAAACTAAAAATTCTGAATCAAAACATTAAAAACGCAAGTTCTATTTAGACCATGGGAAAATCAACTTATAATGCATTTTCTTTTTCAAACTCAAAGGCTTAAAGAAAACTGCCTATATATTTTTACATATATGCCTACATTTTTACATACATGTAAAGAATCACTTGAAATGAGTACTGAAAAACCTCTTCCCAACGAGAGATGTCATATAGAAAAACAAAGTGTTAAGAAAAAAAATAATAAACAATGTGTGCAAAATCCAGATATATTTATAAAATTGTGGCTAAATATCTTCATTTTAAAAGATAACTCAAAACACTTCCTATTAGAAACATTTACTATGCACAGTATGATAACAACAGATTGTGGAAAGGAAGGCTAAATCCATCACAATTCAGAGATACTATAGTACTGTTCTAAGAAAAGAGTTTATTTCCGTGTTACTATACCAAAAAATAAACAAATAAATAAAAGGACTGCTTGGCTTGTTTTTTGTTTTGTTTTGTTTCACAGAGCAATATCATCATTATCAATAACTTAATTATAAAACCCAGTTAAAATCAGCTAAATACATTGTTCTTGCTAAATATTAAAAAGGTCAATGGCACCTTTTGTGGAGCATATTAAAGAGAGAAAAAGTGATTTCTAAGAATTTTCTCCCGTCTGAATCCACTTAGAAATACCTTTATAAAAATCTAATTAACGTAACCTTTTGAACAAATCGTTATCCACTAAAAATCCTCTAGTCAATACAAACAAATTAGATTTAAATTACTGAGATTTGAAACCCACGAGAATTAATTCTTCAAAAACAACCCTTTGATGTTGCTATAATCATATGAACCTCACCTTGGCTCTTTTCTGAGACCTGCCTCTAGATAGTCTTCCATACATTCCTGTACCCTTAGAATAAACTCCACAGGGCACAACATCCAAGTCAAAGATCTACTCAGCAATCCATCTTTCTTTATGTAATGTATGATAGGAGGTTCATTACAACAGCTATTGGCTTAAAATCCCAGAACTGACCTAAACTTCCTTGCACAGTCATCCATAAATCTTTGGTGTACTTAAAAAGAAAATCTACATATATGGTTGCCCAGCAGGAATCAATAAAATAACATGTACAAATTTATCAGTAACATGGACAAGTAATTGATAATAGTTTTCTCAAGTCTAGAATAATGCACTAGAAGAAATACAAGTTTTTACTATATACAGGGGTGGGCAAAAGTAGGTCTACAGTTGTTCATATGGAAAAAGACACACAGGTTATGATTATTACAATAGCTTTATTAACTGTGTTTTGTGTACTCACAACTATAAACCTACTTTTGCCCATCGCTGTATTGTGACTTACAGTACATGGGATCAAAGCCACCTAGTCTAACCTCACATTCATAGAAGTGACTTTTATAATATCTTTGAAAGTATCTCATCTTTGCTTGCGTATCTAAAGAAGATACGGAACTTATTACCTCCTAACAAACTTTTGCATAAAAATTCCCTAATGTTGTAACTATTCCTCTTTCCATTCAACATTTATAATACAAGGCACTACACTTATTAATATCCTCTTTAATGGAGTTTTGTTTGAAAACAAATCATAAAAATAGAATATAGTCCTTTACTGTTTAGAGTGGTCTGTCTGTCTTTGAAAAGAACTTAGAATATGGCAGACCCTTTAAGACTGAGTGTGACTTCATCTTACAGTGCCATTTTACAGCAGCTCTTGAAAACAAGCAGGTTGAGAGTCAAGCAGATATACTTTCTAGTACTCACCTTATCTAACATCTATCACATTTTATCATAATTATTTAATTAATTGACTTCTCTAAAGGATAAGCTCCAGTAGGGTGGGAACTGTGCCATTCAACGTAACATCCCCCAGGGCTAGCTCAGTGTTGAATGAATGTTGTGGCACTGACTACAGCATGTGGCAACTGTTGATGACATGGTACCCATCTCCTTCACAACCACCTCTCCTTAGCCTTTCTGTTCTCATTCTCCTTCCCTTTTTCTACTTCTTTACTCTCATCTTTACATTTTTCTTTCCTTCTCATTTGTCCATGTCCTTCAGGAGTAACTGAAGTGATTTTGTAGCATTTCTGGCACTCAGGACCCAAGAGGTTGCTGCTCCCCAATTTGTCATATTGATGAGCCACAGTTGTAACTTGATTATTTCTGTCTGAATTTATTTAAAGTTTAAATTAAGTACAAAATTATAGAGAATTAAAGACAAAATGGCCTGTGATGTAAAAGAAGTTAAATGAGAAGAACCGCCATAGAAATCAAACCTAAACCTAACCATAAAATGAGAAATCTATGTAAAGAAAAAATATTACTTATGTGAAAATTGTTAGACCAAAATAGTTTCTAATTTTCAAGAGTACTTTGCTAATAAAGAAATCTAAAGTACACATATAAAGAGTAACACATGATTTTATATCAGTCAGGATCTATGTACCCAATTTAAAATATATACACAGAGGCACACATCTGGCCAAACTTAAGGGGAATTTCAAAAATAATATCAAGTCTAGTAGAAGAGTATCAGACTGTCTCAAAGCTGTATATAAGTACTCCCTACTATCCTTCTAATACTTACGTTAATAGTACCACTTTTCTCAGAAGGCACTTCTCAAAGCTAACAAATGTCAGCAAAATTAAATTAATTCCTATTGATAACTTGAGTTGGGACACTAAATCCTATTTATACTTTATACATACTCATAACTGAATACATCACCCCCATTAAAAAGAAGAGTATTGCAAGGGGTGTCCTTAAAACTGAAGTACATATGAAATGTGGCTGCTTTGGGGAAACTCTGATTAAAACTAAAGCAGTACAGGAGGCAATTTTTGAGACAGAGTAAGAACTTTTAATGTAATTCCTGCTGACAGAGGAAGAGTGATGAATAGTGGAGGTAAAGGTGATAAAAGGTGGTTTAAGGTCTTCTGAGGTCAGAATCAGGAAATAAGAAACTTACGGGTAATTTGAAGAACTGAGAACAGTAGTACAAGGGGAAGGACTACAGCTGAATAACAACATTGTAAAAAGAGATTCACAAATGAGTAATTATTTTCATATCAAATCTTATTTCACAGCAAAACCAAGGACTAAGTACCCTACCTATATTCAGTCCTTTCTCTTATACAGGACAAAATTATTACACAATAAAAATATATTGCAAAAAGAGAAAAGGAAAATATATTAGAAATAGAGACATTATTCCATGTAAGTCTCATAGAAAAGTTCAGAATAACTCAGAACAAGTGATCAGTAGTAGAATTATAAAAGAAAGTAAGACCTTAAAAATTTAACAAAGGAAAAACATCCCCCTCCCCTGCAAAAATCAAGTCTCCCAATGAAAAACAAATGGCATGAATCTGGACAAAAGTAGATGGCTGTTGAAAATTAGCAAAGCACACACCCTATAATTAAAATAATACAAACTTTTCAGAAATGTTTTGATTAAAATGAGAGTATTTGGAAAGTTTATGTTCACAATTAGCGATTTGAGATGACATGCATCACAGATACACTTTCATCCAATGAAAGAAGTATAGGGCATACTTACAATTGAATCACTTACAATTATTTTTGAAAATTCAAGAACTGGAGAGATACCAGAAGACTGGAAAAAAGCAAGTGTGGTACTGATCTTCCATAAAGGTAAGGAAAAAAGAGAATAGAAAGTTACCATGCTGTGAGTCTGACATCAATAATTAAGTAAAGGAATAATAAGAGAAAAATCTGTAATTATACAGAGGAAAATTAGGTACCTGACAGCAAATGGCAAGTTAAAAGAAAAAAGAAAAAGAATGCCAAACTTAATGGGCTTTCCTGTTCCTTAGGAATTTGCCAGCAAATTAAGTTTTTTGAGAAAAGACACCATTTTTTCTTCTTACCAAATGATTTAGAAGCTGGCTTAATGGTTAAAAAAAAAAAAAAAGTGTATTAAAGAAACCAGAAATAGTAATAATACCATGATTTTGTGTGGGGTATACTAATCTGTAATTTCCTTGGATTATTGAAAATTTGGAAACATTTATAATCCATTGTCTCTGTTGTTTATCCACTTCAGCTAAGGAAAGAACAGCATTTAGAGGTATAGAGTAGTTCTAAGGGTAAGAATTTTTCCCTGGTTTTAATCCTAAAGAATATCCAACTATTGATTCATTTGGAGTTAAGATTATCAATTCAAAAATGTCCATAAACTTGAGCCTATTATCAAACTCCTCCACTGTATCTTCAGGAAGATATTTTCCATTGAAATCAATGTCCTGACAAGGGATCTTAGGTTCCAAATTAATAGATTTTTTTTTTATGAACATGGTAGCTATAGCTTTCTTACCAACAACTGCTAGGTACCCCAAAGAATGCCCTAAAAATTAAGGTCTTTTTCCATAGTTCTGATTCACTATGGATGCATAACATATATTAAAATATTTTTCAGGGTATTAGGTTCTCTGCTATATGCTTTACAAGTTTTCTCACTTCATTATCACAACACAGTAAGATAAACAGTAAGGTAGATAGATATTAACCCTATTTTTTAAGTGCTTACCCAAATCATCCAGCTGGGATTTTTTTTTAATTGGAATTTCAACCCAGTACTTAGATTTCAAATCTATTAAACATTACACATTTCTATTAACTCACAATAATATTTGAAAAGAATTCATAACATAAGAGCATTAAAATGTAATCTAAAAACTGCCCAAAGGATCTTGATATAGTTAAAATGAGCATAAGCTTTAAGGTTAGGACTATTCTAGTTTTAAATCCTGAATCTGCAGCTTCCTCGCTAATTACAGTACCGGTATAATCTGGCCAAGTTATTTTCCCCACCTCCACTTTCTTACTAGATAGAGATGGGTATAATAAAAACCACTCAAGGTTGTTGGAAAAATGAAATGAAAGAACGTGTAAAGTAACACAATAGTAAGTGTTCCATTTCTTAATAATTTGGTATCATAAATAACCAAGATTCACCACTGCACCCCAGGCCTTAAAGTGGTGCCTACCATACAGAAGGAAGAACTCAATGAATATCTGATGGATAAAAACAAAATGAACTAATAACTAAATAATACCATAAAACACGCAATTTTAATAGAGATCTATAATCAAGAAAAGGATATAAGTATAAATTGTATTTAACATTCCTTTAAAAAAAAAAAGAAAACAAACAGTAAGTTGAATTCTGAAGATAACAGTAATCAAAAAGGTATGAGCGCCCTGGCCGGTTTGGTTCAGTGGTTAGAGCGCTGGCCCACAAACAGGGGCCCCAGTTTGATTCCAGCCAAGGGCATGTACCTTGATTACAGGTTCAATCCCCAGGTGCATTTGGGAGGCAACCAACTGATGGATGTCTGTCTGTCTGGCCCTTCCTCCCCTTCCCCTTCCACTCTCTTTGAAAAGCAACGAGGGGAAAAAATATCCTCGGGTGAGGATAAAAAAAAAAAAAAGGGCATGAGCAACAGACAAAACAAGTGAAAAAATAGTCTTGGAAAACAAATCAGAATAAAATTCCATATGAGATGTTCAGGAAAATATTGGGTATTATGTCTGAATTACAAAAGGTAAATAGCACTGAATTATTACCTTGATAACAAATAGTCAAACTATATTAAAGCCTTTTCTTTTTCCATAAAAGTAATCTGATTTTTGAAAATATATTAGTTCTTTGAAAAGCAGAATCAGTTTTATCTTTAAATTTACAAGGAAAATAGTTTATGAATTATATGCATAATAATTAACATACATAACATTTCCTGTTTAAAAAATACCATAAAACAAATCTGAACTGCTCAAATAGTTGGGGCAAAAAGAACTGCTTTGTCAAACAGGAATCAGTTACAGACTCCAGTGCCAAAATTCATGAACTTCAATAAACTTTCAGCACAACTGCTTACTCTTTATGATCTCTTTGTCTAACACTGACATTGTTCTGTAACCCTTGGATTTATAGAAGAAAACACTAATATTGATACCATAAAGTGATCTGGTGATGCAACTGCATACAAAAAGTTTGGAATTTGTATCATTTTCCTTTATTTAAATCATTAATAGCTTATCCTTCCAAAAACCTCTCCCAATTTATTTAATTAAGTCATATAAAAAGTTATTGTCAAAACTGTTACCTCGAACAAAAACTTGAAGTTTATAAATAGGATAACTATATATCCTAGTTTGTCTGAAATAGTCCCTGTTTCTCTGCCTGTTGTCTCAGCAAAATTAGCAACCTCCTTACTCTCAAAAGTGGCCCAGTTTGGCCAAGAAATGATATGGTTTTCCTCTGTATAAAGAATGTAACTAGAATTTTAGAGATATAAATGTCTGGAAGTCTTATAAATTGCTTAAGAGGTTTCAGAATGTAGCAAATTACTTCAAGTTAAACATGAGTTCATAAACTCTGAATGTAGAAAGAAAACAGAAATAAAACAGACACCAGAACTCAAGTCAATATTAACTGAGCGCTTACCTTATGCTAGATAAGTGGAGACATGAGTAATAGAGAAGTTACACTTTTAAAAAACTGTTTTATTCACACAGACACACACACACAGAAATAAAACACATGAAACACATATATTATTCCCGGGGAATAGGATTGAGGGAAAGGGGGCATTTGAGACAAGGGCTCTTTTAGTTGTTTATACATTCATGTTGTCTGATTTTTTTTATAAGTATGAATTTATTTATTTATTTTAATTTAAATTCAAAAGCTTTATGTAAAAAATATTCAGAAACTGTGGAGATGATATTTTTCAAAAATGTAATAAACTTTAACTTGCAAAACTATCAGCATTATTCTTTTAACATTATCTACAAAATGCTAAAATGTCTCAGGAAAGTAAATTTGGCAATGCTGAAGCTGCTCAGATTCACCTTTCCAAGCAAAATAAAATGTAGCATAACGAATTTATAACATCAGTTACAGATAAAGCACAAACTAGCAAAATAGCATTTAAAAATTAACAATACCACTATACTAGAATAAATGCTGAGAAGAAGAATGGCCAGTAAAACAAAGCAGAATATCTAAAATTTTCCCCCACATCCTTCCCGCTAATAATCTGATTATGACTCAACATTCCAAAGAGCAAATACATAAAAAACAAAAATACCTCCTATATCATTTCCAACAAAGCACCGTTTGACCACATGATACTAGCAATCAGTCAAAGCTTTGCTTTTCACACATTAGTTTGTCAGGGTACCAGCAATGCTCTGAGTGGCTTACCAGTGTGAGACGGAAAAAAATACATTCTTCCCCTCTCCAACCTCAGATTATGGCCTATCAGCATTTTGGAAAGCAAAAAGTCTCAATATTTATAGGGGTCCACTAAAAACAAAAGTTTTAGATAAGTTTCCTGAAAATTTGCTCTATGAATAAGTAGAAGAACTTCGCATTAAACACATGAATCCTTAAACTGAGTGTTTTAGTAGTTCAAGTTTTGAAATAACCAGAATTCTCATTCATAGCATAATCCTTGTTGAAAATTTGATTATGTTTTTAAAAATAAAACCTCATCTATTCCCCTAACAAAACTGGATATCTCTGTACAGAAAAACATCACATAGAAAATTAACGCCCAAGGGAGTTAAATGATAAACTAGTCAGACCAATAGACACTCAGTCCTAAGAGGCTTTTATCTCACACAAAACAACCAAACAAAATAGAGCAAAAACAATAACCATGAAATAGAGAATAAATTCTATAATTGGTTTGGCATTTATCCTTTAAAAATTATATACGCCAAAACAGTTTTTGTACATTCAATTTTAGCTGCCAGTAAATGTCAAACAGAAGGAAACAGGTTCAGTTCTGCTAAAGCTGTTTAAAGTATAATACAAAATTACCCTGATTTTACTTTACTAGTTGTCAGAATCTATCAAGATGGTCTAAAATACGACTAGAATATGAGGACAGGACATTGAGGACCGGATATTGTTTTGTTCTCTACTGTATCCCCCTGGCTAGTGTTTGGCTTGCAGCAAGTACTCAACAAAAATGTTATAGGTGAATGAAATAAGGAATTCTGAAATGTGCCTACTTGTTGGCATTTAAACATAAAAAGTAATCAAAGTATAAGAAGTTCTTGCAGATCACAAATATTCATGGAAAAAATCACAAATAATTCATTTAGTTATTAAAAAGGATTTATTTTATAAGTATGGATGCTAAATTTTTAAAGGCTAATTAAGTTTTTATGAAAAACTGAATAGGAGGAAAGACATTGTACTATACAGGCAACATAAGAAGTAAGATCCGGCAATGACAACAAACTTGTTCCTCTAAAGAACTCATTCTCTCGTGCCAAATCTCATAAGCACATTTTACACATATTACTCTGGGCTAAGAATTTAGCGTTACAATGATTTATTCAGTGGGAAATCTCTTATGACCATGGTACCTTCTGGGTGATTTGGAGAAGTTAGAGAAGATAAACATCTGTCTACAAATAACTGATTCAAGCATGGTAAAGTAAGTGTTATGAAAAAGGAACTAAGAGATACTAAGTTAAGGGGGATAAGGTTTCAGAGGTACCATTTTAGAGTGCAGGATTTGGACAGAGATGGAGAGAGGAAAGTGAAACATCAGTGGCCCCCGCCGGAAACAGCATAATCAGACGGGACGTCTAATTTCTCTTTAATGAAATAACTAGAGAGATGAGGGCAGGGTTAAGGAAACTAACAAGGTATGCTGAAGTACCCAGAAATTAGGAAAGGCAGGGAAGCCTTCACTAGCCCAAGCTGAAGGAAGAAAGAAGGGAATAATGTTACCACAGACCAATCAGAGGAGTTACTCAAAGGACACTAGTTGTAGGAAATAGCCACTGCTAGAAAAGCATCAAATCAGAGAAGGAACAAGAGGATTAAATACCCCCAAAGTTTCTCTCTTCTTTCCATCTTCTGTTGCTGCCACCCATCAGCTAACCCTAATCAGAAGCCAGAGGATAAAGGATGCCAGGTGCCACAGGCTGTGAAGGTCAGGCTCTTGAGGCTGAGAGCAAAGGAAGACAGTGAATCAATCTACAGGAAAAGAAGAATAACCAGAAAAGGCACACTCCCAGACTCAGGGCTAGAATAAGCGCAGAGAGGCTGAAAAGCAGGAGGCCAAATGAGGAGCAATATTCTCTTGGAGAAGTATAAGATGGTATTTTCAGATCCAGATCCTGAATTTGAAAGGAAACCAAAATTAGTGGCTAACCTGGGAAAATTACTGGAGTTTGGGGAGTAAAGTAAGGCATGGATGGCGAGCAGCACCTTGGTTCTCTCTAGAAATAATGAGAGCGCAAGAATCACAAGGCTCTAGTCCTAGCTGTTCTATGTTCTAACTGTGTGACCTTGAGCAAATCACTTGGCTTCTCTGAGTCTGTGAGGTTGAATGAAAATTCCAAGACCCCTTCCAGTTTCAGGATTCTGTGAAGCCAGTATCTCCAAGTAAATAGCCATGTTCACTCACCAGGTGAGTAAATACCTCACCTTTTTGGAAAAACCTAGACTACACATTTCTGAACTTACAGGTTCCAACTGCAGCCAAATCCTCTGTGGTATGCCAAAGAATGTTAAAACACAAGTAAATTCTATCATTTAGTGTAACCTTGAAACTGAGTGAGAAAAACTTAATGCAGCCAGATTTTAAAACACACTGGAATGCAGAGAATGCAAAGAAAAACTGAGTAAGCAGAATAACTTCGTTCAAGTGGCACATTTTGGAAAAAATAAATTAAGTTGCTCAGTCAATAGAGCAAAGTTCTTAATCATGTCTCCAGAAATAAATGAACTGTAATGCAGAAAGGACAAGTCTGGGTCTCAGTCTCTGTCTACCCCCCGGAAACGACTACTATTCCTTCATGATACAAGTATTCATTGAATATCTGCTATGTGCCAGGTACTATCATCACCTTCAAAGGATATATTTAAGGACAATACAGATAATAGTAAATATAATTAATCATTACCTAATCTTCTGGAGTGAGCTCAAATTTCACCCCTTCCAAGCAGACTCCCTGATTTCTCTAGCCGACAGCAAGCTCTTTTTCCTATGATACTACCACAGAACCAATTTCTGCTGGCACTGCTATTAGCATTCTTTCAACTACATTAGAGGTCAGATAAACTGAGGAGGTGGGCAGCATGGCTGGGAATCTGCTCACCATTTTCTTAAATCTTGTTTCTCAGGTATGGCAGCAACCAGGGAATTGGTGACTTATGAAACACTTCTAACTCACAGGAATAAACCTAATTCAAGTACAACAGAGCCAAAGGTTTGCACACTTAGGAAATAAAGTTATATATTTTGATAATTTAAAAAGCACTAAGCACATACTATGTGCCAAGTACTGGAATGAGGACAAAGGCTGTGGGGATACAAAGAGGAGTAAGGACCTCTGATCTCTAGAAGATTGGAGTCTAATTCAAGAATCAGGTGAACAAAAAATGTACAGTGCAACCTAGTGAAGGTTGTAATATGGAGATAGGAATAAGTGCTGTCGTAGCACACAAAGGTCAAGAGTAATTCTGTAACTCTCTCTGCCTGAAGAAAAACAAAGGAAAAGTAACGCACAAGCTGTGTGTTAAAGGAAAGAACTGGAGATTTATCATCTGACAGAATTCTGAGCCATTAAAATTCTAAGCAGAAGGGAAAGGGTGTGAGAAGACAAAGAGCTATGAAAGTCTATGGCATGTTCTAAATCAGGGGTGGGGAACGTCCGGCCCGAGGGCGGTATCATTTGGTCTGGCCCTGCCAAGGCAACCGCAGGCAGGACTCTAAATTCAGTATATCTAGGAGTTTTTCTCATAGCTAATTTTTAAGTTGATAATTTTGTATGGCCGGCAAATGACGTTATAAATATCCAAGTGGCCCCTGACAGAAAAAAGTTTCCCCACCTCTGTTTTAAATGATTAACAGTTCACAGCGCTAGAGTAGATGCCTTGGGTAGAGCACCTGTAGCTGAGTCCAGACTCAAGAGAGAAAAATTAGAGCCACGTTGAGAAGGGCCTTAAAGGACATGCCACATAGCCTGACTTTGGCAAGGGAAACCCAGAACAGACAGTTAAGCACAGGAGTGACTCAGTTGGAATTGATTTTGGATAAAGAGTATAGGGAAAAGGAGTTTAGTGACTGAGAGACTAGTTAGAAGGTTTTGCAAAAGTCTACATAAGAAAAAGATTTGCAAAAGTCTAGAAGAGAGATGGTGTGGGCCTGAATTAAAACATTATCATGTGGGGAGGAAAAGAGACCAAATCCAAGAGATATTACTAAAACAAGTTTAAAAGGACCTAGTGATGGACATGGAAAATAAGGGGGATGGAAAATAACTTTAAACTGCCTGTGTGTGTTGGAACTTTTAGGGAGAGATACTTGGCTTATGTGTGTTTTCAGCCTAAGAACTATTCCTTCAAACGTAATCTTTGTTTAAACTTTACAGGAAAATCTTCCTAAATATAATTTTAGGCTAAGTACATTATAGTAATCATAAAAATTACCTTCTTCTACAGAATCCCCATAAACATCAGTTATCACTCAACGCTATAAAGTTTAGACACTAACAGAACTTGACATCTCCCAAGGGACATTCTAGAATTTGCTTTATTTATTTATTTATTTATTTAACCTCCACTTCACTACTCTGGATTAAACAATTAACTTCTTAATTCCTTTTTAGAAATAATGTATTCTGTCACACCCTCAGATAACAGACTGCATATATCCTGATCCTTTTTAACTTTGTTGGTTGGGTAATTCCTCAGAGCTCCTGGGTTCTGCACAAAGAGACCTGCATTTGTCTCTATACCTGTTTACACACCTAAGAATAGCGTACCTCAGCACAATTCTAGATTTCTGGCATGGATGAATTCTAGAATTTGCTTTTTAGAATAACAGTCTCATATCCTCTTTCTCAAGCAATAGATTGCAAACCATGCAACTGCCTGGTTTTCCAATCAGCAGAATAAGTATCACAATGCTCTTTTCTGGCTGAACCAAATTTACAGTGAACTAAATTCTCTGCTGATCTTCATATCAACTGGGGATGGCTACGTGGTTAGATTATTACCAAACACAATCTTTTCACATTAAAACAACACATACCATCTAGAACTTTAGAAATATCAAAATGGATGTGACCATAGCCTTTGCAGCTTAGTATTTATTGAGGGGCACTTGAAGTATAATGCCATCTCTGCGAAAACCAAACTCAGGACAGTCTGGAAACAGATCTTTTCTGTTATCTCTCACTTCCCATTTCAGCCTCTCAGACCAAAAATCTGATTTTTAGTGGTTTATATCATCCCTGTGCTAGAGAAGATAATATGGTTTTCTTTGTTTCGGTTGTCTCTTGCTGGGCTGCATAAAAAGTGAAAATTTTAAAAATTTTAAGTAAAAGTAAATGAGAGATGTTAACACTATTCATTAAAGGGCTTTATCCCCTACTCAGTTCAATACAGGTAATGTACTGAGAAATGATGATTCACAGGTAGTGGGGTCAGAATTTCCAATTTAAAGTTCACTATAAAAGTTCTTAAAACTGCAACTACTATAAGATCCCTCCCAGCTTCTCCAATGAAACTAGGAGAAATAATTACTTGTTTTTAATTTCCTACACAGCTAAAAGTAAACAGTTTAATCAACAAGCAAAAGCTTGTTACTTCAAATTAGCAAAAAGAAGTTCAATACATCTCATAACAAAAATAAATACAGTATGTATACTGCAAAAAAATACGATTCAAACATGTTTCCTACTCTACTCATTATACTTAACTAAGCTGTGCTGAGAACCTAAACCTTTTTCAGTTTTAATCAGCCCCATACAACTATTACAAAGTTTTCAATATATTTGCACAAAGTACCAAAAAGCATAAACACACCTCCCTCCCCACACACATACTCACAAATAAATACACCCATATTATTACACATACAAAAACTGGGCCAGGTAAGAACAACACAATGCCAAAAATAAAACAGAAAATGTTTGGCCTGCAACTGGAGATTCTATTAATGGCCAACTGATCAAAATAAACCTTTCACATTAAGAAAACGCTTGACTTCTGTGTTTACAATAAATATCATGAGGCAGCTTTCAAAAGGGAATGAATCAAAAAAGAGAAAAGATTCTCTCCAATCTGGTTTGGTGGCGACTGATCTCTCGGTGGAACAGGAGGCCCTAGCCTCAGCCTCCAACTCATCCGGCCGAGGAAGTGCGAGCTGCCGGGGAAGAGAGGGCCTGGACGGCCACGTCGTCCCACTCACCCCGGAGGGCGGTGGGATGGTGGCAGGGAATAAACAACTTTCGTGCGCATGGCCCGGGGCAGAAAGTAGGAACTCTGGGGCCTCAGGGGTGAGGGCCGGCCCCTCTCCCAGACCCTCGGGGTCTACTCACTTCAAAACTGGCCAGCAAGAAAGCCATTCGCCAAGGCCCCCGCCCTCTGTGCCTCAAGAGGAGGGAGCCGAGGGCGCCTCGGAGCACCCTTCTCGCTCCCCCTCACGCAGACCTCCAGGCTGCGGCGCAGACGGCCCCGCCAGGTTCAGCAGGTCCCCCGGGACAATCCCCTCACCCCTACCCCTACCCCTGCCCCGCCCCGCCCCTCCTGGTCTAAGAGCCGCACCGATTGGCTGGGCCTGTTCGCTCCTGGCAAAGAGACCCCTGGCGATTGGCCATGGGTCACCTGCTGTAGGAGGTGAGAGGCTGACGATTGGTTAGGCCAGTTTTGGGGAGAGGCAAGAGAGAGCCGGCCACTAGAGGGAGGGGCTGGGGCAGCAGTGGGCCGGCCCCCGGAGGGGCCGGGCTTTCCCGCTCCCAGGTCCGCCCAGGCGGGGGCGGGGGGGGGGGGGGAGCGACTTGGGTGGCACCCAAGCCTGCTGACGAGTGACCGCCGCCCCCGAGAAAGGGAAGTCAACGCCTGAGAGAGCTCAGCTTGCCTTTCCAGCCTTCGGCCCAGCGATTCGGACCCGGTCACAGACGTAAACATGCTTTAAGCCCATCGGTTTCTAGCATACCATCCCCAAATATTTTGTCAACTGTGAGGCCAAGTTTCATCTTGATAACTGCCTTTGCTTACTTCCGGAAATTTGTTGGTTTCGGGTGCCAGAGAAGTAGTGAAGAGGGGGAGGGAGTGAGGGGAGGAGGAGAGACTGTATCATAAACAAAAGCATTGGTGCCTGTTTTATTTTAAAATCCAGGGAAACATCGTGGGCCGGCTGTTGTGCTACAGCTCCATAAGGATTGTAGGTGGCTTGTGAAGATGCTTCAGGAATCCAAATGTCGTAACTTCAAATTAGATCAAAAGTTCAGACCTCGACAGAAAATTATCCATCCAAAATGCAGGAAATCACAGGCATAAATGATTAACATTGATTTGGAGGACAATTTCCTTTACTGCTCTTACTATTTTTCCTTATGGCTATTTATATACACCCATAACTCTATTAAGCTCCTAAGCGGCTAATAAATTTTTGAGCTCTACTGGTAGTCCCCGCTAGCATAGTGCAAACTTCACAAAAGGCTCAATAAATGCTTGCCTCACTGTGTTAGACACCTTGTTTGTTTTATGTAAATTTTTTCCAAATGTTCAGTATCAGAAGCACTCCCTTCTTCCGGCATTCACCCCTCAAAAGCCTGGTCCTCTTCCAGAGCTCCCTATATCAGTAAATGAAAACCACTACCATCCACTCTAATATGCCAACCATAAACCTAGCCGTCCTTACCACCTTCCTCATTTCACATTCAATCCATCACCAAGTTCTGTCATTTTTACCTCTTAAATACATTCTTAGTTCTGTTCACATCTCTCCATCAACACCACATAATTATAGGTGCTGGCCACCTGCAAAAATCTTAGTAAAGTCTTCCTGAATCAACCCTAGCTCCTGCAATTCCTTCTCAACATTACAGCCACAGTGATTGGTTTACAAAACCAATAATTTCATTACCCCCTCAGCACCCTCACTCCCCTAATTAAAGAACTTCAACTGCTGCCCGGCTGGGCGTGGCTCAGTGGTTGAGCATCCACCTAGGATCCAGGCGATCCGGGTTTGATTCCCAGTCAGGGCACACGCCCGGGGTTGCAGGCTCCAACCCCAGTTGGGGGCATGCAGGAGGCAGCGGATCAATGACTCTCATTACTGATGTTTCTCTCTCTCTCTCCCCCCCTCTCCTTTCCTCTCTGAAATCAATAAAGATATATTAAATAAAAAAAATTTTAAAAAAAGAACTTCAACTGCTTTCCATTGTGCTTAGGATACAGCTCAGTCTTAACAATGCCCTGCCAGGTTTAGTCCTACCTGCCCACTAGCTCCATCTTATACCTTCCACTCCCTCATTTTCTGCACTTCACACAATGACCCTTTTCAAGCTTCCTGAATTTGCCACGGACATTCCAACCTCAGGACCTTGGCACATGCTTTTATTTATGTCTTTTACACTGTCCCCTTGACACCAATCCCTAACCTTCACTTAATTTACTTCTACTCATCATCTCCTCCCTGCCTATGTGAATTCTTCCTATTATGCTCTCATTGTCCATGCAACTCTCCTATGTGAAGCTTAGCACAGCTGTTTTACGTGTATTTGAGTTATTCTTTTTAATTAACTTCACTGAGTTTGAATTTGCATACAATAAAATGCATCCATTTTAGATGTACAATTCAATGTATTTTGATAAATGTATGCACACATGTACCCATTAAGTAAGACAAAGAACATTTCTACTGTCACAAAATTTCCCTGTGCTCCTTAAGCAGTCAATCCCTCTAACCAGTTCTTTCTATTTGCATTATTTAAAAAAAAAAAAAAAAAAGATTGTTCAATTTAAACTGAAAAACAAAAGAGTTCACACATTTCTCCCATCTGCCCCCCGCTCCTCACCTTGCAACCACCAATCTGTTTTCTGTACCTATGAAGTTGTTTTGTTTGGTTTTTAATTTAGTCCATCTCTGTCTGACTTATTTCACTTAGCATAATGCCCTCCACGTTGTCAGAGATGACAAGATTTCATTCTTTTTTATTCATATATATATGAATATCACAATTTCCTTATCCATTCATCCATCCATCAGTAGACACTTACATTGTTTCCATATCTTGGCTATTGTAAATAATGCTGCAGTGAACATGGGGGTGCATAAATCTTTTTGAATTAGTGTTTTCATTTTCTTCAGATAAATACCCAGAAGTGGATTGCTGGGTCATATGGTAGTTCTGTATTTAATTTTTTGAGGAACCTCCATACTGTTTTCCATAGTGGTTGCACAGCAGTGCACAACCAGGGTTCCCTTTTCTCTACATCCTCACCAACACTTGTTATTTCTTGTCTTTTTGTCTGTGTTTTTAATAAGTCTAACCATGCTAATAGATGTGAAGTGATACTTCACTGTGGTTTTGATTTGCATTTCCCAGATCATTAACAATGTTGAGCATCTTTTCATGTACCTGTTGGCTATCTGTATGTCATCTTTGGAAAAATGTCTATTGAGATCTAATGCCCATTTTTAACTGTATTTGTTTTATTTGCATTATTCTTTGATAAATGTTTATGTTCACCACCAGACTGTAAGCTCAATGAGGCAAGGATCTACATATCTGATTTTGTTAAATATCATATCCTCAGTATTTAGCCAAATCCCCGGAATTCTTATGGGAATAGATACTAAAAATAATTATGTAATATCAAATTATAAACAATGATGTAGAAAAAACATTCATTTTGCCAGATGGACATGGTCAATGTCAAACAACTTACACTGATACCCTTTTAAATTTTCTTTAGTATCTGCTTTTCTAGCAGTTAATTTTGTGCCTGAGCAGGCCAAAGGACTTAATTCAATATTAGCTGATCACACAGTTCTCCAGGCCAGGGGAAAAAAGCCTACATCTCTAATTCTGTCTATGTACTGTACTGTTTGACCCTTATATAAGAGATATAGTACTTATTCATATAACCCTTGCTTAGCAGTTCTTTCATGTGCTTAGGCCTTATCTCCCCAACTAGACAGAAAGACCTATGGGGTGGGTCATCAAGGACTTTGTATTTAACATTGTCTTCTCAAGGGTTATTTTTTGTTAAAGTATCCTCCAAATTTCCCATCACCATCATCATAGGTCAGTAGTTTCTAAATCTAATGCACTATCATTTTTGACAGTTTATATAAATAGTTAAGTTCTAGTAAAAATTTAGTGGACCCAATTATCATGTTTTTTATTGACAGACTTAAGTGTTAAGAATACGGGTAATGGCAATTGAGATTATGACTTATGACAGCCTCTTAAGAATGAGTTTTCTTCAGTTGCACATATATTTAAAGAGGTCACAGCTACAGTCCACAGTTTCATACTAGAGATAGCAATTTGTTATAGATATGTAGTTCTCATTTTCCTAATCCTAGTGTAAACAGTGTACATAAAAGATGTAGCATTCAAAATGAAGAGTAATTACACGATACAAGGCAACTTTACCGATTTTATCCCAAGAAACTGTAGGATTTCTAAGAAATTTTAGGAACTCAAGTGTTTTTAAAGAAACTCACAAGTTATTTTAGAAGAAAGTTAAGTGACCAATGCCTTAAACCCATATATGGCAACTGATTACCTACCCATGTATCAAAAAGATCTTCAATACTTATTTTTGAACTATATAATTAAGTGATTAAATTAAATTGGTACTTATTTTTGCTGTTGTTCAAGATTAATAGACTATGGTGATTAATAAGTATTAAAAACACCATTCATACTCTACATCCACCTTAAACTTATACAGTGATGTATGTCAATTATTTCTCAATAAAACTAAAAAAAAAAAGGAAAAACATACAAAAAAAGAAAAACAAAAAACAAACAAAACAAAAAACGCTCTAAATTTCCCTCTGGCTGCATCTCATTGGATGCAGGTAGTTTATGTAAAATAACCTGAGAAAAATAAAAACACTACGGTTCAGAGTAAGGGGGTCTTTAAAATGGTAAGAAGTCTATTTCTCCTCTGATGTCATCTCAGACATAGATGACAAATACTTCTGATAGAAACAGAAGGGGGGAAAAAGGAAAAAATATGTTAAAGAAAAAACCATAGTTTCCCTAGGAATTTGCCTAGCGACTCAGGCGAAACAATTGGAGCAGGTAACATTGAAAGAAAGCTCTTGGCCCTAGCCAGTTTTGCTCAGTGGTTACAGCATTGGCCCACAGACTGAAGGGTCCCAGGTTTGATTCCAGCCAAGGGCACATACCTCAGTTGCAGGCTCGACCTCCGGCCCTGGTTGGGGCACATGTGGGAGGCAACCAATTGATGTTTCTCTCTCTCTCCCCCTTTCATTCTCTCTGAAAAAGCAATGGGAAAAATATCCTCGGGTGAGGAAAAATAAGTAATAAATAAAACTCTTGGAAGCAAGATATGCAGCTCCTCTATTTTTTCTGATCAGTAACCAGAAGTCTCAAAACTGAAGTCAGGCAAGAAGTTTCCATGTAGAAACTTTGGCCAGATGAAATAAATACACCACTTAGCATATGGTAGAAGCTGTCCCTACCTTATGTTCAAGGCTACCATGTTCCAAAAGTTTGTAAATTATTTGCAATTCTCAATACATTATCAAACAAAAAGAAATATTTGTCCAAGGTTAGGAATGAACACCACACAATGGCTATGATAGTGTATAGTATTGCCTTGTTTAGCAGTGTATCTTTAGCATAGGTGACTGTTGAAAGAATGAAATGCCAGGTACCATGCTATAAAAACAGCAGCATATAAAGGTTGAAAATGGCTAGTCTAGCAAGCAGAACAAAGAAAGTAGAAAGGCAGAAGGCTGATGTTTTTCTATATGAGCCTTTCAGTACCACTCAATTTTAAAAATTATATTAGGTAGGTACTATTCCCCCAATTTCACAGGTAAAATCTGCATTAGTCACTTAAACTTTCTTCTGAAGCAACTTACAGATTTCATTAAAAACACATGAGTTGACAAATTTGGTCAGCAGTACACAGCTCCCTGCCACAAGATGGGTGAAATGGCTTTGTATTGCGTAATCACTCATTTTTAATGCTCTAGCTTTTATGCGCTCTAACTTCACATTAGAGTTAGAAATTAACAAATGAAAACTATGTGTTCATCTCTAAAGAAAGGGTGTGGGAAAATCTATTGCTTTTATATGCTTCTACATAGTTTAATAATTTTAAAAAGCACGATTTATGTTATTATAGTCTTTTAAAAATTTAATCATCATTATTATCTTTATTCTTTACACTAGACTGAGCTCTGTAGAGGCAAGGGCAGTATGTTGTTTATTCACAATGACATCCTCTACAACTATTATAGTGCATGAAACACATGAAGTGTTTGATAAATACTTACCAAATAAATAACTTTCCTGAAACATATTCTCTATATGTTCTGCATTGAGCATGCACTATTAAAAATTTTTTTAACTTTATTTTTATAAAGGGAGGAAAATATATAAGTTCTAAAATATTTCCATAAAAATGCACAGTTAAGATAAATTTCTGGCAGTTAAAGGAATAGTCTTTAGCTTCTATAAAACTGTACCATCTGTTTAGTTGTTTCCCAATGTTTAAGATAGATGGTCCACTACTAGTACAATAGAATTAATTTAAAAAATGAATCCTAGACCCCTAAGTTCCAATTTAGGAGTCATAAATTTGACTGCCCTCAGTAATAACAACGTTAGCAATAGCCCTTAGAAGAACTTTCCTTTGTTACAGAAAACCCAAGTAATTGGTTACTTCTCCAAACCCCTTTGCCTGTGGAAGAGGTGACACATACATATTGCAGTCATTTCCTCTGGGACACAAAGAGCCTCAAGGGAGAAAAAACACACTTTTTTTCTACATGATACAAAAATAATATCTAATTGAGGCCAGCGGAAACACCAAAGTGGTACTAAACACATGTTTACATATTGAGAAATTGAAACATATGTTCAAAAAGCTAATCTTTAGTGAAGTAGCTTAACTCAAGAAAAATACTAAAAAAATTTCTATTAATCTTAGTTACCCAGTTAGACATAGAGCCATTATAGAAAAGAAAGTAGAACCAAGGTCCTAATACCAAAGACTAATTTTTCAGCTAGACTCCTAAATTGCACACTAAATACTAAATTTGTGTTTGTAACAAAAATTTGATAGATATGTAATTATCATTCAGAAGTATCTAATTTTGAAAAAAAATTTCAGAATGGCTCTATTGTTTTTCCAGCCTTGATAATGATTTGAAATCTGAATACTATCACATCTCCTTTAAGGATAATGATGTTTTATCCACAGATTCAATGGCATTTCTGGTGAGATTTCTACCAGCCTCCTTATTCCCCTCAGCCATGTTTTTATACAAAGTATGTTCTTGCTCTCTAGGGGCTTGAGATCAAAGCCAATGGAGAGAGGACAAATAGTAAAGAGCAATAATTATAAAATTACAAGACAGTAGTAATGAAATTCCAATTTGATAGCCACCTAAGATATAATTTACAGTGGCCTACATAAACTTATACATATGGGGACAATTGTAGCCCAACTTCTTGGCCCAAAGCCATTTAGAATAAATTTTTAAAAAAATATCAACTCACAGCATAAAGGTCAAAAACTTAAAAGTCTACACTACTCAATTAGACTTCTACATGAGTGTTTTCAAACTGGGATCTAAAAAGTCTCTACCACAATCTTCTGTGTCTTCATATCTGATAACCTATAAGAATTAGTAAGATGTTCCTCAACTTACAATAAACTTATCATAAGTTGAAAATATCATTAGGTTGAATATGCATTTAATAAACCTAACTTTCAGAGCATCATACCTTAGCCTAGTATTTATTTATTTATTTATTTTTAATATATCTTTATTGATTTCATAGAGAGGAAAGGAGAGGGATAGAGAGATAGAAACATTAATGATGAGAGTCACTGATTGGCTGCCTCCTGCACGCCCCCGACTGGGGATCGAGCCAGCAACCCGGGCATGTGCCCTGACTGGGAATCGAACCCCGATCGCCTGGGTCCTGGGTTGACACTCAACCGCTGAGCCACGCCCGGCAGGGCAGCCTAGCCTACTTTAAACATGCTGAGAACACTTACATTAGCCTACAGTTGGGCAAAATCCACCTAACACAATGAGTACACTATAGAATTTGGGTTGTTGACCCTCGTGATTGCATGGCTGACTGGGAGCTGAGGCTCACTGCCACTACCCAGCATCACAAGAGTATCATAACACACATTGCTAGCAGGACAAAAGATCAAAATTCAAAATTCAAAGTAAAGTTTCTATTGAATGTGTAAATTGAACCATCCTTAAATCAGGGACCATCGTATAACCACACACTGAATCAACTCAGTAACAACCTTAAGTCTAAATGCTACCAAGTTATTTCATTGCCCATGTTTTTGTTTATAATAAGTTGGCACCAAGCACTTACCACTACTTATCACAGAAGAGCTTGTCCATGTAAATTACATATATGTGAAGTGAGATCCAACTGACCTCCTGGCATGTGCTGTACAAATGAAGGTTTCCCAGCAGTCAGAATAGAAAGAAAGTGGTGAGATGACAGAATTAACACATTCCACACAGTAGTGTATGCATGCCAAACTTCAAAAGAATCTATACCCTGTCAGTACCACCTTCACATTTTAAGTAGAAACCCACTTTTAGCAAGGTAATAACATTCATCAGTAATATCATTGTATGAGTGTTAATTTGGATTTTATTGCTTTGTGCTTTGTTTGTATTTAATTTGAAATTTTCTTTTGGAGGTACAGTTAGTTCTATAACATTTTAAACCTAAGAAGTTCATACCTAGTTTTAGGTTTGCCCACATTAAATGACATTATGATATAATACTTTAAACACCAGGATTCTGAGCTCCTCTTCCCTTCCTCCCTTCTACTCTCTAAAAATCAATGGAAAAAATATCCTTCGGTGAAGATTAACAAACAAACAAAAAATTCAGTGACAAGAAATTCTAAGGGTGATAGCAAAATCAACACTGAAAAAGCTGACCATAACCTCACAGTGGGGAATGAAATAAGTAAAACTGAAAAGTACCAAATGGCCAAGGAAAAATGGAGAAGTAGAGTTCAGATCAAAATAAGAGAAGTTCAGAAATAAAGTGGTAGGAAAGGCTGAAGGTAAGAAAACTGTGGTTAAAGAGAAAACACTTTTAAATTCAATATTATGGAGGTAACGCAACTCTTAATAATGACAAGGCCAAAGCAGTATAGTTTAATGGCTAACATAGAGATGAAACTCAATGAAAAAGGAAGAAATGTAAATACCCTTTCCACACCTGTATGGAAGAAAGCTTAATGAGTGCCTATTCCACATTGCCTAATAGTATGATATACATCTCAAAGTATTCAATAAACAACAATGGAAAAGCAAACTATACATCATCTGTTTGTTCCTAAATTGCTTCAATTATTTCTTCATTTGAGCACTATTTAGAAGGCCAAGTTCTGGGAAGGGGAATGGTAAGAGTAGTTGTATTAGTAATGGCAACTAACATTTATCAAATTCTTACGACACCTAGGCATTATTTCAAAAAATGTGCACTGAACTCATTTAATAGTCAAAACAACACTATAAAGTAGGTATTTTATTCTCATTTTATAGATGAGGACACCTGAACTCAGAGTAAGTTCAATGTCAAAAGTTGACACCAGGTTCCACCTGTGATCAGGTTCTTCACCATCCTTCACTATTTGTAGGAACAAAATCTTTATCTTTTTGTCACTCAAATTAACATTTGATTACATATTTCTAAATGTCCTATCCTCTACATGCCTTAACTTTAGAAAAAATACATAAAGAACTCTTTTGTATCACATGTATTTTAAAATATCAAAACTATCAGAGTCTAAGACTTCTCAAAGTTACCTTTTTCTTCTTGTTATTCCCAAAGACGTGTAAGCTATCTTCTTAGCAAAAGCTCATAAATTCCAAAACTGAATCAAATTAGGTATCTGATTTTTGGGAATCTGCATCCTAACTGGGAAGGTAGGAGTTATACATACTTTAAAAGATAAACAAGAAAAAGACTTCGCAAACTGTACAATGAGTATGGCATTCAAAGGAAAGACATCACTTTGAATTCGAGGAATGAGGGAGAGGGGGTCAGTTTGGGGGGCTCCACAGAAGACGTTGGCCCTGAACTGGGCTTGGAAGAAAAGGAGCAGTGTGCCAAGGCAGACTAGAAGGAAGTGGTATTTCAGAGAGACAGAACATCACGCACAAGAATGTGGAGACCAGAAGTGAAAAGATGTGTTCAGAGGAAAGCAAGCAAGCAGCACTCTAGGAGGGGTATAGTGGCAGAAATGTCAAGAAGAACAAGCTGAGATTAGACCATAGAGAGACTTGAATGTAAGTCTAGCCAACTGTGGAGGGAATGTCATCTGCCACATTTTGTCTAATAGGATTCTTAAATCACTTATCTTCACATAATATTGAATGCCAACTGTAACTGAAAAATAAATAAAAGTTTTAAAAAACAACAAACAAAACCCACCTATCTTCTTACTGAATCACAAATTTGCTGAAATGATGCTAGTCATTTATTAAGCTGCCTAATTTAAAAAGAAACGTACAGAAATTATGAAGTTGCTTTTTAAAAGCATAGCTCAGCCCAGCCAGTGTGGCTCAGTGTTGAGTGTCAACCTATGAACTAGGAGGTCGTGGTTGGATTGCTGGTCAGGGCACATGCTGGGGTTGCAGGCTTGATCCCCAGTAGGGGGTGTGCAGGAGGCAGCTGGTCAATGATTCTCATCACTGACGTTTCTACCTCTCTCTTCCTTCCTCTCTCTGAATTCAATAAAAATTTTTTTTAAAAAGCATAGCTCATACAGTATTTGTAGATCTCCTAGTTCAGCTCGTATTCATTTCTTAGTCTCTTAATAACCACATCCTCGTATAATGTTTTTAAGCCTCTATTTGAACACTTTCAAGTGATGGGGAGCTCACCATGTTATAGGATGCCCTACACTACCTTGTCTATTCAAGCCAATTCCTGGTATGGGACATCAATTTTCTATAATTCAATCCTGTAAATTAAAACAAAATCTTCTATATGCCACAATATAAGTAAGCTCTTTCATTGGAGAATAAACATAGAAAACTATTTGCAGTATGGCAGAGTAGACATTTGGTGTTTTTGTCACCCAGCATCTTTTGTTTCTTATTCTGATTTTATTGGGGGAGGGGAGGGGAGACAGAGTCACCTTCCACCCTATCAGCAATGTGTTCTGGTGAAGCAGATAACATCCCAGCTCCAGGGGTGGTACATACAACTGTGAAACTGTGATTGGTCAGGTCTGGGAAAATGACTGAAGCTAAGATGATCAGCACTAATCCTATTAATCCTGTCACATCCATAAAGTACAAGAGCCTCCTATGGGCTTAGAGTTCCAACAAGGGTAGGGTGAAATTGCTGCAACCACTTTACCACCAAAAAAGGGAGAACCTAACTAAAAATGAAGCCAACCCAGAAGAAATGTAACCAAGAAATGAAGACAGGGGATCTGAGTCCTCATGACATTGTTTAAGTGCCTACTTCAAACATACCTAAGCCAGATTTGCTTTTTTTCTTAACCAGTCTGGGTTTTTTCTTTCACTTTCCTCTCAAAGAGTACTACCCAACACATATGGTAATTGCCAAATCCCTTAACAAAAAAAGTAGGTCAACTTCTCAGCACTTATCTGTTGTCAATGCATTTTATATAATTTGGTTATATCAATAACCAACTATAGATACTAAATTTAAAAAAGGAATCTGGTACATTTTAGCATAGCATTTCCCTTTCAACAGTCTTGTTTCTAGATAAAAATCAGTATTTTACCCTACAGAAAGCAGGAGAAAATGACTACAACTTCACTATATAACACTGTAAATGCAAGAATAAGCAACTCAGAAATTAAAAGTTTTCATTAGATCGTATCACAGTTATTTAAGAAAACAGGAAACAAAAACAAAAAAACTAGTGAACTATCCATAAGCCATGGGAAGGCTCTTACTTGAAGCTGAAGAGTATGTCGAAGAATTGTTTCTTCTAAGGCATGGATCCACTTCTCTCGCTCATCAGCATCACGAGCTGGAATAAAAGATTATAAAAATTAAAACCTTAATTTCTACAATATAGCTCTACAACATTGAAAGTAAAAATTTTAAACCATGATGCTAATAAGAGGTTATCAGTTGTGCCATTTCCTTAATAGGTCCACTCTTCTATCCTTTCTATATGCAATCTACTTTCAACAATTTATAACAAAGGGAATACCTGTTCGATAATAGCAAGCTACCTTTCCACTGAAAACAACTAGAATGCTGGAATAATTATTTAAAAACAACTGGTTGAAGCTATGAGAAAACAATAAGGTAGTAAAGAATTAACAGCGGAAGATCTAGGAGAAGGCAGATATCCAGAAGATAGGCCTGGTATTTAGGGATACTATTCTCCTAGCAGAATTGTCAATTCCAGGAAAGGAATTGTAGATTGAATAATGTACTTAAAAGCCTTGTCAATATGTGTGGGCAGCTGGTATATGAAAATCCTATGTACTTTCTATTCAATTTTAATTTGAACTTAAAACTGCTCTAAAAATAAAGTTTATTTAAAAATAAAAATGTAAGGGGGGTAAATGGTGATGGATGGAGACTTGACTTGGGGTTGTGAACACACAATACAGTGTCCAGATGATATGTGATAGAACTGTGCACCTGAAACCTGTATAATTTTGTTAACCAGTGTCACCCAAATAAACTCAATAAAAAGGAAAAATAAATAAATAAGAGAGACCCCAGAGAGCCTCTCATCCCTCTAACCATGAGTGGACACAATGAGAAGATGCCCATCTACCAGGAAACACATCCTCACTAGACACCAAACCTGCTGGGATCTTGATCTTGGACTTCCTCGCCTCCAAAACTGTGAGAAATAAATTTCTGCTGTTTATAAGCTAAATAAACAGCCTTGTAAAGCCAAAAGTTGGAGACCATGGCCCACCAAATGTGAGGACCTTCATGTTTTTAGTGGGACCTCAAAGGGCTATACCTTGCGATTAAGAACAAAGCAGGCCCTGACCAGGTGGCTCAGCTGACTGGAGAGTCATCCTGTGCACTGGAAGTTCCTGTGCACTGGAAGGTCCCATGAACTGGAAGGTCTCGGGTTCAATTCCCGGTCAAGGGCACATACCTGGGTTGCAGGTTAGATCACAGGCTGGGTCTAGGCAAGTGCGGGAGGCAACCAATCGATATGACACATGGATGTTTCTTTCTCCCTCTCCCTCTCCCTCTCCACCCTCCCTCTCTCCTTTCCACTCTCTCTAGAAATCAATGGAAAAAATGTCCTCAGATGAAGATTAACAAAAAAAATAAAATAACAAAACTAACTAAATAAATTAGTCAAAATCATAGAAAAGGAAAGTAGAAATGTGATTAACAAAGGCTGAGGAGAAGGGGTAGGGGAAATTAGTGTTTAACTGGTATAGAGTTTCAGTGTTACAAGACAAAAAGTTCTAGAGATTGTTGCACACTACCGAATTTAAAAACAGTTCAGCTGGTAATTTTAATGTTTTGCGTTTTTTATGATAATTAAAAAATAAATTGCAGGCTTGGACTAAATTGTCCCTTCCAGCTGAAAATTCAATATTCTACTATCCTGACTAACCTAAGCCCACCTTCTCCCATTCTCCCATGAGCCAGTAAACAAACCTCTACCCTACTAGATCTATTAGGGAAATATCTTTGTGTATATGAAGTACCAATGAAGTGTATTTATTCAATCACAATAAGTTATTTGTTCATGTGAGAAATAAAAATACAGTAATGATATACACAACTCACAAACCACCTACACAGGCAGCTCTCTAGAAATAACATTAAAGCTTTACTACTTCTAAACAAATCCCTGCTAAAAGGGTCTAATTTAATTAGTTAAAACAACATGTAAATAATACATTATGTTCCCTAAATGCAAAAAGACAGGTTAACTCTTCCTCCTTCTTTTTATAAAGTTTATACATTCAATTTATGTCTAGCACCTCCCTCTCTTATATTTTCTTTTTTTAAAAATATATCTTTTATTGATTTCAGAGAGAGGAAAGGAAAGGGAGAGAGAGAGAAACATCAATGATGAGAGAGTCATTGATCCGCTGCCTCCTGCATGCCCACGACTGGGGATCGAGCCCACAACCCGGGCATGTGCCCTGACCGGGAATCAAACCCCAATCGCCCAGATCCTAGGTCAACGCTCAACCGCTGAGCCACGCCTGGCCGGGTTCCTCTTATATTTCCAAGTTCTCTTTCCATTCTCCAAGCTAGTAGGTTCCAAATTTTGTTTGGCAGTGACCCACAATAAATATAATTTATAGCATGACACTGTTCACAAATACATATACACATAAATGTGCACATACACACATAAAACTGGAACATTAGTTTCACAAAACGGTGTTTGCTCTTACTACATGCCATACACATTGATAATTCCTCTCTGTTATATTTCACTTTTTAAAAATTGCTGATCTTGGCCTACCAAATAGGATTGACAATCCACTAAAGAGTTGCTGTCCACAGTGTGGAAAATAACACCCTAAACACTAACCACTCCAGCGCCCCAGAAAGCTATTGCTTTTCAGCGTCTCCTCAGCAGCACAGGCTAACGGCTGAGAAGGTTGGCTCTCATGCGCAGCTTTGTCCTTACTCACCCAGACCTGGAGCGAGTTACTGAAACTCTCTGAGGTTTACTTTTCTCATCTATAATCTGAGAATGACAACACTGCTGAGACCTTACAAGAGTGTTGTGGGGTTTAAATGAGATAATTAATTAATCTCTACAATATTTACCACAGTGCCTGACATATACTAAAATATCAACATATTATTATCCCACATAGCCTTAAGAGAAAACAACTTCTATTAATAATCAGAGAAAATGAGTAGGGAAGAGATTACTGGTAAATCCAAATTTCCAATAATACCTGGCTTCTATGGAACAATATAAAGTGCACAGAAGGAAAAACAATATCCATCCAGTAAAATACTTACATTTCCAGGATTCTATTCACATTCCCTACATTATACATAACTGAAGTAAATTTTAAGACGTTTCCAAAACTTCTATACCTTGCCATTCCTGATCCACTGCTTAGGAATCTGTTCTTTTAGTCATATTTTCTTCTCCTTTAAGACATACAACTATTATGAATAAATTACAGTTTGTAAAAGAAAGTGGTTATTTGCCTGTTTTGTAATTGAAGTAAAAATATAACTAGCCTCTATAATCAGGAAAGCCTCCTTTTCTCTGAACGTTATTGTGAAATGAAAACATTACGCAAAAACAGTATTTAACAAGATTAAATGCTGAGTAACTGCTCAAAATCTATGGCGCCTCAATAACCATCAGGTATTATGTTGGAAGTATGAGTGATGATAAAGTAGACTATAATCTCAAGTAATTTAGTCTCCTGAAAAGTACAATCACTTGGTAAGGTGAATGAATCTAAGACTATTCCCTATTCCCTTTCAAAAAGAAGGATATGTTAAAAAAATAAAAGAACACACCAATAATAACAAAAATAGACAAAGAAATGAACAAGTCATCAAACAGGAAATAAGCACATTAAATCCATTTTTGAGGGGTAGAGGCATTGGGTTGGCTTTCTTTCAAAATGATAATCCTAAGCACCAAGGAGGGGTATGAAGCAGAGGAGAGTAAAAATGGACAATCTCTCTTGAAAGCAACTGAGGAAGACTCTTTCAGGGATATTAAAAATATGTCTATTGTTCTGACAGATTTTTTTTTTTATGAATCTATCTATCCTAAGGTAAATGGAGATTTAGTTAATGATTTCTGTACAAGGGTTTCAGCACAGTATTATTTAAAATAGGGGGAAAAAATGTAAAACACAAATAAATGGCTAAATATAATTATTCATCAAATGGAATATTATGTAACTATTAAAAATCTTAGCACATTTAGTGTTACGGGGAAATGTTCATGACATAATACTTTAAAATGAAAATCTGGAAACTTTATTTACACAAAATAACTCAATTATTAAAAATATACACATACACAAAAACAACTGAAGGATCGTAAAGAAATCCACAAGCATATTACTAATAATTATCTTTGGGTGGCAAGATTATGAATGATTATTAATATTATCTTTATACCACTCTATATTTTCCTAAATTCTACAGTAAGCACGTACTAATTTTACTACTTAGAAATTATGGAGAGGGGGTGGTAGGATAAAAACATAAATTACTAACAAAAACATAAAACTAAATATCCACTCCAATCCTAGCTACTCACTAAGCCAAACAGTCCACACTTGATTAAACTTGGGAAAGTTATATTTTCAAATCTTCAGGGAGGATCTTGAACAGAAAGCAAATTGGGAAGAAAGGTATACCAGTGAGATCCAATCTTCCTATAATACAACAAGCCCCCAATATATGAATTCAGTGGCATTTCCCCCACTTAATGCCTACTGAAATTATAACAGCTAATTAGATAATTAGTTTTATACTTTCCTACACGAAGTCTTAATGTTTTTTTATTTTGTGTTTATCTGAGAAGTTATCACATAAAAATAAAAAATAAAAAACTGCAGAGGGAAATTTTTTTAAGGTTAATAACATAAGATAATGGAATCTTTTTACTAATGATAATACCGAAAGGGTTGTTTTTAAAGCAGAAGACACAAGCTTGCAACCATGGGTTAGTCTAATGACATACTGTCTATTCTTCTAAATGATTAATGATGTGGATGTGCCATGCTGAGTTGATTCATGTTAATACAGTAGGGGCAATGCTGCCGTAATATACTTGATCAATATAACTTTTCTGAATTAAATACTTTCCTTCACCACTGAGCTGATTTGCAATACATTTTAATAAATGAGTGAGCTCTAATGGACCGAGTAGAAAAGGTCAGCTACGAGACCAACCAAAGATGACTTTCACTAAGACTTACACAGTTCCTGAAGATTCTTTTAATTTAAACATTTTTAATGTTTAAAATGTTGTATTTTGTCTTATGCAACTTGTATTGCTTTAAAAGTATATCCAAATAAATTTGCAAACAAATTTCATACTTGAAATCATTTTGGAGAACACACTGCTTAAATGTCATCTTCGGTCAAGTCCTTAGAAAGTGAAGGATTATTTTATGAAGAACTAATCACATACATATCCTTAATTTTCATCTTTAAAAAATTTAATTTTTCATACAACAGGTTTACTTCAGGCAAGACACCCCTTCTATGTAGGTTAGAATGTAGTAAGAGACAAACTCAGATCAAGGCCAGGTCACTTGACTCTCTGTGTCTCACTTCTCTTATATATAGATTGGGAGTAATTCCATCTAATGTATAAGGATATTATGAGAGTAAACTGGAATAATGTGTGAAACCACTGGATTCAGACCAGTGGTTCTCAAACTTTAGAGTGCTTCAGAAACACTAAAGAGGACCCATTTCCAGAGCTTCTGAATCAGCAAGTCTGGGGCCAGACCAGAGACTGTGTGTTTCTGACAAGTTCCCAGGTGATGCTGATCCTGCTGGGTTGGGACCACACTTCAAGGACTACTGATCTAGACATATCTGCACAATAATCTACTAATCCTGGGTGCTTTGCTTCCCTGAAACTCAGTTTCTCTAACTCTAAAACCAGAAATAAAACCACCTTATTGTTGTGGAGTTTAATATGGAGGTTTAACACAAACATACTCAAAATCCCACTCATACACAAAAAAATCTGGATTTCTGGCTTCACTTGAAAAACCTGACAATCTGGTAACTTTGGACAAGCATTACCAAAAGCCTAAACTGTCTGGAACTAAGTAGCAGCTACCTCTTCAAAAGGCATGAGCTCGCCAAATTGCTAGAGCCTTTATTCAGCTTTAATCTTCACTCACTTACTAGCCCTTAGGCACTCAAATTTTCAACTTCTGGTTCCACGTACCAGCAATATCCTGATAACCACAAATCTCCATTTCCAGCCCAGGCTCAGATCCAATTGCCATCTATACCTGTGTGTCCCACAGACACCTCAAACATAAGAGGTCCTTCACCACCTGTTCTCCTGGATTTTCTATTTCAGATGTTGACAACATCCAAACAGTAAGCCAACACAAAATGTCACCTTTACTACTCTCATTCTCTCACCTCCAATTTCCAAGCAATCACCAGTTCCTATAGATTTACCTCCTAAAAAATCTCAAGTCTATTTCCTCTTCTCCTGGCCCATTACCACTGCTTTCATGCATTCAGGGCCTTATTAACAATCACAGCTATTTATTTAAAACCCATGTCTTACTTACTCTGTCTTTGCTCTGCTTAAAATCCTGCTTCATTAGCTCCTCACTAACCTCAGGATAAAAATATAACCATTTTATATCCGTTACATCTGCCTCAGCCTATCTCTACAGCCTCATTTCTTCCCCACTGTTCTAAGAGTACCAAACATTAGTAGTTTGTAAACACACTGCCAGTGTCATATTTCCATGCCTTTGCACATGCTACAACACCCCTCCACCTGACAAACTTCTGTTTAATCATCAGAACTCTATCAGACAGAAGAGGTAATGAGAGAGAGAAGGGAGCAGCATCTGGTGACAGGGAACTTTTCATTTTTACACTATACACTTCTGAACAACTTGAAATTTTAAGAGCTAGTATGATTTTTAATTTTCATTATTATAAAAAAATTACTTGGAAACAAAAACTCTATTCCTTTGTGAAGCACTGAGTGACTGACTCTCCATTGTATTTTAGTGCCCTATACATATTTCTACTACTACAACACATTTTCCATTACATTATAATACTTCCTTACATGCTCCTTGACATCATGGCCCATGTCTTGTTTACCTGTATAACTTCAGTTCGGAGAAGAGGGAGTTACACATACTACACACACAATAAATATTTGAGCTCAAAACCAGTACAATACCAAAGCTACTTTCTACCCAATGTCTAGTTCTGAATCTATATATGCAAACAACTTTGGCTGACTGATAGGAAAAGGGATCATTTTTTCCCTTGTTCAAAAGAAAAAAGAGCCAGTTCATAAAGATAAATTGGCAAATATGTTCTTTTTAATATTTTGAAAAAGGATAGAATAAAGTTGTAGTTTTCAAACTTTTTTAAACCTCTAACATGCTAGAACTGTAATTTCAATTATTGCCTCTTCAAAACTGAAGTTAATTTAAATTGACTTTGTTTTGAGAATTTCATGGCATCTCTTTAAAATTGGAGATATTCTGAAATATTACGTTACCAGAATTAGGAATCATTGTAATGCCAAATTATCTATTATTTCAGGGAAGTTTTCTTCCTGGCACCAACCCTCTCTATTAAAAATAAATGATGTTTCAAGATACAGGCTACGTAGGGCAGCTAGAGATTTAAACCATAATGGAAATGAAAGGGATGGGTAACAACCTACCTACATATATTTTCAGACACTTGACCTTCTTTCTCATTACTATAGATGTATTGTCCATGCTCCTAGTCAAAGGCAATGCCCCACCTAAATGTCTTAGGTCCCATCCTCTCCTGCCTTCTCAAGGACACTAATCCAGCGATTCTCCCCTCTCTAGCATAAATTTTCTCTATTGAATCACTATCAGTAGCATAAAAAGATGCTATTATTTCTCTTATCTTAAAAAAACAAAAACAAAAACAAAAACCTCCCTCGTTCTCATTCCCCACTCCAGCTACTGCTGTATTTCCCACCTGGTCTTTACAGCAGAACATGAAAGCACTATCTACATTCCTACCTTCAAACTGCTCTTCCCAAGATTATCAATGGACTCTTAATTGTTAAATCCTGTGATCATTTTTCAGCCCTCAATTTACTTGCTCTATTAGGAGCATCTGACACAGCTGCTCATGCCTCTTTCCTCCTAGAAACACTTTCCCTCTTGGCTTCTAGGGTGCCACATTCACCTGGTTTTCCTCCTACATTTGGTTGCTTCTTTTCAATCTCTTTGGCTAGTTCTGCCTCATCTCTATACCCTCTAAACAAATACTGGAGCACTCCAGTGCTCATTACTTGGACCTTTTCTCTTCTCTTTCTACCTTTACTGTCAAATTTTCATGACTTTAAATACCATCTATATGCCAAAGGCTTCCAAATTTATTTCTCCAGCATGAACTTTCTCCTGAACTCAGCACTTCAATTGCATACTTGACAACTTCATCTAGATGTTTGACAGGCATCTAAAATTTGTTTATAAGCATGTCCAAGGCTAAGATCTTGATGCCCACATCCCCTACCAATACCCACCCCCCAACAAACTAGTTCCTCTTGCAATCTTTCCACCTCAGTTAATGACAACTCCATTCTTGTTGCTCAAGTCAAAATTCTGGTGTTCACCTAGACTCCTGTCTTTCTCTCACATGCTAGAGTTCAACCTTCAACATTAATATAACATGCAATAAACTATTACTTAGCAATAAAAAAGGAACAAACTACCAATACACACAACATAGGTGGATCTTAAAAGCATTATGCTGAGCTAAAATAAAGCCTGACAGAAGAGAGCACATATATCACACATACTGTGGTATTCCATTTATGTGAAACTCTCCAAAAGAAAAAATCTAATCTCTAGTTAAAGTAGATTGGTGGTTTCCTGGGCCAGGGGCTAGCAGTGGGGATTGACTGAAAGAATAAAGAAATCTTGTGGATGATAGAAATGTTCTGTATCTTGATTGTGCTAGCAGTTATATGAATAAATAAATTTGTCAATATTCACCAAACTTTATAATGTATACATTTTATTGTAAATACCTCAATAAAGTTGATTAAACACACATACATAATTTGACCTCTTCTCACTTACCTCCCTTTTCCAAGGCTACCATGGGAGCCACCATCATCTCTCTTCTAGATTACAATAGCCTCCTAATTAGTTTCTCTGCTTCTGTCCCTGCCTCCTGCATTTTATTCTCAACACAGTGGTCAGAGTGATACTGTTTAAAAATCACATCATGTCACTCCTCTGCTCAAAACTCTCTCTAACAGTGTCTCATCTCAACAAAATTCAATGTCCTTACAGTGGCATAGAGGAGGCCTCACATGACCAGGCTCCCTGATGTCTCTCAGACCTCATCTCCCACTACCCTCCCCCATGGTTATTTACACTTCAGCCAGAGCTGGCCTCCTTGCTGTTCTTTAGACATGGCAGGCACAATCTTTGGCACTTACTGTTCCTCTGCCTGGAATGATGTACTCCCCACCACCGCCCCAACAAAGCCATACAGCTTGTTCCCTCACTTCCTTCAGATCTTTCACTGAAAGGCACCACCCCAGTGAGTCCCTTCCTGGCCACTCTAAAATTCCAGCACTCCCCACCCCACACCCCCTAACACATACACACATGTACGCAACCTCGCTTCTATTTCATTTTTTCCCTTTCTGTTTTATTTTTTTCTTCCGAGGAGTTGTTACTCTCTTTATTTACTTATAGTTTACTAATTTATCTTGTTTATTGGCTTTCTCCTCTACCAGAATGGATGACCCCAGTGGGCATCTGTTTTGTTCATGACTGTATTCCCAGAATTTAGAATAATGTCTAAAACAGATGTTGAATAAGTGAATGTATCTGAAAAATTTTAGCTATCCCTTTAATAGTTGAATTCTAACAGTAAGTAGAATTTGTCTTACAGATGCATCAATTGATATTTCATTTGCTTTAAAAAAATTCTGGTATATTAAATAAAAACTTCAACACATTTAAACATATGCTAATATATATCAGCCAAACTTGCTTTCAATTCTAATCAAGAATGTAAGACCTATTAGACAATAAGAGCTTTTTACCAAATTTTCAAAGAACTTATAAGCAAGGACTTATGAATGTGAAATAACTCATTTTTGCCAAGAATATATAAAGTCTTATTGAGTGCTTTAAAAAGCTAGATAATTTCATGTGCCTGAGACTCTCATAACTCCTGCACTACAAAATAATCAATCTGACTGTCTCAGAAATAAGAATCCATTTTAAAAATACATATAACTCTTATTTATCCTTGTCATTTAAATAATTCATTAAAGGAATTGCTTGTCTTACAGGCAAACCACATAAATCTGGGAGTGTTAAAGGGGAGATCAGTTTAACATAAATAATTTAAAAGTAAATCAGAAGGTAGAGGTGCCTTTGCTCTAGAGGTCTGAGTCTCCTCTCCTTTAAATGGGCAAGCAATACAGCTTCTGGTTGTCCAGAGAAGGCGTCTCCTTAGCAACTGCAGAGGAGAGAATTCCATACTGCAGCTTTCACCTGCGTCCAGCAGCTATGACTAGAAATGCATTAAAGTATTAAACTTCATTCAAGAAAAGAGTTTCAATGTGTGGGCATTATCTGCTTTAGTTTATAAGCAGCATTACAATTTAACCTAAAAATAAAGGCATTGGGCTTTTATAATAAGATTTTAAACATATTATCAATTTTATGAAAATTTCAGGAGAGCACCACTAGTTAAACAGCTCTGAATAAAGAATATGACCAAACACAGTAAGTATTTTTAAGGATGCTTTTCCTAAAACCATTAGAGATATCACTTTTGAGTACACTAGTTTGTCTTTACTGCATATAAGCTGCATCTTTCATTTCTAGGTGTCAATTTCTTAAACAAGACAATGATGAAAAATAACTGCTTTATTACCCTAGCATAAAAGGACAACAGCTATCTGAACATACTGTATAACATATCTGATCACTGTGAGACTTCATAACCAAAACATTTTTAAGCTATAAATTTATTTAATATTTATTTATTTTGATATACCTAGCATCTATCACAGTACATTGTCACTTGTAGTTCAAAGAAAGTGCTAAACATCTCCAAATCTCATTTCTAAGTTTCATGGACGGCTTTAAACATAAAAGAGGTTATTTTGGATAGGCAAAATAACAACAACATTAGTAATGAAGCTAATAGATACCCATAATATATATATGAGAGGTACATTAGGACAGGATCATTAAAGTCGACTTTTATTTGCTGATTTAGAGTTTTCAAAGCAAGATGAAATGAGAATGATCATATAATACCTTACCCTTTCTACCGGTGAGCCATAGCATGCAATGCCGAAACATAGCAGTGGCAGATGGCATTGGTGTTATTAACTACAAAAAGGATAATAGCAGAGAAATGATGGCTGGCAGACAAGACACAGAAATGCAGATGAAATGAATGCAAACTTGCAGTTCTTGAAGCAAAGCAAAACCTTTAAACCAAAGGTTGCCACTAGCTTCAATTTAATTTACATTTTGAGTTTTACACGGACAAACACTGCAACCTTCACAATCAGTCTTTAGACTCTTCATGCAGAAGCAGAATCATACTCTTCGATAAAGAAGATCAGCAACCTTCTGTAAACACAAGCCAGCAGCAGCAGCAGCCCATTACTCTCTCCCTTCACTGATTTTTATCCTTTAAAATTTTAATCTCCACTTGCAGTCAGATCCAGTCGTTTCAAATAGATCTGTATCCACTGCAGATACAAATCCCTCCCTAGCCTGCAGTACCACTTCATCCAGAACGTTCCTGTGTGCTCGTTCATGCAGGATCAGTTGCAAAACCTCATTCAGCAAACAACCCAAAAGAAAATGAAAGGAGTTGGAACTATGAAGAGAAAGAATCTCTTCTTTCAGCTCACCCTGGAAATGGAAGGTTTTCTGATCAACAGTTATTGTGAAGGTGCTGTCGTCCTCATCGTCTATACCAATCACAGCTCCCTGTGAAACAAAGAGCAAAATCCCAATAAGGCAAACAATGACATCAGCAATTTTCACTACTGCTACAGCCCAGGAACGCTCAATGCACCAATGACGACACTGAAAGCAAACTAGACACAGAAAAAGGGAATCTGAGGCTCTAGTTTTGTTTAAGGAGGAAGAACTAAAGGAGCTGGGGTAGCAGGGCATTGTGGTACTCTGCAAGGGTATTTTCTACCCTTGTTTAAAGGGCATGGATGTGGTGGTGGGACGGAGAGGGGTCACACACAGAATGTGAGTCTAGGACCTGTGTTTAAGAGCCACCCACTGAGCCTCTCTGAACTTTAGATCATTCTCTAAAATAGAAGTCAAAAACCTCCTCCTCACCAGGTTATTGTGAGGCTAAAAGAGCGCAGATGGCTCCTCATCAGGCTGATTCTGTGTTATATTTGTTAGTGCAGAAATATCAACTGACACTTGCTTCAAAACACTGTCCCAATCACTTCTTCTAGGTGTGTTCCCATAACCACTTGTACATGGCTCTGCTATTCCACTTTTTACATTATACTGTGATTATCTATTTATCAGACGTCTGCCTCCTCCCACTAAACTGCTAGGAGATCTTACAAGTCAAAAACTATTTTATTTATTTTGATACATAACACTCAAATATACACTCAGCACATGTTTTCTAATAAAAGCATGAACAGCTAACTCTCAAAAGAGGAAGGAGGAGGGGATTGCATTTATAAATTGTTTTAGAAGGTGTGGGTTTCAATTTTTTTGTACTTAACTATACACGTATCCTATTAAGAAAACAGGGATTAAGGGAAGTGACAGGAAGCTATGCAAAATAAAGAGCTTATTGGTTGGTGTCCTTAAGAAATAGGTGTCTTAAGTATTCAAGAGAGAAAAGTTAGAGAACAGTAAAGTGCTCCAGGTTGCTGACAAAAGAAGCAATGGCTATAGACAAAACAGGGACCTTGAAAATGGAGTTGAAAAGACTCAAGAGGTCAAAATAACCTACTCCCATGGAAAAAGGCTTCTCCTATCCTAGGAGGATTAGGTAACACAGCCAAACATTTATTCAGCCTTCTCAGAGGTTGTCTAGATGAACCCCAACTCTATCCAAATCACATTAACCTGAACTATCTTAGTTATTCCTCAGTTTCAGATTGTGTAAGGATTTTTATCCCCATTTTCAGATAAGGAAAGTGTCTCCAGAGAGCATAATGACTTAAGCAAGGTTACACAAAGATTTAATGGCAGGGCCAGAACCACTGGCATGGTACCTACTTACTTATTCCATGACAGAAAATACAGACACACCTCAGTGGGTAAGCATGTGTGGGAGCAGTTCGTTCTGGTTAACCTAATTTTGTGGTCAACTGAGTTAATCTTCTAATTTATGATGTATCAAATATTTGCTAAGTCATAACTAAATACAAAAATATGTGCTAGATACAGCTTGAATATATAACAATAGTCTCTGCAGTCCCAAGGCACTTATATTCCAGTGGAAGAGATAAAACATGCACAGAAATGTCTATAATACAAGGCAAAAAGGAATCTCTACATGGATGATCTTTGAAGTGAAAGAAACTAGTCACAGGGAACCACATGTATGATTTCATTTATATCAAATGTCCAAACCAGGCGAATTCTTGGAGACCAAGAGTAGATTAATGGTCACCTATTGCTAGGGGGATGGGAAGAGATACCGTAAAATGGGAAGCGCTGGCTAATGGATATGGGTTTCTTTATAGGGTGATGGAAACCATTCTAAAATTGATTGTGGTGATGGTAGTCCAACTCTGTGAATATACTAAAAATATTGATTGTATACTTTAAATGGGTGAGTTGTATGGTATGTGAATTATATCTGAACAGAGCTGTTATAACTCACCCCAATCTAGGTCCCTTAACGTAAGTTCACTATTACCTAGTCAACTAGAATAGAAACCTCTAGGTTCTATACATGTTCTCCCTCATTCCACCTCTGAACTATGACCTCAAATTCGCCAACTCTTTCCCATCCTACGAATTGCTACTGCTCTAATTCAGGCTCTCATCACTTCTTGCTTGATAAAGCAATCTGTCTGCCTTCAGTCTGGCCACATTTTAGTCCACAGTCCTTGCTACTGCCAGAGTAATATTTCTAAAGCACAGACTCTTATAGGAGATCTAGATGTTTAAAACTTTCCTTGGTTCTCCATAAACTATTAGATAAAGTCAACATTTCTTCACAATGCAATTTAGACTATTAAAGGTTGGCCCAACTAACCCTGCCACTGTTATACCCAGCCCCTTACCTCTTCACCTAACAGAGACCCTATATGCACTCAGCCAGCCTCAACATTTCTTCCACATACTAAATAAAACCACTGAGCAATTTCACTTTTAAACATTTTTTAAATTGATTTCAGAGAGAGGAAAGGAGAGGGGGGAGAGAGAAACATAAATGATGAGAGTCATTGATAGGCTACATCCTGCACGCCTACTGGGGATTGAGCCTGCAAGCTGGGCATAATGTGCCATTATGATTTCTATTTTTACCAATGAATTATTTAGAAGTATGCATGTGAAGTGGTGAGTGGCTACTGTTTTATTAACGGATTTCTAATTTATTTCAGTGTTGTCAAACAATGTTATCTATGCAATACTGGGGTTTCGTATTCTTTTTTCATAACAATTTTAATATGTTTTCTTAAAGTCTTATGTCTGACAGTAATACTGTTTCCTAGCTTTCTTTTAGTTAACATGATGAAATCTTTTTCATCATTTTCTTTTTTATTTAATTTTTAATTTGTAATTATGAAATATAAACATTCAGAAAGTAGAACCCAAATGACATCTACGTACCAGTCACAGGGACTCATCTTGCCCAAGGCAGGACATTTTTAGTGTCAAATTCATACAGAAGAGATGATACTTGCAAAAAAGCTACTGAATTAACAAAAATGGCAGAAATTAATAATTTTTCAAAATGAAATGAGAAGACAATTAACAAAAGCAAATCTAAGGAGATGAGGGGGAAGGACAGTCTTAAGATTATACATTAATCTAAAAATGCCACCCAAGTGGGTGTGGCTCAGCGGTTGAGCATCGACCTAGGATCCAGGAGATCGTGTTTCGATTCCCGGTCAGGGCACATGCCCAGGTTGCAGGCTTGATCCCCAGTCCGGAGCATGCAGGAGGCAGCTGATCGATGACGACTCTCTCATTATTGATGTTTCTATCTTTCTCTCTCCCTCTCCCTTCCTCTCTCTGAAATCAATAAAGATATATTTTTAAAAATTAAAATAATAAAAATAAAAACGCCTTATTGCATCCATTCTAAGATATCAATGATTGCAAGATATATCCCAATGCCAGAGATGTTAACATGAAAAAATACTGTAGAATCAATGAAATAAGGCACTAACAGAAGAAGTCAGTGCTGAAACTATTTATGCATGGTACACTGCTAACCTCTCCTGTGATAAACTAAAAGAGAACAGATGACACATCCCTCACGCAATCAGTCAACTCTGATGACCAACACAATTAGAAAATGGAGTAATCAGTTTCACCGGATGCGGTAAAAAAGTGTTACTTTAAGTCATATATGGATTAAGAGTTTTTGAAAACTTACAATACATTTAGCATTAAACTGTGTTCTATATAATTCACCTTACTTCGGTGATTCCTAAGGTCCTGTAGAATAATTCAGATTCTGAGATTCATCTTATCAATGGTAATTATTAATTACAACAGTAACTACCATTCATTAAGAACTTAAGTCCCAGACACTGTGTTTGATACTTTTTAATGTATCAATTAATTTGCTATTCATAATTCCATAAGTAAATGGCATGACACCTATTCCGGAGAGATAAAGAAAAAACAGAGCTGAATAGATGAGTTGCCTGAAGTCACAAAGCTAATAATTGGCAAAGTCTAGATTTGAATTCCATTTCATATATGGCCTGTTCTTGTCTCTACCCCATACTACCTCTTTAATGTTACTATATCTCCATTTTTCAGATTTTACCTGGAAATGTCAATATTTGCTTTTAGCTAGTATGTTGGGAAGGAGGGGGGAAAATCAGACACCAGGACTTACCCAACATTTTACTTTTCCATCAAGGCAAGGGCACCATCTAGTGGCACACACTTTGTCACCAATATAGTCAAAGAAAGTGGATGGGAAGGAAATGGTTTTTCCCTCTTCTGCTTTCCTCAACTGGTTTTACACTACCTTGCAACAAGTTGGGCATCTCTATGTTAACTCTTCTAATTAAAAAATACAGGATCCTGGGAACATTAAGGTCTGAACAGGGTTTTGGAATTAGACAGACCCAAGTTCAATCCCAGATTCGCCATTACTAACTGTAACCTTGGAAAGTTACTAAAAGTAGCTTGAGTCTCAGCCTCCTCACATGTAAAATGAAGTAACAGCACTTACCTGGCAGGGTTATCATGAAAATACATGTGCAATCATCCAGCACAGTGCCTAACCATAAGAGCTTCCTCAATAACTACTGGTTCCTTTCTCTAGTCTCCTTTTATGTAGCCTAAAACCACATGAGTGTTTTGCTTTTTTTATTTTATTTTATTTTTTAGAAAACATATCATACAACTGGCTCATGTTGTGCTTAAGATAACTTCCACAGCTCCTTTATATGTAAACTATAGTAAAGGCCAATTCTCCAACATTTATTTATTATTATTTTATAAATACACAAAATCAACAATAAGCATTTTTTTAAGTACCTACTTACTATGTACCAGGCAGTTGTGACAGTGGATGGGAACTCTTTATTGAGTGGGGAAATCAGACAAGTTAAATGTAATAAGTGCTTTCAAGGCTATAAGTGACAAATGTTGTGATAAGGTAGAGGAGGGGCGATGTGGATCAGGAACGCTCCACATTTGAAGCAACATTTGAAAAGTCTGTTAAAGATGAGCTCACCAGATGAGGGCACAGAAATTCCTGACATAGAAAAAATATGTCAATTCAAAATATCGGGAGAAACATTTCTGAAATGAATACAAAATAATACTGAATGTAAACTATAATTGAAAAATAAAATTTAAAAAATATACCTCAAGAGCAATGAGGAATGAAGAAACGCAATGAGGGAACATGAAGAAGTATAGTGTAGTTAGAATATAGGATAGGATGGATGAAGAGGCGGGAAGAGATCTGTGGTGTGGGTCAATGATAGCTCATTTAGCTTATTTGGATGCATATAGATAACCATCACTGTTATCATCATCATCTATAGCAGTTATACATTAGTTAGTACTATGTGCTAAACCCTATGCATACATAATTGTTAAGCCTCACAACCACCCTGTGTGGAGGAGAGACTGTTCCATGATGTGGACTCTCAAGTTAGATCCAGCTAGATCAGGGCCAGAACAGATTGTTTCCCATAAATCCCCCGAGAGGCTGTCTGAGGAACCCTTCCCCTATACTGCATCGTGTGCTAACTCATGCTGGTTCCTGGACCAGACCTTTGCATCTAAGCATTTCCTCCTTATCTAGGATGGGTATTACCCCGGAACCTCTATACATCTGCCCTGTTCTATATAATTCCTTAGCACCTGCCATGCAGAATGGAGGATATCCATGCTGTCTTGCCACTGCCCAAGACACACCTCATATCTAAAAGATCTCTTTTCTTTTTTAATCCTCACCCAAGGATATTTTTTCCATTAAGAGTGGAAGGGAAAAAGAGAGAGAAAGAAACATCGATTGGTTGTCGTCCACACGTGCCCGGACCAGGGGCCTGCAACCCAGGTATGTGCCCTTGGCCAGAATCGATCCTGGGACCCTTCAGTCCAAAGTCCGAAGCTCTACCCACTGAGCAAAACTGGCTAGGGCCCCTAAATAAACTCTTGATGTAATGCTGGAGTTGTCAGCCTCTTTCTTTGGTCTCTCAGGAAATTTTCCCAACACCCTGCAAGTTACACAATGTTACTTCATAGAGGTTAAAAAATTTGCCCATAGGCACAGAGTCAGTAATGGGTAGAACTGAATGAACTCAGCCCCAGGTCTCTCTTATTGTTTCAACTATGCCAGCGGTCCCAAACTTGGCTGCACAACACGCTCTGGTGAATCTGTTTAAAAATAAAAGTTCCGCCCAGCCGGGCATGGCTCAGCAGTCGAGCATCGACCTAGGATCCAGGAGATCACTGTTCGATTCCCAGTCAGGGCATGTGCCAGGGTTGTGGGCTGGATCCCCAGTCAGGGGCGTGCAGGAGGCAGCCGATCAATGACGACTCTCATCATTGATGTTTCAACTCTCTCTCTCCCTCTCCCTTCCTCTCTCTGAAATCAATAAAGATTTTTTTAAAAAAAATAAAATAAAATAAAAGTTCCAGCCCTGGCCAGGTTGCTCAGTGAGCTGGAGCATTGTCCGTATACACCAAAACGTTGTAGGTTCCATTGCTGGTCAGGGCAGGTACCTAGGTTCAATCCCCGGTTGGGGCACATGAAGGAGGTAGTCCATTGATGTTTCTCTCTCACATTGATGTTTCTCTCTCTCTCTCTCTCTCTTTCCCCCCTCACCCCCTTCCTCTTTCTCTGAAAATCAATAAAAATATATCCTGGGGTAAGGATAAAAATAATAATAATAAAAAAATAAAAGTTCCAGACCCTATTCTAAAACACTATGTCTAGAGAGTGGGACTTGGGAACCTATATTATAAACAATCTCTCCAGGTGTTTCTTAAATAGAAAGCCAAATGGTAGTCCAGCTTTTTAAAAAATACAGTTGGCCCTTGAATAACAAGGGTTTGAACTGCACAGGTCCACTTATACGTGGATATTTTCAATAAATACTATAAATGTATTTTCTCTTCCTTATGATTTCTTAACATTTTCTTTTCTCTAGCTTACTTTACTGTAAGAATATAGTAATACACATAACATACAAAATACGTGTTAATGAACTGTTTATGTTATTGGTAAGCATCAATAGCTGCTAATATCAATAAAGAGCAAAACCCAACATTATCTGCCTCCTGATAAAAGAACATACCACCCACCACCTATAGCCTTGCCAAAAGGATCAAACCTGGGTCCGATCCAGTCTCTGGATCCTGCTGCCAATTTGCAGGAAAAGCAGAGATAGGAACATGCTGAATTGCAATCAAATTGTAAAATCTAAACTACAGAAAAGTCCTACATGTCAAAGGGTCTGGATTCTTCAATAGATAAATTACAAACAAAAGATATCAAGCTTTTTTTTTTTTTAATGAGAACGATAAAAATATAGAACTTAGGAATTCAAGTCCAAGACGTGATTACTAGAATAGAATAATGGTGACTTTAGGAGACAGGGAGGGTTCTGTAATTTGAATGCGGCACTCAGAGAGGCTTCCAGGGTAGCTGGCAAAATTGTGTGTATATATGTACACACACACACACACACACACGTATATATATATTATTGATTTCAGAGAGAGGAAGGGAGAGGGAGAGAGATAGAAACATCAATGATGAGTGACTGATCAGCCACCTCCTGCACACCCCCTCCTGGGGATCGAGCCCAAAGCCCAGGCATGTGCTATGACCAGGAATTGAACCGTGACCTCCTGGTTCCTAGGACAATGCTCAAATACTGAGTGACACTGGCTGGGCTTTTTTTATGTTTTTCCCCCAAAAATTGTATTTCTTAATATGATAGTCACAGGGGTTAATCATTAATTAAGCTATATTAAAAGAAAAAAAATACTGCATTAAATTTAACAATGAAATAGTGGCCCAAGTCCAGATTTAATTCAATTGAAGAGCTGTCTCAATATGGGTCTGCCAAAGTCTCACTATTAAGCCTATCACAAGCCAAGAAAACAGTTAATACCTGACTGAGTGGTGACTGAGGTCGATAGCAAGTGCTTAGAAAAGCAATTAAATCAAGAAGACAAAGGGAAAACCAAAGGAAAGAAGAAAAAAAAAGCACAAACATTTTTAAAAAATCTTTACACTATCACATACATATACACCATCATCTGCTCAAAATAAGCCTGTCTCATTCCCATCCTGTAACTTCACCATACTTAGCCTATGCCAGTGCGAAAATCTGTCCATTAGAATTTGGTTTCTTTCTCAGAATTATCTCCTATTTCTACCAATTAACTACTGCTAATAAAGTCAATAATACGTCACATCTTCAAAAGTAAGAATGCAGAGAAAAGATGGCAGAAAGAAAGCAACAGGAGCCTGAAGAAAAGGCTACTAGAAGCTGATTTACCTAGTTATGATAGAGCTGGCCCTTCTTGAGATACAATGGAGTGCTAGAAACTGTATCCCCAACTCTGCAATCTTTACTGCCGTTAGCTATTTGGACAATGGTGAAAACTGAACAAGCAATTAAAAGCAGCATGAAGCTATAGGCCTGCACTGTCCCATAAGGTAGCCACTAGCCACAGGTAGCTACTGGGCACCTGAAGTACAGCTAGTCTGAATTGAGATGTGCCATAAGTATAAAGACACATTGGATTTAGAAGACTTAGTATTTAGAAAAGAATGTAAAATACATCATTAATAATTTTTTTACTGATTACATGTTGAAATAATATTCTGGATACATTGTCCTAAGCAAAATATATTATTAAAATTAATTTCACCTGTTTCTTTCTAGTTTTTAAATGTGTCTACTGTAAAAATTGTAAAGTATATATGTGGCTCACATTATATTTCTACTGGAAGTTGCTGCTACATCAACCGTTATTAAATAATGTTGAACAGAAAGAATAAAGAAGTAAAAAGCAGGAATTTTTCAGTTTTTTCTACTGTTTACTCTACCACCACACTACAACTCATTTTCCATCCCCCATCCCTAATTATAAAACAGAGGTTAAACAAAAAAATCAGTAGCTACATTAAGTCATAGATACAACATTAAATCATAGGCCAAAAGAGTTTGGCCCTGGTTCTGGCACTGACTAGCAGTGACCCTGGAGAAGTCCTTTTTTCTCTCTGAGCCTTACAAAACTAACTAAATTTAGACTTCCATGATTCTGTCAAAAGAGTTTTCTTCTTTCTGTGAAAACTGATTTTCATAAAAATGAGTAAATACTCACTCTGAGTCTAACACATCCTCGGCGAGAGCCTCTCATCATTTTGTCCTTGGACTAAAAGAAAAACAAAAACATTCAATAAATAAAAGATTAACTGATTGTTTTTAGAATCACCTAGGGATTAAGAGACAAAATTTATAGTACTATCCCTCCTTTCTCTCCATCCCTCTTCCCCCCAAATCATATATGGATAGGAATTAGCAGGTTTAAAATGAAAATGTTTTACAGTCTATACAAATAAACCTAATCACAGAATTTTATGTATACCTTTAATGTAGCATATATTACACTATAATTTTCATTCCTCCATCATGCCCCTTAACTCTAGACCACTGTTTCTCATATTTTAGTGAATCTGAGAATCACTTGCAAGGCTAAGAATCACCTGGGGGGTTTAAGAATCACTCCCACATGATTCTGATTCAGGCAGATAGAGGACCACATTTTGAGGAACATTACTTTAGCTTATCTCTTTGCAATTCCCCAAATGGGTAACATTTTTTGCTGCTGAGATTTTTCATCCAATAGTTCCTCAGCTTGGAATATCCTTGACCCTGATTTTTTCTGCCTTGCTGTCATTGGTCATGTATGTGCCTTACTTCTGACTGGTTTGGATTCCCATCCCTGAGCTCCCAGAGTCTTCTGTGTGGTCCCCTGTTGTGACCTGCATCATCCTGTGCTATAACAGCTAGTTAACTTGTCTGACTCACCCATTAAAACTGCACATTCCTTAAAGGGTAGGAATTGTATCTGGCCTATGCTTCAGAACAGTGTCTGCAACACATTAGGTGCTCAAAAAGTATTTACTGATGAAACATTGCTTACCCTTTGTCTCTCCTGCTAGCCTGAGCCAAGCAAAAGTTATGTTCTGCACCATAAGCCCTATGGTAACATTCAGTAAATATTCCTAAAAAGTAGTGGTTTGTAATAAAATAAAATGAAACCTTAAATAATCAAAGTTTTTCGAACATTTAATACCTCAACAACTGGTACTTTTCTGTACTTCCCTACGTAAGAAAGAAGTAAAAGAAGCCAAAATCATGGAGTTAGGTTTTAAAGAACTGTCTCACTTTAAACCATAGATGCCCTACATCCAAAGTACAGAGCCACAGGCTAACTTCCAGCTATAAGATAACTAAGTTCTAGGAATTTAATGTACCATTGTGACTATAGTTAACAATATTGTACTTGGAAAGCGGGTAAGAGAGTAGATCTTAAAAGTTCTACACACACACACACACACACACACACACACACACACACACACACGATAACTATGTGGGGTGATGGATATGTTAACCAACCTTATTGTGGTATGCATTTGGCAATATATGTATATGTATATCAAATCATTACATTGTATAACTTAAACTTACACAATGTCACATATCAGTTATATCTCAATAAAGCTGGAAAAAATAATACAGTATTTCTTGGGGGATATTTGCAGGTCTGTACATAAAGATCTGATTATCCTTCTCATCGACTGCAGTACCTTCTATGAACACAGAACAGTGATTTTCAACCAGTGTGCTGCAAGAGGCACACTGGTGTATCTCAAGAATTTTAAAAACATGCAATATCTGACTATTTAGTCTGGAGCACTGACCTCTTTTCCCTTAGATTGCCAAGTTAAAAATCGGCCAAAAAAATTTTTTTTGGTGTGCCACAGAATTTTAGTAATTAGTTTATGTGTGCCATGAGATGAAAAAGGTTGAAAATCACTGAATTAAATCAATGGAATATAATTAGAAGTGTAGAAATAAACTCATACAGTTTTGGTCAATTGATTTTGACAAGGATGCCAAGAGCATTAGAATAGGCTTTCCAACAAAGGGTGCTGATACAACTGGATATACCCATATGAAAAGAATGAAGTTGGGCCCCTATTCTACATCATCTAAATCCATTAAACTACTAATAATAAGCTAAAACTATTAGACTCTTAGAAGAAAACACAGGTATAAATCTTTGTGATCTTGAATTAGGCAATGGTTTCTTAGCTATGACGCCAAACACACAAGCAAACAAAAGAAAAAATACAGCTGACCCTTGAACAGTAGAGATTTGAACTGTGAGAGTCCACTTATACACGCAAACCTGTATTGTTCAAAGGTCAACTGCATTTTCAGTCCTCAGGAATCTGCATATGTGGAAAGCCAACTTAAGTTACATGCTGAGGGCCCACTTAAGTTATTGGGGATTTTGACTGCACGGTGCTTGGCACCACTAACCCCCTTATTGTTCAAGGGCCAACTGTAAATAAAATAAACATTATCAAGCTTAAAAACATTTATGCTTTAAAGGATACTATCAAGAAAGTGAAAAGATAAACTGTGGAATGGAAGAAAATATTTGCAAATAGTATCCAGAATATATAAAGAACTCTTACAACTCAACAATAAAGACAAATAACCCAGTTTAAAAATGGGCAAAAGATTTGCATAGACACGTCTCCTAAGAAAGCCAAATTGGCAAAACAATTTTAGCTGGTGATAGTGTCATAAAGAAAATTAAGTAGAGTGATGATCAGAAAGTTGTTGTGGGGGAGAGGGGTTCTACTTTAACTTAGATGACTTTGGAAGACTCTGAGGAGTTGATATCTGAGCTGAGATTTGAATTAAAGGAGCCAGCCAAGTGAAGAATCTCAGAGGGAAAGTTCCAAGCAGAAGGAATAGCAGGAAATGATTCATTAGTAGGCTTGCTCTCCCATTCTCAGCAAGGGCTATTTCAAATTTGCCCCACTCACCCGCCAGGCACACTCTCCTTCAGCACATTTCCACTTGGTTTTCTCACGAGCATTTCAAACTCAACATGTCTAAAACTAACTCATGATTTTTTCTTTCAACTCCTATCTCTCTTCCATCCAAAGTTTCCTCATTTTTGTCTCCTAAAATCTCTCAAATCCTTCCATTTAACTCCACTATCCTATCCAATTCCAGACCTCTACAATCTATCCCCTATGCTGTATCACATCACCTTCTACCTCTCTCTAACCACTGCTCTCCTCCAATCTTTCTCCACAGTAGCGAGGGGAGTCTTTTCGAAACATAAATCTAAGGTCACTGCCTTGATTAAAAAACAAAACAAACAAATAAGCAACAATAACAACAAAACTAGTTTGATGGCTCTACATTGATTGCTCTTAGGATAAAAACCAAATTTCTTAATTTACCCTCTACAGAGACCCTGCGTGGCCTGGCTCTAGCAAACCTCTAAAGTCCCCACCATCCTGGTGCCCCAGCCTTTCCTTCCCTGAACCAGCCAAATCACTTTCTGGGCTTAGGACTTTTACATGGACTGTTCCCACTGCCTGAAGTGCCTTTTCTCATCTACCTTTACTTCCTTAACCAGCTAATTCCTACTCATCCCTCATTTCCCCAAGAAGGGAAATTTTATCTAAACGCCTAAACTAGAAACCCACCAGTCCCACCACCTGCATAATATTCTCTTATAACACCCTTTTCCTTTATAGCTCTGTGGGGGGAGAGGGGAGCTTCCCTGGATTTCTCAACAGTCCTCCAACATTCCACATACCATAAGGATTAGATCTGTTGTCTTCCCCAACCTGAAAGGATAATAAAAATTTTTATTTCCCAGAGAAGGCCAAAAGGTTACAGACTGAATAGGTCCCTAGGCTAAGTCCCCAAGGTGAACAGAAGAGGGGAGTGCCTATCTTCCTAGGTATTTATATGTCCCTACGCCAAAATGAAGCCCCAGAACTTGGAAAGTTCTCTAGGTTGTAAAAGCAGAGACCCAGGAGGCTATCTGGCTCCAAGAGATTTTCTGCATACTAAAGGGGTGGAGTTAGGATTTAGGCTCATTATCTTTCTAAGGAAATTCTTTCAGAGATGAGGGGAACAATGACCTCTTTCCCCTTAAAAGCACAGAAATACCATTTTTCTTCATAGCACACCTGCAGGACAACTGACCTGGTTCTTATGGTGTTGCCCTCGCAGTAAGGACTAGGGCAGAGGCAGCCCAACATACTTATTATGAAATCTGTCTCTGATCCAGAATACTTTGCGTGTGCATTTGGGATAAAATTAATAAAAATAAATATTTAAAAGCCCATCAAGTACTTAAACTATAATTAACCAATTCTAAAATTACTTCTTTAATGTTCACCATCTCTGCTAGCCTGTAAATTCTAGGAGAATAACAACACAGTATACAGTAAAGACTCAAAAAATATTTGGTGAATGAATGGATAGACAGGATACCAGTAAGTGCAGACAACCATCTTAAATTTACTTTGCCAAAATTAATTTCACTAACTATTCTGGAATGTCCCTTTCTTAGGCTCAGTTAATGTGAGGGACAATAGAGATGCATACTATCTCTCTCACTCCAAACCCTTCCGCCACCAGCACCACACGTGTATACACTCCCAATGACCACGTGAGGAAAGAGGACAGAAGCCCAGCAGACTAACAAAGTACAAAGCATATTAAGTATTATCCACGTGCTAATTAAAAGTAAACAAACATCACCTCCGACACAAGGTACACTTGTGATTATAATCTCTAAAGTTCATGAGGAAGTTATCAATGAAGCATCAATAAATAACAATGAAGGAGAAAATAATGTAACTTCAACTTCAAGCTGCTTTAACAGATCAATAATCACTGAAAGATGCTATTGAGTTTTATTTTTAAATAAGCCGTCTGTTTTATCATCCTGGAGGGGGGAAGGGGAGAAATTTCTTCTTTCATCTGAGAATTACTGAAGCATGCAAAAATTGTATGGTAACATGGGGTTTAAAACTGGTTGTGAAATTAGTATTTGGAAACTAGCTTAACAACAAAAAAACTTTTTTTTTAAGTCCCCAAGTCAGAATGGCATGAAGACAACGATGACCTGCGTTCTCAAGGGAAGAGTACATAATCTTGATTCATAGAGTGGTCTGCCTATTCTGCCCATTTCTTAAGTACTTAGGAAAAGGTTATTTTAAGGACACTGAGAATACTGAGCTGAATGTCAGTCTTAAGTCTGTCTAATGTGTAACTGCTTTTCACAGAGGGGTTTAAACAGTCTGGTAGAGCCTCTTAATTGTCACATTCTGGCTATATTCAATTACTTTAGATGAACTTCAGTATACCACACGAAAAACATCTTCTGAAAGGATGGCTACGTATATTTCAAAGTAATTTAAATTAAGAACAGGTCAAAATATTCTCCACTTAGGCTTCATACTCATATGAAATCTCTCATTTAAATGTGCAAAATTATTTCAATGTCCCAAGCATATGTTTAATACAATTTTTTAAGGGAGTACAATCGCTAGAAGAAAGTACTAAAAAAAAAAAAAAAAAAAGTGTACCCAGAGAATATGTAACTTATCATATAAACAGTACAATTTAATGAAATAACGCGCATTGTGATGTGAGAGAGGTAAGAATTTGAATTCCAGTCCCGTAAATTACTAGCAGTAGCACTGTGACCTTGGGCAAGTCACTTAAGCTCCCTGAGCTATAGTGTCCTCATTTATAAAATTGAGATATCACTTACTGTCATAGGATCATTTTAAGTACAGAGTTAATACAAGTAAATAACTTAGCACAGCACCTAGCATATAATGGGCACAAAGTTTACCCCCACTTCCTTGCTTCTACTTAAATATAGCAAACAGATCTGAATCCATTTTCTCTAAACCTAAGCTAACCCTATTTCCAACAAGACATACTCTCCTGTCATTAACTTGGTCCCCTCTACACATACTACATACACTACACACACACACACCCCCACCCCAATCTGTCTTAGTAATAATACACAGCCCCTACAAAAAAACAAACAACAAAATAAAACAAAACCATCTATTTTCCCTCCATCATGCTCACACACTTCCTTGGTGGACCCTTTCTTAATCTAGCACCCATGCTCAGGTACAATTTATCACATTCTCAATTTATGGAGTTTGCCATTGCACTAGTTATTATAGTGTATTATAATTATTTGTATGTCTATTCTCCTTGTCAGACAGTGGGCTTAATTATCTTTGTATTATTATCATCATGCTATCTTCCAGAACCTAATTAATGGCTGAAACTTAGAGAAGATATTTGATGTTTGCTGAATGATGAGCCCCAGTCTCCTTTCCCAGGCATCCCACTCATTCAACAAACATAATTCACTTGAAATACACCCATTCATTTCCAGTTAAGGCTATTTAACAATCTGAGTGAAACGGGAAACTTTTTTCCATTTCTGATACCTTTCTACCACCTTTAAACAGATTTTTACAACTGTATTTAAAAATATAACCAAAAAACAATTAGAGAGCAATAATAATCTCTAATAATGTAAGCACTAAATCAAAAGAAACTTAGCACCAAAGTAACCACTTAATTGTATCTTAGTTATAACTACTTAATTGTATCTCCAACAAGATTATAAACTTTTAAAGATTAGGTCAGTATATTCCTAGCATATATGAAGTACTCATAAGTATCTTAACAAATTAACTCACAAAATCTATCTTGGTGCTGGTATATAGTGCCATTAATGAAAATTTGTTTAATCGGAAATATAACTATGGATTTACTCAGTTTCACAAAGCAACTACATCTGGAAAAGTTCTGCCCAAACATATTCAAAACTCATTAGGGAAGATCAGCTGGCCATTTAAACTAATTCTACAATCCTTTTATAAAGCAAAGAATGCCTCCCTACACTTGCTATATAAAGACACTTAAGTTTTTATTTGAATGTTAATTTTACTTTGGCTAAAACTAAATCTGTATTAAAAATCAAGCAAGGCCCAGGCCGGGTATCTCAGCTGGTTAGAGTGTCTTCCTATCCACCCAGGTTGCAGATTCAATCCAGGTCAGGGCACATACAAGAAACCACCAATGAATGAATGCATCAATAAGAGGAACAACAGTTGATGTCTCTCTCTCTTTCTCTCTCTCAAATCAATAAATTAAAAAAAAAAAAAAGATCGAGCAAGAATCTCATCTGGCCCTGGCCAGTGTGGCTCAGTTGGAAAGGTTGGGGGTTCAATCCCCAGCCAGGGAAGGCAACCAATTGATGCTCTCTCTCACAATAAAGTAAATAAAAAGGAACACAACTAATTGGGCTGGCTATTTGTTTTTCCCTATGAGCAGTAAAAGGTATTCAATTCTTAACCTAAATCACTAGCTTTGATTGGGATTATATAACTATTTGAAAATCTAATCCTATGACAATTGCCACATATAGGAGTGACATATTTAAGAACAATTCTACTTTCTGTCCTTCCACAAATTATTACCATCAACAAAACTGCTAGCAAGAGAAATAAGAACTGACTGCTTGACTGATGAGCACACTAAGCAAAAGATCTCACATAGGGGATATATGCTCGACAGGTTGAATGATTAAACAAAAGCCATTGCTGCTAATATAAGCTCAATCAAGTTTTACATAAATCATGGAAATGTACATATTTGCTATTAATTTATTCTGCAAAACTTACAAGTCTGTGTAAGCAACAATTCCAAAACAGCCTTCTGCTTCTCATCTCTAAGCCTTGTTTGAAGGACCTGGGACATCCTTCCATTCACTATGAGAACAATGTGCCACACTGTAGGGCTTGGAGATTATAATGCTCAGTACTACCATCAAAGAGTTCATAAGCTTGCTGTACAGATAAAGAATGTACTAGAGACACAGATAATTATAACATGTAAAATGATTAAATGCCCAAAAGATTTATATAAGCAAAGCCCAAAAGTACTAGAACACGGAAAAATCAAGTTTGAATAGAGTATTCAAGGAAAACAAAAGATATAAAATGTCCACATACTTCTTCGCACTGATAATACTATTTTAGGAGGTTTCTGTTTTCTTTTCAGGGCATTTAGATTAGATAATTTTTCTTTTGTTCCTTTACAATTCTAAAGCTATTTTATTACATTTAGACTATGAATATGCACCATGTCATTTAATAAGAATCACATTTGATATAGTCATGAACACTTTATTTAGAAAAGTATAAATTTGCTTTTAATTGTTTGATGGGAGTGGTGCTGATATCTTTCTAGGAGAATCAGAGACTAGCTCTTTTACATCTTTACAAGAGAAATACATATACTTAAGCTCTTCAGAAACCTAAAGTGCAAAAACTAGATGGCAGATTTCTGGTTACCTTCTAGATACTGCTAAGGACTGTCAAACAACACTTAAATGTGTTTTGACTACTAGTGGTTTTAAAATGCAAATTCATTATGAGTCTTCCCGTCAGTATGTAATAGCAAAGAACACATGGCTTCTCTAATGATTATTTTTATGAAGAATACCTTGAGTAGTCCTGGTAACTCACCAAGTCACTGTTTCTACCTCTCTCTCCAAAATGTTAGAAAAGCAATACAAATCAAGAGAGTTAAACATTTACTGGTAATGACTAAACAAAGCATATTTTGTAAAACCTCAACTAGTTCCGTTTACCAACATGATTAACCTTTAACAGTTTCCTAGTTATACCTTTTCTAGTTCCCAAGGCCGCTGATGTAAATCCTGACTGCATTCCTTAAATCCTGACTCTGCCCTCATTTTTAACTCAGACCTTGCTTCCCATCCTTACATTTAAGCATACTCCTATTTCAGAAGCCCTTTCCCTCAATTCCATAATCTTCTCTGCCTCTTTCACAGTCAAATGCCTTGACGAATCTAAAAATGTCTTGAGTTTCTCTACTTCTTATCTCTCCTATTTACTCTTCAAACTACCCCAATCTGCCTTTCACACCCACTGCTCCATAGAAACTGCTCTCACTGAGGGCATCAATGATGTTCAAACTGACCAATCCAATGGGTATTTTTAAGACTTTATCTAGTCAATCTTCTCATCAATATTCAAGGCAACTCACTATTCCCACTTGATTGCCACATTCTTCTGTTGTTGTTAGTTGTTTTCTTATATCTCTGGCTGTCCTTTTTCACTCTTCTGTGCAGGCTTTTCCCCCCTGACAATCCCTTAAATGTGTCTGTGATGATCTAAAATCTGTCCACAAATTCTGACATTCCTTTCAAAAAGTAGAGTCTAATTCCCCTCCCTATGCCTAAAATTCCCATCCCCATGAGCCTCAGCTGAACTTAGTAATTCATTGCTAATGAACAGAATGACTAAACTAAGTCATAAGGCAGAAGTGATGTTCTCAGATTGGGTCATAAGAGGCACTAGAGCCCGGCCGCCATGGCTCAGCGGTTGAGCATCGACCTATGATCCAGGAGGTGGAGGTTCAATTCCTGGTCAGGGCACATGCCCGGGTTGTGGGCTGGATCCCCAGCAGGAGAGAGCCGATCAATGACTCTAGTGTTGATGTTTCTATCTCTCTCTCTCTCCCTTCCACTCTCCGAAATCAATAAAAACATAAATAAACAAACAAACAAATAAATAAAATAGGTGGCACTGTAGCTTACTCCTTGCTCTAACTTGGATTGCTCTGCTACCTCTGGGTGAAGCCAATGCACTGTCATGATGACACTCAATGGAAAGGCTAGCTGGTGAGGAACTGAGGCCAACTTCCAACAGCCAGCAACGAACTGAGGCTTTCTGTCAACAGCTGTGAGAGTGAGTCATCTTGGAAGCAGATCCTCCAGCTTCAATCAACTGTTTCAGATGACTGCAACCCTAGCCAATGTCCTTTGATTGCAACTTCATGAGAGACCCTGAGGCAGACCCACCTAAGTCACTCCAAATTCTCAGCCACTGAAACTATGAGATAATAAATGTTTGCTGTTTTAAGTTGCTAAGTTTTGAGGTAATTTGTTACAAAGCAACAGATAATGAAACCAATGATGTTTCTTAGCATCCTGTCCAAAGGTCTTTATTATTCTCACGCTCAACTCTCTGTATATGTAAAGTTAGTATTGTCTATAACCCAGATATTTTCCTAAATTCCAGACCATATGACATCTTCTCATCAATTTCAACATGACCCAAAACAACCACCTTTCTCCCCCAACCTGTTCTTCCTACCTTCCCTATCAACATGCATCCAGGTAAAATCTAAAACCTGGATTTCATCAGACTCTTCCTTCCCTTTCAGTCACATCCAATCAATCACTAAGGCCTATAAATATCTGATTATTTCTCTGTAATGACAGTATTTAAATATAAACGTCATCTGAACCTATTAATCAATTTTAAAATCAGAGAGACAACCAGACATAACGTGCTACTTGATGTAACATGTTCCACCTACAAAGTATTCTTTCCCAAAAGAAAAAAAAACCTGAATTTGATTAAGCTTCTAGCTCTAGGAAATACAGAGGACAAAGGAACATGTTTATACATACCACAAAGATGCTACCAACAAAATCACAATGTGGACAATTCTACATTCTGAGAACAAATGATCTGGTTTCTTCAACAAATAAATGGCAAAGAAAAAAGAGGGAAGGAGGACCTACATATTAAAAGAGGCCCAATTTTATGTGCGGATCTTGTTTGAAAACCTGACTCAAGCCCACTGGTAAGGACAGATGTTTGAGACAGTCAAGGAAATTGAACACTGACTGGATACTTGACAATATTATTATTAATAGTTATAATAATGGCACTGTAATAACATTTTTTAAAAGAGACCTTAATTTTTTTAAAATGTTTTTATTGATTTCAGAGAAAGGGAGAGGGAGAGAGAGAGAGAAACATCAATGATGAGAGGGAGTCATTGATCAACTGCCTCCTGCACACCCCCCACTGGGGATCGAGCCCAAAACTGGGCATGTGCCCTGACCAGGAATGGAACCAAGATCAAAGATCAACCACTAAGCCATGACAGCCGGGTGAGAGAGAACCTTAATTTTTAGTAATACATACGGAAAATTCACAAATGAAATGATAGGCATCTGCTTTAAAATAATCAATTGGGGAATGAAGAATTGATGGGAGTATTAATAAAACAAGATTAGCCATATGTTGCTAATTATATAAACTGGATAACAGGAATTCATTTCACTATCCTCTTTTATGTATGTTTGAAATTTTCTATTAAAAAAAGGTTTTTCCTATAATAAAAAGTGTTTACAACACTTAAATGACTGTCCTAAAGGCAAAGTTCAAATTCCTTAGCATGGTTTACCAAGAAAGTCTGTCACTATATGGCCCCCATTAACCTCTCCAGTTCATCTCACAATAGCCCACCACAGCCCACGCAACAGGATAGACAAGCTCCTGACTGTTGCCTCCTCCAAAATCATTACCTCCATCTCAAGCAGTTTAAACTTCTCTCTCTGCTCACATGGCTAACCCCTACTCATCATTAAGGCCCAGCAAACCTGTTTCTTCTAGGAAACCTTTCCTGATCCTCCAAGACCGCATCAAGTAACCAGTCTATGTACCCCCCAAACATATTATGCTTCTCCTATCACAGCTCTTACTTGCTGCATCCCCTAGTAGAATCTTGGTATTATGAAGGCATGGACAATGTCCATCTTATTTACCATTTTAACCCCTCTTCCTAGCATAGTGCCTAGCACACAGGAGGTACTCAATAAACATTCGATAAATTTACAAAAGGCATGACCCCTCCACTTTCCAACTCCTCACATTTCTACATCTCCCTCAATTTTCCTTCTTTTCCCATCATCCTTCCTGATCATGATTCACATAAATGGCTTTTCACACAGCATTCCCAAATGTATATCCTTAGCCCTCCCTGGGCATCTCACCTAATAAAAATTCAACTAACGAATTCTGTGCTATAATCTAACAGATCTTTATCTCCAGGCCTGACCTATGGCTCCAAGTATCTTCTGGACTCAATCTTCTGTTCTCTCCCAAAACACACCTTTACACTACAACTGCTGGAAAATTCTCATATCTTCTTAATAATGGTGATGTTCTCAAGCTTCTCAATTTGCATATACTTCCACTGCCTGGAATGCCCTTCTCTTCTACCTTTAAGTCTAGGCTCAAATGTCCCTCTAGCCTTTTCCAGGCAATGTTCCTACAGCAGTCGAGTCTTATTTCTATTACAGAATTTATCATATTGCTTTGAAAGTGTGTGTAGGTGTCTGCTCTGCTAGATTGTGTGTTCCTAAACAGAAGGGGCTCTCTCTCCTTCATGCTTGCACCTCCAGCATATAAAGTACAATGCGTATTACAAAGTCTGCCCCCCAAAATACTTCCTGAATGAATTAACAGACTGAGCTAGAGCTGAAAAGACTGCCTAAAACTACTTTCCTAAAGGAGGTAATCAGTGTCTCTGTTCCTCTACTGGGCAGAGTAATAATATATTAAGCTCTTTTTTAAAATTTGAAAATGCACAGGTTAAGAAAACAAAACAAATATAAAGTAAAAAGACCATCCATTCCCAGAGGATAGGTTTGGGTTTGGGTCTAGGGGCAGGCCCAGAGAATAAGGTCCAGGCTGAGGTAAGCTTTAGGTGAATCTATTCAATTCACAGCAATTTCAGTGATCCTAACCCAACCCTGAGATTATCCCAATATCAACTTTCAGTACAGGCCAACTCTAAAGCAAGACCAATCTAGTTTAGTTAATCTAATAGATCTTTATCTCCAGGCCTGACCTACCTATGGCTCCAAATGGCCACCCTAGAACAAACCTACAGCCAGAGCCAGACAAGAACCCAATTGATTTTTGAAACAAGGAACAGAGTGACTTGCTATTTACTGCTCTGCTTAAAAGGCTGTGCAACTAATTCTGATACTCTTCCCGGAAGATGTTGCTCCAAGTTATCAGCCACATGCAAATCATTCAAATGTGCCTTCAAATCTTTCAGAATACTAATGTACTGAAACAATGTCCAAGTGTACAGAGCTCACTGCCAACCTTCAACAGGTCTCCTCCTTTATCTTTAAGTGAATACTTATCTTTTCCCCATGTTTATACTGGACCTCCTTTAATCAGGGATTGGGTACTATTTTATTTTCACAGGATGATTTTAATTTACAATTTTTCTCTGCTGTTTCTCTGCAAGCAAATACTTCAACACGGAAGAACTGGAAAAGAAAAGGAAAAAAAAACCCTTCTAAATAGCCATTAGTGAGAAATATGATATCTCCTTCTGCTGGCAAGGACAACGTTTTAATAGAATCTAGTCTCAGAAGGGAAGCTAAGTATTTGTGTGGGAATGGGGGTGAGGGGGGAATCTATTAAAAAAACTGTATTTAGTCAGTAAGACAAGGAGAAATTTGTCAAGGTATTTAAAAACTAAAAGGGCAAGGAGGCAGAAAAAGTCTACACTGAAGGAAGAAAAACAGGAAAAAAGAAAACTGTTTGGGCTAAGAGCTCCCAAAAAACCCAGTTTGAGGACTCTTTAGTATAACCCCACATGCAGACCCAAACAAATTTGGGATTTGCAGAGTAACTTAATTCCATAGTGCCGGTCATTGGAATTTACTCTACCTTGAATAGGCTGGAAAGGTTCCATGGGATTTTCTGATTATCACGTCTACTGAAAATCAATATAATCCCAGAGTTGGCTACCTAATGATAATCTTGAACAATATGTTTAAATCTCATTCAGGTTTGGTCTTTTTTTCCCTTTAAAAATTATATAGAGAAAGGAAGTCGATATTTGAAAGATGTTGAAAATTTCTACTCCTGCAGGCTTGCCTTTAGTAACTCACAGCTTGCCCTTTCCTCCTTCCCGTTGTGAAAGTGAAGTTCAGTGGAAAAAGTCAGAAAGCCAAGGTTTTGGAACCCTGGTTACACCACTTACTGCTAGCTCTTGGATCTTGAGCAAATTACTCAGATTCTAAAACTGTAAAAGGAGGAAGTAAATTGGAGATAATACATACCTACCTTGCAGAGTTATTGTTAGTAAAATGAAGGGAACCATTAGACTAGAATATAAACTCCAAAGAGGAATGGTGAATGTCATGAACTCTGTTGATCTCTGCTCACATACACAACAGCGTGCACACCCACCCACACATACGTAGCCTAAAGTAATAATAATTAACATATAGTGGGAGAGAGCTCAATAAATAACTTTTAAATGAACGAATAAATACAAGTGTCCCCATTTATCTCATCAACACTTATCCTTCTTCCATAATGATACTTTTTTGTCCCTTGTCTTCTATTACTTTCTAAAGCCTTCAGGGCATTCTTTTTTGTCCTAAGTGGTTTCCTCCCTCTCATTAGCTATTCTTAACTAGACACCATTCAGAGAAAGTATCTTTGGAAATAATTTTTCTTAATACCACCCACGTTCCATTTCTAATGCGATGGCGGTGGAGGGGGTAGTTAGAACATAAGATTCACAGCAATTCAAGCGCTTGCACACGGCCACTGATTCGTGTTTAACGACAGTCAAGTCGTGAACTCAGCCCTCCTCAGGATATAACTTTCAGGAGACACCGCACCATCCATTCTCTTCGCTAACAAGAGACTGCTGGAAATCCTCGGCTCTCAAAAGTTAAGGCGTCGGTTCCACTCGCCTCCCGCTGACTAGAAGAGTGCGTCCTATGAACGAAACACTCAACCTGGGCAGACGGGAGGGATTTCAGGCCCCTACGTGCTGCCCGAGGGCGGGTCACCTACGGACCTGGCCACGCAGCTCTCTTCAGTGCCCGGAGAGAAGCTAAGGGGCGCGGCAGACCACAGGGCCTGGGGGGACGGTGTCAAGTCCATGACAACGTGGGGACACGGCACGGACCGCTCCGCCGGACCCTGTAAACCACGACTGCCAGCACCCTCACCGCCCAACTACAACCCCGCTGGACCCCACCGCCTCCTAATACCCCACTGAAAAACTAACACGGCTTGCCCCTCAACCCATAAATCAGACAGCCACTGCCTACTTATTGGCTGCACCAGCATCTCCTTCACCCTCATTGGCTATCCCGGACGTAAGACCCTCCTCTCCGAGGAAACCCTCGCGTACGGCGGCACCCCCAGCCTAGCAACCTCAACCCCGCTACCCAAAAGCCCGGCCCCCCTCCACCCAGGGATAGCGACCCGCGAGAAGCTCGGCGTTTCGCCGCGCGAGGACTCACCGTGTAGTAGGAGAGCAGCCCCGCATTGTAGTCCAGCACGAACCAACGGTACTGCCAGCCCTTCATCACGTTAGTCCATTTGCTCAGCGGCCCCTCCATGATAGACGCCATCTTGGGAGCCGCCAATGACAACAAACGGCCTGACGTCACTCTCCTATAAGGCATTCACCAGGCGGGGGGCGGGGCCGCTGCGGGCAGGGGCGGGGCCGGAGAGGGCGGGGCTAGCGGCTGCTGCCTCACGTGGACTAGCCAACTCTCGCTTTCAGCTATCAGCTCAAACACGCTTGCTTTGGGCGCCTGTTGTGTGTAGAACCCCATGCCCGAGATGTGACAAATGCAGGCGTGAATACTGCTGTTATTATTTATTACAAGAATTAATTCTACTAGCCATGATGATACCTTACACTTCCAAAAGATTTAACATCTGGCCTTTCATTTATGCATTCATTACTCAAACCCATTCATTTTATACATATTTACTGTTTTATGCTAGATACGGTTGTAGGTTTCGAGCATTCAGCAGAGACTTCATGTAGGGTTGAGGGGAACAGGCAATAAAATAAATAGTAAATTATATAGTATATTTCAAAAACTTGGTAAATGCTATGGAGAAAAATAGACAAGGAAAGAAGCAGAGAGTAGAGGCTGCAATTTTAAATTTTCAAATAGGGAAGGCCTGAATGAGAAGGTGACTTTTGAGCAAAGACCTAAAGAAAGTAAAAGATGGAGCCTGGAGGAAGAGTTTCCAAGGGGAAGGAAAAGCAAGTGCAAAGACCATGAGTCTGGCATTTTAAAGGAATAGCAAGGAGTTCAATGTCTGGAATGCCAGGGAGAGAGTAGTAGAAGACAAAGTGAGGGAAGTAAGGGCAGATCACTTAGAACCTGAAAGGACTATGAAAGTGTTGTCCCTCTATATCCAGGTACTGTTAGACATTCTGAGGATGAAACAGTGAAGGAGTCAGACAGGTTCCTAGCATTCTAAGAGCTTAAATTCGTGACGAAAAGCAAACACTAAACAAGTAAACATGAAAAATATCTAATACTGATAAAGGACTTGCAGAGAGCTTAAGTTGATGTAATAGGAAACCAACGGGTGGCTACTTTATATTGGTTAATCAGGGCAAGGCCCTCAGGAAATGGCATTTAAATTGAGATGTGAAGGTAAGAAAGAGTCCACCATGCAAATATCAACAGAAAGAGCTAAAAAGGGAACTGAGAAGTGGGGAGTTAGCTATAAATGGCAGTGAGGTGAAGGGAGTGGTTTTCTTTGCATTTTACTTTTTATTTTATTTTATTTTATTTTGGACTTAAAAAGTATTTTGTTTATTCAGGTACTGTGTTGTGAATCCCTTTTCTTTGCTAATAACAGAAGTGCTAGGAAAAAGAATATCACTGAGGGAGCTAAACAGAGAACCTACTTGCTAGCTAATCAATTAGGTAAAGATCTAAAGTAAATTAAAATTGATCATGCTTGATCTGTTAGATATCTTTTCCCCCAGTTACTGAGATATAATTACCAAGTAACATCATATAAGTTTAAGGTGTACAATATAATGATTTAATATGTATATATTGCAAAATGATTACCACATTAAGTTTAGTTAACATCTATCACCTGACCTCACAATTTTTTTGTGTGAGGAGAACTTTTAAGGTCTACTCTCTTACCAGCTTTCAAATATATAATACGGTACTGTTAACTATAGTCACCATACTGTATATTATATCCCCAAAACTTTTTTATCTTATAACTGGAAGTTTTTACCTTCTGGCCACCTTTAAGTTTGATGTAGTCACACATTTTTATTTTTGCTTTTGTCAGTGCCAAGACCAATGTGAAGAAACTTTTTCCTTATGTTTTCATCTAGAAGTCTTATGGTTTTGGGTCTCACATTTAAGTCTTCAATCCATTTCTAGTTACTTTTTGTGAGTAGTGTAAGATAGGGGTGTGGTTTCATTTTTTTGCACGTGAAGATCCAATATTCCCAGTACCATTTATTAAAGAGACTGTCTTTTCTCCAGTGCATATTTTTGGCTCCTTTGTCAAATATTTGTTGACTGTATGTGTGGGTTTGTTTCTGGGCTTTCAATTCTGTTCTGTTGATCCATGTGTCTCTTTTTTGCCAATACCATACTGTTTTAATTACTATAGATTTGTAATATAGTTTGGAATCAGAAAGTGTGTTGCTGCCACATTTGTTCTTATTTCTCATGATTCTTTGCATATCCAAGTCTTTTGTGGTTCCAAACAAACTTAAGGATTGTTTCTTCTTTTCCATAAGAAATGCCATTGGAGTTTTGATAGGGATTGCATTGAATATATAGATGGCTTTGGGTATTATGGACATTTTAACAATATTAATTCTTCCAGTCCATTAACACAGGATATCTTTCCATTTATTTGCCCAGGTACCTACTAGTATTAATCTGTGAGTATCTGAGTCCATATAAACACATCTCTGTTTTCATGATGCGACATGGCCTCCCCAAAATACACCACACACTTCTCATAGAAATTTTATATTCTAGAAACATTATTCAGCAGAAAACCTCATGTTGCTGATGTCTTTGGAGATAAACAAAGTGTTGGATCTTGAATCATCATGATTCAGATTGAGTTAAAAGATTTACATAGAGTTAATTACTACTCTTTCTTAGCTTCTTAAGAGCTGGAACCAAGTCTTGATCATCTTTGTAGCCCTAGAAACTATCCTAGGGCCTGGCACACAGAAGGTGCTCAAAAGTTATTGTTTGATTTGAATTACATGTTCACTGAAACAGACTACTAAGTTTCAAGGACAGTGCTAAGCACCATCACCTACACTTTCTCCTTTAATCCCCACAGTAATTCTTCAAGATTTATATTATTAAACCAATTTAACTGGTGAGGACACTGGGACACTGGGAATTTATTGAGTAGCTTGCTCAGGGTCACACAACTAGTAAACAGCAGAACCAGAATTAGAATCTAGGTGTTTTCACCCCAGATCCATTTCACCCCCGCAGCAAGCTATTTTATATTGTCTATGTGTAAATAAATCTCTTGGACATGACACAGGCAGTATCATCAATTTCTAAATCAGTTTTAACTTTTATCAGGGTCACCAGGCACTCACAGTTTCTACTTAGCTTCAGATATCGAAAACACATGTCTTTAGGGAGAGCCGGGAACAAGGGCGGTTCCTGACTCCCAAGACCATGTCCAATGGCACAGCACTTTGTCCACATTCTGCACCAAGTGTCAAACTACATGCTTTAGATCATCAGCTAAAATTAAACATGGAGAAGACATATCAGCTCTCATTCCCACATTCCTCAGTGACTGGCCTTTCGTGGAATGAGGTAGCAGCTGAAGCAGAGCAGAAAACGGGGGATTCAGAATCAGAAGGAAGAGAGGAGATTAACCATTAAACAGCATAAGCTCATCAAGGACAGGAACTGGGACTAATTCATCCTGTCACTTAGAATATCAGTAAATGTTACACAGATATGATTCTTAAAAAATCATTCTGGTAGCAATACTGAGAACAAATCAGAGGGGCAAGACTGGAAAAAAGAAGACAGACGAAGAGATTTTAAAATCCACGCAAGCAGTAAAAAGAGTATGAACTTAGTGACTGCAGGGATGGAGAGTGGGAAAGATACTGTACTGTATATTTATTGAGTAGCATTTTAGAGTTAAGATTTTAAAACTCACCGAACAATGGAATTAAATAAGCAGGGAATAAACGGAGGCAGAGACATTACCAATGATTTGTGTAACTGAATGATTAAGTTATCAATTTTCATTTTTAAAGAACATAAATGGCTTGTATTTCTCAGTGTGAAGTTCCTTCCTTTTACACAGCTGTTTAGAAATGTGATTGATTTTTTTTTTTTTTTTTAGTTTCTAGCAAAAATTATTTCCAACTTTTTCGCAGTCAAGATTGTAGGTGCAAATTGCTTCAAAATGCATTCTGTTGTTGCTGGTTTCCTGCCTTCTCTTCCTAAACTTCCCACCAACTGCTTTTTGTTTTTGCTTTTACTGTTGTCATGTTTCTTAATTGACAGTTGTTGGGCATCAAATAAAACAGCATTTACAAAATACTACCTTCTTGAGGGGAAACATGGAAACCTACAAAAACTTGACTGTCCTCTGCTAGGTGTAGAAGAAACACAAGATCAAGCTTAAATGTCGGAAAAACAAAATAAGATATAGCCTATTTTGTCCACAAATGCTTTCCTGTAGCCAGAGAGCAAGAAAGTGAAACGTCAAGTTTAGGAAAATTGGGCTATGATTCTGAGGCAGAAGAGAGCTGGAGAAGGAAGGGAAACTATTTTAGGAGATCTAGGCTCTGTAAGTGTCCTAAGGAGAGAAAAGAGGAATGCACTTGTCTTTTGCCCTCCTCTTGTAATGTCCCCTTGGGGACCCACATCCCAGCTACCCTGGGCTTTTTACATTCCACAGACATCTCTCTCCCTCAGATTTGGAATGGACCTGTCATTTTCTTGTGCCCCACCTGTACCCTGAACAAACGTATAACAGAATCTGGGACACCTATTGCATTTACTCGTTCGGAAAGTCTGAATGTCCCCCCACGACAGTGGGTTCTTTGAGGACTTGGTCCTGTGTGCATCCTCAAAACTTATTAGCACAGTGCCTGATATGGACAGTATGGAATAGTGGAAGCAGCATAGGTGATCTGGATAAAAGTGTGAGGGGAAGCTGCTTTCCTGGAAATAGAAGTTTTTACTTATATTTTGTATTTACTTGGGTTGGCTTAGAGGAGCTAATAGAGGTTATAATCAGAGACTGGAGAAAGTTTTCGATTTCAGAGGTAGAATAGTTCAGGTGATGGAAAGCTGAGAATATAGGTACAGGAGTGGAGAGCCAAAGTGTGTGGAGAGGTAGAGATTACGAGTGATTGTGAGGCCACCATGACAGATGATTCATTTACATGGAAGTTGAAAAATTGTTTGAATAAATTACATAATTATGATGCAAAATCATTGTATATATGTACATGTGTATATATATGAGATTGTGGTTGATTTTTTTCTTTATACATCTTTTGTATTCTCCAAATTTTCTCTAAGTCACAGACATTGTACTTATAATGAGGGGGAAATGCCATTTTGAGAAGGAATGAAAAAGAATATAATAAAAAATACCACCAGATAATTATATCAGCTCTGAATTTGCCAGGCAGGCCATTTATGTAATCATGATATGCCGGCCTTCTTCAGGAGCTGAAAGCAATACAGTTCAAACTGACGGTAAATCAAAAGTAATATACTGCCAGATGTTTCTGTGCTATCAGAAGCCCTGCTGAATTCCTACTCTTCTTCCTCATTCTGTATCCATCTAAGGCTCCCTGTGAGCTGACATTGCAGTCTGTCGACTTTGCAAATTTAGAGATGAGTCGCCCCTGCCATGAATTTGCAGTGTATTTATTTATTCACTCCTATTTTCAGGGAAGTAGCCTTCTCTGAGCCACAATTGTGTGTCAAGCCCTAGACCACGTGCTGAGGGTAGAGATCAGTCATGCATGGCTCCGGTCCTCAAGCAGCTCAGACTCTGTCAGGAAACGCAATGTGTTGCTGCACAGGGTGATTCATGCTAAACCAGGGGTGGGCAAGGGCTCTGTGGGAGCACAGAGGAAGAACCTAAGCCAGTGTAGTGACAGGGGAGAGTGTTTCAGTCTGCACAGAAAACAAATGGCCTCTTCTTACAGTGTCCACTGTTAGCACCTTGGCTCAGGCCTGTACCATTTCATGCTTGGATTGCTACAGTAGCTTGGAGTTATCAACTCCAATAATGCCCCCTTCAACCTGGCCTTCATGCTAACCTGTGAGAGCCCTTCCTATTTCTAAAGAAAAGATAAAACCTAACTCCTTATTTCCCAGTCCTATTTTTTGTGTGGCTTCTCTCCCCACCTCCAATTATGACACTTTGTTCCTAAATTCATCTTATTGTTGCTCTAGGTTACATCTTTGCTATTTTTGCCCCTTCTTCTCCCTTCTTCCCCCATGTTGAATATCTTGCCTTCTCTGTGTTTGTCTAAAATATACCTACTCATCTTTCAGGGTTCTGCTGAAGTATCTGCCATATCTTTTATGAAATTTTTCTTGATTCTCTCCCAACTAATTAGGTCACCATTCCCTCATTTGAATGGCTACTATAGCACTTGTAACACTTTCTTGCATTTATTAGATTATGTGTCTGTCTTTTTCATTAGATTATAAACTCTTTAAGGACAAGAGAATAATCTTATTCATCATGTATATGTTACTCTTTTTAACATATTTGGGATTCATTATCTCAGTATCCCAAATACCTAGTGCAGGAGTTGGCAAACATTTTCTGTAAAGTGTAAATATTTTAGGCTTTGCAGGCCAGACATTCTCTATCACAACTATTTAACTCTGCCGTTGTAGAGCAAAAGTGTAAATGAATGGACATGACTGTATCAATAAAACTTCACTTACAAAACAAGCAGCAGGCCAGATTTGCCTTCGAACCATAGTTTACCAATCCCTGGCCTAGTGTATAATACACAATAAATACCTAATGAATTTCTTTTGAATGTAAAGTGAAATGGTAGAGGCAGGATTTGTATCCAGTTACATCCTGTACTAGATGCTAATGGTTTCTTGTCCATATTTTCTTGGTATTCACTTACACACTGAAGGCCACCTACAGGGAACACCTAAAGTTCTTTACCTGAACCTTTTGGTTTTTTTCTTTCTGGCCAGAGAACATATTTGACCTATGTGCAGAGCAAGCTGGGAGTTTCAGAGATTCAATGTCACCAGAAGTAGCCCCAAACTCAGTGATGGATGGTAAGTTGGTGAATAGTACCCCAGTTCCTCACCCCTCCATTGGGATATCCTGAATGTGTCTTCTACTGTCTCCCAGAGTTCCCCAGCATAATTGAGTTCCAGTTGGCTACCATGGTAATTAGTTGGGTAATGTATACATTTTTGGCTTCCTTTACTCCCCTGTCCCACTATTCTACTCCCACCCAGGTTTCCTGACATCACATCCTAAATAAGTTGCATTCAAACTCAAACCAAGACACATACTCATTCTATTACACCGCAATGTTTAGCCAGAAGACCCCTACTAAAATATTTTTATTGCATGCGAAGAGTAACATATACATTATTAGTATCCCCTAAAATGTTTGCACAGAATAATCTAGCTATCATTTTAAAAAGAAGAAGAGAGCTCTTAAAGACTGGAATGTGGACTAGGCTCTGCTATAAGCCAGCTGTGTGACCTTGGACAAAACACTTAACCCCTCAAACAAAGAGACTTTGTTCATCTTCTGGGAAATAGAGGCAATATCACTCACTGGCTTTTTCTGAAGATGAAATAAGATAAGGTATTAAAAATATCCTACGAAGTCCCCTAAATGGAGCTCTAAGATGATTTTCTCTCCAAGTCTAAAAATCTTTTTCTCAGTCATCCTCCTTGGCCTTAATTAATTTATTTCATTATCCCTGTAGGTAATGTTGTTATTCTTAATACTATTTTGTTCACTATCTTTTTCTCCTGCACATAGCTTGTTTTCTCATTTATACTGCTAGCTTCCATGGGTAGGCACTTTATTTTATGCTTCTTTATAATTAAGTAAAATCATATATTTGAAAATGGCTTGAAGGCTGCCAAGTGCTTTGTTGTCATTCAGCTCCTTCCTTCCATGTGTTTTGAGCACCCACTGTGAGGCAGTTATTATGCCAGGCATTAAAGATCCACTGAGAAGTAATATTTGGTCTCTGATTTAAGAGTTTAATGAAGGAGACAGATTATGAAGGTATATAAATAAATTACCATTCGGTGAGACACATGTTAGGGTAAGGGTATGATTGAAAGACTCTGAGAGCTCGATTAATGGAACTGATGTGCCTGAGAAAAACAGCCAGGCAAAACTGGATTCCAATTCCACCTCTACCCTTTACTAGAGGGAACCCTGGCCAAGATACTTTTAACATTTTAGACCTCCAGGTCTTAACCTGGGAACTGAGAATAAGAATATTTTCCACACAAAATTGCCTTGAGGATTAAATAAGATGATAAATGCATAGTACTTCTAGATAATTGGTGTCCAATACAAGTGCATTTCTTTTCTTTCCTTTTTCTAGGGAAGGTAGGAAAGGCTTCCAAAGGGAACAGCATTTGAAATGAGCTTCCCAACATGAAACCTTTGCTTTCTTCCTCAGGGAAGAGAAACTAGCACTTGCAGAGGAGCTGTTAGGAATACACACTCTCTCTGGGGTTTCCCAGAATAAAGAGGGGAAGAATATTCCAGAGAGAACAGTGTAAGTAAAGACATAATGGCTTGAGACTATGTATTGTGCATCTGGGAAATGGCATATCCTTCCAGATGCAGTGGGGTGAGGGGAACCAGAGAACCCATGGTGGGAGATGAAGCTAGAGAAGGCTGGATTGGATAACTGTTTGCAGAGTTCTTCTGATATCACTGTGGATTTTAAATGTCCAGCTAGCCGGCAGAACTGCAGATACGCTGACTTTAGGCAGAAAAATGTTCTCACAGATCCACAGGGTTTTAATCCTTAAGTGGGAGCATATCAATTACAAAGATCTAACCTCCTATCTAATTCCCAAGGCTACACAGTGATTTCCAAAACATGGACTTGGTGCATAATTTATGTACTCACTTTGTAGCTTTGTAATTAAATCTGCAGAGGATTTGGAGACACATGGCAATGCTGCTACAACTCACCCCCCCTCCCTGTGTGTGTGTGTGCCATACAGGAGTGTAAAACTGATGGTTTTCAAGACTCCCTTTTCTTATCTGTATAGCTAATGATAGATTGTGTTATGATACAATTAAGTGGACCCAGGGGATAGATGCAATGACAAAAAATTAAGAAGCATGTGAACTCACTGACCCATGCAGTTCTTCCTGCCCCAAATTCCTGTTACAGTCAGGGTCTGTACCGTTTACCAGAAGGTCTGGTAAAAGAAATCTGATAGTTAATAAGTGTTTACTGTATTCTGTGTGGTTTATTTCACAGTCATCTTGTTGAGTGCTTACTACATGCTGAGTGCTTTAAGTACACAGTGGATAGCAAATCAGACTTGATTTGCCCTCTTGAAACTTCTAAGTATTTAAAATAATCTTTTAAACAATGCTTCAAAACTAGAATCTTAAAGAGAAGCCAGTGAGAACTAGACGAGGTCAGTAATTGGCCCAAGAACCAATTTATCCATTAGGCACAGTAGGCACAATGCTTAGGACCCAAAAAATGTTCTAACATTAATTTCTTTTAAAATCAGAAGAAAAATGAGTGATAATAATAATGAATATATGTATAATAGTTAACCCAGCTTGCATTATATTTCCCTTTATGCCAATGCAGTCATAAATATATCTTTAAATACTTTTTTTATGGAGGAAGGGGCCCATGAAGGCAAAGTTGCCTGAGGCCTATAAAAGTCATAATATGGCCCTGTTTGGCCAAAGATTACACTGTTGGTATGGTAAGGGACAGAGCAAACAAGGTCAGGCAGGCCCTGGTAAGCCTGATATCTTTTTTGATTAGATGCATCTAGAGGATGGAAACTCGGGATTTTTTCCTCTCCTAGTGGCTGGTTCATAGGGGTAGCTCATTAAATGCTGAATTAAATTGCATAGTCACTCCAAAGTGCTTTATATAGTGAACAATTAACTGTACATTGTTACAGGTTGAAGAAAACCCTGTAGATGCTGCAAAAACCATGTGGGCCTTTCCCATCTGGAAAATAAACCTGTAAGTGAAGTCTATGCATTTTATCAATTCATAGAATTTTGGGATGGAAAGATTAAAACGGACAACTTTTTTTGCTTGTAAAGATACTTATACTATATATCAGACTTCTGACAAATCCCTGATATCAGCATGATATAAAAAAATAGATATGATTATGTTTAAGATAAAATTTAAAAATTCACCCATTTATTTAACTTATACTCTGCTAGGAACTGAGAATATAAAAACAAAGAAGCCAGAGAGTGGTCACTGCCCTTGAGGAACACATAGTCAAGTTAATCTACTTGTTTTACAAAAAATGAACAGACTCTGCTAGAATGTTACCAAAGTGGTCCAAGTGATTTCAATTTATCAGAATGAAACATGATACAATCCCTCACATTAGGAGCATAACAATGGTGGGTTGTTAGTGCTAAGAGAGCATTCATCATGCCTCACTGCTTTCAAAACCCAGCCCCCCCCCCCCCCCCCAGTGCCTAGAGCAGCAGTTCTCAACTGGGGACCAATTTTGCATATACACGGGGGGGGGGGGGCGGGGGGGAGGTAGCACTTGCCAATGTCTGGAGACATTTTTAGTTGTCACATCTGGAGAGGGGCCCCTGCATGCTATTGGCATCTAATGAGTAAAAGCCAGGGATGCTGCTAAACATCCTACAATGCAGACCAGTCCCCCACAACAAAGCATTAAAGCATGATCTGCCCCAAAATGTCAATAGTGCTGAGGCTGAAAAATGCTGGCTGGAAGAACCAAATCCAAACTCCTGCTGGCATTCAAGATCTGGACAAATTTTGCCCTTCCCACCTTTTCACTTCATCCCCTTGTGCCTCGTTCTCTGGACCCTCCATCTTCCCAGGTACCTTCTAGTCTAGCCCTATCAGACTGTGATGAAATTTTAAAGCTTGATTAACATTAAGCATTTGGGTTCTGAAGTCAGGCAAACTTGACTGTGTTACCAGGCTTAATTCCTGTCAATTGTGTATCCTTGGGCAAATTACCCACTATCTCTAAGACTCAGTTCCTCAGTTCCTTCTTCTGTAAAATGGGGACAACAATGGTTATTGTTACTTCAAGGACTGCACGAGATGAAAGTGAAACCATTGGACACTGGCACATCTCTCTGCTCTTGTGCTTTTGATTTCCTTGCATTTATTAGGACGCTGAATTCATGCTTCCATGGTCCTAAGTTAGTTGCCTAAAGGCCTATCTCTCCAGCTGCCCCAAGAATTCCTGGAGGGCCAAGGATTGAGTCCAAACTGCCTTTGTCTACCCAGAACTTGGCACAGCATCTTGTCCACAGTAGGTGATCAATAAATATTAGTTGAATTTCAATTTTAGCACTCCCTTTAAGAGAAGACCACCCTGCCAATAGATTAAAATAATCTATAATTTTAAAGGAAGCTCTTTATTATGGAGCCAATTGTAGTTTCCTTTGCTGTCTCCACTTTCTCTGCCCACCTTTCACAGTTTGGATTTCCAGAGTTGAAGTACATGGCATGATTCTTGGCCAATAATCTCCCCTCCCTCTTAGAATGTTCTCATCAAGCTATGTGACCTAAAATACCACTTATATTCCCCAAAATTTATGTTTATACTAAATATTCTTTTTTAAAAACTGATTTTAGAGAGAAACATCAGTTTTGTTGTTCCACTTATTTATGCATTCATTGGTTGACTCTTGTATGTGCCCTGACTGGGGATCAAACCTACAACTTTGGTGTATCAGGATGACTATCTAACCAACTGAGCTACCTGGCCAGGGCCTATTCAAATTTATGTTTGTAGCCAGGATCTCTTCCATGAACTCCAGATTTGTATATTTTAACTGTCTACTTGATATTCTCAAGTGATTATATATTAACATACTCAACACAGAGAAACCAAAGTGATCTTTATAAAATAGAAATCTGATGTCACTTCCTTCCAGGGCCTCCCATTGTACCAAGTCATAAATCCTTCCCCAGGCCTATAGGCCAGGATGAGTTTCTTGATTTCTCGCTTTCTGATATTGTCCTCCTTGCTCACTGTGCTCAAGCCACTTGGGTCATCTCTCCCCTTCTCTGAGCCTTTGCACTTGCTGTTGCCTCTGTCTGGAACACTTGTCCCCAGACCAACACATGGTTTCTCATTCAGACCTCAGCCAGTGTCACCTTGAGGAGGACTTCCCACCCCTCTCCCAGACTTCCCTTATCTTCCTCTAACTTTCTAAGTCATAACCTTATTTTACTTTTTCAGAATGCATATCATTATCTGAGATTTATTTGCTTCCCTGATGATTTTGTTTCCCCCACTAGAAAGTGAGTCCTATGAGAGCAGGTTACTTGCCAGCCTTGTTCCCTACTGTACTTCAGCACCTAGCCCAGTGCCTGGCACATAGTAGGACCTAATAAATAGATATTGAATAGATGAATAGTGGAATGAAGGTGTAGTGAAAGCACTGGGATGAGAAGGCCGGAGGTCTAGTCCCTGTTCCATCTCAGTGTGACCTTGGCGCGTCACTTTGTCTCTCAGAGCCTCAGTTTGTTCATCTGTAAAGCGAACATAATAACACTGAACTCATAAGATTTGCTGTGAGGATTAAATGCTATAATGCCTGTTAAGTGCCTGGTGCAGTGCTTAGTTTTTTCCCCTATTAGAGCCTCAGTTTCCTTGCAATAGGTGATACAGTGCTGGTTGCATAGTTTTGGGTTGTTGTAGAAGTCAGAGTTTTCTCTCCTCTGGGCCTTGCCCATGGTATTCCTTTTGCTCCTTTCCCCCCTCCCCCATTTCTTCGATGCTTGGCTAATCTCCCTGTCACCTCCTCCAGGAAGCCTTTCCTAAGATCTCATGCTGAAATAGTGCCTCTTCTGGCCCCCACAGGCCTTAGGTGTTTCTGTTAAAATAAACAGACATCACACTGTGATTCTGCAGAGGCCCAGCGGGTGGATGGAAGGAAGAAAGGATAGAGGGATAGAGGGCCGGAAGGGTTGATGGAAGGAAGCATGTGAGAGTCCTTTGAAACTGGCTGCACCAACACTGAGCAGGCTCACAGGGCCCCAGAGGCCAGCCTCAGCTGGCTGTCATTCTCCTGCTCCCCAGGGACCGTGCCCTGTAGCTCCCTCAACACTTAGTGGGGCCCTCCCACCTCCATTCTCCAGCACTCCCAGTGCGTGGTCCCCAGCCATTGGCTGGGGTCCTTATTAGGCCCAAGGCGTCAAATGAGAGGCAGCCAGGTGCAGGATGAGGGTGATGCCGGCCCCCACCCTGGGGTCCAGGCAGAGGCGGCGGCGGCAAGGAAGCACCTGGCCAGGCTAGTGTCCCTCTGAGGCCGGGCTTAGGTACGCTGGGCTCCACAGGATGGACGGGCCGCTGCTGCTGTCGCTGCTGCTGGCCACCTGCTCCCTGGGGATGCAGGAACAGCGCCGCCAGGTCTACTTGCGCGAGGAGTTTGAAGATGGGGGTAAGAGGCCAGGCTGGGGGCAGGGAGTCCCTAGGTGGAGGGAGGGGGTTTGTGGGGTGGGGTGAGGAGAGACCAGGTCCGACCTGCTCCTTGTCCATCACCTGAACTCAGCTGTCTGTAGTTCAAATTCCTGCTCATCCCTTCCTAGCTGTGTGACCCTGGGCAAGTAACTTACCCTGTCTGTGTTTCAATTTCCTTCTGTATAAAATGAGGACAACAACTTGGATCTTGCAAACTTGTTCTGAGACTTAAATGAGATAAGGTATGTAAAGCATTCTTCCTAGAATACCGTAGGTGTGCAATAAATGCGTGTGTCCTTCATTCTAAAAACACAGGTGAACTCCAAAGGGAATATGTGAGCACTAATTGTGATAGTGAAATTCTTTGTGTTTCATAAACTATTAGAGCTCAGAGGATCTTGGAGGTCACCTTGTTCAGCCCCTTCCCTGGAATGCCTCAGGAAACATCAGAGAATTGTGGCAGAGTTTACTTATCTAAGGACACGTGTTCATGCGTACTGTTTCAGACCGCCAGATACTCTGTGTGTGTGTGTGTGTGTGTGAGTGTGTTTGTGTGTGTGTGAGTGTGTGTGTGTGTGTGAGTGTGTGTGTGTGTGAGTGTGTGTGAGGGGGGGGGAGAAAGGACTTGCCTAGGAATCAGGACTTAAAAATCGTCAACTGAGGATATATTTATTGATTTTAGAGGAAGGGAGAGAGAGAGGGAGAGAGGAACATCGATGTGAGAGAGAAACATCAATAGGCTGCCTTCTGCACTCACCCTGACTGCACTGCGCCCGCAGCCTAGGTATGAGCACTTACCAGGGATCGAACCCGCAACCCTCTGGTGCACTGGATGAAGCTCCAACCAACCAAGACACCGGCCAGGGTGGAATCAGGAGCTTTTGAATTTGAGTCCCTACCCCACCTGGAAAGCCCGAACAAGCCCCTTCCCCTGTCTGTGACTCAGTTTCCCAATCTGTGATACAAGTAACTCTGTGTTGAGAACAAGGTACACAAGTGGTCAGAGGAAGGGGTGGAATAAGCCCGGGTGAGGGGACTGGACAGGAAGCTTTCAGGGCAAAGGCGAAACCCAAGCAGCATTTTGAAGGACAAATAAGAATTTATCAGATGGGCAGGGATGGAGACAGGGCTGTTCCAGCCGAGAAGAAAAGCACGTACGAAGGGTCTAAGTTGGGACACAGCCAGCAGTGGCATCTTCAGGGAACTGGGAAGTGTGAAGGGGAGGCGGGGAGCGGGCATGGGCTCCATCGAGGGGGCTGGGGAGCTGGGCCTTTGGCTGAGCAGTGTGCAGCTCGTGAAGGTGGTAGGCGGGGAGAGGCAGGACCTGGCCCGGTGTTAGGAAGAGCACCTCAGCCAAAATGCGCAGGATGCACTGTGAAGCTGACCAAAGCTGACATTGGAGACAGACGCCTGGGAGGCTATGGCAGTCTTCTTGGTGAAAAGTGGAGAAGCCTGGGTGGGGGTGGAAGGGTCTCTGTATGTTGGAGGGTGATGTAGAAGATGGGAAGACAGGAGAGATGTTTAGGAGTTGGCTGAAGAGTGGGTCGCAGCCCCGGCCGGGCGTGGCTCAGCGGTTGAGTATTTACCTGGGATCCAGGTGATCGGGGTTCGATTCCGGCCAGGGCACATGCCCGGGTTGCGGGCTCGATCAATGACTCTCTCATCATTGCTGTTTCTATCTCTCTCTCTCCCTCTCCTTTCCTCTTTCTGTAATCAATAAAGATATATTTAAAAAAAAAAAAAAAGTGGGTTGCAGGAAGCCTTCAGCTTCACTGACTGGCTGTAGGGGAATCTTTTGGTAAGGCACAAGCCTCTTGGAAGGGTAGGTTGATGGTCCCCATTTCCTGCTTGACCTCAGCCATACTTTGCACACATACTTAGCCTGTGAGGCTAAGCTTCTGACTGCTAACACTTGCACCCACCCTCCTACCTGGGGCGGCTGGACTCACACCTCAGTTCCTTCTCTCAAAAGGCAGAGAACATGCACAGACTTGCAGTCACCTCCCCGAGGACTGAACTCCTCTTGCCCAGTGTGGCAGGAGTGACATGCCTAAGGGTGTTGTTGACAAATATTTCTGAAATACTCTTTGAAATCAAAGAAAGAGGAGCTTCAAGTCCCAAGCCCCAAGACAGTTGATGAGGCCAAAATCATGAACAAAATCCAACAACTTACGTGCAAAAAAGGCTGCTCTGCATGATATCACCTCCTCCAGGAAGCCTTGCCTAGGCCTCCCTTATGTCCACAGCCTCTATGTTTCCTTTATGTCAGCCTTGCTCACACCATGGTTGTCCATTTGCCTCATTCCCCTCTGTGTTTCCAGCATCAAAGTCAATGCTTGGCTAAAAGTGCCCAGGAAAGGATTATTGAATGATTGAGCTGAACTTTCACACACACACACACACACACACACACACACACACACACACACACACACACACACACCCCATCCCATCCCATCCCATCCCATCCCATCCCATCCCATCCCATCCCATCCCATCCCAAAGAGAATTGATATTCCAAGAATGTTCTGGCAATAGGACTTAGGACATGTAATTGTTGAAGTCAAGTGTCTATCTTAAAGAAAACAACCCCAAATGTAATTTTCATGCTGAAAGGAAAAAGGTCAGAGGGATGTGCTGAGGGAGTGATGCCTCTCACTGGCTGTGTGGCATGTGCCCTGACCAGGAATCGAACCCGCAACCCTTTTTTGGTGTACGAGAAGACACTCCAGTCAACTGAGCCACCTGGCCAGGGCTTACCTTCCTAATCTTATCTCCTGTTTCTTCATTACATTCCAGCCATGTTGGCCGCCTTTCTGTTTCTCAGATACTCTTAAGTTCAGTCCCATCTCAAGGCCTTTGCACCTGCTGTGATTTCTGCCTGGAATATTCTTCTCTTAGATCTTCATGAGGTTTACTCCTCCTCGTCATTCAGATTTCTGCTTAAATGTCTCCCTCTTGAGGGGCTTTTCTTGTTTCCTCTTCAAAAATTATTCCCCCTTATATAGTTCTAGTGCATTCCTTTATATGAATTAATTTTTTTAAATCAACCCTTTGAGATATCTATATATAATAAAATGCACCTATTTAAAGTATATCTATCATTCACTGAATGTTGAAAAATGTATACACCTGTTGGCCACCGCCACAATTAATGTGTAGAACATTTTCATGATCCCTAAAAGTTCCCTTGTGAACCTTTGCTTGCTTAAATTTTTTAGAATCCTCCTCACTATATGATACATTTCTTGTTTGTATGTTTATTTGTTGCCTGTCTATCTCCTCACCCTTAGATTAGCTCTCAGAGAACACAGCACTTCTCTGTTGTGCTCATTGCTGTAGCTGCAGCCCCTAGAACAGAACCTAGAACTGGCACATAGTAGGTGCTCAAAAAGTTTTTTTTAATCGAATGAATGAATTTTCCTGGGAAATGACCCTTTCCAGAGATTAGGATGCTCATACTAGCCAAGGCTGTCAAGGACCCAGAAAACCAAACTTGGTGAGTCACAATTCAATCTTTGTCGAATGCCTATTGTGTACAAGTGGATTTTTTTCTTTATACATTATTTTATTGAATCTCTCAACAGTTCTATCAGAAGATGCTATTACCTCTCTTTCACTGATGAGGAAACTGAGGTTCAGAGAAGTTGAGTGACCTTCCCAAGGTTACACAGCAAGTGTCAAAAGTGGTTTAGAGACCAAGTAAGGCCAAGCCTGGAAAGCACTCATTGCATTTTATAGTTAGGAGACCATTTGATGACTCAATGGAGTGGTGGGGGTGGAAGGCTGACTACAGTAGGTCCAAGAGTGGATGGGGACCTGGGAAATGAATAGGATGGGTGGGGCTATATTTTGGAGAATTCTGGCCAAGAGAGAAAATAGAGTAGAACTCAAGTAGATAATTTGGGATGCACAGGAAAGGAGAAAGTTTGGATGACATAGGTGGGGGTTTTGCAGAAAGGCAAATGAGGGAGAGATTTGAGAAGAGTAGCAAGGTGAGGGATCCACATCTCTTTCTGCTTTACAACCATGCACTTGGTATAGTGCTTAACATAGGAAATGTTCAATTAAAAGTTTGTGGAAAGAGGGCAGGAGGGAGGGGAGAAGGGAGGACTATGAGAATTAGACAGGGAGGAGCCACTTGACTGGGAAGAAATGGAGGGGCTGAAATAACGGGTGCACCTCAAGTAGCAGAATGTGAGAACAGGAGGACAGGACACGATCGGGGAGGGGAGTTTCAGTTTGAGATTTCGGAGGTGAAGAGATCTCTGGTGATGATAAAAGGTATCAAATCATATATAATGTATATATTGTCACTATGTAAAATATATTTGTATATAAAAAAAGGAATAGAAGAAAATATACCAAAATGTAAATGGTAAATATGGAATTTCAGATGACTTTAATTTTTTCTTTATTTTTTACTTTATTTGCTGCAATGAACTTACATTACTCTTTTAATAAAAACTATTAAAAATCAAGAGAACTAGTCTGTCTTTCCATTTCTTCTTGGAACTGAATTTTCTCCTTTTGAACTCTAAGCTGTATCTGATGCCTTTTTAAGCACAGTATTGCTCACTAGGCATGATGATGCTTTACACACTTTACTCTTCAAAGTAGTTACTATTTTTCCCAGTCTACAGACATAGCTGACGCTCAGAGAAGTTGAATAATTTGCCTGAAGCCACACAGCTATTAAATGGCAAAGCCAGGATTTGAACCCAGGACTGTATGAGATTGAACTGATTTTTCTTACATTATTCATGCCCCCCACCCCACTACCTCCAAGAGCCCAGTAAGTTGAAGGCCTCTTAGCTCACATTTTAAGTGCTTAGTAGCCTCAAGGAAGATAAATCTTAAATACTTTAAATATCAGAACTGAAAGGGTGCTAAGAGTTTAGCCCTAAATGGCCTCTTTCTCCCTATTTACAGGTGAGAAAACTGAGGTCCAGAGAGGGTATGACATGACAGAGTCATTTAATGGGTTTGTGGAAGGCTGTGATTCAGGCCCCTTGCTTTCTACTGTTTTCCCAGGCTATTCTAGGCCACAGAGCAGCTCAGCAACCAGAGGGTGTGCCAGGCCTTTAGAATCCAACCCTCTCATTGTAGAGATGGGGAAACAGAGACCCAGAGAAGAAAGATGGTTTTCGCAAAGTCAAACGGCGAGTCAGTGGCAGAGATGTTTGTTGAACTCAGGTCTCTAATCTCCATAAATGCTACATTGACCACTGCTGCAAGTTGTCAAGTATCAGGTGGCCAGCAGGTAATAATACCAGTGGCCTTAGGGACAACATGAGCTTTTGGATTCCCAGGCCTTGCATAGGTTACTAATTTTCATTGAAAATGGTAGACAAAATATTGGCATCTGAAAAGATAAGCTTTAGTTTATCTACAACCTACATTAAACTATGCAGGAAGGTTGGTTGATTGGAGAATCATTGAATTGGTGATACAAATAAGGGTGAGGGGAGAGCTAATGGTGTTGGCTGTGGTCATGGTAAAAGTACAGAATCAAGCAGAAGAAAACTGGAATTCAGATGAGGGGCTGAATGATACAGAAGTCACAAGGTGTGTGTGTGAATGTTAATTCTGTCAGCCCTCAGATTTGACCATGAAAACTTGGCCACAGAGATATTCTGAGACAAAGGGCCTCTGTACCCAGTTGGCTCAGACCCACTGAAGACAGCCCAGCAGGGCTGAGGAACAGCCTGCTGTTCAGGCCTCAGACTGATAAGGCATTGGGATCATCTGTGGATTGTGGATCTTAGACATGCTGGCCCTGGAGAAAAATCATCCTGGACAGATGCCCAGACCAAAGAGGCCTAATCCAGCTGGCCTTTCCAGGTCTCAAGCACAAACTCTCTCCAGATGGCAAGGATCTCTCCAGAGGCTGCAGGGATGTGGAGGCAAGAGGGGCCATTGTTAACATACAGAAAATTTTTAAAAAGGCTGGAAAGAAATATATAAAAATGTTGACAATAGTCATCTCTGGGAGGTAGGTTATGGGTGTTTTTATTGCTTATTTGCTTCCTTTGGGCTTTCTACATTTTCTATAATAAATTATTTTACTTTGAAAAATCAAGAAATATAAAATAAGAAAAGCAGACACTTTATTTGCCTGTCTCTCTCATTAGATTGGGAGCTCCTTGAGGGCTTGAGGGCTCAAGGAATTATGTCTTGTTAGTACCCTGATGTCTAGCACTCACACTGGCACAGTATAGTTGCTCTGTAAATATGTAAGTAAATGACTTGTATTCTCTTTTATTTCTAGCATAGAGGCTCTTATTAATGCCCACTTTTTAAACAAACTGTAAAGAAAAACTGAAAAGTACTTTGACTTACATTTATTGCAAACTCTTTAGGTTATAAAGGGCTTTTCACACATATGACCTTATGGGAAGCCATGTAGTGTAGAGATTAAAAGTACATTCAAAACACAGCAACTTTAGGGAGAAAGAACCTCCTGGGACCCTGCCCTCAGGAGTAGTGGGTGAAGTGGTCACTGAGACTTCCTGGCCTGTCTAACACAGATCTTGGGAGAGACAGGAGAAGACCATGGGAATTAAGCCCACCCCCTGGGGCTCATGAAGGAGGGTAGTTGAGTCATCAGACTTGAGTAGCAAGAGATGTCAGAGCCAGCTAGGGGTGGTTTAATTAAATGTGTGTTAATGTGGGGCTTTCCTGGGCAGAGTTAAGGCAATTGCCCTTGATATTGGGTAGTGGGATTTGAAAAATAGCCATTCAGCTGCAGGAAGGAAATGAAATAAAGGCTACCCCCAAGGCCTCTTCCATCTCAAACTGCCAAATGCCCTGTAACCCTGGGACCATGGTGGGCCCAGGAAGTTGGAGTCAGCAACTCTGAGGCATAAAGTTAAAAAGGCACTGAATGTTTGGATGGAGTGCCAGGTCCCAAAAAGAATGCCTCTTTGTCTACATGCCATCTTTGCCAAAGCAAAACAAATCTATCAGCATCTCCTTGGAACTGCAAGGGAGAGTCTAAAAAGTTTAAGCAATAAAAAAGGGTAAATGGAATTTGATTGTTCAATATCATCATTACTAATTCAAGAAGTATAAAATGGTATTGCTAATCTCTTTACTTGGTGAGCTGATTTTATTTTTCTAAACATAAGTATGTATAAGGGCTTAGTCCCCCTAGCCACGTTTTTTCCACCTGCTTTAATGAGAATGCCTCATGATTGTCAGCTATATATTCCGTGGTGGGTTTTAGGACTTAACTCTCATAGAGGAGGGTGGGGTGGGGTATTAGCGGCTCAACTATGTGGTAGTCCAGCCACACCACCTGGTGGGATTCAGGCATCAGATAGAGAGAAGTGTTTCAGGAATATTGGAGTTATCCCCTGATATTCCCTTACTGATCTCATAAGTCTTGCTCAGACTTAGCTGCATTGTGTTGTCTCTAAGAAAACACAAATAATTTCTATATATTGCTTTCTTTCTTCTTAACCCCACAGATGGATGGCAAAAACGATGGGTGGAATCTAAACATAGGCCGGATTATGGTAAATTTCAGCTCACTGCGGGAAAATTTTATGGAGACAAAGAAAAAGATAAAGGTAAATACTGGAATTCAGAAATGTACTAATTGGAAAAAAAAATCTGACTTTTATAGTTGTTTTTATCCATGATTACCAATTCATCTCTCTTTCTTAGAATTAAGAAAAAGTTGTAAATGAAGAATGAACTCCACAAAAATAATAACATATTTACTGATATAGGTATTTAAAACTAAGCCCTTATATGCATTATCCCCATGAATCTTCCTAGCAATTTCATGAGATGGTTACTATTATGTGCTTAGTTTTGCAGAGAGGCCTCAGAGAAGTGGGGTAATTTCGCCCAAAGATATACACAGATGGCAAGAAGCAGAGTTGAGATCTGGTTCTAGGTCTGACCCAGGACTATGTTCATTACCACTGGACTATATTGCTTTCCCCAGCCCTAGAATTTTTTATGTAACACTGTACTTGAAACAGGAAAAAACACTCTATAACTTCTAAATGTTGCTCTCCCCTAGAGCAGCTTGGTACAACAGAGAGTGGGACACACAGACCTAGGGCTAACTCCCACAACTCGCTGCATCATTTGGGCAAGTCTTTTCTCTTTCTGAGCCTTGGTGGAGACAATAATCATCACCTGCCATGCTCATTGGACTGGGAGCCAAATGATATTAAGGGGCAGGGAGAGCCATGAGAGCAAAGTCTGCAGGCAAGGGTTTTTTGTCTGAGAAAGCTTTTGTCCTATAAATAGAATATTCATTGATTGTCCTTTGGAGTGATTTCCCGTCTTCTCTATCCTGGCTACTGTTATGAATCTCATTTTCATGTTTATTAAAGGGGAAAATTATTAACTAACTTGAGCATTTCAAATCTCATTTAAATCCACTCTGGAAAATTGTTTCCAGAGGAGAGAGAATTGGAGACTGAGTGACCCATGAGATGCCTGCTTCTTAGTGGTTCTGAAGGCAGTCTGCACAGCCACCCACCCCCTCAGTTTGATTACTTGGTTGATGCTCCTCACAGCTCATCTCTGTCAGGTTCATTAGGTTCCCTTGGTTGTCTAGAAGGGCTCTTGGGAACAAATGAGGCTCAGAGAGAGTGGGGATTACTTTGGGCTACGTAGCAAGGTTTGGTAGAGGAGAGATTCAAAGCCTGGTCTTTGGCCACAGGTTCAGTGCTCTTTTCCTTGTGCCCACTCCCTCCTCCAGAGACGTCTTTTCTGGCTGCTGTAGCCTCATCAGAGCTCTTTGAGGAAGTAAGCATACTCTTTAAAATACAGACAGCTCCTAACACAGTGTCAGACATGAAAGTGCTTAGCCAGAGTCTGGTGTGCAATAAATGCTCAAGAGACATCTGAGTCAGCACTTGTGATCCTTCTGCGCAATTGAACACATACTTATTGAGCATTTCTTCTATGCCTGACCTTGTCTTAGATGCTGGGAATATAATGATTCCACTGCTCTTCAGGAGCTTAAAACTTATTCAAAGAGACTGAAATAAACCTGGTTGTAACCAAGCATGATGCAGGGAAGTACAGAGAGCTTCATGGAAGAAGGACCCTCACCAAGCACGAACATGATAGCTCCTTGCATTTTATGTTGACAGTGTACAAAGTGCTTCTCACATCTCTTACCCTTTTACTTTCACGGGAAACCTAGGAGGTAGGAATCATCATCCACATTTGGCTGATGAGGAAACTGAGGCTTAGAGGGTTAAAGTGACAGAGTCATAACCAGTTAGCTGGACAGCACTAGGAAATGATGGAAAGACAACTGGCCTGGAAGTCAGGAGACTTGGCATATGCCTGTCATTTGTGATTGTGTGATCTTGGCTAAGTAACTTTTCCTCTCTGGGGCTTGGTTTCCTCATCTTTGAAGTAATGTAGTTAGACTAGAAAGGCCCTGAGGTCGCTTACAGCTCTGATATTCTCTGGAGGAAGAGGCAAACCTTAGTGTGGGGGCTCTGGAATCAGACAGACTGGCTGTGTGATCCTGGGCACGTGAAACAGCCTCGATGACTTCACGATAAAGTGCAGATATCAGTAGAGCCCACCTCATGGGGTGGTTATGAGGATTAAGAACAGTAATACACATGAACGAAAAGAGGAAGAATTGAATAAATGTTAGCAATGGTTATTATTTGCCCTAAGAGGCAGTGCCGAACCTCTTTCTACCACAGCAGCTGAGCATGGCAGAGCCTGATTCTGGCCACCCAGGGGGACTCAGGCGAAATGAGGCTTTGCTTTGTGAAGCTGCAAAACCATGCTCAAGTACCTCTTGAAAATCAGGGGCGGTGTGGTATAGGAGAAAGGAAGAATCAGACAAACATGGCTTAAAATCCCATTTTAGTTCCTCATTAGCCACGTGGCTCTAGGCAGGTCACTTCACCTCCCCATGACTCAGACTCTTACTTTGTGAAGTGGACATAATACCCAATTTGCAGGGTTGCTCTGAGGCTTGGAAAAGGTAATGTGTGTAAACTACCCAGCACAGCGCCTAGCACACAGTAGGTGTGTAAGAAAGTTCCAGAAGTTGGTGAGGCCAAGTGCTGGGCCTCTCGGGCTGCTCTTTGGGTATATAAGCCTCACGGTTCTGTCCTCTCTGCTACCAGGTCTCCAGACCAGTGAAGATGCCAAGTTTTATGCCCTCTCAACCAGGTTTAAGCCATTCAGCAATGAGAACGAGACCTTGGTGGTTCAGTTTTCAGTAAAACACGAGCAAGGCATCGACTGTGGTGGCGGGTACGTGAAACTCTTTCCTGACACCCTGAACCAGGAGGATATGCATTCGGAATCTGAGTATTACGTCATGTTTGGTAAGCCCTGCGAGAGCAGTCCCTGTCAGCTGCGGAGCCTTAATGAGAGCCACCCAGGTGTCATAAGGGCTCAGGGTGACCTGAAGTTTCTAATGTGATAGCTCCGCCCCTCTATGTTGGAGGACTCTTCAAAGACCAGAAAAAAGCAACTCTAAACTTAAATGTGAATATAAATAGACCACAGAAGTGGAGAGTCACATATTAACAAGGCTCCAGTTTTCAGAAAAGGAGAAAGGGGTCATAAGCTGTGTAGACACTTTTAAACGTGACTATTACAACAAGCCTTAGTGCTCTGAAGGAGCCTCCCGCCCTCGGTGAGAAAAGGCTCAGGAGTCAGGGATCGCTCTCATCACGCACCTGGAACGCATCCAGAGTGTTGCCCCTGTGACCTCAGTGTATCACTAGGCCTCCCTGAGGCAATCCGGCTTTTCCTGAGCTCCAAACTCGAATCCAGTTTTCATGATGTTGCTATTGAAAAACCAACAGACAACCACTAATCCAACTCCCACAGCACTGATGAAGAATGTGGATTTTACTGAGTATTTTTATACGAAGTTGGAGGAAAGGGTTACACTACATGTCACACAGCAGAATGTCCTTAAAATTCTCCTTAAACATTTCTGTCTTTTCTCATGGAACTTCAGATCTCTCCCTTCAAGCTCTTGCCCAAATCTTTCTCTTTAGCCTCTTTGCCCTTTCCTGCCTGCATCTCCATTCCCCCGATTTTCTTTCTTACCTTTCGGTCTATCTCATATGTAGAGCAATATAGCACTTTGAGTGTCTAAAATGTGTGCCGTTGCTCATCTCTCTTTTCTTCAGAATCCACCCATCTAACAAGGAGTTTATACATATGTACATGGTAGTTGTAGTAGGGAAATCGGAAATAAAAATTTAAAGATGATTTTTTTTTCTTTTCATGTGAATATTATTTATTCAGTGCTCAAACAACCCAACAAGTTTGGGCTGTTATCATCTCCATTTTACAGATGAGGAAACAGGCGAGAGATTTGCCCGAGGTGGGGAATTGCAAGCCAGGATTTGAATCCAGTCTGTCTGGCTTTAAAGCCTGTGCTTTTTCTACTCCACCCTTTCACCTTCTGTTTGGTGGGGACACAGGCATGTGAATAATTTCTTAAAAGGCAGAATGAAAGGCGTGCTTTGAAAAACGTGTTGGTGAGTTGCTATGAGGTCACAAAAGATGGCATGACTCAGTTCAACTGGGGACTTTGGGGAGGAGGTATTAATTGTTCTTTGAAGAATGACTTAGACTTTAATAAGCAGAGAAGGAGATGAAGGAAATGTAATGAGGGCAGAGGAAACAATGTGTGAAAAAAACTCAGAGGCATGAAATTCAAAGGCAAACAGAAAAACAGTGAGACCAGTATGGCTAGGGCACATCTGTGTGTTTTTTTTGGTTTTTTTGATAGAGAGCAAATGGGAAATGAGATTGAAAAACTAGGTTAAAACCTATTCTTGGAAAGAGGACATGACTTGGGTGTTGAAAACATAATATACAGATGATGTATTATAGAATTGTACCCCTTAAACCTATATAATTTTATTAACCAATGTGACCTCAATAAATTCAGTTACAAAAATGAAAAAGAAACAAGTTGGAAACACACACACACACACACACACACACACACACACACACACACGAAACCTATTCTTGGACCTTTGTCAAGTGAAGTTCTCCAGGCTCAGAGCCACTGATTAACAGTTCCCTCTAAAGCTTTCACAAAGCAGAAAGAGCCTCAGGCTGTTTCTAGGTAAATTTGAGTTTTAATCTTAACGAGGCTCCTTATTTGTTGTTTGACCTTGGGCAAGGTGCTTAACTTTTCTGAGCCACAGTTTTCTCAGCTAAAAGTGGAGATAGCAGCACCCACTTGTGAGAATTAAAAGGCAAAGTGTCTGGCATAGGAGGGGCTTCTGGTTGGGTTCAGTCAATGGGGACCCTGGCAGGAGATCAGAGGGAGGGGAAGAGAGTTGTGTCCCTCAAATGAAAGTCACAGCTTCTCTTTTGGCTGCCCTCTCCACAGGACCCTTTTTCTTCTGAGCTCTGGAAACCACTCCTCCTCACTCCTTCAAGGCTTAGGGGTAGGAATAGCCCTACTGTTGCTAGCCCAGAGCATAGCACTATTCCTTAAGTTTTTTCAATGTCCTGCCCTGACCTTTGTAAATAGTTCCTTTATTAAATTTTCCTCAAATAATTCTAAAAATGAGTGTGCTATTTCCTACTGGGACTCTGATTAATATACAGGCTATGTCTGTTTTGGCCTCAGACCAGGCAAACTGCCTAAAAGTGACGTAAAATCATACATTGGGGTTTAATTTCCAGGCCCTGACATCTGTGGCTTTGACAACAACAAAGTACAGGTCATCCTTCGTTACCAAGGGAAATACCATGAGAACGAGAAGACCATCAAGTGCAGGGTAAGTGTGTGGGCTGGTCCTCGGCCTAGAGGGAAGAAAAAGCATTTTAATATATGTTATGTCACTTAATCCTTACAAAACCCCTGCAAATTGAATACTATTGTCTCCATTTTACAGATTAAAAAATAGACCTAGAAAAGTACTGTAAATTACAGGAGTTCACACAGGAGCAGTTGACCCAAAAGTCTAGGAAGACACATAAGGCCCTCTCTTGGAACAATGCTTGGCATGGCCTAGTTCCCACTGCTGGATTTTGGAAAGGATGAGGCAAATGGGAAATGCAGGGCTTAAAAACGGGGGTTGGGAAGAATGAAATCTTACCATTTGTGGTAGCATGGGTGGACCTAGAGGGTATTATGCCAAGTGAAATAAGTCAGTCAGAGAAAGACAAATACCATATGATTTCACTTATAAGTGGAATCTAAAGAACAATATAAACAAACAAACAAAACAGACTTATAGAGAACAGACTGATGGTTGCCAAAAGGGAGAGGGTGGAGGACTGTGTGGAAAAGGTGAAGGGATTGAGAAGCAGAGATTGGTAGTTACAAAATAGTCATGGGGATTTAAAGTACAGCATAGGAAATATAGCCAATAATATTGTGATAACTATGTATGGTGCCAAGTATGTACTAGAAAAATCGGGGGGAACACTTTGTAAAGTATATGTTTGTCTAACACTATGCAGTATACCTGAAACTAATACAAAATAATATTGAATATAAACTGTAATTGAAAATTTTCTTTTTTTAAATTTTTAATGGGGGTGAGTTTATCTCGGTAACATCAGGGTAGAGAGACCTAGGTTGGCTAGAGGATAATAGCTGGATTTCATCAGCAACTCAGTAGGCATTCACAGAATGCCAACTCTTTCCTGGGCCTTGGGCTGGGAATAGAGTGAGCCAGACATGTCCCCTGACTTCACAGAACTCACAGTGAAGGTTAGAGTGAAGCAAAGGAGAGTGACCACCTTGTATGATCAGGGTCTGTGGAAACACACAGGAGGCCCCCTACCCAACCTGGAGACTTAAGAAATGCTTTCTCCTTGCAGTTGGAAAGAAGAACATGAATTAGTCTTGTAAAGGAGTATGACTCTTTTAGGGAGGATTGAATTCCTGGACGAGGTAATGTCCCAGTTTCTCTGGAGACATAAACGCAGGTGGTCTAACTCCCAATACGTGGCTATACCACCGTGAGGGTCGAGAGACACTTTAATTCAATAAGACCGAGCCAATAATTCAAGTTTCAAGAAGGGAGACAGAGACAAACATGAAGCAAATCACACAGGGTTTATTTACCAGTTCCCAATGGTTCTTGGCACCAGCAGGCCACCCGGAGGATCCGCTGAAAGACACACACAAGGTCTGGGGGTGCGGCCGCAACAGCGTCGGTCACTGCAGCCCTCTGGAAGCTCTCCTAGAGAGGTGCGGGGCAGAGCAAGGCAGGGTCAGCTTTCCCGGAGCTGGGGATGAAGTCTGTGGAGGGCAGACAAGCATCCAAAGATGTGGCCGAAAAGCCCCTGCTTTTAACAGCTGGGTTGAAGGTGTGGTGCGTCTTCAGTGTGTCTTATCAGGGTCCTACAGAGCGCGGGCCTGCTTGGAAGCCAGGGCTACAAAGTGTTAATCTTATCGTGGCACGCAGGCCTCACAATTACACTCGGTCACACAAGATGAAGTTACTTATTTCAAATCTAATACATACATCAAACTTATATTCCTGACTCTAATACACACACAAATCTATTTCTATAACAGGTAATCAAGTGAGAAAAGTCTAGAAGACTTAAGGAAGAATAGCACTGCAAAAAGTTTGGTACAGGGGAGAGGCAGGAACTAAGTCTACAGAAGCCCATAGAGCCTGGGTCATTGGAGAGCTTGTGCTCAGGCTCAAGGCTTTCCCCAAAAAGACTGTACAGGGAAAGAGATTCCTCTTCTCTTCTTTCTCCATAGAGGCTCCCTGAATCCTCCTCTAGGCTAGGCCTTGTCCTGGAAACTGCAGATACAACAGAGGAATCAGACATGGGGCCCTGCGGTTGAGAAGCTCACAGCCCAGGGGGACAGACAGAAAAAGAGACAAGATCAGAGAATGACCAGAACTGTGATGCAGAGAAAGATGGGAGCTAAGGGAGACCAGAGGAGTGTGTACTTCGGAGAATGAGACTGAGAGTCTCTACTGGGTTAACCAGAGAAATTGAATGAGGGATGTGGTAAAGTGTGTTTATGAATAAGTGGGGGTGGAATTCAGGAACTGAGAGTCTCTTTCAGGTGGTACATTTAATGCTTGAGATCTAAAGATGTCCAATGTGGAACTAAAATATTCCCTCTTCCCTTTCTAGATCAACAAAGACACTCACCTATACACTCTGATCATTCGTCCCAATGCTACTTATGGGGTTAAAATTGACAATAAGCAAGTAGCAGCAGGGAATCTGGAGGATGACTGGAACTTCTTGCCTCCCAGAAAGATAAAAGACCCCTATGCCCGGAAACCAAGGAAATGGGATGAACGTCTGCAAATAGAGGATCCTGAAGATAAGAAACCTGAGGTCAGAGGGCGTTTGGCTGGGAAGCAGGTGGGGATTCAGGTGTGGGGATGGGAGAAGGAGACTGGGAACAGCCGAGCAGAGACTGAGGCCCTCAATCTCTCAAGGAGGTATCCAGCTAAATATTGACACCCAAAGAAACATGGAGAAAAGAGGGAAGAAACTCACATTTGTTAAAGATCTCTTGACCCTTCTGGCATCCTCTGTGAGCAGTGTGCTATGATCCCTATTTTATGGATAAGGAAACTGACACTTAGAAAATGAAATGACTTACCCAAGCACACATACATTAGAACCAAGATTTGAACTGGAATCTCTTTTTGACTCCGACAGTATTGATAGAGGGTGTGTGTGGAGTATACTTATTGATTCATTATCATTCACTGGGAAGCTCTACTGGATATAGCTATGAATAGGACAATCCAGTGACTGAAAATACTTCTGGGATTCAGAATCTAGTAGGGGATGCAGATAGTGCACAAAGGTCACACTGTGTAATTTGTGCTGAGAATCAGGGAAGCAAATCCTGTGGGAGCTCCTAGAAAGGCTCCTAACCCAGCCTGAGTTGGGGTGCAGGCGATGGTCTGGGAAGGAGAAGGCAACGCTTGAGTGATTGAGTTAACCTTGGGGTTGGAAACATGGACTCTGGGGTAAGATAGATACTGGTTTGAGTCTGAATTCCATTATTCACTAACTGTGAGACCACAACTTAATAGTTAGGCCTTGGGCAAGGAATATAACTGCTGTGAAAGTCAATTTCATAAACAGGGATTATTATAACACCTGAGTGCAAAGGTTGTTATGAAGATTAAATGAGCTATTTATATTCATAATATAGTGCCTGGTACATAATGAGTCCTTAATATACAGCACTTAAATGTTAATAATGTACTGAATTTCAAACCATGAATTCACTAGAGGGAAGTGGGAAATTCGGTTGGAGGGAAGATATTTCACACCCAGGGAACAGCAAGAGCAAAGGCTCAACAGTTATGTGGAAAGTAACATGGCTGTGTGAAGAACTGAAAGCAGCAGTTTAGTACTTTAGGAGCATAAAGTTCAAGGTGGGGAGTGATGGGAGATGAGGTTGGAATGGTCTGTTGGAGCCAGGTCATGAAGGGCCTCACCTACTATGTTGCTACTCCACAGGTCAGAGCAGACTCAGCCTCATGCAGAGGAGATGCTCAGGGTTCAGCAAGGGGCAGCATGACACCCAGAAGCTGGAATCCAATTCCTAAGGAGAGACCTGCAGAGAGGCAGGCAGTGGCTCAGCCATGTGCAGGAGATTCAGCAAAGGGCCCCAATTCCAGGAGGAGGAAGTTATGGTCAGGGCATTAAGGCAGATGTCCAGATGAAGTGACTGGGCCTTTAGCACCACGGGAAAATTAAGGGCTAGGTTTCTTCTAGGCCCAGCAAACAGGCGCAGGGCAGCAATACCAACCTCCTCCTGAGGACTATGCCCCTGATGTAGTCAGGGTTGGCTGAAGACCTGAGGAAGAGGGGAGATATTTCAGGTATCTATGCTCCCTGCTGAGTGAGCCTGGAGAAGATGGAAACTAGTTAGATAAGCGAGGCACTGTAAAGACAATAGCCTCCAGGATAAGATGCTAACTATTGTGTCTCAGGAATCACAAAGCAGCTGAGGGAGCCCAGCAACCAGTGAACTTTCCAAGTGGTAATGCTGCTGAATGACTGTGAATCTAATGGGCTGGGCATTGAAGCCTTCAGTCAGTCTGGGCAAATGGTCAGCTCCAAGGTGAACTGTCAGGTAAACAGAAACACTTAGGAGGCTTCAAAGCAGAAGAAATATGAATGTTGGGATAAGCTGTTTGTGACTGTCTTGGAAAATAGAATGGACCTAGGGTACAAGGGAGGACTGATACAGGTCTGGGAGCATACTGGGGTACAAGGCAGGTCACCAAGAGAGGCTTTTAGGAAGAGGGACCCAGGCTAGAAGATCTGTTCTGACAGTAGAGGCGCATGATTGAGGGAGGGTCAGAAACAAGGGAAATTTCCATCTTATTTGAGCTTAAAGTACTCAAGGTCAGCATGATAGTGAGCTAGAGGGGGGTGGGGGGGGTGGAGTCGTTTAAAGGCTTTTTTCTCCTGTGTAGGGTTTGTCTGCAGATTTCTGAACTGGGCTTTCATAGGGGTAAGGACAGGAAGGTGGTAGGAGTAGGGAGCAGGTCCAGCCTGACTATATTCTGGATCCCAATTTCATCCCAGCCTACCCATCCATCCTCATGGAGAAACATCTTGTTTTAGGACTGGGAGGACTTTGAGTACATCCCAGACCCAGACGCCAAGAAGCCAGATGACTGGGATGAGGCGATGGATGGACAGTGGGAAGGGCCGTTGATACCAAACCTGAAGTATAAGGTGAGGAGGTCTCTCCGTCCAATAGGTGTAAGAAATAAGACAGAAGAGATGTAAATTTTGACTTATAAAACAGAAACTCTGAGATCCTGTGGCCTCTCCACCCCCTTACCCCCAGGACTGTGCCTACCGGGGAGAAGGTAGGCTAGTGAAGGTCAGTGCTAGGAGGCAGGGGTCCAGGCTGCTCTAGGTGTTTATCCACGGTGGTGAAAAGCAGCCAAAGGAACATGATCAAAACAGGAAATTGTCTGGGGTCAGGAACTGGGAGTCTCAGAAATGGTCCAGAAAGGGAAGGCATAGCACGTGAGTAAGCCAAAGGTGTTGGGGTATGGGGGAACTTCTTTTTAAGGTCTAACTCTTGACCTCATGTCAGAAGCAAGAGGGAACTAAAGGAATCAGCTATTAAATGGTCCAGAGATAAAACTGACTGAAGTAACCATGATTTTATTTGGCCAGTTTCCCATGCTACCACAGGAAGAGAATAGCCCCAAGTGCCAGAGTCCTTAGATGGTGTTCCCTGTGAAGCCACATTTTCTTAACTTCATGAACAAACTTATGCAGAGAAGTTAGACCAGGCTCAAGATGAGTCTCTGCCACCTTGTTTGGCTCCCTTTGCATAGACAGAGGAACTTGGAAAAGTTTTGTGCATTAGCTCCAAGAAAGGGAAAGAAGTTCTAGGAATCCTGCTCTGAATCTGTATGCCTAATACACATTGTCCTTATAAATTGATTGGTCTTTTTCATTGCATGAGAAGAACGAAAAACTACTAATGCCACGTTCACTCTTGTTTCTTTGCTTAGGGACAATGGAAACCTCGAATCATTGACAATCCCAATTACCAGGGAGAGTGGATTCATCCAGAAATAGACAACCCTAAATATAAGCCTGACCCTACCATTTGTCACTATTATAACATCAGTGTTCTTGGCCTGGACCTTTGGCAGGTAAAGCTCTCTGCGCTCAGAGCCACTGATCAGCAGTCCCTCTAAAGTTTTCACGAAGTGGACAGAGCTCCAGGCTGGAAATCACAAGCCTTGAATGAGTCTTGATCTTTTTAAGCCTCAAACTGCTCATTTTTAAGATGGGACTCCTTGTATTCATCCTAATAATTATAAGAGCTAAAATTTATTGTGTCCCTATCATGTATCAAGTACTGTATTACAGACTTTGCAAATACCATTTAATTCTCACTATGAAATCTCCTATTTCTATATTTGAAAACTGAATTTCAGAAAAGATCAGTCATTTGCCTAAAGACATATCTGGTAAGCAGAAAAGCTGGGATCTGAATGCAGGCCTTTCTGCGGCCAGTTTCGGGGTTCCACTACTTCACACTGCTCTGCTGGTCCTACATGATTCTTGGGGGGTTCTGGGAATAGAAGAGAATCAGAGATGTCATAAAACTTTGAAATATTAGAATGCACAGGCAAATGTTGGGGGTGATTGTCCCAGCCATGATGACAAAGCCTGACCTAGCCTCCCTCTTTGCCAGTCATCTTTCCTAGCTCTGATTGGAAGGGAAACGGGAGGGCTCAGATACCCAGACCTTCCAGAGTTGTTCTCTCTATGTCTTTCTTCCTTAAGACCTGTTATTGAAGATGGGGAGGATTCTTCCCTAACTCAGGAGAAAAGAGAGTACCTCAAACACAGGCCCCAGAATGAAGGTCTTAGCCCAGGAGGCCTCTTAGAAACTTCATTCTACCTAGTCTTGGAATTCCCTTGGAGAGGAAGGGAGCTCATTTTTGTTAAACACTGGCCTGGGATTAGTGCTTTACCTATATTATATGCTTTAATTCTCACAATTCTGTAAGGTTAGTATCATCACTCCTTATTATTACCCCATTTTACATTTGAGAGAATTGTGACTCAGAAATGTCAAGTGACATTCCAAAGAGCACACAGCTAGTGCACGGTAGAGACAGAATTCAAAGGTCTGTCCGCCTCTGCAGTCCTTGCGTTATTGACTACACCCACTATATAACAGAGCCCCTAGAAACTGTAGGCTCTTGTCCTTGGGTGTATCCTGGAAGGCCCCAAGGCCAGGGATATTTTGGTCTCTGACCAGTGCTTTCGGCAGCTTAGGGCAGCCTAGGGTCCCTTGGACAGACACCCCCTATTTGAAACTTTCTTAGTTTATTCATTTTCTACTTTATTTCTACTTTCTTAGTTTCCTAGCTCAGAGAGACCAGCATATGAGAAAGGAGATGGTGTACATAAATTACCATGTGTAAGAGTCGGAAGGAAGGAAGGAAGGAAGGAAGGAAGGAAGGAAGGAAGGAAGGAAGGAAGGAAGGAAGGAAGGAAGGAAGGAAGGAAGGGAAGGGCTTGTGTCCCTTCCTTCCTTCCTTTTTTATCTGAAGAACATGGATACAGTTTGCACAAGGTTCCATTTCAGTTATCCCTTCTTAATAAATAATAGGAACTTTCTACATCTTGTAAAAATGTTTGGTCATTAATATTCCTAATCTGATTGTTTCCTTAAGATACATTGGGTGTGTGGTGGTTGTTGTTTCACTGAAAACACTAAGGTACACATTTTAAACTGTTTCTTTGCTCATCTACAGAATTTTAAAATTATTTAGCACTAATTGCTCTGAGTTCTACCAACCTCTCCAAGCAGGCATACCTTTCTATTTGAAAATTTACATCATGTAGAAGGAATGCTTCTCAAAGTGCATACCAATCACTCAGGGATTTTATGAAAATGTATCTGCTGCAGCAGGTCCAGGGTGAAACCTGAAAGACTGCATTTCTGAAACTCCGGCATTATCTCTTTACCATGTCCCCCCGGTGATACAGTTCAGCACAATGGTGACATCACCCTAGCAGGCATTCTTTTCTCCTAATTGGGTTTGGCACTCACAGGTCCTGCTCCACTCTACCCACTCAGCCAACCTGGCACATGCAGTTTACCGCAGGGTCCCCCGCCTGCTGGGAAAGCCCAGTGACTGTCTGTGGAAATGGGCGGGATTCCCTGAGCTGCCCTGTCCCAACCCAGGTTCCCAGCCTTCAGACGCTCTGTGAGCCCAGGTGCTCGCACGGTCTGTCCTCGCCTATGGAGCTGGGTCGCTTTCTTGCCTAGTCCCTGACCCTTCCTGCTCTCTGTTCTCACATCTTTGCTTTTTTTTGTTCGTTTGTTTAGACAGAAGTGATTGCATTCTTTCATCAGGACAAAGACTGGGAAAAGATGGCAGCAAACAAAGAAAATTCTTTGTCTTATCATTGGGACTCCTTCTGATTTTTGAAGGATTAGTGACACAAAATGCAATGAGTAGCAAAACGTGTCGCCATGCCTTGACACATGTGGTCTGTGGCACAGCCCTGTGAGGCTGGGAGGGTGGGACTCACCATCTTCATTTTACTGCCAAGGGAGCCGAAGGCTCAGAAAGGTGATTTGACTTACCAAGAGCCCGTAGGTAGTAAGTGCCCAGACCTATACTCTTTCCATTTTGTGATCCACGTGGGATAGCACAGGATACCAGAGTTCGCTGAATGAACATTTTAGGCTTTGCAGTCTAACAAAGCTCCTCCTCACATGTTCTCTTCTGAGAACTGTGTACGAAAGCAGGGAAGGTGGGTTTTCGTCCATTTTCCAGATGAAAGCATGGAGGCACAGACAGGTCACTCCCTTATAAATTTTAGGAAGCAGGGCTGACCTTCAGGTCCTGATTCTTAGTGGGAGGCAGAGCCATGAGTTTTGTGTGAGGGGGATGGAGGTAAGGAAACACCGAAGAGAACAGGGGAGATTAGGAACATTTCTTGTGGGAGTAGGGAAAATGGAAGAGCCAACAAATGAGCAGTTCCCTCACTGAGACTGCTGATAACTCAAAAGAGAAAAAAAATCCCAAAGATAAAAACAAACAAACGGTTGCACAAAGAATTATTATTTTTAAATGTATCTTTATTGTTGAAAGTATTACAGATATCCCTCCTTTTCCCCCATTGGCCTCCTCCATTCCACCCCTGCACCTCCCTCTGCACAAAGAATGATTAAAACCAATTTTTTAAATGGCCCAGAGCAAAATAACAATTTCTATTCAAAGTAGCTATTTTGGCACTTATTTTTCTGTTGGAGTCAGGGCTGATGGGATGATGTAAGCCAAATAAAAGTATTTCTTATTTCAAAATAAAACAAAACATTTTCAAACCCTGGAGGAGGGACATATAATAACTCATGCTGCAAACTATTTCTTGGTCACACAAGTGCTCCCACACAATTAACTTACTGATTTACGTCACATACTGCTAACGTAAACAACACACAATGACTCTTCCTTTTGCTCCTTTTGAAACATATCCAGATACTGAAAATTTATAATAACTATTACCATTTATTGAATACTACCTGTCAGACACTGTGCTTTACATATATTATTTCTAACTCACATGACACCACTGCAAGGGGGTTATTATTTTCAATACTTTTCTTATGACAGAATAGGCTCAGAGGAGTTGAGTAACTTGCCCAAAGTCGCACAGCTAGTATGTGGTTGAACTGGTCTGTATGACTCCATGACTTGTGCTCTTTCTATTCTGTTCCTTTATCATTAAATCAACAAACACTGAAATTATTGTATACCATATATATGAATTCATCTTTTCCTTTAATTGTAAATACTAAATGTATTTTTTAAGGAAATAGAGAAACATGGTAGAGAATCTAAATTCTGCTAGCACTCTTTTTCTTTTCCCTGTGTTCTTTTAGTTTTTCTGATTATATGAGAAGAGAACCTTAAAAAAGGAATTTATAAGTGGCATTAGAAGTAGGTGCTGTCAACCTGAACTGAGACAAGAGCCACTGGGTATCAATTTGGAGCCTAGTAGAATGATGAAAAATTTCCCCCAACCCTCTAAAAAGTGGTCAGAGGCTTGGGGAGCATAGAACCTCAGGAAACAGTAAGTTAACTTCTCTCTAGAGTGGATCAGCCAAGGCGTTACAGCATCCTGAACCCTTTGTATTATTAATACCTTTGTATTTCCTCACTTCACCTTAAGTATTGAGTAAAAGCCTGGGAATCTGCAGTTAGCAAGGCCTCAGGTGATTTTTTAAACCCTCTGACCGAGTTCTAATAATCCCCATTGTTTTCATTTCAACAGGTGAAATCAGGCAGCATCTTTGACAATTTTCTTCTTACAAATGATGAAGAGTTTGCTGAAGAGGTTGGAAATAAGACCTGGGGACTAAGAAAAGTAAGATATTCCCCCACCCTGAATTCCAGGCGTCTGACTCTTCATTTGTACACTGTGCTTGGCATTTTAAAAATCAGCCTCACATTGTCTTATTTGCTGGTCACATGGCTCTGTGAGGTGGGGGGAACAAACTCTCATTCATTAGACGTTGACAACTTTGTGCTTAACTCTGTGAGCACTTTCCAAAAGTTATCCCACTTAAAGTTAGCGCTTAAAACAACCCAGCAAGACAGATATTATTCCCAGTCTTCACAGGTAGGAACTGAGATTCTGAGAGTATATATAAACTGCCCAAGGTCACACACAGCCTTTAACTTGTTGCTTTAGAACTCACTCTCCTCCTGTGTCACTCTCTCTGCTCACAGTGTGGTGATTTAGAAGGGAGCCACTGAACCCATTTCTGATGGATCACTTGGAGAAAGAAGGAAGGTGTTCATGCTTTTAACAGCTTCCCTGCTCTCCTAGAACTATTTTATGGGTGGAGTGATACTTGGGACAGTGGCTTCATGGTGGTGACTCCCTCCATCCAGACTTCCTAGTTCTGCAGGAAGGTCCATTCAAGCAGGTTTGTGGCCAGTGCTGGGTTACCCAAGAGGCAGACTAAGCTCATGCTTAGAGTGCCAGGAAAGCACAAGCACCAAAAAAGGTTTTTTGAGAGAACTTGGACATTTAATACTTTCAGAGAAGCATCGAAATAGTCGCCATGGAAAAAATTATTAGACTTTTGTACACTTTTTAGTCTGGTTTTGTTTTGCTTTTACTTTGGGGTTTTTATCTGATCTTGTTTTGATGAGGCAATATTACATATTGGGTAAGAGAATGAGTTTTAGAGCTAGATTGCTTAGGTTCAAATCCAGGCTCCATCACTTGCTAGCTGTATGACATTGGAAAAGTTATTTAACCTCCCTGGTCTTTGGTTTCTTCATCTTTAAATTGGTTCCAATTTTAGTGCATGTGCTGCCGAAGCAAGCACTCCTCATCTTTAAATTGGGAATGATGATAGCAACTATCTTATAAGTTCCTGGCATATAGTTAGTGCTCAACATGTGGTACCTGTTATTATTAACCATACATTCTCTTGACAAATATAAGCACTGTTATAGCTGCTGGGGATATATCAGTGAAATAAAACAGAGAAGTTTCTGCCTTCATGGGGCTTACCTTCAGCTGGGGGGGACCAACAAGAAACATAGAAAGAGGTAAATATATATTAGTGAGATGGTGAGATAAAGGATGGAAAACAATAAAGCAACAGAGTGGACACTGATATTGAGGATTGTGCTCTTTTATATAGAGGTGATCAGGGCAGACTTCACTGAGTAACATTTAAGGACTTGGAGGAAGTAAGGAGCAAGCCATGCAGGTACCTGGAGTAGAAAAGCCTTCTAGGCTATGAGAACAACAAATGTAAAATCCCTGAAGTAGGAGCATAGCTTGCTTGTCCAAGTAAGAGTAAGGCCAGTGTGACTAGAACTGAGTGCGAGAGAATGAGAGTCGTTGGGGCCACATTCCTGAGAAAATGCCATCGGAGCCATTTTTAGTAAAGGAGTGACATGCGCTGGCTCACAGTTTAAGATATTACTCTGGCTGCTGTGCTGCAAAAGACTATAGGAATAGAAAAGGACTATAATGTCGCAAGGCAGAAACAGGTGGTAGTGGTGGAGGTAAAGAGAAATGCTTAGGTTCTAGATCCATTTTGAAGGCAAAGCTCACAAGAATGATTAGATATGAAATATGGAATTTAGGATTAGATAGGGAATATGAGTGAGAGTAAACAAGAATGGCTCCAAGGTGGGTTTTTGTTTTGTTTCTTTTTAACCTAAGTGACTAGAAGGATGGAGTTACTGAGATAAGGAAGAAAAAGGGAGAAGTATATTTGGGGGTGGGGTGGGGACAGGAATAAATAACATAATTGTTAAATGTTAGGTCAGATCTGATTATAGAAATCCAAGTGTCAAGGAGGTAATTGGATATGAGTCTGGAAAAGAGACATAAATTTGGGAGTCATCAGCCTACAGGTAATACTTAAAGCTCCATCTAGCTAGATGAAACCCCCTAAGGAGTGGGTATATACAGAAAGGAGATTCAAGGATGAGCTTTGGGGCACCTCAATATTTATAGATCAGGGATCTAATGTGAACCAGCAAAAAAAAAAAAAAAAAAAAGTAGCCAGCAGGGGAGGAAGAGACCCAAGACAAAGTAGTATCCTGTAGGTCAAGTGAAGGAAGTATTTTAAGGAGAAAAGAAGTGATCGATGGTATCAAGTGGTCAAGAAAAATGAGGACTGAGAATGAACCACTGAATTTAGTAACATGGAGTTCATTGGTGACTCTGACAAGAGCAGTTTCAGTGGAGAGATACAGGCAAAAATGAGTTTGAGAAAGAATGGAAGAACAACCAGAGACAGGAAGTATAGACTAGTCTTTTGAGAAGTTTTGCTATTAAAAAAAGTAGAGCCCAGCCAGGTGTGGCTCAGCAGTTGAGTGTCGACCTAGGATCCAGGTGATCAGGGTTCGATTCCCAGTCAGGGCACATGCCCGGGTTGTGGGCTCGATCAATGACTCTCTCATCATTGATGTTTCTGTCTCTGTCTCTGTCTCTCCCTCTCCTTTCCTCTCTGAAATCAATAAAGATATATATTTTTTTAAAAAGTAGAGAAAAGGGGGTGATGGTAGGTAAATGGAAATGTTGGTCAAGTTTTTTTTATATATAGCTCTTCCTGCCTACTTGTATGTTAATAGGAATACTCCAATAAAGTGAGAAACAATATAGGAGAGAAAGAGGAGAATTTCTAGAGCAATGTTCTTGAGAATGAGAGTGGATGAGATCTATTGCCAAAGAAAATAGGTTAGCTTTCCATAGGCATACACACATTTCATTCATAATCACAGGAGTAAAGAATGACTATAGCTCTGGCTGATGTGGCTCAGTTGGCTGGAGCATTGTCCCATGTGCCAGAAGGTCTCCCATGCACCAGAAGGTCTTGGGTTTGATTCTGGATCAGGGCATATACCTAGGTTGCAAATTTGATGCCTGGTTGGGGCACACATGGGAGACAACGAATGGATGTATCTCTCTCACATTGATGTTTCTCTCTTGCACTCTCTTTCCCTTCCTCCCCCTCTAAAATAAATTTTTAAAAAATTAAGAATGACTATATGAGAATAGATACATGTAGGTGGATAGACATGGTGGTAGGAGTATGTGTCAGTTGGATTCTCTGGGAAGAAGACATCAAGATGGAGTTAGAAATGTTGGAGACTTATTGCAGATAATGCCTGGGAAAGATGAAGGACAGAGGATACAGGAGCAGACGGAAAAGCCTGACACCAGTGGAAGATGGAGGATTGGGTAGGAATTGCTGCCAGGTGCAGTGCAGCTCTGAGGAAGCCTCATCAGCTCAACAGGGCTCCTGTGGGAAGACTGACTGTAGAGGAGTACCATTTTGGAAATGGCCAGATCCCCATACTCAGTCACTGTCTGGGGGCTGCTTTGGAACAGCATGTCCTGGGTTTGAATGCTTCAGTGGATCCCCAGGTGCCCCAGCTACAGGCTATCAGCTCACTGCATTCCTCACCACCGACTGACCAGTTCTTTAAGAAAAATCCATACGGCATGCCTCCAGGGCTGCCTCAGAGTAAGTGGAAAATTTCTAATGACTGTGAAATAGGAAGTAAGGCCATCGACTTAGCATGAGCTTGAGAAAGATGTGTTGGAAGTCTGAGGAGCAGAAGAAGGTGAGGAATAGTTATCTAAGGAGTAGAGTGAATCAACCACAGACATATAGTAGGCTCACCGGCTAGCATTTAAGCCTTAAGTCATAACAAGTTCAAAATGAGTTCAGTCTGCTTGGTTTCATGGTTTTCTTTAGCCACTTTCTCTGCCTAGGTGCAGGGATGGAGAGTTGGATTTAACCAGGGTTGGGGGTTTGCCCCATTAAGGGAGGGAAGGGCAAGGGAATTGAGGATGCTTGCAAGAGATTGATCACAAGAAAAAAAAGGACAGTAAGGACATGAGTCGGTTGAGGTCTAATGAAAAGGAGATAGGTTTGGCGCTCTCCCTTTGTGAAGGGAGCCCGCCCATGCCTTTCCTGCCACCCCCCACCCCACCCCTGCACATTACCATTCTCTCTCCTAAACTCAAAGGGCCCTTCTTCTGCCGATGCAACTTGTTTCCTGAGCCCATTTCTTCTACCTCTGTGACTTTCTAAATAAACTTTCTCTTACAGTTTGGGAGGGGGTGGGGTGGGAGGAGATAGGTTCAGTGGATTGTATAGGGAATCGGTGGAGTTGGTTACCTTTAGCAAGAGCAGTTTTGGTAAAGAATGGAGGGTGGAAACAGATCCGTGAGTAAAGCAGTGAGAGGGAAGGGAAGAAATAGAGACATTAATGGTGATCAGTGCTTTCTAGGCAGAAGGAAATGAAGGCCTAATTGAAAGAGATGCCTCCTCCCAATAACAATGTGGGAAACACAACAAGATGTCAAGTGTTTGCTGGCAGCAGGACTCTAGCAGGCCCCAGCCTACTGGGCATGTAGGTTCTCAATCTAGCTTTGTCCCTCAAGCCTCAGTAACAAGACCTCTAGACCCAGATGCTCTCGGTGAGGATTAAAGCCCTAAAGCAATTTGTACTGTGTGTCCTTTCTTTAAGGCCCCTCTGAATAGAAAATCTATGAAGATGCTTCTAGGGATGAAATTCTAGGGCCTGGATGAACACACTAGAGAACTCAGGAGTCCCATTTCTGACTTAATGCAGGGTTTTACCCGTCATAGTTCAAAATTCAGAGAGTTCCTTAAAGGTTGTGTTACTGTGACACAGCAGAAAGAGGGCCAGACTCAGAGCCAGAAAACCGGGTTTCTAATTCTAGTTCTGCCACTCACTAGCTATATAGCTTGGGCAAATTATTTAATCAGTCTGGACTTCAGATTCCTTTTCTAGAAAGTGAGACTAGTAACAATTACCTCACACATTACTGTGAGAAATAGAAATAATGTGTGTAGCTGGTTTCACTCTGAGTTTAGCAATGCTGTGGGCATCCAGTAAATGTTTGTTGAATCTGAACCAATTTTATTTATGAACAAATTACATACACACAGACTTCTCTCCACCCTACACACACTGAAAATGTGTATGTAAACAAACATCATCCCAGAAACCTTTGAGAGAGTGGGAAGGTGCCAGACATTTCTAACGTGGGTTAACTTTGTTTATACCATCTGTAAATTATTTTGAAATTCCACATTCTAAACAGGATGTAGAGAGGCAGTGGAGAGAACTGTTCGAGGAAATGGAAAAAAGAAAACAGGAAGAAGAAGCCGAGGAGAGAAGGGGAAAGGAGGAGGAAAGGGAAGGTGACATCTGGGGAATTGGAGAAGAGGGAAGTGAAGAGGATTTTGCTGAGGAACCGGGAAATGACAGGCAGATGGAGGACGCTGATGCCGAAAGAGCATTTCTGGATAAAAATAAAGAAGTCCGTGTTGACCAGACGGACGAACTGTAACTGGGTAAAATGGTTATACTCCGAGGAAAATGATGTTGAGGCCGGCAAAATCTGGGGAGCAAGATTACTTGCTCTTTTTGAATGACCTTTGGATTTGTTTTCTACCCCACCTCCTTTGCTCTGTACGACTTCGGGAAAGTCATGTCACCTCCTGCTGCTTCTATTTCTTTGTCAACGGAAAAGGAATGATAATTCCTATTTCACAAGGCTGTTGTAGGGATTAAATGAGATATGTGTGTAAAGTGCCTGATAGAAATATAGTCAATAAAGTATAGCTATTACTACTATCGTTAGCATGGGGTTTATGAAATTAATTGTTGGTAAATACGCTTCTGTATAAAATTGATCCCCACTTTCAACTTATCTGGTACATCCTGGAATTCTATTTTGTTTGCATATCTCTATTTCTTAATATTTACTGTGCAATTCTGATGGTTGTACTTGTGGTTTATGATGTTTTCTCCTTGCAGATGTATCAAGCACTTAAAAACAAAATCAGATTTCTTAACATAAAGAAAGATACTTTATGAAAGTCCTTTTGCCTCCTTGCTGTTTTGTGTCCTAATTCTTAATTATTACTTCTTTGCAGGTTTGCTGGTCTTACATTTATCTTTTCTGTACCACGTACTCACAACATCATTATCATATGCATTCACGTAGCTCTTTACAGATTGCAAAGCAATCTAACTTTGAGGAGTCCTGCAGTGTGCTCATTTAACGCTCATAGCAGTCACTGCACAGGACACCATTATGATCTTCCTTTCACAGGTAAAGAAACTGCTCAGAGTGGGCAAGTCACTTGCTCAGAGTCAAACAGCTGGTAAGGGGCTGGGCCAGTATCTGAACTCAAGTTCGTCTGCTTCCAAAGCTTATCCTTCCACTGCATTAATCTGTTGAAAGAATGAGTGAGTATCTATTACTATTGAATACAGATAGTCAATATTCCACGTGGAAGAAACACCCTTTTAAGGGAAATAAGCACAAAGAAATTTCCCTTTTAAAACATTTCTTAAAAAAAACCGCACAAACAAAAATAAAACAAAATCTCCAGACCTATAAACAAACGATTAAGTGTGACAGCCTTTACATATTAAGAAGTGATACAGCTAGTGTGGTTGCCAGCTGTTCAAGGCCACCACAGTTGGTTCCTGGCTCTATATTTACTTACCAGCTGTGTTATCTTAGGCAAGTAATCTAACTTCCCTGCGCCTCATTTTCACATTTGTGAAAGTGGGTTAATAAAGGGACCTACTGCAAACTCAGCTGTAAGGATAACAATGCTGACTCCTTCCTTCCTTTGTTTTACCAGAAGTGCACCAAGGACTAATCCAAGTCTAGCTGGTGAGGTAGGTCCAGACATAGCCATCATTTGATAGCACAGAGCTAAAAGTATGAGTCTGGAACTTAATAGGTGCTCAATAATTATTAGTTGAAAGAAGAAACAAAACCCTGGCTAATGGTTTCAGGAAAGATTTCATGAAAGAAGTGACTTTTGAGCCAGATCTTATAAAATGCATAAGAATGTGTCCTATGGAGAAGGCGATGTGTGGACTGAAAGGGTAGGGCACCAGATGACAGCAGGTGGGTGGTGAGGTCAGAGAGGAGCAGCAAGAACTCTTGCTTCCTTCTTTCCAGTAGGTTGGTGCCTGGTGTAATTTCTGGTTTGGGAAATTTGCCTTTGTAGGAGAGGCAAGACTTTACCCTCTTAAGGTCTGTGGTTGGGCCTGAGAATTTAATTGACATAAGACAGATTAACAGGAGAAAAGCATACAAATTTTATTTAATAAAGTTTTATGTAACACAGGAGCCCTTATAAGGAAACAAAGACCCAAAGAAGGGCAAAACCTAAATGCTTTAATACTAGGTTGAACAAGGAGAGGCAATTGTGGAAAATAACTAAAATATACAGGGAGGCTAAAGGAGATAAGAATTATTTTAAGAAGGTCTGTTTGTGCAGAATTCTCCATCCCAGCTTCCCATCCTTGGCAATAAGAATGTTTCTTTCCTGATATATGGAGGGCAGCTCTCACATGGGAGTTTTCTGTTTTCAGGCAGAAAAGTGTAGATCAGAGTGTCCCTTCGGTATCTGCTGTTTTTCTCAAGTGCCTTTAGCTGAAAATAATCCTTATGCCAAAGTGGCATATTTTGGCACCCTTCACCTTTCTATAATATAAGAGTCTTCCCATATGAAAAAGAGGAAGGCTTCAGGCGCTGAGTTTGCACATAGTCTTGGAGCCGCAGGAAGGGTGTGTGGGTGATCTACATTTACGGATGCCAGGCTGATATGAGCATTGTTTACTGCCAGTGTCTGCTCTGATTGGTCAGGCATATATATGTTCTACCAATCGTTACATATTTTCAAATGTCACCAGAAAAAGATATTCATTTTCATGCAGAATACGAATATATTTTAATTTTTTTAAGCTCTTACTTTTACCTTGGTTAAATTTTCTTTTGCCTTTATTTTGATTGATGGCACAAACTTTATTTCAGAAATTAAGGTACTTTAACAAGAAAAAATCATGCCTATTTCCACCCATTCTGCACTTTGAAATTTTTGTTTCCTTCCTGGACTTGTCTTTTGAAACCCCACCATTCTGCCACTGAAACATACTCCTCCAGGTGCAGCCCCCGCCCCCTTAAATTCTGATTCTATGTTTAGTTTTCAAAAGTAACAGGTGTTCAATGTAAAAAATTTAGAGTCTACTAACATATTAAGAAGAAAGTAAACATTTCTCATTATCCCCAAATCCAGAAACAACCGTGCAATATTTTTGTTGTCTTTCCTTCCAGTTTTGTGTTCAGTTATTAATTGGTTGGTTTTGAGTTGAGAGGGTTTTGTTAATCACACTCCATAGTATATGGCACCTTATTATTTTTGGTGGGTGATTATACTTTATAATTTTGTTATTTATATTTTCCCTTTTATTCCTTCCCCTTCCTCACACAGGCAACTAAGTTCTATTTGATATATTTTTGTTTGTGTATGTTCTGACAAAATGTAGGTATCTGTTTTGCACAGAAGTATTTTTAATTTATGTAAATTATATAGTGTTTAAATCTCATTTTGTTCATATTTTTCACTGAGCACTGTTTTGTTTTATTTTTTAAATTTTTAATATATATATATATCTTTATTGATTTCAGAGAGAGGAAGGGAGAGGGAGAGAGAGAAACATCAATGATGAGTCATTGATCAGCTGCCTCCTGCACGCCCCCTACTGGGGATCGAGCCCACAACCCAGGCATGTGCCCTGACCGGGAATCCAACTGTGACCTCCTGGTTCATAGGTTGATGCTCAACCACTGAGCCATGCCAGTCGGGCACTGAGCACTGTTTTAAAAATGCATCCATGTTGCTGTGTATATATATAATCTTACTTCTGATTGCCACATAATATTTCATGATATAACATTTATCACATTTTAGCTCTCAAGTCTCTCAGTGATAACCAGGTTGTCTTCAAGTCCCCATCATCATAAATAATACAGCAATGAATATTTTAATGCATAACCCTTTATGCGCCTGCATAAGAATGCCTTTATGATATATCCCAGGAGTAGAATTGCAGGCTCATAGAATATTTGCATAACTTAATGTCAAATTGCTTTCCACAATGGCTATACCAGTCCACACTCCCATCACAATGCATAAGGATTCCATTATCCCAAACCGGGTTGTGCATTATCAAAATTTTATAGTTTAACAGATGTAAAACGATAGCACACTGCTGTTTTAATTAACATTTCTCTGATATTTTTGAATATCTCTTCATATGCCTTTTGAATTTTGGATTTCCTCTTTCATATTTTTTGCTTATTTTTTTCTAAGGGTTGCTGCCCTCTTGTTTATTTGCAAGAGTTTTGTGTATTAAGTATTTAAATATCTTCTCACTCTCTTATCTAGTTACTTTGTTCACAGTGTTTCTTGCTGAATAGAAATCTTTATTATTCATCAATATTATTGTCTTATTGTTTGTGCTTTTGAAGTTTTGCCTTTCCTTTTCCTCAGTCATAAACTATATTTTTCTTTTGTAATTTTCTTTTTCACATTTATTATGTCTTTAGTAGTCCTAGAGTTCAACTTTGTAGAAGGTGCAGAATTGTTGAAATGTGGTTGATATATCAGTTTCTGAAAAGGAGATATGAAAAGCTCCAGCTAAAATTATGCATATTTTAATGCTGTATAGTTAGGTACATCTATGTGTTTTGCTATTGCATTTATGTGCTTGTCTATTGTTTCTTTTATGAATATATAATGACTTTCTATCACTCGTTATCTTTTGAGACTAAAATTCCTTTTTGCCGGATATTAAGATCACAACCCAATTCATATTTTCCTAGTGTATCTTTTTTTTTAATCTTTCTATCTCTTTATGTTTTAAGAGCATCTCTTATAGCCAATTTATTGTTGGATATAATTTTTAAAAACCCAACTGGTGAAGTAACTTATTTGCATTTAATGTGATTTCTATATAAGATTTAATCCTACCATCCATTTACTATACATTCATTTTTGTTGTTGTTAATCCTCACCCAAGGACATTTTTTCTCATTGATTTTTAGAGAGAGTGGAAGGGGGGGGGGGGGGAGGGAGGGGGAGAGAGAGGGAGGGAGGGAGGGAAACATTGATGTGAGACACATCGATTGGTTGCCTCCTGCTCGCCCCCAGACCAGGGCAGGAGATGGAACCTGCATCCCAGGTGCATGCCCTTGACCAGGAATTGACCCGAGACCCTTTGGTCTGTAGGCTGACACTCCAGCCACGGAGCCAAACCAGCCAGGGCTACTAGACATTCTTTTTATTTTTAACCTCCATTTCTGCTTTCCATTGGCTAAGCTGAACTGTCTTCTACAAGTTTAAAATTTATACACAATATTTTTTTCTTGTGGTGGTAACCATTAACTTCAGATTCCTACCCATGGGTTTAAGAGAGTTTAAGAGAGTTCCTCCATCTCAACAATTTGAACAAAAGTCCAAACAAAAGTTCTAAGCTTGACGCTCAAAGATCTGATGTGTCATGTGCTCAGGCTGATCCAATCACTGTTGCTGAGGTGGGAGGTTTTGGATCTCCAAAGGAAACATAGGGTACCCTTACCAATAAAAAGGGCGAATGGAGGCTGGGAAATAATACATGTCCACTTCTTCATATTAAATTAACTTCTTTGGGTCTCAGTGTCTTCATCTGTGAAATGGCAATGATAATACCTACAGAAAGGGGTGATGTGAAGAGCAAATTAGGTATTAGATATTAATGTCCCTTGTGAATCAGAAAGTGCCGTACAAAGATGATTATTCTCGTTTTTGCATTCCTCACGATATTACACCATTTGTTTAGATGTTGGTATTTATCTGTATTGCTGCACAGAGAAGTACCATTCTAGCTAGCATTTTCCCTAAATTGTGCTGATGCCCATAGAATTGATTTTCCTTTTTTCCCTGAGAATAATGAATGGACATGATATCAGGATTATGTTTGACCTGGAAGTCAGTTTCCATCCAAAGAGTCCGAAAGTTGCAGGGCTGAGTAACTTGCTAGTAGACTCACCAAACTGCACACAGCTGAAAGCTTGAAGTGGTGTCTAGCTCTACAACTTCTACTCCTGCCTCACTGCCTCTTGGAGACCAGCATTCAAGGTCATTCAGAACATCTGGCAGTCTCCGGCAGCAATGTGAGTCTTCGAATCTCCAATTTGCCTAATAACTACCATCTTACCTGGTTTTACACTACCAACCAGAAAATTTTAGAATGGGAGTCCAACAAGCTTACTCCTCCCTACTTCATAACTAAATTTAAGGACAGGGTCACGCTTAATCATCAAGACAGTATGCTCTACATCTATAATGTCCAGAAAGAAGACAGCAGGACTTACATCCTGAAGGTGTTGATAGAGGCTGGGATTGAAGAGAGATGGAACATCCCACTGAAAGTGTTTTATCCTGTACCTAAGCCTGTCATAAAAATTGGGAAGACAGAGGAAGTGAACAACAGCTGTTATCTATCCTGTCATGTGTGATCCTGGATCAGTCTGTCAACTACACCTGGTATGGGGACTCTGGACCCTTTCCAAAAAAGCTCCAGAGTGGTGTGCTTGAAATCACTGTTCAGCCACAAAACTACTCCAAGTTTTACACGTGCCAAGTCAGCAATCCTGTGAGTAACAACAGTGCCACAGTCCACTTCACTTCAGCCTGCAAACTGACCCAATCCTCTGGAGGAGCTGGGATTGCAGTGTGGCTAGTGGTAATGGTACCAACCATATTTGGCCTCCTATTGAGCTGAGATAAGCTTTCCTAACTCAAGGGTGAAACTCGAAGACTGCAGGATCTTGCTTTCATCAGCAACCATGCTCTCAACCTGGGCAGAAGCTCTGGCTCTATGGGATGGAGCAAGTGTGTTGAAACACCTCTAAAGATTTTCAAATAAACTTCTTAAAAATCATGACTACAGTATGGTGATTACCAGAGTGAAAGAGCAGGGGAGGTAAAAGAGGGTAAAGGGGCGGATAAATGGTGATACAAGGAGACTTGACTTGGGGTGGTGAACACACAATACAATATATAGATGATGTATTATAGAATTGTACACTTAAAACCTATATACTTTTATTAACCAATGTCACCCCAATAAGTTCTATTTAAAAATAAATAATAAAAAAGAGAAAAAAATGAAAGAATGTATGTAAAGCAGAGTGCCTGGCACATGATAAGTGCTCCATAAAGACTTAGATACTTGCTAAAGTGTATTGGGAGCCCATAGCCCACCTTCAATCATTGTCAAACTCCTTTAAAACATTTGAGTGGACACTGAAATGGTTTTATAAATCCCTTAGGCTATAATTCAAGATGACAGTCTTAGAAAGGAAATGGGCAGTAAGATACAGTGAAAGGAGCCCAGGCATAGGAGTCTGGAGACCTGGGATTTAGTGCTGGTTCTGATTCAGTGTCCTTGAGGCCTTGGGCAATGCACATTACCTGCCTGGGCCTTGGTTTCCTTATTAGTAAGATGGAGACAATATTCTTTACCTCATAGGGTTGTTGGAGGTACAAATGCAGATGAATGCAAACACTTTTTACAGTTTTAGAAATGCTGTGTAAATATGAGAGTATTCAATTTGTGTTTATGATTCTCCTCAGACGGAAAGTAAACAGTACTCAAGATAACCTGAGACCTGCCTCCTAGAGAGCAACTGTTGGGGAACCCCACTCTTTAGTGAGGCCTGATTATTTGCTGCTACTGCTGCTGCTGCAACTCTTACTCAAATATCAATTACCATGCCTGCTAAATCCTCAGCCCTGTGGCAAGGCAGCACTGTGCAGACAGACCATCCCTGCCTCACACAGCTGTTTGAACCAGGACTGGAAATCTGACCCAAGGCAAGAAACCCATGAACTTGCCAATGACCTACAAATGTGGCCTGGCTCCTAAGAAACGAGTTGGACAAATTAGTATGTCTCTCTCAGGAATTCGAGTTAGGAAACATGAGGTAATTGAGGCAATTAGTAGCAATGAAAACTATGACTAGCCTGGCTGGTGTGGCTCAGTGGTTGAGCATCGACCTAGGATCCAGGAGATTGAGGATCGATTCCCGGTCAGGGCACATGCCTGGGTTGCAGGCTCGATCCCCAGCAAGGGATGTGCAGGAGTCAGCCGATCAATGACTCTCTCATCATTGATGTTTCTCTCTCTGTCACTCCATCATCCTTCCTTTCTCTGAAATCAATAAAGACATATTTTTTAAAAATCTGTAAAAAAACAAACATTTCTAGACTTCTTTCCATATACTAGGCACTGTGTTAGGCTCTGAATATACAAAAGTGATTAAGAGACAGCCTCTGCCTTCACAGCACTTAATCTTAGTGGGGAAAAGAGACAAAATAGGTAAACAAACAAATACATAAATTCAAATTGTTTTAAAGGCTAAAAAGACAATAAATATGGGGCTGAGATAGAACATACCCAGAAAGGAGCTATGTAAGAAATAGCGTGGTGAGGGAGGTTCTCTCAGAACAGATAAGTAAGTGAGACATAAAGAATGAGGAGGAGCCAGGGAGAAGAGTATTTAAGGTAAAGGATGTGTAATGCCTGGTGACAGGAAAGGAATCTGGAAAATGAGGCCAAACAAACCAGGTGGCTGGAGGAAAGGGAAGCAGCAGGACATGAGTAAGGAGGGGTACGTAGGAGGCAGTCACAGGACCCAGCAGACTCTGGTATGGAGTTGGGAATTTAGTTCAGTGTAATGAGAAGCCACGAAAGTATATGAGGCTAGGTAGTAACATGATCCAGCACAGTGTGGTAGATAAACTTGAAGGTAAAGAGTCAGTCTGGGTGCAAGCCTAAGTTCTACCATTTGCCAGCTGTGTGACCTTGGGCAAATTGCTTAATCTCTCTGTGCCCCAAGTTTTTGGTTTTTGTTTTCTATAAAATTCAGGTGAACTTGGGTTTTATCTCATGGAGTTTTGAAGATTAAATATATATAAAGTGCTTATAGCCCAGCCAGGCATGGCTCAGCAATTGAGCATGAGCCTATGATCCAGGAGATTGAGGTTCGATTCCTGGTCAGGGCACGTGCTGGGGTTGCAGGCTCAATCCCCAGTAGAGAGTGTGCAGAAGGCAGCCAATCAATGACTCTTTCATCATTGATGTTTCTCTCTCTCTCTTTCCCTTCCTCTCTCTGAAATTAATAAAGATATATATTTTTAAAAGAAGTGCTTATAGCAGTTCCTGAAACATAATAAACACCCAATAAATATAAGTTTGCATTATTACTTAGTTTTTTTAAAGGTCATTATAGCTACAGTATGGAGAATGAATGTATGTGGGATAAAAGGGAGGCTAGTTATGAGGTTGATGAACAGTCTGGATGAGAGATGATCCATGCGGTAGTGGTTATGGAAACAGAGAAATGGACTAATTTGGCATATTTTTGGAAGTAAACTTTTCATATTTTGCAGATGGATTCAACACTGTGGTGGAGGAAAATAGAGGAATCCTGAATGACTCCTAGGTTTCTGGCTAGAGTTGCCAGGTGGATAGAGGTGACATTTCCTGAGAGGGAGGAGCCTGGGGGAAGCAGGTTTGACAGGGAAATTGTTTCTATTTTAGATGTGCTAAACTTAAGATGTCAGTGAGATATCCAAGTAGATGTCAATTAGGCAGTTGGTTATTAGGTTGGAGACCAGAAGAGAGGTCAGGGATGAAGATATGAATTTAGAAGTTACTGGCATAATCGGCATTTGGAGACATAGAGATAGCTGAGATCATCTAGGAAGAGATTATGCAGAGAGCAGTGAAAGGGGCCAAGAAGAGTTCTGATGTATTTTATGACGGTTGAATAGACAGAGAAGATGAGGACAGGCCTGTGAAGAGAGGCAGTGCAACCTGAAGAGGAGAGTGTTTGAAGAAAATTGGAGAGGTCGGCTGAGTGTAGAAAGGTCAAATGAGATAAGGAGAGAAAAATATTGGTCACTGATGATACTGACAAGAGCAGTTTGAGTGAAATAGGTGGACTAAGTAAGCATCAAATAGGTTGAAGAATGAATTGGAGGTGTTCTTGCTTTGACTGCAAATATACTAAAACTGGAACAATACAGATAAATTTGGCATTACTCCTACACATAGATGACACACAGATTTGTGAAGCATTTCATATGTTTTGTATATGAATTTGACTTTCAGGCAATGCTAGCTTTTACATATTCAAAGAGAAAATTTAATCAACAAGAATGAAAGGGATTCTAAAACTAAATATAACCAGAAAAAAATAAACTTAACTAACTTTAAATAAGTAATATAACTACTCTGAAGGTTAAAAAAGAAAAAAACGAATCCAAAATACTTTTGAACACAGTCCTTTGAATATATACCATTAGTCTAAAAACAAAACTGCAAACAAATCTTGCACCCTATTGAGTACATTGTTTTTGGTAGTGGAATGGATGTAGCAATTCTGAAATTATCCTGTGTGCATCATGACACTGGGCAAATGAAAAAAGGCCTGGATGCTGCTCAGAGCCACAGTTCTCGATGTGGGACTAGGGACATGAAAATAAGGAGTGAAAGAAAGAGCCCTGTGGTGCTGAACTGGAATTAGAGGAATCAGTCATGAATTCATGACTAAGAATAGCTGAACTAGATAAAGTTGCCATTTCCTGCCCTGGGCTCTGTTTACTTAAAGGGCCTAGAAGCAATTACACCCCAGTAGCAATGAGCAATCTGGTGCCCAGATCTTGGTTTCTAACTACTATTCCCCACTAAAAGGGAAGCTCTCTGGAGAGATGGATGATTTCCAAGGGAAGCAGGGAAAGTACAATGACAAACATGGAACATCATATTATACCAAAAAGCAAGAAAGTGCTAAAAACAAACAAAGAAAAAAATGGCATGTTCAAAAGGCTACCAGAGCCAGCTTGACAGAGTTTTCTCACTGGCCAAATCTGGGACAAGTTGCACATTAAAATGAATCATGACAGGAATGGATTATAAACTATTAAATAAAATAAAAATTCATGAGTCTACTCTGATGATGATAAATATAAAAATAAATGAGAAAGAAGGGAAAGATCTTGCTTATAGTAGAATGCCAACTAAAAAGTGTAGTTGGAGTAATAAAGTTGTAAGATCACCATTTTGCAACCGTCATAGTAATTGATTCAGGCAAGAATTAATTATCAACAAATATTGAAAGCTTTGGGCAAAAGTTTTGAAGAGGACCAGGATATTTACATAGTTTCAAAGTACCTCTCCACAGATTACTCATTATTTTCACAGGAAAAAAATGCTAACTTTAGAGTGAAGAGACCTGGGAGATGCCACCTTAACCAGCTGATCAAGGTGAACACCATCAATAATGGGATCAAGTGACACCATGTTTCTCCTCATCTGATGAACTGAGGTCACAATATTCCATAGTATCCTGCCCCTTCTCGCCCTCAGTCTAATCATAAGAAAACACAAGACAAAACCAAATAGAGAGAAATTTTACAAAACATTGGCCTGTACTTTTCAAAAATGTCAATATCACAAATAACAATGAAAGACTAGGGGACTGTTCTAGAATAAAGGAAACTAAAGAGTCATGACAGTTAAATACAAAGCATGATTAAGGATCAGGCACTGGGTTAGACCCTATATTGGAAGGGAAACTGCTACATAGGACATTATCAGGCCAATTAGTGAACTTTGAATATAAACTATGTATAAATATTAAATCAATGTTAAATATCCTGAATTTATCATACTGGGGCAGGGAGTGTGTATGTAGGGATAGAAAAGAATGTCCTTGTTCTTAGAAAATATACACTGAAGTATTTCAAATATTGGGAGTAAATACTACAATTCAAATGGTTCAGAAAAAGACACACATCTATATATATATGTATGTATACACACAAATGCATCACACACAGAAACAAAGAGATTGGGGAAAATGTTAACATCTGGTACATCTGGATGAAGCATATATGGGAGTTCTTTGTAATACTCTTGCAAATCTTCTGGACGTTTGAAATTATTTTAAAGTAAAAAGTTGGAGATGAGGAAGCAGAAACAGTATGTAGATAACTTTGGAGCAATTTGACTATGAAGGGGAGCAGAGAAATAGGACTGGAAAGAGCCAGGGTTATAAAATACTAGCTCTTTAAAGATAAGAGAAACTAGAGCAAGTTTGTACTCTGTAGGTACGAACAATGATGGGCTTCAGCCCCTCCTTTTTAAGAAGGGAGATTTGATCAAACACCCTTGCCCCAGGCCCTCTAAGACTCTGCTACTTTTAGACACCATAAACTGTTCTGAAAACACATTTTATTCCCTAACCTGCAACCAGGAAGAGACATTTGGGCCACCACTTGAGGGCAGTACAAAATGCTGCATTGACATGTCATTCTGGTGGTTTTATTGTTTCAGCTTCTGGAACAAAACAAGCCCTTTACATGATTTTTTTTTTTTTTCAAGTGTAGTGTGTGAAATAAAACTTTTAACATTTTTTTCAAATGTTTAAGCAAGAAAAGCCCAACATAATTCATAACAGGAGTTCGGGGAAAAGGGAGAAGGGGTAAGAAAGAGGGTCTCATGCTTGGAAAAATGCCTGGCACATATTATTAGCTTAATAAAGAATAAATAACAGAAAAAGTAGAGCGTCTCAGATTTGGAAGGAACCCTAAAGAAGGATGAATCCAGCCCTCTCATTTTATAGACAAGACCTTGGGTCCAGAGGCGGTAAGGGGCTTGGCCAAAGCCACAGTGGCATGGTAGAGAGGTAATGGTTTCAGCACTCATCTGGTTAGTTGTGAAGACAGAGGTTATGATATTTTCAAATAACATCATAATTATAGCTTGTGAAGAGACTGACCCCATCATTGGTATTGACACTGAGTTCCTAGAAAAAATTGTAACACCTGAGTTGTGAGACTGCCCCTTGAGTCTTCCTCTACCCTGGGCGGAGGGAGAGGGGTTGTAACTATTCACTTTCAACTCTTATCTACCTCAACTGGTCCTAATGCTCTGGACAGCATAGTTATGATCACACTCAACCTATTTCCCACCCCTTTCTGGCAGGACCCTTAGGGGTCACATATTAGACTTTCCTACCAACACTGGGGGATGGATTTGAAGGCCATTGGAAAGAAAGTGAATGGGCACATGTAAGTACATTATTTGGAAGAGTTAACAGTACCAGTACAATAGAGTGGAGCTGATGTTAAAAGAATAAGCAGAAAATCCCAGTGAAATGTAAAATCTACTAAATATGACCTAAGTACATAGTGGAGAAGAAAGTAACTTTAGACTGGTCAGAATACAGAAGCCAATATGACTTCATATTGTGCTAATAAGTGGGCTCAATTACATAAAAGGGTCTCTGCCTTTGTTGTTACCCATAGGAAAAATGCTCAGGCATTGGCCTGGCATCTCAAAGATCTCTTAACCTGGCCCCAGCCCACTCTCTGGTTTCAAGTCCTGCCTTAGCTCTCATTTCATGCTCCTCCCACTGCTTTCTGAACACTGGCTACAATGGTTTAACTGCTATATCAGGCTGTGCTCTGCACTTGCTCCATTTTGAGGTTCATCTAAAATGACGTATTCTTTGGATGCTTTCCTTGATCTGATCCTCACATTTACTTGAGGGTTCCTTTTGTCTCCCTTAGGTATTGCCTGTACTTATCTTTAGCATTCATTTCTTCCTTGTGTTCCCCATTACATAGTGAGCACTCTGAGGGCATGAACTGGGTCTTAATGCTACTATTATTTTAGGGATTTTTTCATTTATTAAGAATCTACCAATAATCTGTCTTACCTTTCTCCCTCTTTTGTCTTTCCAGTTCACTCCTTCCAACATCTCAGCTTCAACAGTTCTCTGATACCCCCCTGGGCCCTACAAGCCAGTTATCCCAACACCTCTTCACCATTCCTCACCAATCTCATGTCCTCACGTCTCTTCTTAACCCACTTAAATTCCAAGGTTCAGTTTTATAATAATTCCCTGACATGTCCTCTTCTCCCTTGCCTCCTCTTGCTTTGTTATTTTGCCTCGCAGAACCCCTACCCTGGACAATCTAACTCTCCTCCTTTGGGAAGGTGGATGAAGAGAAACCCACAAGAATGTCAACTGGACTCCTCAAATTCATCACCATTAACCTCAAGCGGGCCTTTAGTGCTTCCTAAAGATCATTTGATTTTAAAATCCATAAACTTTCCTTACATGATTATTTCATACTTTTTTTCCCCCTTGAACTTCTAATGCCTTCTTCTTTTCCCTCACATGCATCCACGCCTGCATACTCAGTCTCTCTTTGGTACTCTGAAAGCCAATCATTTTCCTTATACTTCAGCAGTTTTCTCTGGCCTACATTGTCAATATTTCCCTTTCCAAAGGATCATGCCACCAGCTTCAAAAAAGTGCTATGGTATCTCTCACCTTCAAAAAAAACACCTCTCTCGACTCCATATTCCCTTCTACCTACCACAGTGTTTCTCTGCTTTTCGTTTCAGCTAAGATCTCTATTCCTTGACTCTAAATCCTTTCCTTTAAATCTCTCTTGAGCCCACTTGAATCAGGTTTTAGCTAAACCCTTCCTTAACTGAAACTGTTCTCACCAAGATGACCAAAGACCTTCATATCGGTAAATGCAGAGGCCAATTCTCAGTCCTCATCTAGCTAGCTCTATGATTGTATTTGACACAGTTGCTTACTCCTTCCTCATTCCTTCCTGAATTAGGCTCTGGGACAGATACCATACTCTCCTGGTTTTCCTCTATACTCACTGTTGCTCCGTCTCAGACCTCTTTGCTAGCTCTTCATTTCCCACATCTCTAACATAGGAATGGGCCAGGGCTCAGGAGCTGAACTTTTTGGACCTTGTGACATTCACTGTACAGATGCTCTCTCACCCAGCCTCTTGGCTTTAAATGCCCCCAAATTTATATCTCCAACTTAGACCTCTCCCCTGAACTCCAGACTCTTATTTCAACTGCATCTTTAACATTTCAACTTGGATGTCTAAAAGGATCTCAAACTTAGCCCAAAACCAAATTCCTGATGTTCTCCCCAAATTCCTTTCTTCCACAATCTTCCTTATTATTTCAGTTAAAGACAACTCTTTCACTCCAGTTGCTCAGGCATAAACCTGGCGTCAACCTTGATTTTTTTCTTCCTCTCATATCTCACAGTTAATCCTTTAGTAAATGCAATAACTCCTCCCTTCAAACTATATACAGATCTGACCAGTTCTTACCACTTCTTCCTGCCCCCCACACCACCCTCAATGCTAACACCCTGCCCCAAGCCATCATCATATCTGGATTATTGTGACAGTCTTCTATTTGTTTTACTGCTTTCTGCCCTTGTTTACGTATGACATGTTTTTTCCACAATAGTCCAAATAATCTTTTTTAAACCTGAGCTTATACCATGTTCTTCCTCTGCTCAAAGTCCTTTCCATCTCATTCAGAGTGAAAGGCAAAGTCTTTAAAATGGCCTACGAGACCCCACTTGATATGGGATACTATAACCTCTCTTGCCTCCCTTTCATCCTTTCCTTCACTCTGCTCCAGCCACATTGGCTTCCTTGATGTTTCTCAAATCCATTACGCACAGCCCTGCTTTGCATCTGCTGTTTCTTTTGCCTAAATTGCTCCCCACAGTGTATATACTCTTTAACGCTCTCTCACTTACTTGAAGTCTTTTCTCAAGTGTTTCCTTATCCATGAGGACTTTTCTGACCACCCCTGAAATCTCAACCCTTCCCCTTTCTCATATATTCTTTCATCTATCTTTCTTCCTTCCCTGATATATATTTTAATCCTCACCTGAGGATATGTTTTTATTGATTTGAGAGAGAAAAGGAGAGAGAGAGAGAGAGAGAAACACAGATGTGAGAGAGAAACATCAATTGGTTGCTTCCTGTACACTCCCAGACCAGGGATCAAACCCACAACCTAGGTACGTGCTCTGACTGGGAATCAAACCCGCACTTTTTGGTGTATGGGACGATGCTCCAACCAACTGAGCCACCCAACCAGGGCCCTGATATGTTTTTCTCCTTATCAACTTATACTTTTATAAATATATTACATATATTTACTTTTATATATAATTTATATAATTGTCACTCTTCTCCATTGGAATATGAGCTATACGAAGGCAGAGTTTTGTCTGTTTTGTTTACTGCTTCATCTTCAGTACTTAGAACAGTGCCTAGTGCTTAGTGGGTACTAAAGAACTATTTTCTAAACTAATGAACAAGTCCTTATGAAACCCTGTGAGGTAAATTCTATTTTTATCAACTCCATTTTATAGATGAGGGAACTGAGGCTCAGACAGACTAAGAAACTTACATCAAATTACACAACCAGTTAAGTGGCAGAGCTGAGTTTGGCATCAAGATGTGTTATCCTTTAAAGCCCACAGCTTTAACCACTGTGTATACTGGCTTCTCTGTATCCCTACCGTCAGTCCTGTTAAGTCTGTCATTACAGCTCTGCTATAGGTTTGGCCCCAACAATTCTTACCTGTATCTCTTTAAAGCCTCCTTGACCCCGCTGTTCCATTCTTTACGCAGTGACTTTTGGTGACCCCAAGGAGGAATGTACCTGCCAAAAAGGACTCATTGTGGTTAACTAGGCCCAAAATTCATAATCAGAATCTAGCAGCCATTGTTTACAGAGGCCTCCCACACTGCTTATCAGGGGAAAGCCAAAAACTGAGCGGCCAAGCCTCCGGCACTGCATTCCTGCCATCTGAGCCAAGCCTTATAAAGCAGTTCCTGGAATTCTATTTTGACCAATGAGCTGAGACCTGCCCCATCCAATTGGAGCCGCATGACTATATCCTCATTTGCATCAAAGCAGCTCCATAAGGACCAATCAGAACACATGATTCCAGCCAATCAGGACAGTACTACTGGGGCCAATCAAACTGCAAATTTGGATTCCTCATTTGTGGGTGTGAAGAAGTGTTTTATTGTGGTTTTGATTTGCATTTCCCTAATAATTAATGATATTGGGCATCTTTTTGTGCACTTTCTGACCATTTGTATATATTCTTTGGAGAATATCTATTCAAATAATTTATTCATTTTTAATTGGGTTATCTGACTTTTTATTGTTGAGTTGTAAAAGTTCTTTATATAGCCTGGAAAATTTGCTTATCAGATATATGATTTGCAAATATTTTCTCCCATTCCTTGGATTGTCTACACTTTCCTGATAGTGTCCTTTGAAGTACAACCATTTTTAATTTTGACGAAGTTCAGTTAATCTATTTATCCTTTTGTTGCTCATGCTTTGGGTGTTATATCTAAGAAATAATTGCCAAAGTCATGAAGATTTACATCTTATAGAGTTTTACAGTTAAGAAACTTGTTCCTTCCAAGAGTTTTATGTCAATAATCTATTTTGAGTTGATTTTTATATATGGAATGAAGTAGGGGCTCAACTTCATTCTTTGACATGTGGATATACAGTTGTCCCAATACTATTTGTCAAAAAAACTATTCTTTTCCCCATTTAACTGTCTTGGCACTTTTGTTGAGAATCAATTGACCATAAATATATGGACTTATTTTTGAAGTCTCAATTCTATTCCATTGATTTAGATGTTTCTCCTTATGCCAGTACTGCATTGTCTTGGTTACTGTACCTTAGGGATAAGTTTGATGTTAGACAGTGTGAGTCTTTCAATTTTGCTTTTCATTTTCAAGATTGGCTATTCTGAGTCCCTTGTAATTCCATATGGATTTTAGAATCAGCTTGTGAATTTCTGCAGAAAAGTTATCTGGGCTTCTGATAGGGACTGAGCTGAATCTACAGATCAAATTGGGGAGTATAGTCATCTCAGCAACCTTAAGTCTTCTAATCCATGAACATAAGAAGTCTTTCCATTTATTTAGGTTTTCTTTAATTTCTTTCAATGATGCTTTGTAGATTTTAGTTACAAGACTTATACTTATTAAATTTATTCTTAATAGTTTTATTTTTTAGTGATTGTAAATAAAATCGTTTTCTTAATTTCATTTTCAGATTATTCATTGCTAGCATGTAGAAATACAACTGATCATATCAGATCTTGCATCTTGCTGCACTTTTAAATGTAATCGTTTTTTTGTTTTTGGATTTTCTATATACACAAGATCATCTCATTTGTGAATAAAGATAGTTTTACTTCTTCCTTTCCAGTTTGGATGCCTTTTATTTCTTTTATTTGCCTATTTGCCTGGCTAGAAAGCACAGTACAATGTTGAAGAGATTAACCGTTCTAAAACACAATTCTGGACTTTTATTTCCCATCCTTGGACCATTTCAAACATTTCAGTGACTCACAATTGCCTTTAGAATAAAGACTTCTTTTTTCTTACAAGGCCCGTTTGCATCTCACCCTAGCCTTGAACCCTGACAAAATCCAACCCAACTGAATTACAGTACTTTTCCCAACTCCTTGTTCTTTTTTGCTTCTGGGCCTTGGGGCACATTACTCCCTCTGCCTGTTAGGCTTCCTTCTCCACATATACCTTGCTTCACCAAGGTAATTTCTAACTCCTGCTTAAGGCATAGTATGTACTAAAAACATAACTTGCTGAATGAATAAATAAATGGGAAGCAGCCCATTGATTTGCTCTTTATAAGTCCCATTCTTCGGGAAACCTATCCTTGGGGTTCTAATCACTGGTCTGAAAACAAGCCTGCCAGACTAGGAGTTTGCAGGATGTTGTTCAGTATTTTGTTATGGGCCTAAGATAATTAACGTATCTTTGGAGTTCTAATCAGAATCTTCTCTGTTAAATAGTAAAAAAAAAAATTTTTTTACAGTACCTTTGGGTGGACATTTAATTATAGGGATAACTTGTTTTACATAGAATTTCAGATTAATAGCCTTTCAAAAACAATTGGTTTACTTGATCCATTCTTCAATGTTGAGGATTTTCTAGACACCATTGCATTCTGATGTAACAAAATCTACAAAAAACAAAACCAAAAAAAAAGGAGACCGTTGAATACTTGTTGCATATCTAACATGGTACTAAGAACTTTCTGTAAATTATCATCATTTCATCCTAACCGCTGCTCAGTGAGGTACCATTATTCCCATTTCACACATGAGGGAATGAGTAGTTAAGTAACTTGTCCAAGTTCTCAGGGGCAGAGTCAGGATTTTAACCTAAGCCTTTTTGACATTAAATCCATGCTTTTAACCATTTACTTTCTTCATCTTATCTATTTATAATGTATAATTTAAAAAAATAAAAGTTGTATCTTACTTGAGGCCAAGCTTGACAGTCACTAAGGCAAAAATTGTATTTTATCAAAATTATCCCTGAAAAATTATTGAAGTTATTCAGTATAAAATACAGGCACACTATGTCTGCATAAGCTCAACACAGACAATTATTATTTTCTTCAGCTTTAGGTCAAATCCTTGCTTCTTTCATTGAGCATCAGCTGAAATCCTTGACTTGCATATAGAGACAATATTGAGAGTAACAACAAAAAACCATTTCTTGAAACACTGAGCACTGAGGGTGGATATAATTACATTCATACACAGTTAAATACAAATATGATGCTACTCTTTTATTTACATACTTTGATTTTCTGGACTGAGGGACAGAGTAGATAGTGCCTCCAGTACAAGTATGTACCCTTTTTTTGGTATCTCTAAGGGCCAAATGTGGCCGTGAATTGGGATAGTCTTCTCACCCTTTAAAAAAATTTAAAAAAAAAAATTTTTTTGGAGGTGGGGGAGAGAGAGAGAGATTTGTTTTTCCACATATTTATGCATTCATTTGACCTGGGATCAAACCCGCAATCTTGGTGCATTAGGGCTGTGCTCTAACCAACTTAGCCACCTGGCCAGGGCTCTTCTCAGCCTTTTAAAATTTAACAGATTTGTTAGGGGTGAGACACAGACAGTGTTTTTTTAGTAAAGCTAACGAACATGGGACAGTTATAAAGACCACCAAATCCTAATCATCACTGTCATAACGGTAATGAGATAGTCCCCATTAGTTGAGCACTTACTCCTATGTGCAAGATACCGTGCGGAGTGCTTTATAAGCATTGTCCATTTAATTTCTTTATCACTCTGATATAGTTTGCATAAAGCTGAGGCTCAAAGACTTTTAATAACTTTTCCATGGTGTTATAGCTTATAAATGGACAGTCTGAAATTTGTTTGATTTCAAAGCCCATCATCCTCTTAACCGCTGTGCTGATGTTAGGATTCCTGGCCTATTAACCTGACTTCCTTTTGAAAGGTTAAAATAGATTCCTGACTGTGCTTTTTAAAAGTCAAGGCCACTAGATTTGAAAATGCCATCAACATAAAACAATTATAGTTCCCTTTGCTTCCAGCAGCGATTTTACTTACCTGAGAATCTCTAGACACATTTCCCTAAGCCTCTTCTGGCCCAGCCATGATTCCCTCTGGGTATTTTCTAACACCTCCTCCAGTCTTCTCTGTTAGTTCCTCCCTCTCCCACCCCCACCATGCTCCGTTCCATCCAGGGTCTCAGTATGCCCAGAACATACTTGCTCTTTTGTGCTTTGTTGACACAAACTTCACTTGGAAAGACCTGGACCCATTGTAGGTAGTGGTTGGGAGTTGATGAGAAGTCCCAGAGGGTTTAAAATAGGGAAACGATAAGATCTAACCCTTAAAAATATTTAAAAATGATCACTCTATTTATGATAAGGAGACTAGACATAGGTGCAAGTATGGAATTAGGGAGATTAAAGAGCTTTAGCTGTGGTCCGGGAGAGAGGCAATGGTGGTAGTGGTCAGATCTGGAATATATTTTGAAAACAGAATTGGAATTTCAGATATATATTTGAGGTTGAGCCAACAAACTTGCTGGTAGGTTGGACTTGGGCTATGAAAGAAAGCACAGTATCAAGGAAGAAAAGTGATGAAGGCCTGAACAAGGCATCCTCTATTTGTGTTATGAGATGTTCAAGACACAGTCATCATTTTAAACTGAGACACAACTGTGATTATGGCTTCAAAAATATTTGACTGAAAGAGTTGTCTATTTGTCATTATGTCTATATGTGGATTGTCTTAGTTTTCTCCAACTATGTGAACCTGCTAAGTGCAGGACACTGTGCTAGGCTCTCTCACAAAAGTTGCTTCATTTAGCTTTCCCCAAACTCTTAGAAGTAAGAATTTCTTCATTTTACAGAATAGGAAACTAAGATGTAATTTGTAATTTGACTGAAGTTACACGGTCAGAAGGGGCTGAGCTGAGAGATTTGAAGACAAATTGGACACCAAAGCCCAGGCTCCTGTCACTACAATGATTCAAAGGTTCAGAATTAGAGTTCCCCAAACTTTTCTCCTCATTGCTTGAAGACTCTGTTTACTCTCATGTGTCCTACTTTAGAGCCCAAGGCTGGCAAACAGGACAGCTTTGTTCTGTCTGTAGCCCATCGGCTGACTTGCCTTGTGATTTAGGGCAAGCTTCTTAATTTGATGGTGTCTCAGCATTCCCACATGTTAAGCAGGGCTAGTAATTAGTGATGGAGACAATGCTTTGAAATCTGCAGATGAAAGGACCTGCAGCCTAGAAGGCAAATATTTTCTTTCTCACGGTGCGGGGGGTTTTTTTTTTGGTTTTGTTTTGTTTTGGCTTCTTATAGCTTCCAGGACCCCTCATAGGGAAAGCAAATAAATAGGGCAAGTGTAAAACTGCATTTACTTGCTTCCTAGAAGCCAATGGAACTTTTGGGACACAAATGTAATAATCTCCCTTACTCTATAGTACTCAATAAATATTACTAACAGATGAATAAATTTTATTCAAAAAATCATTAAGGTAGGCTTTGGAAAACCAATGAAGCTCTTTAAAAATTATTTCTATTTTGTTGCTAGCTTCTTAAACCCTAAATATTCTCCAGGAGGAAGAAAAGGAGCTAATACTCATCTAGTGTCTGCTGTTTGCCAGGTATCTGGCTAACTGCTTTCACATGAAACCTCATGCAATCATCGTAATAGCACTATCAGGCAGATGCTATTATTACCCTCGGCTTACAGGAGGAAACCATGGCTTGGTATAGTTCATTGGCTCGTCCAAGGTTACAAAACTAGGAACTTGCAGAGTCAACACTAGATCAAGCTGGGCCTTACCAGTCCTAAATTTGGGCTCTTCCCAGGACACCCCAATGCCCTGAAAAATTAGCAACAACAACAATTTTGAACTGTCCTATCACACCCCGGGTGTGTGTGACATTTAAAAATCTCTTACTGCTTGTTCTTTTCAGTCCTTGGCACGGGTACAGTTATTTGTATAGCACAATTGTTATTATTGTGCAGCTTCACATATTCTTTCTGCCCCAGGCAAACATGAACAATAGTGGGCTATATTTATGAAACCAGCAGCTTGAAAGCCTGAGCTTCAGATTACCATTACAATTGTAGTATCATTTTTTTGGTAGCTTAGCGCCACTTATATGGAAGGTCTTTCTCAGCCTCATGCAAATAAATTGGCTCTTTGTATATTCAGAGAGCTCCTCATAGTTGTTTTTCCCCCCATAGTTTCAATGCATCATTCTGCATTTGTAAATGGTGACATCATGGATGTGCAGTGTTTATGAAGAGCTGATATGACAGTCATCTCCAAAAGTTGGAAAATAAATTTTAAAAAAGAAGCTGTGGTTTCCCTTTAGGGTGAGTTGGGGAGGGGGAGTAGGAGTACAGAATAGGATAGGAAGATGGAATGATAGGCTAATAAAAAAATTGTTCATGTTCTAAGTTGTCCTCTTCAGAATCATCTTGAATTTAGGGTTATTATAAATCCAGAGCCTCATCTTCAGCTTTTGGTGGTCAGAAGCACCATTTTATCAAGTCTTCTTGGGGGTGGTCAATGTCTGCAGGACACCAGCCACATGCCCTAGTAAAAAGCACATTTGAGTCAGAAGACCTGTGTATAATTCCTAGTCTTGTCACCATGAATTTGGACAAATTCCTCTTCTGTAAAATAAAATTAACAATAATCCCTATAGGGTTGTTGTGAGGATTAAATAAAATAATATATATAAAAGCAGCAATTGTTGGTTATCAATATCCAGATTTAAATCATCCGACACAACTTTGTTTACCTAGGGAACGCTACTTTTCTGATGACAGGGATATGTGTGTCAGCTGTTCAAGGCACTCCAGACTTACAGCCAATATATCCGCAAAACTGACAATAATTGGAGGGTTGTCTGAGGGATAGAGGATTAAATGGTGAAGGATCTTGAAGAATGATATCCTTTAGCTACCACTTATTGACTATCTATTCCAGGCCAGGCTCTTTGGTAGGACATTTATGCATGATTTCTAATCCTTACACAGTCCCTACAAGGTAGATTATTATCTCCAACATGCACATGAGGAATATGAAGTGTAGAGACTAAGAGATATTAAGTGGTCCTAGTACTTTGTGTCTGCTCCATGAAGCTCATTCTTGTCACAATGAATTAGATCATAGCATATCTTCCATCAGCTACATTTTACTTTCCTAAAATAGATTTGGGATATGACCCAGTGCTTTGATGAGATCTGGGACACACATTCACAAACTGTCATTGGTGTGTCATTTATAAAAATCCAGTCCCAGGAGTTTTAGGCATTTTGGGGAGTTTGAACCATCATTGCCATCCCCCACTACAGGCCAATTTTTAAACCAGAACCAATGAGTGGAGAATGAAGCCAGTACAAGTTACTGGTGGTCTGGAAGGGGGTTAGGGCAATTCCCATTTAGTGATTTTTACCTATAGTCTTCCCTCGCTGAGAGGTGTAATTATCATTATTATTATTTTAACCAAGGCCCAAACATGCTTTACGTGACTCTTACTAAAACAAAGTATTTATAAAATATTTGTTCCTTGATTTTCTTAACTTTGAAATGGGGATAAAATGAGCATCCAAATAATAACTACACATGAGACTGCATTCAGTTCAGTTCAACCAACTTTATCATGTGTCTATTCGACTCCAGGACTTGTGCTAGATGCTGTATGCAAAAACATTTATAAACTGTGAAAAGCAATACTGGATACATATGTGTTGCTTTTGACTTAATATCAATCACACAATAATGATAACAATAATTCCTTACACTCCTCAACGTTTTTCACATTGACTTGCTTATTTTTATGTGAGAGACTGAAGCTCAAACAGGCTCAATGGTTTGTCTGAGGTCACATACTGAGTGACTCCAATATTCTCCTTACAACCCCACATTTCTTTTCTAGGAAACTCTGTACACCTGGGATTCCAATCTATTCATTGAAGAGTAATATCTGGTATCTCATATGGTTTGGAGGAGTCTTCATCATTAGCAAGTGAATCGAGTGTACTCCAGATAGCAAATGATTCCATGACTTTCAGATTTCTTAACTAAATTCATATAGCTACAGCTTTAGGTATTTTAATATGTCCTATTTTATTCATCTTCACAGCAACCCTAAGGTTGTACAGCTAGAAAATGGCACAACCATCATGGGAACCTGGATGTATCTGCTGTCAATAATCCAGCAGAGTGGATTATTCCACTCTGCTATGTTGCTTTGGTTATGAACTGTACAACCTTGGGCAAATCACTTAACCTCTAGGACCTTAAGTTACCTCATCTATAAAGTGGGTATTGTGATTACTGCCTTTCAGAGTTGTTGTGAAGCTCAAATGTGATCAGGGAAAATAGAAAACTCAAGTAGAAACATTGTGGTGGTTATAGGTGATAAGGTACCAAGGTGGGGGAGTATACAACTCCATCTCCCCTTCTCTCTTGAGTTAAAAGAGTAACAGCAAAAGGAGGGTAAGGGAGACTTTCCTGAGTAAGTGGTTGCACACCAGACCCGCATGGCTCACTCTTCATGGCTGGACCTTGTAAAAAGGAGTCTGAACAGAGTCAGGAGTCTCTGGGGGCATTTCTGGGATAGTTTACCTGTGGTGGCAAAGGTCTAAAAACTTAGGTGGGGCTCAGTCCTGGGTCTTCTTGCTCATTTGGTCCTCCCAGTGGGTGAAATGGGGACAGTGGGAACAGGGGTGTGGGCCCGATAGACTTGTGGTTTATTGTTGTGGGAAGCAGTTATAACTGAGAAAGGAAGACCAGTTTTGGGTAAAAACATTTATTGAAGCTTACTCAGTGCCAGACTACACTGTGAGGGGGATGTAGTCGTGAATCAGCACCCTGTCCTCAAGGGTTTTACAGTATAGTGGGTGCACAAAAAAAGCCCTTAACTCACCTTTAAGAACCAGGCAGAGTATAATAACGGACATATCAGAGCAACTAAAAGGCGGAGTGGGAGTTCCTACAAGGCTTCTTCAATAAGTAGCACATGTCAAGCCTTTAAAGATGAGGGCTTCAAGTAACTGGTTGGTTATTCTAATTGAAGATGGAAGCATGAGAAAGTGTAGGTTGTGTTATATTTAATACAGTCAGGAACTAAGACCTTTATTGAGTACATACTATGTGCTAGGGTAGAGGATTTAGAAGTATATCAGAAACAGTCCTTGTCATTGAGGAGCTCTCAGTCTAGAGGGGTAGAGAGATGTAAACACGCTGGGGTGATGATGACTCAGAAAGTAGAGAAGAAACGTCGAAAAGTAGAGGAGAGTATATAACTGAGTTGGGGAGGCCAGAAGAAGCTTTGCAAAGGAGGTGATACTTGTGTCTTGAGAAAGTAGGAGGAGTTTGCCCGTGGACTATGGGAAGAGTTAAAAGTATTGTAGGCAACTGAACAGGTCCCAGTGCTCTTTTATTGAACAGTCTAAGTGTGGCAGGTTGCAAGCAGGCAAGGGAAGTATTCTTTCCCCCCTCCTCCTAGATGTTGGCTCCTGGAGGGAGTGACTTAAGTCTTCTTTTTCAGTATCACACCCTAATAGCAGAGGGTTAAATGAAAGGTTTTGGAGACAAATGGATCCTATTCCAGTTATCTAATCAGCTGTATGACATTAGGTATGGCACTTATTTGTGTTCTGGTTTTCTCATTTGTACAGTTTATGTCTCAGTTCCTTCGTTTATACAATTCAAAACTAAAGCATCTATTACAGATTTTGACATATATAAAGTACTGTTATTATTTTATATCATTGTATCATTTAGTCCTCGCAAGAAACCTGGACTTTGGGTATAATATCCCCCATTTTTCTGAAGCGGAAGACCTGCCGAAAGTTCACAGAACAATCTGGAGTTGTCACGTTGCCTCCAAAGCCCGTCCTTCCTGATTTCATAGCTGCGCCGGGTTTTCCTAGGCGGCCCCTCGGGGCAGGCTCCGGTCCGCAGGCGTGAACTCCGGCGCCAGGATTTCGGTACCGCCGCGGCCTGCGCGGGGCGGGCGGGCGGGGCCGGGCGGGGCGGGGCAGGCGAGAGGAGGGAAGTTGTCGAAGTTAGGGGAGACGCCCGCCCGCCTGCCCCGGCCTCGCCTCCGGCCGCTCCCTCCGCCTCCTCCCCGCCCCGAGCCCCGGTCCGCCCGTCCTTCCTTCCCCTCTCGTGCATGATGGAAACACCATGGCTGCGGCGGCCCAGCTCTCCCTGACACAGGTAACGCCGCCAGCCCATCCGCTGGGTTCGGTTGGCCGGTGTCCCCGGCCGGCCCCCTCCCCCACCGCCGTCTAGGGTTCACCCACCCGGGCATTTTTCTCTCGGCTCCGGGCGGGGCGGCGAGTAGTGAGGGCGAGAGCGAGTGCGTGTGTGCCGGAGGGAGGGCGCCGTCCTGAGGCGGCTGCTTCGCCGCGGCCGCCGCGACCCCACCCGGGGTCGGTGGGCGCCCCCGGCCCCGCCCCTCGCGGCGCCCCCCACCTCCTTGCCCCTCCGCGCCCCGGCTGAGTTGACCGTGCCTCCAGCCCCGCTCAGCCGGTGCCCGACCCCTTTCCCTCCACTCAACTTTCACCCGCCCAGGAAGTTTTCTCCTTCCAGGGCCGACTGGCCCAGGTGAGCGCCTGTTGAGCTCCGCGGATCAGCCTCACCGCCGGGTCAGCGCTCGGCCGGGCAGAGCGCGTCCCCCGGTCAGTCACCTTCCCGAGCCGGGCGCTCAAGGCGCCTTTCCTCTCTAAACCGCCCCGTCCCCGCCGGAGTCCGACGAAAGTCCACCCTTCCCCAGCAGTTTCCTCCAGTCAGTCTGTACTCCAAATAAGTCTCATCCTACTCAGGTACTCACCCTGCTAGCCCCTTCCTGAATTCAGCCTCTTCCCCTCCTGATCAGGTTTCCGCGGGGGCAGACTCCGATGAGGCTTTTCCTACTCAAGTCCCCTTCCGTTCCTACCCCGTGGGCTTCTCGCTTAATCGCTGTCCAAGCGGGTAACTGGAAAACATCCTTTAACAGGTGTGGTGGTTCCGTCAGCCTTGGTCCTGGGAACTGACCCTAGAGATCACTCATCCTAGGGGACTCTTCACCAAAACCGGGTCAGGGTCTTTCCTCTTCCCTTTCTGTTTCCTTCAGAACCCTGTCCTTCTGCTTCCCAGAAAGCCTCTCAACATCACTCCCTCTGGCAGCCTCGTTCCTCCGTCTTTGTAAAGAAGGCCAATTATAATCTTACCATGATGTCCAGGATCATGAGGTGACCTGCACCTGTCAGCCCCTTCCCACTCCTCTAACCAAAGCTTACCCTAGTTTTCAGCTTCTCAGCCTGTTTTCTCCAGAGCTGGTGGCCAGGTACTTTCCCCTGGGGGCCCACCCTAGCCTTCCTGTCTGCCTTGTAGTATCTTCCTGCCCTTTTGTAGTCTCCTTGGCCTGGATTTGTCAGCACTTACAAGACTTGAACACTGAGTTAGGGTATACATTTGGGCGGGAGAGTTTTCAGTGTTGGGATCAAGAGGCTTTGGGGTGTTCCTCCTAGCACTGTAGGATAGACTGTGGGAAAAATGTTCTCACCAGGAACCAGGAATCACATATAAACATGTGTCTCAGGTAAAATAACTAGCTTCAGCTTGCAGGAGTTACCAGTCTCATAAGTGAAGCCTCTTTATTTTCCAATTTGTTTGGTGTTGCTTATCCTATTTTGACAAGCAGGTAACGGGGAAGAATCCTTGGAATGTGGTGATTTAATCTTGGTGGTGAATCTGTTGGAAGGGTCCCCCTGAAATTCAAATTCGAGGAATGACAACGTTGACTTTTGGGTGTTCACTTTTTATGAGGCTAGTGACTTGCATTAAACAAGATCCTGTTGGCAGGCTGTTGCTCTCTGGCTCTGTTCACCAATTTGGGCAGGAGTTTTTCCCCTCTTGAAGATTTTGTTCTCTTGAAGACTTCTGTAGATTTGCTTCTTAGCTGTGTGCCTACTTTATTCTCTTCCTGGCTAATACTATGTTTTTAGTTTCTATTTACTAGCATTTGTCTCTGGAGGTTTTCTTCAGGCTGTCAGTTTTAGAAGTTAAATCATTTAAATATATTCTTGTGGTTTTTATATATTTAAATATTAACATGTACAAAGAAGAAATACTGAATTAGGAATATTATCCTAATACTCGCATATGAGGGGACATACGTTGATGGTTCATTTATAGTGACAATTCAAGTAAGTCAATTTAAAATATTTTGATTTTAAGCCATTAGAGGCAATAAGATATTTTGTAAAGGCATAGGAAAAAGAATCTTCCCAAGTGTTAATATACCCTAATGGGCCTCCTTGTTATTCTAAAACTTTGCTGATTTGTGTTTTTTTAAAATTTAATATTTTAACTGCTTGAGGTAATAAACTGAGATAACAATGCAACCTGGTTTCCCATTCATTAATAATATGTTTATGTCAACCCCTTTTCCCAACACACACACACACACACACACACACACTGAGGGGGTGGTGAGAGACACACACACACACACACACACACACAGATAGATAAACAGACATAGGTATATTCAAGAGAAAGAAATCTTCGAGGGCAGGGACGTCTTTAATTCATTTCTCTCCTTCAATGCCCATCTGGAAGAAAGTGATTAATAACTTTGTCTTCTGTATGACTGAAAATTCTAAAGGGCTCTATGACAGTTACAAAGATTAAACAGTTGCTGAAATTAGTTTCCACCTCTGGTAATGAGATAATAATGGTTTTGGAGTAGGTTCGTTCCTTCAACAAATATTTGTTAAGTATTTATCATGTGCTAGGCACTGTGCTGGGATTGTCTTGTTTATAATTTATTTATTTATTTTTGCCTTTATCAAGTAAGCAAAACTGACAGTTGGGGAAAATGTGAAAAATGTTTTAATTTACTCCTTCCTGCCTCTTCCCTTGCTTGCCAACCAACCCTCCAACTCCCCAGCCACCAAAACAAATTATCTAAATTATCATACTCCAGCTTCTAGAGAGGATAGACTAAATTAGAGTATGAAATGTTAGTTTCAGTCCCAGCTCTGCTAAGCTTAGCTTAATGTATGACATTGAGTTAAGTTTCCAGGACTCAGTTTACTTAACTTTAATATTTATTCAACAAATACTTGTTGAGCATTCCCTAAGTGCTAGGAATTATTCTAGGCACTGAGGATATATGAATGAACAAAATAAATAACAATCTTTGAGCTTGGAGACAAAACCTGGAGTTTACATTCCAGTAGGGGATTTCGAATTAGCTGATTTAAAGACCTTTCCAACTAACATTCTTTTTTATAGATCATGTTCTATGATTTGTAGATTTAGTTATGACTTCCCTAGGGTACTTCAGTGCTGTTGTAGCCTTAGTGTTTTCTAATTTCATTTGTTTTCACTAGATGTTCAGTATTTTTCTTGTCAAGAAGAAGTAAAACTTAAGAAAGATCTTGTGATTTTTGTTTATGGTGATAGATTACAAAAAAGATTACTACTTCTCTTTAAAAAATTTTCCAGTTGCCCATTTCTTCCTCAAGCCTGTATCCCTAATGATAACAATAATACTGTTAGCTTCCCTTTGGGTGTTACTATATGTCAGGAATTTTTCTTCACTTAATCTAACACTTTACAAATGAGGGAAGTAATTTACATAAACTATTAAGTGGTAGATCTGAGATTTGAACCAAGGTCTGTAGGACTCCCAACAAAAGCTGTTTATTTCACTATATTTCTCTGTGCTTGGCATATCCAACGCTTCCTTGTATTTTTGATTCTCTTTTTCAGCATATGCCTTGTTGTCCTAATTAGATAGAAAACTTGGGGATGGAAGCCATGCCTTGTGCCTCTGAGTCTCCAGTGTCTTTCATGTATCTTGACAGTACAATTGTGGGTGCGTAGTAGTGCTCTTGATGATGATAAAGGTTTTATTTTATTGAAATAAGCATGATATGAGTATTTTAAGCAGTTCAGCTTTATGCAGAAGTTTTCTTGTTTTAATTTAGGAAGGATTATTTTTTTAATAAAGTCCTTAGAATGAGGCTTAAAATAATCTTAGTATGTGGTCTAAAACAGTAAATGCTAAAAGAATACTTTCCTTATAATGCTTTTTCTTTTTAAATTGCAAGAGTGATATAACTGCATTAAAGAAAATTTGAGCCTGGCCAGTGTGGCTCAGTGGTTGAGCATCTCCCTAAGAACCAGGAAGTCATGGTTGGATTCCTGGTCAGGACACATGCCTGGGTTACGGGCTCAATCCCCAGTAGGAGGCATGCAGGAGGCAGCTGATCAGTGATTCTGTCTCATCACTGATGTTTCTATTCCTCTTTCCCTCTCCTGTCCTCTCTCTGAAATCAATAAAAACATACTAAAAAAAAAAAAAAAGAAAGAAAATTTGAAAATTGGAGGGGGAAAATTCTCCCATAATTTCAGCTTCTGGCATTTTCAACTTTCATTTTTTTAAAATTATACAGTTGTGTTAATAAATATATCACCTTAGTGGGCTGGTTTAACAATTATGACAGGAAATACAGGGCAGAGTATGAAAATGACAATCCAGTGTTCTCAGGAAATTTGTTCTTCCTTGAGTGATATCTGTTCTCAAAAATGGCTTGGAATGTTTAGCATTTGGGAGGAGTTGTCATAGTTAAAATTCATTAGGAACAGTTGAATTTGTACAATAGTGGATCTCCCAGGAATAACCTAAGAGTGTATTCCTTTGTTTTCACTCTCTTTGCAGACAGAATGATAACAGACTTAACATGTAGTAGAAAAAGATTGAGCATCTTTATTTAGCATCAAACCATAGTTCTAATCTCCACTCTCACAAATAGTCTGATTTAGGGCTCAATCTAAGGTGGTGTACTTGCTTTTCAGGGACTTATAAACACACTTTATATACTCTTTTGTTTTGTGAGTTTTGGACTTAGTAAAATTGGAACTCTGGGAAACTAAAAGCAGGAAAATGGCTTGGGGGTGGGGGTGGGGCGGACAGAGAGAAAGAAAGGTTACCTGGTTACCTGGAGAAATAAATGAAAAGTTAATCGAGGCAGAGTTCATTAGGCAAACTCACACCCTGGAATTTCATTTTAAAGTGGTTGAACTCTCATCCAGAAGATAAAATATTGTGCCTTCATTAAAAATTATGTTTATTAGAAGCTTGTAATAATCTGAGGAATGTTATAATTTGAATGCCGTATTACAGTAAAGTAGAAACATTTTATTTAGATAAATGACCTAATCCAGTTAAGCATGCATATCAAAAAGCCTGGAAGAAACCCCCCCCAAGATTTTATAATAGCATGGTTATAGCCTTTATTTGCTTTCTTTTCAATGGTGAGCATGTATTCCTTCTGTAATCAGCTGATTTAGCATTTCTCTGACAACTTTTTGAAAATTTACTCTTTTAAATTGAAGCCAATTAACTACAGGTAAAGTAAAAAAATGTGTGTTTTCAGATTGCATCTATACTCACATTTCATCTTAAACATTCCCATCTTTGGGTTTACAGAAATTGGTCAGAGAATCATAATAATAATTATTATTGTAATTGGTATGGAGAATTCATTCAGAGGACTAATTTATAATTTTGTGTTCTGCTTTATAATTTAAAAAGCACTTTATACTCTTTCATTTGATCTCATAATAACCAATGAGCTAGGCTATTATTAACATCATTTCAAACTGGAGAATGCTGAGGCTCAGAATTTGACTTGTTTAAATTTTACAGTCAGTAAATAAAAGAGCCAGTATTAACCCATGTTAAAAAAAATTCAAACAACACCAGTGAAAGTCTCCTTCCTGTTGTGGGCCTTCAGTCCCCTTCCTAGAGGCACTCATCCTTGCCAGTTTCTTGTGTGCATTTCCAACAATAGTCTGTGATGTATGTGCAAATACATATATATTTATATGTACATATATATACTGATATGTATTTTTTCTTTTGAATAAGTTGCATATTGTTTTGTGGCTCATTATTATTACTAATTCTTTTTAAAGCTTAATTGATCTAGATTATTCTATACCAACACATACAGATCTTCCTCATTATTTTCAAAACTTTAGGATTTTCTCGTATGTGAATATGCTATAATTTATTTAACTAGCCATCTAATGATGGACATTTGTGTTTATTACCAGTAGTGCTGCAGTGAATATTCTTTTTCACATCTTTGTGCGCATGTGTAAGTATGTGCATTAGTTTTAAGTGGGTATAATTTTAGACCAAAAGGTATTTTCAGTTTGAATAGATATTGCTGATTTGCATTCAGCAAGTGTTTGAGTGTGCCTTTTCCGCTACAGCTTCATCAGCATAGTATATTATCAAACTTTTGATCATTGTCAACCTGATATATAAAAATGATATTTGTTAAAAGTTGGCCTCATATGGTGCTTCCCTATCACATAAATGTGAACTTTTTAATATTTTATACAAAAGTAAGATAGAAATAAAGTATAAGAAACTTATCTTTGTGATGTAAATAATGCTTTCATGAATTGGAGGTGCAATTAAAAAATAAAGGTTGGAGCCCTTTTAAAAACTTGTTTTTATGTGGTACAAATATACAGAGAAAAGTTGGCCTCACATCCTCCCCCTTTAGATTGGAGATTTTGTAATGTGAATGTAATGGTACAAGGAGTTTCCCATCTGAAGTAATCAAGCTGCTTATCTCGTTTTCAATAAAAATAAGAATTTGGTTAAGAACATACGTTTTTGGGGAAAACTTCTATGTCATAATACTTTGGATATTTTTTGATCATGGTTCCTCAACCTTGGCACTGTTGACATTTTGGGCCATATAATTATTTGGTGTCGGGGTGCAGCATCCTCAGCCATGAGATGGGAGGAGCACTCTCAGTCAGGAATATCTCCAGACACTGCCAAATGTTTCCTGAGAGATAAAATTGCCCCTAGTTGAGAATCATTGGTTTAAATATATATGTTTTAAACTTAGTGATCCATTAGGGCTTATATGAGATACAGAGGTTTGTACTTTCTTGGGACAGGGAAAAGTGGAATACTTTATCTTCATATTTTTACTCCTAAACCTTCCATGAGCCATGAATGACTAATTGTGCATAGATATTGAGGTTAAAACACTTAAATGGTGAGACAACCAGAAATTGTAAACTTAATTTTATGTGTGATTTCTCTGCCTTCATGGTCTTACTTTAGTTGTGGAACAATTCTGTCTAGTAGGCTAAATATTAATGCAAAGATCCCGGAAGGATAACATTTTTACGCCACTGCTGAGAAAGGAAGAGGACTGATGTTAAATTCCTGATAAACAGTAGGTACTTTTAGGTGATTTACATATATTATTTCACTTAATCTTCACAACCTTTCTACAAGTAGGAGTTAATCTTCTGTATTACTTATTCAGGGTTGTTGTAAGTGGTAGATTTGAGATTTGAACCAGTGCACATCTATTCTCAAGCTCATTTGCTATGCAGCTTCCTGTGAACAGTCATTGACAATATTTCAGACAAATTTAGGGATTAAAATGAACATTGACATGATATTACATTCCTCTGTTATGTAAAAATAACAGATTATTCAGAGAGTGGCGTTTCTGTGTGTGTGGGGGGGAGAGATAAGAGGTCAATATTGGGATAATAATAACCATAATTAATAGTCTGACATTTATGTGTCAGGCACTGATTTCAGTAATCCTTACAACCTGATAACTGGATCATCCTTATTATCCCTGTTTACTGGATCATCCTTATTATTCTTGTTTTACGAAAAGAGAAGACTTAGGCACAGAGGTGAATTAATTTGTTCAAGGTCAAGTTGCTGCTAAGTAGTAGAGCCAGGATTATAACCCATGTAGTGTAAACAACTCATAAAATTGAATGAGTCTATTTTTAAGGGCAAAATAGTTCTGATAGAACAAATTATGGTGCCATTCCTTGGTTATAACTGAACATATGTTCTAGGCTGCAACTTCTTATTATGTGGAAATCAACTTATTGCATAGACTACATCTCTAGAAAGTGATTGTTGTACCAAGTTATAGTGAAGGGTTTTTGTATACATGATAGAAGGTAGTTTTACATTTTGCGGACTCAAACCTCTAGGAATTTCTAACTCATGAAAACCTAAGCCTGTCTAGGTTAGAGTACATCATGCCAATATTTACTTACTTTTTTTTAATGTTTCTTTATCTTTATTGTTGAGACCATTACAGATGTCAATATTTACTTTCAAACTGATATTCTCTTGCCCTGGCCCTTGTGGCTCAGTTGGTGGGAGCATCTTCCTGAGAGTAACCTTTGATATACTGTTTGCTGAATTTCTTTTTGTAGCGTTAGGGATGGTACTATGTGATTGTGATTGAGTTATTTTTCTATACCTTTGAGTTTTGAAATTAAACTCGAGGGCTTTTTAGTTTATAAGATCTTGAATGGCAAAGCAGACAGCAGTAATCTTCTCAGAGAGGAGCAATAATGCCTAAATACTTTTGTGAAGGAACTAAGTTGAACATATTTAATTTGGCTGCAAAGGCCACTTGTAATTTGTAAAGTTCACTTAGTATAGGAAATTGGCATGCTAAGTTGTGAGCTTGAAGGAGATTGGATAATTTCAATTTGCTTACAGTTTTCATCCTTTGCTGGCTGGGATGCTTTCATTCTTAGTCTGTTCTTACATTCTGTTCTGTGTTTTGTTTTGCTTTTTGGTTTTCTGGCACACTTTTACGCAGGGCTTTGTAAGATTTGGGGAGTGGATTCTGGACCATCTGGCTCTTTAGAATGGTTCAAAAACTGAACTCTATTGACTGTACTTCGAGCCAGACTTGCTTGAAATGTCTTGATTTGTCTCTGTGCCTGGCAAATTTTTTTTTTCTTTTACAACATTTTTTCTCTCACAACTTTTACTACTAATTTCTTCCTTATTTTAGTACAGGAATTTTACCAGTACCAGTGTTCTTAGATTAAGATGGGCAAGACTTACTTTTTTTTATAATCTCACCAGAAAAACCCTTATAATGAACACTTCACAGAGTACTCTATTTTTAAAAATAGTGCATAATTGACATGACTTGTATACTTTTACATGTTTAATATTTAAAATATTTAAAAATTGAATATTTTTACATACTAATTATAGTTTTAATTTTGAGGCTAGGAAAGGAAAAGTATTTTCTGCAAATTGTAAATTTACTGAGTTAATTCCTAACACTAGTTTAAAAATACTTCATGTGTCAAAATTAATGATAATTTTTTTTTGAACTATATCTGCATTTAGAAATATGAGCCATCGAGTAATTTTAAGAAGTACTAGAGATACTGAATTTATAAAATTTTAAAAAATTGTTTAGATGTTAAAAGACTTTCTTTGAGCGTCCGGCCCTATTGTTTCTTTAAAAAATTAAAAAGTTTTAAACTTTTTAAATAGCCTTTTGACATATAATCTACACACAATAGAATTTATCCATTTAAAGTTCACAATTTGTTGGTTTTTAGTCTATTCATAGATGTGTGCAACCATCAGCACAGTAAGTTTTAGAGCATTTTTATCACCTCAAAAAGGAACCTTTTTTTTTCATTTATATATATCTTTAATTTTGTTCAACAATGTCTTGTAATGTTTAGAGTATAAGTTTTATATTTTTGTTAAATTTATAATTAAGGTTTAAAAATTCTTAAGCTGTTTGAATGGGATTGATTTAATTTCATTTTTATATTCACTGCAAGTATATAAGAGAAAACTTAATTTTTGTATATTGACCTTGTATCTTGCTACTTTACTGAACTCATTTATTAGTTCTAATAGTTTTTTTAGTGAATTTCTAAGGATTTCCTGTTTATAAGATCATGTCATCTGAGATGGTTTTATGTCCTCTTTTCCCATCTGGATGCCTTTTGTTTGTTTGTTTGTTTGTTTTAAATATATCTTTATTGATTTCAGAGAGAGGAAAGGAGAGGGAGAGAGAGAGACAGAAACATCAATGATGAGAGCCCACAACCCGGGCATGTGCCCTGACCGGGAATCGAACCCTGATCACCTGGATCCTTGGTCGATGCTCAACCGCTGAGCCACACCGGGCCTTGCCTTTTGTTTCTTGTTTTTCTTTAATTTCCTTGGCTAGAACCTCCAACCCAAAGTTGAATAGAAGTACCCAGAGTGGACACTTGTTTCTGATCTTTGGGGGAAAACATGCATGTATATTTTCAGTACTTTGAAGGTGCCTAGTTCAGCCATTGATGTTCAGGAAAGCTAGTATTATTTGAAAGAGATTTAACTCACATTTTGGTTATGTAGCTCGGGTTCTTGAGCATAGTTCTGTACCATCAGATAGGGCATCACTTCTTAGAAATGCAAATTCTTAGACCTCACTCCAGTCCTACTCTGAATCAGAATTGGAAACTTGGGGGTAGGGGATTTACTTAGCCATTTGCTTGGTAAATATAGTTCATTTTTTAAAGAAACCAGTGCTACTAATGAGTAATGCTCATAGGGTTTTAAGTATATGAAGCATGCATGTAATATTCACAAAGACTAGTTATAGTGGGTTTTTTCTTTTTATATTTCTTTTTTTAAACATATGTCAAAACAACCCAGAGAGGTTGTCAATTTTCAGTGCTTTTGGATAGTGGTTTAAAGAGTAAACCCTGGCATTGTACTGCATGGCTGGGAATCTGGTTCTACCATTCATTTACCAGCTATGTGAATTTGGGCATTTATTTAATCTGTGTTTCAGATTCTTCATATGTAAAATGTGAGTAAGAGTATCTACTTTATAGAGTTGTGAAGATTAGATGAGATAAGTAAAGTGTTGAGAATAGTGCCTGGCCCATAAGTAAGTACTCCTTAGTAAATATAAATATTTTCTATTGCAATTATTATTGACCAAGAACACCCATTTCTCACACCTTTCTTTTGTATGTGTCTCTTGCTGTGCCTAAATTTCTCTTCTCCTTTGCTTCATTCATTTGACAAATATTGAGTACTTACTATCTGCAAAGCACTCTTGTCTGTACTGTTACATACATAGTGAGCAAGACAAAGTCTCTAGCCCCCTGGGTTAATACTTCTAGTGAGGGAAACCAACAGAAACAAATAGATATAAATGACAAAAGCTAGGAAGAACAATAAAGCAGGATAAGGGAAGAGAGTGCCACAAGATACTACTTTTGATAGGGTGATCGGAAAGACCCTTCTAAGGAGGTTATATTTGCAAATATCTCTCTGAGAACCTGATTTCAGTTATTTTGAATAAACACAGAAGTGGGATTGATGGATCATATGGTGGTTCTATTTTTAACTTTTTGAGGAGCCACCATGCTGTTTTGACACAATTTTTTATATATAGAAAACATGTAGAAAACACTGATAGAGCTAATAAACAAATTTAGTGCCCAGCCTGGTGTGGCTCAGCGGTTGAGCGTCAACCTAGGATCCAGGCGATTGGGGTTCGATTCCTGGTCAGGGCACATGCCAGGGTTGCGGGCTCAATCCCCAACGGGGTGTGCAGGAGGCAGCCGATCAATGACTCATCATTGATGTTTCCATCTCTCTCTCTCCCTCTCCTTTCCTCTCTCTGAAATCTATAAAGATACATTTAAAAACAAAACAAAAACAAATTTAGCAAAGTTGTAGAATATAAAATCAATACACAAAAATCAATTGTATTTTTATACACTAACCAAAAGGTGGTGGGTTTAGAGAAGAGATTTGAATTACCAATAAAAATTTGTTATTCCATAGCATAAGTGTGGTATTTGAATCATGAAAATTGATGTGATCATCTGGGTTAGTATAGAAAAAGGACATGAGAGATGAAGTTGTGAATGTACTTTGTAAAAGGTAAAGTGCTGTGCAAATGCAGGAGATAGTTATTTTTGTTTCATTTGTTTCCTATATAAATTTTTATAAATCCCCATATTTAGTTATTTATGCTTAAAGATGATGCTTCTCTCAGTGATTTGTTTAATTTGGGCTGGCTAGAATGGCATATGTAAGACTCAACTGTCTTTTGATGAGAGACCAAAGCTACTCTTTGTAATCATTCTTTGTCACTCTGCCACTTAGGTTTTTGATCAGGTTGAATTGGTTTCACAAGAGCTAGTCCATTATTGGTTTGAGTTGCAGGTATGGTCTGTTTACACCCAGTTTTTCAGTAGGTACAACTATATAGTTTTTTTGAAATTCTTTTGTCTGCTTAAAGTCCCTTTAATCTTTCATTTCTGATACTCTGCAAAGCAGATGTACTCTTAGATCCAGATTTTGAAAGCTTTCCATAGAACACTGTACTTAAGAGTATTCCTAGGACTTTGCTTTCTAATTATGTTATCAATTTATAATGGTTTGTTATGAAACAAACAAATGTTAGCATGTTTGCAGAATGAAGAGTTGCAATTTTTTACTAGAATATAATCTGTTTTGAGGGCAGAGCCCTATATGATTTTTGCAACCCCAGACACCCAAACCTATTGTTCTGTTCCTTGAAGACATTCAGTACATGTTTATTAAATTATTAAATGAGTTGTGAATGAGAGAGCTGAGGGTTAATATTGTGCATTCTCTAAGGGAACTTCCCAGATGGCTGCTTGTGTTCCTTGAGCTCCTCCCCGATAGCTCTGAGGTGAGGACTGCTCAGATGACTTGCTTTTACCCACCCTCTCAATCCAACTTCAGAGTTGTTTTCCTTTCTAAAGTTTCTTTATTACTGACTTTCTCTTTACTCTCAGACAGCTTCTGTTTGCTGTTCTTTTGTCAGTTTGGATTGCTATTGGTTACTTTTGCTCCTTTTTTTTTTAATTCTGTCTTTTGTTTACTTACTATTTGTTTTCACCCTGTTTTCCTTTGCATTGTGAAATACTCAAGACTTTTAGACATCACAAGCCTACCAGAAGGTTTTAAGTCTCCTACCCTGCAAGCCATTCACATTGTTTAAACATATGTGTATAAAAGCCATAGGTTCTTCTGGTTGTATTCATTTGGTACTTTAGCCTTAGGAATTGCTGTTCCATCACTAAAGGGGTAGTGGTGGTGGTTGTGATGGAAGAATTCTAAGCATGTAAGTTCCTGCTAGTTCCTCAGCTCTCTTGAAAATGGAGTATTAGAAGTCTGAATTCTAAATAGCTGAATTTTTTTGTTAATATGCCAAAAATATTTGTATGGCAAATTACCCAGAGAATTATGTGCATTATAATGCTATTTTTTATGTTCACTAGTACTGTATTGCTACTCATTTTCTTAAATTTTTAGAGAGAGCAAAACTAGGAAGATTTTGAGTGGTTTATTTGAAAGAATGAAATCTATTCCATTGTCTCTCTTCACTACCCAGACTTCTGTATTTGTTTGCCTTTATACATAGTGTTCTTTCTGTCTGGATTGCCACCTTCTGTCTACTTCAAAATGGTCTTGAACATGACCTTTTCGTGGGAAGTTGCAGAAAGTTGTACAAAAAGGTCCCATATACCCTTCACCCAGTTGTCCTTAATTGTAACATCTTCTCTAACTACAGGGTGTCCCCCAAAAATGTATACACACTTTAACAGCTGATAGCTCAATTTTGAAAATGAAATGTATTTTAATAAACATTAACTTTATAATTATTCAAAGTATGTGTATACACTTTTTGGGACACCCTGTATGGCACAATAGCAAAACCAGGAAATTGACATTGGCACATTCATAGACCTTATTCAAATACTTATTTGTGGTTTTGTATGTATATATTATACATATGCAGTTTTATCATGTGTGGATACATGTAACTATAACCACAATTAAGATGAACTGTTTCATCACAAAGATCTCCCATGCTACTCCTTTATATTTATACCTACTATTCTCTTCAGTTTATTAATTTATTCACTGGTTATTCTTTGTATTGTGATCTTGTGATTAACAGAAAAAGACTGCATTATGTTTTTGAGAATGTCTTTTTATTTTTACCTTTTTCCACATTATATTATAACCATTTACACTAGGCTTAATGCTAAAATTTCAGTTCATCTTGTGCACTAAGAGTCATACGCCCTCGAAGTCATATAATCCAGCATCTCCCTTTCAACAAAGCCCCCAAAAAGGAAATAAAAAATTTTACATGAAACAATTCAACATTCATTTATTAACCTATGAATTTCCAATAACCAGGACCTCCTTTTTTTTTTTTACTACCTGCTACACTTTGGTGTTAGATTACCTATGTGTTAACTTTTGCTAGATCATGCTGTACTAAGAAACAACTTCAAGTATCAGTGCTTACAGTAACAAAGATTTATTTATTGCTCACATTATAGGTTCTCTAGTAATCTATTATGGTTCTACTCCACAATTCTTTTTCATTTCAGGATCCAGGATGAAGGAGCACCCCCTATTTATGACATACTGTTCTCTTGGCAGAGAGAAAAGAACAAGAGTTGCTGGAAACACACAATAGCTCTTAAAACTTCTACTTGGAACTGGGATTTTCTCATATTTCATTGGCCAAAGTAAGTCACATGGCCAAGCCAACAGTAGGGTACCCACAGAGAGGCACTACAAGTCACATGGCAACAGGCAGGGATGTTAATACTCTTATGAAAGGAGAATAAGTGGTTGAGAATTATAACCTCTCAAACCATAAGATAATATACTATGCTATACTATTGTAATAACTTTTTCTTAGTAAAGTTTATTATACTCTACATGATTTTTTCTTAATAAAATTAGCAGCCCCTCCCTTTTTACTTTGTGGCAACTGATAAGAGTTTATGATATAGTTAATGAATAAATAATTACTTTAAAATTCTAATAACAGAATTTTGTTATCAAATTTTGTTATCAGGTTTTGATTTTGGCAACTTTAGTTTAAAAGTTTTCCTTTGGAAATTTATTTAGTTGTTAAAAATTCATATGCAATTTTGCATACTGATTTCCAGTTTTTGTGGAGTTTTATATTTTCCCCCAAATTGAAAATAGCTTTATTGTTTTATTTTACTTATAGAAGTAGGGCATGCTTATTATAAAAAAGTTTCAGAGAATGCAGAGTAATGTAAAGGATGTAAAAATTAAAAATCATTATAATCCCATTATCCAGACATAATTACTGTTACCATTTTAGCTATACCTTTCATTTGTTTTCTCTCTATGCATTCATTATGTGTATTGTGTATTCGTGATTTTTTAAACTCTAAAATGGTTATATTTCAGTTAAAAAAAAAAGCCAATTTTATTGAGACACACCCAAAACACTCTTTAGTCATCTTGCTTGATGAGTGAATTGGCAGTTTGGATGACTTTCCATTCTCACTTAGCTGTATCGTATAAGTATAGTAATCAGTACAAGGTGTACTTTAGAACCTTTAATGAGTTCATGCCTTCTCAAATGTGTTTATGTAGTAACCTAATGAGTTTGTAATGTGATGATTAATAAGGTACAGTTTGGAACTCAGGATTTCTTACTATGTGTGAGATTTTTTTCTGGGCACTAAAAATTCCGTTGGATTGTCTTTAAAAATTAACTCTTCATTATTGAGGGAACATATTTAATTTACTTTCTCGAGCAAAGTATTTACACCTATGCCAGTAAGCAGGGTGAATATATAATTTTTCATTCAAAATGGGCCATTTTTGAGAATGAAAGGGACACTGTATTTTCAGTTCTGTAAATTTTAAGAAATACTTATTTTTTGGCCATCAAAATGGTTTTATTACATTGGTAGATCAGTAAAACAGTTCTATTCAAAGCTTGTTTTCAAAAATAAAAATTTCTAAAACATTTGTTCTATATTACAACAAAATAACATCTTTAGATTGATTATCAGAATATAAACAAACATAAGCAGAATAATTATTCTTTGTAATTATCAGATTTTAAATCAGTTTCTTAGCCTTATCTGTCTCTAATACTTTTCTGAACAATTATTTTCCAGTATAGTTTAACTAGTTATAATTTTTTTAATAAAACTGCCTACAGTATTTTTCAGAGTTACATTTTATGTATTATGGTTGTTAACCCTTACAGTTGACTCTTCTCTGAAACCAGTAATATTTTTAATTGCTAATATGCTTTCTGTATACACTGTAATGTACCTGATTAGTTCAGGAAAAATGTTGCTAAATGAAGACTATTCTTAATTCTAATTTTTTTCTTATTGAAAACTAAAAATTTATCAGCCCCAGTATTTTCACTAGCAGTGTCTTTTTGCCCCCACTGAAGGTATTCTTTTTGACAAATATTTTTATAAGACTAATCTTGCCATATAGGCTGTCCCTATTTATGATTTTTTACATGTTCCATTAAATTTAGATGCTACAAAATTGTAGGCCTTCTGTAATTTTATGTAATTTCAGGACAGAGTATAAATTTTTTCTGTTAAAAATAGGAATACTCTTTAGGTGGAACTCCTACAATTCATTGCAAAGTATAATTATATAATTTTAGAATTAAATCTTGGATACTATTTGAGCTCTCATCATTTAATTTGCTCAGTTTTTTCCTTGCTTTTTTTTTTTTTTAATTGATTTTAGAGAGAGGAAGGGAGAGAAACATTGGTGTAAAAGAGAAACAATAATCAGTTGTCTCCTTCACCTGTTGGGGCAACCGATTGAACCCACCACCTTTTGGTGTATGGGACGATGCTCCAACCCAGCCACACTGTCCAGGGTTTTCTTTGCTTTTGAGGGATATACTTCAATACCTTGGCAAATATTGTGTATAATAATTGCTATTTGCTAAAAGCTTCAAAGGTAAAGATTTTTTTGGAGCTTTAATCACTGTTTAAAATTTTCCAACTGATTTTGAACAAAATGCAACCAATTTTTAGAGACCTTCTTTTTAAGAAGATTCAATACTGAGACACTTAGGTTGGATTTTTAAAGTCAGTTTTTCAAATTTGTCTTTAAAATCTGATGATAGGTTGCAAGTAGAGCACATATATTGCCATGTTGAAGTTCTTTTTGTTTGTTTGTTTTTGATAATTACGCTTAAATTTTTAATTGTGGATATATGGAAACATTTGTAAATTTTGACAATTGCAGCAAACTCATTAACAGTGCTGTCACAAAGCTCCATTTTAAATAGAAATAACCTCAGAAGTTTTATGCAAATTGTGTTTATCCATTTTCTACAGAAATGGAAATTTATTACTTAATTTTGTATTAAATATACAGTTTCTTCATTTTAGCTCATTGCTACAGAAAGGGCTTATTAGATAATAAAAAATGGTTGCCAGACAACAAAATAAATAAGCAATTGTAGATTTATGCTCTACAATAACAAAACCACCTCAAGAGTTATCAGACTTGACTCCTCCCACCTAACCTGGAATTCCCCACTGACTTATTAGCCAGTTGGTAGCTTGGTGTATCTTGCAGGTCGTTCTACTTGTCATTGTACTGGCTGGCACACCAAATAGCCAGCAGGTGCACCATTGTCAGATACTTTGTCCACTGTCTCGAAAGGCTATAAGCAGTTAGCTGCCCATGGTTGCTTGCGCATGAGGATACTTCTCAGTGAGTCTTCTAGATCCTGCCCTTGAAAAGAAGGTGCTAGTTGTGTTATATCTGTAAAGAATAAGGAACAGAAAGATGGAATTATCACTAGCTCTCTTTCAGATTTCATCACTTGTTCAAGTGATTAAAGCACTTACACAGGATTAACTGATACCTTGGCCAGAAGCTAGATGAATACAGTTAGAGGTGTACTGAATCTATCTTGGCTTATTTTAATGTAGTAATTAATAGTAATAGTTCATTTAAGAAAGTGAGAAAACTGAGGCAAACGGTAAACTGGATGGGGTACTGGGACAGCAGTTTGTAAATCAAGACTGTCCTGAGCAAACCATGGCATTTGGGAAGCAGCATGGTATTGTGAAAGAGCATGGAGTTGCCTGGGAGTGAGACAGACCTGCATTTAAGTCCAGTCTTTGCCATTTAAAAGCTCGGACGAGTAACTTCTCTGAGACTAGGTATTTTAGGGTTCTACAGATAACCAATAAGGGACACACACACATGCTGATTGATATTAAGGAATTGGCTCATGTGTGGAGACTGGCAAGTCCTAAATCTGCAGGGCAACCAGCAGGGTGGGGAACTGGGGAAGAGTTCATGTCGCAGCTGAGTCCAAAGGCATTCTGGAGACAGAATTCCTCCTTTCTCAGGGGACCTCATTCTTTTCTCTTAAGGCCTTCAACTGATTGGATGATGCCCACCCACATTATGGGGAGTAATGTGCTTTACTCAAAGTCTACTCATTTAAATATTAAGTCTACTCATCTAAAAAAAATACCTTTGTAGTAGCATCTAGACTAGTGTTTGACCAAACAACTGGGTACCTTAGCTTAGCCAGATTGACACATTTAATTAACCTTCACATTAGGTTTCCTCATTTGCAAACTGGGATGATAATATGTAGCTCACAAGGATTAAGTGTGGAAGTATTTATAAAGCACTTAGCATAATGTGTTCTCATAGTAGGCACTCAATGAATGTTGGTTTCTTAATCCAGTTTTGTACCCATTAAGACTATAGTCCCAGTCTTGATGCTTTAAAGGTATTTTTCCATTTATCTTTGTATTTCTAAGCTTTTCTTGCCCCCTCATCTCTTTAATAAGCCCTGTCAAATCTATCTTATAAACTTTTCTTCAAAGCACATCCTTTTCTGGTATTTCCAGTGTTCAGGTCCTTCACCAGGCCATTAAATTTATTTCCTAAATAGGACTCTACATTCCATTCTGCTTTTCCTTTTTACATATAGATAGTCACCTATTTACTAAGTAAATAGCTCTTAAACTTGTCCCCTTTTTTCATCCTCATTTTCTTTACTTTTACCATGCAGATGAAGCCCTTCATAAATTGTCTTGTACAAAACTTCACAACCTTGTCTTCACTTCCTATCACCATTCAGAACTCCTTGTGATTCTTTTCAGTTGTAATTGAGCTTTCTGTTGCATGCATGCCTTTGTGCATGCTGTTCTCTGTGTATAGAATCACCCTCTCCCCCCACTCATACTTCAAATTCCTGCACTGATATCACCCCCATGAAGCCTTCCTGGACTCCCTTTCTGGTTCCATCACATTCTTACATATTTGTGTATAGGTGAACCTGAGCCTTCAAACATTGATACTCCTAAACTGCCTTTAAGGTGAGATAATACGTCTGTTCATCATCTGACCAAGGAACCCTTTGAACTGTGGTATGAATTGAACAGGATTCCCAGCCTACAATCATTTCAGATATGATGATAGTATCTTTTTTTTGTACATACATTGGCATAGTCATTTTATTGTTTTATTGAAGTGATTTTTGAATTGTATTTATACGTACTTTGGGCACTTGGGTAGAGGGTGACTGCTTAAGGCTTGGGACTTGAAACTGTCTTTAACCAAGCATTTCACTGCTAATTTGTTACATGTTGGGTTTTGGGTAAAATTTTGCATGAGGAAAAGAATTCTGATGTCAAGAATAATTTTAAAATTCTTGTTTTATTTCTTGTTCCTGCTTCTTAGTAATCTGTGTGGCTGCCTTTATTCACTCCCACTTCCCTCCCACAAGAAACAAAACCAAACTTTTTGAAATCAAGGATATTTTTTAATCATGTTTGTCTTTATTTTTTAAATACATATTGAATGAATACAAATATATTAATAGAAGTTATTGAATAGCATTTAATTTCTATTTATTTATTTTAGTTATCAAGTGGGAATCCTGTATATGAAAAATACTATAGACAGGTAAGATTTTTGTTTGTTTTCCTAGATTGAACATAAAATATGATTTCCACCTTTAATTGTATACATGCAGATTACCAATCAGTTGGGTAAATTTGACATGTCTTGTTTTCATTTTTTTGTGCTTTAGCCTCATGCTTTGAGTACTTAATACTTTTGACAAGCTCTCAGAAATGAAGGAAAGATAATTAAGCCCATATACTTAATTGTCTCAAATATTTATGTATCTTAAAAACCCATAGAATATTAGGTATATTCATCACAATATGAATACCCATATTAACTTATAAGCCAAATGGAAATGACTTTTAGTTGTTTTTAAGACTTTCTAAAGTTTTTAATATTTATAAAGTTAAAACCATGACTGTCATACAAATATAAAATGAACATATGTCGAGGATTTTATTCAACTCATTAATTACTGGGAGAACCAGTAAAATGTAAAAATGAGGATATGAGTTATATTCTCCAGACAAAATTCATTTTATTGATGTGGACAGTAATCAGTTGCACTGCTATCAGTTTTCTGTAATTTAACCAGCATCCCTACAGAGTGTAAAATAGCCTAGTTGATAGAAAGTCAGTCAGGAGTGTATAGATAATCTCCTGAGGGTGTAGACAGTCTCATTTTCCCATTTCCAAATATTGGATAGTTTTTTGTTAGAACACTCTCACCTTGTGTTCATAATCACTGAAAAGGCTGGTCTTTATATTTGACCTGGCTATTTACACAGTTGCAGCAAGCATTAATAAACCATTATAGGTCTCCTTGGGTGTGACTTGCACATCTAGAGAAATACATTCACTATTTAACAAATTCTAAGGCCAGATATTAATTTCTGCCTAAAATTTTTAAAGAATCTCAGATTGTACTTTATAAAGCATCTTTATTTGTTCCTCTATTTTGAGGCTAGCATCCGAACTTTTGAAATTCTACCCCATATTTCACCTGCAGTACCTACAAGTTGAAGTGAATTTATCTCATCTTGAGGTTTCCAATGTATGCTAAGGTTCCTAGTCGGTTAAGTGACCTTGCTTTACTGTCTGAGAGACTGGGACCTTATAAATCAAGTTGCAGGCCAGTTTTCTTGGGAGGGCTTTGTAGACATTGGCTCCACATAAAGACTTGGCTCCACATAAAGTCAGTTCTTGTTCTTAATAGTGGCTTGTTCTATCTGAATAAAAGAGAATCATTCTCAAATATGACCTTGTTTTTGCACATTCGATTTTCTCAATTATAACCTGATAAAAAGGAGACCAGATTTTTATTTAACCTATTGCGATACAAAGTAAGGGCATTCAGTTAAAGGATTTTTTAAAAATATATGTTTTTATTGATTTAAGAGAGAGAGCGAGAAAGAGAGAGAGACAGACATTGATGTGAGAGAAATGTCAATTGGCTGCCTCCTGCAGGCCCCCAACTGGGGATCGAGCCCACAACCTGGGCTTGTGTCCTCACTCGGAATCAACCTGCGACCTTTTGGTGCACTGGAAGATGCCCAACAAACTAAGCCACACCGGCCAGGGCAAATGATTTGATTTTGAATTCCAAAGAATCAGTGAGAATCAGATACCATTGAAAACTATTTCATTCACTTTACAAAGACAGAGTCTACTAAATTGAGGGTTAGTGATAGTGTAAGAAGAAAAATAAAAGAGCTTTCCCACATATCCATTACAAAATAGAATATTAAAATTAACACCAACAATATTCCAAGTAAATAACCATAATCACATTTTCCTCAACAGTTCATTCAGTCCTATATAATTATTTTTTTGGGGTCTGCTTTTATAAAATATATCTACTTCTGGACTGCAGAGAGTCCTGGAAATTCTGACTTAGTCCACCAGTACAGTCTGAAAGTTGTTTAAATGATGTCACCTCAGAAGTCTTTACCCAGAAGTCTATATTTTGAAGTGTTAACAATTTAGAGTACAAAGTATAGTCATTTAGATGAGGTTCTGAGAGTTTGTTGAAGATATAATTGTATCTGGTAACTTATAGCAAAGCCTTTAGGCAAGCATCAGAGTACAACAGAAACTGCCTATGTGTGACAATGACTAAATGGCTGTGTTTAATTTATTTTAGTAACCAAAAGAATGGAAGATAGTAAAATTCTTAATTGGAATACAGTTCATAAAAATTTCATAAGTGTTCATTTAATGTTTCCCCTGAGTGCTTCTATATTTAGACTGTGCTGGGGTAGGTGTTCTTTTTTTCCGCTTCCCTGGTCAGGGAGTGGGGAAAGAAAAGGAGTTCTGGAGAATTCTAGAGGTAGGTTTCCCAACCCTTATTGTTACCCCAAATTTGGATTGGGCAATTCTTTTTTGCTGAGCACTTGAAAGAAAGGACTTCTTTTTTGCTTCTTTGCTGGAATTGGCTTCTTTGGAATGCTTTGTATATGTTTCCAAAAAACTTAGTCTTTTAACTAAACTAAAAAAAAAACACTCCTAAATATCCTAGTATCATTGTTATAACTTTTTAAAATTTGCTTTTTATTTGTAAAAATTGAACTTTACTTTAGGAAATCTTTACAGAACTGAGAGTCATTATTTTTCTTTTAAAATTGTTTTTCTATTCTTGGTGACCTCATTCTGTCTTAAAGGAAAGTCCCCCTCAGTTAAAACGATGTGTTACCCTTAATGTGCATTAGGAGCTTAACAGTTTTTAAAGTGTTTCTTTAAGTTTATTATGGAATCACTGCTGTTTTTAGAGCTGCTTTGATTTTTTAATAAAGTGTTGCAGTTTCTAATAGTAAGTATAAAAGAAGTTTAATGATTTTAAGGTGTTTGAAAAAACAGATAACATATGCAGCTAAGACCTCTCCTTTACATCCTATTGCCACTTAAGTTTATTGGAATTTAAAAGGCAACTATAGAAGACTTGGAGTCAGGAGATAATGTGTTAATGTTATTACTCCACTAATTTACTCTGTTTCCTCTTGAGTTTCAGTTCTATCATTTGTGTAATGGACACAATAAAAAACACTTTGTAAATTGCCAGTGATGTCTAGATGGTACTCTACTTATATGGCTATCTATATATTCCTTGGCCTTGGTTTAGTCAAAGGATTCTCATTCCCTTTTTGAAAAAGCCAGTTGTCAAATCACAAGAAGGAAGGAAGGCAGGCAAATAATTTTGTCTTTGTGTCTGTTGTCAGCTTACCATTTGTATTTTTTCAGGTTGATACGGGCAATACTGGAAGGGTATTGGCTTCAGATGCTGCTGCTTTCCTGAAAAAATCAGGGCTTCCAGATTTGATACTTGGAAAGGTAGTATTTGTTCATTATAAATAGATTATAATGAATATTTAGCAGTGTAGATAAAATGGCTGCAAAATCAGAAAGATACCGTCAGGAAACTTAGAAGGTAGAAAGGAGTCATAGAGGCAATTATAGTAGTGTGATGGAGGAAATTTGAAAAGTAAGGTGTTTTTTAGATGTTTAGAAAACAAATTACATTTCAGTAGGATGAAAAGAGGAAGTAATAATACATTTGGGTATTGTGGGGAGAAGCAGTGCTGCAGACTGGGAACCTTGCCACCCACTCAGAGAGTTGGCTCTATCTCTACTTCCTCTATTATACCTGCCTCTAACTGCGTTTTGTATGTGGTGAATGGAGTGGGGGAATGAGAGGCTTAAGAAAAAGCACAAAAAGGTGGAAAGTCCCTCTGCTGGCTCCACTTCCTGGCGAGTCCTTATACATAATATGTATCCAAAACCCTGAAATGTTATCATTAATAATTTATTTAGAAATAAGCATTAACTATTTCAACTTGCCCATAAGAAAGAATATCATCTTAGTCGAATCTAAAACGTAGTATGTTTTAATAAAAAGAGCATTAGACTTGGAGTTAGAAGCTGGGTTAATGAAAAAGGCATTGGACTGGAAGTTAAAGCCTGGGTTTCAATTCTTTCTCTGATGCCTTAAATGTTCTTGAGTAACTTTAGTGGCCTTAGTATTGCACTAAATGATCTTTAAGGTTTTTTTCCACTTTTAATTCTATGATTCTTAAATCTAATTACCAAAGAGTATGAGGTTGTAAATTGCAGGGATTTAACTTATCTTTAAGATGATTGTCGCTTAAAAATAAATTGATACTTTTTTTTTCTAAATTTCAGATTTGGGATTTAGCTGACACAGATGGCAAAGGTATCCTGACCAAACAAGTAAGGTTCAGAGATTCATATGAAAACATTTTTGAGTGATTCAAACTAAAAAATAGCCAGCAGTTTTTTGTATTTTTAAATTAATAATTGCTATTTACCAACATTAGGGTTTTGCAAGGGCAAGTGTCATAACAATGAAAATATTTCTAATCAGTAGGCATTAAAGTAGCTAATTCCCAAAGGTTAGTGTTAGTTTGGTGATATAGTTCTACTGAAGTATCTCAGTCTTCTGGCTGCTATAACAAAATACCACAGACTGGGTGGCTTATAAACAGAAATTTATTGCTCATAGTTTCAGAGGCTGGAATTCTGAGATCAGGGTTCGAACATGGTCAGGTGAGGGCTCTCTTCCTGACTGTAGACTTCTTGTTGTATCTGAACATGCCAGAAGTTGCAAAGGATCTCTCTGGATCCTCTTTTGTAAGGCACTAATCCCGTTAATGAGGGCTTCCCTGATGTTGTAAGCACCTCCCAAAGGCTCTACCTCCTAATATCTTCATCTTGAGGGGTTAGGATTTGAACATAAGAATTTTGGAGGACATGTGAATAATAGCATGGATTTCCCCCCCAGTCATTTAGAGAGATTTTGCTCTTTGTATCTTATTAAGTTTCTTACATATACAGGGTTTATAAATAAACATGGATTTTTATTAGTTAAGTGATAAGATGATATTGCCACATACATTTGAAAGGAAATTCTTGGCTAATCAAACCTGAGTATTCTGGTCCAGGTCTTAACTGACATATAACACAAAAAAATGGTTTACAGGCTAGATGTAAACCCTAGACCAGTAATTCATTAAAGTGGTTATGGGTGTTGGGTACTATTAGTGTACTTTGAAGTTCTGCTTGTTGGGGATGGATTTCAGAATTATACAGGATTGGATTCAAAGCTTGCTACATGCTGAAACATTGGTTGAGCACTGCTACTCAAAGCTACCTAACCCCCCCCCCCCCCCCCCGCACTCCCCTAATAGGAACTGCTGAAACAGGATCACACTCAGAAAAGGGATGGGAAAATTTTTAATGAGAGGGTCAGAATACCCAGTCTCTTAATTAAGATTCCAGGGCTAGATTGTAGTCCCCATTGAAGCTCCTGGGCAGAAGGGCCAATTTGGTACATTGGAGACATAGGAACACTAAACTCATATGAGCACCCAGAGTCTGCACTCAGTCAGCAAATATTTGTTGAGTACCTGTTTTGAGCCAGACTTTGGAAATACAGAGGTGAATGTGACAGATGTGGTTCCTATCTTAATAAGTTTACCATTTAATAAATTCTTCATTGATATTCCTGGACTTTGGATGTTGAGTTTAAGTTGTCTTTGTTACATCTAGGTGGCTGGATTTATGGGTCTGCAGTTAAACTTTGATGTTTGTGTTGGTGGAATAGATTTTGAATTAACATGAAAAAAAGAAAAGAAACCTATACTTACTGAGTTTCTATGTACCAAAAATGACAGTAGGTGCTTTCTTCCTATAGTATGGTTTTAATTTTGTTCCTCATAATATATTGCAAGGTATCTATTAGCACTCTTTTTTATGGGAGAATTTTATTTCACTTGACCATGGCCTCTCAACTTTAAGTAGCAGAACTAGAATTTATTGCAGGACTATGTCACTTCAGAGCCCATCTATACTTTGGGAGTGCATCAGATTACCTAAGAGTAATTGAATCTCATATATAGAATGAGAAGAGAAAGAGGGTTAATGTTTGAATACGGAGGATACCAGCTTTATGAAGCTGTCTTGGTGGAGGGGCAGAAGGCTTTGGGAGGATCATGCGTTCCAGGCTGCCAAAAGAACAAGGAGGAGGCGGCTTTTTTTTTTTTAATTTTTTTTTTTTTTTTTTAATAAAAGAGGATTTGGTAGCTAGGATGTTATTTGTGACATAGTTAGTAGTTTCTCTAGCTAATGGTGGGAGTTGAAGTCAGATGGCATAGAAGCTTGTGGAATGAATAAAAAGAGAAGGAAAATCTTGAAATAGCATTTCTCAAGAAATTTATGAGGGAAGGCAAGGTATTGTATAAAGCAGGCAACCTGCAAGTGCTCTAAGAATAGGTTAGGAATTGGGTCAGAAGGGTATAGGTGAGAATAGGAGGTTTGAGAAAAGTCTTGAAGGATTGATTGCAGCAGTAGCTGTACTAGAGAGTATTGACAAGTTATGTAACTGGAGTAAAGTCTTGTTATGTCTATTCCCAGACCTGACTTTAACTGAAAACAGCTGAAACCAGTTGCATCAGCATCTTTGCATTTATTTATTAAATTTTGGACTGATACTTCAAATGCCAAAAATCCAAGGACCTTTGGGAGAGATTTATAAGTATTTTCAAGTCAAGCAGTTATATAATTGTTTTTAGATGCTGCACAGTTATTCTCTGTAGCTCTTCTGGAATAGCAATGATTGAGTCACTTGAATGATTGATCCAGTTTCAAAATTTATAGTCTTAAATCCAGAGATGACTTTTGATAACATTTAGATATTATTTTCTCCTGGGCTTTTTCCCCCCAGATTTTTTTCCTCACTTAAATGATAAAAACTATTTCTTAACACCATTAAATATTCTTTGAAGCATGATTATTAACTTTTAATTTCCACTATCTGTATGTATCACTATTTAAGTATTTCCCCATTTATATTAATGTTTGAAACATTTCTGTACATAGATTTTTTTCTCAATTTTAAAGTGTTATTCAAGCAAATGTGCTTTTATATTTGTTACTACATAAAAACCTTGGAGTAATTGTGAATTGTTTTGTATTTTTAAATTATAGGTATGTCTGTGTGTGGGTGGATGATGGATGGATGGATGGATGGATGGATGGATGGATGGATGGATAGGTAGATAACGCTCTTACAATCATATTTTTCTCCCTTAGGAGTTCTTTGTTGCTTTGCGTCTTGTGGCATGTGCCCAGAATGGATTGGAGGTTTCACTGAGTAGCTTGAACCTGGCTGTTCCTCCACCAAGATTTGTAAGAAATGCTATTAAATTTAAATTTTATTTTTTAAATTATTGTATTAAAATAATTTTCCCCAACTCCTATCACCCAGCTACTTTTCTTTTGTAATGGTTACTACTGTTGTTAGTTTTTTGTGTGCCCTTCCAGACTTAATATATGTGTATATAAAGAAATAATAATACTTATTTTCTCATTTTAATTGTAGCATACTGTACACACAATTATATGCCTTATTTTAATAACTTAAATGTTTTGGAGATCTTTACATATCATTACATAAAAGCTTCCTCATTCTTTTTTATAGCTGCATTATATTTCCTTGCTTCCATTCACCATAATTTATTTAACTTCCTATTGATGGACTTCTAGCTTGTTTCTAATCTTTTGTTTTAAAAAATGCTGCAGTGCATAATAACCTTGAATATATATTATTTTGCCTATGCAGAAATGCATTTATATATTTAATTTCTCAGAATTGGAATTGCTGTTGTAAAAGTTTGTACATTTATAATTTTCACGTATAATATCAACGTATCTCCTGTAGTGAGTGGTTGCATTAGTTCACACTCTCACCAACAATTGGTTGAGTGCATTTTTGCTAACATACTGTTGTCAAACTTTCGGATCCTTGTCATTTTGGTAGGTGACCAATGGAGGGTAAGTGTAGTTTTAATTTGTCCTTTTGGTTTTGTGGAATGAGATTGAATAGTTTTCTCATGCTTATCATCCATTTACATTGCCTTTACCTGAAATCTGTTTATAGTCTTTCTTATGTTTTGTGGCTTTTGGTCTTTTTATTGAATTCTAGAGGCCCTTTATATATTAGGACAACAGCTCTTTGTCTATATGAGTTGTAAATATTTTTTCCCAAATTTTTCTTTTGTCTTTTGACTTCATTTATGGTGACTTTTTTTCTATAAAGACATTGTTTTTTATGTACATGACTTACTAGGATTTAAAATTTTTTATGGTTTCTTTTTTTACATTTATGTTAGTCCTGATGTAAGATATGAATATGGGTTCAAATTTATGTCTTTTAAAGATGGCCAGCCGGGCGTGGCTCGGCGGTTGAGCATCGACCTAGGATCCAGGTGATCGAGGTTCAATTCCCGGTCAGGGCACATGCCCGGGTTGCGGGCTTGATCCCCAGTAGAGGATGAGCAGGAGGCAGCCAATCAGTGACTCTCTCATCATTAATGTTTCTACCTCTCTCTCCCTCTCCTTTCCTCTCCCTGAAATCAATATATATTTAAAAAAAATAAAAATAAATTTAAAAGATGGCAACTTTACAGATCTCATGCAGTTTATTGATAGTCATCTTTTCCTTACTGATTTGAAATGCCATCTCAATCATGTGCTAAATTCTCATATGTATTTTGGTTTATTTCTGGATTTTTCTGTTCATTGATCTCTCTGTTTATCCATATGCTGATCTCACATTGTCTTAGTGATCATATTTGGTAATTTGTTTTTATATCTGATAGGGCTAGGCCTCTCCACCCTACTCCTTTTTTTCCCCCCCGGAAGTTTCGTGGCTCTTCTAACTTGTTTTTAAGTTCAGTATTTGGAAAGTATTTGGTCTGAATATTATGAATTTAACTTTAGTTTTGAGAATTTCTGCGCTTTAAGTTTAGGCTTGGAGCCATGGAGTCAGAGGGATAATTTAGGGATATGTTGCCTAACTATATTATTACAAGATTTGTTCAACCATATTTATATGTCTGTATAAGCAGATAAGCATAATTATAATTAGTTGGGCATGCTCTTGATAGGTTCATGTACTTGTAGCTTATAAATCTTAAGTTCAGTTCTTGTCCCAGTTGGCTGGGAAGAAGTCATCAGTTACCAGAGCAGCAAATATTTTTGTTACATTCAGATATCTTTATCTTGATGTCATTTATAATAGGTTTCTTCTGTAATTCTTAAGTTTTATTTAGTGTTCCACAGTCATTTATGTGGCTAATTCAGCTAACTCAGTTTTGGTTTCATTTGTACTTATATGGTCTAATAGAATTAATGTAAAATAGTTAATGTAAAATAGAGTGTGTGTGTTCATTGAGATTCAACAGTTTGTATGAATGTATTTAAATCCAAAGACCTCTTTTTCTTCATTGTTTATTGATGTAAGGATTTCAGCCCTTCATATGCTATATTTTCCTTTTTAGCATGATACCAGTAGCCCCTTGCTAGTCAGTGGAACCTCTGCAACTGAGCTCCCATGGGCTGTAAAAGTAAGTAAACTTTGTAACTATTCTCTCCTTACCCCTGCTTTTCTTCCATATCACCCTCTCTCTGTACTTCTAAAATATATTTGCAATCTTCATTAGACTTTTATTTTTTACTGTTTGGGAAATACTGGTAGTAGAAATCTTTGGAGGGACTTTATAGCACTGTCAATCATTTTGTGACAGTATTCGCTTAATCTCATTCCCGATATAGTGTAAACTAAAAATGGTGATGTTGGAATCCTATATTAACTAAAGTATTTGATGAATATTTCACCCCACTGATATTATATCTAGTTTATCTCACTGGTACTGTGTCTGGCTTGGAAATCCTGGTTAAATAAGCACTGTTTTTAGAGCTATTAAACAAATAATTCTTCATGAAATTATTTTCTGAAATAGGTCTTTTGCTTTATAGGTATTTGGAGACATCACAATGGTTATAGCTATCTTATCAGATTTTCAAAAATACAGTTTATTAAAAAAATTGATTTTAGAGAGATATGAAGGGGGAGACAGAGAGAAAGAGAAAGATAAAGAAAAATCAATTATTGTATGTGCCCTGACCTGGGATTGAACCCACAATCTTGGCATATTGGGATGACACTCTAACCAATTGAGCTATCTGGCCAGGGCCTTATAGAATTTTAAAAGTGTAATTTGAAAATGCTTGTAAAATATAACAAATCAGTGACCTTCAATAAATTTGTACAGTTTTGTCAGAAAGCTATTTTGGTTTGTGTGCCTATGAATGCTTGTGTGCTCTTAACTAATTTTAAAAAGTGTAGGGATTTGGACTTGATTGGACAAATCAAGAACATAGTTTTTTATGTTATACGAGTAACTTGCCAGGATTTTAGAAAATTTTTGTCTTTTTGCTTTAAAAAAAAATTTTTTTTAATTCTCACCCAAGGAGTGAGGATATTTTTTCCATTGGTTTTTAGAGAAAGTAAAAGGGAGAGGGAAGGGGGAGAGACAGAGAAACACTGATGTGATAGAGACACATTAATTGGTTGCCTCCCACACATGCCTCTACCAGGGGTGGGGTGGGGGGTGGATGGAACCTGCAACCCAGGTATGTGCACTTGACCGGGAATTAAATCCGAGAACCTCAGGTGCGCAGGCTGACACTCTAACCACTGAACAACTCCAGCCAGGGCGAAAATTCTTGTTACTGATATCTTTGCTTTGGGGAAAATGGGAGAAACTTGATGTTTATTCCTACGGAAGTGATTTTCTTTTTAAAAGTTGTTTGAGTTTGAAATGTGATTAACATCACGTTTAGAAAGTCGTGGAATGCCACTAACTAGATGTGTGTTTTTATAAAAGTTACTTCCTTTCTGTGGATCTATTTAAATAAGAAGGTTGAACTAGGTGCTTTTCTCAAAGCCCTTGTATCACTGAAATCTTGTGATTCTAAACTAACAATAGAAAAGCAAAGATAGTATTCCATCTGCAAAAGGAATGGAGGGGATACTGAACTCAGATGGAGGAACTTAAATTATCATTTACTATGTTTTTTAAATGATGAGTTTTAAAAAATATGCTGTCTATCCTTTGAGGGCTTGATTTTTATAACTGCAACAAAATCCTTTTCATCATTGTTTTAATTTGTGATTTTTTTTTTTATATTATAGTCTGAAGATAAGGCCAAATATGATGCAATCTTTGATAGTTTAAGCCCAGTAAATGGATTTCTGTCTGGTGATAAAGTGAAACCAGTGTTGCTCAACTCTAAGTTACCTGTGGATATCCTTGGAAGAGTAAGATATTATTAAATTCTAAATGTAATTTTTATATATTTTAATTTTGAATCTACCAGGAGCATTTATAGCTCATTGTTAAAAAATGCACATATCTTATTTTGAAGTTGTGTTACAGAATTTTTGTGTTCTGACAATATATAAAATCATTGCCAATTTTATTTCTTTATTTGGTTATTCCTTCTAAAATATGGGTGTTTGAAATCTAGAAACCCTTTAATACGTCTTTTTTTCTTTGTGTTGTACACTCTGACCTCTTGACTTAATTTCCAGAGACCATCAGTAATTTACATCTGCCACCTACTCCACAGCTGTATCATGAGGCTTTGTCATAAGAAATAGTTTCATCTCTGAAATCAAAAATTGTACTCTTTAAGTAGAACTTCTTGTCTTTTTAGATCTCTCCTAGATACTTGCAAAACTACTTCTTTGACTTCATCAAGATCTTTAAATCTCAGACTCCTTTACTTTCTCCATCTTTTGAATCTACTTTTTTCTTCATCCAACTTGGATTTTTGTGGTCCACAGCTTCATGTCAGTATCCTTAGCTCCCTTTACCATTTTTTAACTTCTTGCTTGCATGGTGAAAAATCCAGCTTTGAATGAAGCTAATTATCTACCTTCTTTATAATTACATATGGACTAGTGAGAAAGTCTAATAAAGATTACTATCACCATAATTTTTTGATCACCATCTTCAGCTTGTCTTTTCTTACTGCCAGCTGCTCTTGTACTGTTTCCATAGTGATTTTTCTCTACCACTCATCATATGTCAAACCTTATCTACTCTCCTTAAACCTCCAGTCCTTTCTTTAATCCCTTGCTTAATCAGACTGTAGGGTCAAATCCTGGCTACATCACTTCTTAGCTGTGTGACCTTGGGCAGATCATTAGAAAAGCATGTCTTCTAATCTTTAAAATAAGTATATTTCACAGTTTATATTGTAAGGATTAAATGTGATAATGTATGTAAAGTACTTCGCACAGACTGTGAATGCTGACTACCATGCTGATGTGATGATGATGATAATGACTAACACTACACCCCAACAGCACTACTGCTGGATCAGTGTTGGATAGGTTAGGTGCTCAATAAATATTAATTTAAAAGCCATTTTGTAGTATTGTTTCTCACTAATCATTTCTCCACTGTACGGTTCAGTGCAAGATTTCTAAACTATAAATATAATCCTGTTATTTTTATTTATTTATTTTTTAACGTAAAACTAACCCTCTTAGTAGCTTCCCATTGCTTTTAGAATGAAGTCCAAACTTCTTTCAAGGCATTTAATGACCAGGCACTTGCTTGTCTTCACTCATGTCTCTCAACAGCTCACTTTCTCTTCCTGCCCCAAGTGAGATTTTGTTGAAGGCTTAAATATCTTCTTCTCAAGGATTTAACATAGTTTTATAGCTGGTCTAAAGCTATGGAATTTATTCTAGTTTTAGACCAAATCTACCAGTGGCTTTTAAATTTTATTTTTTCTTTGTAAGCCCTGGATATTTGTTGGCTAATAATTCATAATACAGTATTCATTGCATATTTCTTTTAGTTGATTAGAGATTCTGTAGTGTAGGGAAAGTAACAATGAGCTTAATTGGAAGTCTTCATATTGAAAACTGATTCCTTAATAATAGTTGCATGGTCCTAGATAAGTCATTTAGCCTCATGTCTAAAACAAGGTTGATAATACCACATGGAGCTGTTGCATAAATTAACTGAGACGATGTTCGTGAAAAAGCATTGTACTCCAAAATACTACATACATACTTGTTTTATGACTTGAGAGGGAAAAAATAGTTATAAAAAAATTTGTGAAGGACTTTCTGTTTAAAAATACTTAAGTGAGTTAATTACTTCTTTTTACAGTATTGTTAATATAGCATATAATAGCAATATAATAATCAGTATAATTGAAATTTCTCAGAAAAAATATAATGTTTAGGTAAAACTTTTACCCCTATTTTTGTATTTGGTGTTTACATGTAACACATGAAATGAAAGAACATTATCTTTCTCAATTCTTTTCTTTTTAAGGTTTGGGAGTTGAGTGATATTGACCATGATGGAATGCTTGACAGAGATGAGTTTGCAGTTGTAAGTAAACTAATGCTCTTAAAATCTTAAACATCTTAATGGTTTACTCAGTGAAAATTTCCCCTTTTAGTTCATCCTTATAGAAAAACTTATTTCCCTAACATTGTTGGTATGAATATTTTTACCTAGAATTTGTAGATAATCAATAAATATTTTTAAACAAATGGATAATAGAAAATATATGTGTTATCTTCATTTTATTTGACTTTAAGGTACATACAGATATGTATTTGGATAATGCATTGTAAAGATGCTAAGTAGTAGTATCTTTTGTATCCTGACTTGACAAAGCATCTCTGTACCTGTTTCTGCTATGGAATAATTTTACCTCATATATACCCCCAAATTTTCACATTTATTTCATTAAAGGATAACTTTAGTTTTATTTCATTTATATATGCTGAGAAAGTTTTGATGTCTCTCATCTGAAGTCATGTTATCCTTAGTAATTGGATAGTTAATTTCAAATAGAGTTGTATTCATCTCTTCCTTAGAGGTTAGATAAAATTCTGCTGTGAACTCATTTCCTATAAGGATGAATGGAAATCTCCAGTCACCCTTTTAATCTCTTATTTGAAAATTAGTCTGTTCAAAGTTTCTTTTATTTTGCTAAGGAATTATCCATTTCTTTGACTTTCAAACTTACTGTCACAGATTTATTTGCATTTTTCTTTTACTCTCTTCTGGGCTTGTGGTTGTACTCCTTTTTCATTCCAAATCTTAGGTATTTTTCTCTCCTCGGTTTTTTGTTTAATTGCATTTTACCTAGCTTATTGATCTTTGAATAGAGATCTTTTTTATTTATTTATCCTTTCTGTTAGGCTTTAATTTTTATTCTTTTCGACTTTTATCTTAATTTTATTTCCTAGTTTCTTTTGGTTTACTTTTAAAAAAAAATTTCTGAAGATGAGTACTAAGTCCCTTTATTTTTTATCTTTAATATTTAAAGCATTTAAAGGGCATCCCCCCCCCCCCCCCCCCGAATACAGGTTTAGCTGGATTCCATAGATATTGGTACAAAGTATTTTCACTACTTTTTAGATAATTTTTAGTATTTTTTTGATCATCTGTTTAGGAATGTTTCCTACTTTCAAAGTATTTAAGTGTATTTGTTTGGCTTTTGTTCCCTTTATATATACTTTTAGTTGGTTAGATTATGACTTGAGAATGTGATCTTTAAAATCTCCACTTAAAAAAAATTTGTTTAGGTTTTCTTTGTTCCCAAATTCATGTCCTACTTTTACATATGTTCTCTGGATTTGCTGACATTTCTGTTCAGAATATTTTAGACTTGTGTAAACCCGCTACATAGATTTTATTATGTTTCAGTTTCTCTCTGTCCTTTTCTCTGCTGTCCTGGAGTAACCTTAGGTTTACTTTTGATATTTTTACATTGAAATCATCAAAAAGATATTCTAAATGCTTCTTAGTTAAGTGTCTGTTTCTAGCTGTGTAAATGCATCTGCTAATACATTTTAGTTTAAAAACTAGTTACCAGGCAGATAATTGTGTGTGTGTGTGTGTGTGTGTGTGTGTGTATGGTGCCTCATTTGATTTGGTTGCTGTATTTGTTTCAATGGCAAACTTTGATTACGATAAAGTACAGTGTTGCAAGAAAACAGTCACAAACCAGCAGTATACCGTTCAAGTTTTCATTTAAAAAAAGGTTTTTTTAATCCTCACCTGAGGATATTTTTTCTAATGACTTTTTTAGATAGAGTGGAAGGGAGAGAAGAGGTGAGGCAGAGAAGGAGGGGGCGCGAGGTGGGGAGAGAGAGAAACATTGATGTGAGAGAGACACATCGATTGGTTGCCTCCTGCATGCACCCTGACCAGGGCGGGGCATTGAACCTGTAACCCAGGTACATGCCCTCGACCGAGAATTGAACACTCAACCTTTTGGTGCACAGACGGACACTTAGCCACACTGGCCAGGGCACCTTTTCTGTTTTATTTGGTAGAAAAATTGACTTCAGTTTTGTCAAGGAAACTTATTTTCAAGGCAACATGAAATTAGTAATATAGTATCTTTTTAACTTTCAAAAAATATGTTGTCTATTGGCAGCAGGTGGCTGACATTGCGTTTTTTACTTCTAGTGTCTGCTTTTCCAGGAAATGAGTCCCATCTGCAGCAAGAGGAATGCTGACCTTTAATGTGCATGTTAGTCACTTCTTTTAGCTTAGTGTCAATCTGATAATATTACATATATTGTGAATTTGGTTGAAAGTATGTGCTAGCCAGATTGTTTTCATTCTGGAGTTTCAAGCTTTTCCAGATAGAAAGTTTGTGTGTTTCTAAAACTGAAATTGAAGAAGTAAATAAAACTGAAATTGAATTCTTCAAGTTGACAAGTGAATGGGGAGAGGAGAATTGTTGGTTTGGATCAAATGGTTAAATGTGGTCTCAGGATAAACAGCATCAGCATCACTTGGGAACTTCCTAGAAATGCAGATTCTCTGGCCCAACTGCAGACTTACTGATTCTAGAATCTAGGAGCAGATCCCAGAAATCTGTGCTTTATCAGGCTGTCCAAGTGGTACTGATGCTTGCTACAATTTGGGTACTAATGGGTCAAAGATTAGTTTTATTGCTTATAGAAGAGAGCATAGTATTATAAAATTACATGTGTGCTCCTAAAAAAGCTGATCAAATCTGGAAAAAAGAGCTTTGTAGCCAGAAGATCTTGGCTACAAAATCTTAACTCTGTCACTTCTTAAAAATATATCAGACAAATTATTTAGCATCTCTTAGCTTCAGTTTCTTCACTTGTAAAATGATACTAGTAATCACAGAAATCATGGGTTATATTAGGTCTCCATGAGCATTGATTTGAAAGCTCCACAAAACTTAACTTTGAATTAGAAGCAGTAGGGTCAGACTCCTCTGAGCACCTGATACAACAGGCCCTTCTCCCTGGAAAAATGCACAGACAGAAAGAATGTGAGTAGAATCTGAGGAGGGCCACGTGGTCCAGAAGCCGCCAGGTGACCAGTGCCTGTATCATCAAAAGTGAAAATAAATGGCCCAGCCAGCATGGCTCAGCAGTTGAGCATCGACCTATGATCCTGGAGTTCGAGGTTCAATTCCGGGTCAGGGCACATACCCGGGCTGCGGGATCGATCCCCAGCTAGGGGTGTGTGCAGGAGGCAGCCAAGTAATGACTTTCATCATTGATGTTTCTACCACTCTCCCTCCCTCTTCTTTCCTCTGAAATCAATAAAAATATATTTTTAAAAAGTGAAAATAAATGAACTAAGCAGGCAATAATAAAAAAAAAAGAATTAGAAGCAACCTTATTTTGGGGAGTATTGTCATTTTTAATCGGAGGAAAAAATTAAGAAATATTAAAGTTTTCTTCCAGTTGCTGTTGGGATCTTTTTGGAGGTTCCAAGTTGCTTTGAGTAATTTCAGATGCTTGAAGATAGTTATGGAAAATTTTTATCTTTTGAAATTCTCAAAGGTGCCTTAAATTCAAAGTGGAAGGGATATCCTGGTACAGTCTTTACGCAGGTTGTCTCACTTTGTGCAAGTGCTTTATGTATTTAATAACTAAAAATAATTTTAGTAGATAATACATTCTCATAATTCAGAAGTCAGTACAATATAAGAAGATATTCAGTGGGAAAAAATCTCAATCCCATTGTTGCCCTCAACTCCAGTTATACCTACTCCATAATGAACCACTTTTCTTAGTTACTTGTTTACTCTTCTAGAATTTCTTAATGCAAATACAAACAAATATGAATAATTATTACCCCCTTAACATAGAAGATTACATAGTATACACACTGGTATACACATTGTTCAACACTGTACCTTTTCATGTTTAACAGTGTGTCTTAGATATCTTTTCACACAGAGAGCTCCCTGATTTTTTTTTCTGGTCAACTTTATTGAGGACTACTTTATATACAGTGAATTGCATTTAATTTAAGTATATAATTTGGCGAGTTTTGACAGTTGTATATAGCTATGAAGTTACCACCACAGTTCAGATATAGAATGCCCCCTCCCCCTTTTTTTGTTTCATGGTATACTTCATTTATGGATGTACTGTAATTTTTTTAACCAGCGTTATGTTGATGAGCACACTTGGGTGCTGATACAAGAAATTCTGTTAATTTTTTTCATACAGTGTTTCCTATGTAGGCAGGTAAGTCTGAGGATAGAGTTCCAGATGTGTGATGGCTGAGCTAAAGGGGAAATAAATAAATTTGGTAAATGTTGCCAATTTCCCCTTCATAGTCTTTGTATCAGTTTGAGCTCCCACTGGCAGTGTACCTGTTTGCCCATCGAGCTAGCAAAGTATGTTATGAAACTAAGGATTTTTGCCTATTAGGTGGAACATTGTATTTTAGTATAATTTTAACTTACATTTTTCTTGTGATTGAAAGTGAGCACGTTTCTGTATCCTTTATGTAAAGGATAAGGCCATTGTAGTATTTACTTTTCTGTAAAATATCTGTTCATACTCTTTTCCTGTTGGACTTTTTTTTCTTTTTTTTCCTGTTGATTTCTAGGAACTCTGTATTAGGGAGATTAGCCTTTTCTTTGCAAATATTTCTCCCCAGGTGGTTTGCTTTTGGCATTGCATTGCAAGAACTTCAGTTGAAGGGTGTGTGTCTAAATTTTTGTTACTCAGGTTATCTTCCTAAAAGTTGCTTAGCTTTGATTTATTTATTTTTCTTCCTCATTTCTTTAATTTCTTCCTCTTTTCCAGTTTATTTCCCATTCTAATTTCTTTAGAAAGGGATTTTAGACAGATTGAAACTGCTTTGTTATTGAACAATAATCAATTCAATGGGTGGATGTTATTAAGTGATTTTAATATATATGACCCTGGTTCATCTATTTTGAAGGCCATGTTTTTGGTATACTGCGCATTGGAGAAAGAACCTGTGCCAATGTCCTTGCCTCCAGCCTTGGTGCCACCTTCTAAGAGAAAAACGGTCAGTATATCAGGCTCTATGGGGTTGATCCCCACTTCAGCATCAGCCAAGGAATCTTACCACTCCTTACCACCTGTAGGCATTTTACCTACCAAAGCACCGTTAAGACAGGTATAGATTTATCAGTGTTAAAGAAATTTTTTAAAAAAACAAAGTGCATGGCATTTAACAGTTGATTGCTTGATGAACATAGAAGGAGCAATCAAAGGGATCAAGGTTTAGAGTTCCCTCTGGTTGAATCTGCATAATGTGATGTCCCAAAGAAAACAGATAACCCTTCTGCATTTGGCCTTACTTAGGTGATATGGATGGTTCATTGGCTTTGTCTTGAGCTACCTACAATTAAAGTTGGAAGTAGCAGATACTCCGTGCTAATCTGGCATGCTTGCCCTGGAATAGTTAATAGGTGTTTTTGTTTTGTTTTCTCTGGTTAACTCTTGATTCTTTGGGTTCAAATTGTCCAATTTTGGGTTATCCAAGGTCTTTTTTCCCCCTCCAACCTGCTTTTGTCAGGTTGCATATAGGAAAATGACAGGCTATGCAAATCAGCCACTTTGACTATAGTTAGCAATGCTGAATTAGACTATAAAAAATGGAGATTGAGAATTGTCTGAATATTTTGTTCATACAGACTCTCCCAGTGACCCATATTCATCAAGTTGTAAGTCAAGAGTTAACTGTGCTTGTATTTACTCATTACTTAAAAATAAAAAAAAATAAAATGGACATCTATAAATGTAGCCCCACTGACCTATATTTTTCTTCTCTAATTTTCTCTTTACCTCAGCATTTTGATTGGGGGTGTGATGAAAATGATATATTGTTGCTGTAGGTAGTAGTTAGCGGGGTAGAATTGCTCAGAATTTGGGACAGATACTGTCGTGGATTGAAAGATATCACTTCAACGTTTGTTTCATTTTAGCAGAAATACTGTGTGTGTGTGTGTGTGCGCACGCTCACGCACGCTCACTTATTTTATTTATTTATTTATTTATTTATTTATTTATTTATTTATTTATTTTGTGTAGTGGGTTGTATCACCTGCAGAAAAAGCTAAATATGATGAAATCTTCCTGAAAACTGATAAAGATATGGATGGATTTGTTTCTGGATTGGAAGTTCGTGAAATCTTCCTGAAGACAGGTTTACCTTCTACCTTACTAGCCCATATTTGGTAAGACTTTATTTAAATTGATTTACCCTGGCTGGGTATCTCAGTTGGTTAGAGTATTGTCCCAATATATTAGGCTTGCGAGTTTGATCCCTGGTTAGGGCACATACAAGAAACAAGCAATGAATGCATCAATAAGTAGATCAACAAATCATTGTTTCTCTCTCTCCCTGTCTCTCCCTTCCTCCTCTCTCAAAGCAATAAATAAAAAATTTTAAAAAATTGACTGAAAAAACAAATATGGTTTTGTATTAAATCTAGTTTTGTGCATTCTTATTTTTAGGCATTTGTAAATAGGAAACTTTTTGTTTCAGAATTCTTTACAGAAAAACTTAAAACAGGATTTCTGGATAGTGGACAGAAGCTTGAGAATGGGTTACCTGAAGTTTTATAAGATTGACAGTGTCAGTTAAGTTTTATTAGAATGTTAAAATAGAGCATCTATTTATATCAATTAACTAAACTTAAATTTTTAAGGGTGAATCCAAAATCTTGAGGTTTTCAAGGTGCAGCAAACATGAGAAGTAGAACCACGTAGATGCAAAGTGAAACTTAGAAAAGAACAGAGGAGAACAGTAGATCTGCCTTGAAATGAACAAAAACCCAAGACTGGGAAAGATTATATGCATAACTAATAATAGCTGCCACTTTTGAGTGCCTACACTAGGCACTACTATGTTCAGTAAAATGGCAGCTGTCATGGGCGTGGTATTATGCCCACACTTTTTGTGTACTTTGTCTTTAATTCTCATAGTAATCTTGCAAGATGGATGTTATCTGTAGAGGTGAAGAAATTAAGGCTCAGAGAGGTTAAAAAATTTGGCTAAGATCACCAAAAAAGGAGAAAAGCTGGAATACAATGTTTCTTTGACACTGGAACCAATAGTCTTTTTGTCAGGCTATATTGGTTTTCAATGAATCAAACAGATCAGGACTTCAGAAAGCTAAACTTAACAAAAAGAAAAAGAAAGGAAAGTAGAATAAAACATTTGCTCTTTCTCTTCCAGTGGTTTTGTAAAGCTTTCCAGATTGCTGCCTTTTCTTCACATGTGATCTCCATCTGCAGCTGCTGTTTCTGCTCTGATTTGGTGATCCTTATATCCTCCTACTCCGAGCTGCGGGAGGCAAGCTCACATGGAAATTTTTGCTTGTTTTAGGATCATTCTAATGCCATGAATGAACCAAATTTGTTGAAACTTAAATTTCAGTTGTTTTACATCTTTTAATGTTGAAGTGTTGGGAGTAGACAATGTTGGGATTCTTTGGTCCACTACAACTCTTACTCACTAGTGGTTTTCAAAATTGATAAGAAAATGTACAAAAGAAACTCAGATTTGAGGCCCCTGCTCAGCACCAGGACAAACATTCTCTCTATATATCTCTATCTCTGTCTCTGTCTCTGTTTCTGTCTTTTTTGATCTCTTACATCTAACATTTGAGTGAGTTTTGGGGAAGCCACACATTAGTATGACTTTCTTTTTTCTTTGTTAATCCTCACCTGAGGATATTTTTCCCATTGATTTTTAGAGAGAGTGGGAGGGAGGGGGGGGAGAGATAGAGAAACATCGATGTGAGAGAGACATTGATTTGTTGCCTCCCCACATAAGCCCCAACCAAGGATTGAACCTGCAACCCAAGTACATGTCCTTGACCAGGAATTGAACCCATGACACTAACCACTGAGCAATGCTGGCCAGGGCTTTGACTTTTTTTATTCAACTGATCATTTTTAAAAAGCTACTACATAGTTGTATTACATTTTTAGAGTGGTAGTTGTGTTATTTATATGCTATTCATTTTGTTTATTTGTATAGGGCATTATGTGACACAAAGGACTGTGGGAAGCTTTCAAAGGATCAGTTTGCCTTGGCTTTTCACTTAATCAATCAGAAGTTAATAAAGGGCATTGATCCTCCTCAGATTCTTACTCCAGAGATGATTCCACCATCAGACAGGGCCAGTTTACAAAAGGTAAGACAACTTAAAAGAAAACCTGAATGTATTAACAGAAAGGAACAAATGCTATGTCAGATGACAAACTCGATTTGGACAGAATAGTGGAGAAAATATATCTGGCTAGGAGCAGAGCAGTGTACTGTTTGTGGTTTAGTTTGTGACTATAAATATGCTGAATGCATGTATGACATCCTTGGCTGTCCCTCATTTACCCCATCACTCATTGCACATGTGGCAACCACATTCTCCAGTCTCAAAATTGGAAAAATGTGGTCTTATTTTCCCCTCCTGGATTTGTGGATTAAGTTTTATGAATAGGATATAAAATTTAAGTGAAATCCATAAGAATTAAATTATTGGGTTTCATTTGATGAATTCACTCTTACCAAAAAAATACCATTTTGAAAAAAATCAAGGAGGTTATAATTGTTTGGTATCAGTTTTAAATTTTTTTATTTTTAAATATATCTTTATTGATTTCAGAGAGAGGAAAGGAGAGAGAGAGAGAGAGAGATAGAAACATCAATGATGAGACCGGGAATTGAACCCGATCGCCTGGATCCTAGGTCGCTCAACCACTGAGCCACGCCCGGCCAGGCTCAGTTTTAAATTTTTTAAAAAAGAAAAACATTATGTTGAGGAGAAACTGTGTAGTTTTTACCATATAGATGACCCTCTGTTCCTGAGTATACAGCTGAATTTCATCCCTGTACAGCTAGGAACAGGTTTTGCTGTTTTGGTTTCTGGCCAGCAGTACAAATTTTCAAAACTACATTGTTTAGCCATGTTGTGCCTTGATTTTTCTCTTATCATCTAGAAGCTCTTCCAAGTATAGTGCATTTACAGTATCTTGGCCTTAATAGAGCTTTAAAAGGATTTCAGACTCTATTGACTATTTGCTGTTAAAAATACATACTCTGAATCTCAGATTTCTTGTGACCTATAAAGTAACCATTGTTGTGATTCTTCAGAGTTATAGTTGTCAAATGTGTAGCATGAGGAAAGCACTCTTTAAAATGTCAATATTTTGGTTTTGCATGAATTTTGTCACTTAGGTTCAGAAATCCCATTTAAACAAACCATAAGAGTCAAAATTGAATTTTTTCTAAGTCATCTAAATGGAAATTTGTAGCCAAATACAGAAATTAGTTCTAAGAGTTTTTATTCTTATTTTTAAATAAAATAAGTATTTGATTATCTACTTTGTGAGTTTTTTGGGGGGAGCAATTTATGAATATTTTGAGATTTCTTATGATGTAGGACGTGGGCTCCCTAAGTTGTGGAGAAGGCTAAAAGTGATTCCACCCAGAAAAATAAAAGTTACAAATCTATATGTATGCCCCCTGCTATAACTCTACCTCAGTTATAGAATGCTGTGTTGTTTCACCCTTTCTTTTACTTATGTACACTGTTTTTTCATTTTATACCCACTTAATCTCCCACCAACACAAATTACAGATATGACAAAACTTGCTGAAGGAAATTATGTTTGTTCATTGTCGTCTCTATGACATTAGTAGACCTTTCAAGTTGTGTCTGCTTTACAGAGTTTTTAATGTAATAGATTTGTTTGAAGTCCATTTGCTAGAGCATAGACACCCCTGTCTATGTCAGATATCAGTACTACTCATTAAAATGGGATTTTACCACTGTTTCTTATCTATTAACCAAAATTTTTAATTAACATTCATTTTGTCTTTCAAATAATCTCTTTTCTCTTTATAATCTGACTTTTTTTTTTTTTTTTTTTTAGTACTGCATTTTTTGCAGCTCTGGACTAATCCTTTTATGAATGTTGCTTTCCTTTCTGTGTTTTTTCTAGTTTGGACTATTTTTTCCATTCTGTAGCACTCTGCTTTTCGCCTTTCTTGTACTGTCAGTTTCTTTACTCTCTCAAGGTTAGAGCTTTACTTTATGTCTTCTTAGTATTACAGTTTTTGGCTTACAAGATACATTTTGAAATTAGAGTTCTTTTATGCAGCAAAGTTGATGCAGAGAAAATAGCTTAACAGCGTGCTTTTGTCACATGCCTATCACTTGGTCCTTGTGTGCATTTTAACTTGCCATCCCCAGGCTCTCTAATCCACTTAAAATCACCAAAGTGGAATTTTTGTGTGCTGTACAAAACAGGGTGAGAGAAAGTATTTTGAAAGAAGGGGACAAGCTGCATTTTTCTTTATATGCCCTTCTTATACTTCATATACTGTTAGCTCAACTTTCTTCATGCTTCCTGGTTGCATGTTATTTTATTGCATTAGTATGGGAGTTTAATTTTTGTGTCAGCAATTGATGAGTGACACAAGCTATGTACCATCTACAGCACACTAATCTTTTTTCTGGAGTCACTTGTGGTATTACCTTATAGCTTGTTGGAGGTTAAACTTGTTTGTCTCACTCTTGATGATATTTTTAGTAGTGAATGACTGTTAAGTGTGAGTCACACTTTGAGTTAGAGTGGTAGAAGAAGTGTGGAAGTCATTTCACAAAGGAGAGAGAGCCGTGGTGGAAGCAGCTCATTGGGAGGCCATCCATCTTTTAAGAACATCTTCTGTTGAGGAAGTTAAATACAAGAAAAGCTTACATTTATAAAATAAAAAGTTTGTAGAGTGACTTCACATATGTAATATTCATTTCATTTTAAAAGTGGGCAGAGCCGAAATTATTTCTCTCTTTTACAGTGAAGATCATGCAGCTAGTAAAATAGCAGAACCCAAAATAAATTCAGCTAGATTTTCTAACTGCAAGTACCATTCAGAGATCAGTTTTGACACCTTCATTACTAAAAGAAGACCATACGTAAAGGATGTCTAATATGAAGATAGTTTCATGTATGGTGATAATAGTACTTACTGTGGAACATGCCTGAGCAGTAGGTTTTACTTTTAATAGAGTAGACACTAAAAGTATTCAGCAAAAGCAAATATTTGTTCAATTGAATAAAATCAACCCCCATTATAATTCTGATACTCAACAAAAATTTGTGTACTTACTTTGTGCCAGATGATACAAATAAATCACCATTTGTCTCCACAAGAAATGTATGTTTAGTGGAGTAATTACTTTATAAATCTGATATCTGCTGTGCTGCAAGGTTCTGGACAGGCTAGGATCAAGTGACAAAGACATTGGGATCTGAAGTGATGGTACATAATATAGAACAATAGATTTTAGAGAATTTAAGGGAAAATGTTTTAGTATATAATTATGTGTGTTTAAAATTGCACTAGATACGGTGTTCTTAAATGAATTAAAATTGTAATATAAAAAATGTAATACCCTGTAGCCATGTAGTGCTTTTAAACATTTTAAATGCTTTGCCATATATAACTTTATAGTGTTAATGTATAATTATGAACTTTTTGTTTTTAGAATGTCATAGGTCCAAGTCCTGTTGCAGATTTCTCTGCTATTAAGGAGCTAGATACCCTTAACAATGAACTAGTTGACCTACAGAGGTATGTGAAGTAAAATTACAGCTGCTTATATAAATACACTCTCTCTCTCTCCCCCTCTCTTCCTCCCTCTTTCCTTGCCTTCCTCCCTCCCTCACCCTTCCCCTTTTCTGTTTCTTGGTAAATACAACTTTATTTGGTTAAGTACCATGGCTCTTCAGTTGAGAATTAGTGTACCTTATTTTATCAAATCTAAGGCAACCTTTAATTCCAGGGTGCACTATTTTCTTATGTACCACTAAAAAAGAAAACTCACTGCCAAGTAAACAATAGTTTGCCATCAACTATAAGATACTATTTGATTTCAGACAGTGAAAAATGTGTATCTTAGAATGAATGAAATGTAGTGTTCCTCCAACTGAATAACATTAGAAAAACTGTATTGTTTAAGAGCATAGTCTGTTAAGGAAGTTAATTATAAGAATAGCTTACATTCCATTTTGTAGAAGGAATATTAAATGCAAAGACCATGCCAAGAGCTTTCATAACTTATTTCATTTGATCCTCACAAAAACCTTATGACTTGAGATAGATGTTATTGTTCCTGTTTCATAGATTAGGAGTTAAATGCTTAGGGAGCCATGCAAACCTGTCAACAGTAGAACTAATACCTAATCTCAGGACTACTTGATTTGGAGTAAAACCCCCTTTCTTTACATAGGTACCGTGTAGAACAGACTTGAATACAATCTGATTTGTTTCTAATATGTTGATTTCCTTAATTTCCTTATTTCCTGGAAACTTTATGGTAATGTTCATTGTAAAAATGACCTCCTAAAATTACTTTTTAAAAGTGAGACCTGCCCGGCCGGGCGTGGCTGAGCGGTTGAGCGTCGACCTGGAATCTAAGCAATCGGGGTTCGATTCCTGGTCAGGGAACATGCCCGGGTTGCAGGCTCGATCAATGACTTTCTCATCATTGGTGGTTCTGTCTCTCTCTCTCCCTCTCCTTTCCTCTCTCTGAAATCAATAAAGATATATTTAAAAAAATAAAATAAAATAAAAGACCATTTTTCTATAAGGCATTGTATTTAAATATTTATCACTGCATTTACACAAACTCTTTTCTTTCTTTTTTTTATCTTCACCCAAGGAGTGAGGATATTTTTCCCATTGATTTCTAGAGAGAGTGGAGGGGGGGAGAGAAAGAGAGAAACATCGATGTGAGAGAGACATAGATGGGCTGCCTCCCATATGCACCCTGACCAGGGTAAGGATCGGGGCTCGATCGAACTTGCAACCCAGGTATGTTCCCTTTACCAGGAATTGAACCTACCCTCTGGGGCACAGGCTGAACACTAACCACTGAGCAAGGCAAGGCAACTCATTTTTTTTTACTTTCACAACACTTTGATGCAGATAATGACTGATACTTTATTTTATTGATGGTATTGAGACATAGGGGATTAAATAACTTATCTGAACTATATGGCAAGAACTTGACAATGATCTTCCTTATCCATGAGACTACATTGAGATTGCTGTAGAAAAACTTAGTGATTTTTTTTTTCAGTTGCAAGAAAGAACCAACCCAGGCTAACTTAAGTGGGAGTGAATTTGTTGACTTGTGAAACTAAGACCTCTTAGAGGTAGTGATGGTTTACGGCAGGATGATGACTCCTCATCCTTCCAGTCTCGCCCTAGACATCATTTCCTCCGGAAGTGGAAGCCTTCCCTGACTATATCCCAACCCTGTACCTGTCAAATCTTATGTAACAGCCTGTCCTACATAGTTTTAATACTTACACTTGTCATAGTATTTACCATACTTTATTATAATTGTCTGTTTTTGTTTGGATCTCCCACTAGACTATGTACTTTTTAAGCATAGGGACTATTTGCTTGTTCACTATTGTGTATCAATTTTGTTGTCATCTGCCCATATTTTTTTCTGTTTCTGCCTTGGTTTTAGATTTTATCTTTTATCTGCATCACTGTTATAACCTCCTAATAGACTCTCTGCTTTTAGTTTCTCGGCCTACCTCCAATTGATATATAAAGTACAACTCAGATCCCTTAGTGACTCACCATTCCCAACTGGATCCAGTTCACTTTTCTGAGTATGGCATAAACGCTCTTCCTTCGTGGTGTTCCCCTGGCATCCTGACCATTCTTCTGTCTTAGCCACCTCCAACAGTAAAGTAAGATCATCTGATAATACTGTAAAGTTTCCTGAGAGCAGACACAGTATGTTTGCTCTTATACTTTTAGTGTTCAGCATAGTGCTCTAATCTATTTCAGTTTCATCCCTCTTCTCCAGCCCAGTTGTGTGTGGGCTTATTACCTCTCACCTCAGCATGCCACTACTTTTATTCTTCTTTGCCTCTGATCCTCCTGTTCCCCTTCGCACGAGACACCTTTTGCTTTGTAAACTTTCACTGATGCTTCAAGGTTCAGCTTAAATACCATCTCCTTTGTCAAACCTCTGAAAGGCTGATTGTTAGTTGCTCTTTCCTTTCTACTTCTAGAGATTTTAGTCCTTTATACTACTACTCAACACATTTTATTGTGGTCTTTTTAAAAATATGCCTTTAAAATTTTTTCTTTAAACTCCTTTAGGTCAAGAGCTGTGTCTTACTCATTTGGATAGGTTTAAATATTAACGCACACTTTGCCCCAAACCATAGGATCTCAGTGTAGGTTAGTTGGTTGAATAAGTCAGAGTATATTATAAATATTAGAATATTTCCCAGACTTAATTCCTACAAAATTTATGGCATACTAGAGGCCATATGTTAAATGATGAAATAAGGCAGAAGAGCTTCTCAATAATAGCTTATTTTGAAGACCATAGTAAAGGATTTTATAGACAAAAGGATTTTTAATCCTCACAGGGACATGAGGTTAGTGAGCTGATTTTTCATATTTTGAGTACCTGTTTTTGTAACAAGGAACTCCTTTGAGAATCTGTTGAAGACTATAAGACTGTGCCCAGAAAAAAAATGTATCTGTGAACACCATTTTGCACTTATTTCAGGAGTTCCTAGACTCTTAAAAACTATCCATGAAACCCTTTTCAAGAACCCTTGCTCTGAAAGTAAAGTGGCTCAAATAGAGAAGTTCTTGGAAGTGAAAAGGCAAAATGTATTGAGAAATTGCTTCAGTCACTTAGTGTGGTGGTGAATTATGCTGAAGCAGGAGTTAATATTTGTTTGTCTTCAACCAGCTTCTTCCTTCCTGTCTCCGTCCTTTTAGCAAGAATATCAGGAAGTCAAAGCTACATCCTGTCAGGCCACTTTGTTATCCTGGTCTTGGGCCAGTGAACGGGCTAGATAATCACAATAATAATTATTAGGCGCTGTGCTCTGCCTGCTTTATGTAAATTCTCTTATTCCATCCTTGCAGTGTTGCTGAAGGGTAAGTAGTTTTATCTGTTTTTCAGATGAGGAATGGGCAAGTCTTTTCTAAGAAGTCTTCCCGATATCCACCTTAGCTCAGAGAGCACTCAATTTCCTTTTCTCAAAACATTGAACAAAACTGGGTTATATTTCTTTCTATAGGAGACTGAGCTCTGTGTGATAACACAGAATGTCTCTTACTTGTAATAAATCAATACAGTGTAGTAGTATTTCAGAGCGTGGGCTTTCTAACCAGATTGCCAGGTTTGACTCCTGACATGACTTAGACAAATTACTTAGTTAATTATTTGTGCTTCAGTTTCTTCATTGTAAAATGGAAATATGAATAATACCATGTAAAATGTCTAGTACAGTTCTTGGAACATGGTAAATTCTCAATACATGTTAGTAATCATCATCTTCATCAGCATCCCTAATACCCAGCTCAGCACTTAGAGCACAGCATTTACTGAAAAGTGCTGAGCAAACATTGGTTAGAGTAGCTGAATGAACACTCTTTCCTAGTTGAAGAGAGGAACTATATAGATCTCCACCTCAGTCATGTTTGAGAGCTGATTAAAAAATATATTTAAGTCAGAGTTTGCATGTGGTTTGAATTTTTTTTTTTAAATTATTTTTTGGTTTAGTTCAGTTCAAATACCATTAGAAACTATTATCTCTGGAGAAAGTGTTGCTTATATGATTGAATCTGGAGCTCTTTTGTGTATATAATCCAACCTAATCTGTTTCTGGCCCCATAAAGATCTGTGATACTGGTGCTAGAAGGTCTTAATCATGACTACCTCAAGAATGGTGTTACTGATTGAGTAATTGAAGCACAAGGTTGTAGTGTGCATTTGGTAATAAGGAGACAATTTGAGGCTATTGCATTTCTCCAGGCTGATTCAGTTTAGAGGAGAGTGCTCTATCCAGGGAAGGTGGCATCTGTTGGCTGAGTAGGAGAGGAACTTAGCACAGGTACCCTGGTGGCTATTCCATCTGCTCCCTCCGTGGAGCTGCACAGCCCCGTCGTTGCAGGACTTCAGTCCTCTCTGATGGATGAGTGGCCTTGAAGGAGATTTTGTGTTCTGGCCCTTTAAGAGGGCATCTGGGTTTCTACCAGACTCCTGTCTCTCCCTGGTGGACAGAATCCCCACTGTTATGTTTTGATATTATGCTTTGAAAACCATATGATGAGTTGCTAATAGTAGAGAGTCACTGGATTATTTTGAATATTTAGATAAGATTTTGGGGTAGAGAATTCAGTGATTACATATTCTACAATTGTGTATTAGATCATTTTCTAAACTTTTTTTAAATTCATAATTTCTTTTAACAAATTTAAAAGTTACTTCATAATGTTATTTAAAATTATAAGTAATTTTAATATAAGTAAAAAGCAACTAAAGCATAAGCTCAAAGCCTACTTTTTTCCCTAATTACATGTCATCTTGTACATTTTGCCTTGCAGTCTTAAGATGGTAGAGATATTAGCATCTACATAATGAAAAGTAGAAAAATGAAAGCTTATGTGACCTGTATTGAGTTTCATGGCAGAACCAGATTAGAATCCAGTTCTCCAGGTTTAGCCCATTTTTCTTTCCATAAGACCCTCATGCATTACTGAAGACTACATAATGAGAATAGGGTGCTTTTCTGTGTTTGCTTGCTAGAAAGATTTATTGGCAATTAAGCTACTTAATAATAAGACCATCTTTAAGGCTAAATGTGCCCCAAAGGATTTTTATAAATAAGTCTTAGAATTGAAAAATATACTGTCATGTGTTTCGCTGGTTTTCAACTGGTTTCTAGTTTTTATTGTTTTTCTGGTTGCAAAATAATAGGTGCTTATGTTTAGGAAAAAAGACATAAAACTGTGTATCTGGAAAGGACGTTGAAGGTGATTTAGTCCTGTTTCTCTTAAAGTGTTGGTATTATATAAAAATTAAGGCAGATGGCTCACTCCCTTTTCCCCATAAACAGAGCCTGGGTAAATGGAAGTGAATTGCATGAACTCAAGGTCCTAAGCCTGACCTTGTGAATAGCTTTTGACTGCTTCATAGTAGGTTTGTGTAATTATCAACTTTATATTTTGAAAGCCTAGCTCGGGCATTGCTTTCCTTGCTGGTTCAGGTACTAGTTTCCATGGAATCAGAACAGTCAGCCTTTGGAACACCAGGGAGCTCCATCCCTGGCCTTTCTTTATGGCTTTGGTGTTCTTAGATTCCTCAGGTTGTACCAGCCACTTGGAGTGAATAGGGCCAGAGAGATAGTCTAAGATAAAGACCTATATTTGGGATATATCTTATCCACATATGTTGGTGGACGTCTTAGGAAACTGCATGTAAATATTATTTTTTATTGTGCAGAATCTTTAAAAGAATTAAAATTTTAAATTATTAATATTAAAAGAATGCTTTGCATTGGTTATGCATCTGTCATCTTTAGAAAAATATATGTATTAATTTGAAAGAGAGGAAAATGTAAAAGATATGACCAGGTATCCTTAGTGCCTGAAATGAGAAGGATAGCTATAGAGGATAATAAACTGATGAACAAAATAGGTCCAGAGGCATGGAGGCATGAAACAGACTGACAAATTTGGGGGGAGTGGTTAATCAAAGAACTTATATACGTATATGCATAACCCATGGACACAGACAATATAGTGTGATGAAGGCCTGGGGTGTGGGAGGAGGTGGGTAAGGGGGAGATTGGGGGACATCGGTAATACTGTCAACAAAAAAATGAAATAAAAAAAGAGTCTATGGAATACTATAGAAGAGCAATTTGGCATCTCTGAAATTATAATCTACATTAATGAGGAAATTATTTGATTGTCAGTCTGATTTATAGGACAAAATTTCAGTTGTAATGGTTTTATAGAAAGCAATATAACTGGCAATTTTATTATTTTTTTAAGTTTTCTATTTAGTAGTGTACGTTATACTACTTGGTTTTGATAATAAAAGGAATTATAATGAGACCAGAATTTTACTAGATAAAAGTAGGTCAAAAGTTAAATTTGATTTCAGTACTAAGATGAATTAATGCCTAAAGATTCCCATATTTTATTTAGTTGGGAATGGTTTTCAAGATTTGTTTGTAGACATTGCCCCTGTTCCCCACCCCTCCCACACCCAAAATTATTAAGAGAAATTTTTATTTTCTAAGCTTTTTTCAGTTTACCCAAACATAGACTGTGCTTGCTTGTTAGAGCTAAGAGTCTTTTGTAATGTTTTCCTTTTTCACCAAGTAAGTGTCTTTCTTTTGCTTTCCCATTAGTGTGTCTTGGCTACTTTTAAGTCGGCCTATAGCTTTCTTGCAGCCCTGCTTTCATGGACATACACTTGATCTGAGCAGACACAGCCAGTAAAGCAGTTAACAGCAGAGCAGAAAGGATTGATTGAGTACAAATGTGCATATTAGTGTGTGTAATGCTGATCTATGATACTGTATAATGTTTTCTATTTTTTGTTATTATCTACTGTCAGAAAGCAGGTACTGAATTGATACCGACATTATGTGGAATGCCTCCGAGAATGTGGGATTGGGGGGAGGAGGCTAGTTTTTCATATGACTTGTCTCTGACAGGCTGCAGCAGGACTGAAAACACTCCTGCTCATGTATGGAGGAAAGGAAAAATTTGCAAGATTGAGCTCGCAGAATTTGTGGGGTATATTTAGAGTTTTCTTCCTGTGTTTTTTCTATTTTTCAACTTTACCTAGTTTTATAAACATTGGAAGTGGGGTATGACCTTTGCATAATAAGCAGATTGAGGTATGGGAGGAACAGGCTGCCACAATGATTTGTATGGTAATGGACTGTTTAAAATCTCCACGACATCGTGACCCACATTGCAACCCATCTGAGAAACGGTTAGTGAGCTCCTTGACCATCTCAAGTGTTTAAAAGTAACAGTGTACAAATAGCTTTATTTTTATGCCTTTTTCTCTCCCATACAAACCTTAAGAACATTGTGTCTACATATCCAAAACAGTTAAGTTTTGTCTACATTTAAAATCTCACCTCAGAAAGGTGAGAACTATAAATAAATATAGCATGTAGTTGTCTCTTAAATATCTTCTTTGGTGTAATTGTTTCACTTTCCTTTATGCTACAGTTTAATGGAGCCTGAGTTTATGTTTGGGTTATGACTGGGATGAAACTGAAATACGGTCATGAAGCTCTAAGGGGAAACTTGGCAATACTAGTCTGGAGGACTTCTTGAATGCCATCCTCCCTTCTTCATGTTGCTTTCTTTTACCTTTTCCCTGACCCAAAAATGTATTACTGCAGAATTCTATTGCTTTTTCTCATTTTGTAGAAAAGAAAGTGAAGGGGGAGCAGAGTGTGTGTGTGTGTGTGTGTGTGTGTGTGTGTGTGTGTTTTCAGTACGAACAGCAGTTAAATGTATTCCATTGAAAGAAATAGCTTTATTTTGTAATTCTAAATCTAAGATTGTTTAGGATTCATTCAGCTCTCATGAATTATGTACAAATTTAGATAATGATATTTCAAAGTAAAAAGGGATCGTAGCTTGTTCAATCAGAAGAGTAGAAACATATATGCTAATGTGTTTCTTTTTTCACTTAGTATAAATTGTTTTATATATTTGATCAATTGGGATTGATTGGTGATCTAAAATAGCCTTTTTTTTTTTTTTTAAGCAGATGTGTTCTCTAGAGCAAATGGCCTGTGTATTGGCAATCCTTTCCATTTTCTCTGTATTTCATTCTAAAATTGTTGCACACCAGTGATTTAAGGAGACATTAACACTTCAGTAAATGTCCTTTTCCTTAATATTGTTGGTTGTTTCTATTAGCCATTTTCATTTAATTTAACAGTGGTACTTAAGGGTTAAGCTTACAGAGCTGATGCAACCCCTCCTTTTCTTCACCAGCAATTTTCATTGGACAGCATTTCCATAGCAACAGTGAGATCAGTGAAACCTGAGTGTTTCATTGATTATTTTTATCTTCCTTTTTTAATCTATTCTCTTTTTACCACATTTTAGTGAGAAAGCAGTTTTTTTTTAACAAACAGCTTATATTTATTTCTGTTCCATAAATAATTAAAAGGGTAGAAAAATCTGCCCTTCATTTAAAAATTGAATGTTTCACTATGTATTTAAAAAGCGATTCAGGATTAGGAGGCTGGATAACCATACCGGCTGTAGCTGATGTTCTCAAATATTCTTGCATTGTTTGCTGGTCTTCTAGGGAAAAGAATAATGTGGAACAGGACCTTAAGGAGAAAGAAGACACTCTTAAGCAGAGGACAAGCGAGGTTCAGGTATGTGAGCTGTGAAATTCAGTATTCCATATCTGATTTAGGAGAATATATTTTAAGTATATAGGGTCATTTACTATGTGATAGTTGTGGTGTTGGTGAATAGGTCAAGGAATACCTATTAGGTATGTGATATAAATAGTTATCTTTTGTGAAATGATTGTTTTTCTCTGAATTGTGGCCTGCAGAGAGCACACTGCAATGAGAAAGCAGTATTTTTCAGCATAAATTTCTAGTTTTGAAAGTATTTTAAAGATAATATTTAACTGCATAATATATCATTAAAGGTAAGTTTGAATGACTTATGATGTAAATATTATTACACCAATAAAATCAAATGAGTGAAGTTATCATCACCATCATGAAAAGGCAAATTGCTTTTTCAGATGTGAGATTTTGTTAGCTAGAGACCTAGTATTTTAAAGGACTGTTTCTCATAATACTGGTAGGGTGGGAAATTACATGGAATAATTTAAATAATATTTTATAAGTTGCTTAGTAGCCAGGATATCTTAAACTTTGTCAAAAAGAGATTTAATTCATTTTCACTAAGTGCTGTGTTAAGTAGCTTCGTTTTATAAATAATACAGACAGGACAATAAAACCTTAGTTTCTGATTGGGAAATGATACAAAAAGGGTATTTCCAACATTAAAAATACAGAAAATTGGGTAGTGTTGCAGTTAGAACAGTAAGCATTGCATGTGACCATTGTTACTGGGGCATCATTTCCTGAATGCTGCACCAGTACATACAGGAGGTTGGATGTAAAAGCACTGGTAGCATTTGCTAGTAAAAGCTCATGGACAGGCATTTCTTAACATGTTACTTGTATGTTGGATTTCCTGCCTATCTCAGTTTTAAGTGGGTGAAAGCTCTAAATGGTTAGATCCATTGTTTTGTTCTGATGTGGAACACTCACAAGAGATTGTTTACCAGGTGGGCTGTGCGAGGGTGGGGAGAATGATTTACCGAGGGGATTGAGGAAGAAGCTAGGGAGACTTCTTGTTGGAAGTTGATGCTCATATTATGTACACTGGGATTTTCTTAAGGGTGGTGCAGAAGTCGAGATCATCACTAATATTTTTCTCTTTGTGGTAATGAGATGGGGGGGGTTACCTCAGTTACATTATTTTTGTGCTTTATAAGAAATGCAAAAGAGTCATAGACTTTAACAGTTATTGCTGAAAATAGTATAAGAATAGGAGATAAAATAATCTACAAAAGTTTTCTTAATCTGAAGAAATAGATACAATTGCTGATATAATTTTGGACAGCTTCTAAATTTAACCAGATAATCTTTCAAAGTACAAAGTTTTTATGACTGACAATATTTTGTTATTTGTGTATATCTGCTGGTACTTCCTACTGCTTCTTTTGAGGATGTAAATTTAAATAGCTAGTTTGGACAAATACTAAAATTTACATTGTTCCTTTTAGGCTAAATGGGCTATCCTTGAATATTTGATTTCTTATAATTATAGTTTTGTCATCAGTCAAAATTTCTTTGTGATTTGCTTATCCTTCTTTACTTAGTGGTGATGGTAAGGTATACATTAAACCTTAAGTTTTGCTAAATCCAGATGTAAGATTGGAATAGGAAGCCTAAACTGTTGCATTTTTGCATTGGGTGCTGTAAGTAAAAGGCATCTTGGAGCATGGTTGGCACTGGCCAAGTTGTAATGGTCAAACGTAAGTTCACTGAGAAAGAATGTTGGATTAAAACTTTGCATTAGTAGATTTATTACTCATTCCATTCCAATATAGGTGTCTCTGTGTTATTCATGGTAATGAGACACTAGACTAAGATGACGTGGATAATTGACATCTACAAATAATTAAAACTTTTCATTTTAGTGATCATTTTCAATTTCTGAAGCATGAGACAACTTATCAGAAGTAATACATAGATTTTATTACCTATTGAATTAACTCTGATTTACCCATTGGTAATAACATGGATAATTAAAATCTGTAAGTAATTGTAACTCCTAGTGCTTGTTTTCTAATTTCTCTGGCAAAAGCCAGTTTACTGGAGTTTTTAATCAGTAGCCCAATCAAAGAATGTGAACATCACTGCTTCTTTCTGACCCCACTTTCCTAATGTAGATGCTAATGAGAAATGCCAACATGAGAGCATTGAGGTCGGGGAGAAGGAAGGGAATTTTGACCTACCAGTGAGTGTCTGCCTAATCCAAACTTGGCCTTTCTGAGTGTTCTTGCTTTTCTCCATATTTATAAAGTCACAGATAGTTATTATATGAGCTCATATCTTAAGCCAGAAACCAAACTTTCAAAGTCTCTTTATGTGTGACCAAAGTGCCAAAAGATTAGTTATTTTTTGTTTGTTTTGCATTTAATAGTCTTCCTAATTCAGTAAAATTAGAAAATCTACATAATTCTAAATTTTTGTTTTCTGTCTGTAGTCTCATGAACAACTTATTGAAAACTTGCAGTTCAAGATTTTTTTCTTGAAAACCAAGCCAATGCTTAACTTCAAATTTAATTTCATGAGATGACCACTCTCTTAACTCATTTGAGGTACACTGCTAGTTTATCAAATTCTGTGGAGAAATTAGGCCCATAGTGACCCAAGGGGAGAAGGTCACTCTATCTCAAATGTTTATGGCTTGGGCTTTTTTGTTGTTGTTGTTAAGAGAAGGTAGACCTACATTTTCTTCTACCTGAAACTGTCTGCATACAATTTTATTAAAATTTTTCTTCTGAGTAGTCAGAAAATATTTAGAAATTCACTGTCATATGTCTGCTTTCTTCAGTTTTGCATAGACGTTCATAGGAACAACTTAGTGTCAGACAAACTTGAATGTAGTTACTGGTTCTGGTTTTTGATCCTAAGTAAATAACTTACCTACTCTACACATTAGTTTTCTCTTCTGTAACATGGGATAATAAAAACACCAGACATTGCCCAGCCAGTGTTGCTCGGCAGTTGAACATCAACCCATGAACCAGGAAGGAGGTCACCATTTGATTCCCAGTCTGGACTCATGCCTGGGTTGTGGGCCCCATCCCCACCCAGTAGGGAGCGTGCAGGAGGCAGCCGATCAATGACTCTCTCATCATTGATGTTTCTCTCTCCCTCTCCCTTCCTCTCTCTGAAATCAATAAAAACATATTTAAAAAACAAAACAAAAAAACACCAAACACTTAGAGTTGCTGTAAGAATAAAATGAGATAATGCAGGTAAAGTGTCTCATGGAGTGATTTGCACCTGGTAAAAATTCAGTAGGTGTTCTGGTTAGTAGTAGTATTCTGTACCCTACTGTCATCTCCTTATTACTCTCCCTTCATTGTCAAGCTCTGCATTGGACTATCTGCACTTAGAACTCACCAATTTGAAAATACCTTCACATATTTATTTACTTTTGCTATTGCTATCACTTTGGCTACCAACCTACATTTTTCTATTTTTGTTGCTTTGTGTGGCTATTTTTTTCCTTTCTTATCCTTTCAATAACCCTATTTAGTCTACTGTGCTTTTAATTACTACTGTGCTTTAATTGTTCTGCCCAGGATCAGCAACAATTTTAAGGCCATATCCCTTGATTACTGCTTTCTTGGCTTGCACTGTCCTAGATACTCTTCTCCCTCTCTACCTCTGCTTCTGTTGCTTTTGCCATGGACTGACAGACTTGCTCCTCCCCCACTTCCTTCTTTTTGGCTACCCGCTGCCATCCTCATGCTGATACTCCCAAGTATTTATCCAGCCCTCTATTCTCCTGAGTACCAATCTCACCTCTCCACTTAGGCATTTTGGTATTTATCATTTCAAAGTCCATATGTCTAAAATGAGTCTCATTATGTTGGAGGGAAAAGGCTTCAATTTAGAACTTTCTTCTTTCTCCCAGTGGTTTTTCTTTCTCACTACTGCCACCCTTAATCACCTAATATCTAAAAATTTAGTCAGCCTGGCTGGGCATGGCTCAGCAGTTGAGCATGGACCTAGGATCCAGGCAATTGGGGTTCGATTCCTGGTCAGGGCATATGCTCAGGTTGCGGGCTCAATCCCCAGTCAGGGGCGTGCAGGAGGCAGCTGATCAATGACTCATCATTGATGTTTCTATCTCTCTCCCTCTCCTTTCCTCTCTCTGAGATTAATAAAGATATATTTAAAAAAAAAATTGAAAGTCAGAGCTTAAGTGCTTACCCCATCCTCCTGTCTTTCTTCCTAAACTAATTTTATTATTATTATTATTATTATTATTATTATTTTATTCCTCACCCAAGGATGTGTTCATTGATTTTTGAGAGAGAGATGGGAGGAGAGAAACATCAGTCGGTTGCTTCCTGTATGTACCCCAAATGGGGATCGAACCTGCACCCTAGGTATGTGCTCTGACTGGGAGCAGAACCTGCAGCCTTTTGGTGTATGGGAAGATGCTCTAACCACCTGAGCCCCACCTGGCCAGGGCCTTAAGCTAATTTTAGTATCATGACTCTCAGATGTGAAAATATTTACTGCTGCCTACTGCCACTATTAATGACGGGAGAATGTCATACCTCATGGGTATGTTGGAGGTAGAAAAAAAGATAAGATACAAACACTCCTCTTTTACTACTTACTATTTTATTATCTGCCTCCAAACTGCGTGCCTACACATTCTCTTTCTTATTCCCACTCATAGACCTTTTGTTGTTGCAATCTAAAATGTTTCCGACTTCCCTGCATATGTGGATTCCATTCATACCTTAAAGCCTAACTCAAATCCCACTATTTCTCTTAAACTTCCTCTTTGTTCCTTCAGTCGATACCAGTCTTTCCTGTGTTGAAAATTCCACAGGAGTGTGTATCCACTTTATGGCATGTCCAGTATGTTACCATGCTGTGCTAGTTGAGTACGTGTGTGTATATAGATTCCAATATCTTCTAGCCTGTATTATGAGCTCCTTAAGCTTAGAAATTGTACCTCAGATCATTTCTTTTACTGTATTTGATTAAGATATTGTTAAATGGCCCTGGCCAGTTTGGCTTAGTTGGTTGGAGCATTGTCCCATACACCAGAAGGCAGCAGGTTCAATTCCTGGTCAGGGCACATGCCCAGGTTGCAAGTTTGATCTCCAATCAGGGTGGCAGCCAATCCATGTTTCTCTCTCACATTGATGTTTCTCTCTCTGTTTCTCTCTTTCTCTCTCCCCTTTCCCTTCCTCTCTCTAAAATCAATTTTTAAAAAATATTTTGTTAAATGGAGGTAATTTTAAGGAAGCAGTTGACAACAGAAATAAATAAACTTCAATTTTGAGTGCAAAGTTAAAAACAGGACAAGACCCACCAGGAAATAACGGACAGAAAGGATTAGTAGCACAGTACATGTCATGAAGACTCAGACTTTTTCATAGTGTTCGTACTACCCTCATGCAAAAGAAGCTCCCAATCACTATATTTTATCAATAAAGGTTCAGTAATTCATAGTAACTGTCCATTTTTTAAACATTTTAATTCGCTTAGTTTCTTTTTTCTTAGATGGAGAGGGATGACTTATTTTGGGTGGAAATAAAATTAGATACATGAGCTCAACATTCTTTTCCTAGAGATAATGCTCTTAGAACATGATGGGAAGCATATGATTGGGAAATAAAGGCAGGCTGTCAGTGAGGTTTTCGAATACCCACCCTAGTTTAATAGATTTCCTTTCTGTTTCTTGACTTAAACATCTTGCTGTACAATTGATACTTTTTTATATTAAGAATATTTCTGTAACTTCTAGTTTGAGAATTAGGCCAACATATTGAATGTATCTAATTATTTCTAGTTTTGGTTTAGTCTGTAGAATTTTTTAATCAGTTAAATATAACTAAGTGTTTTATTCATAAATTACTGTCCTTTTGTTTATTTTTTACTCTGTATTTTATATGAAACAAATGCAAACATATTCATGTTGCTAGTATTTTATAGGCTTAGTTACTTAAGTTACTTTAGTTGTACAACTGACTTGGGTTGCTAAAATGAATTATTTTACTCTTTAATATAACTAACAGTTTTTATGTATTTTTAAAAATATTACTTTTATTACCCCCAAGTACTTCATGGGGTGTGTAGGGGTGGGGATGAATTTATCATTTTCATTAACTTGTGTGATTTCTAGAAACAAGACAGTTTCCTTGAAATTTCTTTTTAAATAAAGCCAAGATGCCAGCTCAATGATCCCTTCATTCCTGGATAAGGAACCTTGGATGTGGCTAGCTTTGGTATTTTTCTAAAACAAACCTTGGCACTGTATCTCAGTAGTCTTGTGCACTTCGTGCTGTTGTCCTCCTCTCTTTAGCTGTTGGTGGTGCCAGGTAGGCAAGTAGAGCATGATCATGGAAAATAGAGCATAACTACTGACCAGTGGTACTTTTAGGAAAGGGAGTAGGATAGGAGGAATGACTAAAGGAACATTTAGTTAACTGTACTGTTAAAATTTTTTGTAAAATTTGTGTAATAGAAAAAGGAAAAGTTATGTGAATGATCATTTTAGATCACATAGGATTCTTCTCTTATAAACAAAATTTGCAGGGATCTTTAATTCAACTTGTAAAATTATTTTTGCTGAGGCAAGTTTTGCCCAGGTAAGTTTTTATTGATGAAGCTAGTTTCTTTTCATGTAGAACCTGTGTGTGTGGGGGGGAGCATTAGATGAATTTCATTAATGCATTTAGTTACATCATTTCACTTTTCTAAATTATCATAATAGCAGAACAGCTAAGATAGAAGGGGCAGGAGATTTAAATGAAGCCCAGTTTTACAAACCCTATTTAATGTGTAAGAGTTGTGATAATATCATCTGAAAAATAAATCTTCAAAGCCCTTAAGTTATTCAGTGTCAGCCTATCCTAAACCTCTGTGTCTTAGGTTCACCTTAAACACAAAGGTCTCTTCTAAGAGAAAAATTCATTGATACTAATAGTGCAAGAGAGGAACCAAAATATAAACTACAAAAGAATGAAATAAATGTTACATAAAGAAAGTGCAAGATAAAAAATGTGTGACTTCTATAGCTATACAACACAATATGAAAACAACTCTCACACACTGGGTGGGGAATGATGAATAAGAAAGTAACTCTGATTTAAACAAAATTAATAAAGAAATGTTTTGGGGGGGAAAAAGAAGAAATAAAGTAGAGCCTAACTATGAAGGCATCTGCAAATGTCTTCACTCACTCACTTAATGCGATGACATTTGATAGTGCTGAGATCGTTCACTGATTCAGGAGAGGATTTTCCCAAGGGGCTATCATAAGGGAAAGAGAAAATTATCCTAGTTTAGTGGAAGATACTGTTTACTAGGAATACTTGCCACCACTGCCCTAGTCATGGGGGGAGGAGATGGCTGGGAAGGAGATATGCATTTGCTGCCTTCAATTAGTCTCAGGATAAGCAAATCTGTACCAAATTAAAATAGCCAAGTATACCTGGATACTGGTATTGATGTGGAAATTGTCATTTTTTGATATTTCCTGATTGTAAAAGTAATATGGGTCAGTAGTAATCTTGTAAAATATAGAAATCTTATAAAATATTAAAAAAACTCCACAATTTCACATTCTAGAGAGAGCCATTAACATTTTTACTGTATTTTCTATAAATATACATAAATGGCTTTATATCTGTGATTCAGTCTTTGTGTTCAGCTTTTAAGAATTAGCATTAGATGAGTTTCATTACATGAAAATGAAAATGTCCTAGACATTTTCTTATATTATGTGACCCTTTTAAGGTAAATTTTATTTCTCTTTATTAGATTTACAATGAAAGTAGAGACATCAAATTACACCTAATTATAAAGATGACATATTATTACAGATGTGAAGTCCAGTGTTTTCCTTTGGGGTTTAGAAGAGGATTTTTCAATTCTCCATATACAGGCATACCTCCTTTTATTGCACTTCACAGATACTGCATTTTTTTTACAATTTGAAGGTTTGTAGCAACCCTGCATTGAGCAATTCTATTGGTGCCATTTGGAGTGATCTGGAGGGAAGTAGGGAGTGACTTGCTAATGTATGGGGTTTCTTTTGGGGGTTATAAAAATATTCTAAAATTGTTGTGATGGTGATGGGTGCAGATTTCTGTTAATATATTAAAAACCATTGAATTGTCACTGTAAACGGGTGAATTGTATGACATGTGTTACCAATAAAGCTGTTACAGAAAGTAAATAAAATTACACGCTATATATGAAGGAGAATTAAAGGTGGGGAGGGATGTGGTGGTGGTGGTGCTGAGGATGGCCTCACTGAGAAAGGAACAGTTGAGCAAAAACTTGAAAGAGCTGAGAGATTGAGCCATGTAGATACTTGGGGGAGGAACTTTCTAGGAAGAGGGGATAATCAGTGAAAGAACCTGAGAAGAGAGCATATCTGGCATGCTTGAGGAACAACAGTGAGCCCAGTATACCTGAAATAGAGCAAGCAGGAAAGAGAGCAGTAGAAAATGAAGTTGGGAGATGGGATCATGTAAGGCTATTGTAAGGACTTTGGTTTTTACAGTGAGGGAGATGGGGGAGTCAGTGTAGAGTTCTGATTATAGGAGTGACATCATCTGACCGGTTTTTAGCAGTGGCTGCTGTATTGAAAATAAACTGACAGAGTGGAGCTGAGATATTAGAGAAAGAGAAGAGTCAGAGATGATGAGATATTTTTTTGGCCAGAGAAACTGAAAGGGAGGGGAAAGATTGAGGATGAGGCAGATGGGGGTGGGGGGATGCCAGGAGTTTTGTTTTCAACATGTTAGTGAAAGTCATCAGACATCCAAGGACAGATTTGAGTAAGCAAATTGGACAGCTAAATCTGGAATCTAGAGAAGGGGGGTACTCAAGTAAAGATTGTATTTAAAGCTATAAGTCCAATCTACTAACACAATATACTTAATAAGACAAGACTTTATTTTCCCTTAAGATAGGCTCTTAGGCCCAGCCGGGCGTGGCTCAGCGGTTGAGCACCGACCTGGGATCCAGGCGATCGGGGTTCGATTCCCGGTCAGGGCACATGCCCGGGTTGCGGGCTAGGCAGCCGATCAATGACTCTCTCATCATTGATGTTTCTCTCTCTCTCTCTCCCTCTCCCTCTCTCCCTCTCCTTTCCTCTCTCTGAGATCAATAAAGATATATTAAAAAAAAAAAAAAGGCTCTTAAACATTGTTGACTTAATTTTCCCCTGCCTCCAAAGAGAATAAATATGTTCCTTTTCTTGTATTTCAGGATCTTCAAGATGAAGTTCAAAGGGAGAATACTAATCTGCAAAAACTACAGGTCCAGAAACAGCAAGTACAGGAACTCCTTGATGAACTGGATGAGCAGAAAGCCCAGCTGGAGGAACAACTCCAGGAAGTCAGAAAGAAATGCTCTGAGGAGGCCCAGCTGGTAAAGACTGGCCATTTACTGCTGCATATCTACACCTTAGTTGCTTTTCCTGGCTTAAAATGGAAACATTCTCTGTTTCTTCTTGCTGTCGTTGGATGGCAATCTCTAATCAACACAGCATGTGAAGGAAATAGAACATGGTTCATCCAGAAATTACAGGCCCTCTTTAGGGAAAATAGGGCACTTAATGTACTATTTCTCCTAATTTTATTTGGAAGTATGGTACTTGTGCCTTTAACTATTTGTTCCCTAATTGCTCTTTTCTCTCAAAAAATTACATTTAAAATACCAAAATAGTAAACTAAACAAATAAATGTGTTGCATTATGGACCATTTTTAATGACATCTTTTTTTTAATCCCCCTTTCTTCTCATTCACCTCCATATTATAGATCTCATCCCTGAAAGCTGAATTAACTAGTCAAGAATCACAGATCTCCACATATGAAGAAGAGCTGGCCAAAGCTAGGGAAGAGCTGAGTCGCCTACAGCAAGAAACAGCAGAATTGGAGGAGAGTGTGGAGTCAGGGAAGGCCCAGTTGGGACCTCTTGAGCAGCACCTGCAAGATTCACAGCAGGAAATCAGTTCAGTAAGTCTTTGCAGCAGCAAGAAATAGGAGAAATACACTCAAATGAGCCCTCACATACCCTTTTAGTAAATAATACTTTCTCAACTTCTGTTCCTTCTCTGTCTGCATAGTTTATTATCCATTTTTCAGTCATTTCATACCAACAGGTTTCTTGTCATCTGTCATAAATTAAGCTATCATTCATTTTGTGCATGTGATAATAATCATTGGAGTTGTGGTTAAGATGGTTTAGGTTAAGTGCTGACTGTGCCACTTACTACCTGAATCACTTAAGCATCAGGTACCTCATCTTTAAAATTGGAGAATTAATAATATAGCTACCTCCCAAGGCTGCTGTGAGGATTAAATGAGGCAAAACCTGCCCTGGCTGGTTTTGCTCAGCCGTTAGAGCATCATCAGCCCAGGGACTGAAGGGTCTCAGATTTGATTCCAGTCAAGGGCATGTATCTCAGTTGCAGGCTCAATCCCTGGCCCCAGTCGGGGCACATGTGGGAGGGAACCAATCTAAGTCTCTCTCTCACATTGATGTTTCTCTCTCTCTCCCCCTTCCACTCTCTCTGAAAAAGCAATGGGAAAAATATCCTCGGGTAAGGATAAAAAAAAAAAAAAATGAGGCAAAACCTGTGAGACATTTTAGTATAGTGTTTGATACATAAATGCTACCTAAGTATTGCTTATTTTTATAAATAATAACCCAGTATCTTTTTGTGATACTAATTTTGTGGGGTTTGGGTTTTTTTAAATTTATCTTTATTGTTGAAAATATTACAGACGTCCTCCCTTTTTTCCCCCATTGCCCCCTTCTACCCCACCTCTACTCCTCCTGTGATTCTAGTTTTGAAATCAGTTTTGCTTATTTGGCAACTTTTAATTTTTAAATTAGTAGGTTTGTTTTTATATAGATAAATGTGCAGTGTTGTGGTGAGTCCAGCATATAGATCCTTTGCTTTGTTATTTCCAGGCCTTCCTAGAGTGGAGAATATTTTGTAGAATGATAGTAAGATGGTTAGATAGGAGCGTAGAAATCATGTAGCTGTTAACTTCAAAATAGCCTTTCAGAGTGAGAGACAAAAAAGCATTTATTTGAGATCAATAAGAATAGCTATTTCAGACACACTGATTTAGGCAGAAGCCCATATAGTGTTTTTATTAGGAGACAAGTGGGTATTTATGAGAAGGGGAAGGGGAACAATTACATCAGTAGAAGGAAGGCATTTCTGTTGGTGCAGATAACATAGTGTTGTGATGTTAATTTTAAACATTTTTTTGATTGTTTGTTTTAATTGTTGACACTATTACAGATGTCCCCCATTTTCCCCGACTTTGCCCACCTCCACCCAACCCCCTCCACCCCTTCCCCTTAAGCATTATTTTTAATTTTCAGTCCACTAGTCATCAGTCCAGTAATCATAATAATTGCTTTCTTGTTATCTTTGCAAACAGTTCTTTGGGACACAGTGTTGCCCTAGGCCCATCCAGAGGTTATTTTGCTGTGGTTTTTTGTTGTTTGGTTATTTGCATTTTGTTAATCCTCACCCAAGGATATTTTTTCTATTGATTTTTAGAGAGTGAAGGGAGGGAGGGAGGAGAGAGAGAAAAAAAGACATTGATGTGAGAGAGACACATCGATTTGTTGCCTCCCGCATGTGCCGTGATTGGGGGCCAGGGATCAAACCTGCAACCCAGGTACTCTCCCTTGACCAGGAATCAAATCCATGACCCTTTGATGCACGGGCCAACACTAACCACTGAGCAACACCATATTTTGCCCTTTTTTAACATTCCAGAGGTTTGAGGCATAAGATGTGCAAAACAGTACCTCTGGCATGACAGCTCTGGCTCCATTGAAAGTGGCTGTGTTTATTTTTTTGGACATAACCCATTCCTTTTATTTTGAATTTGAACAAACTGAAACTGTAATGTTGAGATTCATCCATATTGTAGCATGTGTCAAACATTGTATTCCATTGAACATATTTATAGGTATTGTGTTTGTTTATTCCCAGTTAATGGACATTTGGAGTCTTTCTACTTTGGGGCTATTATGAATAATGCTGCTATGAACATTTGCATTTAATTCTTTGTGTGGACATGTTTTCATTTCTCTTGGGTATGGAATAGTTAGTTATACTGTAAAGTTACGCTCAACTTTTTCTTTTTTTCAAATATATCTTTATTGATTTCTGAGAGAGGAAGGGAGAGGGACAGCGATAGAAACATCAGTGATGAGAGTCATTGATTGGCTGCCTCCTGCACGACCCCTGCTGGGTATCGAGCCGGAAGCCCAGGCATGACCCTTGACCAGGAATCAAACCGCGGTCTCCTGGATCCTAGGTTGTTGCTCAACCACTGAGCCACGCCTGGCCAGACTCAACTTTTTTTTTAACTTTAAATTGCCACACTGTTTTTCAAAGTGTCTGTACCATTTTACATTCCCACCAGCAATGTCTGAGGATTCCAGTCTCTCCTCATTCTTACCAACACCTTCATTGTCTATTTTTTTTTTTTATTATAGTTATTCTAGAAGGTGTTTTCTTAATTTGTATTTTCTTAATGATTAGTGATGAGTATCTTTTCATGTGCTTACGAGTAATTCATACATCTCCTTGGATGAAATGTCTGTTTAAATCTTTTGCCCATTTTAAAAATCAGGTGGTTTTCTTGTTATTGAATTACAAGTTTTTAAAATATATATTCTGGATATAATTTTTTTTAAAAAAATATATCTTTATTGATTTCAGAGAGAGGAAAGGGGAGGGAGAGAGAGAGATAGAAACGTCATTGATCAGGCCTGCAACCCGGGTATGTGCCCTGACCAGGAATCGAACCCTGATCGCCTGGATCCCAGGTCGATGCTCAACCACTGAGCCACGCCTGGCCGGGCTGGATATAATTTCTTTATCAGATGTTTGATTTGCAAATAATTTCTCTCAATCTCTGGCTTGTCTTTTTGTTTTCTTTGACTTTTTGAAAGGGGAGTTCTTTCAAAGGAAGGAACATAAATAAGAAAAGTAGAAAGCACTCAGTATTATAAATTATCATTCAGAAAATAAAACAGTGTCTGTGAGCAAGGAAAATAGCCTCAGTAAACTGTACTACCGAGTGTGCCAGAATATGTTTGGTATCTGTAGAAGGAATTATATCCTTGTATCTGACCTCCAAACCTTAAGAATAAACATGTTGGGCACATTGAGTAAAACATCTCATACTGTATTCTAAGACAGGTTGTTTTGCAATGAAATATATTAAGAAAATCATGAATAACATTTTAAGTAAAAAAATTTTTAATTTCAAAAAACAAAACAAAAAACACACGTATTTCTTATATTTTACTCAGTGGCTTGTGTGTCTTTCCCACAGAGGGCAGTATATTCCCATGGGTCTGTAAAAATGAAAATCTCGTTGTAAACTTGCCTGAGACTTTCATTGCTCTCTAAAGCTTAAACTATAGCTTTTCTGAAAAAAGGAATAGTTGAGGAAAAATTTTCTAACTTGATGAATTTTCACCTTCTCACCTAGTACTTAAAGCTAGAAAAAAGCAAAGAACCTCGCACCTTAAATCTTTGTTCTTGTATGATGGATACTACTTTATACAAATATTTTGAAGGTGTTCTAATAGTTTATTGCACTTTCCTTGCACAATGTACAAAGAGCTTGTGTTGCATGACTTATTTTTTTTTATATCACTTAAGTTTACTCAGAGACTAAGGAAGAACACAAGCTTAGTGACAGGTATGTGAGAGAGCCAGACACAAGAATGCCTAGTTCTGTTCAAGATTCTACTGATTGTGTCAGAAATAACCATGAGGAACAAACCGTCCTAAACATTCAATAGGCTAGCACTTATTACTTCATCTGTATGATGGGTATTATTTTAGTGTTAAGGTTTTAAATTTTTGATCGCAAGGTTGTAGTGGGTATTGAAATTGATTCAATAGTTATGATAAAAAAATATTTTTAATGAAATAGGAGAGAATAGAAAACATCAGAGTACATTACATGTAGTAAGGATAAGTATTCGTGAAACTTGTTTCACCATTGTATGTGTGTGTGTGAAATCATATATAAACTATGTATGATTATGTGTCTGTATTATATGTGTTTAAATTTATGTATACATATATACACAGAGCCATACAAATATATACATACATATTTACTGAGTTAGGATGTAAAATCTATTTCTTTCTATGGATTAAAGTAAAAAAAATATGTAAGCCACTGGTCTTTAGCTCTAGTAATATACAAGGCACATTCTCTGTGTTACAAATGTGTAGTATCCAGTTTGGTAAATACATATGCTTCCTGATGCCCCCTGTTTAAATTTATAAGCACAGTACTTGTGTTCATTAAGTGAACATATATTAAACACTGACAGTATGCATCATTGTGCTAGATGATGGAGATACAAAGTTGACACCAAAAGCTGTGGTCACTGTCCTCAAAGAACTCAAGGTCTTTAACTTTTAAAAAATGGGCAAATTAGTGGAAAGAGACAGAGGAAAAAATTGCTATATAAAGTGGGAAATGCAGTGTGCTAGGCACTTTTACACACATCGTCCATCATTTACATAGTCTTTACATTTTATAGAGTTCTCTCAAATATATGCTTTTCTTCATATAACAGGTTATTATTACTCCCTTTTGAATTAAAGAACAGACTTGGAGAGGCTACTCTGGCTAAGATCACCTAATTGGAAGGTGACAGAGCTAGATTTACATCTGTCTCCCAATCCAAAAAAAGGTCTATGGTGAATTACAGATTTCAGATTGAGCAACTTAAAAACCTTGTGGGTAAAACAAGTCCAAGTGAATAGAGCCCTTGATTTATGAAATGTCAGATCATTTTTATATTTGCTAAAACAAAAGGCATTAATAAAAGGAATTCTAATGTCATTTAAAATATATACACTTTATGAAAAATTAGAATATTCCTTTTTACTAAGAAACATTTTTTTGATTCTACCTTCTCAGTTTCTTTAAGATATTTGTAAATTTGTTTTTCTTTGCAGGTGTTAGTATAAATAAGCATTTTTTCATGCCACTGGGCCCCACTATTGTCCCAAGAGTATAAAGTCACTTGGATATTGGGATAAATAAACTTTTAGTGCCTTTTATTTAGCATGTTTGGCATAGTGTATATTCAGAGACTACTTCCTAGAGCTCTAGTCCATTAGTAAGAAATCCCAGAGCTCATATTACTTTTGTCTTCACTCCTCTCCTTCCCAGTAAGAGTATGGATGGCTCCAACGCCTTGTATACTGTCCCTCAACTTTCTTTATCTCTTCTAATGCTTCACCACAAAATATTCTCTTGCTCTGTCACTTTGCTCTCTTTTCCCCAATACCCTGACCCTTCTTTTTCTAATTATACCCTAAAGGACTGTCAGTATGCAGATATTTGAGTCAAAGTTCTTAGAGCTGTCAGAAGATGTACAAAAGCAAAGCCATATGGACTGGAATTTCAAGAGGAGGACTTACTGGGATGGATTACTGAAATCTCTGTGTCATGCTTCATTCCCAGCATATTCTCCTTATGGAAACAAATTTATCCTTGATCAAGTCTAGGGATGTAGCCATTTTTACATTGCATGTCCTTTTGATGATAGATTCTGTTTGGCCCGGCCGGGTGTGGCTCAGCCGTTGAGCATCGACCTAGGATCCAGGCGATCGGGGTTCGATTCCTGGTCAGGGCACATGCCCGGGTTGTGGGTTCAATCAATGACTCTCTCATCATTGATGTTTCTATCTCTCTCTCTCCCTCTCCTTTCCTCTCTCTGAAATCAATAAAGATATTTTTTTAAAAAAAAATAAATAAAATAAATTCTGTTTGTACTCTTTCTTTGTATTGACAGATGCAAATGAAACTGATGGAAATGAAAGACCTGGAAAACCATAATAATCAGTTAAATTGGTGCATTAGCCCACACAGCATTCTTGTAAATGGCGCTACAGATTATTGCAGCCTTAGCACCAGCAGCAGTGAAACAGCCAACCTGAATGAGCATGCTGAAGGCCAGAGCAACCTAGAATCTGAACCCATACACCAGGAGTCTCCAGTGAGTCCAAAAGTTCCATAACCTTCATAATCAACTTCGGAAAAAAAATTGATTCAGATCAAAGCTTTGTTGACCATGCATGATATAAATATGTGGCCTTTCCTCATCTGAGGACAGTTGAGATTTTCTTTTTTGAGAGGCAGAGTGGGTACTAATCCAATAGTTCTAAGAGTTTTAACAATTTAAAAATGTGATTTAACCAATCTACTTGTTATTATAGCATGTTTTCAAAAGAGTAGTTCTGTAGATAACTTTTAAAAATTGTTTTTAAATACTCTCTGCCAAAGCTGAAAGTAATTCTTTGTTTCCCAATGTTGAGGACAGTTATTTACCAGTTATTTAGAGAGCACCAACTATGTGCAAGAGTGCTGCTGCATTATGTGTGAGAGCTACAGATAAAAAAGACGAGACCTCTGCCTTCAAGCAGCATACAGTCTAGTAGTGTAACACTGTGTGAAAGGACTTTGCCAAAGGAAGCTAGGATATTCAGCTTGAAGGGGGCTCAGAGAAGATGTAGGGAAAACTTCACAAGTGACCTTCAAAGTGAGAAAGGGGTAAGTAAGCAAAGGAGAAAGGGCACATTCCTGGCAGAGAAAACAGCATTAGCATCGGTATGAGATAGAGAAAACATGCTGCGCAGGGTTATGGGAAGTTTTCAGAGGATATCTTGTGATGGTGGGGAGAGTATTGGTAGGAGTTGCGGCTTTCTCCCAGTGGGCACTTGCATTACCTCTGGTACTTTATCAAAATATAAATGCCTGAGCCCCACTACAAACTTGTTGAGCTAGAGTTTCTGGGATAGAGCCAGGTACATGTATTTTAAAAACAAATTCCCTTGGTGATTGTGATGTGTACCTGGATAAAAATGACCACTTTTTGGTCAGGGTCAGAGTAAGATATTTGGATTTATTTTGAAGCATTGGGGAATTTATCATATTACAATGAGTAGACATTAAAGAATTTTAAGCAAGAAGAGTCAGGATTAAATTTACCTTTTAGAAAATGTGGAAAATGGATTGGAGAATGGGACTGGACACATACTAAGACTGTTGGAATGGTCTATGTTAGAGTTGTTTTAGCCTATGCTTAAGTAGTAAGAGATGTAAAATTAACAGACTTTTTAGACAGTACAGTGTTAGACATTATAGAATTTTCTTTTAAGCACAAAAGGTAAAATTACTAGGTTGTTCTTCAAAGACATAGGGTGGTGGTAAATGGAGATTGCCCCTGCCACTTCCTAGGCCTTATCATCTGTTATAAATCCAGAAAGCAATGGGAAACCATTGAAGGACTTTTAGCCTGAAGAGTTAAGATCAGATTTGCTTTTTAGACCTATTACTGTGGTTATTATAAGGAGGATGGATTGGGAGGGCACATATTGGAGGCACAAAAGCAGGTGGAAGGTTATTACAGTAATTTGGACCAGAAATGATGCAAATGGATGATAGCAATCGTGAGGATGGAAAAGAAGAAAGAATTTGAGAAAGAGGTAGGAGGTAGATTCAGTAAGACATGGAGTTTAGCTTAGGGATGACCAAACGGAAGTGGTTAAGGAAGACCTGAGTGACTTTAATGCTTGGTGATAACATTTTCCCAAGAAAGATTATAGAAGTCACTCAATGAATATGTTCTGCTTGTCTTTTTATTTTCTAGTAATTTTTAGTTATTCTTTGTCAGTTTTCCTCCGCCAAGTAGAAAATGCATTGTTAGTTCATGTAGCATTAATATTTTATAGGTAGGAAGTAGTCCTGAAATACTGCCTTCTGGTGTGACTGATGAAAACGAAGTGGTGACTACAGCTGTTAATGAAAAAGTTTGTCCTGAATTTAACAGTGACAACCATTCAAAAGAGGTAAAAATAATTTTATATATAAATGCTTTTATTGCTGGTTTCCCAAGAAGGGTTATATTCTATTTTATGCTAAGGAAAGAGAAAAATGTGTTAAATGAACTTTATGCCACAGAAATATTTGTTATATTACCATCAGTTGATTTTTCGAAGCATGTTATTTTATTTTAAAATGTTACCTTTTAAAACTTTGGTTTCTAAAAATTTGTCTTAAAATTATTTTTAGGAGGACCCATTTACTGTAGAATCAAGTTCACTGACAGATCCAGTTGCAGATACAAACTTGGATTTTTTCCAGTCTGATCCTTTCGTTGGCAGTAAGTACTCTTATTTTTACATAATAAATTTACCAAAAAAGGCTTTTAAATATATAAACTGTATAAGAATTAGGGATTCATTTTGAGAGCCTACAAAAGTAGAGTGGAGAGTAAGGTTTTATATGCTCAGATTTTAGTATTTGTCCTCTTTAGGCTACCAAATCCTGGGACTAAGCCTTTGATTATGTTTTAGGAACCCCTGAATAAGAGTGTATTTCTTCTTCAGAACAGAGATCAAAAGGAGAGGAGATGGAGCACTCTGAAGTCAGTCAGCAGTTATTTACTAAAAGTGCCAACCCCATGCTTTTAAAACAGTGGAAGCTATAGTGGTTAGTAGCCTGATCTCTGCCCTTAAGATTTCTACAGTCTCATTGAAGAAACATAAGTTTAATAAATTAAAATATCTGATGTCATTCTAAATTATGCTAAATACTGCTTGTGTTAAAGCTCATTTTGCATTTTATTTATTTCTAAAATCACCTTGTGAAACTGATAGGTCAATTTATATCAGTTTTAAAGATGGGAAACTGATGCACACAGAATAACTTGCTTAGAGTCATAGAGGTAATGAGCCTAGATATTAGAACTCTTAAAAAAATCTTACTGAGATATATAAAGCGTTAAAAGATATATAAATTGGACCTTTAAAATGTACAATTAAATGGTTTTAGTATATTCACAGAGTTGTATAATCATCAGCAAAATCTAATTTTGGAACATTTTTTATCACTCCCTAGAGCAGTTTCATACCCATTAGAAGTTACTTCCCAATCCCCTAACCCCCAGCTGTAGGTAACTGCTGATCTACTTTCTGTATCTATAGATTTGCAAATTTATATAATTATACAATATCTGTTCTATGTCTGGCTTCATTCACTTAGCATAATATTTTCAGGAGTCACTCATATTGTAGTGTGAAGTGAGAGTTTAATTTGCATTTCTCTTATGACTAGTATTTTTGAGCATCTTTCTACGAGCTTATTGGCTATTCATATAGCTTCTTTGAAGAAAATGTTTATTCAAATCTTTGCCCATTTTTAATTGGGTTGTCTTCTTATTGTTGACTTGTAAGAGTTCTTTGCATATTCTGAATACAAGTCCGGAATCATACATATGATTTGCAAGTATTTTCTTGTATTCTGTTTTGTCTTAATTTTGACTAAGTCTAATTTATCCTTTTTTTTCTTTTGTCACTTATGCTTTTGATGTCATATCTAAGATCCAAAGTTATGAATATTGACTCTTATATTTTCTTCTAAGAATTTTATAGTTTTAGTTGTTTCATTTAGATCTTTGATCCATTTTCAGTTAATTTTGGTATATGGTGTGAGATAGGGGTCCAACTTGATTCTTTTGCATGTGGATATCCAGTTATCCCAGCACCGTTTCTTGAAAAGACTATCCTTTCCCCATTTAATTGTCTTGACACTCTTGTCAAAAATCAAATGATCATAAATGTTAAGGGTTTATTTCTGAACTTAATTCTATAAGAATTTTTCTTGCTTCAGTGAAGCTCAGTGTCTGTTTCTGAAGTAGTGATGGTAATGCCCATTCCATACTATTGTGAAGAGCAGAGATTTTGTTAGTAAAATTCTTGCTGTTGTGCCTGTCCTTTCTTATCCATCTGAAACTTCAACTTGTGACCAAGAGGTGAGTATAGTTGTCTACGATTCAAATTTGCCTCTTTTTTGAGGTATGTTGATCTTCTACCTTTACTCTTTATTATTTTAAATATTTCCTAAAGGTGGATGGCATTTATTGTTTTATCTAATTTGAGGTGGAGTTAATGAAATACATTTTGCTTTAACAAACTGTGCTTTTAAAAAAACAAAACTGTTTTTGTTTTAAAGTTACCTTTAAGTAATGGTACAGCAATAGTAAATATTATTATTTTGATTTCTGCTTATTTATTTTGTCACAGGTGATCCTTTCAAGGATGATCCTTTTGGGAAAATTGGTCAGTATACTATTGAGGTCCATCTTGGCTTTCGTTTGATTCCAATTAATTATAAGCTTATGTTGTGTTTAGGAATGAGAGATCACAGTTGCGTAGTTATAGAAAATGGACTTCCTTTTTATTTAGTTTTGAAACTGATCTATGGTCTCACTAAGATGTTGTATATACCTGGCATTTTCAGAGAGAAAGTAGTAGATTCTTGTGGATTTGCTTAACTATTAGCTTTACTTTTTAAAAAATGACATTAGTGTTTATACTTTGATGATTTTAGTAATACAGATTTCTCCTTATTAGTCAGGGATTAGTGGAGTATAGTGGTTACACTATTGCAGGGTTTAGAACTTTTGTGTTCCTAAGATTACAGTCTGTTCCAGTGAATGGAGGGAAAGGAAACATCTTAAAATATTAATAAATGTCAGGCTTTTTAAGATAATCTTTTCCTGGGATTTTTGCATTAGAATAAAGCAAATCTTTTGTACCATTTAATTATGCTTTGCAAACCTGTTCCAAACTATTGGAACAGGTTCCCAAACTGTTAACCTTGAGCTCAGAGAAAGAAATACATTTTGAAATTTTTGTTGTTTCTTTAGTTAATGATAGCATAGAATAAGGGTCTTTAAATGAGGTCCCTTGAAATAATATGCTAATTTTTAAAAATAAGTTTATTAGGTAAAAGGCAATCTTGTCTTTTGCCCTGGCCTGTTGGCTCATTTAGTTGGAGCGTTGTCCCTACACCAAAAGGTTGCAGGTTCGATTCCTGGTCAGGGCACATACCTAGGTTGCGAGTTTGATCCCCAGTTGGGGCTCCAAAGGAAGGCAACCAATCGTCAATGTTTCTCTCTCACATTGATGTTTCTTTCTCTCCCTCTCTCTCCTTCCCTTCTTTCCTCTCTCTCTAAAATCAAACAGCCCTGGCCAGTGTGGCTCACTGGTTAGAGTGTTGGCTTGCTTACCAAAGGGTCGAGGGTTTGATTCCTGATCAAGGGCACGTACCTGTGTTGCACGTTTGGTCTCCAGCCCCAGTCAGGGTGCCTGTGGGATGCAACCAATCGATGTATCTCACTCATGTCAATGTTTCTATCTCTCCCCCTCCCTCCCTTCCACTCTCTCTAAAAATCAATGGAAAAAATATCCTCAGGTGAGGATTAACTAAAAAACACAAAAGACTCTTATCTTTTTTCAGAACCATAACGAAATCTGTAATCCCCCTCCTCCAATTAGAATCATCCCCAATGATAACCAGCTTAGAGGTATTATTTAAACCTAGTAGTATACAGAAAACATTTATGTAGTAGGTGTTAGAATTACTGGTGTCCTTCGGGTGAATGGTGAACAAGTAGGAAAGAATGTTAATTAAAGCTGTTTAACTAGATGGAACTGTCTGTACTTTTTTTAAGATCAATAGTCATAATAGAAAATACCTTAGATTCTGCAGGAGTTCAAAATGTCTTTTTATTACTGCAGTTTTCATGCCTTCAGGTGACAGGAAATTCAGTGTAATAGTTTTTCAGACTCTCATTTATGCTGTATTTTCTTAGATCCATTTGGAGGTGATCCTTTCAAAGGTTCAGATCCATTTGCATCTGACTGCTTCTTCAAACAATCTTCTGCTGATCCTTTTGCCGCTTCTAGTACTGACCCTTTCAGTACAGCCAGCAGTAGCAGTAACACATCGGTAAGTGGGAGGGTTAAAAACTGGTAAATGGGTAACGTGTGAGTTTCTTGAAATATATACTGATGAAAGAATCCTTTTTTGGGTTACTTTTGATGAGCCATAAAAAATTTTTAGTCTCATTCAACCCATCTAGTTTTTGGTTCAGAGCAGTATTTCACAGCTTAATCACCCACTGGAATTAACTAGAATAATTTAAGTGATCCAAAAATCAAGTCTACCTTTCAAAGGACCAAATATTATCCCATTGAAGATAATAGAAATAAGTAATTAGAAATTTATATACCAATCTTAAGTAAAGGTTTTCAGAAATGCTTGACATGCATTATTAAAATAATGAAAATCAATTTAAAGGGAACAGCATTGATGTTTTAGAAAAATAAAATCATTTATGTTATTTTATAGACACATCCAGAATGTTAATCTTGTAAAGAAGTACCAATTCCTGCTAAGTGTCAGACTCTTGAGAACATACATAGTAAAGCAATCGCTATTTAATAATCTTGATCAAATACTTCTGTGTACTTAACATTCATTGTTCCTAATCTTCACATCAACCTTGCAAAGTAGGTGTTAGTGTTTCTTTTTTAACAGTAAGAACACTGGGGCTCAGAAAAATTAACACAACCAAGGTCATACAACTAAGTGCTTTATCATCTGAAGGCTTTAAAAACAAAATCTTTATATAATGGATATTTAAACATTATTAAAAAAGTAATGGAGTTAAATATTCTAACAAAATTTTATGTATCTGTCATTCAATTTCAATAATTATGAGTAATTTTGGAGTTTTTAAAAAAAATTTATTTGGAGGCTTATTTTTTTGTGGCAGGATTTTCATGTTTGTAAAAGTAAACCAAACCCAAAAAGGATCAGTTGAGTGACAGGCATTTGAAGCAAAAATTTTGTCTTTTAATACTCTTAGATTAAGAATACCTCCTTAAGAGAAAAAGAAAAACCTCATAGACACAGACTATAGTATGGTGATTACCAGAGGAAAAAGATGGGTGGAAGCAGATGGAAGAGAGTAAAAGGAGGAATAAATGGTGACGAAAGGAGACTTGACTTTGAGTGGTGAACACACAATACAATATTCAGATGATGTATTATAGAATTGTACACTTGAAACCTATATCGTTTTATTAACCAATGTCACTCCTATAAATTCAATAAAAAATTTTTTTAAAAGAATGCTTTCTTACAAGAGTAATTGATTCTTTTAAAGATAATAGATTTTGGCATTCTTGAATTGCTTCCTTACTGTATTTGGAAAGAAGCTACTTGGCCAACAGCTGGTATTTTCCATTGATGTAAAACTGGGCAAATGCCTCCGTAACTGAATATTTGTGGTTTCCACAGGCTACTGGATACTGTGTTTTCCTACAACTCGTAGTTTGCAATATGAACCCATTTGCCAAATTCTTCTTATATTGGCTGTAACCTGAATTCTTTTCCTCTCACCTTATTCTACCCTCTCATTCTTCACTTGTATCACTTAAAGAGCAGGAAAGCCAAAGCAGCTCTTTCTAAATTAAAAATAAACAAGTTTTTCCTGTTCCTCTACACTGGTGAAATTTTTCTGCCATTCGTTGTACTTACTTTTCCTCTTTTCTCTTCAGTTTTCTAAAGCATCTTGCCCTTGCTGACAGCTCTTAATTTCTCCATTAAAAGCAAAATGAAACAAAAAACCAAGTTGGCAATATAACATAGCTGTTTATCTCATCTTTTCTATGTGCCCAGGCATAGTGAGAAGCTCTTTTCGTATGTTCCCTCATTTAATCTTCACAATAATCCTATGAGGTTCATGTTACTATCCTCATGTTTAAGTAAATGAGACTTAGAGAGGTTAAGTGGCAATGAGTTAGTAAATGGCAGAACTTAATTCAAACCTTTGATCAAAAATTTTAAGGTCTTCACCACTATAGTCTAAAATTGAACTTTATTTCTTCATAGTTCTAAAACCCTTGATTTTGTGATCTTCCTTTTTTAAAAAAACACACACACACAAGTCCTCTGATTATGCCTCTAGTCATGAGTCTCTCCCCAAAAGTCTTTTCTATTCCCTCAAGGCTGGTCTCTGTTTTCAAAGGGACATAATTTTAAAGACCAAACCAAAACAAACAACTGCCATTTCCTGCCATTCTAGCTAGTGTATGGTAGGAGTGTGCAGGTGCTAAGTCATACTGTCAGAGTGGGGAGTGGATGGCTGATACAGAAGAGAGAATTTCAGTTTTAAGTTATGTGACCTCATGGGAGGGTTTTGGAGCATTAATTTTGTAAAATCATACCATCTGAACTTTAGTTATGAAAATTACTTTTTGTACAAAATTTTCTAATTATCAAACTGAACATAACATAGAGTTTTGTGGCCACTTGTTCCTTCATGGGCTGTCCGCCCATCTTGTTCCCTTGCTACCCCATTGCCCTTTTAGGGGGGTTGTGCTGTGTTGGATGAAGGAATAGAAATTAGACCTGCCCGTAGGCATGAATTTCCATTTCTCTCTGTAATGGTACACAAATCTTGTAAGTTATTATTAAAAACCAGGCCTGGTTGTTTTTCCTCCCTGAAAGTCAAGAAAAGAAACAGTAATAGTAGGTGACTTAAGTTATCGTGCCAGTGACTGTCTCACACCGATATTTTGATGATTATAGTAGGATCTGTGGAAAACTATTTGCTATACAGACCAGCTTAATTTTTTTTCTCTGATTGCTATTCACTCAGCAGATTTCATCAGAGTATAAGCTAATGTGCTAGTTTTATAAATAATATCATTGGCATCAGTGAAAATAAGTACTATCATTTTTAGCTTCAAAGCTTCATTGATAATAATTACTTCTTCCTGCCAGTAGTTTTAGTGTGTCCTCTTTTATAAACAGATAATATAGGTCTCAGCGTTACTTTTCTCTTTTCAAATATATTTGTTTTACTTGGGAATTTATAAATTGAGTCTCCATTATCCTTTGACATTCAGTTATAATATCTAATTTCTTGATGATTAGAAATAGATGTCATTGATAGTCATGAGTCAGAGTAGGAGACAAATATTGCAAAACTCTTTGCCATGCCCCTTTCACTCATCTGCCAAGGCTTTTTTGGATGACCTCTTAAAAAGAGCCTGATGCCAGAAAGAAAAAGTTCAGTTGTCTTCCTAAATATATAATTTGTTTGACTATGATTAAAAGCTAAAGTAAAATAGGAAGACAACTGGCTTCTGGTAAAGTCCTCACTCTTTGTAGCTACTCACCTTTGTTACTTGTTCCAGAGTTTTACAATGGCTTATTTTGCATGGCAGGTTCTTTTTAGAAGAAATCTCTCTCCTTCCCTCCCTCTCTCTCTCCCTGTATCTCTCTCTCTCCCTCCTCCCTTTCTCCCTTTCCATCCCTCCCTTCAATGCACAAGTACATGGTTTCTTTAAAGGGAAGAATGCTAAATTATTTTTAGATAACAAATAGAAAGTGGAAATCTAGCATTTTCTGATATTAAGTACTAGGATATTTAAGAGTTAGAATAGTATGCGTCCTAAATGCAACATATCATCCTGGAATAGGAAAAGGATATTAATGGGAAAACTGGTGAAATCCAAATAGAATCTATAGCTTAGTTTTAATAGCTGTACCATGATTATATGAGATACTAACATAGAGGAAGCTGGGTGAAGGGTATATGGGAACTTTTAATTTTCTTTACAGCTGTTCTAGTAATCTAAAATTATTTCAAAATAAGAAGTTAAAATAGTGTGCATCTGTCCAACTAGCAAAGTTATGAAGAAAAAAAAAGAAGTGAATACTACCAAAGTCAAGATAATAATTACCTTTACAGAGAAGGGATGGGATGGTGATTGGAGAGGAGCACATGGACTTCTGAGGTGTTGGCAGTTTCTTGGGAGGTGATTACATATGTGTTCACTTGATACTTAAATTTGTTAAACTGTACATGTATTTCATACAGTTTTATGAATGGATATTTCACAATAAAGGGAGATTAGAAAATGATATATATAATTTTGATTTAATAAGATTGCAAGTCAGTAGGGGGAAACATTTGTTCCTAGTGCCTTGTATTCCTTAATGAATTTAGAATTTGTAAAGAATATTTTCCTTGGTGTGGCATTGAGGTTTCAGCTATGAAATGTTGCCTCTCTCGTTCATGGTTTTGTGTAATTTGTTTAGGTAGAAACATTGAAACACAATGATCCTTTTGCTCCTGGTGGAACAGTTGTTGTTGCAGCTAGTGATTCAGGTAAGAAAATAACATCAATTTCTTTGAACAGTAAGCATTATCCTTTACTTTAAGCTTCTTTTCTTTGGTCTCCAAATGTATTTGTCCTATTTACTTATGTGTGGCTTTAAAATTATTGTGTAGTTATATTCAGTTGTAATCTACCAATAAATAATAATGACTGCAAGTGTTTATGTATTACTTTCTACTTTTCTACATTATCTCATTTATTGTTCATGTTGAAGATCTTACTAGAATATGCACTCTAGCCACTATCAGTAAAACCAATAACATTTTTTTCCATTATAAAAGCAGTGTTGCGTGTCAGTTTCAAAGTCAGCATTGACTCTTATGGGTCTTGGCCTAAATTTAAAAATTAGTGGCTTCTAATAGGTAATGATAATAGCTTTCCAAGCAGTGGATAGGTCCTGTAATAAGACAGACAAAAGTTATATGTTATTCTAGCATCCAGTTCTCATGCTTTATTTATGCTTTATCTAATTTTTCATTTATCCTTTTAATAACCTTTAAGTAGTATTCTCATTTTAAAGATCAGGAAACTGATAAGCCAGAACATTAAGTAACTTAATCAAGATTATACAGCTTACTGGATTTGAGCCAAGATTCAAACCTAAGTCTAACAGAGTCCAAAAGCTTTCTTAACTAAGTAACTCTGCTTCTTTCTCACTGTTCATTTAAAACTGAAACAGACAAACAAGCTTTTATGTAGGATAGCAGGGAATTAGAGGGAAGCGAACTAAAACAAGTTAATACTTCACTATCCTGCTGAAAATAGAATGCCTTGTTTTTCAGATGTAAGTAGGGTGAGCTTTTGGTAGACAGATTTATTGATTGTGACAATTAAGGATTATGAGCATAGGGAAAGATAATAGAAATGGCTTCACAATTTGGATTTCTTATATTGTACAAATTGTAACAAGATGGAATTTAGTGCTGTGTGTTATTTTCAGGTTGAAAATTAACTTTCAACATGAGTAGCAAGAAGGAAGAAAGTAAAAAGCAGATATGTAGAAAACAAGATTTAATGTAGTACTGGGTATTGATTTAAACCAAAATTTAAAATGACAGCAAATACAATTTCTAAGAGGCATATTGTAGTAACAGTGGTTAAATTATATCTTTTTAAAATACATGTGCCTTTTTAGACTCTCCTTATTGAACTGATGAATTAATATATTGCTAGGAATATTATATAATTAGAAAGAATAACCTAAGAAAATAATATGAAAGGTTAATACATTTATAATTGACTCTCAGTTGCCCACACTAAGGAATGGTAAGTACCATGAGAATTCATTAAAACTGCAAAAATTTAAAGGAAAGGGAGATCACCTCCATTTAGGATAAATCATGAATGATTTTAAAGTAGAAGGTGGCTTTTGTAGTATGTCTTGAAAAAAATGGGCTAGGATTTTTAATAAGTAGTTATGGAAAGAGGCTTTGTAGAGCAGAGAGAGTAACATGAACAAGAAATGGGAGGTAGGAAATACAGGGCATGCTCAAGGGAAAACAGACGTTTTGATCGAGCTTATTTATAGAGGAATAATCAGGCTAAGGCTGAAGTGGTGGATTGCAGTCTTACTGTAGGTTTCTATTGCCTGCCTTTGTTGGTCTTCTCTTTCAATTCCAGTTTCTAGCTCATTTCCTGTAAAGTGGAAGAGTAAATGACTATAATAGCCTGGGAAGGGCTAAGATTTATTGTTGTTAATCATAATAAAGATACCATTTATTGAACACTTGCATAATTTCAGTACGCCGCATGCTTACCATTTTTCCATACTTGATCTCATTTAATTCTCACATGTGAAGCCATTTCACAGAGTTAAAGAAGGTCCATCTGAGGCCTCCGGTTTTCCACTGACCTCTTTGGTCATTCCTTGTGCCTCCTTTGCTGATACTTCCTCTTTCTCCCAACTTCTTTATGTTGTGTTGCTCTAGGTCCTAGACTTTAAACATCTTTTCTCCTTTATCTCTCCTCCCTTGGGGATGGCATCTGATTTTATGGATTCACATATTATTTATATGCTGATTTATAGCTCTAGCCACATCTTTCTTCCTGAACTCTAGACTCATATACCCAACTACCTATTGACATCTTCACTTAAATATCTGCTAGATATTTAACACAACATGTCTAATGACACTGAACATCTAATCTTCCTTCCCAAACCCACTTCACTTAAATCTTTCCCCATCTTCATGGTGCTCTCTTTAACAGTGCTAAGGCCGGAAACCTCAGAATCATCCTGGGTTCTTCTTTTTCTTTCACTCTATCCCTAGTCTGTCAGGAAATCTTACTGGCTCTGCCTTCAAATTATATTTAGGAAAAGCTTTACAGTGGCCTATAAGTGGCCTTCCTAACAATATTTCTTATCGTTATTCCCTTTACTCACCCTGCTTGAGCCACATGGCCTTTGTGCTGTTGCTCAAACAACAGGATAGTGTTCCTTAGGTTCTTTGCCCTTAACTGTTCCCTATTCCTGGGATAGTCTTTCTTCGTCTGTCCACATGATGATCTCCATTACTTCCAACAAATCTTTGCCAGAATGTCACTTAGTGAGGCTTATTCTGGCCATCCTATTTAACATTCACAAGCACCATCACCCATCCCAGCATTCTGACTTTACTATTCTCTGCTCTTTCTTCTTTCATTGTGGCTGATTACTTTCCAGAGCACTATATAAATGACTTTGTTTTCTTCTTACCTGTCTTCTCCTTCCACTAGGTTTTAAGTTCCACAGAAAGTTGGATCTTTGTATTCACTGATGTATTCCAAGAACCTTAAACCATGCCTGGCCACATAATATTACTGAATGGATGGATGAATCAATTACTGTTCTCACAGAGCATATGATAGGAGCCCAGTGGATGAAAATCTTGGGGATGGAGTATATGGTTTATTTTGTTCTGATAAGTGGGTTTTAAAAAATATTGTAGTAAAATATACATAACATAAAATTTAACATTTTAAACATTTTTAAGTGTACAGTTCAGTGGTAATAAGAATATTCACATTTTTGTGCAGCCATCACATCCATTTGTATCCAGAGCTTTTTTCATCTTCTAAAACTGAAACTCTGTACTTGTTAAACAAGAGTTTCCCATTACCCACTCCTGCAGGTCCTGGCAACCACCATTTACTTTCTGTATTTATGAATTTGACTACTCTAGGTACCTCTTATAAGTAGAATTATGTAGTATTTATCTTTTTGTGACACTATTTCACTTAGTATAGTGTCCTCAAGGTTCTTCTATGTTGTAGCATGTATCAGAATTTTCTTTCTTTTTAAGACTAAATAATATTTTATTGTATGTATGTACCACATTTTGTTTATCCATTCATATATCAGTAGACACTTGGGTTGCTTCCACATTTGGGCTGTTATGAAAAATGTTGTTCTTCATATTAATATACAAGTATTTAAGTCCCTAGTTTCAATTCTTTCGAGTGTATACCAGGAAGTGGAATTGCTGGATCATATGGTAATTCTATTTGAAAAAAGAAATTTTTTGAGAGACTAGCATACTGTTTTTCATAGTAGCAGCATCTGTAGATTGCTTTGTAGCTTATACTGGGTGGCCCTGGGCAGAACACAGGTAGTGGCAGACCTTGGCCTGCACCCCCCAGGAGACCTCAGAGCCAGTGCATCCTGTGGACAGTTTCATACCATGTTGAAGCACTATCCAACCACTTCCAAAAGCAACACACTCAAGGGGCAGACTCAGCAGGCACCAGAGGCCTTCTGAGAAAACTCCTGCTCTGTGGGGTGCACCCCTGCACAGGTGATCCTCCATGGTGGTCAGTGGTCACAGTCAGTCCTTACAGCCAATCAATTGGCCTGGGGCTAAGTCCCTCCCATTGACATGCCAACAGCAATAAAGGCTAAGCTACAGCAGGAGGGTGTACACGTGGGGGAGAGCGCACCTAGAGCGCCCAGCTTGGGTGATGGAGAAGGCTGCACTACTAAACCCTACAGAACACTTACTACATTAGGCTACTCTACCAAGCCCAGGAGATGTAGCAGCTCTACCTAATATATAGAAACAAACACAAGGAAGCAGCCAAAATGAGGAGACAAAGAAACATGTCCCAAATGAAAGAACAGAAACAAAACTCCAGAAAAATAACTAAACAAAATGGAGATAAGCAATCTACTAGATGCCAAGTTCAGAAAACTGGTTGTAAGGATGCTCAGTGAACTTAGTGAGAACTTCTACAGCATAAAAAAAGGACGTGGAAACCATAAAAAAGAATCAGTCAGAACCAGACACTAATTGAAATGAAGAATAATTTACAGGGAATCAACAGTAGAGTAGAGGACACTGAGAATCAAATCAGCAATTTGGAACATGAGGAAACAAAAAACACCCGATCAGAACAACAAAAAGAAAAAAGAATCCCCCAAAATGAGGATAGTATAAGGAGCCTCTGGGACAACTTCAAGCGGCCCAACATTCACATCATGGGGGTGCTGGAAGGAGAAGAGAGACAGCAAGGAATTGAAAATCTATTTGAAAAAAATGACAGAAAACTTTCCTAACCTGGTGAAAATGTATACACAAGTCCAGGAAGCACAGAGAGGTCCTAAACGAGATGAATCCAAAGAGGCCCACACCAAGATACCGCATAATAGATTCAGTGACATGGAAGCATGGATGAGACTGACAAATGTCAGAGGGATGGAGGAGGGTGGGTGGATGGAGGGGGAGAGAGTAACCAAAGGATTTATATGCAGATATGCACAGCCCAGGGACACGGACAATGGTGGGGAGAGGGACTGTGGAGGGGGAAGGGACAGGGTGGAACGGGTCATTGGGGAGAAAAAGGGACATCTGTAATATTTTAAACAAAAATAAAATTTAAAAAAATAATAAAAATAAAATACAAAAGGTTAAAGATAAAAAGAGAATCTTAAAAGCAGCAAGAGAAAAGCAGTTACCTACATGAGAACTCCCATAAGACTGTCAGCTGATTTCTCAACAGAAACTTTGCAGGCCAGAAGGGATTGGCAAGAAATTTTCAAAGTGATGAAAAACAAGGACTTACAACCAAGATTACTCTACCCAGCAAAGCTCTCATTTAGAATCAAAGGACAGATAAAGAGCTGCTCAGACAAGAAAGAGCTAAAGGAGTTCATCACCACCAAACCAGTATTACATGAAATGTTAAAGGGTCTTCTTGAAGAAGAAGGAGAATAATAATAAGAAGGTAAAAAATATGAAAAATAAAATGGCAATAAATACGTATCTATCAGCAATTGAATCTACAAACAAAATGAACAAGCAGAGTAGAAACAGACTCATAGATAGGGAGAACATTTTGACTGTTGACAGATGGAAGGAGGTTTGGAAGATGGGTGAAAAAGGTGAAGGGATAAAGAATTACAAATTGGTTATTACAGAATAGTCATAGGGATGTAAAGTGCAACCTAGGGAATATAGTCAATAATAGTCCAATAACTATGTATGGTGTCAGATGGGTATGAGATTTATCAGGATAATCACTTAGTAAGTTATATAATGTCTAATCGCTGGGGTATACACCTGAAACTAATATAATATTGTATGTCAACTGTAATTGAAAAATTAAAAAATGATTTAAATTTAAAAAAAGAACAGGAGACTTATAAGCTTTCAAAATAAAAACATTAGGGTAAATTTTTGTTCTTAAAAATTAAATGATAAATTATTCCTCTCCTACCTCTAAAATATAGTAGGTATGATAGAAATAGAAGGACATTAAATTTTTTTTAATAGTTAGCCTCATGTGGAGTCTTTTTAGCATTTTCTGCTGGTGGGTAGACACATTACAGACAAAAAAAGAAAACAGAAGCAAGAAAATTTGGGTTAGTTAGTTTCTACGTATACTTTATTTCAATTTGTAAAAGTTATTTTTCTCCTTCATTATAAGTGAGATTGGTTCTGGTGCCAGAAAATTTTTTGCATGGAATATTTTACTAACTCCTGACTGAGAAAATGCAGAGTCTTTCCAACTCTTAATTAAAGCTTTACAACATCTTGAAGATTAGAAGGGAGCTCATAGCATCCCCGGAGCATCTTTGGCTCCAGCAGTAGTAGTAAGATGCCAAGTAGGTAGGTAGGTCTTTGTTTTTACAGGCAGTGAGTCAGGTTAAGGGCATGGATGTTCATATATTTTATGCTTCTTAGCCCCTGCTTTCTTTCATATTTCTTCTCTAATTTTCTCCATTTCCACAAACCACAGGGCATGACTTTCTTTTCAAGGTCACTTAATTTTTTAATGGAAAAACGTGTGCTTATTGTGTGTATGTCTGTCTCTTCTTCTACCTCCTTTCTGCCCACAAGTAAAACTTTTTGTGAAGTCTTCTTTGTGTCTTCCTCATAAAGTTAGGTGTTGCTTCTCCTTTGCTCTCTTCAAATTTTAACACTAATTGTGCAGCAGTTGTGTACGTTAAATCATGAGTTCCTTGAAGGCAGGTGTCATGTCTTATTCCCCTCTGAATCCCTAATTCTAAGCCTTGAACATGATAGATCAGGGATGGGGAACATCCGGCCTGTGGGCCATATACGACCTGTGGAATCATTCGGTCTGCCAAGGCAACCGCAGGCAGGACTCAAAATTCAACAAATCTAGGAGCTTTTTTCATAGCTAATTTTTAAAAATATATCTTTATTGATTTCAGAGAGATGAAGGGAGAAGGAGAGAGAGAGAGAGATACATCAGTCATGAGAGAGTCATTGATTGACTGCCTCCTGCACGCCCCCAACTGGGGATCGAGTCCTCAACCCAGGCATGTGCCCTGACTGGGAATTGAACCGTGATCTCCTGGATCCTAGGTTGATGCTCAACTGCTGAGCCACGCCGGCCGGGGCATAGCTAATTTTTATGTTGATAATTTTGTATGTGGCCCATGAGTGTTATAAATATCCAAACAGCCCTTGGCAGAAAAAGGATTCCCCACCCCCTGTAATAGATGCTTAGTAAATGTGAATGAATGAGTAGGTCAGTGAATGAGTGAATGAGAGTGAATGAATTGGAGACCAGCTTGAGAAAGTAGATCCTTTATTAATGAACGGTCCACTGTATTTGTGGACTTAAATCAGAAATTCAGGAACCAATATTTGGGATTAGGTATTTTTTACCTGTCTAAAATGTTACCAACCAAAAGAGGACATGAAACTTGATGTCTTTCTGTTCTGTTGCATTGATTTTCTTTATTTGTTTTAGCCACAGATCCCTTTGCTTCTGTTTTTGGAAATGAATCGTTTGAAGATGGATTTGCTGACTTCAGTACATTGTCAAAGATATCCGAAGTGATTCATGAGAAGGTAAAATATACTATGTTTCCACCAAAAGAGCAATCCCTCCTTTAAATTATATAACCCTCTCACAGACATTGCAACTTGATTTCAATAAATCACAGCAAATGTTGATTTCAGATAGAAATGAAAGATAAGATATAATTAAAGTAGACACACATATTACTATTCATAAAGACTGGTGATGATACAGGTAATTATAGTTTTCTACTGACAGGTTTGCTCAACAACTTCATTTTTAAGAGTCTCTGTCTTTTTAAACATGTTTCTTCTAGTTAAGCCACATTTTTCTCTTGATTGTCTGGGTCAATAGCTGTATAATCTGAGTATTCATTCCACCCTCTCTACACTGGTCAATTGATTTTTTGTTCTCAGGCTGTTAGGATTATATTAATATAATTAATGCACATAATCCAGCACTTATATGTCTACTGCCTACTTTCCAGTGTAGCTCTAGGACTGATTGAAGCCAAAGATTAAAATTAAGAGTATTTGTCAAATTGTCTATCTCATTGGTTCCTAACTGGGTGTTATTTTCCTCCCTCCTCTCACCCCCAGGAAACATTTGGCAATGTCTAGAGATATTTTTGGTTGTCACAGTTGGGTAAGGGAACTATTCATATTTAGTAGAGAGCAGGGATGCTGTTAAACATCCTACAAATGCCCTGCCCAGCGCCCCCACAACATGGAACGATGGCCAGCCAAAAATGTTAGTGCTTCTGTAGAGAAACACTGGCCTAAGTAGAGCTAAAATCATAACATCTGATTCATTATAGAAAAGTGAATCTTTCATTATTCCATGTATTAGAAAGATAGGGTCTTCAGACTCACATTAAGACTCAAATTATGATTCCATGGGGTCAGTTTGCTTTAAAAACTGACTTTCAGGTTGTCTTTAATGTTCAAGATAATGTTTTCTTTGGCATTTATGAAATCTTTCCTATATTTTAGTACATTGGGAAGTGTGGAGTCTTTTTTTTTTCTTTTTCATTCAGATCAGATATTCATTTGAGGGAAGATACATTGTTCCTTTAAAATGGCCTCAGGTGGTTTTGTATTGCCTGAAGCTTGACAAACCTTTGATCCAGAGTTGGCTTGTTTTGGTATGATATGTTGCTTTTAATAAGTAGTGATGTTATAATCACTACTCATGTAGAACAATTAAAAAAATTTCTCCCTTTGGCCCTGAATGCAAAGGTTAAAATGTCAGTGCGCCGAACTGAAATAAAGCTGTGCAATACTGAAGACCATTCTTCCAAATGCTACGTGACCATATAGTTTGGTTGGTATATATATAATATATATAACCATGTATAAACATTTCTTTTCAAACAAAGGCCAACAATGAAGATCCTTTCAGTTCAACCACATCGAGCTCTGCCAGCAATGTGCTGCTTACAAAAAATGTGCTGGAAGAAGCCCCAGTCAAAAGTGAAGATGTGCCCCCAGCACTGCCACCAAAGATTGGGACCCCAACAAGACCCTGTCCACCACCACCTGGTATGAGAGTTGGTACCTTTCCTAAGTCAACAAGATGCTTTTCTTTTTCTTAAAAGTATTGTGTGGACCTTATTTATAGATTTGTCTAAAGGGCCTTAAATAAAACAAGCCAAGAAAACATGGCAGGAGCCTGCAGCTATCCTCCATTCTGACCTCAATACAGAACTACAGGCATGTGCCTCAGAGGCCAGCATGTGTAACTGTCATGAACTATTTTTCTGGCCCTAGCGAATTTCTTTTTAAATCACTTTAGAGAGGCATTAAATGGAAAAAGGAAAGTATCCATGAAGTCTCTTGCTTTTTGGAAGCTCATTGATTACCATTTAAACAATAGTTTCCTGCACTTTGGTGTTTCAGTTAATATCTATAAGAGAAGATTAGTTTAAAGTCCTGTTCTTTTCTTGCCAAATGTGAAGTCTTCCTTAATTCTTTAATGTGAGACTACATGGCTTTTTGGTATCTGGAATTTAGCAGTATAGTGATTTGAAAGAAAGTACTGTTTTTCTTGAAGGAAAATATTTTACCTCACTTAATAAGAGACCTTTATTTTATAAATGATTTTTGGGGGATCCGGGAATAAATTCTTAAAATTTTTTTTATCTTTAGCACTATACAAAGAAAAGGGGCTTGGGAGAGAGGGGCGTGTTGTTTTTTAATGAAGATAATAAAGTTCATGAGAAGTAGAAAAAAGGCCAATCCCCTGAGTGGTTGTGGTGCTAGTAGGCTGTTAGGTGAGAAGACTCATCTGGTACATTGTTCTTTTAATCATATATCATTCCTTGGGAAATTTTGAGCCACAGTAACTATAGGTTACTATTCTTGCCTTTTCATAATAACCCTAGTATGGTATTCCCCGGGAAGATTACTTTTTCTTCCTTGATTTAAAGAAATTGCATATTCAATTGTTAATACTCAATTATCTATTGAAAAATCAGGTAAACAAATTAAGTGATTTCTATCTTTTAAGTGACCTATGTCATATATTGCTTGAGGGTAAGGTTGTCAGACTGCATTAAATTAAATAAGAGTCAATTTGCTCATTTAATTTTTAGACCTGTATGATGCCAATAGCAAAGTTATTTTTTAAGTCCTAAGGTAAAATAATATACTAGTACTTTAACTAATTTTTCAGCATAGTGAGTGTATATCACTCTAGAAAGGTCAAGGACAGGATGGTTTGTTGGAGAGAGTACTCAACTGGGAGCTCAGAGGATGGGGTTTTAATATTGGATATGCTCTGACTAGCTCGGTGATCTTGAGTTTGTAATTTCTGAGCCTCAGCTGTCTGAGCTGTTAGATGGTGGCAGTAATCATGATTTTGCCTACCTTCACAGGATTGTTGGAAGGACCCACTGAGATATGAACATCTTTTGTAAGCTGTTACAATAACAGTAATGGAAAGAATCTGTTGATACAATCACTATTATCAATTAACACATTTTAGGAAAGATATATATTTGAAGATATTTTAACACTTACTATTTTTCTTCAAGAAGTACTAAATTTAAGACTTTAAAATTTGAGAACTTGTTTGAAAATGATGATGAATTAATGACCAACAGTATGTTGTTGTTTGGTCAAAGATTAGTTTATCCCTAAACATGAAGATTTAGGCTCTGTGCTTCAAAACATTCTTTTATTCTTCAGTTTGGTATACTGTTGATGGCAAGGTAATTTTTAATTTCATGTTCCCAGGTGTTGTATATAGAGCCAGAGAAAAATCAGAAGAATATCAGCATTTTTCAAAGGTCATTTGCCCTCATTGCCAGCGGTTGATAATTGTATCAGGCTGAGGTTATAATGGCAGACAGAGGCCATTGACATTCTTTGTCCATTCTCCTGTTATATCCTTTCTTCTCTCTTTTCTTGGGAACATGCTATTTTGAGGAAGAAAAGGTTTCATCCCAGGCAAAGATAGGATTCCAGGCCCATCCCTTTCCCCTTTGATATTTTTCTTATTTACCTACATGAGCTGGAACGTAGTTGAGAGGTTATGTGTGAAAAATTTGAGGATAGATTGCTGGTGTGGCCATTTAAGACCGTACTGAGAATGTGTTCTAGGCACTCACCCCTGTCCGCCATTCCCAGTTCTTTAATGCTTCCTGTGTTCATGTTCTTGTGTGTTTGCGTTTGCTGTATTTGCTGGTTAATTGTGATGATTTTGATCCAGGGAAAAGACCCATCAACAAATTGGATTCTTCCGATCCCTTTAAACTGAATGATCCATTTCAGCCTTTCCCAGGCAATGATAGCCCCAAAGAAAAAGATCCTGATATGTTTTGCGATCCATTTACTTCTACTACTACCACTACCAATAAAGAGGCTGACCCAAGCAATTTTGCTAACTTCAGTGCTGTAAGTACTGTGAATGGGCTGTTTGGGGGAGAATCTTTACATTTACAATTTGAAGGGTTTTCAGAGATTACTTTGGAGTCTGCCAGATTTGCATCATTCCAACTAAATTTACTAACATACTAAAAGTGATTTTTATTCTTCCCCCAACCAAAACCTCTGTTTGCTTTTGTTTTGATGGTTCTAAAATTATTCCATTGCACAAATGATTTTAGTAGTCTTAGTTCTTATGATATATACCAGTTGTTTTGTAAACCCTTTTCTTCGTCTTTGGTAAACAACAGAAATAAAATCCTTACAGTTATTGTTTTGTAAGTTGTTATGGATGATGGGTCGTTAGACAGTCATTTGCTCTCTGCCCACTGGATGAATAATGCCAATAATGAGCTTGTGTATTTGTAATTGTGTATGTGTGTTTGCGTATAAAGCTTTGTAGATTGCTAGAGACCAGTCAACAACTATTATATGACAGGATAGGGCCAGGGACTCTGAATAGAAAGTAAAACTCTGGTTTTATATAGTAGTGTTTTTTAATGTAAATGTCAGTTTTATGAAATAAATACAATCGTCAACAGTTAAGCAAGTCTTTAATCATTTGGAGGGCTCTGATTCACCAGCCTGCTGTATTTACTCTTCATTCTCCCAGAGCTGACTAAAATAGGTTGACCAATAAAAATAAATGGAAGGATGCTGTGATAATGGCACAGGCAGGGCCTATAATATCACAGAACTGAGAAAACGAACTATGGAGGTGTCACTCTGGAGCAACATAAAGCAATGACATACTCCACCATTATTCGATTTAAAAAAAAAGAGACTTTTTTAAAAATAAAATTTTTACAGTAGCTAACAGTTTCATTTTCCCAGATTTTTTTTCCCCAGTGATAATGACTTTTATTATCTCTGCCTATTCTTTAACAAAGGAATTTTCTTCTACTTATCACTGTAAGCCCTTGAGATGATTTTGGAAATAGGAGATCTAGACCCTGGCCACAATCTGCCTGATGTCTCCCTCTGTGTAGCACTGGGTCACTCAGCCAGTCACTTTACCCAGCAGCCATTTCTGGTTAGAAAGGAGGTAGGCAGGAATCTGCCTACAGCTAAGGCAGATGAATTAAACTGAGCTACGCAGAGTTTGAATCTGTACCCTATAAGTAGTAGTGGCTTCTTATGAACATGAAGGAGAATGGGAATCGGTGTTTTGATTATTGGAAAATGGAATGTCAGGATTATACTGGCTTTTGTTAGATGGAATTTGAGTTGTTTCAAGCATAGAATCAAGAATTGCTCTTCATAGGAGATTATAATCCTCTTAATATAAAATAACCTTCTGACAGTTTATGGAACTTAATTTTCAGCAAGTCAAAACTTGCTTGGAACAAGTCTTGAACAATAGCTGAGGCATTTTGCTTATTTCATACTCCAAAATCTCCATATAGTCTAATATAATGCAGCTCATAATAAAAATGTCTTCTTTTTTTCATTATGAAAGATTTGTTAAGTTTTAAAAATTTTAAAGTCAAGTGCCTTAGAAAAAAAAGCTATCATTTTTTAAAAGCCTGACAGTTTCTTTCATTTATCCTATTATGATATTCATCCTATTATGGTATTCCTCTATGTGGCAGAACTTGAAAGCAAGGAGGATCCTTTCATTTAGTATCTGCCAAGATTGCATTTTTGGGTGGATGAAAATGTTTCCCTGACCTTATTACCATTGTTAAGGTTTTATTTAGACTGGGTCAAAAAATTTTCAGTGCCTGCCAAAATCTTTATAATGAATTTAAAAAAAATACTTGGTCTACACCTTGTTTAGTATACCTAGTACTCTTATTTTATTTTATGTATAACAATCATCATATTCTTTGCTTTATAGTTTGTAGTACCTGAAGGTTAGGATAAGGGAGGGAATCACCAGTGGGATTAAATTGAAAATGATTTATCATGTGAGGATGCTCACTGAAGATGAAGTAGTAGATAAAAAGGCTAACCCTCTCCTATTTATAAATCTACTAACTCACCCAAAGCATATACTTTTTAAGATGATGTTTTAATGTTTAGTTTTATAGACTTTCTATCTATCTATAAACTGCATTAATTTTTAAAATAAAATCACATTTAGTAACTGGTAAAACTAAATGTGTTTTCAGGAAAAAAAAAAAATTAACAAGTAACAAGACTATTCCCAGAGTCCTTCGGGTGAAACAAGTAATTAATGTCGTTGGCAAAAACTGTTTTACTCATTGATCTCTTCATTTGTTCATTCATTCGTCTTTTACATGGTAGTATCCCTCTGAAGAAGATATGATTGAATGGGCCAAGAGGGAAAGTGAGAGAGAGGAAGAGCAGAGGCTTGCCCGCCTGAATCAGCAGGAGCAGGAAGACTTAGAACTGGCTATTGCACTCAGCAAGTCTGAGATTTCAGAAGCATGAGGAATTCTCCTGTCCTTTGTCAACCATGTAATACTCTTCTTCCCGAATACTGAAGCTCTTTACAGTGTGTATCAAAACTACCTATGAGCATGGGAATACAAAAGGTTTGAGATTCCTGTAAATGTGACAAAAGTTTGTTTTGTTTTGTTTTTTTAATTCATTTCTGATTTGTCTTCCCCCCACCCCAGAAAAGCAGTAACCCAGTCAGACAGCTCCACCTAGGTCCCTGTTCTGGTGTGCATTTACTGTGCGCTTGTGCCTGCCTCTGCTACTCTCACTAGTGAAGCTAGAGCACCCAAGCTTCTCCCTTCTGGAATATGTAGAAACAGCTTCGCCTCTGCGCTACCCTTGTTCTGAAGTTCCTCTGGTGATAGCCAGTGAGGTTCCTAAAGTGTGCAGTATTCTCCTCTGATTTGAATGGATGAGGGAGGGGAAGGAACATCCTATTTCCTTTAAGATAGTGCAGATTGGCTAGTTTAAAGTGCATGTTTGTGCTTCCATAGAATCAAAACACTGTTTAATTTGTTTTTCATAGACAAGGAAAAATATTTTGCATAAATTGACTCCACTATTGAAAAAGGAATGGTTTAGATTGAACCATTACAGCTTTAAGACTCAATCTTTTCCTAAATAAAAACATTAAAGCCTCATGTGTGAAATATATTTAAAATTTTTTTCTGAATTTAAAGAATTTTAGATAAACAGATACCTCTCCTTAATTTAAATGCTAGACAGTGGAGAAAATTTATCACCTAAAATATACCCATCAGTATAAAGTAAGGAAAAATTGTAACATGGCAGTCATTCTGTCATGGCTGTGGCACTGTCCTCTCTAGTTCATAGTAGGTTTATTTTTGTACTTTTGCAGAAGAAACTTTAGCAAGCTAGCACTGGAAGGTACTTTAGTTTTTTGTATATATATTTTTTGTTTTCTTTAATGAAGGCTCAGTTACTTGAAATGTAAAAACTTTCTCTGAATACAAATGAAAAAAGTGACATGTATTAAGTCATATTGTCCACGCTGGTTTAAAATAGTTTATTCTCTTCATGTTTTTGCCTATGAAATTGGCAGGCTAGCAAAAAAAGAAAAATATATATATATTTTTTAATTGGGAGAGAAGAGACCTGCCAAATTATTAGAGCTCTTCATGTGTTAAAAGCCTGTCTCCTGTAAACTGACTGGGCAGACAAGCTGAATTTGAAATAGACTGTGAAGCAGGCTATAAATTGTACTCTTAATGGTTGTTTTTTTTTGAACATCAGTTACTGACTTAGGTAATGTAGTAAATGCCTGTTTACCAAGATAAAGAAAAATGCACCTAAAAATGAATTTAAAGTCTCTCTGATCACCAAGTCAAAGTGGTATTGATCTGTGTTAATCAGAGTAACTTATTGCCTACCCCATGAATAAATTCCAAAATACCCAATTCATTTCGTCTTGAAATGGTGCTTTTTTTCTCTCCACCCACAATTGGACTGCTGTAGTTCAAGACAAACTTAAACCACTTTCTTGCACTGCTTTTTTCTACTTTTGTAAATTGAAACAGCATAAAAGTCATACATATGAAGCAAGGGCTGCATCATAATCACAAGGCTTTAATTTTGATAAACTAATCCAGTGACTAAGGATATATGCAAAAGTTGATTGAGAAGGTAGTGTTGCGAGTTGTGGTAGGTAGTGGTTTTGGGTTTTTTTCTTCCCCTTACATTTTAGGAAAAAGGTAAGTTGACTTGAACAACCTTCTTTTGCACTGGGAAAATGAATGGATGTTTGAAAAAATATTTTTCTTAATTAAAAAAAACACTCTGGAAAATATTAAATATCTGTAACTTATAAATACCACCTTTTGATGTAATAAGTGTACCCTAATCTTATGTATGTTTAACTGGATTACATAGATTCTTATCTTTTGTTAAAATATGTATACTCAGTGGACCATTATTATATTAAAGTATGTATATATTATATAAATATAAATATATATCTCTATCTTGATGCTCACTTGTGTAGGATGAATGTCTTAGAGTTGTTTTTGATTATATTTTACATTGTTGACTCTGGCTCCACAGCCTGTGCGTGAAAAGGACAGATGAGTATTCCTGCGAGCCAGTGGCACTGCCTACAAAGTGTTAACCATCTTCTACATACTTATTCAGGTTTCTCTCTTTATAGAATTTTCTCTTATGTTTCAAACTTCTAAATTGTAGCCTGTAACTATGAGAACAATAAACTTTAAGTAATAATAAAACATACTATCCATACATCTTATTTGAAATGGAGCTTGTAGGACTGGAAGTTGCTCTGGGTGAGTCAGTGAGTGAGTGGGGACTGAATTCTAGGACATTACTGTGCACCACTGTAGATTTTATAAACACTGCCCCACAGCCCTCCCCCTGCTCCCTTCTGACAGGGTCAGAAATAGAACAGCAGGGCTGTCAATGCTGCTCCATGGGCAGGGCGTGGGCTGGATTGATTGGAAATATAAAGGAGGAACTGGCTGGGTAAGGCGTAGACTATCATCATAGTGACTGTCAGGAGGGCTTGAGAGGTGGCCTGACCAGTAGGAATAAGAAATCAGGATGGATCCCAGCCGGGCGTGGCTCCAGGAGATCGAGGTTCGATTCCTGGTCAGGGCACATGCCCAGGTTGTGGGCTCCATCCCCATTTAGGGGTGTGCAGGAGGCAGCCGACAATGACTCATCATTGATGTTTCTGTCTCTCCCTCTCCCTTTCTCTGAAATCAATGAAGATTAAAAAAAAATCAAGATGGAGAAAGAAGATAAAGGATCACACAGGATTGTTATGGCAATGTGGTTTTGGCTAGTATATGTTGGGACAGTTGTGAGATGAAGGAACTATGTTATATTCATTTAAAAAAAAAAAAGAGGGTGTTGAACATGCAGAGGGTATAGAACTCATGACTCATATTTTCACTTTGAAATTTGTTTTTGGTTCGTTCCATTGACCCCATCTGGCACAAAGGGCTCTCTCTGGCATCGAATCGATGGAAAAAGTAAAACTTATCTGTGCTTTACATCATTACAACCAGAAAATATATCCAAAGTACGGAGACAGGCTTTTACTCCAGTGGCAGTGGCACTTAATACTTGGGGTAGCTCCTGTGGACCCATGCCCTTGTACAGGATCCTAGGTCCTCCACAAAGAACGTACAGCAGTGCACTCTGAAGACCATCAGGCTAGATCTGGGGGGGGTGCAGCGCCCTCTGGATATGGTGCATGAGGGGGGTGGGGACAGGCTCCTCTGTGCTGATAGGTCCGTGGCCGGCTGATTGGGATGTCATCTAGGCACTCAAAATTGAGGTGCTGTGAGTGAGGGGATCTACTGCCAAGCCTCACAGATACTGCTCCCGTCAGAAGTGTTCTTTCTCAACCGCATACCCTTCCATTTCTTACAGCTCCGTTATAGTCTTATGCGACCACTGTCCTTTATGCATTCCATCCTTGACCAAAACATCGTTATCTGGTGCGGGACTATTTTGTGGAAAGGAAGAGACAAGGAAAAGTAGCTGAGGAACTTCTCTGAGCCTGGCACTAAGGCTGTCAATATATTATGCCATTTAACCTTCATAACAGTTAGAAAACATGACTTACTAAGAGATGGGAAAGACTTGGCCAAGACCTCCCTTTCTCACTGCCCCTCCCTCCCCCCAGTAGGGACCAAGCCAGGTTCCAGCCCTGGTGCCTCAGCTCTGGGACCTGCTCGTCCACCACACCAGGCTGCCTTTTGCACACCTTACGAGACTAAGCAGCAACAGAAATCAAACGCAGCAACCCTGGGTCCTGAGCAACAACTGATGTTCTCAAAGAAAACCCTGATTCTTTGCAGCTTCCTGAGGTTTCCTGGCCTTGTAGAAAGAACCCAGACCTTGGAGTCTGATAAACATGGGTCTAAATTCTGGCCTTACCATTTCCCAGCTATGTGACTTTGACTAAATCTCTTAACCTCCCTGGTCCTCAGTGGGGATAACAGTTACTTCACAGGGTTGTGAGGATTAAAGATGATGGATGCATGTCGTTCCTTCACATGGCAGATATTCACTGGGAGCTCTCATGTCCATGTTTAAGAAGACAGAAAAGCTAACAATACATTTTGGGGAAATGTCTATGATTAAAGGGAATAAACTTCAGTCATCTTGAAAGTTTATTAATCCAGAACACATCATTCACTAATGATGGATAAAACTCACATAGTAAGAGTGCACATAACACACACAATGTGTCCAGCACTGGTCTGTACTGTTTGTGTTAACTCATTTAGTTCTCACAATAATCCTTTAGATAGGTGCTGTTATCGCCATTCTACAGAGAGGAAACCGGTTGAGTAACTTTCCTGAAGTCACACGCAGGTATCAAGTGATGAGGCCAAGATTCCAACCCAGGCAGTCTGGCCAGAAAGCAAGGGCAAGAATAAAACCTTATAAAAATAAGATCAGCTTTGGGAAAGTGGTTCATAAATGCTGTATGCGTTCTAAGAGCTTGTGTGGCAGGCAGATGGGCTGGGGTTGAGATACAGAAGAGTCTGGCTGCTTGGGTTGAGTCCTAGCTCTGCCACCTAACTAGCCTTTGTGATCTTGGGCAAATTACTATAGCCTCAGTTTCTCAGCTGTAGAAATTGGGATTGTAAAAGGAACCACCTGTTAGGGTTGTTTTGATGATTAAACATGTAAAGGGTTTAGAATAATGCCTAACAGTTTTAAACAAATGATGGCGATAATGAAGAAGATGGAGAAAAGGGGGGAGAAGAACAGGAAACAGGCTTTGAAGTGTGAGAACCCTGTACCCTGGGACCAAATCCTAGCTCCTAATCTGAACTCAGGAACATTACATTTCTAAACTTCTGACTCAGATATTCTCCAGAGTTGTTACCCAGATTAGAGACAGTGTATGTAAAGGCTCTCAGTGTAGTGCCTGCCGCTGAGTAGAAACCTGATAAATTTTAGTTCCTTCTTCATTTACTCAACACTGCCTGCAGCAGTGGTGCTAGGGTCCACGGGGGAGAAAGATGTGAGGCAAATCTGAAGAGTGAGACTAGGATGGTCCTTGATAACTAGTATAAGGATTAAAAAACGTAGTGCTATTTGCTGTGAGAAAGATAAAAATGTAACCTCCAAAAGGAGTGATTCTTCCATTGGGGAGACAGAGGAGGGCTTCCTGGAGGAAGTGGTGTTGGCTGTGGGCTCAGAGGCTGGGTGAGACTTTAATCCCACCTGGGATTAGACTAGGCTCTGGGCCTTTAAGAGACCAGGCTTCTGAGGCCCTGCGGTGGTCATACCTGTGATCTGGCTGTCTGCAGTGTCCAATGCCGTCAAGCTGGACAAGGCTCTGTGGGCTAAGGGGTTTGGGCCCCTGGGCACACTGTAACTGGAATTTCCAGATCTGGAAGCTCTAGCTTTGTAGTCAGATAAGCAACATTCTCGGGCCCTTGTTGATCTAAGACTATGACATAAGTGCTCAGAGAAAGGGGGAAAGGGGGTATTTTCTCTGCTACCTACCAAGTAAAAGTGAGAGAAACTTCCCAGATGATCCTTGAGGCTTCTGCCCTCTGCTTTGCCCAGGCCTCCCACTCCATGCTCAGCTCACCTGTGGGCCACCGGCAGGGTAGAGGAAGCACCAGATGGAGCAGACAGGCCTGGGTGTAAGACCCAGCTCCAGAGTTTGGTCTCAGGGAAATCAGTTGCCCCTCTGAACCTCAGGTTCATCAACTGTAAAAATGGGGGTATTTCAAAAGATGAAATTAAATAAGAATTGGTGTAAAACACCTGGCTCGGGGCTTGGCATATTAGAAAATGTCTCCTACTTGTCAGAACCAATCACCATTTATTAGACACACGATTTGTGTTGCACAAGTACCAGAGGATAGAGACCCAACCCAAAAGGAGACAGAAATGGCCCCTTAGCCACCCTGCCCCTTGCCCTGTGTTCAACCCCCATCCTCTCTCACGGAGGGAACTCTCCTGGGGCCCCTGAATCCATCCTTTATGCTAGAGCAGGAGTGATCCTTCTCAAGTACCTCCTGCAGGTGCTCTCCTGCTCCATGTCCTTCGCTGAGCCTCCCAGGGAAGCCTGCTGGACCGCACTGCACTGCCAGGGGCTCACCTTGCTCCAGAGCCCATTCTCCTACGTGTTAGTTATGGAAAATAAAAATTTTAAATGCGCATGACCTAAGACAAAATATGGGATTGCAAAGAAAGTCTGTACAGGAGCCAGGCTGTGGCCCATTCTCCTCTGACCACCAACTCCCACCGGGGTTCTGGGCCTCAAAGACCTGTGAACAGGGCCGTAGGCAGCTTCTCCGCCTCTGCTCCCGGCCTGCCCCCCGCCCCTCGCCTCTGTGCCGCACACTGGGCAGTAGTCCCAAGCCCCTGGCCCTATTCCGGTGCCGCCCTGGCCACGCAGGTTCTGCACTTAGGCAGAAGGGAAAGGCGTCGGTGACCCCATCGTCCATCTGAACAAGCTCTAGACTGGGAGTGGAGGGGCCTGGGGTAGGTCCTGGTGCTTCCACCACTGACCCCCTTTGTGACCTTGAGCAAATCCCTGCTCGTCCCGGGCTCAGTTTCTTCTTGTGACTAATGATGACTCTTGGTGGCTCTGGACCGAGGTGGTCTTACCCTGGGACCCCGGGTTTGCTCGCGGGAGGGGACACCGACTCCCTTGCCAGGCAGGAAGGCGCCCGGCCCGGCGGGGCCGGGGAGGGGCCTCCGGTCCGGCCCCGCCCCGCCCCGCGCGCCCCGTCCAGGTGCCGCCGGAGCCGCAGCGCCCGCCACCCAGCGCCGCCACGAGGGGCCGCCCGCGCCCCCTCCGCGTCCGGCCGGGGCCCATGGCCTTTCTGACCGCCTGGAAGGGAGCGGCCTCGGGGAAGCGCGACCGCAGGTACCGAGCGGGGCGGGGACTGGGCGGGAGGCGCGGACGGGACCGAGGGGCGGCTGGGGAACCACCGGCGGGGGCAGGGGCGGCTGCGGGGCACCGCTGAAGACGCGGTGCGCGGGCTGCTGGGCTCGGGAAGCCGCCCGAGGGGCAGTCCAGCGCCTCTCTCACCCCCACGAGCCCCCTGCTTGCCGGGTACGACCCCCAGCAGGGCCCCCATCCAGATCCCACTCAAGCCCCACTTTCCCTGCTGCAACCTGTGGGCACCTGCAAGGGCAACTCAAGCGATCTGGACCTCGGGCGGGTTGGGAGTCAGGTTTGGGCAGCGGAGGCCCCCCTCGTAGGCGCCCCTTGTGCACCTGGTCCTTCCCCAGGGAAGCATGAGTGGAGAGGTGGGGACCCTTTGAGCCCTGACAGGCAAGAGCAGGCACACTATCCCCCTGAGGGATTGTCCACATCTAGGGGTAGCAGTGGGGGAGGGGGGCATCCTGGGTCCCCGTTCAGGTCCGTGGTGGAATTATATGCACCACAGATCCTCCAAGGTCAACCCTTCAGAGATGTGTCAATGCCTCCTGTGTGTCACCTCCACCTCCCCAGTTGTCCCCACCTCCTGGATGAGTTGGTGTCTCTAGATGTGTTCCCATGAGACACGGAAGAGGAGACAGCCCTGATCTCTCTTCTGAGCTGTCTTGCCCTCCAACTCCTTACCTTTACATATTTAAAATTTGCCCTGTTACCCCCGGAGGAAGACAATCCAACTCACCTCTCAGTGCCTCCCTCTGATTGTCCTATGAGCACCTCAAAACTCAGCAAACCCTAAGTCAAACTTCCCATCTTCACCCCCAAACCTGTTCCTCCTCCTGCTTTCCCATCTCAGAGAATGGCACAGTCATCCACCCAGTTACCTAATCCTGGAACCTGGGAGTTATCCCTCTCCCTTCCCTCCCCTCCCTCCAGTCTGCAAGTTCTGCTGGTTTTATCTCCTGGATGCTTCTCAGAGCTGTGTCCATTCCCCTTGGAGTGTTGCAGCAACCCCTAACTTTCCCAGTTCCTCCAGTCTCCTCCTTTCCATGCTTCCTTCAGATTGGTCTCTTCTAAAACACAAACCAGACTAGTCATTTTCTGCTTTAAAACCCTTCCATGCTCAAGGTTAAAGTTCAAGACTCTCAAGGGGGGAGGCTGTGGCCTGCCCAGGCCTGTTTCCCATCATTCCCTGACCCTCACTCTGGTCCACCAACGCCAGATGGCTTTGCAGTGCTCTCACAATGGTGCCAGGCTGCTGGGGTAGCTCTGCGTGGAATGCCTTCCTCCACTCCTGACACTAACCCCGTAAGACTCAACTTTATGTGACCTCTTTTAGACAGGCTTTCTGACCCCACCCTTGAGTCAGACTCAGGGGTATTCAGGGCTCCAGCATCTTTGCTTTCCTCTCGTGGCTCTCATTCAGTCTTTCAACAAACATTGTTGAGCATGTACCATGTTCCAGGCAATTGTAGTAGGCGCTGGAGATATGCTATTACTTCACACATACAAGTCCCTACTCTCAGGAGACCATGTTCTAGTAGGAAAGAGAGACTAAACTAGTAGGCAGATAAAGAAGTAAACACCAGATAGATGCTGTCTAAGGCTTAAAATGGGGTGATGTGATAAACTGTAAAACTGACCATGCCCAGAGCATTCCTGGAAGAGAGGAGAGCTCATGTCCAAGCCTGAGGTGTGCCTGAAGAGCAGAAAAGGATTGTTGAGGTTCAATGCCTGATGGGATCCCAGAGGCCAGCTGCCCAGAACAAACAGGACAAGGTGTTAGGATTTCATGGTGTGTTGAGAAGCCACTAGAGGGCGTTAGGGAGGAGATTTGCATATTTTAAGGTGACCCGGCTACTCCATGGGGAAAGGATTTTGTGCACAGACAGACCTCTTCAACACTGGGTCACAGTCACCCTTTTCTGTCTCCCCACTGCACGTGGAGAGTAGACAGGTTTCATCAGCTCCCATGTCCCCAGAGCCAGCACAAAATGGGGCTTAGAGTATGCTTCAGTTTTGATGAGGGGATGGGGGAATGGTTTTTGAGGAGGGTGAGATACCCTGGCTAGGGTGGTGAGGAGTGTCTGTGTCCAGATGGATTTCTTGTCCAGGGCCTGCCCTGTCTGTAAGAATCCAGCTGTGCTCTGTCCTCTAGGCACCTGGGAGCCTTCTGAGTTTCAAACGTATATATACTGCTACTGTCACAGTGTGGAGGGAGGCAGGGAGACCAGAGGGGAGGCTGGTGTGATTACCCAGGACAGAGGCTGGGTGTGGATTAGTAGAATGGAAGGAATGGGGGAAAAGAAGCTAAGAATGGACAGGCTGGGAGGTGAGATCCAGAATCACTAATGATGGGAGGGAGGTGAGAGACAGTGAGGAGGAGGGAAGAAGGGGGACTCTGGCCAAGTAGAGTCCTCTACATCCCTCCATGGGCCTGTGTGAGGGAGTATGCCTGAGGGACTGACCACATGTACCTTTGTACTTCAGGGAACTTGCAAGGCACAAATGCCCAGAAAATTCTTTGCACCCATTTGCCCCCACCAGGACTCACCCTGAGGCACAAACCCAGGTCTCCATTCTCCCAGCTTAGGACCTGTGACTTCTCCACTCTCCCCTCACCCACCACACTGCCTTGTCTCCCACAGCCTGGCCAAAGGGTGAAGAGCTTGGGAGAGTCCTCAGACTGTACTCTGCCAATTACTTATTGGCTCTGTGACCCTGGTTCAGTTACTTGACTTGTGTGAACCTCAGTTTATCCAGCTAAAAAGTAATAGCTACTCACTGAGAGGTGGAATACCTAGTGAAGTCACATTGGTAAAGGACCTAATAGCCACTGGGACATATCTGATCAGTGTTCTGTAAATGCGAGGTCATTTCCCTCTTGCACTGGTATGAGGTAACCTTCCTTCAGAGATATTTGCATTGAACAGAGGGGATTTCTGAGAGGTTTGGGAGCCAATTATGGGATTCTGGGCACAGGGTTAGGTAGTGTGAACTGAAGGTTGTTGGCATCAATTTGACACCAACAGAAATCCCCAAATTGGGGTGTGGTGAAAAATGAAACTTTATTCAGTGCAAACAGCTCAATTGTGATACCTCCCTGAAAACAGCATGGCTCTTAAGTGGCGCTGGGACCCGGGGGCTCCAGGGCCAGGCCCCTCTCTGGCTGGACAGCTCTGCTCCTGCATTGGTCTGCTCTAGCTCCCTTCAGCAAGACTCCAGCCAGGGGAAAAGTGGTCTTAAATCTTCTGGAAAATAAAAGTGTGCTCTCAGAGCCAGAGGGGAGCTGACTTATATAAACAGAATGCCTTGCCCCTGGTCCATGTTTCGGTTTGTCCTCAGGCAAATGAGGACTCCAAATCTTCACAATTTGATTGGTCCAAAAGGCACTGTCCTGATTGGTCAGAATGGAGCCACTCTGAGTGGTCAGTGAAGAAGCTGATGGGGATGTAACTGCATAGCTCCAGTTGGATGGGAAAAGCCTGGTCCTATTGGTTGAGGTAGGTTCCAGGAACTCCTTTATAAAGGCTGGCTGGTCTGGCAGAGGCAGAGTGCGCAAGGCAGCTCTGTGCAGGAGCGGGCAGCTTAGTGCAGGCTTCCCCCTGAAGTGCAGTTTGCCTGAGAGGCCCCTGCGTAGAAATGGCTACTAGGCTCTGTTTTTTTTAATTTGTGCCCAATTAGCCACCGGAAGCCATTCTTAGTAGGTATCTTCTTTCTCATAGTCCACAGTAGCTGGGAACTGTTACATGAGGGAAATAACACCCATGCATCTTACACAATGTAGACCACTTGGCCTACAAATAGGGCCCCTTCCCAGCCATACCAGTAGCCCCTGCTCCTGTAGGAGATAGCACCTGGAACAAAGGGGGAGTGTGGGCAGGCAGGTTGCTTTTGAGAGAGTAATTGACAGAGCTGCTCTGGGAGGGAGGGGCATCCCCAAGAATGGAGGGCTGCTGTGGCTGCTGTGGACAGAATTCTTGCTCTTGGTTTGAGCCTGAGCTCAAGGAGCTCTCCGATGCCTCCAGGTAGGGAGTTTCTAATTTGATGACTGGAATCCTTGGGCATCTTTTGTGTCTCTTCCTTGGGACTGGATCTGGACTTAAGGCCAGTACTGAGTTTTCACCTCTGTAGTTCTCAGATCCTTTGAGTTGATTATCAGACTTGTCATTTTAAAATCCAAGATTCTCTGCTGTTGCAGCTTCTGATTCCAGGATTCTGATAACCCCTGTTGCCTCTTAAGAAGCAGGGAAGCGTAACAGAAGATTTTTATGATTCTATGGCCCTTCTCCAAGCCCCTCAGCCATCCCGGAAGGAGCCCTGTTCCAAGTGCTTTATGTATATTACCTCATTTGATCCTTGCGACAACCCAGTGAGGTTGGTGCCACCAGTATCCCCATTTCAGAGATGAAGTCAAGGTATCAGAGCGGGATTGTAAGCCCTGGCTTGCACACCTGCTCTCTAAACCACTCCCTGCCCTGCCTCAAGCTAGTAGGGTGACTTGCTTGGGGCTTCACAGCTAGACATGGTGGGCCGGGAGTCTAGCCAGATCTTCCTGGCTCTGCAGCCCAAGTTCTAATCCCTGACAAGATGCCACTCAATGCCAGAAATTCCTCATTAGAGCTCTGCCTCCTCTTTCCAATCAAACTGTTTTGGGGCCCTAGCCAGTTTGGCTCAGTAGTTAGACCATCAGCCCGAGGACTGAAGGGTCCAGGGTTTGATTCCGGCCAAGGGCCCATACCTCGGTTGCAGGCTCGATCTCCCGCCCTGGTCGGTGCATGTGCAGGAGGCAGCCAATCAATGCAACTCTCTCACATTGATGTTTCTCTCTCTCTTTCACTCTCTCTGAAAAGCAATGGAAAAAACATCCTCAGGTGAGGATTAAAAACAAAAAAAACACACACAAAAAATGTTTGTGGTCCGTGGTGCCTAACTTGGGCTCCTTCCCTAGACCCACCCTTAGCAGCTCCTGGAAACCAGACTTTGGTAGAAGAGCTCTGATCCCAGAACTGAGAACAGGGAGGACCCTTAATCTCCTGGTCCAGTCTTCTCTCCTCTTTATATTGGGCAAGAGGATGAAAACTAAGGGCCAGAGTGGGGCCGTAACTTGACCAAGGTTACTCAGCTGGTGCGAGTGAGATTGGGGGGGGGGGTAGGAGAATGGCCGGAGGAGCAGGCCTAGATCTTCCCCACTGGCCCCTCTCCTGGGAACATTTAAGAGCTGTGACTGTTACAGCCCTCTTCAAGAGCCCTTTGTTGCGGAGCCTGTTGTGAATTATTAACGAGCTTGTAACCTGCTGGGTGGGGCTCACTCACTTTAAGACAGCCCGTTTCTCTGCCACCAGCTCCTTCTGCTGAAGGGGGAGAGCTCAGGAGTCTGAGGGCTCTGGGAGTTCTGGCTGGCAGACACAGCAGGGTGGGGGCAAGGGCACTTCATGCAAGGGAAAAACATAGAGGAAGGGACTAAGAAGGGGGCTGAGAATGGTGAAAGGGACAAGAGGTCACCCAAGTAATGCACAGCAGGTTTCACAGTATCCCTAAGAGGTTGGGACATTTATCCCAGGTTTACAGATGGAAAGACTGAGGTTCAGAGAGGAAGAAGCAGTGCTGACTTCACAGCTTAAGCTCTTTCTACAACAATGGCACCACTTTTCACACGTTACACCCCCATTTATGTGATCCCCATATCCCCACAATTTCCCCAAGGATAAATAGTCAAGACCTGGGTTTATGCTATGGCTAGACCTGAGTCCAAGTTACACTTGGTACAAGCCTGTTTTCTCATCTGTAGGATGGGAGATAAAGCTACCACAGAGCTTTCTGGAGCATTCTGAGGAGGTTTCACTAAACAAATATTTTTAGAGGGCCTTCTTAAGCTAAGAGATGGTACAGGTGAAAGCAGTCCATGCGAGGTCCTTAGGGCCATGGAAAAGTGCAGTGAGCCCAGTGATTTGTCCTTGTGAGTGGGAGGAAATGAGGGAGGAATGCAGGCCTGGTATCTCCGAGGCACACAGAACCAGGAAACTGGTCCCTGGCAGGGGAGGAAGGGACACAGGACTAGGATGCTCTCCTGGTCCCCAGAGCTTGGCTGTCAGCTCAAGTTGGGGATGGGCAGGTGGGTTGGGAGGTGGAAATAATGGTGACTCACAGACTCCTTCCTCAGGGTTGGGACTATGCCAGAGTTCCTGGGGGCTGGGAACTGCCCCAGTGGAGTCCCTCTAAGGGGTGAGCCACTCTGATGCTCTGACTCACCAGGGGAGTGGCTCCAGCATCTGTCACTGCCAGGGTGTGGGGAGAGTTCCAGCTCCGAAGGCAGCTTGGCTGCTTATCTTGCTGATCCTCAGCTGTCATCTGTAAAAGGCGGAGAATGACAGCATCTGCCTCACCACCACCGCCACCGTCATCAGAGCACCTACATGGCAGTGTGCTCCACGCCAGGCACCATTCTTTACATTTTACACACATGGATCTTGATCCTCACAAGGCCCCATTGTAGTTATTATTTCCATTTAACTGATGAGGTAACTGAGGCTTAGAGAGGTGGTTAAAAGTGAGCATTAAATGAGATAATCTCTGTTATACACTTAACATGTGTGATTCATAATAAGTCTTTGAGGACTGTCAGTTGTTGTTATAATCACCTCCGAGGGAAATGGTAAGGGGCCCACCCCAGTGTTCATGTTTAGAGGTTAGTCAGGCACTGACAGAGATGTCTGGCCAGGCCCGAGCCTCCAGAAGCTCCCAGTCTGACGGTGGAGACAGTCAGATACAATCCTCGCTCCACCACCAGCACACACAGATGGTGTCAGACCAGGCAGATTAAGGCAGGTCAGAGAGGATTAGGGCAGTGTGTGCCCAGGGAGGGAGGGCCTCTGGGAAGAGGTGGCTTCTAAACTAAAACCTGCAGGGCCAGTAGGAGTTTTGACATATGGCAGGTTCTTAGTAAATGTTGGTTGAGTACAGTGAAGATTTACCTTGAAGTTAATGTAGCATAAAGAACCTCTCTCTCACTCACATGGTTCCTGCCAAGACTCTGGAGGATCCTGGCAATTTTACATGTTTTGTAAATTTGTACTTTTTTTTTTTTAAAGAAATCTTTCAATTGTAAACTTCTGCATTGACCCATGGTTAAATGAATGAATAAGTGACAAGGGAGGAAGGTGTGTTCCAGGGAGCAGGAACAGCATGTGCAAGTGCCTAGATATTTGAAAGTGCATGGCATGTGATAGCGACCCCCCAGCCACATCACCCAGGCCCCTCTTTACATATGTTGCTGGTCTTCTCACCAGCTTTATAAACTGCAGCTGTCATCAGTGTGCCTTTGTCCACCTCCATGCTTTCATCCACGCTGTTCTCCCATCTGGAGCACTCTTTCCATGACTTCATTGTATATAAATAATATAAACTTCAAGGGTCAACTCTGTGCCCACCTTCTGCAGGAAGCCCCCAGGCCCCTCCGGTCTATGTAGCACTTTCCCGTATCTGGATTTCTATAGCCAATGGTGGACGTCATCATAGCCTGCGCCTTGTAGTTAATTATCTTTTTGCGCCTATGCCTGAGAATCCCAAAGGTGGGATGAACTTTGGAAGTGAGCATCTAGCCTCTGCTCATATCTGGGCAGGATATGACCTCGCCACCTTTGCAGATAGCCTGTTTAGATTTAAACAGCACTCCCCGAGCCTCTCCCCTGTGCCACCAGGCCCTATCTTTCTGCCTCTCCTGGGACCAAGTCCAAACCCTCTTCCCACCACAGCTGCTTCGGCAAACTCCTCCTGCTTCCTCTTCTGACATCCTAGCTGAACCACTGGTGCTACAGTCCCTCCTCCTCCTGTCCCCTGCCTTGGTGAACCCACAGCTCTAATGGCAGCCACGTGGTCTGATGAGTCACTGGTTAAGAGCATCTGGGGCCTAGGGGTGGTGGCTGGTTAACTCCTCATGGGCCAGTGGTTCTTTCTGCCAGGAGACCAGGTGGGCTTCAACCCTGGCCCCTAGACACGTACCTCAGGTCTGGGCACAGTGGGCATCTGAGGGGTGGTACAGGTGACTCTCACGTAGGCACTGGGGATTCAGCGGAGAGGGAGCCCAGGGGGCAGCAGGCAAGAGTGTAACCTCTGTCGTCAGAAGGGCTGGGTTCCCATCACAACCTGCCATTTATTAGGTGAATGCCTTTGAGCAAGTCACATGAACTCTGTGCCTCAGTTTTCCCATCTGTAAAATGGCAGTTAGGGGGATTTTTTTGAGAAGGCGAGTGTGACCTGTTGGCTAGCAGTGAGTGCTAAACCGCATGATTTCGACCTTTTTGTCTCCGCAAACACAGTCACCAGTGGGCAAATCCAAGCCTGACTCTAGAGGCCCGGACTTTCTGTGCATGAGTGCCCCCCACCAATGAGCGCGGGCGGGTGACAGGGCTCGGTCGGGCGCTGCGAGGCCGAGGCCGAGGCCCAGCGTGGAGGCGGGGCAGTGTCGGGGAGAGCGGGAGCCTAGGGAAGAACTTTCTGGCCCCAAATAGGTGGGGCTGTGCGGGGAGCGCGCGAGCTCCGGGTCCCCGGGGGCCGCGCGCAGAGGGTGCCCGGGCATGGGCCTCGCGGGCCGTGGCGCCCGCGGCTCTGGCCCGTCGGAGCCGGGGTGGGGGCGCTCGGGGCGGGCGGCGGCCGCGGCCCCACCGCGCGGGTGGGCAGCCCGAGGCCGGCCCGGCCCCGCCGCCTTCCCCGCCCCCGGCGCGCCCCTCCCCGGCCGCCGCGTCCGCAGCTCCGCGCACAGCGCCCGGCTCGGGTCCAGGCGGCAGCACCTGGGCCGCGTCCGGCGTCCGCGGGGGCCCGCCGCCCGCCCCCCTCCGCGATGACCACGGCCGGCTCCCCGGGCGCCCTGCCCGCCGGGTAAGTGCGCGGCGGGGACGGCCCGGGGGGCGCGGGCCGGGGCCGGGCCCGGGCCCGGGGCGTGGGGCGGGCGCCCAGCCGGCCTCCCCGCGCCACCCACCCGCGGCCCGCACTGCGGCGTCCAGCCCCCCGGGGCGCCCCGCCCGCCTCCCAGCGCTGCGGCCGAGGGGAGCGGGGGAGGGGGCTGCGGGCGCTCCTGCGGGGAGAGCGGAGGGGGGCGACCCTGGGTCGTCACTCCCATCTGGGTCCCAACTTTCTCACGAATCAGTAGTAACAGGCCATCCACCTTCAGGGCCGCCTTGCTCCCCTAGTGGCCTTTACACCTGTGGGTGGACCCGTTATCACCTCCGTTACAGACGGGGAAACTGAGGCATAGCTTTTAAGTCACTTGTCTCAGGTCACCCAGGAGGTGAGCGGCGGGTCTGGGATTTGAACCCAGCTCCCTTTGATGCCAGAGCCCCCACCCGCAGGCCACACTACCTCATCTTCAGGGATATTTAGAGGAATTAAAAGGCTAAGAAATGAACCAGCCAAGCCCATTGGGCACAGCAGGAACCAGGGGAGTAAAGGTGGGTGTTGTCACTTTCCGTGTGGCTCTCCTGCCCACCCCTGCGCTAACCCCACTGAGCAACCCTGGACGACCCCTCCTCTGCCCCTGTAGCAGTGACAGCTGCTAATTGCTGGGACATAAGGAGCAACTCCTCCCCCAGTGGGTAGGGGGCCGCTGCTGGGAGCCTGTACTGCTGGGAAGTTGCTGGTTGGAGATCTCGCCCAGGTGAACTGGGAGGGGTGCCAGCCCTGCCTGGAGCCTCACCACCAGGGACAATATTTGCCAAGGGCCTCAGGGCTAACACTTGAACAGGGAGGTGACAAGGCTGGTGCCAGCCGTCAGCCGGGATCCTCCACAGGACCTGTGAGTGTTCCAGGACAAGGGCTTGGAAGGTGGGTGGCGGGGGGACATCCTGGACTGTAGAAGGTTGACTGGTGAGTCTTGTTTTGACTCTGTTGTATGGCTTTGGCCAAGCTCTTTATCCTTTCTAGACTGATTCACCGACTCTTTTATTTTTACTTGAATTTACTGGGTGGCATTGGTTAATAAAATTATATAGGTTTTGGGTGTACAGTTCTATGATACATCATCTGTGTACTGTGTTGTGTGTTCACCACCCAAGTCCAGTCTCCTTCCATCGCCATTTAAACCTCCCCTTTACTCTCTCCTGTCTTCCCCACACCCTTCCCTCTGGTACTCATCATACTGTCATCTGTCTATGAGTTTGTGTATATGTGTTTTTTGTTTGTTTAATCCCTTCACCTTTTTCACCTAACTTCCTAAACCCCTCCCCTCTGATAGCTGTCAGTCTGTTCTCTGCATCTATGAGCCTGTTTCTGTTTTGCTTGTTAGTTTATTTGGGTCGTTAGATTCTACATATAAGTGAAATCATATGGTATTTGTCTTTCTCTGAATGGCTTATTTCACTTAGTATAATATTCTCCAGGTCCATACTACCCAAAGCAGTCTATAGATTCAGTACAGTTCCTATCAAGATACCAATGGCATATTTCACAGAATTAGAACAAATAATCCAAAAATTTGTATGGAACCACAAAAGACCTCAGATAGCCACAACAATCTTGGGAAAGAAGAACAAAGTTGGAGGGATCATGCTACCTGATACCCAAATATACTGCAAGGCCATAGTAATCAAAACAGCATGGTACTGGCATAAAAACAGACATACAGATCAATGGAACAGAATAGAGAGCCCACACCTATATGGTCAATTCATACTTGAAAAAGAAGGCAAGAACATACAATGGGCTAAAGATAATCTATTCAATAAACAATGTTGGGAAAATTGGACAGATACCAGCAAAAAAAAAAAAAAAAAAAGAAACTAGACCACCTTCTTACACCATACACAAGAATAAACTCAAAATGGATTAAAGACTTAAATATTAGACTCAAAACCATAAAAATCCTAGAAGAAAAAACATGGACAGTAAAATCTTGGACATTTCTTGTAACAATGTTTTTTTCAATATATCTCCTTGGGCAAGGGAAACGAGAAAAAATAAACAAATGAGACTACATCAAACTAGAAAGTTTTTGCACAGCAAAGGAAACCATCAACAAAATGAAGAGACAACCCACTGAATGGGAGAGCATATTTGCCAACGATACATCTGATAAGGGGTTAATATCCAAAATTTACAAAAAACTCTGACAACTCAACACCAAAAACCAACAATGATTCAATTAAAACATGGACAAAGGACCTGAATAGACACTTCTCCAAAGAGGACATACAGATGGCCAGTAGACATATGAAAAGATGCTCATCCCTAATCATCAGAGAGATGCAAATTAAAACCACAATGAGATATCACCTCACACTTGTAAGAATGGCTGCCATCAATAAATCAACAAACGACAAGCCCTGGCAAGGATGTGGAGAAAGGGGAGCCCTCATGCACTGTGGGTGGGAATGCAGACTGGTGCAGCCACTGTGGAAAGCAGTATGGACTTTCCTCAAAAAATTAAAAATGGAACTACCTTATCACCCAGTGATTCTACTTCTGGGAATATATCTGACAAGGCCCAAAACACTAATTCAGAAGAATATATGTACCCCTGTGTTCGTTGCTCCCTAGACTTCCTTTTTTGTCCCTCCCCCGCCCAATATATCTCTATTGATTCCAGAGAGAGGAAGGGAGAGAGATAGAAACATCAATGATGAGAGAGTCGTCACTGATCGCTGCCTCCTGCACGCCCCCAGCTGGAGATCAAGCCCACAACCCAGGCATGTGCCCTGACCAGGAAATCGGACCACGACCTCCTGGATCCTAGGTGGATGCTCAACCGCTGAGCCACACCCAGCCAGTGCTCCCTAGACTTCTTGTCCCTCCTTTGGAAAATTCAGGGAGGCTGGGCTGGCTGCTCTCTTCCTGCTCTGGGCTGGTCTTTGTAAATCTGGAACCTAGTTAGGTCTCTTCTGCCCAGCCCTGATGGAGTACAACCCCACTGGGTCCAGAAAAGCAGTTTCCAGATCAGAAGGCAGGCGGAGCAGGGAGCCTATCAAAGAATTCTGAACTCCCAGGCTCAAAGCCACATTCATCCCTCTTCCTTGCAACTCACATCCTAGCCTGTGCCCTCTCTCTAGCTCCAGGCTCCTCAGGCCCCTTGCAGGCCTCCAGGGCAGTGAGCTCACTCTTTTAGCACTGGTGGGTCTTCCTCATACTGAACCATTCCTGTTCCCTCGCATGCCCTCCAGGTTCCACTTTTCTTTGAGGCCACACACATCTATCTTCCACTTCCCTTGCCCCTGGTCAGTGCCATCCTGGTGGGGTCTGAACAGAGTAGGGGCAAACTCACCTTCACTGCAGACACGTATTCAGTCACTCAAACACCCCTAAGGCCTGCTTTGGGCCTGGCCCTAAGGTAGTGTATGAAGGTAGTGGAGAACAAACTAAGCTTTTAATCTGCACCACTTTAAAATTCATGAAATAGCCCTAGACGTTTTTTTCTCAGTGGTTAGAGTACCAACCCTCGTACTGAAGGGTCCTGGCTTCAGTTCTGGCCAAGGGCACGTACCTATGTTGCAGGCTCAGTCCCTGGCCCTGGTCGGGGCGCATGCGAGAGGCAACCAATTGATGTGTCTCTCTCATGTCGATGTTTCTCTCTCTCTCCCCTCCACTCTCTCTGAAAAGCAATGGAAAAAATATCCTCATGTGAGGATTAAAAGAAATAAATAATAAAAATAAAAATAATGAAATATTTTAAGCCTTCAGAAAAATATAGCATATAATAAAATGAACTCCATGCTCGTGACACCCAGCTTTTTCATATAGTCACATTGTCCCCCTTTATTTCATAGTCTTCTTTTAAAGAAATAAACTGTGACAGAGACTGTTGAAGCCTCTGGTGCACCTCCTCCCCACTTACCTCTACAGAGATAATTGCCATCCTGAATGTCAGTTTTATCACTTTTTTATTCTTTTGCTGAGTGTGTGTAAGTCTAAAAAATATGTAGCTTGGTCTTATTTTAAAGTTTTCATACAAATGGAGTGATACAGTATGAATCATTCTGCAGCTTGCTTTCTCTCACTCAGCTGCAGGTTTCTGAGATTTGGTCTTCTAGATCCTGTGGCTCTGATCCCAACTTGCCCCGATGGATGATATACCGCTCGATGTGAGACCCCCATTTGCTTATTTATCCAGCCTCCTCGATGAGCACTGAGGCAGTTCCCATATTCTCATAGGATTGTCCTTTGCACATATGTGAGTGCTCTCCTAGGTTCCCCATAGGAGCATAATCACGGGGCCATAGGATATGTATGCTTAATCTTTTAAAGTTACTTAGTTTCAACATAGAAGCAGAGCTGCTCAGTAAAAGAAATGATGGAAATATATAATCTTAGAAAAAAATAACAATCAGTGATTTTTCTAGAGTACTTCTTACTGTGCTTTACATTGTCTCAGTTGTTCTTCACAGCGACCCTGGGAGGTAGGGCTGTTCCCCACCTCCCATTTCATTGATGGGAAAACTGAGGCTCATCGAGATTAAAGCACCTTGCCAGGTTTCTCCAGCAAGTAATAGTTGAGCTGCAGCTCAAGTCCACGGTTGTCTGCTTTCAAACCTCTTGAAGGCCATGCCACCTCACTCCATGACATGTGATACTTGCTTTATGCAGAGCTAAGGGGGATTCTTTGGACGTAGAGTCACAATCATATTTGCAGTTTAGACAGGTCACTTTGGAAGTGCTGGGTCCCCATAGACACATTGCCTTACTCTCTGAGCCAAAGCTCCCCCTGAATGGTGAAGGAGGGAGTAAAAAGCCATCTCTGACTCCCATCTGCTCCCTGAATGATGGCCTTGCCCTGCCTCCACTGTCCCATACCCACCTCACCCTGACTGGAGGCAGGGCAGAGGAGTTTTCTGTCCCTAGCAGGGACTGAGGGTCCCCAGCTCCTCCTAGCCCTGCCCATCAGGCACTAAGGTAGCAGCTTCCAGGCAGATTAAAGCAGGGAGGTGGGAGGGAAGGAGAGAGTGAGGTGGCTCCAGGCTGTCAGATGCTGCCCCTCAGCTTCCAACTCCCTTCTCACCTCGACCTCAAGTCCCCCTCCCCCACTGTGCCAAGGCTCCTGGCATTGGTCACCAGCCCTGCTTCATGCTCCATCCAGTTTAGTGCCCCCTCTGATCCTCTGTTTCCCCAAGGCACAGTGGAGAGGGCACTGTCACCACTTGGGAGCTCAGGAATATATTGGCCTGGACCCAGCGAGGTGGCCTGGAGCAGAAAGACCTTGAAGACACGGGGAGAGCCTGTGGACAGGAGGGGGCCTCAGTCAGCCAGGGAGGAGGAAGGCTTGGCAGGGCTGCTTTTGCAGAAGGCATTCCTGCCTCCTTCCAGGCTCCTGGGAGGAGCAGACTAGGTTCCTGTCTTCACTCCCTTATCTTTCAAATGTAGATAAGAGCACCTGCCTCTCTGGGCTGCTGGGAGGATTGGGTGAAGTAATTAGTCACCAATTTAGATAACTTGAAATGATACTTTTGTGGTGGTGGTTAATGCTGTTATTAAGCCAACGGGGCAAACGTCCCTAGCCTCCCTGAGCGCCCCAGCCAGCCAGCCTCCCACCCCCACTATCCGCTCGGCAGGCCTTCCAGAGCCTCTGTGTCCTGCCCTGTCCTGCGGCTTGCGCCTGCTCTTCACTCTGGTATACCTCCGGCCCTTTCCTCACACTCCCTCCCCTTCTTGGACTTTTTCTCTGTCTTGTGCTCAACTCAGTTCCTCCTTTTCCAGAAAGCTTCCTCTAGTCCCACCCTCACTTCTGGGCCTCTCAGCGCCCGGTGATTCCCATGAGGGCTCTGGCTGTCACTGCCTCTCCCTGCATAGTCCTTCCTGTAGACTATGAGCTTCTCAAAGGCAGGCCCAGGCCTGAGTCTGCTCTATGTCCTGGGCCTGGCCCAGAACTGGAGATTAGTGGGTATTTGTGGGAGGGAAAAAATCAGTCCTAGGGCCTCCCCAGGGCAGCTTCCTGTCTGGAGAGGTCAGCTCAGACCCACCTCACTACAGTTGAAGTAGAAGAGGTGCTGGGAAATGTGTGCCTCTGTGTTGTCTGTCCATCTGTCTGTGCTTCGTTCTCTCCAGGTTATCCAAATAGGCAGAACCTCTTCCTTCGTGGGGGGGGGGCATGTTGCACAGAAATGGGAGGCAGGCTCTTGGCTCTGGGACATAAGCCAGGACAACAGACTGGACTCCCTGGGGCTGAGCTGGTGGGCATAGGCTCGGGCGGAAACTTGGGGTAGAACCCATGCTTGGACATGCGGCCTTGGCCGAGTCACCTCTCCTCTGTGCCTCAGACTCCTCGTCTGTAGTGGGGGTAATAACCCCACTTCACAGGGCTTAGTGAGGGCTCAAGGAGAGAATGCCCATTAAAAACCTGGGGCTATAAGCGCTCACTGCTCTTCACTGATTGATCAACCGGGATGGGTGGACTGAACACCAGGCTAAGCCCCAGGCACAAAGGAAGACACTGTCCCTGCCTCATGAAGAGAGGGACAGGGGCTGCTTCCAGTGGGGCCTTTTGGCCATAGAAAGGAACTTGGTCTTTATCCTAAGAGTAATGAGAAGGCAGTGAAGGAGTTCCAGTCCAAAAGTGTGGCATGGTCATATTTGGATTTAAAAATAATAACTTTGGCTGTTATGAGAGGAACAGATTAGAGGAAGTAACACTTCCAACATTCTCCTTTAGCAAAACTACCTAGAGGCTCGATGGGTTACAACAAACATCCTTTAAAATACACTCCTGGGCTTCTACAGAAGTAACAGAAATCCTCTCGAGCCAACAATAAAGAGGGAGCTGAAATCAGGCTGGCAAATGAGATGACACCACAGAAACATGGGGGTATTTACAAATTCCAGAAATCCAGAACCTTGAGTTTTAACTGTCACTCAAGGGATGGGAAATAAGGACCTGAGCCCGCCCAGCCACAGTTCGAGGAGTTGGAACATAGCCTCCCCGCCCCCACCACATGAATCTGGGACTTTCCAAGTGTGTGTCCTTAGCAAATAGGGGCATTGACCAGAAAAAATATCTGCCCACCGGCAAAGGGAGACAACAGTTCTGGTGGGAACAAAAAGATTCCCTAGAAAATTATAAATGTTGCCCTCACACAAATTTTGGGTCCTGAAAATGCTAAAAAAGTAACAAGTGGTCTCAGGGTGGTAGTGCTCCAGGGAACCCTGGCGAAGTGAATGAACATCCTCCCTGGAGGAACGTGTTCTCATCCCAAATGGATCCATCAAATAGTAGCTCATGGTAAAATTACAAAACACACAAGGAAACAAGTCACTGTGAGCAATAGGCACCAGAAGCAAGAAATAGCAGAATTAGTTTCTCTGAGAGTCTAAGGTGCTAGAATTATGATACACAGAATAGAAATAATTGTGTTTAAAATGTGTAAAGAAATCAAAGATAGACTTAAAACAAAAAGTAGGGAAGAAAATACTGACCCCAATGGCCAAGCAGATTTGAAAAAGAAACAAATGGGACTTCTGGGGATGAAAAATGTAACCATTGAGATGAAAAACTCAGTAGACAGGATACTAGCAGATTAGACACGTCTAAAGAGAATTAGTGAAATGAGCTAAAGAAATGACTCAGACTCTAACAGAGTCAAAGAGGGAGTAAAGAAGAGAGTTAAGAGATGTGAATAGAGAATAAAATGGTCAAACAGAGAGAGCAAGGGAAGGAGGGGGCGGGAGTGGAATGGGGGGCCTCCCATCAGACCTGGGTGAAGATGATGGTGGCCTGCGCTGAAGGGCACTGGGCACTGAAGGAGGTGGGTTAAGATGTTCAGGAAGGAGAACTGATAGGGCTTAGCGATGGAGTAGGTGCTAGAGGCCAGGGAGAGGGATGTGTTAAGGATGACTATCAGATTTCTGGCTTGAGGAGCTCGGTACAGGGGTGTTATTTTTTAAAATTTAATTTTTAAAACTCCTCACCCGAGGATATTTTGTCATTGCTTTTCAGAGAGAGTGGAAGGGAAAGAGAAAGAAAGAGAAACATCGATATGAGAGAGACACATCAATTGGTTGCCTCCCGCACAGGGTACTGGGGATCAAGCCTGCAACCAATGTATCTGCCCTTGGCTGGAATCGAACCCTTCAGTCCAGGGGCCGGTGCTCTATCCACTGAGCCAAACTGGCTAGAGCAGAAGGGTGTCATTTATTAAAGACGGGGAGAACAGATTTGGGAGAACAAACAAGAGTTCAGTTTTGAACAAGACGTTTCAATTTGCTGATGCATCACAGAAGAGGAGACATTAGAGCTGGGCTTTAAGGTATATGTAGGAGTTTACATGGTGGAAAACTTAACTTTTGGGAAAAAGGATCTCCTTTCAGCAAAATCACTGAGGCCTATTTTGGAAGCTTCTCTCTTCAAATGAGACCTCTTGAGAAGAGACATTCTCAAAATCATCAGATAGGACTTTGGGATCCTCTAGTTTTCATCTCTCATTTTCAAATAGGGAACTGAGGCCCAGAACGGTCAGAGATTCGCTCTCCTAGCCTTAGACTCTTCATTCATTCACTCAACAAATATTTATCAAAAACTCATTTTGTATCAGATACTAGATGTTGGGGATATAGCAGTGAACAAAACAAAGATTCCTGCCCTCAGGAAGCTTGTATTTTAGTGGAAAGAGACAGACTATAAACACAAAAATAAATTAAAAAATATGTGTCAGAAGGCGGTAAGAGCTATAGGGAAGTGTGAGGACTGGAATACATGGAGATGCCGTTGGGAAGGCCATCCTTGAGCGTCAGGGCCCTGGGCGGCGCCGCCCACTGGAGACCATTGTGACGGCGTGTCTGGGTTCTAGAGCGCAGGCCTGAGGCGGCCGGAGAAGGCCTAGGGAGCAGGAAGACAAGGACCGAAGTGGAATTTAGTGGGTGGGCTGTGCCCCCCAGGGGGCGGGGCAGGAAAGCCCAATGGGGCAGAAGGGCCACAAAGATCCCCTTTACCCTTGTGATAGGTAAGATAAATTTATTTCTGAGTCTTCCTTGATCCCCGGTTCTCATCCCCCCAAACCCTCTCCGCCAGATCTCAGATGTCACCCCATTCTTCTCTCCTCCCACCTTCAGGAACACTTAGAGGTGGATCCAAATTGTCCTTGTGTCCCAGTGGGCAGCCTGAAGGAGCTCGTGACAAGCATGCAAGGCCCACTAGGGAGGGCACGTGGTCCCCGTGAGGCCCTGTTCAGCCAGCGGGGGGTTTGAAGTCCCCGTCTCACAGCCCGTGTCTCTCTCGTCAGGACCCCCGTGAACAGCCTCCATGAGGCCTTGGATCAGTGCATGACCGCCCTGGACCTCTTCCTCACCAACCAGTTCTCAGAAGCACTCAGCTACCTCAAGCCCAGGTGAGGCCTAAGCCCAGGCCGGGGCAGGAGGGGCGAGGGCACATGTGCCTGTGCGAGCCGCATGTGAGGGCAGGGACGGGGTGGTTGGGCCGCGGAGAACCTGAGGTCTTCTGTGAGAGGACCCCCATGGAGCCGAAAGCTTCAACCTTCTGGGTCACCGTGACCCCTGAGAGTCCCATAAAAATGGCTCAAGCTCCCCATCCCACAGCTGTGAGCAGCCAGGCCTCCCCAAGGTCACTGTGACTTCCTTCTCCTTAGGTCCTTTTGGCCTCTTCTACTTTGACTTCTTGTCCCCACTGAATCCACTTGGGGTTTCTCTGCCGTCAGTTAACACAGTCCCTTTTCTTTATTTTTCTCCAAAGTGCTGAACACTTGAGTTGCTTTTACCCAAACCTTTTAGGGTAATAATGACGGCTAGTCATTTTGCCAGTTCTTCTAGCATTTACTGCCTTCTTTCTAAATAATATGCTTATACTGCTCTTTTTAGACTTTTTCAGTTTTTCAAAAACTGAAATTGAGATAAAATTCAAATATAAAATTTACCCTTTTGTTACTTTTTACACTTAAACATCACCTATTGGTAAATAAGAAGTTAGCTTTCTTTTTTAAAAAAAAATTATTTATTTATTTTGAAAAGAGAGAGGAGAAGGGAAAGAGAGGGGAAAAACCCCTTCAATTTGTTGTTCCACTTATTTATGCATTCCCTGATTCTTGTATGTGCCCTGACCAGGGATCAAACCTGAAACCTTGGTGTACTGGGATGACGTGATAACCAGCTGAGCAACCCAGCCAGGGCAGAAGTTAGCTTTCTTATCTCTCCCCATCTCCCTTCCTTAGCCTCCTCTTATCATTATATCACAATATTTGGCTACATCAATAATAAATGTTTACAGTACTATAACTACGGAGTTAATGCTCATTGCAGAGACAAGTCATACATTGCAAGACTACATTTCCTTTCCAGAGTTAATCATTGTCTCACTTTTTTCATTGCCTAATTTATTATACATTTTTTCTGAACTCTATATAACCACTCCATCAGGTCTTGCTATTATGAGTTTTCCCCTAAATGCTCAGAACCTGTCCCCTGGAGGACAGACACCTTTACCGGCCACCTCCCAGCCGTCTCCTGGAACTCTCTCTGCTTCTTTCCTCTTTGCTTGACCCCAGCCTTTTCTCTCTTGTCTCCTCCCTCATTTTACCAGAGCATACCCTCTAGAAAGTTCTTTTTTTTTTTCTGGTTAATCCTCACCCAAGGATATGTTTTTTCCATTGTTTTTCAGAGAGAGTAGAAGGGAGAGAGAGAAACATTGATACGAGAGAGACACATTGATTGGTTGCCTCTCGAAATCGCCCCAAGGGGAGGGGGCAGGAACCTGCAATGAGGTATGTGCCCTTGACCGGAATCAAACCCTTGACCCTTCAGTTGCTCTAAATCCCTGAGCCAAACTGACTAGGGCTAGAAAGTTCTTAAGCAATTGTTGCATGAATATAATTTTCCTTATCAGAATTTTGAAGGCATTGCGCCTTGTTTTCTAGCATCTGCTGTAGCCGTGTGAACCCTAATTCTTCTTACTTTGCATGTGACCCTTATCCCCTCTCCAGAAAAGTTTAGAATCTTCTCTTTCATTCCTGCAAATCTGAGCTTTTAGTATGACATGCTGGAATGTAGGTCTTTTTTATTTGGTACATTTTATTTGAAACCGGTCTTTCAGATCTAGGAACTTCTCTTGTGTGATTCCTCCATGTAGTCTTTCCCTTTCCTTGGCTTCTTTTAAGTCAGATATTAGACTTCCTGGATGAGTCCTCTTCTAAACCTCTTATCTCTTCCTGCCCCTGGTTCAAAATTCTTTATCTTTTTTTTCCTCTCTGATTTTAGAGAGATCTCCTCAATCTTATCGCTATATCCTTCTATTGACTTTTCTTTTTTTCTGTTATCATATGATTAATTTCCTAGCACTCCTCATTGTTCTCTGGATGTTCTTTTTCCCCTAAAACATCTTATTCTCGGTTTACGGGTGCACTCTGTTCTTTATATCTATATTTGGAATATGAGAGTCCTTAGGACAGGGCTTGGCATGTAGCAAGCACTCTAATAAGTACAGGGTGTCCCAAAAAAATGTATACACACTTTACCAGCGGGTAGCTCAGTTTCAAAAATGAAATGTGCTTTAATAAACACTGCCTTTATAATTATTCAAAGTGTGTGTATACATTTTGGGGGGACGCCCTATATTTACTATTATTATCACAGAATATTGTCTTTTTTTAAAATGTTTTATTCTTTTCCTTCATAATCTCAGCTTTCTCCAGGTCCCCTATTTCTGTTTGATGAGGCAAATCCTCTTCCTGTGGGGGACTTTCCTTAACGCCCACTGTTCCTTGGCTGGCTGTGTGGTCATATTAAAGAGCGAGTTCACTCAAAGGCCGACTGGAAAGTCCGGGCCAAGCAGCCTTGTAACTGGTGGCATCAAGTTTGGGATGATCTGGCCGAGAGCTGGCCCCAGATGTCAGCTTCTCCAGAGAAGAATCTTCCATTCCTCGGCCTAGGCAGAGAACCCCTGGCTACCTGCATTCTAGGATCAGGGTGAGGGGTGAGGTCTAATCATGTCTACTGTCTGCTTACCCTTAAATCCCCTCTTTTTAGCTCCTAGGTTGTCCTCTGCCACACCTGGTTGCCCCCCGCTCCCAAGAAAAGCAAATAATGAGGCAGGGGGATCTCTTTCCCCAAGTCCCCAAACCTGGTCTGTTCAGTTTCTCTAGTCTTAACTGACTCATTGTTCTGGGGGCTCCAAGGTGTGATGATCGTCATGAGTCTTAAAACAGTTGCTCAAGTCCAGACAGAGTGGCTTGGTGGTTGAGCATTGACCTTTGAACCAGGAGGTCACGGTTTGATTCCCAGTCACAGCACATGCCAGAACTGGGGCTCAATCCCCAGTGGGGGGCCGTGTAGGAGGCAGCCGATCAATAACTCTCTCATCTGATGTTTCTATCTCTCCCTCTCTCTTCCTCTCTTTGAAATCAATAAAAACATATTAAAACAAACAAACCAACCAACCAACAAAAACAACACAGTTGCTCAGGCAGCAGCCCCCACACCTCTTCCCCACCCTCTGAGGGCGTCTGGGCTTGAGGTGGGGCAGGGCTGGGCAAGCCAGGGTCTGCAGCAAGAGTAGCCGCCATTTGAGGCAGGCCGAGCCCCTTCTTGCTCTATCACCAAACATCCAGGTTCCCCTTCCAGGGTTTTTGGAAGGCTCCCCAACTCCACTTCTATCCTGGCACTTGACCCTGAATCCCAGACTGTGGCCACCTTCCCTCCCTGGCCGGGCTGCCCCAGGTCACAGCTGCTCAGCCTGGCCTGCTGCACTCCAAGCTCAGACCCTGGCCTGTCCCTCATGGTGTACAGCCCAGCTAAGACGAGGCCCTGCCTTGGTCTACCTCTAAACTGCCCTGCAGACATGGGGCCAACAGAAGGGAGTCAGAGCCCAGAAGAAACTGTTAGAACCAGATGCTATGGCTGCATCCAGGCCCTCAAGCTGGACCCACCACAGAGCCCCTAAGTGACCCCTCCATGTCCCCTCCTCATTGAGGGGCTGCCTCACCTTCCCTCATCCTAACGAAGGCACCACAGAGAGACCGTCTTCCCATGAGGCCGCCTTTCACCTCCCATAGGAGGCAGGGTAGCTCTATCTCAATCCCTGTCCCATTCCAGAAGAGGATTTTTCCTTTCTTTTTGAGTTTAAGAGTTTCCCTCAAAACAGTCAATGTCAGTAGCACACTCCCCACACCCCTTGTGAAAACCAAAAAATGTTTCCCGATATTGCCAAATGTCTGGGAGCAGCAAAAATACCTCCCCTCTTCTGATGAGAACTGCTGGTCTTCAGAAAAGAATTCTTGCTCAAAATGGCCCCCCCTCCCCAATCCCAGCCATTGAAACTTTGAAGGATGTTGGGGTTCAGTTTCATTCACTGTTCCTTGTTGAATCCCACGTCTCATTTAATTGTTCTCACCCCATGCAGTGGGGGACGTTACCCCTCGTTGCTGGGCACGGAGCTCTGCTTGCCCGGCTTCTTCAGTTGTCACTTCTTTGAGTAGCCCTGCCTTTGCTTCAAGTCCATTCTACGCCGTGTCTGCCCCCGAACACTGTCTCTGGAACATGGTAGCTACTCCATTCCGTTTTTCTTGATGAAAAAATGATCACGAGCCAGGCTTACCCAGCTCCGTGACCCAGGGCCTCCTGGGCTGTCTCAGGTCTGGAGCAGGTGGAGGAGTTTACCTTGGACAGAGGGCCTGGCACCTGCCCCCCCACCACGAGGAGGGAAGGAGGGAGAGCGGGGTGTGCGGGTGCAGGAAGTTCAGGGTGTGTCCATGCCATGTCCCAGTTCTGCTGAGGGAAGAGGCTAAGTCCCTTGCCCAGAGTGAGGGGCCAGGCTGGTGTTGGGAGTGATGGGGAGGGAGGGGAAAGTCTCAGTGTGACAGGCCTGGCTGGGGTGGGGGCCCTCTGCTCAGAGTGGGCCTGTGTGGCTGGCAGCTTCCTTCAGGGTTAGTGGGGGGAAAGTGGGCAATTGCGTGGCCAGGGTTCCTAACTGGGTGCAGCAGGAGATGGGAACGCCCAGCAGTGAATATTTCACAAGTGGCTGGTTTGAAGAAGTTGGCACATCAGGAAGAGAAGACAGGCTGGAGGTGAGTACTGAGCCAAAGCAGGAAGGTGGGGAGGTTGTGGTTGGGAGGGTAGGTGGCATCATTTAAGACACCAGAGACAGAGCCATTCTGTGGAATGATGAGGTCAAGGTGTGATCCAGGGGATGGGGTGATTGGACACCTGTTGCTGGTTCATTTAGCAAAACCTCATGAGCTCCCCCACATGCCCAGCAGCATGCTGGGTTCTGGAGCTGCAGTTCTGAGCAAGGCATGGGCTGTTTGCAGTGAAACAGGTCATAGGGGTGCCAGGATTTATAGCTGGACCCCAACTCTTGTGGGGGAGGGCTGGTCAGGAAGGCTTTAGGACTGGCCACATAATTTCTGGGGCTCATTGCAAGATGAAAATACGCGTTCCTTTGTTAAAAAATTATTAAGGATTTCAAGACAATAACAGAACATAAAACCAAGCATGGGGCCTTTTTAGGCATGAGGCCCAATGTAGCTGCACAGATCACACACCATGAAGCCAGCCCTGGAATGCTTCCTGGAGGAAGTGACATTTAAGCTGAGATGGGCTGGTTGAGAAGGAGTCAGCCAGGTGGAGAGGATATTTCGAGGCAGAGAGAACAAATTGTACAAAGGCCCAGCAGCGATGGAGGGAGGGGCTGGTGTATTTGAGGGACAGACACTTGGCCTGGTTGCAGTGAGGGAGCTGAAGCAGGTCCCAGAAAGGAAAGGGCTGGGTAATGGAAGGTGGACTAGGGGAATGAATCCCCTAGAAGGTGCTTGGGCTGGAGAGGAGGGCAGTGAGGTGGGGTCTGAGAGGACCAGAAAGTGGAGGGGGCTTTAAGGAAGAGGAAGTGAGTAGAGAGGCTTGGAAGCAGGGGCCTGCCTGTCTTCCAGCCCAGAGCAGTCTTGCCCAGAGAGGCGGCCCTCAGACCTGGGGCCTTAGGCTGGGACTGAGGTGGGGGTGTGTCCTAGGAAGAGTCAGTGGGGGTTGGGCCAGAGTTGGGAGGCCCAGATGATGGGGACAGGGCTGGCTGACAAGTAGCTGACAAGGCCCTGAGCCTTGACTACTGGCAGAGGAAGGAAAGGCTGGAGGCCACTTGGGCTTAGCTGACCTCCAGATGGCCAAGGAGTCTCTGGTTCCAATACCACCTCTTCTGAGGGCTCTTCCAGTGCCCCCTCTCCTATCTTGATAGCTCTCCTGAACCCAGAAGGTGAAACCCCAGTGGGCATTATGTTCCATAGCTGGATCTGGCTCAGAGATGAGGGGTCTGTTGCTCCCAGGGGTCTGGATGCTGTAGGTGCAAGGAAGAAACTAACTTCCTTAGTTAGTTTCTGGGTGGAGTGCAAACTAACTAAACTTGGAGTGTCTGAAGTCAGGGAGGTTGTCGTACCTCTGTATCCCAAATCTCAGCCCATACCATAGTTGGGAAGCTTCCAGGTGGTGGGCTGGGGAGGGGCCAGGAGCACGTTGTGGCCTTGGGCCTCAAACTGGAAATTCCACTTTGCCTGCCAGCTGCCCAGGGGGGCTGTTCTTCCTTCTGGGCCCAGCACCAGACTGGGCTCAACAGGTGGGGCTGAGCGGGTGGGGCTGAGCACCTGGTCTCAGCCTGTTAGGGTGTGGTTTCGGGGGCAGAGAGGAAGAGAAAGGCAGGGGTTTGAGAATTAAAGAGGCCTGGTGGAAGGGGGTTATCTGGGGAGGCATGGGTCTGTGTGCTGCGAGAGAAACCCCTCTTCGAGGAAAAAGCTTTTATGTGGGGCAATGACCCATGACCCTGGCAAGACTTGGAGGGACTCACATTTATTGATCATCAGCAATATGGCCCTGGCCTGGGCATCCTATTTAAGCCACCCATAGTCCTGGGAGAGAAGGGTCATTGTATCCATTTTACAGAGTAGAAACTTGAGGCTCAGAGAGGCTACAAGACTTGCCAGAACCCCACAGCTGGTAACTGGCAAAGCCCAGGTTCCAACCTGTTTCTGAGAGACTCTGAAGCCCGTGTTCTGCCCCTACTGCAGGCCGTGCCCTCCTTTCCACAAGCCATTGCCCTCAGATTAAACAGTGCCAGCAAAGATCTGGGAGGTGTCCTGATAGCTACCGGGGCTGGTAGGGGTGGACTAGCCATTGGTTTCCTTCAAAAGTTTTGACTCCCTCACCTGAGGGTCACCCAGAAGTAAAAGAGCAGCTTAACTTACAAAGGTGTTTTGTGAATGAGAAAAGCAGGAAAATGGGTTAAGTCACGTGATTTCTAATAGCGCAGCCTATAAACACCTTCTTCATCCTCTTTGCCCTGAAGTTCCCAGCATAAGCCTGTCACTGAGGAGTTTCTTAAATAATTAACAAGGGGATAGAGAGGAGGGAGTGAAACCACCGCAGCACCTACTGTGTGCCAGGCAAGGGTACTCCCCAGCCAGCCCCACCTGGCAGGCCAGCATTATTGCCCCCATTTTGCAGAAACATAAATCAAGGGCCAGACACATTATGACTTCCCCCAGTACATCCCTCCTTGCCTGCTGCTCTCCCCATGTTAGACTAAGCATTCCCCACCCCACCCCAGCCCCAACATGCCCTTAGTGGAGGGAGCTGGAGGGGAAGGCTTCCTGCCTGAGGTAGGCTCGTTTTGTCCTGTACACTGCTGATGAGGACAGAGAAGCATCTCACACAAGCTCTGTCCCTCAGGTGCCCACAGTCTGAGGAGAGCTGTGCCTCTGCTGATATAAGTTCAGTGTGAGCCTTGCCGCAGGTATAGACACATGCTTCCTGAGGAGGGAGCCCTGGATTCCAGTGGCCTTGGAGGCATTTGAAAGCCTTGACAGTTAGGGGACATGAGAGGAAGGGAAGGGCATTTCAACCTGAGGGAACAGCATGTGCAAAGACCTGGGAGGAGGGAGAGTGTGGGATCTTCTTGAGGAAAGCATGTGCGGTTCATCTTGAATGCAACTGGATCACAGGGCAGAAGCAGAAGTGACAAGCCGACTGGGCTGGAGACGTGGGCAGGGCCTGCATTGTGTGGAGCCTCTGACCCAAGTGTTATCTCATGGGACGTGGAAACTGCGGAGGGTTTAACCCACGGGTGGGGAACGCCTGGCCTGAGGGCCGTATATGGTGTGCGAAATCATTTGGTCTGCCCCTGCCAAGGCAACTGCAGGCGGGACTCAAAATTCAATAAATCCAGGAGCTTTTTTCATAGCTAATTTTTAAGTTGATAATTTTGTATGGCCCAGGAATGATGTTATAAATATCCAAACAACCCTTGGCAGAAAAAAGGTTCCCCATCCGTGGTTTAACCAGAAGAGCGACATGATCAGATGGTGGAATAGAAGAGGCAGGAGGTGGGGGGCCAGTGAGGAGGCCTAGGGAACAAGCACTGGACAAGCCCAGGGGTGGGGCTGAGGACAGAAGAGATCCCACAGACAGGACTTGGGCTCTGCCTGTGGAAGGTGAGGCAGAAAGCTAGAGGCAGGACCTGGCTAAATGCAGGGAGGTTAGGCCTCAGGCCAATTTTGAGCCTTATAGCAGCCTTGTTGCTACTTTCTCTATGGAACAGAAGAGAAACTGAGGCTCAGATTTGGAAAGTCATTTAAAGCCACTCAGCTGGCATCCGAGGTCTTTAGACCTTGGGCAAGCCTCCCCCGCCCCTCGTTGGACCTCCCTTTCCCCCCATGCAGAATGGGAGAGGGAATGCTGGGGAGTTGGCACAGGGCCAGCTGTTTGTGGCATTCTAGGAGTTGACACTCTTATGTCCTTTCTCTCTGGCAGAACCAAGGAGAGCATGTACCACTCCCTGACATATGCCACCATCCTGGAGATGCAAGCTATGATGACCTTTGACCCTCAGGACATCCTGCTTGCTGGCAATATGATGAAGGAGGCGCAGTTGCTGTGTCAGAGGTCAGGCCATGGGACGGGCAGGCTGAGGGGTCATGAGGCCCCTCCTTCTGACACCCTGGCCTATCCCAGTGTCTAAAATGCCATTATGAGCGCTGCTGCTTTTGGCTAAGAGGATGTGTCCCCAAGTCCTAATAGCTGTCCGAGTCAGCACTGCCTCGGGAATCTTGTTGTCTGAGCCACTCACTGAGGGGCTCCCAGAGGCCAGGCCTGACTGGGAGGAGACAAATTCTGGCTGCCACTTAATAACTCTGACTTTGGGCAAGTCCCTCTGGGGATTTGACTTTCCCTATCTATAAAAGGGTTGTCATGGGGACTGAGTGAAAATACCCATCACAGGGCCTGTTATGTAACTGGTGTTCTGTGCATGTTAACTGCTTAAATTAATGGACCAATAGACCCTGAATGTTTGTGTGCAGGCGGTCGTTACTTATTGGGCACACAATCATGCTTGCCCTAGGCTAGGTTATGTGCCGGGTACTGACCACCCAGGGAATCATCAGACTCAGGCTAGTTTAATACTCTCACTGCCTGGTGTTACGACAAGCAAAAGCAGTGACATAGAGCATGATTCAGGGAAGCTCAAGGGGTTCTGAGGGTTCAGCTGGAGGAGCAAGGAAGGCTTCCTGGAGGAGGTGATTCCAGAGCTGGTTTGTGAAGATTGACTAGGAGCAGAGGAGGGAGAGGAGGTAACAGCAGGGCACGGGTGTGAGAAAGCCCTGGATTTGGGGGAGTTGCCAGGAGTTCAGTGTGTGTGGAGTCCTATGGGAAGGGCAGAAGATGTGGTTGGAGCCCACCTGGGACCCTCACATACCTTCCCTGAATGACCAGAGGCCCCTTTTTCCTCTTCAGGTACCGGAAGAAATCCTCAGTAACAGATTCTTTCAGCAACCTCATGCACCGCCCTACCATGGATCAATTCACGGAAGGTGTGGCATACAGATGTCCTCTCAACCCTGCTGGCTCCAGGCAGCCCAGTTTCAGGCCCTGGGCAGGGCAGGAAGGGGCAGTTATCCCCTCAGTTTTGCTGAGGGGGCTGAGCCCTGGCCTGATGCTGGGACACATATGGGCCAGACCTGGGGCCTTTTGAGGAGTGGCTCTCAGGTGAAGGGGGAGCGATTAGACCCTTGCCTGATGGCTTGGAAGTCCAGGAAAGACAATGCTGTCTTCAGGTCTATGTGCTCCACTCCTCAGGCCAGGGTGGGCTGAGCATCGTGTATGCAGTTAGGGCCGCTGGTTAATTATGGTAGTGACCTCATGTGCCCAGAGGGAATGTGGTTTTAGAAGCTGGCACACGGGACAGTGGAGCTGAAAGCAGTGGAAGAGATGGTCTGGGCTGCCGGAGCCGTGCGGTGTCTGTGCCCCATGTGGCAGTCCTGGAGGTGGCAGCGGGCAACCATGAACAATTTGGGGCTCTTCAATATCAGGGCAAATGGCTTTCCCCACCTTGAGAGCCCTAGAAGGTTCCAGCAAGAAACAGTGCATATGATTGTGCCATTCCCTCCTTCATACCTCCCATGGCTCCCTGCTGCCCACAGGACCAAATCTGGAATCCTCCACCAGTGCTCAAGGCCCTCTGCAAGCAGTCCTCTGCCCCTCCTTGTCTTTCCCTGGCCCCTCTCTCTCCTCACCTCACCCCCACTTCAACCTCCTGGGCCTCAGCTGTCCCTAAGCATCGGAGTTGTTTGGCTGCCCTGGGCCTCTTTCTAGAAAGCTATTCCTGCCTCATCCTTCATTACTTTTTCAACTCAAATGTCCCTTCTGAAAATGTTCCCTGACTACTGGGCTGTGTTAGGTCTCCTTCCCTGACTCCCACAGCTTCTTTTTACATTGGTTCACCCCAGTGCCTTCTCCTTGCCCAGCACCATCGGGGGGTTGGTGCAGAGCCATGGCGATGCTTGCAGAACAAGAGAGCAGGCTGAGGGCCCTGTGCTGATGTTCTGGGTGGTGGGGTCGGGGCCAGGTGGAAGACCAGGGAGCAGGAGATGTAAGCTAGTTCAGAATCGTGTGAGTGCTGCAGAACCTGACCTCGGTATTGGTGGAGGGGGATGAGAAGGGTGCTGACTCAGGCTCCCTTGGCCTTTTGGGAAGTGGGGGTGGGGAGAATTTGGCCCCAGCCTTCTGCCAAGAGTCCCAGGAGGCCCCGGGGCTTTGTTTTTCTCCCCACAGAGGAAATCCATGCTGAGGTCTGCTACGCAGAATGCCTGCTGCAGAGAGCTGCCCTGACCTTCCTGCAGGTAGGAACCCTCTACTCGTACAAGCAGCCTGGGGATTTCAGAAGATGGGTCTCCATGTCAAAGACAGAAGGGTCTTTAGCAGCCATGATCAGCCCCCTTGGGGTTCAAGAGAGGACTGAGGCTCAGTCACCCGGACACTTCCAGCCCTGGCTGGGCTCAGTGGTAGAGGTGATGGGCTTTATCCCTCCACACTGAGCACACGGCTCCATCACTACCAGCATTCACATCTACCTCGTGACTGCTGTTTTCCTGCTAAAGGTCACATGGGATGACAGGCGTTGTCACAAAGCCTGCTTTACACCTGACTTATTGGAAAGCAAGTTGACTCGATTCATGAAAAAGTTGACTTGTAGCATCTACAACAGGCTTTGCGAAAACATTACAGCTATGTGGTTTTTACATACCTTACACACACTGCATGTTTGTCTTTATGTACGTTTACATATATTATCTAATCTTCATCTCACAGGCTTGCAAAAGGGAGGGTCTGAGGGAAGGTGCCACTTTCCTAAGGTCACGTGGTTAGCAAATGGCAGGGCTGGGATTTGAACCCAGGTCTGTCGGAGTAGGAGCCCATGCTCCTTACCACACAATGGTAATTATGAGACCATCGCCTCATGATTTTACCAAAAAGTCTGGGTTATAATTATCACACATAATCATCATGTAAATATGCATATGAGTGTGGGAAAGCACACATAAATTTTGTTGTTGGGGTGCTGTTTGTTTTTGTTTGCCGTTTTTCTATCTTTTTGGACCTCTAGTGATTAGAACTGGATTACTCCTAATCCTTCATTAGGATCACTGTAATAGTTGCACCATGAATGGCCTTTTATTTTATTTGTTTATTCTAGTATCACACATGATAAGTAAACACTCACAAACTTCCCACCCAACCAAGAACGGAACACTGCTACCAAGTCTCCTCCCCTCTGGGCCCCTCCCCACCCTGCGCCCTGCCTCCCTGCACAGGAGGAAACCATAGCTAGAGTTTTGTTTGTCACCCCAACCCTCTTTTTTAAAAACTAGCTTTCTCATCTGACTCGCGTCTGAACAGCATATTGTGTTTTAGTTGGCGTCAAGCTTTCGTAAGGCCTCCAGCTGTGCGGGACTTGCTTTCTTCGCACAGTCCTTTGTGGCTGCGTGGTGTTCCTTCGGGGAATACACCAGCCTGTTCATTCTCGCGCTCAAGGGCATTTGGGTTGATTCTGGTTCTTGGCTGCTTTGAGCAGCAGCGCTGTGCACACTCTTGAAGGTGACTTCCACAGCCCATGTTCATCCAGTTCAGGAGTGGAACTGCAGGGTGGGCTGTCGGTATTAGGGCTTTAAATTACAAATGTGATAAAAACACAAACAATCCAAACGAACGCCCGTCTTCCTTTCCCACATTCCTCCACCTGGAGGAGGCACTGTGAACCGCTCCTGAATCGTGGGGAGCATCTCCTCCAGGCCTTTCTCCAAGCACATAGTATGCGTACATGCAAGGCTGGTAAAGGGGGGTTGTAGTCAAGCCCTGGGCATTTTGGAGGTCTTGTTTGGTAAGCAAGACCCTCATCTCAAGTCCCAAGGGTAGGGAGAGGTGGTTTGGCTGACCTCTGACCCCATTCCCACGGGGACCCCTCATAGAGCTGGACCCAGGGAGGGGAAGGCAGGGCCCATAGCCTTTTACGATCTTTCTCAAGCCTCTGGCTACCCACCCAGGCCCAGCTCTGAGCATCTCTCCCTCCTGCAGGATGAGAACATGGTGAGCTTCATCAAGGGCGGCATCAAGGTTCGAAACAGCTACCAGACTTACAAGTGAGTGGGGCCAGCTGGGGGCCTGGGGCACAGCACCTGCTACCTTGTGCCCCTCAGGCTGCTCTGTGGGAGGCAGGAAGCCTAGAATGCTGTGTGACCTCAGGCAGATTTCTGCACCCTCAGGATCTTAGCTTTCTGGAATATTATTCCCCTGGTTTTCCTGGGTGTACCTGTTGGTTCCCCTGAATGCTTACTCTGTGCCTGACCTTGAACTAGGGGAACATAAGACACAGATTCTGCACAAACACCTTGGACTGGTGGGGGAGGAACACAGCAGCAGAACTCCTACACCTCCAGTAAGGCTCAGTCCAAATGCCACTTTCCCCATGAAGCCTTCCTTCACCTCTCCCAGTACATAGTGATGGTGTCCACAAAGCTCCCACCCCCCTCTTAAGATGGGTGTTACCCAAGCGCCAAATCATTTCATCTCAGCACTGGGCAAGGCATAGGCCATATTTATGGGTGAAAGAATGAAGACTCAATACAGAGCACTTTCACCTAACATGGTACCACAAACATCCAGCATTCCAAAATCCAAAAAGCTCTGAAAGCTCATCCGCCCCCCCGCCCAGGTTTGGCATCAAAAATCATTTTCCATTAAAAGTTGACTTGAGACTATTTATCATCTCTATTTCCCCCATTTAATATGACCATATCCCAGCGGAGATATTTTGCGTTTGACTGTAGGGTACTGCTGGGTGTAACGCACCATGCAGTATGTGGGCACCGCATACTTTGTGGGTCTGTGCTGGAATCTTGAGAGGGGAACCAGAGCAGCGTTCTGGCTCCTCCAGTCTCCCCACCAGCTGCCGGAGTGATGTTTCCAAAGCACAAACCTTGTCAGGTCACCCTCTGCCAAGTCCTGAGGCTCCTCTTGCTCTTAGAATAAATTCCCCGGTCATTGCCAAGTCATTCCCGAGAGCCCCACTGCCCTCCTTGCCCCATTTCCCACCCTGTTCCGCCTCCGACATTTAGGCACGCCTTCAGTTCTTCAAACATGTTAAGCTCATTCCTACCTCACGGCCTTTGGACATGTTCTCTGCCAGGAACACTCTTTCTGTGCCAGGCTCATTCCTACTCATCCCTTGGTTTTCAGCTCAGATGTCAGCTCCTGAGGGAAGACTTCCCTGAACCCAGACCAGATCAGGCCCTGGGACCTTCTTTGAGGCCCTTCTTACCTACACAGTGACTCGATGGGGGTCAGTCTCCTAGAGTGGGAGACTTGGGAGGGCAGCAGCTCATGGGGGGAGGGAAGAAGGCAGGCGCCTCTTCAAAGCCTCTGTCCTGTCCCAGGCAGGCTGTGATAGTGGCTTTGTACGCTGGTGGCCAGGGGAAAGAGGGCTGGATTCTTCTAACCAGGAGACTGCAGGAAGACTTCTGGAAAGGGGGTGTTAGAGTTAGCTCAGTGGTTCTCAACGGGGTAATTTTGCCCCCAATGAGACATTTTGGTTGTCACAACTGGCATCTAGTGGGTGGAGGGCAGGGATGCTAGTAAACATCCTATGATGCACAGGACAGCCCCCTCACCCCAAAAAAGAATGATCTAGACTAAAATGTCAGTAGTGCCGAGATCGAGAAAGTGTTTTAGACAAAATGCAGGGTACAAGCAACTTCCTAGATGTTGGACAAGGAAGGTGAGCTATGGCTGTTATGACTGAAATTTAGGGGAGGAGAGTATGTTATTAGGGTGGGAGATGTGGTTGGAAACTCCTGAATATCAGCTTTCTGGATTGCTGGAACTGTTATAATTCTACCACCAGTGAGCTCTGAGATCAGCTGGGAATGGGGCAACGTTAGGCCCAGCTGGAATGGCCCCCAACGTTAGGCCCCCAATATGTGGCTGAAACAGGACTTTGCTTCCCTCTGCAGGGAGCTGGACAGCCTCGTGCAGTCCTCACAATACTGCAAGGGGGAGAACCACAGGCACTTTGAAGGAGGTGTGAAGCTTGGCGTGGGCGCCTTCAACCTGGTGAGTGGGAGTGGCCCTCCCATGTCCACAGTGTCTGGGCTCAAGATTAATCTTCCTTCACATCCCAGCTCCACACACGGCCTTTGCTGAGCTCCTGGCCCTGTGCCAACGCTGGGCCCAGCGATGAAGCAAACATGGTGCAGCCTGGGGGACTCACAGCTGGGATGGGAGTGGGGTGGGCGCAGGCACTGGCTCCAGGGTCCCTTCTGTGCATTTCTTCCCAGGTCAAGTTGAAAGCTTAAAATCTACCATAGTGCCAGTATTTATAGCATTAGAAATTGACAATAAATCAGGGCCTTTTCAGCCCTGGAGAGCTGGTGGTTAAACATTGACCAGTGGCAGGGAAGGAGACAGGCCCGGAAACAGCTGGTAACCCACAGGGACCGGGGAGAGCCAAACTCCTTCCTGGGGGAGTTGGGGAAGGTTTCATGGAAGGGGTAGTATTTGAGCTGGATCTTGAAGCATCCATAGGTGGGGGGAGTTTTCCGGGCAGAGGAGGGCATTCTAGGTTGAAGGAACAGTGTGAGTTGAGGCAGGGAGTCTAAGAAGAGCTGTGCCTGCTCCAGGGACATGCCCAAGGGAACTGCTTGTGGACAATTTCCTCTCCTAGCCTGAGGGCCTTTCCAAAAGTGTGTGTGTGATGGGGTAGGGGATAAGGGGTGGGAAGCTCTCTCTCCACTTCAGGCAAAGCCTCGTTGTTCCAAGAGCAGGCCTTGGGGTGGGGGTCCCTGCTGCACTCTGAGTTCCAGTTTCCTCATATGTAAAATGGGAGCAGGGATCCCAGGCCAAGTGCTGAAAAATACAGCTGCAAAGTGCATTGGCTGCTTTAGCACGTTATAGCCAGACCGTCTTGGGTTCAAGGACTGGCTCCACTTCTGATGAGCTTTGGGGCCTTGGACATGGCCTATCACTTACCTGTACCTCTGTTTCCCCATCTGTCAAACGGTTCAGTAAACCCTACTGTGCAGGGCTATTCTGAGGATCAAATGCAATGACGGAGCCCCTGGTGCAAAGTAGGGCTTCAGTGTGATAATGACGACAGTAGCCGACTATTATGTGCAGCCCCTTCTATGTTCCCAGGGGACATGCCCAAGGGAAGCCCTTCTATGTGCTTTACATAGATTAATTTGATCCATCTGCACAGACCCCTATTCAGTAGGGGCTATTATTATTTCCATTTTACAAATGAGGGAACTGAGGCATAGAGAGGATATATAACTTGCTCAAGGTGACCCATCTGGGAGTGGTGAGACCAGGGTTTGGATGTAGTCTGCTCCTGTCGTGCTGTAATACCTCTCTGTCTGGGGAAGCTGGCTTTCCAGGAGACCGGGGGCATTGCAGACATGGGGCCTGCACCCCAGGGTTCTGGAGGTTTGGGGAGTGGGAACGGCAGCCTGCCCTTCCATGTGCCCACCTACCTCTGTCCTGCAGACGCTGTCCATGCTTCCTACTAGGATCCTGCGGCTTCTGGAATTTGTGGGATTTTCAGGAAACAAGGTAACTGCCTGCTTTCTGGGCCCCTCAGCCCCCCCCGCCCCAGAAGACCTGAAGCAAGACCCTTCCCCTGGGACCATCTGGGACATGCTCAAGGGAAGCCCTACTATGCATCAGGCCTTGAGAGTGGAAACCAGACTCACTTTACTGAGGCTTTACTGAGGGCAGGAACCTGAGTACCAGATAGCAGATCGGGGAGGGCTCCCTGGTGGAGGAGGCCTGGTGTGAGGGAAGGAGCATTGGCCTAGAAGTCATCATCCCCTTCTCCCTGTAAGTCTGAGCCTCTTTTCAGTAAAACAAGGGGCTTTTTTAAGACCAGGTCAGTGTTTCTCAAACTTGAACTTTTTCTGGCCCTTGCTGATTTTTGCCATGTCTATATTATTATTACTTAGATATTATTTTTCTCAAAAGTAGCTCATAATTTTTACTTAAGCTTATTTAAAGTAAATATACAACATAGAACACCTATATTATTTGGCATGATAAGAGCACAATCATAACTAAGTACTATGAGGACCAAAGTCTTACAAAAGCCCAGCTGGATTGCATGGTCTGCCAAGGCTATTCCCTTCATGAGGAAGGGAGCGCAGAGCCAGAGCCATGTTGGGCACGCACCAGCACAGGGCTGAGGTGTCTCCTGGACACCGTCAGATGGACAGAGAACTAAGGAGGGAAGGCCTTGCATGGGACCCTCTGCTTCCTGACACCTGTCTGCAGACCTCTGAAATCTTTGTTGCCACCTGTAGTCCACGGCCCAGACCAGGAAACACTGGCCAGAGGCTCTGAAGGTCCCTTTCAGTTTTGTTTTCTTAAGAAGGCCCTTGGGTTGGGAGTAGGATTTCAGGATGATGATGGCAGGGAAGAGCGGGAGGAAGGCCAAGAGAGGGGACAGCATGGCCTGCCTGGCCAAGGAAAGAGGGTGACGAGGCCAGAATGGAGAGACCTCCAGCACCATCTCCAACTCTGACTTTATCCTGAAAGCAGGGAGCCGTGGAGGGTTTGCAGGGGAGGCAGGTCAGATTTGTATAGTAGAGAAAACAAGAACACCCTGGAGGATAGTCTGCGAGGCAGAGCCTGCAGACAGGGATACAAGTAGGGCCTGGCCTCTTGCTCCTTCCCAGTCAGGCTCTGGAGCCTTCTCCTCCAGGAAGCCTTCCCAGACCACAGTCCTCATGATCCCTTCTGTGCCCTGAGCCTGTGGTTAGGATTATCTGCCTCCCTGTCATTCCTCATCCCCTTACCAGACCTGGGTCTGCTCAGGGCCTCAGCACCCACCACAGGCCAAGCAGGTGAATAAAGGGAGGGATGGGTGACGGGCTGTTGAGGAGGTGGGGACACCCAGCCCAAGACTTTGCGCTGGCCTTGGCAGCAGTGTGTGCCCCACCCAGGAAAGCGGCCCAGGCACCAAGAGGGGTAGCCCCTTGCACAGCCTGGGGGAGCTGCCCCGCCTCCTGGGCCTAGAGCTGCCCCCTGCCCGCAGCTCCAGCAGCGCTGCCCTCACGGCTGTCCATGACCTCCAAGCCCCTGTCCCTCCCTGGCCCCAGGTGGGCCCTAGGGAGCGCTGGCCTCAGCCTGCCCCCTTGTCCCCAGGACTATGGGCTACTGCAGCTGGAGGAGGGGGCCTCGGGGCACAGCTTCCGAGCCGTGCTCTGCGTCATGCTGCTGCTGTGCTACCACACCTTCCTCACCTTCGTGCTCGGTAAGCGTGCTCCTGGGGCCAGTGCGGGGTGCCTCGGGTATGGGCAGGGGTCGTGGGGGTGAGGGACTACACACGCTGACTGGGCCCGAGACTGGGGGTGGGACACTGAAACCACAAACAACAGAGCCACGCCAACTGTCCTGAGGCCTGCTGACCACTTACTTCCTCAGAGTTTGACTGGGTTCCAGCCTCAGTTTTCTCCTCTGTGAAATGGGAATGTTCATGCCCACCTTGTAGAGGGTGTGAGGACACTGTAGGAGGCTCCTTGGGCTTCTGGGCACGGACTCTTAGTTATTGAGCCCTGGGATATGCTAGGGTGACATCTGCACTATCTTATTTCATCTTCACATCTTTCTGGAGATAGAAGAGTGTTATCCCCATTTCACAGTGGGGGAAACAGAGGCCCTGAGGAGCCCCTGGTAGGCGCTGGGAGGATCACAGGAGCTGGTGGTGGCAGTGACAGGTGTTGTACCCCTACCTCCTTCAGGCACCGGGAACGTCAACATTGAGGAGGCAGAGAAGCTCTTGAGGCCCTACCTGAAGCGGTACCCTAAGGTGAGCTCCGCCTCCTGCGCCATCCCCCCACCACCATGAGCGACCCAGGGCTCCTGGACCCACACTGGTTTCTTTGCAGGGCGCCATCTTCCTGTTCTTTGCAGGGCGAATTGAAGCCATCAAAGGCAACATTGACTCGGTGAGTAAGGGGATACCCCCGGCCAGCGGGAAGTGAGACGCACAGACATGCTCAGGGACAGGGCCTGCTGGGAGCGGGAGAAGCACTGCTAAGGCAGTCTGGGAAGTCAAGGGAGGAGGTGGCATTTGTGGGTAGGATTTTGACAGGGAGAAAAGGAAGTGCCGGAGTGTGGCAGGAACATGGGAAGACACTTACTCAGGGAGTGGTGACAGGCTGGAGCCTGGGGAGTGCAGTGGAACCTGGTGCCAGGAGGTGAGGGCTACATAGGTGAGGGAGCCATCCAAGGGGCTGGAGAGGGGAGGGTCACAGTCCAGGCAAGACCCTGGCACTGAGCCAAGGCCCAGGATGGACTCTGCAATGGGGAGTCCTGGGGTCTCCCGCTGGCCTGGCTGTGGCTCCTCAGGGAGCAGGACAGATGCCCCAGGTCCAGGCTACTTCCTAGTAGCTACTGAAATCTTTGGAGTTTGCTCCAAAGCACAGATATTATATCATTTTAAATTAACACTTTCCACTGCCTGTTCTCCCTGTATTACAGCTCTGTGCTGTCCTTTCACTGTGTGACTGAGAGACTAGAGCCCCAGAGAGGGGCACTAACTGGGCCCAAGGCCATGTAAGACTCAGGGTATAATCAGGACTGGAAGCCAATCCCCTGGCACAGGGCTAGACCGCCGTGTGCTGGGGGAGGCTGGGCCTGCAGCGGAGTTGGGCGGATGCAGAGGGTGCAGAATGGGGCGGGCATGGGCCTGGGCACCAGCCGAGGCTGACCAGCAGGTGCCCACAGGCCATCCGGCGCTTTGAGGAGTGTTGTGAGGCCCAGCAGCACTGGAAGCAGTTCCACCACATGTGCTACTGGGAGCTGATGTGGTGCTTCACCTACAAGGGCCAGTGGAAGATGGCCTACTTCTATGCCGACCTGCTCAGCAAGGAGAACTCCTGGTCCAAGGTGGGCTCACATCAAGTGCTGGGGGACATTGGGGGGGCCAGGTCAACCCAGATTGGCCCTGCAGCCCTAGACCAAAGGCTGAACACAGATGTCCCAGCTGGAATTTAAACAGAGCCATAACTTCTAATAGGACTCAGGGTTGGAAGGAACTAAAGACTTTGAGGAACAGAGAAACTTCAGAGCTATAATGTGTCAGGATTTTTAGTCACAAGGGACAGAAACGTGGCCTACACTGCCTAGGTGAGTGCTGTCGAGTAGAACCTTCTGCTTTGGTGGAAATTCCTGCATCATCCAATACGGTAGCCACCAGCCACATGCCCACACTGAGCACCTGAAATGTTCCTAGTGCAACTGGGAAACCGAGTGTTTTCAATTTTATTTCATTTTAATTCAAATTTAAATTTTAAAAGTCGCATGGGCTAGTGACCACTGTATTGGACTATGGGAGTTTAGAACACAAAGGCTCATTGGTTCATACAACAGAAAATTCTAGGCAAACTGACTTCAGGTAGGGCTGGATCCAGGAATTCAAATGATGTCATCTGGGCTTGGTTTTTCCACCTGTGACTGTGCTCTCCTCTATGACATCTTTGTTGGACAGGCAGGTTCTCTTCATGTGACAGGCAGGGTGCCCATGGGCTGCCTGCCCCTAACTCGCATCTTCCCTTTGGTTTCAACTGAAGCCCCACGACAGAGCCTCATTCGTCTGGCATGTCAGTGCCTGGAAACGGGGGTGGGAAGACTGATGGATGGGGAGCAGAAGAAGGGTGGTTCCCAGAAGAAAAGTGAGGTGATGTCCCCGAAAGAAGCATTGGGGGGTGGGGGTGGGTGGATTAAAGAGATGCCATCTAGGCAAAACAAAGCAAAACAGGTACCCACTGTAGGTGAAAACATAACATCCAGGTAAGTGGGGAAATAAGGATTAGCCATTGTCGCCATAGTAGTGATAGCACAGAATTCTGAACAAAGAGTTTTAGAATCCTCTAGATCATCAGAGAGCATCAATCTGGTATTGGCAAATACATAGCACATGTGTCCCAATGTCCTTAAGTCCCTATTTCTCACCCCTCCCACCTCTGTACAGAAGTCCTTCTTCAGTACCCCTGCCTGGGGACCAAGCTGAAAGGAAATGCCCTGGGGCTGGGGCCTGTGGGGCTGGGGGAAGGGCAGGCTTTTCCTGAGCTCTCACCGAGTGCCCAGCACTTGCCATTTCTTCCACACTGCACCCAGTGAGGTAGAAGTTATCTCCAATGGGCACACAAGGGCCACTGTGGCTAAGAGAGGGTATGTGGCTTTCCTGGCCCACATGGCTGTTGGTGACAGATACTGGATTTGAAGGCACCTCTGTGTATCTCAAAGGCCTGTGCTTTTCCCTTGTTGGAGGCACAGCTTGCCCTGAGACCACTCTGCTAGTAAAGGTTCCTCCTCAGGCCCAGCCTCTGTGGGCCCGGCCCTCATTCCTCAGCACTTCCCACTCCCAATAAGAGAACAGACTTAGGGAACCTTTTTGAACAAGTGACCTAGAAGCCTTCCTGTGGAGTAAGTGGGTGGCTGGGTCTACCCACAGGGGAAAGAGGTGGTGGTGGGGGTGCACACAGCTGCTGAGGGGAGGGCCAGGCCTCCCAGGTGTCAGGAAGTCTGGCTGTGAGTCAGCTCAGTCTCTAGCTTGCTGTGTGACTTTGGAGTGGTCACCCCCTCTCTCTCCAGCACTTTCCTCAGAAGGGTTTCCTGTGAAAGTGGGGGTTGTAGAACCCTGAGTTCGGGGGCCTCATTCATTCCTAATCTCCAGTCTTTGGTCACCACAGAGTCCACTAACTTTCAGCTCTAGGGGCTTGGCCTGTGGTTATTGCATCCCTCTCTGCCCTGTGGAGCCTTTGTGTTTCCCTCAGCTTGAGATGGCCAGAAATTAGGTGGTGACAACTGTGGGCTTAGTGCTGCAATGGGGGAAACCAAGGGGAGCTCAGAGGCAGCTCTGGGCAGCACAGCCACAAAGACAAGGGAGGCTTCTGGAAGAAGAGACATCTGAGCCAAGTTTTGAAGGGGGAGGAATTAAGGTGGAGAATGGAGGAAGTAAAAGGACACCCCAAGCCAAGAGAACAGAAAAGTCAAAGGCTCGGAAGCCAGGGTGCTGCTAAAAGGTTCTGTGTCACCAGGTGAAGGTTTGGTTTATGGGTAGAAGTGTAAGGGACTGTGGAGAAACCATCCCCTTTAAGCCACTTGCTGTAGCTTCTTGAAGACAGGACTGACTGCACAAGCTCTGGTAGAGTAATCCAGAAATATTAATGTGTGGAATCAATGGGCAAATAGTCTGATAACCCTGGGGAGACAGGACTTCCATCAGAGGCGGCGGCTGCTGCTTTCCATCAGTGTGGCCCCATAATATCCCTTGATAACGTGATGCCCATGGGTGTCACAATCAATTCTAGGCCACTGCATCCACCCCACCTCCTGGTAACTCAAGGGGGGTGAGCTGTTGGGGGGCTGTTAGAGCAAGCCAGTGGGTAAGTGTGGCAGAGAAGGAACAATGACATCCTAGGCAGAGGAAAAATAGAGGGAAAGGCCTGGGGTGAGTTTAAGGGGTGATGGGGAGTAATTGGCAGAAGAGGAGCCAGAAAAGCAGGTCACTGGGGGCCCTACGTGGCTGTTTGGGCTTTAGTCTGACAGTGAGGGAGCCCTCGATGCTTGGGCTTAGATTTGGGCTTTAAGAACTCCCTCCTGTAGGTGCTGGGCACCCTGGCCTGAGGCTGAGTGCCTCTGATGTATTCTGGAAACAGCCGAATGATGTGAGGGAGGGGGAAACAGTGGGAGAGGAGACTGGAAAGGAAACTGGGGGAGACTGGGTGGGGCCTCGCAGGCCATGAGAGGGGGTGTGGGCTTTATCCGACGTGTGATGGGACAGCGTGAGAGCACTTCAAGGATAGACTGATGTCATTTGATGTAAAAAGATCTGACTGGCATGGTGTGGGAATGGCTTGCAGGGGGCAGGAGTGGGAGCAGGAAGATCGGTGAGGAGACCATATAAACGAGGGCACTAGAAAGACATCCCTGGTGGCCTGGAGCAGGGAGCCGTGTGGAGGCTGGTGCAGTAATTGAGGTGACAGCGCGAGTCCCGTGGGATTCAGAGCTGGATGGGAGGTAAAATTGTAAGGACTTAGTGACTCAGAGCCAGGATGGGGAAGAGGGAGAAGGCAGGGGTGACACCAGGAATTCCAATGCGGGTTTCAGCCAGGGGAGATTCTTCCCACCACACCCCACAAAAACCAGCTGTTCTGCATTTTGTGAAGGGCGGACTGAGGTGCTGAGGTCAGGGTAGAACTGGAAGTAGCCCTGGGCTTCAGCACGGGTGGGGCTGCCAGGTGGAGGCTGCCTTCCACCTTCCCCAGAGACTAGCCTCCAGGATGTCCTGCTCCGGTTCCCCCACCCACTGCACTTCTTTCTGGGCTAATGGCAGGTAGTTCCTTGGCAGCAGCCCCGGTGGCAGGAGCTGTGGTTCAAGGCTTGGCCACTGGGGGGCAGCACAGAGCCAGGCTCCTCTGGCACTGGACTTAGGAGAAGGGGCGCAGCTCTCAGGATGTCTGGGGGGGGGGTGGGTCTGCACAGCTGCACCTTCCCTATCAGGGGCGGCTGTGGATCCAGTGGACAAGGTCTTTAAAGGCACACAAGCCTGGGGTCACTCCCAGCTCTGCCCCCAGCAGCTCTGAGGTCCCAGGAAGCAAAGGGTGGGCACAGATTCCTTTCTGGCATTGTCTTTGGGATCGAGTGACGTGATGTAGGTAAAGCGCCCAGCACACAGCAAGGCGGTTCCGCCAAGGGATCCTGAACTGAGCCCTGACCCCGGGTCCGGCGCCCTCTTATGGCCTCACACACACCCTTTCTTTCATGCATCCCATACTTTATGCTACCTATTTGTGCCTCGGTCATTCACAGGCTCTGCTCAGGCTGTTCCCCTTGCCCGGAAAGTCCATCCTCAGGGTCCCTGTGAATCTTCCTGCCGGCCTCCAAGGGCCCAGTCTGAAGCAATTGCTTCCCAGGAGCCCCTGCTGCCCGCCCTTGTGCCTCCGCCCTCAGCGCCGGCTGTGCGCCCCCTCGTTGCTTGACTCGCGCTCCCAGTTGCTTCAGAGCGGAGAGGGGGCAGCTGCTTTGACACGGCCCGTCCTGGATTTAACATCCAGTTCAAGTCCTCAAGTTGCCTCAGCTCCCTTTCTCCCCTGGGGCCTGGGGATAATGTTAGCACCTACGCTGGGCCAAATGAGGTATTTGTGCCAAATGAGGTGCCACGTGGGTTGTGGCTTCCTCGGCCGATTCCAAGGGCAGCGACGGGCCTGCAGCTCGGCCAGCCTCCAGCTGGGGCCTCCGCACGCGCCCGACTCCTGCTCTGCCTCTCACAGGCCACCTACATCTACATGAAGGCTGCCTACCTCAGCATGTTTGGGGAGGACGACTACAAGCCGTTTGGGGACGACGAAGTGGAGTTGTTTAGGTGAGTCCTACCGCTGCACCCCCGTCTAGGCCTCAGCCAGGCTCCATCCAGACACCCCGGGCTGTGGGCACAGGGAAGGAGGCCGTGGGGCTGTCCTCACCCCTGGCCCTGAGCTCCCTGACCCTCCCCCAGGGTTCCCCACATGCCCGTCGTTCCCGTCCATCGCCACCTTCTGCTGCGGCTGCCGCTTGTTAGAGCCCTAGGAATCTGTTCAGAGCTTTCTTCCACCAAAGTGGTTTTGTCAACATCCTTTCCACTGAGCCTCTTTCGTCAGGTCAGTAGGACAGATGTGGACGCTGAGGTCCAGAGACGTCACTTCTGCTGTGTTAACCTGATACCACTCAGAGAAGCACAGTAACGAGCCAAAGAGTTGGATCAAATAAACAGGATTAAATCGGCCTTTGCCATTTCTTATCTGTGTCACCTTGGACAATTTCAGCATCGATAAAATGGGAATAACCTCTGCCTTGCAGGGTTGCTCTGCTAATCAAATAGAGAATATATTTAAAGGGCCTGGTGTAGGGCCTGGAGCCATTAAACGGTGGCTGTTTTTATTCTTACCTGTGCTGCTCTGTTTGCCTTCTGCAAAGGGTCCAGAGCAGGGCCCAGCCTTGCAGGTTGAGAATGGAGCCTAGGGCCTTCCTCCAGTTGTGGTGAGGGTTGGCCTTGAAATGGGGGTAACCTGAGCTTCTGGGGCTACCAATGTCATAGTCATAGGGCATCTATCATTTACTGAGTGCCTGTTTCTCCATCTCACATGACTCTACAAGAAAGCCTACAAGGGTAAGTATCTGTTGGGGGGAAGATAATTTCCCCTCTATTCTTCTAGGTTTTTGGCTTAACCCCCCCACTCCCATAATAAAAGGCAGATTAACAGGAGGAAAACATGCCTTGGCCGGTGTGGCTCAGCAGTTAAAGTGTTGGCCTGTGCACTGAAGGGTCTCGGGTTCGATTCCCAGTCAAGGGCACATACCTGGGTTGCAGGTTCAATCCCCAGCTCCAGTCGGGTGCATGCGGGAGGCAACCAATTAATGTGTCTCTCACATTGATGTTTCTCTCTCTCTCTTTCCCCCTCCCTCCCTTCCACTCTCTCTAAAAAAATCAATGGAAAAAATGTCCTCGGGTGAAGGTTAACAAAACAAATAAAAATAAAAAGTTAAAAAAAAATTAAAAACCAGGAGAAAAACAAACCAAAGTTTAATAACATCTATACCTCCTGAATACATGGGGCGACCCAGGAAAACTGAGCAACTCACCAAAATGGCTGAGGCCAGCCCCTTAAACACCATCTTCAGCTGAAGACTAAAGACGACATTGGGGGTGGGGGAGTCAGTTATGTGGGGTTACCAGAAAAGCACAATAAGCAAGGGTAAGGTTGTGATGCACATTCAAGTCACTAACTTCTGCACTGATAAGAGTATCTAGAGATTAATCATCCCCCTCTTCCTGATAGAGAGATACCTTAACAGATGGGGATTTCCTTTATAAACATATCTCACAAAAGGTAACTTCTAGGTCTTCAAGAGTTTTTCCTATGTCTGCTCTCTCTTAAAAATAACCAGCCTAAAATAATCCTTATGTCAAAGAGGCATGTTGTGGGTAACGAATTCTGCTCCCCTTCATATCATTATCTCCATTTTAGAAATGAGAAAACAGGCCCAGAGAGGTTCTACCGAGAACAAGCGGGGGAGGTCCAGCTGTTTCCTGGGCCTGGCCAGCTAGAGCTTGAGGGTCACAGCCACACCCAGTGACTGTGGCAGAAACTGGAGGGTGGGTTGGAGCTGGGTGAGTGAGGCCCAGATGTGGAGGCTTGCCGAGCTGCATACCACACTTTGCTCTGCCCTTGGAAACAGCTGAAGAGGCCACAGCTCCCGTGGCAAGAGCTAATTAAAGCTTCGAGCTGTGCGGTCTTGGGCAGGTCCCTCCCTCCCTTTCTCTGGGTGTTAGTCTCCCCTGTGAAATGAGGTCAGACTTCCACGGGGGCCTCCGGAAATGGGGCCTGGGGAGTGGAGGGGAGAAAATGAGAAGGCAGAACAGGCCTGGGGCGTTTGTGTGTATTCTCACCTCTGCCAGCTGGTGTGGAGGAGCCCGTTGCCAAGCCACAGAAACTGGTCAGGTCTTGGGACAGGGTGTGTGAAATAAGGCCATAGCCATAGGCTATGAGTCCAAAACTATCATCATATAGATGGGGAAACTGAGGCCCAGAGAGGTGCCAAGTAGACACTGGGCAGTTTGGGGACTCTCAGTTCTCTTCTGCTTTTTCTCACCCTGCCCTACCCTCCTCTTTTGCAGAGCTGTGCCAGGCCTGAAACTCAAGATAGCTGGGAAATCTCTACCCACGGAGAAGTTTGCCATCCGGAAGTCCAGGCGCTACCTCGCTCCCAAACCCATCTCATTGCCTATCCCTGCTCTGGTGGGTAGGGGGGTCTTGACTGGCCCTGCGCTCGTTTGGGATTATAGGGATTAGCTGAGAGCCAGTTCAACCACAGACCCAGAGCAAGTGGATGAGGGAGAAAGACCTCATTCCTCAGGGGCCTGGAGAGGATTTCACAGCTCACCTGGGATAGGGGTACAGATGAGTCTCAGCCAGCCCCTGCCTCTGAGAAAGTGCTGATCTACTGGGGCTGGGGTGGGGGTGGGGAGACCACAGCCCTCCTAGACAGCCCACACCCTGTCCCCAGGCAGAGGCTGTTTGTGTTCCTACCCTGATTGTTTCAGTCTTGTCACATGATTGTAATTGTTGTTTACACTGTTCCCTTCACTGGACCGAGCTTTTCTGAGGCCTGGGACAGTGTTATTGTCAACTCTGAAATAACAATAATAGCTGACATTGTTATTAAGCATTTGCTGTGTTCAAGGTTCCTTACACCCGCTGCCCATGGCCTTATTTGATCCTCACAATAACCCTCTGAGTAGGTGCTAGTGGTATGCCCATTTTACACATGGGGATACTAAGTCCTAATAGATAAGTAATAAAAGTAGAAAGATATCTAGTAAGTGGATAAGATGTAAGTAGAAAGATAAAATAACTTGTCCAGGTCACACAGCTAGTGAGTTAGAGTCTGGATTTGAACCCAGTCTGGTTTCTGAGTCCATATTCTAACCACTGTTATGATGCTAATTCCATGCACGCTGTTAGCGAGCATCAGACAAGGTTCCAGTTTGTTAGGAGTCCTCGTTATTCAAATAGTAAGGCAGCTAAAAAAGGAGAAAAGGCCTTTAGAGACCTTTTACTGGTCCTGGATCTACTATTCGCTAATGTGTGCCCTTGGGTAGGGTCCCCTTCCCTTAATGTAAAGTGGGGATAGCATATACCTTGCCCATGTCATAGAACTAGCTGATAAAATGTGTTAGACACTTCATAAAATCAAAAATGTCAGTAGTTATAGAATTTATTTAGAACTCGTATCCTAAATATCTCTATTTAGAAATATTTTATAAAGTAAAGCTATTATCATCAAACGGGGGGGGGGGGGGGGTTGTAAGGAAGGGCAAGGGAAGCACCTATACCAAAACTTTAGGAGGGTATTTCCCAAACTATAATCTGAAAAATGCCATGTATGCATACAGTGATTTCTGTGATTAAATACATTGGCTAAGACTGTTCTAAACAACGTTTATATAATGTAGACCTTTTTGGAGCTTTTACATACCAGTCAGCAGGGTAAGTCTCCAAAAAGCTTGAATACGATTTTCCTCTAACTCATTTGGCCATAGAACTTTTTAAAAATGGGACATTTGCTAACTTGGGACCATCTGATTTTCAGAAATACTGGTCTAAACTTAAATTCCCTCCCCAGAACATAATAAGAACCATAACATTGTATTTCTAGAACTTTATGTATACAGATCACTTTCACATCTATTGCTTGGTTTGAGAGTTTAGAAAATGCTAACCTAAGCTAATACAATTGCTATGAATGAACATGTTAGTGTTCTGAGCATCCTAGCAGTCAAGGCAGAAAAAGGAATCAGGATGTGTTTCATAGTTTTCATGATGTTAACTCAAGCCGAGTGCCTTGGGAACAGGAGAGGTGACACAGTCTTAAACTCTACTGGAAATCCTGAAATGCTGAGGTAAATTATTTCCCCAATATTTTGAAGCTTAGAAGGGCCTTTAGTGATCCTCTGATCTGAGTTGCCCGTTTTACAGATGGGGAAACTGAAGCCCCGTTGAGGAAACCTAGGACTGACTTGCTCCCCTACCCTCAGGAAATGATGTACATTTGGAATGGCTACGCTGTGATTGGGAAGCAGCCAGAACTCACAGACGGGATACTTGAGATTATCACCAAGGCTGAAGAGATGCTGGAAAAGGGCCCAGGTGACTACCCCAGGCCCTGGAACCTGCCAGGCTGGGTCAGACCACAGGACTTTCCTTTGACGTTTCCCTCCACCAAAAATGTCCTTCCTTCCTTCTCTACCCTGGTAACTGACCTTTGCCTTTCTAGACAGTTTCGACGACAGCTCCTCCAAGCTGTCTCTTATCCCCCAGGTAGAGTCAAGGCCTCTGATGGGCTCCCACAGCCCCTGAGCTTCCTTCAGTCAGCCTTGACTTCACTGTATTGTCATCGTCTCAGTACGTCTTTCCTTCCCAGATGTGAGCTCCCCGAGGACAGGGATCATGTGTGAGCCACCTCTGTGTCCCCAGGGCCCAGCACAGAGTAGGGAGCCCATGAGTAACTTGCAGAAACGAACACGCCTGTTTCCTTCTCTCACTGTCCTGTTCTCAGAGAATGAGTACTCGGTGGATGATGCGTGCTTGGTGAAGCTGCTGAAAGGCCTGTGTCTGAAATACCTGGGCCGTGTCCAGGAGGCTGAGGAGAATTTCAGGAGCATCCCTGCCAAGTAAGTGCCTCTGTGGCTGCTCCCGATCCAGAAGGCCTACTGCTGGGCCCGGTTCTCCTGGGTAGAATTTGCAGGGCTTCTCCTCCCTCCTGTGCACTCCAGTGCCTGGCCCTAGCCTCCCCCTATGCACTATGTGTGTACTAGTGTCTGCTCTGTACCAGGGCCCCTGCTGGGCACAGATCATTCAGACCTCATCCTGTAGGGCCACCAGATTGCTCAGCTACAGGAGCCCATCCACACTGAGTTTCATGTGAAATGTGCCCCCGATTTTGTAATTCACCAACTCTGCCCTTGCCCCTGGGGATCACAAATGTTACAGATAGACAGCTACAGACAACTCCATCTGGTGTGATCAGGGCTGTGGCTGAGGGAAGCAGAGAAGACAGCAGGTGTCCTGAGGAGGGACCTAAACCTAATGCAAGATACCGGGAAAGGCTTTCCAAGGATGCCTTTTAAAGTGTGAAATTTATCAGGCAGAGAGAGCAATGGAGGAGGAGTTTTTAAGTGGAGCAGGTACAGCATGTGCAAATGCTTGGGGACAGAGACGCCTGAGGCTGGAGGGATAGTGATTAGGCTTTCCCAACCTGGGTGAAATTCATAGAGGGAAAGAGTTGCAAATGAAATAAGGGGGCAGGGGGCTAGCCTGAGAAGAGCCTGGCTATTTTGCTTACAAGACTGAACTTTATCCTGTAGACAGGAAAGAGCCAGAAAGGATACTAGGAAGGGCAGATCTGGGTTCTAAAAAGAAGGTTCTGGGGCAGCATGATGGGTAGGTTAGAGGGGCCAGGTTGGAGAAAGGACACTTCCCAATATAATAAATCATTCAACCTGGAAAAAGGGAGTTGGGGACTGAGGTGGGAGTGGCTATGACATAAGCCCCATAGGTTGTTAGGGAGTTGGGTCCCAGGTGCAGAGACCTGGAAGGCTCTGCTGTGGATCCTAAGCTTTTTTAGGGCTAGGTAGTGGGAACCTTCCCAAATTGGAATTCAGAGCTAGAAACCCCACTTGAGGGCATGTGTTGGATCCTCCCATTTGGGGAAGGCCCAGGAGAAGCCTGAAGGATGTCTCAAGGGCAGAGCCTGTAAGCTATGTCCTCCTCTGTCCCACAGTGAAAAGAAGATTAAATATGACCACTACTTGATCCCCAATGCCCTGCTGGAGCTGGCCCTGCTGTTTATGGAGCAAGGCAGAAACGAAGAGGCTGTCAAACTCTTGGAAACTGCCAAGTAAGCTTTGATTAACCTTGACGAGTCCTTTGCTCCTCATGAGGTCAGGAGCTTCACCCTGGCTGGGACAGAAAGCTCAGGCGTCAGTGAGGGAGGGTGCTGGCAAGCGCAGTAGGGCAGTCCAGAGGCACCCATGTCCCTGGGAACCCAGCTCTCACCTAGTGTGGGAAGGCTTCCTCTTCAATTAACCGATGAGGAATTAGAATCCCAGAAGCAGGAAGCGAGTTACCCAGGGTCACACACAGGTCAGCCCCAGGGCTGTGTGAAGACCTGTCTCCTGCCTTCCAGCCCAGCCTCAAGCTTGGGGACCCATCAGGACCAAGAGTGGTAACAGAGGGCATGATATCTGGGTGAGGGGCTGTACCCCCTTTCTGCTAATCCCTATTGGGCAGGCCCAACTTGCGCTAGATAGATGAGATTTAGGCCTCTACAACTCTTCCTCGGCTGGTGGGCTCCCACAGCTCAGGCTGAAGAAAAAGCACTTCCTGGAGCAGCTTCATGTGTCTGATTCTCTGGTCTCTTCCAGGCAAAACTACAAGAATTATTCCATGGAGTCAAGGACACATTTCCGAATCCAGGCAGCTACACTCCAAGCCAAGTCTTCTCTAGAGAACAGCAACAGAGCCGTGGTCTCATCAGCGTCCTTGTAGCTTGGTGCCGCACTCCCAAGCTAGAAGACAGACAGCTGGACAGAGCTGCTGGAAACATTTCAAAACTGATCCCCACCCCCTGCCCTGCCTTTGGGGTCCACTGGTGCTCCAATGGGATGGCACAACATGAGAGTATCCGTAATGAAGCCAAGCCGGCGTTTTCACCAGTGTGGCCAAGGTCCTTTGCCAAGGACAGAGCAGGTGGAGCCCTCTGCCTGCCCTATCACATATACGGGTACTTGTTTTTCACTGTGATGCTTAAGAGAATGTATGAACAGTTTACATTTTACTTAGAAATACAATGATGGGATCATAGTTGGCTTTTCAAAAAACCACCAACCACCCACCTGTAAATCTTTGCTTTAACCCATACTGATCGGGAGGTAAATCTGTATGCTGCCAAAGACCAAACTGCTTTTCAAACTTCAGCAAGGTCTCAGCTTCCAGGGCTGGAAGGACTCCAAGGATGGTCTGTACCTCAGGCTTCAAGGCTTCTGGGGTTGCACGTAGACACACACTATCTTACTTCTTACATTTTAACTCCCTTTGTATCTGTCCAGTTTTAAAAAAATCAAACATCTTTTTAGTGAGATAATTTTCACTTGAGTTCATCTTTAGCAAAAATAATCCATCTCTATCAGTAAGGAATGGGGATACCGAGGCCTGACAGAAGGGGAGCTATATGGCTCTTTCTGTGCCAAGAAGTTGGGGGGGTGGGGGGCAGTGTTTCTCAGACTGAAACCTTTGGGAATAATTTATAGAATCTTCTGTACTTCACTCCGAGGTACATTTATTTACTGAAAGCATTTTTCTTAGAAACAGAATAGTAATTCTTGGCTATTTTATATGTTTAATTTTTTTCAGTTAAGAGAAAATAGATATTTAAGTAATAAAACTTATATACTTAAAAGAGATCATGCAACATCTATTTCAGTAAAATATGTGTTGCTTGAATTCTTAGGCATGGGAAAAAGTTTGGATCAGAAATCATATGGCCCAGGTATGTTTTATTTAGACATGATATTCTAAAAAACTTACAGAAAGTTAACATTTTAAAGTGGGGAGATTTCACAAATAAATCTGGTTTCTAGGCTCTTATTTAAAAAAAAAAGATCTGGCAACATTGGGCCTCATTACCATAAAGCAGCAAGGCAACAATCAGTTGGAGCTGAGTAGAAACTACTTTGAACACTTTCTCGTCCCTAAAAGCATCTGCATTTGCAACCTCTGGGACTGTTCAAGTTCAGTGACCAACACCAGGTTTTACCATTCACAATGTCATGATAGCATATTCCAATTTAACCATTTCCCTAGAAAAATCATGGACACAGTAAAGATACTCATGTGTGAACATGTGACTCTCCAAATACATGAAGGCAGTTTCTGTAAGGGAAGACCACAGACAACTTTTCCAATCTGCCAGCATTGCTGTATTTAGCAAACACTTCTGAGCATCTGCCAGTGGCTGGGTGGGTTATCTATTAATATACAGTCAGCTAGCTTCGTCTGACTGACAGTGAATGAAGCAATGGGCTTTAGGTAAGGCACGTTCTCATTAGGGAAAGAAAACAAAGCAGAAAACCCTCATTCAAGGTCCTCCTTTGCATTTAGTACTGTCAGAGCAGAAATGCTATGGAAAATTTTTTTCATTTCGTTAGAACTAGACAAAAGAATACTCTCCACAGATCAGCCCTTTGCAAGCTCAGTCTCCTTGAAAGCCTGGGTGCTGGGAGACCAGCCTGTTTCTAGGTTGCTGGGCAGGGCAGGGGTGAGAAGGTGACAAGAGCCAGGCTGCCGAGAGGATTGCCTCTAGCAGCTCCCCACATTTTAGAACCCTACCTACTGCTATATAAAAGCAGCACCAGTCATAAGATACCAAATATAATTTGCAAAATAGCTTATAAAAAAAGCTTTTATTTCAACATTTATTTTTGGTGCTTTTGCTTGTACTTTAAAATTTATGCCAGATAACCGGTTTCCTTATCCCTGTTTGTGGCTGATTTCTTGCTGGGCTTCATTAATTAGCCTATGTCACCTTTACCTCTGTCTGCTGCCTTGGCTGCAGTCTGGCTGATAAGAGAAATCAGTGAATTTTGTCTCCTTTATCCCATCTGCAGCTTGAGATAGTCTATGAAAAGCATGTATGTGAAGGTGGGTAGAGGGTGAACATGTTGGGTGTCTGACGCCATATCCTCGTGCAGAGGCCTGTGAAGGTGAGAATTCTGCTACAGGCTTCTCACTGTCTTCTTTCAGCCATTTCTGGTTACTTCTCTTACAGACTTCAGGCACATCTGCCCTGCACAAGCAGCTGGTCAGGTGGAGAGTTTTGGCCTAGAAATGAGACTTGAATTCCAGTCCCTGTTTTGCTACTGATTTTCAGAGTAACCTTGGAAAAGTCAGACCCTCTAAAAATTAGTAATTTAGACTACTCTTTCCTGCTGTCAACAGTTCTGATTCTAACTCTGGTAAAGTCTGTTGGTGGGTTTTCATCTCCAAAATGAGGCAACAGATATATAACTCCTTACTTTTTGCCAAAGCCTTGTGTCCCTAACCTACTCAACTAGAAATGATAGGCTTCTTCAATCAGGGGTCTCGGCAGAAGCCCAGGATACCCAGAGAGCAAATAATCCTCATTTGGGGCAAGTCTGCATCCTGTGCCACACAGAGGAACTCGTGTTAGTTAGAAGCGACTGTGTAACATGACCTGAATAGGCCCTTGACAACGGAAAGTCTACCTCCGCCTCTCTCCGGTCACAGGCCCTGGGCCGGCTGGGTGGTTGTCAGCAGTGTGCTGCACCCTATCAGCTCTCCCATGTGTTGGCAGGATTCCCTGTTCCTTATCTTTCAAGTCAGAATGGCAGTGTTTCCAAGACCTCTACCGTCGTTCACAGCAGAAAGCCAGGACGCCAACCCAAGACTTGGCTGAGGTCCAGGTGGGCGATTCCCAGCAAATGAACAGCACCAGGAGTTTTAGAAAGCCCTGGTCTGTGAGTACTAGAATCATTCAACAAATAAAATCCAAAGGCACTTTTTTCTGAAGTTACTCCCAAGTTTGTTTATTCTAAAATGATGAAGAATGGACAACTTCTCCGTTTGCTTCAAAATTAAAGCTTAACAGGGTACCTTTCAACAACTGTTTCCTTATGTCCTTAGCACTATCACACTAATGCAGTAATAAATGAGAGGTGCCTGGGTTCTGAAAACCACATAGCAAATGGGAACTTCTCACCCCCGTGCCCCGCTGCAGCTTCTCAGTGTTGGAAAGGGCCTTTCTGCATGGGTTAGCACAGCTCCTGGGAAACCTGGTGCAAAGTTCATTACTGCCCAACAGGGTGAGTCCACAAACAAGCAGCCTCATTTGGGGGCTTGAAAAATTCATCTCTAAATTAGCAACCTATGAATTGCTTCCACTGTATAAAGTCAACTGTCAAGTGACAAAATAGAGTCCTTCCTTTGGGAAGACACACAATTACTGAAGGTCACTATGGACTTCTTAAAGTTGACATTCAAGTTTAATCAGACACATCACAGCTAACACCTCACGAATGACTGAACTGGGTTGTCCTGTTTTTCTTCACATCATTAACAAACACTTCTAAACACCAGACACTATATGCTCTGGGTGGAAGAATTAATATCAAGTGCTCGTTATTTACTAGTTGCTAGTCTAAGCACTTCACATGGTTCTAATCCACATAACCACACTATGAAGTAGGGACTAGTAGTGCCATTTTACAGATGAGAAAACGGAACCAGGTTAAATAACTTGCCTAAGACCACACAGTTACTATGCAGCATAAAGTCCAGCTTTGCTTAACTGCTGGTTGAGTTTAAACGATCAGCTTAAAGGTGGGTCTGACTTATAGGGACTTGGGCCACTGTTAGGGTACTGACTAAAAAAACACTAGAAATCCTTGGCTTGGAACACAGAGCACATGTCTGTGTGGCAGTTCCCCCAGGCCACTTGGCTTCATGAGGTAGGACAGGATCTAACTTGGACAAAGCCAAAATGGGGAAAAAAGGCAAACCTTAAGCAACAGCATTTGCTCATAGCCATCAAGGGATATTGGAGGACAAGGCATGATCCAATCCCCAGATGGACAGGTAGAGTCTGGTCAGCTATTCTGGAGACAAGTGAGGCTTGAACAGATGCAGAGGATCAGGCCTGGGCTGAGGCTTGAGGGGTAGCAAACCATATGCTAGAAGAGGTTTGGTATAAGACAGTAAGAGGTAGGAACATTTGAAAACTGGGACACATATGCTAAAGGCACTCAATTTTAAGTTTGGCAACATCACATCTCTGGGTCAAAGTGGTCCATGGGCCAGAAACCTGTCACTCCTGTACTACAGCTTTCAGATATCTATGGGAAGAGAGAGGTTGTGAGCAAATTCACAGTAAGAGAAAAGCTTGACCTACTAAAAAAACCAACTTTAAGTTCTATTCATTAAATGGGGGAGTGGGGGAAAAGCACAGACTAAATTCAAATTTAGTTGGAATAATGAGAAAATCAGTTTACACTTCCATAAAACGGGGCTAATGCCAACTGCTTCCCAGGATTGCTGAGAAAAAAATCAAGAAATCATGACAACAGCTAGCATAGCCCTTAGTCCATTAAGGTGGCAAATGCATTGGGCCACATACACTGTGGGAAGGCAGTGGTGAGTTTGGCCTAGGGGATGACTGAATCAAGCCTCTAGCACTTCTCCATCTCTCGGATTTGCTCCTGTGTTCAATTGATTCTCTTTAACTGGTTTTTCTGAATGGCAGGGGTATATGGCAGTTCAGACCTCACATCCTCACAGCTTTGTGACCAGGGGAAACGGGCTGCTTTTCCTACCTCCAGTATGAAAAATCTCAGATAAGAACCCTGATTGGTCTAGCTTGGTTCAAATGTCCATCCCTTAGACCAGTGTTTCCCCAGATCAGCATTAGATCATCAGGGAATTTGTTAGAAATGCAAATTATCAGACCCCACCCAGACTGTAGGGGTGAGACCAGATAATCTAAATTTTAACAAGCTCTCCAGGTGGATCTGATGCACACTGAAGTTTGAGAGCCACACTGCTTTAGAAAGGGAGTGAGGTACTACAGTTGGTCCAGCTGTCTCATAATCCAGTGGAAGTTATTACTACAAAAAAGACAGGGTACTAGGCAGACAAAAACAACATGTATCCACTGTATGTCCTTGTTTTCAAAGTTCACATACAGGAACTCTGGTCTGCCACACTCCTAGGTGAAGGGAAGGATGAGGACAGTGGGTATCATCTGCGGTACTGGTTAGTGACAAAGCTTATCAGAAAGTTGCCTTTGCCCTTCTTGCCACCCTCAAAAATCCTGTTTATAAGATCCCTGCTTTCCAATGGGAACTTCCTTGATGATGGCTTCCTCTCAATCAGAAATGTTCAGATTCCTTAGGGCCTCTCTTCTTCCCCATTTTCTCCTTCCCTTAACTGTTGACACCCAAATGTCTTGATTTCAAGGAGCTTAGTCTGGTAAGGAAGTCATACCAATAAACAAAGAATTAGAGCCATGGAGTAAATAAACGGGATGTGTCTGGTCCAGAGGATAAGCCAACCATTGGAACAATCTGGGGAAGTGAACTATAGGGAAGAAATTATAATTCCAAAAGATACGAGACAGGAACAAGCTTGACATTTTAGAAGGCACAAAAAGAAAGTCTACAGGCTAGAAGATAGAGTACTACGAAAGAAGAGAGGCAGAAAGCCAACTATCTCTTAAGAAGCTTGGATTTTACTTTCAGCACAGTGGGAAGCTATACAAGTTCTAAGTAGAGGAATGACATCATCCAATTTACTAGAAATTATTTTAGCTGCTTTGTGAAGAATGGATTCTATAGCGTTAAACATGGAATTTAGGAGGCTGGTGCCATGCCAAAGGCTTCTAGTAGCACTTGCCTCTGCTTTGTGTAAACTTGCTGATAAAAATATATCTTCCCTTCACCAGCTACTAGACTTAGGAAAAAAAACTTTCAACATGCTAAGTGACAGGCTCCAAGAGTCCATGTGAATTGGCACTTCATGTCCTTTACTCATCACAGACATCAGAAACCCAGTGTATCAAAATCCATACTCATAAATGTGATTTCTTTCTTCAAAGATATCTTCAAAGCCATTAACTCAAAGTTTAATAAATAACCCCGAGAACAGTACTTGCAATAACAAACCACCTCAAAATGCCTACTATAGTACCTGCTCACTACCAGAAAGGACATTTATAAATTATTCTTCCTCATGTCAAGATCACATTGTAGTTATTAATGTAAGCGAGGGCCATGAAGACAAATGTTTGTGAAAAACAATTTCCCTTCCCCACACACTACACATCCTAAACTTGTAGCTATTAATTTATAATCTATCTGCTGAGTTCAGCTACCCTCATAGAAGGTCATGATGGTGCAGTGTCAAAGCTCAAAGACTGGCTCTGATCTGGAATTGGCAAAATGTACCCTATTCTCCCACCTCGAGTATGGAGAGTGATAGAAGCCAATCTCAATGTCTTTCTGATAGCATAGTGTAGGCTTCCCAATTCACACAATGCCTTCAGAGCCCAAATGACTAAGTTAATTATGTGGCCCCCAGAGAGATGCTGGGCTCATCACTTTTGCAAAGTCAACCAAATCTTCTCACAAGCATTCAGACTTCACTACTATGACAAGAATCTTGAGGGGAAAACCCTCAATTAGCTATTTGAACTTCTTTTTTCAGTGCCAAGAAATCTGGAGCCTATAAGCCCTGGTGTTACAGAAGGGGTTCAAAGCAAACTGGTGCTGCTTGCTCCTTTGAACACAGCCAGTCTTAGATGCCTAAAATGTGTGCCTTATTCATAATGCTGCTTCATTCTTCATTCATATGTAGAGGAAAACACACTTTCTGTGGAAAGCATCCAAAGATGACTAAATCTTCCAGTGGACAGTAACTTTTCTCAAGAAATAAAAATGTAAAGAAAAGTATCGCTCCTAAAGTTTCCTTGAAAACTTTATGAAATGGTAAATGGTTTTAGTCTATCAGTAACAGTAGTCAGATGGTTCCAGTTATTATCCTGAGCTAATGCCTACTTCTCAGTGATAAAGCAAGAACAATGTGGACAAATAAAATGCACAGATAAATCCAAAACCCTTTTGTAAAATTTTACTAATGCCTCTCACAAAAATTTTATGAATCAGTTAATGGGTTTTAAAGGGATTCATCAGGATTTTCTATTTCCATGCTAAAGAACAAGGAAATAGCCAAGGGACAAATGGAAAAGCGAAGTCTGGATACACTTACCTGAACAATCAAACTGAGCGCCCAATACTGTTGTTATTTTTTAACCTACCCCTATATGTTGTTATTTTTTAACCTACCCCTATATGGTTAGAATTCCGTGGGCTAATCAATTTTTTGTGTGTGATGCTTTTAGTCAGAGGCTCTCATAAAACGAATTACAAAGTATATATAACTTAATATTCCCCAAATACATGTGCCTCATCCATTTACTAACTTCTATATGTTGTTTTACTATAAACCTTAATGTGTTGTATTGTAACTCCTAGGAGCTAAAAAATAGATGGAGATGATTTTTCTCTAGTTAAAAATACTGTATGTGCAGAGCTAACAAACAGTCCAGCAAAATTTCCCTAAATACATAAAATTAACTTACTGTATCTTTTAAACCACTTAGGAAAAGTACTAATTTAAGATATTTATACAATGCAATATGACCAAACATTTACAGTTACTCCATTTAAACCCGAACCTTTCACTTAAATCATCACAACCTAAAGCCCTGTCTAAATCTGAACTGTGAGCACTAAATCACTATCTGAGCATAGGCAAATACGTATTTTGATGTATACAGAACCAAGAAAAAATTCTTTCGGAAACTATCTTTGATAGCTCTCAGAAAAATCTCACTTACTGGAATCAGTAATTATATTTAATGCAATGATACAATTTTGTAGTTGGACATTTTTACTCTATACTTTAACAAGAATTTATTAAGCACCTAAGTTTTGAGTATGCCTTCCTAAGGAAAAAAATGTATTTAAAGAGATAAATGGGTGGATCCAAACTTTTAACAGGCAGGCTAGCCTATAATACTAATTCATTTCCAAAGGGAGTGGGAGCATCCAATAGCCTTTGTGAGAACAGGGACATGAAGTTAACAGAAACAAGAGGCCTCAATGGCAAAATACTTAGAAACTGGACCAAGTCGGGGGAAAAATAAGAAGGAATTCAGGTAAGGCCCCAAAGGATTAATATAATGCAGTCAGTAGAAGACTGGCTCTCATGCCCATGGCCTTTATGATGGGGACATCCTGAACCAGGCTTATGTCTTAGGGCAGTCCAGCTGAGTATATGACTAGAGCAGGGGAGCTGTTTAGAGAAGGTACAGAGGAGGGCTAAAACCAACTATCTTCTCTGGCTTTCTCTCCACCCAATAAAATAGTTGATGATCTTTAAATTCAGGTAAGTAAATTTTTTTCTTTTTAATCCTCACCCAAGGATACTTTTTCCATTGCTTTTCAGAGAGAGTGGGGGGGGGGGGGAGAGAGAGAGAGAGAGAGAGAGAGAAACATTGATGTGAGAGAGACACATTGATTGGTTACCTCCCCCACACGCTGGGGATCAAGTCCGCAACCAAGGTATGTGCCCTTGGCTGAAATCGAACCCAGAACCCTTCAGTTCGTGGGCTGATGCTCTAACCACTGAGCCAAACCGGCTAGGGCTCAGGTGAGTAAATTTAATATTACTTCAGGAACCACTAACCCCAAATCCAACTTTTCCAATGTCCACTAATTTCAAAATTAAAGGCTTAAAAAATTAGTTGAGGTTATTATGTCAGCTATGATGCACTTATATGCAAGTGAATCAGTTGACTCAGAAACTTACTACCCAATCCCCTTGTAAGCAGAGGTAACCATTAAACTGCAAACATTTCTAAACTATGCCAAAGAAACTTGCCTTCTTTTCCTGTTTCCTATTTTTCTCTTTTAAAATGCATGCTTCCTGCCCTAGCCAGTTTGGCTCAATGGTTAAGAGCTTTGGGCTGAGAACTGAAGGGTCCCAGGTTCAATTCTGACCAAGGGCATGTACCTTGGCTGCAGGCTCAGTCCCCAGCCCTGGTCAATGATGTGCAGAAGGCAACCTATTAATGTGTCTCTCTCACATCGATGTTTTTTTTCTCTCTCCCCCTCCCTTCCACTCTCTCTGAAAAACAATGGGAAAAATATTCTCTGGTGAGGATTTAAAATAAACAAATAAATAAAATGCATGCTTCCTTAAGAAGGAGCTTTGTACACTGAGAATTTGTTACTTCAGTGCTCACTGTATTCTGTAAAATCATACTGTTTTAATATCACGCGGTATATACTGGCAGTAGGAAGAGCGTTATAATACCTGGTTTAAGAGATTCTCTACAAACAACACTCACAGAATTGAAAAGGTTTGTGTGAACCAAACTACAAGTATCTGAAAGTATTTCAATTTGTTGGATTTACATTTAAAAGAATAAGATTCTTTTATTTTTTCATCAGGCTTTTCAAGACATTTAAAATCCTGTAGCCCAGCATGAACACAACTTGCTCAAATGTAAATATGATGAGCCTATCATTTGGCTTTAGGAAATTTGAAGCTATCAAGCTCCTAAATTTATGGTTAAATGGTATTAAATGCCAAGCCATAAAAATACTTTCCCAAAAGTATATATACTCAGAGATTTAAAAGTCATTAATTAAATCTATACATATGTATTTTAAAGAAAAGATTAGATAACTTGGGGAATACTGTCGTATAATCAACTCTAACTTTAGCCCTTTAAAACTGTATTATAACTTTATTTAACTTAGTAAAAGCCAAAATTGATGGTTCTTAACATGGTATGTGAAGATCAAAATCAAAGAATACAAAGTACCTAAAAAAAGCATTCAGCTCAATACTGATTCCTTCAATATTACCACCAAACTTCTGTGAAAGAAGCCTTGTATAAAGAAAGACTAACAGCAACATAGAAAATGATTTTTTTAAAGTTCATTTACCAAATTTAACGATCTAGAAAAAACGAAAGTCTGACTATAATACTTGATAACACAGACATCATATTTAAGTAGAAAACAAGGATAAAAACAGTAATATCACTAAAAATATTGCACAACTTCAGGTGTTTCCTCCAAATTTGCTTTATGTAATTGGGTGGATATAAATTAATGAACAAAAATTAAGCAAGATACATATAACAATTTAGCAGAACCTGACAATCTAATTCCTTTCATTTTTCTCTCTCAAATTCATCTTTAAGCCTTTCCATCATGGGGCTCATAAGAAAATTAACCAACATATGGATACTACAGTCAAATGTCAAATCTTTATGACATACTTATGACATACTAAATTCCTCTATAATGCAGTTATGAAGAACCTTCAAGAACTTGTGTTTTTCATGTAGAAAAGTGTTAGAGTCAAATATTCAACTCAATATAAAATAAGAAGAAACATTTCTGATTTGTTAGGTTGAAAGTGCTTCTCCTTCTGCTAATGAATGATTTCTTTAGCTGTAATATCACTGAGCTGAACAAATAAATCACCTTTGAGTACATAAGGAAAAATAAACACATGCTAAATGGATAAACATTAACAACTACATCTTTACTCAACCATCTCTACCTCTAACACTTAAGAAGCTTAGAGATTCAGTGTTCTTACAGTAACTGCAAGAAAAAAATAAAGGAGAAATTCCTTCTCTTCTGAGATCACAATTATGAAGTCATGTGGTTATACAAATTCTGCATTTGTGTGCAAAACATGAAATACATATATCTTAATTCTTCTTCCTTATACTAGACTTGTCAGTCAGCTAGCAGGACTTTCCAAGAAACAGAGACTGAGATGTGTTTTGTATAACTTCAGTAACCTCAGTACTACAATAATAAGAGATGCAGTATCCTTTTGCTGTGGTTCAAGACAACAGGGAAAGAGGTCACAAGAAAGATTAAATCAAAATTGTTAACACTGAGAAACTTTTCTCAGTTTCACCATGGTGCCACTTTCATTTTTACATAAGCATCGTGGCATAATTCAAGCTCAATAAATCAGAAATCTTAATATTTAAAATTTACCTTGACTTTTAATTATCACCATATTAACCAAAATAATTAGATAAAACACACAGGAAAGGGTAATATTAACCCCACTTTACTAGAGTTGGTTTCTTGACACATTAACTCATTTTTTTTATAGAAAGGGATAGTGCATCTCAGTTTGCTTACAAGCTAGGAGATCACTTTGAATTCTGCATTTCCTAACTGCAAACAGATATAGCACTTATAACAGGTTATAAATAAACTGGTTTTCAAGCATAGAGCCAGCCCCAACGATAATAATACACTATTTAAAAAGACCTAAGGCAATGAATTCCATTTCCAATGGAAAAAAAGAACTGTGCAAACAAGCTTAAAACTACTTTTTTGTGCCAGTGTTATAAAATGTAGCTTTTAATAAAACCTTGACCCAAATGCCAGCAACTTCAGAAAAGAATTTGGGTGGGGGGAAGAAGAAAGTTATTTCATTTAGGAAAAACAACCACTATCTTTTTCCTAATCTTCAACACACACAATTTAAACATATACAGCTGCTGTAACACTTTACACAATTCCTATGTACTGGAGCAATAACAAGATCTAAGTACAATTATAGTTTTTTAAACACTGGGTCAAGGCTTTACATAAAAATACCATCCTACTTTTCCCCCTAAGTTTCTAAAATATGACATACTTTTCCCCAACATCTGCAGCCATTCAGGAAACTTTTAGGAAACTTTTGTGCATGATCTTAATTCCTAATCCCTGGCTCTTTGGGCTCAGTGACAAAAGATCAAAACCACCAAAAATGATGGTTCACTTGAAGTCAGACGAGAAACCCTGGCTCAATTAGTCTCATAGGACGAAAGCAGTGCTGCATCAACTGGCTCCATGCAGGAGGGACACGTGAAGGATCTCATCAACCAGTCATCTATACAGTCCAGGTGATAAATGTGCATGCACGGCAGAAATCGAATCGGGTCCCCATAAACAAAGTCCATCATACAGATCACACACCTGTTGGGAGTGAGGGAGAGAAATCAGAAAGCATTTTTAGAGAAGTGATCTATCTAGAATACTCTTTAAAATCCTATTACAAAGAGTGCTAATCTGAACAGAAAAAGTGGCTTACCAGTCATCCTACCACCAAAGCAAATTGAAATTTTTTTCCTATAAGTAAGATCACCTACAATCTCTTACTTCAATCCCCTGGAAATATGCAGAGTTTGAGAGCAATCAACAGAGCAAAGAGAAATGGACCACATGGGGATCAAGTCTATTGCTAGAACTGTGTTATAAAACAGCTACATGTAGAAGACACGAGGAGAACGTGATGCTTTAGGTAGGAAACCACCAGCTAGATAAACTTCATTTACACGAAACTGAGTTTTTAGTGTAAGTCCAGGAGTAAGATTGTTTTCATTTTAATAACTATAGATATATAAAAACAGAAACACTAATTTCAGCCTATTTACTGGTCTGCTATAGGCTGGAATTCTCTTCATCAACCCCAGTTTCAAGTTCACTGCACTTTTCTTCAGGTTCAAGAAGCAACTCAATTCTGCAGTATTTCAAGTCAGTGTTCCAGACAGGCTATGATCTTAAGTGCTAGCACTAAATGGTGCTCTGGTTCAAACAGTCAAACATCAACACAGTAAATTAGATTATGCCTGTATTGGCAAGACCACTCTCAACCTAAAAAGGAGTATGGCTGTCTTCATTAGAAACTCTCAGATGATAACTCTGAGGACAAAAACTCCTCAGTAGTAAAATGTTATACAGTATTTAACTTACCAGGCTTAATAAAATTACTGTGCAAGTTAAGAAATGGGTATAAGATTTTCCTCCTATCACTAAAAAAGCTCTAACCACTGAGCCAAACCAGCTAGGGCTAAACAATTTTATTTTATTTTCAGTCTGATAGCTTTTACTTATATATACACACAAAATTCTAAGAATAAGCCAGCTGATTATGGCTACATAATCCACCAGAGTATTCCTATACCACAATTTACTTAACTATACCTCTACTATTGTTTTTCACTGAATAAAACTACAGTGAATATCTTTATGCATAAAGCTATAGGAGTTAGAGTGAAGTAGCATTTTGGGCTAGATCTCTAGAATTAGCTGTCTCAACAGGTATAGACCTGAAGGTCCCTGATACATTGCCAAATTGCTTTTCCAGATGACAAGGCAATGTTGGTACTAGTCCATAATCACATAGATGAATTGTTGTTTTTTCCCAAAATGTCTTTAATTAGGGTTTATTCCTTTTTTTATTTTAAACTTTCATTATTACAGTACATATATATTTTTTAATCCTCACCCAAGGATATTTTTTCCATTGCTTTTCAGAGAGAGTGGAAGGAAGAGAGACAGACAGAGAGAAACATCGATGTGAGAGACACATGTTGATTGGTTGCCTCCCACAAGTGCCCCGACTGGGGCAGGGGATCAAGCCTGCAACTGAGGTTGCCTCGGCCAGAATCAAATCCAGAACTCTTCTGTTCAAGGGCTGATGCTCTAACCACTGAGCAAAACCAATTAGAGCCAGATAAATTGTTTTTTAACTGACATCAACTTTCATCTAAATGGACACAAGAAACATATAAAATGGTCAGAACTCATACTATCATTTTAAAGCTATTTTTACATGAAAATTCTTCTTAAATTACTATATCTAAACATTCTCTTCCATTAACTGTTTATATTATCTGACTTCCAAAATGCAGGAGAATATTTTTCAAAAGAAAATCTCTTAAAATACACCTTTAAAACACGTATAAATTTATTGAAACTTACTCCCGGATCTTTTTTTCTGATCCATCTCTTCCAGGGTCATAAACTCCTTTAGGCAGATGCTGTATAAGGCCTATTCTTTGAGCTATCCTAATTTGTTCCTCTTCAGTCAGCTGAGTTGCTAGGCGAGTCTGGCTAGGTGTTGGATGATAGACTGGAACTGGAACTTGTTCCTAAATTTTAAGAAATGGAAAAAAGGATTACTGAGTGAGCCAAAATGTGGCCACCTTTCCTCCCAAATGGAATACATAGCTTTTAGGGATATAAATTAAATAGCAAATATCTATTTACAACATTCATTTACTTGCATATATTACTATATGAAAGACAGTAATTTAGACATATTGCCATACTGCTTTTTTCTACTTACATTTATAAGATAATTTTCTTCATACTCTTCACACATTCTTTTAACAGATATTCACTGAGTATCTATTATTTGTCAGGTAATAGGGAGTTGAGAATAAACAAAATAAAGTTCAAGTTCCTAGAGTAATGGAGGATGCTACTTTAGATAGGATGCTCAGGGAAACCTCTGATGAGACATTTGAAAAGGCACCTCAATGAAGTAAGATAGTGCATCTTTAACCTAATAATTTCATTGTGGCTAGAACTATTTGAGCCACCTAGTGTTTTCCAGAGAGCAACTCTACTGAATAAACTGAGTCACATTTTCAATCCATGTATGAAACTTTCACGGGAAATATGTCAAATCACAACTACTGACATTACATTAGAAAATGCTATTTCCATTCATCCTGTAGGATCACTCATGATCTCTAAAATTAAAGCACTTGTTTACAATGACAGTCAACATTTGCAACTGCGAGATTTTGCTTCCACGAATAACTGCTAAATTTGTGTTGAGCTTTAAAAAAAATTCTATAAAATGACCTCCATAATCATCCAGAGAACTAGCATCAATTGAGGCTGTTTTGAGTTAACGGTTTCTGCAGTTGAAAATAAAATAATAGAAGACCCACAATAAGAATTTATAAGGGTCCAAGTATAAATATTCTCTTCAAAGAGAAATTTTAGGGGGAGTCTCAGATAGATATCAATTAGGCTCAAACACTAAAATATTTCATTCAAGGAGAAATAATCTTGAACACAATGTCTGCTAAAGATACCATTATGTCTCTTTAAGTTAGTCTTATCATTATAAACCCCTTTTATGACAGTAGTTACTGAGTTTCCTATTAAAGACAGTTCAACATAAGACTTTAAATATTCCTTTTCTCTGAGATTCAGAACAAATGTACAATTAAAGAGCTCAAACCCAGTAAATCCTTTATCAAATAATTAAGAGTATATTCTCTGGCACAAGTAAAATGCCAAAGTTTCAAGTTCTATAAATTTCCATATAAACTCATTAATAGTTATTTTAAGTACTTTCATACTTCTATCTAATCATTTAGAAAATAATAAACAAGCATGTGAATGCTTATCAAAACTATTTTCTTCATCCAAATATTTATTTCATGCATATTACATGCAAAGAAGACATCATATGATTAAGTATGGCTCCTGGATCCTGAAACCTTGGGCTTAAGCTACTTCTCTGCCACTTAACAGAGTGACTATGTTTAAGCAATTTAACTCATCTGGATTAGATCCTACCTTACTTATAGTGTTGTTATAAGCCTTAAATGAGGAAGGTGGTGAACCTTGGAACTGCAGGAACTCAATAAATGGCAGTTATTATATAATCATTAATATTGCATTCAAAGAGCTATATCTATTATTACAGCCAAACTAGCATGCTTTTCCATCTTACTGCCTTTACTCTTGCTATATATTTTTTTTTTTACCTTCCCCTACAAGTCCATTGGTCTAAATTCTACCCTGTCCAGTAGGTTGTTGACATGAATGAAGCCTTCCCAAATCCTCCTCCCTGGCATCCAATATTGACAGACTCTGCCTCTAGTCTCAGCGTAATTACATAGGTGTTGTCTACCTATAAGAGAATTAGGAAGATTATAAAGAATACAGGAAACTTCAGTTACATGTGTAGTCATTAAGTGAGACGACTTTCAATTGTTCTTTCTTTTTTTAAATTTATTGGGGTGACACTGGTTAACAAAATCCTACAGGCTTCAGGCACACGATTCTACAACACATATGTACACTGTATTGTGTGTTCACCACCCCCAGTCAAGTCTCAGTCCATCACAATTTATCCCCCATCCTCTCCTCCACCTCCATCCACCCACCCTGTTCTAGCTTTCACAGCAGAAGATAAATACCAAACTAACTGCATTTCTCTGGTAGAGCTTGAAAGCTTTCCTTCAGCCCTATATATCTACAACAACACTATGACTACAGGCAATATTTTCTTAAAATTATTTTTTTAAATGAGTATTTCCCTTTAAATGAGCTTTGTACATATACAAAACTTTTCAGTTTGTAGCTGAAACTCAGAATATTTTATATGCATAAAGTATTCTGAAACCCTATTTTATACACTAGAAAAATAACTTTGTTAACCAGGCTTTACAATGCATATAACAGTTATATGACTTTAGTTATTAATGATCATAAATATGGCCATTTCATCTCTGGTTTAGATAGTCACCCTTTCAAGGTTTTATACCTAGTAGGCAAGCTTTCACAGCAGAAAAGTTTCATGGTTCAGAGTAAAAAAGATTGACCTTGCTCTGCCACTTATTAGCTTTTAGGCTTTGACCAAGTTATTTAACCTCTATGAGCCTCAGTTTCTTCATGTGTAAAGTGATAGGACCACTATATGAATTAAATGGGAATTGCAAGTATCTCTGGTACAACAAGAAACAAACACATAAAGGCTCTTTAAATAAATGTTAGCTATTATTACTGCAGTTCTAATATATGACTATAGAACAGTATTCCAATGTTTACTTCTAGAAATGAATTGGATTTACAATTTTATATGTCAGTCATACCTCAATAAAGCTGAAAGTCAAATAAATAAAATTTAATTTAAAAAAAGGAATGGATTGAAAGAGGTAAGCAAACTTTTCAAGAAGGAATCTTAGAATTCATCTAAGGTCAACTCTTTGTATCGGCCCAAGCTTGTCTACCTACAGTTACATAATTACCGGCTATATTGGAATTAGAATTCTGGTCTCCCTTTAAGTCAGTAATTTCCAATAAACTATGCTTGGTTGCTGGATAGCAAGAAGATTAATAAGTAAAATGATTTGGATTTTGTCCACTTACATCATTTTGAAGAACAGTACACTGAAATAACATTTCAAGAAAGCCATCAAAATAAGGCATTTCTAATAAATGGTTCTATAAAGGCTTTTCATCTTCAATAAAGGTTTTATAATTTTAATAATGTCAGAATTTAAGAATTTTAAAGAACATCAAATCCATCTATAAACTGTCCATGTAAAATCAGATTCTATTACTGGTAGAAAAATAAACTCTAATCATACCTTCTCTGTCTGTCCTCTGACTGGAACTCCTGTGGGCTACTTTAGATAGTTCTTACTGTAAGTTTGGGGGAAGGTCAAATTCTGCTGCTATGTAAGCTAAGAAAGTTGTTTTCAAACACTAGAGGACAGTTTCTCCTTGTGCTCACTTTGGGAATTTCTAGTCTCCAGTGTCACTTTCATAAACTCTCTGGTCACCTAAAAGGGATGGGCATCTCCATCCCCTCCCCACCCCTTATCTGGAGTACCTTGGCAGAATCTTAGGCATCAATGGCACACACTTTTAAAAATACTTTTATCTAAGAATATAGGATTTTCAACCTGAAAAAAGACTGGAGTCTCTGCTATTTACTGTCGTGACTCAAACCAAGTCTCTTCATGTTTCTGAATACAGGAGATAATAGCAGCACTTTAGAGGGTAATGATATACTTCTATATAAGATAACATAAAGGGTTTTGTAAATGTCAACATTTGTAAGTTATTCTAATCCTTAGTTTTCTCCCCATCATCAAATGACTCTGGTTTGCAGACTTTAAGCTAACTGCTACTGTCCCTGGCTTTGGTCTTGGCTTTTTGGCTTGTCCCTAAATACAAGAAACATTTTGACCTCTGTTGTGACCCCTGCCAGCTCTGAGTTTTTCAACCCTTGGTTTACCATTCCCAATTTAAACTACCTTCCTGACTCTCAGTCCTAGTCCAGCTGACCAGTCTTGATGAGCTGTCATGTGCACCAAGATATAATGCATAAGAAGTGACAATGTAACAACTGGTATAAGACTATGGGTAATAAGGGACTCCAAAATCCTTGAACACACCTACTACAAACAAAAAGAACTAAACTGTTTATAAGTAGTATCTCTAAGCATGTGCTTTTTAAGAGGATAGATTTCTTCAGTCTTATGGTTCACTTTTATGCACAGGGAACACAAAGTACAACAGAAAAGGAAAACTATACTTTATGAAGAAACATACTAATAGATATTAAAATTAAAACCCTATCTTTTAATTATTCACATTATGGATGCATTTTCTTATTTGCTATGTTTTGGTTAAACCAAAGAATCCCTCTAAGTACAACCAGATATTTTAAATGATTCAACATTCTAATTTCAATTTATATGCAACTTTTCAGAAAGCCATAGAGGGAAGGAAATGACTAAGAACTCCTGCTATTTTAAAGATGAATGTGGCCTTACCCTTCTTACCACACACACCTAATTTTAATTGCCAGCATATTTGTTTAAACTGGCCTAATGTATGAGTTACTGTTTAGTAACTAGAGATGCGATGGTATTTTCAAGGCGGCAAAATGGAATCTTGTTTCTAATATAAGCTAGAAGCCATTGAATGGAAAATTAGACAGAGATATAAAAACCACAATAAGATACAGATTCCAGGACAGTTCTCACCATTCTAACTGATGGCTCACCGTGCCTAAACTCTTTGTATAAATAATATGATTTACGCTGAATATCTGCTTTCCTTATGGAAGTCTGGAATTTTGGCATGTGCTAGGCAGTTAGTGCCTACTCAGTATGTTGGGCTTCTCTGGTAGACAACTGTTCACACATATTGGTAGCATTCAGTGCTGGAGGAATTAAGTGGATTCTGTTTGACACCACTAAGAGGGGAATCTTGGAAGCTTGTGCCCGTTTCCTATGGACTAATGCACCTTTCCCCTTTGCTGATTCTGATTTGTATTCTTTTGCCATAATAAATCATAGCTATGGTTACAATGATATACTACATCCCATGAATCCCTCTATGGAATTAACATTCTGGATAATATTCAGAGTGAGGAATAATGTCTGCATTGACGCCTTTGTTTTCAAATAGTTTATCTGGAGACGTTCGTTAGAAATGCTCCTTTGTGAAAAACATGTTGTGACAACAGTAGTTACACTTGTGTTTTATTCCTTTTCTTGAAGTAAATTTAAAAAGATCCCTGAAGGAACTAATATTTTGAACATTTATTATTTAGCATAGAGAAAAACACTTTTGAGATAGAAGTTATGGGCTAAACACTTTTGAGATAGAAGTTATGGGCTAAAATCCATATGTTGAAGTCCTAGTTCCCAGTACCTCAAACTGTGATTATTTGGAGTCACAAATCTGACTGGTTTTGTTCTGGTTTCTTCTGCCCTATACTCTTCACCTAATAACTAGGTCCATGTTAGCAGCTAAAGTTACCAACTAAATATAAATAATTCACAAATATATACTCCAGTTTAAATCTCCCTTTTAAATTCCAGGCTCTACTTAACAGTTCTAATTCAATGTCCCGAAAGTACTTCAAATTCAACGCGGCCAAAAAATGAACTCCCCTCCAAAATCTGGTTCTCTTTAAGACTTCACTGTCTCAGTGAATGACACTTTCTTTCCAGTTTTTTAAGACAGAGACATCCTTGGCACCTTGGTCTCCCTTATCCTCTCATAGTCAACACACCGCCAAATTCCAGTGAGTTTATTTTCTATTGAAATACTGACAAAATCTCTTCATTTCTTTCTGTCTATTGTCAATACTTCAGTCTAAGCTCCCATCTCTTTCCTGGTATACAATACTAGGTAGCAAAATCTCAATTTGTTCTCTACCTAGAAGTTAGAGCAATCCTTTCAAAACAAATCCAACCATATACCCTCCTCACACATACCTTAAAACTCTTTCAATAGCTTCCCACTGCTGTTAGGATGGAGGTCAAAGTTCTTAACAAGACCTCCAAAATCTGGTAACCTACCTACCTATCTCTCCTTCCTCACCTAACAATTCATTCACTGTTGTCTAGCCCCACTGGCCTTTCAGATCCTTTCAAGAACCATGGTCTTTCCTATATGAAGTCATAGCACCTGCTGTACTCTCTGCATGAAACATTGTCCTCCATCACCACTCCGCTTAAATACCTTCTTTTCTTCCTTTGGAGCTAAGTTGAACAACTACTTTCTCAGAAACCTTTCCTAACTAACCATTCTCTCCTATTATAGGTTCTTATACACCAAGTTACTTTCCTTCACAGCATCTGTCATAGATGTAATTTTATATAGTTATAATTTGAATGTTTGCCTTCCCTACCAGGCTGTAAGATCCATAAGAATTGTCTTGGCTCCTTACTGAACAGACAGATGAATAAATGGTCTACTAAAAATGTTATCTACAGCCTAGCAGGTTTGGCTCACTGGTTAGAGCGTTGGCCCACTGACTGAAGGGTCCATGGTTTTTTCAGTCCGTGGTTCGATTCCAGCCAAGGGCATATACCTCGGCTGCAAGCTCGATCCCCAGCTCCAGTCAGGGTGAGTGCGGGAGGCTACCAATCGATGTTGTCTCTCTCACATCGATGTTTCTCTCTCTTTCCCTCTCCCCCCCTTCTACTTTCTCTGAAAAGCAATGAAAAAACATCCTCGGATGAGGATTAAAAAAAAAAAGTTACCTACAAATGCTAAGTAGTCACCATTAACTTGCTCCAGTATTTTTCCATTTCCGGAGACCCCCCCTGCCAATTGTTAGATACTTAATAAAGTTAGTGTACATGCCATAACATTGGGATCATAGAGTTGTTTTTGTGTTGCTAAGTATATTCTATAAGAATGACTGATAATAATTCCTACCTCCACCATTACTCCCAAATGTGAACCTTAAATATGACTTTAAAGACCCATGCAAAATAATGTTTAAAAATTAATCAATCCCAATGTACAAGGACACTTAGTATGAAAAGGAATGCTATGAATCAGTTTATGAAAATCTAAATCACCAATGTACTAAATTGCTAATTAATATAAATGCTGGCACCCTCATCTCTGTCTATGAATATAATTCATGAGGTATTTTGTGCTTGGGCTAAAAAGGTATGTGATTATCTGTACGATTACTTGATTAATGTATTTCCTCACCACTAGACTATAAGCTTGATAAGGGTAGGGACTGTGTCTGTTTTCTTACCAGTGTATACTATTTACTCAGCACAGTATCTGACACATAGTAGGGATTCAATAAACATTACTGGGTAACTTAATGATTTAAACCAAGGCACTCATCATGTTCCTGTAATTCATATCATATATTTGTATCAGGAATTTATAAACATGATATGAAAAAAAATTGCTAATGATTTAGATTAAGCCACAATAAAACCAAAATGGGAAACTTGATATACACTATAACCAAGATTCTTACTGCAGTACCTGGTTTGTTGTCTCTTTCAAATTTCTACCTATCTATCCCACAGGAACTTCAAGACACCTAAAACCAAACTAATTATCTCTTTCTAGTTCCATAATCCTTTTCAAACTCAGTATCTATGTCCACTATCTAGGTTAATGATAGAGAAGTATAACGGAAAGAGCACAGACATTTCATGGAATTTCAGCTCTGACACTTATCAGGTATGTAACCATACTACCTCTAAGTGTAAAGGTTCCTCATCAGAAAAACGAATAGAATACCTATCTTCAAAGAGTGTTAGAAGGAATAAGTAAGAAAATGTTAAGTAAAGTACCTACCAAAATAGGGGCTCAATATCTGGGCCCTCCTCTAATGACATCATTAGTCATCCAAGGTAGACAGCTCATCCTTCCTGACTCCTCTTTCTTCCCCTCTTCCCTTTATCCCTATTTACTACTTAAATGTCTTACAATTTTATCTATCTATCCTCAATGTTGATAGAAGACACACAAGTACTTGCCCTGTGGGTTTAAATTTTAAGAAGGAGAATTCATAATAAAAGCAGCAAATATATTTCAAATAAATTTAAACACTTTTCCCCCTCCTTAATGCTTTCTTTAATTCTCCATACAAACAATAAAAAAAAGCAACACAAGAGAATCCAAGGAAAAACATTTATCTTAAATAAAATGAATAATTTAACGTTAAAAATGTGTGTTAGGAAAAGAAATGCAGCATCATGGAAGGGGGTAGAACAAAAAAGAAACAAAGGATTATAAAATATGCTGAGGCAGAGCAAAGGAAAAAGACAGGGTCAGTCACACAAAAAAGCAAGGTCTGACCTTCTCATGAGAAAAATCTCTGAAGCATTCCAGTTGCTTGTTAATATATAATGATGTACCTATAAAATGATGGCTGTTGTGAAAAATATAATGGGCCCCAATCCTAGGGAGTTTACAAGCCAAGAAAGAAACAGACCAAAGTATAAAAGTGTCTATCTGAAAGGTACTGCATTAAAAGTTGGGTTGAATTTAGGGAATATGATACAATTTCAGAAACTAAAACAATGCAGTGGGGAGGTGCCTAAATAATGTGCTGAGGCTGGAAATAGTACAAGTCTGGTTTGTGGTGAAGGAAAAATAAAGTCACTGCTAAAGAATGCAGCTTGTCACCAAAAGCTGTATCCTTTCCTCCAGTAGGAAATAAGAGTCAGCTCTTCTGATTTTTTCCTTACAGCCTGACAAGCTGCTGCTGGCACCACCCCCTCCCCAGCTGCAGTCTCCCACTGGGAATGTTTTCTCTGAATTTTGCCAGACTGAAACTCAAGGCCATAAAATGGAAGATTTGGAATAGGTGGTCTCGGTGCATATTCAAACTGCTGTTCAATGAATCTTGACCAAAAAAATCCCAAATCAACCAACCAACTGAAACACCCAAAGATAAGAATTGCAGTTCCTGAACCATAATGGATAATTTTTACATAAATTACACAATTATACATATAGAGGGGGAAAAAGCCAGTATCCCATCTATGATTCTGACAAATGATGTTATGTTTAATGAGAAAATATCCAAACCAGTGCATGGGGAAAAACACTGCTTCCAGAGAGGTAGTTCAGCATTTATTTGCTTTTTAAAGAAATGAAAAAGTTGGTTTTCTTCATTTATTATATAAATATTCACTGACCACTTATCATACAGAGTTATAAACAGTGTCCTAATTGGAGGAGGATTGGTAAGCATTACCACCACAGGCACTTAGCATTAGCAAGTCACTAGATAAGCTTATTCATCCATGGAAATCCCAAGGCAACTGAAATCAAGGTCACATTTTCAGCCCAGGCACCAATTACAGTATTTCTTGAACATCCAATCACATTTCAGATGCTGTTTTAGGCAAAGAAGAGAGATACTGACCAAGACAGATAAGGTCTCTGTCTTTATGAACCCTAAATCCCCTATAGTAAGGGGATACAGAAATAGTAAGCAAAGAGAAGATAACTACCTCACTCACAGCTCCTGCTATTCCTAAAATGCACATGATCTGGAAACTTCTGGGACAGGTATACATTCTAGTTGACCCATAGGGTACCCATCATTTAATGATGTGTACCTCCTGACTGGTGAAGAAAGATTGAACCAATCAAAATCTTCTTTTAGAATTAGAATTGGAAAACGGGATCAACTGACCTGAAAGGTCATTAAGCAGCAAATAAGAGGCATGTGTAAACTGAGGTTATGAGGAAACCGACAGATTAGAAATGCTGAGTGAAGCAGATATTAGGAGAACCCACAAATGAAAAACCCTGAAGCCCCTAGGTAAGAGAGATGGGTCTCGGTTCCTTGAAAGCTTTCTGATTCTAACCTATGTGTATTATTAAAATAAGCACCTCAGAGTTAATTTTGTCTAAGACAAGTCTCTCCTAAGCACCACCAACCATTTTCTTTCCTAAGTTAGACTACCTTTTCCTTCTCACCAAGCAAACTGGTTTCCAGATGGGAAATAGTACCCACTTACTGAAAAAGAATTGCTCACCAGTGGGGCAGATCTCCAGGGTAGTTGTAGACCAAGAAATATTAAATGCATGAGTTATTGTTGGAACTACTTATTTGCTACAGGCAAAAAACACTGGAATTTTTCTCATTTAAGCATCCTATCTTTGAATTTTATCAGCTCAAAAAATAAAAATATGCATTTCATAATTTGTCTTTCATCCTTAAATGGAAGATGCAATATAATATTCCTATTTGAAAGCTAAGAGTAATAAGCCCAAGAATCTTTGCGAAACCAATCAGAGTCAGAATATATGTAGCCTTTAAGGAGTTAAAAGATGTAAGCTTTAAAAAAAAAACCCAAACGGTATTAATTCCAAAAAGAATATGTCTGTAGCAGCCAAGGGTTGGCTTTGGAGCACAGGAAATCTGGTATTACATTTACTGCACTAAGTTCTCTAACAGATACCATCCCCCCCTTTTTTTTAAAGTTATTTTTTGAAGGGCCAGGGCTAATATCACCAATAAAAATTAATTTCCTCCAAAGACTGCTGAACTTAGGTTGAAAGAATTTTGCAAAATAACTCTTTAGAAAGTATATTTCTTGGATTCTAACAGTTTTTGAGGCCAAATGGAAAACCATTTCAGTCTAGTAAATGTACATACCGATTAAAATATACATTCTGATTTCTAAAAGCATTGAAAAGTTTTAAAAAGGACATCTCAGTATTGAGGAAATATATCACTATGAGGAAAAAAGCCTACATTTAATATAATACCTTTATTGAGATATAAGTCACACAATATAATTAACCCATTTAAAGTATACAAGTCAACGATTTTAATACGTTAAAAGTTATGTAAAAGTTATGTAACTATTATTACAACTTTAGAATATTTTCATCATCCCCAAAAGAAACCCCATATACCCATTAACAGTCATTCCTCATTTCCCCCCAAATTCCCCAGCCTTAGGCAACCACTAATTTGCTTTCTGTCTCTATACATTTGTCTATTTTGGATATTTCATATAAATGAATTATGTTTTCAAATATCACACATGCTGTAGAATGTTTCAGAACCTCATTCCTTTTTACTGCTTAATATTGCATTGTATGTATATACCACATTTTGTGTAGCCATTTGTCAGCTGATGGACATTTGGATTGCTTCCACTTTATGGAATTATAAATATGAGCATTTGTGTACAAGTTTCTGTGTGGATATGTTTTCATTTCTCTTAGATATATACCTAGGAGCAGAACTGCAGGGTCATATGATAACTCTAGGTTCAATCTTTTGAGGAACTAACAAAACTTTTCTAAAGCAATTGTACCATTTTATATTCCTACCAGCAGTGAACAAGGGTTCCTTCCAATTAATCCAAATCATTGCCAAATCTTATTTTGTCGTTTTGGTGTTTTTTTTCCCAATCCTCACCCGAGGATATGTTTAGAGAGAGGAAGGAGGGGAGAGAAAGAGAAACATCACTCTGTTGCCCCACTCCCCACATGCACTCCAAACTGGGGATCAAACCCGAAAACCAGGTATTTGCCCTGACCAGAAATCAAACCTGCAATCTTTTGGTGTATGTGATGATGCTCTAACCAACTGAGCAACCCGAAGGGGCTTATTTTGTCATTTTTATTATTGCCACCCTAGTGATTCTGATTCACATTTCCCTGAAAACAAATGATGTAAAGCATCTTTTCATGTGCTGATTGGCCATTTATATCTTCTTTGTAGAAATGCCTATTCAGATTCTTTACCCTTTTAAAACTGGGTTTTGTCTTTAATGAGTTGTAAGAGTTCTTTAAAAATTCTGGACCTCAGTCCCTTATCAGATTAATGATTTGCAATTATTTTCTTGCATTCTATGGGTTGTGTTTCCACTCTCCTGATAAAGCACATGTTTTTAATTTGATGATGTCGACCTTATTTATTTTTTGGTCACCTGTACTTTTGGTATCATATCTAAGGCTTTGCTTAATCCAAGGTCATGAAGACTTACTCCTATAATTTCTAAGAGTTTTAGAATTTACATTTAGGTACATAAACCATTGGGCTAATTTTTTTCATATGGTGTGAGAAAGGGGTCCAACTTTATTCTTTGTACTATGTGGATATGCATGTATCCTACTACCATTTGTTGAAAATTGTTTTGTAAAAGCCTACATTTTAACATGAGATTTTTCCTAGAAGCATAAAATATTTTAGCATGGTGGCGAAAGGAATAGGGATCTTACAAGACTGCTTAGCTGAAGGAGGCCTAAAGTTAGTATGACCAAGTAGGTTTTCTACATCGTCTAGTTGAATCAGTTGTTGCAGCTTCTACAAAGGTGGTTCCTTTTTTCAAATACATGATTCATTCAATACCACATCCCTAGTATTTGCCTTTTAATTGTTCATGTTGTTTCATGTAACATATTCTAACACAGAAAACAAGAAAAATTACAGTTATTTTATGATGATCTTTAAGATACAGATATCAAGAATGCTCTGGATGCCAACGTTAAGACTGTACTAAACCAGGGGTGGGGAACCTTTTTTCTGCCAAGGGCCATTTGGATACTTAAGACATCATTCACAGGCCATACAAAATTATCAACTTACAAATCAGCTATGAAAAAAGCTCCTAAATTTATTGAATTTTGAGCCTGCCTGTGGTTGTGTTGCCTTGGCAGGGCCAGACCAAATTATTTGGAGACACATACAGCCCAAGGGCTGGACATTTCCCACCCCTGAAATAAAGAGATGGTGATATTTATCTACTGACTACTAAGACTGTGTTGAGTGTCAGCACCTACATGTCTGGAAGTAGAAACTCAGGTTTAGTCTTTAGATTCTTCCTCAAGTTCAATTCCAGGGTTGGATCATCAGGAAACTGTTTAACTAGTAAGAGAACTGGAAACTAGCAGAACATGAAATATAAAGTGCTTAAGTCCTTTTGGTAATGTACTTCGGGGAAAAAAAAAAAGGAAAAAAAGCTTCCTAACCTTACCTCAGCAGTTCAAATGTAAGTAAAGCAAAAGTTAAAATTATTAGAGTTCTTAATCTTAGAACCCAAATGTAAAGTTGTTCTAAACAAGGCTATCTACCCATCAGCCAGCTATGTTATTTTCAAACTGAAACTGTGATCACACTATTTTTTCATAAAATGGCCCCGGCACAATTTCTAGATAATAAATACATCTCACTATCTCCTCTACCTCTACCACTACCAGGAATCAAGAAATTAGAGCTCTAAAGACCGTGGTAACATGAGAAAATACTTATAAAAGGACACTGAGTAGGTTGTGGCAAGATGGCAGCAGATTGAGTGGAAGCTACACTGATACTCTCCCAGGACCAAACTGGAATTACAACTAAAATATAGAAAAACCACCCTGAATAATCAACTGCAAACTACTCTTAGTTTAGAATTATGTAAGGAAATCTAATGGTAGAACATGCTGTGTACCATAAGTCAGAAAAATTTGGCTCAGTCTGATGTTAAAGAAGAGCTGTGTGACTCTGTCACATCTGTTCAAATTTCCAAGAGTAGAAGACTTCAAATGTTCTTAAGTATTTGGCCTTTATATTAAGTAACAGGCACTGAGGAATCATTGAAGAGCTGTAACATAAGGGCTGTATTTTAACAGGCTCACAGTGGTAGACAACATATATTGAAGAAGGCAATGAAAGATGGTAGGAACAGAAGTTTGAGATAATAGACCAGAGGTTGTTAATCTGAAGTACAGGGCTTAAGGGATTAAATGTATTCTTTAAAATTGCACGCAAAAATCTGTGCTTTCTAGAAAGAGAATTTATAATTTTCGGCTTCTCAAGAGTTACTAAATTTTTAAAAAAAGGTCAAGAAACACTTACATAAACTTAGATGGCTGTCACAGAAACAAAAAAAAATTGAAGAAATATATGGAAAAAATCCAAACAAAGGGATGAGAAGTCTTGATATATATATATATATTTTAAATAGGTCTTTATTGATTTCAGAGAGAGGAAAGGAGGGGGAGAGAGAGAGACAGAAACATCAATGATGAGAGAGTCATTGATCAAGCCCGCAACCCGGGCATGTGCCCTGACTGGGAATCGAACCCCGATCGCCTGGATTCCAGGTCGATGCTCAACCGCTGAGCCACACCCGGGCTGGCAAGTCTTGATTTTTGATACCCAGTCCAAGAAGCCCTTTCATCAAACAACTCTAACCAAAAGTTAGCTCTCCCATCTCAAGCCTCCTCTAGCACCTGTGACCCCTATGACTGTGTACTGTTTCATATTTGTATCTTATACTTGGCCCATCGTACCCAACAGTGTGACAGCACAGACACACTAAAACTGTTGAAAAAATTATAACCACTTGAAGGTGACTTAAGTCACTCTGCAAATAAGTATAACTTAACCAATTTTTCTATTTTAGATTAAAATTACAAGTTCTATAACTGAAAAACAATGGTAGAAAACAAACTATTTGGAAATTAGGCAATAATGTCTTCTTACAGTTTCTGAATCCAAAACAGTCTTTTCTGTAAAGAGGACTCCTTGCCCTCCAGATGGGCTAGATCCATTTAACCTTGAATAAAGGGTACCAACTTAAGACAATCAAAAGTAGTCCTAATTCTTCTCTATTAAAAGGGTCTTCTGAAAGTGACTTTCAACTGACAAAACATGTAGTTTCAGGAATTTTCCTGGCTGTCTCAGACACTGGTCCAGTGTCTCTTCTCTGTCTGGTTTACTGGCCTGGCCAGATTTCCCTAGGTGAGGTATAATTACTGCTCATTTGATCAAGTAAGTTTCCACATATCAGTTCTTTAACCTAAATATTCAGGTCGATTGTTCTATATTTTAGTTGTAATTCCAGTTTGGTCCTGGGAGGAGGACCAAATATTCAATTTCCTAACCTAAATATTCAATTTCCATCTGCTGACGCCAAAATGGACCACCTAGCTCTTTGAACCCAGCTCTTTGGGCCCCTTAACTTCTAGAGTCAAACATACAGCCCTGCTTACATGTTTACGTATCTCGAGTTAGTTTTTCATCTTGTTAAAACGCATTATCAAAAGAATGGTAACCACCCAAATGTCCATCAAATAAGGAATTGGTTAAATAAAAAATGGTACATACAATAAATACTATGTAGCTCTACAGAAGAATGAAGCTTTTTTTGGTACTGATTGGGAAACAGCTTCAAGATATAGTAAGTAAAAAAAAAAAAAAGGGGCAGAATTGTGTGTACAGTGGGCTACATTTTGTGTAAAGGGTTGGGGAGGAATATATGTATTTCTTTGCATGTGTGTAAAATCTCTTGAAGGATCCACAAACACATTAACATCAATTGTCTATGGAATATGGAACTCAGTGTCTGGAGAACAGAAGTAAGATGTTACATCTCTGTACTCTTGTAGAATTTGGCCATATGAAATGTACTATTACTTAATACTTATTAAAATGTAATTTTAAAGATTTTGTTTTATGTTTGGATCCCACTATAGAGTTTTGCTGCCTGCCCTTTTCAACCTCTTCTTTTCACTGGATCCTTCCTATCAGTTTATAAACATGATCAAGTTTTTCTCATTAAAAAAAATTAATCCACCTTCAATTCCATATCCATTATTGCCCTTATTCCTATACCCCTTTTAGAGCCAATCTTCCCAATCTGTTCTTGATGTTTCTATATCCTAATCTCCTGGACACATTCTTTCCACACAATCCATTACTAAATTCTGCTGTTTTTCTCTCTTGAATATCAACAGAATTCATACATAACCCTTAATCTCTAATGCCAACACCCTAGCTAAGATGCTATATCTAATGCAGTGGCTTCTCCTAACTAGTCTTCCCATATCCACTATCCCCTTTCAATTTGTTCTCAGAGATCTTTTTAAAACACAAATCTAATTTATATAACCTCCCCACCCACCCACCCCCACCTAAAGTCCTTTAATGGCTAGCTTTCCACTGCTCTAGGATAAAGTCCAAAATCCTTAATAAATAAAATAAATGTAAAGGACGAGGCATAAGCATCTTAGTGACTACCCCCAGGGTATAAACATGTACCCATTTCTCTAAAATGCTTTTCTAGAGAGGCAAGTTTGGATTCCTAAGAGACCTTGTTCGAGATGTGGGACATACAAAATATTCTAAATATATTTCACAATCTTATCTTCTTGGCTCTGCATCATGAAATGTTTTCTAAACTGCAAGTCAAGATCTACCTATGGGTTGTGAAATCAATTTTAGAGGATCACAGCTAGTACTTTTTAAAAAATGGAATATACAGAACATATAGTAAAGGTCAATACTGTTTTATGAAACTGGTTTCCAGATATATAAACTGAAGCATGGTGTAAATGTATTTTTTATAGTGAATTTCAAAAAAATGTTTGCAAGCCCAAAGTCTTAGAAGCAAATTTTTTGAGATTGTGGTGCAAAATTTTTTCATCTATGACTAAGAAATTATACTTCAAGTTAATTTTCTCAATAGATTTCAGAATTTCAGCCATTTTAAAATGGCCCCATTTCATGCTACCAATCTTAATGAAGTCTGCCTATTTACCTAATAGTGTTGCAACAGCAAAATTTAACTGAATTCCTGTACCACATACCTTTATCAGAACTCTGTGGCTCAAACCCCAAAGGCTTTGTGGTTTCTGGCAGCAGTGATATGAGCTCATGACCTGCAACTCAGAGACTGCCTCTTAGGGATTCTTAACCTTCTTTGTGGCACAGAAACCTTTGGCAAGCTGATGAAATTTATGGACCCCTTCTTGGATATTGTTTTTCAATGAATACATAAGATTACCTAGGAAATTGTTTATATTGGGATGCAGTTCTATCCCTGACCCTATAAGGGATCTGTGGACCTAAGGGTTAAATATTCATCAATCTAAAGATTACAATGAGCTTAAGAATTTAGATCTTATAAGGAGCCCTAGCTAATTAAAGCATGTTTTAAAGGATAAAGAAAAAGCATTTTAAGAAACAAAATCTAGGGAAGAGAGGAAATTCCAGATAATGAAACACAGTGAGGGGAGGGGAGAGGTATGTGAAAAATGGAACACTGATAAGCTTACCTCAATATTAAAGAAGGTTTCCTTTCCTTTATCTTTTTCTACTGTCACATGCATGTGGATTACCTACTAAAATTGACTTTATTTACTTAAGCAAATTTGTGCTAAGGAAACTAAAATAATACATCTTTTAAACTTAAAAAAACCAAGGTGTCCATGTATGAAATCCCCAAATAGTTTATTCACAAATAAAAATGCTTCTTTACTGATAGGTACTGCCTTTGGGATCTCGCTATTGGCGGTTGCTAGGAAATATGACAACCTTGATTATCTGAGTCTTCCAATATGCAGAATTGTTACTGCAAGGGTTGACACATTGATAGGAGATGAAGAACCAACTGACGGTGGGAAAAGATAATGAGAATAAAATTATTAAAACCAAGTACAAGAATTAAAAGCAGAATTGACTTCACCCAATAACACAAATAGTCCTACATAATTCAAGACTCTAGAAGTGTCATTCTATTACTTCCAGAGTATAATAACTAATCTAGCAATTTTGAAGCAATAAAATGAGATGAAAATCTGCTCAGAAGTCAACATTTCAGTGATTTATGGGAGAAGAAAACTGAAAAGTGAGTGTTGTGAAGTTTGAAAAAGGACCCAGTTGAGAAGCAATCTTAGTAAGACACTGTTACCAAAGGTATACTGGAACCAAAAATGTTGACAAAGGGGTTATAAAATTTTATAATATATGTTTTAAGGTTTTTTAAATCCAAAATAAATCCTGTTTAAACTGGAAATTTTCACTTAAATCTAACTGCAGTTGTGCTTTCTGTAACTAGATCCATTAGATTCTCTGTGTGATTTTAATACCCCATCCTCTTTTTTTACTGTTTCAGAGTCCTGTCCTGTTTTTTTAGATATCCTTGTTCTTCCATTACCCTATAGCTTTGGGACTCTCTTAGCTCCAAATCTACTACTGTTATACTTTCTACATTTTTAAAACAATTACAGTAAAAGGCAAGAAACTAGGATACGAATGACCAGTGGAGATAATGCTAAATAAAACACATACACACCAGACAGTAAGTCCCCACTTAATGTGTTTTGGGAATTTGCAACTTTAAACGAAATAATGCAGTATAAAGAAACCAATTTTACCATAGGCTAATCGATATAAACAAGAATTAAATTCCTATGGCATATACTGGGTTACAAAAACACCACCAAACTTCGAAATAGACCTAAAACACTTAAACATTGAATAAATATATGCTTTCCATACATTTTAAGAAAGATTAATAAAAACAAGAGAATTCTTTTCCAATCCACTTATTCCAATTCAGGGTCCTGGGTGAACAGAGCCCATCCCAGCAGCTCAGGGCACAAGGCAGGAATCCACCCCAGGCAGGATGCCCTTCCATGGCAGGGCCACTCACACACATACCTACACTCACTCATTCTAGGACAACTGAGACACACCAATTCACCAAAGTGCACATCTTTAGATGTGGGAGGAAACTGGAATACCCGGAGAAAACCAAGCAGAAGTGAGAATGTGCCAACTCCGCACAGATAGTGGCCCCAGCCAGGAATCCTTCTTTCTCTCTCATTAATGTTATAATAAAACCACATTGAAGGAAACGATGTTATTCAAGGACCTGCTGTACTACAATTAATTGACAGGAATTGGTGCTTTAATATCAATTAATGATAAATGTACCATATTTTTAAAAAATATGTTTTTATTGATTTCAGAGAGAGGAAGGGAGAGGAAAAAAGAGATAGAAACATCAATGATGAGAATCATCAATCAGCTGCCTCCTACACACTCCCTTACTGGGGATTGAGCCCGAAACCTGGGCATGTGCCTTGACTAGGATCGAACGGTGACCTCCTGGTTCATGGGTTGATGCTCAAACATTAAGCAACATCGGCCAGGCTAAATGTACCATATTTTATTTTTATTTGAGAAAGGTTAGACAGGAAGCCCTGGTCACTTAAGGGAGAAAAAAAAAAAGGTAAAAGGAGAATCAGCAATTGAGGATATAGAAGAGGACATGGGAACACCAAAAACACACTTTGCTAACTTTAGCATTTTGCTGATTGGCAGTTCTGCTTATCTTCAAGTGACAAAGTAGATGTTATACACAGAGATATTTTTGTCAGTTTAGCAGAACACTGTTGTGCAATATGAAACCTACCATTATGATTTATAAAATATTTTTAACCAACCCACTTCATTATAAAGATGTTTCGTTACCTCAGTTATCACTGTATCCCAATATCCTGTTTTCTGATAGATTTCACTCTACTGCAATGGACTCCCAGGTTCCACGACTGCCTTTGAGCCAAATCTAGGGTATCATATCTACTTTTATTCTTCTACAATTCCTTTGCCACACTGCACAATTACCTCTACTGTCTAAAACTCAATTCTCGTAAGATGCCCAGTTGTACTGCAAATCTATAAGATGGGAAAAACAATAATCACTTTCACAGAAATATTACGAAAATAAAAAACTTCTGGTTTCTGGTCTGGCCTGTAAGGAGTTTATAAGTTGCCATTCTACCATAACAAATTTCAAAAAGCTGAACAAACTGAAAAATCAACAACTCTTCTTGATCAATCAGAGAAGTGAGGTCACAGTGCAGACTACTGATCCAAAAATTAAAGACAGAAAATCACAACTTACTGGATCAGGAACCATGAGCAGAACCGGCGTTGGGATAGGAAAACCTAAACTATAAATTGATGGACTGCTGGGGGCTCAGAAAGGACAAGTCTGAGTTAAAAACTCCAGGGGGACTTTACACTTTTGTAAGTTTTATCTCCAAAAGCTCTGCCAGATCCTCAGTGAATATCAGAAAAAATATCCTCGTGCTTCCAAAAGGGGGGGGGAACCACTTTGACATATACCAGAGCATTCTACGCTAATAAGGCCTGCCCTCAGGAGATACTATTTTGCTAGAGCCAACCTGCTGGGGTTTAACAGATGCTAACCTGAGGAAAGGGTAATAATAAAATCCAGCTGGTTCTAGCCTTCCATGTGGGGAAAGGGGAAATATCCAATGCCATTCACCTCTTGCCATCCTGTTCCACCTAAAGGGGAGCGGGGGCTTTCACACTGAGAAACACTGGGAATTACAAATTAAAATAAGCAAATAAAAAAATTCCATTCTATACACCTATTAGATTGGTGAAAATCCCAAACACTAACAACATCAAATACTATTTAGGATGTAGAACAGGAACTCTCATGCATTGCTGGTGGAAATGCAAAATGGCACAGCCACTGTGGAAGACAGTTTGACATTTCTTGCAAAATTAAACATACTCTTACCAAATATGATCCAGCAATTGTGTTCCTTGCTACTTACCCAAAGGAGTTAAAAACTTATGTCCACCCAAAAACCTGCACATGGATGTGTTTAGCAGCTTTTTTCATACCTGCCAAAAGCTGGAAGCAACCAAGATGTCCTTTAAAAGGTGAATGAATAAATAAACTGTAGTACATCCAGATAATGAAATACTATTTGCTGTTAAAGAGCTATTAAGTCATGAAAAGACATGGAGGAACCTCAACTGCATATTACTAAAGGAACCTTAAATGCATATTAGTAAGTGAAATAAAGCCAATCTGAAAAGGCTACTTACTGTATGATTCTAACTATATGCCATTCTCATAAAGTCAAAATTATGGAGACAGTAAAAGGATCACTGGCTGCCAGGAGTTAAGGGGAGAAAAGGATGAATAGGTGGAGCACAGAGGATTTTTAGGGCAAGGAAGCTATTCTGTATGATGCTATAATGGTAGGACCATGTCATTACACATTGTCCAAACTCATAGGGTATATATAACACCAAGAGTAAACCCTAATGTAAACTATCAACTTTGGTTGATAATGATGTTTCAATGTAGATTCATTAAAAAAAAAATAAAAAATTCAAATGCAGCCCTATCAAAACCCCAGCTGGCTTATTTGTACAAATTGACAACTGATCCTAAAATTTATATGGAATTACAGAAAAACTAAGAATAGTGAAAACAATGTTGAATAACAAGAACAAAGCTGGAGGATTCACACTTCCTGTTCTCAAAACTTATTACAAAGCTAGTGTAGTACCAGCATTAAGGATAGATATACAGATCAATGGAGCAAAACTGAAGAGTCCAGAAATAAAGTCTTAAACTTACGGACAATTGATTTTGGGGAGGAACGCCAAGACAATGGGGAAAGAATACTCTTTGCAACAAATGGTGCTGTAACAGAGGACAGTCACACACAAAAGAATAAATTTGGGCCTTCCTTACACAATACACAAAAATTTACTCCAAATGGACCACATACCCTAACTGTGTGAGCCAAAAATAACTTAGAAGAAAACATAGGAGTGAACCTTTGTGACCCTAGGCTAAACTTAGACATAACCACCCAAAGCTAAAGAAACAAAAGAAAAAAATAAATTGAATTTCATCAGAATTCATAACTTTTGTGTTTCAAATAACACCATCAAGAAATTAAAAAGACAACTCACAAAATGGTAGAAAGCTTTTGCAAATCATGTATCTGACGAGGAACTAGAATATATAAAGAACTCAATAATAAAGAGACAACCCAATTAAAAACAGGCAAAGGATCTGAACAGACATTTCTCCAAAGGTATACAAATGGCCAACAAGCACACAAAAAGATGATCAACATTATCAGCCTTTAAAGAAATGTAATCAGAACCACAATGAGATACTTTACAGCCACTAGAATGGTTATAATAATAATTAAAAAAAAAAAAGATAAGTTTTGGCGACAACGTGCAGACATTGGAACCCTTGAGCACTGCTGGGGGTATGTAAAATAGTACAAGTGCTTTGGAAAACAGTTTGGCAGTTCATCAAAAGGTTAAACATAGAATTACATGACACAGCAATTCCGTTAGTAGGTGTGTGACCAAGAGAAATGAAAACACATCGGTATAAAAACTTGTACACAAATATTCATACCAGCATTCATAAAAGCCAAAAAGCAGAAGCTCAAATGTTCATAAACTGAATGGCTAAACAAAATGAGGTAGATCCATACAATGAAATATTTCACAATAGAAATGAAGTCTTGCCCGGCTGGTGTAGCTCACTGGCTGAACATTGACCCATGAACCAGGAGGTCATCATTCAATTCCTGGTCAGGGCACATGCCCAGGTTTCAGGCTTGATCCCCAATAGGGGGAGTGCAGAAGGCAGCCAATCGATGATTGATTCTCTCTTATCACCGATGTTAAGAGATAACTCTCTCTCCCTCTCTTCCTCTCTCTGAAATCAATAAAAATATATTTAAAAAGGAATGAAGTCCTGACACATGCTACAACATAGATGAATCTTGAAAACATTATGCTAGGTGAAAGAGCCCAGCCACAAAAAAACACCTATTAGTATGCATACTGGATGCATTTCTTATTGGGGAAGTGCAAATTGAAACCACAATGAAATACTTCTACACATTTATCAAAATGTCTAAAATAAGACTGACAATCCTGATGGGGTAGCTCAGTTGGTTAGAGCATCATCCCGATATGCCAAGGTTGTGGGTTCAATCTCTAGTCAGGGCACATACAAGATTCAACCAATGAATGCATAACTAAGTAGAACAACAAACTGATGTTTCATTCTCTCTTAAAAAAAAAAAAAAATCAATAAAAATCAATCAATAAACAAATATAAAATAAAATAAGACGGACAATACCAGATGCTGGTAAGGATGTAGTATAAATAGAACTCCCACACATTGCTGATAGGAGTGTAAATTGGTGAAACCACTTTGGAAAATGATTTAGCAACTTATTTTGAAATGCATCAAAAAACTGGATGGATTGATAGAGGGATGGATATGTTAAAACAAATATGGCAACAAGATGGCAGCGTAGGTAACAGCGGTACCCGCTGTCTCCCACAACCACATCAAAATTACAACTAAAATACAGAACCATCATCATTCAGAACCTCCTGAAATCTAGCTAAACAGAAGTCCCACAACAAGGGAACTAAAGAAGCACATCGAGATGGGTAGGAGTGGCGCAGACTCAAGGCAGAATCTGGGCTGAATCGCGGAGAGGGACGGTGACAGTCCCACACCCAGTGCTGCAGTTTAAAAACGGGGGCGGGAGGGATATCTCTGCCATGGAGGTTTCCTGCAGGAGCAAAGGCTCCCAGCCAACATCAGGCCCCCCAGCCCAGGGTTCCAGTGCCAGGAAGAGAAGTCCTCACAACTTCAGGCTGTAAAAATCAGCAGGGATTGTGGCTGAGTGAGCAGAGGATGCTGAAGTCCCAGGTAGTTCCTCTTAAAGGGCCGGCACACAAACGTAAACAGAATCACTCCCTCAGAGCTCCAGTGCTGGGCAGCCGCTTCACAGGAACCTGGGACATTTGGGGAGGAACTAACTTGCCTGAGATTGGGACAAGAGGTGGAGGGGCAGCTTTCTCCCAGACAGAAGAGCTGGCAGAGGCCACTGCTCCTTTGGCGAGCCCTCCCCCAACAGAGCCCTCAGGCAGATGCCATATTTGTGAATCCCCAGCAACCTGTTTCACAACTTTTGCCAGCCGTGGTGCTTCCTGAAGACCCCACCCCTCCCTACTTGCAAGCTCATCCAAGCCATTTCCAGTGGGTTTTCAGTGCAAGTGGCCTCTCTAGCCTCAGATTCAGGACTCTCCTAAAATCCCTCAAACAAGCAGCAGTTGGCCTCAGTGTGCCCCATGCCTCTTGATAAGTGGCCCCAGGCACAGCACTAGTGGCAGCCTGCATTGATTCATAGCTTGGCCTCTCCTGGACACCTCCAATCCCAGTACAAGTAGCAGACATCTAACGTTTTCTCTGAAGCTCATGCTGGGTGGCCCTGGGCAAGGCACAGGCAGAGGCTGACTTTGCACCTCCTAAGAGGCCCTAGAGTCAATGCACCTGGTGGTCAGGCTCGATCACTCTGGATTACAACCCTACCACATCCACGAGTGATACACTCAAGGGGCACACTTGTTGAACACCAAAGCTCCACTGAAGTAAGTCCTGCTCCATAGGGGTGTCTCCAGCACAGCAGCTCTTTGGCTGTAGTTGCAGCTGGTCCTCACACCCGATTGGCCTGGAGGTCAATTTCTCCCAGCAACGCCAACAGCAACCAAGGCTCAACTACAACAGGACAGTGCACACAGCCCACACAGGGGAGCACCCAGAAGGCCCAGCTCAGGTGACTGGGGAGGCTGAGCCACTGGACCCTACAGGACACATACTACACAAAGCCACTCTACTAATTCCAGGAGACAGCAGTTCTACCTAACACACAGAAACAAACACCTGGAAGAAGCCAAAATGTGGAGGCAAAGAAACATGTCACAAAGGAAAGAACAGAAGAAATCTCCAGAAAAGAAACTAAATGAAATAGAGCCAAGCAAGTTACTAGATACAGAGTTCAAAATAATGGTTATAAGGATGCTCAAGGATCTTAGTAAGATTATTAAGGAAACTAGTGAGATCATCAATGACATAATAAAGTACCAATCAGAAATGAAGGCTACAGGAACTGAAATGAAGAATAACTTACAGGGAATCAACAGTAGAGTAGAGGATGCTGAGAATCAAATCAGCAATTTGGAATATGAGGAAACAAAAAACACCCAACCAAAAGAACAAAAGGAAAAAAGAATCCAGAAATATGAAGATAGTGCAAGGAGCCTGGGACAACTTCAAGCAGCCCAACATTCGTATTATGGGGGTACCAGAAGGGGAAGAAAGAAAGCAAGAAACTGAAAACCTATTTGAAAAAATAATTACAGAAAACTTCCCCTACCTGGGGAAAGAAATAGACTTACAAGTCCAGGAAGCACAGAGGATCCCAAACAAGAGGAACCCAAAGAGGCCCACAGCAAGACACATCATAATTAAAATGACAAAGGTTCAAGACAAAGAGAGAATCTTAAAAGCAGCAAGAGAAAAGCCGTTAGTTACTTACAAGGGAGCACCCATATGACTGTCAGCTGATTTCTCAACAGAAACCTTGCAGGGCAGAAGAGAGTGGCAAGAAATATTCAAAGTGATGAAAAACAAGGAACTACAACCAAGATTGCTCTACCCAGCAAAGCTATCATTTAAAACTGAAGGTCAGATAAAGAGCTTCACAGATAAGAAAAAGCTAAATGAGTTCATTACCACCAGACCAGCACTACAGGAAAAGTTGAAGGGTCTTCTTTAAGAAGCTAATGAACAAAAGAATCTGACAAACAAAACAGACCAGAGACATTGAAGCATGCAACAGACGGTCATATTTCAGAGGAAAGAGGGAAGGGAAGTGAGGGGTGGGAAGAGATTAACCAAAGAAGTTATATGCATATATGCATAACCCATGGAAACAGACAATAATGGGGTAAAGCCCTTGGGGAAGGGGTGGGAGGAAGGTGGAGGGGGTCAAAGGGGGAAAAAAGTGGGATACCTATAATACTTTCAACAATAAAGATAAATCTTAAAAAAACAAAAACAAATATGGCAAATGTTAACTGCAGAATTTTAGTAGTGGGAACATGGATGTCCAAACAATTCTGTCAACTTCTCTGCGTTTTTGAAAATTACTGTAATAAAATGTGGGAAAAACTAAATATATACCTACTCCATTACAAAGCAATTCCATTCTTGGATATATACTGAAAATAAACAGGTGCTTATATACATTATGTACATAAAAATAATGTTCACAGTAGCCCTGCACAGTTTTGCTCAGTGGTTAGAGCGTCAGCCCATGAACCAAAGGGTCGCAGGTTCAATTCCCAGTCAAGGGCACATACCTCCATTGCAGGCTCGATCCCCAGTCCTGATTGGGGAGTGTGTGGGAGACAACCAATCTATGTGTCTCTCTCTCTCTCTAAAAAAAAAAAAAAAAAAAAAAATCAATGGAAAAAATATCCTCACGTGAGAATTAAAAAAAAAGAATGTTCAGAGCAGATTTATACAGCCCAGAATTAACACAACCCAAATGTACATCAACAGAAGAATAAAAAAATATATACTTATACAATTGAATATTGTACAGCAATAGAAAATAATATTAACTACTGTCACATACATATAAAAACACAAATGAATTTCACAATGCTGAACAAATTATTCTATTTAACTTCAAAACTAGACAAAATTATGGTTATAAGAAGTCAAAATAGTGGTTACTTTTGGGGAAGAGGTATCGACTGTTGGATAGGGTATGAGGGAGTCTTTTGGGGGGTGGAAATAGGCTATTATATGTTGATAGTGGTTCTAATATGTAAAAGTTCATTAAGCTATTAAGATACTATTAAAGATATACTGTTTATTGTATGTAAGCAATAAAAAGGTTTATACACACATATACAGGGTTGGCAAAAGTAGGTTTACAGTTGTGAGTATGCAACAGTTTATTCTTGTATTATTATTTATTATTGCAGTAGTTGTATTACAACTGTAAATCTACTTTTGCCCACCCTGTATATTACACTCTAACTGTATAAGATTATACAATTCATGGTCACCACCTACTCATTATTCTTTTGGCTACCCCACTCATAGTTTAATAAGGGCAGCTCTTTTGCTTTTACTCTTTTTTTTTTTTTAATCCTTACACGAGGATATTTTTTCCATTGATTTTTAGAGGAGAGGACGGGAGAGGGGTAGAGAGAGGGAGAAACATCAATGTGAGAGAGATCTTACATCAGCTGCTTGCCTCCCACATGCACCTTGACAAGGGCCAGGGATCGAACCCAGGTTCGTGCCCTTGACAGGGAATTGAATCCGAGACCCTTTGGTGAGCAGGCTGACAGTCTAACCGCTGAGCCACTGTCCAGGGCTGCTTTTATTTACTTTTTACACTGATGTTGACATAAGACTTCATTTAAAGTCTTCAGAACCTAAAAAGTAAATTTGTGATTCACTGCTTTATCACAAATTGATCCTCCAACTTCAAAGTTTACAACAATGTAATACTTGATTATATACTATTTTACACTGAACTAATAAAAGCTTTGTGTATATACATTAATCTTGTCCTTTCCCCTTGGTGCCTAACACATACTTGCTGACTGATAGAAAATAGCTATCAAGCCTCCTGCTTTTTAGCCTTAAAGCCTTGAATCTTAGTTATGGTAAATTGTCGTCCCCCCCCAAATATAATTAAGTGGTTATACAAAATTATATGTAATTTTAACTAGTTGGATCAGTTATAAAAGTCTCATTCTTCTTAAAGCCATTCAGCTTCATAAGAAATTCAGAAAATTTTAATAAATTAGAAACAAATATACCTGGAGGACTGCTTTATTTCCCACACTTTCAGATCCCTTAGTTACCTTACTGTATGCTCTCTGGATTAAGTAACAAGACAATTACTCAACTGGCCCCTGGGAGGACACTCAAGGTTTGCTATTTAATTAAAAGACAGGTATATGTGCATTCACATTAAACTGAACTTAAAGTATTCTTTTTTTTTTTTTTTTAATCCTCACTCGAGGATATATTGTTGTTTTTAAATTCATTTTAAAGAGAGGAAGGGGGGAGGAGAGAGAGAGAGAGAAACATTGACCCATTGACTCCCATATGTGTCCCAATGTGCGGGCGGGGGGAGGGGGTACGGATGGAACCCACAACCTAGCTATGTGCCCTGACCAGGAATTGAACACTCAACCTTTCGGTATAGAGGACAACACTCCAACTCACTGAGCCACGTGGACAGGGCTGAACTTCATGTACTCATAATCAGTTAAAATAAAGGAACTCTTCTAAGACTTCAAAAGCAACATATCATAAAGCCAAACTGAATGTCAAAATCAAAAGGTCAGGCAGATTCTCCAAGAGCAGAAAATATATTTAGTTCTCCCTTATCATTTTACTTCTCAACTGCACATAGCAAGCTCTTCTACCATTAAAAACACACACTTTGGCTGTCTATAAATCAGCTTTTCCTTACACCTTTCATTCACATTTCTACTTTCTGTGAGTCTTTAGTATCTTCATCACCTCACTCTTAACTTCATTTATATTATAATTGCAAAAATCCTGAATTCTGAGCATGTTAGCACTATCATAAGTGTTTGTTAAATTCATTATTAAAAGTTACTGGTAAGGAATTGACTTCTGGAAATTTGTTCCAGCCTATTCTTTTTTAAAGAAAGTCAAGTTTTTGGATCTTATGTACCAAGTAACTTATTATCCCATCTTCTCAAGTTACCCTATAATTAGCTCTACAATTAAAGTGACACACAGACTGTCCTACTCTTAAAGGTACATACATGCTTAACGGCAAAGAATGAGCCTTAATTAAAGGACATCTAGAGTGGGAGATCAGGCATAAATAAACAAAACCCCCGCAACAAAGATTGTAAGTAAATAAGCAAACAATTAATCTTTGCTTATTCATTTTAAAAAGACCAAGGCAAGCTGAACTACATAGAACACAAACCAAACTTGAATCAAAACTATATAGAGAGATTAACTTTCCCAAATCTCATGCACTTTATAAACTAAAGTGAACAGGACAAAACTGAATAGTCAAATAAAAATAGTTAATGTGGGAGAGGAAAATAGCAGAACCCTTTAAAGTACAAAGACCAAACACTAAAACACATGATTCTGGGAAAAATTTATATAGAAGCAAACAACCAGCCTGGTCGGGTAAGTCTGCTAGAGCATCATTCCCATACATCAAGGTTGCAGGCTTGACCCCCAGTGAGGACACATACAAGAAGCAACCAATGAATGCATAAATGGGTGGAACAACAAAATCAGTGTCTCTCTCCTCCCCCTTCCTCTCTCTCTCAAATCAATAAATAAAATCTTTTTTAAAAGAAGCTATACTCTTACAGAAAAACAGAACTGATTTTTACATTTACAATGCCTATTATGTGAAAAGCATAGTTCTAGCCATGCAAAGATGAATCATCAGACTTGGATTCCAGTAAAGGAGATGTGACATTGTTATAATTAAAATCAAACAGCGCCCTGGAGGGTTTTGCTCAGTGGTTAGAGCAGACTGAAGGGTCTCAGGGTGGATTCCTGGTCAAGAGCATGTACCTCGGTTGCAGGCTCCATCCCCTGCCCCGGTCAGGGCATGTGTGGGAGGCAACCAATTGATGTCTCTCTCTCACATCGATGTTTCTCTCTCTCCCTTCCACTCGCTCTGAAAAGCAATGGAAAAAACATCCTCAGGTGAGGATTTAAAAACAAAACAAAACTGGGAAAGTATATAAGGAGCCTGATTATGACTTTGACAGAGATTTAAGACAGAGCTCTTCAGTGACGAGTCATGAAGAATCATTAAGGACTAAGAGGCAAGGGATCTGATTTGGAAAGAATTTCTCTAGCAACAATGAATGAAATGAATGGGGAGTAGAGATGTTAAATAGGTTACTGTGTGAGGTAATGAGGACCTCAATTATGGGGTGACAGTAAAAGGGAGATGGCACAGTTCTAAGATAGTCATTGGGTGTCTACAATGTGTAAGATACCATTCTACTCCACTAAGAAAATTTAAAATTTTACATCATTCTAGTTTTTAAGGAAACTGAAATCTGGAATGATAATAATTGTTAAAGTATCAGAGCTGATTTATAAGGTAATATCTGATTTCTAGATAAATAATACAAACAAATTCAGGAGTGAGGGGGGAAAATGGTCAGGGAAGGCTTTATTAAAGAAGTTGGGCCCAGCCGGGCATGGCTCAGCAGCTGAGCATCGACCTAGGATCCAGGAGATCGGGGTTCGATTCCCGGTTGGGACACATGCCCGGGCTGCGGGCTAGGCAGCCGATCAATGACTCTCTCATCATTGATGTTTCTCTCTCTCTCCCCCTCCTTTCCTCTCTCTGAAATCAATAAAGATATGTTTAAAAAAAAAAAAAAAAGTTGGAGCTGATCTGCAACTCAGTGAAAAGGTAGAACTCTAAGAGGGGAAGGATAAAATTTCATACATAGGGCATTTTTTTAAAGTTAAATAATCTGTTCATAAGACCAAGATATGTGAACTGCGTTTTGGGGTAATTTCCGCCACAATGGTAAAAAAAATGCTAAAACATAAAGAAATCTTCAATTACCTGAATTTAACTTCATAAAGGTATCAGAAAAACAAGATATTAATATATTATTATCACTCTGAATGCTTTAAAATAAGCACTATATTATAGTGATTATATTATAGACTTTTAAAGGATGGGGTTTACTTTTAATGAGTTGTAAAGAAGGGATCATGTCTTTTTTTTTTAAAGTATCTTGAAGAAAGCTTTATTCAGTCACAATTTGAAATACCCAAAATGTTATGTTTTGTTATTTGAGAAAGAAGCTCCTCAAAACACAACATAATCTAATAAACTCTCTTCATATTTTACATGTGACAACCAGAATATGAAATCTGATCTATCAGACTCCAAAAACAGAGCTACACCTGCATTCACTGCTGTATTAACAATAACTAATTTTGCTTCTGATTTTAAAATCTCAAATGTGTTAATCACAAAGTATAGGACAGGAGGAAAAGATAAGTAAATCTCAAGTTACATAACTGCTACAAAACTGAGAGAAACCAATATTTATATATATAACCAGAGAGAAATACTGTTAAATGGCTTTTGTTGTTGTTCAATGAAGTATTAAGCTCTTTTAATACAATGCCACTCCTGAATTAGCTTATAACAAACAGGGTCTTAGAGTAACAGTAGTACTTCAACCTGTTCACGTATACCTTTGGGTGCTGGGCTGCCTACCAGTCCCTTTCCTTCTATTTTATCGTGACTTATCCTCCCTCTCACAACCCTTCTAAGACAGCCCTTGATGGGCAGATTTCCTTTGTATTCTTTCTAAACACTCCAGAAAGAGAGAATAGAGGGCATGCTAAATTTCTTTGTTTTTACCTTCTAATTCAAGCAAAATTCTAACTTCTTCCCTCCCATTTCTTTAGGAACAAGCATTCAAGTACTTTCTTATGAAATAAACATTTTGTTATAGAATATATACAGGGTGAACAAAACTCTAAATTAAATTATTTTAAACCCATTCCTATATTTAATATTATTGAGATTTTATTTTTAGAATTGATTCCTTAAAAATGATCCGTAATGAAGAAAAAAAGGCACTAGGCATATACATAGTTTTTATAAGACATTCAAATGCACTTGTCTCAAAATAAATACATTAACTCATTTAAAAGAAATCAATTCATTCAACCAGTAATTGAGTGCCTAATGTGTGCTGAGCACTGTTCTAGATACTTGTAAAACAGTATTTTTTAAAAATCCCCTTTCCTCTGGGAGTTTACCATTTAGTGGGAGGAGACAGATAATAAAAATAAACATAGTAAGTAAAGATAGAGTGTTAGTGATAAATACTATGGGGGCAAAAAATAAACAGAGTAATGAAGAATTCCAGGATGTTGTGGCAGGCTGCAATTTTAAAAAGGGTGGTCAGAAAGGGTTTAAGAAGGTGTCATTTGAGTAAAGACTTGAAGGAGGTGAGGGAGTCAGCCATGGTGATACCTGGGGTAAGAGCACTCCAGGAACAGAAACCAGGGCAAAGGTCCTGGAGTATCCTAGGAACAAGAAAGCCAGAAAGGCTAAAGGGAAGCCAGCACTGGGGAGAGTAGTAGAGGTGTAGAGAGGTATGTGTGGGGCAGAGGGTGTAGATTGTAGAGTTTATGGGACACTGTAAGGACTTTGGCTTTTATATTGAATGAAATGGGAACCCACAGAAGGCTAAGCAGGGTGTCATGATCTGTTTTATCAGAATCACTCTGGCTGCTGAGTTAAGAAAAGACTTATTGGGCCCTGGCCAGTGTGGCTCAGTTGGCTGGGCACTGTCCCATGCATGAAAGGGCTGCTAGTGCTGGTTCCATTCCTGGTCAGGGTACCTGCTTGGGTTTCGGGTTCTACCCCTGGTAGTGGGGTGTGCAGGAGGCAATCGGTGTTTCTCTCTTTCTCTTCCTCTCCCTTCCTCTCTAAAAATGAATTTAAAAATCTTAAAAAAAAGAAGAAAAAAAAAGAACAGACCTACTGGGAAGGCAAGAGAGACCAGTTAGGAAGCTACAAAAGAAACTCCTCTGACTGTAATGGTACAGTACTTACTTTTAAGCAAAATAAAAATCTCTCAGATCCTGCTAATAAGAAATAACCAGAACTTGGAGCTCTTGGCATATATTTACATTGTGAAACACAAACACAAAAACCTCTTTTCACTACAGAAAAATACCAGTGTGTTCCTTTATACTCAGCTATTTCCTTTATGAAAACAAATTTAATCCTAGTGCAGCTAGGACTATCCTTTAAAGAAATTAGTCAATATTTCTGTAACTCTGCTAATTATATACTATTTAAGGGGAAAAAAGGTTACTGCTGTTTTCACTGAAAATATTAATCATTTACCTTGGATTGGTGGATCTCAGGTCATCTAAATAAACCATTCCTAAAAATCTTATTTCCTTCATGGGGAACAAAATTTTTCCTACTAAAATTTCTCTTTTTATGTTCCCATTTTTAAGAAATTATATTCTTTCAGTTGATATCAACCAAATTTGTGTATCAGCATCTGGGTCATTCATTTCAGGAAAGGACAACCACAAAAAATTCCCACTGTCACAAATAATGTGTTTCAAAAAATGTTACTCCATGATACGAAAAAAATAAAACCCACCTCTCATTATCATCTAGTCCTCCTGGAAAAGACAAATACAATTCTCAACACTTTATCATAAGGATAAGAGAAAAAGGGCAGTAAGTCAAAGATACTCAATTTGCCTGGAAAGGGGCTAAGAACATGAAAGGAGATTTTGAAGTAAAAATCCATACTTCTACAAAAATTTGCTCATGAAACTGAAATAAGCACATACATAGTCTTATAGTACTTTGAGGGAAACAAAAAGTGAAATATAAACAATTTAGTTGCTTCAAAGATACAGAAAGACATCCAAATTTAGCTTGGATTTTTTAAGAGACTTCCCCTATGACAATTCTTTGGCAGAAATGGGTGTGTAAACTTACAAAACATAACACCAAATTCAAAGTCATTAATTCATTCAACAATGAAGTGATTTTCTGTGCCAGAAATTGCACAAAGCACTGGGGACATGTATCCTGTTCTCAAGGCTTACAGTCTTCATTTATCCCACAGTTACAGGGTATCTACTATGAGCCAGATGCTGGGGATACAACAGCAAACAGGAGACAGACACAGCGTTCCTACCTGTATGCAGTTTACACTGTGGGAAGAGGGAAATGCCCTAACGATGAGACACACATCTAACTAAACAAGGATATTAACACTCAAGTGTTATACGTGCTGTTTGTGGAAGTGTAGAGGGCTCAGGGGGACACAAACAAGGGAGTGATGGATTCAGAGTGGGAGGGAGGGGAATGCAGAGACTCCAGATATGAGGTGACAGGAGAGCAGTCATCAGAGGTTTAGATGTTCACCTGGCTGACCTTGGGGGAAGAGCTGGCTCCAAGCAGAGAGAGCAACTGGAGCAAAGGCAGAGAGATATGAATAGGCTGGTGTACTGGTAAGCCTGGGATACAGAACGTGAGATAAGTCATGGAGGCTTCTGTACGCCACAATTAAGACTGGACTTTATTGGTATTTATGAAAAGCTCCTGAAGGGTTTCATTCAGAAAACCAGCTTGTGTGATCAGGTTTTTCTGGTGTCATGAGACACTGGTTTACACAGGAATGAGAAAAGAATAACACTAGATAATGATGTCACCAAGAAATAACAAAGGAGACTGCCCAATTAAGAAAACTAAACCCCCTCAGGAAAAAAATTAAGTCACTTAACTATGCAAGTTTTTCTAGAAAAAAAGTTTTTAACCAACATCACTTAAAACTGAAGGAGAGGAAAGGTTTGAATATATTACGAATTATAACATCTACATATCTACCTTGAGATTTCTCAAGAGGGCTTAGCTCTTTATTAATTGTGCAAACACATCTGGGGATCCTGATTGCTGCACAAAAAGAAACGAAACTATTTAGGACAAAGTCTTTGATACAAAGGGAGAACTACAAGTAACAGAAGGTATTTATCAAGTCATGTTTAAAGGTTTCCAAAGTTCAAGATAATCAGGTTTTATTAAGCCAGAGTGTTTAAAAGGTGTGTCATGGGGTGGAGTAAAGGAGGAGGGGTTTAAAAATTAATATATACATATGTAAACAAGTAACTTAAAATACACACACACACAAACAACTAACTTGATAATGGTGGGACTAAAATCACTACTTGAAGATCTTCTCCCAAGTAGGAAAAATGAACACCTACCAGATTCAGTTAATACAAACAGGAAAGGAGGAGAAGAGGGAGGGAGAAGAGGATAATCACACACAAAAACATAAATGGGGTGGGGGGCAATCACCCATCCAGAACCCATAATCCTGTTGGCAGTGCGATGAGGAAATCTCGATTCAGGCATAAAGGCAGGAAAATGTCACTCCCAACTCTACAAGCAAACCACCAGCAGCTGGCCGTGGGGATATATGACCACATACTAGGCTCTCACAACTCAAGGACGGAGTACCATACCCACACCGTGCTTGAGACGAGGTGAAGGATCCCCCCATTTCTGGGAGTGGGGAGCAACCAGCCTCAGATCCGGCCCTAAGCGGGTAAACGCGCCCCCCAGACCAAGCCTTGCCGAGGCAAGGGGCAGTGACAGTCTCGAAGCCCCCTCAATCTCGGCCGAAGCTGCCTCTAATCCTCGCACCCCCTCTTCCCCAACACACACCCTCCCCTACCTGATATGGCGGCGGAGGCTCCTGATCCGGCTCCGTCCCCTCGCCAAAACTAGCCCGGTCGGACTGAGACTCGTGGAGCAGGGATATGTCATCCGAAGTGGGGGATTTGAGGCAGTTCCCCATCTTCCGGGGCTAGGGTGTGTGATTGGGGGGTGTGGGGGGAAGGGTAGAAAGCAGTGGCGGGGTCTTTCGTAAGCTCCGCGGTCAGCCTCGGTCGGCGAGGTGGGGTCGGGCAGCAGGCCGGGGCTCAGGCGGCGGCGGCTCCCCCGCCCCCCGGCGCCGCCGAAGGGCCGCTCATGCCAGCCCCCGGGGGTGGGGGCTCAAGGCTGGGCCGCGGGCTCCGCTGGGGTCGCGGCAGTAGCCTCCAGCGAGGCGTTGAGGTGGTGGGGGGGGCGGGCGGGGAGACGAAACACTTCCCCACCCCGCCCCCCCGCGGGGCGGCGGCGGCCACGGAGCTGCTGGGCCTAATCCAGGTCAGGAGGAGGGGGCGCGGCCGTCGCGGCTGCCTCAGCTGCTGCCTCAGCTGCCGCTGCCCCTGCAGACGCCGGAGCCGCGGCCGCGGGCCTCATCCTACTCCGCCTCAAAGCGGCGGCGGCGGCGGCGGCGGCCAAAACGAGGCCAGCTGCGGCCCTGCGTCACGCCGCCGTGCGTGCTCTGGGCCCGCCCCCGGCGCCGGGAGGCGTGGGCAGCTCGGGCTGCGCCACCCCCACCCCGAGCTTCTTCAGCGGTTCCCGGAGCTGCGTCCGTCTCTGCTGACGCTCCGGTGGTTCGGTACCTGACTGCACACCTTTGAAGTTTCCGGCGTCTCCCTGCCGCGGCTTCTCCCTCCCCGGCGGCCTCAGCTCCTGCTTGCGCACCGCCCGGACAGTCTCCTTGCCGCCTTCTGCCCAGAGATTTATGAACCTGTGTCCGAATATACCACTCCCACGGAACGTCAACATCACTCCTGTTAGAATGTTAATGGCTTCCCCTTTATCCCTTAAAGTCCAAGCTCGCTCATGAACCTTCCCTATCCAGTCGCTTCCTATCCTCCTACATCACAGCCAGAGAGTCTTCCTCCAGCTGCGTATCTTAGATTGTTCTCTTTGCTTTCCCACCGCCGGGCGAAGCCACCACCATTTCGCGCGCGCGCTGTCGCACTGCTCTCGCGGCGGCTCTCCCTGCATTCACCGCTGCCCCGTCCAGTCCACTATTGACAGTTGCATTACCTTTTAAAATGCAAATCTGATCGTCATTCTGTTTAAAACCTTCGATAACTTCCCAATACGGTTATGACTAAGTATTAATTCTTAAATGGTTTTCAAATCTGCCTACCTCCCTAATCTCATTAGCACCGTTGTCTCCTCACACATTCTAAACTCTAGGCTGGCTAAATACTTGCGGTTCTCTAGAAAACTGGTTGAGGCCTTTACTCATATTATTATTCTTTAACAGAAACTCACTCCAGACCTCCCTCCCTCAGGCCAACCATTATTCCCATTCAGCCTTCCTGGGCTCAACTTCATTTCTCTTGGGAAGCCTCTCCTGACCCTCCAGTCTCGGTTAGTCGCCTCTTCTGTGCTTTCAGTACCTGGGCTTTTCTCTGTCACAGTCTGATCAAGCTGAACCATCTGTCCCTCCTCTGCACAAGGCCTGGCACATTGCCTGAGGTAGAGCAGGCTCTCTTCTTGGTTGAATGAACAAAACTCAAAAAGCAATGTATGCAAAGGAAGGGAACAAGAAAGATGAGAAGGCTTCTAATATTCATGCAACAAGAAGACAGAGTTGGGCCTTGACTCTCTTTTATCCACCATTTACTGATTTAATTAATTAATTAATTAATCCTATAGGCTCCAGACAGAGGCTCCGTTAAGCACTAGGACAACTGATTTACCAGACCTGGCTTGTTGCTGATGGAGCTCAGGCTCCAGCTGGGAAGACAAAGAGACGAGTCCTCCGTCTCATCCACCGAAGGTTTTTAGAAGACTCAGGGGAGAGTAGTAATTAGACCACTTGGGTGAGGATCTGAAAGGATTCTTGGAGTCACTATTCTACAAAATCACTATCTTATTTAAAGGCACTCATATCCCATATTAAATTTAATTCTCTTGCTGTATTCTCTCTGCTCCAAGACTTGCCTCCCTTCCCATTAATAGCTCCCACCTAATAAGGTGTAAAACTTATGCCATGTTTGCATCAGAATCTTTCACACATACCGCAAAATGATAGCTTAATTCTCTCTAACTTGGAAAAGTATAATCATTGGGTCTTTGGGGGAGAAAATTTCAGGCAAATGTCTTTTTCCTCCCATTGCCATTTTCCTTGTATCCTCTAAACTATTGCAACAGCTTCTTAAAGAAGACTTTGCCTCTGAATCATCACCCTCAAGAAAAAGGACCCAGCACATGCTTTCCCTCTCAGGAGCACACCCACGCCTCTCTTCCTCTCAGGCAGGCAAGCATCTTTACGTTTCTCTCCTAAACTCTTAAGGGTCCCCACGAGACTTGCAAACGGGGGGGGGGGGGGTGTTCATGGGCAGTGGCAGCTCCTACCAGGCTAACCCCCTGAATCTGTCTCCAAGGCCCCCTTTCCTCTGACTTTTCAGTGAGCCAACAGCAACCCCACCTTTGCTCACTTTTTCCTTTATGTCTCTAGAGAGCCAAAGCAGCCTTGCCTAGGCTCTCTCCTGTTGGCTCCTTTTGATTGATGGATGAATTTTAGAGAGAGAGGAAGGGGATGGGAGAGAGAGGGAGAAAGAAAAGAACCATCAATGTGAGAGAGACACATTGATTGGTTGCCTACCATATGTACCCCTGACCGGGAATAAAACTTCCAGTGCATGGGATGACGCTCCAACCAACTGAGCCATATCGGCCAGGACCTGTTGATTTCTTTTATTCTAAGCCCCTCCTTGTTTCACTGTCCCCAACTTTAATAAACATACTCTCAAAATCACCTGGACTTGTGCTGTGAAATCTTTCCTACACAAAGTCAAGGACCCACACACTGCAGGCTGGCCAGAGGCAGACCCACTCTGGGCCCAGTTCCAGTTCAGTAACAACATGGCTATTAAGAGGTAAAGTCAGGATTTGAATTATATACCCGTTGCCTTTATTAGGCTACGGGAAAGGACTACATCTTTTTTCATCATGGTACTCTTCCTTCAGTGTGTAAAAACAAGGGAATGGGGAAAGATTTAGCTTGAATGCCTGTGGCATCCACATGTACCTTTGCAAGGAGGTAGCTATTCAGTGATCTCTCTCTGTAACCCAACTTTAGAAAGGAGTCCTTGGGAAGTGCTCTGTAGACCAGAGTGGGACCTAATCACAAAACATAATATTAAATCCGAAATAGTAATCAGGACTATTGCAGTGACAAGGACTCTCCCTGACCTAACTCTGCCAGGCTCCTCTAAGCCTAAAAGGTCCTGACTTGGGTTTTGTGCTTGGCCCACCTATTCCAGTTTTAGAAAGAATCTAGGTGAGTCAGTTTAGCCAGAATCTGCCACTCTGGGTATCTGACCACCTTGACTTGCCTTGAGCAAAAATTCTATCAAGTAGATTTAGCTAGAATTCCCCTTATCCCTAATGTTTCCTCTTAGTAATATTACATCCACTGACTCCCCACCTTGCTCTTTATCCATAAATCCCCACTTGTCCTTTTTATATTCAGAATGGAGTGCAGCTCTATGCTGAGATCTCTCTTCCCCTATTGCAATAGTTCTTGAATTAAATTTGCCTTTACTGCTTTAAGTTCTGTCTGGCTCTGGTTTCCTCCGATAGCAGAAGATCCAATGCAAAAGCAGATATGAGAGCTATATTTTTTAAAAATAGACTTTATCTTTTAGAGCAGTTTTAGATTCATATCAATATTAAGCAGAAGGTACAGCGGCTTATCCCCACACATGCGTAGCCTTCTCATTATTAACATTCTGCACCAGAATGGTACATTTGTTACAATTGATAAACCTACAAGGACACATCCCTATCACAAAGTCCTTGCTTATGTTAGGGTCACTCTTGGTGTCGTACATTCTGTGGATTTGGACAAACTTATAATGACATGTATTAACTATTATAGCATTATACAGAATAGTTGCACTGCCCTAAAAATCCTCTGTGGTCTGTCTATTCATCTCTCTCTTACCCTAACCCCTAGCAACCTCTGATTTCTTTACTGTCTCCATAGTTTTACCTTTTCCAGGATTTCTCATAGTTGGAATCATGCAGCATGTAGCCTTTTCAGATTGTCTTTTTTAACTTAGTAATATGCAACTAAGATTCCTCCAGGCCTCTCCCTGACTTGATAGCTCATTTTGTTTTAGCACTGAATAATATTCTGCTCTCTGGAGGTCCCACAGTTTATTTATGCATTTGCCTACTGAAGGACATCTTAGTTGCTTCCAAATTTAGGGGATTTTGAAAAAACTGCTATAAAATCATAGTACAGGGTTTTTCCCCATTTTTTTTTCATTGTGATAAAATACACTTAACAAAAAATGTACTATCCTAACCATTTTTTAAAAAGAATGTTTATTGGTTTTTAGAGGGAGAGAGGAAGAGAGAGGGAGAAAGAGAAACATCAATGTGAGAGGGCAACATCGATTGGCTGCCTCCTGCACGCCCCCTACCGGGGATCGAGCCCACACCGGGCATGTGCCCTTGATCAGGAATCGAACCGGCAACCTTTCAGTGCACAGAATGATATCCAACCAACTGAGCCACACCAGCCAGAGCAACCCCTAACCATTTTTAAGTGTACAGTTCAGTGGTGCTAAATGCAACCATCACCACCATCCATCTCCAGAACACTTCTCATCATATAAAACCAAAACTACCCGTTAAACAATAACTTCCCATTCTCCCCTCCGCCAGCCCCTGGCAACCACCATTCTACTTTCCGTCTCTATGATTTTGACTACTCTTAAGTATCTAATATGAATGTAATCATACAGTTTTGTCCTTTTGTGACTGGCTTATTTCACTGAGCGTAATACCCTCAAGTTTCATCCATGTTGTAGCATACTGCAAAATGTCCTTCCTTTTTAAGGCTGAGGAATATTCCATTGCTTACCCTTTCATCCATTGATGGACAGTTGGGTTGCTTACATGTTTTAGACATTCTGAATAATGCTGCTATAAACATGGGTATACAAATATCTCTCCAGACCCTGATTTCAATTCTTTGATTTTCTACCCAGAAGTGGAATTGCTGGATTATATGGTAATTCTATGCTTAATTTTTTGAGAAATTGTCATACTGTTTTCCACAGTAGCTGTACCATTTTACCATCCCACAAACATTCTGTTTGCAAGCTTTTGTGTGGACATGCATTTTTAACTCATTTGGGTAAATATCAAGGAGCACAATTGCTGGATTGTATGGTAACGGTATGTTTAGTTTTGTAAGAAACTACCAAACTGTCTTCCAAAGTGGCTGTACCTTTCTGTATCCCCACTAGCAATGAATGAGAATTCCTGTTGCTCCATATCCTTACCAGTATTTGGTATTGTCAGTGTTCTGGGGTTTGGCCATATTAATAGGTGTGTAGTGGTATCTCATTGTTTAATTTCCATTTCCCTGAAATTTTCCTTTCATATGCTTATTTTCCATGTGCATGTTTTTAATTGATAGGGTGTTTGTTAAGGTGTTTCGCAATTTTAATTTTTTAAATTTATTTTTAATTTTTTTATTGTTCAAAATATTACAGATGACCTTTTTTCTCCCCATTGACCCATTCCATCCTGCCTCACTCCCTTCCCCAGACCCTCACCACACCATTGTCTGTGTCCTTGGGTTATGCATACATGCATGTAAATTCTTTGGTTAATCTCTCCCCCTCCACCCACCAGCCCCCCTCCCTCCCTCTGAGATTCAACAGTCTGATCCATGCTTCCATGTAATTGCATCATTTCTGTCCTGTTTGGCCAAATTTTTTTAAATCCTTTTTTTTTTTTTTAATTTATCTTTATTGTTGAAAGTATTATAGGTGTCCCATTCCCCCCCCCCCCAACTGACTCCCTCCACCTAGCTGCCTGCCCCCCCCTCCAGGCCTTCACCCCATTGTTGTCTGTGTCTATAGGTTATGCACATATGCATATAACTTCTTTGGTTAATCTCTTCCCACCCTCCACCTCCTTCCCTCTTTCCTCTGAAATATGATCGTCTCTTGCATGCTCCAATGTCTCTGGAACTATTTAGTTTGTCAGATTCTTTTGTTCATTAGCTTCTTCTTAAAGAAGACCCTTCAACTTTTCCTATAGTGCTGGTCTGGTGGTGATGAACTCCTTTAGCTTTTTCTTATCTACGAAGCTCTTTATCTGACCTTCAGTTTTAAATGATAGCTTTGCTGGGTAGAGCAATCTTGGTTGTAGTTCCTTGTTTTTCATCACTTTGAGTATTTCTTGCCACTCCCTTCTGGCCTGCAAGGTTTCTGTTGAGAAATCAGCTGACAGTCATATGGGTGTTCTCTTGTAAGTAACTAACGACTTTTCTCTTGCTGCTTTTAAGATTCTCTCTTTGTCTTCAGCCTTTGGCATTTTATTATGATGTGTCTTGCTGTGGGCCTCTTTGGGTTCCTCTTGTTTGGGATCCTCTGTGCTTCCTGGACTTGTAAGTCTATTTCTTTCCCCAGGTAGGGGAAGTTTTCTGTAATTATTTTTTCAAATAGGTTTTCAATTTATTGCTCTCTTTCTTCTCCTTCTGGCACCTCAATAATATGAATGTTGAGCTTCTCAAAGTTGTCCCAGAGGCTCCTTATACTATCTTCATATTTCTGGATTCTTTTTTCTTTTTGCTCTTCTGGTTGGGTGTTTTTTGTTTCCTCATATTCCAAATTGCTGATTTGATTCTCAGCATCCTCTACTCTACTGTTGATTCCCTGTAAATGATTCTTCATTTCAGTTCGTGTAGCCTTATTTCAAATTGGTACTTTATTATGTCATCGATGGACTCAGTTGTTTCTGTAATACTCTTATTAATATGATTGAACATCCTTATAAACAAAATTCTGAACTCTGTATCTGTTAGCTTGCTTGGTTCTATTTCATTTAGTTCCTCTTCTAGAGATTTCTTCTGTTTTTTCCTTTGTGATATGTTTCTTTGCTTCCACATTTTGGCTGCTTCCAGGTGTTTGTTTCTATGTATTAGGTAGAACTGCTATGTCTCCTGGAATTTGTACAGTAGCTTTGTATAGTAGGTGTCTTTTAGGGTCCAGTGGCTCAGCCTCCCCATTCACCTGAGCTGGGCCTTCTAGGTGCTCCCCTGTGTGGGCTGTGTACTCTGACCTGTTGCAGTTGAGCTTTGGTTGCTGTTGGCGTCACTGGGAGGAATTGACCCCCAGACCAATTGGGTGTGAAGACCAGCTGCAACTACAGCCAAAGAGCTGCTGTGTTGGAGACACCCCTATGGAGCAGAATTTTCTTCAGTGAGGCATTGCTGTTTACCAAGTGTGCCCCTTGAGCATGTCACTTGTAGATGTGGTAGGGTTGTAATCCAGTGTGGTCGAGTCTGACCACCAGGTGCACTGTCTCTGGGGCCTCCTGGGAGGTGCAAAGTCAGCCTCTGCCAGTGCCTTGCCCAGGGCCACCCAGCATGAGCTACACAGCAAACTGTAGTTGGCCGCTACTTGTGCTGGGCTTGTTGTTGTCCAGGAGAGGCCAAGCCATGAACCAATGCAGGCTGCTGCTGGTGCGAGGCCTGGGGCCACTTATCAAGCCGTATGGGGTATGATGCTTCTTGTTTGAGAGATTTTAGGAAAGTCCTAAGCATAAGGCTTGAGAGGCCACTTGCACAGAAAAGCCCCTGGAAATGGCCTGGATGAGCCTGCAGGTGGGGAGGGGCGGGGCCTCCGGGAATCATGGGCGGGGCCAAAGGTGCAAGTCAGGTGCTGGAGATTCAAATATGGCGCCTGCCTGCCGGCTGTGTGCGGGGAGGACTCGCCAAAGGAGCCATGGCCTCCGCCAGCCCTTCTGCCTGGGAGGAAGCCGCCCTCCACCTCTCGCCCGGATTCCAGGCAGGTTAGTTCCTCCCCGAGTGTCCCAGGTCCTTTCAGGCTGCTGCCCGGCGCTGGGCTCAGAGGGAGCGAGTCTGAGTCTGTGCGCTGCCCTTTGAGAGGAGCTGCTGGGGCTCCCGCAGCCTCCGCGACCCTCAGCCACAGTCTCCGCTGGTTTCACAGCCCAGAGTAGTGGGGACGTCTCTTCCCGGCCCTGGAGCCCTGGGCTGGGGGCCTGCTGTGGGGCTGGGACCGCTCCCTCCTCTGGGAAACCTCCACCGCAGAGATTCCCTCCTGGGTTTAAACCGCGGCACCGGGTGTGGGCCCGCGGCTGTGTCTCTGAGATTCAGCCCCATCCGCCCGCATCTCTGCCCCTCCTACCGGTCTCAATGCTTCTTCAGTTCCCTGGTTTGTAGGGCTTCTGTTCAGCTGGATTTCAGGAGGTTCTGAGTGATGATGGTTCTGTATTTTAGTTGTAATTTTGATGTGGTTGTAGGAGGCGGAGGGCTCAGCTGTTACTTACGCCGCCACCTTGTTCCCCCCCCTTTTTTAAAGAAAGCATCCTAGTCTTGTTTCATGAATGCAATATCAATTCTTATCTAAACACTTTGATGAGAAAAAATAAGTACATTGATGATCATTTAAATTTTATCTTCTGTTCTCTAATTTGTCAGTTTCCTTTGAGTTCCATTTTTCTGTTTGTTTCTTTTGCTTTTCTCATTTTGGAGTCTTTTTTTGAATATTTGGTGAATTTTTGCAACCTTGATATTAAGTAGTTAGGTACTAAGAAAGCAATTGTAAGCTCTGTGTGAATAGACAGGACTTGTTGTTTGGTGGCTTCACTGTAGGGCAGCGATTTTCAACCCACCGGTGTGCTGCAAGAATTGTTAAAACATGCAGTACATGACTATTTAGTCAGCGGCTCTGACCTCTTTTCTCTGAGATTGTCAAATAAAAAAAATGACAACAGCCAAACACAACACTAGCTGTCCAGTGTAAGTGAATCAAAATTATACACTTTTTCTTTTCAGATCAGCAAAAAATATATTTTTTGGTGTGCTGCTGAATTCTAGTAATTAATTTATGTGTGCCATGAAAAAGGTTGAAAATCGCTGCTGTAGGGTAATAAAGGGGGTTACCTTACCATTTTGCCAGGGACCCCAAAATACCTATTTGTAGTTCTTTTTTTTTCCTGAAACTGGCCAGTTTCTACAGTCCCTTCCCTTGGGTAGCAGAGACAGGTACGGCTGCCCAGCTCTCCACGTACTCTAAGCTGAGTAGAATAAGGGGGCAAGAGGACTCACCATTCAGTAAGCAGACATTCATTTATTTCCCCTGTTTTCAGTTGGCACTTCTCTCCCCTATTAAAGTGCCTATTTCCTCTGGGCTTTAGCCTCTCAGATGCAGTTTTTCCATAGATCAAATCTCCTGCCAGGGTAGGGAGATAAAGTAGTCTGGTTGGATGAGTTGGGAGAAGGCACCTGCAAGTCTAGTTTCTCTCTATGCAGACTTTCAACGATCTCCAGACCTCACCCCTCCCTTCCACGATGCTCTGTGCCTCAAACTACTGAGCCTTTCTCAAGAAGCAGTACAGTGTAGTAGTTAAGGGGGTGGGCTTTATAATCAGACAGCCTGGGCTTGAAATTTGGCTGTGCCCTTGGACAAATATTTGACCTCATGCTTCAGTTTCCTCATTTGTAAAATGGTGAAAATAATAGTCCTTACCTCAAAGGATGTTGTGAGGATTAAATATTCTATACTGTATGTAAAATGCTTAGGGCCATATCTGATATCTACTAAGTTATAGAATAATACAATATCATTCTTATTCTTATTAGTTTCTGTAGCATCTCATTGGAATCTCCTCTTAGCATACACTCCAGCTTTATCAACTCTGCTAACTTTTCCCTCTTCTAAATATATGCCCATTGACACTTTCTTGCATTCTCTTTCATCATGAGTTGACATCTTTAAATGATCATTTGTACTCATTTCATTTATTTATTTTTGTTCTCATTTTATTGATGTTTTGGGAGAGAAGAGATAAGCACATATATAGATTATAATATATTGTGTTATATAAAACATATATATGTTACATATAATACATCATGCATATTATATATAATATTATAACATATTACATATATGCTATTATGTAAAACTAGTTCACTTGGTCAAAATGTAAAGCACTGAGATTATAATATCAATGTTGATAAAATTGGGAACTCATTTATTGTTATCACTATAAATTAATATAATTACTTTGGGATATAGAAATCTATATTGAGTCATAAAAAAATGACCTTTGACCTTTGACTGGTTATCTTATAAAATTACTTAGAGAAAAAAACCAATAAACAAAAATTTACTCATTTTAATAAAAATTTAGTCAACAAACTTTCCAACAGTCTCAGGATGTTAAAATTCAGTAGAAGTCTAGAGTATCCAGTTGATAATATTATATAGTAATTATTTTGGCATATGAATTATATTAAAATTTAAATATTGCAATATAATGCTAAGTGCAAAGCAAAGGACACAAACATATGTTCACTGTGGGTAAGCAATGTAAACTTTATATGCTATAAAGGGACTATGCAAAAATAAAACCAGTTCTTTTAAAGAGGTAGAATGGGGGGGGGAGTTGCGTTTCTTTAAAACAAATTCCTTTTATGTTGTCATAAAAATGTTTTTATAATTTAAAAAAAGAAAACCTCAAGCCTAAAGCTGACAAAAATCATAGTGATTGTGTCTAGCAGTCCCCTTAGATGAAGATGAAAACGAAACCTTTTAGCCAAACATCTGAAAGTTTCAGAACAGCCAGGTCTTTGATGTTGGGTAGACTAAACAACCAGATGTTTGACTGAAGTTTTCCGTTTTCATCTGGAAGGCTGACATCATGTAACTATAGCCTGAGTGCATTACTGATGTCAGTCACCATAAAGTTCAACGAGTTGTTAACATGGCCCCACGCAGCTCCCCTGGCTTTCCTCATCTGCCCCTCACTCATAGCGTCTCTAGTTTGTTCTTTGCTTTGGGTGTTACATAACTCTTCGATTATTCTTCATTATCTAAAGAATAAAGGCTAAACTCCTTAGCCCTTCACGATGTGGCACCAACTGGCATCAGGAGACCCTTACAAGGTCTACACTCTTTAGATGCTAGAAATACAGCCCTTAGCCCTCAAGATACTCATAGGTGTATTATTATTATTGTTGTTGGCTAGAGAATATTAGTGTTGTCATTCGTTGAGCTATTATGTGCCGGAGTGCTAGGATTTAGTAGACACGATTGAATTTAATCTTACCATAAGCTTCTGTGTCATTATTATTTCCATTTTACTATTAGAGAAAGAAATGCTAGAGAGGTTAGGTATCTTGCCCAGTAAGTTGCAGAGCCAGGACTCAGTCTATTGGATTCCAAAGCCTATATTATTAATCACAAGGCCATGGAGACATGTCTGCTAATAAATTTACTAAGGTATTACGGTGGCTGCATGGAAGTATGGAAAGAATGAAGACTATAAAATAATAGGAAATAAAGTAGTGATAGGCAAAGGTTTAGTCCAAGTACCATTTATAGAGTTCCTAGTATGTTTTAGGCTCTATCCTAAGTACTAGGGACACAGCAAAGTCAAATATCATTTTGTACTGAAGGAGAAATCAGTCTGATAAGGGTGTCACGCACCTAAAATTAGGTGGAAAGCACAGGTATTCCAGAAATGGAGCCAGCAGGAATGACAGTGTCATATATGCCCAGGGCTTGGCTGGGGTCTCAGGGTAAAAGTTCCAGGAACAAAGAGAAAGGAACCAGAGATATCCCAGATACCAAGTGACTTAGGGAAGAGCGCACAGGGAGATCTCTGTCTCCCTCAGGAATGTCTGAGGGATGGGGAAGGAGGAGAAACTGTTACCCATCAGAATCAAGAAAGCACTGGAACACATTACAGGAGCAACTATTCAAAACAACAGTGAAGATTCATTTATTTTACTGGTTCCCATTCTGTGCCTCTGTTGGGCGCCAGGGATTCAGATAAGAGTCAGACACAGTTCCTCCCTGGAGTGGTCACTGTCTTTGGCTCATTCTTTCCATGAAAAAAGTATGGAGAACCTATTACGAGGGAAGCAGTGTTCTAAGCATTAGGGATGCAACAGTAAACGAAACAGGCATGGCTTCAAGACCTTCCTTTCTGTTAGGGGAAGAGAGACAAATACGTAAAACATATAGTATTTTTTCTTATAAAAACATTCTTATAGAGAATGTTGTGGGGGTTTTTGGTTTGTTTGTTTGAATCTTCAACCGAGGATATGTTTATTGGTTTTTGAGAGAGAGGAAGGGAGAGAGAAATAAACATCATTGTGAGAGAGATTGACTGGGAAGTGAATCAGCAACCGAGGTGTGTGCCCTGACCAGGAATCGAACCCACAACCTTTTGTTGGACAGGACAATGCCCCGACGCACCAAACCACCTGGCCAGGGGGTAAAAATATAGTATTTTAGGAGATGCTAACAGCCAGGAAGAATAAAGCAGGAAGAGGGGCAGGAAGTCCCAGTGAGACAGCGGGATTAGGAAAGGCTCCTCTGGGAAGGCGATGCGTGGGCAAAGGCCTGCATTTCCATAAAAGCGAGAGTATCTGGGTAGAGGGAAGAGCACGTGCACAAGCCCTGAGGCTGGAGCGTTTGGCGTGATCCAGGAACAACACAGAGGCCATGTAATGGGCAGAGTGAGCATTCTATGACATTTTTTTTTTTTAATAAAAATTTAATTGTGGGTTCTTGACTTCGTGTAGGAAAAATCTCAGCACATGACTCCAGGGGACTATGAGAATATGTTTATTAAAGCTGGGGACAGTAAAACAGGGGAGCTTAGGGTAGAGGAAGCAAGGGGAGAGCCCAGGCAGGGCTGCTGTAGCTCTCTGGGAAGTCAGAGAAAAGGGGGCCTTGGGACCGGCAGGTTCAGGGGCTAGCCCAGGACAGCTGCCACTGCCCACCGCTCCCCTCGTGGGGACCTTCACAGTTTAGGAGATGCACGCCTGTGGTGGGAGAAGTGGGAGAAGAAGGGGAAGGGAATGGTGTGGGCTGCTCCCCAGAGGGGGAGAGTGGCAAGAATTTTGACTTTTATTTGGAGAAAGATGAATAGTCAGGAACTGATACAATCTGCTTTCTGACCCGAGCTTCCATTCTGGTTGGCGTGCTGATAAGGGATGAAGGCGCCAGGAGGGAGGCCAGGTAGGAGAGTGCTGCAGTCATCCAGGGGAGGGATGGCCAGGCGAGGGTCAGGCGCCCAGGGGCAGGGTGTGGTCTGATTCTGATGTGCGGTATTTTAGAGGCAGAGCTTGGTGCCTGTGCTGGTGGATGATGAAAGAAGGAAGACAAGGTGACGCCAAGGTTTTACCTTCAGGATATGGGAGAATGTCATTTGCTTTGATGAGTAAGATCGAGGAAGAAGCATGTTTTAAGAGAAAGACCTGGAGCTCAGTTTGGAAATAGCTAGCTCTACCCTGCCTGCTAAATACGCAGGGAAGACGATGCCTAAGCAATTGGAGGTAGGGGTTTGGAGTTCAGGGAAGAAGTCCAGGCTAAAGACCAAAATTTGGGAATCATCAGCATATAGATGACATCTGAAGCCACATGAGGCCACCAAGAACGTGAGTATATATACAAGAAAAAGTCCAAGGACTGAGCGCTGGGCACTCCGCAGTTAGAGGTCAGGACCAGAAAAGGAGGCTGAGGAGAAGTTACATAAAGAAAACCAGAAGAGCATATATTCTAGAAATAAAATGAAGACCATGTTTCTAGAGAAAGGTAGTGATTAGCCCAATCACGTGCCCCCTGAGAATTGACTGTCAGACTTAACAATATGGAGGTTATTGGTGACCTGGACAAGAGAAATTCCAATAGAGTATTGGGGGGGCATAGCCAGACTGGAAAAGTTTAAGTGAGATTGAGAGGAAAGGAAGTGGACACAGTGAGAGTAAATAAGGCTTTTGAGGACTTTTGCAGCAAAGGGCAGCAGGAATTAGGGTTGAAGTTGAAAGGGGGTGTGGAGTCAAGGGAGGGTGATTTTTAAGATGGGAGAAATACCAGCATTTGTGTGTGTGTGTGCTTATAGGAATAATCTAGTTTAGGGTTTTTCAACTTTGGCACTATTAACATTTTGAGCAAAATAATTTTTTGTTGTGGAGGGAGGGCTGTCCTTTTGTACTTTGTTTAGAAACATTCCTGTCATTCTACCCACTAGATGGCAGTAGAATTCCCCCACCTCCCCAGTTGTTATAAGCACTGGGTTTCTAGACATTGACAAATGCCTCCTGGGGAGGCAGAGGAAGTGGGCAAAATCACCCCTGGCTGAGAACTGCTGATTAAAAATATATATATTGGTGATGCAGGACAGAGAATGGGAGGATTGCTGGGCAATATCCTAGAGTTGGCAAGAAGGGACGGGATCTACTGGACCAGAAGAGGGATGGGTCTGCTAGTTTCACAGACTGTGAATCCACATTAACAGAGAAAGCAGAGGGAATGGGCACAGATGCAGTTAGGTGGCTAGATGTGGTGGTAGGAACCTAGGGAAGTCCTCTTCTAGTTGTCTTTGTTTTCTCGGTAAAATAAGAAGCAGAGAAAGCAGCTAAAAGTGAGCACACTAAAGGAGGTTTCAGAAGATTGAAAATCTGATGGAAGGTCATCTAGTATGACAAAATGGACTAGTGGATTATGATTGCTGAGCAGCTTTACCTTTCAGCAGTAAAGACCCATTAAGAGTAGTCGGACTAATTAGCATTGATGTATGCTTTTCTCCAATTATACTGAGGGGCCTTGGTGCACAGAATAAGCTGAGAGTTATATGAGCAGGGTTGTAGTCTTACTGAAAGAGAATCATGAAATGAAACGGGGTGAGGAAGTTGATACTATATACAAGGGAGTGATTATAATGATTGAGCATGAAATTTAAGCTGGGTAGGGAAGGAAGTGAGGACATGAAGGGGGAATGGACAGTGGAGAGGTGGTAGAACCATCAGTGAAATATAAGTCCCTGTGGGATTGAAAGATTCTTGGAGTTGGAGTAGTAAAGAAAGTGAGCTGGAAATATAGGAGGTCAGAGAGGTACATGAAATTGAAATGATGGAGGATGCATTTATTGGTAAGGATAGGGTCTAGGGTATGACCATGGTAGTGGGTTTCAGGGTGGGTGGGGAAACAGAGTCACAAAGACAGATGCACATCAGAGCGTCAGAGCCCAGGGGATGAGTAGTGACAGCAAGACCTTGTTGTAGTAACTAACACAAATAGTTACCAATTTCCACTCTACCATGGGTGACTAGCCTGAACTCTTTGTGGTAACATTTTTCCCCTTACAGGTGACCAATTAGGGGTAGCCAAGAAGATGAGGGAGAGTCTGCTGGGGAGCTTCTGGGAAATATTTCATTATTTCAAAGAAAGAGAAAGTTCCTCTTCTTCCCCTGGATTATGTAATGCGTGAAATTTGTTAGCCATCCTGTTATCAACCTGAGGATGAACACTGAAGATGGTAGAGAGAGGGGAAAACCATGGGCTCTTGATGTCACCACTGAGCCACTGGTTAATACAGTCCTGGAGCCTGCACTATCCATACTTCCTATTGAGAAATAATCAATTCTCTTATTGTTTAAGTCAGTTTGCTGCTGTTTTCTTATTGTTAAGTCGGTTTCTGTTACTCATAGCCAAAAGCAAACACTATCTTTGAGGAACTCCCTGCCAGTGGGAAAGCCAGACATAGAAACAGACAATCACATCTCAGCATGTCAGTGCTACTCTGAAGGAAAACCAAAGGTTCTATGAGAGCCTTATGTAGGTGCCTAACCAGATTGAAGGTCAGGGAAGCCATCCCAGGGAAGAGTAGTATTTAAAAGTGAACAAGAGTTTGCTGGGCTAACAGGGGTTCCTGGAGAGAGAGTTGAATACGTGATGGGGTAGTGGCGAAAGAAAGCTCAGAACTGCCAGTAGTTTCATAGCCATTAGGAATCCTAGATGACTTCAACAAAAATAGTAGAAATTGTTGATACATATTTGCCAATTCAAAAAGTTATGTATGGCCCGGCCGGGCGTGGCTCAGCGGTTGAGTATCAACCTAAGATCTAGGAGATCACGGTTTGATTCCTGGTCAGGGCATATGCCTGGGTTGTGGGCTCGATCCCCGGTTAGGGGCGTGCAGAAGGCAGCCGATCAGTGACTCTCTTATCACTGATGTTTCTATCTCTCTCTCTCCCTCTCCCTTCCTCTCTCTGAAATCAATAAAGATATATTTAAAAAAAAGTTATGTCTGTTAGATGTTCATTAGTTGCCTATCCAGCATTTACCTTCCCTCTCCCCCTTATCCACGCTCATATTTTTTTCCTCTGGGGGCTACTCCTCCCTCCCTATCTGACTGATTCCAACCCTGCTCTAGAGGTAGACTCTGACTGACCGAAGCTGAGTAGAGCAATCTCCTCCCCCTTGACATAATGATTTGCTCTGGTAAATGAGGTATAAATCAGCCAAATAGGACAGTCCTATGACTACAGAACACAGTTCGGCGGTAACTGAAATCGAGTTTGGCACCTTCATTCACTGGTTTGAGAAACAGTGCTCTCTCCACTGCATGTAAGCAAGAAAGCGTATAACTTCCTTTCCTCTGGCTGCTAATTGACGTCCACGGGAAAAGTCAGTTCAAGGATTATGTTGCAGGAACTACATACGTAGGTCAGAGATGAGACAGCTGAAGAGCAATTGAGAAGAAGCCCTGAATGAACTGCCCTGAAGTCTTCCCTGTTGCTTGACTTTCAGCTACCTTTGCCAATAAACCCTTTCATTAGTTAGGCCAATTTGAATTGAATTTTCTGTTACTTGAAACTGAATGGATCCCAATTTGAAGCATATACACAGGATCAGTATGTTCATTAATAACTCACATTATATTTTATATGGCATATGAGCAATTCACACAGAATGTCTAGTTTCCCACCAGACATCTATCTGTCAACCTTAAGGGCTTGGGTTGGGACACATGGATATGACTGGAGAAGTGGACAGGGGACGGTATTTTATACTAAAAATAATGGAGAGCCAAGGGAAGGGTTTAGGTAGGTTAAACAAACAAAAGTTAATAATCTCCATGGTTTTGAGGATAAACCTTTTCAAAAGGGAAATTCTTTTTCTTTGCTTTTTTTCCTGTCAGTAAAATTCTTATTGACTTCAAAATCTACTCATTCATTCAATAGCTATTCAGTAGGCATTCACTATGTGCCAGCCACAGTTGTGTGAACTTAGGATGATACAGCAGAGAACAAAACAGACAAAAATTCCTGCCACCATGGAACTTATGTCCTATTGGGGCCAAATAGTATCCTCTTCAAGATGTCTGTCTGAATTCTCTCAATCAAATTTAATATTTCCTTCTGCTTTTATGGCTGCTATACCACCGTAATTATACTTACGATCTACTTCAAGTTAGAGGTATTGCTTCAGGTGTCAAATGTCTCCCTCACTAAACCAAAGGGTTCTTGGGATTAGGTCTCTGTTATTAATCTGTCTCCAGAACACAGAAATGGTTCAGAACAAGTGCCATTGGGTATTTGCTGAATGCATGACTCTGTTTACAGTCTTAAAGGGGCAGGGCCACATGGTGGAGCTCTCCCTGCAGCCTCTGCCAGTAATCCATTTGGAGTGGTTGAGAGCCAGCTTGTCATGCATGAACTTAGGCGACCTGGAAGTTGTAAAGAAATGACATTTCTAATAAGTGATTATTACTGATAATTGGTAATAATAAAGTTCATTTGTATGACTCTAGGCATAATAGGAAATGAAAGTCTGGATAATACCATTATGAAATTCAAATAGCTGTTCAGTTTAATGACTGGAAATGGCTCTTAGATGAAGAAATGGAACAACGCCAGTGAAAAAACGGTGACTACAAGTATGAAAATATTTTTTTTGGTTTTAAACAACCCAGTGCATCTAAGTATTTCATAAATTACTGTAATTTAGGGGCAAAGACTTCTGGTTTTTCTGGAAACAAGAAAATAAAAAAATTACTGTAAATATTCAAAGCAGTTGTTGCTGCTGGAGGTCAAATGGTTGCTGTTTTATTGCTATACAGTCAACAGAGGGAGCCCCTGTTACAAAACCTCATAACACGATTTCCTTACGCAATTTTGAACATTGTACATTGGTAGAAAGCCAATAGAAGACACAGAAAGAAATAGAAGAAAAGTGCAGACTAGAAGTTTTAACTTGGTTTCAAACTGTATTGGGAATCTGGAATCCCTCTTATGAAACTGGCCTTGGGGGAAGATGTTAAAAGTATTTCAAAATAGCACACACGTAGTGGACTTTTAAAAAGCACTTTACATGCTGCCAGAGTAATCCTTAAAGTACACAATTCTATTACTCTCCTACTTAAAACCCTCCAATGACATTTTCATCACTTGTATGACAAATCCAAACTTACGCAACTGTGAAGACTAAAAGAGACAATAAATAGCATAGTGCCAGGCACAGTAAATTCTCAGCAAATTCTTAGTATTATTTTTCACTACTGGGTCTTCTATTGTAGTGATCCTTCAGACTAGAATGCTTTCTAAACTGCCCCCTTGGCACTCTGGCTTTCATCTGGTTAACTTCCTTCTTTTCCATAGCTTTCAAGATCCCAGAAGTCTTGCCTCATTCTCAGTCTGGGTGTTCTGGTACGTAATCACACTATGCTGTTCACAAAAGTATCTCTCACACTAGAGAGTGTAATGATCTGCTCACAAAAGTATCTCTCGCATTTGAGAGCAGAGACCAGATCCCATAAATTGTTCTATCTCTAATGCTTAGTGATAGGGTGACCAACTGGCCAGGATTGCCTGGAACTGCTCCAGTTTTTGCAGTAAAAGTCGCACATCTTTGGAACCCCACAGTTCCAGATAACTGAACAGTTGGTCACTAATACATAGTAATAGTTCAATCAATACATTTGTTTACCTAAGCAAATGTCTTTGGTGAGACACTTTTGCTTCCTGTGTGTAAATTTCTCCAACTGTACCTAAAAAGTTTAAACAAAACAACCTCTAAGGCCCCTTTTAACTCTGCCACTTTAGAATTGGATGTCACATTTATGGCCTGCCTACATTCATCATTTGACTTTACCCATACTAAGGAAATCTTAACTCGGTACCACTCTATATAATATTTTAAAAAAGCACTGTTGAAAATACTCATGATAAATTAAATGAATAGAGAAAGATATAAATCATGTACTATGGTATGATTCTGATTTTGTAAAATATATACATTTTTATGTTTTACAGAAGAAAAGGGAATAGAATTATGAATACATTTTATATTAAGGATATATTTTCCCACTTTTAGAGTTTTCAAAAATCTCTACAATGATCATGTGATTTTATAGTCAACAAGCAATACCTATAAAACACCAAAAGGTTGGTAACTGATTACATGTTTCCTTTAGTAGAGTGCTTCTCAAACACTAATGTAGGTCTGGGATGGACCTGTGATTTTGCCTTTCTAACAATCTTCCAGGTGATACCAGTGCTTCTTGTCTGTGGACCCCACTTTGAGTAGTAGGCATTAATATATATGTATTTTAATCTACATTTAACTATCAATTACAAAAATTTTAACCGCACTGTGCCTTTGCTAGTGCTTCTAAAATGACACATTTTTAGAAGCAATTCATAATTCAACTTTCTGAGAGCTGAGGAGATCAATACCTTAGCAAGCTTTGTAAACTCTGAAGTATAGTGGTTGGGAATTTCTGCCTTAGAGTTAGTTGTCTTTTGTAAATAAAAGTCAAATGCAACAAAACATATCAGACCAACCAAAATACCAGAACACTTTAGATGCTACATTACTCAAAACAGATGAACTGCCCCCTCCTCTTTGTCCCTCACAGAGCTCCTAGTAGAATTGTGTTCCATAAATAGTGTTTGAATGAACAAATGAGTTTAATTATATAATAATAGCTAATGTTTGGATAATTTCTGTAGGCTTAAAGCACTAGTTCTCAGGTTTCAGTGTGTGTGTGTGAGACTTATCTGGGGAAATAGCTGAAATGTAGGTTCCTAGTCTATACCCTTAGAAATTCTGATTCTGGGCAGTGGAGTTCAAGAACCTGTATTTAGCAGGTATCCAGATGTAAGTTGTCTCTGGACCATATGTTGAGCAACAATGGTTTTAAACATAAAAAAAATACCACAACTTATGGTAAGAAATACATTTTACAGTATGATCTAGTTCACAGACATTTATATGCAAATATAGCTGAAACAAAACTTTCCCCAAACAATACTAATGCTTATTATGTGTCATACAGTCTGATATTTTCTATATTAATCATTTTATTACAAAAGCATTGCCCACCACTAACCACAATGATTTCACATCATTTACCTCACTTAATTCTCACATCAGTGCTGCAAGGTAAGCACTCTTAATTCCATCTTTTTTATTTGGAAGCTTAACTTTGGGGAAGATAAATGTGGCCAATGTTCCACATCACATAAGTGGCAGAGGTAGAATTCAAACTTAGAATGATAGCCCAGATCTGCCCTCACCCTAACACAGACATCCTGAAAAAACCCAGCAACCTCCAATTCTGGAATACATTCAGTCTCACTCTGGTTTCCCTAGTTGAATCCCATAACCTTTGAATACCAATTTGAAATTTCTAAGAGAAAAATAATTTGACTCAACTTGGACCAGGTGTGAACTCTGATCCATTCTGCTGTAGTCAAAAGGATGTTAAGGAGGAGATCCCCTAGTACAGTCATGGCCACCTAACTCCTACAGCAAGGGCTGAACCTGGGGGGTTATTTCAGAGAAGGGGAAAGGGCTCTGCAGTCACATAGAAACACACTTGAGTCACCTGCATTTCTCATCATTTGAGAAGGGAACCTTTCTGTCTCCCTCTCAGGTAGGTCCTCACTGCAGCATTTTACCAGGAGAACTGGAACAGTGTAATCCAAATCTCCATCTCCCAAGCCCCTGCCAAGCTCCTGCCCTCCTCACCTCCCCAAATACAGAGCAGGAATAGTTCTGGAAGTTCTCAACTGAGACAAAGAAGAATGTCAAAATGAAAAAGGCATGTCCTTCTGTCTTTGTGACTGGGACAGTGATCAACTTTCTGCGTCAATAAGGATCTTAGGAGTGTCAACAACAGCTGAGCTGAGTCTGTGTTTGAGGTTGTTACTGTTGTCCCTTTTTCTCTGGGTCCTAGCAGCTGATTTTTGCTTGAGGTTTTGAAAACTCGACATTGTTTATTACATAATTCAAACCTTCCATCCAAGACACTATTTTTAACCTTTTGAAAAATGAAATATTGCAAAATTTTTCTCAAAAGTTGTTGAATAAAGAAAAAAGCATTATTGGCTTTTTTAAAAAGTATTGAAAATAGAAAATTAATGTGGCAGTTCTTGTTCCTTTCTCCTATTAAAGTAGACACACACCTCCTATGAAGCCCAGCTATGGAAGTTTCAACTATGCCAAGGAACATAAGACTAAATAATTAAAAAGGTTATAAACTCATATGGAAGTTTTAATTTTTTAAAATATGTTTTTATAGATTTCAAGAGAGAAAGGGAAAGGGAGAGAGAGATAGAAAAACCAATGATGAGAGAATCATTGGTCGGCTGCCTCCTGCATGCCCCCCACCCAAGATCGAGCCCACAACTTGGGCATGTGCCCTGACCTGGAATCAAACTGTGACCTCCTGCTTCAGGGGTCGATGCTCAACCACTGAGCCTCCCTGGCCAGGCCATATGGAATTTTTAAAGGTCTAAATCCTTTTAGGACAAATCAGAGCACTTTCATAAATCCTTTGTTTTCTTCCCACCCCTGAGGAATATCAACAGTTTCTTTAACCAATGTCACCCCAATAAACTTAATAAAAAATAAACTGTCTGGGGTGATGAACACACAATATAATATACAAATGATGTATTATAGAATTGTACACCTGAAACCTATATAATTTTATTAGCCTATGTCACCCCAATAAATTCAATAAAAAAATAAGATACTGGAAAATTTTTGGATGGTATCTACATTTTTGAAAAAAGAACAGTTCAGCATGAACTGTGGAATAAGTTCTAAGTTTTTCAGCTACAGAAGCAGCAAGATGTCAGATGATTCCTCAGACTTATTTGTGATATTTTAAAGATGCAATAAAAATGGTATATTGAAAAAAATAAAATAAAAAACCAGTTTGATTGAAGTGTTTTTTAAAGGCTCTTTTAAATTGACCACAAAGACATGGGTTCATTTCTGGGCTCTCTGTTCCGTACCATTGATCTATACATGCCTGTTCTTATGCCATTACCAGGCTGTTTTGATTACAGCAGCCTTGTAGTATAGTTTGATATCAGGTTTTGTGACACCACCAACTTTGTTCTTCTTTCTTAAGGTTGCTGTGTGTGTTCGAGGTTTTTTTTGTTTCCATATACATTTTTGGAATATTTATTCTAGATCTGTGAAATATGCCATTGGTATTTTAATAGGAATTGCATTGAATCTATAGATTGCTTTAGGTAGTATAAACATTTTAATTATGTTAATTCTTCCAACCCATGAACATGGTATATACTTCCCCCTATTTGTATCTTCCTCAGTGTTTTTCATCAGTATCTATAATTTTCCAAGCACAGGTCTTTTACTTCCTTGGTTAAATTTATTTCTAGGTACCTTATTTTTATTGCTGTTATTGCAATAGTAAGTGGGATTGCTTTCTTAATTTCTCTTTCTGAGAGTTCATTATTGGTGTATAAAAATGCCACTGATTTCTGAATATTAATTTTGTATCCTGCTACTTTGCCAAATTCACTTATTAGATCTACTAGTTTTTTGGTGGAGTCTTTAAGGTCTTCTTACACAGTGGAATACAATTCAGCCATAAGAAAAAGGAAATTGTCCAGCCGGTGTGGCTCAGTGGTTGAGCATCGGCCTATGATTTAGGAGATCACAGTTTGATTCCTGGTCAGGGCACATGACCAGGTTGCGGGCTCAATCCACAGTATGGGGCGTGCAGGAGGCAGCCGATCAATGACTCTTGCATCATTATGTTTCTCTGTCTCTCCCTCTCCCCTTCCCTCTCTGAAATCAATAAAGACATATTTTTTTAAAGAAGAAAGTCTTACCTTTGGCGACAGCATGGATGGACCTGGAGATTATTATGCTAAGTGAAATAAGCCAGTCAGAGAAAGACGAATACCATATGATCTCACTTATATGTGGAATCTAATGAATAAAATAAACTGATGAACAAAACAGAAACAGAGGAATGGACATAGGTAACTCACAGCTGTCAGAGGTGAAGAGGTTTGGGAGACTGGATGAAAGAAGGTGAAGGGATTGAGCAAGAAAACAACAACAACCCTCCATGTATATATGTATGTAGTATATATATGTTTATATGTATTTCAAAATAATGTTTACATACTTTAACAGCTGATAGCTGAATTGATGTTTCTTTCTTTTCAGCCAGACTAACTTTGAACAAAGGAAATTCATCCTAAAATGCTACTGGAAGTTTGAAAATGCAGTTGAAGTACAAACACTGTCTTTATAATTATTCAAAGTGTGTGTATATTTTTTGGGGACATAGAGTGTCCCCCCCCAAAATGTATGCACATTTTTTTATTTTTAATTTATTTTTATTGTTGAAACTGTTATAAATGTCCTCCCCTTTCTCCCATTGATCCCCTCCAACTTGCACACCCAGGCCTTCACCACACTATTGTCTGTGTCCACGGGTTATGCATACATGCATATAAGTTCTTAGGTTAATCTCTCCTCACCCACCCACCCACCCCTGCCTTCCCTCTGAGATTCATCAGTCTGTTCCATGCTTCTATTTTGTTCATGGGTTTATTTTGTTCATTATTTCCATATAGGAGTAAGATCACGTGATACTTCTCTTTCTCTGACTGACTTACTTTGATTAGCATAATACTCTCCTGGTCCCACCATGCTGTCTCAAAGGGTGAGGGATCCTTATTTTTTATAGCTGCATAGTATTCCATGGTATAAATGTCCTAGAAGATGCTTGATATGATTTCAATCTTCTTGAACTTGTAGAGACTTGTTTTGTGTCCTAACATGTGGTCTACTTTAAGAATGTCCCATGTGCACTTGAGGAGAATGTATATTTTGCAGCTTTGGGGTGAAATGTTCTGTAAATGTCAATTAAATCCATCTGATCTAGTGTGTCATTTAGAGTCACTGTTTCCTTGTTGATTTTTTTGTCTGGAAGATCTATCCAGTGAAGTTAGTGGGGTGTTAAAGTCCCCTACTATGACTGTGTTGCTGTCAATCTCTCAAAGTCCTCCAGAAGTTTTGTGTTTATTTTTCCCCCCTCCAGCCTATGCGAGTCCTTTGTTCTGAGGTGGTCTCTTGTAGACAGCATATATTTGGGTCTTGTTTTCTTATCCATTCAGCTGCCCTATGCCGATTGATTGGAGCATTTAATCCATTTATATTTAAGGTTATTATTGATAGGTACTTATCTATTGCCATCTTAATTTTTTATACCTATATTTCTATTTCTACTTCTTATTACAGCAGTCCCTTTAACATTTCTTGCAATGTTGGTTTGGTGGTGATAAACTTCTTTAGCCTTTTTTTTTTTTTTTTGATCTGGGAATCTCTTTATCTCACCATCTATTGTGAATGATAGCCTTGCTGGATAGAGTAGTCTTGGTTTCAGATCTTTGCTTTTCACTACCTTGAATACTTCATGCCATATCCTCTGGCCTGTAGAACTTCTGTTGAGAAATCAACTGACAGGCTTATGGGAGCTCCTTTGTAGGTAACAGATTACTTTTCTCTTGCTGCCTTTAAGATTGTCTTGAATTTTTGGCATTTTAATTATGTGTCTGGGCATGGGCCTCTTTGGGTTCTTCTTGCTTGGGACTCTCTGTGCCTCCTGAACTTGTGTGACTTTAGGTATTTTATATAAGTGGAATTATACAGTACTGGACATTTGGGTTGCTTCCAGCTTTTGGTTATTATGAATAATGCTTCTATGAACATGGGTGTGCAAATATCTCTTTGACATTCTGTTTCTAATTGTTTTGGGTTTTCTACGTCTTATGGTAATTCTATTTTTAATTTTTTAAGAACTTCCATGTTGTTTTCCATTGTGGCTGCACCCTTTTATATTCCACCAACAATGCACAAGAGTTTCAATTTCTCCACAACCTCACCAAAACATTATAATTATTTTTTTTTATAGTAGCCATCCTAATGGGTGTGAGGTGATACCTTACTGTAGCTCTGATTTGCATTTCTCTAATGATTAGTAATGTTGAGCATCTTTTTGTGTTTGTTTGGCCATTTATACATCATCTATGAAGAAATGTCTACTTAAGTTTCTTTGCCCATTTTTAAATTGGGTTATTTATATTTTTATTGTTCAGTTGCAGTAGTTCTTTATATACTCTGGATTTTAATTGCTTATCAGATCTATGATTTGCAAGTATTTTCTGCCATTCCATATGTTGCCTTTTCATTCTATTGATTGTGTCCTTTTTAAAAAAAATCTTCATTCGAGGATATTTTTTCCATTGAGTGGAAGGGAGAAAGAGAAAGAGAGAGAGAGGTATGTGAGAGAGACACATCAATTGGTTGCCCCCTGCCAGCTCCCCAACCGGGGCTGGAGGTCAAACCTGCAACTGAGATACGTGCCCTTGGCTGGAATCAAACTCGGGACCCTTCAGTCCACAGGCTGACACTCCAACCACTGAGCCGAACCAACTAGGGCCGATTGTGTCCTTTAATGTACAAAATTTTTAAAGTTTGATGTGGTCCCATTTGTCTGTTTTTGCTTCTGTTGCCTGTGCATTTAGTGTCACATTCAAACATCACTGCCAAGTCCAGTATCATGGAGCTTTCCCCCTATGTTTTCTTCTAGGTGTTTTATAGTTTTAGGTCTTACAAGTAGGTCTTCATCCATTTTGAGCTAATTCCTGTATATGGTGTAAGGTAGGGTCCAACTTCATTTTTTTGCACGTGGATATCCAGTTTCCCCGGCACCATTTGTTGAAGAGGCAAACCTGTCCTTTCTCCGTTGAGCAGTCTTGGCACCCTTGTCAAAGATTGTATGATTTATAATCTTGACTGCATTATAAAACAAAGGTTTGAATTGTAAAAGTCAGAAAAAGAGTAACAGTAAAGAAAGTAGAAAGGAGAAAATACTATAAAACATATTATGTAGAGGGCAACCTGGGATTGGATGAAATATTCTACGTCTGAAGTAGGGTGGAAGAAAAGGTCCAAAACAGGAAAGAGAAAGGGAGGGAGGGAGAGGGAGAGAGGGAGAAGAAAAGAAAAAGGGAACCCAACCTTTTGCATTGGTGTCAGCGAAGGAGAGCCCTGTGGCATGGTGTTTGCAGTTAAAGGCCCTATAGGAATTTGTTAGTGAGTAGCCTTTCCCTGTAGAAAGCATCTGGCTCCCAGTACAATCCAGCCTCAGCCGTGGTTATGACAGAAGGCTTTTCTCAATAGCCTCCTGCATAGTCACATATCACCAAGGACAAACTTCCTTTTATCATCCAGGAAAGAATACAGCTTATTTTTAATTCAACTGCAAATGCTACTATTTGATTTGACTTGCATTTCCCTAATAGCTAGTGAAGTTAAGCATCTTCTCACATATATGTTGGCCATTTGTATGTCTTCTTTGGAGAAGTGTCTGGCTTTTATATTTTTTATTGTAAAGTACTTTCTACCCTTTTTATACGTACTCTGTGGGTGATTCTTTGAGACTGTGACTATCATGTTCTCAAAAACCTTAAACTTAGTGTTTTAATATATGCTGACCTCTTGCATACATCATTACTAAGGGAGTTTGCAAAATGGTGATTTCCTAATTCTGTCATTTTTTCTACACTTATTAGTTGACTTTCTATTCTTATCCCTTTTACATTTTAAAAAACTTTATCAGTATAGATAACTCATGGGTCTCTTTTTAATCAATATGTTATAGTCAACTATTAATTTTGACCCCAAGCTTTCCCTAATTTGACCAGCAGAAGCCCTTGAAGCTAGCTCAGGTGTCCTTTTGGCATGGTCCCATCAGTTTATGAGCACTTGCTTACTTTAAGCACAAGAAAATGTTTCAGGTTTACTTTGTATTTTCCTTTCCACAGCCCTAGAATTAGCCATTCCTTCAAGGAATGTTGTTTCCTTTGAGTGGGGAATAGTTTCTATAAATCAAGATCTGGGTATTAACTGTGCTCTTTGCCCCCGGGATGAGTTATCAGTATTAATATATATTGTGTGAACATACATAGTATAAATTTATAGTATTATAGGTATCACTGTAAATAAGTAAATACATACACATATAATATACATGCATATACATATTGATACCTCTAATTTCAACTCAATACATCATCACAGATGTGTGGTTTTTTTCTCTTTCTTGAGGACCTACTCTGCATGAGGGTCAGCTAAAGCCCCTCTAAGGAAGTAATATTTGAAATGAAATTAGAATAATATTTAGGAGCCAGCCATGCAAAACTCTAGAAGCAGATCATTTTACATGGAGGGAACAGTAAGTACAAAAGCCTAAGGCAGAAATAAGTGCGGTGTGTTCAAGAAAGAGTCCTGCCAGGTGGCTGGAACGTACTGAGCTACAGGGAGGAGGTTTGAAATGAAGTCTCCCAGGCAGGAGGAATTGCCTCATGTAAAGCTACATAGGAGATGGCGCGGAGTTTGGAATTTACTTTAGTACAATAGAAGAACGACTTTGCAAGTTTTTGAGAAGGGGACTGTGGTAACCTGATTTATGTTTCAAAATATTACCCTGGACATTGTTTAGTGAATGAATATTCAAAAGCAAGAAGAAAGAGTAGGAAGATAGTTATGAGACTTGCAGTAATGTAGGCAAGTTTCTCTTCATTTATTGTAATAGGTATGATTTATCTCTTGGGAAGATATGCACAGGTCTGGTCATGAGTAACTTAAACACAGAAGGTAATATTATATTTTGTTAATTGTTTTTCCCAAGAGAAAGAAAAAAAGGGACTAATTACATAGATAGTATTTAGATGAAAGAATAAAGATTAACTACATGGTGGGTGTCAGAAATCCCTGAGAACCATAAGTAGAAATTTGGCCAAGGGTCTCTGGTTTGAGAAGAACTCTGATTTATCTAGATTGAGTCAAGGGTCTATGGAGTCATAGCTGCTCCCATTTTCACCATAGTAGGGGTGAGGGGTGAGGAGCCACTCTGAGAAACAGACACAGAACAGGGGAAAGAAAATTATTTTCTGGATTTTTCAGATTGTTTCTGTTTCCTCTAGAGGAGAAAAATTATATTAGTTGCCAGCATCATGACATATTAATATTTGAATGGTAGGTGGTTTGTATATTATAAAATTTGGAAAAGCTGAGGGAGGTATTTTACCCAGCCCTACCAACATTGAAATTAAATTGAAAATGTCAAAGGTGTAAGGAAATGCTGTGAATGTTTTATTTAAAAATATATATTGTCCTTGCCAGTGTGGCTCAGTTGGTTGGGCTTCACCCCGGGCAGTGAAGTTTGCCGGTTTGCTTCCCGGTCAGGGCCCAGGCCCAGGTTGTGGGCCCAGCAGCGGGTGTGCAAGAGGCAGATGATCAATGTTTCTCTCTCATTGATGTTTCCCTCTCTCTCCCCCTCTCCTTTAATCTCTCTTTAAAAATCAGTTTTTAAAAATCTGTCCTGAAGATTTCTTAAAGTATTCCTCCTATATTATGAAATATATTTGTGTTATTTTGTATTATTATGTCTTTTGAAGAGATATGAGGAGTTAAGCTGAAAGTTCATGATATCACTCTAGTTCTTCCTGTAATTTTGTTTTCAGAAATAAGAATCAGTAAGGGAAGTAGGACCACTCCATGGTAAAGAAAAAGAAAAGCAATACTAGCATGGATATGTTGAGAGACTCAGAAGCTGGTGATTCAGTTTTAACTTTACTAATTTTAGTGTATACAAAGTTTCAAAAGGAAAGTCTTTCAATATTATGTTGAAGGTTTTGTATTTTAACTCCTGTATTTCTTCCTGAAAATATTTCATTAATGTCATCTTTTTGATGATCATAAAGTGTCATATTCAGTACATTCTTCTAATGGAATGGTTGACAGGTATGGAAATACTTTTTCCATTAGAGGTTCCTTGAGAAAAGGTATTGCAGAGCTCCTTTTCATTAGAGAATCATCAGAAAACCACTCATCAGCTGCTTCTATAGTTTCACTGTAATAAGAATCAGATGGTAATGTCGATAGGCTTAAGGACACATTGCTGCTCTTTGTTGTTGAGGTAGTCTCTGAAGGGTCACAAATGACCTTTTTTGTTGCAAGGCAGAATTCATCTTTAGAGTGATCTTTACTTGCTGTAAAAGAAAATTAGATTTACTATGAATATTATATATTTATGAGCCAAATCTTAATTATAAGGACAATGTTTCTGTTAAAATTTAGACTCTTGCCCTGGCCGGTGTGGCTCAGTGGGTTGGAGCATCGTCTGTACACCGCAAAATTGCAGGTTTGCTCCCTGGTCAGGGCATATACCTAGGTTGAGGGTTCCATACCCAGCTGGGGAGTGTTCAGGAGGCAACCAAGGAATGTTTCTCTCTCTTCTCTCCTCCTCTCTAAAATCAATAAACGTATCCTTGGGTGAGGAGTTAAAAAAATTAGAATCTTTTTAGGGTTGTAATGGACAGGATGGTGATATAGTGAAAATTCTGAGTTGCTATCATGATATGTACACTGTTAAATATGTAACTGGGAATTAGAAACATTTTTATGATAATCAAGAGTAGAAAAGTCTATTCTAAATAAAATCAATGTATGAACAGAAGAGGATTCTGAACAGGCTAGAAATATCAGTTCTGGAATGTCCCTTAAAATTAGAAAAGACAGTTTCTTAACTATTTATAGCTAAATATTGTCTTATTTTTAAAAAAACACAAGCCTCCTTGAGTCGGCAGACTACAAAATGTTTGGTCCATAGTGGAAAGGGCCTATCAGTTGGCATTATACCAATAAAAGTAACAACTAACATTCCTACAGTGTCTTACAATTTGCAAAGCAGTTCGATAGACTTCAGTGTCACTTATCCGTGTCACTTATCCTCTCAGTAATTCTTTAAGGGAGTTATTATCGCACCACTTTACAAAAGAGGAGACTGAGAATTAGAGATGAATCACCACAGATCAGATACAAAATGGACTTCAATCGAGATTTTTGTTACTAAGTCTCATGCTTCTCCTAATATGTTATTTATGCCGACAGTTGGTATTTAAAAACACTGTTTTAGAAAAGATCACATTTATATATCTTAAAACATCTTTTACTATATTTTACATATTAACTTTTGATATTAATGTGTAACATTAATTTTGAAAGCTGTTTTAAATACCTTGTTACATTTTATATTCAGTATTTCTAAAATTGTGTAGGAGGACAATGTTTTAGATACTAAAACATAATATGTACTATCTAAAGGGTTATAAAACACTCAGGTCTTTTGACCCTCTGGCATTACTATGTGGCAATGACTATGATGCCTTTGGGTATAAATAAGGGACAAAAATTAAAATTTCACATTTTAATTTAAGATATAACATTGCAAGTTTTGTTTTCTAAAAAAAGTATGCCCATTCACATACTAATAAATTAATGTTTCCCTTGAATTTTTATGGTTTTTAAAAATACTTAGATAACATTTAGGATAGCCTCTTGATTTTTAAAGATGTGAATTGTTCTAAGTTGATTACAATTTCTTCTAATAAATTGCTGAGAACAAGTACCTTCTATATGTGCTGTTTCCTTTTTTCTTTGCTCCTCCTATATAAAAAAGTTATTTGTATTTTAAAAAACTGAAGTTTTAATATACTTTCTTTACTATATTTGACATATACTTAAGAACAATAGATTTTAACATAAATTTTTGATGGAATAACGTTTTATTCCATGATAAGAATTTATTTCACCAAAATATATTGACAGGAAAAGTGTTGAGGTGTCATCTGAAAAGAATGTGGAGTGGTTCAGAAAGGCAGCCTCCAGGGTAGGGAACGGAAGTGTGAAATACAGTTCAACAGGATTACTTCCCTCCATCCTCGCTTCGAGGCACTTGGTTAGAACTAGAGAGGGCTAACTAAGTAATTAGGATTCCCAGACTTACTCCTTTCATTAATCAATAACAACAACAAAGTGAATTCTGGCTAAAGGCTTTTATAAAAATGCAACTATTCTTTTGAAGCAAATGAAACATTTGATGAAACAATACATTCCAGATGTGTTGTGGGAAGTATGGTGGTGCAGTAGCTCTCAAACTTCAGGGCATCAGAATCAGCTGGTGTGTTTGTTAAAATGATGATTTTGGCCCGGCCGGGCGTGGCTCAGCGGTTGAGCGTCGACCTAGGATCCAGGCCATCGGGGTTCGATTCCCGGTCAGGGCACAGGCCCAGGTTGCGGGCTCGATCAATGACTCTCTCATCATTGATGTTTCTATCTCTCTCTCTCCCTCTCCCTTCCTCTCTCTGAAATCAATAAAGGTTTAAAAATATATATATAAATAAATAAAATGATGATTTTGGGGTATAATATCAGGCCCTACTGAAACACATTCTCTGGGAATATGCATTGTAACACACGCCACAACTGGTTCTGACTCAGGTTATCCTTCGACCACTGGAAAAACAATGCTAGTGCCCAGGGTGCTCGGAATGGAGCAGGTGAGGTTGAGGCTGGAGAGAGAACATTATCTCTTGTGTTCTGGGGAAACAGTGTTAGTGCTGATCTGCATTGTCCTGCCCCTCCTCACGGGCTTGCTTAGGATATACATATATAGGCACTTATATACCATAAGCACCTTTAATTTTTTGCCACTTTTACCTTTTGTTAATATAAATGCCAGTATAAGCTGCTGATCTTACCTTGTCTAAATTTAGGACCAATTCAATTTGGGACTCCTATGTAAATTATATTAGAACATTGCTTCTCAGACATCAACGTACCTATGTATTATCTGGGGAGCTTGTTAAAATGCATGTTCTAACACATTAGGTCTGGGGTTAAAGCGCATATTCTGACTCATTCGACACTGCATTTCTAACAGGCTCCCAGGTAATACTGATACTGTTGGTCTGGGAACCATGGAGTAAAACCCTAGACTGATTAAAATTCTATCCAAATTAAAGTAATGACAAATGGGCATTCTTATATATTGCTGCATAAAAACAGGTAGAATTTTTCTAGGGGGCAAGTTAACAAATCTACTTCTAGAAATTAATTATGCCAAACAAATAATTTTGGATTTGTGCAAATATTCAGTTAGTAGTATGCTCATCACAACATTGTTTAGCATTTTTAAAACCTGCAATTTAAAATTCTAAGTGTAAGAAAATAGTTAAATGTATTTTGGTATATAAATATTAATACAATGAATATTCTTTCAACTATTAAAAATGATGTTATAATATCAGAAGGACTTTAAAAATGGGGACATATCAAAAGACAGCAGAACAATCTTGAAAGGGTGCCCACTGGTTAAATTTGGGAAAATTTGAACATCAAAATAATTATAGTAATGGGTTATGATCTGCTGAATAACATAGAAGTCCATGAGAGTCTCTACTGGTAATAAATAAATAAAATAAGAAAGATAGACGAGCATCTTCCTCCCAATAGAAGCCAAATGATAAATGCAGATGGGAGGGATAGAATTGGAAAAATCATCATTTTGCTATAGTTTTGTAAAGACTGGCTCAGGCAAGAATAATTTCTACAGCTAATTAAGTAGAGTTTGATGGAAGGAAGGATATTTGCATGGCTTTGAAGTGTCACCACAGATTGTTTATTCATTGCTAGGATAAAAGTAGGAATAATACATTGCGGGGAAGAACAGACATCATTCTATGATTAACTGAAATCACTGGTGAAGAGCAGACGGACACTCTGTGCCTCCAGGTGTGATAAGCTGGATCTGATCACAGGGAAAAGCCAAACTGAGGAACAGTCCATGCTCTATAAAATAACTGGCCTGCATTCTTCAAAAATGTCAGTATCATGTAAGATGAAAAAAGGAAACTTTAAAATATTTTGAACTGAATAATGATGAAAAAAAATTTTTTGTGGGATTCAGCAAAAGCAGTGCTTAGAGGGAACCTGAATATTAAATGCTTATATTAGAAAAGAAGAAAAGCCTAATAATAATAAAATTGAAAACTCCTAGCAATACTAGAATCAGAAATAGTGCCATCACTACAGATTCTACAGATATTAGAAGCATAATAAGAAACATAATAAACTTAACAATAGAGATGAAAGGGAAATACTTTCCATTCATTTTGGGAATAACTGATATTAATATCAGCTAAGATAAGAAAATTACAGAATAACATACCTTGTAAACACAGATGCAAAAATTCCTTAAAATATATTAGTAAATCAAATCCAATGAGGTTTATTCTAGGAATACAGGTTGTAACATTTGAAATTCAATGTAATCCACATTAACAAAATAAAAGAGAAAACCTATGTGAACAATTTCAAAAGATGCAGAAAAAGCATTTGGCAAAATTCAGCGTTCCTTATTGATTTTTTTTTTTTTTTTTAAAACCCTTTCAGTAAACTAAGAATAGAAGGGAATTTCCTCAACTTGACAATATGCATCTATAAAAATCCCATAGCTAAGCTCCTACTTAATGGTGAAGAGCTAAATATATTCTCTAAAAGACAAGGAATATATAAAGGACATCTGCTCTCAACACTTCTCATATTTATACTGGAGGTCCTACCCAATGGAGCAAGATGAGAAAATAAAAGTATAAAGATTGGGAAAAAAGTAAAACTGATGTGTTTTGCAGATGACATGATTGTGTATGTAGAAAATCTTATGGAGTAAGCAAAAAACTCCTAGAAGTAATAAATAAATTAATTTATAAAAGACACAGAACACAAGTCAATATAAACAACAACTGTAGCAAAATCAGCATTTCACTAAAAACTAATCTATGAACCAAATGTAATTCCCATTTTAATCTCAACAAGATTTTTTTGTAGGTAGAGATAAATTTATCTTAAAATTTATGTGACAGGCAAAATAACAGGAAAAGCTACAACAATGTTGAAAAAGAATTAAATTAGAGGAAACATGCTGCTCAGTTTTATGACCTCCTGTACAGCTAGAGTGTGGTATTGGTAGTGACAGGCATACAGATCAATGGTGCAGACAGAAAATCCAGAAATAGACCCACAAATATATACCCAACAGATTTTTGACAAAAGTTGCAAAAGCAATTAAGTGGAAAAACAGTTTTTTCAATAAACAGTGCTGGAACAATTAGACATCAGTAGCCCCCCATGTTAACTTTGATCTAAACCTCATACCTTATATAAAAATTAACTAAAAATGGATCAAAGATAGAAATATAAAAGGTAAAACTATAATAGCTAAAACAATCTTGAAAAAGAATAAAGTTAAAGAACTTCTTGATACCAAACTTACTACAAAGCTACAGTAATTAAGACAGCGTGGTACTGGTATAAGTATATATATATGGATCAATGAACTAGAGCTGAGATTCAGAAATAAATGCTCCCATTTACAGTCAATTGATTTTTGACAAGGATGCCAGAACAATTCAATAGGGAAAAAAGTTTTTTCAACTAATGGTGTAGCTATCTACATCAAATAAATGAAGTTAGACCCATATCTTACACAAGATACAAAAACTTACTCCAAATGAATCAAACATTCAAATATAAGAGCTAAAACTATTAAATTCTTAGAAGGCTAAAACTTACATTTACAGAAAAACCTGTACACAGATGTTCACAGCATCTTTATTTTGTAATAGCTTCTAACTGGAAACAAACCCAAACATTCCTTAATAGGTAAATGGTTACACAAACTATGGTACATCCATACAGTATTATACTATTCAGCAGTAGAAAAAAGCAACCATTAATACATAAATGATTTGGAGAGATTTTAAGAATATTATGGTAAATGAAGAAAAGCCAGGATCAAAAGGCCACATGTTGTATGGTTCAATTTGTAACATTCTGGAAATGACAGAATTATAGAAACGGAGAACATGTTAATGGTTGCCAGAGGTGAGGGGAGGAAGGAGAACAGCATGAGGAAATTCGTTTGTGGTGACGGAATCATTCTGTATGTTGACTACGGTGGTAGTTATACAAATCTATACATATGATAAAATGACATTGAATTACATACAAAGACAACAAGGAGATAAGTACATGCACACTGGTATAATCTGAGTAAGGTCTGTAGTCTAAATTTCCTGGTTTTGATAATGTTTACTTATGATAAAGTAGAAAGTATACTTTTGGTAAAGTGTACTTATGTAAGATATCATTAGGGGAAGTGGGTGATGGGTACACAGGACATCTTTATAAATTTTACAGCTTCTTGATCTGTAATCCAGAATAAGAAGATAAAAGAAATAAACTGTATTTATATTTACTAACAAACAACTGGGAGATCAAATTTAAAAATCAATACTATTTACCATAGCATAAAATACCTCAATTAAATCTAACAAATAATGTAAAAAATTTCTATACCTAAAACTATAAACTAAAATTAAAAACCACATTAAATTAATAAATTTTTAAAAAGAAGACCTCAATAAAAGTAAAGTAATACTATGTTTATGGATTAAAAGAGTCAATGTTTTAAGATGTCCGTTCTCCTTAAATTGATTTATAGATTCAATGCCAGTTCAATCAAACGGATCTTTTAAAAGAACTAAACAAGCTGCTTTCTAAATTATATGGAAAAACAAAGCACTTAGAATAGAAACAAGACTCTTGAGCAAAGAAGAATATAGTTGGAGGATTTATAATACTTAATTCCATGACTCACTATAAAGCTACTGTAAGCAGGACAGCACAGTATTATTTAAGGACATACAAACAGTTCACTAAAAAGAATACAGAGTTCAACAAATAAACCAACATATATACAGTAGATTTTCAATCAAAGTGACAAATTAGTTAAATAGGGAAATAAAGATCTTTTAAACAAAATTTTCTGGAATAACTGGGTATCATCATGGATAAAGATGAACCCTGACTTCTACCTCATAGACCTAATCATAAAGCCCAACATTATAGAGCAACTAAAACAAAACACAGGAGAATATCTATGCAAATTTAGGAAGATAAATATTTGTTAGAAAGCATACAAATTTCTTTTAAAAGGAAAAAAGTCACAGATTGGACTTTATTAACATTAAAACTTTCTGCCGATCAAATGATACCATTGTAAAAAAGAACAGACAAGCCACAGTCTGTGTGAAAATGTGTTCACAACATATATATCTCATATAATAGACTTGCATCCTACTTGTATTAAGAGCTGAAAGTCATTCCCTGGCCGGACGTGGCTCAGCAGTTGAGCATCTACCCAGGATCCAGACTGAGGTTTGATTCCCGGTCAGGGCACATGCCTGCGTTGCGGGCTAGGTTCTCAGGAGGGAGCGTGCAGGAGGCAGCCGATCAATGACTCTCATCATTGATGTTTCTCTCTCCCTTTTCCTCTCTGAAATCAATAAAGATATAGTAAAAAAAAAAGAACTGAAAGTCATTAATTTAAAAAACAACAAAAGATCCATACAACTCAATTTAAATGGGCAAAAGACTTAAGCAGAACACAAAAGAACCTATACGATTGACCAACGAACACATGAAAAGTTCCTCAACATCTTTAGTTATCAGAGAAATGTAAACTAAAAGCATATTGAAATACCATTCCACACCCATTGAAATGGCTAAAATAAAAAATACTAGTAACTCTAAATGTTGACAAGGATGTAGAGCAACTGGAAATCTCACTTATTGCTGATGGGAGTGAAATAAGTTACAACCACTTTGGAAATTGTTTGGCATTTTCTTATAAAGTTACACATACATCTAACCAAGCCCCACCAATTTCATGTTCAGGTATTTCCCCATGAAAAGTGAAAATATATGTTCACTAAAAATACATGAATATTTAGAGTAACCTTATTCATACTAGTCAAAAACTGAAAACAACTCAAGTGTCCAGCAAAGGAATACATAATCAAATTGTTGTATATCCATACAATGGAACACTACTTATCAATAGAAAAAAAAGTTCTAATACACACAATAACGTGGGTGAATCCCCAAAATGTGTGTTAAGTGAAAGAAGCCAGATATAGAAGATATGTATTATATGATTCCATTTGTATGAAATCTAGGAATTGATTAAAATTAACTTTATTGACAGAAATCAGAAAGTGCTTAACTGGGAAGAGTAGAGGTAACATGAAGGAAGGTTTTCAGATGATAAAAATGCTGTGTATCTTGTTTTGGGTGTTGATACAATGGATATACAATTGTCAGTGTTCATTGAATGGAACATCTAAGGTCTTTGCTTTCTATTGTAGGTAATTGCACATCAATAAAATATTCTAAAACTCAGATCAATTTCACTTCAGTGGTATTTCCCCCCCATGTTCATAACCCCAATATAATAAGAAAAACATCAGATAAACCCAAATTGAAGGACATTTTACAAAATACACGATCAGCACTTCTTAAAACTGTAAAAGTCAGGTAAAACAAGAAAAGACAATCACAGAGCAAAGGAAATTAAAGAGACAAATGCAATATGGTATCTGGGATTAGGTCTTGAAGGAGCAAAATACATTTGTATAAAAGCTGGTGAAATATAAATAAAGTCTGGAATTTAGTTAATAACAATATATCAATGTTGGTTTCTTAGTTTTGACAAATGTACCATGGTAATTTAAGATTTTAACATTGGGATAAACTGGGTGAAAGGTATAATAGAACTCTATATTATCTTTGCAACTTTTTTAATAAATCTAATATTATTCCAAATAAAACGTTTACTTAAAAATCATATGCAAAAGCATAAACACATAAATTTTCCTGTAATAAAAGTTCATATAAGATGTGCATGGCTTTTATGAAGGTAATTATAAAGCTTTATTGAAAGATATTAAAGATTACATAAATACAGAGAAACATCATGTTCATGGATTAGAAACTTAGTATTGTAAAGAATTGGTCTAAATTGATCTAAAACTGCACTGCATTTCCCCTCAAAATTCCAAAAGAATTTCAGTAAATGCTACTAGACAGTTGGGCAAACATATGGAAAAAAAGTGAAATTGGATTCCTTTTTACACCAAACACAGAAATCAATTCCAGATTGATTAAAGACCTATGTAGTCAAAACTATAAAACTCTTAGAAAACAATATAGAAGGACATCTTTATGACTTTGGAGTAGGGAAGGAAATAATAAATCATAAAAGAAAGGGCTGAGAAATTAGTTTACATTAAAAATAAAAGAAATTTTTGTTTATTAAAACATACCATAAAAATAATGAAAAGGAAAGCCACATATTGGATGAAGATATAAAAATTAACATAACTGACAAAGGATTAATTATCCAGAATAAATAACTCTTTTAAAGTTTTATAATAAAAAGACAAATAGAAAAAGAGGTGAGATTTGAACATGCATTTTACATAAGAGAAAATCATAGTGGCCAATGAACTTTAGAAAAGACAATCACCCTCATTTTTTAGCAGGAAAATACAAATTAAAACTAGAATGAGATATCAAGAGAATCAGAAAACAAATCATAGGCTGGGTAAAAATGTTTGCAAACAACACATCTGATAAAAGACTGCTATTTAAAATATATAAAGACAGGGAAGGTGGGGGTGGATGGGTAAGTGGGTGGGGAGAGATCAACCAAGGAATCTATATGCATACATGCATAACCCATGGACACAGACAATAGCGTGGTGAAGGCCTGGGGTGGGGAGTGGGTGTGGGATGGAAGGGTCAATGAGGAAAAAAGGGGACATCTGTAATATTTTCAACAATAAAGATAAAAAATAAAAATAAATAAAAATAAAATATATAAAGAACTCTTAAAACTCAACAATAAGAAAATGAACAACCCAATTAAAAATGAGCAAAAGATTTAAACAGATACCTCATCACAGATGGCAAATAAACATAGGAAAACATGTTCAACATCATATGTCAAAAGAGAAATGCAAATTAAAGCACTATATACCTATTATAATGGTGAAAATCCCAAACATTGACCAGCAAACGCTAGTGTGAATGCATACTGGTACAGCCACTTTGGCAGATAGTTTGGCGGTTTCCAAAAAACTAAACACCTCTTACCATTCTATCCAGCAGTTATGATCATTGCTGATCAAATGAGTTGAAAACATATAGCAGCTTTGCTCGTAATTGCTAACACTTGGAAGCAACCAAGATGTCCCTCAGTAAGGGAGTGGATAAACAAACTGCGGTATATCCATGCAATGGAATATTATTCAGCGCTAAAAAGAAATGAACTTTCAAGCCTTGAAAAGCCAGGTAGAATCTTAAATGCATACTACTAAGTGAAAGAAATCAGTCTAAAAGGGCTACATACTATATGATTCTGATTATATGACATTCTGAATAAGGCAGAACTATGGAAACAGTAAAATGGTTAGTGCTTGCCAAGGGATAGAGGAGAGGGAGGAATGATCAGGCGAAGAACAACATTGTCAGGGCAGTGAAACTATTCTGTATGATACTCTCTCCCCATTCCTTTCCTTCTCCCATCCTCCCTCCTCCCGCCCCCTTCTATGGTTTTGAATATATATATATATATACCCCATATATATATATAAAATATATATCATATACATACATTTCCCCCCCCAAAAAACCCCTACAGTGTGTAACACCAAGAGTGAATCCTAATGTAAACTATGGACTTTGGGTGATAATGATGTGCCAATACAAGTTCATTAATTATAACAAATGTACTACTCTGGATGTTCATAGTGGGGGAAAGTGTGGGGGCAAAGGGTATATGGAAACTCTACTTTCTGCTTAATTTTGCTATGAACCTAAAACTGCTAAAAAAATAGTCTATTTAGAAAAAACTATAGTGAGATACTATTACACAGTCATCAGATTATCAAAAATTAAAATATAAACATAAAACTTGATGTATTCATACAATGGAATGCCATATAACAGTAAAAATAATGAACTATGGGTATATGCGCCAACCTGGATGAATCTCAGAAATGTAATATTACACAAAAAGGGAAGAGTATATTATACATGGAGCCCAAAAACATAAAATTTAATAGTACATTGTTCAAGGATCTATAACATTTATGGCAAAACCATAGAGAAAAGCATGGAAATAGTTCATTGCAACTGCAGGATAGTGGGTCCTTCAGTGAAGGGTGGGGGTGTGGGATGTAAGAGGTAAAGACTTAGGACACCTCAAAGGTACTGGTAATATTCTGTTTCTTTGTCTGGGTGGCAGGTATAAAAATTCCATTTATTATTTTTTAAACCTCCTGTGTATATTCTTTTGTATGTATGTTGTCTTTCACAGGAAAAGCTCTTTTAGAAACCAAGCTGTAGCTCTATATTAATCAAACAATATTGTAAAAAGAATTTTCACCCTGCTTGCCTGTTGGAGTAGGAAAGAGGCAGAAGCTGAGGCGAGTAAAAGAGTGGCGCGTGAGAGAGTCCTTTGTATACTGAAACTGATGGTGGCTGCGGTCAGCACTGCCTACACTCTGCTTTCACACTGTGTTTTATTACATCTTTTCTCCGAGTTAGTTTCCTTTCACTGACCATCAAGAGTCCCAAATTTATGTCTGCCTGTACATTATCTCTCCCACTAGACTATAAATCTCATGGAAGCAGGGACTCTTGTCTCCTGTTCACTATCAAATTTCCAGTTGCCTAGAACAGTACATAAGCATTTATTACATATTTGCTGAATGAATAATAGACAGTCTAATTAAAATCTAGTACTCTTATATATGTACTTCTTTCATCATAGCGCTCATGACATTTTTGTAATCTTTTTTGGTATGTATCCATCATTGGATATGAAGACACCATTATATCAATAGTACCTACCAAAATTCCTAGCATGTGGTGGCTATCAGTAAATTCAATTAATATTAAATGCATACACAGAAACATTGTTTTCTCTGCAATGCTATCTCTATTTCAAATTATCCTTCATTGGAAAGTCAGAGCTTTCTTTAATAACCTTTAGAATTAATTTGATCATTAAACCTGCCTGTTTAAAGCCCTCCAGTAATACTAAAGGTATACTTGTATTGTGCTCACTATGTGGCCAGGTACTATCCTGAGTGTTTCTGTATACTAATTCATTTAATTCCTGTAACAATTCTATGGAGATGAAATCATCTTCGTTTTGCAGATGAGGAAATTGAGACACAAGGAAGTTAAGTAATTTGCCTAAAATGACACAATTAGTAGTGGTAAAGCAATGCCTCCAGTGGATCTGTAGAGACTATGGGGTAAGATCCAAAACCCTTAGAAAACAAATAAGGCTCTTCACAACGTCACCTCCAGAATCTTTTCCCACCACTCCCTTCTATAAACCCTAGGCTCCAAACATAAAATTTTTCTGAACACGTTACTTCCCTTCATTGCTACAAGCCTTTGAACATACTGTCCTTTGTTTTCTTGCCTCCTGGCAAACTTCTATTCACTTCTTAAACGTCTTCTCTGGGAAGCCTCTTAATTTATGCTCCCTTGTCTGCATTTCTTCAATTTTGTGGCTCTTATCACATTATGTTATAATTTTCAGTTTTTCTTCTCTACTAACTTTGGGATCATCTAGGTCTGGACTCATGTCTTATTTGTTTATGCAGACTAAGTGCCAAAACTAGCGTTGCCATATTTAAGGCACTCGAAAAATGTTTGTTAAACAAATGAATAAACACTGAGTTCAACTTGAGTTCAATATTCAAGATGTACAGTGAAAGTTTGACATCTTATCATTTTGTTGATACTTTACTATTAATGTTACAAAACCACTAAAGTATTTGTTTTGTTTAGCTATATCTGCTTTCAGTTTCTACTGGTCTTTCCCTTGTTCTGGTTAGCACTTTTTTGACACATTTTAAAAAGTTAATTATGTGTCTGCCTTTCACACTTGTACTAGCTAGCACCTCAAATGTCAGGTTCCTATCTTACTGTCCCCAGTGTGAGAGGTGGGGTGAGCTGGGCAGAGCTTGGAGTATAATGAAGGCTTAGGAAGTCCTTAATTTTAATCAGTTGGTTCTGTTAGATTATCTGGTTATCTGGGTACCCTCTTATCTCCGTATCTCTTTCCTCTGATGGGCCTGGCAGTTTTGCTTTGCTTTTCTTAGCCATTTATCTTCACCCTGTAACAATCAGAATAGGGGAATGTAGGTTCTCAGGCTAGAGACTTAGTGAAGCAACTACAGAAGGAGACGTTTTCATTCAGTGTTTCAGCGTCCTATAATGTAAACCCTAACTAGCTTGGGTAATTTAAATTTAGCTCAAGTTATTGTCCTTCAGGTTGAAAAATAACAGTAGGTATTCTGTCTTTCAAAATTGAAAGACAACAACACTAATGACATGGTATCAAAAAAATTATTTGAAAAAATTGCACTCTACCTGTAATTGGAATATTCCAGTATGAAAATTTCGAGAAATAAAAACACACTGAGAATGAGATTTACTCTCCGCCTCTGATGATCTTTGGCTGCATCTCTCATCAGTTGCTTTAAATGTGGAATTTTGAAATATTTCTCTGAAAAATATGTTATAGAGAATGTTATTAAAAATGAATTGTATTATAAACCAATGAAAATTATTTTGTTTCCACCCAGCCGGTGTGGCTAAGTGGTTGAGTGTCGGCCCATGAACCAAGAGGTCACCGCTTTGATTCTTGGTCAGGGCACATGCCCTGGTTTGGGGCTTGATCCCCAGTGGGAGGCGTGCAAGAGGCAGCCAATTGATGTTTCTCATCCATGTTCCTATCTCTCTATCCCTCTCCCTTCCTCTCTCTCTAAAAATCAATTAAAACATATTTTTAAAAAGTAAAAATAAAAAATTTATTTTGTTTCCAATAGTTACATATAAGGGTTTAAAAATCAGAATAAATACATTACTACATATTTATTTTGAAATGCACAAGTCAATTTATATATTCCCTTCTCGTATGTTACTGATTATACTTATTTTATTCATAGAATGTAAATTAAACTGCTTCTTATGCAGGGTTAATATTTATAGTTTGAAGATCAACCATGATTTTTCTAAATTTAAAATATTTTTCAATTACAGTTTACATTCAATATAGTTCTGTATTGGTCTCAGATGTACAGCATAGTAGCTAGAAAATAATGTACTTTACAGGGTGGTTCCCCCTAATATTTCAAGTACTCACCTGGCCACATACATAGTTACTATGATATTATTGATTATATTCTCTATGCTGTATTTACATCTCAGTGATTATTCTGTAACTACCAATTTGTATTTCTTAATTCCTTCACCTTTTACACCCAGTCCCCAAACCCCCTTCCCCTCTGTCAACTGTCAGTCTGTTCTCTGTATGAGTCTGTTTCTATTTTGTTTATTTATTTTGTTCTTTAGAGTCCATATTTAAGTGAAATCGTATGTAAGCATGAGTTTTTTATATCCTTTTTTCTGGCTGTGAGAAAATTAATTGACTTTAATGTTAGTCTTTTCAGAAATTTACCTTTAATGACAAAGGAAATTAACTGAAATGAAACCCAATGGTCAATTTTATATTTAATAATGTTTCTGACAAAAGTGGGAGGAAACTGAATTGTAACTAATGACTTACAAAAGAAGAGTACCTGTGATCTTTATCCATGCAACCGCAAACAATTTTAAGAGAGAGCTTAAAATAACAAAACAGCAAGTAAAACCCCAGATGATCAAAGACAGATATGTAAAGGCAATGTAGTTTCTAACAGTCATTCTAAACTTACTGATTTAAATAATAATGTTAATTGCCATTTCTTCTTTCAGAGATACTAGAGAATTTCCAAATTAATTCAAGAGTATATTATGTTACTTAATGAGGTATTAACAATTAGGGTTTATTCATTTATGGAATTAAGTTCACTTGATGAATATTTATTGAGTACTTACTATGTGTCAGGCACTGTGCCGGGTGTTGTGTATATAGTGGCAAAGGAAAATAAACAGTCACTACCCTCATAGAATTGTCATAGCTCTCATGGAACTTAAACACTAGTAAGGAAGACAGACAATAAAATAATCACAATAAGATGAAAAATTACAAGTATGGGAAGTGTCATCAAGGAAAGCTACCTGGTACTGTGTGAGTACTATATAACACAGGGAATTAATCTGCTTAGAGGGGTCAGGGAAGGCTTTTCTGAGGAAGGATAATTGAATTGGACATGTGAAGAAATAGTAGTTATTAGAGTGTGGTGGAGAAGGACAGGTGGGAGTAAGAATATTCTAGTCAGAGAGAATATCAAGTCCAAAGGCTAGTGGCTGTGTGCTGTATGTAAAGTGGCAGAAGCACAGAAAGCAAGAGGGAAAGTGGGAGATAAAATTGGGGAGTATGCATGGGAAGACCACGCAGGGGCTTAAAAGTCATGTCATTTTGTCTTTATCCTAAAGGCAATGAGAAGTCTTGTATAATAGAGTGGGGATGGGGTGCAAGGCTGGGATCACCTGATCAGATTTGTGTTTGGACAATGTCTGGCTTAAGTGTGGAGAGATCAAACAAGGCTGACAGTGAACGCAGGGGTCACTTACAACTCCTGCAGCAGTCTACGTGGGGGATACGATAACGTGGACAAGGTGGCGGCAATGCGGCGGAGAGAAACGGATAGATCTGAGAAATTTATGAGGTAAAAGAAATAGAACTTGGGGATGGTTCAAATTTAGGGGGATGGGAAGGCGTAAGGGAGATATCAAGTATGTCTTCCATCTTTAGAAAAAAATACTCTTCCTTGACCCCACATTCTCCTCCAGCTACTGCCCCATTTATCAGCCCCCCTTCACACACACACACGCACGCACACAGAGCTTCTTGAAAGAGGTATCTATACTTATCTCAATATTCTCAACTCTTGTGTTTTACTCAAAGGTAAGCTTCTGAACCTATCACCCCATCAAAATTCTTTAAGGCCACCAATAACTTCCAAGTTGCCAAATCCAAAAATTATTTCTCTAATCTCACTTTTCTCAACTTCTTAAGCATCTTGAATATAACTGGTTGTTGCCGTCTTCCTGAAACATGTTCATAATGTCATAATTTTGCCTTTCTTGACATGTTTCCCAGATATTGTTGATTCTTCCTACTCTTTGTTAAATTTCTAACTGTTGGTGGGCTGAAGGGTACAACCCTAGGTTTTTCTCTTTCAACAATCACTCCCAAGCCCTGGACGGGTAGCTCAGTTGGCTAGAGCATCATCCCAATAGGCCAAGGTTGTGGGTTCGATCCCCAGTCAACCACTCAGTGATTGAGTGCTGACCCATGAACCAAGAGGTCATTGGTTCGATTCCTGGTCAGGGCACATGCCCAGGTTTCAGGTTCGATCCCCAGTGGGGGACGTACAGGAGGCAGCCAATTGATGTTTCTCTCTCATTGATGTTTCTATCTATCCCTCTCCTTTGCCCTCTCTCTAGAATCAATAAAAACATATTTTAAAAAAGAATCAACCAATGAATGCATAAAACAAGTGGAACAGCAAATTGATGTCTCTCTCCCCCCTCCTCCTCTCTTTCTAAAGTCAATCAATAATAATAATAATAATAATAATAATAAACCAAATCACTCACTGGTTAGTCTCATCCAGTTCTATGACTTTAAGAGAACCTAAATCTTCAGTCCTAGATTCTTTCCTGAAGTTCATGTCATATCCAACTGTCTATTTGAAATTTCCATTTGGATGTCTAATAGGCTTTCAAAAGCACATCCAAAATACAACTCCTAGTTTATTACCATTCCCTCAGCTTGCTCTCTCCTACAATCATCTTATCTCAGTAAATGGAATGAACAACTAAACAGTTGCTCCCGGTAAATATGTAGGTGTTAGCATTAGTTTGGCCATTTCACTTCATCTTTCCTTACCTCATTCGGTTCATCAAGCCCTGCTAACTTTATCTGCAAAACACAGTCCAAATCCAACTCCTTTTCACCTCCTCTGCTTCCATATTAGTCCAAGGCACTATCATCTCTCACCTGGACTATGTAAAGCCTCCTAACTTGTCTCTCTGCTCTCACCCTTGCTCCATTAAAATTCAGGCTTCACAGAGAAGAAAAATATTTTAAAAATATAAATCAGAACTTTCATATATTGCCAGTTGGAGTGTACACCTACTTTGGAAAACTGGCAGTTTCTTATAAAGTTAATCATATGATCCATCAATTTCACTCTTAAGTATTTACCCAACAGAAGTGAAAGCACATGTACAAAAATATTTATACAAGAACGTTCACAGCAGCCTCATTCCTAACAGCTAAAAACTTGAAATGACCCAAATGTCACAGAAGAATGAACAAACAGACTCAGGTATATTCATTCATACAATGGGATACTAGTCATCAAAAAAAAGAATGAACTGCAGATAAATACAACTTTGGTATATAGCCTTATAAAATTTTCTTTACACCATTAATTCCCAAATGCAGATGTTTATGAACCCAAGAAAACTAAGATTTGAGAGGCTGGAAATTAAGTAAAATACTCTGATAAAACTTACCTTCGTTTGCAAATCAGGAACCACAAAGCTGATGCCAAAGCAAAGAAACCAATTCCAAAGGCAACAGCAGCCGCCGCCAGAAAATAGGTTAAGTGATTAGAAAAACCTACACAAATAAATTATAAAAGAATATTTCATGCATGTATCTTCAATCTCCAGGTAAAAATAAACAATATAATATTTCAAGCAATACTACGTAGTGTAGTGTCAAGACATTAACTAGGAAATTGGGAGACCTGAATTTTGTACTGTGCAATTCTCATAAATTTAAAGATCCTAATCATGCTGATTAGGGCCCAGTGTGCATTTCTCTGACCCTGCTAGGAACTGAGACCTTGGCTTTATTTGTTTTTCTACAGCTTTCACCTCCGTTTTTCTTAAGTAGTTTTCTCCCTTCCCAGTCCAGCTGTGAATTTTTGTTATTTTTCTAGTATTCTTTGCAGTCTTCCAAAATAAGGCATTCATTTTAATATTTTGATTATCAATCACTACAAAAAGTTGGATGAAGGTAATAAAGAACAAGTATAAGGACTTTATAAAGACATAACACATTCTCTGAAAATAACACAATTAATTCTGAAACTAATAACCTAATATGTATGTGAAAGCTTCCATACTTATGGATACTTATAATCACACATAAATAACTCATGCATTAAAGAAGAAATAAATGGAAATACATGGAACTAACCAATAGTGAAAGCCCTCTGTATAAATACTTGCAGCAACAAAGCCGGAGCCAAATTCAAGGGAAATGTATGACCCTAAATACATATATTAGAAAAGAAATCTGAAAAATAATGAGCTTGGCATTCAAATTACAAGTTGAAAAGGACCAGCAAAATAAACCCAAGTAATGTAGAGGAAAGAAATAAAGAACAGAAATTATGAAATACAAATTAAGATTTTTGGTAAAGACTAATAAGACGACAAATCTCTACTAAGATTAACCAAATAAAAAAGAAGGCATAAGTAAACAATATTAAAAATGAAGAACAAACAAGCTATAGCAGAGATTAAAATAAGAAAATACTTTTAACAAATTTATGCTGTTTTAAAACTTATACTAGTTATTATATATACCTAAAAAATGACTTACAAAAAGTGACTCAAGAAGTAATAGAAAACCTAAATGAACATGTATCCATTAAATTGAATCAGCAATTACAAAATTTCCCCAAAACAAAAAGCAGGCCCCAATAACTTTATAATTTCTACTGTATACCCATGATTCAAGTATTTCTTATCTTATACAAGCTCTTCCAGAAAATAGAAAGAGATTGCTGGCTGTTTGTCCAAATACATTTTCCTCTTCTTCCCAGGCAAAAAGCTAGACTAGATGTCCCAGCTTCCCATACCATTAGGTGAAGCCATGTGACGGAGTTCTAACCAACGGAATTTGAGTGGAGGTGATGTCATAAAAAGCTCCCAAGCACCTTTCTCCATGTTCTTCCTCCTTCGGGTTTAGCTGGGATGGAGACACCTGGAGGGAACTTTGGAAGCCATGTGTCATCATGAATCTGATTGACATTCAACCCAAATAAAATGCAAACACAACACACCAGAATTTGTGGGATGCCACCAAAGCAGTACTTATGGGAAGAAATCTATACCAAAAAAACGCAATATTAGGGGAAAATTTATGAAAAATCTTAAAAACTAGACCAAGTAGAGCAAATTAAGCCCAATATAAACAGAAGGGGGGAAAAACCTAAAAACTAAAGTGGAAACCAGTGAAACAGAAAACAGAAAAACAATAGAGAAAATCAATAAAACCAAAAGCTGGCTGAGGTCTACAAAATTGAAATCTTTTAGCTAGACGGATCAATAAAAAAGAAAAAGGGTCTTTCCTCCCGCCGCCCGAGACACAGAGAGGAAAGAAGGCTAAGAGGAAGCAGGTGGACTGGCCCCTGCTGTCGTGAGGCAGGAGGCCAAAACGGTGGTAAATCCCGTTTGAGAAAATGCCTAAGAATTTTGGCATTGAACAGGACACCCAGCCCAAAGGGGACCTCACGCGCTTTGTCAAATGGCCCCGCTCCACTTAGCAGCGGGGGCAAAGGGCTGTCCTCCTCTAAGCACCTGAAAGTGCCGCCTGCAATGAGCCAGTTCTCCCAGGCCGTGGTCTGCCAGGCGGCTCGGCTGCTTGGGCTGGCCCACAGCACAGAGGGGCCAACGCGAAAGCCACAGAGACTGTTGGCCTGGGCTGAGAAAAAGGCTGCTGGCGAAGGGAATATCCCCACCAACAGGCCACCTGTCTAGCAGGGGTTAACACTGTCACCACCTTGGTAGAGAAGAAGATGAGCCGGCAGTAATTGCACGTGATGGGGATCCCATCGAGCTGCTTGTCTTCCTGCCTGCCCCGTGCTGTCAGATGGGGTTTCCCTGCTGCATTATCAAGGGGAACGCCATGCTGGGGTGTCTAGTCCACAAGAAAACCTGCACCACTTTCGCCTTCACACAGATTAACTTGGAAGACAAAGGAGCTCTGGCTCAGCTGGTGAAAGCTATCTGGACCAATGACAATGACAAATATGATGAGATCTGCTACCACTGGGTAGGCAACGTCCTTGGTCCCAAGTCGGTGGCTCACATTGCCAAGCCAAAAAAGGCAAAGGCTAAAGAAATAAAATGGGCACAATTACCAATATCAGAAATTAGAAAGGTGACATTATTACAGGTTCTACAGATAGTAAAAGAACAGTAAGGCAGTATTATGAACAATTTTATGCTAATAAATTTAACAACTTACATGACATGGAAAAATTCCTTAAAAGAACATAAATTGCCAAGCTTATTCAAGAAGAAATGAGCAACATAAACAGACACATATTGACTAAAGAAACAGAAACAGAAATTGTAGTTAAAATGCTTCCTACAAGGAAAACTCCATGTCCAGGTGGCTTCACTGGTAAATTCTACTAAACATTTAAGGGTTAGTATGAAATAAGAATTAGTATTAAGGTAATACTAATTCTACACAAATGCTTCCAAAAATGTAAATACAAGAGAACACTTTTCAATTCATTCTATGAGGCCAGCATTAACTTGTTACCAAAACCAGACAAGAGCGAGAGAAAGAGAGGAAATTATAAATTGAACATAAATGCAAAATGCATCTATGTTAGGCATCATGAACATAGATGCAAAAATTCTAAACAACGTTTTAGCAAATATAACATTATAGTAAAAGGATAATACATCATGACCAAGTGAGGTTTATCTCAAGAATATGGAGTTGGTTTAGCATTTTAAAGCCAATCCAAGAAATACACCATATCAACAAGTTTGGAAAGAAAATCCACATGATCAAAATGGATCTATGTCAATAGATACGAAAAATTTTGAAAAGATCCAACATCTATTCCTGATTTTTTTAAAAAAATACAGAAAATTCTCAGCAAACTAGGATACAAGGAAAACTTTATCTTTGTTTTCAGGTTCCTCAACCTGATAAAGGCCATTTACAAAAAAATCAGACTGAATGGTAAAAAACGGAATGTTTTCTTCCTAAAATCAGGAGCAATACAGTGAAATCCACTCTCACAACTTCTGTTCAACCCTGCACTGAAGGTTCTAGTGCAGCCAGGCATGGAAAAGAAATAAAACGCATCTTGATTAGAAAAGAACTAAATGTTTGTATTCTCAGTGTTATAGTCCGAACATTTTTGTGCCCCCCAAATTCATATGTTGAAATCCTAATGCCCAATGTGATATCTGTACTCAATGAGTATTGGAAGGTGGGGCCTTCTGGAGGTACGTAGGTCTTGACGGTGGAGCCCTCAGGAATGGGATTAGTGCAATTAGGAAAAAGATTCCACCGAGGCCCCTGGCCCCTTCCAACCATATGAGGACACAGCAATAAGCAGGAAGAGGGAGCTCCCCAGACACAAAACTTGACCGTGCAGGTACCCTAATCTCAGACTTTCAGCTACCAGAACTGTGAGAAATAAATTTCTGTTGTTTATAAGCCACCCAGTTTGTGGTATTTTATTATAGCAGCTCAAATGGACTAAGACACACAGAGAACATGATCATCAATGTTAAAAAAAACCCTGTGGAATTAAAATAAACTAGAACAGGTGAGTTTAACAAGATTGCAGGATACGAGATCAATATACAAAAAACAACTGTCTTCTAAAACTGCAAAACTCCTAGAAGAAAACAGGAAAAAAGTTTTATGATGTTAGTCTTGGCAGTAATTTCATGAATGTGACACCAAAAGCAAATATAGACAAATGGGATTATATCAAACTAAAAAGTTTCTGCACAGCAAAGGAAACAGAGTAAAAAGGCAACATACAGAATGGAAAAAATATCTGCAAACCATGAGGGCTTAATTTCCAAAATATAAAAGCTAAACCCAATACCAAAGAAACTAATACGCCAATTTAAAAATGGGCTAAAGACTTGACTAGACATTTTTTCAGAGAAGGCACACAAATGGCCAACAAGCATATGAATAGATGTTAAACATCACTAATTTTTAGGGAAATGCAAATCAAAATCACAGTGAGATATCAACTCACACCTGTTAGGGTGGCCATTAAAAAACACACACACAAGTGTGGCTGAGAATGTGGAGAAATTGGAACTCTTGTACACTGTTGGTGGAAATGCAAAATGGTGTAGCTGCTATAAAAACAGTATGGAGTTTCCTCAAAAATTAAAATTAGAACTATCATATGATCCTGCAATCCCACTACATCTACCTGGGGGGGGGGGGGGAGGGAGATTAAATTAGCTAATGAATGAAAAATGTATTAAAAGCTGGAAAAAGTTATCAAATATGTTATTAATCTGGTGAGAGTAAAAAGTCAATTTCCTTAATTTTCAAAGCAGATCATATACTTTATTACTTGTATATCTATCATATAAAATACATTTTTCCTTCAGTAAATAATGACTTTGAATCCTTGTCAGTTTTCTTGAACTGACTGCTATCTGGCTCCTCACAAAGTCAGTGCAGACAAATGAAACTTGAAATAGTAAAGATATATAATCAAATATTACTTGTAATAAGTGACACTATTAGAAAATATATCTAAGCCATAATTAGTATTTCTACAGAAATGTCTTTAATGCTGTTATAATATTGTATCATTTTTGCTGCTTTTAAGTAACTAAAACAACTCATAACAAAATAAAAATTTGTTCATTCTTACACAAATGATCCTGACTTGTGCATAGTTTTCTTTTTGCTAATTTATCAAACCCTACGTTTTGCTTCTCCATCTGTGGTTAAAGACACATCACTCTAAACAAATAAAAATGTTTAAAATAAGGAGCTTACCGCTTGGTGTTTATTTGAAATTACATTTTTTCATTCTGAAGAGTCTCAGTAAAGTGTAGGTTATGGCAGAATGTCTCTTTGCCTGCTTTAACTAGGGCTATGTTAAATTGACAAAACACCACCTTACTCCTGCTTGAGTATCTCTTTCACTATACAGGTTAGCAAATAGCTTAGTATCAACACAAATATCCAAACAAATGTGAGTAAATCATTGCTACGTGAAGGACTTCATACATGAATAATTTAGCTCTTTACATGCTGAAGCCTTGCCGTTCAGGGTGTCCTACGGCTTCTGCAGCCCGCAGGCAGGCCCCAGGCTTGCCCGGCCGCAGGCCCCGGCCCCAGGCTTGCCCGGCCGCAGGCAGGCCCCGGCCCCAGGCTTGCCCGGCCGCAGGCGCAGGCCCCAGGCTTGCCCGGCCGCAGGCGCAGGCCCCGGCCCCAGGCTTGCCCGGCCGCAGGCAGGCCCCGGCCCCAGGCTTGCCCGGCCGCAGGCGCAGGCGCAGGCCCCAGGCTTGCCCGGCCGCAGGCGCGGGCCCCGGCCCCAGGCTTGCCCGGCGCCCCAGGCTTGCCCGGCGCCCCAGGCTTGCCCGGCGCCCCAGGCTTGCCCGGCGCCCCAGGCTTGCCCGGCGCCCCAGGCTTGCCCGGCCGCAGGCGCAGGCGCAGGCCCCAGGCTTGCCCGGCCGCAGGCGCAGGCGCAGGCCCCAGGCTTGCCCGGCCGCAGGCGCAGGCGCAGGCCCCAGGCTTGCCCGGCCGCAGGCAGGCGCAGGCCCCAGGCTTGCCCGGCCGCAGGCGCAGGCGCAGGCCCCAGGCTTGCCCGGCCGCAGGCGCAGGCGCAGGCCCCAGGCTTGCCCGGCCGCAGGCGCAGGCGCAGGCCCCAGGCTTGCCCGGCCGCAGGCAGGCGCAGGCCCCAGCACCGCGGCCGGCTGAGCGGGCGCACGCCCCGCCCCGGCCCGCGGCCCGCACGCCCGGTGACGGCTCCTGAGACGCCGCGGATTCGTTTCTTGAATACTGTAGTCCCCAAGTCTTTACAAATGACCTTCCCACCTAACTCACCCTTGAACCTTGCGGTCTGTTCTGTAAACCTCTTGGGAGGGGCTCAGGGGTGCAGCTGCCCCGCCCCCCAAGTCCCCAGTCCGGTCCCTCGGTCCCTCGTTGCTAGGAGACCGAGGAACGCGCTCCTTTCCCCACGGGAGTGAGCCTGGAGCTCCGGGAGCCCACCCAAGGCCCCCAAGCCCTCCAGCCGGTCCCTAATATTATGTCTTTATAACAAGGATATAATAAATGATCATATAGAAAATAACCATCTAAACATTAACTCTATTATCCATCATATTATTCTAAGTGTCTCTTACATAACGATTCTGTGACAAATTTCTTTTAGAATTTGATATCAAGAAATATTCTTTTCAGACCAACGGACAATGTGTTCATCTATCAGATAATAAGAATAAGCGCTTCTTTGCTTTGGACACTAAACAGTTCAAACTAAAACGCATGCTTGATTATGGAAATTATGTTAACCCAAACGCTCAACTTTTAAATGTATGGCTTTTCCATTTTTCCTTCTAGTTTATATCTTTGATATCTTTAGCAGTTCTATTTATGTGACTTTTTCTGAAAACTATTTTAAATCCTTTTTGAAACTAAGAAAGGTACTCATTTAAGAAATTTGCTGGCCCTAGCTGGTTTGGCTCAGTGGTTAGAGCATCAGCTGGTGGACTGAAGGTTCTGAGGTTTGATTCCAGTCAAAGGCAGGTACCCCGGCTGCAAGCTCATCCCTGGCCCCGTTTTGGCCGTGTGTGGGAGGCAACCAATCCATTGTCTCTCTCACATTGATGTTTCTCTCTCTCCCTTCCACTCTCCCTGAAAAGCAATGGGAAAAATATCCTCAGGTGAGGTTGACTTTTTGAAAAATGACAGTATTAATAAAGAAAAACCTTTAAAATAATTTAAGCTGTCTTTTGAAGAGATTACAAAGGAGTAACCATGTTGGATAAGCAAGGAAACATATTACAAGGACTAATTGAAATCTAACATAAAAGTACGCACAAATGAAAAAACACTTCCCTTGCTTGCTACTGTCCCTTGCACAGCACCAAAAACTTTTGGCATTGAGAGAAGACTCTATGGAGATTAAGCAAAAATTGACCTATTTGCAAGAAAGCTTGACACATTACATTTGTCAAGCCAGGAAATGTTAAATAATTTAATAAATGGAACTGCCAGCAGAGTGATATTTAATTTTTTGTTGTTGTTATCCTGTGATCCCCATCAGGAAGTTTAATAGTTAATCAGCTGGGCTAGTGTTGGGGTTACTTTTTAAATATACTATTTTCACAAGTATCCTATTATTTGTACTCGACGTCAATCTAGGAGTAGAATAGCAAAAACAGCGTCAGAAACACTCAATAGAGTTGGTGACATATTCACCTAATGAATTCCACTTTGCCTTGGTTGAGGCTCCCTATCTTATCCCCAAAGAAGAGCTCCAAAATAATTACAACTTGAAAGGGAAGAGGTTTTAGCTGTTATCTTTAAAGTTTATATTAATGACGTGACAATGCCATCCTTCCTTATGCTATATGTGCTGCCGAAGCGAGCATCACCCTGCCTTGTTAGATATAAAATAAATACGAGATTGACAATAAACTGGGGCTTACTTCCTTCTAAGAGTAGAAGTGTCTACAACTAGACTAAGTTTTCATTGTAAAATACTTTCAGGCTAAGAAAAAGTTTCTGTTTGCTGCACATATTTCTTTTTCCTTCCTTCACCATTTTTTCAGTAGTAGGTAAATTTTATGTCTACTTTGAGCTATGAAGCCTCCAGCCTTAGTCATTACATTCTGACAGCATGCTAACTTTTGTCACCTACCATAACTGTGAAATGGCAAATTTGTGTTGTTTTAAGACACTAAGTTTGTAGTAGTCAAAATCTAATACACCGTTTCATATGAAACAAAAAACATTTAACAAAATTTTTCTTCAGAGTGCACACTCAAATTACCCACCAACTCACCTCACTTTTAGAGAGTGAAGAGCTGAGGTGGAGGACAGTTTGTCTCTACTTCAGAGTGTCAACTGATAGTCACTGGTGCTAATTCAATGCCAACAGGCATCCCCAATTTGGGTGCAGCGAAGAAGGAAACCTTAGTACAAGCAGCTCGATTATGATACAGCACAACTGTGAAAAGAGCACAGTTGTGAGGCAGCCCTGGGGCCAGACCCCTCTCCAGCTAGACAGGTCTGCTCTGCTGCACGCAGGTTGGCTTTGGGCTCACTGGTCAACTCTCCTCTGCTCACTCTGACTAGACAGCCTTGGTGACTCAGCCAGAGAAACACACTCTTCTGCCCTCAGTGGACAATGAAAACACTCCTATTAGTGCAGGGGAGCTGGCTTATATAGACAGAAGTCCCCACCCCGGTCCATGATTGGTCTGTCCTCATGCAAATAAGGACTCCAAAACTTCGCAGTTTGATTGGTCCAAAAGGCACTGTCCTGATTGGTCAGAATAGAGCCACTCTGGTTGGTCGAAGCTGCACAGCTCTGATTGGATGGGGAAAGCCTCAGTCCTACTGGTTGAAATAGGATTCCAGGAACTCCTTTATAAGGGCTGGCTCAGCCGGCAGAAAAATTGTACGGAGGACAGTTCAGTACATGAGGCAAGCAGCTTAGTGCAGGCTTCTTCCTGGAGTGCAGTTTGTGTGAGGCTCTTGTGTAGAAATGGTTCCTAGGCTCTGTTTTTTGTTGGGTGGTGGTGGTGGTTGTGTTTTTAATTTGAGCCCAGTTAGCCACCAGCAGCCCTTCTTAGTAGATACTTCTTTCTCAGGCCCACAAAGGGAATAATGAACATATCCAAGCCATGAAGTATTTTTACACATGGAGAAAAAACACACAATTGTTCAATTCACAGTAGAAAGAGATTGCTGAAGCGGACTGAGATAAGTGATGCCAGCAAGAAAAAAAAATCCTTCTCAAATAGTTTCAATATTTCCTTAGAGTTCAAACTTTAGCATAGGATTCCAGGTCTTTCTATGAATAAAGAAAGCATACAGTGTGCCAAGACATTACTAAATCCTTATTTTCAGGCAGGCAACATGGTCTAAAGAATGAATGTAGGATTTGGAGAAAAGAGATTTGGATTCAAGTTTGTGCTTTGATATTTGACAGCACTGCTACCTTAGTTACTAAATTAGATTTTCCCTCAACTATCTCTCCCAATGCATCTGCTTGAGATATATAAATGCTTTTCACATCAGAATACTCAGCACTTCTTGAATATGCCCAGGTTTTTCATCTTTGCTAATCATTTACCTAGTTCCACCCTTTTGCCTGTTGAAACTTGCCTATTTTTAAAAGTTCAGTAAAAATGCCACTTTCTTCATGAAGCTATCACAGATTTTACCAGTTGGAATTAATTCTGCTTCCCCTCTCCTACCTTGGTTGGTGGTGGTTTATCTTTAGCACCATCTGTCTACCTCCTTCATGTATCTATCTCACAAAATCACATCAAGTCAGAACTAGAGCCTGAAAGATACTGGTAGCTTAGAGGAAGTTTGGTCACATCAATCCTCTCTTAATTTCATTTCGCTTCTACCCAAGCCATCACAAATAAACATACAATCTAAAAATTGTAGTTTTGCTGTGTGGGCTCAACTTCAAGACAAATCCCCTAAGTGTCCCTTCCAGTCAGAATGCCTATTAAGCTCCTTTTCTTTAAGGAAATACAGGAGCTCCCACTGCTGGAAGATGCTCCCTTCTACTAGACTGTAAACTCTCAGGGCTAGGTGCACAATGCCCTCAGTGCACTCCCTACTTGCTGGACTGGAGGAAAAGCAAACAAAACTAATCAAGAATCAAAAAGAGGCAATTGGGTATGGCCCCTTGGAAGGCAAAGTTAACAGAAGAGGGCTTTGAAATGCAATTTGAGGTCAGAAGAAACAGATGCTCTTTTAGCATAAAAATACCTAAAGAGCCTGGCTGGGCGTGGCCCAGGGCTTGAGCTTTGACCTAGGATTCAGGAGATCTCAGTTTGACTCCTGGTCAGGGCACATGCCCGGGTTGCAGGCTCGATCACCGGGGAAGGGCATGCAGGAGGCAGCCGATCAATGATTCTCTCTCATCATTGATGTTTCTCTCTCTCTCCCCCTCTCCCTTTCTCTCTCTGAAATCAATAAAGATATATATTTTTAAAAATACCTAAATATTTTTTACTAGATATAATAGTAAAGAATATGAATATGATATGCATGCCAGACGAGGACTATTGGTAGAAGATTAATCTTCACAAGTGAGAAATATCTGATTTTTAAATATCCAATAGCAATCAACAACATATAAGCAAAAGTGAATGGGAAGACAAAGCTTGACGTTTATGCCTTTCTTTATTCAGCAGAGAAAACAGGCAAGAGAGATGTTAATAAGGCGCCACTGCGGGGCTGAGGCATGAATTCCTAGATGTAAATCCAGGGTAGAGGAAAGGCTACCACCTGGGACAAAGGGGATGAGGGGAGTTTGGGGGGTGGTCTTAGGGTATGGAGGAAATGACCCAGGAATTAAAATATGCTGGTTGCAGGGAGAGGTGAGAAGTTACTTTAAGGGAGAGAAAGCTCTCTGTGGGGTATTTTTCAGTGGTAGAGGGAGTGTCCAAGAGAATCTGTGCTTCTCCAGATGCATGCTTTGTGCAAAGGAAGCTGAATTTAGGGGGATCATGTTCAACTTTTCATCTCTCTCATGCATATTTAGCATGATTTGGATTTGATCATTGTGAAACAAGTGCAGAACTAATTGAACCTTCTTTGGGCTTCCCTGTTTGTTTACTGATAAGAGAAGGGAGCATTTTCACACCCTTTTCCTATCAGTGTACGGTACCTTAGGAGTAGGTGATGGGGGTGGGGGAATCTCTTCTGGAGCTCAGCTGGCCTGCTTATTCCGCAAATATTCTTGTTTTATAAAATTTACATAGGTAAAGAAAAGATTGCCAGCACACTTGTGGAAGCCACATTATGTTTAATGTAATGAAAGAGAAATAGTCATAAGCATTCCACAATTATTTTATATATTTTCTCAACAGAGAAATAATCTGTTGCCAGGAAGAAAAGACTTGTTACAACCTCACTGTGAGCTTCCCTCATACTCTGCTTAAACTCTTATTTAAAGGAGTCCGTTAGTGCCGCACAGTCACACGTATAACTGACATAAGTGTTGGGGACAGGGGAAAAGTACTTTGACCCTTCATTTCTCATTCAGGGTATGTAAGGAAGTCTCAGGTATCAATATTGCCTATGACAGCTCTCTTATATTCCACACAGAGAAATAATGTCTCCAGAAACTCTTCTCTACCAACCTGGCATATCTTTCAATGCAATGACATAAGCCTAAGTAATGAAAATTGTACAACTTTTTAACTTTCAAAAGCCTATCCTATGAAATTAATGGACAAATATACAGTCTTTGACTACTTGTTCAAATCTTTGAGTATTAAGAAATAGTATTAACAATGCTAATGAAGTGCATTCATACAGAGGAAAAACACTGTGATCTAACGACTACCAATAGTTATCGTGGCAACTTTAGCTGTGGAGCGTTTCTTTCTTTTACTTAAGGTATTCGAAGGAACAGGCTTGTGAAAGCTCAATTTTGACGGTAAGTATTCCACCTCATTAAGGAGTCTGTAAAATTAACTGGTAGTTTTCTCATCTTGCTTACCTGGCATAAGACTTCCTGGCCTTCAAGTTTTAAATCCATCAGAAAAAAAAACCCTATGCTTTACATTTGTGAAAAATGTTCCTGTGTTTCCCTCCATGCGGCAATTCTGTAGTTAAAAAAAAAAGAATAGATTTATGAGATCACAGTTTTACTAGCTTTAAGTAATATATTCAACTTATTCAATATATTCTCTTCGGAAACCGTCATGAATTTTCCAATAAATGTAGTGATTACTCTTTTTTTAAATATATTTGCATTGTTTGAATATGATGTAATAAACTCAAATGTGACATTAACTACAAGTCACATTTACATTTTTCTTCTTTTCCAGAATATTTTTTGCTTTAGATACCTGTCTCTTTTATGATTCATTCCTGCCACTTGTTAATTGAAATATATCACATACAACGTTTGATTCTTTTGTGACATCTCCCATTTGGCCATAGGAACTCATTAGTTTGAAAATCTAGGTGAAATTCTTTCAAAATGTTCTGGAGATTCCCCCATATTCCATTATATTGTTTGACAATTTAAATGAATAATAGGATTTTAGCTTTTCTTAAATAAATTCTGAAACTGCAGTTCCACTTTTACTTTTTAGAACAAATTGAATAACTTCCAAAATCTATTAGTCATTGTATTTCAAAGATTTCTTGAGTTACCGTTTATACAATCAAACCTACACTCTTCTGTTACTTGGTGACTCTTTTGAACTCTGGTTACTTTTTTTGTTTCACAGAGGTTAAGAAGGACACAGGACTTATACTTCCCTTTTGGGTAAATTCTGGTAAATGTATTTTCTAAGAATACTTGCCAAGTGTTTCTACCATTTATTAAACTATTTAATAACCATAAACCTCCATGACATGCTTTAAATAAAACACCATGGGGTGTTTTTCCTTTTTTTCTGTTTAATACATAATACATTTTTAAAGTACAGATTTAAACATCATATGGTTTCTATGTTTTGAAACACTAATGAATTATCTTTAAAAATTGTTAGCAATGTACTAAAAACATATCTCTTTCATTTGTAGTGTGAATGATTCTTTTCATTGTTCTGAAGAGAGTTGGTTGAACTTAATACTGAGATGCTTACTAAGTCTTTTTTATTCTCATGAGCTTTTCTCAATGAATTCATCATCTATGTATGTGTCAGATCACATTGTTAATATTTAATGTTGGATTGGTATCCTTTTCAATTCCCTTCTTTCTTAAAGTAATTTAAAATTCCTTTATAACATGTAATCTGATACATCTGTATTTCAAACTTATAATTTCCAACAATTATCATTTTTCTGTTAAAGTAGAATTGACTTCCTTTTTTCTTGTTTATGATTTTAAAATAGATGTTTTTATGATTTCACTGTTATTCATATTCTTTTTGTTTACCTTATAAAATGATTCTTAAAATATTTTCAAATAAAAGTTTTTGTTGCCAATTCTTGCCTTTGTTTTACATTTTCTGTCGAAACTCCCTGCTTTTCTAACATCCATAAAATCATTTCGCTTTCTAACACTTTAATAAATTAAACTGAGTTGGGGTCTGTTCTAAATTTGAAGATGGTAGCTGCCCAATATAAGTAGTTTAGTTCAGCACTCATATTGATCCCCCCTCTTTTGACCCAAAAAGCATAATAAAATACAACCATAACATAATAAAGCAGATGTCTTTAATCACTTTGTTATTCAATATTTAAATGATTAATTATAATTAAAATTATTTTGTAAAGTTCTATGTATCAGTCAAAAATGCCACTGGAAAAATCTGCTAAAGAAAGTAGTAAGAATATTAACCATAAAACGAAGCTGTCTTATGAAAATCTGATTCCATTAGCTTAAGTTAGGAAAGCTTTCCCTGACTCTCATTGGGTGAGTTAACTACTTCTATTAACTTCTATAAACCCTTGGGTATATCTTTATCAGAATATCTTAATGTACTTTAGTTGTTTGATTTTTGGTTTATACCCAGCCTGAATTGTAAACTCAGTGGAATTCTGGCTTAAGGTTTGTACTTTCTAACATCTCACTTGAAGTCTTTGCTCCACTTTTCTCATTTTCTCTTGCTTTCTAGTCCCCTTTGCCTTCAACCCACCCACCCAGCTCTTGTTCTGTTTTCTTGGAAGTAACCTAGGTCAGGGTATAACACTTACAAAAATGATAATTACCTCTTACTAAAGCACTTCTTTCTGCATGGACAGTGCTTGTAAAGAAAGAATTTTCATTTTTTTAGAATTTGTTTTAGTCAAGTCCAACAGAGCACAGTCCCTGTGGCCCATCTGCTAGAACACAAAAATAGCCTCACTATGTAGAAACAGATGTTTAAAATGGTATTAATTAAAATGAGATTCCACCTGTAATAGAAAACAGAAAATGGATGCAAAAGGAATGCTGTAAGCTGGCAATGCTTGCTATTGCTTTCCATTCCCTTAGGAATGTATATTTGTGGGTAAAATCTTGCTAATAGGAATATGTTTCTGGTTTTAGTCTCTAGTGATATGGGTTATTAGTTATACTGAAACACCATCACCCTAGACTTGTTAGGAAGATAGCAATCATGAAAGAAAAAAAACACACCTCTAGGATGGATGATTTTTTTTACCAATGAACAAAGTTATCTTGGGCAGAAAATTAATGACTTTCCTATATTAGTGACAGAAATGAACATTTACTATTTACCCTCTATGTCAGGTGCTTTACTGTACATATTCACAAGAAATCTATAAAGGAGATGTTATCCTCACTTTATAGATGAGGAAATTGAGACTGAGTGATATATTAAATAACTTGCCCAAAGTTGCAGCTACATTGGAATCCAAGACTCATGTTCCTAAGCTGTCCACTGTTTAGCACCATCTTTTCAATAATGCAGGCACACAGAGGCTAAAAACCCTACACTGTCAATGGAGTATGTAAATCCAGGTTTGTCAGAATCTAAAGCCTATGTACATCTGTATATTTTGGGCCTTTGTCTCCAACTTCATTTAGCCTCATGTATGGTAAGGAGAGAAAGAAGAGAATACCTAGTGACGCAGGCAGTTTTAAGTTATAATTAGCAAGCCCAGGCTAGCATTTAAGAAACTGTAAACAGTTCAGAAAAACATTATATGAATTGGTGAAAAGAGATGAATCATTTTTAACTATATGTAAAAATGTGGTTTAACTTCTTAAACCATATTCTTTCATTCATCCAACAAATATTTGTTGATTATTTTATGTGAATCATAGGATGGATCAGACAAAAGTCCCTGTCTTCTTGGAATTTACGTTCCGTTTGGAGATGCAGTCAATAAAAAGGTAAATATATATTAGCAAAATATTTTGCACATTAGATTATGAATGTTAAAAAGAAACATAGAGTCGAGAATGGGGACAGGAAGGGAGTGGTAGGGATTGCTGCGATTTGAGGTGGGTGGCCAAGGAGGACCTTACCTGGAGGAGATGAAGGGAAGGGCCGTCTGCTCGGCGCGTGCCTCGCGGCAGGTGGACTGTCAGGCGCAGAGCCCGGGGCCAGGCAGGGCCGAGCGTGGGAGAGGCGGGCAGGAAGGCGAAGCTGGAGCGGCAAGGAAAGGGGATTCAAGCCACGAAGGGGATTCAAGCCACGAAGGGGATTCAAGCCACGAAGGGGATTCAAGCCACGAAGGGGCTTGTGGGTCCAAATAAGGGCTTTGACTTTTATTCTGATGAGATGGAAACTATTGAAGGATATTGAACTGACGGCTAACCTAATCTGACTTATGGGTTTTTAAAAAATCGTGGTAAAATACACATAAAATTTATTATTTTAACTGTTTCTAAGGGTACAGTTTAGTAGTAGTAAATACATTCACATTGCTGGGCAGCTGTCACCACCCTCCGTTTCCATGATGCTGTTCATCTTGTGACACTGAAACTCCACACCTGACGCCCCTTCTCTCCACCACTAGCCCCTGGCAACCGCCACTATACCTCCTTTATGATTCTGACTAAGTGTCTCATATAAGTGGAATCGTGTAGCATTTTGTGCCTGGCTTATTTCACTTGGCATAATACCACCAAGGTTCATTCATGTTGCAACATATTGCAAAATTCCCTTCCTTTAAAGACTGAATAATATTCCATTATATGTACATACCACACTTTCTTTACTCATTCATCTGTTCGTAGACATTTAGGTTGTTTCTGTATCTTGGCTATTGTGAATAATGCTGATATGACCACGAGTGTACAGATATCAAGTTGAGACCCTGCTTTCAAATCTTTTGGGTTTATACCCAGAAGTGGAATTGCTGAGCCATATGGTAATTCTATTTTTAATTCATTAAGGAAACTTCATACTGTTTTCTACAGTGGTTGTGCCATTTCACATTCCCACCAGCAGGGCACAAGTGTTCCAGTTTCTCTACATCCTGTCAACACTTGTCATTTTCCCTTTTTTTGTATTTGCCATCATATGTGTGTGAAGTAGTATCTCATTGTAGAAGGATTTGCATTTCCCTGATAATCAGTGATGTTGAGACCTTTTCGTGTGCTTTTTGGCCATTCGTATATCTTCTTTAGAGATATGTCTATTCAGGTACTTTGTCCATTTTTGAAATGGGTTGTTTGTTTTTTTGTTGTTGAGTTTGAGGAGCTCTCTATATATCCTGGATATTAACCCCTTATCAGATATACGACTTGCAAATATTTCTCCCATTCTGTGGGTTACCTTTCTACTCTATGGATAGTGCCTTTTTATGTACAATAAGAATTTGATGGCCAGTCATTAGTACATATATTCTGATGGTCTGTCATTAGGCACTAAATGTTTATAATTATATTTTCTTGCTGTATTGAAACTTTTATTAATATATGATACTCTTTGTCTCTTGTAACCTTTTTTGATTTAAAGTTCATTTTGTCTGATATTGTTATAGCTACAACTAATCTCTTTTAGTTAGCATTTGCATGGAATATCTTTTTCCACACTTTCACTTTCAACCTCTTTGTGTCTTTTGATCTCAAGTGAGTCTCTTGTAAACAGCATATAATTTGGTCATATGTTTTTAATCCATTCTGCCAATCTCTGTCTTTTTTCCCTTTCTTCCAACTTAATTTTATCAAAGTATATTTTATACATAGTTAAATGTACAAAGCGCAACTGTACAGGTGAATGAGCTTTGACAAATGTATGCACTGTGTAGCCAATACCACAATCAAGACACAGAACATTATCATCATTCGGAAAGCTCCTGAGTTTGTACTCAATCATATTTCTGTTGAGAATCAGAAAAGTTCACATCCTGTTCATATCCTCAGACACAAATTAACACACTTTCAGCTTTTAACAACTTTTTGTGCATCAGTAGATGAGGAAAATTTTGCATGGCTTAGATTATTTCTTTAAAATTTCAGCATTTATTTGTTTTTGTGTAGAGTATGTAGTAGAATAATCATAGACCAACGCCTCTGCCAAATTCAACATTGTAGTATGTCCAGAATATTTATTTTCTGGCTAAAAGTCACTTTTAGTTACATAAAGTTAATTTTGTTATAAATCTTCACTTTTTTTCTTTTCTTTAGTTTTGAACCTTTTATATACATATATTTTTTTCAATTACAGTTTACTTTCAATATTATTTTTTATTGGTTTCAGTTGTACAGCATATGACCCAGCAATTCCACTTCTGATTATATATCTGAAGAAACCCAAAACACGAATTTGAAAGAATATAAACACCCCTATGTTCATTGCAGCATTATTTACAATAGCCAAGACATGGAAGCAACCCAAGTGCCCATCAATAGGCCAGTGGATAAAAAGGTGGTAGTACAGCTCTGGCCAGTTTGGCTCGGTGGTTAGGGCGTCGGCCCATGGACTGAAGGGTCTTGGGTTCGATTCTGGTCAGGGGCACGTACCTCGGTTTCAGGCTTGATCCCAGGCCCCAGGGCCTCATGCAGGAGGCAACCAATCAATGTGTTTCTCACATTGATGTTTTTCTCTCTCTCTCTCTTCTTCCACTCTCTCTGAAAAGCAATGGAAAAAATATCCTCCAGTGAGAATTTTAAAAAGAATGAAATCTTACCATTTACAAAAACATGGATGGACCTAGAGGTTATTATGCTAAGTGAAATGAGTCAGTCAGAGAAATACAAATACCATATGATTTCACTTATATGTGGAATCTAAAGAACAAAATAAACAAGCAAACAAAACAGACTCATAGACACAGACAGGAGAGTAGACTGGTGGTTGCCAGAGGGGAGAAGAAGAGGGGCACTTGGAAGAAGGAGGTGAAGGGATTAAGAAGCACAAATTGGTAGTTACAAAATAGTCACAGAGATGTAAAGTAAAGAATAGGGTATGTCGTCAGTAGTATTGTTATAACTATGTATGGGCCAGTTGGGTACTGGAAAGGTTGAGGGGCTCACTGTGTAAAGTATGTCATTGTCTAACCACTAATCTGTACACCTGAAACCAATACAAAATAATGTTGAAAGTAAACTAACTGAAAAACAACAACATTGTTTAGAATTAGCATCACTGTGATAGCTTATCTGCATTAATAGAAGTATCTTCCTTCTATTGATGTAATTGCTCCCCTTTCCTTTCTCATAAATGCCTCTTGCCTCTGTCTCCTAACACTGAGAACACTATTTGGGGCTTCTGCCTGAATCAGTGCTTCATGAATAGCTATTCTTTTTTTGGATCTCAAAAAATACTTGTTGCCACTCACTTTAGCCTTTTTAGGTTAACAGCTTCTAGCGGTTACTATCTTTTTTGGGTCCTGGCCTCGCATTACTTAGCCTTGTGTCCCTCTGCCTTTGTCATCACATCATGATTTTTTAAACTTTTCCTTTTTGCCTCACTCTTATGGACCCTCGTGATTACACTTGGTTCTTCTGGATGATCCAGCACAATCTCCCCCATCACAATATCCTTAATTTAGTCATATTTTCAAAGCCCCCTTTGCCACGCAAGGTAACATATTAGAACATGAACATCTTTGGGAGGCCATTTTTTGGCTTATCACAAGAACCCTGATGAGAATTTAATATAAAGAAGCCCACAAGGCTTCTTTGTGTTAGTGGAAGTATCATTCTACCAGTTATTCAGATATAAGCCTGAGTCATATTTGATTCCACCTTCACCTTACCTTCTACTCTCACTCCCATTCAGTGACCTGGTTTTGCTAATTATTTCTTAGTGGTGTATTTGAAATCTACTCCTTTCCCATTCCAGATGTCACTACACCTGTTCAGATCCTCAGTACCTTATGCCTGAAATCCTGTGATAGTGTTATTGCTCTCTGTGTGATTTTTCTTTTCCCCTTTTGGTTTGCTCTAACCACCTATGTCACATTAATTTTTGTAAAATACTGCTTTGGCCGTTTCACCTTTCCTGTTTAAAAACCTTCCATGGTATTCCAAGTGCTCTACTGTCTGGTCTCTACGAACATATTTCACTTGGCTTTTATTAAATTTGTCTCCCAACACATGATGTGCATGTACACTATGACTCCTATCTTGATTTTTCTATTCATACTTTTTAAAATTATTTTTTTAAAGCCAAAGCCCATTGTCTTTTTATCATGCCATTGAAATCAAGGGGGAAATCCTCCATGCACACAAAATACCAAACATCAGAGGGAAAACAAATAGTTCTGGTCTTGACAAGAAAACTCCAATGAAACAATCTGGCTGGCCAGATTAAAGTGTGTGTTTTTCTGATTGTAGTTGGTCCTTGTCTTAACTCTTAGCCACTGGTCTCCTGAAATGTGTTGCTTCCATGGCATCAAGAGTCAACTCTTTCCTCTTATCTTCTGCTTGTCATCTGCTCCACCACTCAGTGCAGGCTGCTCTGAGTGACACAGTGCTTTATCAGCTGGCTTTAGGGTCCAGCTTAGGTAAGCGCCTTTTAGCATTCACTTCTGACTTTCGGCATGGACCTGGCACACCCATCCTCTGCAGGGCTGTCTACAAACTTCCTGGGAAACACTGCGAAGGCTCCCTGCAGGCGAACCAACCACCGAGTCTGTGCTTTCTCACTCAGGTTGGCTGTTGGTATCTATATAGTTACTCTCTTTAAGGTAACGTGTTAGTTCTCCTAAGCTCCTGTAATGCAGGCCTTCTCCAAAAGCTGGAGATGACATAAACCAGAACATGACTGGGGTGTTCTGCACTGGGCTCGGGCAGCAAGCTTGTTTTTCAGCCCAGCATCCCGCGGCGCCCATCCAACCACCAGGCTCAGGAGCACTGGCCAACAGCGCACCTGCGCTTTCCCAAGCAAATCCTTGGGACCTTGTCAATAGTTTATACCATGCCCGGCCGGGCGTGGCTCAGCGGTTGAGTGTTGACCTGGGATCCAGGCGATTGGGGTTCGATTCCCAGTCAGGGCACATGCCCGGGTTGTGGGCTCGATCAATGACTCTCTCATCATTGATGTTTCTTTCTCTCTCTCTCCCTCTCCTTTCCTCTCTCTGAAATCAATAAAGATATATTTTTAAAAAATAGTTTATAACATGCACACATTCAGTCACAGTTTTATAAACTAAGTCTACTCAGCTGTGTCTTCTACAACCAGCATTTGTCAGGCATGTGGCAGGTGCTCTGGAAAGAGTTCTACATGGATTCGCAGCTTCTACTGGAATTCACATCTATCAGATACAAATCATCTAGTTTTTGTAGTTTTTATTTTTATCAACTATAATATAGGCCCTGGCCATACCATCTGGATTATGTATCTTTTAAAAATATCATTTATCTAAACATATGTAGTGGGATTCTTACTAGTGCAGGAATTATTCATAGGGGAGTTATTGCCAATGCTTCTAAAGCTGCTATACATGCTCTGGCCTGTGCACGGTGCTCTCCTTCCCCGTGAGAGAGGGAGAAACAGGTTAAGTGGTTAAGATGGTAAATTTTGTTTTTTATCACAATAAAAAAAGAGAAAAAATACGTAAAAAAACTTACTATACAGTGCTAGAGATCTTCAGAGCAACTCTTGGGGGAAAAAAGAAATCAGAGAAGCCCTCACAACCTGACTAGAGGCTCATTGCTAGGCTACAATAAAATGAGCAGCTAGCTCCTCAAATACAGACAACAGTCATCTCTCAGAGAAATAACATCTCACGTACTCTCTCTGGCGAAGTCCAAGCTTTTTCGCAGAACTTGCAAAAGGCCCTTCATGATCTGACCCCTATTTCCTTATGACCAACCAGCACTAGTTAGTGGTCTGTCTTCAGTTCCCGGAACAGGACAGCTTCTTACCTTAGGTGTTCTCTGTGCCTCAACACTTTCCCTGTCATTTTTCCTTCTGCTCTACTCTACTCATCCTTCAGAGCCAGCTTAAGTATCTTAGGGAGGCCTTCTTTAAATTCCCTACTGAGGTTTGGGCCTCTTGCTGTCTCTGGATCAATCCATCAATCCTTCCACACTCTCTCAGACGTCTGGATTTTTCCTTTGTAGCATTTAGTACAATTGTATTTATGTAATTAGGTAATATCAGTCTCTCCCACAGGCCTGAAAGTCCTACCAGGTAGGGGCTGATTCTCTTGCTAATCACTGTATTACCAGGGCCCCAGTACCGTGTACACAGCAGATACTTAACACTCTTACCAGGTATATACTTTCTTGTTAGATATTCTCAAAGGAGTAGGTGGAGAAGCACATGAAGTTTGTGAGCTTGGTGATGGAGACAGTGGCTGAACAGCCAGAGATCAAAGACTTCAGCACTGGTTACGTGGGGGAAGCAAGAGGGGGTAATGAGGAGACGACAGGGTTAAATGTTTTCCTCCACTTGCCCAACACCCCACTCTCACCCCAACAAGCTGTTCAGCAATAATCTGTGCATTCATTTCTTTAGGGAATGAGGTAAACCTCAGATTACAAAACCAAGACCAAAATAACTGTGCAGAATTAGAATGTGTTCAAGAAACCAGTCACACTTCAGCTGCATCAGACTTCACGGAGATGACTGTTCCTCCAAGTCCCCGTCAGCTCAGGAAGCCCACACTCGTCCAACAGGGGAAAGAATAAATACTCTCGCTTCTGCTCTCGGTCGCTGAGAGGAGGTCTCTCTCCGGACTGACCAACACTATTTCTTTCTTACTGTTCTCTTCCCTTCTCCTTTCCTTGGTTTCCCCTTTCCACGAAGCTTCTTCAGGCGCATCTGCTCCTCCTTGAAGTCCTGGTGCTCGTCTCTGTAGAGGCCATAAAAACGCGGTGTCCCCACGAGCGCAGAATCAGGGTTGTGATTTGGTACCAGTCATAAGTCTCCTCCCTCTTGGCCAAAGGCTGCTCACTGAAGAGTCACCACTTTCATGGATTTGGAATCAGAGGGCCTGGCAGCTTCACCAGACAGCCAGGCTCTCAGACGACACATGCGCAAGGCGTATTCTGAAAGTGAAGACATTTTGGGGGCAGCAGGGAGGAAAAGTCCCTAGTGGGTGGCCTTCTTCTCCCACACACCCCTGGCTGGAAGCTCTATTCATGCTTTTGTCTAGCTCTTAACCTTTTCTTTGAGACTGAGCTAACTGTTTTCCCTCATAGTCCCACTGCATCATTGCGCAGCTGCCTCCTGGACTTCTATGGCATTTAGAATATATATACCACTACTTGACATTTAATATATACATTATATTACAAACTTTGTTTCTAGGTATGTAACACGGTGGTGTAAGACGCTAGTTTCCTGAACTTAGTTTTTCCAAACTATTCTTTTCCCCTTAAACTGGGATCTAGAGACTGATTAGCTTGTGTAAACTTGCTGAGCCACTCGTGGAGACCCTGATTGTCTCTAGGCCTGGGCCAGCGAAGGAGTGGAGAAAGGAGCAGGAGAAAGATGGTGGGTCTGGAAAAGAGAATCAGGGAGAGCCCGTATCCACACTATTTGGCATGGCAAGGAAATGTGATTTTCATTTTTGTCCAATGACCATGTCTGTGGATAGCTGGGGCTTCAGCCACTCTGCTGTGGCCCCCTCCTGGAAGACTGCCCATTGGACAGGATTACTCTAGCCTCAAGGGGCTTCGGGGCAGGCAGCTGGGAACTGGGCCGGTGGGTGTCAAAAGGAGTGGGGAATATATGAGTTAACTGAGGACACTGCGCTACTTCTGAGGAAAATCCTAAGGAGTTATATGTTCAGAAGAGAAGAAAGTTGTACATCTTAGGTCCTATGACATCAAAAACAGGGAGCACCTAGGGTGTTAATTTGGCTTTGACAAGGAGACTCTGAACTAGAAGGCTTGTACAAGTATAATCACATTTTGGCTAGTCTTTTTCTGTTTTATATATTGTTTTTCTGTCATGGCTAGAGGTGTTGGTAATTACACTACACCACCAACACATATGTGACAATAGAATGTTAATATTTGTAACAATGGAGTCTTAATATTTGTCACTTATATAGAAATGAGGTTATTATAGTTGCCACATGATGTTTCATGGGAAGAATCTGATGAGAAGGTGAGGAGACTGTAATGTTACTCTTTACTTACCTTGTAATTTTAAATTAGGAGATACTGGTGCCACTTGTCAATGGAGCTCTTCTTGGTTTTCCCCTGCTACTCTGAAGAGTGTGTCGGAAGGAAAAAAATAAATTACCATACATTTGTAACAAGTGACTACCTGGGACAAGGGATAAACTTTCTGGACAGTCTTATAATAAGACTATTTTGAATATGAGTAAAAACCCTATTATGATGTGAAACAAGTACATCCCCCAAATTTTAATTTCATAAAATCCAAGATCATATTATTGTGAAACTTATGAAATGAAATGGAGGTGAGCTTGTGCAACTGGTGGCCCATAGGTACAGGTCTGTTTACACCATTCAGATCTATCCAGATACTAGCTGTAGTGCTGGCAGATGTTTACTCTGGCTGAAGTTCTGACAGAAATGATTCTGGGTTCTACGTCTAGTTGGGACTTCTGGGCAGCTGCAGTGATTCCAGGAATCTCCTCCTTTGTTGGCACCCAGTTTGTTGGCTGATCTAGGGAGATAGGGTCAGGAGAATATAGGACTGTGGAGACCCCACTCGCCGCCCTACTGGCCTTTCTGATGGTGTGGAATGTTGTTTCCTTGTACAGTCTCTGCCTTCTGCCCACATTCTCTTCTCATCCCTCCCACCACCACTTCTCTCACATATACACAAAAATAAGAACTTTAGCTTATCCATCCATTTTTTAGAACAGGGACTGAGTGAAAACAATTGCCAATTGTGTTATATCCAAATAATCTTATTATGCTGCTCATTATCGTTGGATTTTACTATCTGAAAGGAGGTTCCTAAGAACAGAACTGAAGTTACATAATAGGACCACTTTTGCTATGTCGAGGAATAGCAAGGAGGGCATTGTGGCTGGAACAGAGTGAGAAAAAGGTAGCATTGTTGAGTATAAGGTTAGAGGAGTAAAGAGGGGAGGTCCAGATCATGAAAGCCATCTAGGTCGTATTAGGGGCTTAGGTTTTACTCTGAGTGAGACCAAAATCTATTGGACTGTTTTGAAAAGAGAAGTGACATTATCTGTCTATATGTAGACAAACAGGATTACTCTGGATGGTGTATTGAGAATAGATTCTGGGAAGTTGGGGGTAGGCTGACAAAAACAAAAGCAAATATATCACTTAAGAGAGAATATTAAAATAGTTGAGATGAGAGAGATGGCAATTTGGACCAGGGTGGTAACACTAGAGATTGTAAGAATGATGAAAGTCTGGATATATTTTAAAGACGGAGCCAACAGAATTTGCTATCTAATTGAATATGAGATATGAAATAAAGGGGTCTGAAGATGACACCAAGTTTTTCTCTGTATAATTGAAAGTATGGAGTTGCCAAGAGGAGTTGGTTTGAGGGTGAATATCAAGCCCAGTTTTGGGGTTTTTCTGACACCACATTTTTTATTTCTGCTGTAAATCCAGCCACCCCCCTCATAGAGACTGCACTGCTCTTTCTGCTCCATTGCCAAGTTTACCAGAGCACAGGGTTGTCTTGAAAATAGATTTCAATTAAACACATTTTGAAATTGCAGAGATTCAGTTGCAAAGCCCCAATCTTTTTCATTGTAACAAAGGTCATATTGTGTATAAAGCTGGATGGTTTATGGTTCCACTTTATTGTGAACCAACACAGGGCTGGCTTATTTTTAATACCACTTATAAGAAGTCTCAAAAGGCACTGGGACTGTAGTGTTGCATCATTGCATGAACCTGTTTTCACCCTTCTGGAAGGCAAAGGCTGCTCTGACCCTTCACCCCATCAAGCCAGACACCAGTGCATTCCCTCTGCTCTCCAAACTCCTGGCTGCTTCCCGGGTCTGTATTGGAAATCGAGGCTTTTTCTTACCCTCATCCCCCTACTATCTCCACCCTCTTAAATTCCACTTTACAACACACAAAGCAAGATCGCCTTTGTTAAAAAGTCTAATGTTCTTAATTAGTTGAATCAGTTGGGCTAATTAGAACACCAATTAGAACTGGCAGATTAAACCCAGTTTTTAACATTAATGTTGAGGTACTATTAAATATCTAAGTAAACATGCCAAGGAAGCAATTAGATAAACATGTCTAGAGTTCAAGGGAGAAGTCCAGGCTGGAGTTATAAAAAAAGGGGGTTGGAGTCTAAGAACTGAGTCTTGGCATACTTCAACATTTAGAGATTGTTTATTTGTTCATTCCTTCATTCAGCTATTCCCAAAAGGCAAAAGTATTTAATGGGGGGCAAAGAAAAAGACCACAGTCTGGGAGGCAGGTGACATTGTTCTGGGACTGTACTGGTTGTGTGACCTTGAGCAAGAAACTACTCCACTCTGGGTCCATGTAAGACTTGAGTCAGCATTTTCGAAATGCAGGCTACAAGTTTGACCCCACCTAATACACCAGAGCTTGAAGAGGCAGCTCTTACAAATAGCTGGGGCAGATGGAGGCCAGGGACCAGGATGCCACTCTATTGCAGAGATCATCCACACCATGTAGTTAAAATTTCAGGGTGAATATGTGTCATCTTAGACATATCCATCTCGGGTCTGAGGTCCTTGGGGAACCAGAGCATGCAGGTGCAGGGGGTTTAGGGAGCAAGGAGTTAACTCTGTTATTATATATTTTTTTAAAGGTTATAAATTCAAGTTGTTCAACATTCAAAAGATAGAAATGAGTGAATAACAAAATATCTATCTTCCATTTTCATTCCCTTCTCATCCAGAAGCTAATGTTAGTTTCATATGTATGGCTGCTTAGTCTTTTATCGTATGACTATATGAACGTAGCTAGCTCCCAGTTGATGAATATCAAGAGTTGCTTCCAATCTTTTGCTAATAAAACTCTGCTGCAACGAATAACCTTTTACATATGTAATTTCATATATATGCAAATAAATCTGTAGAATAAATTCTTATAAGTGGAATTGTTAGTTTAAAGGATATGTACATTTGTAATTTTGATAGACTTTGCCAATCTCTCCTCTATGGAAATACCACCATATACTTTCATTAACAATGTATGAGGATTTCTGGTTTCCAGTAACACATGTAGGGAGCTTAGAAGTCACCACTCCATCCTAACAAGAAGTAGAAAGCTGAACAGACCGGAAAACAAATAACTCATTTTGGATCCATGAGAGAGGGGAAGACACAGGGCAAACTACTGCTCCTAAGATTGGAGAGACAGACAAGTGATACAAGGAATTATGGCTCATGATGGGAAACCACTGCAGGAACCAGTGCCAGGTTAGGAAAACATGAATTGTAATTGATTAATTGCTGTAGGCTCAATGTAGACAAGTCTAAGAGTTGAAAACTCCAGTAAAACAAGTCATAGGAGAGCCCTCACAATGTTGTGATATTTCTCTCCTGGAACTCATCCAGGTCCCCACAGTAAATGCTGGAGGAAAATTTCCTCATGTTTGCAGCAGGAGGAGGGGAAAAGGAACCATTTTGAAATATGCCAGACCACTCTGTTCTTGGCAGGGTCTGCTCTCAGGAAAAAATAATTAACTAGAGACTAACCTGCTGGGATAATATCAGAGTCTACCTGTCCTGGGGGAAAGGAAATAGCCAACTCCAGCCCCCTTTAGCCATCCTGCCTCACCTAGGGGTTAAGAAGAAAACTGAGAAATACTTGTGAAGTTCACAGTCAAGGCATAGGCTTCCTAGAAGACTGTGATATTATTATGGGACTATAGAACATTTCCCCTTTCATGACACCTTACCACCACATTACAATAAAGGCCTATTTATAGCAGCTTCTTTTGCCCAATACATCATGTCCAGGTATGAAGAAAAAAATTACAGGGCATACTAAAAGGCAAAAAACATGCTTTGAAGACACAGAGGAAGCATAAGAATGAGAGATGACAGGAATGTTGGAATTATCATAATGGGAATTTAAAACAACAATGATTAATATGCAACAGCCCTATTGGATAGAGAACAGTTGTGCAATGTAAGCAGAGAGATGGAAATCCTAAGCAAGAACCAAAAATAAATACTAAAGATAAAAACACTGTAACAGAAATGATGGACTTATTAATAACCTGGATATGGCTGAGTAGATAATCTCTGAGCTTGAGGATATATCAATAGAAACCCTCAGAACTTAAAAGCAAAGAGAAAAAAGGCTGAAGAAAACAACAACAACAGAATATCTAAGGACTGTGGGATAAGTACAAAAGGTGTTAACATTTGTAATTGCTAAATACCAGGAGAGGAAAAAAGGGATAGAAAAAAAAAAAATGATTAAGAACTTCCTTAAATTAATGTCAGACATCAAATCAAAGATCCAGGCACTCAGATAACATCAAGCAGGATGAATGTCAAAAAACTACACCTAGGCATGTTTTTTTCAAATTATAGAAAACCAAAGGTAAAGAAAAAATTCTGAAGGAAACCAGAGGGAAGGAACTTAACCTATAAGAAAACGAAGGTAAATTACATCTGACTTCTCAGAAACCATGCAAGAAGAGAGTGGTGAGAAGTAAAGTATTATGAAAAACCCACCAACCTAGAATTCTGTACCTGTAAATTTCTCCTTCAAAAGCAGAGAAATAAAAACTTTCTCAGACAAACAAAAATTGAGAGAATTTGTTGCTAGTAAATCTGCCTTGCCAGCCATGTTTAAAGAAGGTCTTTATAGAGAAGGAAAATAGTATAGGTCAGAAACTCAGATCTACATAAAGAAAAGGAAAGCATCGGAGAAGGAATAGGGAAGGCTTCCAGTCAAGACAGCAGCATAAGTAGATGCAGTACTCAAATCCTTCCACACCACATCAAAATTACAACTAAACCAGAAAAACCATCACTCAGAACTGCCTGAAATCTAGTTGAATGGAAGTCCTACAAGTAGGAATTTAAATAAGAAGCCACATCGAAACTGGTAGTTGGGGGTGGAGACATGGATGGCCTGGACCCACACTCACATGTGGATAAAAATTGGGAAGGATATCTTGGCTGTGGAGGTCCCTGCAGAGGAGTGAGTGGTCCCAGCCTCACATCAGGCCTCCTAGTCCAGGGTTCTAGTAGAAGTTCCCATAACTTCTGGCTGTAAATCCAGCAGGGATTGTGGCTGAGTAAGACGGAGGGCTTGCTGGAGTCCAAGGCAATTCCTCTTAAAGGGCCCACACACAGACTTACTTTGACTCCCTCCCTCTGAGCTCCAGCACTGGGGCAGCACCTTGAAAGGAACCAGGGACATACAGAGAGGAGCTGAATTATCTGGAATCAGGACAAGAGCTGAGGGGCAGCTTTCTGCCAGACAAAAGTGCTGGCAGAGATCATTTTTCCTTTTCTGAGACCTGCCCACTCCCCCCAGAGCCAGCAGGCAGACACCATATCTGAGTCTCTCATCAACCTGGCTATCACTGTTTGCCCAGCTCTGGGGATTCCCTGAGACCCTGGCCTTCCCAGGCAGGGCACAGGTGGTGGCTGACCTGGCATTTCTGGGAGGCTCCAGAGCCAGTGCACCTGGTGCACAGCTACAGACTACACCAGATTACAACCCTACCACCTTTACAAGCAACACACTCAAAGGGCGAATTCAGTGAGCACCAGAGTCCCACTGAAGCAAGTCCTGCTCCCTAGGGTCAGCTCCTGCATAATAACTTTTCCTCTGAAATTAGATCTGGCCCTGGCAGCTGATTGGCTTGGGGGTCAATCCCTTCCAGTGAGGCCAATAGCAATCAAGGCTCAACTACAACAGGACAGTACACACAGCCCACACAAGGGTGCAGGTGGAGCACTCAGCTCAGTGACTGGGGAGGCTGTGCCACTGGACCCTATAGAACACCCACTACACAAGGTCACTCTACCAAGTCTGGGAGATGTAACAGCTCTATCTAGTACATAGAAACAAACACAGGGAAGCCAGCCAAAATGCAGAGACAAATAAACAGGTCCCAAATTAAAGAACAGGAGAAATCTCCAGAAAAAGAACTAAATGAAATGGAGGCAAGCAAACTACCAGATACAGAGTTCAAAACAATGGTTATAAAGATGCTCAAGGATCTCACTGAGAACTTCAAGAAACTTAGTGAGCCCGGCCGGGTGTGGCTCAGCGGTTGAGCATCGACCTAGGATCCAGGCGATCAGGGTTTGATTCCCGGTCAGGGTACATGCCCGGGTTGTGGGCTCGATCCCCAGTCAGGGGCGTGCAGGAGTTAGCTGATCAATGACTCACCATTGATGTTTCTGTCTCTCTCTCCCTCTCCTTTCCTCTCTCTGAAATCAATAAAGATATATTTTTTTTTAAAAAGAAAAAGAAAGAAACTTAGTGAGACCCTCAACAGCATGCAAGGGGACATAGAAACCATAAAAAAGAGCCAGTCAGAAATGAAAGATGCACTAATTGAAATGACGAATAATTTACAGGGAGTCAACAGTGGAGTAGATGAATCAAATCAGTACTTTGGAATATAAAGAAGCAAGAAACACCCAATCAGAACAGCAAAAAGAAAAAACAATCCAAAAAAAAAAAAAGAAAATAGTGTAGGAAGCCTCTAGGACAACTTCAAGCATTTCAACATTTGCATCATGAGGGTGCTGGATAGAGAAGAGAGAGAGCAAGAAATTGAAAACCTATTTGGAAAAAATAATGACAGAAAAATTCCCTAACCTGGTGAAGGAAATAGACATACAAGTCCAGGAAGTGCAAAGAGGCCCAAACAAGATGAACCCAAAGAGGCCCACACCCAGACACATCATAATTAAAATGCAAAAGGTTAAAGACAAAGAGAGAATCTTAAAAGCAGCAAGAGAAAAGCAATTAGTTACCTGCAAGGGAACTCCCATAAGACTGTCAGCTGATTTCTCAGCAGAAACTTTGCAGGCCAGAAAGGAGTGGCAAGAAATATTCAAAGTGATGAAAAGCAAACAACTACAACCAAGATTACTCTGCCAACAAAGCTGTCATTTAGAATCGAAAGAAATATAAATAGCTTCCCAGATAAGAAAAAGCTAAAGGAGTTCATCACCACCAAGCCAGCAGTACATGAAATGTTACATGGTCTCCTTTAAGAAGAAGAAAAAAAATAAAAATCTTAAAAATAAAATGGCAATAAATACATATCTATCAACAATTGAATCTAAAAAGCAAAATAAACGAACAAGCAGAACAGAAAAAGACTCAGATACACAGAACATTTTGACAGTTGCCAGATGGGAGGGGTGTTGGGGGGATGGGTGAAAAAGTGAAGAGATTAAGAAGTACAAATTAGATGTTACAGAATAGTCATGGGGATGTAAATACAGCACAGGGAATATAGTCAATAATATTCTAATAACTATGTATGGTGTCAGATGGGTATGAGAGCTATTGGGATCATCCCTTAGAAAGTTATATGACTAATCACTGGGGTGTACACCAGAAACTAATATAATATTGTATGTGAGCTGTAATTGAAAAAAAAATTTTAAAGGAGTAAGGGATAATTAAAAACTTCTACTTTCCTTATTCTCAATTGACTCAACATATAACATTTTGTTCAAAATGATACCAAATGTATTCAATTATATTTATATGTGCACATATGCTTATATATAAGTAAAATGAATGACATCAGTGATATAAGGAATGGGAGGGAGTGATTTGGATTATTTTGTTATTATATAGTATGCTACCCAGGAAGTGTTATAGTGTTATTTGAAAGCTGAATTGGATTAGTTGTAAATGTATATTCCAAACTCTTGGGCATGAAATATATTTTTAAAATAAGTATAAATGATTGCTAAGACAAAGAAAATAGAATCATATAAAATAGTCAATTAAAACAATGTATGAGAATGCCTCTATTTCCCCACATCCTCAAATATATGATATTGATTGGTTGATTGATTGATTGATTTTAGAGAGAAAGGGAGAGAGGGGAGAGAGAGAAACATCAATCAGCTGCCTCCTGCATGCCTTCTACTGGGGACTGAGCCTGAAACCTGAGCATGTGCTCTGGCCAGGAATCTATCCGGTGACCTCTTGGTGCATGGGACCTCAACTGAGTGACACTGACCAGGTGGTATTTTTGTTTGTTTGTTTTGCCAATGTAGGGAAACATGATGTCACACAGTAGTTCTAATTTATTTTTTTTATTATGAGGAAGTTGGGTTTTTTTTTTTTACTAATATATTTGAAGTATTTCTATTTTCTTTCTGTGAGCTGTCAATTGATTGTAGACTTTTAAGGGGAAAAATGAGTTTCAGAATACTTTTTTTGAATGATATTATAGAAAATACTTTCATCATTTAACTTTAGATTATTTTGAAAAAGTATTCCATAAAACAGTTGGGAAAATTTGTAAGGAGCAGTGGTTGTACTTATATATGATAGCTACAGTGACCTTACTTTATATGTAAACAGAACAAAACTAAACATTTTCTGTCAACCTTTTAGTACATTTATCTTCATAATACATGGGTCAGAGAATTTATGTCTAAAAGATTTGTTGGAGTGACATCAGCAAGATGGCAGAATAGGAAGTTTTAGCCCTTGATTCCCTACAGATACACAGATTCAACAACAATATAAGTAACAAAATACCTTTATGAGAAGTATGGAATCCAGTTAAGAAGTTGCAATACTCCCCACAAACACAAAGCTGAAGTCAGTTGCTGAATGGGTAAAAAGCAATTTCACTTTACCTGTAGTACAGCTTAGCGCTGCTAGATTGTGATTCCTACTTTGGGGTGAAGTAGAGAGAGTGGGGCAAACTTCCAGTTCTCTGGCTTTTCTGTGTACTTGCAAGGGGCCAACTTCTGTCTCATGTCACACAGAACACTGAAAGAACTGGCATAGTCCATAGGCTTTGGGTAGCTAAGGAAATGGACACATTATTGCACCTGCCATGGCTTTGGAGAAGAAAGAGTGGAGCATCCCCTCAAAGGAGCCAGTCTTTTAGTGCATCACCCAAGGGCTAGTTTTTATTTCACTTCACACAGAACACTGACATAGGCACCAGAGGGTGCAAGAAATTATGGGCTCTTGAAAAGAAAAAGAAAAAAAGACTGGATGCCTGAGGAAGCTAAGAACCAAGTCCCAAAATCTCTAGCCAGGCTGAGTGGTGGAGATCTTTCCCAGTGAAAGACAGTCCGTATAGACTAGGAGAGGGGCCTGTTTCTTCAAATGTGCAGGCACCAATACGAATCTATAAGGAATATGAAGAACCAAGAAAATACAACACAATAGTAAAAAAAACACACACCTAAGTCTCCAGTAACAAACCCTTAAAAATGGAGAGCTATGAATTATCTGACAAAGAATTCAAAATAATTTTTCTAAAGAAGCTCAGTGAATTACAGGGAACACAGGCAAAAATATGAAATTAGGAAAACTAAATGAAACCAGGAAATGATACATGAACAAAATGCAAATATTAACAAAGGGATAGAAACAATAGAGGAGAACCAAACAAAAAGTCTAGAGCTGAATAGTACAATAATTGAACTAAAAAAATCAGCAGAGGTGTTCAACACTAGACTTGATCAAACAAGAAAGTCAGCAAACTGCGTGGTTGAGCCGTCAACCAATGCACTGAGAGGTTACTGGTTTGATTACACGTCAGGGCACATGCCCGGGTTGTGGGCTTGACCCCCAGTAGGGTGTGTGCAGGAGGCAGCCAATTGATATTTCTCTCTCCCTCTGCCTTCCTCTCTAAAATCAATAAAAACATATTTTTTAAAAACCCCAAAAAACCACTATCACCAGATTTCTCAGTAGAAACCTTGCAGACCAGAAGGGAGTCAGGTGATATATTCAGCACTAAAAGAAAAAAAAACACCCCAAAAACCTGTAAACCAAGACTACTATACTGGGCAAAACAGTTTTTCAGAAATGAAGGAAAAATATTTTCTCAAACAAACAAAAGCTGAGGGAGTTCATCACCACTAGATCTGCCTTACAAGAAATGCTAAAGGCAGTTCTGCAAGTTGAAATGAAAGGATGCTAAAAATAGCACCATGAAGGCATATAAAAGTGTAAAACTCACCAGTATGGTAAATATATAAAGTACAGAATACTGTAATAATATGATGGTAGTGTGTAAAACATTTTTGCTTTAGTGTAAAAGTTAAAAGACAAAACTTACACCAATAACTATAAGTACAAAAATTTGTTAATGGGATACAAAAATGTATAGTGTTACATCAATAACATACAGTATAAGGGGAGAAGTAAAAGTGCAGAGTTTTTGTATATGATTGAAGTTAAGTTGTTATCAGTTTAAAATAGACTTATAATTATATGATATTTGATGTAAGTCTCATGGTCATCGCAAAGAAAATACCAGTAGTGCATACACAAAAGAAAAAGGAATCAGATCATATCACTATAAAAATCAACAAATCACAGAGGAAGACAGCAAGAAAGAAGAAACGAGATTTTTTAAAACCCCACAAAAGAGACAGAAAACAATTAAGAAATTGGCAGTAGTGCTTTGCCTTCATGGCTCAGTGGCTGAGCGTGAACCTATGAACCAGGAGGTCACGGTTCAATTCCTGGTCAGGGCACATGGCAGGTTTCAGCTCAATCCCCAGTGAGGGTCTTGCAGGAGGCAGCTGATCAATGACTCTCTCATCATTGATGTTTTCATCTCTCTCTCCCTCTCCCTTCCTCTCTCTGAAATCAATAAAAATATATTAAAAAAAAAAAAAAGAAATTGGCGGCAGTAAGACCTCACTTATCAATAATGACTTTAAACATATGGGGTTAGAGCCATGGCTGGTTAGCTCAGTTGGTTAGAGCTTTGGCCCATACACCAAGGTTGTGAGTTGAATTTTCTGTCAGGGCACATACAAGAATCAACCAATGAATGCATAACTAAGTGGAACAACAAATCCATGTTTCTTCCGATCTCTCTCCCTCTCTTTCTAAAATCAATCAATAAATAAAAATAAATAGAATCTGGACTTTGAAGTCTTGAGTTAAATTTAGGAATACTAGCTGGGTGAACTTGGTGAGTTATAGAACTACTCAGAGCCTCAATTTTTCTTATCTGCAAAGTAGAGTAATCACTCAATAGTCCCACTGAGTGACTAAACTTAAATTTCCAAAACATTTTTTTCTTTTTAAAAACCTACTTTGTAATGATTCCCATCTTTTAACACATCCCGAAGTTAAATCAGTATAAAATTACACAGCACATTTATATTTATATATGTCAGCATACATATACATTATACATACTAAAATATATCAGACTAAAATATAACCTATTTGGTGTATTCAGATCAACCAGCCAGTTTGAAATTTTACATAAACATTAATGCAGAAATACTTTAAAAAGAAAAAAATAACCATGCTGGAGCTGGTTCAAGAATTTACTTATATAATTGAAGTGCCTTGAAAGAGATTGAGGAAGATTACTTGCGAAGATTTTATTTTACTTACTTAAACTTTATTATAAAAATTTTATTTGTTTTTCCACAAATACCGTCATTTTCCATATTTCCATATAAATGTTTGCACAGTTCAGCTATTTGATAAAATATCCACAAGATGGTGCCATGGTTAACATGTTAACATGAGAATTTGAAAACTGGAAGTCTCTGGAGAAAGTGTTTGACACACCATTATATATGGTAAAATTACCATCAAATTTTCATTCATTTGTTACAATATTTATGTATTTCAAATGTTCAAATTATTACATTTTAGTATCAAAATTTTTATTCTTTGTATACATATTTTTTCAAAGGGAACATTAAACAAATATTATTTTAAGTTGCTAATAGAGACATGCATTACTAATGAATGGATATGTTTTTAATGATCTCTTGCTCCGTCTTTACCACCAAGATTAAGAATAATACCCAAATGGCATCCCATTAACTTGCATAAGTTAAACTTATACACAGGCCAGGTCTTTGCTATGGAATGAATTGTGTCCCTTCTCCCCCAAATTTATATGTTGAAGATTTAACCTTCAATGTGATGGTATTTAGAGATGGGGCTAAGATGGGGGGTTATTAGGTTTAGATGAGATCATGAGAGTGGGGCCCTCATGTTGGGATTAGTGCCCCTATAAGAAAAGACAACAGAGATCTTGCTCTCTCACAAGAGACTAATTGTACTAGCATCTTTTTCTTTTTTAAAATCCTCTCCTAAGGATATTTTTTTCTATTATTTTTCCAAGAGAATGCAAGGGAGAGAGAGAGACAGCAACGTGAGAGAGATACATCGATTGGTTGCCTCCTTCACACTTCCCAACCAGGGCCAGGGATGGAGCCTGCAACCAAGATGCGTGCCCTTGGCTGGAATCAAACCTGGGACCCTTCAGTCCGCAGGCTGAGACTCTAACCACTGAGCAAAACTGGCCAGGGATGTACTAGCATCTTGATTTTTTACTTTCAGCCTCTAAAACTGAGAAAATAAACGTCTGTTGTTTAAGCTACCCGGACTATAAATAGTACTTTGTTATGGTAGCCTGAGCCGACTAAGTCTTCAGCAAAGAAAATTACCCAAATTACAGAAAACAATTATTAAAAAATAAAGCTTATGCCTGGCCAGGTGTGGATCAGTGGTTGAACATCAACCTAAGAACCATGATCTATTCCCGGTCAGGGCACATGACCAGGTTGCAAGCTCAATCCCCAGTAGGGGGCATGCAGGAGGCAGCCGATCAATGACTCTCTCATCATTGATGTTTCTATCTCTCTCCCTCTCCCTTCCTCTCTCTGAAATCAATAAAAACATATAAAATTTTAAAAATAAATAAAGCTTATTTACATGGTAGATGGAAATTGGTATAGCTAATAATAATTAGCTATTATTTAGAATTAACCATATATAATTGTTAATTTTTAAGGCTGTTGCAATTCACCATAGCTGTAGTAATAATGGTTATGTTGATGAAATATCTAATCATTTTAAGGGTGTGATCTGAAAGAATTTAGCTGGGAACTTGATGAGGGAGTAGGGAGAATCTCCAAAATAGCCAAAGGTGTACAGCAGGAATACTCGACATTTATGAAACAGCTGAAGAGGGAAGCTAGAAAATGGATAAACGTGAAGTGAAGAACCTTACTGTGGAAAAGAGGAAGATGAAGATGTATTTTGAGAATAAATTCTTACATATGGAATTGCTGGTCAAAGGATAAATATATAGGGTATCCCCCCAAAATGTTTATACACACCTTGAATAATGATAAAGACAGTGTTAATTAGAATACATTTTATTTTCAAAATTGAGCTATCAACTATTAAAGTGTGTATACATTTTTGAGGGACACCCTGTATATATAACGTGTTATATATCTCTTTACTCACCTCTATACTCACCAATATAGTACATTGAGAATGTACTATATTTCATTCCCATCAGCAATGTATGAAAGCATTGTTTCCTGAAAGCCTCACCAGTGTATTGAAAAACTTGTGAAGTCTGGCCAATCTGACAGGTGAGAAATGGTATCAGTGTAAGTTTTTAGTCTGAAGGACTCCCTTGAGTATTTGTTTTAGCACAGGTCTGCTAGTGATGAATTAACTCAGAGAGTCACAGTGTTTGTTTATCTGGGAATGTCGTATGTTTTCCTTCAATTTTGAAGGATGGTTTGGCTTGATATAGAATTCTTGTTTGACTGTCTTTTTTTTAGTACTTTGAATATGTCATCCCACAACTTCCAGCCTCCAGGATTTCTGATTAGCAATCAGCTGTTAATCTTATTTAGGATATCTTTTACCGGATGAGTTGTATCTCCCTTATTGTTTTCAAGATTCTCTTTTTGTCCTTCAGCAGTTTGAATATGAAGTGTCTAGGTGTGGATCTCTTTGAGTTTATTCCACTTGGAATCTAATCTGCTACTTGGATAAGTAAGTTAATGTTTTTAGGCAAAATTGGGAAGATTTTGACCATTATGTCTTCAAATATTCTTTCTGCCCTTTCTCTTCTTTAATTCTGGGACTTCCCTTATGCATACGTTGATATGTTTTATGGTGTCCCACAGGTCTCTGAGACTCAGTTTATTCTTATTTCTTTCTTTTCCCCAGACTGGATAATCTCAATTATGTAGTCTCAGATGCATAATGGTATATGTGTATAATGTATAATGGTAGTCCAGGAAGTAGAGGAGAGAGAAAAAGGAGCAGAAAAAAAATACTTGAAGAAATTATGGCCAAAAACTTTCTAAATTTGATGTAAAAAATAATCTATACATCAAAAAAGCTCAGCAGGCTTCAAATAGGATAAATAAAAGATATCCACACCTAGACACAATCACAGGCTTCTACAAGCCAGCCTTATGGTTTTTTTGGCAACGCAATTTTTTTAAATGATTAGTAGGTTTCTTATTTACTCCCAGACGTTCTATGTGCTAATACTCACAGTTCAAGTTGTTTTCTCAAGACTAGTTTGTTTATCCACTCATCTATTGATAGGCACTTGGGTTGCTTCCATTTCTTGGCTATTGCAAATAATGCTGCAATGAACATAGGGGTGCATATATTCTTTTAAATGAATGTTTTTGGGTTTCTTCAGATATATACCCAGAAGTGGATCACTGGACCATAAGGCAGTTCCATTTTTATTTTTTCAGGAACCTCCATATTGAACGTAAATTGTAACTGAAATAAAAAAGACTAATTTGTTTACATCCCTTTGTCTCTTCAAGATCTACCCCTTAGTCTAATCTTTGCAGCTGATGCAGTTGCCATTTTTTTAGAAGTGTTTTTTTTATCTTTTATTGAGGCAACAATGCTTTAGAACATTATATAAATTACAGGTGTACAACTTTATAAGTCGACATCTGTATGTACTACATTATGCTCACCACCAAAGTCTAGTTTCCATCCATCACCATACAATGCAGGCCCTTTACCTGTTTTGCCCTCCCTCTGCCCCTCCTTTCTCTCTGGTAACCACAAATCTGTTGTTTGCCTCTATAAGTTTATTATTGTTTTGTTTGTTCATTTTTTGTTGTTGTTTTGTTTTTACTATTCCACATACGAGTGACCTTGCGCTGTATTTGTCTTTTCCATTTGACATATTTCACTTAGCATAATACTCTCAAAGTCGATCCATGTTGTCACAAATGGCAGGATTTCACCTTTTATTATGACTGAGTCATATTCCGTTGTGTATATACTACTTCTTTATCTATTTATCTGTCGATGGACACTTAATTTGTTGCCATTTCACAGCTATAGTAAATAATGCTACAATGAACATAGGAGTACATATCTTTTTGAATTGGTGTTTTCATTTTCTTCAGATAAATTCCCAGAAGTGGAATTGTTGGATGATATGATAGTTCTGTTCTTAATTTTTGAGCAGTCTCCATACTGTTTTTCATAGTGGCTATGCACAGGGTTCGCTTTTCTCTATCTTCTCTGACACTTGTTGTTTCTTTGCTTTTTGATGATAACCATTCTAATAGGTGTGAGGTGAGATCTCATTGTGGTTTTGATTTGCATTTCCCTAATAATTAGTGATGCTGAATATTTTTTCATGTGCCTATCGGCCGTTTGTATACTTTTTGGAAAAATATCTATTCAGATTCTCTGCCCATGTTTTAGTTGGTTTGTTTGGGGTTTTGTTGTTGTTGAGATGTATGAATCCTTTATATATTTTGGATATTAGCTCCTTATCAGACAGTATGATTTGCAAATATCTTTTCCCATTTGGTAGATTGCCTTTTAACTTTTTTGATAGTTTTCTTTGCTGTGCAGAAGCTTTTTAGTTTGATGTAGTTCAGTTTGTTTATTTTTACTTTTGTTTCCTTTGCTGTTGGAGTTGAATCCACAAAAATACCACTAAGAAAGATGTCCCAGCACAATTCATTGAAGAGACTTTCCTTTCTCCATTGCATGTTCTTGGCCCTTCTGTCATAAATTAGTTGTCCATATATGTGTGAATTTATCTGTGGGCTCTTGATTCTGTTTCATTGGTCTGTTTTTCTCCCAGTACCATACTGTTTTGATTACTGTAGCTTTGTTGTATAATTTAAAGTCCCTCTGGCTTTGATTCCCACCCCCCACCCCCCTCAGGATTGCTTTGGCTATTCAGAGTCTTCTGTACTTTAATATAAATTTTAGGATTTTTTGGACTCTGCTGAAACCCACCAGAGCATTTCCTCAGATTTCTGACACTTTGTAGAAGGAGCAACCCCAAAACATGCTTGCTCCCTCTGACTCTCCTCCCACTCCAGATATTAACGGGGGAAATAATACCCTTAGAGGTCCCTGGAATCCAAAAGAGTGTTTCATTATATGAATGTACCACATTTTACTCATTTTACTGTTGATGAACATGTTCATTTCCAATTGGGTAAGGATAAATACTGCTACCATGAAGACACTACACATATCCTTTTTGTGATCATACATATGCATTGCTATTGGGAGTGAAATTCTTGGGTCATAATGTATTAACTTATACATAACAAGAGTTTGCCAAAGTGACTATGCCAGTGTACCCACTTTTAAACAATAGATGATTGTTTTGTTTCCTCCATTCTTTTGCTAACACTGGTCATTACCTGTTTTAATACATGTGTTATATTGTGGTTGACGCTGTGGGTTTAATTTTCATGTACCTGATGATAAATGCAGTTGAACACTTTTCATAGGCCTACCAGCGTTTTGGATCCCCCTCCCCCTTTTTGTTTTTAGTAAAATGCCTGTTCAAATTGTCCCTCCCAACATTTTTCTACCAAAGTGACTTTTTCTTGTTGACTTTTGGAGTCCTTCCTATTTCCTCTATAGAGTCATTTGTTGAATACAGAAATGTCAAACATCTTCTCCCATTATTGCCTTGCATTTTCAATGGAGTCTCAATGTGCAGAAGTTATTCTTTTTCTTATCCTCACCTGAGGATATGTTGTTTTTTAAATTGATTTTTAGAGACAGGAAAGGAGAGAGAGAGAGAAACATCGATGTGAGAGAGAAACATTGATCAGTTGCCTCCCATACACTCCCAGAGTGGAGGCGATTGAACCCGAAACCTAGGTATGTGTCCTAACCAGGAATTGAATCCACAGCCTTTTTGGTGTATGGCATGATGCTCCAACTAACGAAGCCAGGGCAGAAGTTATCAATTTTAACGCATTCCAATTTCTTTTCCTTTATGTTTAGTAATGTATGTGCCCTACTTAGGAAACTTTCTCAGTTACATAGGAGTGAGCACATTACTGATTTGTTCACCTTATATTTACTGTGCTTTATGTTCTAAGTACTGCATTGGATAGTGGAAATAGAAGTAACTAATACAAATACTGTCCTTACTCTCTTAGAATTTTCAGTCTAGTAATAATAAGTAACTACCAATTTGATGCAAGTTTGTTGAATGTTATGATGAGATAGTATAATATGCTCAGAGAGTTTGGATTAAGAGGAACTACCCTGGTCTGTGGGGTCTGTGGGGTCTGTGGGGTCTGTGGGGTCAGGAAGGACTTCCTTTAAAAACTGTTTTTTGAACTGAGATGTGATGAATGACTAGATTTAGAGAAATGATAAAGTATGTCAGATACTTGGATCTACCCAACTAGGTCAGACTTGAAGGGAAAACCAAGTACCAATTCTTCTGTTTACTAAACTGAAATATATACCCCTTTATTTTTCTACCCAATCTGGTTCAAATATGCAAGTAAAACACATTGCTTACAATGTAGATGAACCTTGAAAACGTTATGCCAAGTGAAAGAAACCAGATACAAACAGCCACACATTGGGTGATTTCATTTACTTGAAATGTATATAATAGACAAATCTATAAAGACAAAGTAGATTAGCAGTTGACAAGGTATGGAGAAAAATGAATGGGAAGTAAATATTAATAAACATTGATTTCTTGTAGGGGTGATGAAAGTGCCCTGAGATTAGATAGTTATGATTGCTGCACAACTCTTTGATATTATTAAAAATTACTAAATTAAATACATGAAAGGGGTGACTTTTTATTGAACTTATTGGGGTGACATAAATTAATAAAATTATATAGGTTTCAGATATACAATTCTAAAATACATCATCTGTATATTGTATTGTGACCCCGGTCAAGTCTCCTTCCATCACCATTTATCCCCCTTTACCCTCTTCTACCAACCCTCACCCCCTTTCCCGTTGGCAATCGCATTGTTGTCTGTGTCCATGAGTCTTTCTTTTTTCCCTTTGCTTTAATACCTTCACCCATCTCACCCAGCCCCCAAACCTCTATCCTCTGACAGCTGTCAGTCTGTTCTCTGTATCCATGAGTCTGTCTCCACTTTGTTTGTTAGTTTCTGTTGTTCGTTTAGATTCCACATATAAGTGAAATCATATGGTACTTGTCTTTCTGGCTTGTCTGACTGGCTTATTTCACTTAGCATAATAATCTCCAGGTCCATCCATGTTGTTGTAAAAGGTAAGATTTAGTTCTTTTTTATGGCTGAGTAGTATTCCACTTTTTTATTCACTCATCTATTGATGGGTACTGGGCTCTTTCCAAATCTTGCCTATTGTAAACAATGCTGCATTGAACATAGGGGTGCATATATAATTTTGAATTAGTGTTTTGGGTTTCTTTGGATAAATTCCCAAAGTGGAATTGCTGCGTCATAAGACAGTTCCATTTTTAATTTTTGGAGGAAACTCCATACTGCTTTCCACAGCGGCTGCACCAGTCTGCATTTCCACCAACAGTGCACTAGGGTTTCCTTTTCTCCACCTCTTTGCCAACGCTTGTTGTTTGTTTATTGATGATAGCCATTCTGACAGGTGTGATGTGCTACCTCATTGTGGTTTTAATTTGCATCCCTCTGATGATTAGTGATGTTAATCATTTCTTCATATGTGGATTGGCCATCTGCATGTCCTCTTTGGAGAAGCTTCTATTCAGGTCCTTTGTGCATTTTTAAACTGGATTGTTTGTTTTTTTGTGTCTGTGTGTTGAGTTTTATTAGTTTCTTATAAATTTTGGATATCAAGCCCTTATCAGATGTATCAGTGGATATGTTCTCCCATTCAGTGGGTCATCTTTTCATTTTGTTGACGGTTTCCTTTGCTGTGCAAAAACTTTTTAGTTTGATGTAGTCCCATTTGTTTTTGTTTTTTTCTTTTGTTTCCCTTGCCCTAGGAGATGTATTAGAAAAAATATTGCAAATAGAAATGTCCAAGATTTTACTGTCTATGTTTTCTTCTAGGATTTTTATGGTTTCAAGTCTAACATTTAAGTCTTTAATCCATTTTGAGTTTAGTCTTGTGTATGGTGTAAGAAAGTGATCTATTTTATTTTTTATTTTTGCAGGTATCTGTCCAATTTTCTCAACACGATTTAGTGAATAGACTATCTTTACTCCATTGCATTTTCACCTCCTTTGTCAAATGTTAATTGACTATAACAGTGTGGGTTTCTTTCTGGGCTCTCTATTCTGTTCCATTGATCTATATGTCTGTTTTTACACCAGTGCCATGTTGCTTTGATTACAGTGATCTTGTAGTATAGTTTGATATCAGGTAGTGTGATTCCTCCAACTTCCTTTTTCTTTCTCAAGTTTGCTGTGGCTATTAAGGGTCTTTTGTGGTTCCATATAGATTTTTGGAATATTTGTTCTAGTTCTGTGAAATACACCACTGGTAGCATGATAGAAATTGCACTGAATGTATAGATTGCTTTAGATCGTATGGACATTTTAATAATGTTAATTCTTCCTATCCATGAACACTGTATATGCTTCCACTTATATGTATCTTCTTCAATTTCTTTCTTCAGTGTCTTTTTGCATCCTTGGTTAAATTTATTCCTACGTATTTTATTTTTTGGAGCAATTATAAATGGGATTGTTTCCTTAGTTTCCCTTTCTGAGAGCTCATTATTGGTGTATAATGCAATTGGATATTTACTTTGTATCCTGATACTTTACTGAATTTGTTTATCACTTCTAGTAGTTTTTTGGTGTAATCTTTAGGGTTCTCTATATACAGTATTATATCATCTGGAAATAATGACAGCTTTAATTCTTCCTTTCCAATTTGGGTGCATGTTATTTCTTCTTCTTGTCTGATCGCTGTGACCAGGACTTCCAGTACTATGTTGAATAAGAGTGGTGAGAGCTAACATCTCTGTCTTGTTCCTGATCTTAAGGGAAATACTTTTAGTTTTTGCCCATTGAGAATGACGTTTGCTCTGGGTTTGCCACATATGGCCTTTATTATGTTGAGGTATGTTCCCTCTATTCCCACTTTGCTGAGAGTTTTTATCATAAATGGGTGCTAGATTTTATCAAATGCTTTTTCTGCATCTATTGATGTGATCAAGTGGTTTTTATCCTTTGTTTTGTTTATGTGGTATATCATGTTTATTGATTTGCAGATACTGTGCCAACCTTGCATCCCTGGAATAAATCCCACTTGATCATGGTGTATGAACTTTTTAATGTATTGCTGTATTCAGTATGCTAATATTTGTTGAGGATCTTAGCATCTATGTTCATCAGGGAAACTGGACTATAATTTTCTTTCTTTATAGTATCTTAATCTGGCTTGGGAATTATGATAATGCTGGCCTCATAAAATGAGCTTGGGAGTCTTCCCTCTTCTTGAATTTTTTGGAATAGTTTGAGAAGGATGGGTGTTAATGCTTCTGAATGTTTAGTAAAATTCACCTGTGAAGCCATCTGGTCCAAGGCTTTTTGAGGGGTAGGGGGTGGGGGTGTATTTTTTACTGCTTCAATGTAATTAGTTGTAATCTGTCTATTCAGATTCTATGATTCTTCCTGATTTAGATTTAGAAGGTTGTATGTTTCTAGGAATTTATCCATTTCTTCCAGATTGTACAATTTGTTGCAATATAGTTACTCATAATACTTTCTTACAATCTGATATATATCCTAGGGGAAGGGAAACAAAGGAAAAATAAACAAATGGGACTATATCAAACTAAAAAGCTTCTGTAAAGCAAAAGAAACCATCAACAAATTGAAAAGGGAATCCACTGTATGGGAGAACATATTTTCCAATGATACATCTGATAATGGGTTCATTTCTAAAATATGTAAAGAACTTACACAACTCAACACCAGGAAGACAAACAATCCAATTTAAAAATGGCCAGAGGACCTAAACACTTCTCCAAAAAGGACATACAGATGGCCAATAGACATATGAAAAAATGCTCAGCATCACTAATCATCAAGAGAGATGCAAATTAAAACCACAATGAGATATCACCTCACACCTGCCAGAATGGCCATCAACAAATCAACAAACAAAAAGTACTGGCGAGGATGTGGAGAAAAGGGAACCCTCATGCACTGCTGGTGGGAATACAGGTTAGTGCAGCCACTGTGGAAAGCAGTATGGAGTTTCCTCCAAAAATTAAAAATGGAACTGCCTTTTGACTCAGCAATCCCACTTCTGGGAATATATCCTAAGAATCCCAAAACACCATTCAAAAAGAATATATGCACCCCTATGTTCACAGTAGCGTTACTCACAAGAGCCAAGATCTAGAAACAGCCCAAGTGCCCATCAGTAGATGAGTGGATAAAAAAGCTGTGGTACATTTATACAATGGAATATTATAAGTCTATAAAAAAAAAAAAAAAAAAGGAACTCATACCTTTTGCAATAGCATGGAGGGAACTGGAGATTATCATGCTAAGTGAAATTAGCTAGTCAGAGGAAGACAAATACCATATGATCTCACTTACGTGTGGAACCTAATGAACAAAATAAACTGACAGACAAAATAGGATCAGAGGCATGGATAGATGGAACAGACTGACAGTTGTCAGAGGGGAGGGGGGACAGGAGTACTGGATGAAACATGGTGAAAGGATTAGCCAAAGAACATGTATGTGTCTAACCCATAGACACAGACAACAGTGTGGTAATGTCCAGAGGGATAGGTGGGTGGGGGTGGGGTGGAGGTGGGCTAAGGTGGGGAAATGGGGAAATCTGTAATAATGTCAACAATAAAAATAAAGTTAAAACAGGAAAATAAAATAAAATTATTTTTTAAAGTCAATATTCATCTGTGTTAACAGTATTTAGAATGAAAAGTAATGTTAATCATTTGTGATCAAAATACTCCTGGATAATGGAATTTGGGGTGGAAATGGTACACTTTAAAAGATACAAGACACACTGGAGCATGTCCAGAGGTGAAAAAATAGAAATCTGAGAAAACTCCACTGTATACATGAAGAAATTTTGAAGGAAATGGAATGTTTAGCGTAGGTGAGGGGAAATTTCAGGAAATAGAAGTGTTCACTTCAACATAAGTTCCCTGTCACTGGCGGTGTTGAAGTAAAATCTGAGATCATCTGTTGAAGATCTTCATGAGGAGTTCAAGTGTTTATGGGGAGTTTTAGTAGAATGTAATTAATGCCTTTAGATTTTATATTATTTGATATTTTCTTCAATTAAAAAATTTCAAAATACATTATTTCCTTTGTTAGAAACCAAACTCTGTATAATGAATAAAACAAAGCAGAAAGATGAGATTATTGCAAGGTTTTTGACTTGCAAGCTGGGTAACTAAAGGCTATGGAAGTAATGAGTTCCAAGTTCCTTACAGACTAAGGGATTTGCATGGGATGGATACAGAATATTTTGGCTTTTTCAACTGATTGATTGCTTAATGGTCTTCTTTCTTATTTGGATCATGGTAGCTAAGTCAGGGGAACAAAGAAGTCCAAAGATGAGCTTGGTTATTGGCTGGTATCCTCTGCTGATTTCTAAGAAGAGTTGTAAATTCTTATAAAGTTAGGTTAAGTTTCCTTTATGCGCCTGCAATAACCATCTCCATTTGGTCCTTGACATAAGTGACTCCATTTTAATTTGATACTACATGTGATATTAATTAATCTTCTGAAGACCTAATATTAGACATTGGGGAATCAACATAGCATATAGTAAATATGATCATAGTCTTTGGAGCAGTTGTCTAGGTTCAACTGCTTATTCTGTCACTTACTAGCTTTGTGACCTTGGACAAGTTACTTAACATCAATATTTTGGAGGTTTTACCCAGCCCAAAGCAATGTGTATTCTCATTTGTAAAATGAGAATAATACTACCTACCTCATGAGATTATTATAAAGATTTAATGACTTCATATTTGTAAAGTGTTTAGAACAGTAACTGACACTTTGTAAGCATTATAAATGTATTGTTAAAATATTGAGTTTTGCTCTGGCTGGTTTGGCTCAGTGGTTAAAGCATTGGCTTGTGGACTGAAGGATCTCAGTTTCGATTCCTAGTCAAGAGCACATACCTTGGTTACAGGTTCGATCCCCTACCCTAGTTGGGGTTCCTGCGGGAGGCAGCCAATTGATGTGTCTGTCTCACATCGATGTTTCTCCCTCTCTCTCCCTCTCCCTTCCACTCTCTCTAAATCAATGGAAAAAATATCCTTGGATGAGAATAAAAAATATATATATTGAGGGTTTCTAGTAAAAGTTTTAAGAGACTCTAAGGTTAAGACTGAGCTCTGTATTTTATATGGTGCATTTAAATGTTAAAATACATAGTTTTTCTTCTAATTTAGACTTTTTGGTACTGTTTTGTTATATTTTTAAATGAGGGAATCTTTTCATGTCACAACTTAAAAATAATAGATCTAATAACATCAGTAAATTAATGATGCTCTGCTGTGTAGATATTTATACATTTAAATCTTAATTACCTTATGCTATTCCCCTCCCCCCCCCCCCATTTTCTCTACATCAAGTTTAAATTCCAGAGTGTTTCTCCCCTAAGTTATTTTAAGGCCTGTCTTTTGTCACTTTGTTTTTGCTCACCCCAAATGCAACAATACCCTTGCTTAATCAGGTTAACTTATGCATCTGGAATTGCAACATAAAGGTCCCAAAACAGCACTTGAGAAATTATGATTTATACTTAATGTGTTACAGGTGGCTTCTTAGGACAAATGCTTATTTCTTGTGTCATTAAAATGATAAATTTCTAAATCCTCAAATTGCATTCCTGTTAAAAGTTTACTGTAGTTCAGTTTCTTCTAAATTTTGGTTTTGGATACACATTCTAAATAATACTTTCGACCTTATGTTTACAAGAGCAAAATTACCATTAAAATCCTAGAAGCAGATGAATATTTACAAATTTCCTGCTATTAAAACATCATAAGTTATTTAGACTAAACTGTACCAGATTTTATAACATGTTCTAGAGATTGTCTAGTAAGAAATTTACATCAGATCACTATAAAAACCAATAGGAATGTAATGGGTGAGACAGTCTCAAATATAAATTACAACAAAATAAGCAACTATGATATTTTTAACCTGTGATCTGTTACATTGATATTTGAGAGCCTGACTAGCAGCCAATTTGTATCTTTTGAGAATATTATCATCAATTTCTAATTTTAAATGTTTACAATGAAATAAATACAATAATCATGTCTTACAAATACATTTGACTATATTTTTGCTAAATTAATGTTTTACTATTTAATAGTTACTTTAAAATGAATTTAGGGACCAAACATATGGTTTCCAATAAGTTTTTATGTGATGCTGAAAACATATTTTGTTGACTTAAAAATAAAAAGTGTGTTGTACTGCAATAATACAGCTAGGTTTTATCTTAGGTACATCTGTACAAATTGTCAAGCAAATGCCCATCATTTTGGTACAAAATAATTAATCCTGTATAACTCTGTATATAATTTCTTAGAAAAATACTGTTTTGTTAATTATTAAATAAAAATGGTTGTTTTCTAAATTTTAAATATGATAAAGTCACTTTAAAAGCGCTATGAGTATAATCATTTCTATACTTTTTAATGTTTAATGCCATTGTATTCCTGATGAATGATCATATAAACAAGCTGTGCTAGCCTGATTTGCCCACTTTTATTTCTCTTATGGTTACTCTTAAGGTAAGATTGTAGATATACTTGGGCAAAATCATCTACTCCCTATTTAAATCATTTGGCTGCTAAAATTGTTTCTGGGACTATGAACAACTTTCAGTATTTGAATGTCTACCTGAAGGGAGTAAATTTAGTGCCATCCTTGTATTACTCAAGTCAGGAATTATAGAGTTGTCTTTTTTGAGCCTGTGGACCATAGAAAAACCCTAGGTTCTACTATTAAACATGTAGAAGAAACTCAATGGAGTAGCCTACCAGGGTTTTCTTAATTCTTAAGTCATTTACAAAATTTGTATTGTGCCTAATTTATGTCAGGCTCTATGCATGTATTAATAATACTTTTTTAAAAACAAAATAAACAAAAATGGTTTTCTCAAGACTACAATGTAGTGAAAGAGTCAGACAAGTAACAAAAACTTATATGTTACTTGATAGGGTGCTAGAAGAGTTTAGCAAAGAGGTTCCTAATCGTGCCCGAGATGGCTTCGACAAGATGCTGAGTTAAGACTTAAAATTTTGTGTAAATTACGAGGGAAAGTTTGTGATAGGGTAAGAGGATGAAAAGGATATTCCAGGCAGGAAACAGCATTGGCAAAAGCAGAGTTTCTCCCTAGCCAGTTTTGCTCAGTGGTTAGTGTCGGCCCTCAGACTGAAGGGTCCCAGGTTCAATCCCCACCCCTGCCGGGCATGTGCAGGAGTCAACCAACTGATGTGTCTCTCTCACAGTGATGTGTTGTCGATTTCTTTTCTCTCTCCCTCCCTTCCACTCTATTTGAAAAGCAATTGAAAAAATGTCCTCAGTGAGGATTTTAATAAATAAATATAAATATATAATAAATGCTGTTGGGAAAATTGGACAAGTAGGTACAAAAAAAAGAATTTAGACCACCAACTTACACCATACACAAGAATAAACTCAAAATGGATAAGACTTAAATATACATCATGAAACCATAAAAATCCTAGAAGAAATCATACGCAACAAAATCTCAGACATCTCTCCTAGCAATATGTTTGCTGATACATCTCCTAGGGCAAGGGAAAAACAAAGCAAAAAAAGAAACAAATGGTACTACATCATTTGTTAATTTCTAAATTAAAATTTTTTCCTTTTATCTTATTTGTAGGAGTCTTTGTAAACTTGGGATACAAGTCCTTTGTTAGATATTTGTGTTGTGAATATCTCCTCTAGACTGTAGCCTTTCTTTTACTCTCTTACTAGTCTTTTTGATGAACTAAACTTCTTAATGTTCAATTCATTAATTTTTATTTGAGAGTTGGTGTTTCTTTGTGTCCTGTTTAAATCTTTGCCTACAAGGTCATAATTTTCTCCTATGTTTTTCTCTGTAAACTCAATTGTTTTAGCCTTCCCATTTAGATTTGTGATTTATCTCAACTAATTTTTATGGATGGTATAAATTAGGGTTAAGTCTAATTGTTTTTCAAACAGATAGCCACTTTATCTAGCATCATTGTTTAAAACATTATTCTTCCACTTAATGCAATTACATCTTCATTGTAAATCAGATGACTGTATATGTGAGTCAATTTCTGAACTCTCAGTTCTGTACCAATATTGGTCTGTATGTCTATTGTCTTAGCTCACTCAGACTGCTGTAACAAATTACCATAGACTGGGTGCTTAAACGACAAACATTTGTTCCTCACAGTCCTGGAAGCCGGGCAGTCCAAGATCAAGGTGCCTGCAGGTCCGGTGTCTGGTGACGTCCTGCTTCCAAGTTTGCAGATGGCTGTGTTCTACCTGTAGCCTGATACTGATGGAGAGGAGAGAGAGGGAGTAAGTTCTCCTTTAACTTCTTTTCAAAAAAATTTTTTTAATCCTCATCGAGGATAGGTATTTTTTTTAATTGATTCTACAGAGGGAGGAAGGGGGAGAGAAACACACTGATTGGTTTCCTCCCCCACTCGGCCCAACAGGGGCCAGGATTGAACCTGCAACCTAGGTACATGCGCTTGACAGGAATTGAAACTGAGGCCCTTCAGTCCACGGGCCAACACTCTAACCACTGAACCAAACCGGCTAGGGCCATTTAATTTTTTAAAATAAATTATAACTTACTCCTTTTAAAAATATATATATATGTCTTTAATGATGTCAGAAAGCAGAAGGGAGTGGGAGGGATAGAGATAGAAACATCAATGATGAGAGTCATTGATCGGCTGCCTCCTGATTATTGGTGTCATTCTTTTCTTTACATATGTAATTTTTAATTATATGTAGACATAGTATAAAATAGGACCATAGAGAATACTGGTGATTTTATTTTACCCTAGAGATAGTTCACTCTTTCTCTAAGTAAGTGGAGTAAGGCGAAGATCATGTTAGAACAATCTGGAATTGAGCTGCAAAGCTGAGAAGCAGTTTTAGTAAAACCCTGTCCACTTGTGATTTGTCCCTTTTTTTAGAGGTGGCTCTTCTTCGCTTTTCATTGAAAGCTTGGTAGGTCTGCAGTACTGACCTACTCTGGGAGAAGCTTGAAACATCACTGGAGATTTAGTCAAAGGTTTGAACATCGTGTATCACAAATAAATTTTACTCTACCTTTTCAGGTCAGATCCATCCTCAAGTGTGACCGTCCTAGGCTTTTTTTTTTTTTTTTGCATGTCATCCTTGCACAGGGGCTATGCTAATCTCCTCTATATAGTTCCAATTTTAGTCAATGTGCTGCCAAAGTGCACCCATCCCAGGCTTTTGATTGAAAGTCGGGTTAGACTCTGTCTCCTCAGCTCTGAAATTTCTATGGAAATTTCTTAGGAAACTTTGCAGTTTTGAACTTAATTCTTTTGCTTCTCTCTTCACGTACATTTAAAACCTGGCACTTTTTCTTGAGAGGGAAACTTGTTGTGTGTTTGTTGCAGGCCCATTCACTTTAGCAAGACTCTTTGTATCCTAAGCACCATGAAATTTCCCTCAGCCTCCCTGGCCCAGGTCCACCAGCCTTCTGATCTACTCTGTCAGAAAATGTCCCATGTGATAAACTGGCTGCATATTTGGGGTGCTTCTAAATTCCAATTCATTATGCCAGCCAATGTGGCTGTCAAATGGTTTTTTGTTTCTTTTTCTCCCAAGGGAGTCCTCTGAATAGGCTAAGCCCAATTTCATGTCTGTGCCTAGAATCAGCAAGTATAATGAGGAAAGAAAACAGTTAGCTATTGTCAACTTACCTGTAGAGGGCTCATCCCTCTGAAATTTTAATTCATCTAAATGAACACTGATATATTTTAAAATATGATCCTTATAATTTTATCCATTTTTTCTAGTTGTTGCAGGAGAACATTGATTTATCCTTCCCACTATATTCTATCTACAAGTAGAACTATTATTACTATTTACAGTGAATTTTCCTGATCGATTCTTTTTTTTGGTCAATCCTCACCCAAAAATATCTTTCCATTGATTTTTTTTTAGAGAGAGTGGAGGGGAGGGACACACACATACACACACACACACACACACACACACACACACACACACAGAAACATCCATGTGAGAGAGACGTATAGATTGCTTGCCTTCTGCAGGCACTCTGACCAGGACTGGAGATCGAACCTGCAACCCAGGTACATGCCGTTGACCGGGAATTGAACCTGCAACCCTTTGGTGCGAGGGCCAACGTTGTAACCACTGAGCAACACCAGCCAAGGCAGGATTTTTCTTTTTGTGAAATATATGTTAGTCTTTTGCCTCTTTTTTCATCTGGGTTATCTGCTTCTTAATGATTTGAAGGACCTTTTTATATATTTTTCTAGAATGAGTCCTTAGTAACTTTTATGTGTTGCAAATATATTCTATTCCTCTGTAGCTTTAAAAAAATCTTTTCTGTGGCCCTGGCTGGTGTGGCTCAGTTGGTTGTGGCATCTTCCTGTGCACTGAAAGGTTGTGGCTTTGATTCCTGGTCAGGGCACATGCCTAGGTTATGGGTTCCATCCCTGGTCAGGGGTGTATGGGAGGCAACCAACTAATGCTTCGCTCTCACATTGATGTCTCTCTCTCTCTCTCTCTCAAATCAATAAACATATCCTTGGGTGAGGATTAATAAAACTTTTCTGGCCCTGGCCAGTTTGGCTTGGCCATTAGAGTGTCGGCCCATAGACCAAAGGGTCACAGGTGCCATTCCTGGTGAAGGGCATGTACCTCAGTTGCTGGTTCAGTCCCAATCCCCAGGCCCAGTCAGGGCAAGGGTGGGAGGCAATCAATTGATGTGTCTCTCTCACATAGATATTTCTCTCCCCGCCCCGCCCTCCACTCTCTCTCTAAGAATCAATGAAATAAATACCCTCTTGTGAGGATTAAAAACAAAAACCTTTCCTGTGGATATATAATATATTATAATAAAAATAATATAATAAAAATGTTTGAAAATATTTTAGACATATTAAGATTGAGATGCCTGTAGACCATCTAAGTGGAACTGTTAAGGCCACCATTATAGATTTGGGAGTGTATTTATTCAAAGAAATCCAAAACAGTAATTTAAAAAGATATATGTTCATTGCAGCATTATTTACAGTAACCTTGAAGATATAGAAGCAACCTAAGTGCTCATCAATAGGCAATTAGAAAAAGATGTAATATACACACACACACACACACACACACACACACACAAGGTGTCCCCCCAAAAATGTATACATACTTTAACAGCTGATTCTATTATATTTTGAAAATGAAATGTATTTTAATAAACACTGCCTATGTAATTATTCAGTGTGTATACATTTTGGGGGACACCCTGTATATTTATATGTACATATACACAATGGAATATTACTCAGCTATAAAAAAGAATGAAATCTTACCATCTACAAAAAATGGATGGACCTAGAGATTATTATGCTAAGTGAAATAAGTCAGACAGAGAAAGACAAATACCATATGATTTCACTTATATGTGGAATCTCTCTCTCTAAAAATCAATAAAAACATATTTTTTTAAAAAAAGAATCTAAGTCATATGTAGGCAGTACAAACAACATCTACAGGCCAAAACTGTAATTCCAAGGAGCAAAACCAAGTTTATCTTCCTGACAGTTTTAGCACCTATCACAGCCTTCACATGTAGTGGCACTCAAATGTGTATTGAATATGCAAATTGCATCTAACACACATTACTTTCTTGAACAATAATAATCTTATATGTTTAAGTGGAGAGAGCTTCTCTCTTTTAAACAGTTATGATTTTTCTAAAATTTTGCATATAAAGTAGTTACTGCAGTTAAAAAGTCAGGATAATTTTTTATAAGACTCTGACTATTTCAAGTTTAGAACTATGTCCTATTTGGCAGTTATATATTTCAAATGAATAAAACTATTTTCTCATGGGACTAGTGAAGAAACCAGAGAAATCAGCAATAAACTAAGCAGAGGTTTAAAAGGATACTGGCACAAAGGTGTAAAACAGGTTTTCTTTTATATATACTTTTTAAGTGTGTGAGCAGTGAATTAAAGAGCGTTAGAAAAAAAGTATTTTTGCCATTTAGAGGAATTTACCATGAATTTGCATCTATTATATTATTCCATTCTATGTGAAAAAGATAAAGCATTGTCTTTTTAAAAGAACAAACTGGCTCTAGATAATTAAAAATATCCATTTTTTAAAAAGATTTGTTTAGGTCACATAAATTAACTCACATTTGAAAATATGCTACACATGAAAATATTTTATAGAGCACTATAAGCACTAAATGCTGGGTTTATTTTTCTTTCCTAGTTTCCTACTTAGTCTCCTATATTATATATGTATGGAATTATTTAATATTTATACACAAGCAATTAAATGATTATGCTGCAACATTATAGCCAAAATCATATTTTTTGCCAGAATCAATTCATCTAGGTGCTTTGAGTAGGATTGACTCAGTGTCCCCAGAGATGGGTATAACTCAGTCTTGGCCAGATTGAAGTAAGCCACAGTAATTACTTCACAGATTGGTATACCAGCTAATTAGAACCAATGAGGCTCAACGATGAAGAAGGTAAGTCATCAGATTCATAATATATTTTGGTGATGTAGTCAGTAGGATTTGCTAATAGTTCAGATGGTGTAAGAGGAAGAGAGGAGTCAAGGCTAATTAACCTGAGCATTTCAGTGATGGTGGGCCATTTACTGAGACAGGAAACACAAGAGAAGATACAAGTTTTATGGAGTAAAAGCTAAGGGTTTAGTTTTGGACATAATAAATTTCACATGCCTATTAGACACATAATAAGAGATGTCAAGTAAACAGTGGTACATATGAATTTAAGAGAAATTTAGAATTCCTTAGGGTAGATTCCTAGTAGTAGAGTTGCTGGATCAAAGGTCATTGCATTTTAACAGAGTTGTGCTGGAGCCAGCTCCCACTGGCTCATGAGAACCAACTGTTAAATTTTCAAGAATTTTGTGAGCCAGTTGTTTGAAATAGATACTTTAAAAATTAAATTATATAAATTTACATTTAAATACATTACATTTTTTTAAATGAAAAAGGGGGTACTGTCAGAGGAGGCCTAGTAGAGAGTCAGGACTTTCACAACTGCCCAGCAGTAATGAGCCTACTTCCCTCCTCCTCAACACTGTCAGTGCAGGTCATATGGGAAGCAGTAATAAGGCTCTCCTATCTTTCCCAAGCAGGGAGGTATCAGCTGAAGAACTAATGGGGAGCCAGAACTCCCATATCTGCCCAGCAGTAATGAATAGCTCCCACCTGCCTGTCAGCAGAGTCCAAATCAGAAACATGGACTTCTACTCCAACCTGGTAATAATGAGGTGATGTGTTCCTTTCCTCCCCTGCCATATCAATTTTAGAGAAACCTAGCTAAAACAGGTAAGATCCAGAGTCTCATAATACAAAACCCAAGTGTCATGCAAGTGCCATGCATCCTACCCAGAATGAAGACAATCTCAAACTGAATTACAGAAAGAAAAAGAAAAAAAAGACAATCAATAGCTGCCAACCTTAAATTACAGAGATGTTAGACATATTTGACAAACATTTTAAAGCAACCATCATAAAAATACTTCAATGAGCAATTACAAACATGCTTGAAACAAATGAAAAAATAGAAAGTGTTGGCAAGAATTAAAAAATATAAAGAAGAACCAAGTGGAAATTTTCAAACTGAAAAATATAATAACCAAATTAAAAATTCAATAGATGGACTCAACAGCAGAATAGAGGGATTACAAGGAAGAATCAGTAAACTATAAGACAGAACAAAGAAATTAATCTGAACAACAAAGAAAGAACAGACTAAAAAAATGAACAGATCCTCAGGAATCTTTGTACTATAACAAAAGATCTAATATTTATGTCACCTGAGTCCTAAAAGGAGAAGAGAAAATGGGCATGGCTGAAAAGTACTTGAAGAAATAATGGTTAAAATCTTCCCAAATGTGGCAAAAGTCATGAACGTACATATTCAAGAGTCTGAATGTACCCCAGAAAGAATAAACCCAAAGAAATCCAAATCAAAACATCATAGTCAGACTTTTGAAAATTAAAGACAAATTAAAACTCTTGAAATCAGGGAGAGAGAAACAACACTTTATCAGAGAAAATTCAAATGACAATGGATTTCTCATTAAAATCCAAGGAGGCCAGAAAGAAGTGGCACAGAACTTTGCAAATGCTGAAAGACAGTAAAACTTAACCCAGAATCTTATATCCAGCAAAAATATCCTTCAGGAATGAAGGGAGAACCAAGAAATTTTCAAATGAAGGAAAACTAAATTTGTCACCACAGAACTACACTAAAAGAATGGTTAAGAGGAGGGAGGAGGAAACACGATGGCGGCGTAGGTAACAGCTGAGCCCGCCACCTCCTGCAACCACATCAGAATCACAACTAAAATACAGAACCACCATCACTCAGAGCCTCCTGAAATCCAGCTGAACAGAAGCCCTACAACCAGGGAACTGAAGAAGCACCGAGACCGGTAGGAGGGGTGCAGACGCGGGCAGATTGGGGCTGAGTCACAGAGACGCAGCCGTGGGCCCACACCTGATGCCTCGGTTCAAACCCAGGAGGGAATCTCAGTGGTGGGGGTTCCCCGGAGGAGTGAGGGGTCCCAGCCCCACAGCAGGCCCCCAGCCTAGGGCTCCAGGGCCAGGAAGAGAAGTCCCCACAACTTGGGGACTGTCTCTGAGGGTCATGGAGGCTGCAGGAGCCCCAGGAGCTCCTCTTAAAGGGCCTGCGCACGGGCTCCCTCTGAGCCCAGCCCCGGGCAGCAGCTTGAAAGGCGCCTGGGACACTTGGGGAGGAACTAACCTGCCTGGAATTGGGGTGAGAGGTGGAGGGGCAGCTTTCTCCCAGACAGAAGGGCTGACAGAGGCCATTGCTCCTTTGGCGAGCCCTCTCCCCACACAGCTAGGAGGCAGAGGCCATATTTGAATCTCCAGCACCTGACTCTCACCTTTGGCCCCACCCCATGATTCCCGGAGGCCCTGCCCCTCCCCACCTGCAAGCTCATCCCGGCCATTTCTAGTGGCTTTTCTGTGCAAGTGGCCTCTCGAGCCTTATGCTTAGGACTTTCCTAAAATCTCTCAAACAAGCAGCAGCAGGCCCCATATGTCTTATCAAGTGGCCCCAGGCCTGGCACTAGTGGCAGCCTGCATTGGTTCATTGCTTGGCCTCTCCTGGACACTGCCAACCCTAGCACAAGTAGCAGCCAACCATGCTGCTACTCATGCTGGGTGGCCCTGGGCAAGGCACTGGCAGGAGCTGACTTTGCACCTCCTGGGAAGCCCCAGAGACAGTGCACCTGGTGGTCAGAACTCAACTACACTGGATTACAACCCTATCATATCCACAAGTGACACGCTCAAGGGGCGCACTTGGTGAACACCAAAGCTCCACTGAAGTAAATCCTGCTCCATAGGGGTGTCTCCAGCACAGCAGCTCTTTGGCTGTAGTTGCAGCTGCTCCTCACAGCCGATTGGCTGGAAGGTCAATTCCTCCCACTGATGGCAACAGCAACCAAGGCTCAACTACAACAGGGCAGAGCACACAGCCCACACAGGGGAGCACCTAGAAGGCCCAGCTCAGGTGACTGGGGAGGCTGAGCCACTGGACCCTACAAGACACCTACTACACAAAGCCACTCTACAAATTCCAGGAGACATAGCAGCTCTACCTAATACACAGAAACAAACACCTGGAAGAAGTCAAAATGTGGAGGCAAAGAAACATGTCACAAAGGAAAGAACAGAAGAAATCTCTAGAAGAGGAACTAAATGAAATAGATCCAAGCAAGCTAACAGATACAGAGTTCAGAATTTTGTTTATAAGGATGCTCAAGCATATTATTACAAAAACAACTGAGAAAATCGATGACATAATAAAGTAGCAATTTGAAATGAAGGCTACATGAACTGAAATGAAGAATAATTTACAGGGAATCAACAGTGGAGTAGAGGATGCTGAGAATCAAATCAGCAATTTGAAACATGAGGAAACAAAAAACACCCAACCAGAAGAGCAAAAAGAAAAAAGAATACAGAAATATGAAGATAGTATAAGAAGCCTCTGGGACAAGTTCAAGAGGCCCAACATTTGTATTATTGGGATTCCAGAAGGAGAAGAAAGAGAGCAAAAACTGAAAAGCTGTTTGAAAAAATAATTACAGAAAGCTTCCCCTACCTGGGGAAAGAAATAGACTTACAAGTCCAAGAAGCACAGAGGATCCCAAACAAGAGGAACCCAAAGAGACCCACAGCAAGACACATCATAATTAAAATGCCAAAAGTTCAAGACAAAGAGAAAACCTTAAAAGCAGCAAGAGAAAAGCTGTTAGTTACCTACAAGGGAGCACCCATACGACTGTCAGCTGATTTCTCAACAGAAACCTTGCAGGCCAGAAGGGAGTGGCAAGAAACATTCAAAGTGATGAAAAACAAGGAACTACAACCAAGACTGCTCTACCCAGCAAAGCTATCATTTAGAACTGAAGGTCAGATAAAGAGCTTCACAGGTAAGAAAAAGCTAAAGGAGTTCATCACCACCAAACCAGAACTATAGGAAATGTTGAAGGGTCTTCTTTAAGAAGAAGCTAATGAACAAAAGAATCTGATGAACTAAATAGATCCAGAGACATTGATGCATGCAACAGATGATCATATTTCAGAGGAAAGAGGGAAGGGTGGTGGAGGGTGGGAAGAGATTAACCAAAGAAGTTATATGCATATGTGCATAACCCATGGACACAGTCAAAACAGGGTGAAGGCCTGGGGAGGGGGTGGGAGTGAAGTGGAGGGAGTCAAGTGGGGGGAAAAATGGGACACCTGTAATACTTTCAACAATAAAGATACATTTTTTAAAAAATGGTTAAAAGAGGTACTCTAAACAGAAAAGAAGGAACTAAAAGAAGCAACCTTGGAGCATCAGAAATAAGAAAACAATAGAGTAAGCAAAAATATGATTAAATATAATAGATTTTCCCTCTTTTTTAAGGCTTCTAAAATATGTTTGACAGCTGAGGCAAAATTGCAACACGGATATGATGGTAAATGTACATAGAGGAAATATTTAAGGCAATTATATTATAAAGAAGGAAATATAAAGGAACAGAAAGAAAAGTAAGGTTTTGTACTCCCTCAAAATAATAAGATGACAACTTCAGTAGACTATGATAAGTTCCATATGTATGTTGTAATACCTAGAGCAATTCCTAAAAAAACTGTACAAAGAGATGCATTCAAAAACACTATAAACAAATCAAAATGGAATTCTAAAAAGATTCAAGTAATCCACAGGAAGGCAGGAATAGAAAACAGAAGTTAGTAACAGAGAGAACAAACAGAAAATAAAAAATAAAATACAATTTAAGCTGTAACATATTAATAATTACATTAAATGTAAATGGTCTAAATATCAAGTAATAGAGGTTGGCAGAGTGAATTAAAAAACATGACAGCCCGGCCGGGCGTGGCTCAGAGGTTGAGTGTCAACCTAGGATCCAGGCGATCAGGGTTTGATTCCCGATCATGGCACATGCCCGGGTTGCAGGCTCAGTTCCCAGTCAGCGGCATGCAGGAGGCAGCTGATCAATGACTCTCTCATCACTGATGTTTCTATCTCTCTCTCTCCCTCTCCTTTCCTCTGTCTGAAATCAATAAAGATATATTTAAAAAAAACAAAAACAAAAAAATGACTCAACTATATCCTATCTGGAAGAAACTCATTTCAAATATGGTAAGCTGACAGTAAAAGATGGAGAAAGAGTCATCATACAAACATTAGTTAAAAGAAAGTAGTAATGGCTAAATTAATATCAGAATAAGTACACTTCAGAGAAAAGAAAATTACCAGAAACAGAGAAATACATTATACAATGATCAATGCACCAAGCAGACATAGTAATCCTAAATATGTATGCACCAAACAACAGATCTGCAAAACGAGTGAAGTGAAAAATGATAGAACTGAAAGGATAGACAAATCCACAATTATAGTTGGAGGCTTTGACACCAGCCTGTCAACAGCTGATAGATTGGATAGCAGATTTAAATATAAAAGCTAGTTATTGGAAGAAAAAATTAAAAATATATCTTCATGACCACGAATCAAGCAAAGGTTTTCCAGACAGGACCCAGATAAACATAATAGAAAAAATTTGATTAAATAGGCTTCAACAAAGCTTAAATCTTCCGTTTATTGTATGGATATACCATTATTGATTCATTACTTAATGGACATTTGAGTTGTATCTACTTTTTTGGCTCTTACGTATAATGCTACTATGAACATGTGTACAAGTTTTTAGGGTACACTTAAGAGTAAAATTTTGTGCCAACTGGTGTGGCTCAGTGGTTGAACATTGACCTATGATCCAGGAGATCAAGGTTCCATTCCCTGTCTGCTCCAGGTTTTGCAGTGGACTGAAAGTTCTCAGGTTCCATCCCAGTCAAGGACACATACCTTGGTTGGAGGCTTGATCTCAGGCCCTGGTCAGAGCTTGTGCGGGAGGCAGCCAATGGCTGTGTCTCTCTCACATTGATGTGTCTCCCCCCCTTCTGTTCTCTCTGAAAAGCAATGGAGAAAATATCAATCTTACTTGCTCAAAGTGTATTCATATTGCTGAATTCTATTTGCTAATATTTCATTAAGAGGTATTATATCCATGTATATGAGGGATATTCTATAGTTTTACTTTCTTGTAATACCTGGTTTTTGTATCAGGGTAATGCTGATGTCATAAGACGAATTGGAAAGTATTTCTACTTCCTCTATTTTCTGAAAAAGTTTGTGTAAGATTAGCATTGGTTCTTCCTTGAAAATTTGATAAAATTAACCAGTGAAGTCATTTGTCCCAGGAATTTCCTTTGCAGAAATATTTTAAACCAGCAATTTTCAACTGGTGTGCCCCAAGAATTTTTAAAGCATGTAATACCTATTTAGTCAGAGGCACTGACCTCTTTTCCCTTAGATTGTCAAATTAAAAAATGACTACAGCCAACACAAGAGCTGTCTGGTGTGAATGCCTGTCTTGAACCATAAATATATAGGTCATATGATAGAGTTGCATCTTATTGGTCACATTGCATAATAAGGTTGCATCTGTTTGTTTAATTCTTGGTACCAGAAAGCCTTATATATACAAGCATAGGCACCTGATTTTTTTAAAAAGTCACTTTGGAGCAAAAAGGGTAGGTAATTGCTATTTTTTTTTGGTAAATCAGTCACAATTATACCTATTTTTTTGTCAGATGGGCAAAAAATATTTTTTGGGGCGTGCCTCAGAATTTTAGTAATTATTTTATGTGTGCCATGAGGTGAAAAGGGTTAAAAATCACTGGCCCTAAGCATTGTCATTATATATATATTTGAGAGAGACAGAGGAAGGGAGAGAGAGAGAAACATCAATGATGGGGAATCAAACTAGCAACGTTTTGGTATATGGGACAATGTCAAACCAACTGAGCCATACCTGCCAGGGCTAAGCATTGTCTTTTATCCCCCCTAAAGTCTCTTTACAACTAAAACTTTAGGTTATCAGGTGTTATGGATTGAGTTGTGCACCTCCCCCCCTCGCCACTCCCCCTTTCCCAAATGTGGTCCTAACCTCCAGTACCTGTGAATGTGATCTTATTTGGAAATAGAGTCTTCGCAGATGATCAAGTTAAGATGAAGGTGGGCCCCAATTCGTTATAACTGGTGTCCTTATAAAAGGGGAGATGTGGACACAGAGGCAGACACACATAGAGGGGAGATAATGTAAAGACACAGAGAGAATGCCATCTGCAAGCTAAGGAACACCTGAGGTTACTAGGAGAAAGGAAGGGGGGAAAATTCTCCTTCAGCCTTCAGAAGAAACCAGTTCATTTCAGGCTTCTAGCATTTAGAAGTTTGAGACAATAAATATCTGTTGTTTAAGCCACTCAGTTGCGGTACTTGGCTATGGCAGCCCCAGGAAACTAATATACTAGGCATCAGTGATGCTCCCCAGAACAGCTGGCATCAGCACCCACTTTCCCTCATTTTTGGTCTCTGTAGATTTCCTTTGTTTTCTCACCAGTGCAAATCTGCATTCCAAAGTATGTTAAAAAAAATATTTTATCCAACAACTTATTTGTTTTGTTTTGAAAAGATTTTTTAGGAAACTTAGTCTTCAATTGTTGTTAATGGAAATCTACTTGACTCTTCTAGAGTAACTTTCTGAAAATGGTGTTTGGTTTCTCTCAGGTACTTATTAACTTCCAAGTCTAATTTATTATTTCTTTTGTGCCTTTATTATGCCTCATATCCTATTATACTCTGTATATGGTATTTTCCTCACTAAATTGCTAGTTCCTTGAGGGTTGAGAGGGTGTGTTACTCACCTTTTAATACTCAGTATATAGAAAAATACTTTACATACAATAGATATTTAATAAATGTGGTTGTTAAACTGAATGTATTTGTATATTGGTCACATGTGTGTAAGCTGGTGAAGTGATGACTTTCAGTCTTAATTCAAAGTTTTTATTTTTAATCCACAAATGTCTGTTACTCAAGGTTATAGTCACTTAAGAGGAATTTTCTTTTCTTTCTACTAATATAACTAAAAGTCTCAGGTGTGTGGCCCTCCAAGTCTCTTACTAATAACTATCACTCCTAATTATTACAGCCCTATAAAGTAAATTATTGTCTCCATTTTACAGATGAGGAAATGAGGATCAGAAAGGTTAAGTGCCTGTTTCAAGGTAAGATACATAGTAAGTACCACAGAGAAATAAAATTTATTTGTCTCTAAAGCCATTCATTCACTATCCTGCACTGACTATTTACTATGGATCCCATCATGTAATGATTATGAAACTTCTAGGTACTTTTCTATTCCCATTTGAATCAGAGTTATAACAGTCACTCATTCAAAAATAATGAAAGCTACCTTTCAAAATACCTGCTTATGTATGCTTCTAATAGTATATTTTATGTCCATGCAGTCACTTTCCATTGTTCACCTGATATATTTGTTAGATATAGACAACCTCAGAGAGTACATGCTAGAAAAACAGTCACTTGTTTTAAGGTGGCTTTTCTTTTTTCTTCTCAGTAGGGGAAGTTTTTCACTGTAGTATATTTAAATCTGTATCTTAAGCCTCCTAATAAGATTTTCCCTAATAGGCTGCTTTTTTGGTGCAATCTGTACCACATACTACCATGCGCTTGCTCAGACTTTGCTTGCATTTCAGTTGTTATATGGATGCCATATGTAAACTTTATTTACCCAAATAGTTTTTTAAGTTTTTTGAGGTCAAGAATGGATTTTCTGTTTCTTTGCATTCCCCATAATAATATTTGCCATTTATTAAAGGATTACTGAGTACCAGGAAATTTATACACATTTCATTTATTATTTACAATAACATGGCAAATTAGGTATTATTACCCTCATTTACAGATGTGGAAAGTCTCAGGTATAATTAGTCCCAAGGTTGTAAACCTATTAAGTGACTATAATGATGGGTTCTTAATGTGGGAGTGTTGAGTTGACTGATTAGTGGTAATTTCCCTGAAAGAGCTTTCCATCTGGCCATAATGAAGTTAAAAAAAAAAAAGAAAGAAAAAAGACATGGGTTTGTACTCTTATGTTATAAATTACCAGCCTGTAACCATGGGCAAGTTTCAAAGCATCATTAAATCTACGTTTCCCAATTTGTAAAATGGGAGAATAAAGCCCAATCCATGAGAATCCATGAGGGGGTTATGAGTATTATATTAGGTAATACAGATAGAAAATAATAAACATTGATTTAATAACTCACTTGATTTGTTTCTTTTCTTTCTCCTTTTACTGAAATGTAAACTGAATTAATATATGTATAAATTAAGAAGTACTAAAAGGAAAGACATTTATTAAAGTATCTCCTGTTTTTCTTTGTATACATGCAATTTAATAGCCTACTAGGTAATGACAAAATTCAATATAATGCAGCATTTTTTATATGCTAACATATTCATGACTATATTAAAATATCTTTAGAGAATCCTCTCAGATCAATTACTATCACACATTCTAAATAGAGACCCATTTGTTTTTTTAGGATGTTCATATCCTTTTCTTAAATATTTAGGACTTTATTTCCTACAGTATTAGATAAGAAATCAGTAATCTTTTAATCTAATGGAAAGAGATTTAAATATTTTGTTCTTACCACTCCTTTTCTCCAAATTAATAGAAGATTTTTGTGTAAGTCAATTTTTCTGTTGGTTGATTTAATATCATAGTTGTTCTATAACTTGAATTTTATGTCTGAATTTTATGTTTTGATCTGGTTTCTCTTCAGGCTGTTCTGCTCATGAATAAAGAGAAACCCTGCCAATAGCCATACAGAGTCCTATACTTTAAATCTACATATGTAAAACTCAAAACAATGATATAAAATATTACTATACTGTAGAAATGTTGAATTAATCTTACATTGATCCTAAATATAATCTGTTTGTTCCCAAAAATGTGCTACTAAAAATTCCCATATCTTCATCCTGGTCATTCCAGACAGAACATTTTCCTTAGAAGGCACTGATCTTTAAAGTGCTTTTATGTTGGTAAGCCTCAAGCTTTATTTGCTGATCTTAGGGCATGGCGCATGGTCTTCCAATAGGACCAGATAAGCTAAAAGGTATTTTGGAGTACTTTTTGGGAAAAATTTAAAAAATGAGAATGTTAATAAGTTGGTGTTGTGTGTTTTATAGATATGAGTCATATTTTGAAGAACTGTGCATTTTAAATATTTAAGACATGATACATAAATGATTTTAAAGAAATTGAAAGTGATCATTTAGTTTCAGCTGATGTTCTTATGTACAGTTCTTTTATATTGCTACATTAATATTTTCCACATGACATCTGTGAAGTCCCTCTGGATGCAGAATATCTGTATTCCTTCTTTTAACAGTCTTTGTGTCAACTTATTTGCTTTTCCAGTAGGTAAATGGTGTATTTAAAATCTGTAGGCAATTTATACTAGCTCAGTCATTTCGATTACTCTTAAACAGATTAGCCAGCATTTGGTCAGTTCTGTGTTTTCTTCCCTGTGGCTCTACTTGGACTTCATATTAAACAACCCCTCAGCTTAGTCCAGATGTCCAACTGTATCCACTCACCATTTTAGAATGGTGCTGAACTTGCTATTTTTGGGCAGAATGTGTGTCTGTTGTATTTAAATAAAACATATATATGTAACTTAAAAATATGGCCATAAATAGTAAGTAGTTATCATCTAGCTATGTGTTTTAAAAGCATTATCCAAATGAAACAGAAAAACAAAACAAAAACAAAACAAACTTCACTGGAAACTGTAAAATTATCCATACCAAGAAAATTAATTTGTTTATATTTCCCATGATGGTGTAATGAAGACATATTTTTTGGTCTTACTTGCCCTGATTTTGAATTCTTGGGCAAATATCTTTTACTGGTCTTGTTTTGTCCTTGGTTTTGGATTATTTAGCAAATTGTCCATTATGTAATTAATATGAAATTATCCTACAGATATGGCTACCTAAAACATTTAAAATATCTATTCTTGCCCTAGCCGGTTTGGCCCAGTGTTTAGAGCATTGGCCCACGGACTGAAGGGTTGTGGGTTCGATTCTGGCCAAGGGCACCATACTTCAGTTGTAGGCTGGATCCCTGGCCCCAGCCAGGGCACATGCAGGAGGCAACCAATCAATGTGTCTCCCTCACACCGATGTTTCTATCTCTCTCTCTCTTTCTCTCTCCCCCTTCCGCTCTCTCTGAAAAGCAATGGAAAAACTTGGGTAAGGATTAAAAAAATACAAAAAAATAAAAAAACATATCTATTCTTCCCTCTTGTCGCTATCACAATTCTATTTTTAATATTTCAAAACTGATTACATTAATTGTCATATATATTTGCCTCATGACAAGAATTTGAAACAAAAGTTAGATAGAGCTAGGACCTGCATCAGTGTTTTTAGTTCTAAAATTTTAATTTCTTACTTTTCCTTGGATCACTAATGAAAATGATCTCACCTATATCTAAAAAATTATCAGCTTGTATTTCTGTAGCAGATCATAATTTAACATCTTTAAAATAGTAATGTTAAGTGAACTGGTAGTATTTGTTTAAAATATCTATTTGCTCATTACTAAACTTTAGTAAGAAATACCTAAACATATACACATATACAGGAAAATACTCATATAGGACAGAACCACAAAGTATTATTTTGATTACCTAATACCAACTATATACTTATAGGTAAACATAGAAAAGTTTGGTCCATGTGTCAAGTGCAAAAGAAATAATAAACACTACAATCAAAATAGGCCATTTACCAGAAGGAGTAATTTATTTTTAAAAAAACATTACTTTGGATTTGGCATCATCGTTCTCTCCATATTTTTCTATAAATATCTACATTTTAACTTTTTATTGGGTAAAGCAATTAGCCTTAATATGGTAAATTAAAATATGTTAAATTATTTCCCAAAGACCAGAAATTAAAGATTTTCTAAATCTTGATTGTGTGCTGAAAATCTTAGCATATGTGAAAATATTAAATACATTTTAAGATTTCAACTAATTTATATTCAAAACTGAAATACACACTTGCAACAACCTAACATCTACACTTATTTCTATTAACTTTACTTTAAATAAAATACAGGCTGAATGCTTGCACTCATAGGCCTATGATCAAATTAAATTAATGGGAATAATAATTACTTTTAGCATTACAAAATATGATTTTTAAAGTTGAAATAATGTTTGTGAATAAAGAAATAGATGGCTGAGGAAGCACGAATAAAGGAGAATTGGAAACCTCTTTCTACATGCTATGTTCATCACCTAAAACGTAGAGGAAAAAAATTTTAAAAAAATAAAAAAGGATAGGGGCAGCCAAAAATATAGGTGAGTATAGTGATTTTTTTTTCTTTTTAAGAAAAAGACTGTGTTTTAACTATATTTTACTTAACACTGAAAAAGAGACTCTGGAATGGTCAATTACCTTTATATCTCATGATGATTATTATGTAATAACATCTTTCACAGTTAAAAATAATATCACATTACACACTATAGCTTATTTGAATATTGAGATAGGCAATATCTCAATCACCATCAAATGCTACTCAATTTAATAAATTGATCCCATTTATTCTTCTAATATACGAGGTTTTAAAATTTTCATCTTAAATGATCACCACACTATAATAACTGATTTACAAATTAATTATCCTAGGCCTTTCAAATGTTAACATTTATTCATATCTGTTCTAAACTTTGACAAAAGAAGAAATGCATATTTCTTTTTAAATGCGCTATATAAGGTAGGTCTGAAGTTCTTGAAGTAGCAGAGTGGGCATCAGAATGCTGCTGCACTATTGAGGACAGTCACTTCTGAGTAAAAATATCTGAAAGAGAAACTGTGGAACAAGAACTATTTGGGCCCAAGGGGCTTTTATGATACTTCCAAAATGTAAGAGATGGAGATATTCTGGTACACAGAATAGCCAAATTATAGAGTAATTAGTCCTAAAGACCAGTAAGTTTTATTTTACTTTAGGAAATCATGTTTCCAAGGCATAAATTTTAAACTCAGGGCAGACGTTTTTAACCAGCAAGTTATGCAGACTGTACACTTAGAAGAAACAGAGGAGTGGACCATATTTTAATTTGGTTGTGATAATTGGGTTGCATTTCTAATTAAAACTTTAACATTAAAAGATGTCAGTTTATATATTGAACTTTCATTATTCACATAACTAATCTGAAAACTAAGGCATATAATAAAAAAATTAGTCAGCATGATACTGCTTTATATGGTCAAGATAAAGTATCAATTTTTTCTAAGTAACTGCTATACTGATGAAATGTAAGGAAAAGCAGAGACTTCTGTTTCCAAACATTTCAATGGAGATTTTTTTAGCTTTTCACATATTGATCCCAGAAATTGTTCCATTATTTTAATGTTAAGAGACAATTAATATCACTATTATACCCATTCGAATGCGTTTGAGGGCTTGCTAAATTATTTCTTCTTTTATAGTACTGGTTATATGTGGGATTTCTCTTTATTGCTCAAAAGAAATGACGGGTAGTTTGAATAAGGCTTTTAAGCTTCCTCCCCAAAAGAGCTGACGTTTTTGGCTAAATAGTTTTTTGGGGTGGGGGAAGTGAGAGAAGAGAAAAAGACTGTATGTAGAATTATTGAATAGGCCTACACAGTAAAATCCGTCCTAGACCAGTAAGGATGGGTGCGTGGAGAAAGAGAGGTGAGGTGGAATAGCTGAAGTGTACTAATATCTGTATTTTTTTTTTTTAATGTGCAAACTCTTCTCCTGCCCCACCCCTCCCCCTCCCCGTCTGTGCTGGTACCTCTGGATGGTTCAGAAGCCATTTTAGAAATCAGGAAGCAAAATGTGAGTTACACTTGTGCCCTCGCAGGTGCTGTGGTGGCGAGCATAACCTTTGCTGGCCTGCCGGGTGTGTTACCATGCTGTTCTTTAATGTCTTTGAGGATTAAAGAAGACACAGAAAATTCCAAACCCACATCCTTACACCTGAAACTCGCACAATGTTTCCATAGCAGATGGCAAAACATCTCACTGGCACCTTAATTTACCAAGTCAGTACCCAGATCTGGGGGGGGGTTATTCTTTGGAGGCATCGCTGAAGATCCATACTCGATTTTCGGATCTCTCCTGGGTAGAAGAACCAAGAAGACCCCTTCTAGGTATTTTGCGCACCGCAGCCCCACACAAGGTCCCTGCGGGCCTGCAGTTCTCCCGAGTTGCACTCCGAGGGTCTTTACGAATGAACGTTTCGATCCTGGACGTGTAGTCACTTATGGGGGCAACAGCAACACCGCGGGGAATCCTCGAGAGTCCCCGGGCCGAGAAGCCTCGGAGGTGTTTGCCTCCGCGCACCGGGACGCGAGGCTGGGGCCCGGCTGTCCTCAGCTGTCAGGGGGAGGCGGGGGTGCTGGCACCGGCTCCAGGCTCGGAGCCGCCCGAGCGCCGCGCCGCGCCGCGCGCGCCCCGCCGCCAGCTCACCTCTGCGGAGAGCCGCCGCCGCGCCCGGCTGACCCGCTCCCGCGCCGCCCTCCCGCCCCGGTCCGCAGGCGCAGGTCGCCCGAGCCCTCCGGCGGGGTGGCCGCCGCCTCCTCGGGGACCGCTGCCTGCGGGCCGAGGCCGGCGGACCCTGGCCGCCCCTCAGCCCGCAGCTCCCGGGGCGCCGCGGCGGAGGCCGGGAGGCGCCGGGCCCGCTCCGCCTCCCCGCCCCCGGCTCCCGCCTCCCGCCCGCGGCGCCCCGCGCCCGCTCGCCCCAGCGGGCTGGCGCGGCAGCGCACACACTCACTGCGAGGGCGCCTCCAAGGTTACCCGCGGGGTGGGGGCTGGGGCAGGCTCCGGCCCCCGGCCTCGGCCGCTCGGCTCTCGCCGCCGCGCTCCCACCGCCGCGGCCCTTCCTCCGCTCCGCGGCCGCCGCCGTCCAAACCCCAGCGGCGCGGAATAAGCTCCCAAGTCCGGGGAGGGAGGCCGAGCGGGGAGGCAGGCGGGCGTCAGGGCGGGGGGCGGCCTGGGCCGGGGCCGGGTGCCCCGAGAGCGGGGTCAGGCGAGGTCGCGGCGGGAGGGCTGCGGCGCGGCGGGCGCCCCGGGCCCCGGGGCTGGGCCGGGGGCTGCAGGCAGCGCGGCGGCGCCCGAGGCGCCCCGGGCCCGCTGGGGGGCAGAGACAAGCGGGCGGCCAAACCTGCCGAGGAAACAGACTAAATAAAAAGAGACTGTTATTTAAGGCGCGGAAATTTGAAATATTTGGACAGGAAGAGAAAAGAAAAGAAACCTTAGCGAGGGAGGGAAAAGAAGAAAAAAAAAAAAAAAAGCTCGAGCTAACGGTTTTGAAACTCCCCCTCCCACCCCCACCCCGGGCTTGTCTGCGCGCCCTGAGCGAGCTCTGGGTTCCAGCTTCCTCGCTAGAGAGCCGGGAGCTGCAGTCGGAGGAGCCTGGACAGTGTCGAAGGGGCAGAAAGGACGCCTTCGCAGCCCCCCCAAAGAGGGCTTGGCTGGCAATGGGCTCAGCTCTGCCCTGGGTCCCAGGCCGGACTGTCTACTGCCTGCACTAGGTCCCTGCGGGGACGTGTGTGTGCGTGTGTTTTAACTGCCGTGTAAAATCCAAACAGTCTCTAGAGACCAAGAGAGGGCCCCCCGCCCCCGAAGCCGTCCGACGGAGGTCACTCAGGGCAGTCGGCAAGGCTGTAAACAGGACCCTTCCTCGTGAGCTCGCAGCGCTTCGGGGCTATTCCTTCTACCCCCGGCGAAAACCAAAAGCCGAAAGCACCTTTTTGGGAACTGAGATTTCGAAACCAGTCCCGAGCCACGGACTCCACAACGTTTGTCTGATAAACACGATAAGGGAGATTTATAATATTACCGATTGAATTGCTTGCGGGGACCGAATTCTGTCATCAATCACCCAGCGTTGTGTGTGTGTGTGTGTGTGTGTGTGTGTGCATACATGCTCATCTCACACCTTTACCAGATGCGTAATGTTTAGCACAAAACTATTGATTCACTACAGAAATATGGTAAAATGCAGCTGGCTTAATGGCTCGGGAACCAGAACGTAGACTGAGGGACAGTTGGTGCCCCCCTCCCCGCGAGGTGTAAGTCCGGATTCAGCTGATCCCGCCCGGAGGCTGAGCCTGAGTGTCCCCGACGTGGATGCGGACACTGTGCAGAGCTGAATGTGAGAGCGCATCTCTGTTTAGCATCCTCCATCCCTTCTATAGCATCGTCCCCTGCGGCTCTGATCACTCCATTAATTAGCACTGGCCTCTCTCTTCTGCGTCTGCCTAAGTTCAGGCTCTTCCCCACCTCAGCTCACTGCAAATCAGACCCCATTAAACTCAGCAACACCACTTCTTTCTTCCCATACATTTCGGCAGATTCAAGAGTCTTACCGAATATTATCGAGGTTTTTGAGAGAATGAATAATGGCTTTTCATATTTCCTAGAGGGGACCACATAACTCATTTCTAAAATACTTAGATTAGCAAAGCTATTTCCTGCGAAGAGCCAGAGAAATGTGGCGATGTTTCATGACTAGCAACTTTTAGGCTGATGAAAAAAGATAAGAGCTCCTTCTCCCCTTGCTGTGCTCCGACCACCTAAGAACAAAGAAACTGAAGTACTTCTTTTTAGCTTTATGAACGTCCTAAAACTTTATATTTGAAGTCTCTAAAGAGCAATTTTAATACTGAGACTTGGTGGATAAGAAAAGGCCATTCAACTCAGAAAGGTCCATCTTTGCAGTTGCAACTTGTAAGGGTTGTTTTTTATTTTTTAGTAATAGTCTTGTGTTTAAGAAATATTCATCTTACTTAAGCAGTATGCTTGTACATTGATTCTAGTTTTAAGATCCAAATATAACAATTTTTCCTTCAAAACCATCTCAATTTCTACTGTTTCTAAGATTTCAAATGTTTTAAATTTGATTTCATGTTGCTGTCAAAAATGAATTTATTCAGTAACTTGTGGTTAGAGGTGGCAGAAGTTAAAACCTTGTTGCACTTCACTTAGAGAAGGTGAATTTTAGTGCCAGATTAAAAGGATTAAACTTTTCTCCTATACTCTTTTTATATTATCATGGAAAACAAATTACTGAAAACCACTTGCCTGCAACCATTCCAATCCTTGTTAGGGCAGGCATCAGAACCATGTCCTTCAATAAACCTTGAAGTATTTTGTTCTTTTTGGAGCGAGGGCAGAGAGCTTATGAAGCAGAAGGAGGAAACTTTCACATAAAACATCTCTGTTCATGTGGGAGACGATGAATAAAGTATTTATATATTTGTAAATGGTAACTGCATTGAAATCCTTTGGTTAAAATCTTTAATTAAAGTGGAAGAGTAGTAGGTGCTGGAAAGTTCTCTCAGAAATCTGATATATCTATTTCATTCAAAAATTATTTTTAGCTAAACATATTCTTTAAAATATTTTATATACCTTTACTAAAAAGTTTCGTGGGAATCAAGTACTATATGTAGGAGTGGCCTACTTATTTATTGTAAGCGTTTCTATATTTATTACACTGCAGTCCCTAAAATACTTATGACCCTCATATGTAATTTATATATTTTTTCTTTCTGAGCTTCCTATTCCCTAAAAATTGATATTTGTATTATTTTTAATACTTAAACATTTTATTATTTTACATTTCTGTCATTCAGGGAGAAAAAGCCAGTATTGCACTTAGTATACTTATGGTATTATTTTGGAGAAATTTATTAACCAGTTGTTTCATTTGTGATTTTTAAAAAATCATCTAATGGGAGACACTTTTAAGGCAGCAGTTTCTTTTAAAAGTGTCTTTAAACGCTCATATATAATTGCTTTTAGATTACTATTCTGAAACCTGTTTTTCAACCATTCAACTTAAGTTTGAGGAAAAGGGAAGATTGTATATTAGGATAAATTCACATTGAAATAATTTCAGGTTTGATCTTAAAAAAAAAAAGTCATTCTTATCCTATTTTAAAGCAGAAATACAAGGTACCAAGTAAACTCTTTTGGGAGAGACATCAGGAGAGGAAAAAAAGAATAACTGAATCCCCATGAGAATATGTCTAGTTTTTCAATTGGTCTACGTTTTCTAATGTTGAGATGTAAAACATGATCTTCTAGCAAGTGGCAAATTATGTGAGGGTTATAGAGGAGTGGGAGTCACAGAAAAACATTGTCCTGTTTTGGAAAAGTGTTTTAATTAGGCAAAAGAAGCATCAAGACAAACCATTTTTAAAACAAAGTCTCCAAGTTGGGTATTGAGATTGGCAAATGGAGAAAGAAGCCAGGAAAAAGTCAAGGAAAGATAAAATAATAATAAGAAAGCCAAAGCTATTTGCAATTATATGTTAGAACTCAGGATTTTGCTGGTGAAAAAGATGTTGCTTAATTAAATATGTTCATAAACTTGCAGTAAGATTTCCATTTAGCAATTTTAGAAGATTTAACAAGCTGCTTAAAATATGACAAAACTGAGTTTTAACAAATGATATTAAAACTGGACAGCCAACCATTTGACAAAATAGGAGGCAGTGTGGGAGAGCCCTCCCCACATTCATTGCAGATTCTCAGCTCCCTCGGCCCGGTTTCCCTCCATCAGGCTAACGACCTCATTCCTGCGGTAGAGCCTCGCCAAGTCGCAGGCGGTATCCCCGTTGTGGTTCCGATGCCCCACGTTGCTGGCGGTGTGCTTCACAAGGAACTCCACCACCTGGAAGTGGCCTTCTTTGGCAGCCAAGTGCAAGGGCAGATTCCCTTCGTTATCCTCGATGTTAACATCAGCTTGAAACTCCAGCAAAGTCTGTAAAGTGTCCAGGAAACCTGCTCTGGCTGCATCGTGAATGACAGCGAAACCAGTTCCGTCTTTCAAATTGGGATTAGCACCTCTAAGGAGTAGTCTCCTGGCAATCTCGGGATTTCCAAGCTTCATAACCTAGAAAAGAAGGAAAAAAGGTAGAATCCTTTAAGTGCTTCTACTACAAGAATATTTTAAAATATCCACCTCTCCTATTTACGTAACGATTTATCTATCATTGGTGAAGGAGTACTTGGGGAAGACGCATGTGATAGAGTTTGAAGGACAGTTGCCAGAAGGAAAGTACTAGTAGGTAAAACTAGAAGAAAACTTAAAATTGAGCTTAGATGATGGAATATCTTAAACGGGCCCCAAAGTAGGATAAATTGATCAATAAAATAGAACTAGTCCAAACTGTATAAAATTCACTCACAACTCAGTTCTCTATCTCCCACAAAGGGTTGTGTAATTTCATGAATTTATTAAAAGAAATGGAATTTGAGATTTAAATAAGAGCCTTCTTCTGTGCTTGTTCATACCATAAAATGTACCTAGGGTATTTGTTATGGAAAATCAAATGTGGGCAAAATTTATTTTCTAAATAGCTACTGAAAAGAAATAAGGAGAGTGAGTTTCTTTAAATTCCCCAAGAAGTGTTTCTACACATCAGAATCCATCACCTAGTGTAAAAATGATCTATTAAAAATCCAGACCTGATCTTTTCTCAAATGATTAATTTTCACACAACATTTCCCAATAGATATAGTGACAAATTTCCAAGTGTTTAAAATTTTTTTTTCTTTGCAAGTTATCACATATTGGCTATGAGGTGTATTCAGTGCTTAGAATCTTTCACTTGAAATTTTAAAATGTTACTGATTATTAAGGTGTTAAGTAAATAACAGTGTTCTCCGTGGTTTATGATACTGACTTATCTAAAACTAAGATCATGATATGCCTTGTATTAGATAGGAGATGATTGTATGGCAACTGCTCTTGAAAAGAATGAAATGGTCGAATCCTACTATATTACTTACTGTTTTTTAAAGTTCTAACTAGCCTCCTGATTTTCAAGTGAGCAAAAGAAGAGAAAATTAGATATTTAATGTGTACTTTGGGACACAAACAGCTTTGTGTATGGTTTGAGCCTATTTAATAATCAACTGGTGATCCCATCTTATTTCCTTTTGCAGTTATTGTCAGGAATTTAGGAACACTTTAAAAGCCAGAATGTGGTATTAAAATTTGCTGTCAACATACAAATAATTCACATGACAAAGACTTATCTACTGTTGTTTGAATATACATATTTCACTTTAGTAAGAGGTATCTATTAGGCTCTAATAATTGTAAAGTATCTTGTAGAGCAGAATGCAGTTAGTTATATAATACATATAACTTAGTTGTGAAAAAATATAGTCTCATTAACATGCCAGAAAATTTCAGCATTTTAACTTGTTTCATTTATATTTAGGTATACTCATAATAATATAAATTTATAATAAATAGAATGCATAATAGACACTCAAATATTTGTGAAATTAAATATAACCCATTGGAAAATACCCATAAAGTTGATCTATCCCTTTAGAATGTTTTTTTTAAATAACCACAAATTAAGTAATATAATTAAATATATTTAGAATGAATAACATTTTATAAATGAAAACTACATAGATGTCCAAGATATTAAGCTTCCCTGTCGATAAAACCCTGCTGGCTTTTAGCCCTGCCTTTGGGGCAGTGGTAAAAATGATACGTAATTTATTTTTCAAGAACTTCAATGAAATATACTTTTTGATTATTAGAAATCAACACAGTCTAATTTTTGCCACGACTGCCTCTAAAGATTTAGTCACATTTAAGGACCTGGACTGGGAAAAATAAGAAACAGACAACATGGATCTTTGTAAAGCAAATGTACGATTAAGGCCTTTGATATTATTCTGATTGAAAAGCTTATACTAGCAAGGGGGAAAAAAACTTTTACTATTGAGTTAAATAAACATAAACGTAGAAGGAAATTTGCCATCTTTCACAGAAAATAACAGTAATGTTGGAAATTGTTTTAAAAGAAAGTTTTTCTTGAGTTATGACACAACTTCAGAGTCAGGATTATACATACTGAAAATAAGCCTTGAGACTCCTGTTTATGTGTGTTTCATTATATGTACAAGGGCTAAACCACAGTAAGTGGGTGTTAGTATCTTGATAAGCATGTTTAATATAAACAAGATTGCAGAATTGTATTTAAAATGTTTGTCCAAACTTTTTTCAGTATTAATTTCCCAGTCTTCCTGTTTGTCAAAAGTCCTGCAAGATCTTATTCTGAATATGGGTTAAGTAGCTCATTGTTTGTGAGATTTATAATCTTTTAGTTTTCCATAGAAAACTTTTAAATATTTTAAATTTGTGGCATTGCTATCATCACCACACCTGGTAAAACTACTAGGTAGAAAAAGAAAAAAATTCATTTCCCCATTTAATCTACTTGAAATAACAAGACAAATTATTTAATATCTATGCGAAAGCTTCCACAATACTGGAAATTTTGCAAGGTCAGTGTATTCTGATTTAACGTGTACAGACTGTATGGGCGGTGTCAGTTAATAGCATATCTCCTGCCACTTATATTTTCTAATTCTTGTAACTAAAGCAAAGCACCCTAAAAACCCTCTCCCCAATTTTCAATGCTTCAAGTGTGGCATTTCCGAATAAGACCAGCTCATAAGAATATCATCAGAATTCTGATAAAGCAACTATTTGAGACCACTTTTCCATTTTTCTGTTTTAAGCCTTTCAACTAAGTTACAGGATAACATTCAGAGGAGGAAAAAAATTATCAGGTACAATACTTGGCAGCTGGGCTTGTTTCATTTGTTGCTTGTAAATCTAATTACTAAAAATTAGAACATACCGCGGCATGACCGCAGAGACAAAAACACAAGCTGAGCTCTGATTAGAAAATTCAACTTTTTATTCCTCCTCAATCCTGAATGGGTGGATGGTATTACATTAACTGTGAAATGTACATCCTGTCCCCATGCCAATCCACCCATTCCAAACGAGGGAAGGTCGTTTGTCAGAACTTGAAGCATCTGAAGGAAAAACACCCTCGCCAGTAGTCAAGAAAATTAACGTTAAGTCAATTATTGGAGCAAAGTACGGAAACCACTAATAGCAGCGTATTTACTTCAAATAATAATCATAATAATGTGTTTACAGAGCTGTCTACCCCCCCCCCCCCAAAACTCGGCGCTGCTACGATTACTTTCAAATACCCACCGTCATAAAAACATTCTGAAAATAAGACCAAACCTGGAACCTACTTGATACCGAGGACGTTATTGGATTTGAAGAGTTTGTTCAAAGTACGTCATTTTGGGGAGTTGGATCCACTTAAAGATATAAAAATATGGCAACCAACTAGGTTTAAAAACAGTGAAATTTTGTACCCCTGAAAGCTTAAAAGCTGCTGTTCTAGAAACCCGGGTCACGTAGGCAACATTGTTGACCTGTTTTCCCTACCTCTCTGGATACCAACCTGCAGCGCAGTCCTTCCAAATCCATTTTGTGCATTGACGTTTACATTATTTTGCAACAAACTAGTAAGTTGCTCTAGGTCCCCCCTGGCAGCTGCGGACGCCAACTCGTTCCCCCAAGGTTCGGCCATTCTTTAGGGTCCTGACGATCGGGAAAAGATGAATTAGTTGTTTTTCTTTTTTCCCTGTCCTTTGCTCCTAACCAGGCTGCATGATGGCATCGGAGACTGACAGAACGACTGGGATGGTTAATCTGGAGTAGAGCTTGGTAGTAAATACTAGTAAGATCTGCCTGCCAAAAGCCCGCCCCTCGATTCACACGTGATTATTCAGCAAAACTGAGCCATTGGAGAGGGGCTCCGCTCCTCGCTTTTTAGCTTAACCCCTATGAAGAACTCTGGTGATTCAACAGAGAGACACACAGACACATTCCTGGTAAATTACTCTGGACGTACAATTCAGGCAGAGCTGTCACTACAACACTATAGATCTCTGCGAGGAATGTGTGCGGAGGCTTAAGGAACTAGAACCAGGGAGAAAACACCGCGGAAGAAAAGACATTTTGGGGGAGGGGGAAGAAAAGGCGTTAACCCACCCTTGTTCACGGTGGTGACTTGAGCCGCGCCGGCCAGAACTGCAGGGGCAGGTCCTCCGAGAGGCTCGGTCTCCATCCGTCACGCCCGAAGGGGTAGTCCCGAGTCCTCCGCTGCCGGGAGAGCGCAGCTGTAGCTGGATGCTGACGTACTCCGGGGGGGTTAAAGATGATCGCCAAAGGCAAACGGGAGTAGTAGTTCCGTAGCCCTCAAGTTACAGGTCGTGACGACTCCTCCGTGGCCTCGGCTTCTCGGGAGGGGCCTTGATTCGCGTCCAGGCCGAGCGGCGGGCTAACGCTGCGCGGGAAGGCTCCGGAGCCAGCCCGCCGGGCCACCGCAGCCCCGCCGAGCCTCAGAGGCCGTGGGAGCCAGGCTCGGCGCGCGTCTTCGGAGACCGCCGGGCGCGCGGCGGGCCTCGGGCGAGCGGGTCATGCCGGCCCCACCGGGTCCCGGGACTTCCAGCGGCGTGAGGAAGGGGAGAGCGAAGTGGGAAGCGTCTACAGAGCCAGGGCTGCAGCGAGCTGCGGCATCGCGGCTGCACAGGGCAGCCCACCGGTAACTTCCCGCCTACGACCGAGCCAGTTCAGGCTTCCTGCGGTAGACGCTCACGGAGCTGCCGCCGCCGTCTTTTCCTTCCTCTCCCGGTTTTCTGAGGGCCTCTGGAGATCGGGAGGGTCCTGGGAGGCTTGGGCCAAGCTCCGAGTAGGGGGAGTCGCCGCAATTCCAGGACGCAGCCAGTCCCGCCGCCCTGCCGGCGACAGCCCAGCAACTTCGGCGACCGGTGCCACTTCGCCAACCTCTCGTGGTTCCCCGACCTCTGCCCCCAGCCGCTGCCGCCGACACGGCAGCGGCCGCCAGCCAGCTGTGTCCTGGGGCGAACTGGGTAGCACCGCTTCGCTCCGAGCCGCAGCGCTCCCAGTGACAGTTTCTTTTGTAGCTGGTCTCCCCAAATCTCCGGTCCCTGCTCCCTTCACTCCTACAGACACTTGAGCGTTGTCCCCCTTTCTGCTCTTTCCCTTCCTCTCCTTCTTTGCTTCTTTTTTCTCTCAAACAATTGCTGCTTCTGCTGCTGCCGCAGAGACGGTGCCGGTTTCTTCTCCCTTTTTTCCGACCTCATCAGCTTTTTTTGAAAAGAAAAAAATTGAGCGCTTTTTGAGTTGAAAAACCCGCCCCCATTTTAACGGCAGAGTTTTAAGGAGGCTCCGCCGAGTTGCAGCGCCGCGGGAGCGGGAAGGCCGGGCCCCGCCCCCGCCCCGCCCCCCGCCCTGGTGGCGCTCGCGCTCCCCGCCTCTCGCCCCGCCCCCGGCCCGCCGCCCTTTCTCCCGCCTCCCCGGCTCCCCGCCTCCCTTCCTCGGTCTCTAGCTTCGGCTCCCACCCGCCAACCCCGCGGCCTGTTTCTGCTGGCGGGCGGAGTGGAGTCGGAGACGCGAAACCCCGGGCCGCGGCGAGCCCGGCGGGGGCGGGCGGGAGGGGAAGAGGCTCGTTCATGAAGCGGCGGCGGAGAGCCGCAGGGCCTCAGGGGCTGGGCGCCGCGGGCGGCCGGGAGGCGGAGAGCCGGCCGCCCCTGCGCTCCCCGCCCGGCTCTCGAAGTTCCGGCGGCGAGGCCTGCGCGGCCGCCTCCTGCCCTGGGCTCGCGCCGCGCAGGCTGGTCCTGCTCTCCGCCGCCGGCCTCGCACCTGCCGGGGCAGCCCAGGGCCGCGGCGGGCAGCGGCGGCCGGGGGTGGAGGGCGAGACCCGGCCTGACCGCAGCAACAGTGCTCAGCAAAAGCAAAAGTCCTTTCATAGAGTGATTTGTTTTTTTTAAGAACACTAAAGACATGGTATATAGGTAAGAAATCATGACGAACTCTGAAAACTTAACGTTCCAGGGACTCGAAACTGGGAAATACTCCATTTCTTCAGAGAAAGGGAGAAAAGCAATTTACGTTAAAGCGGAACTTAAAATAAGCCTTGGGAAGGATTTTCTAACAAGGCTATTTTTTTTATTTTATTGCCAGAGTTCTCACTTTGACTACATAGATGGGGGCTTGTTTGTGGGGGAAGGGGAAGGAGTGTCTAAATGGAAATCGTTTATTTCAATCACCGGAGACACCAGTTCTCTCTGTACTTTTAAACTTCCTCTTTTAGCTACGTAAGATTAATTAAGTACAGCTTTCTATATTTTTTGTTCTTAAAAATATCCAACACGGTTACATGATGCGCCCAGTGGTCAAAATGAAACCAAGCAAAAAATGACAAGTGGTCTAATTAGTATCGACCTCTAGCAAGCATATCTTCAAGTAACATCTGTACCCCGCTCCTTGAAGTATACTGGGAATTTTAGCAACAAAAACACCAGAAACATCTGGATAATCATCTAGCAGCAGACTGGCTGGTAGGTGGGGGGTGAGGAAGGGGGGGGTGTAAACTGGGAAGAATCTGGCAGTGTTTACTTTAACTGAATTGTTGAGAAAAAAAATAACCAGAGCTCTTTTCTTAGGTAACTAAACTTCAAATGTGAATCAAGCGTGAACTACACCACAAGAAATAACTCTTCTCTTTTCTTACACATATTTAGATATTTCAAATATAACATTTAGGATTCCATTTTTATCAGTAAATACCATAAATAATACAATTTACTTTTAATTATTCTGGGAATTTACTGTATAATATGTTAGTACAGCTGGAGGGTGTGATGATATAGTAGCACTGTTGGCTGATAAGAGAAAACTGGCGTTAATCCAGTTCATGAGAATTGCTTTCTAGCATTATTATGGTCTCTTGCTAAGAGAAGATACTGTAAGGAGGAAGAATGTTAAACTGTACTCATGTAACTCATAACACATAGGTACACATGCGTTATAATGTTCATGAGATAAAGTACATTTGCTGAGTAACAGTAAATTTAAGATGCATACAGTAGAGCTGGATTAAGATTTTTGGAGGAACTAAGCACTGAAAAGATTTTGATGTCTCACCACCTCACCTCACATGTAAATAAAATAAAAATAAAAATAATACAAAACAAAAAATAAGTGTAAAAAAGTTCAACAAAGTTCTATTTTTCCCCTTGATGACTACTTCAGTGCTTTTGCTGAAATATTAAATTCTATAAGAAGGTATTTTTGTCTTTTACTCTGGCATTGCTGGTGCCCTAAAGCATATGCTCAGGCAGCTTATTGTGTAAACCAGAAGTGGCAGCACAGAGGTTTTAGTCTTAGTGCAGAGAGTGTACGTAAGCACTCCCAAGTACCTCTGATGAAAATCTAGTATTTATTGAATGCCAGTCCACTGAAGTGGATTCAAAAGTATCTCTGCCCTCAATACGCTTACATTCTAACATGGTGTACAAGAAAGATTCACAATTAATTATTATATTGAAAGTAGTGGTTTCTCTTTTAACTTAATAATGACATATCTCTCAAACACTGAAAATAGAGGCTTTATAGTTGGATATTAAATACTTAGTGTCATGGAAATCTTTTTTCAGCAGTTCATACTCATTTTAAAGGGCTTATATAAATATAATTTAATCACATTATTTTGTGACTTTCCCTCATTGACTTAAGTGTGTACAGTTTCTGAATGATTACCTTATGGAAATATATGGTATTTATAATTTTTTTACCTAGGCTCAAAGTCTTCCTCCTGTATTTATAGATACAACAGAGGTAGAAAACAGACTGGTATCCTCAGGGGACCTTTTAATCATTTCATAATTGTGGCTTTGACATTTTATTTCTGAGATTTAGCAGGCTTTTTCATGTGGGTACTCACATTACTTATAAAAAAATTTTTTTAATTTATTAATTTTTAGAGAGAGAGAAACATTGATTTGTTGGTCCACTTATGTACGCATTCATTGGTTGCTTCTTGTATGTGCCCTGACTGGGGATCGAACCCACAACCTTGGCAACACCCTAACCAAGTGAGCTATGTGGCCAGGGCAGAAAGTCTTTTTGTAAAGTAAGAAAAAATTGCCCAATAAACAACTCAGAAGCTTAAACATAATAGCAATAATTAAACTTGTATAGTGTTTCATGGTTATAAAATTTGATGCACACATTATTTAATCTTTACAACAGCTCTTTGAGGTAAAATAATTATCCTCATTTTTCAAGTGAAGGAATTGAGGCTTATAGAGGTTTTGACTTAAAGCCAGTAAATTGTGGAAATAGGATTTGAACTCAGATCTTGAGGCCTCAAATCTTATGCCTCTTTCATTACTTAAGAGTCCAGGATTAGGCACTAATGAAACTATACATATATATTTTAAAAAGTATATCTTTATTGATTTCAGAGAGAGGAAGGAAGAGAGAGAGAGAGAGAGAGAGAGAAACATCAATGATGAGAGTCATGATCAGCTGCCTCCTGCACTCCCCCTACTGGGGATTTAGCCTGCAACCTGGGCATGTGCCCTGACTGGAATAAAACCTCCATCTCCTGGATCATAGGTGGGTGCTCAACTGCTGAGCCATGCCAGCTGGGCTGAAATATATTTTTGATTAGTTAAGTGAGGATCTAACAATGTAGTAGCATTAATCTTCTCATAAATTATAATCAAATAGTATTGCTAAAAAGCTTGATTAACTTAACCAAAGGATCAAGGTTAACACCACCAGTAATAAGTCATGTTGATATCATGTGATGAGGATACATCCTCTGTGGTATTCTTCCCCCAAATCCATAAACTCAGTATAATTCAGAGAAAACAACAGACAAACCTAAACTGAGGGACATTCTATAGAGTTCCTAACTTCAAAAGTCAAGACTGAGGAAATATCACAGATTGGAAGAGGCTAATGAAACATGACGACTAAATGTAATGTATGGTATTCTGGACTGAACCTGAAACAGAAAAAGGACATTAATGTAAAAACCCAAATGGAGTCTCTAGAATATAATTAATAGTATTGTACCAATGTTAATGTCTTAGTTTTGATAGCTATACCACGATTGCGTAAGATGATAACATTAGAGGAAGCTGGATAAAAGGTAAACAGGAATATTTTGTACTATCTTTGCAACTATTCTCTAAATCTAAGATTATTTCAAATAAAAATTTAGCCCAATAATAAACTTTATTATATATTTAAGAGAAAGATGAAGTAAAAGTTTCTTTTAGGTAATGATAAGATCAAAGAACATGGAAGTCCTCAAAAAAGATCTATACAGCTGGGCTCCATGAGTTAATGCAGTAGATCAACTATGAGAATGGATAGATTAAAAATATTTTCTTTTGTTCATTTTATGTACAAAGAACCTCTATATATTTTTATTCTCTCAGTTTGTGACACAGATGAAATTGTTTCTCTTAAGGAAGGAATTCTAGAGAAATGAAAAGTGATTTTTCCCCTCCTTAATTCAGTATTTATTTATTTTTCTTTCATTCCTTTTCTTATAGTGGACAATTACTCTGGATACTGGCTATCCAACCATGAAGAGTTAGGTCATAGGAAATAGTCATTTCCATCAGGATCTCTACAAACTTTACAGTGTGGAGGGTGAATTGCAGGGTAAGGTAAATGCAAAGAGCACTAGTTTTGACCTAGTCTTGAATACTAGGTCTGTCACTTTGTATCATGACTTTGGTAAAATTCTTTACCTCTCAGAGCAGTTTTATATTCTTTAAACTGGTGGCTGTAAGAATTAAGTGAGATAGGTGTGAATGGTACCTATACACTCTAGACATCCAATAAAAATTCAAAAATATTGTTACGTACTCAAAATTTTGCTATGTGTGAACTATGATGAATATAAAAAATATATGAGATGAAATGGCTTATAATCTCAAGAACTTTTAAAATTGAATTTATTGGGATGACAGGTTAATATATAGGTTTCAGAGGAATAATTCTATAATACATCAAGGAACTTTCAACCTCTGGGGAGAGATTAAAACAGGCATAGATTAAACAAATGGAGAAAAAATTACAGATTTTATCAGAGTATTAAATTGTGTTATTAAGATAGTAAAAGCAGTGGTTATAAAGGAGAAGAATCCTGTTGGCTTAAGTTTTATGAAAGAGGTGGCCCTGAGAAAATCATTTAGGAATTGGTATGCAGAGTAGTAATAGCAACTAATATGTTTGTAAAGCTTTAAAGTTTTTGAAGAGTTTTCACAAGCATTATGTTACTCAATATTCACAATTATAAGTTTTATAAACCCCATTTTAGAGACAAAGAAATTGAGACCCAAGTTTTTGTTAAGGGGAAGAGTTAGAACTCAAGCCTAGTAAATGCTGACTATGAAATATATGCTCATTTTGTAAAAGTATTTTGTTTTCCATGCATTTTCATAATTGTTTTCTCATCACCTGAAACAGTCATGTCAGAAATTAAAGTCAGAGACTAAGTGATCCATCCAAGTTCCCCCAGCTGATTAGCTGGGAAAGCAGTACTGGAACCCATGTACCTGAATGTCTAAGTTATTCTTCCCATTACATAATTTCCAGATGGAGAGAAGGGAGGGAGAAGGGGTGCAGCACTGGACTTGAATGGGTTTTTTTCTCTCCATCATCACAGAGATAAACCTCAACTTTTCAGGGTTGCATTAATCCTAGTCTTGTAACTAGAGACAATCTCTCACCTGCCTCGTGCTTAGAGTGATGTACAGTATGAATGGGAAAACTGAATTGCCACACTTAAATTGCGGTACTGTGTTTCACTTCATTATTCACATTTTAGCTCTATTTTGGGATTACTTCCTTAGGGTCAGCAATTAAACACTTCAGTCGTGACTATGGAGGGTTCTACTCCTTATCTAATTAATTCTGGTCTAAATACAGATTATGACATAGAGTTGTAGGCCAGGCTCTTTTCACTTAAAGAACACAGAGAATAAACCTGGGTCTTTAGAATACCCTAGTGCTCTTCTTTGTGCTCAGGAAATACAAGGACCCAGGTCTTGATTCTATATGGTGATTTCACTAGTCTGTTTTTAACTCTACAGCACAAAGTCAGCAATCTTACTTCACACTTTCAGGGTTTTACATACTTTCCAAGGCAAGTAAATGCTCTGTGACAGTTCAGAAGATGGTATTTTTCCAAGTCAAAGTTGAACATATTCCAGTCACTCTTCCTCCGACCAGGATGCCAAATTGTCACACTTCATTATACATAGTTTTTGGCCATTCTTGACTCAAAGCCTGTCAATTTCCGACCATAAGCTGAAAGTTAGTAACTGGTAATTTCTTCACTTCTGAAAGTATTTCAATTGACCCACTATATTTAAAGTTGGACTCATTTTCCCCATTTGTAAGATGTCCCTGACTTAAAAAATAATAGAAAGGTTTTAATTTCTCACAACTAACAAGAAAATGCTCTTTTTGGGGGGTCTATTTTCTCACATTTCTCAGCTTCCTTGTCTCCCCATGTCTGCCATGGCAGCCTGGTTACCTCCCAGTTGCTGAGAGTCTGAGGATGCAGGCGTCAGGGGGATTGGGTTTAAGTGTGACAGTGTGAAAACTGATTTTGACAGTGAGGTTGAACGTAAAAGACTGTATATGAAGTTGTATTTTGGTGAGACTTTGTTAGAGAAAACGTACATTTATGAAACGCTGTTCGTTAGACGGGCTGTCAGAGTGCGCTGAGTTGGTTTGTGAACCTCGATGTGTCTGTGTGTTGACTAAGTAACCGCGTAAAGCGCAGAATCTGATCCCGGCCCCAGCCAGGGGCGGCTGTGCCGCGAGGCCTCTGCTTCATTCCAAACTGGAATAACCTGTTGCGGGACTCCCGCAATCGTAGGTTGGCGTCCCCGGCAGCAGCGCGCGGATCCCCGCCCGGTAGTGGCGCGCCCAGCGCTTGACAGAAGGGCAGTCACGTGGCAGCCGCAAAGCGGCGCTTTGCGACCTCGATGACAGGCAAAATGTGCGACATGCGTGGTGCTGGCCAACCAGGGGCGGAGGCGGCCGGGAAGGAAGAGGAGGAGGCGGAGGCGGCCGCGGCGTTCGCCCGCCTGCCTGTGTGCTCGATTTCCCCGCCCCCGCCCCGCCGGTCTCGCCGCGGCTCAGGAGCTGGTGCGTGCTGTCGCAGCCTGACTTCATCCTGGCCGGCTACAGTAAGACCGGACCCGCATCCGCACGAACCTCCCAGTCTGGGCGTCTGCGGCGCGGGCTCCGCGGGGCGCAGGCGAGCGGCCCGGGCTCCTGAAGGTTACCAAGTGCATGAGCTCCTAGCCTCCCGCGCTGCCCCGCCCGCCAGTCCGCCGGCCCGCCCGCCGGCTCGTCCGCCCGCCCCTCGGCGCCCGGCGGCGGCGGCGAAGGTGGCGACGGCCGCAGGAGGCGCCGTCTCCCTCCCAGGTGCGCGCTTCGCTCCCGGAGCGGCGGAACTCGGCTGCCGCCATGGCGTCCAACATGGACCGGGAGATGATCCTGGCGGATTTTCAGGTGAAGTATCTGGCCCTGTCCCTCTACCACCTCCAACCTCTTGGGTTCCCGGTGCCAGAAGGGTGGCCTCTTCCCAGTGTATGAGCACTGCAGTGGTTGGGGGTTTTACATGGTACAGAGAGTGTGTGTGTGTGTGTGTGTGTGTGGTGAGGCATGGGAGAACGTGTAATTCGTATGCTGTGTTGGGTGTGTGTAAAATGTGTTATGTACAGCTGGCTTGAATGGGATTTGTAGGGTGAAAGGGTGTTATGGCAGTTGGGTTATGTATGTGGACTGTGTAGTGTTTCCTGTATTATATGGAGAATGTGTAGAATTGGGGAGTATTAAGTGTGGGGCTTTTAAAGTATGGGGTGTTTTGGGTCAAGAGTTTGGGTTGTTCCATGAGGAGGGTGTTGTATGGAGTGTGGGTGTGGGTGTGTTGTATTTAGGAGAGAGTAAAAAAGAATGGTGAGGAGGATTTGGAGAGGGTAGGGGGGCATCCTGGTCGGTTTCAAGAAGAAATAAACATTAAAATGTTTATTTGATGCCTTATTGGAATCTTTGGAGGGTAGGAATATAAAGAGGATGCAGATAGATTATATTTACCACAGTATCTTTGCATTGAATCCATAAGCTTAAATTACCAATTCATATTTGCAGATTCCCCTTTCCCACAGATTTGAGTTGCTTGGTTGGTGTCCTTTCTCCAGGAATAATTTAAAGGATATGCAAAGGTTATATCCCCTTACTGAGCTCAACTGTAGTGACACTGGGATATCTTAGGGAGGCCTTTTGAAAGTAGAACTGTATGCATTGTGAAAGACTTGGAGTTAGAACCAATACCCTATGAACACCACCTTTGCCTTTGATATTTGGTGAAAATATTGTAGTGAGATCTTTTTAACCATTCATTTTGGCATTAACTTAGAAGCTGTTGTTATGTACAGGCAGACTTTCTCCTCTTTCTTTAGCACTGTCACCATTGCACAAGTCTAACACTGGCATTGTAGATCATATTTTTCCCTTACTGAGATTTTGTAGGGCTTTTCTTCTCCCTCTTTCTTTGATTTTTTTTTTAAGCCCCCCTCCCAACTTAATATTCTGATGGCCATTTCCAGAGTTTGCTCTTTTGATTATCCACTGGTATCTGATATATTAGGAATATGCACCTATCTGCATTTGATTATACTGTAACTTCCAAACTCTGACAGAAGTGTTCTGAAACTAAAAGTTGACCACAGATTTTGGTGTTTTGTAGGATCAGGATTGGCCTGAGATTTTTTTGCCCATGTAAATCTTCTCATCTTCTTTTTTGTATTCTCCAATTCAGTCATTTATCTAATATAGAATGTGGTGGTTTGAAAAAGGACTCTATATTTTGAGGAGTGGTTTTATTCTATTATAAAATTGTTATATTATGGTAGAAATGGCTTTTGACAGCAACAAGTGTAGTATACCTCATTAAAAGCTTTAAAATTTAAGGTAATTATAACTTTGTTTTGATTTCACCAAGCTTTCTACGTTAATAATTTTAACTGTTTGCTCTCCTTTTTTCTTTTTTCTTTTTCTTTTTTAATATATCTTTATTGATTTCAGAGAGAGGAAAGGAGAGGGAGAGAGAGAGATAGAAACAGTAATGATGAGAGAGTCATTGATTGAGCCCGCAGCCCAGGCATGTGCCCTAACCAGGAATCAAACCCTGATCGCCTGGATCCCAGGTCGACCGACGGTCAACCGCTGAGCCACGCCCGGCTGGGCATCTTTTTATTTTTAAAAAATTTTTTAATTTCTTTTTTGTTTTGTTTGCTTGCTCTGTTCTTACTTATGACAATTATTATGCTTATTGTCAACCTTATATTGGCCAAGGACAGGAAATTTAGGATTCTTGTACTTAGAGGCAAAATCAGATTTTCTGACAAGCATTTGGGACAAGCATTTTGATCACATTCATACTACATTCTAATCAGTTTTTCTCTTCACACCAGTGGCAATTCTGTGAACAATTATTTACAAAATGGAAAAAAGCTTATGCATCTGCAATGAACAATTGTTTGCTAAATGGTGAGAACTAATTTCATATTGTTAAATAGATATGAAAACATTGGTAGAATAAAAAGTTACTTAGAAAACTATACACATCTTATGCACGTTAGCCTTTTGTGTATGTTTAGGAACCTTGTATTCTTCTTACAAATGATGATTCTGGATCAACTTGTTCTTGTGGACTTAGTTTTAAAATTGACCTATTTTTAAAAAATTTCACAAGATTTTTATAGGATTAACTTTAAAAAAAAAAGCATTTCTCCAGTTTTCAGGAACCAGGTACAGTAATTTATGTTAAAGATTGCAGCTCAAGACTTGGAATGTGGATACTTGGATGAAACTGGTTTCTTCTATAACTGGGCAGATCGGTTTCCCCACTCAAAAGGGAACATAGTAAAATTATATTCTATTTACTTCATATGATTGTGAAAATTAAAAATAGTTTTGGGAGCTCAGTTTTGGGTTTCTAGACAGGGACATGATTTTTAAATGTGATTAGATTTTAAAAATAAATAAGTTTCAGATTTTGATCATTGTTGGATAATAGGTTCTTATAAGTTCAAGGTCTAAATATGGAAAAGCTTTTGAGAAGGATTTTTGTATTGTCTTTAACTGTTTCAACTCAATACAGAAAGGGTTTCTGTTGAAATCAGTGGATAACAATAATATGAGGTAAATAGAACATAATTTTACTTTATTCAAGTTTGGGTGGGGAAATTGATTTGCTCAGTTGTGGAAAAAACCAGTATCATTCAAGTACTGTATCCAGATGACAAGTCTTGAGCTATAATTATGTACATATATATGTTTATATATGTGTGTGTATGTAAATAAAACCTGGTTTCTTATAACTGGGTAAGTAGTGGATGGAAGATTATAGCTGAGACTTAATAGGATAGGGTTGGGACTTTGTAGATAAGTGAACTCATTACAAAACAAATATATTCCAAGTTGTCTTCTAAAAGATTATTCCCCCAAATAAAAACAGCTCCTAATTAAAACAAAATTTAAATTGTGGTGAAACACATATAACCAAAAATTTGCCGTCTTAACCATTTTTAAGTGTCCTGTTCAGTGACATTAAGTTCATTCACTTTGTGCAGCCATTACCACCATCCATCTCCAGAACTCCTTTTATCTTGCAAAACTATAACTCTATATCTATTAAACAGTAATTTCCCATTCTTTCCTCTTTCTAGCCCCTGGCAACCGCCATTCCATTTTTCTGTTTCTATGAATGTGAATACTCTATGTAACTCATTTAAGTGGAATCATATAGTATTTGTCCTTTTGTGACTGGCTTATTTCACTTGGCATAATGTCTTCAGTGTTTCTCCATGTTACAGCACGTGTCAGAAATTATTTTTTAAGGCTAAATAATATTGCATTGTATATATATATATATATATATATATGTACCACATTTTGTTTATCCATTTATCTGCTCATGGACACCTTTATCCATGTTTTGGCTATTGTGAATCATTAATGCTGATATGAACATGTTGTACTAATATCTGTTCCAGTCCCTGCTTTCAATTCTTTTGCGTATATACCCAGAAGTGGAAGTACTGGATCATATGATATTTTTATTTTTTCTTTTTTTAGGAACCGCCATACTGTTTTCCATAATGGCTGTACCACGAAAATTTTTATTAGAGAGAATTACAGCAGTCTTTTAAATCAATTATTTGTAAATTCAACTCTGAGCAAGTGAGTTCTAGAATTTGGAATAGTCTAACAAAAATTAGCTTTAAATGTAAATAGTGTTAGCACAGTATGTTGCTGGTAAAGGAATGAATAGAGTAGTACACCTACAGTTTTGGCTGGCCAGAGCCAGGAGGAGGTGTAAAGGAATTTCCGGGGTTTAGAAAACAGGCAGGCATTGATGAATCATGAGATTTTTTTTTCTTCCTTAATGTCTTTTTATAACAAAGAGATGCTTTTAGGTGAAAGTTCCAAATCTTGTTCGTTTTGTAATTGAGAATTCCTTAACATTTTTTTAAAGGTGGTGGTGGTGGTGGTGGTGGTGGTATGGTGGAGTGGTGGTGGTAGTGGTGGATGGGGGTGGATGGTGGTCTAAGATGATATTTTCATAACATAATTAGTCTCACATGTTGGTCTCATATATTTTTCTATTTATGTTTCTCTATTACTGATAATATAAAGATAAAGATCATTATACTACTCTCATTAGTAGTATTTTCTTTCAAACTTTTTCAGGAACAAAACCTTATCTGCCTTGCTAAAAAGTATTCTTTTTGAACCTAGTTCCAGTGGTCACAGATTAGGAATCCTTTTATTTCTTTTCTAATTTAGCATTGATTTTTATGTTACTTTCAGTTATGGTTTCTGGTTAACACAATTGTGCCTTTGTTTTCTCCTTCTGGTCTTTCCAGCTAGTAATACTTTTGTTTCCTAAATTGCTTTATACATTTTCATATATTGGATGATCACCATGGGACTTTTAAGTTTTCATGTGCCTGTCAACTTGTCTTTAAAACATGGACCCTTCCATGACACTACTGGTAACTCACTTGCAAGTAGTTTCTGCCCCTTCATATAATTTTTTCTCCTAAGTGAAGCTGTGAATGCCCCTCCTCCTCTTCCTTCCCCTCCCTCCCTCCCTCCCTCCCTCCCTCCCTCCCTCCCTCCCTCCTCCTTCTTCTTCTTCCTCCTTCATTTGACACAAAGAGATATCTTCTACAAAAGAGGATGCCAGACCGTGGGAGTATAAATACTATCAACCCACACTGCTGGGTATCTTTTGTGATGTTGTGGATTAGGGACCTAACTAATGGACCGTCAGATATATTTACTGGGAGGTTACCTTGTGGGGGAGATAGAGTACCATGACTGAAAGTAGTCTTGTTACCATGCTTTCTTTTCTTTCTTCACTATTCTCTTCTCTTTATTTATAAACAACAAATCATGTTGTTTTAGTGTTTGGGTTGTCAGTCATTGGGAAAATAAGGCTTTGATGTGTAGAATAAAATTTTGTACTTAGTGGTTAACAGCATGGATTTTGAGGTCAGTTCACATGAATTTAAATCACAGCTCTGCCACTCACTCATCTAGTGACCTTTGACCAATCACTTCATACCTCTTTGCCTCAGTTTCCTCATATGAAAAATGTGTTAATTCATGTAATTAACACAGATGTCTGACATAGAAAGTATTCAGTACATTTTAGCTGTTATTTTCATTTTTGACAACTTTAAGATACATACTAGTTCTCTGCAGGAGACTTCAGAAATCATCTATTTCCAGCTTCTCAATTTTCCTTTTGTGGAAGTTGATACCGAGGAAAAAGAAGTGACTTGTCCAAGGTCATGGGTTGGTTTGAAACAGATTTTTTCCCCAGGTATACATAAGAGTATTCATTTTCTAGGTTGTCAGGTAGGTTGGAGCTTTAGAGGAAAACAAGACTCACCATTCAGAAGTTTCTCCACATGATAAAACTTAATATAAGCCCTGGCTGGGTAGCTCATCCCAATACACCAAGGTTCTAGATTTGATCCCCAGTCAGGGCATACACAAGAATCAACCAATGAATGCATAAATAAGTGGAACAACAAATTGATGTTTCTCTCTCCCCCCTTCCTCTCTCTCTCTAAAAAAATAATTTAAAAAATATTTTAAAACTTACATATAAAATAAATTAACAGTGCCTGGCATATAGCAGACATGCTATAAGGAAGGAAGGGAGAAAAGGAGGGACAGAGGGATAGAGGGACACACAGGGGAAGGAAGGGAGGGACTGGCAGTTTATCTGGTTATTCCTAGGCTACCATTCTTTCCAATCCAGTGCCATGTTTTTAAGCTCACAGGTTGTCAGAGTCTTGAGATTTTTGAGCGTGGTTGGGTTGATGCTTGTTGTTTGCCAAACTGGTTTTATGATCAGGGATCAGGAAATTACAACCTATGAGCTGGCTGCCTGTTTTTGTACATAAAGGTTTATTGGAACATAGTCACACTCATTCATTTACTTATTGTCTATGACTGCTTTCTCACTGCAGTGACCAAGGTGAGCAATTGAGACAGAGACTTTATGGCCCACAAGCCTAAAATATTTACTGACTGGGCCTTTAAAATGAAGTTATCACCCACCCACACCGCAATGAAACCAGTACTTTTCTTTCTAGATTTTAGTAACTGCAAAGTACTAGAACATTTGCATGCCTCACAGGTTATTATATGGTTATATATAATACCATAAACATACATGGTTACACCTCCATCGGAAGCAGTTAGAACATTGCACTTAAGCAGACTGGAGTTCTAGTTTTCCCCCAGTTTTTTTGCTTTGCTTTTTGTTTTGGCTGTGGTTCTCTGAGAAAGTCATTTATCCTTTCTGGGTTTCAGTTATTCAGTCTATAAATTTGAGGTTTGTGTAGAGCCATATCTACCCCAAAACAGAAGAATGGACTAGATCAGGTATTCAGATAGTCTGGACAATCACTTGGCAGCAGTGGGGTTGAGGACATTATAATTTAGGTAACTGATCTAGATTAGGGATCAGCAAACTACATCCTGAGGACCAGACCATCACCCTTTTTTGGTCAATAAAGTCTTAATTGGAAGAGAGTCATGCATATTAATTTACATATTGTCTTGTTTACATACTGCCCTTTGCCTTCAATAGCAGAATTTAGTAGTTGATTGTATGGCCTATGTGGCACTGGACTGGAACGAATGGTAGCCTAGGAATAACCAGACAAAGTGCCGGACAGTCCCTCCCTTCCTTCCCATGTGTCCCTCCATCCGTCCGTCTGTCCCTCCCTCCTTTTCTTTCTTCCTTCCTTATAGCATGTCTGCTATGTGCCAGGCACTGTTAATTTATTTTATATGTAAGTTTTAAAATCTTTTTTTAAATTATTTTTTTAGAGAGAGAGGAAGGGAGGGAGAAATAGAAAAAAAATATTTACCCTGCTCCTAACAGGAAAGTTTGCTGATCCCTGATTGAGATCAGTGGTTTTCAACACAGTGGATGATTCCTGTTCCCCAGGGGATAATTAGGCACTGTCTAGAGACATTTTTGGCCGCTAAAACTAGGGTGTGTTACTGGCTTGTGGGTAGAGGCCAGGGATGCTGCTAAACATTCTATAATGCACAAGACATCCTCCCAAACTAAAGAATTATCCGCCTCAAATGTCAATAGTGTTGAAAACACTAGATGTAAATCTGTGGTTCTCAAACTTTAGCTTGCATAAGAATAACCTGGACTTGTTAAACTACTGGTTGCTGGACCCCCACCCCAGAGTTTCTGATTCGCTGGATCTTGGGTGGAGCCTGCAAATTTGCATTTCTTACAGGACTCAGGGTTATGCTGATGCTACTGATCCTAGGACTACACTTGAGAACAACTGATCTAGATGACTTTTGAAGTTACATCCATTCCTATGATTCTTTGATGTTGTGATCTTAAGTACTGTTCCATTTTTATGACATAGGAAAAATAAATATTTCAGTACATGCTTGATGCTCACAATGGAATATGCTGTTTCATGACTCCATGTCTTTGAACCCCTTTTGTTTTAATGTCCCTTTTGGAAAACTTGTATTTATCTTTCAAAATCCACCTCCTACCTTTTGCTTATAACATCTGTGTCCAGTAGGGTTAATCATTTCTTATGTATCTTGTGTTTCTCTTTTGAGTCTTATGCCACATTGTCAATAATCACTTTACATGTTTCTTTCCCCTACTGTCAGCTCTTTGAGTGAACAACTGCCTGGGTATTAACCGTCTGTTCCTACAGTATCTAGTAAGAGGTACTCAGTGAATGTTTTTTGAAGGAATATTATGAATATTGGTTGGTATGGTACAAATGAATACAGTAGAATTGTACATTTTTATGTATTTTTAAGCATCTATCCTTGCTGATATATGATTTTGAGTAATAAAATCTGTCATTGCCCGGCCGGGTATGGCTCAGTGGTTGAGCATCGATCTAGGATCCAGGCAGTCGGGGTTCGATTCCTGGTCAGGGCACATGCCCAGGTTGTGGGCTCGATCCCCAGTCAGGGGCGCGCAGGAGGCAGCCGATCAATGACTCCCTCATCATTGATGTTTCTATCTCTCTCTCTCTCTCCCCCTCTTTTCCTCTCTCTGAAATCAAGATATATTTAAAAAATAAAAATAAAATCTGTCATTGAGAGAATTAAAATTTATTGAATTGAGGATTATGACTTCGAAGTGACCCCATTTATATGAGTCTGGCAAAATTAACAGAATAATTGCACCTGCCTTTTTATATTTACTTGCATTTATAGAGGAATAATTATGATATAAAGAATGAGATGTCAGGTTTGTGATGAAGAAAAGAAGAAAAGTTTCCAGGTCATGTGTACCTTAATGGCTTTAGGGTTAGGTTTCAGTCACCTGTTTTGTTTTGTTGTTTTTCCTCTCTGTAATTTACCCTGGTTCCCTGGATTCTTTAATGATTGAGATGTAATAGAAGAGTGTTAGTGAGAGAAAGCTTTGTCTCTTGTGCCCTTTAGGCTTTCTACCCTGTTTCTCCTAAGGGAAAAGTAGTGGTTCAACTTTTTTTTTTATTTTTTTAAATCTTTATTGATTTCAGAGAGAGGAAAGGCGAGGGAGAGAGAGAGATAGAAACATCAATGATCAGAGTGTCACTGATCGAGCCTGCAACCCGGGCAGGTGCCCTGACCAGGAATTGAACCCCGATCGCCTGGATCCCAGGTCGACGCTCAAACGCTGAGCCACGCCCAACTGGGCTCAACTTTTTTTTTTAAAGTCAATTTCAGTTGTATCCTTTGGAATGCAGTTAAAGTGAGGTGGAGACACAATTGAGCATTCTAATTTTACGTTTAATGGGGGAGGAATAATAACATTACCATGTAGCCTTTTTTTTTTTTTTTTTTAAGATGTGCCCCAGGCATTAAAGTGCTCTAGCCACCAACACAGGAATCAAGGGTTAGCATGAACTAAGGACTAAGTCTGCTTCGCCCCTGACTGATATAAGAGCAACATCACCAGTCAGGTGTCTCCTTGCCCATTGCCATGTGGTAACATCAAGCTTTTGATTGCTTTGTATGTGCCAGCTACTGTGCTAGGTTCTTTTTTTTGTTAATCCTCACTGGAGGATATTTTTCCATTGATTTTTTTTTTTTTTTTTTTTAGAGAGAGTGGAGGGGAAGAGACAGCAAAACATCTACGTGAGAGAGATACATTGATTGGTTGCCTCCTACACACCAGGGATTGATACTGCAATCGAGATACGTGCCCTTGACCTGGAATTAAACCCGTGACCCTTCAGTCCTCAGGCCAACACTCTAACCACTGAGCCAAACTAGCTAGGGCTGTGCTCTGCTCTTAACATCTAAATTCCATAGTGACCCTGTGTTGGGATCTAGTGATACAGTTCTCCATGGTTTCTCTATGTTTTGTGAGCAGAGGCACTGACTGCTTTTGTTTCTGTCTTTTCAAGGATGTTTGTATAGTGAGCAGCCTTGGAAGATATAGTGTCTCCCTCTGGAGCAAAGAGCAGGCATGCATAGTATCCTTTTTTTTTTTTTTTTAAAGAGTTTAAAGTGAAAATGAGTTTATTAGTGAAGCAGTGGGACAGAGAGAAGGCTGCTCCGCAGGCAAAGCATCCCATAGTAACCATTTTAAAAGATTTGGGTTCTCTAGGCTCTGGGTATCTCTTCTGTAGTGCAGTCCACTGTATGTGCAGGTGTCAGTTGGCCTACTTTGTGTTGCCCTGTGGGAAATAGGACTGGGGAACTGTGTAAGAAAATGCTGATATTCTAACTATTGATATTGCCATGAGTCATAAAGTTCATTTTCTCCAACCCAGGAGTCTAGGTCTTTTGCCAGCACCCATGAAACTGGCAGGCTAACTTGTTAGCTTGCAAGTATGGTAAAATCTCAGATTCTTCACTGCTCTTAATAGTTTTGGCAATAAGGATGGAATGTTGACAGACACATGACTTTTGAAAGGAAGGTGAGGGCCCCATGGGTTGGTTAATAAAATTTGGGGAAAGCCCATGGGAATTGGTAGCAGACATGTTGACCAGATTGTTAAGTGGTTCTCTATTTTATTGCCTGGTAATGAGGAAGAATTAAGGACATGGTTGCAGACTGAGTACCAAGAATTAGTTTGAAAGACAGCTCCCTGAACATTCCTCTGGCTGTTGCTAACTCTCAACAACTTCAAATATTCTGTCTGGTTGGGGGATTTTTTTCCACTAATTTATCTGTCAGGCTAAGGTTCGAACTCCACCCTATGTAACTTCTAGTACTAAGATTTGTCCAGGCTGGGCAGAAGGTTCTGCCTCTGTTCAGACAACTCTTACAGACATTTGTACACTTACACTTACATGGGAAAGAAGGCATATTTGCAACCTCCATGGGCAGAATGCAAAGTTGTTAGAACTTTCACTGCTTTGTCTGAGATAAGAGGATGGGGGTACATAATGTGTATGGCTCAGCCTCTGCTTTAGAGGAGGCCTTATTCCCCACTTCACTGTTAGCAATGCCGCTGACTGAATGGGGTCCTCAGTTCATAGAGGTTTACCTAAACCTAGCCTGGTGCATCAGTGGTTCAGCCATGCTGAAACTGATTGCGTGTCCTCGTCTTCTGGGGCTGTTTAGCCTATGTACCGGCTGTGCACTCTGATAATGGATGTAGTTGCTCTCTTCAGGGGACAGAAGTAAAGGCTGTTCTTATAGCTCTGGCCAGTGCTCTTCCCTCATGAAACTCGTATTTCTGCTGGCCCTGTTGCCAACGAATGTCCTACCTATTTGATCTGCCACTTGGAAACTATAGACTGGAAGATTAAAGACAGCTCTCTTTGAAGCTGGAACTATGGAAACAAATTATAGTTGCTGATCAAGCTCTCTGGATCGCTCCTGTAGATCCCCACAGTAAGGGCCTCTTCTCTCATGAAGCCCACTGGAATCAGGCTTCTTATTGAGCCTACACTGCCCAGAGCCATCATTGTTGCCTAGATCTATTATTTTGTCAAATGTCACAGCACATCAACTATCATTAACTGTGTGCAGACTAAAAGATTTTATGTTTCTGATGCAGACGATGCTATTGCTTGCCAGACTTGTGACTCCTGCCAAAAGTTGACCTGTTTGTCACATAATGAGAGAAGCCACCTTGCATGGGATTTGGCCCCTGTCTACTTTTAGCAAATTGAATATGTTGTGCCTCTAACCTCCCTCTCAGAGGTATCACTGGTACCTCACTGCTGTTGATACTTTTTCTGGTTATGGTGTTGCTATTCTAGCCCAGTTAGGTGACTGGTCATACCATTGTGGCCCTTGAAACTAATATGTGTTATGTTTTCAGGTTTTTTGGACCATTTTCAGTCTGATGATGGTGCACTTCTTTTTGTTAAAGCCTCTCAACAGTGAGCTGATAGTAAAGATATTTGAGGGACGTTCCATGCTCCCTTCCATCCATAGGCATCTGGTATGTGGATGAATGTTGGAACAGCAGTCATTTTGGTCACTGAATGTAGCGATCCCCAGAAAGGGATCTCATTTTGGTCACTTCTGGGGTAATGATCAGGACAGAATGGGTAGAAGGTTAATAGCCAATAAAATTCAGGATTCCATCCTGACCATTTCTGGTCATGATGCTTTTTTTTCTCTCTTAGCAGCAACCCAAGGCCAACCTATTGGTACACCTTCTGTGTGGCAGCTCTCCAAAGGGTGGCCTAGGGGATTCAAACTTAATTTTGGTTCAGCCACCTGGGATTCTCTTGTTGGTTTGACATGGTCCTAGATCATAAGGATAATGACTAAGTTGAGTACACTGCTTGCTGCGCCCCTCTAGAGTGACCCTTGTGGGTCAGTGGGGACCATAAATAGGTTTCTGTAGGTTCTAGAAAATTCCCTTGACCCTCTTGTACCTAACATTTTCCAATGAGAGGTTTGAGTGTGACTAGGAGATGATGACTGGGAAAAAGATGAAGTTATAGCTACTGGAAGGGGACCTAATGATTTTGTGGCACTGAAGGGAAAGTAACAGCTTCAACACCTGGGAGGGAATACCTTAGAACCCAGAAAGTTTGGGGAAGAGAAAGACATTAATGCTCTTTGTCTTTCAGAACCACACCTGAAGCCTAATCAGTATGTACCATCTAATCTGTGATAGCCATTGTTATTATTCCCATTTTGAAGATTAAAAAGTGGATGTGTAAAAAGGTTAAGTAATTATTTAATGACAGGTTGTCATAACAAGGCTGGGTTTTGCACTCAGGTGTGCTCTACTCCAAAGTCAAGTCTATGATCTTATATATCCACATTTCTTAAATGGGTATGCTAGGGAGTACTCCAAGCTAACCAGTAAATAGACATTTTTTTTTTTTTTTTTTTTAGAATTAATTCTGAGCAGTTTATTTCTGAGTCGTTACAGCTCTACCATTGGACATAGAAAAGCGGCAGGTAAACACTGGGAGCACATGTATGTCCCTCTCTAAAGAAGACACGTTACAGGTACAGGAAAAATGCAGCAAACAGTAGAGTGTTCAGAGTTAACTTTTGACAGTTCAGATGAATAGGCACATCTTGATGCACCAATTTAAAAGAAACTTAAAAAGAATTATGTGGTTTTAAAAAATTAAAACAATTCTCATGAAGTAAATCTAAATTTTGCATGAATTTAAAAGAGAAAATGAAATTTCAAAGAAATTAAAGGGATGTGGCTTACTTTTCTTTGGTTCATTCCTCCCCTTCTCCAATGGGGAACATGTTTCCCTTCCTCTATCATTATAACTACAGTAGTTGAAAAAAATAGTACGTACTGCACTTTACAAGATTGGCTTTTAAATAACACATCGAAGTTGCATCCAGGTTTTTTTTTGGGCCATGCCCGGCCAGGCAATACAATATTTCAGAAGAGGTTTGGAGCCCAGCGGTTGAGTGTCTACCTGGGATCCAGGTGATCGGGGTTTGATTCCCGATCAGGGCACATGCTCGGGTTGCAGGCTCGATTCCCAGTCAGGGGTGTGCAGGAGGCAGCTGATCAATGACTCTCTCATCATTGATGTTTCTATCTTTCTCTCTCCCTCTCCTTTCCTCTCTCTAAATCAATAAAGATATATTTAAAAAAAAAAAACACAAAAAAACCAAAAGAGGTTTGGAGTAGAGTAGAAAATGGCCTCTCTGCTAATTTTGCACATTCTATTATTAATGCTGTCACCTTACAATTTTATTACATATTTAATGGATAGTAACTTAAAATGCTACAAGTGCAGGTGAGGCTGTCTCCCTCACCGTAAATTTAATCATTTGAGTATCTCAGGGTAAGTGGAGTACTTTATATTTATCGTTGTTAACTTCCATTCCTCTACCTGTTCTTAATCATCTGTCTAGGAATTTGCTCCATATGAAATTTTTCTTACATTTTCTTTGGCTTCTGCATTTCCCTTTCTGTTGGCTCCCTCTTCAACCAATTTCCAATTTAAAACCTTATCAAGCAACTCTCAATTTAAAATACACTTCATTGACCCCTATGTCCTATTATGAGTGGTTCCTTATTTTTCTCTCCTTTTCCCTTATATTTCTCCTAAATGTTAATGTATCTTAAGGATCTGTCCTTATTCCCCCTTCCTTTCCACGCTACCCCATCACATATGGTCTCTTTGGATAATCACCTTTTCTTTGGTTTTAACTATCCATTATATATGTGCTATTGACTCCCAAAGAAACTGCCTTATTCCTTACTTCTCTTGAACCCCATATTCAATTGCTTATATAGGATGGAGGTCAAGTTCATTGATATGGCTAACAAAGCTCTTTATGTTTGGCCATATGTAATCTACATTTTTCCTTATATGTAGCCTATACTTTTTTTGTTCTATAGTGATACTTTGATGCTTGTAATTTTCTTAAACACATCATTTCATGTCTCTTGCCTTTGCCAGTTCTTCCATTGCCTGCCTCCCAGTTTTTTATTTCTCCCTTAATACTCAGCATAGACATTATCTCCTATAAAGACTTACATGACACTCCCTCCTTTGTATTTACAATTCTTAAACACACATACGTCATTGTACCTATTAAATTACTTTGTAAATATTTGTTTACTTGTCTTTCTTACTAATTTGTGAGTTCTTTATAGTCAGGAGCTATATATTATTCATTTTAGTGTTCCTAATGCCTAGCACACTCCTGACACATAGTGTGTTCTCACTGAATATTAAGGTGAACTGAACTAGTTTCAAGCTTGTTGAAATAAGATGTACGTGAGAAGCATGTGATTTTTTTGAATCTTGATTTTGTCATCAGAATATAAGCCAGATTAGCTGTGTTATTTGCATATGTAAATAAACATCAGTCTGTTAGTTAACACTAAGTGTTTGGAATATGTCATATTTATCTCTGTATTGCTAGTACCTAATACAGTGCCTTCCAAATGTCAGGCTACCATTGTTTATTGAACTGAAGCAAATTAAATTGAAATTAGATGGAAGTATTCATGCTACAAAGATACAATATGGCTAATAGCATTCATCTTTACTACTTTGTCTTTAAGAATAAATCACAGAAATTTTGTCAGTTGCCTTATTAAAATCTAGATTTAGGAAATACGTTTGTTCCTGATATGGAAGTCAAATGATCAAAAATTCCTTTGGCGTCATTTATTCATAATCATACACTTTCCCTTCTAAGGATTTATAGGTCAACATCTCTAAGAATTTGTTCTAAAAATTTGCAGTAATTGATGGCAAAGTAATAGGTATGTAATTGTCTTAATTTTTTAATTTTTCTCCTCTTTCGAAGTGCTCCTGGCATTCTTCATATTTAAAAATAAAATCTCCAGGCTCAGCGGTTGAGCGTCAACCTGGGATCCAGGCGATCCGGGTTCGATTCCTGGTCAGGGCACATGCCTGGGTTGTGGGCTCGATCAGTGACTCTCTCATCGTTGATGTTTCTATCTCTCTCTCCCTCTCCTTTCCTCCTTCTGAAATCAATAAAGATATAGTTAAAAAAAATTAAATTAATTAAAAAATAAATAAAATAATAAAATAAAATAAAATCCCCAGAGATGTCCAGTTGGGTGCAGATTTAATTGGTAAGATTTTTCAGTACATTTTCAGGCTCTTGGTGCATGAGATAAATGTACAGATTCAAGAAGTTCAATGAACACCAAGTAGGATTAATACAAAGAAAGTCACACATAGGCACATTATAGTCAAAGTACTGAAAACCAAAGATAAGAAAAAGTCTTAAAATATCTAGAGGAAAAGCCCTAGCCAGTTTGACTTGGTGGTTAGAGTGTTCACTAGAAGGGTCCCAGGTTCGATTCCAGCCAGAGGCGGGTACCTTGTTTGTGCACTTGATCCCCGGCTCCAGTCGGGGTGCATGCGGGAGGCAACCAATCGATGTGTCTCTCTCACATTGGTGTTTCTCTCTCCCTCTCTGCCCCCACCCCCTCCTTTCTTCTGTCCTTCCCTCCCTCCCTTCCACTCTGTTAGAAAAAGCAATGGAAAAAATATCCTCCGGGGAGGATTAAAATATCTAGAGACAAAAAAGGCATTCCATGAAAAGAATAATAAGAAGGTAATTAACTTCTCATCAGAAACAACGAGATACAGGGGACAATGGAATGATCTTTAAGTGTGGAAGGAAAAAATGATCAAGCTAGAATTTTATACCTACCATAATTATCCTTCAAAAGTAAAAGTGAAGAGATTTCCAGAAAATAAAACCTGAGAGGATTTGTTGTCAACAGACCTGAAGATTATAAGGAATGCTAGTGGGAGTTCTTTAGGCTGAAGAGAAACAATGCCAGATGGAAATGGGGACCTTTGGAAGAAGTAAAGAGCACTGAAAATGACATATATGTGGGTAAATATAAAAATTATGTCTCTTCATAATTAAAAACAATTGACAAAAATAACAGTATATAGTAGAGTTTTATATTTTATGTAGAAGTAAAATATATGACAATAGCTGAAAGAAAAGGCATAAATAGACTCTTTAAGGCTCTTATATTATGTGGGATGTAGTAATAATATTAACTTAAGGTAGACTGATAAGTTATGGATGCATATCATAATTTGTAGAATAACCAGTAATAAATAGAAGAATTATAGTTAAAAAGTCAATCGAGGAAATAAAATGGAAGGCTAAAAATAGGCTCAACCTTAAGTGCAGATAAGGAAGAAAACTGAAAGAAAACAATTGAGACATTACAAACACACAAAAAAGATGGTAGACTTAAACTCAGCCATATCAGTAGTTACATTAAATACACAGAGACTACACAGTAATCAAAAGGGTAGAGACTGTCAGATTAGATTTAAAAAAAAAAACTGATCTATATTGTTTACAAGAGGGGTATTTGAAACATAAAGACCCAGTTAGGCTGGAAGTGGATGGATGAAAAAAGATACACTATGTAGACACCAATCATAACAAAGCTGGTATGATTAATTGAAACCAGATCAAGTAGACTTTAAGATAAAGAGTATTACTAGAAATGAAAACATTCTGGCCCATTGTTTTTCTACTTTCCAAACCTGGGTAAATTATGTGGCCTTTTGTTTTTGTATCTATAAATAGAAATTAATGTTTGAGCTCTTATGCTAGGCACTTTATTTACATTATGAATCCTTGTAATAGCCTTGCAATATGTTATTCCTACGTACGGGTGAAAGTATTAAGGCACAGAAAGGTTAATAACTTTCTAAGGTCACAGGGCTGGTAAATGGCAAAGCTTGGATTTGAAACCAGTTCTGCTTTGATTCAGACTTGATTTTTTTTCACTGTACATTGTTTCCTGACAACATACCTTCCTGGAAAGGACTGTATCCTATGCTTTGCTTCTTTATCAATACACCTAATTGAAAGAGCTGTCCTGAGTTCACCTACCGAGTTTATTGTGCCCTTTAGGAATCATTCTTCTTTAAGTCTTATAAGAATAGCTATAGTCAAATATTATCAATAGGCTGATTGAAAAATTTCTGTGTTGACATTATGATTTTACTATTCATCAGTACATTTCAAAGATGCTTCTCTCCTGAAATACTTTGTTAACTATAGCCCCTAAATTCCCCTAAGACATTGTTAATTTGCTTACATTTTTAAAAAAAATGTTTTTATTGATTTCAGAAAGAGGAAGGGAGAGAGAAACATCAATGATGAGAGTCATTGTTTGGCTGCCTCCTGCACACCCCCTACTGGAGATTGAGCCTGCAACCCGGGCATGTGCCCTGACTGGGAATTGAACTCTGACCTCCTGGTTTATGGGTCAGCACTCAACCACTGAGCCACATCAGCCAGGCAAATTTGTGTACCTCTTGATTAAGTTAAATGAAAGAGATGTAGTGGCTTAGATAATTAGCGTCCACTTGGAAAAAAGATATTGGCATCTTAAAGCGTACTGTGAATTCTTTATATAATTTGCATAATGTATGTTATTTCCCTCTTAGAGTTGTAGACTATAAATTACTGATTTTTGTTTAGTCTATTTCATCATATTTGTAGTTTCTGGTCAGACTGAGTACTTATAAGTTATATTTTACAGTAATGGTATAAAAAAAGCTAGGTATGATTTGTTCGTGCTCATTAAAGAATTTTACAAATCTCTGGATATACTTCGTTGCTTGAAGTATTGTGATGCTTAAGAGCAGGAGCTTTGCCTTTTACCCACAGTATTTCCAGGCCTTGCCTGGCACATAGTAGGCATTCAGTTTAATAGTTTTTGGTAATTATTTTTTTATTACTTTTTCCAATTATTGTCACCTAAAAGTCTTCTGTAAAAATTGGTATTTAATGATGTGTTCCCATAAAGATGTATTAAATGTTTGCTCCCTCTTGTGGATATAAAGGAGATTGTAAGCTCTTACGAATCTGTTCTCTAGTTTTGTTAGTAAAAGATATACTAGTAAAATTTACTAAAACTTTCCTCTTTTTTGGAAGGGTATTAATCCATACAGTGTTATCAAGTTAATAATTTTGAATTTCACATACACACATAAAACAGGTACAATTCATGCTCACGTATCATTTTTTTTAGTGTCTGGGATAACATTTGCATACTGTTATTCAAGTCAGAACTTAATAGCATCTGTGAGCATATCCTTTCTGCTTTTCTGCATATAAATTACATGAATCATGAAATAACTTGTTTTTTTGTTTTAGTTCTAAAACAATAGTAGATATTTTTGGATATATGTAAGAGTGTTAGTGAGAGTACTGTTTCCTAATGGCATTAAGCATCCCCCCTTTTTTTTTTATTGTTGAAAATATTACAGATTTCCCCTTTTTCCCCATTGACCCCTTCCACCTGGCACCACTCCCTGCCCTAGGCCTTCACCACACTATTGTCTGTGTCCATGTGTTATGCATATATGCAGATAAATTCTTTGGTTAATCTCTCCCCACCCCCCTCCCACCCCACCTTCCCTCTGAGATTCGTCAGTCTGTTCCATGTTTCTGTGTCACTGAATCTGTTTTGTTCATCAGTTTATTATGTTCTTTAGATTCCACATATAAATGAGATCATGTGGACAGTAAGGATGAACCTGGAGAATATTATGCTAAGCATCCCTTGTTTTGATCAAACTAAAAATAATTAGTTGACCTTCCCAGCTTTTAAAATCAGAACACCTGAGCAAACTTTTTTTTAAAAAAAGTGCGTAATTGCCCAGCCGGGAGTGGCTCAGTGGTTGAGCATCTACCTAGGAGCATCTACCAGGAGATCAGGGTTCGATTCCCAGTCGGGATACATGCCTGGGTTCCGGGCTGCAGCCAATCAATGACTCTCTCATCATTGATGTTTCTACCTCTCTCTCTTCCTCTCTCTGAAATCAATAAAGATATATATATATATATATTTTTAAAAAGTGCATAATAGTTTTGGTCTAAAGAATTAATTTAACTGAGACTATAAGCAGCTGGGGCCTTGCGAATGCTTTGACATGTAGAAAAACATTTTCAACACATGTATGTATCTTTGACATTTTTTCTGTATACTTAGAGACTTTCATGTTACTTTGACTTCTTTTTCTATTTACTTCTGTCATTAATAGAAGTTGAATTTTATTTTGAGACTGTTTTTGGAATAGAAAACAGTGTCTTCACCATTTCAGAAGAATTGGGCTGTGTGTGTCAAAGACAAATAGCATGCAATAAGTGTGCACTGTAGTGTGGATGTTGGACTCTCAATATGGCTCACTTACTGGACAGATGACTTGCTCCTGAAACCAGTCTGGCTATGAGCATGATTCAGATTCTCACCTCAGCAAAATCACAATTTATCTGTCATTAAAGCAAACAAAAAACCAAAACTTTATGGTGGTATAATATTCATATAGCAAAGAACACAAACCATTAAAGTATAGTTGATGACTTTGCACAAAACGAACACATAAATGAGCCAACACTCAAGTTAAGAAAACAGAATATAAGCAAAACTCTAGAAGCCTCCTTCTAGTCATCTCCCCCCATGCTCTAAGGATAACCCAGTACTTTGAATCTAACATTTTATATATATTAATTTTGCCTGCTTTTAAACTTTATATCATGGAACCATACAGTTGGCTTTTTTTTCTTACTATGGCAAAATGTACATAACAAAATATACCTTTGTAACCATTTTTAAGTGTACAATTCAGTGGCATTAAGTACACTCACATTGTTGTGCACCATCACCACTGTCTATTTTCAGAATTTTTTTCACTGAAACTATACCCTCTAGCTCCAGGCAACCACCATTACAGTTTTTGTCTCTGTGGATTTGACTTCTAGATATTTCATCTGAGTGGAATCATACAATACTTGTCCTTTTGTGTCTAGCTTATTTTACTTAGCATAATGACCTCAAGGTTCATTTATGTTATAGTATGTTTCAATTTCCTTTTTGAGACTGGGTAATATTCTGTTGTATGTATATACCACATTTTATTTACCCATTCATTCATCAATTGACTTTTGAGTTGTTTGCACCTTTTAGGTATTGTAAACAATGCTGCTATGAACATGAGTGTACAAATATCTGTTCAAGACCTAGCTTTCAGTTCTTTTGGGTATATACCTAGAAGTGGAATTGCTGGATCAAGTGGCAATTCTATGTTTAATATTTTGAGGACATAATAGGCTTTTGTCATGTATTTACTTTATATCTTGTAACGTTATAAATTCCCATATCACTCTAGAAGGTTTTTCTTTAAAAAGAAAAAATTCAGAGGATTTACCATATACAGTCATTCATCTGTGATAAAATATATCTTTGCTTCTTTCCAGTCTTTATGACTTTTTCTTTCTTTTTCTTGCATTGGCTGGGACCTCCTATAAAATGTTGACTAGAATTGGTGACAGCAGACATCTTTGCCTTGTTCCCAATCTTAGGGAGAAAGTATTGTCTTTCACTGTTGAGTATGATGTTAGTATAAATTTTCAGATTTCTTTCATCAAGTTGAGGAGGTTTCCTCTATCCCTAGTTTGCTAAATTTTAAAAAGTCATGCTTGAATGGTTGCTAAATTTTGTCAGATACTTTTTTTCTTATAGTGAGGTAATTATATAGATTGTCTCCATTGTTCTGTTAATATAGCGAATTACACTGATTTCCTTATATGAAACCATCTTTGCTCTGCTGGAAGAAACCCCACTTGGTCATCATATGTTATCCTTTTTATATGTTCCTGGATTTGATTTTGTTAAGGATTTTTGCACCTATGTTCATGGGGAAGTTAGTCCAGATCTGGAGAAATTGTGGATCTAGCTCCTACTCCATGTCAGTGAGGCAGTCCAGCAGATCAGTGACGGTGTGTATGAGCTACAATAGCACCTTGTGCCATACATACCCTAACTTTTTCAGGGCAGTAACGCCTGCTGCTTCCATTCACTGAGTTATCTACTATGTGTCAGGCAATCTGCTGTGTGCCAGGATTATAACTCTGACTATGGTAGTCAGTGATCTCTGCATTTATGGCATTTGGAGTCTAGTGAGGGAATAGAGGCACATTTAAACAGCCACATGTAATAAATGCTGTTATAGTTTATAGGATATTTATAAGTATTTTTAGAGGTGTCTGAAAAATGCATTATCAAAATATTTAAGGCTTCTCAGGCTTGATTCTCTCAACTTACTAGCAGTACCTAGTTAATTTCTGTGAATTGACTATATGCATAACTTAGATGAAGGAAATATTTGTATGAAAGTTAGCTCAACAGAATTCAATTCTAGAGTGGCTTCTACTAAAAAAAAACTTAATGTTTTAAGAAAAACTTTCAAAAGAAAGTTATTTAGGAAGCAAACTGAGATAGTTAAGACCAATATCTCCTATTATCTATTTAACTGCTGTTTGACAAAATGTATGTACGCTTGCACCGTGGCGCTGTTTGGCATATATAAGCATTTACAAACTTGTGCGTAGATTGCATCAGTGTAGAATCATATGTCAGCTTATTTTGGGAATTGGTAGAGACATGATTTATTTCTCTTAGTACACATTGCCAACAGAGGCATCTGTGTAGGTGGTTATAACCTGACTAATGATGTTAAAAAGAACAATAACAGCACAACCATTCTTGGTAAGATTTAAAGTAGTATAATTCAGTATTCCCTTTTTAATAGCAACAAGACTTTTGCACCAAGTTAAAGTGATTTACCTGAAAATATCTAGCTGGAGCTCAGGAAGTGGGCAGGATTCTACTTGTAGTGTACCAGTGGTTCTCAAATTTTAATCTGTGTAAGAATCACCTGGGATGCTTAGTAAAATGTATGTTCTGGAGACCCACTTCCAGAAAGTCTGATTCAGTAGTCTCAGGCAGAATTCAAAAACCTAAGCATTCCAGGTAAACCTGATGTAGGAAGTTTGAGGACTATAACTGTAAGTAACACTTTAGTCCACCATGCTGCTGCTATACTCTCTGTGACAGTGACTTGTCATGTTACTGCTCAAGCCCTTCTGCTGCTTCATCTTTCTGGAGTTGGTGGCCTTGAAATCATATTGTCCTTACTATTACAGCACTGACAGTAATAGTCTGCTCTGTGTTGTGCACAGATCCTCTCAGTAACAGGTCCTCTCAGTGCTCTGCTTTTAAGTATTGCTTGGATAGAGCTGAATTTTCTCATAATGTTGGGGTAATTCATCTATCACTCCTTTCCTCCATTTTCCCCAATAATTCTTAATTTAAAAAGTTTTTTCTGACATAAATTTATGCTTTAGTAAAAGTGAATTAATGTTAGTTTTCTAACATGAATGCTCTTTCCCTGTCTTTCCACTTCTCACCTTTGTCCCTACCTCTTCCTTCCATCACTCCTTTGGGCTTCTCAAGTCTGGAATTGAATAGGTACTTAATAAATACAATGAATAAGGGAATAATAAGTCTAGACTTTTCTAAATATTAGTCAAGTATAAATTTCATGGCTGTTCTACCGATTCATGGAAAGAGATTTTTCTTACAAGACAATAATGAAAACAAAATTCAGGATAGAAGTTAACTTAGTGGAGAAAGAAAGGTAATTAGAAAGTAGCACTCAAAAGGCTTCAAAGATAATGATAATGATGTCATTTTTTAGTTGGGTAGTGGGTATATTAGTATTAGCAAGTATTTGTAAATTGGCTTTTCATCTTTGCTCAAAATAGGGAGAAGTGAAATATGAAACAACTATTATTGGGACCATTTGTAATATAAGTGGGAAGATCTCTGTACTCGGGATGTACAAAATGAAATCCCGAGATAGGAGATATTTGGAAACTTGGCTTTGATGAGTTTAGTAGGAAACTCACAGCACAACTAAGTGTTAACTAAGGGCTTATCTTAATTAAACAGGATTTTTTTGTAGTAAAATTATATACATAACATAAAATTTATCATTTTAATCATTTTAAATTTACAGTTCTGTGGCATTGTTATTCACATTGCTGTGTAACCGTTACCACTATCCATTTCCAAAACTGAAACTCTACCCATTAAACACTAACTCCCCATTCCCTTCCCCGCTAGCCCTTGACAACAACCATTGTACTCTTTGTCTCTATGAATTTGACTACTCTAGGTACCTCATATAAGTGGAATCATACAATGTTTGTCCTCTCGTGTTTGGATTTTTAAAATTTAGTATCTTCAGAGTTTATCCATATTGTGGCATGTGTTAGAATTTCCTTCCTTTTTTAAGGCTAACACTTCATTACATTGCATGCATATACCCCATTTTGTTTATCTAGTCATCTGTCAATGGACACTTAGGTGGAATGGAATGGAGATTATCCCGTAGTCCTTATTCTAGGATACCAGCGAAAATTAAACTTTGTGGTAGTTAGTATCTGTTGCCGCTATTGGATTTGTCACCAGAGGTATATTGCCATGTAACTAATATGGTTTATTAGCAAATGTAGTCGTTCCTATTCTAGTCCCCTCCTTCCTCTCATGTTTTGGCTATTTTGGATAATGCTGGTGTGGACAAGAGTGTACAGAGATCCATTCGAGTCCCTGCTTTCAGTTCTTTGAGTATATACCCAGAATTAGAATTGCTGGATTGTATGGTAATTCTATGTTTAACTGGTTGGTTGTCTCCTGCACACTCCCCGACTGGGGATTGAACCCACAACCTGGGTATGTGCCTTGGCCAGAAATCGAACCTCCCACCTTTGGTGTGTAAGACAATACTACAACCAACTGAGCCACTCCGGCCAGGACTATGTGTTTAATTTTTTGAGGACTCTCATACTTAAACAGTTTTTATACAGTTTTCATTTATGCAGCTAGTTTTTGCAAGGTCCCAGAGGAGGAACTTGTTGGAATCATTTGAGAGAGCAAGCTGGAAACAAAGCCAAGTAAGAGGTTATAAAGAATGGAGTGGATACTATCCTGTAGTCCTTGTTCTAGGAAACCAGGGAAAATGAAACTTTGTGGTAGTTTGTATCTGTTGCCGCTATTGGATTTGTCACCAGAGGTATATTGCCGTATAACTAATATGGTTGGTTAGCAAATATAGTCCTTCCTATTCTAGCCCCTTCCTCCCTTTAAATCGCTCGTTACTCCTATAGTTCTCTTTTCATTGCAATTTCTATTAGATACCCTAATGTTCTAATTTTTTTTGTTTTGTTACGAAACTAGAATTTTTGTTAGTGCTGCACAGTGATTTAATTCATGCATATACTAAAGATGCATTATTTTAATTCCTCTGAAAGGTGTTTATTTACCACCAGTTATATGAGACATAGTTACAGGTGATGAGCTACAAAAATGAGCAAGACACCATTCATATCTTTGAAGAGACAACTTTAAGCAGATGATTAGGATATAGTATACTAATTACTATAATATATATGGGTGTATGTGTATCTCAGGAACTTTGAGACACACACACACACACACACACACACACACACACACACACACAATGTCCTAAGAAAACAGAGGTAAATTTTTTCAGAGGTTAGAGTCTAGGGATGGCTAGGGAATGGAAGGCTATATAATGAGGTATCATGAGTAGTAGAAAAGTCATTAAAGGCACTTTAAATATAGCAAATAATTTGAGCAAAGCTGAGGGTAGTTTGAAAATATATTAGATATTAGCAAACATCATTTAGTTGTGCAGTGGGATAAAAAGATGACTTAAGACACGGTTCCTACATTTCAAGATATCCAAATTAAATAGGAGAGATAGATGAGAGGTTTGTAAACAAATAATTATAATATGGTCTGACAAATGCTCAGGTTTCGTTGGAGAGTATTAAGGAGAAGGACCTAGATTACCAGAAATTATTGCCAAGGTTTAATTTAGTTGGATAACTGGGAGTTGACTATAACTTTTTTGTCATATATTCTGATTTTTAAATTTGTTTCAGACAGAAGAGTAAATCTGGTTACTGTTCCTCTATCTTTGAGAAACTTTTTTCCCTTTTGCCCATTCCTTTTTTTTTAATATTAAAAAATATATATCATTTCTTTTCCCACTGTAAAAAAATAGAAGTGAATATTTTTATATTTTAATATTGTTATCAGTCTTAAATGATAGCACAGTACACAAACTTTTCTACAACTTATTTTATTCAATCAAAGATATATTCTGGAGGTTTCTTAATTGTAATATATAGAAAAATTGCTCACTCCTTTTTATAATTGCATAGTACTGCTAGAGTATATTTTTAAATGTAAATCCCAAACATAGTATTTAACTCCAAACTAATGCTGTTGCTGAGCAGCAAACCACCCTGTAATTCAGTGTCTTTTTTAAACTTATCTTTATTGTTGAAAGTATTACAAATGTCCACCTTTTCCCCACATTGATCCCCTCCACCCTGTACCCCTCCCTCCAGGCCTTCACGACACTATTGTCTGTGTCCATGGGTTATGCATATATGCATGTAAGCTCTTAGGTCAATCTCTCTCCACCCACCCCTGTCTCCCCTCTGAGCTTGGTTAGTCTGTTCCATGATTCTTTGTCTCTGGATCTATTTTGTTCATTAGATTCCACATATGAGTAAGATCATGTGATACTTGTCTTTCTCTGACTGGCTTATTTTGTTAAGCATAATACTCTCCAGGTCCCACCATGCTGTCTCAAAGGGCAAGGGATTCTTCATTTTTACAGCTGCCTAGTATTCCATGGTGTAAATGTCCCAGAAGATGCTTGATATGATTTCAATCCTCTTGAACTTGTAGAGACTTGTTTTGTGTCCTAACATGTGGTCTGCCTTTGAATGTCCCTTGTGCACTTGAGGAGAATGTGTATTCTGCAGCTTTGGGGTGAAATGTTCTGTAAATGTCAATTAAATCCATCTGATCTAGGTGTCATTTAGAGTCACTGTTCCCTGTTGATTTTTTGTCTGGAAGATCTACCCAGTAAAATCAGTGGGGCGTTAAAGTCCCCTACTCTGACTGTATTGTTGTCAGTCTATCCTTTAAAGTCCTTCAGAAGAAGTTTTTTGTTGTTTTTTTCAGCCTGTGTGAGTCTTTTGTTTTGAGGTGGTCTCTTGTAGACAGCATATATTTGGGTCTTGTTTTCTTATCCATTCAGCTACCCTATGTCCTTTTATTGGACTATTTAATCCATTTATATTTAAGGTTATTATTGATAGGTAATTATCTATTCCCATTTTATTTCTTTATGCCCATGTTTCATGTTCTATTTCAACTTATTACAGCAGTCCCTTTAACATTTCTTGCAATGCTGCTTTGGTGGTGATAAACTCCTTTAGCCTTTTTTTTGCCTGTGAAGCTCTTTATTTCACTATCTATTTTGAATGATAGCCTTGTTGGATAGAGTAGTCTTGGTTTCAGATCCTTGTTTTGCATTACCTTGAATACTTCATGCCATTCCCTTCTGGCCTGTAGAGTGTAACTCAGTGTCTTAAAACAACAATTTACTCTTATTCAGCCATTTTCTTTGAGCTGATTGATCTAGGCTCTTTGTCTTGGTGGCTGTGCTTCAAGTTACAGGTGTAGTTGGATTTCGCTCCAGAGCAGATTGGGTTCAGATATGTTCCATGTATATTCATTCTAAGATCCTTTTAAGGGATTTCAGGTAACCCAGTAATTACGTAGTTTCACATGTGTAGTGATAACACAAATGTAAGAGGGCAGGCAGAAATTCATAATACCTCTAAAGGCCTAGGCTCAGAATTGTTATAATGACACATCCAATCATATTCCATAGACATAGTCAAGTCATAGATATAATCTCCAAAGTTATCTTAGGGGTCTTCCCTGGCCTACCTGTCAAAAACTTTAATCCCTTCTCAATGTTTCATATCCCCCTTCCCTGCTTTAAATCTCAGTTTATCACTATCCTATCACTATCAAATCCTTATGTGTATTTAAACTATTTATCTTTTTTATTGTCTGTATCTTCCCTTTACAATACATGTATAATGAGAGTAGAGTTTTCTATATTTTTATTCATTGTATCCCCAGCACGTAGAACATAGTTGATACTCAGTAAGTATTTGTTGAATGAATCAATGAAGGCATGAAGTGAAATAGGATTGGGGAGACCTATCACTCATTAATCTTTTCCCCTCAGTACACTTTTTTGTTGCTGTCGAGATACAATTTTATAAAATAAAATGCACAGATCTTAAGAGTATAGTTTGATAAATTTCAACAAAAGTATACTCATGAAACCGTGGCTCCAGTTAAGATACGGAACACTCCTGTCTCCCTAAAAAGTTTCCTCATGTTCCTTTTCTGTCAGTTTTCCCACCTACAGAAGCAATTACTGTTCTTTATTTTATCACCATAGATTAGTTTTTCCTAGTTTTGAATATCATTTATATGGAATCATATAGCATATACCTTTTTGTATTTCCTACTTGCACTCAACATAATCTTTTTGAGATTTATCCAAGTTGATGCATGTATCAGAAATTAATTCATTTAAAAATAAACTTAACAAAGGATATGAAGGACCTATACACTAAAAACTGTAAGACATTATTAAAAGAAATTGAAGAAAACACAAAGAAATGGAAAACTAATTCATGTTTGTGGATTGGAAGAATCAGCATTGTTAAAATGGCTGTATTACCCAAAGTAATAAACAGATTTAATGCAGTCCCCATCAAAATCCCAATGACATGTTAAAAGAAATAGAACAAGAAATCATCAGATTTATATGGAACCACAAAAGACTCCAAATAGCCAAAGAAACCCTGAGGAAAAAAGAACAAAGCAGGAAGTTTCACACTACCTGACTTCAACTATACTACAAAGCGACAATTATCAAAACAGCAAGATGTTGGCAGAAAAACACACAGACCAATGAGACAGATTTGAGAGCCTAGAAGTAAACCCACAAATATATGGGCAAATGATTTTTGACAAAGTCTTCAAAAATATACATACAATGGAGAAAAGAAAGTCTGTTCAGTAAATGATACAGGGAAAATTGGAAAGCCATGTGCAAAAGAATGAAACTAGACTGGTATTTGTCAGTATACACAAAAATGAACTCAAAATGGATCAAAGACCTGAAACAATAAATTACATAAAATAAAACATAGGTGCTAAACTTAACGGACCTTGGTCTTAGGATTTTATGAATTTGACCCCAAAGGCAGGGAAAGTAAAGGCAAAAATAAATGAATGGGAGTATATTAAACTAAAAAGCTTCTGCACAGCAAAAGAAACCACCAACAAAACAGAAAGGCAACAAACGAATGGAAGAGGATATTTGTAAACAACAGCTCAGCCAAAATATATAAAGAACTCATACAACTCAACAACAAAACCAAAGAATCCAATTAAAAAATGGGTAGAGGACCTGAACAGACACTTTTCCCAAGACGACATACAAGTGGTCAACATATATAAAAAGATGCCCAACTTCAGTAGCTATTAGGGAAGTGCAAATCTCTGATTATATGTAGCACTAATTTAGGTTGTTTTAAGTCCATGATAACTTACATTCCCTTTTCAAGTTATGGTTTAATTGCTGAGGTTTATTTTTGTTGTACTAAACTATGGGAAATTTTTTCATAGAATTTTTTTCAAGTTTATTTTTTGTATGCTTCATTTGGAATCATTTTTGTTTATATACATTGTGTGTGTTCAAGATAGTGGTTCTTAAAAAATTCAGTAAGAGATTTGAAACTATGACAGTGTAACTGTTGTGATCTTTGTGTGCTAATTTTCACTTTACATTTTCAATGCCAGACTTTACAAAAATAGCTGATTTTCATTACTTGCACCTTAATTAGAAATGTTTATTCTCTTCCATGTCTTTGACATAAGTTTTGACTTTACTCTGCTTAAAGACAATTCTTGCACTACAGCCTTTTCATAAAACTAAAAAAAAAAAAAAAAAAAAAAAAGAAGACTATGGGAATTTTGATAGCGATTGCATTAAATCTGTAGATTACTTTTAGTATTGTTTCCTTAATGATATTGAGTCCTCCAACCCATGAACATTGGATGTCTTTTCACTTATTTAGGTCTTTAAAATGTTCTTTTAATAGTGTTTTTTAGTTTTAAGTGCACAAGTCTTTCATTTCCTTGGTTAAATTTACTCCTAGATATTTTATTCTTTAGTTTTACTTCTATTCCAGTTTCATTGTGTTTTATTTCTTTTTGTTGCTAATTGATCTGGCTAGAATTCCTAATATGGTGTTGTATTAGAAGTGGCAAAAAAAGTGGGCATTCTTGTTCCTGCCTTTAGAGCAAAGGCTGTTGTCTTTCATTATTGAGTATAATTTTAATTTCGGGATTTTCATAAATGTCTTTTATCATGCTAAAGAAGTTCCCTTTTATTCATAGGTAAAGCATTTTTATCATGAAAAGCTGTTGCATTTTTCAAATACTTTTTTTGTGTCATTTGAACTGCTGTTTTTTTGTTTTGTTTTTTTCTTCAATCTGTGAATGTGGTTTAATGCTTTCTCTATACTGAATCACCTTTGCAATCCTGGAATAAATCCCACTTGATCATGGGGTATACCCTTTTAATTTGTAGCTGGTTCTACTTTGTTAGTATTTTAAGGATATTTGTATATCTCTCCATATTGGATATTGATTTCTAGTTTTCTTGAGCTCTCTTTATATGACTTTGTTTGTAGGATGATGCTGGCCTCAGAGTGTCTTAGGAAATGTTTCCTCTTCAGTATTTTGGAAGAGTATGAAGGATTGGTATTCTTCTTTAAATGATTGGTAGAATTCAACAGTGAAGCAGTCTGGGCCTGGACTTTTCTTTTTGGGAGGCTTTTGAGTACTGATGCAATCTCTTGTTTTATAAGTCAATTTGATTTTCTATTCTTTTTTTTATGTTAGATTTGGTTTTTATTGTAGTGATTTTTCTATTCTTGAGTCAATTTTGGTGGTTTGTGTGTTTCTAGGAATTTTTCCATTTAATCTAGGTTATCTAATTGGTTGTCATCTAATTGTTCATGGTATTATATTTATATTTTTATTATTTAAGGTCAGCAGTAACATTCCCCACTTTCACTTCTGATTTTAGTAGTTTCAGTTTTGTTTTTTAAAGTCAATTTAGCTAAAGATTTGTCAATGTTGTCAATCTTTTCAAAGAATCAACCTTTCATTTCACTGTAATGTAAATTTGCTTTGTAATTAGCAATTTTCAAACCACATGTGTAGAATGCTCAGAAGTGCTAGGTATTTCGTGTCTTGGCCTTATTAATATACCTATTCAGATTAAATATTCATTATGCTGTTTACCTTTTTAAGGTTAATTAACCTCCCCATTCCCAAAATTATATATAAAATTCTTATTTACTTTGTTTCCAGGCATGTACTGGCATTGAAAACATTGATGAAGCTATTACATTGCTTGAACAAAATAATTGGGACTTAGTGGTAAGTACTTTTTTATTTTTCCAGCTTTATTGAGCTATAATTGACATATAATATTATGTAAGTTTAAGGTGTACAATGTGATGATTCGATATGTGGATGTGTTGTGAAATGATTATAGTAAGGTTAGTTAACACATCCATTACCTCACATAATTACTTTTTTATGTGGTGAGAACTTTTAAGATTTACTCTCTTAACAACTTTATGTATACAGTAAAGTATTATTAACTGTAGTTACCATACTGTACATTATATCCTCAGAACTTACAACTGAAAGTTTATACCCTTTGACTACCTTTGACTATACTCATTCCCCCTACCCCTGGCAGCCACCAATCTACTCTGCTTCTATGGGTTTGATTTTCTTTTCAGATTCTACATATAAGTGAGATCACACAATATTTGTCTTTCTCTGACTTATTTCAAGTACTTTTTTTGTTTATCTGACCACTAATCAAATTTTATGAATTCTTGAATGTCTTAATATTCTTATAGTTGATTCTGCATGCCGTAGCCCATCTCTAACTCTAATCTGAATGGATAAATGTTGTATCTTTAATATGAAATTCATATTTAATATCAAGTTCAGTATTAAATTACTAAATTATGAATTCTTATGTAATTTAAATAATTTAAAAACTTATGTAACTCTGTATTAAGGTTCATCTTCCCTGTAATATTGTGGTGGAGATACTTGAAAGAAGAGAATAGCCAGACTTGTCTGAATAACTCTATTTGATGTTTCCCCCTTACTTCCTGGGGCCTTCACTGATGATTACTCCTTTCTGAAGCTGTTAAAGAAGTGGCATTCTGCTGTGGTTTTCCTTATGAACTTCAGGCAGTTTATTATAAAAGTGGTTTAGGGTTTTTTTTTTGGTTTTTTTTTTGGGTGGAGGAGGTGACAGGAACTCAAAGGCAATGCCCATTACAGCACTGCCATTCACAAAATTGTAATTTATTTACAATTGCAAAGCAAACTAAAAAATGCACAACAATCTTGGAGCAGTATTGGTTGTATTGGGATGGCACAGATATCCTTCATTGCTTTTGAAATCCTAAAAAAGTCTAATTGCAATTTAGAAGAAGTGCTAATTTTTGAAAGTCAAAACTTGAGATGTGTACTTATAGAGCTGAGGTTAGATATGTAGGCATATTCAAATCCATGCATGGACTTACATAACCAACTATCAGTTATCTGTGTGCTTTGTGTAGATTTACTACTATTAATTTTATTACTCAAAATATAAAAAACATTTATTTTTAGCTTGTAAAAGTAATAACGCTCATTGTAATGTACTGAGAAGATAAATTTACAAAGAAGAAATTAATAATCACTTTTAATCCCCTGACTTAGAGATAGTAATTGATTAACATTTTGGGGTATATTATTTTAGGATGTTTTCTCTTAATTATGTGATTAAAGTACAAACGAGATTGTTTTGTTTCTACTGTTTCATGATCTACATTTTTTTAATAATAACCTATCATTAATGTTTTTTGTTCAAGTAAATGTTACTGTTCATCATATTAAAAAATGTTTGTTTAATGTTTACATGGTGTGGTTTTAGCATACTAATTTTACTAATTAGTAGACATTTAAGAATTTTGCAGTATTTTGCTATTATATATTGCTGTAGAAAACATTTTTGTACATATATCCAATTATACTGAACCTGTTATTTCCCTAGAGGATCTTAAATAAATTCAACTTGTAATTAAATTTCTTGGTCAAATTGTACGCATACTTTTAAGTTTTTAGATACTTATAGTTAAATTGCCTTCCAGGATGGTTGCACTAATTTAAATTTCTAACAACTATATATATTTTGAGATTGCCTATTTCATTAAACCGTGCTTTCTTCTTATTATTATTGTGTTGTTGTTTTTTTAAATATATCTTTATTGATTTCAGAGAGAGGAAAGGAGAGGGAGAGAGAGAGCGATAGAAACCTCAATGATGAGAGAGTCATTGATCGGCTGCAGCTCGCAACCCGGGCATATGCCCTGACCGGGAATCGAACCCTGATCTCCTGGATCCCAGGTCGATGCTCAACCACTGAGCCACGCTCGGCCGGGCTTATTATTATTGTTTTAATATTCTGTCACTTGTCAAAATTTACAAATATTTGTATAGCCTGTCTCCAAATCCATACTTCTACCACTGTTCTGTATCCTTAACAAAGCACAGTGTAGGGGGAAGGGGCAGCAACTTATTTGGAATGATGTTCCTAGGTTTCTTGTCTTGAAGCTTCTTTTGCAATAAAGGGCATTGCTCTATTTAGTTTGTACATTTTTATGGTATTTTTTGGAGAGGCTGATGTAAATTATTGGTTGAGATTAAAAATGCCACCGAGCCACTCTTGCTGCATGGTATGGTTGAGAGGGATATGAGGTGGAGTTAAAGGGAGGCTGTGGACTGGGAGTAATAAACTACAAATCTTTGATGTGAAAATTACCATTTATGGGGTTGGATGTAAGTTTTTTCCTTATCTGCTTCCTGTTGGTTTATGTTCATTAGTTTTGAAGGTTAAAACATTTTTGGTTCTGGATCTTTTCTCAGTCCAATCTGTCTAGAGTATTACAGAAGGATAATTTTCCCAGATAGTGTTAAATATTTGAATGGTACAAGTGCTTTCCAACTGTTTCTGAGTTAATTGATTTTGGAAAATGTTGTAATAGCACTTGATTTAAAAACACACTGGTGCTGTATTTGTGCAGAAATGTGATCTTCCACTGTATTGGGCCCAAGCAAAAGCATCAGGCTATCTTTCACAAGCTGAAAACTTTGGCTTTCTTTTGAAATATATGTCCTAGCTAGCTTTTCTCTACAAGTAATCAGCTTTTATCCACAGTAAAGATTTGTTGTACTGAAAAATTGATAAAACACGTGGTCTCTTATGCATGGATATTATAATCATAAATGAGAATAACTTCCTGAAAAAATATTGCAAATATTTTAGCTATTTTATAGATATAGTCACACAAATAAAAAGTATTCTATATAATAAAATAGCACAGTTTCAGGAATTTAGTCATTAGTCACTTTTCCTGATCATGCACATTATTTTTGTTATATAGCTATCCACAAAGCAGTGCTTCCAAACCCTATGTTTTAAGTACCCCACAATTAGACTCTACTTATTTTGAGTCAGTTACAAGTTGTGTTATGTATACTAAAATTTTGAAGACAAAATAATATAAACTTTAGTACTATTGGAAAGCATCTCAGGCTACTGTTTTACTTGACATACAGCCTGTAGTACCCCCTGCCTCCACCTACCTCAGACATTCATTTTTCATTTTTTCCTGCACTTACAGTTGATTCCTTCCTTGCAGATGAGTATTTTCAATTTATATACTGAAAGATAAATACGTAAGGAAGAGTTATTAGTAATGGATTAGAACTTTTACCAAAGGACTGCCTTCTTACATGGAGTATGCTACGTGATTACTAAAAATTGTAATCTGAGCTCCACAATTGACCCATTGCTCATTTTCTGTTTTTAGTATAGAAGAATTTGGACCAGTGGAGAACAGAAGTCTACATGGTTTGTGTTAATTTTGAGTAATCAAACTGTGAGGCAGCTAACTATAGTGGTACACCCATTGCATTAATCTTGAATCAGGAGCCCTGGCTTTTCAAACCTGTTGCCATTATTTTATTGAGTATGGCATAGGTCAAGTTACTTTTCCCTGAACTTCTGAACAACTTCTTATAAATTAAGAGTTTGGACCAGATTATACTCAAGATCCCTTGCATGAAATATTTATGAAGAATCTGTTTCTGTCCTAGTTTCTGTTAAGGTTCTCCAAAAAGCAGTAAATCATGAATAGTAATATAAGCAAACATTTTAATAGAACTTGATGAGTTTGAAACCCTTGTGTACGTACCATTTTGTTTAACCCTTTAAACAACTTTATGATGTAGATAATGGCAGACAGGACAAGATGCTATGCCAGTTGTTTCACAGAAGGCCTGTATATATGAAATTCCTTTAATTAATTAAAATTTCTAATAAATTATAGGAGATCCAAGGAAAGATAGCTGACGTATACTTGGTAACCCAATGCTAAGAGAAAGTAAAAGTAAACATTAACCTAGCCATACTACATTTTAAGTATTCTATGTTCTTAGGAAATGATTTTTGAACTTTGTACTCAATTTCTGCTCTAGTTTGCTGCCTCTGCTGACATAGCTGTTTTGTTGAAGAAAGACTCTATTCAGAGGACTTGTATTTATTTTTGACTACATGTTCCAACTTAAGGCAAAAATGAAACAAATGAGCCTATTTTTGGATCATTACTGAATTTCTAGTCTTCAAAAATAATATTGTATTAATAGAAGCTTATAATAAATTCATAAACACTGAAGAGTCAACCCAAGGAAAATTATCATGCACATAATCTGTCTCATTTTAAGATTAATTTAAGTTTGCGAAGACATTTCCATTTCACTAATTTTCACTTTTGAAGAAATGTTTCTAAATGATTATTCTAAAATTCCTTAGAACAGTTTCTTCTACCCTACTCAGGATGTGGCTATAGAGTTCCTCGAATGTGCACTGCGTTTCTACTTTATACAGTGTTATGAACACCTGCAGTTTTATGAATGAACTAGTTTAACCAGTGACATAATGAGTCTCTGTCATCCTCAGAAAGCAGCCAAGCATTGAGTGCTGCCCTTCATCAATGGCCATTAGACACTGGCTTATGTTTGCACGGATCCTTGCTATGACAAAAGAGAAGTTACTGTGAAGGAATATCTCGTCATATCAATTTCTCTTCCTTTAATATAGCCTTCTTTGTATTCCTTGTTTTTAAGGGGCCATAAGCCCATTATTCTACAGAATTTTTCAATTTATCAATTTGTAATTTGACCACCATCTCACCTCTACTGTCTCTCTTTTTATTGAGGGTCTACTTTGTGCTAGGTATCATGTCAAGTGATTTACCTACATTATTTCATTTACTCTTTACATCAGCTCCCAAAAATGGATAGGTAAGCATTATCTTTATTTTATAGATGACAAACTGAGGTCCAGTGATGTTAAGTAAACTACCTAAGCTCACACTGCTGATAGGGGTAAAACTGATTTTGAACCCAAATCTGTCCATAAAATTTTTCATAGCTTTAAAATCACGATTTCAGGTTATTAGATTTTCTGTATTCAGTATGTTAGTCTCTGAACTTCTATATTTTTCTTTAAAATTTATTTTCCAATTACAGTTTACATTCAATATTGTATTAGCTTTAGGTACATAGCATAGTGGTTAAATAGTCATATACTTTACAAACTGATGCCCCTGGTATTTCAGGTATTCACCTGGCACTATACATAGTTATTACAGTATTATTGACTATGTTCCTTATGCTGTACTTTACATCCCCTTGACTGTTTTGTAACTGCCAATTTGTACCTCTTAATCCCTACACCTTTTGCACCTAGCCCCCCAAACCCCCTCCCCTCTCTCAACCATCAGTCTGTTCTCTGAACTTCTGTATTTTTCTTTCTACAACTCACAACTGATTTCACATTGTCAAGTGAAAGAGCTTTTGCTATAGTTACATAGTGGTACTTTACTCTAAGTATGTTTATGCTTTGTTGTTAAATGTACTGTAAGATTCTAGAGTAAGGGAATTATGTTTCTTATTAATTTCATCTTGGCACATGGTAGTTGCTTAATAAATGATTATTTGACTGATTGATCTTATTATTAGTTCACTTATTTTTAAGTCTGTTTTTCATCTTTGTCATTTGGATACTTGAAAAGTTTGACTCTTACCGCCATTACTGTTCCTTATCTGGCAAACGGAAGGTTTGAGGAAGGAAGGAGGATAACCCAGATAACCAAGGAATAGGATTGGGCTGATTTCTTTGATCTCACTAATAAAATTCATATGTCTCTATCTATTGTAGCTCTTGGAGAAATATTTTTCACAAACAGATCCTTTCCTTTGCAATTTTTTTTAAGCATCTCATAAAAATTTTCCCCTCTTCTGTTTATTTCTGGTGTGCCATTTTACCATAAAGAAAGTGCATCAGATAATCTACTTGAAATTTTTCATCAGTTTTGCCTCTCAGGAGAAAATTAAGTGTGCTAAAAGACGACTGCTTATTTAAAATGTAGTTAGGTAGGTATAAAAATTGTTTCCTATGTTTCAAAGGAAAACTTAAGGTTTTACAAACATGAAATTCTCAGTTTACTAAACTCACAGTTGTTTACATTATCTAATCAGAACTGTTTGAGGTCCACATTTCCCGCCTGACTGAAACTTGAGTTTCTGCTTAGTTTTTTATTGGATTTTGCTTCATACTCTGTGTTTTTTCCTTGAAATATAATACAGTTCTAGAATTACTATATTTATGAGCCAAATGTCTCTTCTTTTATAAAAACTTATGGTAGAAAAAAGTTCAGAAGCTTTAAGACTTAGTAAAAATGTGGGGCGTTAATCACCTAGCAGGAAATGATGTGCCCATTGTTAAATGAAATTTATAAATGTGGCTAATATTTATTGTTTTTTATTTCTAGTACTACTTATCTAACCTGTTTCAGAGCACATTAAACTATTTAAATTAAATTGTAAAGAGTTAGCTCACTGCTAATTCTGAAAGTAGTAGTAATATATGCTACTTATGACTTGAACTATTAAAAGAAAATAAAAATGTAAATGGTTCTGTTTTAAAAAAATTGTTCAGTTCACTCAGATGCAGTCTGATCTTGATACTTTATAAAAGCATGCTAACCTACAATTGGCTTGATTTTAAAAATAGAAATAAACTAGCATTTAACTAATTTATTTCTATTACTGGAAGTGGTTTAAACAAAATGTTGCAGCAAAGTTAGTGGTTTAGCACACCTGTAAATGTGATGACTTGCAGTTCCTTCTGCTGGTTTGAAGGATCAGCTGACATAAATCAGTGTGTGCTTGGAAAAGAAAAAGTAATATAGCAGTTGAAGTTCCTGTTTTTATAATCCTTTTTTATTTGTACCGACAGTTAAAAAATTTAGCTACTTAATGGTAATACAATTTCTTTCTTTTTTTTTTTTTTTAAATATATCTTTATTGATTTCAGAGAAAGGAAAGGAGAGGGAGAGAGAGAGAGAAACCTCAATGATGAGAGAGTCATTGATCGAGCCCGCAACCCAGGCATGTGCCCTGACCGGGAATCGAACCTTGATCGCTTGGATCCCAGGTTGACGCTCAACCGCTGAGCCACGCCCGGCTGGGCTAATTTCTTTAAAATGTTAGTTATACTTCTATCTTTAAGTTAAATGGAAACAAAAATGTTCACATGCAAAATTTTATATTTCCTTATTTTCATTACAAAATTTTTTTTTGAGGTAAGACTGCTTAAAATCTCAGCAATTTAATTCTCTTTTAATAATCTATTTTTAGATTTTGTTTGGTTTATATTTGTTTACTTTGATGGTTTAGTAGTTTTTTATATTTTTGGTGTACTCATGTAGTAGTACTTTCTCTCTTGAGCATGGGTTTTTCTCAAACACATACTTGTTCTATGTCTTAAAAAAATCATAGTCAAGCTTGAAATCTTTCTACATGGTAAATAGAGGTAAAATAGTTCCATAGTTCTTCAGATGCCAAGATGCTCTAAGATCAACTATGCTTTGTCTATATTCACTTTAAACTGAACAGTGGAGTTGTTCTTTGAATACCTCTGTTACAGAATTTAGACCATCTTCCTTAGCTTCCTTACCATTTAACCCTACCTCTTCATTATGAATGAGCTTCCATAACTCAGAAGCATGCATGACTTCATACAGCCAAATAAGCCTGTGTCCTCAGACATGCCATATATATTCCTACAGCCAAGCTTTAGCTTTATAGGTCTCCCTGGATTCCCTCCGAACCCCCTTTCTGTTGCCTCTCCAGATTTCATTCTTACTCTAAGGCCTAACATCCTCTTCTCTGAGGGGGGACACCTATCTTTGGAGCTCTGTGTCCCTTATTGTGGTACTATTCTTCTAACACTTAGCCTTTGCTACATTGTTTGTTCCTCTTCCCTTCACTCCAACACATGGGCATGTGCATACATTTTACTCCCCCACACACTTCCCTCCCTCCCTCCCTCCCTCCCTCCCTCCCTCCCTCCCTCCCTCCCAAGAAAATGTGTAAAATTGTTGAAAGAATTAAAATTACTTACAGCTAGTGTGTAAGGAATCACTTCATGGATATGCATATACTTTGATTCATAGATATAGCTAGGAAAATGCATTATATAATACCTTTAATAAATTCATTACCAGCAGTTGTGTAGAAGATGTTTTTGAAGCTATTTGAGTAGTTCTAATGTATTGCTATATTACCAACATGTTGGCATTTTGATTTTTTTTTCCACCAAGAAATTTGCTGTCTTCTTAATTTCAAAATTGAGGTATAGTTCTAGAGGCCAGTCAGTAGTCTGTAAGTAGAGGTCTGTTTTGTAGTTGACATGGCAAGTGTAATAGCCCTCTCACAAATTCTAGGCTTGAAATTTAGCAGTTTTAGTAGAATATGTCTCAGATTTGTTCAATCTGGATTAATTTCCCTCAGGCATCCAGTGACCTATTCAAAATATAGATTTATGTCTTTGTATTTCTGGAAAGCTTTCTTAGAATATAGTTTTAAATTTTAGTTCTGTTCCATTGCTTTGTTTTTTGTTTTCAAGGTCTCAACAGTATGAATATTATTTATTATTTTGTCTCTCTTCCACTTCTACTACTTTCTCTCTGGTCCTTTTTACTTTTTTCATTACGTTTTTTTCATTCTGTTGGTTGTTTTCCTGCCTTTCTTAAATGCCCCTCAATTAAATTTTGTTGACATCTATTTTCTCTTGGGCACCTTTTAATTCTTCATTTAAGTATACAGTTTGGAGTATTGATTTACAGGTGTGTTTTTTTCCTGTTTCATGGTTATTTTTGGAAGGAATTTTCCTCACTTGATATGTACGAAATTTCATTTCCTGATTTAAAAAAAAATTTTTTTTTGCAGTAGCTCTTAATATATTTGTTGGTTTGTGTGAATGTTCATTTTTATGGTAATGCCGTGATTTACAAGATTTTTATTTAATGGCGCCCTCTTCTGTCAGTTTGGCTAAGTTCAGATACTTTAGCTAGTTTTTTTGGTTGGTTTGGTGTGTGTGTGTGGGGGGGCGGGGGAAGGATGTGAAGGGATAGTGAGGAGTAGTAAGTGCTTTCACTTTATGGTTCTTGTTTGTCTTATAAGACCCTAAAATTTCATGTTTTACTTCTTCTCCCCCTTTACTACTCCATTGGTAACGGGAGTTTTTCACTTTCTTTTCTCTCTGCAGGAGCTATGTGTTTCTTAGACTGCCTCTTTAAATTTATGCCCGTTCCTTTGCGTTTTGCTTTTTGAAGTCCCTTTCCTGTGATATTTGCTCTGATCTGTTTGTACACTCTTTAGTGTTTTCAAATAGATAGGACTTGGCCTCTCAGGCAATAGTTTTAGAGCAATGCAATTCTCTGTTTTCCCTTGTCTGTCTTTTCAGTATTTCTGGGCCTGTCTGTGTGGTGTAGGGATGGCACCAGGAGAGGCCATGTGATAAGAGTTGGTAATTTCTCCCTTTTTATTTACAGTTATTTTGAAATTTCAATATTCTTTTTCTACGAGTCATGATGAGGCCATGATTTTTGTTCAGTTTTATTTTCCCCTTGTTGTTTAGTTTTGTTTTGGATGGTGTAACAGTTTGGGTCCAATCTGGATATGGAAAACCACACAGTAGGTTAAATGGGTAAAGTTGAATATAAATAATTGTTAACTGTGATGTGATATGATGAAACTGTCTTGTACCTTAGGACTGAGGGAGAGAGTACCCATGGAAGGACAAATTAGAAGGGATTAAGACCTTGTTGGAGAATTAGTCACTGGGCAAGTAATTGGCATTCTCAGGTGTACAGATGCGGGGGCAAGTGAGCAATTAGTAGTGTGGGCTTGCATGGAATTGGGGATCCTTTGGGCACAGACAGGCTGTATGTGGAGGGTAAGGAACTTTTAGAAGGAGTAGCAGCAAGGTGTGAACCCTCTGGCCACGGGAAGGCTGTACACAGGGACTTGTAGAGGGAGTCAAGGTACTGGTGATTGGGCAGGAAACCTTTGGACACTGGTTTCCATGTTGAAAGGGCCATGGAAAGATTATCACTAGGCCGAGACTGCAAAGGTTGCAGAGGAATCATGCTTTGGGTCGATGACTGGAGTCACTGGGTGTCCTCGCTCCCACACTGCTGTTTCCCATGCTGCAGCTGGAAACTGCAGGAGTACCTTTTCCTTCTGCAGTGTCCTTCCAATTCTCTCTGCTGGGCAAGTAAACTTAACATTGTGCTCACTTTAAAAGAGATGTTTAAAGGAATACTTGTTTGTTTTTTAAATAACATAATGTCATTGAAGTGTGCATTCGGATGTGACAGTTAGTAAATTGATTAAAAACACAGATGGAAATACTGGATGACAGATAATTAGGCAGCCACTGTTGACTTCAGTTACCTGGAAGTGCCACCAAATTTTATATATGTATACCTTTTCTCTTATTAAACCTTTGCTTTGGAATGCCATCCCTTGGCATTGCAAATCTTTCCTTCCTCTCAGCCTGTCAAATATTTATCCTGCCTCAGGCACACCCTGTTATATTCTTGACCTTAACTTTTTTATTACCAATCACTGATATCTTCTTCATAATCTTAATTTCAAGCATCCCTCTTTCCCACCCTCATCTCATCCCCTTTAATAATCTGACTTGGAAAGTCCTTTAAGCATGCTAGAATCTATGATTCATTGATTTTGCTACCTTTACACTGTCTTTCAGATCCTGTGTATCCACTTTTCCTGACTAGATTTTCTGGTTCCATCATTATATTGACTCTACCATAGATCCAAACTTGGAAGTCTAGTTCTTCTGACTCTAGATTCATATTCCACTATACTAGAGATGGCAAACAGTTTTTAACACACAAACCAACTCTGTTCAACTTTTTTCCCCCTCACTGTGAGCCAAGGCAAATTGATAGTGTCTGCCTCAAAAAGTGTATTAAAGGCTTCTGGGATCATATCCAATTTAGCAGGAAAAATGACATAATTGCTTCTGAATACATACTGAATATTTGTTTTAGAGAATCTTAATCAGTTGTGATCACTGGTATGTTCAAATAATGAATTTGGGTTTTGGTTTTAGACGAAGATAAATGGCATCGGTAACATCTCTACTCCCAACACCTGGCATGATGTTCTAAAAAGCTAATATGTAATTCCAAAATTAATTTTTCTTTTTCACTTAATTAATTAATTAATTAAAATATTATATTGAGTTCCTACTATGTGCCAGCACTTTTCTAGGCACTGGGAATATAGCAGTGAACAAGGCAAACAAGGTCCATCTTATTGGAACTGAGAGTCTTGGATGGGTGGGAACCCTATTATTTGCAAGTAAATTTATAAATATACAATATAATCTTAGAAAGTGATAGGTACCATGAAGAAAAACAAACAGGACTAAAGATAGAGTAATTTTATATTGTGGAGTCAGGTAAGGTTATTTTATGGGGTAGCATTTTTGTTGACACCTGAGAATGAGGAGCCAGCCATGTAAAGATTGAAGAAAAAGCATTGTAGCGACAAAGGGAAGAGCAAATACAAAGACCCTGAGGTGATGCCAACCTATGTTTGAGGAAGAGGTAGAAGTCTGATGTGGCTAGAGTATAGTGAGAAAAAGAGGGGGAATTCCTAGAGAAGCCAGAACAAAAAATGGGGGCCTGATTTTGTAGCACTTTGTAGATGAGTTTTGTGTGTATCAAGAGCATTCAATTTGATAACTCATAATCCAAAAATGATTTTCTCACTAAATGTATGAAACATTTAAATACATGCTTAATAATGATATAAAGTTATATTGGTTTGGATTACAAAGTTGTGTTCTCTTACAATAGACCTCAAATGACAAGCTATTTAATAACTGTCAATGAAGAAACAATGGAAGAACTCTTCATTGTTCTGAAGAAATCTTTACATAGACCCTTGGTTTTTTTTTTGTATTTACCTACCTTTCACCATCTGGACTGCACTGATCTAGGAGCTCAAAATAGAGAGTTTTTCATCAGAATGAAAGTATTGGTTCTGGTCAGTCAATGTGAAAGGGTTAAACTTTTAGTGGGTGTAATGAAGTTCAGTGCAGTTAGTCAGTGTATCTGGACCCAGTACTCCTATTTCGGGTGAGAAGACTCAGTATACTTAGACAAGTATAATAGGATCTTAAATTTTTGGTCAGTAAGTGAGATGAAGTCTAGAATTCCACGTAAGTTAGAAAGTATAATGAGGCGCTTTTGTTCCTAGTCAGGAAATGTAACCAAGTCCAAATCTCTTAGTCTGGAAATGCAGTGACCTAGCATTTTTGGTTAGGAAGTATAATAGTCCAACACTTAGGCACATATTGCTTAGCAACTGGTATGAAGGTTTGACGGAAAGGAAATAGAAACTAATGGTCACAGTGAAGTTTTAGAATCGTTACTTTATTCAAGCCATGCTTTTTTTTTTTTTTTCAAAGAGTGTTTTTACTTTTTTTTTTTTTTTAAAAAACATGTCTTTATTGATTTCAGAGAGGAGGGTAGAGGGGGAGAGAGAGAGAAACATCAATGATGAGAGAATCATTGATTGGCTGCCTCCTGCATGCGCCCTGCTGGGGGTCGAGCCTGCAACCTGGTCATATGCCCTGATTGGGAATCGAACCTCGATCTCCTGGATCCTAGGTCGGTTCCTCAACCGCTGAGCCATGTCCGGCCAGCTCAAGCCATGCTTTTGATTGATCTCTTTAAAACTGTGTGCCTCATATCTGGGCTTTTCTTTATCTTGATAACTTCCCTTAAAAAACCTTTTACTCTCTGGATTTTCATTCTCTCCAAGTATTTTTGTATCATTATATTAATTAATTGGCTTGTTCAAAATGTTGCTTTTCAAATAACTTCATATTGTTTTCTCTATTTTTCCTGTGCTAGTCAAAGGCTTAGACTTCTTACCCTTATCTTCCTTTTTATTGAAACCTTGAAGGCAGAGAAACAAATGTAAAACATAACTAGGTTTAGCCCGTTTCTTCTGAGTTTACTACTATTATATTTTAAAAATATAATTAATTATTTTAATACATGAACAAATACATAGATATTGGAAAAATTGAAAATTACATAAAAGCAACAAAGGAGAAAGCCACTTATAATCCTGCGCTACAACTTTTGGTGGCATTTTGGTATATTTCTTTTTAGTCTTTTTTATTTTTCTCACATGCTTATGTGTAAGCATGCTTACATATATATCACTTTTTCTTAAACTGTTTTGGATCACACATATCTTAAAATTTTTGAAACCCATAGATGAGAAAAAAGTGCATAAAAGTTAAAGAAAAAATTTATGTATATTTTCAGGGGGATTCAGGAATCAGCCTGTTAGCATGAGTCTTTTTCATTTATTGTCATGTGTTGTTGCTGAAACTTCTTATTTTAGATCTCATTCTGCTGCAATAGAGCCATTGCTGCCCCAGATCTTGGGGTCATGGTAATGCTATAGTTGGAATGTAAGGTTATAGTTACCACTCTCATAGTTCATGTTCACTGTTAGCTATTTTGTCAAAGTGTGACACTTGGGTACCAGGGGGCTGGGTCCTGAGGGACTTCCAATTTCAGTAACATGTAGTGTCAGTGCCAGTATTACCTCAGTAACTCAGGTTGCAGTTTTTTATTAACTCAGTAGTAACCCATTGTAAGATGTACCATAATAATTTTTTAAAATTAATCCTCGATTGATATACATTTAAGCTAATTTTTCAGTATTTATTATAAGTGAAACAGTGTACAGTAAATACCCTTACATATACTTGTCTGACAGTTTCTGTGTATTATATTCCTAGAAGTAAAATTGCTCAGTCAAATTTGATATGAATTGCCTGGTTACACTTGATTACTGTACCAGTTTATAGACAACAAAGTTTATCTTTGCTAACACTAGGCATTATGGAATATTTTTACTAGTTATAATTTTTAAAAAGTGAAATGCATAGATCTTAAGCATACAGATATATGAATTTTGACAATTCTATATATCTGTGTACCTAATACTTCCATCAATATATAGAACATTTCCGTTATCACAAAAAGTTTTCTAGCAAATCTTCCTCATATGTTTATAGGTCATTTATTTATAGTCTTTGGTAAAGCATCCAGATCTTTTGTGCGTTGTATTTGGATTGTTTTTCTTATTACTGAATTATAGGATATATACATATATATAAAGATGCTTGCCCTTTGTCAGATATATGTATTGTAAATATTTTTTTCTGGGATATGGCTTACCATTTCTTTTTCTTAATACTATCATTTGAAATACAGAGGGTTTTAATTTTGATGTTCATTTTATGTATTATTTTCTTTAATTATTCATGCTTTTGTTATCTAGGAAATTCTTGCCTTATACAAGGTCATAAAGTTTTTCTTCTTCGTTGTTCCCTGCAAGTTTTATAGTTTTAGCTTTTATGTTAAGGTATAAAATCCATTTTGAGGTAATGTTCTTGTATGGTGTAAATTTAGATTCGAAGTTCTTTTTATTTTATATTTTCTGCCAATGGATATCTAGTTGTCCAGCACCATTTGTGAAAAGATTATTCCTTCCTCATTAAATTACCTTGTTACCCTTATTGAAAATCAGTAAACTTATATGTTATACTATAGCTTTGAGGAATGGGTTTGTTCCTATTCCTCATAGTGTTGAAGTAGGGAATTAGGATCTAGTTCAGTTTGACTCAGTGGTTAGAATGTTGGCCTGAGGACCCAAGGGTTGAGGGTTCAATTCCTGGTCAGGGGCACATACCTCGGTTTTTAAACCAAAAACCTAAGAGTAAAGTTGCTTATTTAGCCTGGCCGACGTGGCTCAGTGGTTGAGCATCGACCTGTGATCCAGGAGAACAGGGTTCATTTCCCTGTCAGGGCACAGGTCCGGGTTGTACGTTTGATCCCCAGTGGGGACGTGCAGGAGGCAGCTGATCCATGACTCTCTTCATCACTGATGTTTCTCTCTCTCCCTTTCCCTCTCCCTCTCTCTGAAATCAATAAAGATATATATATATATATATATATATATGTTTTAAAAGTTGCTTATTAAAAGAGATTCCTCTGCCCTGTTTGTTTTTTTTTAATGCTTTTGATACTCTATGAAATTAATTTCCAGAAAGGTTGTATCTGTTTGCAATCCCACCAGTAGTATATAAGAAAGCCTTTTCATTGTATTCTTAGCAACAGTAGATACCTGTGTGTGTGTGTGTGTGTGTGTGTGTGTGTGTGTGTGTCTGTCTGTATATTTGCCAGTCTAAGTAAGCATGCTCTTTTGTTTTGATTTTTATGTCTTTGGTTGAGATTTTGTCTTCTCATATGTTGTATTGGTCATTTATATTTATTCCCTGTGAGTTTTGTATACTTTGTCTATTTTTTCAGTTACTTAAAATTTCTTTAGTGAATTTCTATAACTAGCTATTAAATACATGTGCTTTAAAAAAATCATGTATGTGTGCTTATTTTTTCCTATTTTGTTATTTAAATTTCTGGGGCTTGTGAGTGTACAGTTTTACTTTTGTGTGGTCAAATCTGTCAACTTCTTTTTTCCTTTGTTAGTATGCTTAGATAGGGCTTTTTTACTATAAGATCATATTGCTTCTAGCACTGCTATGTTTTCTTTTTTTTTTCACATTTAACTCTTTAATCAACGTAAGATCTGTTATTGTAGAAATAATCTAACTTACTGTTTTCTCAGTTAATTAGTCGTTAATTTTAACTAGGAACATTTTCTTACAGTCCGTTTTCTCTTTGACTTGAAATGTCACCTTTAGCATATGTTGATGTTTTCTATATGCTAGGGTTTCTTTTTGTCCCTCTGATTTTTAAAATTTGTTTTTGCCCTGCCCGAGTGGCTCAGTTGGCTGGAGTGTCGTCCCGTACATCAAGAAGTGGCAGGTTCTACATTTTTCGATCCCTGGTCGGGGCCTGTGCCAAGGCAACTAATTGCTGTTTCCCCTTCTCTCTCCCTTCCTTTCTCTCGAAAATCAGTAGACATGTCTTTGGGTGAGGATTAAAAAAAAATTGTTCTTGAACTAACTTCAAGTGGTTTTCCTTAAGTTCATTATACTTCTTTCACAAAAATATTTTGTTTGCTTTCAACTGGTTTTTCCTCAAGATAGGTTTTAGAAGTATTTTGTTCAGCTTACAAGAACAAAATGTTGGTATTACTATTGGAATTTCTTTATTCTTAGAAAGGTAACTTGGGAGGAATTGGCATTTCAATAGTGTTTCCATTCAGGGATAGATTCCCATTTTTTCAAATTTTCTTTTTATGTTCTTCAGTACACTTTTAAGTGTTTCTGTTTGAAAGTGAGACAAGAAGCAATAGGAGTTGATAAACAAGACTTTGAGCCTTGGGGGATGTCGTAATATAGAATAGCTTATCTATGTGATAAATTAGTAACGAATTCTCTTCCGATTATAAAATGTAGGTTGGTAAAACTTAGAAATGTTTTTATAAAAGATGTACTGTTTGCTGAAGTGGCCAATCTGAATTTATCTAATGATTGTCATAGAAAACTTGTAAGAACAACCTTTTCAAAAAATGTGTGTCTTAGGGATGATGAAGAGATGGTTAAACACAGTGTTTAATCTAGATCCCTGTGATGTGGCTACAGATATCTTCCACCAACCTACCTGACTCTAAAAAGGATATAGAAAGGCACCAAGGTTTGGATGGGGTGTGTGTGCCCAATGACCAAACTGCTATTACTTTTATAACCTCACAATTTTTCTCAAGGTACTAATTATGCGTTTTTTATTTGGAATGATATTTTTCTTATTTTACTCACTTGCAAAAGCAGTTTGGCTCATGAGGTTTAAACAACTGAAATGCTGGCCCTTGGTTTGTCAATAATTGGCAGCTCAGTTACAGGATGCAAAATAGCTGCCCAGATTTAGAAGAAACAAGTGGAATAGGAAAAAAGAGAAGGGTGTGTGGGTAGATTCTTGGTTTCCTGATGTTTCCACTCAGTGGTACAAAATGCTCTGAAAGAGGAATTGACTTTTGGGAGTTGCCTTTGACTGCCTTTAATCTTGAGCAGCAGTCTCAGTTTCCTGCTTACCCTGGCACACCTGCCTGTTTTCCTGTTGTGGAATGTGTTGAAGAAGGCAACAGATGGGTGTCAGCACTTTGAGGTTAGGCTATAATGAGAGGCCACTTAGTTGAGGGTGAATCAGTTTATGGTTTATAGCACACAATGTTAGTATTTCACAGTTGGTAACATGGTGAAAGTCAAATTGTGATACTTGTTTGAACAACAGACCTTTCTGACTAGCCTGGTTCCATTTTTTACCTTTATGTTACAGTATACTTCTTACAGTAGTGCATATCCCTACCCCTCTCTTTTCCACATATGATTGTACCATACTACCTCTTTCACGAAGTCATTGCACCAGTTACATTACTGTTGGCAGATTATGAGAGTTCCAGATGTTCTGTGTCCTAGCCAGTACTTGATACTGTCAACCTTTTTATTTTCATCCATTCTCTTGGGCATATAGTCATTTCATTGTGGTTTTATACTTCCCTGATTAGTAATGCCCATTTGGTTGTGCCCGCTTCTGAGTACCTACTCAAATCTCTTGCCTATTTTTCTGTTGGGTTGTACGTCTTTTTGCTTTGATTTGCAAGAGTTCCATACATTTTCTATTTGGGAGCTCTTTGTTGTTATGTGTTGTGAAGATCTTCTTCCGTTCTGTTGTTTGCCTTTTTGCTTTTAAATGGTGTTATTAATGAGCAGAAATGACTAATTTTAATATAGTTCTGTTTATTACTCTTTTCCTTAATTGAATTGGCTTTTAGAGTCCTGTGGGGTTTTTTTTTGTTTTGTTTTGTTTTAAAGAAACCTCTGCCTATCCTGAGCTAACGAAGATGTTCTTCTATATTTTTTAAAAGAAGCTTTGCCTTTTACATTTAGATTGTAATTCATCTGGAGTTGATTTTTGTGTGTAGTATGAGAAAGGCCCAAGTTTTTTTGTTTTGTTTTTCTGATGGATATCCATTTGATTTACTATCATTTATTGAAAAGACCATTCTTTGTTATAAATCAAGTATTCCTATATGCATGCACCTGTTTTTGAAAACTCTGTTCTGTTCTATTGCTCTACTTGTCAATTCTTGCTTCAGTACTGCCTTGTTTTATTTAATGTAAAACTTAAAAAGTCTTTAGTCTGGTGGGGTAGGTCCTCAAGCTTTGTCCTCTTCAAGATTGCCTTGGTTATTCTTGGGTCTTTGCATATTCATGTGTATTTACAATCAGGTTATCAATTTCCATAAAAAAATCCACCAGCATTATAATTGAAATTATATTGAATTTGAAAATGAATCTGGAGAGAAGTAACATCTTTACAGCAAAAAGCCTTCAAACCCATGAACACAGAGTATCACTCTATTGAACTAGTCTTTAATGTCCCTTCATACTCTTTTTGGTTCTCTTTGTTGTTATTGTGTACATTTTTCATTAGATAGTCTTGAGGTACTTAAGTGTTTATGATACTGTTGTAAATGTTGTGTTTTTAAAATTTCAAAAATTTTTTTTTCAATACTTAAAATTTTTTTATTGCATATTATACTGGTTCAGACCTCTTGTACAGTATTAAAAGGAGTGATGCTACTGGGCATCCTCGAATCATTTCCATTTTTAAAGGTAAAGATTTCACTATTTAAACTAAAAGTGATATTAGTTGTAGGTCTTCTGTAGCTACCCTTTATCAGGTTAAGGAAATTTCTACTCTTTTAAAATCTTTTAGCAATTATAACTGATGTTTTTATTAAATACATTTCCTACATAGATTAAAATGGCCATAGGAATTTTCTTCTTTATTCTGTTAATGTTTTGCATTACAGTGATTGATATTTTAATATTATATATTATTTTTCACTTATTTCAGATGTACTTTGCTAATGTTTTATTTAGGAATTTTGCATCTGTGCTAATGAAAGAAACTGGTATATAATTTTTTCTCTCTCGTAATGTTGTTAACATGTTTTGGTATCAGGGTTATCTGACTTCATAAAAGGTTGCCAGATTTAGCACATAAAAATTTCATGCATACTTATACTAAAAAATATTGTTTATCTGAAATTCAGATTTAATTTGGCATCCTGTATTTTATCTGGCAGCACTACCCATAAGTCAAATTTAGAAATGTTGCTTCTCTTTATGGGGTGAAATCATGATGATATGTGCTTTGTAGTTCCATCTAAGTGTTCACTTTTCCTCCTTTTGTTGCCTTCTGTTTCATTGGTTATTTTTATCGTTCCTTCATGCCCCTTTTCTCTTCTCATTTGGTAATTATATATTCTTTAAAAATCTTTTAGCATATTTTCTTGGAAATCAGAAAGTGGATATTTGACTTAGCAAATTCTAATATTGATACATTGTAAGGATCTTAGAACTGTTTATTACCATTTATTCTCCTCTCAATTTATGTACTATTTATTTTGTTAGGTACTTTAGTTTTGTAGGAAAAATTTAATCCTCACAAATTACTGTTGTTATTACTTTAAGCAGTCAGTATTCATTTAGATTTACCTATATTTCTCCCCATCTTTTTTTTTTCTTCATTTATGATCTTCAATTTAGGATCATTTTCCTTCTACTGTAGTACACACTTTCGAGTTTCCATTAATGAAGAGTTGATGGGGAGAAACTCTTTCAGGTTTAGTTTGTCTAAAACATCTTTTTCCCCCCTTCTTTTTATTCTTGAAAATATCACCCCTTGTTATAGAATTTTAGATTGGTTGTCACTTTCTTTCAGTACATTGATTAAAGATATCATTCTGTTATCTTGTGGTCTTCTTTTGCTTCTGATGGGAAGTTAGCTGCCATTGTCACTGCCATTCTTACGACTATAATGTGCCCTTTGACTTTTGTAACTTAAAATTTTTTAATTGGGCATAATTTACATAGAGTGGTGTGTAAACTTTAAAGAGTTCAGTTCAACTAACTGTGATACATGGGTATCATGTTTTATTGATGGCTTTTTCTAAATAGGAGGTGTTTTCAAGGATGAAGCTAGGTACTTGATCCAGGCTAATCCTCATAGGGTCTTGACCCAGTATGTCTAAGGATTTGTAGTAACTCAAACACTGGCAATAAATCTAGCTAATAATGTCCTTTAGACATTGACCATTTCACTTTTAACTTTGGATGGCGGAAAGTTTTCCTCCTTTGTCACTATTTTTCTCCCTTTAATTTCTCAAAGATACTAAGTTTTTTCCTACCTTACAACATTTGTATATGGAATTTTCTCTACCTCAAATATTCTTTCCCCAATTTTTCAAGTAACTGACTTCATCTGTTAGGTCTTAGCAAATATTTTACCTCTTCAGAGGACTTTTTTTGATCACAGAAATTTCCTTCATTTACACTACCACATTTTTGTCATAGCACTCAGTTCTTTTGCTCTATATTGCTTAGTTCATTGTATAGTTAATGCCCATCGTTTGCCAATATCCCCAAACTCTCTTGTCATCTGGCTTTCAGCTATCATCCAATGATAGGCAGTGTCAAGAGAATGGAGAGTGATAAACTAAGCTATTTCCCCCCTTTCTCTCCCTGTTTCTATGGAGTCTCCTGTGGTGATTCCCATCTCTTGAGTCTGAGAGGAAATAAATATCTGGGCAGTTATCTGACCGTTGGTACCCAGTACCCAAGACGTTTCCAAAGTGGACACTGATTAGTTTGCCATGAAATCATGGGTCCTTGACACACACATAAACTCTCTGTTGCCAATAACCAGTACTAGCTTTCCTTGTCCGTTTTCCTCTCTCCTGCCTTTCATCCGCTTCTGTGGTTGACAGTGGGAGTGTGGGGAGAGGGAGAGAGAGGGTGGTAGTTTGGAGGAGTTTTTAATCTGTGTGGAAGTAAGCAGACAATATTTCTCAAAATAAGTTGCATGTCATTTTCAGTTATATAAAGTTAGGAGAGGAGCTTTGTTTATTGTTCTAAAAATGGAAAAAAATATAACCAACCTAATGGTTTGTACCGTTTTAGCACTTTTGACTTCTGTGTGCTAATATTTGAACAGTGTGCAAATCAGATGGTAATCGGTCAGTAGAGGATCAACAAGTAGAGGAATTGGAATGACCCTGGATTTTAGTAGTGCTGATCTTGTGCAAATTGCTCAAATTACTGAACTTGAGGTAATTATCCTGTAGATCTATTGTGTAATAAATTGAAAGCAATTTTGTTTTGTCATTCTTTAGTATATTTGGAGCACCAGTTTCACAGCTTTCTTTGTATTTTCTAGAAAATCAATTAGCTCTAAGTGCTATGGTAATACATGGCTCTTGCCTATGAGAGCATAGACTCCAATTGAGGACAAAAAGCACATAGATAGGAGATAAGGGATTAAACATTATAAGGCAAAATGTAATAGGTGTTAAGTGAATAGACCATAAAATGTGTCTTCAAATAGGTTTAGGCAATAAAAATTGAGAATATGAGGATGATTGAGAATGCTCAGGGATGGAGGAGAGGTTTGAATTGGGCCTTGTAATTACTGGCTGGAGTGGATGAGCCTAGCTACTTTTAAAATAAGTATAAGGGTTTATTGTTTGTGTCTGAATTTAAGATGGTTCTCATTTTCACAGTGACAAAATAATGAAAATATTGTGGTCAGCCTGAATATTGAAACATCTTAAGTTTGTAGAAGACATAGTCATTAAGTTTAGTTTATTAAGTTATACATATATTTAATATTATATAACATAAAATATCACTTTAGAAATATTGCTTTTCTTACTTTCTTTGAAATAATTGCTTTTTTATATTTATTACATGAAATAACATTATTCAAACCCTTCACATGCATTTTATTTTCTTTACATGCAAAAATAATTTTTTTGTTCTTCAATTATTGTTTACATTTAGTCCTTCACATGCATTTTAAACATTAGTGTCTTTCTCATTACCAGAGTTAGCCTGTCAGTTTTTCAGAGCACATGTTCTTAATTTTTGCTGAAGTGGTTTGAGCTAGAGCACTTAAAAAATGTGGATATATGGTACCTTTTCTGGGAATTTTAATCTCTAGTCAAAAAGAACTCATGTGCTATCATGAGCTTTACAGTGAAAACCTTTCAAGTGATCTTTAACCGTCTTTTTTATAATGGCATCTAAAAGTTTTAATTGTGAGCTTATATGCCCCCAAATAATTATGAAATCTGTGTTGAATTTCTTTGCTATTCTTTTTAACTGATTCCATCAGGTAACCTGTTTCACTGTCTATAACTAGTATTGCCTGAAGTTGTTTTAGGCTCCATGTCTTTTTTTTTTTTTTTACATATAAATATATCTTTATTGATTTCAGAGAGAGGAAGGGGGAGAGAGAGAGACAGAAACATCAGTGATGAGAGAGTCATTGATCAGCTGCCCCCTGCATGCCCCCGACTGGGGATGGAGCCCGCAACCCGGGCATGTGCCCTGACCAGGAATCAAATCCCTATCGCTTGGATCCTAGGTTGACGCTCAACTGTTGAGCCATGCCCGGCTGGGCAGGCTCCATGTCTTTTCTAAACAATTTATTGTTCTTCAAAAATAAAATAATTATAAGGAAGAACTCAAGTATAAGGTTTCTTTTATCTCTTCTTTGGGCAAATTTTGGCAAAATAACTTAGCGCTATATTCAGTGTCATCATCTAAAATGGACCAAAATATTACAAGTAAGGTAGTAAGTGAGGTGAAGGAGATGGCTGAAGTGGAATGGATAGTCTAGAACAATGCTGTCCAATACAGAAGCTACTAACTCCATGTAGATATTTGCATTTAAATTAAATGATTAATAATTGTTATTTATTAAATTATAATTCAGTTCCTTGGTTACACTGGCCATACTTCAAGTGCCACGTAGGGCTAGTGGCTACAATACATATATCTGGGGGCAAGAACATTTCAGACAGGGAAATAATAACCACAGTGAACCTTGAGTGGGAAATCAGGCCTGGCATTTTCCAGGAACATCAAGAAGGCAGGTGTGATTCAGGAAAGGAGGAGGAGGAGGTGAAATTAGAGAGATTACAGTAGTGAGAGAGGTATGAAATATTTTAAGGATGTTGTCTTTTTATCTTAGAATAAAGCCAATGGAAGATTTTGAGTAGAGGATTGACATGATCTGATTTATATTTTAATAGCTTCACTGTGGCCACTCTGATGAGAACACACTGAAGGTGAGCAAGTGCAAAGCGAGGAAATCAGTTAGGTGGCTATTGCAGTAATGAAGAAATAGAGGTTTGGACCAGAGTGGCAGCAGTGAAATGTTATCAGATTCTGGATGTGTTTTAACTTTTCAGCAATCAGAATTTGCTAATGAATGGGGAAGGAAGGAGTAGTGAGAGAAAGAGGGAGTCAAGGATAAGTCCAAAGATTTTGGCTGGACCAAATGGAAGCATAAAATTGCCATTTATTGAGACAGAGACTGTCTTTATTCTGCTTAGTGTTGTTCTCTTATATCCCCTCCTGGTTTCTCAAGGCTTGGGGCTGTCTTGTCCATGTGTTATCCACAATACCTAGCACAGTTCTTGCATCGAGTAATTGCAACCTATTTTCCTGAATTAAATTGATTTTAGATGTTCATCAACCTCAAATTGGAGGCAGCTATATACAGAGCTTTAGTAACAAGGAAGAGTGTTTTCCTTATGTGGCTTCTTGTAATATAAAACAGATATGGCTTGCTGGCTTTGCTGAACCATCCAAAAGGCTTGAATACTGCAGAACGTCTACCTCCATAGATTCTTCAAACTGCTGAACTTCTGATATTTTTCTCTTTTTCAGGAATGTTCTTAGCCTAAATTACTCTGTTAAAATATATAAGTAAGGTTTGAATACATTTCATTCTTACCAACTTTTAAATATGTTTAGAAAAACTTTCTGGGCTTTCCACAGTGTTAATCTTAAGAAGGGTAAAATACTTGTTAATTTTGAAAGTGCAAGGTGTTCTGAGTCAGTGGGTCAAACAGTTTGGGGAAGATTCCTCCAGGAGAAACCTGAGAGAAAGCCAGAAAGGAAGCTTGGAGCCTTGGTTACCAGGCTAAGGAGTTGGACTCAATGTCCTTTAAGTACTGAGAGGATCTGGTTGAGGTAGCACTGAGGTTTTTTATGTGGTTCTCCCAGTTTGCTGTTTGGTTTTTCATTCATATTTATTTGACAAGAGTGAGCCTCTTGAGTACCATTATTGGTCTTAGGATCTGCCTCATATTCTGTTGGTTTTAATGAGGTCTGCAGCAGTCTTGATTCTGTATGTTGGACTATTTTGATAGTGATAACTACTTGGAAGTATTTAGTGAACATTTTTGCATTTGTTGAAGAACAGATTATGGAATGGTCACATTTCTTAAATTGTTTTGCTTTCTATTTTCTTTGCCTTAAAAAAATCAGATTAGAACTTACTAAAACCAAATATTTGGCCATTAGAAGCTGATTTAGGATTTGGAATTCTTTTCTACTGCAAAAGTAAACATCAGGGTTAATAAGAAATTTAAGTTTTTAGAGTTAGTTGTAGGGCTATTAAACTACTCACTTTTCTTCTACTTGGTCTCTTCATCTTATCTGTAACTGATAGAGTATTTTGATGGTGGTAGAACATTATTTAAATAGTGAAGAGAGGTAATATCTGTAGAAATAAGTTGTCTGCAATAGGTAAGTGTTGTGAGTGGAAACATTTTGATTTTATTTTTATAATGTTCATTCTTTGCCTTTAAAAGTTTGTGTTAAAACTGGTTTGTGATTTTAAACAAGTATAAATTTCAGTATGGCAATGGTTAGAATAAAAGCAGCTCACCTTTATTGAGTAGTTTACTATGTATCAAACATCACCAAAGCATTATATATGTGTTAACAGGTTTCATAAAAACCCAGTGAACAAGTACTATTATCACACCCCCATTTTACTGGTGAGAGAACTAGGGCAGAAATAAATTAAGTAACTTTCTCAAGATTACACAACTAGTAAATGATGAAGCTGGAATGCAACAGCTTTCTGGATTAAGAGTCCTCACTTTGAGTATATGAAGGATTTATGCCTTTAGACATTAAGTAACTTGTGAAATAAAGAATTTAGGTGGAAATAATAGATTCTGTATGTAATGGCAGAGGAAAAAGTTTTATATAGCTCTCTAAAATTTATCCAATAAACTGTCTGTAGTTGTTCTTAAACCTGGCTGTGCATCACAAGTGCTTGAGGAGTTTGGAGTGTGAGGTGGGGAGGAGGGATTTCTGGGCCCCATTCCAGACCACCTGAAATCATTAGGAGCAGAATTTAAGTATATCTGGATTTCCAACCCAGCATGAGGCAGCACATAAAATAGATTAAGACAAAAACACTATGTAATGGTGATGGATAATTATGGTAGCTAACATTTGTAGAGTACTTTGTCTGTATTATCTCATTTAACCCTTATAATAACCTTGTGAAGTTGATATTATTACCTTAATTTTATAGATAAGGAAACGGAATTTGAGAGTAATCAAGTTAATATGACCAAAGTCACACTGGTAATTTTGTATAAAGGTAAACATATAACCTAGCAATTGTACGCTATTTATCTAAAGAAATGAAAACATATGCCCCAAACAAATATTTATATATTAATATTCATAGCAATTTTTTTAATAATACTCAATTACTGGAAACAACCCAAATGTCCAACAGACAAATGTTTGGGCTATACCTCTGGATACAATGGAATACTACTCAGCAATAAAAAGGAACAGACTATGGACACATTCGGCTACATGGGTGCATCTCAAGAATATTAAGCTAACCGGAAATGGGGAACCTTTTTTCTGCCAAGGGCCATTTGGATATTTATAACATCATTCGAGGGCCATACACAATTATCAACTTAAAAATTAGCCTGCAATATTTGTTCAAACAATTAACTCACGCCTAATGCGATGGTTGGGAACTGGTTCTCTTTGGTGAGGACTTGGCATGGCCCACAGGCTGGATGTTCCCCAACCCTGAGCTAAATGAATGAAGTCAGACACATAAGAGAAAATACTATATGATTTCATGTGTGTGAAACTCTAGAAAAGACAAATTTGATCTCTAGTTAAAGAAGGCAGATCAAGGATTACTTGGGGTTGGTGGGGAATGATAGGGAAGGGACTATAGGGAAATGTAGGGATGATGACTATGGTGGTGGTGCATGGATCTATCAAAACTTTTCAAATTCTACACTTAAAATGGATTCATTTTCTCATCAATAAAGCCAATTTTTAAAAAGAGAACCATAAAGAAATCTAGTTAAAATACACTAAAATGTCTCTGGCCGATGTGGTTCAGTGATTAGAGTGTCAGCCCATGCACCGAAGGGTCATGGGTTCGACTCCCAGTCAAGGGCACATACCTGGGTTGCAGATTCGTTACCCTCCCCCCTACCCCAGTGGGGGCTCATGTGGGAGGCAACCAATCAATGTGCCTCTCTTACATTGATGTTTCCCTCCCCCCCCCCTTCCACTCAATGGAAAAGATATCCCTGGGTGAGGATGAACGAAAAACAACAAAAACAACAACAACACTAAAATGGCTGAAATTAAAACAACTAACAACACCAAATGATGGGGAGGATTTGGAAGACTGGCACTCTCATACATTGCTGATGTGAATGTAAAATGGTACACTACTTTGGAAACAGCTTGACAGTGTTATGTAAAGTTAAACACACTTACCATACAATCCCACAGTTCTACTCTCAGGAATTTACCCAATAGAAATAAAAATATATGTCTACCAAAGACTAATACTACTTTTCACTTATCCTTTAGTTTTAGTTGAGACATTGTTTCAACCAGGAAGCTTTCTCTGAGCCTCCCTCAAGTCTTGACTGTGTGGCTTTTCTTTGGACTCATTCATTTAACAAATCATCATTGAGTGTCTTTTATGTGCTGGAACTGTGCTAGGCAGCGGGGATTAAGAGGTGAACAAGCTTGATATCGTTTCTTCCATCTGGAGCCTACAGTCTAGTGAGAAAGGCAGATGTAAAACAATCACCAAATAAGTAATTAGGAATTATATGAAGGAAAAGTATAGGGTTCTATGTGATGAGAGTAAACCTACTTAGATATGGGGGTTGACCAAAGAAAAAAATTATTTAAAGCATATTTAACAGAAACCCTTATGATTATTAAAATTTAGCCAGACAAAGGATGGGGAAACAGCATTGCAAAAGATACAGTATTTCAAAGGTTCTAAGAAATAGAACTTGATGCTTCTGAGGAACAAAACAGCAGGCCCACTTTTGGCTGAGGTTGTAGTATTAGCTCATTATACAGATGAGAAACCTGAGGCTCAGAGGGGTTCAGTGATTATAGAATATACTGAGGTCATCAGTAAATTAATTAAATGGGAGAGCCTAGATTCAAACTTTGGACTTTATAAATTCTTAGTGTTCTTTCCGTTATACCTTGGCATTCTCTAATGAATATTTGAACAAAATCTTTCCAAACTATGGTATTTTGTTTATTTTCCAACACCATAGAACATTCTTTTACTATTTTCTGTTTTTTAGCAAAGTAGATATTGTACGTGGAACTATTGCTGTCAGTAGAAAAGGGATAATTGACCTGGCACTAGGCAGAGATGCTTCCATTGAGTTTGTGGCTTTGAAAACTGATTTTAGCATTTGTTTGACTCAAAGAATTTATTGAGCCTCCAGAGTTGTCAGGGCTATGGCATCTACTGTCTAGATTACTCTGTGGATTTCTTTGTTGTTGTTTTTTTGCCAGTAGAGCATTTCAACTCTCAAAATTCATAGCAAGCATCTTATATTCTTACTTCATTTCCGTTCAACAGTATAACATTATAAACTTGACCCATCTTTGACAAGTATTTAAGTTAATATTTCACAAAATACACAAACTCCTTTTGGCAGTTGATTTCCAGACAGCTGATAAAACATTGAAATGTTAGTTTTTTAAAAATCCATTTTGATGTGAATATAGATGGGGAAAGGGAGGGAAGAAGTTGTTATGATGCAAAGACAAAGTTGGGTAGGACATCATTTTCCTCCAGACAATCTTCTCTGTTACCCTGCAGTGAACTGCCCGCAATCTAGCATGTAACAGCCTACTTGCTTAGAAGTTTTCAAAAACATCCAGACCATGGCACTTGTGCTACGTTCTAAGTAATTGATGACTTATTAGCTTAGGGACCAATTTTAGGAATGTTTTATATAGGGAAACTTCCCCAGTGATGCTCCTGCCTCCTTTTGTGATCTGATGAAATCGTGGTGTTGCTTTTGTCAACGAACTTTTACCCCTATGTTTTTTCCTTTTAAATGTTCTTTTCAAAAAGAATAATGATTATAACGCGAAAGAATGAATTTAATTCCCTGAGCTAGTTTTTAAAATTCTTTTTGGAGTTTTTCATTTGTGATTTTATATCTTGTTTTTCTCCACCTGAGGAAGAAAATAATATTAAAAAGATTACTTAAAGGTACTGATTTTACTTGTTTTGACATCCTTAAACATTGGTTTTGTCGGTGTTTTGCTTGAATGAGGACTGTGGAATTAAGCTTTTTATGACTCAGAATTTGGAGATATTATTATGCCATATACATGTTTTAAAATTTTTCTAAAATGAGGTTTTGTTATAGAGAAATAGAGAAATATTTAATAGATGATATTTTGTATCATTAAGGAAACATTTAGTATTTTGTTTAGAATTTTCAAAATCTGTTCTTTTCCTTTATAATGTTCACCACCCCACTGCAACCTACTCCTGAACATTTTTCTGTTTCTTTAAATGGCCTTCTCTGTTTTCTGTTTGCAGGCAGCTATCAATGGTGTAATACCCCAGGAAAATGGCATTCTACAAAGGTATGTTATACGGTGCTTAAAGATAAGATGAGAATTTAGCAAAACAAAAAAGAAGACATTTGTTAATTTTTTTTGGTTTCACTTTTTGATAGAGCATTTGATCTTTGGTGTATAAGTTCATTTTAATATAGTTACTATTCTTTCAGACATTTTTGTTAGTTATATTAATTTCCTAAAGTCTCAACTTTTAACCATATAATGTTATTTCAGGTTGGGTGATATAATTTTTAAAGGTGGTTTTATTTTATTTTTAAGAAAGCTTTTCAAGGTCCTGTCTAATGTGAAAGATGAAGGAACTGAATCCTTGGTTTAAACCATTGTAGTGAGAAAATAATACATGGTTCAATAGCCTCAGAGCGTGGCTATCATCTACCGATACAGGCTTTATCTCCAGTTTTACTACATTATTTTTTCCCTTTCTTTTGGTTTTTAAATTAAGTACATGATAACTTGCCACAATTTCAGTAAGTCCTTAATAATGAAACTTCCCAGAGCACTGAACTACTTTACCTGAAGAATCCAATATTGACATATGGAATGGTCTTCGTGGTTTTGTGTCATTGCCAGAAGGTGAAATTGGAAGATGATGCCAAGAGAACTATAATAGTTACAAAATAACTTCTTTAATTAAAAATACATTCATAACTTTTCTCTCCTTAAAATTGGAGACTCTGGTTTTGAATTAAAAGAGCACTCTATAAAGTCATAGGAGGTAAAACCATTCTCCCTTCCAAGTGTAGTTTAATTGCTTGACTCCCCCCCCTTCTCTATTCAAACTTTGGCTTGAGTTTTGGTGGCTGGGATTTCTAAGTCATTGAAGCGTGATCTGCTAAGTGCAGATGAGGCAAACAGAAACAGCAGACTAGGAATAAGGTTGTTTTGGAGAGGAAGAAAAGTGCTGTTGCAAAAACATCAAAAAATTCACCAGGAACAGCAAAATGTGCTGTACTTATAGGAAACTGTGTATATTTAGAAAGGAAGCAAAATTCTGTTTGGTGCCTATACTACCACCGTTTGATTAATGGCTTTTAGGTGAAAACAATGATAAACAGACCTATCCTTTACTTTAAAAAAAAAAAAGTCAGAGTTTCATCCAGAGTAAATGTAGCTGATTTCTAAAGCCTGTGCTACTTTTTTTTTTTTTTTTAATCTTTTTTGTTTTGTTTTGTTCAAAAGTATTCAATTCTAACCTTGTCTAGAAAGCAAACCAGATGATTATAGGAGCCTCCTTCATGATCATTTTTTTTTTTCTTGGTTTAGAAAGTTTTAGCCTGCTAAATATGGCTCTAGTTTTATTCTTGAGTAAATGTTATTCTGCTTTTTGTGCCAAAATTTTTGCTTGCTGAACCCTTGTGGATTCAGCTGCTGGGTTCTGAGTGCATACTGGATATATCTTACATTTAATGGTATTTGCTATGGGTGAATGACCTGTAGAAATTCCCTCATCCCTGGAAACATCCCATCTCTCTTGTTGCCAATGAAACTTTTTGCTTAATATATTAAGTAGAGATTTAGTTGTGAATTGATTTATAGTAAGGTTTCTATGATATTTGGGGTATAACTTTCATCAGGGGGGGTTTTTGTTTTTGTTTGCTTGTTAAATTAAAGGAGTGAATCATGTCCTCAGAAGAAAGTCAGTTGTATTTAGTAACAGTCTTCAACTGTTTTCCTTCTTACTAACCTTTCTTCTTCAGCTTTGAAATCACTGTGAATTCAATAAAACTGAAAATTCTTCTGTATGGCTACTGACCACAGGAAAATGAAAGAGGGCTCTTTGTACTTACTCATAGGCTTAACACTGAAAATGGAAGTCACAATGCTGGGAATGGTATATGTCGGCAGTTAAAAGGATCTTTGTTTTGCATGTTTGATTTTTGTGGTAAAGTTGAATGTAGTTTGTGAATACAATAGACTCTTAATTTGTCAGTTTATACCTTAATAGAAAAAAGAGCTACCAAAAAGAGTTATAAAAAATATTTTTGGAGGGAAAAGAGCCCAATCCCTTTGCTTTATAACTTTTTTGAAATCAGAATTTTGTGCGAATTTGAAAGTGGGAATATGGTTTTTAAGGTGCCCATAATGTTTAAGGGCAAAGAAATAACTTTTTTTTTTAATGCTTAACTCACTCTGAGAGGTAATTAACATCTTTTTCCTTATTTAATACTCATTATAAACCTTAAGAGATAAATGTGTTCATGTATCGTAGATGAGGAAACTCAAGGTTAGAGAGTTTACATAGATTCGTAGTAGGTAGGGAAGTCTGGATTGCTTCCTTTTAAAAGCCATGCTCTTTATTTTATACCACTCTCTCCTCTTCAAGGTCAATAAGCCAGTCATGTCACAAATTTTGTCTTAAGATTTTTTTCCTTTGGGTAAAAAAATTGAAATTTAATGTGTGTATATAACAGCTTTCTCCCACAGCTTTGTTTTTACAGTTATTATTTTAGTTGTAAGCAAGTAAAGGCAGATATTATTGTCCCTCATTTTACAGGTAGAGAGAATAAGGCATAAGGTGACTTGGCGCAGATGATACAGCCTGATGTTGATGGAGTCGGGAACATAAGCAAGTCTTCTGCCTCACCCTCCAAGGCTTATTTTATTAGACAGTATACTGCTAATAAAACATATTTATAAAGTGTGTAACTTATATTGTCACAAATGTAAATCATTCATTCAGTCATAAACACCAAGTGTGTATATGTATATTTCTACATCTTTCATATCCAAAAAAGGTATCCCTTTCTTTTTTTTTATTGTTAATCCTCACCGCAGGATATTTTTTCCTTTTTTTAGAGAGAGAGTAGAAGGAAGGGGGAGAGACAGAGAGAGAGAGAAACATTGATGTGAGAGAGACATTGATTGGTTGCTCTGCGTAATCATCCCGACCTGGGTATCGAGCCTGCAGCCAAGGTACATGCCCTTGACCGGAATCAAACCTGAGACTCTTCAGTCCTTGGGCTGATCCTCTACCCACTGAGCCAAACCAGCTAGGGTGGAAAGGTATCCCTTTCAAGGCAACTGTCTCAGGTAAGGAAGAGTATTGACAGTTTTCAGTCAAGAGGACTATCCTTTTCAGTCATGGGAGGAGGAGCTGTTTCTGCTTATAAAACAAATTCAGAGGGATTCCAGGGGTTCAAGATTCTAACCATCTGAGTCCACTCAGGTATCCCCATTTTACATATTAAGGTCCTACTCCTTCCAAAACTGCCTTAACTTTTAAAAAAAACACTTTAAAAGCTCTGTAGCTTTCTTTTCAAGACTTGAACTGAAAGTTAAAAACCCTAAATATGCCATTTTCTTCAGTAGGTTCTCCATTAGAGTCAGAAGCAGCCAGCCCATAGTCCTTGTTGTCATTATTACCACCATAATGGTCAAGTCAAACTGTCACTTGTTCCGCTGAGGCACTTGTTTCAGAAGTATGTAATTATAATTAACTACAAGTGATAATTTAATTAATTATTATGCCTATTATGTCTTGGATCACTAGTATCCCATTTTCCACTGGCAAGGTGCTCAGCAGTACATTGAAGGTCAAGGACATAATTAAGCCAGTTCCTGAATCCTGTGTTTCCTGGGACACCTCCATTATCAAGAAAATGAAACCACACTAGGGTATTTCAACAGAGGGGATTTAATGAAGGATTGGTTAAATAGGTGTGGAAGACAAAGAGCACTAAAAGTAAAACTGAAGTAACCTGGATATAATAAGTGCTTCAAGAAGTTACCACTCTTAGATCTAGGGAAGAAGGGATTAACAGAATTTTGAAGCTCAGAGGGAACCCTTGGCGCTTAGGATATGACCTCTGGAGTGCACACTGTCTAGTTACTACTGGTATCTCTGAGGAGATGTCAAGAAGTTGTTATTAGAGTGCTGAAAAAAAGGAGACAAAGCTACAGGGTGGAGCTGAGTGAAATGCATGCACACAGGAAGAAGGAAGTTGTTCCTCTTCTCTTCCTAATTACTTTATCTGATATTCCCTATTCAAAGAATCTGTCAGGAAACAATATGCCAAAGGGAAAGGCAGAGTGGGGCAAAAGTAGGTTTACAGTTGTTCATATGGAAAATAATACAGTAGTTAATAAATAATAATACAAACCATTTTGCATAATCACAACTGTAAACCTACTTTTGCTTCACCCTGTGTATAAATTTGCAGAATCCTAGCTCCAGCATCACAGAATAGATAATAGAATGGTGGATTTGGAGTTAAGAAAACAATTAAGTCAATAAACAGCCTACTAACTTTTGCTGTTTTTCTTGCTTTCCGAGAAGCTGTGACAAAATTTAGAGATGTGAAGTATGGTCATTGCACAGATTCTGTTCATAGATACTTAGGGGCTCACTTTGGATTCCAACAGTGGCGTTCTTTCCTGCTTTGGACGTTTTCTCTGTTCCCATGTCTTCCTTCCAAGATTGCTTTCCTTGAATCGAATAATTGGAAGAAAGGGTAGATTTTTGTCTGTAGATCAGTGATTACTATAGTATCTGAACTCTGCTGAGATCTAACCTAGTCACTTTCAGACTTTTTGGACTATGACCTACAATGAGAAATACTTGTAATCTAAAATACACATATACAAATATGTACCAGAATAAGAGTTTTATGAAGCAATATTTTGTCCTAATTATTAAGTGACACATACTGATCATTTCTATTCTGTTCCATTAATTGCATTACATTGCATTGCATTCCATTCTGTTCTTTAAGAGACAGATCACCATTTACTAAATCAGTTATGTAATCTATAATTTGATAAACAATGATTAAAGCAATATTGTGAAGTAAATGTAAATATTTTATCCTGCTTAATTGTATGTACAGTGCTTAACTTGGCATGTTTTGGTCATTCTTTTTATTGTTCCTATTCTGGTTTCCAGCTTATTGTTTTTCCTTAAATTTTGGGAGAGAAGAAAGATGTTTTAGGCTGAGCTTGTTCTGGTGGTGATGGAAGATATATATAAAATATGTTTCAATGGAAGCATTACATATGTTCCTTTGATTTCCACTTTTCCCAGTGAGGGAAATAAGTGACAATATATGATAAATTAAGTCAGAGAAAACGAAATTCTTTAATTGTTATTCTCTACCCATTATTTATCAAATATTTGAGTACCTTCTTTATATAAAATCTTGAGCTCAGGGCAAAGAATACGGCCATTAAAAACATGTCAGCCTTGTTGTGGTGGAACTTACATTCTAGTGGGGACTTAAATGTCAGATGATTAGTTATACAACTAAATATATAGTTATTGATAGTGGTGAGGAATTTGAACCAGTCTGAGATAGTGACTTATGTTCTGAGTTGATAAACATTCAGTCTGAGATATGAAGGATAATATAATTAGCTAGAAAAAAACATGGAATTTGAGGATGGGATGGGAAGGAAAGAATAGTCCTAGAAGGAATACTGTATGTTCCCCCATGAAATAGGATCAAAGTGAGACAGAAGTGAAAGGCTGTTGTGGCTATATTAGCATAGAGAGATAGAGATAGCATAACACAAGATGGACTGAGAAGATAGATAAATTCAGATCATAGAGGATCTTGTATGCCACTTTATTTGTATGAAGAACAGAGGGGAGTATGGAAGAAAATAATATGAAGACATTTCTGTCTTTAATTTCAGTCTAGTGGTGGTATGGAGTGAAATGCAGGGGAGATTAGTTAGGGCACTTTTGCGTTGGTCCATATAAAAAAGTGATTGTGGCTTAGAGTACGGTGACAGCTTCTGAGGGGAAAGGTGAATGACTTATTTAAGAGATATTTGGAGGGTGACTTGGAAAGGGCTGATTAGATGTAAAAGTTGAGAAGAAGGGGTCAAAGATAGTGCCAGAGGTTTCTGGCTGTGGGAGCTGATATGAGTAATACTGGAGAAGGATCAGGCTTGGGGAAACATTAATGCTTTACAACTTTGAATATACAGTACTGAGTTTGAGATCTTACTAGATACCAGGCATTGTGCTAAACTTGTCATACACGCTATCTGATTTAATCCTTACAAATATAATTATTTTTATTAGAACCAAGATTTCATTTTTAAAGAAGGGAAATATTTGAACATATTTAAATGTTTTTGAGAAGAATCCAAGGGGAGATGTTGAAGAACTGGAAAGGAAGGGATAATCATCCTTAATGTAAAGCTAATGAGAAGATGGTTTTAGATTTTGCAGATAGAACAATGTCTTCTCTATTTTATAAGAAGAGATAAAGGGTGTACATACATGGGTTAGTTTATGTATTTGATGTCAGAAAGGTAAGGGAATTTTCTCTTGATGGCATGTTTTCTCTGCAAAGTAGGAAAAAAAAAATCACCTTTTAAGACTGAGGAATGAGCCCTAGCCATTTTTCTCAGTGGTTAGAGCGTCAACCTGCGTACTGAAGGGTCTCGGGTTTGATTCTAGCCAAGGGCATGTACCTCGGTTGCAGGTTCAGGGTGGGTGCAGGAGGCAACCAATCAGTGTGTCTCGCATCAATGTTTCTCTCTCTCTGTCCCTTCCACTCTCTGAAAAGCAATGGAGGAAAATATCCTCAGGTGAGGATTAAAAAATAAAAAGTAAATAAAATAAAAAAGAGTGAGATGGGGAGAATGGAAGTTTAAGGAAGGTGAAGTTTCAAAATAGTGTTTGTGAAAAGTAGAAGTAATGAATCAAATAATGATTTATTATTTGAGAATGAGTAAAGAAGGTACAGAGTTTAAAATGATGTTTCACCAACATCATAACATAAGGCAAAAGTCTAATTAAATGCTAAATGATATGTATGCTACTGCTGAGAGACATAAAAAACACACAAGGATGGGACAGAGAATAATACGGCCTTTAGTCATTTGGAAAGATTTTGTGGAAGAAGTAGAACTTAAGGTTAGGCCTTGATGCCTAGGTAGGTAAATTTGGTGGGAAGAACAACACAAACCAAGTATGGAGCAGGTCCTTAGTAGTAATCTGTATTGATTTGGTTGATGACAATCCTTCTTTTATGTCTATATTTTAGTGACTATGGAGGTGAAACTGTACCACGACCTGTATTTGATCCAGCAAGCCACCCCGCTCCAGCTCCAGCTCCAGCTCCTGCTCCCTCTTCCTCTTCCGCATTTCGACCTGTGATGCCATCTAGGCAAATTGTAGAAAGGCAACCTCGGATGCTGGACTTCAGGGTTGAGTACAGAGACAGGAATGTTGATGTGGTGCTTGAAGACAGCTGTACTGTTGGTAAGGTTTTTCCTACCATAAAGCCTTCATAAATAAACAGTTTATTAGGTAAACATTCAGTTTGTATTTTTCTTCTTTTGAGTTGACTGCCAACAAGAAGAGGGGAAAAGCAAATTGAAACTATTTTCTCATACAGATTATTGTGCTGTATTTTTAAATACTGTGTTCAGGTTGAGGTAAGTTTGAGAATACTTTTTTTTGTTCCACATATGTGGAATGGTATATGATGTTGTTTTAGCACAGATGCCAATCAAACTTCTAGGAGCTTTAAAAATGCCATACTTATTAGGTACACTGCATATCGGACTTGAGAGCTGAAGCTCACTTACTTTTCATACTATGAGAGAAGAAATAAGGCGTGTTTTTATCATTGCTTTTCCCTGCCAGCTGGATAAATGCTTCAGTACTATTCTTTCAAAGGAAACTCAAAGTGTATGCCTGCCATTTGTAGAGAAGCTATGTTGAGCTCATGTTTGGTTCAGATTATTTGAACCATGTTTGTTGTAGAACGAGAAATTGTATTAATTTCTATTTTAATGTAGTTTTGCCTTAAATCTAAATACTGGATATTTCTGAACTTTTGTCTTTGTTCCTTTTTGAGGAGATTCTTTCCTAATTTTATTAATTTATTACAGAGAAAAGCAAGGCTATTAAAAGAATCATCATTCCCAAACACTAGTCAGATTGTTATTCCCTTACTTAAAGCCACTTAGAAACTTTCCATTGTTTTTAGGATAAAATTCCAATCATTTAACATGGCTGTAAGTCCCTGCTACATTTCTAATTTTCATCTATTACCACTCTCATCGTTCATCATGCCTAAGTTGTAATGGACTTCTTCAGTTTTTTTGAATAGGTTCAGGACCTATATACTTACTCCTTCTGCCTGGATTCCTTATTCCTCTCCTACTCCAACCATTTCACCCCATGCCCACCCTGTACTCCCAAATATTCTCCTGTACATTCCCTTTTTTAAAAAACTGTGGTTAAAAAAACATATAATATGAAATCTAATCTTAACAAAATTTTTAAGTGTATAGTATAGTTTTGTTAACTACATGCACATTGTTGTACAGCCGATCTGTACAACTTTTTCATCTTGAGTAACTGAAACATTGTATCCACTGAACAGCAACTTTCCATTTTCCCCTTTGGCCAACCTCTGGCAACCATCATTCTACTTTCTGCTTTTATAAGTTTGATTACTTTAAATGCCTCATATAAGTGGAATCATACAGTATTTGTCCTTCTGTGTCTGGTTTATTTCTCTTAGTATGATATCCTCAAGTTTTATATATTGTAGTATATTATGGGATTTTCTCCTTTTTTAAGGCTGAATGATATTCTGTTGTGTGTATGTCACATTTTCTTTATCCATTCATCTGTTGATGGACAGTTAGGTTGTTTCTATCTCTTGGCTATTGTGAATAATGCTGTAGTGAACATGGAACTGCAGAACTCTTTTGAGACCCTGCTTTCCATTATTTTGGATAAATACCCAGAAGTGGGATTGCTGGCTCATGTCAATTCTGTTTTTAATTTTTTTAAGCACTTCCGTACTCTTTTTCCTTAGTGGCTGCTTCATTTTGCATTCCCACCAATAGTGCATAGGGGTTCCAACTTATCATCCTTGCAAACACTTGTTTTCCGGTTTTTAGTTTTTGTTGTTGTTTTTGTTTTGTTTTTAGACCCCGGAGTTCTCAGTAGGAAACCCCTCAGCTGAGATATCCCTCTGGACCTTCAGCTGCTGCCTATGGGAGCCTGGCCAGCCCTCTCTCACCTCTGCACTTCCTACCAGTCTCTATGTCGTCTCCACTTTAGGTCCTTGGTTATGAGGGTCCTCTCTAGCTAGTCTTCAGTTGATTATTCAGGATGTTTTTTCTATATTTTAGTTGTAATTCCAGTTTGGTCCTGGGAGAGTGTCAGTGCAGCTTCCACTTAATCCACCGCCATCTTGGAATCTTATTTTGTTTTTAAATATAATGGCCATTTTCAGAGGTAGAAGATGATATCTCATTTTGGTTTCAGTTTGCATTTTCATGATGATTGCTATTGTTGAACATTTTTTATTTACCTGTTGGTCATTTGTATGTATTCTTTGGAAAAATGTCTATTCAGGTCCTTTGCCCATTTTTAAATCGGGTTGTTTACTTTTTTGCTATTGAACTGTAGGAGTTTTTTATATGTTTTGGATATTAATTCCTATCACATATATGATTTGCATATATTTTCTCCTGTTCTGTATGTTGCCTTTTTCATTCTGTTGATTGCTTCCTTTGCTTTACAGATTTTTAGTAGTCCCACTTGTCTATTTTTACTTTTGTTGTTTATGCTTCTGGTGTCAAATCTAAGACATCATTTCCAAGACCAATGCTGTGGAGCTTTTTCTGGGAATTTTGTTTCAGGTCTTACATTTATATCTTTAATCCATTTTGAGTTAATTTTTGTGTATAGTGTAAGCTAAAGGTCCAACTTCATTCTATTGCATGTAGATACACAGTTTTCTCTGCATGATTTGTTAAAAGAAATGATCCTTTCCTCATTGTGTAGACTTGGCATCTTTGTCAAAGATCATTTGACCTATATGTGTGGGTTCATTTCTGTGCTCTGTATTCCATTCCATTGGTTTATGTGCCTATCTTTATGCCAGTACCATACTGTTTTGATTACTTTGTAACATGTTTTGGAAGTCAGGAAATGTGAGGCCTCCAGCTTCATTCTTTTTTCTCAAAGATTGTTTTGACTATTCAGGGTCCTTTGTGGTTCCATATGAAATTTAGTGCTTTTTTTCCTATTTTTGCAAAAAATGCCATTGGGATTTGATGGAGATCTCATTGAATCTTAGGTCACTTCGGGTAGTATGGATATGATAACAGTATTGAGTCTGAATCCATGAACATGTGATAATCTTTCCATTTATTTATTTCTTCTTTAATTTCTTTCAGCAGTGTTTTTGGAGTTTTCATTGTGCAAGTCTTTTGACTCCTTGGTTAAGTTTATTTCTATTATTTTATTCTTCTTGATGCCATTATACATAGGATTATTTTCTTAGTTTCCTTTTTGTATTATTTGTTGTTTGTGTATAGAAACATAACTAATTTTGTATGTTAATTTTGTATCCTGCAACTTTGCCAAATTTGTTTATTAGTTCTAATAGGTTGTTGTTGTTTGTTTTTGTGGACTCTTTAGTTTTATATGTATAAAATTATATCATCTGCGAACAGAGATAGTTTTATAAAGTTATAATAATTTATTTTAACTCAGTAACTTCAATTATATATATACAAAACTCTAGTTTCATACTCCCAGCCCCTTTTTTATTGCAGCCACAAGTTACAACTCTTTATATTTTGTATCCATTGACATATTTTTTAGCTATATTTATTTTTATACATTTGTCTTTTAACTTCTATACCAAATTAAGTGATTTAAACACCACCATTACAGTATTTTGTATTCGCCTATAGGATTTGGAAGTTGTTTATATATTTACCTTTACCAGCCTACTTAATACTCCTGTGTTGCTGTCTGGTGTTCTTTTGTTGCAATTTGAAATACTTATAAGGATTTCTTATAAGGCAGGCATAGCGTTGCATCTTGAAGTACTTAAAAGCATTTCTTATAAGGCAGGTCTAGTGTTGATGCATTCTCTCAGCTTTTGTTTATTTGGTAAAGTCTTTATTTCTCCTTAATGTTAAAGGACAGTTTTCCTAGACATAGTATTCTTGTTTCACATTTTTCTGTCTTTCAGCATTTTGAATATCTCATCCTACTGCTTTGTGGTCTTCAAGGTTTCTGCTGAGAGATCTGTTGATAGTCTTGTGGAGGCTTCCTGTATGTGATAAACTCTTCTGTTGCTGCTTTCAAATTTCTTTTTGTCCTTTAATTTGACAATTTGATTTTAAAGTGTTTTGGTGTGGACTTCTTAGGGCTCATCCTTTTGAAATCTTTTGTGTTTCATGAAACTGTATGTCTGTTTTCTTTCTCAGATTTGGGAAGTGTTGGTCCATTATTTCTTCAAATAAGTTTTCTGCCCCTTTCTTTCTTTTCTCTTCTGCGACTCCGATAATGCACATATCAGCTCTTTAATGGTGTCCCGTTAAGTCCTTTAGGCTTTCTTCACTCTTTTTCACGCTTCTTTCTTTTTTCTCCTCTGAATGGATAATTTCAAATGACATGTCTTCAAGTTTACAGATTCTGTATTCTAGTTGATCAGTTCTGTTGTTGAACCCCTTTAGAGAAATATTCAATTAAATTATTGTAATCTTTAGCTCTAAAATTTTTGTTTGGTTCTTTTTTTATAGTTTATATCTTTTTGTTGATATTTAAAATGAATTTTGTATTTTCAAAATCACCAAAACCCATCTACTGATATTTGAAAATTTTTTTTTTACCTTTTCACTAGTATTTAGTCAGAATCGACCATGCTTATTGCACATATGGATTTTCAGTAATATTACTAATACATCCTTGGTGTATTAGGAGACTCCTTAGTAGGAAGTTACTAGGCCTTTACCTTATTAGCTTTGTGATGAATATTTTATTATCATGAGGCAAAGAACTCAAATATCACACTTTTTCTTTTTAAATCTTAAAATTATCTCAGATTTTTATCGTTTTAAACAAACTGGAATGCAGTCTTATATTAAATACATTTTAACTGCTATTATGTTGCATGTGGCTGAGCTGTTAATGGTGTTTCATTTCAAAGTGACCTGTGTTTTTTTTGTTTGCATATGGTGGAAGTTCATGAATATTTTAATAATTTGAACTGCTTTTTTATTGGTTTACTCAGTTTTAGTGAAATGCCCTACTCATTTCAAGGGCTGTGATCAGAAACACTGGCTTCAATGGATTATATATGTTAACATTGTATTTTAATTCTATCTGAAATTGGAGAACATGACTCTGGTACTATTTTAATGCATATTGGCTTTGTAATTCACTGTAAAAACCCAAGTATGGTAGAGTAGAAGCAGTCATCATTCTGTTTAAAAAAACATAAACAGTTAAAATAGTTATAAATATATTATAAATGAAATTTGAATCAAAATGAATTATAAATCAGATATTGTTATTATATACTCTGCACCTTCTCCTGCTTCTCCTGTTTCAAACTTTTTATTTGTTCTGGATTATATTCTCTTATTATAATTACATGCCAATCAGAGAATCATGTCATATACCTTCTTTGTTTGTTGATGTGCATCACCACGGAAGGTCTACTCAGGGATATTTGGGACTTGATGGAAATTTTTTCTTTTACTCCTTTTATTGCATTTGATTAAGATCTGTGGTTTTTATCACAGTATCACTTGAATCTCCTTTATTTTGAACCTCTCTGTTATAGTTCATGAATTAATTTCATTCATGAATTATTAAAATAACTCCTGTTTAATCTTCATTTTTTTCAGTTCTTTGTCCTTGTATTTTACATAATTGCCCGATAGTGATCTTTCTAGAGTATAAATCTCCTCATATATTTTTCATTGGTTCTCTGTTTCCTATATTCTGTTTTATTTGCCTTTTCCTGTTTTAGTTTTCTAGAAAACTAATAGTCATCTTTGAATATTTCATGTAAATATTTCCCCTTCTGAAGCCTTTCTTCACCTCCATGGACATAGTTAAGTTGATTCATCTCCTCTGATTCCATAAAAAGTCGTGTAGACTTTTAAAAAGGATTTTGCCCGGCCAGGCTTTGCTCAGTGGTTGAGCAGAGACCTAGGATCCAGGAGACCGAGGTCAGGGCACATGCCCGGGTTACGAACTTGATATCCCCAGTAGGGGACATGCAGGAGGCAGCTGATCAATGACTCTCTCATCATTGATGTTTCTATCTGTCTCTCTCCCTCTCCCTTCCTGTCTCTGAAATCAATAAAGATATATTTTAAAATAATAATAATAATAAAATAAAATGAATTTTAAGACATCCAACCCCCCCAAGGGTGATCTTTTTATTTTTATTTATTGTATTGTATTTTTGGCAAAGAAGAAAAACAAATATTACTTTATTTTTGAGTCAAATATAAAAGCCTGAATACTTTCCATAAGAAAATAATTCAATATAAGCTGTACAATGACTGCAAACAGGAAATTTGCTACATAGCAGTTTGCATTTATGCCTGGCTCTCCTTATCTCCTTATGACAAGATATATAGATGTCAGATCTATTGACCTCTTCCATGAGTTTTTCAATGCTGTGCTATTTGAGTTTTTAGGAATTTAGATAGACAGGAACCAGATATTACAGTACTATCAGAGATTATAAAATAAATTTAAATTAAAAAGAAAGAATGTTTGGGCACCAAGCAGTACCTGTTGAGAAAATAAATGGCTCAATAAATGAGCATATGTATGTATTTACATGTATATTAATTCATCTACCATAGGAAATTTAAAAAATACACTCATAGTTTATGTGACCTGTAATATAATTGTTAGTTTATAAATATAGATCATCGTACTGTTAATTAAGGAACTGGATAAATACTAATTTTTCTGTGTATGTATAAATATAAAAATGCAGAGATGCTAAATAAGATAGTCCAGTTTTCCATGTTGTTGGAAAGACTAGGAAGACAAAGTATAAAAGCAAGCCTAAAGACAGCCAAGAACTATATCAGAGTGACACCTAGTGGCAATTGTATTGGTCTGTTAATGTTTTTAGTGTCCTCTTTGTTAACTACAGTTTCATTTTATTACAAAATTCTTCTGTTGGTTTTTTTTAATCTTGAATAAATTTTAAAAATTATTTTAAATCATTGGTTCATCTATGAAATGACTAGTGTGATATTGAGGGTAGGAATTATTGTGTATTTTAACTATAAGATCTAGCAATGGATTTGATTTAATCTAGCAAACGTATTTGTCCGATAGTTAGTTGAATCAGTGCTGTCTCTAAACCTACTTTTGCTGGGTTTATTCAGCACAACCTTAGTTCCATTTCTGGACTATAGCAGAAAAATAAGTCTGTTATTAGTTGAACCATTTGCCTTATTTTTTTTTCTTCTGTTTTTAATCTGATTTCTGAATACTACCTTTATTATATTGTGTACCATTTTAGTTTAAAAGAATCATCTTGAGTATGGAAATAGTTAAGACATTTCATTTAGCAAGTGTATTTTGAGCTTGAAAAAGTAGTTCAGGATATTTCAAATGAAATTTTGTCTTGAATCTGTAAACTTAGTTTCTGGTTTTGATTCTGCAATTCAGATTATGTAATTCTTGGCACATGCCTTAAACTTCCTGTGCCTTAGGCAGCCCTTTATGAATAGTAAGTGCTATATAAGTAGTTGGTTTTTGTTATTAGTACATGTGAAAAGAAGGAAAGAGTAGCAATCTTACTTACTTTGTATAGATGTTGGGAGTATGAAAAGACAAGCATAGCTTGTTTTTTGGGGAGGAAAGACAGCAAATGTTGTGCATTAGTAACGTTGTTCTTTGGTCCATTTACAAGTGTCTGTTGCTTCTATGCCAACAATTATGTACTCCCCAAATTACATATAAAATCATTTTAAAATCTAAGCATCTCAAACTGTGATCTTAATGTGTATAGTTTATTTTTATTTATATGTTAGAACTGTTTCTTTAAAATGTTTCATTTTAAAATATGTACTTGAAGTAAAAAAATTTTTTAATAGAGAAATATATAAAGAACAAAATGAGTATTTCCCCCTTTCCTCATTCTTAATTCCCTGCTATTATCAGTTTTGTTTATAGTTTAAGATTGCTGTTTTATAGAAAGCCTTTAAACTTCACTTTGTTTAAAGCTATTGTTCTCTCAACTACTTTTATCCCTCAGGTCACCTTTGTTGTCTTATCTTTAAAGCAAGGCAATGAAGATCAGAACCTAGACTAATGTTTTTTAACATCTTTCCGCCATTTATCTTTCAGTTTCCTCTTTCTTTGATACTTCCCCATAATTTTTGATTCTTACTTTGAAAGATTCTAAAATAGCCTTTTCTTTTTTAAAAGGAATAAACATATATAGCAATGGCTATAATAGTAAATAGCACGTTACGTTCCCAAGGTCTTATATTTAGCAATTACTGCTGAAAATTAGGAAGTAAATTCCAAAGATTTTTGTAAAATCAGAATAGGTCATTTCATTATAGATGTTTGTTTATTACTTTGGGCTTAAAATTATGCTAAGTTCTTGGGGTATACATAAGTAAGACAGTTCTTATCTCAGGACTCCATGGTCTATATTTGTTTAGGAGGTGGGAGAAATATGTGGAAATAAAGGGCATTTATCTGTTCATTCACTCATTCATTCATTTATTCACACACACACACACACACACACACACACACTATTTGCTATACACTAACCACTGTACTCACTGTTCCTATACAATTCACAGTTTCTATACAACTCTTACAACAACTGTGAGACAGACATTATTATTCCTGTTTCAAAGATGAATAAACAGAGTTTCTGAACCACAAATTCAGCCTGACTGGGGCCGGGGATCCAGCCTGCAACCGAGGTACATGTCCTTGGCTGAAATTTAACTCGAGACCCTTCAGTCCGTGGGCCGATGCTCTAATTATTGAGCCAAACCGGCTAGGGCAGCAAACTTGCTATAAGTAGAAGCAGGACACTCTAAAACGGATGGGGAATTTCCACCCCGTGGGCCATATACAGCCCACAAAATCATTTCCTCTTGTCCTGCCAAGGCAACTGCAGGCGGGACTCATAATTCAGTAAATCTAGGAGCTTTCTTCATAGCTAATTTTTAAATTGATAATTTTGTATGGCCCTTGGCAGAAAAAAGGTTCCCTACCCCTGCTCTAAAATAATGATAAAAATGTAGTATAATAAATCATAAGTAACAGTCATTTATTATCATTATCAACTATTATTTACTGTATATCATTATATGTGATACACTTTTATATGACTAACAGTGCAGTAGGTTTGTTTACACCATTGTCACCACAAGGGTGATGTTATGTGTGACGTTATGATGGCTACATCGTCAGTAGGTGATAGGAATTTTTCAGCTTCATTATAATATTATGGGACCATCATAGTATTTGCAGTTCATTGTTGACTGCTATGTTGTTCCATGGAGCATGGCTGTATTTATGATTTTTAAATAATTACAGGTGTTACCTTAATGTTATTTTTTATTAAATTTGTGTATTTGAGCAGCAAGATATGCAGGGGTTGCATCTTTGAATCTGTGAGATTAGAATGTTATAGAGGGAAAAACAATGGAGCATTGCCTTGTAGTTTTTGCCATTAAGTCACTACTCATTCTTGGGTTAATCATATCCCAAAGGGGTGTTAAACAGCCTCTGAGATGGGTTCTTTCTAGCCCTGAAAATCTAATGTTCCTCCTCTGATACAAAATCTTAATCTGATTTTTTTCTCAAAAGAATAGCTTTCATATTTGAAACAAGAATTTGTAGGGGCTGCTGGCTTATGATGTTTAAAATGAGGAAATGAATAGAGGCAGTAAAAGATTTCTGAAAGGACAAAAATGTTAATGGAATGAAGGGGGAGGAAATTTGTTTTTGAGAATTGTGCTTGAGAAAAATCCACATGACATTTTTTTGTACATTTGTTTCTTGTAAGTGGCAGGTTTGATTTCCTTATTGTGTCTACTGAGGTAGGCTGTCTCATTTTTCTGTTAAGGGCAGTTTTAACCTTTCGGTGTCACCTTGTGTTGACATTTTTTAAATTAAAAAAAAAATGGTAATAGGTGGCATTAATATGAAATGTGTTCTTAGTTGTTTGTTTGTTTTTTTAAAAAAAGTTAATGTGGAATTTGAGGCCCAGAGGGGACCTGTAACTTGCCTTCAGTAATAGTCATGTAGTGATGGAACTGTCATAAGGCTCTCATCCTAGTGATCATAACATTGCAACAGTGCGCTGTGTTCTGCTTGGAAATTATTAGTACACCCCCAGTATAGAATTTTTCTTTTACACCTCCGTGTTTGTTTTCTACAAATTATAAAGGTTTAGTACTATAAGTTTAAATCATGAATTTCTTCCAAATGATTTTAAAAGAAGGTAGTAAATTCTATAGACAATGTATTTATTAAAACTATTAAATCTGAAGGAAAATAAAAATGACTATATAAAATTATTTTTCCTCAGGCATTTAAATGACAGATAAAGAATTTGTAAATCTGTTTTCAATTTATTGGAGTGTAGCAGACTAAACAGAATGACCTTTTGCCAATTAGTTCTCTATTGGGCGGGCCAAAATCTGTTTATAGTAATTGCTGACTAAGATTTGAGGTAGGCTTTCTTTCTTTTTTTCTTTTCTTTTTTCAGTTTTCTCATCACTAAAAACTGAAAGTTCTTGAGAAAGGTTGCTGTTAAAAAAAAAAAAAAAAAAGCAAGACATTTATTATATTCAGCAACATTTGGAATATCCATATTGATCTATAAAATAAATTGTTATATGTAATAATTTAGGGTTCATGTGAATATAAAACCACATGAATGTAAAATATCTATCATAATTTCCAATGTAAAGGTAAGCATTACTATGTAAAATAGAATCAATGTGCCTAATAATGGTCTCATATGCTTTTATGAGCTACATCTTTGACAGGTTCGTTTTTCTGAACTATTCAAACCAGGGAAAAGATTGCGATTTTTATCTGTAATATAACTTTGTATGAGAAATGAAAAATTATGAGTTTCTGTTTCTGCGCTCAAGAGGAGTAACTGGCATGCTACCTGCTAAAGCACCTAGAAAACTTGGCAGAATATCTGAAACAATTGTGTTGAGGTATTGGATAACAGGAAGTGCAGTGGGCCTGTCATCCCTGAGGAAAGGGAAATAAAGACGTAAACTCTGGCTGCCTCTGATTTCTGCCTGGAGGGAATTTCTAGACCACCTTACAGGGATAGGGAACCCAAGCAGAGCCTAACAGTTTTTCTAAGTTGAAAAAAAGAATTGGAGATCCATGAGGCTGAAATTACTAGACTGTAAAGGGTGGAGAAATAGAGAAAAGAGCTACACAGAGGAAAAACTACAGAAATCTGGACTGTACTCACTTCAAATCTTTGACTGAATAGTAAACTGCACATCATGGGTAAGCCAAACAATTTTTTGAGCTCATAGGAGACTATTAAATTTCTTTTACCCAGAGGAAAGAGATTCTGTTGCATATGTGGGACAATTAATAGAGATTCCAGAGAAATATTTTTCATATTAGTAATTAATTTTCAAAAATAAAAAGTACTGAGTAAAAGGGCATTGTTTTACATTTTTCCAATTCTTCAATCTCTATGTAGAAGACTGCTGGATTGTTATATCTACTTCTCCATTCTTTCTGTTGCAGTGTGTTACTTCTGTTGAAATATTTTAAGAAATTGCCGCCACAAACAGGTATATAATTGGAGAAGGGAGGAGTATTTTAATAGCCCTTTCAGATAATATTCTTATAGTCTTATTTGATACTATTATTTGATGGTGAACCAAAACTTGGCAAGTGCTAGTTTGTTAAAGGTTAGTTGCAATGTAAAATCTGAAAGCACATCAGTGAAAATTTAGCATTCTTTTATTTTAAAATCCATTCTTTTAAAATTCTTTAAGTGCATGATTTTGTAATATCATGAAGTGGTCATTTGGAAAACATTAGTTCACTTTGTCATAAATATCAACCAAATGTTGACACATTACATTGTATAATATCAATAGATCACATTGCTAATATCATCACTGATCTCACAGAAAAATATTTTAAGTTTTGGGAAGCTATCAGGCTTATAGTGGCATATACATTTTTAATTTAGATTTTAGTTTGAAGACAAATTCTGTTATTGACAAAAATGTCACTTATTTTCCTTGGATTGACAGGCTTACTTTGTTTATTTTTAAGGAAATACCAAGTCTGAAAAATATAGTGTGCAGTCATTTGTTCAAGTGAAAATGGTGGTTGGTGAAAAATACAGTTTATCTCAATGCAAACACATGCTTTTCCTCAAACTTCCATTGTACTTTAGTATGAAGCAGAAATTCTTTATGGGTGTTTCCCATTTCATCACACACAATATTAAAAGCATCAAGATTTGATTAATAATTTTTGTTATTGCATGGCTTTTTAAAAATAATGCAAGTATTTGGTGGTGAAGAATACAATGCAGTGTAGTAGTTCAGCTTACCACCAGTACTTTGATTTGTGGTAAAGTACCAGCAGTTTATTTTAATTTTTTAATTTTTTATTGATTTCAGAGAGAGGAAGGGAGTGGGGGAGAGAGAGATAGAAACATCAATGATGAGAGAGTCATTGATCAGCCGCCTCCTGCACACCCTCTGCTGGGGATGGAGCCCGAAACCCAGGCGTGTGGCCTGACCGGGAATCAAACCCCAATCTCCTGGATTGTAGTTTGATGCTCATCCTCTGAGCCACGCCATTTGGGCAGTACTAGCAGTTTTACTTAGCATTAATTTTTTATAGTCAGTTTCAAGGAATCCCAGGAATCTATAAAGTATACTTTTGAGAATTGCTGCTCTAATTCCACCCCCAAAAAATGTTGTAAAGAAGTCTCAAAAGACCTGATAGGCATGATATTTAAGGGCCCATTAAAATAAACTTTTATACTCTTTAAAGGCAAACCACTAAATTCAGACACTCATTAATGTACTTTTCATAAAGCCTGGAATTCAGTCAAAAACTAGTAGACTTAAGAAGTAGCAAAATTGTGAGCCATAAACTGAAGAAAACTTAGAAATTAGAAATACATCTGTAAATGGAAAAAATAATGAAATTAGCAGCGGAAGACTTAAAAACAGCTTTTATAAATATGCTTATACATTTAAAGGAAATCAAGAAATTAATGGAGAAAGAAATGAAAAATATTAAAAAAATAGCCAAATGAAAATTCTAGAGCTAAAATATAAGATTTGCAATAAAAAATTTACATAAAAGGATTTAACAGATTATATGCTGTTGAAGAAAAGATCAGAGAATTTGAAGACATAGCACTAAAAACAATGCAAAGTGAAGTAATAATAACAGAAATACAGGGGAGTGTGAGAAGAATAGAGCCTGAGTGTCCTGTGGGGAAATATAAAGTGGTCTAATGTATGTGTGATTAGAGTGTCCCGGAAATGGGGGCTTTTCGAAGGGGGAATTTTAAAGAAATAATAGCACAAAATTACCCAAATTTTATGAAAACTATAAACTCACAGATTTAAGAAGCTTATTAGTAACTCCAAGCAGGAGTAACTCAAAGGAAACTATGTCATAATAAAATTGCTGAAAGTCAGGAGTACAAAAAGTTTTAAAGGAGCACCAACCAGGTAAGGAAACAGAAACACACTCCATATAGGGAAAGAGACACTGAAAAATAATGACTGCTGACTTCTCTGAAGCAGTGCCAGCCAGGAGACAATTTGGTGATTTTTTCAGTGCTGAAGGAATAAAATGCCAACATGGAACGCTACACCTAACAAAAATATCTTTCAGAAATGAAGACTAAATAAAGATACTTTTCACACAAATAAAAACTATGAGAAATGTTAAAGGAAGTTTCTCAGACTGGAAAGAAATTATACCAGCTGGAAAATTAGATTAACACAAATAAATGAAGAGCGCCAGAAATGTTAAATTATATGAAAATGTTTCTGTCCTATTTTTAATTTCTTTCAAAGATAATTGAGTACTAACTTTGGCAGCACATATGCTAAAATTAGAACAATACAGATATGATTAGCATACCCCTTTTGCAAGGATGACATGCATATTCATGAAGTGTTTATATTTTGTGCAGCCCTTCCACCCTTCGCTGATTAGCTCAGAAGAAACAATATGTCAAGCACAATGTGTGGCACTCACTGGCAAAATTGTGACTTTTCACCCTAAAAAAAGATAATTGACATTTTAAAGTAAAAATGACGGTAATGTATCACGGGATTTATAAATTATGTAGAAGTAAAGATATGAGAATACTAAAAAAGAACAGGAAAGGGAAATTGAAGTATATGGTTGTAAGACAAATTCTGTGTTATTTGAAGGTAGACTCTGCCAAATCTGCATATTCTAAACTCTAGATCCATCACTAAAACAGTGAAGCACAGATAATATTAAGCCAAGGGTTGAAATGAAGTGGAATGCCTAAAAGTACTCAATAAATTCAAATGAAGTTACAAAAAGATGATAAAAGAAATAAGAAAAATCAGATAGGAAAAATAGAAAAATAATAAGACTGTATGGATCTCAAACAAGAAAGAGCTAAAGGAGTTTATCACCACCAAACCAGCAACGAGACTTCTAGAAGAAAGAGGAGGAGGGGAAGGAAGGATAAAAAATATAAATAAGATGGCAATAGCTACATACTTGTCACTAATACTCTAAGTGTAAATAGATTAAATGCTCCAATCAAAAGACAGGGTGGATGGATGGATAACAAAACAAGACCCATACATATGCTACCTATAAGAAATCTACTTTTGGTCAAAAGACACATACACTGAAAGTAAAGGAATGGAAAAAGATATTTTATGAAAATGGAAACAACAAAAAGGTGGGGTAGCAATACTTATATCAGACAAATAGACTTTAAAACAGAAACTATAACCAGAGACAAAAAAGGACCCAGCAGTTCCATTTACGGGTATTTATCCAATGAAACCCAAAACACTAATTGAAAAGACATATGCATGTCTGTGTTCATTGAAGCATTATTTACAGTGGCTAAGATATGGAAACAACTTTAAATGTCCATCGATGGGCAAATGGATAAAGAAGAGGTGGTACATATATACAATGGAATATTACTCAGCCATAAAAAAAGAATGAAGCCTTGCCATCGTTGTGGTTTTGATTTGCATTTCTCTAATGATTAGTGGTTATGACAGCTTTTTTGTACTTTTGGCCATTTGTATATCTTCTCTAGGAAAATGTCTCTACAGGACCTTCACCCATTTAAAAATTAGATTATTTGGTGTTTTTATTTAAGAGTTCTTTATATATTTTGCATATTAATCCCATACCAGATAAATAGTTTGCAAATTCAGTGGGCTGTTCTCGATGACATCAGCATATCTTCACAATTTACCAAGTAACATATGGCGCTACCATAGTGGCTGTGCCATTTTGTGTTAAGATCTTTGGAGTCAGGAAAATCCAGATATGAATACTTTCTCTGCAACTTACTGCATTCTAGCCCTTAACTGCCTCAAATTATTTTGGATGTCCTTGAAACCATTACTACTGTCTATAAGAACCTGTACTGGTCAGGTACTATGCTATTACCTTAATCAATATGTATTGCCTTAATCAGTGCAACTCAAATAACCAACATTTTTTGAGTCCCTTGTATTGAACACATACTAACACAAAATATTTTCCATGCCTTATGTCATGTAATACAGCAAACCAATGAATTGTTGGTACTCTAGTTATCATCCCCACTGTACAGAAGAAGAAATTGAGACCAATAGAGAACAGTTTTTAAAATGAGGAACGCAGGTTGCTGTCATGATTCTGGTTTTGTTTTCTATTTTCCTCTACCTGTGAAACAAAGGATTATTTGTTTTCTATGTTACCCAAACTTGCTGCAAAGAGTAACTGGGACTTTAACCTAAAATCTGTTTTTGTTTGTCCTTTAAGAAATTTTTTTATGTTATGGATGCTAAGTGTTTCCAAGAGTCTGAGTGGGCAGTGTCAGGGTGTCAGGTGAAGATAGGTGTCTAAGAGGAAAGCACTGGGGAGACTTGCAAGAGCATAAGCCCAGTTCTAGGCAAGTACAGCTCTAAAAATAGCAACCTTAGCCACAAGCAAAAAGGCAATATTTATATGTATATTTATATTTGGTATAAAAAAGTATGGCTCACCTTTCTACCATTTCCATAAATAGTATAATCTTTTGTCAACAGTGACATTTTTGAAGGCCAAAGTTGATAACAATTTATGCTTTTAAAATATTGAACCAGAATTCTTTTTATGATGTTTAATCACTATTCCAAAGTGTCCAGATAGGAATTTTTTTAAAGAAAGTACAAAAATATTCAGTCCATGAAGGGTTTGCTTGTAGCATTGCTTACTTAGGCAGCTATATTTCCACAGAACTTATGTAACATAAGCTATTTCCCCTCTTCTATTGCCTTATCAGCATAGAATTATTTTTTCCCCTCTCAATATATAACTATCAGCTTTTTCAGTATTCAGTCACTTATAATTGGAATTGAATTATGTGTTAATCTAAAATTTTAGACCAGCACCAACCTAACAAAAGCAGACGTATGAAATATTTGTATATTTTGACTCAACTACCCATTTAATAAACTTTAGTACCAGAAATTAGCTGATTGATTCATAAGTAGACTTGATTCCTGATAATTTGTGGAGCACTGGGGAAATTGTGATTCCTCACTGTTTCTCATTAGCATCATGTTTATCTTTGCCTTTATACCTTTTAGTCTTTTGTCTTTATAAAATAGAATATTCTTGCCTTTGGTTTGGCTCTCCTTCACAGTCCAGTCATACTTCAGCTTGGTTTAAACCCAGTTTTTCTTCAAGCTGGGTTTAAGACTCATCTCTCTTACAAAGCTTTCTCTATTTGATCCAATACCATGTTTTGTTTTGTTTTCCTTTTCTGAAAATCTGTTGCTTTTCTTTTTAACACAATTTAAATTATGTTCTAAATTATTGGCTTTATTTTTTTCAGCTGCTTTCATTGATGTTATTTCCTTTCATCCTTGGACCCTAGGGGTAGAGAAGATAGGCATAATTTTAGATGCAAAAACTAAGAATAGAGGTTTTTGGTTTCTTCAAGATGAGACTTCAATCCAAATCTTCCTTCTAAAATCTGCTTTCCCTATACTATAATGGCTGAGATTTTATACTTGCTACTCATACCATATACTGAGCACATATAGTTATTATCAGTTGATTGGTTTAAAATAGATTGTTTCTTTTCAAACCCCAATCACTGATACCTATTTCTTTAAAAAGCTATGCAAGCCCGGCCAGGAGTGGCTCAGCGGTTGAGCGTCTACGTAGGGTCCAGGCGATCGGGGTTCGATTCCCGGTCAGGGCACATGCCCAGGTTGTGGGCTCGATCAATGACTCTCTCATCATTGATGTTTCTATCTCTCTTCCTCCCTCTCCCTTCCTCTCTCTGAAATCAATAAAGATATATTAAAAAAAAAAGAAAAAAGCTATGCAATTAATTAACTACCTAATTAATTGTGGAGTCTTTTATCATAACTAATGTTGAAGCCTGAGTTCTTCAAATGGCAACATGTTGTTTGATCAAGATTTGAAGTTTGGATTATTGAAATTTTTGTTATTCACTCATCAGATACGTTTGATATGAATGCTAGCCCTAGATAAGAACAAATGTTGATTTCATTATTTTGTTAGTAATATTCAGTCTTTTCTTCTTTATACAGGAGAAATTAAACAGATTCTAGAAAATGAACTCCAGATACCTGTGTCTAAAATGCTGTTAAAAGGCTGGAAGACTGGAGATGTGGAAGACAGTGTGAGTTTCTTATTTACTTGTTTGTTTCTTATTATTTTTAAATTATAGTTCACATTTTATATTATTCTATAATAGTTTCAGGTATATAGCATTATGGTTATCATATACTTTGCAGAGTGGTCCCTCTGATATATCAGGTACCCAACTGGCCCCATATAGTGTGAGTTTCTCAAATTGCCAGCTGTGCAATTGACTAAGTGATGTATAAAAGTTGGGTTTTATTAATGTTGTTACATAAGGAGTAGATTTGGCAATAATTTAGTTTAAGAAATTAGCAATGTTTTTCAGGATAACACATATTTATGATAAACCAACAGGTTTAATGGAGTTCAGTATATAAATGAAAACACTAGTATGTTTTTCCCATTTTTAACTAGTTTATAGGAGTTAGTTTGATATTCTTTTGAGAGCTTTTACCTTTTTCTCAAATCTCATAGGGTGTCAAGTGCTCTGGAATAATAATTTACTGAACAGCTGTTTATTGGCCTGAAAGAAGACATACATGGTGTATATGTATATATAAAGTATTGATTATAGAACACATGCCCTGACCTGGAATTGGACTGGCAACTTCTTGGTGCATGGGACAATGCTCAGCCAACTGAGCCACACTGGCCAGGGCCAAAGTGATCCTTTCATATCAATCATATCACTCCAATAGCTTCCCATCTTATTCAGAGTAAAAGTCAAAGCCATTACATTAGCCTAAATAATTCAACGCATATCTTCCCCCTACCATTTCTATTACCTCTCTGATCTGTCTCCTACCAGTGTTTATTTGGCTTCAGTTACATTGGATTCCTTGTTCTTTTTATATATATATCTTTATTGATTTCAGAGAAAGGAAAGGAGAGGGAGAGAGAGAGGTAGAAACATCAATGATGAGTCATTGATCGGCTGCCTAGACCGCAATCCGGGCATGTGCCCTGACTGGGAATTGAACCCCGGTCGCCTGGATCCTAGGTCTACACTCAATCGCTGAGCCACGCCTTGCTGGGCTGGATTCCTTGTTCTTTATTAATAATTTTGCCCAGCTGTTGCCTTTGCCTGAAATATTTTTTTTTCTATGTATTCTCATAGTTTCCTCAACAACTACAAGTCTTTGCTCAAATGAGAATGACTCTGATCACCCAATTTAAAGTTATGTAACTCCCTATCCCCATACTCTTCACCCCTATTTCCCTACTTTGTGTTTAATAGAAAAAAATTATGACTTTCTAATAGTTATATAGATTACTTATTTTATTTATTTCTACTAAAGTGTAAACTCTATAAGATCAGGGGTTTAAAATTGTTCTGTCCACTGCTATATTCTTAGTGTTTAGAATAGTCCTGGCACAGAGTAGGTAACTCAATAAATATCTGTTGAATAAATATGTATGTCCTGGGTTATGATGTAAAGATGTAAAATGTGTTTCTTAATGTGTATTGCTGTCAAAAAATGTTTGAAGTATATTAGCAAGTATTTACCATCAAGTTGGGAGTTTGAAAAGTATGTAGGAATCTTATGGCAAAGAAACTTAGTGAAATTTTGTATGGTTATCAAGACAGTAGGTTAGATGTAGCTCAAGAGTAATTTATTCACTCCAGACAGAGTGCTTTAACAGAAAAATTCTCTGAAGTAAGAGTTAAGCCATTTAAGTGACTTAATAGAGACCTCATCCAAGTCACTTCACGTCTCAGGCTGCAGCTCCTCACCTGTAAAGTCATTGGGTTGAGGTGCTCTCAGTGATTTTTTTCTAGGTCTAATGATCTCTGAAAACCTACATTGGTAATTTTTGCTATAATGCTCCTGGAATGAAGTGCATATTAGTTGCAAGGATATACTTCTTCAATGAAGATTTTAATGAGTCTTAACAGTGTTATCTATTTATAGCCCTTCATGAGCTACAGAATTTGTATTTTAACATTCATATTTATGCTAATTTATGATGTGTATGATAGAAACAAGGTTATTTCGATTCAGTAGTTGTTCTGCACTTACCCTATTTAGGAAATTGTCAAAAGATAAAGTCGAACTATAGCATTGACAGTTTTTTAAGAACTATAGGAAAAAAATTAATAATGTACAATTGGCACTCATTTTGTGGTTTTTTTTTTCTTTTTCAGACGGTCTTAAAGTCGCTACATTTGCCAAAAAACAATAGTCTTTATGTTCTTACACCAGACTTGCCACCACCTTCATCATCTAGTCATGCTGGGTAAGGTGCTTGCTTTTTCTGTAAATCTGAAATGAAAGTTTGCTTGTTAATTATAATGCTTTAAGCTATATATAAATATCAAAGTCAAGTCAAAATCTTGTTGAAGCTTTAACTTACTGACAGCTATTAATTATATAAATTTTCAAATTATATGGTGTGGATAGTTTGGTTGGTTTTGGTGGTGGCACATTTTTTCCAAAGAAAATATTTAGCAAAATACCATTATGTAAAAAATAGTCAAAAGTGTCATTTCTCTGTTTGAAGGGGAAGAACTAGAGTTGGAGGGAAGAGAATGAATAAATGGAATTCCAGCCTATTCCATGGCTAAAGAAGGTGTATCTTTGATGAAAGTTCATTGGGCTTTGCAGAATACAACTTGAAAAACACAGATATAATGTATTTTATATTTCTGATATTATTTCCTCCCAAAATTACTGTGCTCTGGAAGGCAACTTAGGCTAGACGATTGATTATTTACTTATTTATTTACCTGTTTATCAAAAACTGTGAAAAGATCACATAGTTAATTTTTTTAGATTCCCATCCCCCCACTCTTCTCACCTTTGGCAACCATCAACTTGTTATCTATATCTATGGGTCTGTTTCTGTTTTATTTTATTTATTTGTTTTGTTTTTACAGATTCCACGCATAAGTGAAATCATACGGTGTTTGTCTTCTCTGATGACTTATCTCACATAGTGTAATACCCTCTAGATCCATGTATGTTGTCACAAATGGCAAGATTTCATTCTTTTTTGTTGCTGAATAATATATATGTACCAAATCTTTATCTATTTATCTATCGATAGACAGCTAGGTTGCTTCCATATCTTGGCTAGTACTAGTAATGCGGGAATGAATAGGGGTGCATGTATCTTTTCAAATTAGTGTTTTTGTTTTCTTTGGATAAATATCCAGAAATGGAATTGCTGGATCGTATAGCAACTCTATTTTTAATTTTTTTAAATTAAATTTTAAGCAGGAATCTCCATACTGTTTTTCATATTGCACTACCTTACAATCCTACTCATGATGTACGAGGCTTCCCTTTTGTCCAAATCCTTGCCAGCACTTGTTATTTGTGGATTTATTTATAATAGTCATTCTGACCAGTGTGAGATATCTTGTTGTGGTTTTAATTTGCATTTCCTTGATGATTAGTGGTGTTGAGCATCTCATCATGCGTCTGTTAGCTGTGTGTGTGTGTCCTCTTTGGAGGGATGTCTATTCAGATCCTCTGCCTATTTTTTAAATTAGATTGTTTATTTTTTTGGTGTTAAGTTGTATGAGTTCCTTATATATTTTGAATATTAACCCCTTATCAGATATATGATTAGCAAATATTTTCTCCCATTCAATAGGTTGGCTTTTCATTTTGTTGATGGTTTCCTTCTCTGTACAAAACCTTTTTAGTTTGATGTAGTTCCATTTGTTTATCTTTTTTTTCTTTTGTTTTTCTTGCCCAAGGAGACATATCCAAAAAGATATTGCTAAGAGGAGTGTCAAAGAGATTGCTGTCTATGTTTTCTTCTAGGAGTTTTATGGTTTCCAGTCTTAAGTTTAAGTCTTTAATCCATTTTGAGTTTTGGGGTTTTTTTTTATATGGTGTAAAAAAGTGGTCCAATTTCATTTTTTTACATGTGTCTGTTCTAGTTTCCCAACACCACTTATTGAAGGGACTATCTTTACCCCATTGTATATTCTTTGCCACCTTTGTTGTAGATTATTTGACCATATAAGCAAGGATTTATTTCTGGCCTCTGTATTCTATTTCATTGATCTGTGTATCTGTTTTCATGCCAATACCATACCATTTTAATTATTCTAGCTTTATAGTATAGTTTTATATCAGGGAGTTTGATATCTCCCACTTTGTTCTTTCTCAAAATGTCTTTAGCTATTGGGGTCTTTTGTGGTTCCATATAAATTTTAGGATTAGTTCCAATTCTGAGAAGAATGCCATTGGTATTTGAACAGGGATTGCATTGAATCTGTATATTTGTTTAGGTAGTAAGGACATTTTAACAATATTAATCCTCCCAGTCTATGAGCAAGGTCTATCCTTTTATTTATTTGTATCTTCTTCAGTTTCTTTCTTCAGTGTCATAGTTTTCAGAGTACAGGTCTTTCACCTCTTTGGTTAAATTTATTCCTAGGTATTGTCTGCTTTTTGATAAATGGGGTAGTTTTCTTAATTTCCCCTTCTGATCATTATTGTTGTATAGAAATGTAACAGATATCTGTGTCCTGAAACTTTATTGAATTCATTTATTAGTTTGACTAGTTGTTTGGTGGAGTCTTTAGGGTTTTCTATATATAACATCATGTCATCTATAAATATTAAGATTGTTTACTTATTCTTTTCCAATTTGTGTGCCTTTTATTTCTTTTTTGTCTTGTCTGATTGCTGTGGGTAGGACTTTCAATACTCTTGAATAGAAATGGTGATAGTGGGCAATCTTGTTTTGTTTCTGATCTTAGAGGAAAAGCTTTTAGCTTTTCACCGTTGAATACAATATTAGCTGTGGGTTTGCCATATAGAGCGTTTATTATGTTGAGGTATGTTTCCTCTATACTCACTTGTTGAGAGGTTTTATAATAAAAGGATGTTGAATTTTGTCAAATGCTTTTTCTGCATCTGTTGAGGTGATCATATAGTTTTTATCCTTATTTTGTTAATGTGATGTATCCTGTTGATTGGTTTACAGATGTTGAACCATCCTTGCATCCTTGGGATAAATTCCATTTGGTCATGGTGTATAATCCTTTAAGTGTATTGTTGAATCCAGTTTGATAATATTTTGTTGAGAATATTTGCATCTGTGTTCATCAAGGATATTGGCCTGTAATTTTCTTTAATATAAAATTTTATTAAGACTTCCTCTCTGTTTGGAGTAGAGCATCTCATTCTTTCTTCAGTTTTCAGAGTGAAACTCAGTACATTTATAGAATGAACAAATTAATGTTTAATTATATATTGTGTTGTTATTGCTAGATGAAGCAAACTGATCTGAAGTGAATGATTATGCTAGTGTTAGAGTCATAATTTTTGTGAGTACAATCTCATTTCAGAACTATATTTGAGTTGTTTTAGATATTTATAATTTTTATACACTTTTTTTTTTTTTTAATGCAACTTGTTGATTTTGTGTGGTAGAGAGACCTGTATTCCTAAACTTTTGAGTATTGTCAAACTTTTACCCACCATTTACCTAATATCTTTATTATTTATGTAGTGGAAGGAAAACATTTCTGTTGTTCTCTACGACACATCTCATAGAACACTTCTGGCCACAAAATATGTGTTTTTTTGTCTTTGTTTTTTCACACACCAGGCAATTCTTCAACACCCACTGGATGTTCTACAGTTTAACTAAATTCTGATACTACCTATATGTAGATAGCATCAGACCCAACAGGTTCATGGCTCAGTCCCACAAGGCTGCCCCCCACATCAGTTCAGTAATTGCAAGTCTAGGTTGTCACCTGTTTCTGACCAACTATAATTGGAGGTTTACGTAACTTCCATTTTGGGTTTGATAATTTGCTAGAATAACTCATTAAACTCGGAAATGTTCCCTATTTACTGTTACTGATTTGTTAAAAAGCATATTTGAAAGGATATAAATGAACAGCCAGATGAAAAGATACATAGGACGAGATTCAGAAGGATCTGGAGCACAGGAGCTTCTGTGCCTGTAAAGCTGATGGTATGCCCCCCTCCTAGCACATGGATGAATTCTTATTCCCCAACTGGAAGTTCTCCAAAATCCTTCAGTTAAGGTTTTTTGTTTGTTTGTTTGTTTTTATGGAGGCTTTTTTACATAGGCATGATTGACTAAGTCATTGGCTGTTATTAGTAATTAACTCAGCTTCTTGCCCCTCTTCTCTCCTCATAGGTGGGAAAAGGGGGATGTGGATAGCATCTAATCACAAGGTTGGTTCCCTATTAATCCCCATCCTGAGGGGTTTTCTAAAAGTCACCTTATTAACAAACTCAGGTGTGGTGAAGGGGGCTTGTGAGTAAGAAAAAACTCCTTGCTCCTTTCACCTTTATCACTCTTATCACTTAGAAAATTCCAAGGGTTTTTAGGAGCTCTATATGGGGGAAAAACCAAGTAGAAATTACTGAACTAAAAAAAGTTAAATTTAATGTAATTGTATTTGGTAGTCCTTTAATAGTTTGTTTTAGGTTAAGAATTTAAAGATTTCTCGGGTTGCTCCTTACCCTCTATGTCCAGATCATATGCTAGTAGGAAGTTGAATTTGCATACTATCACAAATAGCCAAACAGTATTTGTAGTCCTGCTGTTTATAGTAATGTCTATATAAACACCAGATAAGATTAAGTTAAACAAAGAGTTATAGATATGGTTCTTTATGTAGTCAGGTAGAACATTATTTTCTAGGTTTGTTAACCAAGTGTAATCACTGTCATCAAATATGTAATCCACATAATTATAAGCAGATAGGAGATAATATTGGTTGTAATCTATTACTTTCCAGTAGCATGATTAAATGGATTTATCAAAAAGTCTTCCTGGGCTAATGGAAATGTTCTTCGTTGCCATGTGGCTGACCTTAGTTTGATTGCCAATTGCTCAATCCCTAGGCAAGCAGGAGCCTACAATGCTTCTGAAATGCAGTGTTTATTGGAAAATGAATCTTCATATAGCACTAAAGTAGTCTTTTCTAGTTGGTTTTATAGATTTTTACCAAGTTATAATGATGATGTTTTCTGTGTTGGAACAATAAGAAAAAGAGAAAAATTCAAAGTGGAACAAAAGACACAAAGCACAGAGTAAGTGGGTGATGGGAGGAGGGGCATGTAGAATTTCCTGCTGATGAAAAAGTCATATTAATGAATATTTTATTAAGATATAACTAAAAAGCAAAGGTGTATTTATTTTAGTTTGTTAATATATCTTTCTGTAAAACTAGACATTTTTGTGTGTGTGATATATATCTTAAATTCTGATTTCATAGGAGACAAAAAACAAAACAAAATTTATGCAGAATCTTAAAGGCTAATGGTAATAATTACTTTTAACTTGTAATTTTTATATTGTGTTTCACCAAATAAAAATAATTTTTTGACACCTTAACTATATAGTGGAGTCCAAAAATAGTTTCCTGTTGAGTTATATATAGCCATCATGTTATCAAGTATGGTAGACAGATAAAATTGCTGTGTACTAAACTTCACAATGACTTAATTTGATTTGTTTTTGCAGAGTTTTGTTATACTTGGTGAATTCATAGAAAACGTATTTGTAACTTATAACCTAATTTATAATCTAAAAAGGAGAAAATAAAAGGTAGTTCTGATTTTTAGTGTTATATTTGAGAATTGGCAAATGAATGGGAGAGCTCTGAAGTTGGTAGAGGAAAATAGGAAAGTTTATGAACATATTTTCCCATCCCTGTTTTAGTATCAGATTTGGGATTTTTTTTTAATCCTTACCCAAGGATATGCTTTTTTTTTAATTTTTTTATTAGCGAGAGAGAGAGAAAGAGAGAAACATTGATGTGAGAGAGAAACATCAATTGGTTGCCTTCCATGTACACTCCAACTGGGAAACATCAATTGGTGGCCTCCCATGTACACTGCAACTGGGGATTGAACCGAAACCTAGGTATATGCCCTGACTGGAAATCAAACCTGCATCCTTTGGTTGCACAACCTTTAGTGTATGAGATGTCACTCCAGCAACTGAGCCACCCGGCCAGGGCCAGATTTGGGATTTTTTTTTTTTTTTTAAATATATCTTTATTGATTTCAGAGAGAGGAAAGGAGAGGGAGAGAGAGAAAGAAACATCAATGATCAGAGAGTCATTGATCAAGCCCACAACCTGGGCATGTGCCCTGACTGGGAATCGAACCCCGATCGCCTGGATCCCAGGTCGACTCTCAACCGCTGAGCCACGCCCCGCCGGGCTGGGATTTTTTTTTTAAATGGTATATTTTATTTAGGTCTTTGGTTTGATGTTTAATTAGTTTTATTGTTTTATTTCTCTGAGATGAGTCAGTGGATGTTGGCAGTGGAGGGAAGCTGGATAATAAACTGCCGGTTAATTGCAATGCAGAACTATGGCAAAGTCCTGCTGGTATATTCTACCATTCCATTTCCAGTGTAATGGCAAACATTAGGTTCTTTCTTTATAAAATACCAGTTTTCTCAAACAGACTAGACAGCATTGGTATTATAGTGCCACTCTTAAAATTTATTATAACCAAATTGGGAAAGTAATATGATTATTACCTGTTTTGCCAGATAAAAGACATCACAGGGTATAATGAGAAGAATTTTGGATCGTAGTCCCAACTTGGCTAGGGGCTTATTTTTTTATTTATAAAATGGGAAGCATTTTTTTTAGTTTTCAGCGTGGTTGTGAAAATTTAGTAAGCAGGAGTGGTATTATATGTGAAAGCACAAATTTCAGAGAACAATAATTAAAATGATTTATTTATGCTAATAAATACCAGTAGTAATACTTTTTATTCAACTTACTTGATTTTTATAACAACCCTGTAAGGATGTAAGGATACTTCTATTTTATAAATGAGGAAATTGAAGTGTTTAAACAAAGAGTTTTGTAGACTGTTCAAGGTCAACAATAAATACAGACTCTGAAGTCTGTATCTGACTCTCCATCTACAGTAGCTTTGAAATTCTTGACAGAAAAATGCAATGCTTTATTCCAAAGATGCCTACTTTTTTGGAGGCTGATCTTTAGGATGAGATTTTTTAAAAATCTTTTAACTTATCATTATATACTCTTTGAAAGGCATTTATATGCATTATTTCACTTATTTTAATTCTTTTAAGAATATTCATAAAATTTTAGTATGTTAATTCACTTTTAGTTACAGTACGTTATTGATCATTTAGTAAAATATAGATGTATAAGAACATGCTTTTAAACTGTTTATGGACAAACTGCTTTATTCCCAAGGTTTGGTGAGAACTACAGATACAGAGAACTGTATCATAAATTATATGCTATAAAGTTTTTTTAAACTTGATTTTACTTGAAATTATATGCTATAAATTTTTTTTAACTTGATTTTATTGCCACTAGGGGGTGCCTGGTAATTGAGTCTTATTTTGGATTTACAACTTCTTTCTGGGGAAAAAAAAAAGCCAAGAGCTGTAAAATTATGATACGAGCCTCCTATAATTGAATTTTATTTAGAATTATTTTAAAGTAAATTATGTTTTTCAGAAAACAGAATGTCAAGTTTTTTGAGAATTTAAGAGCAAATTCTTAAATCATAATTTTTATAACAGTTGAAAAGCATTTAAATATGCTTTGAAAAGCACCTTAAAAAGCATTTAAAAGTACTCCTATGGCACAGCTTCAAATTGTACTGTAAATCATGGTAAAATTAGAAAGGGGGAAAAAACCTGTTAATTATGCATGTTTCATATTATTATAGGAAAGATTCAGTCCATCAAAGATTTATTGATTACCTACTAGATAAAAACAAGTTCTATTCTCAAGGGGCTTAAAACCTATTCATTAAAGACATTAGGCTTTTTCTTAATTCATCTCTTTACAGAAATTTTCCTTAGATACCACTCATTCTTGATGTTCTGTCGCCACTCAGGTTGACTCCTCAGTAAGATCCTCTTTTCTTATCTGCTCTAAAGGTTGCTTTTGTTCCTGAAAGTTCTATTTTTATCAGTCCCTGTTACTGTATACCTTCTCTCTGACATCTAGTCTCAACCCTGCAATTTCCAAATATGTAAGGTGACTTACAAATCTCTATTTATAAACCCATATGTCCTAGATGCCAATGGAACTTTTTATTGGTGTGTGTCCCATATGTAATTTTAAAGCCATGCCTACAACTGAGACAATTCTGAAAAATCTGTACTGCTACCTGTATGTTTTTTCTCAAATGTACTGTGGTGCAAAATACTGCTGTATATTCCAAGGATGATGATGATTATTTAAAAGGCCATTGAATTTGGCATATAAGTAATGACTTTGTTGAGATCATTTTTGTCACAGAGAGGATGAGAACAAGATTGTGGTAAATTTTAAGGGATAAGTGAGAAATGAGGAATTGGAGTTACGTTCATTTTCAGAAAACTTAACTGTGAAGGGAAGGAGTTGAGGGAAGAATAGGGTCAAGAATTATTGCAAGTATGAGGAAAAAGAGACAACAAGTAGGCGAAAAATGTTAAAGTGAAACCGAAAGAGGGCTGGTGGCCAAAAGGGGTATGGGAATGTCTTAGCTTGAACTGTTATAACAAAATACGGTAGAAGGGTGGCTTGCAAAACAGACATTTATTCCTCACAGTTCTTGAGTCTGGAAAGTCCAAGATCAAGGTTCCAGCAAGGCTTGGTTTCTGGTGAGAGCTCCCTTCCTGGCTCACTTTCTCACTGTGTACTCATTCACATGGCAGAGAGAAAACTCGAATAAAGACACCAGTCCTGTTGTATTAGGGTCCCCCTTTATGCCCTCATTTCACCTTATCTTACTCCTGAAAACTGTCTCCATATACAGCCGTATTGGGAGTTAGGACTTCAACCTAAGACTTCTATGCAGTATGCACTTCAGTTCATGGGTGCAGGGCGGAGTCCAGGATTAGGGGTTGAAATGAAGTTAGCTAGCAGGTTTAGGGTCAGAAGGAAAGGTAGAAGAGAAGATAGGAGCAAATGGAGAACATTTCTGGGTTCTGGATTTCCAGCTGTTATAGTAATAGTTGATGACAAAGTGCAAATTGTAGATAATACTGAGATAGGAGGTAAGTAGTAGTTATAATAAGGATGTTAAGGAAGTGTGAAGTTATAAGTATATGGTAAGTGACAGTGATATGACAATTACCATTTATGAAGACAGGCTTTTTGCCAAGCCCTTTTTATATATTATGTTATTAAATCCTCATGATAAGTCATATGTAGATATTATTACCCGCATTTTGCAGATAGGGAAACTAACTTAGGGGTAGTGGTGAGTTGATGAAGAGAGTTATTGGTTATTGGGAGTTCGTTTAAGTTCTTGTTTGAAGAAGGCTACAGATACTTAGTCTGTACAGTAGGTTCTCAAATAACATCATTTTGTTCAACATTGTTATATTATAAAGTTATTGAGATGCTATAGGAACCTAACTAATGTTTATATCAGTTCACCTGGGGTAAAACTGATTTTGTTCTATGTCATTTCCTCTAAATTTGCATAACCTGTCATCAACGTTAAGTGAGGACTTACTGTATTAGGAAAACATAAACCTAGGTACAGATGTTACGGCCTGTAAGTACTATAGCCTGTAAAGGACTTATATAATCTTGTCCCTGACTTTCTCTCTTATTTCATCTTTTATCACTCTCCCTCTGGCTCATAGCTGGCCAGCCACACTGGCCTCTTTGCTCTTCTTTAAACATTCTAAGCTTACTTCCACTTCAGGGAATTTGCACTTTGCACTTTCCTCGCCTAGAATGATCTTCCACCAGTTATCAACTTGGCTCATTCCTTCACTTTATTCAGGCCCCTGTTCAAATGTCACATCCTCAGAGAGGCTTTTCTTGATTCCCCTGTCTAACCAGTCCCTCTGTCGTACCCTCTGTCTTGCTTTATCACTATAATACATTATATTAGTAATATATTCATATTTGTTGTCAGTATGCCTCATTACACTGTAAAGCTACAAGAAATCAGGGATTGTTTTTGTCCACTGTTGTATCTCCAGCAGCCAAAAGAGTACCCAAAACATAATAGGTACTTAGAAATATTTGTGGAATGAATACTGTAAAGTTACACATTCCTAAGGATTTTGCCTCTTATGAGAGACAAAAGCTAAGGAGTTCTAATGGTGAGATAACAAGCATCATGCAGAACAGAGATTAGGTATTTGGGGACCAGAAGATCCTACAAGTGTCCAAAAATGTAGTAAGCTAGACAGTCTTCACTCCTTGAAATGAGCTTAGCCTTTATTTTTGTCCCGTTCCTTATGGTGTTTCCCATGATAGTGTGGAGTAATGGAGAGAGCTGGGGCTTTATATTCACATACTCTTCAGTCCCATGTCTGTCCTACATTGGTTTTGTGGTCTCACGCAACACCTTTCTGTGGAGCCTTAGTTTCCCTAGTATTATTTTTTTGTCTGTCCTCTTTTGAACCAGATCCTGAGTATTCTTAGTGAGCCTCTCCCTCAGTTTATGAAAAAGTTATCTATGGAAGAGGCCCTTAATAAACAAACATTTGTTGTAATGAATATGAAGTTTCATGACTAATTGCGGAATGTGATTTTTGGTCCATGCATCTGTAGTCTCCTCATTGGCTGTTTTACTAATTATCAAAATCATTATAAAGTGTTTTTCAGATAAATGGAGAGTCCATTTGTCATGTTATTCACACAGGATGACAAATATTCACTCATTTACCAGATACAGATTGAGTACCACCTTACAGTGTGTTAAGTCCTTGTTTTAGGTGCTGGGGATACAGTGAGGAACAAAATGACAAGGTGCCTGCTTTCATGGAATTTACAATATGTGTAGAGGTGGGTGTAGGGTGGGGGAACAGGCAAAAAACTATGAACAAGAAAAAAAACATGAAATGATAATAAGTGCTTTGCAGAAAATCAAAATAGAGTGGCATGATAAGAAGTAATTGAATGACTACTCTAGGTTATAAGGTCTGGAAAAGCCTTTCTGAATATGTACTGTTTAAGCTGAGACATGAATGATTGAGGAGCCATTCAAATGAAGAGTATTCTAAGCAGGAGAAATAGCCAGTGCCAAAGCTCTCAGGTCACGTATAGATATACTAGTTGGAGAAGGTTTAATATTTTGGAATCTGGTGTTACTAATGACTACCTTGCTAGCAAAGGATTGAGTGGTTGGCTTGGGAATAAAAGACAGTCTTTTCAACTTTGCTTTGGTTGAATTCTACTAAGTGATGAAAATGTCCAGTTTCGTTTTAATTATATAGATTTTCTTAATTTGTATGGCAAGGTGGTAGAAAATAAAGTATGCCTTGTGTGTAGTTGTCCCTTTTATAAGTAGTAATTGAGTTTTGCTGTTGAACTTTGACCTTTTTTATACTGGGAGGATGGCTCCAGTTAATATTTTAATGACTTCTATGAGGGTGTTGTTGAGCTCCGGTCATGTAGTCAAGCATATGGTCTTCTTGTGTGGCCTCTGAGTTGTGAAGTTACTTTTAACTGTGGCTTTGAATTAGTTGCTGTTTGTGATAAGAGTACATTCAGGATGCTAACTGGTACTCTGGTGATAGTTGAGTAAACCACAGGAATTAAAATATATGCCCCTTTTTTTGTCATTGGAAAACCATTGGTGGAAAGCAGGTGACAGTAGCCTTGCATTAGGGTAGGGCGGTATATTTCCCAGTGGGTGCTGTGGAAGGAATTGAGTAGTGCGTCAAAGTTGAAAAGACTGTGAGTTCTAGCCTTACCTCTGCTACAGAATCATTATATGACTTAGGGCAGGTCACTCCTCTGCTCTGGATCTCAGATACTACTGGAAAATAAAGAGGCTTTTCTATATTCATCGGCATCCAAGGTGCCACAAGTTCTTCCTTGTCTCTATAGTTAACAGTGGATTATACACACAAAAATTAGTATCCAAATTGGAAAACAAAACAGCTTTAATTAGCCTGACTAGCATCCAAAGGAACATATGGCTTAGACTTGAGTCCTAAGTGGGGTCCTTTACCTCTCACAGATCTAGGTCTTAGGACCCAGATGCTCAGGTAGCCTTAGAAAGAATTATGACTGGATCTTCAGAGCCTGATGGACTGATGTAGTAGGCCTGCCTCACTAACCTAATCACAACATGAAAGACAGTTTAGAGAATTCATGGCATAGAACATGAAAGAGGAAGCTGCTCATCTAATCCCTGTCTTCTGGGAAACCTAACCTAATATAATGTGACCTTGTGGATAATTGTAATAGTCTCTTCTCTTCCTGTGGGAGCATCAAGTTTAGAATGGGGAAAGCATGCTGCAAGTGTTTCCATGAAAACTCTTCCTTTGTTGGGGAGAAGCAGCATGGGCAGAAATAGTATTTTCCCTATGAGTAGAGGCAGAAGCTTGAAGCAAAGTTAACAAAACATTCTTCTCATGATCCTTGAGGTCGCTTCTCTCTACTTTTGATATGCACTTCACTCTATTTATTAAGTATGGTATAATAAGGGAAAGACTGAAGTATTCCTCTTCTATCAGCTTCTTGTAACCATCCGGCCGCTGTGGTAATAAGCATCCACCTGCGCCCCTACCTTTGATCTAGCTAAGAAGTGCCACTCTGTGGGTGGTATGTGTGTTGGTACTCATACAAACTTACTTACCTTTTTTTCCCTCTTCTCATTTCCATCTCTCCCACCCTGCACTGAGGACATTCTAAACACTCATCTGCCCCTATGATTCCAATGAAGAAAGATAACTGAGAAGTATTATGGAACTGTTGTGGGATTCAGTTATTAGGATGACATTCTGAGGATGCTTTCAAATGGCTTTCATTCTACTTCTGTTTCCCCAACACCTCACAATCTCTGCACAGATTTAATCCTTGTGATATTTTCCCACTCTTTTGTCTATATCTGCTATTTCAGTGTTTGGTGTATTCCCTTAATGCAAGAAGAGTCATATGGAACTTCTGAGTTAGAATGAGAGGAAAGGAGTAGGATATCATCTTTTGAAGGAGTTAAAGCAATCTCTAGTTTCATTTTTATGACTGGAGGAACTGAGGTACAGAAAGAGGAAGTTAGATAGTTATTAGGCCTTAGCTTCTTCATCCAGAATGATCAGGATGATAATTTCTGCCTCAAAGGGCCTTTGGAGAGGTGCAGTATGGTTAAATAAGATAGCATATGTGAGCACTGGACCTGGCACAGTGCAGGTGCTCAGTAGTTTCTTTTTCTCAGATCACAGAGTTAGTTAATAAATGAGTCAGAACTTAGCTCTCATATGGTTCTTAACTCCAAATAACTCATCATAATGCCTTTGAGCATTGCTCAAAAGGTCAGTGTCAATGTGGTCCTCAACATAATGTCTCATTTCAACCTATTTCATATGTAAAGTAAACTAAGTAGTGCCTATTGGCTTATAGTAGATGCTCACTAAATCCTTTAAATGGATGGATGAAGTGATACAGCTTCCAGTGGGGGAACTTCTTTGGCTAAGGATTTTTATTTTTGAACTAGAAAAAAGCAATAGGTTTTAACCTCCAAATAATTTGCTGAAACATCACTTGAAATAGTTGTTCTAAAAGTGTGGCTTCTTTATGGTAGCTTTTTATTGATTAATATTTGCGAGGTTTTAGCAGTGGGCAGAGGCCTTAAATAGCCTATAAGTGACAGTTTTCTGAAAACTTTATATATGCAAGTAAATGGTCTAAATAGATCAACTAATTTTTTTTTTCAAAAATGCTCTACAAAACAACCTTTTTTTGGTTTGTTTTCACAAAGGATATTTACTTGTGAAAATGCTTTACCAGTGTTGTAATTAGTACAATATTTGATAACAATTAGATTATGTCATTCTTAAAATAACTCAAGAATAAGTTGATTTATTTATAAATTTGTTATATTTTATTGATTTGTCCATTCTAAATTTATCGAAAATAAATTGATATAATCAATGTTTCAAGTACATTATTGCATACTATTCAACTTAAATTTAATTCTAGTGAGTGTTATTAGATTTTATAAAAGTGAAATTTGGGAAGTACTCGGTTGGTAAATGTCTCAGTAAGCAGCTACTGAAAAGTCGCTCATTTTAAGAAGAGGGCATTTCCCTAAAGTTATGCATTCCAAGTGAAAGAAGAAACTTGTCCCCAATTAAAGCATTGATGGAGATCACAACACATCTAATTGGATTGATGTACCAAACCCATTTATATAGTTTACTGCCTATTGATAGGTCAGTGACTACTGAGATTAGCTTGTTAATATCACACTTTGAAAAAGAACCGCAGGTATTCCCTATGGTTGATTTAATGGACACTAAGAAACTTGAGCAGTAATTCATGAAACAGAAATCAATGTATCTGTAAATGTAATTTTTGGGCTTTCTTCATATTTTTTCTGGATGGATAGAATTATGTTTTGACAGTTTTGCTATGAACTACTTGATGAATCACAATATATCACTATCACTGCTAATTACCACATTTTGATTAATCTTATATACTTTGGTTAATACATTTTTCTGAATCCAATATATCACTATATTGATAAACAGTAATTATAGACATAAGGACACCTGAACTTTGAAATCATCATGAAAAATGTTATTAAGAATTATGTGAAACCAAATGTTTGTTTATCTAGACATACTTAATTGCCAGCAAAGAAAGCAATTAAAAGTTGCTGCAGAGTAAGAGGCCACCTTTGTTAAACATGGTTTTAAGATTGTTACAGAACTTGTGGTGATGATAACATGGTGTCTTGGAGGATGTTAACAACTGTAGCAGAGTGTTAATTAAGAATGGTGTAATCTTCAGCTCAGAATTATTAGTATTATATCTTAGTTTAGCTGGACAGGAGCAAAACCTAGTTTCAGTTATGATGAGGGCTCAAGTTGTATTTATAGTAGAAAGATTAACATTTTCTTTTTATACTGTTCCTGAGACAATTTAAAAATCCTGAATGAAATACAGTCAAATGTAAACATCAAGTCCCTAGCTCATTTACATGTGTGCCAGATTTTCAAACTGATTGCTATTTGAACCTAATCTGTCATTGCTGGCTGCATTAGCTACAACAAACATTACATTTACATATTGATTTCTTATTTTGTTTTAGTGTAAATAATCCATAATTATAGTAAATTTGGTCTTTTGTTGACAAGGCTCATGTGACTCTTAAGTTTAGAATGGAAATTTAAATTGCTGTATGTCATGCTTTTTAATTTAAAATCTTGATGTATCTGAAAGGATAAAAAGATCATTGCAGATCATAAAATATTCCCAATGAAACAAAAGAGAGAGCATTTTGTAAGACCTTTTGGAATGATATAAATTGTAAAGTCTTAGTGAAAAATTCAACAGAACATTCCAAGTTTATTTACATTTTATAGTAAGAAGTCACAATAATTTGGAAGAAATTACTGTTTTGCTTCAATATCAGATCATATTTTTAAAAACCTATTGGAAATTAGCCTTCTAAACCTATTATTTTGCATTGATATTTTTGTTTAAAATATCCAGTGCAAGAAAATAAATAGACTACGCATACAGCAGGAATGAAACGGGATTTTCAGTTTCTATATTGGTGTTAATACTTTACTCATCTTAACTACATATACAGCATTGATTTGAGAAGTTTAATTTCATTGACAACAACCCATATTGTATCAGTGGACATATGGTCTTATTAAGTAGCAATGGCAACAAATTCATGGTTTTCACTTACATTAATTAAAAGTGTATTGTATTTTCAAGTTAATTGCAAAAATGGTAGCTATCAGGTTGTTCTTTTTTTTTTCTTTTGGTTTACAGTTTTTTTATGGAGATATAATTTATATGCAGTAAATGCACAATTCTCAACCACCCCCTATTTATATGAGTTTTAACAAAAGCATATTGTTTTCTGCTGTGGATTTTAATGAGTGGGATTTTAATTTGCATGTGTATATACAGGTGTTTACAGACAGACAGACATTTAGAAGCCTGTGCTGAACTGATGGCAGCTGTTTATTTGATTGTTGTGAATACAGAAGCCCTAAAAGCCCTTATATTAGTCAATTCAGGCTGCTATAACAAAATACCATAGACTGGGTGGCTTAAACAACACATATTTAGTCCTCACAATTCTGGTGCCTGCAGATTTGCTCCCTAGTGAGAGAGCCCTCTTCCTGACTTGAAGATGGCTGCCTTCTCACTGTGTTCTCATTTGGTGGAGAAAGAAAAAGCTCTAGTCTTTTTCTCTTAGAAGAACACTAATCCCATCATGGGGGGCCCCACCCTCATGACTTCCTCTATCTAAACTTAATCACCTTCCAAAAGCCCAAACCCTAAATACCGTCACATTGGGGGGGGTTACACTTTTAGCATGAATTTGAGGTAGGACACAAATATTTAGTCCATAACAGCCCTGAAGCCCAAGACTGAATTTGTTTTTTTCCTAGTCTAGTTATTTAATCTTGATAGATCTGTACTTTATAACAGTGAGTGCTTCCCCTAGAACTGTTACTGTTTTAATAGGAAAGCTATGGTTTAGTTTGTTCAAATCTGCCCACTGAAGACTTTAAGAGGATTCTTGATTCAAGGAATTGCTGAAGAGGAAATCCTTAAATTACTGTTATTATTCTTGATGCAGACGCCTATTACTATTCTACCCTATGAAATGGGCTTTATTCTGTTCGGCTGCAGGAAAGCCATTTCTCTTCTTAATCAGGAATAATGGGAAGTATATAGCTACTTGGTTGTCAGATGATCGTTTCACTGCTGTAATACAGCCTTAAGTTAACCTTGAAAAATCTCTCCATCCTATGTATTAAAATAGCCATGGGCTTTGGTCACTAAAGTACTCTCTCAATGTGAAATGAACTCAATCAAGACAGTAAAGACTGTTACATTTACTCCCTTAATGTTGTTGCTTTTATCAGTACTGGACATATGGCCCTGCTGGTGTGGCTCATTTGTTGAGCGTCAACCCATGAACCAGGAGATCACAGTTTGATTCCCCGTCAGGGCACATGCCTGGGTTTTGGGCTCGATCCCCAGCGGGGGGCATGCAGGAGGCATCCAATCAATGACTCTCTCTCTGTCATTGATGTTTCTATCTCTTTCTCCCTCTCCCTTCTTCTCTCTGAAATCAGTAAGAACATATTTAAGAAAAACAAAAACTGGCCATATGGAGATTAAAAATGTGTGAATTTTTATGTTTGCATGTATAAATCTGTAGCTTCATTTATTTATTGTGGCTTTTGTGTTAAAATTTGCTATACATTATTTTCCCTTTATTAAAAAAAATGGGAAGGTTATAGAAAATGTATTAAATTAAGCCAGTAAATTAAAATGAATTTGGTACATGTTAGAAGGCAGATGTTTTACAGATGACTTTTTTTATGCTAACTATCCTAACCAACCATTAGAAGATGCTGTTAAGGAGAAAACTGCTCCTAGATGCAGCAGTGGAGGACTCAACTCATTCTGCTAAGCAGCAGCTAGAATCAATTTGCCTAGATCATATTTTAGCAATAAGGTCTTTGCAAATTGTGCAGATCACCACAGTAAATTTCTTAAAGCCTTCCCTCACCCCTTCCCACTCCTCCTTTCCCTGGGGGGGGGGACCTTACCAAACAAAACTAACTCAGTTTACATGCCAGATTCTGTGGATTTCTTTATATTTCCATAGCTTAGGAAAAAAATGGTAGTAGAGTTCTTAGCAAGCTACCATATATGAATTGTAAGCATGCTTGTCTGCCATCTCTCAATAAACTCGATGAAGACAGAAGTATGAGCTAACCTTCCGTACCTGGAGGACAGATATGAATTAGACCTGGGTCACTGCTACTTTTTGTGTGTGTGATATTACGCAAGTAATTTAACGTGAGTTTCCTCATCTGTAAAGTGAATATGGTAACTTCTTAAGTTGACAGGAAACTCTTTGCCTAATACATAGTAACACTCATTAAAGACTAGCCATTATTATTAATGGCTACGTGAATGTATCAAGTTGAAGTCTGAGATTGCAGATAACACCCTCAGCTTACTCCTCCAAACAAACCATTCTCACAGGGACCATGAATGTCATATATAACCCTGAACAAGATCTGCGTGAAGAAGAATGTGCATCAGGATAACAGTAGGCACAATGTACAGTGTGCTCATTGCAGCAAAACCGGCTTCATCCTCCGTGAACTGCGGAGGAGTGGAACCAAAATATGAAAACGGCTGCCGCAGGAGCACCGTGGATCCTGTTGTTAATGTTTCACTTCACTGTAGGATTTTAAAGTATGGAAATCCCTCAAAAGTGGTCTGTTTTCAATAAGTTACAACAGGTCACCTTAAAGCTTACATGGCAATAAAAACTCCCACTTGGCTTCCTAATATTTAATATTCATAGTTCAGTGAAGTAAGGACGATTATCCTTTTTCTGAAGAGGAAACAGAATTTATAGAGTAACTAAGTGCCCAACATAGGGCCTTGTATGTGGTAGACACTCAATAAATACTGTTGAAAGAATGTGTGATTGACATTCCAAGGTCATATAGCTAGCAAGTAGTAGAGCAGGGATTCAAATCTGGCTCTAAGACCCCTGAACAGTTTAAAGCCATAAATATTTTTTTCTTGACAATTTACCCTTCCCCAGGGCTGTTGAGGAATTGTAGAACTAGACTGAATTGGTGTTCTTCTAAAGTAGTTTGGCAGTTATTGCTGGTCCTGGCAAACCTTTCTGCAAAGTTATTACACAAGTCTGCCAGTCAAGATCAAGAAACATATCTAAGAAGTTGCATAATGACCAGCACTAAAAGTGTTAAACGCATGCATAGATTCATATGTGAGAATAAAGGAGGATCTGTAATAATCCAGACTTCTGGAATTCTGAGCTCCTTGGCCTAGCATGTGAAGCCCCCATATGTAGGTCCTTACTGTTTTTCACATTTTCTCTTTCACAGACCCTTCACATCCCCTTAAACTTCTTCCTCATTGTTTTCTACACCCTTCTCTATATTCTCCAGTTTCTTTTATTTTTTTTATTTTTAAGGGGGGGAGGGGAAGGAAGGAGGGAGGGAAGGAAGGAAGGATGGAGGGAAGGAAGGAGGGGTATTTTGTGGTTGCACCTATTTGTGCATTCATTGGTTGATTTCTTGTATGTGCTCTGACCAGAGATTAAACCCACAACCTTGGCGTATTGGGACAACGCTCTAACCAATTGAGCCACCGGTCAAGGCTATTCTCCAGTTTCTATCTCTGCTCAAACTAGTCTGTATAAAAGCATCCTCCATATCCACTTGTCAGATTACTTTTCATTCTTCTTCATGTCACTTCAAAGTATTCACTCCCACGTCTGTACACTCGTCACTTCCGTTTTAACCTCTCTAAATAGTCTTTCTTGAGGTCAGTGGTTATGTCTTTATTCCTGTATTATTACAGATAATAGGAATCAAATAATTATGGAAAGAATGAATGGTGAACTTCTAGCAGGAGTTGTTCATCTTTATATCCCCAAAGCAGCCTAGCCATTTGGTAGATAGGATGCTGACATGTAAAGAACATGGAATCAAATATAGTTTAGAAACTGGGCTCCATATTTAGCTGCATAATCTTGGGCAGTTCCTTAACCTTTGTGAATCACAATTTTATTAATAAAATGGCACTTCACAGGTAGGCTGAAAAAATGAGAATTAGTTGTTTTTATATGGAGTTCAGAATATGCAGAGCTATTCCTTAATATTTATAGGATTGAACTGAATCACCTTTTAGTATGAGAGTTGCCAAGGGGAAATACTGATGGATCATAAGATATTTACCCTCAAAAGGCTTATAGTCTTGAATTTAGGATTTCTACACAGAAGACAAAGCAAACTGTACTAAATATGCTATAATTAAGTATTAAATAAAGTATGTGATACAGGAATTCAGAGAAGAGGAGGTCTATAATAAATACAAATGGTAGGCTAGAGGTGGTCTGAAAGCTGTGTAGTATTTGGGATGGGGGTGAGGGACAAGAAGGAGGATGAGAACAACATGAGCAGTGATTTTATTGAGCATAGTGTGATGTTTTTACAGGAGCGAAATTAACCAAGCTCTAGAGCAAAAAGCCAAATTTTAGAGAATAGTTGTGAAATAGGTCTTCCAATGAAAGGCCTTGAAACTCCAGGTAGGCTTTCCATTACCATTCCCTACCCCAGGTTCATTTAACACCCATATATTGAACATTGACCCAGCCAACTCTTTTAGCCTCACTACACTACTTTCATTCACCCTTCATTGCTGTCACACTGAGCTTTTCAGTTTCCTGAACAAGGTCATTTTTCTGGCCTTACTGCACTTTAATATATGAAAACCATTTAGCATAATTGCTCCTAACTGAAACAGTTACTTCTTTTGGCTCCCTTACTAGACTTTCTTGGTTTTTCTCTTATCTCACTGACCATTTACTGATCTTTTTTACACTGACTCGTCCTCTGCTTGGTTTCAAATTATTGGAATGCCCCACGGCTCAATTTTGGCCTCTTTCCTTTTCTTTAGTAACCTATTTTCCCAGGTGATTTCTTTTGACCACAAAATCTGAATACTATCTATATGCTGTCAACTCTCCTATTCCAAGCTCTCTTACTTGACCATCAACTCCTATGTAACTGTACATGGTAACTCTTTTTGGATGTCTAATAGTCATGTTAAAACAGCATTTCAATTTTCCCACCCAGCTTGTTCCTACTCCAGTTTCCTTTGTTAAATGCATTTCCATCCTTCCATTTGCTCAGGCCAGAAACCTTGGAGTTATGTTTTTCTCTCACACTTCTGCTTCTAAAATACATGTGAACCTGACAACTCTTCACCTTCTTTGCCTCTGTTACGTTACCTTAGTCCAATCCACCATCACCTCTTGCCAGGACTAGCCTCCTGTCTGCTCTCCATGCCTTCAGTCTTTCCTCACTGTAGCCAGAGCAGCCAGAATAATACTTGTATAAGTGTAAGTGTAAGTCAAATCTTGACCATTTCCTTGCATAAAACTCTCCAGTGGTTTTCCTTTGCAATTACTATAAATCCCAAGTTCTTTATTAGAGTCTACAAGGACCTACTAATCGGACTCCTGCTTTTTCTCTTTTTTAAATCATACTAGCCTCAACTTTCTCAGAGATCCCTTCCTCAACTATTCTGTTGAAAATAATTTTCTTCACCCTGCCTTTCTGTTACCTTTTGTATTGTAATCCTGTTTTATTTTCTTCACAGCACTTACTATTCTCTAAAATTACTTACTCATTTACTTAATTATTGTTTGTGTTTTTTACTAGAATATAGATTTCATAAAATCAGAGACCGTGATTTTCTTGTTTACCTCTATATCCCTAGCAACTAGAACAATATCATAAACATTGGTAGGTGCCCACTAAATATATGTTAAGAGTGAATGAATATGCTATGTTCTTTGATTTATTTCTTTATCTAAAAAGTGCCACCCATCTCTTTTCCCCAGGCAAAAGTTTTATCCCTTCCAGGTGATAAACTTGAAGGTTCTACTTACCCTTCATATTTTAACTTATATCTTTCTTTGAAGCTTTCCCCTAAACTCTTTCCCCACTCAATGGGACAGAGTTTAGCACTTCCTTCTCAGTTTTCATAGTACTTTTTTTTTTTTTTTCAGTTTCTCAGTTGTAGCTATTACATATTATGGCTATTTATGTATTTGTCTACCTTTATGAAACTGAAGCTTTTTATGAATAGGAACTATGTATTATTTGGTTAGTTTTCTTAGCACTTGGAATAATTAATGCAAACATAATTAATATAAACATTGATTTAATGTTTATAAATAAATGAATCAAAATCTTAATTCCCGTGGTAGTTTTCCAGAAGGCAAGATTGTTGTTTTAGATATAAAATTGAATAAGATTCTTGCCTTCTGGCAATTTTCAGTTTATTCATTATTCAATCAGTGTTTATCTGTAGTGTGCAAAGCATTATGCATAGGTGCTAAGGAGACAGGGACAAAGGTCCTTGCCTAAAGAAACTCATGGGGTATCATTCCCTTTGATTTTGATTAATAGTATTTCATGCTATGTATTGGTGTAATCAACCTGTGAACTCCCTAGGAGACAATAGGACAGATAGACTAACTGCCTAATTCTAACCTTATGTTGCATGTATGTTTATCACATAGTTACAGATTGGCAAAGGAGGAGTGGTGAAGGCCGGAATGATATAGCACACCCAAATATTTTCCCGATTCCCTAAGCATGGTGCCGTTACACTCGAGGCTGGCAGTACTGATTATTCATAAATAATTGTGATAGGTTTTTGTCTTCACTGCTGATCGTGCTTCTTAGTATTGTCATACAAATAAAACCGTGACTTATGCTTCTTAATATATGTTGCTAATTTCATGAACTCTTCATGGTTCTAAAACATTCCTAATATTTTGGAACTTTAGCATAGAATTTAATGTTGCTCTGAATTCTTCAGTTTCTGAATTCTATATATTTCTTAGTCCTAAATGAAAGCACAATTATTTTGAAAGAATTTTGGCATAGCAGCTGAAGTTCTATAGATTTTAATATCTTCTGAATTTTGACTTAAAATCATATTTCTATTCTTACATAACATTCATGAATATAAACAATAGCTTCATATTTCTCTTCTTCCAGAACAGCGACTATACATTTTAGTAACGTATTTGGAATTTGATATAAGTGACAAATTTGGTTCTTTTGGAGGAAATACATATGCAGACAATAGCATATGATTTGTAGAAAATTCTTATGGATGCAAAATATTTAAATTGAAGTTTAAAAACACCTTGGTAGAGAAGGAGTTAACAGGTTAGCTCCCCTTGGTTGTTCTCAGCATGCTCTTTTGCCTTCAGGAGCTGAAAAGATGATAACATTGGGTCCGGACATGCCTGTGTGGAGGTTATAGTACTCCTGGGGTTTTTTGCAGCTAGCTGTAAAGCAAGCTAGAACTTGTTCATCTCAGAGTTTCTTGTTTTTCTTTCAACCCTTTCAGTGCCCTGCAGGAGTCATTAAATCAAAACTTCATGCTGATCATCACCCACCGAGAAGTCCAGCGGGAGTACAACCTGAACTTCTCAGGAAGCAGTACCATTCAAGAGGTGAGTTATGTCTCACAGCTAAGGAATAAAGGTAACTCATTATAGCTAATGTTGACCCTGTTAGAGAGGGCTTATCTGTTCTGGGTGGAAACTCTCTTTATGTTTCATTATTGGGCTCTTAATTTTAATTAACTGGAGCATCATGATTACTGTAGACATATTAAGCGATTTGACCTAGAAAGACAGTGTTGTAAATGGGAGCTCTTGATAATTCTTAAAATAGTCAACTTAAAACTCTCTTTAAAATACTCATTATTTAACATATTTCATGGTTTTACAGTAATTATTCAAAATACTAATTTGGAAATTGTTGCCAGCATGCATTTTTGAACATGCTTATATTTTATTTGAAAGGTTGCTCTCAAATATATTATTTAAAATGTATTCCCTGCCTGTTTCCAAAAAGAATTTGAGGAAGCTTTTCTTAAGTAGCTCAATCCCAGTCTTGGGCAGTATTTGAGGAATGCTGATGGAAACCTTCAGTCATTTAACTCAGAATATCTGAGAAGAGTCTATTTATAGTCAGTATTTTTTTCTTCTTCAATGTAGCCAACCAGGGCCACTGTTTCAAAAAAGAACCTCCCCCAAGAAAGAAGAGGTATCTTCTTATCTGTGACCCCACCTACCTAAAAGCCAATGATTTATCTCCATGGGGTGAAAGTGTGTAAGGTTATGACAGGACTTGTGTTTAGAAACACTGAAATGATTGTTATATTACCCCTTGTAACTTGTGAAGACGTTAATCATTTGCCTACTAATGTTTTTATAAAGAGAATTAATCATACTTAATCTTGGATTATTTCATAAATTTTTTCTTGGACTACATTGCTTAAAATAATTATTAATGTCATATTGAAATTCAGACAGAACAAGTTGTTTTCATCCTAATAATTTTTCAGAAGTGTATGAATTGTTTCAGTAGGCTAGACTATTGATGGTTCCATTTTTCCATGTTTTGTCAATGAATTTCAACTTCTGAATTTGTCATAAATAACTCATTGCTTCAAATTTATTTTCTCTATCTCTTGAATGTTTGTTGAATAGTAACTAAATTCTTGAAAATTTATTTGGCTCCTAATTTGAATTAAAGGCTTGAGCTATTTGTATTTTTTTATCGTGGTTTAATATATATTGATTACAATTTCATTTTTAACCTCTTTGATAGGTGTCCTAGTCTCTAAAGTTAGATTTTTAATTTCTTGAATAATAATTGTTTTTACATAAGAAATAGTGTTTAAATGTGGCTGTATCACAGAGTTATTCTGGGAACTTCATGATAGTAAAACTTAAATTATATATTGAGTATAATTAAATAAGGAAATTTAGTTTCAAAATAACTACAGTTTAATCAAGAAAAGCAAAGATAATAGGTAAATTTTATTCTGTTGATTTATTTTTTAATTGAAGACTAGTATAATGCATTATGGATAAGTATAAACTGGTTTATTTTTCTTTCTGAATGAAATCTTTATTGCTAAAATTTTACTTTTTTTTCCATTTCCAGTTTCTGTAGTTTGAGTGTATTTCTGCTTTCTCCCACAAGAGGGCAGGAAGGACTATTACACTGATAATCTGAAAATGCCATTCAGTGTTTTCAAATTAGCTTCTCTTATATTAACAAAAAGGAGCATAATGGCCAAGTTATTGTTTGATTTACAGATAATTGGCATATTGCAGGGAGGAGACTTAATTTCACCCTTTTAAATTAAACAGGGAGATTTAAAAAGACATAAAATATTCATTAATGTTCGGTGATTATAAAGTAGTGGCATATATTTATTTTGCCTTTATTACTGTTTCGATGGGAAAATACTGCAAATATTTCCGAAATCGAGGTGGCCATACTGACGAGTTGAAATGTTTAAGCAGCGCTAGTGCAGTCTGCTCACACCTGATACCCTATGCAAAATGACTCAAAATGACTGCATCAATTATTAAAAGAAATACTTAAAATTCCGCAGATGTGCCGTTGTGTGCCGCAGTTGACTGAAACTGTTCTTCATGGCCTGCTATTTAGATTAACAAATACATTTTAAGCTTCAAGGACTTAAAAACAGTAAATCTTTTTCATACCATTTTCTAAATGAAAAATGCCCCAGAAATAGTTTTGCAAAGACCAATATTCTTATGTATTTCTTGGCAACAGTTTGATTTCTTCTCCTATTTCATTTTTCTTTTTCTCCTTTTTTTTAGTTGATGTAAAATAATACTTTGAAATGCTTCTTGCCAAGAAAAAATAAATCCAGTTGTTTCTAATATCAGTTGCCTTTCTGTGTGAAAACCAGGTACACATAGGCTCTTTATTCTTGTACGATTTAGAAAAAGGACTTGGATTATCCTCGTTAGGCCTAGGATCCCACTCTGAAGGCCTAGTCCTAAAACTTCCTTCTTCAATTCATGGGATACCTGGTGAGGTGGAGTTTCAGGAGGCCAAGATGCGATTATGCGACAGTCATGCAACCCACAGCAACACATAAGTACCTGCAGTTTTTGTTGTGCATGACTGAAAGTCAGTTTGCTATAATCTTAAAATGCTTTTGCAGTATTATTTTATAAATGCTAGAATTGTTGCTATTAATGTGGAAGCTTAATGATGCCGTATATCCTAAACTGTAAATGAATTTCTATCTCCAGTTTCAGAGATTGCTTTTCAGTGTTTTTAATACATCCAAGAATGAGTTCTGGTCAATATATGAAGGAAACTAAGAAATTAAAAAGAACACACACAGATCCCCACCCCCCCAGTGTAGTAGTATATTATCTTTGTTGTAGTTTAAAAAGATGTACTATTTTTTGGTAATTTTAATTTTTGAAAGCCTTGCATTTTTTCAATGAAGGCTTCTGTAATATCCCCCCCCCCAAAGGGATATTTTTATTAAATGAAATAGGGTTGAAAAAGGCACTATGATTTCAACTTTTAGTTAAACAAAATACATTTTTTAAATATTGAGTTAGAAAATAGAACTTAGAAGCAGTTAGAATTTCAAATAAACTCTTCAGTGACCATATGTTCATGCAAGTTATAGTAATAAACCGAGTTGTACAAGTGTTCGTTCATTCTGGTCTGTGGTCTCTTGCCTCACAATGCATGACTTATGTCCTTTGGGTGCTCAAGATTTTAATTTAAGCTAGTTAGGTATTGAGGTTATTTATTTTTTTAAAGCTCTTTACAAATCCTTCCGCTTATATTATCCTCCTACTTGAGGAAAAGGCAGAGACAATATAAAAAGGTCAGAATGGAGAGTTACAAGTAGTTGTAAGAATAAATAGCCTTTCTCTTTTCCATTATGTGAAATAGTTTGTAAAATATATCTAATAATAGAATAATAACTGTGATAATCTGTCTTTTTACCTTTTTGGTCCTAAATTACTTACTTGTCATACTTAAAAATAGTGAATTTCCTTGAAAATTTAAACAAGTTTACCATATCTTAATGAGTATTGTACACTGAGAATTTAGATTTTTAAACAGTTAATTGTACAGATTCTAGTAATTTTAATACTATTAAAGATCTGTGGTTACAAATGCACTTGGGATTGGTTAAATTAAGGGAGGGAAAGATGGATTTGCCTACTGCAAATCCTAAACCCAGGTGTGGAAAAGGATATGAAGCCCCTGAAATCAAGCCAACTTTTCTTGGAAAAGAATTCTTTGTTGTCCACCTTGTACTGCAAAGCTTCTAGTGGGCAGAATATCCACTTTTCTTTGTAGATGTCATACAAACTTAAGGAATATATACATGACCCAGGATAGCAATGATAAGAAACCTAAGTATTTTTGGTGTGGAAACATGAAGTATTACCTGTTTATTACAGCAAGAAGCACAATGAATAGCTATTAGAATTATTTAAATCCTCTTCCAAGTTTCACTTTACCCTAGAATTCTCACTGTTTTATTAATGTTGATTTAGTTCTTAATGGGAATAAAGGAAAAATTGACAAACTATAAAGATATATCTTGCATGGAATAGTAAAATATTTCGCTACTAATACTAGTGATTGTCAACTGGGAAGCCAACAGTTTGAATTAGCAATAAGAAGAGAATTAAGTACACAAATCATGTCAGTCCTTACAAATAATCTTGGCTAAATAATTGTGAAATCATGAGCTAATTCTGATTCTTCAAATTTGAAACTTGTGTTGGGTTTTGTGTCTGTTTTTCTACTTGCTACTTTCTCAACTTGCTTGGCTAACATATATTTTAAACTATTTTTTAATGCTGGAGGTCATTAACAGTAATTCAATTTGTAGTTTTTTACAGATTGTACTAATGGGCAATTTTCTAGTAGTGAGTTGACTATAACTTCTTAACTAGCATGCCCTTTTTGTAAATGTTGTAGGTGTAGTGGTTTTTTTATTTGTTTGTTTGTTTTCCAGTATGGGGGGGCAGGGGAGGCTGCTGGCACAGAACTGAAGAGCAGAGTAGCTTAGAATGTGCATATGCAAGAGGGGAAATTAAATTGTGTGCTTATTTAATTAAAAGTTTAAGTAGTTTATTTTTATTGCAAGATAAATGGCATATATAAGCTCAATTAGAATGAACCCATTTTAATTACCGCACATCGTAGTTCGATTTTTTAAAACTTAAAATCACAAATGACATTTTAGCAAGAATGAAAGAAATGTAATTTCTTAAGCGACTGGACAATGAATTTAAACCTTTATTCAGCTTTCAGAAAAAGAGATTATGAGTTTCTTTCAAATATACACATATATTATTTTAAGTTACATTTTATAACTGAAATCTTTTGAAGTTATACCATTTCAACTGAACAAATCAGTAATGACAGTTTTATAAATATTGAGGTTTTCTGTGATTCTTAATAAATTATTCTCTTCGGAAATAAGTTTAAGTAATATTTACAATGCAGCCATTTCGAACTGATACGTCTCCCCCCCGCCCGAAAGTATTTTAGAATAATCTCTTGAAAATTATTTTTAGCCCATGTAAATATTTGTTCATCTTCATTTCAAGAAGATAGAAACAATGAAATTTTGTTAGGAATTAAGGGCAGTGTTTTAGCTCTTTGTTACTTAAGATTTGCGTATTCTAACATCTACTTGGCCGACCACGTTTCATAAGCTGTGATTTGTGGGTTGGTAGTTTTGAAATGCCTGGGTTAAGAGAAATTATGTTCAGTTATCAGAAACTAATAAACATAAGACATTTTTATATGCAAGAAAAGGCAGAGAGTAAATAATTGCACTGGTGACCAATACTGTAATAATCCTGTTTTACAATATGCACTTGACAGGTTGTAATAGTGCTAATTGAAGAGACTAATTCACACTTGCTTCATTCTATTCAAAGGCAAAATCAGCAGCTTGTTTTGCTTTTGACCAGATGGTCCTCATGAACACCTACTGTGCACTTTAAGTGCTTTACTAGAATTACAAAGGCTGGGGGCTGCGTTCGACTCCAAATGATTTGAGAAGAGAGTGGGAGAGGGGGGAAAAACCCCTCTGTGCTCAATGGATTTGGTGCAAGTAAATTAATTCTAGTGGACCCATTACACACTGAGCCCCCTTTTCAAAGCTTGGAGCCTCCTCGCTTGCTCTGTAGCAATGAGAAAGAGAAAGAGAAAGGCAGATTACTGCAAACAGAAATAAAAAAAAGGGCTATGAAAGGGAGAAAAGAGGCCTTGAAGCCTTTCATATCACTGAGTTTTTCAAGTGCGTTATTTTTGGGGAGGGTGGATGTATGAAAAGCCAATTGGAGTTTTTTTTGTTTTAAAGGGTGCTATTTAAGCACCATGAATATAGGCGCAAGAGCAACAGTTGACTGAGTTTACTGTGGTGAAGCTTTGTGTCCGAGGATGAATCAAATCCATTATATTCAATTCTTTGTGTTTTAACATGAATGTAGGTTTAGTTTCACAAGACTGTGTCTGTTTAGGATAATTATAATTTAATATTTTCCTTTCATAAAGTTATCACTGTAGATGTCTAAAATTTTAATCAAAGCAGATTTTGTACATTGACTTTGAAGCACCCTGACAGTTTAAAATTCAAAGGAAAGCTTTTTTAGTTTTCAAAAGAAAAGAAAGGCTCATTCTAATGGCATTGAAGCAGAGATTATTATAACTAATTAGAAGTCACACATCTGTTAGCTTTTGGTTTGTGACTTACTTATGTATTTTTTGAGTAAAATACATACTTTAAAAATATATTGATGTTATTAAGTGAACCCAAAGGGAAAAAATGAACTTAAAAGAGAACCATTTATGTGAGCCAACCATTTTTGCATGTTTCTACATGATCCCATAAAAATATGTAATATATTAAATTCCATTAAATGTGAATTAGAATTGTTTAATTAATAACCTTAAGTTGGAATACACATCTAAACAAAATCTTTTTACATTTCTTATTAGCACAATTCTGATTATTAACTAACATTATTATATAATAGTAATATAAGCAGACCCAGTTTGTGCAAATTTATAGTTATTCCTTATCCTTAAAGCTGCTCATGTACAATATTGTAATTTGGAATACTGACATTGTAAAATAATTAATTCTTATAATCTATGTGGGTTAAGATATAAGGGATCACATCTAGGAATACATGTCAGTTATTTTATTTGTTTTTATACTTTAATTCTCGTGATATGTGTTTGTTGCATGGTTTATTTTTGTTTGATGGCATATACTACTGATATAATTCAGGTTCATTTTAATTCTAGCTATTAGCAAAGAATACAACAAAATCATACCAGTAGTATACAACATAATGATAATTGTAAACATTTCATTATTTCTAAGTTTGGCTCATTTCTTTAAGTGAATGTCTAGAATTTATGTTTAAAAAGGCATAATGTACCTTTGTACTTTATATGCCAATATGTTTTAATTACGTTTTTATAAAATATAGAAATGCAAAAATAACCACAAAATTATTTTAGATTTTATTTCTCAAATACTTTCAATGAAGAAAGTAGCATGTATTCTTTGATATTTAAAATAAAATTGTATTAATTTCCTATTAGTGTGGGCATTACTTTGGGACTTATTCACTGACATATAAGTTATGGGGTGGGGAGGAATGTAAGAGGAATCCCCAAACCTTCAACCAACAAAACATTCAGTGAAATTGATAAGCAATGAGGTGTTAATGATTTGATATCCTTGGGGAGAAAAGGATGTCAAGAAAAAAAATTGGAATGATTGAAAAAAAAACTTCCTGAAATTTTTTTTTGCAGTAGACTATTTAAAATAAAGGTTAGATTCTCTTTCTTGTAGGTACCATAAAAATCTGTCTTTAAAGGCAGAACCTCAATTAGCAGAAGTTGATTGATCATGACCATGCAGTCACTTACTTAGGTGGGGCTGGTTCTCTGGTTTCACAGACACAGTAGTTGGAGCCTTTCTCCTCAAGAAGAGTTTATTTCAGTGTTAAGTATTAACCCCCTAGATTCCTGAATGCCAGAGACAAGATTCTCTCCTGTAGGGTGAAGGTTAGAAAAGGCTGCAATTTCTTTATACACTTAAGCTGAAATACCATGTTACTTAAGCTGAAATACCATGTTATTTAAGCTGAGGAATATTTTAACATTTAAGCATACTCCAGCCATAAAGTAAAAATAGTAACCTGCATAATCTTCTCCCCACCCCACCCCAGCAAAAACAGAAAAACAAAAAAAACTAGTAAGTGAAAGGATAAGTAAGTGAAAGGGAGTGCTAGACCAAGACTAGGTATATTAAGTTAAGGCCTGCATGTAGAAAATTATTTACATGCTCGTCCTTATATACCAAAGATTTTTTTTTCCTTTATCATAACCTCTTTTAAAGCATCTGTTTATGGTAATTTTTCTTTTGTATAATGCATCTTGTACATAACTTAATGCTGTCTTGTCAAGGAGTTATTCTTTTTCAAATATATTTAGTATGACAAATATAGTTTTAAAAATCCTGCTGTACCATTTAGAGCTTTATTACCTTATTATTACTCTCAATTATAGTCCTGGTATTTTTCTTTTTTTTTTTTTTTTTTAAGGAAAAAAGACTTTAAAAGCTCATAGCAAACATTTTCTATAAATGACAAAATGTATTCCTTGCTTTGTGGTCATTGCGTGACCAGACAGTAGAATACTGGATTGTTTTAAGGTTTTTACAGCTGCAAGGCAAAAGCATCTGCTCATTGCAAAGCCGGCATTGTTTAATTTTGACACTGACTTTTCCATGCGTCTTGTACCAAGCACTGGATTAGATGCCACTAAGATGAAATTTGTTTTAAGTTGCTCCCAAAGTGCAGCTGTCCCGATCTACTGCCTTGTAGCTTAACCAAAGCAGACAGACATAGGATCAATCAGAATCTTTTTACAGGGTCATCTCACTGGACTAGGGAGGCTCAGAAGAAGAATGTTAATGATATTATTTATTGTGAATAACTGCAAAATTAGTTTCCAGGCTGATTTAGTGTATGTAGAACTATACCTGCCCACATACCTTTTTGGGATAGTAAAACCATTATTAAATATTTAACTTTTAAACTGGAACATAATGGTCAAATATTAAGGTGCCTATGTGTATATTAGGCACTATTCTTCAGCAGTCGATTGCAAGAAAAATTAGTTTATTGGTCACTAAAGTAGACTGAAAATAAAACTCAATCTAAAATGGCTCTACTAAAATCTTGAAAAGTGGACATTTTTATAGAATGATAATTTTTCTTTAATGTTTCAAGTGAATGAAAAATGAAAGAGCACCTCACTTCCCGGGTTTCCTGGGATTGTGTGAATTTCTACCCAGCTGGTCCAAATTGATTGATACAGGGCCAAATATTTGTCTGCCTACATTTCAAAGTCTATAATTTGCTAATGAATTGTGGTAATAATCTTTCATCATACATGAAAGATTTAGCCAAACAATTTGCTAAGTATGTATTTTGATCATAAAATTTTTGGACATGCACCAAGCTTTACATCTATTTTACAGCTAATACATGGGCGTGGAGGGAGAGCAGGGGAGAAATAATACTGAACATGGACACGCGATGGAAAGGGATGAAGGAAATGAGGGAAGAAGGCAAAGGAGTAATACTGGGAAAGTCCTGTAGTTCTATAAGTGGCAGTGGAAAACAAATTAGATTTGCACTTAGAATGCAAAATAGAATTTTAAAATGCTGGCAGAGTTTTAGTCTGTGGTACCCAGAGGTATGGAATCCATGTAGATAAAGGCAAGGAAGGAATCTTTTTTTTTTTTTTTTTTTTTTTTTGGCTACAGCTATTTCACACATTGATTATGGAATAACTTTTTAGAAACTTTATGCTAGAAAAGTCAAAAGCCCACAATTTGGAAGTAATTGAAGGAATAAGAATAAAAGCCAGATGTTTGTTAGGGTTGATTTAGATCCAGAAGAAGAAAAAAGCAGTGAAGAAGAATCAAGTACATTCACATTCTTGTCAACTACCACTGCCACCCACCTCCAGAAACATTTTCATCTTTCCAGATTGAAACCCCAAAGCTGTTAAAGAGTAACTCCCCATTTCTACCTCCTCCCCAGCCCTTGGCAACCACCATTTTACTTTCTGTTATCTATGAATTTAACTACTCTAGGTACCTCATATAAATGAATTCATATTTGTCTTTTGTGACTGGCTTATTTTACTTAGCATAATGTCTTTAAGGTTTATTCATGTCATAGCAAATGTCAGAATTTCCTTTTTAAGGCTGAATAATAGTCCATTTTGTGTACATACCACAGTTTGTCTATTCATCTGTTGATAGGACATTTGGGTTACTTTAACCTTTTGGCTCTTGTGAATAATGCTTTATGAACATGAGTGTCCAAATATCTATCTAAGCCCTGCTTTCAATTCTTTTGTATATATACCCACGAGTGAAACGATGGATCATATGGTAATTCTATGTTTAACTTTTTCAGGAACTATCATACTGTTTTCCATAGTAACTGCACCATTTTACGTTTTTTTTGTTGTTGTTTTTTAATATGTATTTATTGATTTCAGAGAAAGGAATGGAGAGGGAGAGATAGAAACATCAATGATGAGAGTCATTGATCAGTTATCTCCTGCGTGCCCCCCACTAGGGATTGAGCCCCCAACCCGGGCATGTGCCCTGACCGGGAATTGAACCTTGATCTCCTGGATCATAGGCCAATGCTCAACCGCTGAGCCACGCCCTGCTGGGCCATTTAAGTTTTTACCAGCAATATGTAAGTGTTCCAATTTCTCCATATTCTTACCAACACTTACTACTTTCTGTCTTTTTAATAATAGCCATCCTAGTGGAGGTGAAATGGTAGACATATATTGAGCATGGAATGAATATGGAGGATAAAAATGTTAGTCTCTTAGAGAAACATATTTTCTTTGGGGGAAATTATCATCATGGTTTTTATTTCATAGAAATTTGAATGAATGTTTATGGAGACCCTTCTAGTCAGTGATATTCTGCTTGTTGACCTTAAGTTGTTGGTAACAACTTCCTTGAGGGGAAGGATGAGGAAGCTTCATGTTGGCTTAGTGTTTTATACTTTTCAACTTCCTTTCCCCTGCTTTAGTTCATTTGATTTTTATAGTATCTCCTAGTGGTAGGCCTGCTGCATTTGGCTGTGCAGGTTGAAAGTGGCACCTCCTGAAGCTGTGCAACAAAATGGTCTTAATGAGCATGTGAATGTAAGACTTGATGGTCACTCTCCCTGCTATGCTGGTAGCTTGAAATCGGCAACAGTAAGAGTATTTACACCATGGAAATTGGCAAACACTTCAAATAATAGCTTTTTGTTTTGGGAGAGCTGAATTATCAGCCTATCACTGGTTGTGTGTCTCTACCCCCAGTAGATTGTGAACTCCTTTAGATTCATTTCTGTCTCAATGCCTAGGCTGTGATAGGAATACTCTTTACTGAATTAATGAATAAGTAAGTGATAGAATATATCAGGTGCCTTATTATTCTACTGCCTGACTCCTGCTGGCAGAGAATGAATTTCAGAATCTAGTGTATTTTTTTCGAACAAGTTTAGAAATGGCCTATTGTCATGGACTGCAGTTTTCTTTCTGCCTCAGAGTTTGAACCAAAAAAAGTGTCTATTGGAAATCAAGGCTATTAAACACACATGTTTCAATAGCACAGTAAGGATGGCATTTCTGTCCATTATCACCTTGTTAAGCTACTCCTGCTATGACTTTGCTGCCTACTAAGTTTTTGGCATCCATTGCTTAACTGCCTGACTCACCTTTCAGTTTCCAAGTTGGAAGCCAATAGTGTGAACCATCTCAAATTAGCTGAAAGATTTTCTTTTACATTATAAGAGGTAACTGACTGATTAATTCTCTCTATTCGTAGATGGTATAAGTTCCCACAAATGATAATATAACATCTTAGGACATTAAAATATTGCTTTAAAAATCACTGTATTACCCAACAACTTGTACTGTTTTTTTTTACTATTAATGTCCCTCTCAATTTTATCAAAAGTAACATTTATATAAAATGAAATTTGAGGATAATGTTGAGTCATTTGGATTTTTAATTTTTTTCTAAAACACCCTCCATAATTAAGATGGATGGATATAAGCTTAAAAAACAGTGCTATGTTTTCTGACCATTCCATATACCATCTTTTGTGATCTAAACTCAGAACCATTTTTAGTATCTTTTGAAATTTGAACAAGATAAATATTATGTTTGGATCACAACACTGTTAAAAGATTGGAAGTAGCAACTTATTCTCAGGAGTTCTGAGTTTTATGTTTTTCAGCTTTTTTCAAAAATGAGATGTCCTGGTATGTATTAAATATGTAGCAGATTCACTCTTGTAACCAAGGAGGTAAGTAGGCAGATCACTTACCAACATAATTTTTTTTTTAAGTTCTGCTCTCACTTTACATAAAAGGTAAGTATTTTGTTGGTAAAATTGAGACAGACAGAAAATGACATTAGACTACATGCCTATTTGTTGGTTTTGTTTAAAGTGCGAAAATTTCAAGCAGTTCTAATTAGGTGTAAGTGCACTCTATCTCTAAAGGTACATCTCTCAGTAGTTTTAGCTATTCAATTGCACATTGAAATTCTGTGCTGTATGGAATTAATATACCGTGGATACTGAAGATATTCAACTCAAGAAGAATAATAATGGAGTGGTGGCATTTTAATAAAGCCATGCCTATTCTATGGAAAATTTAAGAGATAGAAGCTATTCAAAAAAGTGGGAGATTCTTGTTTGGGTTTAAAATTTATAGTGTGCTAGTATTTGTTTGCAAGTGTGTGCATATGAGAATACTATTAAGTCATTCCTGAGACTAAAAAATATTTAATTTACAATAAATCAAAACAAAAAATTAACTACTTTTTGTTTTTCTGACAAAGTCGATGTCATCACAAATTCTGGTAGAAAAGAAACATGCAACTAAGAAAGTTTTTTTATTTTTAAAGCATTTTATAAAAAATAATTGGAGCCCGGCCAGGCGTGGCTCAGCAGTTGAGCGTCGACCTAGGATCCAGGATCCAGGCAGTCGCGGTTTGATTTGTGGTCAGGGCACATGCAGGCTCAATCCCCAGTCAGGGGCGTGCAGGAGGCAGCCGATCAATGACTCTCTCATCATTGATGTTTCTATCTCTCTCTCTCCCTCTCCCTCTCCTTTCCTCTCTCTGAAGTCAATAAAGAAATATTTAAAAAATAATAATAATAATTGGAATTTTGAATATAGTGTCTGTGATCTATAATATATGGTCAGTTTGTATGTGTAGAAGCAGCAGTTCAGGTTACCATACAAAACAGCTTTCTATAGACCCCCTATATAATTGGTTCGCTTAAATTCTGTGCTTAAGTGTTCTAACTATAATAATGGGGAAATCAGAAGTACTTTAAGTGGATCTGAGCATCAGAGAGAGGGATAAAAATTCTCTCAAAATTCTGATTACTTGTGAGAGATTTTTGTTATGGAGACCACTTCATTAAGTAGTTGGTTTCACCAGATGATCCTGTAGGTCACTTCTTAGAATCTGTGATAGATTTTCAGTGTTTATTAAATAATGTGATAGAGCATTATAACTTCTTTTGAAAGTATCCTTTCTCCAAAATGCATTTTATCTAAGTAGTGTATAGCAGGAAATAAACTAAAAAATTATAATTAATATTTAGTGATAAAGCTAATTGTCAGTCATACTTGGACATTAGTTTTACAAAACATTAATTAGATATTCCTGTTATCAGTCTGTTACATAATCAGAACATAACATTTCTTCAACTTGGAAGATACTATTTTAATCTTTTAAGATCGACTAATTCTGTAGGGTAATTCCATATGAAACCAAAGTGATTTCTTGAGAACCTACTATGTGTAGTAGATATATCACAGTGAAAGTGATTATCCTTTTTAGCTAGATTTTATCTCAAGCCAACATATTACTTATTTTGAAATAAAGGTGTAAGTTTCAGGCTCTAGAACTTCCTGTTTAGGTCATCTACCAGAAATGGAATATATTGTCAGTCTTTGTGGCAGTGCTATTAGATGCATTAACTGCCAAGATGTATGTTTTAGAACAGCAATTTTCAACCTTTTTCATTTCATGGTACATATAAACCAATTTCTAAAACTTTGTGTAACACCCCAAAATATATATTTTTTGGTCTGACAAAAAATAGGTATAATTGATTTGTTTACACCAACTGCTGTTGTTATGTTGGCTATTGTCATTTTTTTATTTGACAATCGAAGGAAGAGAAAGTTAGTGCCCCAGACTAAGTAGTCAGGTACTGCATGTTTTAGAATTTCTTGTGGTGCACTGGTTGAAAATTGGTGGGTAAGACTCTACATGTACAGAAATTATTTGAATTTAAAATATATGTGACATACAAATACATGTGTAAATATGTAGCAGTTACCAATATTTCTATTTTATATTTACCACCTATGTGCTTTACATTTTAACTGCATGATGTTATAATTTTATTAATTGTAAAAATGTGTTTTCAGCACATTTTTGAATCTACATGGAAATATAACTCGGCTGTTCTTCAGGCCGGAGCATAAACATCAGCTTAAAAAGAGCTTCTCTGTCACGTCTCCTCAGTCTAACTAGATCGCCCCTCCTTTGCTACCTTCCATCATTAAGCCCAGTTTATTTCCTTCATAGGACTGATCATAGTTGTAATAATGTATTTGGTTACTTGTCTTTTCTACTAGACTATAGGCTTCCTGGATGCAAAACCATGTCTTTCTCATTTCCAAGCACCCAATTTAATAACTACAACAAAATTTTACCGCCTCTAAGACTCTTTTCTAGTCAAACTCATTCTCTGCTTCTCTTATACTGAAAAAGCACGTGCACTGAATGAACCACTTATTAACTTTCTGACCTTGGGACGTTATTTAGCCTCAGTTTCCTCATCCCTGAGATGACCTTTCTCAAGGGTTTGTTACGATAATTAACTTTATGAGTGCATTTAAAGCTCTTAACACAATGCCTAAAACATTATAAGCATTCAGTATGTGTTTTTTATATTATTTTAAGACATATTATTGCCTGGATTGTGTGAAAATTGTTAGCCATTGTGTCCATTTCTCTTTGCTTTAAGCTTCAGGAGGAGAGTGGGTGTGTCTTGTCTAAACTGCTGTATTTAGTGCAGTGTTTTGTAGCAAGTTAAGGTCTAGTTCAACACCCATTTGATGCTTGATTCTATCCCCTAAATATCTGTAGAGAAGTAATAATTGCTGTAATCATGTCCAAAACTCATGGTTGTTATGAGGTAAAAACAACCAACTTCACCTTTATTCCACCTTGTTCACCACAAGCTCCAGCCGCTCAGGCTGCTCTTGGATTCTTTAGGCACACCCCCCGCAGCTTCTTGTACCTTTGCTTGTTCATGCTCTTCTCTGCTCTGCCTGTTTTTATATTCCATATCCATATATAGAAAGTTTTTAAGGTTCGTGTTCAAAGGTACCACCTCCATAAACCTTTCTCTAATCTTTCACAGAGATAGTATAACATTTTCCTCTTGGTTCTTTGTCCGTGACTTTCTTTTAATACCTAATAATGTAGTATCTTAAATTTGGTCATTTGTGTAAGATCTGCCTGTGTGAAAGAAATATAGACTCCTACATTCAACAGATATTCATGGTGCTCCTGCCGTGTACTAAGCACCATGCTAGCAGCAGTGTGATAACACAAAGATAATTTGCATGTAGACTCCCTAAGCAGATGAACCTATACATATTACAGATGATTAGTAAGTGCTGGAACAGAAGTCCGTTGGAAGATTGCAGGGACTGGGGTTAGCTTTATGTGTGGGTTGCAGAAGGCCTTCTTACAAGGCAGTATTTGAGGTGGACCTTTAAAATGATTAAGAATTTTCGAAGTGTATAAAAGGGGAAAGGATGGAAGTGTTAAAGAAACTGCATTTTAAGGAACCATCATTTATCTGATATACTTAGGAAAATGATTGATTTATCTTTAAGTCCTCTCAGGGTCTACCCAGCATAGTGCTTGACATATGGGAAGTTTTAATGTTAGAATAATAAATACCTAACCTGTGAATTAAATAAAAAATGGCACTGTGGTTTCAATAATGTACATACAGTTGCTTGATTACTTGGTCCCTGTATACTTGCCTATCAGGCTAATGCTATTTGGACTTAAGACTATTTGGAGAAATGCCTAATGCAGTTTTAGATTTTGTATTGTGAGATATCTTACAGAGTGGAGGTGTGGCCCTGGAAGGTTTGCTCAGTGGTTAGAGCATTGGCTTGTGAACCGAAGGGTCATGGGTTCGATTTCCGGTCAAGGGCACATACCTCGGTTGTAATTGATTGATATTTCACCTTCCCTCTCTAGAAATTGATGAAGAAAATGTCCTCGAGTGAGGATTAAAAAAATAAGAGTGGAGGTGTAAAGTGGGGGTGGGGGGCAGTTAAAGCTGCATGGGGCAGGGGAGAAGGGCCTGAGATCAAGTGTTAATTTTGAATGGATAGTGGCTTAGTCTTGTTATCCAAAATATACAAATTAGTTATTTTCCTTTTGTAGTTTACATAGGTGGCCTAGATTTATACTTTTCTCAACTTAGTAATATGAAATAAAATGAAGAAATTATCCCATACATTCAGGTTGACATTGAAAAGTATAATTTTCCCATTATAGTGTTAGTAATTTTTTTAATTACTCAAAAAGTACATGAACCCAGCCAGAGTGGCTCAGTTGGTTGAGCGTCATCCTGTGCACCAAAGGGTTGCTGGTTCGATCCCCAGTTGGGGCATATACCCCCCCCCTTCCTCTCTCTAAGTGTATCCTTGTGTGAGGATTTAAAAAAAAGTACATGAATAATATTTTTATTGTAGCCCAGCTGGCATGGTTCAGCAGATGAGCATTGACCTATGATCCAGGAGACCACAGTTCCATTCTTGGTCAGGGCACATGCCCAGGTTGTAGGCTCCATCCCCAGTAGGGGGCGTGCAAGAGGCAGCTGATCAATGACTCTCTCATCGTTGATGTTTCTGTCTCTCTCTCCCTCTCCCTCTCCCTTCCTCCCTGAAATCAATAAAGATTTTTTATTTTTTTTTTAAAGAGTTCCAGTCCTCACCTCTCCAGAAACATTTAAAGACATGCATTTTATTGTGACTCAGGAGCTCAGAAGTCTAGAAGATAACATGTGGCAGTCCTTTGTGAGTTGTGTGGATTTCTCTAGGATAGCTATTTAGAAATAGAATGACTGGGTTGAAGGTTATATTCATTTTATTTTGATAGTTATTGGCAAATTGCCCCCCTCAAAAAAGCGTTACCTACTTCTTCACCCACTAGCAATATGTGAGCATGCATGTTATATTGTATTCTTACCAACAATGGATTATGTCAGTGTTTTTAGTTGTTCTGCAGTTGAAAGGTGTGAATATTTTTTTGTTTTAGTTTGTATTTCCTTAATTACTAGTGAAGTTAAGCATTTTTCTCTGTGTATCTTAATGATATTATAGTTTCCAAACTAATTTACTGTAGTGTTTCTTGAATTAGAAAGTGATTAGCTAATGTGCATATAGTAATGAATGAAGTATAACAACATTGAAACAATTCACATTGTTCATTTTACTATAGACCAAGTGTATGTTGTAGTGTTAATTTATTGCCCTTTTCATATATAGCACAACTGGAATAAAAAAGAGGCAGAATCACATGGTGGTTAAAAGTATGGGCTCTTGAACCAGACTGCCTGGATGAGAATACAGCTCCAGCACTTATTATTATGTGATCTTTGTTAAGTTCTGTATACTCTCTGTGCCTCAGATGCCTCATCTACAGATGAATAAAGAAAAATGTGATTTATACATACAATATAATATTATTCAACCTTAAAAAGGAAAGAAATCCTTCCATTTGCAACAACATGGATCAACCTGTAAGACATTATGCTAAGTGAAATAGACAGACACAGAGGGACAAATACTACATAATACCACTTAAATGAGCAGCTTAAATAGTCAAATCCATAGAAGGAGGAGTAGAATAGTGGTTGCCGGATGATGGGAGGAAGAAATGGGAAGATATTAGTCTAAAGGTATAAAGTTTTATAGTTATACAAGATGAATAAGTCCTATTGTAAAGATAGTATATGTAGTTAACAATACTGTATTGTATACTTAAAATTTTGCTAAGAGAGTAGATCTTATGTTAAATGCTCGTATACAAAATGATAGTAATAATAATGTTAAGTCAAGAGGGTGGGTGAAGGAAACTTTTGTAGGTGATAGATATGTTTATGACGTAAATTGTAAGGATAGTTTCACAGATGTATGCTGATCTCCAAATTATCAAGTTGTATACATTAAATATGTACATTTAAAAAAAAATTTCAATCATATCTCAATAAAGTGGCTAAGAAAGAAAATTTATGAAAATAGTTAATATCTATAAAGTGCTTAGAATAGTGAATGGTCATAGTAAGTTACTTGAATGTCTGCTAAGTGAATTAGTTAAATTAATAAAATTTTTTGCACATTGAATACATGTAATCTTTAACCCACTAGATCTTGGCAGTTCTAATAAAGCTGCATGATGCAAAGATGTACTACAGCTCAAGTGTTAATGTCTAAAAATCACATCTTAAACATATGCCTTATAAGTATCTTCCAGGGTGATTATTAACATGAAAAGAATATCTAAAATATTCTCTTTTTTTCTTAAATAAGTTGAATGAAAAAGGAGTTAGTTTCATTTATAAGTGTTCATAGATTGACCCTCAGAAACTAAGACTTTTACTTGGAGCATTTAGTGATATGGTAGTAATATGGTAGGAAAAAACCCCATAGGTTTTTGAACTTGGAAAAAAGTAGGGTTCCAATCCAGTTCTACCACATAATAATGCCATTGGTGTGATCATGAAATGTAGTAACATATTCACAGTACTTAGGTCAGTGCCCTGGCATTCAATAAATGGTAGTTGCAGCCGTTATAATGGTCTCTTCTCTGTGCCCTCCTAAAACTTTATCTGTCAATGTCTTTATTGTTCATTGTACCATGTATATTTGTTTCTGGGTGCAACCTTCACAGGGCTGTGACTTCCCTGAAGACAAGAATATTGTATCTATCTTTGTACCCCTCCTGCAGAGGTTGCAACTGGCAACTGCAAGGCTTTTGTCTGGTTGCCAGTTTTGGTCCCAGAGTATCTTAAATTTGAACTGGTTGCCAATATTTAAAAGTTAGAAAGCTTTCCATTTAAAAACAACAAAACAGGATTCCTGGTTTCTGGCTTCTCTCAAAGAATCAGAAAATTCTGATAACACCAAACCCCAGATTTTCCATAGCAAGAATTAGCTTTTCTGGAATAGCAGCTGCCTCCTTGGATGCGGCATGCTCTCTGGTTTGCCGTAGTCCCCTACACCCAAATATTGCTTCCTCAAAACGAAGCCTGAATATCATTTGCCCATCACATTCACTCATTTATGTTTACCTATCTGACTGCTCTAGAGACTTGGATTTGAGAAAGCTGCTCGAAGTGACTGTCAGAGAGTCTGGAACTTAGGATGTCCTCGCCAAATGTTTGTTGAATGGATAAATGAAAGAACCACAAACATATAGACAAATAGGAGGTTTACCAGATTTACTTTAACACACACAAGGTGATAAGGGTCTAGCTCTGCTTTAGCAACAGCTATTCCCATCATCTTTTTCAGTGTGCATAGTGAAGGAGTGGTAGTGTTGGGATGTCAGAGAACAATGCTCTGAAACAACTGGCTTTCATTGGATGTGATTGCCAGGCTGCCACAATTTTCAAAAAATAGACACCCTCAAATTTAATTATTACTGGCATAATGCAGTGAAGCATGACAAAAACTATGATCAAATGCATTTGCTATTTATTTTGGAATGCATGACAATATCTGTTCATTTGAGCAAAAACATACAAACAACACCCAACTTGTTTGAAGATAGGATATCTTTGATCAGAATCTCTGAAATATCCCTTTGAGTTAGCTATTAGTATAAACTATATTAATTTGTACCTGACAGTAATTTGGGATTTATGCTTATTTAGTCTAGTTGAACTAATACACATTCCAAATCTGTGAAGGAAGACTTAGCCAAGTAAGTGAACAGTGTGGGTAACATTTCTTTGGCAACAATTGGGGTGGGGGTTAATGATCTGAAAAAGAACTAACTTTGTTAGTTTTAGTTTTTACAGAAAAATCATGGTACAGTAAAAAAGAGAAAGTGCCTCAGAGTCCCGTAGATTTCCTTTTGAGTCCTGCTTCTGCTACTTACATGGAGAGTTTGGACCCTCAGTTGCCTTTTCTGTAAAGAAAGGTTAAAGCTGCATTGAACTTGACAGTAAGAATTAGAATATCTACATGTATGTAAAGCACCGGATAAAACCTTTGCATTTCATGTTTTGTCCAACTGGAGCAGTCTTTCTGGGATTTGTACCTTATTTAGGATTCAGACCATCTAAAGTTGAGAATGACTGGTAGGACTCTAATATTACCCTTCAGAGAACTTATCTAATAAACAGGAAATTATCTTGTTTATATATTCACTTACTGCTTTTCTGTCTCCTTCCCCTCCCCTCCCCTCCCCGCCATACACATACTATAGAAGGAATGTGACCTCGTGAAGGGTTACTTGAACACAAGCACGGTGATACCAAGTAACTTAGCTTCTAAGTAACTTAACAGACAGGTAGGGTATAGAGTGTGGATACTCTGGACAAAGGTCACATCATAGGTGGGACAGAGTAGGACAGTGGGAGATTTCATCACACTACTCAAAACAGCATGCAATTTAAAATTTACAAATTGTTTCTTTCTGGGATTTTTCATTTAATTCCAGATTACAGTTGATCATGGCTAACTGAAACTTTGGAAAGTGAAACTACAGGTAAGGACAGAGTGCTGTACTACAAAATAGTACCTTCCTCATAGTAGGTACTCACTATAGATATATATTGACTGGCTAGACAACTGAATGAGTGCTCGTGTATTATTAGCACTTAGTGAATATACTTGTTAAATTTAGAACAGGTTTATCTGTTGCTTATAAGTCCAGTGAGAAATTCTCCTACTACTTTGTAGCAGTACATTTTATATTTTCTTTAAAAATATTTTTTAACCCCAGCCACGTGGCTCAGTTGGTTGGAGCATCGTCCTGTACATTAAAGAGGTTGCAGGTTCCCCTCCCAATCAGGGTGCATACGTAGATTAGATTGCAGGTTCAGTCCCCTGTCGCGGTGCATGTCAAAGGCAACTGATTGATACTTCTTTCTCATATTGGTGTTTCTCTCTCACATTGATGTTTCTTTCTCTCCCTCTTGCTCTAAAAAGTATATATATATATTTAAAATGTCACCCTAATTTTAAACTAATAAAGAGATGATCTGCTTTTTGTAAGGAGGCAGCAGTGTTTTATATTTAATTAACTCTCTTCTCTGGTCCCATCTGCATTTTTTTCATTAATTTATTCAGTCATTTTTACTAACCCCTTTTTTTTATCCTCACCTGAGGATATGTTCATTGATCTTAGAGAGAGAGGCAGGTGGAGAGAGAGAGAGAGAAAGAAAGAGAAACTGATGTGAGAGAGAAACATCAATTATCTGCCTCCAGTATGTGCCCTGAGAATTTAACACACAACCTTTTTTTTGGGTGCATGGGATGACACTCCAACCAATTGAGCTACCCAGCCAGGGCTTTACTTATCATTTTTAAAAAATCCTATAACAAGTGTATTTATATTGTAAATAACTATTCACATATTTTACCCCCAACTAAATTTATTTCCTTAAGGGAGTGTAGAGGTCTTTCTCTGCTGTACTGTGATCATTCAAGTGATAGATGCTCAGCAAGAACTTACTGAAGCAATAAGGAACTGAGTTTGAAACTGGTAGCGGTTATAGCATCCATTACGCCTGTCTCTGTTCAGCTCTGCTCCTGTGAATGCTTTAGGGATCTTGGCCCTAAGAAAAGGAATTAATGTTGAATCATCACTCTCTTAAATAAAAAAACTGCCAGGTATACAGGTAACATGATTTACTGTAGTAACTTCTAAGTCATTGTAATCATTTCCAGGTAATCATTTTTGTGAATAAATGAATGAATTGATGTATATTAGACCCACATAAGGTGGCAGCTATGTTAGTCAAAGTTACATTTTTAATTAAAGAATATTTCACCATCTTGGATATTTAGTAATTATAACATAGTCCATTATTTATCTGTTGTTTTTCCCCCCAAGAAGGTATAATTTATGTGTATTCTATAATTATTCCTTAAATTTTGGGATACTAAAACATAGTTCCTAATGATACTTATTAGGCTACTTTGAAATGACATTATTAAAAACAATGAAAGTATAAGTGTGGGAAATTAATTTAGCACAATATTTCTACATTTACATCTCAAGGACTATAAAGAAATAAAAATGAGATGAAGCATTTAAGTATATACGTAGTTTATCAGTGGTACGTTTTTATGTTGCTCTGTGTTCTCTGCTTCTTTACATAACCTTAACTCACTGTCCAGTAGGATAGTACTAGTGACATGTGGCAATTTAAATTAAAACTAATTAAATTAAATAGTTAAAAAATAGGTTTCTTGATCATACTAGCTATGTTTTAGGTGCTCAGTAGCCACATAGGGCTCATGGCTACCCTGTTGGAGAGCACAGATGGAGAACATTTCTGTCACCACAGAGTGTTCTCTTCGTGCGGTAGACCATCATCTGCACAGTTCTGTACCTTTTATTTTGCCACATTGCACATTAGATTTTTTTTGTTCGTAATTTGAAAATGAAGTTAATATATCCTAGAAATATTACCTTGCTAACTTCTTGATATCACTTCTCTCCAAAATGGTTGTTTTATCAACTACATATTTAAATTATGTTTGTTTTTTTGTTTTTCAATTTATTAACATAGTCAACACCTGACGTTTTTCCATTATTTAAAACTCTAAACTCTGTGATGAATACAGTTGAAGTAATCCCTCTAGGTATTATTCACCTTTAAGACAACATAGTGGATGACAGTGTCTCCATGAGCCTTTTACCATATACAATGAAAAAAAAATACTTATTAAATGGTGATTTTTCTCCCTTTATCTTATTAAGTAAATTATATGGTCCTTTTTTTATGGAAACCTCCATAGTTAGAGATGTAAAACAGCAATTTCTTGGTTCTATAGCATGACATAGTTCAGAGCTGAGATTAGAGAAACCCCGTAGAGTTGTTAATACTTGAGGGCATCCCCAGCTAGAAAAGTATGTGAATTTAGGCATGGGAGGAAGGAAGGATCTGCTTTAAATTTAGTGTAGGGTCACTGAATCTTAATGATAGATTAAACAAGGGAGCTAGAATAATGAATAGGGGTATGCAGTGTGTAGCACTAATACCAGAAGTCCATGGTTTGTGGCGGTTTTTTAATGTCCTTTCCCATATGGTTTTGAATAGAGTAGGTTATGGCAGGGATGAGCTAAGGAATAGCTTTGTTAATGAATAAATAGGAGTAATTTTTTTAACAGGAGACTTACTGCAGTTCATTTAGAATGCCTGCTTATTTAATGCATCATGTGATTTAAAAAAATTTCTGATCTTAATAATACATTAAGTAGAGATGCTAAGGTATTCCTGTTATTTTCTTTATAAAACAGCTATGTTTACTTTTTGGAGCCAACCCTAACAGTGAGATCCTTGGGTTGGGGTTTTAACTGCCTTAATTAAAAGCCAGTTTTACGGAGCTTCTGAGTATTGGCAGCATTAGTCTTCAGATAGGGCTTGGTGTGCAATATTAGACTTTCATTCATACTTTCAATTCACTTTGATAAGCTTTAATAAAATTGTCATTTGGATCAGTTTGCAACTTTACCTCCTTTGCCTAAATTAACTAGATAAGTAATTTTGGTGTCTATCCTCTTATTATAACTTTGCTCTTAGCCCAGGCAGGTATTTTCCTTAAGATACCCTCCTTGCTCTCCCACCCACATCTCTCTCAGACACAGTAATTCTGAAAGCTGATCATGGAAAGTAGCAAGTTTGAATCAGTAAACCTGTCCAGATACACTTTTAAATATCTCTTGGGGCTCTTCTTTAGAGGAGATTGCTTAATATTTCTAAAAGGAGAGATTAAGTAGGTTGTCTCTGCTGCCTTGGTTAAGTACAGTAAAGGGAAGTGTAACTCTCCTGACTCCAGGGCCCCAAATGCAAACACTGGCCTAGTTGTTCCCAAACTTTCTCCTTGAAGTGGGTGACTTGAATGGTTTATTTTCCCTTGATGAGTTGTCGCCCCCCCTTCTCCTGCCACTTTAGTATTCATGGCAGACCCCAACACTAATTCCCTTTGTTGTCTTTGTTTTTTGCATTTTTTTGTTAACAAGAAAAGATAAAATTATAAGAGACCTGATTATAGACTGAGGTTCCATTGCTGATGGTTCCCACCACTTTTTTTTAGCATCTCAGAGAAAGGCAAAGGCCTGGATGGGCAACAGAAAGCAGCAGAGCAAACATAAACATCATGGCTTAGCATCAGTGTGGTGCTACCAGAGCGGGAAGGGATACAGTCTTCATCGAAATATAAAGATGGGTCTTTGCCAAAACCAGTAAGATTGTCAGCATTTTTTAAAAAGTTGAAGTTTGTTATAGAAGCAATGGTTTCTAAAAATAAAACAATTTTTTAAGAAGAAAGAAGAAATGGATTAAGAATTTAAAGAACCTACATTACCACCCTGACTTAGGTATTAACTAACGGAATGACATTTGGACAACTAGCTTAATTTGTGCATGCACTGGTGTATATGTGTGTGTATGTAAAATTTAAAAGAAAATGCAATTCTATAAAAAGGAAATTGGCAGAGGATGGCATTTCCTCACATCTTTCTTATAGATGCAACTTTATTTTAGAACTTACAAAGGTTGTAAATAAGACAAGTATTTGATTCAGAGTTTCACTTATCCAAATCCAAAGCGTAGAACAAGGGTTGGCAAGAGTCCGCAACTACTGAGAGAAGGAAAACTGGAATAACAAGATAGGCATAATTGATTTACTGTATATTGGCAAAGTGGCAGGAGCAGGTCCATAGTGTGAATGTCCTCGTATTACTTTATTCCATACAAAACTCTTACATTAGAAGGTGTGAGACACAGAGGCATTGGGCACAAGTTGGTGAGAGGAAGGGCCTTTGCTAACCCTCACAGGATAAGGTTTGTTTACTGTTCTCATTGTTCTCCTTTTACCATGATGTATTTTCCTTGTTGTTGTTTTTTTTAATCTTGCTATTTCTTTTCCAGCTGTGTGTGACACCAGGAACTGCCCTCTTACTGTGAAGGCAGCATTCAATTGTTGAAACACTTAACAAGTTGCTATTTGATCTGGCAGTTGTCCTTCCTCTGCAGCACTTAAAAGTACAAAATTGACAGCCTGTAACTGCTCTTCATTGCCTGTTGCAGCGCAACAGGTGTGAAAAGATTCATTGATCTCATGACAGGTTTTGCTCATAGTTGGTCACTCTTAACATTTACCATTTAATGCCCACTGTTCAGCGTAAGTGTAAATGGTCTCATAGAAAATTCTCACACATTACAATTATAAAAGTGTCAGGAGGAAAATAATTTTAAAGATAATTATTGTAACCCTTTATTTTACAGAAGAGGAAATCCAGTGTAAGAGAAGATATGTCATAGTCATGGAAGAATCTAGACTCTCAGAATTAAATCTCATCTCACTATTCATGAACATGAGTAACCTTAGGCAAATTATTTGTCTCTGAGCCTCAGTCTCCTTGTTTGTAAAATGAAGATAATCATACATGTGAAAGGTATCATGAGGATGATATGTTAACATAAAACTTAGTTTGTTTTTTTATCCTCACCAAGGATATGTGTATTGATTTTAGAGAGAGGGGAAGGGAAAGAGGGAGAGAGAGAGAGAAAGAAACATCAATGTGAGAGAGAAACATCGATCAATTGCCTCCCTTATGCACCCTGACAAGGGATCAAACCTGCAACCTAGGTATGTTCCCTGACCAGGAAGTGAACCCCCAACCTTTCGGTGTATGGTTTGACACTACAGCCTACTGAGCCACACAGCCAGGGCAAACCTAAAACTTAAAAATTTTTTTTTATTACAGAAGTAATAGAAACTTAGAAAAGATAGATACACAGAAAATAAAAATGAATTATAATCCCATGATACAAGGGGAACAGATTTTAACATTTGTTATGTATCTTTTTTCTGTGCATATATATTGTATAACATACATATGTACATATAATATATATGTATGTATGTAACTTAATAAAAAGAAAGTTACATCATTTTGTAACCTGGTTTTCTTTAATCATTAACAACTTTTAATGTTATTAAATATTCTTCTGCATTGGAGTCAGCAAACTTTTTCTGTAAAAGCTAGATGATACATACTTTAGGCTTTGCAGGCCGTACAGTTTCTGTTGCATCTACTTAACTATACCATCATGATAGTGCAAAAGGAGCCACAGACAATATATAAAATTGAAGTGGTGGTGTTCCAATACAACTTGATTTATAGAAGCAGACAGCAGACTGGATTTGGCCTCTGGGCTGTACTTTGCTGACCCTGGTTCTATGTCATTTTAATGGCTACATGATATTTCATTTATTTATTTAGCTATTAGCTATTATTGGACATTAGATTGTGCCATCTTTGTGTGTATATGAGGATAAAGCTGCAATGAGTATTGTAGCTAAACATTTGGTTTACATGTATGATTATGTCCTTAAGATTAACTTGCACCCTGCTTCTGACATTGTATCAGATTGTTGAGCTACTAAAATTCAGGCTTCAAAATCGTAACATTTCTGATGTATAATTATTTTTTGGTTTATGTGACCAATCTTTGAAGTAGTACACAAAATTGAACTTTATAAAATGGTTTTAGGTTAAAATAAAACTCCTAGAAATGTTCTTATAATTTCTGTAGTTATTTCTAGGATTAATCTTTGACTTAATTGGTGTTTTTCTTTGTGCAAGGAATTATAAATTAATTTACATGATTTTAAATAGGGAAAATTTAAGAGCATTTATTGAGTGACTGATGTTTTATTCATTGCAGGCAGTAAAAAACATTAAATAGTTGGAAAAACTTTGCTCTCTCACTGTTTACATAAAGTATAGAGAGGAGATATTTCCCTCTAGGACAAGGTCTTAAGTTATATGAAGTTAACCTCTTACTGGTTTTCCTTTGGGTCTTGTTTCAGCTAGTCTATGAGAGAGAGACACAAAAAAGTCAAACATAGTTTCTCTGGTGTTTAGGAGCATTTCTTCAGTTCAGCAGATGTGTACAGGTGTCTTCCAAATTTATTTAGTGTGACCAATAGGTCATTTATTGTGGATTTGCAATTTTATTGCAATGTCCAAATATATATTATAGCCAGAAAGTAATCACACTTAAGCTTAAGGCAGAAAAACTGAAGATTAACACAGAGTTTTAATAATGAAGATTATTATTTATCATTATAAATAGTGATATGTAGTCTATGTAGTCTGTAGTGAAGAGGTAGTACCTTCTCTCATTAATTTGTTAGACTGAAAATGATCATTATATCATCTAAAAAATTATAGCATTTCTAGAAATTTTGTAACATCATTATTAATCATATTTAATCTCAAAAAGGACTTGCCATGTTAGGCCAGAGTTCAAAGAACTTTAGAATCTAAACCATTGAGGTATGGCTATCTGGGAGATCCTATAATTCATACATCCTAAGACAGTGCTGCTTAAACTTTGGCTTGGTAAGAATTACCTAGAGGGCTTGTTAAAACACAGATTGCTGTGTCCCAGAGTTTCTAATACACCAGGCCTTGAGTGGTTGCCCCCAAATTTTCATATTTGGTGGTTTCTAGGTGCTACTAGTATTGCTTGTCCAGGCACTACACTTTGAGAACCATTGTTGCAGGAAAAATAATTGTTCCATTTTTGTGTTGTTTTTTATGATTTCAACTTCTGCGACTTCACAATTTCTCTAACCTTTCCCCCCCCTAAAATTTAACATCTTTTCTATTTGTGAAGTATACTGTCTTACTCATCTGTAAACATTTTCTTAGCACTTTAGGAATTCTTTTTTTAAAATCCAGGCTTAATCTTTAACTAAAGAATTGATTTTAATAAATTCATGGTAATTAGTTCACTTTTAAATGATCTAACTTTGCAATTTTTTAATCATTTTCACCCACACCAAACTTTTAGGAGAGGAAATTATGAATATGACTGTATTTCTAATGAAAGCGTTGAATCTTACTCCTGGTCGTTTTTCAGGGTGGCTGCCATCTATTTCCAATTATATTTATTCAAACTAGTTTCCATATTTGATTGACTTTATTGTCATCATTTCCAGTAATATCTTAAGATGCAGTTGTCAGATTTCTTTACAGACAGGTAAAAGGTGTAATAAGTTTTTTTAGTATGCAAAGCAAAACTTACAGTTGTCAGAAAAAAAGAATTGTTAGAGCCGAGGATGTTTTAAAAGAACAGAATACACTAGGTTCAAAGCCCAATTGAATGAAACTTCAATTTTATAGTTTTGGGTTTTTCCCCAAACAACATTTTTACTGCTTTCTGGAAAAATTGTTCTGGAAAAATGATATTTGAGAAAAAGAAATGTCTCAAATTACTGTTTTTATGAGGAGAGAATCGCTGAGTCTTTTAAATGGTTAATGAGAAGAAGTAATAGTTAAACACTTGGAGCATTGATTTCTGATTTGAATTCTCCAGCACAGGCCAGCCCTGAGGGAAGGGGGAAAGCTTGCTAATTAACATTTGATTACTGATGCCACCTTCTCATTCCCTTTGCGCCATCCGGTTTCAAGGGTTTTGTTCAGGAAGGATTTTTAGGAGGGTTTTAACTTGCATTTTAGTGAAACAAATCCATGCACAACTATGAGTCTACAGTTCGTTAAAAAAAAGAAGAAAAAGAAAAGGACTTAGATATGAAGTGTGTGTTCACACCCCAGTCTGGATCCGATGTGATTGGCTTCTTAACCGTAAGCCTTTCAGAGCACAGGGATTGCTAGGAAACTGGAGCTAAGCCTAGTCTGTGTGCTTTATTTTGATTTACACACACACACACACACACACACACACACACACTTGTTTAGTGCCATTATTTAGCAGATTCTTGCCCAGAGCATCATTTGATAATGTGAAGTACTTGGAATTCAAAGTTTTATATCTTTAAATTTTGGGTAAGTTCAGGTTCTAATATGACCAACAGTCTTTTTCTTCTAAGATTGGTAAGAGAATAGATGTCTGTGGTTTCAGGGTGCTTTTTGTAAGGGTTGTAATTTGCCACAAGTATTATTAATTCAGAAAAATCTAGAAACTAGGGTGCTAACAAAATGATAGCTGTTTTAAGCCCATGGCAAGAAATATTTTCTTTTTTTTTTCTTTTTCTTTTTTTTTTTTTTTTTTTTTACTGTTTTAAAATGTTTGCTATTTGAAGAATCATGACCAGATTTCAAAATTTTAAAGATAATGAAATAAATTAATAGAGCTTTACAACTACATCATTTAGCTAGCAGTGTTCTGTCAAACCATAGTCTCACTGTTTTTAAAAAAAACCAACTAGACTTTTTAGTATAACAAAAGCAAAACCCAAGATGTTTCTTTATCCTAGAAAACATTTGCCCTACATGGTTCTTCTGTCCGTGTCTCTCACCTGCAGTTGCTTGCAGTGTTCCTTTCTGATGTGTTGTGTTTATGGGCACTTTATTGTTCTTCTTTCGTCTTCTAGCCTTAATAGTTTAAAGTTGCCCTAATTACTTACTTGTCTTACATAATATTTAGCTCTTCTTTTCCTGTACCTGGGATTAACTCCAGTATTTTCATAAAATCATAGGAATTCAGAGCTTTGAAAATCAGAATTGATCTAGTTTTATTCTCTTTTTAAAAACTGAGTAAATTAAGTCTCAGAGAGATTCTACCAACTTGCCTACAGTAACCACTGGGCAAATTTAGGACGCGACATCTTGTTCTCTGCCTCTTGTTATGCTGCAACACCTCAAACTTTGTGACTTTTCTTTCTATTATCAGAAATTGTTTTCACTTGGATAAATGTTTGACCAACATTTAGCTCACAAGTAATGATTTTATTATAGCTGACAAAGTTGTCTACTAAGTTTTATATTTTTCTGTTTGAATAGCTATAGACAACTCATGGGAGGCTAATTCTGAGCCTCAAAACTTAGTTTAGCAGAGTAACTTCCTAAGACTTCTAAGAAATTCTGATAAAATGTAAAAAGTAAAAATTGTTTGAAAATGTATGGAACTCAAAACTTTGTGAGAGAAGAATATTTCATATGATTTTATATTGAGCAGGTCAGAATAAAATGATCTTTTCCCTAGTGTTCATCAATGAAATTTTCATGAGGAAATATGAAGTTTGATATGGAGGTCATTGCTTAGATTATTACATTAATTATAGTTTATAAATAGATGTTTATTAACAGTGACGAGCAAATAATAAACCTGTCCCATATCAATACTGTACCAAGTTAATCTGATTTAAATTTTTCCTTTGTCACAATTGTCTTATCTGAAGCAACAGGGAAGAAATTATATTCTCTTTTTAGCAAACGTAGAAAACAAACTCTGGAAAAATCCATTGTCAATCTAGAACACTTGATCCAAATACAATATAGTCTGTAACATAATTTTAATGTTCAGCTGGTAATCAAAGCATTTATTAAGTTTCTTCAGAACTAATTGAAACATTTGCATAGTTTAACATCCTGAAATCTCATAGATTTAGAGCTTAATGCACAACAAGAATTGAAAAGATTATGAAGGTTCAGCATTATCTTGAGTCAATGCTGATCAAAGAAAATGTGTAAGACAAAAAGGCCCTTAGGAAATGTTGCCCTGTGAAGTGCCACTTGTCCTTAACTGGAATTTAACACAAATCTCTAAAGATGAAATTCCATCAGAAGTAGAACAATAATGGCAGCTGGGCTTGCCAGCTACAGCAACCCAGCCTGTGTGTGTTTTCTCCCTCTCTCAAGTGCTCTCAAATCTCTCAAATCAATCAGTGATCTCTCAATCTCTCTCTCTCCTCCCCCCGCCTTCTCTTCGTCTCCCTTTTAAAAAATCCCTTCTCTCTCCTTCCGCCTCTTTATCTCTCCCTCCTCTGGTCCTTCATCCCTCATCCCTTTCTGAGAGAACTCTGTCCTTCATTTGATTCATGATCATCTTAAATCACTCTGCATCATTTTATATATAGCTGTATTTTGTCTCTCAGGTTTTCTAGGATACTAATATTTTTTAAAAGCATGATTTTTACTTTTGCTTTGTATACATTTTAGACCTTTCCTTCCCTGCAGAATTGTGACTTAAAATTTTAATTAAAGAAAACTATCAATAAAGATAATGGAATTTTTAGACCTTCATTAGTAAAACCTTTACCCACTTTGTACTTTTGCTACCTTATCACGTGTGTTTCTTCAATATAATGTTAAAATCTGCCTATGGTTACAGCATTGATAAACATGGAATTATTTTTGAAAGACTAATTTGTTTTTGTTGTTATTTAGTGATTGTGGTATAACACAAAATTCTTTTGGCTTAATCTCAGAAGCTCTGTGAACTTATCTTTTCCATTGGGACAAACATTAGCCTAATATGCTTTACTTTGTACCCTCTCAGCCAAGTTCTGTCTGCATTAACCAGTTCATTCTATGACAAGTTGCTTAACAGACGTCATTCTGGGGAGAACAATGAAGCCAGATACTTGTGCAATGGCTAACATTACTCTAACTTTGATCACTTTTGTTCAGCACATCAGTCTGGCATTGTGCTTTATACCAACATAACACTATAGCCAGAACATGCTTTTCAAGCTTACAATAGCAAAGGAATGTTATTCAGTTCAGTGCAGTTACAAACGAGTTAATGAAAGAAGAAGAATACTGTTTATTTCATAATACCATATTGTTGTGTTTTGGAATTAAGGTGGAATTTAAAGAATCCCCTTCCAAAGTTATTTGTTTGTATACCCAGCTCATAGTATTTGTGTATACTACCCAATACCAGGGTAGCCTTGGTGAAACCTTTCCAACAGATACAAATATTTGTCCTGCTTTTTTTTGTTCTACAAAATAGCAGATGAAGCTTGGTGTATCTAGACAGCATAATTGAAAACTAACTTTAAGAAAGGAATTTTTTTGGCCTCGAGCCCTAAAATCTTCTCATACTCCCCCTCTTCTTTCCCTATATTAATGTAATGTTTTAGGTTTATGGACCACCTTTCTCCTTAAAAGCTCTAATGCTTAAGCATGACAAAATAGTCTTCGCTAGTGGAAATGATCAGAGGTTGAATTTGGTTAAATTGTTGTGTTAATAATGACTTATGAAAATTTCCAAACTTTATGTGACTCACCATAAACAAAATACTGCATGGTATTCTCTGCATACCAATACTGGCCATCGCTAAGAACCTCTGAAGAAAGGCTGTTTGTTTGAGTTGAGTGGGCATCAAGCCATGCCTCCACGCCCCTCAGTTCTCATTTGCTAAGTCTTTTTTCACAGGTGTACATTAGAGATAAAAATAGATTAAGTTCCACATTGTGTTTTTGTTTTTTCCTTTCCCCAGTGAATATATATCTCTGTTTCACTGGAAAGGTAACTTAGATGTTTTTATGTATAATAAACAGAAATGTGATACAAAATGCCGTAATTGGACAATATGATTCTTTAGACTTCTGCATTTTAAAAACATGAATGAATACTGCTTGTTTTTCATAATGAAGTCTTGTTATAGAACATACAGGGTGGGGCAAAAGGAAGTTTACAGTCGTGAGTATCTAAACTACAGTTTATTCTTGTATTATTTATTGATTATTGTATCATTTTCCATATGAACAACTGTAAACCTATTTTTGTCCCATTCTATATTATGTGCAACATTCAATACTAGCTTCATTTGTTATAGTAGTGTAATCCCATAACTAAACTATCTAAATTAAGATAAATAATCTCTCCATTCTTAACAATTTGATAATTTATTTTATTTGTGAATATGGAACAAAATAGAATTTTTGTAACTTATTTAAAACTGAAGAAAGTTATGATACTTCTTAATTAGTGGATAACATAGGGCTTATAACCTTGCAACACTTTATTCTGATAAATTATCTCCTCTCCTTCTAAAGTGAAAGTTACAGTATTGCATGTTGAAAATAGTTTTTCATCTTTAACAGTATTAAAATAAGAAGTATCATTACTGTATTTTATTTTTAGGAAGGGCCTAAGCAGTGTATTGGTAGATGGCTCTCAGTTAATAAATATTCTGTTGAAATAGTTTTTAATTTGGATGATTTCCAAGAAATATCCTGTGCTGATTTATTAAGTTCTTATATCTTTGAAGCTTATGTCAAATAATAAAGAAAACTTCAGGTTTTTCCTCCCACCTGCTCTTCCCCTTCAAAAAAAAAAAAAATCACATTTCTCTCTCTCACATAGAAACTTGAAATATACCTTTTGTTGGAATTATTTTACATCTTGAGTCATTTAAAAATTACATAGATTATAAAACTTTTAATTATAGTCTGTCCTAGGTGTACTATGTACCTGAAGTTTCTTAACTGAAAAGAAACTTGAAGCAATCCAGGAATATATAAAAACAATTGGCAGCTGGGGGTGTTTCTTTTTTTAAAAATTTTTCAATTACAGTTTACATTTAATATTATTTTGTATTGGTTTCAAGTGTGCAACATAGTGGTTACATAATCATATACTTTACACAATGATCACTCCAATAAGTCTAGTACTCATCTGACACCGTACATAGTGATTACAGCATTACTGACTGTATTCCCTATGCTGTATTTTACATCCCCGTGACTATTTTGTAACTTCCAATTTGTACTTAATCCTTTCACCTTTTTAACCCATTCTGCCAACACCCCCTCTCCTCTGGCAACCATCAGTCTGTTCTTTGCAAATTTCATCTAACCTTTATTGACAATCTGCTTTTAAATTTGGTTTAGATTTTTTTTTTTACAAAATTTTTCTGACTTGTGTTTTCCTAGTTTCAAATTCTTGTTTTGAATCTAGGAGAAAACAAGAGGAAATATAATGTATGCTACATAAATTGACTGGCAATTATCCTAAGTCATATGGAAACCCTATTTTTAATTTCACTATCTCTCTTTACAGGTAAAAAGAAATGTATATGACCTTACGAGTATCCCCGTTCGCCATCAGTTATGGGAAGGCTGGCCAGCTTCTGCCACAGATGACTCAGTAAGTAACAGTTGACTTGCCAGTTTTATATTCTCCTCTCTCTTGCCACTTTCAGTCTAACTGGCTATGATAATAAGCAGAATCAAATAATATTTCATTGAAAACATTTTATAAATCAAATAATATGAAAATAAGAGTTGTAATAATTTGAGTTCACTTGCAGAGCAGATTTCATAAGCCGAGTATATCAGCATTCTGTCGATAGTATTACAATATCAATATCAGGAACTTAATGCTGCTTGATTTGACTTACATTTTTCCTTGATCAAAAGAATATATTCAGCTGTTACTGATGAAATTTCCCAAGCACAGAATTTTTCCCCCTAAATTACAGATATCTCAAAGTCAATTAATCACTACATATTTAATTTTCAAACTACATTACCTATAGTAGACTGGTACTTTAAAAAATAGTTAATTTTTACAGTTAACATTAATAGCACTCTATTCTTAAATATACCCATAATTTTCACTACCATAAAAACTGGAAGAAAATATTTAGTCTGTCATTTTTACCTATTATTATATCTACTTATGATTTTTCTGTTGTAAATTTTAAAACCTTTCCTATCTCTGCCCTACTTCTAAGTGATTATTCTCTTCCAAGAGTAAGCTTTCTCATCTAAGGAGGCCAACTGAAATTACGTTTTGGCCACTTTGGGTTGTTTTAATCAGATACCCTCCTTCTCTCTCTCTCTCTCTCTCTCTCTCTCTCTCTCTCTCTCTCTCTTTCTCTTTCTCTTTCTGGCTTTCTCTTTCTTTCTTTCTTTCTTTCTTTCTTTCTTTCTTTCTTTCTTTCTTTCTTTCTTTCTTTCTTTCTTTCTTTCTTTCTTTCTTTCTTTCTTTCTTTCTTTCTTTCTTTCTTTCTTTCTTTCTTTCTTTCTTTCTTTCTTTCTTTCTTTCTCTCTCCTTCCTTCCTTCCTTCCTTCCTTCCTTCCTTCCTTCCTTCCTTCCTTCCTTCCTTCCTTCCTTCCTTCCTTCCTTCCTTCCTTCCTTCCTCCCTCCCTCCCTCCCTCCCTCCCTCCCTCCCTCCCTCCCTCCCTCCCTCCCTCCCTCCCTCCCTCCCTCCCTCCCTCTCTTTCTTTCTTTCTTTCTTTCTTTCTTTCTTTCTTTCTTTCTTTCTTTCTTTCTTTCTTTCTTTCTTTCTTTCTTTTCTTTCTCTACAAAGTGAGAATGTTTCAAGAATTTTGAAGTTAAATCTGATTTTAAAATAAGGCAAAAAAAATTGAGACTTTGTAAACGTCTTGTAATAAATACTCAAATGATGTAAGACTTGAACTACCTTTTGGAATTTCCTAGTAAATATTACATTTCTATCTGGATAATAATTACTGCTCCTCTCTCAGCACTGCCATTATACATTTTAATATGAGTGAATTCTTTGTGGAAGACAGAAACATTTTTAAAGCAATTTGGTTATGTAGGTGCTACTTGAGTCTAATTATTCCACAGTCTAAACACTCTACCTTTGTAAAATGCTTTGTGGATCATGAAACTTTAAAATAATCAGAAAATAGCAAAACTTTTTTTTTTAAGTGAACCCTTCCAGGTAGGGTCGGGGAGAATGTTTATGCATAGGCATTTACATTTATTTCTAAATAACTGATTTTAACATTGATATTATAGTATCTCATTAGAATTATTGACTGGTTGTCCATGGCTAAGAGTAGGGATGTGGTTGTTGGTTTTAGTTTGTTTTTCTTTTTCCCTGTTAGAGTGAGAAATTTGACAGAAAGTGTGTTACGCTTAATTTTACAAAAATAGAAAGTAATTTTAATAAATAATAGCCTTCTTTTTATCCAAGGAGACATGAATAAACCAGAAATGTTCTTAGTATTGTCTAGTAACTACCACAAGACCGAATAACATTAAGAGAAGAAAATAATTAAGATCTAAGTATGTCACTTAAATTCACTGAGGATTAGCAATAAATAGTATGTATAAGTACCAGGCTCATAGTAGACACTCAATAAATGAGGGTCAGTATTGTAATTCATATGAACATAACTCATAAAAGGATCACAGGTGAAAATTGACTGGTTTAAGTAAATTAAATGGTATCAGATTTGTATAAAAATAACCTATGTGGGTGGGAAATGATGGATATATAAATAAATTCAGGTTAGCCATCTATTGATCATTGTTAAAGCTGAGTGATATGTATATTGGGTTTATTATACTATTCTCTAAACTTTTTTATGTACTTGAAAATCTTTGTAATAAAAAAGTTTACAGCAAAAATAATTGCCTGGCCCTGGCCAGTGTGGCTCAGCTGGTTGGAGCATTGCCCCATAAACCAAAAGGTGGCAGGTTCCATTTCTGGTCAGGGCACATACCCACGTTTTGGGTTCGATCCCTAGTTGGGGTGCATATGGGAGGTAGCCAAGTGATGTTTCTCTCTCACATCAATGTTTCTCCCCCCCTCTCTAAAATAAATAAATAGACAAATAAAAATAATTGTCTGGTTTAAGAGCAAGAACATAAGGTAATAAAGTCCAGAAATGTGAAACTGCATAGGGTTGGGAAAGCCCAAACTGCTTTTGAATCCCACAGTTGTAGAAGCCAGATTGAAATGGGCTTATCAGATGCAAGTTCCAAGAGTGATAGGCAAGTTTAGTGAAATACTGTAGATTCTTCTGTAGCATAGTGCCTTATACATTAGGTGTTAAATCATTGAATTGAGTGGAAACCATCTTTTATGAGGCTCATGTTTTAATGATTATCATAACATTTACATTTTTACCAAGAGTTCTAATGCAGTTTCACTACTACAGGAAAATAGGAAAGCAGCTAGAACTCGCCATATCCAAGACTATAATGCTACCTAGTGCTGCACATAAGTCACAGCAAACACAAGGGGGAACCTGCAGTAAGAGGCTTGATTCTTTTTGCCTCATTATTCCTTTTTGCACCTTGTCCCAGAACCTGTGAAATGATGCCTGCCCTTGCCTCCCAAGAGCAAATGTTGCCATATTGGCAGGATGTTGCCTTGAGCTGTATGATTTGCTACAACAAAGATGTTTGAGGCCAGGCTGCTTTTAACTGGTGCCATAGCCGACCCACTGGCTCCAGAGCTCAAGCTTTGACAAAAATGGCTTACAACTGTAGTCTTCTATGGAGATCCTAGCCAAAGAAATGTCATGAAACCTTTCTTTCATTAGGACTATAAAAACTCATAAAACTGGTGCCTATAATCTATATTGTTGCAGGCGATGGTGTTTTTATACTTATTTAAATCACTCAAGTGGAGGCATCTGCTACAGAACAAGATCATCCTCACAGCTTGGGGCATGAATTGGGTACAGCTGAGAAATGTCAGCTGTGTAAACAGCCTGAAATGTGTTACCAACAAAAGTATAATTAATATCTTTCCAAGACAGTGTACCATAATTTAATACTTAGAATGGTTTAACTTTCAGAGAAAGCACCTGAACATTTTCTTCCCAGTGCCAGAGTAGAGGATTGCTTATAAAGGTCATTGAAAGCAAGGTTAGTTTGCACTTTTCCTGCTCAGTTGCAGAGATTTGTATGGCTTGGAATATAGTATAGTAACTTTCAGGTACCGCTGGCTTCCATGAATTTGTGGAAATATTGTAAATCAAGAAGTTAATGGATTTGGTGTGATGGAAATGTTCTAAAATTAGATTGTGGCAATGGTAGCACAACTGTAAATTTACTAAAAAAATCGTTGAACAGTTTAAAAATGAGTACACTTTATGGTATGTAAAGTATACCTCAAATAAAGGTATTTTTTAAAGAAATTAATGAAGAACTAGATTCAAATACTTTTTTATTTATGTTTTTATTAGAAATACTTTGCTATTAACAGAGGAGATGTTTTCTTTAATGTACTTCTCATTAACCTTTTACTTAGCAAACAGGGCAAAGAAGTAGACTTCTTACACTTAGATCCTTGTAACATCTTCAGTCACTCCTCAACCTGATAGACTACAGCCTTTTGACATTTTCAGCATTATTCAATGAAGTCAACAATCATTTAAAACATTGTTGCCCCACCTCCCCTCAGGGTTAAACTATTTTCATTGCCTCTAGATACAATACTCTAATGGGGTATAGGATACTGTATGAATTGTCAATAACTCTTTCAGTTCCTTTTGCGCTCTTTCACCAGGGAAGTAGGTAGCTAAAGCTTCACCAGTAGGGGAATGTTTTCATGCTGTGACAGTTCATCTGTGAGAACAAGGAGTTGCAAGTAGGCGGAATCTCATTTTACACTTTAACAAGGATGCTCTTCGTTTCCAGAGAGTAGAAATAATTTTAACACTGTGAATTATGTCTAGACACCTTATTGCATTGCAGATAACATGAATATATATAGTTTATAAAATTCCAGGCTTTAATAGTGCTTACACTAAGAGGAAAAATCCTTCCGTTTTAAAGTTTTTTTTGTCACGCGCCCCACCCCCCTTTTTTGAGATTATTTATGGTCTTCTGTGGTTCTGTCATTGGCTGAGGAATGTTAAATCAGAATTTGAGAAATTAGGATTTTAGAGCCCGAGGTCTTTAAGCATGTGTTAGGAGTCAGAAAGGTATTTAGTAAATGCTTTCACATTAAAAAAGAGATCATTTCTAAACAGAACCAGTACACGGTCGCTTTTCTGGAAAATAGGATAAAAACTGCACATCCCCACCTTCCTTTCTTTTAGATAGAAAGGAGTTTGTGAGTGAGAGGCGGCCATCGGGTTGGATCCTCCTGGTGGGGGCAGTTTTCTTCTGTAAGGTCTCCTGATGCCATGTGCTGGGCAGGCGTTGAATTGCAGGCGCTCCCCTGATCCTGGGTCTCTGGCCTCCACCTTATAGGAGCTGCTGTGCAGATTCAGAATCTCAGTTACAACATACCATGCTGTAGCTACCTACTAAGTAAACTCATAAACCTCCACTATAGTCATTTCACCTGTTCCTGCAAGGTAACTATTTCTGAATTGCAGAATGAATCACATTCAGCTGTGCTTACGCATCTTCAGTGGCCACCTAGTACTTGCTGATTATGTACAGATTTTATGCTGGCATTTAAAACCTTTCATTCATTGGTCTGAAACTTCTCTTCCAGGTTTATTTCTTCATACACACCCAGAGGAAATATTTCTTGAATAATTGACTGAATGTGATACTATAAATATCTCAACTTTAGCTAAATACAAATTTTTCTGTTCTTCAAATATACTTGGTGCTCTCTCCCACTCTGTGTCATTTAATCATACTATTCCTTCCACCTAGAATCCCTATAGCAATTCTCTCCTTTCTTCAAGACCGTTCTTTAAGAAGTGTTGCCTGTATCCCTCTTCCCATGCCACCTTCTTCAACCCAGTTAAAAATTAGCTTATATTTCTATTCTATTTAAACTAGTGTCATTTTTCCTTATTTTGTTTTTATCTTCTTTCATTTCGATTTTGCTAACAGATGGAAATGGTAAAAAAATGGTTTCCCAGCGAAGGGGACATCTCATTACATTTTGATTTGTGCACAGTTATGTTCTAAGACCCCCAGCGGATGCCTAAATCTGCAGATGGTACTGAACCCTGTATATATTATATTTTTTCACTCAAAGGAAACACTTTACAGCTTCTTTGGCATATCTGAATTGCTAGCATCACTACTCTGTGCTTTGGGACCACTATTAAAAAATAAGGGTTACTTGAACACAAGTAGTGTGATACTACAACAGTCCATCTGATAACAGCTGCTACGTGACAAACAGGTGGGCAGCGTATACAGTGTGGATACTCTGGGCAAAGGGGTGGTTCATATCCCAGGTGGGGCAGAGCAGGACAGTGCGGGACTTCATCGTGCTACTCAGAACAGCATGCAATTTGAAACTAGTTTATTTCTGGAATTCTCCATTTAATATTTTGGACCATGGTTGACTACGGCTAACTGAAACTGAAGAAAACAAAACTGGGTGGGGGTGGGGATACTGTACTTGTGTTTTCTCCTTTTGTAAATTCAAAACATTGGGAGCAAGAACTGTTTTCCTCATCTTTGTATGCTGCACGGATGAAACGCAGTTTTACATGTTCGCTCATTTGCCTTGTTCACCGCGCCACTAAGTCGACATCTATGAAAATAAACAACTTGATCATAATAACTTAATAAACTGAGAATTAGGGTCATTTTCTTTCTGATAACTAAATTACCAGAATTCTTTAGTGGCAAGTAGTATAACAGTAAGAGGGGGCAGCTACACTGAGCTGATTTGTACCAGTGGGGGGGGGGGGAGTGAGCAGATCAATGCAAATTTATTGAATCCTAATATTGCTATTATTTGGTTAAGTTACTTAATGTGTGAATTTCAGTTTCCTCATCAGCAAAATGAGGATGATGTTAACACCCTTGGAATGCTGTTGTGAAGATTAAATTTATTGCATAATAGGTCGAACCACGTGAAATTGCCACTTTTTAAAGATAAAATGATTGAATATTAGGAATTTCATATGGTTTTACCTAATATGTAAAGTACATACAATGCAGGGTTTGGCAGTTATGGCTGTCAGCCCAAATCCCACTCACCATCTGTTTTTGTAAGTAATGTTTTATTAGAACAAAATCACATCCACTTATTTATTTATTATAGATAGCTGCTTTTACACTATAACAAACAGCAGGGCTGTTTAGTTGCAACAAAACCACATGGCACACAAAGCCTCAAATATCTGCTATTTGGTCCTTTTCAGAAAAAGTTTGCCAACCCTTGGTGTAATGTCTGGCATTCAGTAGGCATTCAACAAACATTAGCTCCTTTTCCCTTGAGTAAGCACCGTCTTTATATTGCATACACATGCAGAATCAGAAGCATTCTTTGAGTAGCTTAAGGGTCATCTTATGCTATTTAAATTACTATGCTAGCCTGTCCTAGGTCAGACAGATTCAGGCAATCTTTAGACATTTTTACTGACTTTTTTTTATTTGGCAAGGTCATAGATAATGTTGCTTCTGATAGTGGTGAGACTCAGTAGTTTCAGAGGGTTCATTGCCCTTGTCAACATATAGAGTCTTTTACAAATAACACAGGCAAAGACTAAATAGACGAAAGAACAGCTTTGAAAGCAGTAAAAGAAAGTTTGAGTTTAAAAGGAATGAAAAGTTATGAAATGGACTATATCCTTAACAGAGTGAGTGAAAAATTCAGGAAAGTGGAATGAAGCATTCAAGGGACATATTTACTTAGTCAGTATGAGGGAGAATACATGGAATTGAGAGCCCCCAGTTGTGAATCTTGATTTTGGTTTATTAAAATTATAAAGCTGTAGACTACTGTTTCTGCTCATGAAAGGGTAACTACAATGGGAATTTTATTCCTTCTATAAACAACTAGAACACTGAATAAAATATGTGCAACAACTGTTTTCAGATATTAGACAACAGATAGTGCAGGATTCTGAAAAAGGAAACAAATAAGCCCTATGGTAGTCTTACATTCTGCCTGGAGGCAATTTGTGGTTCCCAGAGCAGGGAAAGGAAACCAAAAATGGGACCTGGTGATTTTATTAAGCTTGAAGAGACAGAGCTCCAGAAAACTACATAGGTTTGCCCTGGTCTTTAACTGAATACCAATTTGTGCACACATAGGGTGAAATTCCTGGAGGCTGGATGAAAAACAACTGCCAGATAAAAGGACAATTAACTGGGACCTGTAGGGCATGCAGTTCTCAGAGCTCACACAGAACTTGGAATAGTTTTTTTTTTTTAATACATCTTTACTGATTTCAGAGAGGAAAGGAGAGGGAGAGAGAGAGATAGAAACATCAATGATGAGAGAGTGTCATTGATCAAGCCTGTAACCGGGCATGTGCCCTGACCGGGAATCGAACCCCGATTGCCTGGATCCTAGGTCGACACTCAACCACCGCTGAGCCACGCCCGGCCCAGCAGAACTTGGAAATAGTTTGAGTTCCCACCAGCCATAGTAGAGACATCTCAGTGAATACATGGGACATTCAAGAGATACCCTCAGAAGAATCACGCCTTGGTGGAGTGGGTAAGCTAGACCTAAAGTGAAGGCTACTCTAGGACTGCCCTTTTCTAAGCATAAAAATAATTTTCAAAAGGAACAAGCTGATTAACTGGTTTTGTTCTTTAAGAACAGAGTTCAGCATCCAACCAAAAGTTACTATCCAGCCTAGCCAGCGTGGCTCTGTGGTAGAGTGTCAACCTATGAACCAGGCGGTTATGGTTCAATTCCCAGTTCGCGCACATGCCCAGGTTTCAGGCTCTATCCCCAGTTGGGGCCATGCAGGAGGCGGACAATCAATGACTCTCTCATCATTGATGTTTCTCTCTTGCTCCCTCTCCCTTCCTGTCTCTTAAATCAATAAAAACATATTTTTTCTAAAGAGTTACTATCCATATGAAGAAGTAGGAAAATCTAACTCATAACCAGAAGAGAAATCAGTCAAAAGAAATAGACATAGAATTGACTTAGATAATGAAATTTAGCAGCTAGAGATTTTAGGTATTATAAATATTCTGAATATGCTTAACTATTTAAAGGAAAATACAAATTTAATGAGGAGAGAATAAATATGTAAAATAGAATAACTTGTTCTAGATATAACAATATAATATCTGAAATAAAAATTTTTCTGGATGGGCTTAACAGCACTTTAGAAACTGCCAAAGAAAAGACTGGTGAACTTGGAGATATAGCAATAGCAACTATCTAAACTGAAGCACAGAGGAAAAAGCATCAAGGATAAATATATAAAGTATCAGTGACCTCTGGGACAAAATTCAAGCAGTCTAACATACATGCAATTGGAATCCTAGAAGAAGAGAAAAAACGGGGTGTGGGGAGGAGGAGAGGAGGCCAAAAACAAAAAAAAATTGAAATAATTTCTGAAATTTTCCCATATATGATGAAAACTATAAAACTTATAGATTCATGAAGCTTAATGAATCCCATGAAAGGTAAATACAAAGAATTCTGTACTAAGGAGTTCATAATCAAATTGCTGAAAACAAGTTATTAAGAGAAAAATTTCAAAGCAGACAATAGAAAAATAAACATTATACAGAACAGTTATAGACTAGATATCTTGTCAGAAACAATGCAAGCCAAAAAATGGTGGAATCACATTTTTAAAGTACTGAATGGTTAAAAAAATGACAACTTAGAATTCTGTATCAGGTGAAAATAATCTTTCAAAACTGAAGCCAAAATAAAAACTTTTTCACCCAAACAAAAACAGACAATTTGGTGGCTGCCAGCAAACCTGTACTACAAGAAGTATTAAAGGAGGTTCTTGAGGCAAAAGGAAAATGATAGCAAAATAAACTTGGATCTACACAGAAGAATGAAGAGAGCTCGTAATGGTAAAACTGGTTAAATAGAAAAGACATTTCTTTGTGTTTTTAATTTCTTTAAAAGATAACTTTAGGATTTTTTTATTTTTATTTTTTGAGAGAAGAAGGCGGGGGGGGGGGGAGACGGACAGAGAGAAACATTGATCGGCTGCCTCCTGCACACCACTCACCAGGGATCAAGCCCAAAACCCAGGCATGCGCCCTGACTGGCAACCTTTCAGTGTACCAGGCAATGCCCAACCAACTGAGCTGCACCTGCCAGGGCTAAAAGATAACTTTAAAGAAAAGAACAAATGTAGAATTTGAACATATGTAGAAGTAAAATACATGACTGACTCAAATGACAGAGTGAAATTATACTGTTGTAGGTTTCCTATGTTATGCGTGAAGTGGTATAGTAATGCATTAAAGGTAGTCTGTTATATTAATGATGCATATTGTAAACCTTAGAGCAACTACTTAAAAAAACACACAAAAAGTATAGGTAATAAAGCTTTAAAAGTGATAAAATGAAGCCCTGGCTGGCATGGCTTAGCCATTAGAGCATCGGCCCTTGGACCAAAGGGTCGTGGATTCGATTCCTGGTCAAGAGCACAGACCTGGGTTGCAGGTTCGATCCCCGGCCCCCATCAGGGTGCATGCAGGAGGCAACCAATTGGTGTGTCTCCCTCACATCAGTGTTTCTCTTCTTCTCTCCCTCCCTCCCTTCCTCATTCCAATCTCTGAAATACCAATGGAAAAAATATCCTCGGGTGAGGATTAACAAGAACAAAAAAGATAAAATGGAATACTTAAAAATAATAAAAAATAAGGCAGGAAAAAAGAAAAAGGAACAAAGAAAAGATGGAATACATATAAAACAAATAGCAAAATGGTAGGTTTAAGTCCAGCCATAGTGATAATTACAGTAAATATAAATGGTCAACACATTAAAGAACAAAGGTTTTCAAAAGGAATTTTTAAAAGCAAGACTCAACTATATGCTGCCTATATGAAATGTACTTTAAATATAATGACAATGATAAGGTAAACATAAATGAGCACAAAATATTTACCAAACTAATATAAGGAAGCTGTTGCCCTGGCCAGTGTGGCTCTGTGGTTAGACTATCAGACTGCACAGCAAAGTGTCTCAGGTTCGATTCCTGGTCAAGGGCACATACCTAGGTTGCAGGTTTGATCCCCAGCCCAGGGCCACGTGCGGGAGGCAACCAATTGATATGTCTCTCACATTGATGTTCCCCTCCCTCCCTCCCTCGCTCGCGCTCTCTCTCTCTCTCTCTCTCTCTCTCCCCTTTTCCCCCTTTCACTCTCTGAAAGTCAATGGCGAAAATACCCTTCGGTGAGGATTAATCAAAAGAAAAAAGAAAAGGAAAGAAAGCTGTAATGACTGTATTAACATCAGACAAAATACAGAAAAGGAATATTACCGGGACTAAAGAGAATCATTTCATAATGATTAAAAGAAAACTCGTCAAGAATACATAGCGATCTTAAACATATATGCACCTAATGACAGTTTCAAAATACGTGAAGTAAAAACTGATAGGACCAAATGAATAGACAACTTCACAATTAGAGTTAAAGATTTCACATTCCTTTCTCAGCAATTTATAGGAAATGGCAGATAAGGATAGAGAAGATTTGAAAAAAAACACTCTTAACCAACTTGACCAGATGCTTTATAATACTTCAGCAAAATACAGGTTCTGTTCAGGTGTGCATGGTACATTCACCAAGGTAGACCTGGACCATAGCTAAAGTCTCAGTACATTTTAGAGGAAAATGAAGAATATTATCCCTGACCAAGACAGAATTAAATTACGTATTTTGTAATTTTTGTAATTTGTAATTTACATAAATTGTCTTTATTCTTATACAAAATGTTTAATAGTTTGTTTCCTTGTATACTCAATATTATCAATAAAAAAGCTACTTAACATGACAGGTGAAATTCACAAGGTTACAGATGACAAGAAATACATAAAACAAAAAAGTTACTATATAGCACCAAAGAACATTTGGGAAGTAGAATTAAAAAAAACAATTGTACCACTCATGATTCCATGTAAAACCATGAAATATTTAGAGATAAATCTAACTAAATATGTGTAATATCTCTACATTGAAAATTACAGCTTATTGCTGAAAGAAATAAAGTCCCTAAAAATAGATATATCATGGTCATGGATTGAAAAACTCGGTATTTTAAGGTGGTAGTTCTCCCCACACTAATCTATGGATTCACTGCAATCCCTATAAAAAAAATCAGTAGCCTTTTTTCGTGGACATTGTCAAGTTAATTCTAAAATTTATAGGGAAATGTGCAGGACCTAGAATTCCCAAACAATTTTGAAAAAGAACAAAGTTGGAAGATGTATACTGCCTGAGTTCAAAAAATAATAAAGTATTCAAGACAATATGGTATTTGTGTAAAAATAGACATATAATTTGGATAAAATAGAGCATTCAGAAATAGACCTATGTATACATTGTCAAGTGATTTTGTGCAATGATACCAACATAAGGTAATGGAGAAAGGATGGTCTTTTTTTAAAACAAATGGTGATGGAACAACTGGATATCAGTAAGAACAACTTCAGCCTTTACCTTATGCCACACACAAAAATTATCTCAAAATGGATCATAAGCCTAAATGTAAAAGCTACAGCTGTAAAACAGAAGAAAATATAGGAAAAAAAATCTCCTAAGACCTTGGAGTAGGAAAAAATTTCTTAGAGAGGACACTAAAAGCCCTCTCCGTAAAAAAAAAAACAACTGATAACTTGGACTTCATCACAATTTACAATTTTTGCTCTTCAAAAGATACCATTTAGAAAAGGTGGGGGGGCAAAGGCTAGGAGAAAATATTTACAAAACATATCTGGTATAGGGCCTATATGCAGGTTATACAAAGACTTACAGCTAAATAATAACACAAGGCAATTTGGGGAGGTGATAGAAATTTTTGGTATTTTGATTGAGGGATGTGAGTCAGTGGTTAGAAGAGTGTGTATGTATGTCAAAACCCCTTGAACAAGTGCACTTAAAATGGGTAGTTTAACTAGTGTGGATTAGGATAAATATGTTGATCTGAGGCCATATTGGTAAATGAGAAGATGAAATGCAGAACCAGTATTCAACTCCAAATTTCCCCTTCCCTGTGCCAGTGTTCTTTCTTTTGTACCATACTATTTCCTATGTGTTCTGTATTTCTCAAAATAGTTCCAACTTTAAAATAATCTAGCCTAATTTTTTTCCACGTTGCGCTCATACTGGTTTGAAGCTTTACAATTATTCAATAAAAGACAGAAGTCGAGAAACAAAATCAGCCTTTATTTTCCTTTATTAGGTTAGCACTTGTGTGTCTTGAATAGAAATGAATTTTAAATTTTCACTCTAGCACTTTGGTTTGTGTGTGTGTTCTCGAATAGTAGCTATGTCATTAATGAGGCGGGGAATGAGCAGCAATACTCACTATTTTGTTACCCACAGTTACTTAACAAGTGTTAGATGAGTATATTAGGACACATTTATATAGTGATTTGTATATACTTCATATACATGATCTCATTTGAGCCACGTAGTAGATTATAAGTAAATAATTTTTGATAGAAATAGTATACAGTGGAATACAGTTCCTATCCATTGTAAATTTTCCTGGGGGTTACTTCAAACCATCTTTTCCTCCTTAGCTAGCTCTTCGAGAGGAGTACTGTATACCGTATTTGTTTACTTATGCCTCTCTTTATGAGACTATGAGCTCCTTGAGGACAGGAAGCAGGCCTTCTTCATCTTTGTGTTTCAAGTGCCTGGCACAGCCCCTGGCACAAAATAAACACTCAGTAAATGTTTCTTGTATTTATATTAAATGTGACACTGAAAAGTCAAGTGATTGGCTTTAAAATGCAATAAATAACTGCTAGCCCAGTACTCCAATACACATTACTGCTTTCTTCAGAGGCACCCCTGATCTTTTTCAAAAAGCCAAGCCCTTTTCCTCTGTTACTGCAAAAGGTCTTACTGGAACCCTTGTACCTGACCCTATTCTGTAACTGAGAAATGGAAGGTTGTTTATAATACACATGTGTGCTAACTAATCTCTGGCATTTGTGTTTGCAAGTTAACATGCTGTCTCTTGCATTTGAACAGCTGTAACATATGTGATAAGATTTCTTAATAAGTCACTTTCTTGAGCAATGGAAATATGAATATGAAGAGTAGTGTTCCTAGCTTGTTAAGTTGTACTTTTAGACCCTTGGGTTTTAGATACAATCAATTGCATGTAATTCTCTGTTTGAGAAAGGTAGTGAAGGTAGGATTATAGCCTGTTTTGGAGCTAACAAAGATTCCATGCCATTTTTTGATATATAAAAAAAACGGGGGGGGGGGCGGTGTTTGCAACTGTGTCTAATTGGTTAAATTCTTATAAATTTTCTAACCTGAACAGAAGGCTTGAAATGAGAATTTATGCAATGTAAGTAGCCTTCTGAGCTCAAGGCGACTTATAGTCAAATCAGTTGCTACTCCACATGATGACATTGTTTAATATTCTACATGTAGAATATATAGGGTTGTTTTGATAAATATCTGTAAGAGATTGTTGGTACTGATTGTTTTCACAGCCAGTGAAAGTCTTTTTGTTCTTTTATTATATGTTGGCAGTTGTGATCGACATGGAATAAACTGCTTTACAGTTTATTACTTTCAAAGTACAAATTTAAATGCTGTGGATTCAGATGTATAAAAGAGATAAAATTACAGACAGCTTTGAGTGGCAGTTACACATCAAACCTCACGGGGGTTTGACAGGCAACGAATATCGTTATTAGACGCTTTTTCCATAATTGCTGACATTTATCCAGTGTTTCACAGTATTTGCTAATGTATTAATGCAGTCAATCTCTGAGAGGCTGCACATGCCTTTTTAGCCCTGGCTTTTATGGGATTCTGAAATTCATAGACCCACAGATACTTATTCCCTCCTGGTTGCCGTAGTGACAGAGCTCAGAGATAAGCCAAGACAGAGCCCTTTTGTGATTGCTTTTCAGGTGACATTCAGCGGCAGCTTGAGTAGAGTGTCCTTTTATAGTTCCTGTAATTCAGAAAATGATAACAGCTTTTTGCTGCTTAGAAGAGAAGTCTGTGGACTGCTCCCGGTGGGATTTCAGTTTGCTATGCCACTTCATACCAACACCAGCCTGATAAAGTTCTTATTATTGTGGAGATTTCAGAGTGCAAGGGGACTGAATTAATTATGACAGGTTAGGAAATACAGGACCGATACTACAAATAAAACTTTAAAGAACCAATAGACGTTCTCCAACCATATGTAACAAATTAATTGGGCAGTTTAAGCTGTTAGTGATGATATACTTAGGCAATTGCTTAATAAGTGCACTTGACTATTGAATTGCTTGTGAACCATGCTAGCTATTTCATCTTAAAGTTTAGAAGTTATCTTTTGTTTCTGTGTATCATTTTCTTATTTGAAACTATTGCTTCAACATTTCATTGTTTTGAGGCAGATAGCTTTATTTGGACACTTTCTTAGTCAGGGTTATTTCACAGATTTTTTTTTTTTCTTCAGTATTTTCAGCAGTGGAATAATTAAAAATGAATGTTTTATAAGTAGCAGCTTATATAAAGTACTTCAAATTCAAAAGAAACACTTGTGATGGTAGAGCATGGTTGGGGTTGGGGGCAAAGTCAGTTCAAGCAATAATTGGAGAAAATATAATTTTATTTGGAAAAACCATTGATGCCCTAAGAAGCCATGTTTTTCCCCTAGACTCTTAAAGCTGGGACAGTTAATAGTCTTAATTCTGGAAGAAGAACTCCAGTAACAATGGGTAAGTGTGGGAAACCTTGAGAGCTGGAAACCACTGTGTGTGTAGTTGATGGTTATTGAAAAGAGGCAAAAAAAAAAACCCACATAAAAACCACACCAAGAAGAAGCAGGAACACTAACTCAAATTAAACCATGTAAATCTGAAGGGAAGTATGAAGCACTTAAATATCTTACCCCTAAAATTTAAATGTAATTCACAGTTAAACAGGAAGCAGGTAGAATGAGCTGAATAGAGAAGTAACTTGAGAATCTGAAGAGATGGAAAATTTCTAAATTGCTGGTGAACCGTGCTAGATGAACAAACATATGGTTAGCACATGAATGAAGGCTCAGAAGAGAAACCTGGCCTAAAAAATTGAATTGGTTATCTTGGATTAGGTGTGCAGTTGAAAAGCTGGAGATCTGATTCGTGTTACTTGTTTCTAACCTTTTAGTCTCAATTAGAGCAGATGTAAACTCAACTCTCATTAAATTCAAATATTTGTAATTCAGACAAAAACGGGTAACCTTCAGACTAGTAACAAACAAGTATGACATTTTCAAATGATATTTAATAGACCCTTATTAACACTGTGTTACCCCATGGTATTCATTGCCTCTTTTAACTTCTTGTGGTTAACTTAATAATTAATCATCAGCTTTGATATACTAAATAAGAGAAAAAAGCAAGAGAGAAATCTCTAAGAGTTGTATTATTGTATGAAGTGTTTTTCTGTGCTGCGGTTATCCACTTAGGAGTCTTTCTCAAAATTTAGTCATCCACTGAGAAGGTCTTAAGACCATATCACCCTGGCCAGTGTGACTCAGCGGTTAGAGCACCCACCCGTGCACCAAAGGGTTGTGGATTCAATCCCTGGTCAAGAGCACATTCCTGAGTTCCAGGTTTGATCTCTGGACCCGATCAGGGCGAGTGCAGGAGGCAACCAATCGATATGTCTCTCTCTCTCTTCCTCTTCGCCCACCCCCCTCTCCCTTCCTCTCCCTGTAAAATCAGTAAACATAAATGAATGAATATAAATTAGCAGTCTACAAGTGCTCTTTACTTGGTATGGGTTGTTTCAAATTTGATGCATCTGTTGAGCTAGTTGACACTTGAGCCTCTGAGGAGATGAAACTCAATACAGATAAGGTTCAGTATAGTTAGGAGATGGTGAGAGCAGCAGGGTCATGGTGTAGGAGAAGATGATATTAATGAGCCTAGGGTATGGAGACTAGGGTACAGTATGGAGTTACCAAGTCTAAGGTGAGGGAAAGAACCAGGTCCTAGAAGAGGACTGGGGAACAGGATGGAGTCTAGAGGAAGCTCCAGGCTGCCTCCCAGTTATGCCCAATTGTGACCACCACTGTACCCAGATATACATAGCTATACTGTCAAAGGTTCCCCAGGGGAGCCAGATTTTCTTTTCCTCACAGTATCCCCAAGGACGTCCCACTCTAATAGAGCATCACTCACTGACACTTGCCCCTTAGCTGCCTATCTGTGTCTAAAATGGCAGCCTACTGGTTCTTAAGCCCGAAGAAACCAACTTTGGTCAATGCCTCCTCAACTGGCAAACCAAGAGAAGGCTCTCATCACCCTCTTTTCCCAGCAGACTTCCCTCAAGACTGGCTCCAGTGTGGCATTTTTTCTCCTAGGCCATAACTGAGGAAAGGTTTTAGTGTTAGGAAATTGGAGGAGGTCAAGATTGGGTAATGTTAAGTTGGTCCTGTCAAATAGGCTTGAATGTCATTTTAGTGGGGGAAGAGTTTATATGACATCGTTTGGAGGCTCTTGTATTAAGTGGTGAAATATGTGAGTATCTTGAATGACAAAATGTGGAAAAAGAGTGTGGTACATTGAAGCCTATAGGCCTAGCTCATAGTCTTCCCTTTGCCTCTTGTCATCTTTTTGACCTTGGGTAAGTCACATAAGTCCTCTGGAGTTTGGTTTCCTTCACAACGAATTATATTAGAAGATAGGCATGTGACCATGTAATAGAAGACCTTAAAGTAGCTTCAGGCAGATTTACTAATTTTACTAAGCCCATGTTTCCTCATCTGTCACATGGGAATGTTAGCAACTTTAGGATTAAATGGGTTAATGAATATGGATTGTCTGTCTAAGTAAAAGTTCGTTTCTTTCATGTGGGTGAACAGATACAGATTCTGGAATCAGCAACATGAGTTAGAATTAAGTTTCAACCCTACCAGGAGCAAATAGTTTCTCAGGACTTTCCTGAAACAAGGGTAATAATACCTACCTTATAGAGCCCTTGTATTAATAAGAGGTAGGAGGTGAATTTAAAGTGTCTGGTGCATAGTAGGTTCTCAATAAATATTGGAGTCTTCTGCCTTTTATTTTACTATCTTTCCTACCCTTCACCTTCAAGGTTTCTTCTAACTTTAAAATTCTCTAATTCTATACAATTCTAATACATAAGTCTTTAGCAAATGAAATGGATCAACTAAAAATAAGTAATTTCAAATAATATACAATTCCTGAATGATAACCTTACTAGTGTCCTTGAAAAAATAAAGCTTTCCTTAATTCTCAAATTATTTCTTGCATTCATTTTGCTGACAGATCTCCAGAGATTTTTATGTTTGTTTTTGAAGGGATATTTTTAACATTATTATTATATGTTGATCAAAATAATGTTGTATAAAATAATTTATTCCTAGCCTCTGAAAATTTTTTTCAATTTTTAGTTTTGTTATATTCACATTAAAGTGTCTTTTTTTTTTTTAACTATAGTACTTTTCAACAATTTTTTTTAGCTCAAAGTTACAGGTTGATTCAGTTTTTGAAAAATAACATTTGTAATTAGCACACAACAATTACCGCCTGTTTTGGGGAGTTAACATTTTAGCACAGCTTTTATCTTAAACTAATTTTTTTAGCATTGATAAGTGCTAGAGGTATGAATCTGCCCACAGAAGACATGCTTGACTCAGGAATGGAGCATTATTTTATCTTGTGTCAGAATTTTTTAAAAGATTATTAGATTTGAGAATTTTCCTATTTTTTTAATACAAAAATTATTATTGTGGGTGTGTACATGTACCTAGAAGAACCAGTGAACCAGTAAGTATAAACATACACATATATTATAGAGAGGATTACTTACTAGTTCTTATATTTACCTGAGTGTGAATCCTAAAAAATATAATAGTAAAATAATGCTGGTATGTAATTACTCTTATGTGAGTCACTATTTAAAATGTGTTAGAGTATTTTTATTTATAGTATACCTTACTGGATCATTTCTGTAACACTCTGTAAACATTTTTATTAGCTACATTATGCATCCCTATAATTTTGGATCATATCTTACAAAGTAAAGTTGAAGTGACATTTAAATTTCTCTAATTCCCATGAAGACCACAGAGATGAAATATATTAGAATACACAGATAACTATACACAGACATTAAATATGAAATGAAACTAGTGCTCCATTATAAAAAAGTGAAAATATATAAGTTCAAATTATGTTGATGTTGAATTTGAGTGGTGTGTATTTTGCTTATTTTGACTGGTGGTTTTAAGTCATCAGTGACTACCAAATTAAATTTAACCTGTCTTTATGGCAGAATCCTTTTGAACCTTATACTTTTCACTCAAACTGGAGGTCAGACAGCACTCTAATGATCGTTGTTAGTACTTCTTATTTCGCTTTGGAGTGGTTTCCAGGTAGATTTTTATTTCTCTAGAAAATTGGAAGTATCTTTTATATTTTATCTTGGCAAGGAAAGTAGGGAAAGTACCAATTTAATTTCAAGAAATAGACATTTATTATGTGGCCGGACTATCAAAGCAACCTACTAAGTCCTATGAGGGGCTAAGAAATGAGAATATAAGATCCAGGCTATGTCCTCAAGGACCTTAAGGTCCAATACCTAATTATAGACACAGTTAGAAGAACCACATACCAAGAATTCTAGAGGTTCACAATAAGGATATGGGAGCTGAGCAGAAGGAGAAAAAGCACTTGGCTGGGATGGGCCAGGCATAGATTAACTAGCAAGATGAATTTCTTTTTTCTCATTTCTAGATTACACCCATTTAAGCTGCTGTGCCTAACTTGGTGTAGTTAATTCAGACTCTGTTTTCCCCAGGAGCAAAAAGCCATGACAAAATGCCCAGCAGTACTATGTACATGTGCTGAGACCAAAGCTGTTACCATAACTGCCTGAGTTTTGCCAAGGAATTAGATGCTGCTGGAAAAATATCCAGAGCGCCTGTGTTTGCTGTCCAAAGAGTTCCACAGTGTTGTGGGGTAAATGGCATCTCACTATTGACTAGACATGTGTCAAATGGCTGGTTGGTACTCTTTATGCATACAAAGCAGGCTTCAGATGGGTCCTTGTATATTTGAAGGTTCTGTGGTTATGATGAGCTGAAGTCGCCACTGCTTAATACAGTAGCTCTCTAAAATAATGATGTTTTTCCGCTAGCAGAATCTCTTAATCAAACTTAAATTGAGGAGCCAGCTTGAGGTAAAAGCACTTTTCTAACCTCAGATTTTGTCTTGATTCTCTGTATGTTTTAATTATAGAATAAGGTAAAGGACTTGTTTTAATAAGATCCTGGATTTGTATAATCAGTATTTCCTGTGTTGACATTATATGCTTTTGTTAGTAATGACGTTCTAAATGTTAGAAAAATGAAGAAAAATATCTTGAGGAGTATTTTGTTTTGGTTTTTGTTTTTTGGGGGTTTTGTTTTTGTTTGTTTTTTTTTTGCATAAAATACCCCGTTTGTGTTCTGGTTTAAGAAAAATTCTACACTTCTATTCATGTATATGATGGTTTTAAAATTTGTGGAATTGTTAAGGTACTGCAATTGTTGCCATGCCAGAATTACCATGGATTCACCAGTGAATATGATTTCCTGCAAGCAGGCAATTAATTTCTTCTGTTGAATTCCTGCTCAGCATAATTATTTTGTCCTTTGCTTTTCGTAAGTGTTTAAAATTAGATTCTGTGTCAGAGTTAGTCTCTGTAATCTCTGGCTCGCATCATCAAATTTGGTTGCTGTGTGTGTGTGGTGTGAAAACAACATTGAATTCCTTTTAAGTCTGACCAGGTAATGGGCATTGGCATTTGTGAATCAGATTGTGCATGCTGTGGCAAATACACATCCATTCACTGTTGTTTTGTTAGTGTACATTAACACTGATTATGAAGTGGACATATTTATTTCCCCGGCTTTCTAGATCACCATCTAAATAACAGCAGCAAATAGAGAAGTTTCCAGAGCTTAGCCATCATCATTTGGTGTTTCCTTGAGTCCAAATTGAAGTAAAAATGGTATAAAAGACCATTTTATTTTTTAAGTTCCCTATCTGGAGAGAGTAATTAACTCAAGATCCACAATTAGCCTCACAGCAGTCCGTATGAACCACCCCCAACCATCCCAGGTCTTTCAGAGGTGGCATAATTCTGAGATTATTTTGCACTTGAAACAGAGAGGCTTATAATAAGCAGCCTGAAACACATTTAAGAGTGTGAGGTTTTTCCTTTTTCTTTTTGTGTTAATGTCTGCTTTCTCTAACGATAATTTTCTGGCTTGCAAGTGGAATAAAAACAAGTATTAGGAGAAAATGCTTCCTTCCTACCTAGTTATAAAGCTGCCTTTATAACTGCTTTGCTTTACTGGAAATTTCGTTATTGAATTAATTTCTTGACACAAAATAATTAAAATGAATCAAATATTCAAGCTTTGGAGAGAACCATGAAGAAAACTTAGGCCCATTCATTACATTGCCTCCTGGTAAAGTGTAATAAATTACTGGCTCTTCCTGTTTACCTTTTGATTTGATTTTGTTTTAAAAGGAATGTTCAGTTGCAGAGCATTCCTGCATAATTCAGATATGACAAAGCTCAACCCTGGGAACCTTTTCTGTGCCTCTCTGAATATTTTTTATGCAACCTGCTTTTATAGGTTTAAATTACATTCTGTGACACTGTTTTTGTGGTTGAATTAGAAACTTTTTTTTTTTTTTTTTTTGTAGTTAAACCTGTGATAAGTAATTGTCACAGTTAGCGCCCTGGTCCAATGCTAATTTGAAGTGACATGTCCATACTGGCCCTGCGTAACATGAAGAAGCCTAACAGGTGTGAGGGGTGTGGCTTCCCATGGGCTCTGTTGAACTTCTAACCAGAGAAAAATAGCAGAAAAAGTGAAATGAACCTTGAATAAAGCTGTCAGCAGCAATTATCTCAGCAACACTTTGTGGGGAGATAAAATAAGCACTAGTGTTTTTATAACCTGAACACACTGCACCCAGGATAGATTTTTCACCCATTTAACATAAACTGCTAAATACCTTTCAAGAAATATTTTCAAAGAGCCTAATTAAACAATAGCAGTTATCATTAAATATGAATTGTTGGAAGACATGCATTCTTTATTTTAACACATGGCTTCTTTTAGGTGCTTGTTTAAGTAGTTTTGGTAACAAAACTTTTTCCCCATGCTTCTGGTTTGGGTAAGCCTTTATGGTGTGAAATCTCAAGTAGTGTATAGGACATTATATTATCTTCTGGGAAAGGATGCTTTCAGAGTTAGAAAAATGCTTCAGAGTTTGGTTTGCAGTTACTTTGAGAGGTATTCAATGTATTGGCCTGGCCCGAATGGAACAGGATAGTTTGTGTTATTGAGATGAATGAACTGCAAGTAATCATATCACCACTGCTGCTGTACTTCTTGGAGAGGTATAACACACTGTACTTCTTGAGTGGAGTAGGAAGGACCCAGGGAAGATTTATTAAATCTTTTTCAATTTGTTCTCCAACCACCATCGTTGTTTTCTTGGAAAGCAGTATTTTTAAAGTATACTTTAATACACTTCTAAAATAATTCAAATGACATAATGACTATGTTTGCCTGACCCTAATGGAAATATAGAAAACTTAAAAGTGTGATTTTTCGTAACAAATTTTCAGGCTATAGAAGCTAACTGGGCAAAAAAACACACAGATGAGATTTTGCAACATAAATGACTCTTTATTTCTTTCATCACCTTTCTATACCTTAAAATAGAGTTATGATTTCAGGTAATCTAATGACATCTAGAGATTAATTTTTTTTTCATAATTTAACTTTACCATGTTTCTGCACCTAATAAATCAGAGGCTTAACAAGCTAGCCAGGTTGGTTCACATTTAAAGTGGAGGTGATGTCATTTAAAAAAACACAAAGAGTCGATATATGTTAGTCCTGATTCTGCTATATTTATTAGCTGTGTGAAAAGAACCTCACTTTTCTGTGGAATGGGACTGTGGCAAACTATACCAGGTGCATTCTTACTAAGGGTATAACAAGTATTAAATATAACAGAATAAAATAGAGCTAACGTGGTCCACTCTGTATTCACAAACCTGTAGCTTAGAGAACTATTAACTTCATCAAAGCAGAAACTATTCACCATTGGCTGTATCCCTGAGCACTCAGCTGAGTGCTTGGCACATAATGGATGCTCAGTAACTATTAGTTAAATGAATGAATAATAGTATTTTGCACTCTACTTAAAACAAATTTAGTACTAATTTAGTCTGTTCCCCAATTATATAGCTAAATTTCTACCATCAATTATATATGATTGATGGTAAAAATTTTGCTATATATAAAATTTATACATATATATATATATGAATGAACTCCTTAATCCTCACAACAGTCTTACGACTTAGAAACTTTACAGAAGAGGGGATTGAGGCACTGAGAAGATAGAAAACTTTTCCAAAGTCATTAGCTATTAGCGGACAGAGCCAGGATTTCAAACACTGGCATTTTGGCTTTGGGGCCCAAGTTAATAGTCACTCTGCTTTTATACTTCTCCACAGAGGTATAGGGCCACCTGATTACCAAAGAAATTGCCTTACAGAGACAGATGGTTATCCAGGAACTTCTTTGTTACAGGTGCAAGTGATTTGAGAGACATGGAGTTGCATTTTGGGGGTGAGATTCCTTCCTTGTTCAGTGGGACACTTCTCTCCCTCACCTTCCAAAACAGCAGGTCCCCTGATCCACTGTACCCATTGAAGCAGTGTCACTGCCTTTCTTGGGACTACCTCTTCCTAAGAGACAGAAATGTGAAACAGGACTATGACCTGGGTAGACTTCCACAAATGTAGGATGACAGAGTTTGATGCCTAGATGTTTGGCTTTCCCCTCAGTTGGGTCCAGTTCCTAGACCAGGCTTTATTCCCTTTAACCCAGACCCTAATCTACCTACATAAGAGCTCTGTCTTTAAAATCCCCACTCCCTGCTTCTACTCAGCTCCCACCTGGAATTCTGGTCCTTCCCTTGGGAACTAGCTGACTAAAAGGCGTTTATTTCTGGAAGATTTGTACAAGTGTCACTAAGTATGAGTGACTGCCAAGACAGGTATTTTAGAGAACAGAAAAAATGTTGAGGTTGGTGAGGGTATAGAAGGCTTTCAGGAAGAAACTGAGCTGAGTTTTGAAGAAGTGCTATCACTTACTTTTCTCTTAGGAGCTGAGCATACCTATGAAGTGGACAGGTGGAGAGGAATGGGAGGAAACCAGGCAAGAGTCATGACGTGAGCAGAAGCCTAGGAGTAGACAAGTGCGAGCCATATTTTGGGATCGATGAACAAACCAACCTGAACACAGTATGAAAAAGTAGTGGGGGTTAAGAGCTGTAATAGCTGGGAAGGCGGGCCAGGTTATGGTCTTGAAAATTTTGTTCAGAGTGAGAGAAAAGAACTTGGAAATCATCTCGTCCTTTTTTCTTTCTTTTTTTTTCTTTTTTAAAATTTTACAGGTGATAAGATGGAAAGGAGAGAGTTGATCAGGATCTCACAATGAATAAGAGGCAGAGTTAGGATTTTAACCCAGGTCCTTTTTTTTTTTTTTTTTTTAAGTAGTGTTTTTGTATTAGCCCACCAATGTTTTTACACACCTGGAATCCTTTCAGAGGCAGCATTGATGGGAGAAAGTCATAAAATGGCACCATGCAGCCTTAAGACATAAAAGAACAGTAGTCGTTTTGCTTTTATAGTGGTGACAGAAGAGAATAAGCTTCCAGGATGGATAAATGTATTTAAGCTGAAAATTCTCACTGGCTTAGCTGGTCTCCCAAACTCACCAAAGCAGATAGGAACACTCCTTTCCTCTGCCCCCAATAACCTGTTTTCCTATCTCTCAATCTTGCTTAAGTTCATCTGACAGGAATTAAATAGGAAACTTGTAGCAAGTTTCACTTTTGGACATCACTTGTAACATATCCTTTTAAAAATTTCAGCCATAAGCAGGTGGTGAATGTCAGAGATGGGCTCTTAAAAACACTCAGAGCCAAAATATATCTAAACATACTCTCCACTGGGTGGCACTTAGAAGAATTTCATAGAAGCTCTTGAGATGAGATAAGAAGCCCCTCAATAAGTTTACCTGGTTCACCTAGGAAGAAAATATTTTACTACATATTGGTCAACATCTGGATATCTTTGGTGTGGAAAAGATGAAGTAATATATTTGGTTGTTCTGTGTATGTTTCAGAACACATTCTAATTTTGTTAAATGTAGTTGACGTAAGATGTAAAACACTTATATCAATAAACACTTAACTGGTAGTGATCCTGTCATCTAGGCTTAAATTCTTAAAGACAGAGATAATTGGGGATTGCCTCTGAAAACACCTATATCAAAATCTATCTTTCTGGCAAAGAGCCAAAAATGAAGTGTTGTGTGGTGATTGTTTTTTAAAAAGTTTCAAGATTAATTAAGTGCTAGGCACTTTTTCACTTATCATCTTTTTAATGATGTCTACAAGAATATAATTCCCATTTCTTAATGAGGAAACTGGGGTCTTATGAGGTCAAGCCACTTCCCTGGGAAATGACATTAAATATCAAAGCCAAGATCCAAGGCCAGGTTATCTGCATCCAAGTGCCCGACATATAACAGGAACTTAATAAATGTTTATTGAATGATTATAGACTCTCAGTAACTATGATTAATATTATTTATTCAGCAACTAGCTCTAAGGTATGAAGTACTTATGGGGAAGAAAAGCAAGGTCAAGAGAAATCTACATGTTTCAACTTACTTTTCCCCCCTCATCAGCCTTGTGAGTTAGATGCAATATATTTAATGTTCTTTTCCCTCTTCTGCCCTCCACCAGAGGGTGCTCATAAGCAATTAAGTGACATAGAAGTAGAGACAGGAACTGAGAAACTAGTGCAATTTTAATTCACAGCATAGATTATTGGCCTCTGTGTAAAATAGTTGACTTTAAAACAGAACTCTTGATTCAACTGAAAATAGCTTCTTTGAATTAAAGTTGCCTTGCAAATAACAGCTTGTGTGCCTCTCTGAGCTAGTATCTATATAGATAAACCTGCACATTCTTGCTAAATGAGTGTGAGACTGTGCCACTAGGCAGTGTGAGCTGGTCTAATACGGCTGTTTCTTATATAACTTAATGCTCTTCATAAGTACTCTAGTATTCTGAAGTACTTCAGAAGCTCTTCTAGTGTACATACTAGAATAATAAAATCCAAGAATGTTATCTTCTGTATATTCAGCTTATGAAAGCATATCTGTTTAGAAATTGTAATTATGTTACAATGGGCAGCTCTATCTCCTGATGGTGTAATCCGGTTCAGAGGCTGGGATGCAATGGAAGATTAAAAAAAACACACCTTTGTGTTGAGCAATCTCTTCTGATAGAAGGACCTGAAGATAATGTTGGACCACTGCAAGAAAGCATGAAGGTGGGCAATTCTAATGTGGAAAAGTAGCATCAGGTGATTCTTGTTTTCAAGATCTGAAGATTAAAAGAAACAACAACAAAAACAAGTCAGGAGCATTTTAAATTATTTTTTCTAAAATTTTATTTTAGAAATTTGAGATTATTAAACCAAAAGAGTAATTAGTATTTTGCAACAAACTAGAACACCTTTAAAGAACACAGTTAAGGTTATTTAGTAGAAAGACCTAGGTTAGAAGTTACGAGAACATGCTTGTGCTGTCATTAAGCAGATGTGTGACTTGGGGCAAACAACTTTACCTCTGTACATCTCAGGTTCTGGGTCTTCTTGTGAGGAGAAACTGCTTTTTATTCGGAATCTGTTGAGGATGGTGGGGCTACTGATAGAAGAAGTTTAGGAGTAGCCTGCTGATAAACTTCTCTCTGAGGATTCTCATTTACCAGCTTGGAAGGGAGCAGGGCATCTTGATGGAGGAGGTGAGGCAGCGTGCGTAACTCCGCTACGGCTTCAAGATGAGGGGTTCTCCTGCTTGGGAGAGCAGCAGCTGATGAATTCTAGGGGCCTTTCCCACTCCAATATCGTATGAGTCTAAACTGAAACCATCTATAGCCATCTTGTTTCTTCAAACTCTGCTTGCTTGTATGATAGCATTCATATGTATGTACATAGAAGGCCTCAGAATTTGTTACTGTTGTTACTGTTGATGTTTATTTCATTAAGCCTTACCAACTTGCCAAATCCATTGAGGACTGTAACACAGCAAGGCCAGGCAGAGGACACAGTTTTTGAGCTATTTACACAGGAGCTTTGTACATAATTGATCTTGACCTGCACATCTCTTGTAATATTTCACTGGTTCCAGATTATTATTAGTCACTTCCTTTTTAACAGTGTGCATTTTTTTATGAGGTGACTAAACTGCTCTTTAACCCTGCTACAAGAATGTGGCAGTGGGCTAGTCCAGACAAGTGGATGTGCACTTGGTAACTAACATTCTTAATAAGCTTGCTTCAGCCTGCCACAAATTAAAGCTCTGTGATTTTTCTAGCACATAGTGATTAAAAAAAAAAAAACTTGGATTGTGAATAAATAAGTTTTTTTGATTTGCACTCTGGTTGGCAGTAAATGAAACTTCAGCCTCATGATTTGGTTTGTCTTAAAGCAACCTCAATAATCTGTCTAGCTAAGCTGTGAGCATCTGAAAATTTTAAAGAGGTGATCTAGCAGTCATCTTAAGGGTTCCTTACTCATAAAAGACTTGTCAGTCAGACATGTGATATAGTTGAGAACTCCATGGCCTTTGGAGTCAAATATGGTTTGCTACTTAGTAATTGATTGATCTTAGACATGTAGTTCTACCTTTCTAAGGCTGTTTTGTGATCGATGCAACTGTGATTATCTTTATTTGGCAGCATTGTCACATGCGGTAGACATATGTTAAGCACTTAATATGTAGTTCCTGAGAAATGGAGTTGCTATTTTAATTAATCCAAAGAAAGTAATTATTGTTTTTCAGACCATAAGACAACATATAGTAGGGCCTTAGTAGGGCTGTTTGATTGAATGCTTTTTTAAAAAAATATCTTTATTGTTGAAAGTATTACAGATGTCCCAATTGAATGCTTTTTAAATGGCTGTGAGCTAAAACTGCCCGAGTTTGAATTTTGGCCAACTACTCAGTACCTGTGTGACTTCAGGCCAGCTTCTTAATCTGTGTAAGGTTTAGTATCCTCATCTTTAAAATGGGGATTAATAATACCTATCTGACAGTTACTGTATTAAGTGCTGTAATGAGTACAAAGCACTTTCCATAATACCAATATGTATCAAATTCTCAATAATAGCAATTACTAAAATATTTTTTAAATTATTGAGTAATTTCATGAGTATTTGTATAATTAGTTCAAAACTTATAAAATTATAAACTTCAAAATATGTGTAGTTTATTGTAGATCAATTTTGCCTCAATAAAGCAACACTTGGGGCATGTGTGTAGTGTAGGTGTGTCTGTCTGTCTATGTTCTTTGTACTGCAATAATTGTGTTTAATGCTGGTGTCTAGTAACATTCCCAAACCTGGATGGAATTAATTATGCTGTTCCCTTATCAGCATGACAAGCTTGAAATATGTTTTTTTTTTTAAAGTTCTTATATTAGTGTTCTTTTTAAAACAGGGGAGTTGTATTTTACAAACTGCTTTTTTTAAAGTTTTAAATAGTAAAGTTGTGGTTTGAGAATTGTTGGATTGTGTTACTAAGTGTGTTATATGCAGGGCAAGTATCCTGCATTGTGATTACTAAGATCTGAAATAGTGATACAGAGGCTCACTTGGTCAGTTGTAGACCAAGGAAAAGTGTTGGCCGCTCTCCTCTTATCTCAGGAATGATTAATAGCCATGGAGATGGTTAATGCTCATAACTGTAGAAACAAGCCCATTGAGGAGCCAGCCATTTATAGAACCATGTACTTTCAGTGAGCACTTTTCCTCCACCTCCTTCTGTGACTAAGCTGTACGCAAAGGTAGTCACAGTGGGAATTTAATCACCATTTCTCTTTTCCAGGTCCTAAAAATAATGATCATTGGAATGATAACAGCTCTTCTGCCTATGTCAATATAGTTTCAAAGCCAGTTTTTACTTACTTTATTACATTTAACCCTTTTAAAATTCCACTGAGAGCAAGGGCAGAGATTACTCATCTCAATTAATAAATGAGAAAACTCTGGCTTAGAATAGTGAAATGGCTTTCCCAAGATCAGGAGACTAGGCAGTACTTGAATTGAGATTTTCCTGGTACCTGGTCGAGGTTTCTTTCCATTACGCTACACTGATTGACAGTGATGTTTACCATCATTATTATTTGATTACCAGAGGATTTCACATGGGGGTAGAGAACTTTTTTCAGATGCAAAATATTGTGAAGGTAATGTGGCTTGAAATTTAGACTATAGCTTCTTACCCAACTTAGCTTTGCTTTTATTTGTACTGAAATGAAATAAATTGAGCTAATTATGACAATTATGTTGATGAATATGATTGAATAGAAATGACAGAATCAATGCACATTTGCTTTTTTAAAAAACTAATCAGTTCTAGCATTTTTTAAGTACAATACCAAAACATCTAAATGCAAAACAAACAAAACCTCTAACCAGACTAAGTGAAAAAATAACAATACTCCCCCGGCCGGGCGTGGCTCAGCGGTTGAGCATCGACCTAGGATCCAGGTGATCGGGGTTCGATTCCCAGTCAGGGCACATGCCCGGGTTGCCAGCTTGATCCCCAGTTGGGGGTGTGCAGGAGGCAGCCAGTCAATGATGACTCTCTCATCATTGATGTTTCAATCTCTCCCTCTCCCTTCCTCTCTCTGAAATCAATAAAGATATATTAAAAAATAATAATAACAATACTCAAGCATATGCTTTTTATCAGTGTAATCTATATGACAGCACATGATAGAAAATAATAGGATATTTATTTGACATTTGCTTTTTTCACTTTAATATTCTTCAGATAATTAGCCTGATTATAATACATGTTTGAAATGTTATGATCAACCTACTATTGTTTCTTTAGCTGTTCCCTATGAATTTACAGATATTTGGGTTTCCTCAAGTATCAGTTTAATTCACACCTCCCCAAAAGTTACCAATGGATGTTTTCAGTGTACTTTTGGATATTCTATTTTATTTCTAATAATAATAAAAGAAACTTCACTTTATATAATTGTTATATTAAATACACATGCTTCTTTTTATGAACAATATTTAATAGTTTTAATATTTTTATGTAGACAAAAATAACATGCACTCACAATTCCTCATATTTGCCCAAACTTAATTTAAATCTCAGAAGAGTTATTTAATATATAACCCACTATAAACTCTAAAGAAGTAAATGTATATTGCTCTGTTTGGGCTAAACTAGGAGGATTCTTTGGGTAGTGTTTTAGATCACAATGGTAACAAAAACAGTAAACTGAGTGTGTGCTAGGTACTGTGCTAACTGCTTTGCATACATTATAGATTCATAAGCTACAATAATGATCTAAAATTGTGGGTCAAAATTAATTAAAGCGTAAATGACATAGTTACCCTGTGTGGACACCTTATAAAAATCCTTCGGTGCCCTCCAAAAAAGATTTGTAGAGTATTGCCCTGGGAATTAGGAAATTGAGGTATTATTATGCTAATCAGAAAGGTAACAGATCTGCTAGGGGTAGGGAGATGTATATGATAGTTCTATTTTAGGCTTGCTTCAGTTTCCTGGAGCCCAAGTCTGTTGTCTAATGAGTAATAAATAGCCTCGACTATTGTAGCATTCGTATATGGAAAGAATTTCAAATTTTAAGAGCCTTCCTGATAATGTAATCTCAGGGCTACCAGAGTGATCTTTCTAACGTAGCTTCAGAGATAATAAAAAATATTCCAAAAGTAAAAACCTTGCGTAAAACATGGCCTCATTTTGTTTATGAATGATGGACTCTGCTTTTTGCAGATGTGTCTTGCTGAATCAGGACTCTCTTATCCCTGCCATCGACTGACAGTGGGAAGAAGATCCTCACCTGCACAGACCCGGGAGCAGTCCGAGGAGGTAAGCCTGTTTGCCAGCTTTTCAGTGAACAGAAGGCCTACCATCCACCCACCTGCCCACTTCCTATTCTTTTTTATCTGCCCCAGCACTGAATAGATAAAGTTAATGTAGCGTGAATAAAGTCTCAGTAAATTCTTTAAGGCAGAAACTTTCCATGCAAGGTTATTGCTAATGTGATCTTTCTTGTTCTATACGTTTCACGTTTCAGCAGACAGAATTTGGGTGGATTGATTGAAATGATTTTTACTTAGAACTTTCAGGTTAACAAAGGAATTTTCTTTGCTACTGACTGTGTGTTAGGATTGAGTACATTTATTAGGATTGATTCTGAAGGTTCTTTGCACCATCTGTGAGCCGGGCTTGTGCAAAGATGAGTAACAGTTTACCTATACCAAGGTGCTCAGCCTCAAAGGTGATAGATTAGTAAACTAATAATGGCATATTGTAATAAATACAGTGATAGCAGCCAGTGTACATAGGGCGCTATAGGAACAAAAAAGAGGACCAGATAAGATTGATCATGTTTGTTTATGTGATGTCCCAGCATGTGTCTTTGTGGGTCTGGAACAATATTAAAAGACAGTACTTTTTCCATGGCTACAAATAGCACTCTGTCCAACTATGACTTTGGTTATAAGGGAATGGGAAAGAGCCCGAACATTATAGTTCATCTGTTTTAAAGAGTATTTATTGAGCTCCTATTATATGCTAGTAAAAGCCATCACCATGACTTAAAAAATGTAGGCTACAGAGGCCATAACTAAATAGCACAGAAAAAGTTTATTTATACCAATGTTTTTCATACAAGTATTTAAAAGCTTGGGCTTGTTCAGTAAAACCGTTTTCCACTTACATTCTATATAAATATGGTTGCAAACTCTTATTTAAACTAACTATATATTTTGGACACTCCTTATGGAAACTGCCACAGGACCTCTCCAGCAATCCTCTGCATGTGTATTTGTATCAGTTAAATATGTGAAAGAGAAATGGGACTGCGTAAGTGAAGGTCTAGTCTGTGATCATCCTATAAAAATGATCATTTGCTACTCTGATTTTTAACCTTTTTTAGAAATCCACAAAGAAAGAAGGGTTTCCCCCCCTTGCTACAAATACTGTACTGTTTTCTTGGGCCTCTAAAAATGTTAATTTCCTTTAAAGAACCCATATAGTTTTTTCCAGAACTTCATCTCACTAATTCTCATGAAAGAAAAAATGGTACTGAGTTTCATACTTGGCAGAAATTGCCAGAAATAATTTACTGAAATATTTCTTTTTAGTATTTCTTTCTAATATTTCTGAGTATATTTTAAATGGCTAAAGTAGGTTATGCTTCAACTCTTTAATATATAAGTCTACTAATATTAAAAAGTGGCCAACTAGCTCCACCCAAAATTCTTAATTGTTTTATTATTTGAGAGGTGACAGATACCTGTTTCACTTCATTTGATTTCCTTCTCTTACCTCGCCATTATATCTGAGAAGTCAGTGTCATACAGTGAGGAGCACTGTTTGTGCAACTGGCACAGTCTTTAGGTTAATTAGAGAAGGGAGAATGAGCTTAGGAGCTTTGCCAAACTAAAGCAGCCACACCTTGGGAATATTTTAAAATCTGATTATCTGAGATGAATCCATTATTCTTCCTTCCCTGGCTAACAGTAAATACCATCTCCTCCAGGGAGCTGGTGAGAAATGGGAAAGAAGCTGTCACGTAGTTTTTACATTGTCATAGAGTTGTAAAACTGGAAGGAATTTTTAATTTAATTTCTACTCTTCCATCCATCCATCCCTCATTCAAACATTTATTTAATGTCTTCTAAGTGCCAAACATTAGGACCACAGTCTGTATGCTGAAAGAGCTCACCGAAAATATCTCCTCAAAATATAAGTTTGTTTTACCTCTAATGACAGGGTTCTATCTTTATGAGGCAACCAGTTCCATTGTTGAGCATCTCTGTCTGTTGAAATTTCCTTATATTAAACTGGAACCTATGTCTTTGTAGCTTCCACGCTGTGGTTCTACTTCTTTCTTGTAGCTTTAACCTTTCTTCTAAATGACTTCATGTATTTCAAGACAATTACATTTTGCTATTGGCTATCTTAATAACTCTTGAGTTAGGAAGGAAGTATTTGAGACCAATAGTGAAATTCAGGTTTTGAATTTTATGGATTAGAGTTACGTGTCCTCTAGCTGGAGAAGTTTTCTTTCTTACATTCTCCTTCTGGCCCTGCAAATAAATACATTTTATTTATGATAATTCAACATTTCTCTCTCCTTCTCATCTTTCCCTTGCTCCTGATTCCCCTTTTAGTGATCTTTCCGTATCTCTGGGTACCTAGCTAGGTACCTATCTCTCTTTTTCCCAACTCCTTGGGTGGGACAGTGTAGGGACCCTCCGACCCAGGCACCTTGGGAATTGTCCAGTCCTCAGTGGAAAGTGGAGGAGTAGCCCAAGAATAACAAAAACAAATTCTAAATGTAGTCAATGTGAAAGCCATCAGTTTATAACTTCAGTTACAGAAACATCTATTGAATACTTACTATGTGTGAGTCAGATGACTATGAACTGATAATTTTATATTATATAATTAATGAGAAAATTGAGCAAGCACAAGATATTAGGGGAGGCCCAAAGGTTGGGGGTATGTAACCTTCAAAAATATTTACAACCAAAAGCCTTTTCCCCCTCTGTAGGCCTAACACCTAGCATAGTGCCTGGTACATACCAGCCACAGAAGAAGTACTTGTGAATGAGTGTTTTTAAAAAAAGGAAGACTAGAGGAGTTGACATCCGAATTGAATTATAAAGAATGAGTCATAGTCATCCAAATGAAGAAACATGGAAATGGTATTCCATTAAGAGGAAACAGCACGATCTGATGAGTAAATGGGGAAAGATGAGTGCAGTTTGGTATTTGTGCAAAATAAAATGGGAGACAGAGAAAGATAAGAGATGAGACTAAGGCGAGTCGGTCTTGTATGTCTAGTGAGGGAGCTGAACTCTAGGAAGCCATAGTAGGGTGCAGAGTGGGGAGTGGCTTTTTGTTTTGTTTTGTTTTTCTGCTGTGCAGAGACTAAATGCAAAGGAAGCGAGAGTAGAGACAGAGAAATCAGATATGAATCTATTGTATTAGTACTGCAAAAGATAATGAGATCTTGAACTAGAACATGATTAGTAAAAAAGAGAAGGATATGGATTCAGGAAATATTTGGGAGGGGAAATCAGTAGGACTGGTAACTGATAGCATCTATGGAAAAAAAGAGAGAGGGAGGAGGTAAGAATGATACCTAGGTTTTGGCTTATGTGACAAGATTCATTCAATAAATTCTGATTACATACCCACTCTGTGCCTGGTACTGGTCTGAGTGCTGAGAATACGGCTGTGAGCAAAGCAGAGTCTTTCCATAAAGGAGCTAGCCTGTACCTAACAAAACAAAACAAAAAAGAAATTGAATGCAGATAATTGCCAGAAGTCTGTGTTTCAGTTTTCAAAACATGGTTAGACAAATACTTAGCTTGTCTTCCAGCGGTGTGATGGATTCCACATACTACTGGCTCCTGAATCATAGGCAGACAAGTTAAATAGTAATCTAGTCCCTCCTGAACTTCTCTGACTGAGCGCGCACTGCAGGTTCACTCTACAAAACTGAACTGACCATCTCCCCCGAACCCAGCTCCTCACCGTGTTCATGTTCATTGTCAACCCGGGCCAAAAACTTCATTCCTGTCACTGAGGGCTCGCTACTTGTTCTGATGATACATCGAGATTTACATTGTGATACATTGTGACCCTTTTTTTGTTCAAATAGCTTACTTTTACATTAGCATCACCTTTGTTACCCTACCTTGTTAGCTGAGAAGTTTCTTGCTATTGAGTTCATACTCTGCCCATCGTCTTGACTCTGCCCCTACCTCTCCAGCGTGGGAGGGGAGGGCCTACCTCGCACTTTTATCCTCCCCTCTCTGTTGGCTCCTTGGTTCCTCTTCACCCTAAAAGCATGTTCAGGTCCACTCACCCTAATATGTGTATGCATGTGTACATATGCACATACACACATTCCTTCAACCCAGTGTCCCCCAAGCTCTAGCTTCGTCTTCCTGTTTTTTTACAGGCGAGCTTTTTAGAATAATTTATACTGGTTGACTCTATTTCTTTATTTTCTATTCACTTAACTCACTACAATTTGGCTTCTTCTACCATGTTTATTATAATTGAACGTAACTGTTAGAGTCAGATAATAGTTTTGTAAGATACCATGCTATGCTGTCTCTTTTCATAGCCACCTTTGTGGGTCAATATTAGTCACATTGTACATTGTGGATGCGAAGACACTTGCTCAAAGTTGTGCAGAAAATGGTATTCGATGCCAGTTCTTTTGGTTATAAAGTCAGGTGTCTTTGTGATGATTTTCTTGTCATAATACAATAGCTATCTCTTTCTTCATTCTCATCCTACTGAGCCTGTGTATGGTTCTTGTCTCCAACGAAATTTGCTCAGACCTTGCTTCAAAGATTCTCTCTCTCAATTGGCTTCCTAATCTTTGGCAGCTTACCTCTACCTCTCACTGTTTCTCTTCCTTCACCAATTGAAATATATAAATGTATAATTACATGTGTAAAAACTCTTGTCTTTATCACTCTTGTTCCTTTATTTTTAACTGATCGATCTTATTCATTCCATAACCCTAACTATTATCTTTATACTGCTGACTTCCAAATCTAAGTTTTCTCTGGGTCTCTCTCCTGAGCTGCTAAGATTTTTTTCCAGCCGCCTACGATATTTTTACCTGGATGTCCTGCAGCTTTCTCGAGTTTATTCTGAGAACTGGTGTCTATCCTCCCTTACCAGGCCTAATCCTCTCTACCCACCTGATCAGTCACCCGAATCGCGGTGTCATATTCACTTCTGCCTTTTTTTTCTTTTTCTTTTGATCCTTAAGTCTAGTTGGTCAACAGTTCCCATCAGTTCTGCTGAAGTATATTTTATGTCCATCCCCTTCATTTAATTCCCACTGTTCCTGCTCAAGTATAGGTTCTCAAGTCTTCTTAATTGGGACTTTGAAATATGTCTCCCTTCTCATGTCTTTAGGTGTAATCTGCCGTATACCACCCCAAACACACACACACAGAGCCATCAGTTATTCCATTGAACAGTCAGTCCTCTGCCTAAAAACCTTTAGTGATTTCCCTATTGCCGTCTGAGTAAAGTCCAAGTACCTCAGTGTACTAATTTTAGGACTGCCACATCAAGTTTTATCAAACCTTTGGCCCTTCCTGCCAGTCCACATTCCTCTTCCATGCATAGAACTAATGATTCAATTTGCTGTGCTGGGTTCTTTATTGACTTTTTAAAATATCCAATTCCTTGCTTGAGTTTTTTGTCTGCCTGGAGTACAACTCCCACCCTACCAATTTTCTACTACATACACTCCACAACAGTGATATCTTTTTTTAAGATATGGGTTAAATATTAACACTTCTGTGAAACCTTACACAGCCTTCTTCATTGGTCCTAGAGCAACTAGTCACTCTCTCTTTTATTTTCCAATAGCCTTTGCTTATACTTTTGTTGTATCTCTTATCATACTGAAAAAGACATACTATATTTGCAATTAAATATACCTTCCTTTAGAATGGGAATTTCTTGAAGGCTGGAACTGTGTTTTATCTCTGTATCCCTAAATTTTAACCTGGTGTTTTGACATAATGATTGGTTGGTGAAAGGAATATCTGTTTCAGTTATAAGCTTGCCTTAGTGCCAAGTATATATGAGTCCTAAATTTTTGTCTCAAATAGATTGGTTATTATCTCCTCTAGGAAGTTTGCTCTCATCCCTCCAGTGCATGAAATGCTGTCTTCTGAACTTATCTGTCATAACACTTATCACATTATAATTATCTTTATATTTTATATGGTATTCCTTGAGAGAGCATGATCTGTATCTTTCACACAGGTCCAGGCAGTGTGGCATTTAGGTAGGGGTTTATAAATATTTGTTAAATGACAAAAGGAATGAATGAATGTAATAAACAGCTAAAATAGAATCACACATTTTTTAGCTGTTTTAAAAATTCTGAATAAACAGCTTCTCTCTATTCAAAGAACTTTAGGGTAGCCATGACTGAACCAAGAGATTATTATTCTCATCAGCAAACATTAATGAAAAAAAGATTGTTTATCTCATTTTTTAGAAAAAGCTTTTCCTAACCTGTTAGGTGGCTGATAAGAAAATGTGAAGAGATTGGGAGTTCCTTATACATAATTAAGTAGCTCATTCTTGCAAATACTTCAATAATTCATATTTGAAATATACTTTTTTTCAACAAAATCGGCTTTTTAGATACTTCCCTTTGAAGATGATATCATTGTAGGATTTCATTTTCTTGGCTCTTCAGAGATATGGGAACTCTGTACTTTGTGAAGACAAAATGAGTAATGGGTTACATAGGCACAAAATTAAAATCACCATCCTAGTATGAAGTAAAGTCCTATTGTTATGGAAAGGGGCTGTTATTTGATCGAAAACTGCATTAGGAGAAAGAGGATAGATATGGGGAACTAAAGTAAAGGGGGGGAGGAAAAGATGGTATGTAGAACAATCCCTTTCTTTTCTTCTGTGTTCTCCCATCCTCCTTTTTAACCCCGATGCCCCTTAAAGGGAGGGGTGAGTACTAGGCAAGACTAATTGAAGGCTGAGATGATAGCTTAGCTAATAGAGTACGTGAGAAGGTTTGTCATACTGGCCTTTTGTTTCTTTCCACTTGCCTATGAACCTGGGTAAGCATCCTAAAGGAACACGTAGTGTATCTTTAAGGTTTTGAGCTTTACCTGTTTAAGACTGAGCCTAGAAGTTCAAGGGAGCTTCATGTTCCAAATATTTGCCTACCTGAAATACAGAGGGAATTCAAGCACAGTTGTGGTTTTAGTACATGTGTTGTTTTGAGGAGGAGGCTCCCTCACTGCCTTGAAATGAGAAGGATGTTTTTAAATATCTAAGCTGTTGAATTGCTAAAATCAGGAAGAGGTCTTGGCTCTACAAAGCAAAACACTAAAGCAGGATTAGGATTGCAAGTATAACCAAGGCTTCTGAGAAATAATGGTACAGTCAGAATAGCAGATAGACTGCTTAGGGCAAGGACATGCATTTTTATTTATTCAATAAGCATATGTTTACTACCTTCTCTGTTCAAACTATTGGGAAGACTGACTTTAAAATAAGGGAAAATGTTACAGTTCTGGGCATTAATGCTTAGATATGCCCAAGGAAGAAATGCTAAGCCTACTGAGTCAAATGGAGAAAATATCTTGGCTTTCTCATTTGGAGCTGTTAGACTCACTAGATCAGTAGTTTTTAAAATAGTTCCATAGTGTCCTGAGAGCCATCAGAGGTACCCCGCCTGTCAAAGGGATATGAGGAGGAAAAGGCCAAGCTCAAGAGCATTAGGTTCTCCCTTGCCCTCTCCCTACATCCGTCAGAGTGCCCTTACTTTTCATATATTGTATGTACTGTAATTTTGCATAATGTTTTGCTTGAGGTCAGGGGAAGGAGGTAGGTAACCCTGTGAAGAGAAGTTTGAAAATCATTGATGGGAGATCTTTAAAATCCCTTCTAGCCTTAAAATCTGATTCTGACTGGCTGAACTCTAACATCCCCTCTAGCTAAGTTTTATGAGTCTTTGATTCTAAGTTTCTTTTAATACTTTTCTGGCAAATATTTATCTCTAAGTTAGGCTCTTTTACATCGACCAAAGGATCAAATAGTTTCCCCATTTTCGTAACTTAAGTACACAGCACACCATATTTTAAAAGATAGAAATTTCATTTATTAAATAGACTTCATAGACTTTATTTATTGAACATAGTACAGACAGGTATTTTGCCAGATACCTTGCTAGGACCTTGCTCTTATCCAAGGCATGAATATTTGTTAGTATTCACAACTCACTTAGAATGTGTTAAGTCTTTGTATTTTTGAAATGCTATTCTAACCTACTTAGCAGCCTACTTCATATTTTGAAGCTGCTTTTAATTGTAATACTTTAAATCTCAATGATGTTCTGAAAACAAAATACACAGAGCATGTTTAACAGTGCACAGCATGTGGTATATTCTCAATAGATGTTTATTTAATTGAAGCATCATTATTATATTTAATAGCCTGCAGTTTACAAAAAGCTTTCACATATAGTGTATTTATTTTATCTTCCAATAACTGTGAGGAGAGTGTGCCATATTTCACTAATGAAAATTTTGAGAACCATTGCAGTAAAGAAGTGCCAAGTTTGAAAATGCTACCCTTGCTTTACCTGACAAACGTCAATTACTGTGAGCTTTTAAAAAGTCTCATATAGCTTACTTTGTCTTTGACCTCTCTGATTGTACCTATCGCCTCCTTTATTGAGCAAATATTTATTGAGCACTTAATTGTGTTACTATAGGCTGGGAATAAAACAGACAAAAATCCATGATTTCATTAAGTTTGTGAACATCCTTTATTTTCCTTCAGTCTCCAACCTTTAGTCTAGGGGTATCACAGCAAGTTTAGAAATATATGTAAGCCTTAAACTGAAAAATATTAAGCTTTGCTCTAGCAAATGGCTCCTTATTTAATAAAACTTTTTTAATGCTAAATGTGATTACATAACTTACATTTTGGAATTTGATTTCTTAAAGTCAATGTGAAACTAATCAGGACTTTCCTTAATTAGCAAAGCACCGATGTTCATATGGTTAGTGACAGTGATGGAGATGACTTTGAAGATGCTCCCGAATTTGGGGTGGATGATGGAGAAGTATTCGGCATGGCGTCATCTGCCCTGAGAAAATCTCCAATGAGTGAGTATTAATAGCTCTTTGGGTTCAGCATTATAATTCTCCCTCTTATTGCAGAAACTTACGAAGAGTAGTGAACTAAAAAGTTTCTTACTGACTTTCAGTTTTGGAGAGATAAAATGTAGCAAATAGGCGTTATTCATTAGAACTAGAGGCTCTTGAGTTTTGATTTTATTAAACCCAATGATTTCCAATGCTTTAGTAAAATTCATAAAATGCAAGGGAATGTAACTTGTTTCACATGTATAATTAGCTACGAATCTCTCTCTTTACATTAAACCCAGAGATTGATAAACAAATAGCTGGACTTTCTGTGACTCTAGCTGTTTCCCCACATCTTATTGGAGTTACCAGTTTTCAGAGTAGTAAAATTACTTTTCCATTCACTGGTATCCATCTTTGGAAGAAAGAAAAAGTAAACTAAATGTGCTATCTCCCTGACTTCCACCTTACAAGGTGCATACTGTGTAGTATCATAAATGGTTGTTATATGCAAAATGACCATTAAAATAAGTCCTTAAATGGTTCATTTACTCTGAAATTAGGGAATTCCTGGGGGCAGAAATAGATATATCTGTATTAAATTGACTGTTTTCCTGATTAATAGGTTTTTAAAAGAAATTGACATCCTATTTATATAATTTAATCACAAGATGTCATTTCAAGAAAACATTGAAATTCTGATTGATGTCTGGCACATGTTTTAAATGCTTATTAGCAGGATTGTGTCAGTTGCTTTTCCAAAATTTATGAGCTTGGGACTTTTTTAAGTTTCTTTTTTAAAATTTAATGAAATCTTCTAATGTATATTGAATTAAGATGTCTCCTCAGATATATCACAGAAGCTAAAATTTAATTTTATTTCCTCTTTATTGATTAAATATATTTCTTATATGTGGGATTAGATGTTACGTGGTTTGTTTTCTGTGTCTATTTGTTTTGTTTTTTTTGTTTTTGTTTTTTCTTTTGTTTGTTTTTTAGTGCCAGAAAACGCAGAAAATGAAGGAGATGCCTTATTACAATTTACAGCAGAGTTTTCTTCAAGGTAGGGTTAGGACATTAACTATATAAAATTGATGTTCTTTTAATGCTACTGTGATTTTTCTGGAGCAATTTTAATTATAGATTGTTTGTTTTAAATTTCTTCTTAAAGTACTCAAAGAATACATTTATCAATGTATATAGTCCTGATAGTGAAACACATAGTATTCAATGTTGATTAACTCATTAACCATTTATGCCACTTCAGAGATGTATTCATCTTATCTCTGTATCTTTCTTTATTGAAGCGCAACAAATGGATCACTAATTTAATATCTTGACTGTATTCCCAAAAGACTAGGTTATAAAATACGGCTTTTTAGTATATCCTAGGACAAACAAAATATGCTTTAAAATAGTATTATACAAAAAGATAATTTTAAATGTAAATGAATTTTTTTAAATTTTTGTTTTGGAATCATTAGCATTTCTTCTTTTAAGAGTCTAATATAGCATATTTTATATGCATCTGAGATTCTCCTAAGTAAAAAGAATTTAAGTATTTAACCCTAAATTTTCATGTAAATGATATTTCTCTTTAGTTCTATTTTCTGGTGTAATAGTATAATTTGGAAGCTTTGCAGGATCCCATTTTTTCCCCCTCTCTGTTGGACTTCCAGATTAAATGAACTAAAATGCAAAGTTAAGGCCACAGTAGCTACAAAAATCTTATGACAGTGGGTAAACCAGGAATTGCTACTTATAAATGGCATGGTTTTGTGGCACTTACTAAGTACATTTGTTAGATGTACTTACAATTCCAGTGTTCTAATATATCAGTATAGGCCAAGAAGAACTCTAAGAACTAATGAAGCTCATTCCCAAGCCTTTAAAGAAATGTTTTAGTGTTTGGTCTGTACGTAAGAGATATTAGCCTCAAATTTACTTGTCATTGGTTGTTAGACTTGTGTAACTTTGAAGTTAATTTGAAATATATTTTAATTAATAGACTTATTTTTTCCTATAGATATGGAGACTGCCATCCTGTATTTTTTATTGGCTCATTAGAAGCTGCTTTTCAAGAGGCCTTCTATGTGAAAGCCCGAGATGTAAGTGCAATCTTCCTTTTTCTGGTTAAAAAGTACATCCCATAGGTTTACCACTAGGCCTGGGGCAAGGCTTAATGTTTTCTGTTTTTTTCAGATTAAAGACTTGATTTTGTTTCTGGTTCATCCATCAACCTAATCATCACCAAGATGCCCATTTCAGAGGGGTAGTAGTATGATAGGGTACTGCTGCTGCTTACAAAAGGCCTTGAAACGGTTTTTTTTTGTAGGGAAATAAGAAGGGTGACATGCTTAGAAGGGACCAGGCTACTTGTGTGTATTCTTTTCAGTTATGTGATTGACAGGTTCTTGCTAAAGGATTTGTTTTTCAGTCTTTTCCCATTATGATTATTCCATCTAGTAGTGTATATTTAATAGCTGCAACATATTTTTCCCCAAAGTCCTTTTAGACAGCAAAAAGATTCTTCTTTAAACTCAGAAATGGGCTTTATGATCTTGAAATCAAGTAGACTGAAGTTTATAACAAGAATTCAGAAGGTACATTTTGAGCAAGAAGGTTCTAGGCGACCATGCTATGTTGACACAGCAGTTGATACCTCAGTAATCTGGCTCCTGCCTATTTGTTTGTACAGCTTCAGCTTTTCCCATTTCCTGCCTTACACTTAATAAATCTAGCAATAGTGTTATCATTTTTATTTTCCCATAATTTTACTCTTTTTTTAATGTTTCCCCACTGTCAGGAATGCCTTTCATCCTGCTTCTTACCTGGTTGACTCTTCATCTACACTCCTCTGATACTTAACCTTTCCTCACTTTTCCACTATTCACTCTAACAGTGCTGCACCCACTCCCTTAGTACTTTGCAGTGATACCCTCTGTTCTTACTGTTACACTTCACACATTGCTTGTAATTATCCATTCTCTTTCTCTGAATCTTCTCTAGATTTTATTTGATTTTTAGCATCCCTATACATAGCAAATACTCTATATGTTTAGTGAATGAAGGAAAAAAAGAGAGAGAGAGGAAGGAATAGTGTGTAGATGGAGTAGAAGGAAAGTTATTGAATTAAAGAGGGCTTGGAATTTTGAGAATAGAGTTCAAGGATGCCTCTGAAATTTCTATTTTCTATTGTATTGTAAACTCTAACCTAAAGAAAACTGTATTAGCCCGGCTGCGCGTGGCTCAGCGGTTGAACGTCGACCTAAGATCCAGGCGATCGGGGTTCGATTCCTGGTCAGGGCACATGCCCGGGTTGCGGGCTGCAGCCGATCAATGACTCTCTCATCATTGATGTTTCTGTCTCTCTCTCTCCCCCTCCTTTCCTCTCTCTGAAATCAATAAAGATATATTTGAAAAACAAAAAACTGTATTATAAACAAATTTTTTAAATTGAATTGCCAGACAATAATTAGTGATCAAACTTAGTTATCACTGACAGTTTGAAGAAGTAGATTAAGAAATATGAACGCCAGATGTTTTTTACCCTAAGAATAGTGGAGTACCCCATCATAAAGGCTGTTTTAAGCATCTCTTTTTAACTCTTAAGTCTATATTAAATGGGCATTATGTTTGAAGAAATACATTTTTATAATACGTTTATATAGTTTCCATAAATATAGGTTTATGGAATATACTGAAAAGCAAAAAGAAAATATTGTAATACAGATTTATGGTTAACTTGATATATTTTTTCCATAATTTTTATTATATATTTCAATGAGTATATTTGTGCATATTTAATATAAAATTGAGTCATGTTATAATTTTGTTAAAACAGTTTATTTTCACGTTTTAATATTACATGGTTATTTTCTTAATTATATTTTATAGTATTTTAACTCTTTATTAAAATGATTTTAATACAGAAAAAGTAAAACAGAATAGTATAATGAACATCCAAATTCCCTATACCTCGATTTAATAATTACTAAAATTTTGCCATATCTGTTTCTTCTATATGCAGGGCTTTTAAAAGTTTTAATAGTGTTTTAAGGTTTAGTAACTTCAAAAGTTTAACACTACTCGCTTATGAAAGAGCAGCATCTGAAATTTAATTATTTGCATATTTTGTACTTTTTTAAATATAGGATTTTGATGAGTAATTTTTTATGATAAATTTTTGTACCATTTCTTCTTTGATTGACAGTGACAAACATTGACTGGAACAGAAAATAAATTTATTATTGAAAATTCACAAAAACAAATATAAAAGAAATGTAAATAAAGTTTCAAATGATATTTTTTAAGTTTGTAGTAGTTAAATGTTCAAAATTATTAAAACGTAAAACTGCACAAAAACATTTAAGATACCTTTGTATATTCATTATTTTTTATTAAACCACTTTAAAGTATATTGCACACATCATATTTTACCCCTAAAAACTTCTGCATGCATTTTCCAAAAATAATGATATTTTCCTACATTATCATAGTACCATTATCACATGTAACAAAATTAATAGCAATTCCCTAATATTATCTAATATCTTTTTAACTGTTTTTTGTTTTTTTGAACCATGATCCACTCAAGAATCATGATTTATATTTGGTTGTTAGATTTCTTAAATCTCTTTTAAGCAAGCACCACCTCTCCATTTTTTATTTTTATTTTTTCACATTTGCTTTGTGAAGAAGTCATGCTAGATGACTTATACATTGTTCCAAATTCTGGATTTGTGTGATTGTTTCCTTATGATATTATTTAACTTGTTCCTCTACCTCTGTATTTCCTGAGAAATGGATATTAGGTGTAAAAGCTTTGTTTGATTCAGGTTGAACTTTTCTTGCAAGAATGCTTTGTAAGTAATGCTCAATACTTTTTTGTAACAGGATTTTTAATGGATATAGAGTCTTATTGTATAGCCATGTTATTATATTTAAATAGTCACTCATTATTGTTGAACATAAACATATTTGAAAGAGTATCTAATTACAGCTTTAAAATAATTTATTTTTCAATTCATTCTTTCATAAGAATGTATTTGAAATACATCTGTCTCTGCTTTCCAGCAAGACTGCTAAGCCATTGAAGTAACTGGAAGATGTCAGGGCCTTTTGTAACTTAAACTGTAGCTTCCAGAATATGCTTAGACATCTTTTAAGTCCCATTTTAAAAAGCACTGTAAGATATACTATGAATACCTTAAACATTATAACTTTAAATGAAGATACTTATTTAAATACACAGTGCATAATAGACAAAAGAACTTTTACTAAGCACCTTATACAATAAATTGCCACTTGGATTTATTCAGACTGATGATCCCTAGGGGAACATAAACTCTTACTTATTAACTTCTGGGTATTTCTAATGAAGCAATTGATTGTTTTTTATTAATGCCTTGGTGTTTTAACAGATGAAAATTATCGGTTCATGTAATTAAATGGTTTGCTTCATCTTAGATTTCTGCAAAAATCCACTGACCTCTTTGGACTCCTAAACTGTCCTTATCTTTCTCCCCTTGTCCAGGACTTTTTTCTCATTTCTCTTTTCCAAGTTAAAGATCAACAGTTTATGCATTGTTTACTATGATGCTCTAAAATTAAGTAAAATTTATCCACATGATAGATAAATTATTCAAAATTAAATCTAAGCATGTACGTTTATTACAGTCAACCAGATTATATGCATATAACATCAATACGAACATCACAGGAATGCGGAGGCTCGGAAAAGCTGGGTGACTGGCCTGAGACATAGTGCATAGTAAGCAGCAGAGGCCAAAGAAGGGCTCAGGTGTCCTGCACAGGTCATAGTGGTTTACATTGGACCATCGTATTTATTTTCAGTGCTAACTGCTGTACTTAAAAAAGTTTTCAACATTTTTTAAAACTTCTGAATGAGTCATTTTTAAGATTTGCTGATCAAATATTTGAAGGCAAGTGTGACCGATACTGTGGCATTCTTACTAAACTTCTTTCATCTTAAATATCACATGTTTAATTTAAACTGTGGGAGGCACATTAATTTTACCAGGGCAACAGATGAGCTTCAAGCACCAGCATTCTTCACCTGAAGTGAGAAATTGAGTTCCAAGAGTAAATAAAAACAAGATTGAAGGTTTAAATCCTCTGCTAGGCTTTTTGAACTTATATACTCATTAAATGTTTATTGGAGTGGTGGGATTACAAAGGATTTGGGGAGCTTCATCAGCTCGTATATAGCTAATCACTTAGTAAAACACTACATTTGATAAAGTGTTTCTCACAATGCCACATTCAATCCATCTTAATGAAAACTGCTTCAAACTGATTTTATTTGAGAGCACTTCTTGGTGAGAGAGTGCTCATAGTTCTTTCTGTGTTTTTCATAAGAAATTTACAATACTATCCAAAGCAGAGTTCCAACTTCTGTTAAACAGATATTCTAAGTCCTTGTGTTTAAGTTTATTACGACAAAGTTTGACTTTTGACAATGTGTTAATAAGTTTTACTATCCCCTTCCTTTCCCTCAACTATTAGGGATGTTCATTCAGTTGATGGCCGTGAATATTTACCATATGCCAAATGTGGTACAAAGGTTTCCTGTCCTTGAGATGCTCACAGTCTAGTAGAGAAGATAAGACAATAGAAACAGATCTATATAGTATAACATGGCATAGTTCAACTACCTTTGAAGTTCAGGGAGATTTCTCAAGGTACCTCTGACCTGAATCTTATAAGATGACTAATACTTAGGCAAATTACAGAATTGTTACCAGGAATAAAAAGGTCTAAGGAGATTAAAATGAGGGAAATACAAATTAAAAAATTAAGATGGAGACCAAAAAATGCAAGACAGAGAGGTGGGTTGCATGAGGCTGGGAAGATCAGCAAGGGCCAAGGCATGACGGGGGTTGTGATTCCCAGCATTACCTAGCATTTTAAAGATATTTGTTGAGTGAAGCTTATATTTTATCTTTAGATAAGTGAACAATGGTTAGCTTCCTTAATTAAGGTTGCAGAAGAGTTACCACTGGCGACATCATGAGTCCTTAGGAGTTTCTTAAAAGAAGGTTCATTTTCTCCTTAAAGCCTTTCCACCTCTCATTTCTGCCACCGCGGAATTCTCTTCACAACAAAAAGAACCCTAGAGAATGATTAGACATTTGTAGTAACTAAAAATCAACAGCAATATAAATCCCAGTGCCAGCGTTTATCTCCCCTGTGAAAGTTTGTTCCTTTTCCAGCATCCCCTTGGGAGACTGGGCTTTGATATCAGTAATCCTGTTATATCTCCTTAGATCTTGACTTCAGACCATTGCCAATTCCAAATATTACACATAAATTAAGAAAACCAGTGCTCAATTTGTGATTTCCCACTTGGTAACTGTGTGGCCCCAAACAAGTAATGAGCCGGTTTCTAATCTGGGAAAAAAAAAAAAAGATGATGATAATATCTATATGGTGTGACAAGGTGTAAATGGGATGCCACCCATAAATGCACCAGCACTGTGGCTATGGTGCTGTGAAGCAGTTTTGGACAAATTTGAGAAATTTTTTTTAAAATAACAAAACTGATTTTCTCATGTAATTCATGAACTAGCCCTAAGAACAGTTCCAGAAAGGAATTTGGAGAACCCATATGAGCATTTATAGCACTAAAATTAGTGTTTTTCTTTAACAGCACCTGCTATCAAGTTTTATTACCTTTTTTTAAAAAATCAGCCCATTTTAAAATAGTGCTATTTCTTTTTCCTCATGTTAAATCTAAATACCATCACTGATCAATATTTTTTAAGAAAAATAAGTTGGTCACTCATCTGAAGCCACAGCTGTAGTTGGTGAGTTTCCAGCACTCTATCCAGAAAAACTAGGCAAACAAACTTATTTGTGCTTTGGAAAAAATGCCCAGTCTGTTCATCTTGTCTTTTGTTTTCTTTTCAATTTAAATTCCTTAAAGGCAGACAATGTGTTTGAGTAATTTTATATGACAGCTAGGACAGAATTCTACACATCTGTGAAATAAGACTTAGATGCTAATATTTTTAAAAATATAGTTTTATTGTGCAAATGAAATGTTTGTTGTAAAATAATAATATAGATGTATTTAAAGTAGAAAATGAGTTACCACATAATCCCAAATCTGAAAATAACCGCTCTTAAATATTTTTACTTTGAAATGTGGATTTTTTAAAAAGAAACTTGCAAGCATGTATATAAATAAAAAAGTTGATGTTTTACATAAATGCAACTGAATCAAATCCATTATTCTATAATTAGATGTGAACACTAAATGGTACATTGTTAGCACCATATTTAGAATTTGCCTCTAATTCTCCACCTGAGTTCTCAGATTTACCTAGTTTAAATTGTAAAAATCTTAGTGTCCATATTAAAATTATTTTTTAAATTAGTTAAAATTTTATGAAATTAGTTTTAAGATATGCTGCTATGTAAAATGTCCTCATTTTATCACTTTTGCCATCTTCTTGAGAACCATTTATCTATATTTGAAAAGCAATATAGGTAAAATTTATTAAAATATCAAAAGCAAGGCTGATTTCTATTAATGGACTTTATCCATATTTGTATCATTTCTCCCAAAGGGCCCTTTCTAGCCCTAGAAAATATTTGTTATTCATATTACCTATTTTAAAAGGATAAAGAGCTAAATTGGATCTCCAGCTATTTCACTTGGAAATTTCAAGAAATCTATTCCATGTCTAATCTTAATATTTTCACTTAAAAATAAGAGATATGGTAGAAAGAATACTAATTATATTTGAAAACAGGCTCCCCAATTACTAGGTGTGTGCTATTAATGAGATTACTCAACTTCTCTGAGGATCAATTTCTATATTTAAAAATTTGTATTGTAATATATACCTCACAGAGTTTAACAAAAATTAATATATGTAAAATATCTTTTTAAAAAAAATCCTCACCCAAGTATATGTTTTTATTGATTTTTAGAGAGAGAGGAAGGGAGAAAGAAAGAGAAACATCAATTTGAGATAGAAACATTGATCAGTTGCTTCCCATATGCACCTTGACAGGATCAAACCCGCAACCTAGGTATGTGCCTGTGACCTCTTGGTGTACGGGGCGATGCTCCAACCAACAGAGCCACATGGCCAAGGCAAAATATCTTGAAATGTATGTGAAACATCTTTAAGGCACAGATGGACATTGAATAAATTAGGCAGATTTAGATATGAAACTAGGTCCTGAAACTAGCTATATAAGCCTTCATTTTATTTTCTCTCAAATGGGGATAAAAATATCTTGGCAATTAACCCATCTTGGAATAATGAATCTTTACCTTAACAGTAATCAAGTTTTTCAGATGCACGTGTTGAGAAGATAAATAGGCCTGTTTCATTGGTATATGTGGTACAAGGAAGGGAGCAGTAGGTGATATGGCTAAAATAGAGAAATACAGTGGGGTTTCATCGTGGAAGTTCCTTAATACCAAGTAAAGACTTTTGTTGTTGTTAGGCAGTGGTTAGCTTTTGAAAGTTCTCAAAGAAGAGAGTGACACTGTCAGAGCTGTACTACAGTCCTGTGCTGCATAACGACATGGCATTTCAGGTAGATGTACACTGTACTATCACACTATTAAAAATACCATTAGGGCCTGGCTGGCGTGGCTCAGCGGTTGAGCATCGACCTAGGATTCAGGAGCTCTTGGTTCAGTTCCCGGTCAGGGCACATGCCCGGGTTGCAGGCTCAATCCCCAGTTGGAGGTGTGCAGGAGGAAGCTGATCAGTGACTCTTTCTCATCATTGATGTTTCTATCTCTCTCTCTCCCTCTCCCTTCCTCTCTCTGAAATCAATAAAGATATTTTTAAAAAAATAATAAAATAAATAAAAATAAATAAATAAATAAAAATTCCAGTAGACCCTCCTCTCTGGATATGTATATTAAATGGACTGGACCACATGTTAGCAGTGAAGGCTGTCCCTGATCTTTGCATGAACACCAAACTAGATGCACGCCAAGCAGCAACCTCCATGTCTTCTTTTGCCTTCATCCAATCATGGTTTCTACTTGGCCTTCTTAGGATAGGGTCCCCTCCTCTCTTCTCACTAACAGATTACAAAGTGGAGCTTTCTAAATGACGAATCAGGTCATTTGTGAAAGGCCAGTGGCAGCTATAATCCCTTAAGTATAAGTCAGGGCCCATTGGAGGCTATGAGTCTTTCTGATGGGCCAAGAACAAATATATAAATGTATATATTCAGATCTTATGGGTTAATGACTATTATTTTTATGTACAATTAAGGATTTCTTGTAGTTAACCTATAGAGTTGAGTTTGGTTGCTTGTAAGAGAAAAATAAAAATTAATGGCATAAACAAAATAAAAGTTAATTTATCTTTTTACTTCAGGAAGTCCACAGGTAGTCTGTCCAGGGCTAGTATGGCATATCAAAGTCAGAAACTCAGGTTCCTTCTATTATGTTGCTCCACTGTATGGTACAATTCAGGTTATATCACGATTCAGTATGACTCCTACAGCTCAGACCAGCACATCTGCTTATATTGGCCAGAACTTAGTTACATACCACCCTTGTTTAAAAGAGAGACTGAGAAATGTATTCTTTATTTCAGTCAGCCATGAATCTAACTTAAAAAATAAAAGATTTTTCTCTTTAAGGAAGAAATGGAAAATACTTAGGGAGTACTAACAGTTTCTGCCACTCCTATTAAATGAGTGGTTAAGAGTTACTACAGTCCTAGATGTTTATACTCAGTTTAGCTTGTTATAATTTACAACATTCTGCTTTGAAATCTGCCAGACAATACTTGACAGTATTAGAAAGTTGCTGAACATATACACCCACAAATCACTGAAATTCCTATGATTTTTCAGGAAGAATGCATTATTATCAATACATTTTAATGAAAAATTACTGTTAGTTTATCTTCAGTTCTTTATTGCTGTGGTTCTCTGACCCCCTTGAATATGGAAACAGATGAGATGGGTAGGCTATGGGTTCTTTTTCTCTTCTTCAGCGATCTCAAAATGAGTGGAGAGGGGTGTGTTTGTTGATATCTGCCTTTCCAAGTGGGTACCTCACATTCACACTGATGGTGTTCTGCCCGTTTTGCAGGCCTGTGATTAACTAGGGGTAGTTATTCCTATCAGAAGAGAAGAGTAGAGGATCAGAAAGATCCTGCCTGCTCTCTTATGTGACTGCTTTTCCAGCTGTTGTTACTGCTCCTAAGTGTTCACCTGGAAAACCAATGAGATGAGGTCTTTGGTCTGGCCTGAAACTTCCCCCTTTCTTGCCTCCACACTGCCTCTCCCAACCTCCCCAAAGAGCCTGGCTGCCTCTCTACAGTTTGCCATAGTAGCCAATCACTTGAGCTTCTAACTTAGTCACATGTTCTCCTTCCTCAAAGATATTTCATGACCTGATTATTACAGCCTAAACAATGAAAACTGATAAAGCTTTATACCTAGTGAACATTTGTCAGCTTATTTCATGAAGAGAGTTTGATTTTACTTTAGGCTTTTTTGTTTTTCCTAACCTATGATTTCTATATGAGAATTCTTCCTATGTGAGACTCAAATATGTCTGTATCCTCAGGAGTTCAAAGTGCTACCGTAGCATCTGCTTCAGGAAGTGAGAGGAAAAAGACACCATCTTGGCATCTGCTCATCCTCAGTAGCTGGCTCTTTCCTTTTGGAACCTTTCTACTTCGTTGCTGCCGGTTGATCCCCAAACTCAGCTTTGGGAGCCAAAAAAGGCAAAGTGTCATTCTTTCCACAGATCATTCTCCACTCTGGTTCTTCTCTCTTCAAAAATTACTAAATTTGAAGATTTTGAACAGATCAGGCCATTGACATCACTGGGCTTTTCCCAAACTTTTCTCTTTGTTTTTTCTCTTTTTTGCTCTTTCTTTTTCTCACGATAACCTGAATTTAAAAATTCAGGGCAAGTCACAGAGAAGTCATTTCTTAACCTGCTTTTAAAATTCAGCTCAAGCCCGGCCGGGCGTGGCTCAGTGGTTGAGCGTCGACCTAGGATCCAGGCGATTGGGGTTCAATTCCCGGTCAGGGCACATGCCCGGGTTGCGGGCTGCAGCCGATCAATGACTCTCTCATCATTGATGTTTCTCTCTCTCTCTCCCTCTCCTTTCCTCTCTCTGAAATCAATAAAGATATATTTAAATAAGTAAGTAAGTAAGTAAGTAAGTAAGTAAATAAATAAATAAATAAAATAAAATAAAATTCAGCTCAAGTATCACCTTCATAAAGAGGCAGCCAGTCTGATGTTCATGCCTGGACCCTGGGACCTCCTCTGTTGTAGCCCTCATATCACCACTCCCATCTAAACAAAGTGTTGAACTTCTCACCTCCAGAGCTATGTGGCACCCAAGGCACAGAATAGTGAAGTATCTTTCCCAAAGTCACACAGCTGGAAGGTGGCAAAGCAGGGATTTAAACCCAAACAGTGTGGCTTCATGTTGCTCTGCCTCTATTTACTTGAGTCACCACTGCATGCTGGGCTGCGCCTGTGAACATCCAAGTTCAGGAGCAGGATTATGGAATAGGCAGTATAGTGGAGCGGTCCTCATTAGAGCCTAGATTTAAAACAATAAGTAAAACAGCTACAGAGGGCATGTTGAGGTACTTGGAGAAATTTGAATATGGACTCTAGATTAGATGATATTATTGTAACAATATTAAATGTCTTACGTGTGATAAAGATATTATGATTATATAAGGGAATGTCCTTGTGTCTTAGGAGACCGAACTTAGAGTATTTAGGGTGGAAGTGTCATAATGTTCATGATATATGCAATTTTAAATGTTTCAGGGAGAAGCATAAAAAGAATGAGAGCAAATATGGCAGAATGTTAATAATTAATAAATCTAGGGAAAGCAAGTAATAGGGATGATGAGTTGGAGTATTATGGTGATGATGATAGAAAAGGAGGGAAACTGGAAGAGAAGTAAAGTCAGGTCCCAATTTACACACAGGAAATAATTTTATTTTAAATTTATTTGAATTATTATACTGGAAAAAACTGACCTATCATTTCTGGAAATTATTTTTCATATCAACTTTAAAATCATTGACCATTCAGATTATGAATGTTCTGGTGCTCAAAAGAAACTAGACAACTTTCTTTTCAGTTCATCAGTAAATATTTTCTGAGCATCTGCTCTGTGCCTGGCTCATTTTTTCCAGCTCTAATGTTCTATGTTTCTGTGATGCTGTGTCTAAATACAATAGCTACTGTATTTAGTGAGTCGTACTGTTTGTCATCAGCTTGGTATTTCCCAAGCATCAGTTTAGTACCTTAGTTCCTGGATTTGAATGTGAAGATTAGTGAGGTCCTAATGGCAGGGACACAGTTAAGCATCCCAAACACTGTTGCCAGTAGGAGAAATGAAGGAGCTGCATAATCTTGAATACATTTTTATGGCTATCATTTCTCTTGGAATTGCTTTCAAATCCTTTATTTTGCATGGGTGGTTCTGGAATCTTCATCCTAACAAGCTGCATTTTATTCAGCACCTACTATGGGTCGAGCATTTTAAATAGCTACTTTACCTACTGCATCCACAATCCTTACTACACCCATCTTGTCCCAAATTCTCACAGCTGGTAAGTGGCAAAACTGGGTTAGCACAGAGCTTTCTGTTGCTTTAAAATTAGGAGACTTTCCTTTACACTGTGTTACCAAAACCTCGATCATAAAGAGGGAGTCTGAGGAGAGTGTGTTGCTGGGCAGCTTGCCTTTGTCATGTATCAGACTTACACCCTGTCTGCCAAATTAGAAAGTACAAATAAAATATAGTTTTTTAAATTCTCCAGTGTTACCACTTATCATATGGAACTGTGATGAAACCTTTGCTTCCCCATATACCATCCTCCCTCCAACTCTTTGAGGGCAAGGGAACTTTGTTTTATTCATCTTTATATGCTCAGTGCCTAACACATAGGCACTCTGCAAATGTTATTGAACTAAAATATTAATGGACCAAAGGGAAAATGGTTATAGTAATAGAAAACAGAACACTTTTTATGCTTTCTCTGTGTACTAGATGCCCTTTCTTCACAGAAGCATTTTCCTGACATGCTGAATTCAGTTTTCACTGTTTCGGCCTGTGTTTAATTCAGCTCAATAAAATAATCAGAAATCTGAGTTGGGTTCATTTAGCCATGCTTATAATTTAATGAGTTTTTTGTAGCCCAAATTTAGCAGTATTTACATATTATTAAGAGTCTTTATATTTTTCTTATTATTACTGTCATAATAACAAAAGAAAACTTTTTGTTGAAAGCTTATTACGTTAGAGAGAAAAGATTATTTTAAGATTAGGCCATCTCCCTTTTTGAAAGCTTTTATGGGAGCACCCCAGCCTGAAGATCCTCTTCTGATACTCTTTTTATCACCTCCTTTCTCACAGTTTAGAGCTTAAAATGAGATTTTTTTTTTAAGTGTGTTTTCCTGGCATCTCATGTTTAACAGTGTCAGGGGTTTGTGTCCCTGGAACGAAAACTGTTTCTCCAGAACCTTTTCTCTCTCAGCTTCCAGTGAAAAGAGGGGCAAGGGGAGCCAGTAGCTTACCACAAAGCAATGCCACCACAAAGGAAAGATTAAGGGTTTAGAGAGAGGTCAATGTGGGTTTTTCTCTAACTAAACACTTTCCTAAAGTTTCCTTGTGGAAAAATAATGAAGTCATCTCAGAGTTTTTAAAGAATTTTTATTTCTTTTTCACCGTCTGCATTCGCTTGTCTTCTCAGCATGGATGTTTAATCTTCCTAGGCTTTGTGAATTGGCCCAAATGAATAAGTGGTGAGCTGTCTCTCTAGGAGCTAGAGGCTTATTCTAAGGGCCTAATCACTGAGTAAACACATCTTTGCCCTCCCTCTCACAAGTGCGATATAATAGTCGAGATTCTAGCACAGTAACCTGGATATTGCAGGGACCAATGCTTTGAAATGCAGAGTGGTTGATCCTCCAAAACAGGCAGTGCCTGATCTTCGCCTGCCTCTTTCTTCTTTTGTAAATTAAATATTGCCAAAGAGATGCTGTTTTATTGCCTGATATTGTGCATTAGTGCCCTGGATTTCCAAGTTTAGTTTCAGTCAACACTGTCGGCTGCACTTATAGGGAACTCTGCATGTTGGGTTTCTTGGTAGGCTCTTTGGCACATGTGTGTTTGGTTTGGAAGAGCATTTAAATTAAATCAGCGAGATAGCTATGTAAATCGCTAATCTCTTTCCCAAAGTCTAAATGTTCCATTGCAGTGTTCTTGAGAGAAATAGGCATTTTAATGATTTAACCATTGCCATTGTTTGGTTAGAAATATGCTGATTTAAAAGTGGACTGCTCTCTTGTTCCCAGTGTCTCATTAAATGTAGTTGCTGAGATACGATCAAGCAGAATTAGAGGTTGACATCCCTCTGTCTGTTCTGCTAGAGAGCTCCTAAGAAGAGGAACTCTGAGTTTGTTAGTGCTGCCAGGTTCAGTGCCTTTCCCTAAAGCAGCAGATTTCTAGATTCATTTACTAAAAGTGATTTGGCATTGCTGCCGCCATTTGGTGTCTTTTTTCCAGGAGGGGCTGTGGTTGAAATCAGCATTCAACTTTCTTGCATCAAACATCCTGAGACCTATGCTAACTTAGGGATACAAAGAAGACTGAAAGAGACGCAGTCCTTACACTTGAGAGACTTTGTCTTGAGGGGATACTGGTAAACAATTATAATACTAATGGGAAGAGATAGAGGCCCAGGAAAGGAAGCTCTTAACTCTGCCTAAGGGAATCAGGGGAGGTTTCACCGAGGAATTCGCTTTGAGACTTAAAGGATGAGTAGGAATTTATCAGATTAAGTGTCTCCAACAATGTATCTGATTACAAACTTCCTAGGAGCCAGCTACTGTTATCTGCAGACTCCAACATAGGTGTAGAACCCTGAGTCTTTCTTATTCACGATTTATTTTATCCCCACTGCTTCCTCCTGGGCATGACACAGAGTATTTCAACAGTTGCTTGTTGAATGAGTGAATAAATGACTTGAAACATGGAAGCAGCTGCTGTTGGAGTAGCTGAGGTATTTGTACTTAGGAATCCTGTTCTTATTCCCATCACATGCTGTCTGTCCAGCTCCAGAAGCACTGCTGTATGAGCAGTGGCCAGTCTGGCATCTTCATATTACATAAGCACTTTAAGCCTTGCCTATAGTGCTGGCAATTTCCCTGCTACTATCAAAGAAAGGACGTTAGGCTTAAAGTCAGTCAATCTGGGTTCTAATCTCAGATGTACTGCTAGTTATAGAATTTAGGACAAGTCAGTTTTCTAAGCCTAAATTTTCTCATATACTAATAAAGTTTAAAATACTATTTTACAGGTGTATTCTGGGGGCTAAAATAGATAGTGAGTGTGTATCTGACTGCCTCCTCTTCATAGTAGACGCTTTTGGAATCTTTTTTTTTTTTAATATATCCTTATTGATTTCAGAGAGAGGAAGGAGAGGGAGATAGAAACATCAATGATGAGTCATTAATCGGCTGCTTCCTGCATGGGGGTCGAGGCCGCAACCCGGGCATGTGCCCTGACTGGGAATTGAACCCCGATCGCCTGGATCCTAGGCTGATGCTCAACCGCTGAGCCACGCCCGGCCGGGCTGCTTTTGGAGTCTTAATCTACCTTCATCTAGTACAAAGTTTAACTTTGAACAAAATAATGACTTCTTTTATATTGTTACAATTTGGCTTATTTATCAGGATAATTCTATCGGATAAGTTCCTCAGACTTCATTAACCTTTCATCAACAGGTGCCTTATATTTTTCTATAAATGTCCTTTTGTTTAGTATCTCACACAAGTTTTTCTTTATTATCATCACATCCTTATTTAATATAAAGGGAAAGACCCTGAGCTTCCTTGAAATTTTTCTTTGCCAGAATTTCAGATTGATTTATACATCCTCTTTACTGTAAAATTTTATCTTTCCATTTCCTAATAACTGACTATTCTTAAACTCAGCTCTTCTACAAGGTAGCACCAAGATGTGAGTTAACAATAATTTAGGCTCATCACCATTATTGTTGTTAAAGCTGATATCTTGTGATTTATGTTGCTCAATTTTAGTTTTTAGTTTCATTTATTTTATTGAATGTCCAGGTATAATGGGACACTTTTAAGAGACCAAATGTCATTTCATGAAAGCAAGTTTTATCAGGCAAAAGAGAAAGAATAATTTCCCATATAAGAAATTACATTGCATATTTTCTGAAATATAAACTAGAAAGAATTCATGTGAAGTGAACATTTTTTATCCTTTCAAATGGCAATTAAACGTCACATGCTCTTAAATAGGAGCTTTAAGTTAAATAAGGGCTTTAATATGGGAACACATTAAGGGCTTTAAAATTACCTATAGAACTAAAACAAAACTTCCTTTTAGACCTTTTCCTTTCAAGTAGAAGAGACTTCAGTGGTTAGGTTAAAAATATCTGAGAGTTTGGCATTCACTCTTAATCAGTGTGTTTCTTTGTCTAGTTGAATACTTCAAAGTTAATTTTTCCCTTACATATAAAGTGTGTATTAAATAAAGAATGGTAAACACGTTTTATTTAAAGAAAATGCAATTCTTTTGTAATTCCTGCTTGAGATAGGCTTGCACATGTTAACAGGAGTCTGTGATAACAGTGTGTAAAATAGAATATAATCATCCAGCCTCTTTAGGGTGTAAGGAAGCAAATTCATTCATATTAGTAAATGCTTTAGGAACTGCAAGTGTTGGGTACTCTTTCAGGGAGTAGCATTTAATTTTTGTCTTTGCTGCTTATATTGACTGATTATGCTCTTTTAAAATTCAAGAAATCCTATGTTAGTGCATATTTTAACTCGTCAGTTTTTTTCTTCTCTTTTCAGAGAAAGCTTCTTGCTATCTACCTCCACCATGATGAAAGTGTATTAACCAACGTGTTCTGCTCACAAATGCTTTGTGCTGAATCTATTGTCTCTTATCTGAGTCAAAATTTTATAACCTGGGCTTGGGATCTGACAAAGGACGCCAATAGAGCAAGGTAATATTGTCATTCACAAGTTACAATTGGACTTCCGTTTTTTTAAAAAGTCGTCATTGTATTTGGTTCATAAACATTTTAATCCCCAGCATTAAATTCTCTACCATTATATTTAATTAGATATAAGCTATTTGTTGTAGCTAAGATATGCTATTTATTAGTCACAATTATGAATTCCTTAACTTGCAAAGATTTCTTAAATGCAGGAATAACTAGAAAACCAAAACACATTGTTCTCACCTTTTTGCAGTAAGAGATATAGAACATTTCTGTTTAGTGTGTGTTCTGATGTTGTAATATATTATTGAACATTTAGAGAAAAATCTATGTTTTTAAATAATGTTTAGAAAAGGCAAGGCAACTAACATATAATCCTAGTAGTAAGTCTATTTTTTAATAATTCCAGTGAAGAAGGCAGGACATTCTGGACCAGTCCAGTAGAGTTGGTAATAGCTTAACTCTAGCATATGCTAATTGATGTAATCGCTTTATTGCACACATTCTTTTGCACAAATCCATATTCTCAGTAGGAAAAAAAATCCCTTTTCTAGCTGTCAGGGTGAATTTATTTAGTTCGTTAATCATAATATCTGTAAGTGATGAATAATTCTTCATATTTTGCCTATTTGCCTTTCCCATCTGAAATATATTTCGTGTTAATTACACACGTGGCCATAACATCCCGTGATGCTACTTTGGGTGTGTTAACACAATCATAATCACAGGCTGTTGGTTTATGAACAAGGAGATTAAATTAATTCATTTTAAGGCAAGTCTATTGTAGTTACCTAATTTAAGCGATTATAGAACAATTAGAAATTAAATCATCTTACTTGTCTTTTTATTATTTTGTGGCTCACTGAATTTTTGCTCATCACTCAGACTTTGTTTTATGTAAGCTGAATCTGAAAAGAAAGATGATTCTTCCCTTAAATGGGAAGCAAAAGAATGTTGAAGCAATTCCTTCATCTAATACTTCATTTCTTTAAGCAAATGGTTAGGAAATTTCATAGGATGACTTCGTTCTGCCTTGGAAATGTCTCCTGTTATACATAAATAAAGAACCTCTAGCACCTGTATTTGTTTAAATTAAATCAGGCTATTATGCACACTCAGTTAAAGGTGATGAAAAGCAGTGCCAAAAACAGATAAAAATGCAGCATCGAAGGTCTTTCATGAGGCAAAATACATAGACTGGAGACTTGGCTAAATCTTTTGCCATTCACTGGCAGTAAGGAATCTCCTCCTTTCCTTTTATCCACAACTTGATGGAGAAGGAAACACTCTTTCTAAACCATCTGTAGTGGCTAAGTTCAGCGGGCTACCTGCTGTTATTTTGTTCTATCCTCCATTTAATTCCTTAGTGCCTTTTATTTTACAATGACAAAAAATTTCAGTGTAGTTTCTTTTGAAAAACAGTGTTTGAGGGGTTTTTTTATGACTGGCAATCAACAGCCATGTAATTGCTTTGTTATGTTTTACTAAAGAAGTCTGTTAAGTAGCACAACTTTGATACACTAGTAATAAGAGTTTGCAGGTTACAGAGACACCTGTGGTGACCAAAGCGACAGAAGCTGCTTATTAGAAAGAGCCAGTACAGCTGTGTCCTATTAACTCCTTATGACACTTTTTTAAAACACAAAATAAAGGCCTTGTTTAAGGCTTTAGAGCTATTTCTCAATGAATTGCAGGACTGACTATGAAGTATGATAGGATATTTCAATTTACGTTTTTTAAAATGTGGCATCCCTTACTAAGTTTCTGTCATGAAAATAAAAAGAAGTGATATTAAAGACTGAACATAGAAATATCTAGGAATTCAATTTAATAACAGAAAGAATGTAACAATTTCTGGAATTTAAAATACTTGGCATCCTTATTTAAAATCAAATTCTATGTTACAAATTTAAAACTATTTAAAGGTAAGTTATTATATTTCTCTCTACAAAGTAACAAAACTATGTAGCTACTTTTTGTGTGCAGCTCCTCATTATTACTGTTAAGGCAAATGGGAAAATACACATCTTACAAATGTAAAATGAAAATTCATTGCCATGGTATATTCCTAAAAGAGAATAAAAGTGGATTTCCTTTTGACATGTGAAACTGTAAGGGAATTAATTAATTAGGCTGATGTAGTAGCCCCCAAAAAGGTTAACTTTAGTCAAGATTTCTTACTACCTATCATAGATTCATTTAAATAAAATTATCTAATTGAGTTCTATCTCTGTGGTCTCTTGGATTTTATCACCACATTTATCCAAAGGTGTTTGTCAGGAAAATTGATTGCACCATCCACTTAATGCTATTACCACTAACAAAACCTCAAACTTTTAATTCAATGGAAGACTGCTGCACTAATATTTATTCATCAGTGGGCTACATATCAAAAGTCATTATGCCATCATTTGTCTATTACCAGAAAGTTAAAATAGCACAGATTTATATTTGGAAATCGAGAAGAGATTTTTAGGCATCACAGATAAGATTGTTGCTGTGGTTTTCCTTTTATCTGTGGGTTGTTGTTGGTGTTTTATTCGGGGGTTTTTATGACAAATGTAAAAGTTTGGAAATGAATTTATGGTGGATTGCTTATCTGGTCCCATATCTGACTATTCTAGTTGAGGCTAATCATACAAATTTAGAGAATCCTGAGCCTGTAAGATACTTAGTCTGGATGCTTCCTTAGTGGTTTTCTGGGACTACCCCTGATATAATAGCCGGGGGAAATTGATGCCCAAGATGGGTAAGGACTTGCCAAGCAAATTTATTTTTGTTTAAGAAATACTCTGATTAAGCCTACAGAAGCATTAGTTCTCCACAATTTGCTGTGAATCTCTCACATGTGTAGAATATAAGTGAAGGATATTGAACTAAGTGAATGCTTTGGTAGGGTTACTAGAATGTCAACTGCTATTATGTTAAATTTCTTCATTGCACTAATAAACTCTAGTAAAAAAGAAACACTTCTATAGGATGTCACAACCCCTGTGATGTTGATAATTTTGGACTTCCCACCTCCAAAATGATTCTAATAACTTTCTAAGTTGAATACTTAAATTAACCAACCTATATCTGTATAAAGTGGATTACAATAATTTCTAGATTGATCTTGGAATATTCCAAATATGAATGAGACATCAGACTTTAGCTGTAATGATTATGTAATGATTCTTACAGTGCACATGCTCACTAAATTATGATCTAGAGGGTTTATTCATTTTATTTGTCTCATTAAACAAGGAACTGTACAAAATTTTAGGAGAAAGAAAATAAGTGTTTGGCAAATAAATGTATTGTATCCAGTTCCACCTGAGAATGTTGCTTGTACTTTCGGTATTGTATATCGAAATGGAGGTTTCTTTCTTGGGAAAATAAACAAGTCTCTTGGCTGCCATGTCTAGTTAGATTTCAGGGCCATTGTTTCTTTTTCTTTTTTTAAAATATATCTTTATTGATTTCAGAGAGAGGAAGGGAGAGGGAGAGAGAGAGATAGAAACATCAATGATGGGAGAGTCGTCATTGGCCAGCTGCCTCCTGCACGCCCCCGACTGGGGATCAAGTCTGTAACCTGGGCATGTGCCCTGACTGGGAATCGAACTGTGATCTCCTAGATCCTAGGTCGATGCTCAACTGCTGAGCCACGCCCGGCTAGGCAGGGCCATTGTTTCTTAAAGCAGTAAGCAGAAAGTCCTTGCTAGTCTTGAGAGGTGCTAGCAGGTATAATTTTCTAAATATCCATTTAAACAATGATACAGATGGAAGCAGTGAGATACAACTGTAAATGAAAGGCACGAAAGAGCTAAAAACAGATAGATAATAGTAAATAAGGAGATCCTACAAATCACTTCTGGAAGTGGCTAAAATATATTTTAAGAAAGGTATATTTCTTTTTTATTTATTTATTGAATAAACATCTAGTGAATGTTTACTATGAACCAGGGATTGTGCTCTGCAGTGAGGATTAAAAGTTGAAAAAGATGCAGTGCTAATACTCAGACACTTGTGGTCTAGTAGGCAGGACAGACATAGCACTAATACGTAATATGAAGTATGTACAAGGTGCTTTGAGAGTATAAATGAGCTTCATAGTGAGTTACTCTACCTGAGGGGCCCGGGAAGGACTGGAGAGAGCACACACACAAAGATGAAATTAGACTTTTACTCCTAATCAGAGGTTTTTATATTAGCAGTATTCCCAGTTTATTGGGTTGCAGATATTTGTTATTTTTACAAAAGGATATGGGCATTTTAAACCTTATCTACATTAGGTATCTAAAATGGAGGGTCAGTAGTTTACATAACTGTGGAAGAGAGGAAAAAATAAAAGGATCTGGCCAGCTAATATATTCCTGTATGTCTGAACCAGACTGAGGATTAGGGTCAACCACCTGGGATGGACAGATCTCAAGAAGTTGTTCTGTTAATGATTCATCCCAGTTTTGGCATATGCTTGCAGACAAGTATGGAGCAGAGATCAGATACTCTTTTGAATTATAATATGTGGAAAACCATCACGGATTTAATTAATACAATAAAAGTACTTTTAGCACAATATATTCATAGTGAATGAATTCTTGGGCTATGAAAGAATAATTTCTTAAAATTCAAGGCAGATATCACTCTGGGAAGCCTTGCCTCTCTCCATCCTTCTCTGGCCTCATTCTGGGTAAAATGCACATTTCATAATGCTTCCATATATCCCTATACTAACTGTATCAGTGGCACTCATTACATTGTATGGTTTTTCTCTATGTCTCAATTGTCAGCTCCCCAAGGGAGCCATGTCTGTAATCTCAGTGTGTTGCACAGTGCCTTTTTAAAAGTAAATATTATACTTATATGCATAAATGCATAACCCATGGACACAGGCAATGATATGGGGAAGGCCTGGGGGTAGGGTGGATGCAGGGTGGAGGGAATCAATGGGGGGGAAGGGGAGCATCTGTAATACTTTCAACAATAAAGATAAATTTTTAAAAATAAATAAAAATAAGTGTTATAGTGATAAAAAGCACAAACACAAATAATCTCTAATAGGCTTATTGAAAAATAAGACAGCCCAGCCAGGCGTGTCTCAGTGGTTGAGTGTCGACCTAGGATCCAGGAGATCGCCGTTCAGTTCCCGGTCAGGGCACATGCCCGGGTTGCATGCTTGCAGCCGATCAATGACGACTTTCTTATCATTGATGTTTCAGCTCTCTCTCTCCCTCTCCCTTCCTCTCTGAAATCAATAAAGATATATTAAAAAATAAAAACAAATAAGACAGACCAACTTGGGTAGTGGAAAGAGCAGTGGAAATGCTGCTGTGTCCCTCTAATTGTGTGATCTTCCCCCAGAGTCATTAATAGGACTAATAAAGCACAAACTCATTCTCTTTTCAGATTGAACTAAAAATATCCACACTGGGCACCATATCTTCTGCTGGCCCTGTAGTACCCAAGGATATTTTGGCTTGTGCTCATGTGTTCTGGGTACCCGTAGGCCATCTGGAAAGAGACTTGAAATCCACCCTAGATGAATTCATCCAGTGGTTCCAGAGTTTCTTCCCCAGACTCACCAAGTCCCTACCATACCCCTGATGCAACTGGCCTCTCAGATTGCATCATTCTGGGATGGTACCCTGAGCCTTCTGCAGTGGTCGTGGCATTGATTAAATAAAATGTCCATGGGACCAGAATGCTACACCAGCTATATGGTGACATATGCCCAGCAGCCAGCCAGTTCCCTTTGGGCACCGTCGGAATGAAATACAGATAGCACTATATAAAACAATAACACAGTAAAAAGCATTAATTTGCTTTCCTCTACTAGACGTTTGCTGGGTACATGGGAACATTGGCACATGAGTGCCCTCAGTGTTAAGCTGTAGGTTCTAGGCTGAAGTTGCTTTGTCAAAGAAAGTCACATAACATTATTGCAGAGTAACCACCAGTAATAAGTGAGTTAGCAGGTATCTCTTGTTCTGACAAGGAGAGCCTACAGGGCAGATGTCTCCATTAGTCCGTCCAGTATAGGTACTTGTTTAGATTATCTAATTCTAAAAGACTTAAACGTTGAATTGACGAGGATAATGCCAACTGGGTAACCAGCCAGCTGTGAGTTCTGAAGAATGAGTTGCCGATATGCGAAGAAGTTCCTGAGGTGAAAATGCCTCACACATCAGCGCACGTGCTACAAAGTGTTAAACCAGGCATTTGCACACCATTTCTAAGCAGCGTTCAGAGTAGCTGCAAACTGTTCCCGAGGAATTGCTGACAGTGCCTGAGTTGCACAGTTTGCTTGTAACATGTACGTAGCATTGTATTAAATTTTGCATTCACAGTACCAGTGTTCACAGACAGAATTCTATTGCCTGTCAATATTAGCTTTTGAACTTAATACCCTTGGGTGCAGTATTTCAGGTAACTGTAAACTGCCACTGCTGTGCTGACAGGTACTTGTTAGCCTTAATATTCAATGTAGTTTTCTGCACTACTTAATCTCTGGCAAGAGTTAATTGACTTAAAGTTCGTATTATTAGTAGCTGTCTTCTCCTGCACTTTCCATCTCGGTAATTAGCCATATTCACAGTGGCTTACCCTTAATTCCAAACTAGTCAGTGGTTCATGCCTGGCTGAAGCCTAGCTGACCATGTTACTCTAACCCTACTCCCATTTGATCCAGCAAATATAGCCCAGGTGTGGGGTCTGTATGGGAGACTCAAGGAGTGTTAATTTATAACTGCTAGCTTAGAGCAGATATGGATTCTGCAGAAGTCGCTGAGAAACAGATGGACATGTTGTGGTCAGGGAACTAAGACTTCCAGAGAGCCTTTAGTGCCAGACTTCCATGATTTCCCCCAAACTTCTTTATTCCCGGTTTGCTACGTTTTCTTTCCAAGACTTTAAAAGGAAATGTATTGCTATCCTAAACATCCCAGGTCAAGGGCTTAATTACTGCTTTAAAATAAAGGTTCCAAAACACCGGGAGAGTTTGTCGTTTTCTCCCTGGTTGGTTTTGTGAGGAGGGAGAGACGGTGAGGAGGAACCCCTCCTGTTCCGTGATTACATCCCACCCGCTCATTTTCTCCTTTTCTCCTCCGCTTTTGATTTTTAGTGGCAGTCTTAACAGAATGTCAAGATCAATTTGCAGCATGGTTTAACTCAAGGTTTGCGTTCTGCCAGCAGCAATTGTCCCTGCAAACAATGCCGTGTGTTCTTGTAACTTCAGAAGCTTTTAGAAGGATCATGGCAAGGGCAGCATCTAATGACTTTATTAGTGTAGGGTTTCAAATGGGCTCAGTAATTGTTCATATCTCTTTGTCAGCAAGTCATAATTACTGCTCAGCATTGTCCAAGGGTGCACTTGTGAATAGTTTCCTAATAGTACTGAAAGGAAGGGAAAGAGGGGAATGATAAAAGGTGATGGCCTCTTATGATTGAGAACAAGCCAGCCTGTATATAGATGATGCTAAACTGTTTATAATACATTCTTTCTTCTTTTTAAAATAGAAGATTATCCTTTTAAAAATGTTCTTTGAAATAATTTTAAATTACCAGTTTATAAGCCTTTTTTACTCTGATGTATTTAACTCAGATACAATAGTTGATGTGTTTTCACAGTCTAGGTGGAAACTGTTGTTAGAAAAGAACAGTACAAAGGTGATACTGTTGACAAAATAGTTCAAAAGAACAGCATTGTAAATTTTTATCAAATCTTATTTTTCTCATGTACTGTATCTTTCCTGTTTTACTTCATTGGTATTCTGCCCCTACTAGTTTGTGATGATCTAGTCAGAGTGACCTTAGTGGGGTGTAGCTAAGGAATCATTTTCTGCCTATTTCACCAGTAAAGGCAGCTTCTTTACCCTTGGAACTCTCCTCCAAGCTCATGTCATTTGTGACAGGAGCTTCTGTGAGAGTATGATTTGCTAAGAGTAAGACTGTCATTGCTGCTTTTTTAAAAGCCAAAACACATAACAACTGAACCATTAATTAAGCACCTACTGTGTGCCAGGCACTATATGCATGAACTCATTCAACCCTTGCTCTGTACACTACCTCATTTAACCACAGTTCTGAAAAGTAAGTTGCAAAGGTTCAGTTTCACATATGAAGAAACTATTTTTGGCTCAAAGAGGTTCTGTAACTTACCCAAGGTCATGCAAATGGCTGTACCAGATGTAAATCCCAAATCTACCTATGCTTTTCTGCTACATAGTGTTTTGTTTACCATGACCTTGCCAGACTAGATTATTCATCAACAAAAATGTACTGAATAGCCCGGCTGGTGTGGCTAAGTGTTTGAGCATCAACCCATGAACAGGAGGTCACTGCTTCCATTCCGTCAGGGCACATGCCTGGGTTGTGGACTCGATCCCCAATGAGAGATGTGCAGGAGGTAGCCAGTCAATGTTTCTCTCTCATTGATGTTTCTATCTCTCAATCACTCTCCCTTCCTCTCCGTAAAATCAATAAAAACATTTAAAAAAAAAAAAAAAGGTACTGAATAACTGTGTGCAAAGCCCTGCGGGAGATATAAGAAAACTATAAAACATGAACGTTCTGCTCAGGGAACAAGTAAACCTGCCCCCCCAATTCACCAAATGTTAGAACTGGGGGTAGAATCTTCTTTGTCAGTGTCCAGTTTGCAGCCGTCCAGGCATTTCCCCCTGTGCAGGTATACCTCGTTTTATTGCACTTTGCTTTATTACACTTCACAGACTTTTTTTTTTACAAATTGAAGGCCAGGCCCTCCACTAGCAAAAAGATTACAACTTTTGCTTTATTGCAATATTCTTTATTACAGTGGTCTGGAACTGAACCAGCAATATCTCTGAGGTATGCCTGCAGTATACTTAGCTGATGTATATACTCCCTGACTGAGTACTGCTAGGGAGAGTGAAATGAGATCTTCAAAAGATAGTATGTTTTTGATCTACTGTAAAAGCTGAGAAAGGTTTTTGCTATAGCGCTTCTTTGAATAGAGAGCTTCTGTGACCTTCTCCCTTTTGGCTCTAGTTTTGGCCTTGGAATTATGTAGAATAAGCCTAACTTCTCTTCTGCATGACAGTGCTTTATCAGCTTAACCACAGCTATCTTGTTTGCCCTAAGTTTCTTGCCTTTTCTCACCAAGTATGCTTATTTCTTTCCATTGTTCCCCATATGATAGGATGTCTAGACTCAGCCCATTCTAAAGGTGCTAGAATCAAGCATGGTGCTCCAGAGGACACTCTTGCTGCTGTGTTCACTTCTATTCTATAATTTTATTATTGGCTCCTGTTAAACTGGGGAGTCAGTTAAAACCCCCTATAGTTTTTCAGGTAGGAGGCTGCCCAGAATGAGCTGGGTCTGAGTCCTTATTAAACCAGATCTCTGCCTTTCTCTAGTAATATAATTGATTGACAAGATCTTTTGAAATTCAGATTCTGTTAACTCTCCCAAGTTTTATCACTCATAAATGATACCTTAACTTCTTATCATCTCTTGTCATCATTCTTGATAATCCTCTTAGTTCCTAGACATGTCCAACTCCAGAAAATTTTTCTTTTTCTCCTTATTTACCACACTTGAATGTGGTCATCAACAGAAAATATATCACCTTATATATTTTGATTTCAAACACCTGGCTCTGACCAACACTTCCTATCACATGCTCAAGTATCAGCAGTGCTAATGTTTGTGATCTCATAATACCATCCAATCTATGGATACCCCCCCCACACTTGACTTTATTCACCCTTTCCTGTCTCCAGTCTTCATTTCTCTCCTTGTCCTATTTAGATTTCAAGGTCTGCCATTACCACTTCCTTGTATACTTGAAACTCCCTCTCCACTGTCTCCCTCCATTGTGCTCATTTTGTTGAACCCAGTTATTTGCTTTCTCTATACCTGTGCGCTTGCAGTTGAACTGAGTGGAGAAAATTGCACTGAAACAGTTCCTGTTCCTCTCTATTCCCCTTCCCAGCTTCCCTCACTGGTTGATTGAGAAAACAGACGTCATCAGGCAGAAATGACCTTAGTATTCTGTTCTTTGAGTTTCCATGTACATGTCTCCTCTTTCGAAAGGCCTGGTGAGCCTTTCTAGGGAGGGCTTCCCCGCCATTATTCTCTTTCATAGTACTCACACACCTAGAACTTTTCATCATAAGCTATTACTTTTGCTTAATAAAAATTTTATTTTCTAATTCTTCCACTGGGATATAAGCTTCATAAAAGCAAGAATCGCATCAGTCTTTTTCACTTGTATTTCTTACTACAATCTCAGTGATTATTTGTTGGATATTATAAGAATGCTTGACGGCCTAATGGCTAAGAGTATGGGTGAGTTTTGGATTCAGTCAGACGAGGACTGGAATTCTAGCCATGCTACTAGGCCAACACAGTGATGCTGGCAGGCTGCCGAAACCCTCTAAGTTGCAGTTTCTGTATCGGAAATGGCGATAAAAAACCATATCCCTCAAAGTTATTAGAATTGAATGACATAATTGATTTTTTAAAGTCTGGCACCATATATACGTGTGTGTGTGTGTGTGTGTGTGTATTTGATTTCTTTGTCTCCGACATTTATGAAAATGTTGATAGGACAAAGCCAAGTGGTAAACTATTTGAGGTCACTCTCAATTTGGTTGCAGTCTACAGGTTCAATTTTCTGGTGACAAAGAATTTATCTGACTTAGCCTGAATTTCTGAATCTTATCCTGAAGACTTTTAGATGCTTTGTCATATGCCTTACTGAATTCCAGCTAGTTGAAGCTTATGAAATGCTCCGGAGTTCTCAGCCTAGTAACCTCGTGGTTAGTTGGGCTTGTTGTGTTCTTAATAACCCATGCTACCTCCTAGTCATCACTAATGTATGCTAAGTGTTCATACACCATTGTCTAAGTGACTTTTCTAAATTGTTTTTTAGGGGACTGAGATCAAGTTTACTGGTCTGAACTTTTTGAAAATCAGGGTATTTACTTTTCTTTCTTTAGGAAAGCAGATTCCTCAGATAGTAGCACTTCCTATTATCATTCATTCTTGCTTTTTGCTGTCCCATTTGTTCAACTACCTACCCATTTCTTTATCCAGTAAAGTATCCATTAAGCATTTACTGTACCCTATTGCTCTCCTTATTTTCTCTTCTGCATATTTTTGCCTGTTTTTCCACTTAGCATTTATTATTTTCCTACTTTAAAAATGGGCGTAATAGCTACATACAAATAAATACAATATAAAACAGGAAAATGAAAATAAAATCAGATGAAGACCAATTAAAAGTGTCAAATAATGAGTATTTATAAACACTTGGGTTGACTCAAGTTTTGTACATAAACACTGAATACAGCTCTGTAATTGTGGCAGCTAAAGGAGAAAAAAGGAAATGTAATAGGCATATCCTCATTTATTAGTTTGGCCATCTAATATATATTTATTGAGTTTCTGTTATTTGCCAGTTACTTTAGCCTTGAGTTTATAGTTTATCATTTACAGTTCTGAATGAAGGAAGCCTAATAGTTCATCTCAAGATTTCCTGGAACTAGACTTAGTCTGCTAACTTTGTAAATTATATAAATGTCTAATCACTATGTTGTATAACTCATATAACATTGTATGTCAACTGTAATTGAAAAATTAAAAATAATTTTTAAAAGTGTTTTTAAAATTTCCTGGCACTGAATTCAAGGGAGGATTTTATTATATACTTTTCTGTTTGCGAGTCAATAGGTAACATAATAGACAATTCTTTTTCTACTGTTATTTTGCATAAGACAGATTATTTTAAACAGATGTTTCTTCTGCCAGCCCTCTGTAAAAAGCAGAGGGCTTTGTATTAAATCTTTTTTAGAATTATGGTAATTCTTTAGGGAGGTAGAAGAGGATACAGGAAGGATAAATGGTGATGGAAGGAGACTTGACTTGGGATGGTAAACACAATACAATATACAGATGATGTATTATAGAATTGTACATTTGAAACCTATATAATTTTATTAACCAATGTCACCCCAATAAATTCAATAAAAAAAATCATTTTGGGCACACACACACGCACAAAATATTTCTTTTTGATGATCTAACTCGTAACAGCTATAGAGCTCGAGGAAAGCCCTACCTAGTCAAGCTATTCATTCAACCCTGTCAAACATCAATTGTCTCAAGTGAGCCTTTGTCATGTGCTGGGTTGTAATTGATTCTTGCTTGAAATCTTTGATGAGTGACTGAAGTGCTAATGTCTGCTCTGTTGGTCATTTATCTTTTAAAGACTCTTTCTGTATATAAGATTTCTACTGGATAAAGCAATCTTGGTTGCTTGTTCTTGCTTTTCATTACTTTGAGAACTTCATGCCACTCCCTTCTGGCCTGAAGAGTTTCTGTTAAGAAATCTGATGTCAGCCTTATGGGGGGGTCCCTTGTAGGTCACTGCTTGTCTCTCTCTTTGCCCTTGACATTTGCCATTTTAATTATGATGTGTCTTGGAGTGGGTCTCTTTGGAGAGATTAACCAAAGAATTTATATGCATATATGCACAACCCAAGGATGCGAATAATGGTGTGGAGAGGGATTGGGGAGGGAGGTGGGGCAGGGTGGAATGGGTCATTGGGGGGAAAAAAGGGATGGCTGTAATATTTTGAACCAAAAAATTTAAATTAAAAAAAAAAGTCTAATGCTCTCCCACTTTTTTTTAATCTACTAGAATGATAGCTCTTTTCAAATACATAAGGAAATGTCAAGGTTCCAAGAGAAACTGACCAACTCTGAAATAAATGATGCTGGACATATTTTATATAATAATAAAATCACAATTTCGCAGCTGGCAAAAAATTAGAGAAAGTGACTTGTGAAAAAAAAATTCTTAACTTTAAATCTCTATCCTCAAGTAGGACATGATCTTATCATATGATGATGCTGATACATACTTTAGAAATTATACAACAGTGTAATACAGTGCCAAGCGTGGTGCTGAGTACAACTCCTTGTTTAGAGATATGAGTGATAATTGCTGTTATAACTTATTTTAGGAACCATTTGCCATAGTCTTAATTTTGGAGGGGAGGGGCAGAGAAAGGAAAACCAACTTTGACTCTGAAGCACATAAAAGAGAGGGAAAAGAAGTAATATTTGTTAACCCACAGACTAATTCTAAAAATAGGTATCATTATCTTCATTTTATATATAAGAAAGCTAAGGCTCACAAAGATTTAAGTTATCCAAAGAAACAACTAGAAGTGAAAAATCAGGTTTGTTTGACTCCAAAGTCTTTGTTCTTCCCACAGTATTATGCTGTTTGCAATAATTCCTGCTTTCTCTAATATGTTAACATCTGGATATTTTAAACCTCTTTTAACTCACAGTTTCAGTCAGTGGGTGGTGACAGGATGAAATTATGTAAAAACTGCAGTATGCTAAAAATCAAGAGGGAAGCTTCGTGTCATGAACTTGTGGACCAATGCCTGCTTACTTAGCAGGTCCAAATCACCTAGAGGTGGAAGCACAGTAAAAGAGCCTTGGAAACCATGGTAATTCACACCAATTGTTTTAATGAAACTTATTTCAGAAATAGTGGAAGAGGGAAAGGAAAGTGGTATGGTCAACATTGTCATTGTGGAGATAAAGGTTACTGAAGCATGAATTGGCCCATTCATGCAACACATGTATGTTAGTCACTAGGTGCTAGGAATGCAGAGATGATTCCTCTCATCCTAATCCTGTTCAAAAGCACCATCTTGGAACACAGAATTCTCCCTGACGTATAAGCACCCATTCCCTTCTCTGATTCCCTCCAGCACTTAGTCTGAACTACTAAAACTAGGCCCCAGTTATATAACATGTATGCTTCCTTTCTGGGGTCCTTGATTTGTTAAATCCAAAATATCCTTAGTGTCTTAAGGACAGAAACCATGTCTTGTCATGTATTTAGTGGGCCCTCATAAATACTGATTGTTTGGTAAAAGAACACAGAAGAAATATTACCTGGCATTTAACATAAATTTGCTCTCTTATGCAGTCCCTGGAAAATGAACCTTCTCTTCACATTTCCAGAGAAGGAATTTCTGTATTTGATAAGAGATTGAATTAGATGTTTTCTCTTATTTCTCCCAACTAAAATTTATATGGGGTATTTAAAATAAATGTTTATGTTCTTACTAGTGGTGAGAAAAAGAAAACCAATTATGTATTTATTATTATCATTCCTCCAAAAAGTTGGTATAAAGTAGTCCCTATAGATTAGCTTCAGCCCTGTCATTAAACTGTCAGTGCCTCAAAGCCTTTCCACTTGAGTGATTTCTAGATGACAATAAGGAAATAGATTAAGAAGTTATTTAGTTTGGTTTTTTATTTTAATCTTCATCCAAGGATATGTTTATTGATTTTTAGAGAGAGAGGAAGGGATAGAGAGAGAAAAGCATCAATGTGTGAGAGAAACATCTATTGGTTGCCTCCTGTACTCACCCTGACCAGGAATTGAACTTGCAACCTTTTGGTACATGGGACAATGCTCCAACCCACTAGGCAACCCAGCCAGGGCTAGTTATTTGTTTTGTTTTTTTTTTAGAGAGAGAGAGACAGACAGGCAGACATTCATTTGTTGTTCCAGTTATTTATGCATTCATTGGTTGATCCTTTTATGTGCCCTGACTGGGGATGGAGCCCCCAACCTTGGCGTATCAGGATGACATTCTAACCAACTGAGCTACCCGACCAGAAGTTATTTAATTTTTTAAAATTCTGTCCACTAATCTATTGAGATAATTTGACAGTTTACTATTACTGGAAAGTCTAAGCCTCAGAGAGTTAAGAGATGCTTTTGAGATGAAATCTACCCAAAATCTCATTCTGCGTTTTCTTAAAATTGCCTTTAATTTGGCTATGCTCTCTAACATTCATACACTATTTGCATTTGCGTGGAGAGGCCTTATGCCATCCTTTTATCAAACAATTTGATAATATGTATCAACAGTCATTAAATGATTCTACCTTTTTACCCTGTAATTCCACTTCACAGACTTGTTTTTCTAGGGATGTAATTCAGGGTATTTATCCTAGTATTCTTTATAATAAAATAAAAAAAATTAAGAAAAACTAAAAAAAAAAAAATCTGCTCTAAGTGAATAGTTATAAATATGACAATGTATACATCTACACAATGGAATATTATTCAACCATTTCATTACTGTTGTGTAGAAGGCTAAAAATTGTATCCACCCAGACAAAGATTATCACAGAAAAAGATATACTTGAGCAAAAGACTGATAAAAAATAGACAAATGTGATTAACATTGTATTTAAAGTTTATGGAATTGATATTACATGCAGTTTTTCTTTATTTTTATAAGGGAATTACTATCTTTCAAATTTCATATTTCATGATTGGCTAATATATTCACATTAGTCAAGACTCAAAAGGCGTAAAAAGGTATGTAATGAAAAGTCTCCTACTTACCCCTCTCATTTATTTTCCCCAGAGGCGATGTTATAAGTTTCTTATTTATCCATCCAGAGATTATTTTACATATAAACAAGCTAATACACTATATTTATTTTCCCCCAGTTTTACACAAATGGTAAACCACTAATAGCCTGCTTTTCCCATTAACATTATATCTTAAATATTATTCCATATCAGTTCATAAAGAACTCTTTATATTTTATGACTACATAGTATTCGTATATCTGTAGACTAAATTCCCAGATGCAGAAGTGCTGGTTTAAGAGTATAGGTGCATTTTTAATTTTAATAGATATTGGCAAATTGCCCACAGGTAGTTGGTACCAATCTCACTCTTATTAACGGTATGCAGCAGTGCCTATTTTTCCTATAACTTTGTCAATGCAAGGTATTACCAAATTTTGTTACCTTTACTAATCTAACAGATAAAAAAGCTTTCTTGCCTGACCAGAGTGGCTCAGTTGGTTGAGTGTCATTCATCCTGTGCACCGAAAGGTTGCTGGTTAGATAGGGCACATGCCTGGGTTTTGGGTTTGATCTCCGGTTGGGGCACGTACTGAAGCAGCTGATCAGTGTTTCTCTCCCTCTCTCATTCTCTCTCTCTCTCTCTCTCTCTCTCCCCCTCTCCCTCTCTCCTCCCCCTCCCCCTCTCTCCTCCCCCTCCCCCCTCTCCCCCCTCTGTCTGTCTTTTACGCCCACTCCCCCAAGTATGTTCTTGGGTAAGGATTTTTTTTTTTTAACATTTTTTTGGTGTAGCTTTCATTAGGAGTTAACACATTCTGAGTTACTTTGAGTGTCTTTTCAGTGTTTCTGAGCCATTACTGTTTCCATTTCTGGAAGCTGTCTTTTATATTGTTTGTTGATCTTTTCCTCATTGTTTTGTTAGAGTTCTTTATATACAGGAGTGGGCAAAAGTAGGTTTACAATTGTGAGTATGTGAAACACAATTTATTCTTATATTATTATTAATTAATTATTGTATTATTTTCCATATGAACAACTGTAAACCTACTTTGGTCCACTCTTGTATTAGGGATACTAGCCTTTTTTCTGTGGTTTGAAATTCAGAATTTTTCCCTCTGTTTATCATTTATCTTTTGTCCTTGTTTTGATATTTTTTTTACCATGTAAAAATAGTCAAAATTACCAACTTTGACTTTCATAATTCACTCTGCTCCAGCTATACTAACCTTCTTGTTTCCGTTTGTGTGTTTTTTAATTCTTACCCTAGGATATAATTTTATTGATTTGAGAGAGAGAGAAAGGGAGACAGAGAGAGAAAGAAACATGGATCAGTTGCCCCCCCTGCCTGCCCTGATGGGAGGTGGAACCTGCAACCTGGATATGTGTCCTGCTGGGAATAGCACCTGCCATCTTTTGGTGTATGGGACAGCGCTCCACCAACTGACTGCGCTGGCGAGGACCTTCTTATCTTTCACTGTGCTAGATGCTTTTCTCTCTCTTTTTTTTTAATCCTCACCCAAGGATATTTTTTCCATTGCTTGTCAGAGAGAGTGGAAGAGGGAGAGAGAAAGAGAGAGAGAGAAGGGGGGGGAGAAACATGGATGTGAGAGACATGCATCGATTGGTTGCCTCCTGCTCGCGTGCTGACCGGGGCTGGGAATTGAACCTGCAACCGAGGTACATGCCTTTGGCTGGAATTGAACCCGGGACCCTTTGGCCAGCGGGCTGACGCTCTAACCACTGAGCCAAACCGGCTAGGGCTGTGCTAAATACTTGTCCATTTGCTGTTCTCTCTGCCTTGAATTCTCTTCCTGGAGATATGTGTTGTGTTTCCCTTCCTCCGCCACTTTGAGCCTTTGATCAAACATCAACTATTCAGTGAGACTTGCCCTGACTTCTTATTTTATGTTGCAACCTCCCTTCCCCTGCTTTGTTTTTGCTCTGTCACCTGGAGCTCATATTCTTTAGAGGTTTCTGTTTATTTGTCTCATATTTGATCGCAGCTCATCTATATAAATGAAACAAGTGAGAATTAACATCTTCAACGTGGTAAAATCACCTCAGTAGACTGGACACTTGGTCTAGTGAAGCTGCCATTGCCCAAAACATTTTGGGGACAACTTCTTTCAAAACAGCCTTCAGAAGCAGCTTAAAGCCTTACAAGGAAAGCAATCCTATGTCCTGAAAGCAGTGCTTTTTAAAGTGTAGTCCATTAACCCAGAGTGAGGTTAGCAGTTTATTAAAAAAGCAGTTTCCCGGGCCTTACCCCAGATTTATTGACTCAGTCTCTGAGGGAATGGGGCTGAGGACCTTGCCTTTCTTAAAATATGTCTTTATTGATTTCAGAGAGACAGAGAGAGAGAGAAACATCAATGATGAGAGTCATTGATTGGCTGCCTCCTGCACGCCCCCGCACACCAGGGGTCAAGCCCACAACCTGGACAAGTGCCCCAACCAGGAGTCGAACCTCAATCTCATGGATCATAGGTCGATGCTCAACCGTTGAGCCATGCCAGCTGTGCAGGAACTTGCCTTTTAAATAAACTTGTGATTCCTAGACCATTAAAGCTTGAAGATCACTGCGTGTATAGTCAGTGCCCCTAGCTTAGTCATGTACCTTGTTTACCTAACTCAGTTTGAACCAAAGACTTAAGACTATTTCCAAAATTCAAAGCCACTGTCAAAGAACAAACAGGTATGTCCCAGGGGTGCTTAAGATCATTCCTAATGGAGGAGCTCCAGAAATGAGCTGAAGGATGGGATGAGTGTGCAGATTGTGGAAATGATGTTGTAAGAGACAAAACTCTTTGGCTAGCCTGGTTTGCGTATGTCTGGAACCTCACTTCACACATTAAAGGACCTTGCCTTCAATTTCCCTATTAAAGGGAAAGGGGAAAAAAGAAGAATTGTGTGTTGGAAAATAGGTAGATGATCTCTAAGATACTTTATCTTATGTTCTGGTTTTTCTACCTATGTACATAAATATGAATGAACAAACACATGAATGAATATGTGTAAGTAAGGAGGCTTATTACTATAGTAAAAAGTACTGGTTTGGTTTGTTACCAAACTGGCTTCAAAAGAAGTAGTATAAGGTTAGCAGCTGTAGCTAAGGAAGTATATACAAAAGACTTGCCTCAAACTATGAGAAGTCCTATAGCACTGCTGGCCATGAATTTCTTCTGCTCAGTAAACTTGCTTTGGAGAAGTGATTCACACGTTATCAGAAAGATATTTAATGGGTTTAATGACTCAGGAGTAAGCAGCCTCAATTTCATCAGTTGTTATTACCTAGTCACGTTTTCTGATTCTTCCTGATTCAGTTTTACATGATCTCACTCATATGTGGAATCTAATAAACAAGGTAGACTGAGGAACAAAATAGATCCAGAGACATGGAAACATGGAACAGATGAAGGTGGGGGTGGGGGAGTGGGTGGGGAGAGGTTAATCAAAGAACTTATATGCATATATGCATAACCCATGGGCACAGACAATAGCGGGGGGGGGGGGGGCAGATGCAGGGTGGAAGAATCATGGGGGGAAAAAAGGATATCTGTAATACTTTGAACAGTAAAGATAAATAAAAATTTCTTTTTTAAAAACAGTAAGCAGCCGGAAACTTTGATGTTGATTCTTGATTATAAAGTAATCAACATTACTAAACAGAGATGTATTAAAAAGAAAAAAGTAATTTTAGTTTCATATCCACTTTCAAATATGTGAATTTTTTTAATATTGCAGAGATTGCACAACTGTGGCATCTTTAATTGTATTTTCTTACTTTCCAAATATCAATACCTGCTCTTTCATTCTCTGAATGAAAGTAAAACCAGTGACTGGTTTTATTTAGTCAACAATTCTTTGATGCTGTATCTTATGCAAAAACAATCTTTCAGTGTTGGCCCATCAGTGTAAGCTATCATTTTAATCCTGAAAGTTATTGTGATAAAAATGTTAAATATCATTATACAACTAAGAATAATAAAATAGGTACCAATTTTAAGGGACTACCAATTCTCAGTGTTTTCTATATCTTACAAGGATATAAGTGTTTTAAAGATGTGTTATTCCCGCTTTACATCTTGGGTGCCTTTAAACTTGTGGGAGTTGCACTGAAATGTAATATTCAGGAAGCCCCACAAATTTTGTGGCCTCCATTTTTTATCAAATGTGCCTTTTTTACATTGTCTAGTACAGAGTAGCTAGGTAGTAAATGTTTATGGAATTTCATCACCTTCCCCCTAAATTGGTTTCTTTTAGTATATATTTTATGTTGGAGCACAACTTAGTAAAAGTTAATGACTTATGTAATTATGACTTTGATTGAAAGAAACTAAGCTATATCCTGTTTTGAATTAAAATGAGATTACTTGTTCCCTTATCTGATTTATTAGTAATCCTGATTTCCATTAGCAAGTTAGAAAAGATCTATGCTGCCCAGCCAGGTTTGGCTCAGAGGTTGAGCGTCAACCTAGGATCCAGGCGATCAGGGTTCGATTCCCCGTCAGCGCACATGCCCAGGTTGCAGGCTTGACCCCCAGTCGGGGGCGTGCAGGAAGCAGCCGATCAGTGACTCTCCCATCATTGATGTTTCTATCTCTCTTTCTCCCTCTCCTTTCCTCTCTCTGAAATCAATAAAGATATATTAAATAAATAAATAAATGCCCTTGTCTTAAAAAAAATAAAAAATAAAAAAAGATCTATGCTTCAGAGACTGAAAATTTTACTAAGGGTTAATATATGCTAGCCATCCAATGCTCTGTTTTTTTCTCCCCAAACTTTTGATTAAAAGGTAAGATTTTATCTTAGATTTCTGATAGCAAGAACTGGTAAATATGATCTACTGATTATATTTTGTTTCTTTACCAAGGTTAAAGTTTTAGGCTTCCCACTCCCTAATTCCCCTACCCCCCAGAGACAAATGAGTTGCTTTGTTATACCTGATTTGTGATTAACTGTTTTTCTTTAATTCATTTTCTTAACTCTTCCTTTTTGTTCCCCCTACCTCCCTATCTCCGTTCCTTCATCCCTCATTTTACTCCCCTAGTGAGGGCATTTGTTCTTTGTCTTTTCATATTTGTCACTTTAGCTTTTGGTTTGAGAGGTTGATTAATCAACTTGTTATTCCCCAAATAGATCTGTGATGAGTAGGTTGTTTGATTTATTAAAAAATTTTATAATTAAAAAAACAAAGCCATTTCTCCTTGCCTCAGAACAGTTGCCTTTGCCTCCCCCCTTTGAGATTGAGATTGCAGGAATCCAATTGCTGTAGACACCATTTATCCCTTCATGACAACTCACCCTGAGCAACACCATATGCAGTTAGGGTGACAAACTTTGGTGCTGCTACTAAATGCAGTGGCATACTTACCTCTTCTAAAAGAAGAAAATACCGCAATTAAAAGAACCACATTTTTTCTCTCCCTTAAAACAACTTGTTTTTTTCCAAGTCTGTGTTTGTTCTGGTGTTTTGAACTGGATTTTTGCTGCTGGGAGTGTGCTGTGAATGCTAACATTGTGCTGGGAGTGATCTTTACAAGAAGCGGAGCCTCCAGCCATGAGAAAGATTTGATATCTGTGTTGTGAAGTTCTTGTAAATTGTAGTAGAAGGAATTGACAAGTAGGAGTTTTGTAATTTGTGGCTGTCCATTGCTCCTACAGGCTCCCAATAATTGCAGTTTGAAAATCTCAACGTACACATGATTCATATCTTAGGAAGGTTAATCGCATTAATTAAAGTTTTAACGTAGCCTCTCTTTGGTTAGAATAAATTGTTTGTTAAGACCACTAGGAAGCATCAACTGGCTGTGTGATCCCTGTATTTCTCAACTCCCTCCAAAACAGAACAGTTTACCTGGTAGAAAACCGATCACTTTGCTGTTTTTTTATGGTTAATTGAACAGCTGTATCTTTGAAGTCTACATCTCTCTTGAATACGTTGTGTGTAGTTTTGAAATTTGTGTTATGTATTATTTTAAACTCAATAAGATAACTACATTTTCATAATTTTTTTTCCTTCTAGCTCATTTTCACAAAAAGAATTTGCAAAGTACACAATTTTCAGGCAAAATTGTCTTGAAATTGAATTCATAAACCATTAAGCCTGCCTGCCTGCCTGCCTTCCTTTTTGAGGAGTATCTCCTTTAGTACTTAGTATCACTTGTGACGCTAGTTCTGTGATGGGCATCTACTGCCTGATATCCATTTAATCCATTAGTGTGAAAGCAGCAAGGACTTATTTTCTCCCTTTTGTAGGAAATGACATTCTTTGTTTTTGGTTGTTTCATTTGTTTTTTGACATCTTTAGTTTCAGAGGTTGCCAATGATCAGATCAGGGTCAAGATTGACTTCAAATATTTTAGTAAGAAGCGGAAAGAAAAATGAGATCTTAACTTTCTAGTCTCCTAAACTACACATCATTGAAAAACTGAAGCTATATGGGTGTGAAATTTGGAATGGAGGTTTAGGCTGCTTGAATACCTTTTATACCGTAATAGTTGTGGAACATGAAGATCTGAGTTTTCATAGGGGCACTGATATTTCATGGCCAACAGTGGGTTTCTTAAGGCTTTGTCATTTCAAATTGGCATGCAGTCTGGTTACTGTTGCTGTAAATGTGTATATGAGCCTGCCTTACAATGAACTTATTTGCAGTGCTTGTAACTTGTCTTGACATTCTTGCTAACAGTTGCAGTGGCCCTTAACGCTGTCTACTTTATGTAGTCACATCACAGGTTTTGTGGAGGATTCAGTCTAAGTTTGGGGGATGAATTTCTGTAGACAAGAAATATATTGGCTTTAAAAATTAAGAGGTTTGATTCTGTTTTGAATTTGGATATCAAATGAATCTGAGCATATGACATTTTAATGCCGTTTGTCTTTTCAAATAGATTTACCTTCTAATGCATGTGACAACAGGACTTTGCTCATCAGCTAGAACATACATTTCAGAGGCGTTGTTACCTAAAATATTATCATAAGGCATAAAAAACACACGATTTAAGTTGCCTTTCATGAACATAATTAAGAATTAATAAGCCAGTACTAGTGGCTAGTCCCCAGAATTTCCACTGTTTTGCCTTTTGTGACCTGTGTTATTAAAAGTCCATTATTTTTACAGACTTTATTAAATTGGATCTTATTAAAGCATTCTATATTTGCATTTGGTCTTTCATAATTCATTATTATTATGACATTTACTTTTTACCATCAGATCTGAAAACATATCATAAGCTACCCTTTTCTCTTGAAAGAAATGCTAATTTCAAACAGTCCTCTAATAGAAGAGAAAAGCTTTATCAGTTTTTTCATTTATTCCAGATCGTGTTAAGAATACTAATGCTAGACTTCAGTATGCTAATATCTCTGAGCTTTTTTTGGTCAAAAGCTTAGAATTATTATTTTTATCCATACTAAGTATGAAACTAAAAGACCTGCCACTATTGGAGAAAACACAATTCTAAAATATAATTCTTGATTCTAAAAACTTGTGAAAATGTTGCTAAATCCTGTTTAGATTAGGATAATAGTTTAACTTTGTCCCATGCAATATTTGTCCTATTTAAGAAATTATTTTCTCTTAAAATTCATTTTGTTTGTTTTTCACGTAGTTTAAGGTAGTATAGCTTAACGTTTAAGATGAAGAATCCTATGCTTTCAGCCCCATATAGCATTTAGGGCACGCTGCCTGCTTTTCTATATGATAATCATTTCTGTATCATTTATTATGTAGTGGAAAACTTAATATGGCTAGACTTTACATATTGCTATCAGACAAGTTGCCTAATTTTAACATAACTAATAAAACAGTGAGGTTTTTGTTGGGGTACTAGTAAATTTATTAAACTCTGAAATGAAGCTTATTTTGGATTTTATCTCATTTTAGATTTCTGACAATGTGCAATAGGCACTTTGGCAGTGTTGTTGCACAAACCATTCGGACTCAAAAAACAGACCAGTTTCCACTTTTTCTGATTATTATGGGAAAGCGATCGTCTAATGAAGTGTTAAATGTGATACAAGGTAAAGTACATGTCACATGGGAGTACAGTGTCTTGTGTATATGATAACCATATAACATTTACCATCAAAGCTGACAGCAACTCTTTGTATTGGTGAATATTTTTGCATTTTAAAATGTAGAACTTCCTGAAGAACAACTTCAGAAAGTACAGGTACTGTGAAAAATGGAATACGCTGCATGAAAATCCAACAGAAACACCTTAATAAAATTACACAGCCCTTGGGACTTAGGATAATCATGTTAAATGTTCGAAATTGCTAAATTCCCTAAACTGGCAATTAAGTCATAACCAGTTGTCAAATATGACATTTCATATATGTATATATACACAGAGATTTCTTCTGTGTGTATGATTAGTTGAAAGAAATGCTCATCTTTAGTTATCTAGAAAAACCAGGGATTGGATATTGCAAATGGAATTGTTTACAGTGGCAGTTGTTTCCCTTTATTTGTGTGAATCCATGTCTAAGATGCGTTTCTGAGGCATGAAGTTATAGGATACCTGTGAATTTAAACTTTACCAAAACAATTAACCTTTACATTCTTTATCCCCAAAAAAGTGAATGATTTTTTTCCTGTTATTCATTTACCCCAAGGATTTGTGTAAAGTGTGGCTTTATTCATGGCAAAGCTAAAATGGAAATAGTATCTCTTCTCTATGCTACAGGGAAAAAGACGTTTCAGGTGCCCTGTGCTAAATAAAACCTTCAGTATTTTATGTTTTCTCTGTAACTAGTGCATTGAGTTTCATAAATAATGTTTAAGAAGACCTGCTCAGGGAACAAATTGCATAGATGAATAAATTGCCTAAGAATCAGAGCACTACAAATAAAAAATGGAAATCCAAGGGTTTGCTTAGGGACAAAAATCTACCTTAAAGGTGATCGTAAGCTTTTTGCCATTTATTATGTCTGTTAACAATAACTACCAGTGATAGTGTGTGTACTGTGTACCAGGCACTTTACATTACCTCTACAGAGGTTGTGTTAGCTTTATTTTGCAGATAAGAACATTGATCCTTAGAGAGCTACAGTCAGTCACTCATTCATTTATTTATTTGTTTATATTAAGTGAATATTTGTTAAATTCTTGTCATGTGCTAGATAATTTCTAGGTACTAGATCATAGTGGTGGAACTAGGGTTATAACTATGACTACAAAACCAGTTTTAACTAGATAATAGCATACTAATTTGTAAATTTTTTAGGTTGTAGTTATTTTTTATGATTGATTCTAGAATGACTTCCCATAACCAAGTTTGGCGATCTCCATATGTTGCTAGGTAACACAACAGTGGATGAGTTAATGATGAGACTCATGGCGGCAATGGAGATCTTCACTGCCCAACAACAGGAAGATATAAAGGATGAGGTAAGGTGAAAGGTTAAGTAGACCTTTACTAGGGTTTTGATAATTTGTCAAATGGGTGATGCTTGCTTTTGTCATGACTGATAAGTAAGAATGATGAAGATGCATTTTCAGATTAAACAGGACTTTTATGTCATTGAGTTTACCTAGCAGTCCACTCTTTTCATGACCCCATGACCCAGCAGTTTGTTTAACTTTATGGACGTTTATACTTTGCTAGATTTGGCGTGGTGACAGGAGGTCAATTTGCAGGAAATGAATTCCAGAGCATACTTATGGAAGAAACTACAGTCCAGAAATCTTTTCTACTATATGGGTTTTTTACTCACCCTTAAGATCCTTTTTACTCTTTTTAAATATTGAGATTGATTAGCAATAAACACATTTTACATTTCAATATGTTTTTGAAACCCTGGAAGAATTAGTAAAAGATCTCCAAAATTCTGAATTTCTCTTAACACATTCAGGTGGTATGGAGGACGTGAGCGTGGAACCTCAAATAAACTACTAATAACAGCAGTACTGACAATGACAGTGGTAGTCAACACTTGCTGAATATTTATACTGTGCTAAGCATTTTACATTTATCATGTAATCCTCAAAACAACCCCATGAGGTTGTATATGAATCGGACAGTCTGGCAGGAAACAGATGGCACTTTGAAACTGGGTTATTTGAAAGGAGTATAAAGATATGGGCAGGGTTAATAGAAGTTAACAATGGGTAGCACAGGGTCTAGGGCTTAGGGAGCCATTACCATCCCTATGCTTAAAGTCCTAGGGGAGGGCGGTGTATGGAGAGGACAGCTTCTGATAGAGGGATTATATCCAGCCCCGGGTGACCTGGTAGGGAGGAAACCAGGGAGTAGCTTCACTTCCCTTTCACACTCTGATCTCCTGTTAGTGCCTCCTATTGATCAAACCCAACTAGAACCTCCCTGGGCAAAAAGCTAGGTAGAGCATGGATACTGAGGGGCAGATGGAAGATAATCTAGCATAGATTGGTACTATTATCTCCACTTTTCAGATGAGAAAACTAAAGATCAAAAAAGTTAATTTACCTAAGGTCATATGGCTGGTGGGACCTATATTAATCTCAAGTGACCTGTAATAATCTCAGGTAACCATTAGTGCTTTATCAGTCAAGAAATTTCTAAATTTGGAAAATAGCTTTAAGATAAAATATGAAACAAATATTAACATTTGTTAATTTGGCATGCCAGATGCACAGCTTTTATAAAATTATTTTTAACGTTGTTTTTTAGTTAAATTACAAAAAGATTTCTATAGAACAAATAAGGGAGACTTTGATTTCTGAGCAATGAAGAAAAGTTTCCAGGTGTAGTGAATGTTTTTAATAGAATGCCCTTTGTTGCAAATGGAAAACATGTAGACAATTTTAACATAACCTTGTACTGTTGTATTTTACTTTATTTACTTGTTTGTCTTTCATAAGACTGAGTTTGTTAAAAGAACAAGGCTTGTATCGTATTCACATTTGTAGCTCTATCCCCTGACATTGTACCTAGGAGTAGACACTCAATAAATGTTTGTCAAATGATTGGATAAATGAATACTTGGAAGAATTTACAGGAAATAATATTACTTAAAAAAATAATACTCAATTACAATGGTATAACACCTGATATATCCACATTAACAAATGTGGAAACTTGGAGTGTTATAACTAGTTTACAGTTTTACTGCTCATTAAGTTTCTTTTATTGCTGGTTTTAAAAACACTGTAATTTTTCTTTATAGTCAGTGTTTCATTTACTCTGAGGGAAAGGTAATTGGGTATATGGTGGAAAGATGTTTATCTGTTACTCTGTAAATTGACAGTGACATTTCAAAATAATGAAGTACTGTGCTTAGTTAGGAATTTGTAATAATAGGCGTGCTGCCTTTCAAGATTACATTTATCCTAAAATAGAGGCATTGATTGACAATAATTTACTAAATACATTCTTCAGCCATTTAAATCTTGAGTCTCAGTAGTACTAGATTTACAGATTATGCTGTATAATAATAAGAAAGCACAATATTTGCATGCACATTCCCAGGTCATTCTTTTATCTTAATTTGTGTTCCTTGTAATTCATTGATAAAGCAATTGGCTTTAATTCCTTCAGTACTTAGCACAAAATTGGGTATGAGGGTTACAAGAAAAATCCAAGGCTCCATATAATTGACATTTTTATTGAAATTTAACTGCAAGAGGTAAGGATTTCTCTTTGTTTTAGAGTGCCTTCATGAAAATTATTATTCAGGTCATAAGTAGAGTTCCTAGGAAAAGCTTTTCTAAGTTTAAAGACTTCTTTTGGACGGACTGTGCATAGACCATAATGAGTTGAGTGTATGTGACAAGAAACACTGTTCCTTCTAATTGTGAATTTGCCTTCACTTTTAAAAAAATTTCAAATAAGACATCTTAAGCTTCCAGTTAAAATCAAATTCATGAATGATTCTGTTAGCAGAATCATTAAAGTGATGGATGTAACTGAACCAAAGTTAAGTTTAAATTCAAGCCTAGGAAGCCATCCTCCAAACCTGTGTAAAGCTTTTATTAAAGCCAAGCCCAAACCATATTCTTACTGAGTCATTCTTTAGTGGTCCAGACTGGACTAGCCTTTATATCACTAATTGTTCCATCTCTAACCAGGAAGTGTACATTATATGAGCCTCTTTTTGACAAACCTGCCTATAGCTTTTTCATAGACATTTTCATTAATGGTATCAGTTTGGTTTTGTAAGTGTTTACTGAGCATTTATCAAGCACATAGTGCTAGGCTAGATCCTGGGGACCGAGAGGTGCTTTGCTGCAGTGAGGGCGCTGTTGGCAACCAAGGGGTAAGGGGGGAAGCAGTTATCGCTGTATGGCAGTGGCCACGATCAGTTTCTGCTTTTAGCCTTGTTCCAAACAATAGATACTTTCTAACATGTAAATGGATTCAGTTTTTTTCATATGCACTGGTGTTTTTTTAACCATGAGTAATCTAGAAACCTCTGATTATCAATAAGTTATGATAGTTCCTTATCTGTTTTCATTCATTCGTTTGTTCGTCCTTTCAACACTAATTTATTTAGAACCTTCTACCATAGGTACAAGGATTACTCCTTTTCAGTCCAACCTCTCTGATTAACTTGTATCTGAGCAGTAGCTCAGTATTGTCAGAAATCAGATGTTGGAGATAGGACAGATTTCAAGGACAGTTACATCATTCTCACTTCTTTGTTAATTCTAAGAATACACTAGCGAAACATGGGCAACATTTGCCAGAGGAGCATTCTGGTGTGCTTATTGGCTCATGCAGCTTTTTGTGTTGCCAAAAGAAATTGTTGGTTTTGTGGTTTGCTCCGTGGAATGTGTAACTTTTTGTGCTAAGTGTTGTCTTTATCTTACTGTTTTAAGCACTCCATTCCTTTTCCTTTCCTCTGTTTAAAATCTTATTGTGATTGTTGTCACACCCATTCTGTTTCCAGAGTTAGTGATAAACAGGATTCTGGCTTCTGTAGATATATTCTTCAAACAGGAATAAGTCAGCCCAAGTACCCATCAGTAGATGAGTGGATAAAAAAGCTATGGCACATTTACACCATGGAGTACTATGCAGCTGTGAAGAGGAAGGACCTTTTGGCCTTCGGCACAGCATGGAGGGAACTAGAGAGTATTATGCTAAGTGACATGAGCCAGTTATAGAAGGACAAGTACCAAATGATCTCGCTTATATGTGGAACATAATAAACAAAATAAACTGATGAACAAAGTGGATCCAGTAATGTAGAAGTTTGGAACAAACTGAGGGGTCTCAGAGGGAAGGCAGGGAGGGGGGTATGGGTGGGGAGAGATTAATCAGGGAACTTAACATGTTTATGGGCATGGCCCATGGACGTGGACATTGATGTGGGGAGGGCCTGGGGGTGGGATGGATGTGGGGTGGAGGGGATCAGTAGGGTTAAAAGGGGGGCATCTGTAATGGTCTCAACAATAAAGATAAAGAAACATTAAAAAAAACAGGATTAAGTCATCACAAGATAGAGACTAAAAGTATTTTCTTGAAAAACTAAAGCCAAGTTTATAAAACAAACCAATTTTTTTTAAAAAATAGATTTTTATTGATTTCAGAGAGGAAGGGAGGAAAGAGAGACAGAAACATCAACGATGAGAGAGTCATTGATTGGCTGCCTCCTGCACGCCCCCTGCTGGGGATCAAGCCTGAAACCCAGGCATGTGCCCCGACCGGGAATCATCAAACTGCAATCTCCTGGATCATAGGTTGATGCTCAACCGCTGAGCCACGCCGCTAGGCGAACAGACCAACTTTTAAAAGGATCCTTTACTATTAGTCTTTTAAAAATATATATCTGAACTACTTCCTGAAGCTAGCAAGAACTCATTGGTCAATAGTTCTTTAGGAGAGTTTTCCTTGATATAGCTGTATTTAAACTTATATGTGAGATACAAAAAACGCTGTATTTTTAAACATCAGAACTCCATAGAAAAAGCAAGTCATAAAAGATCTAATACCCAGCAGTAACTCTGAGGAGGAGTTGCTAACTGAGTTGACTGTTAATGATGAGGGTATTAAATGGATAGTTGAGAAAGGCATAGGTGCCTTTCTATAGGTGTTTTCTGCGCAGAAAAAGGGTTCTTGGTTTTTGGGGGGTTTTTAGATATAATTGACATATAACATTATATTATTTTCAAGTGTACAACATAATGATTCGATATTGTGAAATGTTCACCAAAAAAGTTACTTAATATTCATCACCATATAGTTACATTTTTTGAGTGTATGGTAAGAACTTTTAAGCAACTTTCAAATATACTATACAGTATTATTAACTATAGTCACCGTGCTGTACATTACATCTTTATGACTTATTTATTTTATAACAGGAAGTTGTACGTTTTGACCACATTCATTTCACCCATCCCCACCCCCTGTGTCTGGTAACCACCAATCTGTTCTCTGTATCTATGAACTTGATTTTTTTTTTTTTAGATTCCACATATAAGTGAGATCATACAGTATTTGTCTTTCTGACTTATATTACTTTCTGTAGCTAATTTCTTTTAGTTTTCATGATAATCTTAGGAGATAGTTATTGTCCCCATTTTATTAAGGAGGAAACCGAGGCTTTTCAGAAGTTAAATAAATTGCCCAAAGTCATACAGTTGTGTCAAAACCAGATACACACACATGTGCTTTATATACATCATGATCCCTTTTAAAGCTGAGTTACATTTGCATTAAAAATTCATGGGATAAACTAAAGCAGCGCTCTTCCCAAGAGTAGGTAGAATCAGAGCGGGCTGCCCTGAAGAGTAGGTCAGACATTCCTAGATTCCCAAATATCCTGTTCACTTGAATAGAATAAGGAGGTTTGTCATAGCTGTCTACCCCTGCGCATGGAATAATGCTCACTGTTAAAAAGTTATTTCCACACCCCGTTTATTTACATTTGTTGCTCTTAACGCATCTGCTGATAGATCTGTTCATCCATGCTTGACACCTCAGAGTAGAAGTTAATAACTTGTCATGTATGAAACTAATATAAAGAGATTTATAACTCAACTTTGACATTCCAATTCGACACACCTGTTCAGAGCCAGTCCTTCACATTTTTCCTTCCTTTGCCTGAGGTGGAGACTTCTTCATGGATTACAGTAACACTTTTTGACAAGCTTAGACTAGGTGGAACTGCCTTGTAATGACAGAAGACAATTGATGATATCTCAGTAATGCATTCTTTTTCGATTTGGGCTGTCAACATTTATTACTGACAAAGGCACTCATTGTTAAATAGCTGGCCCAACCTGTCCACTTTTTGTTTTTAGTAACTGTACAGTCTAACAAAGTATGTTTACTTTCTAGCAATGCAGCTTTGGGGGAAATATACCTAGTTATTGTATTTTCTTTTATGTACCATTGTTTTAGAAGTAGCTATCTTAGTGTTGTCCAAATAAAAATTGAAAACCTCTGCTTCTTCTAAAGCCTTCTCAAGTGGCAGTTGAGACCTTCTCAATGTCATAAACCTGACAGGCACCTAAGGAAAATGTTAACTGACACTCTCTTAAGTCAAATTCTTTTAAAAGATTCCAAAGAAACTGTTTATGACTTAAGTATTACACTACCTAAACCTCTATCTTTGGAGACAGTCATATCCTACGTGAATTTTTCTTTCCACTAGGTAATATATAATGATGTTTGTAAGAAGGAATTTGGTTGCTGGAAGTACCTTTACCTTGAATTTGTTTGCTACCAGATTGAGGGCCCTCCACTGGTTGTTTATGGAGAGGTTTAAAAAAAAAAAAGCCAGAGACTAATTTTCTTTAAGAAACTTACTTTTTACAGTGGAAAAGCTAAATTGTATTCTTACAGAAATAGTTTGTTGTGTGACCTAGACTTCAGGAAGAGTGATCCTCATAATCAGGAGAGTCTTCTCTGAAGAGATAAGATTTGACCTAGTACTAGAAAGGACAGAACAATTTGTGTGTGCAGAGGTAAAAGGAAGACACATTATGATGTGGAGAAAGTATGAGCAAAAGACTGAAGAAGTTGAAGTCATGTAGGTCCAGTTTACAGAAAGCAGAGAATTTGTATAGAAAAATAGCAGGGGGAGAAATTCTATTGCCTACTATTAGTGTTTTTAACAAGTCACCTTTGCCTTTCCAAATTACTTTTCTGTGATTTGTATGCCTCTCATTGGGGGATCCTAAGAACTTTTTGGCACTTTCCTTCCAGTTAAAAATTTGCCTTAATTCCAGTTACCCTATCCAATCACAATATGGTACAAAAATGCAGTAATGGCAATAATTACAAAGTACAGAGATGGCATGAAGAAGACTTCTTACAGGAGGCAACGTTGACTCTTAAAGGATGCTATGTAGACATTCACCAGGTAAACCTTCATTAATTCATTTCTTGGCCCCTAAACCAGCACATTTTTATGAAGGACCTGCTACATGCCCTCATTGTGCTAAGCATTAGTAGATAGAAGGATGACACAGTCCTTTAAGTGTTCAATGACACGCAAAGGATTTCAATATAATGTTATAACCCTGTGATGGAAATAAATGTAGGGTGTTAAATCTGCCTATCAAACTCAGAAAGAAAGGCCTCAACAGGGAAAATAATTTTAAGCTGAAACTGAAAAAAAATTAGCTACGTTTTTTCCACTGTAAAAGCTATTAGAAAATTAGAAAATGATCATCACAATAAGTTGTTAACATTTATCACCATACATACAGAATTTTTTCTTGTGATAAGTACTTTTAAGATTTACCCTCTTAGCACCTTTCAAATATGCAGTGCTGTATTATTAACGATAGTTGCCCAGCTGTACATTATATCCCATAACTTACTTATTTTATAACTAGAAATTTGTGCCTTTTGACTTTCTTTACGCATTGTGCCCAACCCCCACTCCCCACCTCTGGCAGCCACCAATCTGTTCTCTGTATCTGTATCTATGAGCTTGGCATTTTCTTTTAATTCCACATATAAGTGAAATCATATGGTATTTGTCTTTCTCTCTCTGACTTACTTCACTTAGCATAGTGTTCTCAAGGTCCATCCAAGTTGTCACAAATGGCAAGGTCTTATTCTGTTTTATGGCTGAAGAGTATTTGTATGTGCATGGGTGTGCGTGGATGTGACATCTTCTTTATCCATTCATCCATCAATGGACACTTAGGTTGTTTCCATGTCTTAGCTATTGTCAGTAATACTGCAGTGAACATGGGGGTGCAGATATCTTTTCAAGTTAGTGTTTTCATTATCTTCAGATAAATACCCAGAAGTGGATTTGCTGGATCATATGGTAGTTTTGGTTTTAACTTTTTGAGGACCCTCCATACTGTCTTCCCCAGTGGCTGCACCAATTTATACATTTTCCTTTTAAAAAAATTATCTTACGTATTTTTGCTAGAAAAAATGCTTCCGTAAATTCTTTTTTTCATAAAGCTCTTTTATCATATGCATGTATATATATTTGATTTTATTACTTCAGCAGTAGTAAAGGGTTACCCTGAGGAAAAGATGGGTTAGAATAATTATATGTAAAGTGCAAAGAACACAACCTGTGAAATCTATTCACTGCATATATTCCAGGCATAACTGAGACAAAGAACATACACTTTGCGGTCCTGAACTAGTTTATTCATGCAAAGCAATAGAACTATTCAGCTTTGCAACCACCCCAAAGTGTTTGTGAACATCTCTTACCTGGGAAGGGGGTTAAACCTATATAGCTTTTTAATCCAAATAATAACTTTAATGTAGAGCTATAGCTATTTAATTATTATTTACTAGGAGGCTGAACTACAGAATTTCACTTTGAAAGTTAGGGCCAGCCAGCCATGGAGAACAATCTGTCATATGCTTAAGAATCCTTTCATATTTGCTTCTCAGAATGACAGCCTTCTGTCAGAGAAGGAACTAACAAATACCTGCCCACTCACTCCCTCATTCACGTTGAGAGAACTGCCCATTCCCCATCCATGTGCTTTCTCTTTAACCACGAACAGTTTAGCTGGTAAAATGCTTGCTCTGAATTTCAGTCCAACAAAAATTTTTTCAGTGCCTGCCATATGCCAAGCTGGTAACACAGTTTCTACCCGCAGAAAGCATGCCACTTATTTCTAACGATGAAGCCTCAGTGCATAAAGCAATTATTGAGTAATTAGGTTCGAAGCAGGGAGGCGTAGGTCACATCCAAGTGGAATAGAAGGAAGTTAGTTCAGAAGATTAAGAGATGAGAGTAGGCTAGGGGAATCTGAAGGGAGCCGTGGTTTGAATTAGGCCCTGAGTAACTGGAAGAGTCCTTACTTAAGAGTATCTCACTGTCTGAGAACCAACTAAAAGTTAACAGTTAAGAGATATGGTGCCCTATTGCCTCAATTCAAATCCTAGCTCTGCTACTTAGCAGCTGTATAACCTGAATCTGTTTGGGCCTCACTTTCTTCAATTAGTAGTTATTTAATAGGATTAAAGCAGTTGACACATGTAAGTGCTTAGATTGGTACCTGGCATCTAGTAAGCACTTAGAAAATGTTTTCTACAAAAATAATAATAATAATAAAAACTGAGTTTGGGTGAATGAGTAGGAAGTAATCATTTGGATTAAGGAGAAAGTGCCTTGAAAAAAATGTGGAAATGTGATAGGCATGTAGATGTAAAATGACTTAGGACGTGTGGGCAATGAGAAGTAATTCAATAAGGTGAGAAGGAGGTGTTGCCAGAGGGAAGGGAGGAGAGAAGAGGCTGAAAATGTGCATTAGAGCCACACCCGGAAGGTACTTCTATGTTCTCTTGTAGTTTAAACCTTAAACTGTAGGCAGTGAGTAGCCATCACTTTTTTAAGTGGGAAATAACATGATTTGATTAGTAATTTAGGAAATAATTCTGTTGACTATGCTGTTTGCTTATCACTTTGTTCATATCTTTATGACAGTTATAATTTATCTCTTATTTTGTTTTCTTTTTGAGGTACAGTGCTTTTCAAAGTGTAGTCTGTTGACCACACATTTACAAAATACAGATTTTTGAGCTCCCATGCTAGACCTACTGAATCAGAATCTACAAGTAGGCTAGATAATTTGTTTTCACAGATTTCCTATATAACAAGTATTCCCCTATGCATCTTAAAATTTGAGAACCATTGGTTTAGTGAACAGTACATAGGCATTAGAAATAGATAAACATAATTACAAAACCTTGTCTAGTCCCTGACAAGCAAATTATGTAGACTTAAATTCAAGTTTCAGCCTCCCCATATGTCAAATGGAAATAATAATATCCTATTGCAGTACTGTGGGAATGAAAAGAAAACAACATATGTAAAATGACTAATCCATAATAGACTCTCATACGTATTGCCTTCCTTTCCAAGTTTATTTCCTACAACTAGTGAGAAAAGGAAACTATGTCATACTCATCTTATTGTTTCCAGTTTCTAACACAAAGCCTAACATATAGTAGGTATGCATAAATGTTTTATAAATGTGTAAATGAAGGAATGAATGAATTTTATGAGGAGGGACCAGAAATTGGGGGACCTGTTATGAGACTAATGCTATATAGTCTAAGCAGATGACGGCAAAAATCTGAACTTGAGTCACCATGCTTGGAAAATGAGAAGGCTTTATTCTAGGTTACCAAGCAATAAGATTTTCTCTGGATTGGTATAGCCATAACATAAACTCTCACAAGTCTGCTTCCTCTAAAACAGACACTGAGACAGCAGTCTTATCATGTGAAATTCTGCCACTAAAGAAATTAGCAAACCAGTTTAAATCCAGCTTTTCAACTCACTCCCACATACCACTTCCATCCAGAGGAAAAAGAATCTTTTCTAAACATCACCGGAAATTCCAGAGACTTACATTCTAGCAAAGCAAGACAGTCTCAGGACTTGGAAATTACTTGCTACTTCATCTTTCTATTTTTATAGTCCTACAATGGACTATCTTGAACTTTCTCTGTTTAAAACTTTTGGTAACTACAGTTTAAAATATAACCAATTAATCTAACACTAAGGCTCAGTCTTTGATATAATAGGTATCAAACCTATTTTTTCAGGTATGTAACCTGAAAGAATGTTGAGTGTTAGGTTTGCCATAATACTTATTTCACTGTTTTTGAGCAGTTTCATTAATGATTTTATAGGCAAATCAGTTTAACAGATATAAACTTATAATACAAATGCCTGTGGAGCCAAATGCTCACCCATTCTTCAATTTCTAAGGACCTACAAAGTACCAAGCACTGCTTGGGATTCGGGATACAGAGCTAAACAAGGAAAAGTCTCTTCATTTTGCTTAGGATCTGAAAAGAGAAGTAAACATAAATAGACAATAACAGCTCTACAGGGTAATACAAGGCTGAAGGTACAGATCCATTCCTTACCGCCTTGCTCTTCTCTATGGAGAGTCCATTGGTAATAAAATAAACTAAGCCTATATTTGTTTTTCCTATTCAGTTCTCATAACAAGTGAAATATTGTGTTCCTTGTAGCAAATGGAAACAGTTTATTCCAAGGAAAATCATCCCATGACTATCTCCCACACTGCTTCAGGACTATATAATGTTTGGAAGGAAGAAAAATTAGAAGGGGGAAAACACAATGAGCATGCATGTTGAAGAGAAGTGAAATGGCAGAAAGCTCTAGATGAGGCACATTCTAAGAAGCTGTGTGATCCTGGGAAAATCACTTAAACTTTCTGAGTCTCAATTTCTTAATTTCTAAGTGGGGATAAAAGTCATTTCCTGGCCAACCTAATTATTGTATCACATGTGGAAGTGCTTTGTAAACTTTGAAATATAAGACTTTAAAGGATTAAAAGTCTTAGATAAAAATATAGGTAGAGGGATATTCATTAGTATTATATTTTCCTTTGCAAATGCTTAGTTAATGGTAGCTTTTTTTAACAAGGAAATGAGCTTTTTACAGAGTGGAAACCACATGATAAATTAGGCCTAGGACCAAGGAATTCATTGTTACCATAGAGTGGATGAGGCCTTGTAAGTCATTTCTGATTTCATTAACAAAATGATCATTTCTTTCAGTCTGGAGACTTAGTATATTTTAGACACTGTTCCACCATGCGTTCCTCTAGTTAATCCTCACAGCCTGGGTCACTTTTATATATCTGAGAAAGTCTTTATTTTTGCCTTCAATTTTCAAAGATATTTTACTGATATAGAATTCTAGGTTGACAATTGTTTTTTCTTTCAGTGTTTTAAAGATGTTGCTCCACTGTCTTGTTATATTGCAATTTTATATTCTGCAGCTGTTTCTGATGAGAAGTCTGCTCACCTTATTTTGTTCATAATAATACATATGTCTTTTCTCTGATGGCTTTTAAGATTTTTTTCTTTTTGCTTTGAATTTTATGCATTTTGGGTTTGATGTGCCTCAGCATAGCTTTGTCTATGTTTCTTTTCCTGGTATTCATTTAGGTTCTTAGAATGGTGGCTTTATAGTTTTCATCATATTTGAAAAACTGTGGTCATTATTTCTTAAAATAAGTTTTCTCCCCCAGCACCCTATTTTCAGATTCCAATTACACTTATGTTAGACTGCTGAAAGTTATCTCACAGGTAACATTTCCAACTTCCTACCTCGCTTGGATCCAAAATAAAATCTTATGGTTCATACTGGGCCTGTAGGTTACCAAGATGTATAATCTACCTTGTCACGTTCCATATTATATCATCATTTCCTGCTCTGATTTTCAGTTTCCTCTTTATTTCTAGTACCTAGGAATTTCTCTTTCTTTTTCACATGCTCAGTAATACTTTGTAATATTTTTGCTCTATTTTATCTACTCTTTCTACTTATATTGAAAGAATTTCAGGTTATCTTGATCTATATCTCTTTACGGATATATACTAGGACCATTTCCCTGTTTACAAGGTCCTACTTATTAAGGGTAAAGAGACACATCTACAAGTTATGAGAACACATTTAGACATGAAATGTTAACCACAACACCTGGGATTTTCTTAAAAATCTAATCATGTAGTATAATACAGGGAAGCACCTAAGCAGTGTTCTCTAAATCCCAAAATTGGAGATTACTGTGAATAGGACAGTTGGAGAGACAAGTATAAAATCTACAAGATAAAAAAGGAGAAATAATAGCCATTCATAAGCAACTACCAACATACAGGAAGCTGTGAAAATAATGAGTTTAGGAAAGTTCATCTGGAGCCAGCCCTCTGTCTGCTATGGTCAGAGAGGGCTGTGGGCAAGGGGAAGAGCATTGGATTTGGGGGAAGAGGGTGGAGGAAGGAAACTGTCAGGAGACTTGGATTTAAGTATAAACCCTGCCACTGACTTAACAAGTAGTCGTGTAAGTAACTTACTCTCATGATTTCATTTTCTTCACCTGTATAGTGGCTCTTTTGGACATGTTGGTCTCTTATATTTATAAAAGTAAATGAAAAGTTGGTAGGATTTTGAATGATAAAGCTGATGGAGCAGGAAGTCTTTCAGGTGGAGAGAGCCACATTATTTAAGGCACAAAAGGAAAATAATATAAAACTTGAACACTGGGCTCTTTACAATAAATCAGTAGACTCCATAAAATAATGAAAGTAGTCCACGAGTAATTATCCATCTCTTCTCCTGTTGAACTGTGGCCTGCCTCTATATCCCCAGTGCTGGTTTGATGCCTGGTATGATTCAAATTAGTTGAATCATTAAGTTGGTTCTTAATGAATATTTGTAAGAGGGAAGGGAGGGAAGATGAAGGGAGAGAGAGGAGAAGGGAAGGAAGGAAGTTGGCAGGTTCAGGAAGTCCTCTCACAACAGGTGCCACATTTTGTGGTAGGGATCCATGTATTTAATGGCCTTTCATATCTGCAACAGTCTCTTTTAAAACAGAGCTGTTTATTAAGAATGCTTTTATTATAAACTATATTTGTGCTCAAAGAGCTCCAACTGTGGTAGCTCTTAGAAGGTTCCTTTGTTGAGTATACATTGTGTCATAGCATGTCATTTGCCCAGCCAGTCAGTGGTATGGACTCAGATGGGGCTGCTTTGTGGATGAGCTTTATCTTTTTCCTCCTGAATTTTTACTTCAAACAATAAATATTTTATGCCCAGAAAGACAATTTATTTATTCAACAGGTGCTTATTAAACACTTCCCAAAAGCTAGACATTGTGTGAAATACTCAGAATGCAGAGGTGTATATTATAGACAAGGTCCCTGCCTTTATGATGCTTACAGTGTCATGGGAGAATCGCACATAAAATAAATAATTATATGAAATTAATGCAATTGTGATTAATACTTTATAGGGAAAGTACAGAATGTTACAAGAGGAACCTACGTTAATTTGGAGGGGTGGGATCGGGAAAGTAAGGTAAAAATAAAATGTTAAAGATCTTAAATATTTTCTCATTTGAAATATAAAACAATAAGATTACTCCCACAAATTGTTGATTATATTAGGTATATCTAAATTTGGACACATAGACTAGTCTACAGAAGCATAGAATTATTAGAAATTCAGTCTTTTAATTTAATGACAGACTGAAAAGGGAGACATTATTTACCCAAGAATACACAGCTTGCTTCTGGCAAGGCTAGGTCTTGAACATGGGTCTGCTAATCCTCCTGTTACTCTCCTCAGTGACTTAAAAATGAAGATGTTGTATATCAAATATAGATCAGCCATGGCCAAGAGAACTGTTAAGTAACCGCTCTGTACAAACTTGTATATTGAGCGGGGGAAGGAATTTAGAGAGTACTGAATTAGGCAATGCAAATATAAAAAGAAATACACAAAATATGTCCTATCAGGCTTATTGTATCCGGTCATAGTAAAGCTGTAGCATATTAACCAAAGTGGGAAATATCCAGTTGGAATTAGTGAAGATATATTTAAATGAATATGCTTCTATTTCTTTAAAATATAAATATGACTCAATACAAGTCTACAAGTAGAAGTTTTTAAAACCCATTTTATTCATGTGTAGTCTTATATGACATGTAAATTATTCTGTTTTGCAGCCTGTGTGGTCTCTCAGGTTAATCGTTGTTCCTTATATTTTGTTCTAACGTATATTTTCCCTAGCATACCCTTTCATCAGAGAGAGTGTAGCAGTTAGCTTCAGGTCAACAACACCTAAATCCTCCTAATTTTTTACTTGAAAGATTGGGAATCAATGTGAAATTAGTTGAATCATTGAAACTAAAGTGCGTTTGAGGCTTCAGGGAGAAATTCAGACTTGAATTAAAGAGCACGTAAGACAGTGCTGAGCATACACTCAACCTTGAGTGAGCATATATTGACTAGGAGAGATAAAAAGTTACTATTAAGTTAAACCATATGAAATTCCATTTTTAATGTCAAAATAATTAAATATTGATGACTTATATGATTTAGCCTATTACACAGAATGACCAAACAGGAAATCTGTAGTCTAATGTCAATAGGTGTGGATATTTATTACATTTAAGTACATGTATATTGACTATACTCCAGAATTTAACAAATGAGAAGTTCTGGCAGTTGAATTAACGTTTAAGTTCATATGAAATTGCAATTTAAATGTAGGCAGATGGCATAATTACTTAAGAAGCTAAAAATATTCTAAAAGATCTTAAACATATAGAAGTTCGTTATGCACACTTCAAGGGTGTGAATGTAGTGAGGAAATACTTGAGAACCAAGCTTTAGTGGTGTGGTGTGGACTGAAGTTAACTAGGGTATTTCGCTTTCAGACTCTTTCTGTACTGGCCAGGGGATTACTGCCTAGTCCTTCACTCTCTCCCAGTCTTTTAGCCCCAGTGCTGACCATCTCCAAGTTTATCTTAGAAGAATCAGGAGGAAAGCAAAGGGATCTGATCATTGTGAAAATGAACTGTCAGGTGCTTTGCCAGACAGTTTATGTATCATTGCATTTAATTCTCACAACAACCCTATGAGACAAATACTAGTTTTATTTCATAGTTGAGGGAACTGAGACCTAGAAAGGTTAAATAATTTGACCAAGGTCACACAGTTTGTAGGTGGTAGAGAGCTAGGCTTCAGACATTCTAAATTTCACTATATACCGTTCTGCTCATCTTATTGTTTGTTTGCTTATTTATCTTTTATGCACCTTAAAAGTGTCTTGTTTACTTACAGTAAATTCACACATGAGTAAAACAAGGGAATTGTCGGTTTTTTTTCCTTTTAAAAAGTAGTATGGTAAAACACATTTGAATCTTTTCCTTTTAAGGATGAACGTGAAGCCAGAGAAAATGTGAAGAGAGAGCAAGATGAGGCCTATCGCCTTTCACTTGAGGCTGACAGGGCAAAGGTAGGTTTGGTCAAGGGACTTCTGGGATAAAGAACTCAATCCAAAATGGTCTTTCATTACTTAAGTGCCAGCCCTTTTATCACTTTGATCCCCAAGAATGTTGGGTTTGCAATGGGGAAAGCTAGATTCAAGTAACAGAAAGAATATAGCTCTACCCCTGGGTCCTTAAAGTATGGTTCATTTTGACAAGATAAAGTTTGTTGGGAATAATAAAAATGAAAACAAAAATGGGTCTACTGTCTCTTTATTTGATTTTTAGTCTAGGGTCCAACCTAGCAATTTTTAAAAAGCTTTTCAGGTGATTCTAATGTGCAGTCAGGGTTGAGATTTAATGCTTTTTGAGCACCTGCTTCTGTACCATGCATTGAAGGAGGGTAAAATGAATAAGCCACAGTTTCTGCTCTCAAAACTCTGGTATGGATTAGCTTAAGTCAAGGGCACAGGTAGCTGTAACACTTAGGCTAGGCTCCTAAATGTTGTGCGGGAAGCACTGGGCCCTGTGGGAGTTCAGTGAACAGGAGAGCAGTGGAAAGGTTTTGGGGTTTTTTTGTTTTGGAAAGCCAAGGAGTGGGAATGGATGGGGGAGAGTTTCATAGAAGAGGCTGTGTATGTGAACTGGATAAAGAGGGGTGGGAGGGGAAAAGTAATACATGCTAACAACAAGGGGCCAGAAAGCAAGGGGTGCACGATGGAGGCCGACAAGGATAGGGCTTGATATTTGGGTAAAGGAAACGTAGCAGGAAAGACTAGAAAGGAAGACCAGAGAAAGGTTCTGTTGAATGCAACACTACCCAGAGCTAGGTATTTGAATAGGAACCCAACATGCACAGGGAGCTATGCTTTGTTGTTGCTTTCATTTTTTTTATTGTTTCAGAGAGAAATATTTCCATTACCACAGTGCACCTCTGGGTCATGCTGGGAATGAGCTCTGTTTTCCCCTTTCCTTTCTTTTTCCTTAAAGTAAATCAGTGTTTATTGAGTGCTGGCTCCCCTTCTCTTTTATCAACAGAGGGAAGCTCATGAGAGAGAGATGGCAGAACAGTTTCGTTTGGAACAGATTCGCAAAGAACAAGAAGAGGAACGTGAGGTAGGGCATACCTTTTAAAAATGTTACTCAAAAGCTAGGTTTGTTTCCTCTGCATTTGATACTGAGGCTGTTAGTAGTTCTTAGAACTTTTCCCAGACTCATTTTACTATGGAAAATCTTAACCTTTACTAATCTGTTATATGAAACTCTTAGAAAACTTGACCTTAGACTAGATTCATAGTTTTGTCTTCTTTTCAATTCCTTTCCCCTCTTCTTGCCTGACAAATACTCCTTTTCTTCCTGGATATTGTCTCACCTCAAAAATACAAAGATTGTATTTTCAGCCATTTGCCCAGGCTTCACTTTACCCAGTAAAAGACTGAGTTACTTCTGCAACCTTTTGCACTGGGCCCCTAAATTTGGGAAATCCTTTTGGCTTGGCTGATTTTTTTCACCCCTGAGTTCATGTCATGTCCATAACTGTAGAGATTTTTTCATTCACTCATTTTGCAATTTTTTTTTTTTTTAATATTTGATGTGTGCCCACAGTCTGTCAGGGGATAGGCATGCAGACATGGGTCCTCCCATCCAGGAGTTCCTAGTCTTGTAAAAATAGAATTACACTACTACATGTAACGTTATTGTAGAGGTTTGCCTTAAGCACAGTGAAAACAAAGAGAAGTGGTGTCAAATCACTTCCTAGGGTGGCTTCACAAAAAAGAACGTTTTTCTAGACATGGTACTAATAGCAAGATTTACTTATAAAAAGAGGAAGCCATCTAACAAGTGATGGAAAGGCCTGGAGAGCCCTAACTTGAGCTGAGGAAATCTCCATTAGTCACCATTCTCAGTCAGAGGATGCCACCTCGTACTTACTCAACTAATGTTTTTTGAGTAAGAACTGTGCTGAGCACTGAAAGATAAACAAAGGATAATAAAACATTTTCTGCCTGCCAGAAAAGATTACATCTTATAGAGAAGATGCAAACTGTCTACAAGTAACAGCAAGTCAAGGAAAAATGTGCAAAATAACATGAGAAGTAAAAGCAAAATACTTAAGGAGTTCAAGGGCAAAGTAAAAATCAGTTACAGCTTTGAGAATCAGACAACACTGTAGAAGAAGTGATATTTGAGCCCGCTATTCAAATATGTGTAATATTTTACTGTTTAGAAATCAGAGTTTACTCATGTTCAAACACTTACTGAGTGCCTGTCATGTATGTGCAAGACACTATGCCTGACAAACCCAAGTCTCTGTATGCTGAGGGCTCTTAGTTATAGAAGATAGAAAATATTTTGTTGAGCATCACCTTTATCTCAAGTGCTCCACTAGCTGCTTTTTTTTTGTTTACTCATTGACCGTTAAGCCAAGCTATAAGGTTAGAGGTTTCTCTACAAGTGAGAAAAACTAAAGCTCATTTGAGAAGTCACACATAGAAATGGGAACCACTAAGATTCTCACCTCAGTCTTTCTGACTGCAAAGCTCATGCTCTTGTGCTTACTCCATTCCAGTAAAGGCCATATGTCACTGTACGTATCTATAGGAATCATGTATGCAAAGTTTCACAAAAGTTTACATAAAAGAGAGGTCTGTTACTATGCTTTAAGCCTCTTTCAAGAAATACAGTTTAAAAATTTAGGACTTTTGCTTTTTCATGTTCTTTTACACAGGCTTCTCTCTTAATAGCATATCTTCAACCATATACTTGCTAAATGTCAGGTATAATGTTGTGGATCTAGAGCTTGGGAGCATATGTACTTTCTCCTGATGATTTACCTCATTTACCCTGGGCTGAAATTTTCTCTCTTTCAAATATAGATAAAGCCTGTCCTCTCATAGGAGGCTCCATAAACATCCTTTGGTGTACCTCAGTAGATATGTTCTGGCTGTAAACATGTGAGAGGATGGGCATGGGGGGAAGGGAGCCTCTCCAAGAATGGAGGTGGGACCATGAATAGGTTATTAAAGTAAAATTGCTGTTTATAATTTGTGTCTTTACCTTATGTGCGTTACTTCTTGGCGCATAAAAATAACACCACTACAGCCTGGGCCATAGGATAATCCTCTCTGCTGTCATCATTATCACTATCTATTGTGCAGTTAATATGTGCTAAACTCTGTGCTGAGCACTTTACAGACCTTATCTTACTGAGTGTCTACAACAACTTAATAAGGTAGCTGCCAGTACATAAATACACCTCATTATAATTACAGAGACCGTATATCCATAATTTTTTAGATAGTCAATTTGAAGTATTCTACTGTTACTTTCATGAACCATTAAAATAGACTAGAAATTCTAGTCTTATGGCATCCAAATCACAATCTACAGACTGTTTCTCATATCCACTGCAGCCCAAAGGTCATACATCTGAATTGTAGTTAAGAAATATGATCATTTACCTTAACACTGTATTTTCAGCGAGCTAGTTATACTGCATAAAGCTTTATCTTTTGTTCAAAGTCCTGTATTTTGTCATTGTTTTGAAGTTTTTATTGAAGTATAACATTCATATGAAAAAGTGTATAAATGTTAAGTGTGCAACTTGATAAATTTTCAGAAAGGGAACATGCCTCTATAACTAGCACCCTCATCAAGCATCTCAGAAGTCTTTTTGCCCCTTCCTGAGAATTACCTTCTCAAAGTTAATCACTATCTTGACTTTTAACACTGAAGTTTAAAAAACTTTAAATGTAATACATGATTAGGAAATAGGCTTTGGGTGTGACAGAGGTTCAAATCCTGGCCATTAGGCATACAACAGTCTTTGGGAATTTCAGGTACCTCTCATAAGATATAGAGCCAATAACATCTTCCTCACAAAGGTTCTTGCATAACATGCAGTAATGTTTATAAAACACCTAGCAAGTGCTGCCCGTTGCCAGCACTCAGTAAGTTCCTAGCATCGAACCTCATGCTTCAGTGCTGTGCTCAGCAGAGGACAGGCGCTTTTGGTGCCATCATTAGTCCCTTTGCACCTACTTTAAACCAGAACTTAACATGATATTTCCTGGTTTCTCCCGCTGTTCTCCCCTTAATCCACCTGTCTGCTTGCTTTCTGTTTTGACATTTCCATGCACAATATAACAACAGATGCTACATTATTGTCTGAACCCAACCAATTATATTACAGAAGGATAAACAACAGTAGCTCATTACCCCATTCATTGTGCAGACAATGTCTGCTCCTCAGTGTACCCCATCTCCCGGGCTTTTCCCCAGAATGAAAACAGACCTCAGATATCCCACACCACTGGTCCAATGTGGGAAACAATGAAGAGATATTAGGTAAGTTGGCAGAAAAAAACTATCAGTAGCTCAGTTTGAAATACACTGGCTAAAAGCAAAGGCCTCATATAAGTAAACATTGTTGAAAAACAATGATATAAGGGACACCTATACTCGAATAGCAGCCTTAGTAAACACTATTATTAAACTTCAGTTTGGCTTGCTCAACAAATACAGTTTTTTATCTGCATTTTTTTCCTATGGAGTTACCTTTCAATTTAATAATATGTGTCATCAAGGTGGGATTTATTTTAATTATTTGTTTCTTGGGCTAATATGGCAATTTTTAACCAGTGTGCTGCAAGAATTATTAAAACATGCAATACCTGACTATTTAGTTACGGGCACGGACCTTATTTCCCTGAGATTGTCAAATAAAAAAATGACAACAGCCAACACAACAGTAGCCATCCAGTATAAATGCTCTGACTTGAACCATAAATATATAGGTCATATGGAGTTGCATCTTATTTGTCACATCGCATAATAAGGTTGCATCTGATCGGTTAATTCTTTGTTCCTTATATACAAGAATAGGCACCTGATTTTTTTAATAAGTCACTTTGGAGCAAAAAGGCAGGCAATTACTATTATTATTTTTGTAAATCAATCAACATTATACCTATTTTTTGTCAGATCAGTAAAAGATCAATTTTTTGATGTGCCTCAGAATTTTAGTAATTAATTTATATGTGCTGTGAGATGAAAAAGGTTGAAAATTGCTGGGCTAATAGTAAAAAATGAAAAACACATGATTCTATTATTCAAATATTAGATTTGGTTAATAAATGGGCAACACTTTTTGATGAGTTTCTAGAAAGTAGCAGCTTGTTTCTGATCTCTCTCTGCCCTACTCCTCACAGTCTCTCCTATTATAAAGTTTAACATCTGGTTTTTGCTCTCCTTAGGCCATTCGGCTGTCCTTAGAGCAGGCCCTGCCTCCAGAGCCAAAAGAAGATGCTGAGCCCGTGAGCAAACTGCGGATCCGGACCCCCAGTGGAGAGTTCCTCGAGCGGCGTTTCCTGGCCAGCAATAAGCTCCAGATTGTCTTTGATTTTGTAGCTTCCAAAGGATTTCCATGGGATGAGTTCAAGTTACTGAGCACCTTTCCTAGGAGAGACGTGAGTTCCTATGCCTATCTTGGGAAGTCTGTCCAGATAGGAGATATCCCATCATTAGGGCCCGACAAAGTAGTCCAAGGAAAGCCCCATGGTACAGCCTGCTACAAGACCGCACACTCATCGCTCCTTCTTTGTCCTGCACACCATTCTTTCCTCAGCCTTTGTGAAAGGTATGCCTCCTAGGCTGGCAGACATGCCCAGTAGCCTATGCTAGAATTTAGATACTAGGTATGTTTTTTCCTAGCTAGTTCCCCTGTTTCAGCATTCATACAGGCTTTCCCAAGATCTCATCTCTGTAAACCTCAGAATAGATCTGCAAATTGTGTGCTTAAGAGCTTAACAGATCAAGGTGAGTGATTATAAGTTTACTAAGAATGAGTCATATTATTATTAGCCTGGGAAGTCAGGGAGGGTAACCTATATTCACTGTGTATCTGCATTTCAGCAAGAGTCTATTTATTTATTTATTTATTTATTTATTTATTTATTTATTTATTTATTTATTGTTAATCATCACATGAGGATATTTTTTCATTGCTTTTCAGAGAGAGTAGAAGGAAGGAAGGGAGAGGGGGAGGCAGGGAGAGAGAGAAACATTGATGTGAAAGAGACACATCAGTGTTCTGGTTACGATGTTTTGGTAGTGTTCTGGTTGCGATGTTTTGATTGCCTCCCGCACAAACCCTGACCAGGTATGGGGGGCGAACCCACAACCCAGGTACATGTCCTTGACCAGGAATTGAACCCACGACCTTTTGATGTGCAGGCTGATGCTCTCACCATTGAGCCACACCGGCCAGGGCTCAGCAAGATTCCTAATAGTTTCTCATAGTATTCTGAGGCAAAGTAGAGAGATAAATCTACAGTTAGGTGGATTCATTGCTGATTAAATGGTGGTCCAGAAAGAGTTGACTAAGAGACTGCCTTTTCCCTGGAGGTTTTTTAAAATATTTAATCCTTTATTACTCACCATGCTTATTAACAACTTAAATGAAGACTTTGGCAGATTTTTGCATTATGGAAAATAAGAATCAAGAAAACCTTAAAATACTAAAACAATAGACAAAAATGAACTAGAGAAATATTATAGAAATATAGAAAGAGAGATTACTGCATTAGGTTTAGAAAATCAGTTTCTCAAGTTTGGGATAGAAAGACCATGCTTTAGCAGAGATTATGGTTGAATTAAGCTGACTATACATTAGTAATGCGTTTTGGCTGCCAACAAAAAGCTAGCTATATTTTTAGCTAGCTATATATTTATATACCTCTTATATATTATAAGAGGTATAATCTTATAATCCCAACAAGAGGATAAATTGATGGTCCTATTCAGCCCTATACTAAGATAAACTACCCCTGAAAGAGTCCTTAGACTCCATGCTGAAACCAGAAGAAACAGGAACATGTCTAGAGCAGGGCTGATAGGAAGGTGAGGGAAATGGAAATTTTGTCATTTGAGTAACATTGCCTCTAGAGAAGGAAAGGCTACAGGAGACCGATTGTTGTCTTCAGCTAATTGAAGGCCCACCATGGAAAAGGGATCTGACTTTGAGGCTCCAAGGACAGAAGTGGGACCAATCAGTTGAAAGTTATAGGAGGCAAGAAAGTGCCCTGTAAGAAAGTATTTTCTAAGAGAGGACTATCCTGTGTTGTAAGGTAGTGATTTTTCTATCATTGGAGATAACCCAACACTAGTGAATGATTCCTTTTCAGCAATAATGGATATATATTGGAGAAGGATTCATTCTTGGTGTTCCTACTTTATATGGGATGGGACTTGGACTAGGTCACCTTTAAGATACATAGTAAGTCTTAATATTCTGTGATTCTGTTATGGTCGAGTAATATGAGGTTTAGTAACCTGGACTTTAACACACAAAACCCAAGAATTTGTTTAACGTTCATCGTAGTCCCTCACATTGGCTGTCAGATTTATAGGATAGAGACAGAAACCAGCGGTATGTTTAGCTCTGCCACGCAGCCTCAAATCCCCTAGGTAGAATGAGTCTACCTCTTATGTCTAAATCTAGGAGACTAGAGTGGACCCCAGGTGCTGACCATTGTCCCCTCTCACTAGCTCTGCCTGTTGCTCCGAACTCTTCCTCTTAATTCATATACTATATTATGCACAGTCACGCACAAGGGAGCACGTGTGCACATGCTGTGAACCGCACGTCCAAGTACCTTAACCAAGTACCTCACTGTAGCTAAACTCTAACTGTGTGAAGCTTAGAAAAGAGCTACGAGTAACGGGTTCAAAATTAGCCTTATGTTCTATGCTGAACTTCTCACCTTGGAGAACTTACATACAGGAGCTAAATTAGCTCTTCCCAACCCTTGTTTTGTTTTGTTTTTTAATTGAGGTACAGTTGACATATAACTTTATATTAGTTTCAGGTGTACAGCATGATTGGATATTTGTGTACCCTGAGAAATGATCACCACAGTAAGTCTAGTTAACATTCGTCACCATACAGTTACTAAGTTTTTTCTTCTCAAGACGAGAAATTGAAGATCCCAGCCCTTGATTATTTTCACTCCCCTCTGGGCCTCATCTGTAAAATGGAAGTACTAGAAAATATAGAGCCTAAAGACCTTCTGGCTTTTAAAATCAAACTTTCTTTTCTTTCAAAATAATTTTTAAACCTTACTTTTGGGGGTAGTGTGGGAGGAGCAGACTCTTTAAAGGATCTTGGTTTTTTGATCAGCGTTAATGACATCTTCCCACAGGGTAAAATGTGGACTCTAGAAAGTAGGGGAACTGTAAAGTGAAATGCAGAGGGTTGTTGGGCCTGCTACCTGCTTGCCTTGAACTCTACTTACCAAGAATTCAGCCTCTTCGGTGCAGACTGTTAAGTGTCAGTATGGATTAGCCCTCACTAGAGGATCAGTCACTTAGTTATAGAGAAAATTTACTCTTATTTAGATTGCAGTCATGCACACGTTGTAACACTGCTGAAGAACACTACTCAATCTGGTTACCAGTCTAGTCTCCCAGTGTCCCTTTCACTCCTGGCCCCATTTCTACCTCCATTGCCATCCCAACGGCAGTTTAGATTAAGTTTGGCCCAGTTGCCCAGAGAAAAATTCTAACCAAAGTTTTCTTCCTATAGGAAAAAATTAAGAGCTTCCCAGTATCCATCACAGGTCCATTTTATGGTTTTTGGTCAACCTGAAATTATCTGCTATACAGTGGGGGTTTTTAAAAATCCCACTGATCAATTCCTTTCTTGTTTAAAAAATTTAGTAGCTCCCTACTGCGCTAGGTTAAGCACAGACCCCTTAGAATGTTTCAAAAAACTCTTTACAACCTGGTTCATACCTCCCTCTCCCACCTTAAATCCTGCTTATTTCCATTGCTTATTTCCATTACCAGGAGATAGGAGATTGCTCAGTACTCACTAAAGACACACGAGGCTCTCATGCCCATGTGCTTTTTTATATTCTGTTCCCCCTCCCTTGAATATCCACCCTTCCCGCTTTTCCTGGCCTGTTGGAACTCGTCATTTAATGTGCAGCTGAAATGTCATCCTCTCTGGGAAGACCTCCCCTTCTCCCAAGCTCTTCACCTATGTACCCATTGCAGTTTGTACATTCCTCTCTCATAGCACTTGTCCTATTGTTTACAGACACTGTCCATATCCTCTTCATGTCTATCTCCCCTGGTCCTGCATGGTGCCTCACCCATAAGCATTCAGTTACTGTTGTTGAATGTTAATGACCTCAGGTCTGATCCTAAAGCTCTGATTCCAGGGTGAACTAGAGAGGTTGTTCCAAATAAGAACAGATGCTCTAGGCCCACCCAGATTCCAGACCCAAACCTAAACCCAGAAAGCCCACCCAGGACTCGTTAGACCTCCTAGAGCCAGGGGTAGGGTGAGAGTTAATGGCCCTTCACCCTTCTCTGAATGCTTTTTCAAGTCAAATGACTAGTGTTTTTGCAAGGCTATTCTGTAACAGCCATCTGTGTCTGCAAGGATTAGGATCTAATTTGTAAAAGTCGTCTTAAATTACAGCTAAACTAAAGACTGTTAAAAAGCACATCTTAAGACCTCACCTCTTTAATAACAAATAACATAAGACTTAACTCTAGGAGTCTTATTGTGTCTCCAGCCTTTTCTCCACAAAGCAGAGACTGGTTTCTCACCAAAGGACCTGTCCTGTGCCTCCGCCCCCAACCAAAACAATACTTTATGTTAAGATTTCCCAGCTGTCCAACTATTTACTGTATGTCCAGGGGGTATACTACTGAACTGAGCACCGTGCAGCAACCCAAATAGCAGTAGACACAGGCCTTCCCCAGAAAAACTGATTGTCAGGATGCCGAGAACATTGGGTTATTTGTGTTTTTGTTACTTTGTTCTCCATTTTGCTAGTAAGAGTTACTGAGAAAAGACGTAGTATTCACTCCCCGAGTTCAGTCACTCCGCTCTGCCTCTTGGGTATGTTAGAGCCATGTGAACATCAGCAGCCTATTTGCCTTGCTTGGGCATTGCAAGGTAGTTGGTAGTGAATAGCTGAGTCCTAAAAGCTAAGGAATGGCACTGGCCCCCAGTACTACTCACCCTGCCTAGGATCCAGAGTTAGGGCCCCCTGCCAGCCCCCCAGTTCTCCTCTAGACCTACAGCGGCCGAGCGCCACTCAGTGTGAGTTCAGCACCCCAACCTTCTTCCTTTTCCTGCCCTCCCCTCCTTCTTTCCAGTCCCGTTGTACCCTTTTTATCCCCTTCTTCGTTCCGCTCTTTCTTCCTCTTCGTTTTCTATCCCGTGGTTCTTTCCTTTCCTGCCTCCTCTGGGTTTTTTCTTTTGTCTATTCATATACATGTCACTCAGAGAAGTTCCACCTACAACTGTGCAAATGAAATGAAGCTCAGTTTTGTACATTTGGGAAGATTTCATCATCTCTGATTTCTTCATATTGTCTTTGTGATTTCTGTTCCTAGGCCACAACCAAATGTAGGTAAAATGTATAATTTAGTTGCATTTCACACTCTGTTTATCCAGCAATCTTTAATTTCTCCAGCACTGTGCCAAGTGCTAAGAAAGAAGGGTTGGTCGTTGCCTCTGAGACTACCCTGGCCTCTCATGCAAACAATCCTCATAGTGCAGTCCATGGGTCCTAAGAGAAGTCAGACAAAAAGGGCAATAGATATTAGAGTTGGCAAAGATCCCTGCTGGCCTGGGTGACCAAGAAAAACTTTGTAAATAGGAGATAGCAAGTGAACAAAACTTTGAGATAGATAGGATTTTTGGTGGCTGATAAAGATAGAACATTATCTAGCAGCTGGACAGCTTGAGGAAAGAAGCATGTTGGAATGTTCAAGGCATGGCTAGATGGTGGAATGTAGATCACGTTGGTTGAAATATGAGATTTGTATAGCAAAGTTCTGAGAAAAGGCTGAAGGGGGATTGTATGAAATCTAGAATGCCAGCCAAGGAAGCTTGGCTTTGTTCCATGTAAAGTTTGTTGAGCAAAGGAATGACATGGCCGTTATCTTCAAGTAGGAATAATTACCCATACAGTACTCCATGATTTACAAATTCACATTACCTGGCACTCAGTAAATTCACTGGTGCTCAGTAAATGTCAGTCCCCTGATCTCTTCTCTGTCATTATCTTGGTGATCTCACTCAGTCTTATGGCTTTAAATGTCATACATACGGTTACAACTCCAAACGTATATCTCTAGCCCAAGCTCTCTCCTAACTGCAGGCATCTATACATACAGTTGCCTACTCATCATCTCCACTTTATGTCTAACCGGCATCTCAAACATGTCAAAACTGAACTATTGATTTCTACCCTCCCTGAAACCACTCCTCCATAGTCTTCCTCATCTCATTAAATGGCAGCCTCATTTTTTGTTTAGGTTAGAAACCTTGGAATCATCCCTGACTTCTCTTTCATTTCTCTATCCAACTCACAAGCAAATCCTGTTGGGTTTTTTTGCTGTTGTTTTGGGTTTTTTAATCCTCACCTGAGGATATTTTTTCCATTGCTTTTCAGAGAGAGTGGAAAGGGAGAGAGAGAGAGAGAAACATTGATGTGAGAGACACATCGATTGGTTGCCTCTCGCACACGCCCTGACTGGGGCCAGGATTGAGCCTGCCCTTAGCAGGAATCAAACCCAGTACTCTTCAGTCAGTGGGCCGACGCCCTAACCACTGAGCAAACCGGCTAGGGCAAGTTCTGTTGGTTTTACCTTCAAAATATACCCAGAACCTACTTCTCATTGCTTCCACAAAGCTTTGATATGGATAAGATTTTTGATGGGCTGATAAAGACAGAACATTCTGCAGCAGCCAGGACAACTAGGCCCTAGTCCAAGCAACTGTAATCTCTTGTCCAGATTATTGTAATGGTGTCATAACTGGCCATTCTGCCTCCATGCATGCACCCCCACCCTTTAGTCTCTTTTTCTAAAAAAAATAGTCAAAATGATTTTTTTAAAAAAATAAGGCAGTTCACGTCACTTTCTCTTCTCAAAACCCTGTAATGGCGCCCCATCTGGCATTTCTCTGACACCGCTCAGTCTTATCCAGTCACCCTGGTATCCCTTGCTATTTTTGAAACACCGCGAAACATTTTCCCATCTCCTAGCCTTGCACTTAAACTTTCTTCCTCTAGATATCTATATTGCTCATGCCCTTACTTCCTTCAGGTCTCTGCTCAAATAGTGCCTTTTCATGGAGGCCTTTTCTGACCAACTCATAAAATAAGTTTTCCTTCCCCCCTCCCTGCCCCCACTTTCCCCACCCTGCCAGACTGGCAACTCCTGTGCCTCTTACCCTGCTTTCTTTTTCTCCACTGAACTGATCACCATCTGACATAACAGATATTTAGTTATTTATTGGCTGCCACCTATAATGAAAGCTTTTTGAAGTCGGGAACCTTACATGTTCTGTGCTGTATACCTGGCACTAAGAGCAGTACCTGGAACTTAGTTGAAGCTCAGTAAATATTTGATAAATGAATGAAGCAAAAAAATAACCTGTGAAGAAATAATAATGCTGTCTAACATGTATTGAGTTCCCACTGTGTCAGGTAACCACGCTGTGCACTTTACAAGTATCATCTAATTGAATCCCTGTAACAACCCTATGAGATCAGTATTATCCTTACTTTATAGCTGAAAAAAAAGGCACAAAGAAGATTTCTAACTCATGTCCAAAATCTATTATACCAGGCAAATATTATTTCCATTTTACAGATACAGAAGCTAAAACTGTAAGTTAAGTGTTTTGCCCAAGACCATGTAACCAAGAAGTAAAAATTAAATATAAAGGTGCTGATTCTTTCTGTTATATCTCACTGGCAGCCTGGAAAGGGGAACTTACATGGGGAAAGCCTGAAGCCAGAAGAATGGCAAGGGATATTGCAATACTTAAAATGAGGTTGATAAAAATGCAGCCAGGAAGAGCAAGATTAGAGAAATGCTTCTATGTATTCTACTAACACCTGGGCTAAGTATTTCTTTTAATTTTTATTGTTGACAGTATTATAGATGTCTCCCATTTTCCCCCTTTTTGCCCACTTCCACCCAGCCCACCCCCCTTGGCCATCACCACACTGTTGTCTGTGTCCATGGGCTACGCATACATGTTCTTTGACTAATCTATCGATGGTTCCATAGCTTCTCCTGTTCTCTCCATACTTGGCATCAGGAAGACATTTGTTCTAACGCTGGCACTTCCTTCTGTTTGTTGAGTTAAACCGAGTACCTTCTTTTTCTGTATTTCAGTTACTTCATCTGTCAAGTGAGTATCATGTCAGTGTGTCCTCACAGATATTTTGTGATGATAAGATCAAAAGTGATCATGAGAACACTTTGTAAATGGCAGAGGGCCATGCCATTTGATTTAGTAGTGCTGAGTTTTTTACCCTTCTCCAGCAAGTCACTGTATTTGACCTGTTTCTAGCTTTTAAAAAATAAGTTTTTAGACACATTCCTCATTCTTAATATGGCCTGCCCTTTGTCACTTGTGTTATAGTAGACCCTTCCTTAGAAGAAAGTCCACTATTTACTGCAGTACCCCCAGGGCAAGAAAAATGTGTTCTGAGCATTAGTGGTCATGACAGGGAGACAGCACGATGATATGATATAAGGAACCAGTTATCACATGGACCTCGGACGAGTCGCATAACCTCTCTGAACTGCTTCCTTCATCTTAAAGGCAGGTAACAGTAGCCGTGTGCAAGGGAGTTGTAAGAACTAAGTGAGATGATTTGAGGGCAAGTACATGACACATGGTAGGTACTTGGGACATGTGAAAGATATGTGGACCTAGTGCTGAGAAGGAATCACACAGCTCACTAACGAGACATGCCCCTGGGCAGGGCACTGTGGGCAGGATGAAACCATACCCCTCACTGTCAGTCACACTTCTCTTTAAGGAAGCATATTCTCGCCTCCCTCCAGGTTACTCTTTCTACAACCATGGTGCAGTTTTGTGCTGTTTCAAGATGAATTGGGTCCATAAGTGTGTGGCTGTCTGATGTGAAAGTTTTCTTTGAAGTTTTTGTAGCTAATTTGGTTAACTCTTCGGTTCTTATAGCCTTTTTGAGCTTTCAGCCATACAAAGAAATTAATTATTAATATCCCACTCTGTGCTAGACACTTTAGAAAGCATCCTCTCATTTAATCTTTATACAAACCCTGAGGTATAGATAGTAGCCCCATTTTACAAATAAGACAATTTGAAGACAATTCCAACGTCTACGCTTTTTATCCTAAACAGAACACTTTTTTATATAATGTGTTAAGGGGTCCCTAAGACCACTTCCAGTTTTGATGATTTCCTAGTAGGACTCACAGGCCTGAGCAGGTAGTAATACTCATGGCCATAATTTACTAGAGCAAAAAGATACAAAGCAAAATCAGCATAGAGAAAAGACACATGGGGCAGAGTCCAGGGGAAACCAGGCACAAGCTTCTAAGGGTCCTCTCCCAGTAGAATCACACTGGGTGAGCTTAATTCCCAGCAATGGTTTGAGACAACATGTGAAAAGTTGCCAAGCAGGGAAACTTATTATAGAGACTCAGTGTCCAGGGTTTTTAATGTGGGCTGATCACTAAAGTAGGTACCATTTGCCTGGCACATACCAAAATTCCAGAATCCCAGAAGGAAAGCAGATGTTCAGCATAAACTTTGTTGTTTGCACAATTTAGGCTTAGAGAGCCACTCTTATCAGTTCTGGGAATAGTGGGAACCCTCCCGAAAACCAAGTTCCCAGACGCCAGCCAAAGGCCAACCTTTTAAGCAAGCCTTTTAAAGAATAGCAGTCAGGCCTGCTAAGTTAACTCTTTTCTGTGCAGATCATCCTCCCTTTGCTTTTTTTTTTTTTTTTTTTTAGTAGTAGTAATTTATTAAATATCAGAATGTCTTACAGTCAGTGGCATCTTAGATTCAGTGTCTACATGGTATTTTTAAAAACTGGAAGCATCATTTAAAAATCAGGAAATTACACACATAAACCCACTTTTCTACCTTCTCTCTGTTGACTCAGAAGGTCTAGTTCCCCTGGGTGGCATCACCCTCAGGATTATAGTAGGTAGGGCCCAAGCAGCAGCTGCCCCTTGAACTGGAACAGGCCAGAGTAAGTCCCCTCAATTCTTTAACACCCCCTCCACCCCATAGTACTCCTGAACCTGACGCCATGTCAGTTGCCATTTCACCTTCCTTGCTCCTAACCAAGACATCTTTACAGAAAAAATTATATTCAGTGGGACGGACCCTACATGCAGGGTGATAACACCTGCAGTATTGGTGTCAGTTATGCTTTTTAGGGATCCTGGATTTAAACAGTTAAAACAAATTCCATTAACCATTAAGGTCTATCTTAGAAATCCAGTTGACTTCCTCCTTAAGTTCCTGTATTAACTTTTTCTTTAACCTGGCCCAAGGCATCAGTTCAAGCAGAGCATAATCTGGCTAAGTTGAAGCTGACCTGAATGCCTTCCAGGGCTGAGGCAGTATCACTATGTCAGGGTAAACACAAGAAATACAATTCCAGAGGGCACGCATGCTACCCTTGGCAATAAAGTTACCAATTGTTAGAGCGCCCCAAGTAGGACATACATTAGTCAGGCTCCCTGTCCTACCACCCTCCAGTAAATTCTCATTCTGTTAGTTGAGCCCTTGGTTTCAGAGGGATTGCCTAGGGCAGTCAGTCTTCGTTTTTGCTTGTCCATGACACTAGTCCATTCACATCATGAATCTGGAGGTGTTCTGTATGGAAGCGTAGGAGCTCAGGCCATCTCATAGTCACCACTGTCAAGTGTGATTGCAGACTCAGTGGTCAGTTTGAATTCAAAGCATTCACAGCAGCTTGGAAAGGCAGCATGGGGGCTTTTCCTTCTGGGGGAAGTGAAAGTTTCCAGGAACAGTTTTGAAAAGCAAAGGTCTTTTATGCCTTCCTTCCTCCCCTGCATTTTCCCAGGTGCCAGAATTTTGTTTTGTTTGTATTGTTTTTCTTCTTTGTTACAAAATCAGTGTGTCCTATTTAGCATCATAATTTTTCTTTTTTTTATTGTTCCTTACTCTCAGACCTTTTTTCTGGAAGAATTGTATTTGTAAAAGGGACAAAAGATTTTTATAAAAAACTTAGTTTTATACAACTTAAACAGAAAGACACATCATGTTTATGAATTGGTTAGGACAAAATTTTGAATTAAAAAATTTTTTCAAAATGAGTTCATAACCTCCTACCCCTTTCATCCTGTTCATTTATCCAGTGAGTAGCCTAGAAAAGATTAGTCCCTTTTTGAGAACAGCAGTATATAGTAACTCAGCTGTTTTTCTAAGGTGTATGTACCAGGAGAAGGGTGAGAGAAGTAGTCAAGCTATTTATAGTTGCAAACTGCAACTAATATAGGAAGTGAAACACAAGTTAACAACAGTGAGACATCCCCTGAAGGAAGGCAAGAGTCTATCTGTAAGGAATGGGCAGAAAGGTCACTCTCCTTGTGATATGTCCTCTCCTGACTTAGAGCTTTTGGCAGTAATCACAAATTAAGAATGCAGTCAGTCTCTGTATCAAATCAAAGCTAATCAGCAGCTTGATTTTAGATGATCCATGAAAAAACAAATTCTTTCCTGTGGGCTTTTTTGTGTAACCCAGATGGTGCAGACAGCATCCATGATGTTTTCACAGTTTCAGGCCCCACAAGGAGGTATCCTAAATCTACAGTGGTCCCAGAGTCAAAGTTCTGTTCCTGGACCTGTACTTGCTTTCGCTTCAGCACAGCACATTCTGATGCTGAAACAACTTACAGGAGACAATAACAGGTTTTAGTTGAGAGCCAGGTCCAGACAGTTAGGATCTATGGAGTTAGGATTTCAAAAGAAGGCAGCAACTTTTCTTCAGCAGCAGCAAAGCGAAGATGCTGCAGGGCCAGGAGCTGCATTCCAAATTCAGGTGACAATCAAGGCTTTTCTAAGTCTTTTGGTCTTGTTCAAATTTATGTACTCAAAGACATGCATGACACTGGAAAGTCATCAGCCTCTAAAGATTAGACATCTGATTTTATAAGAGCTCATTAACAAACTAAAAACTGCTTTTTAAAATTCCCAAAGCATATATCCAGGAATGGCCTCTCTTTTTCATGTCGTCCCCCTTTTTCCAAAGGCTCCAATAAGGAAAAATCATTAGTTCTGGAGACTTGTTCTGTTTCTAGTACTCATAGAGTTTAAATTCTAACTCATTCATCAGATGCAAAAAGCAAGGAAATTGTGTTCTAACACTTTTTCTTTGCAGCTTTCTTTGGTTGGGATGATTCCTCTAGCATTTATGAAATTAGAAGCATATAATGTTTTATATCAATTTTTACTTCATATCCAGATACAACCACCACAAAACACAAAATCATTATTATTTTTTTAATTCCCTCCCCCCTTTTTTTCCTCATGGCATATTTTCTCAAACACCTAGCAGTAATTTAGCAGTTACGAGGTTAATATTAAAGTTCCTGGGGGAAAGATGGCTGCTGGAATGCAAGGCAAGTGGGGGAGGGAGCAGTACTTGACCGCTGCTGCCGGGGTGACTACAGTTAAGCTGAAAAAAGTGACTGAAGTGTTTTTCTCCATTTTTTTCCCCTCTGGTTTATCTAAAATTGTGCTTCAGCTCTGGGACTGATTTAACTTTTTTTTTTTTCCTTCCACTTGATGGAGAGAACAGCACCAACTTTAACATTTATGGCCCATTCAAAGCTCACCTTTGGAAATTTGGGGATCTTTTGCATTGCCACCTGGAAGAGAACAAAAACCAAAGGCATTAGAAGGCTCACTTTAGCCACTACAGCTAAAAGCAGTCTGGCTAGCCAGCAATTCAGCTCTCCTGGAATTGGATATATAATTTTAAAATCCCATAGGTAACTTTTACCTCTCACAACAGACAGCAGCTCAGCTGCTGTTTCATACCATGGATGAATGACTCCATATCCATCCAGGCACCAGAGTTTCATCATCCCCTGCCCCTTCATTCTTTCTTTTCCCAAACAGTATTTTCACCATATTTGATGAGTCAGATCAGGTTGTTCTTTTCAATCCCACTTCTGACACCAACTCTGTGGGGATGAGTTCCCAAGACCACTCCAAGGTTTAGTGATTCCCTAGCAAAACATACAGGACTCTGCGTAGAGTAACACCCATAGCTATGATTTATTATAGCAAAAGGATACAACACAAAATGAGCACAGAGAAAAGGCATATGAGGTGAAGTCCATGGGAAACTAGGCACAATCTTCCAATAGTCCTCTCCAAGTAGAATCACACAGGATGAGCCTAATTCCCCCAGCAATGATTTGAAGCAACACATGTGAAATATTGCCAACTAAGGAAGCTTATTAGGGACTCGGTACCCAAGGTTTTTATTGGAGGTTGATCACTTAGGTACTTTTTGCCTGGCACATACCAGAATTACAGAATCCTAGAAGGAAAGCAGATGTTCAGCATAAACTTTGTTGTTTAGGCTTAGTGAGCCACTCTTATAAATTCTGGGAATAGTGGGAACCCACCTGCCCCTCAAACCCAAGTTCCTAAATGCCAGCCAAGGGCAAACCTTGTAAGCAAGCCTTTCAAAAGAATAGCTGTTAAGCCTGCTGTGTTGACTTTTCTCTGCCATATAATTTTATTTTTTAAGATATTGACATCTCAAATTCACTTCTGGGATTTACTACTGGATATGTAAGTTGAACTCTATAAACTGGGAAATTTCTAAGCATTTGATTTTTGCCTCTCACCTTCACTCATAACAAAAGCTAAATGTAGCTTCAGAAAAATTCTAATAATAACCCTGTGTTTTCAAAGGAGATTTTCAAGAGAACCTGAGGTAAACACAGTCCCTGGATGTGGCCATGTCTTCCTTTCTAGGGTGCCAACATCTCCTATGTAAATTTGCCCCCAAAACTGCAATGGTCTGCTCAGGACCCCTGCAGTTGTCCTTGAGGCTGCAGCCACTTTTCCTCACAAGGAGAATACTTTCTCAACCTGGCTACTTAAAATAAAAGGGAAGTTGTTGGTATTTATTTTTTCTTGCTTGTCTTATAAGCAAATATAAATCAACACTGTAAGGATGATTTATTTAACACTACCTGTTCTTTTAAATCACATTTCAGAGGCACTGTAGCCTGAAACAAGAGCATACCAAGGCTGTGAAATCAAATGGACCTGGCTTTGAATTCTGGATCAGCTCTTCATTGAGTGATTTTAGAGAGATTACTTAATCTCTTGGTAAAATGGAAGTAATGATACCTACTTCAAAGCCTTATAAGCATTAAATGAAAGAATGAATGTAAAATGTTTAATACGTACGGCATTTAACACAGTAAGAATTTAATAATAGTAACTGGTATGATGGTAATGGTGGTGATAGCTCCCCTCTCCCTCCCCACTTCCTCCTTCCTTATCCTTTTTGTTTGTTTGTTTGTTTGTTTGTTTGTTTGTTTCAAGAGACGAAAAAGTCCAGTATTAAATGTGCCTTACATGCTAATAAGTTGCAGAGCAGTGGTTCCAACTAGGTCTTTTGATTCCACATTTCTACCTTTTTCCCTACTGCCTCAAAGTTGTTATTTTTTTTCAGGAAGGATTAGAGTAGAGAGACCCTAGGAAAGGGAAACCAAATAGGACTATTGCAGTAGACAAGACAGCAGGCTGTGAGAATCTAAACTAAGATGGCGCCTGGCTGGTGTGGCTCAGTGGTTGAGCATCGACCTATGACCTGGGAGATCTCAGTTCAATTCCTCGTCAGGGCACATGCCCAGGTTTCGGGCTTAATCCCCAGTAGGGGGCGTGCAGGAGGCAGCCGATCAATGACTGTCTCTCATCATTGAAGTTTCTATCTCTCTCTCCCTCTCCCTCTCCCTTCCTCTCTCTGAATTCAGTAAAGACTTTTAAAAAACAAATAAATGAACTAAGATGGCAGCAATGGGATTAAAGAGAAGGCAGCAAAATCAGGAGGAAGGAAGAATCAATGGAATTTGGTGGTTTCTAGCTATGTCCAAGTGGGGGCGGTAGGAACAAGGAGTTGTCGGAGGTAACTTAGAGGCTTTCCAACATGAATGACTAGAGAGATCGTAGTTCATGTGCAGAAACCAAGGAAGACAGATGAGGAGGTAGATTCACTTGGGGATTTGCTGAGTCTGAGATGCCGGGAGGAAGTCTGGGTGGTGCTTTCTAACAGAGGAAAAAGAGATTTAAATTGTGAGAGTGGCCACCACCAGAAAATGTCCCTAGAAGTGACTGGGGCAGCTTTGAAGGAGATGAGTCATGGAGAGACAGTATAGGCTAGTGGTTGAAAGATTGGGTTCTGGAGTCCTAGACTGAATCTCAACTCAGCCATTTCCTAGGTCTTTGATCTTGGGTAAATTACTTAGCCTCTATGTAGTTCAGTTTCCTCATGTAGACGATAAGGATAGTGATAGTACGTACTTCACGGGGCTGTTGTGAAAATGAAATGAAGTGATACTTATAAAGCACCAGCACATGGCAAATGCTCCGCATTTTTAAGCTATTGTGATGAAGTTGATGGCAGGAAGAGGGAAGGATCTTGCTACAGAGGTATTGAGAGAAAGGTGGTATTATGTAAGAAAACCCATTATTGTATGCCTCTGACCAGATCAAAGGAATGCACAAAGAAGTTTTTAAAATGTGTTTGAGGTGATTACAGCCATTTCTTGGAAGCTGAGTGGAATTCAGAGTCTTAATAAAATCTGCCTCTGCTTTTTTCTAAACTATTTACGAAGAACTTGGTGTGGTAGGGATTGATGACAATGAATAAAGCCATTTATTTGTATGCTTATTATGTGCACAATCAAGTATATTCTCTGAAAGATAGATCTTATCCCCATTTTACAGATGAGAACACAGAAGCTTAGGAGAGCTTAAATTTCTCAAGGTTGCACAATAAATATCATTACCAGTATTTGATTCCCAAAACCCAAGTACTTTCCCCATACCATGCTAAACATAAGATCGGCTGACTATTACTGATTATGATAGGTATGTTGGTGAGTTTAAACCTTTATCAACTTTTTTATTTTGTCCCAGAACTTAACTTTTATAAGGTGTTTATAAAGTACTATACTATTCAAAATGCTATATCAGAAATCAAATAAACTTTTGAAGGCTGTACGTACAATCCAATCTGACTTCATTGAGCCATAAATAAAAAATCATTAGTTCTGTGTTCAGTATGCCAGGTGCTTCTGCAGACAAGCTTCGCTCACTTAAAGTCTGTATAATAACCCCACTGTAAATAAAAATAACTGCAAGTGTGTATATGTGCGGATTAACCTTTTCTCGACACTCCTTGTAATTTTCAAAACCAGTGCTGGAGTTCTGAAGTGCATTAGCCATGCAACAGCATGCCACATCCCCCGGGCTCACTGCAGTGCCAGCCCCAGCCCCAGCCCCAGCCCCAGCCCAAGCCCACTTCACCCAGACTGCACCTGCTCTTCACCTACAACCAGGCTTTAGGCTTGATGTCTATGGCTCAGTCTCAAACTTGAAGGTTCTTTTGACATTTCCAAATTTATTTCACTTTCTTTCTTCTAGTAGGCTGTATGTAAGAGCCTTGTGTGAACAGGCCTTCCTCGTGCATGGATATTAGACTGTGAGAACTAGAAAAGACTCCTATTTTATAGATTAAGAAACCCAAGATGCAGAGAAGGAAAGTAACTTGATCAAGGCCTAGGAAAATCAAAAGACACCAAAAGTAGAAATGGTTGACCCAAATTTACAATAGTCACAAAATGCAGGTAAGATACACATTTTGTAAACAACAAAAATAATTGTACACATCAAATCTGAAGTTATTTGGGGTTATGTCTAATTCATCTGAGTACAGTGCCTACCACATAGTAAACAACTGATAATTGGTTTATTCGTGAAAGTATAAGTCAGTAAAATGGTTAGGTTATAGGAGAGAGTTGTGTGTGTGAGAATGAGACACGGAGGAAAGAGAAACATGGAGCTGACTGAGACCCTGAGGCTGAGTTAGGTGTTTACCTTCCTCATGCTCCCTGCTGCCCTCTTCCCTGTTGTAGCCCTTTTCTGACACAGTTTCTGACATCATAGTAAACATTCAGGAAATACTTGTTTAGTAAATAAATGAGAAGAAAAACGTATTCCTACCTATTTATGCATATACTGTTTTTGTTTGGTTTTTGTTTTTGTATTTTTCATCCTACCAGGCAGAAACTCATGGTATCCTCAAGGCTTGAGGATAGGCAGGAGAGGGACCACATTATAGTGACATTCACCCTCACTTATTCCTACTTTCCCGCCTTCCCTGCCCCACGGTCACTGAAGAAAACTCCAAAGTCCGGATGGGGCGGGACCGTGGAATCTGGATTTTGAGCTCTAGAAGTCACCCTCTGGTTAAAATTTTCAGGTGTTTTTTAACAACCAGTTAGTTGTCAGCATCTCGTGTTGATGTCTCCACAGGACATTCTCAGAAAGATATGACATAGTGGGAAGGGCCTAAGGTGAGAACCAGGCACCCTAGGGCAGAATTTTTATTCTTCTAGCCATTCGCTGTGTGATTTCCTGCAAGGTGCATGCTTTCCTGGGTCTTATTTTCCTCTTCTGAAATATGAAGGGATTAAAATAAGTGCTTCCTAAATCCCCCCCCAGCTCTGACACTGTGTGACTCTGTGAGTAAAGGACCTGAATATACAAAATACCTGCCCCACTGACAGCTCTCTCCTGAAAGCTGGAACAAAGCCATCGGCTTCCTGGCCCTTCTGGCTTTATTTAATATTGCCTTCTCCTCCCTTTATATGAGAATGTCTCTGTCCCCGCAGTTTATGGGGACTTAAGCTTTATTTACTGTAGCTGGAGGCTCTATAAGCCGGGGCTTTGACAATATTTCACATTTATTTATCTGAGCCAGAGCTTAGGATCAGGTGGCAGCTAAGTCACTTAAGGTTATTCAAATGCATTGAAAATGTTGCTTAATAATTCAGAACCAGTTTTCTCTGTTTAGAGTATTAAGATTTTTTAAATCCTTCTAATTAGCCAATTCCAACAGTAGTTTAAGTAGGGAAAGATCTGTCCCTTCTGAAAGGGCTACTGATGCAGACTTACTGTCAATCCCTGTGTCTGCAGCAGGACTGACTAAGGCAAGGGCCGGAGAGAGTCAAGAGCCTGGGGACCTGCCAATAGTATCTGCTAATAGTAACAGGTCCTGCCTGTTGCAGGGGTGGGGCTGGGGGAAGAGGCCTCAGGATACTGCTCCTCTTGACTCCCTTTCTTTGACTTGGTGGAGGGCCTAGCAAGGAGTGGGGAGCCCCTACTCAGTCACTCAGTAGATCCTCTTTCAGCAAACATCTATTGAATTCACACTGTTTCCAGCAGTGGACTAGGCCTTGGGGATAGATAGCCAGTGAGACCTCATCATATGCCCTCAGAATTCAACCTGAGAGACTCATAGACAAACAATTGCACAATAACCTGAGATGCATAACAGACAGATAACTCAGTGTGGGACTGTAGCTGGCCTTTGAGTTAGATCCTCCAGAAATGGATGGCCTTGCCTGGTTAAAGTATAGGAGTGCTGTTTAAGCAAAGGGCAACATTGCCAGTGCCTACATTTCAGGTGAAACACTGACCTTGAATCTGCCAGCAGACATGGCATCCACCTGTCTGAGGATCCTAAGGTGAAACAAAGGTATTAGTGCAGCAAACATGAATTGACCACGTTCAGGACAGTGGAATAGGCACATGAAGGAGAGACCACAATGAACATATATGGCCCCTGTGTTTCAGGAGCCCAATGAATGGGAGAAGATACCACTTACGATTACCTCTGTTACAAGGAACAGGAGAAAGATTAATTTAGGCTGTCACTTAGGCCTACTTTTGTGGATGAAGTAGCGTTTGAGCCGAGCCCTGAAGGATATATAAATTTTCAACGGGATAAAGGACAGTCTAGTAGGAAAAAAACAAAAGCAAAGATTCAGGTAAGAACAGTACCATATTTGGGGGAATAGCAAACTGCTCTAATTGGCTGGAGCATAAGGTCTATGAGGGGATAGTATTTAGAGGAAGAATGTTGAGGCCAAGCCATGACCACCCTTTCAAAAAGTTTAGGCCCAGATATCACTTATGTGATATATATTTTTCAAAATAAAATAGAATAACATCTGTTTTGCCACTTAACTCTTAAAATGCTGTTTTTAAAGGCTTACTCTGTATTTTTCAATGTTCGATAATGACCAAACAGTTTCTGCTCTGATCATTTATTCAACAAGCATTTATTGAGAGTATGTAATGGGCCAGGTTCTTTGCTAGAAGCTGGAAATATAGAAGCAGGAGACACAGTGCTTGCCTTTAAGTTGCTCGAAAGTGGCTTGCGCAAGATCACACACGTAGTCCAAAGAAGAATGCGAGGGTTAGGGCCAGGTTTGCAGTCTCCCAGAGGCTGTGTTCCCTTCTTTCCTCCTCTACTCTGAGCCCTGACCCTCTGTGGACATGGGGACCAAACTGATAGAAAATGAGCATGCGGAAGAGTCTGGCCAGATAAAAGACATATGTCCGGCCACCTTCAAGTACCAATACCTTAGCATCTTCTCTACTGAATACTTTTGTTTCTCATCATGGCACTTTTCCTTAAATCCAGGACAGTATCTGGGAGTTTCTCATATGAGTTTGGTATTATATAAGTGTCTGCTGGATGAGCCTTCAAAGAAAACACCTGCTCTGTTCATGGTTCTTGCCTTCCAGTTTCATGAGCTTTTGGGCAGATGAAATGTAATATGAAAATAGCTCAGAGAGAGCCTTGGTAACATTTAAGATATTGAACGAGCTGCATCTGGTAACTAGAAAATTTAATGATCTCCTGCTGATTTGGTAATTGGATAAGTAAATACATCAGAATAAATCACACCGGCAAGTCTTTTGTATGTCGTTAGGGACTCAACTCTTTTAACTCCTGTTCAAAGCTCCAGCTCTTGAGTGGTGTTTGCGTGCAGAGTTACGCACATACCAGATCTGTAGCCCTGCTTGAGTATTGAAATGCATTCAAAATGCTCACTTCCTCCCTAGCCACTCTGCCTGAGAGCACCTCGAGCATACCACTCCAGATCTCTCTGAAGCTGGGGAGTGTAAATTTAATAAGACATTCACACCCTTCATTATCCAGCTCCACACTGTCTTTTCAGCCTTGTCTTCCATTATGACTGTGCATGAGCCTTGCCAGAAACACCACCCATTCACAAATTGGGAAAACGAGGCCAAAGCAAAAGGGCCTATCCTGTTGCCCTAAGGAACCAACCATTGGAAAATTTTAAGTAGGAGAGACAGGATCAGATATTTTGTTCAACTCTAAAGTGGCAGTGTGAAGAGACCCAGAGGGAAATGGTCTCTTAGAGCCTATTAGTTGGGTAATGTCACCAGCTTACAGATGAGAAATTTGGGTTTTCTGGAGGTTAAATGACTTGCTCAAGAGCATACATGCAGAACTGGGATTTGAAACCCACCAGTGCTCTTTCTTACTGCCTGCTAGTTAGGACTTAATCCTCACCTAGTGATGAAGCTCTGGACAGACAGTAATCAGGATTTCTCAGGTCTATAAGCTGGGGTAGCAGTTCTGAACCTAACCAGCTAACAGGTTTCTCTCCAAACACAGCTGTTAGTGTTGTGGACCAGTCTTTTATCAGAGGCATTCTAGAAACCTTTTACACAAGAACCTGGCAGCCTTCCATGGTATCACCTCTGAAAGTGAGGCATGTCCCCTAGATCAGTGCCTCCCAGCCTTTTTCAGATATCTGCACACATTGAAAATGTTTGTGTGCCTCCTTGGAATAACCATACTAGGTTTCTCAGGGTCATAGACAACCCAGCCCTGAGGTTCTGGCTGCCCTGAGAGGTGAGAGGTCAGCATGTTGCCACAATGCAGAATCCTCATTCACTAAGTTGCCTGTACCTATTTATTGAGCTTTCAGGGACAGTGAGCTTGCAAACCACTCTGTAAAGCAGGACTGGCTTACGTGAAATCGTGTCTTCTAGAGCCCAGGAGGAACTAACCTTGGGAACTGGCTTCCCAGGATGAGGAGACATGCCTCTTTCATTCTTTCTATATTCACTCTACAGACTTGGATCTCCTCCTGTTTCTAGACTAAAGAGGTTTGTCCCTTCCCACCCCCACCCTACCCTCTTGTTAGAAGCCCCTCTATTCCCTCTGGACTCCCCACACACACACACACTGTCATTGTTGTTTAATAGTATAGTGACCAAAGCCACCAGCATGAATACCAGTGCAAGGAGAAGGTCACATCTTTTATTTGGTGTTTAGAGTCTCCCTGACAGTGTGCCAAGTGGGAGGCCATTTGACATTAGTATCATTTTAGAGTTGTGTCTTCATTAAATAGCTGTCAAAAAGCTGGGAATGAAGACTCCAGATTTGGTTCCAGATCTGCCATGAATGCTCAGTAACCTTGCGTAAACACTTTCCACTGACTGGGCTTTTCTGTCCCCATCTGTTACAGAGATGGCCTCTAAAAACCCCTCCAGCTCTAATAGTCACTAGGCCTATGATAATTGAGGAGCGAGTTGAGTGAAGCTCGCCCAAATGCCTAAAGTAGTAATGTACTCTGTTATGGGGAGATAAGTGCTTCAGTTACATGAAGGGGACCATCCTTTCAAGCCGGAGACATAGAATAAATAGTCCAGTGTATGACTATGATACTAAAATTAGATATCTAATATGGTGGTTAAGATGGAGCCCTGGCTGGGTAGTTCAGTTGGCTAGAGCATCATCCTTAGACATCAAGGTTCTGGGTTCGATCCCCAGTCATGGTACATACACAAATCAACCAATGAATGCATAAATAAGTGGAACAACAAATTGATGTCTCTTTCTCTCCCTCTCCCTGTCTCCCTTTCTCCCTATCTCTCCCCCCCCTCTATAAAATCAGTAAGTAAATGAAAAAGAACACTTTGGAGCCAGACCTTGTTTTAAATCCTTGCTGTGCCACTTCCTGCCTGTATAATCTTAGACAGGTTATATAAACTCTGAGCTTCTATTCCTCATTAATTTTAAAGTGGGGGTGGTAGTACCTCCTTCATAAGGTTGTATAGTGCTTATAAAGCACTCAGAAGAGTTAGCACGTAGTAAGCTCCAGTGAATGTTAACTGTTATTATTATAATGTGATAAAACAAAGAACAGATAGGACAGCCCACAAGATAATTTTCATCCCTTGGTCACCTTAGTCTTCTCTTCCTTGTCATTCCTTTTTTTTCTTCTTTTTTTTTGTTTAATCCTCACCTGAGGATATTTTTTCTTTTAGAGTGGAAGGGGGAGAGAGAGAGAAACATCTGTGTGAGAGAGACATTGATTGGTTGCCTTCCACACAGGCCTCCAGGAGGCTGGGGATGGAACCTACAACCCAGGCAGGTGCCCTTGACCGGGAATCAAACCCGCAACCCTTGGGTGTGTGGCGCATTGCTCTAACTACTGAGCCACACTGGCCAGGGCTCCTTGTCCTTCCTTTACCTTCTCATTCATTCCACCTTCTTCCCACCTAAAAAAAAGTCAGGGGAAGAAAATGTGCTGTAGGCACCTTATGCTTCGCAGCCACAGAAGCCCACCCAACCTCACTCTCTACAACCCCGGTTGTTCTAACACAGCTTAGTAATGGAGTATTGTCACTGTTTCCTGGAAACCTTCACCCCAGTGCCACTTCTCTGCTGTGATCCAGTGAGACATTGGTCCAAAAACTACACAAGGAGCTAGGATGGAAATAGCCATAGAGTAGTCCCATAGTGGACCGACCCTTCCAGACTAGAAGTTTCTTTTGGGGTTGCATTACCGTCTGCAGCAAATGTAGAGGAGAATTTGCTAGGAGCTACAACTGGCACTGTGGATGATGACAACAATGTTGATGATGATTAGTAAGCCTCATGTTTGCAAAAGACTTTACAGTTACAAAAGCCTTTCACACGCTAGTCAGCACATGGCCAGCAGCTCAGCTCTGAAATTCTCCCTCTGATACTTTGTGGGTATAACTTCTCTCTTTAGGGATTCCCAGTTCATCAAAAAGTGTTACAGAAAATGGGAAATTAGCAATTAGGACCAAGGTGACAGTAACAAAAGATAACCTATGGAGAACAACAAAGTCCATAACACAACTGGGATATGAGCCACAACACAGCTACCAGTGAGTGCCTGCTGTCCTTATGCCCGAGGGAAAGCCAGCCAGTCACATTAACTGTCCTTGTTTAGAAGTAGGATCGGAGGTTAAGAGGCAATAAAGAGCAATGCTGGAGTATAGGCTGGAAGCTCACAAACCTGGGTGCAAATTCTGGCCTCCTCTTTCCCAGCTATGTAATCTCAGGCAAGTCCCTTAATCATTTTTTATCTCAGAGAATTCATCTATAATGAGTACTTATCTCATCTATGAGTACTTATCTCACAGAAGCGTTGTGACCATTTAATAATTTATGTAGAACAAGTGTGATAGTGCTTGGCACTTATAAGATGTCAAGTTAATGGTAACTTTTTTGGTAGTATGACATTAACAGTTATTTTTTAAACTTGTGATATTTAATATGCACGTTTTTCTGATGGAGTACTAACGGAATATAGTTTACTTATGGCATTCCAAAGTATTCCCTCAAGTTCAAAGTAAGTGCTAATTTTGAACAAAACCAAAAGCAGATACAATCTGCTTTACTGTAATCTGGAAATTTACTTAGTTAGCCTTCTTGCTGCCTCATAGAGTAGACAGAGCTCAGGATTTGAAGTGAAAAGACCTGAGTTCAAATGTGAGTTCCACCAATTTCTACTTGTATGACCACGTGTAAGTAATGTTCCCACTTGAGCTTTGCTCTTCTCATTGTAAAACTGAGGATAAGTCAGCCCAGTCTCCTAGGATAGCTCTGAAGTTTAGGTACTATTTGGGAAAGTACTTTGAAAGTTGTAAAATAATAGTCATTATTATTATGTACACATTCTTCAGAGAGAAGATTATTAGCACATTCCCTTTGTGTTCAAATAGCTTGGGTGTAAAGAAGCGTCTCGTTAAGAATAAGCTTTGTTGTAGCTTTATGTTACATGGGAAATGTATTTTTGAACTGATTTATGCCCTGACTGGGGCACTCTCTCATCTTCTAATCAGGGCCAAGCAGGCTTTGAGAAAAATAGAGCTGTAGCCCTTCTATCAGATTACATCAGATCATGATTATGAAGAACTTGCTTAGTGCTGTGTGGTACTTGGGGCTTTAAGGGCCATTAAATAATATATTTTCACTTAACTAGTTCAAGACTAATTGAAAGACAAGACCAATTGAAAGATAGACATAGGACTCAGGTGGGGATAAAAATATTACCTTTGTTACTGAAAAGGTTGATCAGAGATTGTGACCTGGGATCTGAGGCAAGGGGATTGCTGATATAATCCTTGCCCCTAAATTAGAGACTTGCCCACCCAGTCCTTGGCATAGCTGGACACTACAGGCCCCTTATACCTTATAACAAGAAGGCAGGTTGGCTCCCAAAAAGGGTTTGGACAAATGTGTAAATGGCATCTGTTTATCATCATGGTTGGTGTACAGAGTATTTTCACTGCCCTAAAAATCCTCTGTGCTCTGTCTCTTTATTTATCCACTCCCCCACCCCCTAACAACTAGTGTTTTTGGGGGTTTTTTTGTGGGTTTTTTTGGCTATTTCCCTAGTTTTACCTATTTCAGAATGTAATAGTTGGAATCGTACAGTATGTAGCCTTTTCAACACTGGCTTTCTTCACTTAGTAATATGCATTTAAGATTCCCCCGTGTCTTTTCATGGCTTGATAGCTCATTTCTTCTTAGCACATCTTGGTTGCTTTCAGGTTTTGGCACTTATGAATAAAGGTGCTATAAACATCTGTGTGCAGGGTGGGTGTTTTTGTGTGTTTTTTGTGAACATACATTTTCAGTTCCCTTGGGTAAATGCCAAGGAGCATGACTATTGAATTGTCTAAAAAGAATATGCTTCCTTTTTAAGAAATCACCAAACTGTCTTCCAAAGTAGCTATATGTGTGTAGGAGTATCTCAGTTATAATTTGCATTTCCTAGTGGCATATGATATGAGTATCTTTTCATGTGTTTATTTGCCATCTGTGTATCTTCCTTGGTGAGGTATCTTTCAGGTCTTTGGCCCACTTTTTAATTGGATTGTTTTCTTACTGAGTTTTAAGAGTTCTTCGTATATTTTAGATAATAGTTCTTTATCAGAGGTACCTTTTGCAAATATTTTACCACAGTCTGTTGATGTCTCCTTCTCTTGATGGCGTCTTTTGCAGAGCAGAAGTTTTTAATTTTAACAAAGTTTAGTTTATCAATTATTTCTTTCATAGATTGTGCCTTTGGTGTTGTATCTAAAAAGTCATACCCTGGCCAGTGGTGTTCAGTTGGTTGAGTGTTGTCCCATGCACCAAAAGGTCACCAGTTCAATTCCCAGTGAAGGCACAGGCCAGGGTTGGGGGCACAGTCCGCGGGGGGGCGTGTGCAGGAGGCAAACATTTAAAAATAAAAGAAAGTCATTACATCTCCAAGGTCATTTAGGTTTTTTTTCTGTTATCTTCTAGGAATTTTACAGTTTTGTGTTTTACATTCTGAGTTAATTTTTGTAAAGGATATTAGGTCCGCCTGCATCTAGAATCTGTTTGCATGTGGATATTCAGTTGTTTCCGCAACACTTGTTGGAACTGGCATTTTTACTAAATTGAAAATATTAGATCCAGACTTTCCTTTATTCAACTGCAAACTAAAAGCATTTCTTAGCCCTGGCCAGTGTGGCTCAGTTGGTTGAAGCATCATCCCGTGCACTGGAAGGTCAAAGGTTTGATTCCCGACAGTCAATTAATGTTTCTTTCTTTCTCTCTCTCTCTCCCCCCTTCCTCCTTCTCTAAAATCAATTTTAAAAATTAGTAAATAAATAAAAATAAAAGCATTTCCTTGGCAAAATTAAAGAAAATAAAAAGGATTAATAATAATGCCTATACCCTACATGACTGTGAGTTAATGGGTGTGTAAATATCTTGCAAACTATAAGGTATTGTGCATATATTGCTGCTACTGATATTTTTAGTATTATTCAGCTCCTGCCCTCAAGTAGCTCCCAGCCTACTAGTAGTATGATGTTTATGCTCAGGTATTTTTTTAATTTTTTTTTTTTTTAAGTGAGAAGCAGAATGGTGTGGCCAGAAAGAATCCCAAATTAGAAGTCAGAAACTCTGGGGCAGACTACTGCATCTGCACCTTATCAGCTGTGCGACCCGGGCCAAGTCACTTGACCTCTCTGAGCCTCAGGTTGCCCACCTGTGAAATGAAGGGTTAGACTGTTTCACATTATTACTTTAGTGCGAAAATAGACATTTGATTTTCCTAAGTATAATGAATAAAATGTCAAGGTGGTTGAATTTCCTCTTCTAACATAGACAGAGCCAGGCCATACCTCTTCTCTGAGAATACCTCTCCTCCCCAAGAAGCCCCAAAGGTGGCTTTCCCTGTGGATTTAGTGAGTAATTCAGTAAAGTCTCAAGTAAATGGCAGAACATAAGCTCAGGTAGGGTTTTTGTATTCGTATTTTATAAACATTTCAGGATTTTTTCCTGACCCTTAACCTTTTGCCATTCTTAAAGTGAAGATCTTATATCCTGGAAGCTTGGTTAGAAACAACCTCAGGGTCATCTCATCCAACTTCTTTCTCCGTGTGGCTCCTATTCTTAGCAGCACCTCTGGCAGATGAGTAGTAGTTAAACATACGGATTTCAAAGCTAGATCGCCTTGATTCACATCTGGCTCTGCTCTCAATAGCTTTGAGACCTTGGGCAAGTTAGTCTGTTCCATGGCTCAGTTTCTTCATCTGTAAAATGAGAATAATAACAGTACTTATCTCAGATAACATACCCCAGAAGGTTATTATAAAAATTAAATTATTTTTAAAATGTAAAGTGCTTGGAATATACCGGGAGAAAAGTAAATGCTCCATAAATGTTAGCTATGCCCTAGCCGGTTTTGCTCAGTGGTTAGAGTGTCCACCTGGGGACTGAAGGGTCCCGGGTTCAATTCTGGCCAAGAGCATATACCTCAGTTGCAGGCTCAGTCCCGGTTGGAGTGCAGGCGGGAGGCAACCAGTCGATGTTTCTCTCTCACGTTGATGTTTCTCTCTCTCTCCTCCTTTCACTCTCTTAAAAGCAATGGAAAAAATATCCTCAGGTGAGGATTAAATAAATAATGTTAGCCATTATTATTATTATCATCATCATCATGTTTTCAAATAAGCCTCTATTTGAAAGCTGCTAGGGACACTAGAGAGTACACTCCTACTCTCCCTCCCCCTCCATCACCCCAAGGCAGCCTGTTGACACGTTGGCCGGAAGCTTCTGGTTACCATGCGCTTTGGAGTCAGACTTGAGTTTGAAACTTTATTCTGTGTGCAGCCTTGGGCGAGATAAGCTGGGGTATCTTCAACTGCAAAATGGGAATCATGATACCTACTCCACTGGGTGTTTTGAGGACTAGTTAAGGTACTGTATATAAAGTAGTTAGCATGGTCCAGCTGCATGGCAGGCACTCAGTAAATGATAGTTGCTGCGATGATGATGATATGGTGATGATTGTAATGATGGTGAACAAAAAGAAAAGAAAGGATAGGAGGAGGAAAAAGGTAAAAAAGAAGCAGGAGTAGCCACACCAGCAGCTGCTGCTCTGTTAAGTTCTTTCTGACCTGCTGGGTTCTCTTTCTTTGCTATGTTACCTCACTGATCCCAGCTCTACCCACTGGAGCTCTGTCTACTTGTCAGTCCTTCAGATACTCAAAGAGGGTGCACACAGCCCCCTGCCTGCCCTATGGCAGTGCCCCTCTCCAGGAAGACATGCCCACTCTTCAGCTGTTTCTCAGAGAACATGGTGTTTAGGCTGGTCCCTCCTGGCATGCTCTGCATCCCTTGAATGGCCCAGAGCACAACAGCACAGTTTCATAGTAAGGCCCCTATTTTGCTGGAATGAAGCATGGTGTCCTACATCCCCCTAGGTTCCCCACAGTCTCTTTGTCCACACCAGGCAAATGAGAATGAAAACAGAGATTGTCCTGTTCACTTTGAAATTCCTGTCTGAAATGACCTTCAGAGAAAAAAAAAATTGCTTCTGGCCTGGGGCACTAGATCAAGCAGCCGTGTTTGCTGTGCAGTCCATTGTGGCCCAGCCCTACTGCAGTTAGAAGAGGGGATCTCCAGATATTGAGGCGTCACCCAATCAGGGAAAAGGGAGCACTTCTGCTGGGCACTGGAGTAGAAACAAGAAAGGCAGCCTGGTGCATACTGAGCTCCAGAAGGTTTTGGAGAAAGAGCTCCAGCATTGGGGTCAGACAGACCAGGTCCTTTACCCAGGGCAACACTCAGCCAGTGATGGCTGCCACCCACTGAGTGCTTCCTGGCTCGGGCACTGTGCCCGTGGCCTCACCAACATTATTCCAGCTATCACAACAACCTGTAAAGGAGAAACTGATTCTTCTCATCATACAGGTGAGAAAACTGAGGCTCTCTGGTTTTGTAACTTCTTCAAGATCATACAGGTGTTAAGTGGCAGCTGGGATTTGAATCTAGGTCAGCCTCACTCTTTCTAACCATTGTGCTGTACGGACAGGCCCTACTGTCCATGTGGCTGTAAATAAGTGGCAACCATTCTGATCCTCAATTTTGTCATCTCCACCTACCCTGCATAGTTGTTCTAGGAATTAAGTGGAATAACATATTTAAAGTGTCTGGCATGTAACAGATGTTTAAGAAATTTTAGTTTCCCCTCCTCACATCCCAGCTCTCCCACTTAAAGTGACAGGGAAAATCTCTTTTTCTGGACACAGTTTTCTCATGTAGAAGCTGGGTGTGTTTTCTGAACCTCTAACCTTGTGTGGTGACAAGTCAGGTGGGGTTTGGCTTGGACCTGAGGCTCCAGCCTCCTGGCCTCTTTTGCTTTGCAGCATATCTTTCTGCCAGTATGCACAGCCCTGGCACTGTTATGATTATGCTTTCTCCCGGCAAACATCATATTTACAAACCACAAATAACAAAGTAGAGTGTGCCGGAAGAGCTCTGGCATGTTAATTAAGAACAATAGCAGAAGCAGCTGGGCAGAAAATGCCAGTGAGTCAGAAGCAGAGGCAGCACAGCTCTGCTTGTTGGCAGAAGCCAGCGCCGTGTTGTACATTAATTGGGGAAGTGGGTAAACATTTGCCAGCGCTTGCCCCCAGTGCACTGGAAGACGGACAGCAGGCTGGGCCTCCCCACCAGCCTGCCTGCCCATGTGCCCACAGCCCCAGAGATACCAGTAGAACGGCTTTGCTCTGGGTTCCTGTAAGCAGAGAAGATTCTAGAGGCGGATGTGTCTCCTTAATGACCCTCCTGGGCATACCCAGCTTCCGTCTGGATACAGTTGAAGATAGTGTTCCTCCTTCAGTTCAGCGGCCTGCCTGTGACTCTCAGCCCTCCAGGACCCCCGTCCTGGTGGGCTAGGAGAAGACAGTGGAGCCATCTTATTAGGTGTGACTTGAGTTGAGCAGAGGACAAGATTGCCTGCCTCGGGTGCTGCAGTCTCTGTTCATGGGCCCAAGCTCCTGTAGCTGGCAGAGCACACTGCCCAGCCTCTTGTCATGCACATTTAAAGCTGCCCATCCACCAGTGTCCATCCTCATAGTTGCTCACACACATGGCAGCTATCACTGAGTATCAGCTCTGGGCCAGACACTGTGCTAATTATATATTTTTTCTCATTTAATCCTCACATCAGCCCTGCAAGATTGATACTAACTCCAAAGCCACAAAGCTAATAGCCAACACAGCTGTGATTTAAACCAGAATCTTTCTGGTTCCAAAACCCATTGTCCTTTCCACTAAACCGGCATTTCTTAGCATTTTAAAATTCACGATCCCTTTTGTTCAACAGGAAATTTTTGTGTCTTTCACTCTCCAATTCATAAAATGTCCATCCACGTCCCATCTCTGCCCCCGACCTAGGAGATTATAAACCTAATTTAGGATCCCTGTGTGATTAGCATATCCCAACTGAGCCAAGATTTTGTCCAGTTTTACTCTCTGGTTCACATTATAAAATAATGTTTTTTTAATTTCTAAAATATAGTCATGTTACAACACTGACTCCTTTTTTTCAAACTAAACACACACACACACACACACAACAAGGAGATTGTGACATGCCTCCCTGAAGAGCTGCTCCTCGGCAGGGCGGTGCTCGTCTTTGGGTGTGGCGGAGTGGGTGTTCTGCAGTGTATTACAGCCGGTTTAGCAGGCAGATGCGTCCCAAAGGCTTAGCTCTCATCCCACCAAGCAGAAGAGGCCTCCCTGCTGTCAGGAGCTAACCAGGGCGAGGTCCCCAGGAATACCACTCAGCCATTTAACCGGCATCCTTTCCTCAGGGCCTCCTGTTCTGGTGGCCAAGCTGAGTTGTACAGGAGGCAAAAAACCTCCACCTGCCCAGGAAGAGGTCCAGTCTCCTGAACCTGTGCCTTGAGGTCAAATGCTAGTTCCTCTGCTAAACTACAGGACTTGACCTCTCTGAGCCCTGGCTTCCTCACTTATAAACTGGGAATAACAGCACCTACGCCCCAGGGCTGTTCTGAGGATCAGATAAGAGAACAGCTGTGAGAATGCTCGTGCCAGGGCACAGAAGGCCCAAAATCAGTGTGTGTGGGCAGGACCTGAGTGTCATGGGAGAAAACAGCACTCATTCCAGTCTTTTGAGTATGTGCTTTCTTTTTCTTTTTAGATAACCCAGCTGGACCCAAATAAATCATTATTGGAAGTAAAGTTGTTCCCTCAAGAAACCCTTTTTCTTGAAGCAAAAGAGTAAATGGCTCAGCGGGAAACCAGCCACTCCTTGACACGCCGGAGGCCGGCCTCAAGAGAAGGGCTCCTTGCCAACCCACCTACACACGCTCGACTCACTGAATTCAGTGTCACACTCTGCCTCTTGCAAGATTGCTGGAAAAAAGTAATAATAAACATAGCTACTTAAAATGTCCCATCCACGAGTATATGTTCCCAACCCTCCTTCCAGAGAGTTACAGCTCTGCCACCCCCACCCCCCCACCCCCGCCTCGCCCCGTTCAGTGACTGATGCACTGGTTCAGTGCGCGTGACCATAGTAGAATCAATACCTCTCCAGTGCCCACCTGCTCCCCAGTGTCCAGGACAGTTCTGTCTGTCCTGGGACACCAGGACGCTGTGTATTTGATATGTCTCATTGAGCCAGGGCTCACACACCTCTGCCTTTTTATTTTCATAACTGGATTTCTACTTTGTCACCTAATCTTCAGAGGCAGGGGGAAAAATCAGATGGAACTTCTTGGCTTGGAGATGAAACATTATTGGAGGAGAAAAATGCATATCATTTTGATGGTACTTTCTGACCTCTTTTACAAGGATGTAAAGTTGTGTTTGAGGACTGCATTTGACATATATGCAAGATATTTATTTACTGCTGCTGCCTTGGGTCTCCAGGTTCCATCTAGGAGGTGTTTGCTATTCCGTTGCAGCGTGGGAAACTGTAAGCGCAATGTGAATGTTGAGACAGTGTGAAAAGGACCAGCACCAGGACTTTGATATCTGGCCTGGCTGCAGGAAGCTGCTCTTGAGTTTGCATTTGGGCAGTTGGGCCTCATGGATACCAGCTCCCAGGCTGCTGGGCCTTTAGTGTACAGTGAACGCAGTTCCCTCCCGCTTTTCTCTCCCTCTTTCCTTCACTAATTTGGACCTTGTCACTTGGTGTTTTAAACCCCTTGTCTATCACCAAAATCTGATAAGCCACCCCTTGGACTCTTGAGTCCGCTGTAATAAGGAATTTGCTCCACTTTTTATTCTTTTAATGTTTTAATATTAGATATTGGGCTCCCATCTCCAATGAAAGGGATCTCATTCAGTGGCTGAAAATGCTGATTTCATATATTTAAGAGAGCAAACTTGGGGACTCAGCTCAAAAGTCATGTGCTGTCTAAACCCACATATTATAATTTTGGGGTGATTTAGTTAATGTGGATTTTTGTTAATCTATGGATTTGGGGTTTAGAGTTCAGTTTACTGTTTATACTTTCACTGACAATGATTTCTTTTCAGTCTTAGAATGTTCCTCTATATGTTTCTGTGTCACCTGTGTTCTCTATCTTAGGGGTTGGGATCCTGATTTGACATCTGTACTTTTCCAAATGAGAGTCTAAGTGCTGGGGTTTTCCCCTGGCCCAAGCCAAGGGGTTATCAAAAGACTCTTAACTGAAACCTGAGATATGCCTGGTTGTTCTCCCTCTGCCCCAAAGTGGGCATTGGCCAAGAAAATTCCATCTCCACCTTTTCTCTGACGCTCCAACCAGGGACCTCCCCTGAACACCCTCTTAAAAAGAGATGTGTTCCTAACAGACTAGTGCTGCGTCTGCCCAGGTGCAGGCCTTCTCTGGCCCCCAAGGTCTCTCCAGGAGACTGAAGGAGGAGACCCACTGTGTGGGAATTCAGCCTGAGCACTTTTCTCCGGCTCCACTCCACCTTAGCCTAGGGCCCCACTGCTACAGATGCACCAGGGCACCAGCTCTTCTTTTTCCAGGTAGACCTTGCTCTGTAGCGGCCATGGAGATGCTATAGCCCTGAACTCAGGCCATACTCAGGAACAGCAGCAAGGGTGTGGGTGGGGTTGGAGGGACTTTCATGTTAAACTGTTCCACCTGACTTGGGTTTGATATCATCATATTGTTCCCTCAGCATCTTCACTTCTGTATCCCAATATAGACTTTACTCTGAAACTGATTTCATAAAAGTTATTAAATGCTACTTGAATGTGTATGGAGTTTACACACCCTTTTTCAACCCTGTTGTGGAAGGTTCTTGCTCAGTCCCACGAAATCCTTTCCAATGGGCCCTGTTGCTGGGAAAAGCTCAGCTAATTCTCACTGTTCATGCATGTCATTCTGGTCTACCGAGCTCCAGAACAGGAGGCCAAAGCAGTTTCATGCCTTTTCTTATAAACACAACATTAAAATGACTACAGAAACATGAAGTGACTTGTCACCACAGAAACAGCAATGTCCCTGACAATTCTTTCTCCTACCCTTAAGCTTCCTTGGGCTTTGCATCCCAGCCTCCAGACAGAGAGTTGGTCAGCACCTATGCTTGGTGTTCATAAGCCCAGCTGTATACAGAGAAGGTCCAGGGTCGCTCGTCACCCCACCCCCATTCTGGTTCACTCTAGGTTTCTTGGAGTATCAATTGTACGTTTAGAGCATTAGTTTGAAGATTTAAGGAAGTATTTCCAATTTCCCACTGCCTCTCGGAAGGTGCTGTTTCAGGGAGGTTTCTGGTCTGTGACATTACCATGCTCTGGCACCACTGATTTTAGGGGACACAGGTGCTCTTCTCTGAATTATAAGCATCCAAAGTCCGAGTTGGATGAGAGCACCTTTTATCGTATAAAAAAATAGAATTTAGGCCTCTATAAATTTACTTGGTGACATTAGAAACATAAGTTTTCAGTTTCATCAAAGTTGCTACTCCCAAAACTAGACCTGCCGACCTGAGTGCTGGTCCATGGGACGGGTTTTAAAGATGCCACAGAACACTGGCAGGTTTCCCCAGAACGGCGGAGGAGTTCATTTGGGTGTGGGAGGTCTTAATTGTCTCCTTGAGCAGCATCACTGACTGAGGCTCTTCCACCAGCCCCTCCCTCATCCAGTCCTGGGTCCCACCAGCCCCTCACCCACCCAGTCCTGGTTCCCACCAGCCCCTCACCCACCCAGTCCTGGGTCCCACAAGGGGTTGGGATGTGGAATCCTAAGTTCAGTCCAGACGTAACTCACATAGCTCTCATCGTCTACATGAGCCTTTCACGTGCATTATCTCATTTGATTCTTTATAAAATTCTTGATGGGAGGCCACACACACACTCCAGAGACTTCATTGTCTTCCAATTTGAGCTTTCGTTCTGCCACTTCATAGCTATATCACCTTCAGATGAGTAGCCTCTCTAAACCTCAGTGTCCTCATAACATCCAGATAGCACTCTAGAGTTCAGCACACCTGCCACACCCACCACAGGCCACCGCAGCGAGGGAAGCAGGGCAGAGGTGATCGTTACATTTTTGCACATGGGCACAGAGGGTAGTGGCCTGCCTGACGTCACACAGGATGTCAGCAGGACAGTCAAGCCCTGGACTCAGGTTTTCAGGTCTATAGCTCTTCCATGAAGAGCCTCTAAATCTCATGTCCGAAAAATTGTTGGAATCCCCTACACTCATGTACAGAAAGTTTTGTGCACTTTTCCAGAAGGGGAATCTGTATTCGTCAGGTTCCCAGTGGGCTCCACTGATGACAGAAACAACGAACCACCTCTTACATCATGCAAACGTCAGACTGCAGAGTCAAATCTGTCCATTCTCCTCCAGCCATATTTTTACCTAAAGGAGAGCTGCAGCCCCCAGAGAGGGTGAGAGGCAGCAAGTGGGCTTTCTTGCCTGGACCCCCCTCTCTCTGCACTTAGTGCTTCTCCCTTGTCTCAAATAATCTGCTTTGGAAGATGACCCTTAACAACCCCAGCTGGTCAGACAGCTCCTCCCTGCTGTATTTTGAAAGTTTGTCCTGAAAGGAAATATCAATGAAAGACTTGCTCTCCAGTCTTTGGTCTATTAACTCTTAATTTGTACACTGTTGGTTCTCAGTTCTGAGTAGTGATCTGATGCGTGGTTAAGAGAATAGCCTCTGGAGCCACACTGCCTGCGGCCAAGCCACTGCACTCACTAGTAGTGGGCCTGTGGGGAGTCACTTCACCTTCCCACACCTCAGCTTTTTAGCCATAAAAAGCTGCTCCCATCCCTTCAAAGGCTTCCCACTGCCCTTCAAATAAAACCCAAACTCTTGGCTTGGAGATAACAGTGAAGATTAAATGAATCAACAGTTAACAGTTGGTTAACATGCAAAGCAGTTAGAACAGCTATTACCTGGATTATAAAAGGAAAGGGTGAGGACAGCAGTGAGAAGTGGCAGCTTATGGGGGAAGACAAGACGTGAAAAGCAGGCACAGGATGTCCTGGAGCACTGCTCCAGAGCCCTCCAGGGAAGGCCAGAGGGTCCTGCACCAAGGGCCACTGCTACTAGTGTCCAAAAGGACAAGCCTGAGGCATCGTGGGAAAAGGAGGAGGACTGACTTGCTGAGCACTTAGTCTGTGCCCAGTACTGTGCTCGGAGCATTACATACATTATCTCACATAACCCACAACTGCGCTGCCGGCGGGTGACCTTGACCCCATTTCAGAGAAGCAACAGGCTGGAAGAGGCGCCCACTGCTAATAAAGAGCAGAGCAGAGTTTGGGACCCAGGCCTCACTCCAGGGCTCCTGCAGTGTTCATGACAATGCAGTGCCGCTTTCGAGGGAAGTATGACATCACCAAGGCATTTCAAATAACAATTACAATAATACAATGTTTTTACAATACCAGTGGGTGCAAAACAGGGGTAAAGCCACGTTTTTGTAGGAAACTCAGCTCTCCAAAGTGACTCAGCCCCAGTGTGCCAGGAGCCAGTTTGAGCAGTGCCTCTCTTAAGCACATGCAGGGACTGAAGAAGGGTCCGGAGCTTCCAGTTTGGTGTCTCCAAAATCTATTCCCTCCTCCTCCATCTGCTGTCCCACTGACATGTCTTCCCTTTGACCGTTACTCTCTCTCAGGTTATAAAAACCACATCCTAATTGATCTGCCTTTCTCCAGTTCCTTCCCTTCTAGACCAGTCTCCACACAGCTGCTGGAAAGAGCCTTCTAAAGCCCCTGCCTCGCCAGGCCACATCCCCACTCCCATCCCTTCAAAGGCTTCCCATTGCCCTTCCAATAAAACCCAAACTCTTGGCTTGGATGTAAAACTGTCATCTGGCTTCTGCCTCCCCATCTGTGTCAGCAGCCGTGCCCTCGCCACACCACCCCTCCTGACTCCCTGAAGTTCCCTGTGAGCACTCACTTCTGCCACCTCCGGCCTTCCACACCATTCCCTTTGCCCGAGGACTCTTCCATCACATCTGGACTCCAACCACTCCCTCGTCCTCCACTTGCCCCTCGGACTTCACTTCTCCGGACGCTTTCCTGACGCCTTCCTGACGCCTGCCACGCCCCCCAGGTTAGGCGCTGTGCTGTGAATCTCATAGCACCAGTCACTCTGAACTCTCTAGGTCTTGGCTCACATGCCCTCCCTACCACCCCAAAGGGTCTGAGTCCCTTCACGTCCTCAAGCCTAGCAAAATGACTAGTACATAGTAAGCACACAGTAAATTGGGACTTAAACGGAATTTAAATGGAGGAAATGATGTCCGCGTGCTCATAAGCTGGTCACCTCCATCGCTAACATCCAGCTCTTCTGGGAACATCGTGAGGGCAGAGACCAGATCGTAATTATCTGTTTATCTCCTGAGCCAGCCCAGGGTTTGGCACACAGCAGTCGTGCACCCAGCGGTTACTGAAGCAGTTAGTTAATTGGAACTGGAGCAAAACCAGCTGGAGCTCCTGAGAAGAGATGAGTAAAGGAATTGGTGCTGAGTACTAGCCGAGCCCTGCACGGTGCTAAGGGCTCTGTGCTCCCTGTCCTCCCACATCATCCTAGGAGTTACTCTGTGAGGTCAGTGCTGTTAGCATCCTCATTTCAGTTAGGAAAACTGAGGCTCAGAGAAGTTATGCCACTGTCCCAGAGACACACAGCTAGCAGGGAGAGAAGCTGAGCTGCCGCCCTGGATCTGAGCCCAAAGCTCATGCCTGATCTCGTGGACAAGGCCCCCTCTCTGATCTGCTTCGCTAGCTGTAGCGTCCAACCCACACACTCCTCCCCTTGCCTTCTAGGATACCGCACCCCTCCAGTGTTCCTTCCACCTCTCTTCCAGTTCTCTGCTTTGCCTGTAAAATGTCAGCAGCCCCTGAGCTCCTTGCTCTGCCCTCTGCTCTTCTCAAAATCTCCTTAGATAAGACACAATTTGTACTTCTAAGGCTCAGTTTGGATTTTGCCTAAGGAATAACTCCATGAGGGTGGGGTCTGTCAATTTGATTGGTTTATCCCCCAGCACAGACTAGCACTGTGTAGGTGCTTGATAAATAGCTGTTGTTAATATAATGCACATTTATATCACCTTTATTTTATGCCAGGCACTAAGTGCTTTACTTGTATGAACTCATTTACTTCTCACAACAACCCTATGGAGGAGGAGGAGCTGTTACTATCCCAATTTATGGTTGAGCAAACTGAGGCACAAGAGAATGTTTGTCTATTGTGCCTCTGACAAGAGACAGTGGGGCATCCTGGGCACTGGGTCCTAAGGGATGAGTAGAAGTTTTCTGGGTAACTGGCTGGCCTAGAGCTGGGAACCTGGAGGAGGCATCTGTGCATCAGCGCCAGCTCAAGCCTGGAGTCTGAGCCACCCATTGGGGCAAAAAAGCTGAATTATGAGCCAGCTCCCCAGACTCCAAACCACCAGGGGCTCCAGACCAACCAGTATGGGACCCTGAGCCAGCCATGCAGCGTGGAACTCACCCACCAAACACAGAGACTGTGCAGTACCAGGGGGAAGAGGGGGTGGAGGGAGTGGGAGGCAGGTGGTGGTGGTGGTGGAAGAAGTCAGAGTAGGAGACTCTGAGGGGAAGACGCCAAGGTGAGCACGTGAGTGTGACCTGGGTGGGGGTGGATTGGGTTTCCACCTCCTAGCCCCATTCCCCCCTCACATCTTCATTTTGGCCATGACGTGGGGGGATGACAGGCTGGAAGTATGTGGACCAATGGTCCCTCAAGGCACTTTGGAGGAGGGGTGGGGACTCAAACTCAGGCTGATCTTGCCTAAGAGCCTAGCCCTCAAGTCCTTCCTCTTCATAGCTCCTCCCCCACAGGCTGTCCTTCAGGCAATCCGATTCCAGGGTGGCAGGGGGCGAGCCCAGAGAGGGCTGGCAACTCACCCACAGTTACACAGCCTGGCCAAGGCTCTGAGTCTGGGTGGCGCGTTGGCCCGGGGCTGAATCCCAGAGTCACTGTTTCCAAAGGCCCTCTTGGGAACAGATGGGTGCCAGGAAAAGGAAGGTCCAAAGAAGATCACCCTGCCGGTGCACACTGTCCCCCAAAGCCCAGGAGGGCCTGCAGGTCACTTGGGCCTTTGCACTCTTTCTCTTCTCTGAGCAGAATGGCCTCTCCCTCAGTTCCTCAGCTTGGTCAATTCTGGGTCCTTCCAAACTCAGCTTTGGAAACTGCGAGAACTAATTTTAAATGGGGGAGGGGTCAGAAAGGAGGCCGACTTAGAAATAAATATATTATAATCAGTAACTTACTTATGTTGCCATCGTAACCAGTTAGACGTCGTAATGGGTGAAAAGATACTGTTCACAATAGCCGCATAAAATACTAAGGAATATGCTTAAGAAACAACTGCAGGAACAAAATGACAAAATTTACAAAGGGACATAGATGTCACGAATAAAGTCAGCTGGTCCTAGATGGAAATATTACAGATTGTGAAGATGCAAAACCTCCTTCAAATTAATTTATAAAGGCTTTGAAGTCAAATTTTCAAAGGATTTTTTAATTTTCTTTTTGAAATCAGCTTTGAAAATTTTAAAATATTTATTCAGAAGACTATCTTTCCAAAATACCCATGAGAATTTTGAAAGAGAAGAATCAGGATCTAGAGGGTAAGTTGCCCTCCAAGTACTACAGAACTACAATAACTAAACAAGGGAGGCTGGTGCAAAAGCCAACAGCTCCCTGGAAGAGAAGGAGCTGAAGCCACCTAAGCCGACTGCCCCTCCCCCCCCCAGAATTCAGGAAACAGCTTGTGGTCAGTGGGGGAAGGGGGGACATTAAGTAGTGATGTGATAAGTGGCTAATCATTTGGTACAAGTTCAATGACAAACTTAACTTCACCAACCTCCCACCAAAATTAATTTCAAATGAATTAAAGATATAAATGTAAATAATGAAAAAGAGGTAATATAAAATATAGGGGAATGCTTTTAGAAAGTTAGATTTGAATAATCAAGTATGATACTGTAAATAGAATCTATAAAGAAAAAAATGACAGATTTGGCTACATTAAAATTTTAACTTCAGTATAACAATAACAAAACAGGATGAACAAAAAAAATGGAGAGATACAGCATATGTTATAAATAAGAGAATACTAATGTCTTTAATATATAAATAGCTATTACAAATTAAGGAAAGGAAAATCTCTATGATAGAAAAAATAAGCAAAGAACGTATGCAGAATTTTGTAAAAAACACTAATGACTAACACATATAGAATAAAACTAAGGAATAACTAAGGATATGTAAATTACAATGACAAAATATTGGGAGCTTTTCCTGCTCGAATTGTCATTGATTAAAAAGATCAGCAAGATTCACTGCTGTTGAGTGTGTTTGTTGACACAACCTTTCCTGAGAGCTATTTGACAGGTAACTATCAAAAGCCTAAAAAAAAAACCAAGCCTCTGAACAATCAGTCCTATTTCTAGGAATTTATCCTAAGGAAACAATAAGGCGAATTTACAAAGAATGTTCATTGTTGCAATGTTTATAATAGCAAAATTGGAAACAAACTAAATATTTATTAATAGGAAAATGGCTAAATAAATTCAGGTACATCCATAAAATGAAATATTAAGCAATTCTTTTAAAAGATTATGTAGACATATTATTATGAAAAAATGTTCATCATTTATAAATAAAAAGTAATGAAAAGTACGTTTTTTGTAAATATAGGTACACAGAAAAAAATGTGTTCCAAATACACTTTGCTGGATTGTCTAAAATGTTTTATATTTTACTTTATCAGAACAAGCAATGATGTTTCCATTGGGGATCCCTAGAGGCTCCCATCAGGGCTTCCTTCTTTCGCAGGTCTTCCTCGCCGCTCCTCGCCCCCTCCCCCCGCAGCTCTGTTCTGTGGGGTGCCCGTGTCCCCAGGCGTGTGACCAGCCCTGTAAGGGCCCACGCAGCGCGGCCCTTCTCTGCGCGTCCTCAGGGCCGGGCACGGAGGGCTGAGGGCGCGTGTTCTCTGGGTGAGAGGCGGGAGCCGGTGGGAGGAACCGACGGGAAGGCCCCGGCCAGAGCCGACGGCGAGAGCAAAGCGCGAGAGTGAGCGTCGGACCTGGGTCCCCGCCTTCCCGGGACTCCGCAGCGTCGTGACCCGGGCAAAGGGCGGGTCCACGAACCTCGGCCCACTGGTGTCTGAGACGCCCCCCCCCCCCCAGGACCGCGTGCCCAGCAAGGCCGCCTCGCCGGCTCCGGGCGGGGTGGCGGCGCGGGCGGCGCTCAGGGACCGGCCGGCAGCCGGCGGTGGGCACCGCTCTGGGCGCGTCCGCCTCGGGCTCCGGGCGCGCCCGGGAGGCGGTGCGGGCGGGGAGCCCCGGGGCGCGCTCCGCAGACGCGGGGGTTTGATCCGAAGGGCTCAGGCCGCTGGAGCCCGCGCTGGGCTTAGGGCCGCGCTCAGAGCCCGCGCCTTCGCCCCGCCGCCTCCCGCTGCTTCCCGGCCCGCACGTCTGGGGGGTGGGGTTGGGGGGCCCAGGGCCCGGGAAGAGGCTGAGCGCAGCGGGCCTCGCGGTCCGGAGGGTGAGGGTGCGGAGACCCGCCAAAGCCCGCGCCTGCAACCGAGCAGAGCTTGGGCCTCGAGTGGGGGGTCTCACCTGGCACCCCTGGGATCGAAATCTGCTCTGCCCCCTACTAATTGTAAGATGTGGGACAAGTCACCGCACTTCCCCGAGTCTGTTTCTCCCCTGTCCAGTGAGATAGGGGGACTTGCCCCGCAGAGAGCGGTGCGACCTAAGGCCCCAGGGAGGCGCGTGGCGCAGGGCCCCGCAGGGACGCGCCCAAGCAGCCGGGCGCCGCGGCGGGAGAAGTTCTTCCTGGCTGCGGAGTAGTGTGCGGGCCCTTAGCCCTGGCCCTGGCCTGGTCCGTGGCTTTGACCACGCAAAAGGGCCGATTTTATTGTTTGTTTTTTGCGGGCTGGGGGCGGGGACCGCAAAGCAGCCCGCGCTTCTCCGTGTGCGCCCCGGGTGCCCGAGGCTGAGTCTCCGTGAACCGTGCTCCAGAGCGGATCCGGAGGGGAACGGCGTCATGCGCCTGTGTGTGTGCAGGTGTGTGCGCGTCCACACGCGTGCTCGTGCGTCCGTGGTTGTGCGGAGAACAGCGTGCGGGGCGGCCCGCGTGGGCCCCTTCCCCTGGGGCCCCTTCCCCCCTTTTCTCCGCAACCCCTTCCCGGTTAAGAATTTCAGCCAAACTGACGGAATCCGGCGCGGCCAAGGGAGGGGCGAGTGCGTCCCGCAGCCACTGGTTTGGGGATAATTACTTTTAATGTCAGAAAGATTTAGTTTAATATCATCTCTATTAGGCTGCCGGGCGGGTAATTAAACGGGACGCGCCGCAGCCGGCAAACAGATGGCGTCTGCTTGCTCCGAGGCCGCGGACAAACAGCGCAAAAGTCAGCGCCTCCGGGGTCCCCCCTCAGCGAGCGCCCCCGGCGCTTCCCCTGCTCGGCCCCGCGGCGCCGGCCCCCAGCCTCCTCCCCGCCGCACCCCGGGCCTCCCCAGGGCCAGCCCTTGGGACCCCGCCACTGCCTGGAGGGGCGGGTGCGTGGGCGTTGGGCCCGCAGCAGACGCGGGTGGAGGTGGGTTTCCCTCGCTGGGAGCGCTCACCGGGGCCCAGCCCCTGGCGCAGCAAAGGCGTCAGCAAATGACCCCGAGCTAAGCGGACCTGGGCGAGTGAGCGCGTGGGGCCGCGTGGGGGCCGCGTGGGGGCGCGTGGGGACGGGCTTTCCGCCCTCAGCTGCCTGGTTTGTCCCGGGAGGTCTCGCTTTCTCTGCCCCAGTCCAGCCACCCGCGGGGCCCTAGAGTAGGCTAGGCCAGGGGAGCAGGGAGGGCCCACGCGTGTGAGCTACGTGCTCCCCGCCGGGTGTCTCAGCCCCCAGGTGGGAGTCGGGGGCGGCTGCGTGATAGGTCACGTATCAGGCGGTGGTTGCAAGATGTGGACACGCTTGTGGAAGTGCTGTGGATTCGGTGGAACTTCCTGAAGGGGTGCTCTAGAGTGGGAGGGAGCCTCCGAGGTGAGGGCTCCCCAGGGCTATAGCTGCCGGCAGGCACGAGGGTGTCCCAGACCTTTCGGAATGAGGTCACGTGTGTGTGGTGTGTCCAAGTGTGAAGCCACACCGCTGGGAGAAGAGGGGTAGCCCCAGCTGCCTCGGTCTGGGTGTGCTGTCCCCCAGGGCTGGTGGCTCAGCCCCACCACCCCTTCCAGTCTGCTCCCCTCCCCCTGAGTCCAAGTCAGGACTAGCCAGGAGCGGCCTGCGGAGGTGTGAGCGCAGGGACCTCCACCCAGGACGCTACTCTGCCCCGCTCCCTCCAAGACACATTCAGTCAGTGAGCACCCCAACCTCCCGGGCACCAAAACACACTGTGGGTCTCAGACCTGTGGGGCTGCGAACAGGAGGAAAGAGGATCCAGAGGCGCCTGCTCTAGGGGTGGGCAGATTCGCTCCGTCGGGCTGGTCCTCTCCCCTTCCTAAGACAATGAGGCTCTTTACCACCAGCGGGAGAACCCAGGGTTCCCAAGTCTGAACTGTCAGCAGGACCCTTGGCTCCCCCAGGTTTACTTCAACTGGAGTTGGGGAATTTCACAGTGGCTAGGTCTCAAGAATGAAGAGGGGTGTCTGGCCTACTGACTCCCAAAAGCTAGGCTGATTTATGTAGTTCATTTCTTTGAGGTTTAAAATAATTTCTGGCCCTGGCTCAGTTGGTTGGAGCTGTTTGGTGCACGGGAAGGTTGCAGGTTCTACTCCAGTCAGGGCGCACACCAAGGCTGCGGGTTCAAGCCTTAGTCCTTGGACCTGGTGCCTACGGGAGGCAACTGATCCTGCATCTCTCTCACATCAATGTTTCTCTCTTTCTCCCTTCCTCCCTCTCTAAAATCACTTTTAAAAAATTAAAAATAATTTCTGGAAAACTTACACCAAGGTAGCTCTGGAAGTAGGCGCCTGGCTGCCCCCTCTCAGGACCTGGCTTCTGTCCCCTCTTCCCACTCCACCCCCACCCCCAACTCCAGGGCGCAGTTAACGCAAAGATTTCCTTGACTTGATAACCTCAAGCTGTTGCAGGGTGGGGTCTGGACCCTAGGCTCTTGGAGAACCTATTACCCCGGACTCACTCCCTTGCTCTCACTCCACGCGGGAGACCCTACGGGAGCGGACCCCTTTCTCTCAAACACATTCGCAGGCTCCAGCGAGGGGAATTTGTCAGGAGCGAATGGCCTGGTTTCTGTCGCTGTCACAGAATCTGTCCGAGTCGGAGTGCGCCCGGCCGGGCCTAGTCAACTTTCTGGAAGCTCTCTGCCCCATTCTGGCGCACACCCCCTCCCGCCTCCCCCTCCCCAGTCTGGTCCTGGGGTTTGGCTTCCCTGAAGAACCCCAGAGAGGTCCCGCTGTCTGCGGAGCGGCGGGGTCGGCGCGCCTTCCTGGGGATCCCCAGCCGCGGCGTCCGAGGCGGCGGGGCCGGCGGGGCGCGACCCACCAGCCCTGCCGGGGGGAGCGGCCGCGTCCTGGGGCCCCGGGGCTGTCTGCAGGCCCGGTCCGTGCACGCCCCGGCAGGTCCAGGCCAGAACCCGGCGGCCCTGGGAGTTCGAAAGAACGACGCAGAAACGCACGGTCTGCAGTGGAGGGAGAACCATGGGGAAGCGCGTTTGTCTCGTTAATTAAACGAATTTTCATTACTCTGAACGAAAGAGAAAAGTAAATAAAAGCGAGAGTGGGAGAAATTAGAACGAAGAAGAGAGAGAAAAAGCACCGAGAACCACAGACAGAGAAACCCCAGGAGATCTCGCCCGAGGACCGCAGCATTAATTCCAGATGTTGCCATTCAAAAGGGAAACAAAGTGCGAAACCTGTTACCTCCTCTGCAGACCCAGCTGTGTCCCGGGGCCGTGACGTCAGGACGCGAGACGGACGCGAAAGTTAAAACTACTCCTGGGGCTGCGGCGACCTCGCCTCTGGCCCAAAGGACGGACTGACGGGTGCGCGTTCTGCTTCCGAGAGGATCTGGGGGATACAGGGAGGCCACTTTTTTACTTTCGTTTAAAAAAAGAAAATGTAAACTATTTGTTAATTTAAAACAACGACAGAGATGATCCCACCACCCTGGGAAAGAAGTGGAGATGCTGCAGAAGCGAGGAAAGGGAAGAGCCAGAGCGGGCAGAGGGAGGGAGCGAGGGAGGGGCACGGAGGGGACGCGCGGGGCGCGGGCAGGCAGCGCGACCTCATTTCTTCTCTCCAGGCTCCACTTGAGAAACAAAAATCCTTATTAACCACACTCACCCTCCGCGATGCCTTATCATATCAGAACTTTTAAAAATAATTTGCGTTTTAAAGAAGGCGGTAGAAAAATCAAAACAAGCTCCTGACTATCCCGAATGCTCCGGCCCTGGGAGCCGCAACAGCCGGAGGGAAGCGGAGAAATCGTCGGAGCATCGCCACAGAAACCCTCCCTTCTCCACCCCCGCTTCACCCCCCACCCCGACCACAGTAATTGAATTGTCACCTGCCCCCATCTCGCCCCGGGCCGCCGGGGCCACTAGGGAAAGTCGGTCTTGCCAAGCGCCCGGGGCCAGTGAGAGCTGCGCAGCGGAGCCCGCTCCCCAGAAGCTGAGGGGTTACACGGGTCTACGTGGAGGCGCCACCGGACACGGTAATTAGGCGCAATTCACACGCTCTCCAGCGCACGGAAACTACTTGTCACGATATTTTTAACGCTCCTTTTCTCGCCCACTTTTTTCCACTCCGTCCGCGGCGCGCCCCCTCCCCTCGCGGAGGCGCTCGGAGGAGCCTTCGGAGTTTCGAATCTTTCGGACACTGTAGGACGCGGGGCTCCCCGGGCGCGGGTCCGGCCAATCAGAGCGCCGTCTGCCTCCCCTGGCCAATGGCAGGCGCCACATTGTTGTCCAATTCTGTCTAATGGAGCCCTAAGGAGCAACAATAGAGCGGGCGAGCGGCTCAGTGCGAGTCTGCAGCGCCCGGGACTGGGCCCGCCGTGCGCAGCGTCGGGCGCGCTCCGCGAGGGGACGCGGGCGCTAGGGCCGGGGCGCGGGTTCCGGGCAGCCGGTCCCTAAACGGTCCCCAGGCTCCAATTTCCGAAGGAAGGGTTGGACTAAGCGGCGTCCGAGGGGTCCGGAAGTTCGGACATGGTTACCGAAGGCGGGTGACGTGGTCAGATAAGGAGCCAGGGGGCCGCGAGAAGAGGCCAGGAGCGCCCGCGTCGCGAGCTGAGCTGGGAGGCCCGTGCGGCGCCGGCGGAGCCGGAGGATCCTCGAGCCCAAGGCAGGTAGTCGAGGACCGCAGGGAGAGCAGGGGAGGCGGCCCGGCCTGCGGCCCCTGTGGACCAGGCCCGGGCCACGCCGGCCTGAGGGACTGTGCGGCTCCAGGGGCCTGGAGAGAGGCTGCGCGCGTGGAGGGGGGAGGGGTCTAGGATGGTCGGACGCCTGGGGCTCTCGCGGGGACCCGGGGGCGCGGAGGAAGCCGTGCGGGAAGCGCGGAGCTGGGCCTGCTCTGGCCTCCGGGGGCCCCGGCGCAGGTGGGACTCCTGCGTTCTCGCTGAGCCACTTCCAGGGGCCCCTCCCCTGCCTCGGTGCCGCGTGCTGAGCCACCCCCATCCCAGGAACCCAGCTCTGAGACCAGAATGCGGGAACCTGCGTGGGAGCGGGGTCCCCGGGGGCCCCAGGACAGGGAGGGCGTGTCTGACGACTCGGGCCGGACCTGGGAGAAGGCGGTGCGCGGTGGGCAGGATCCCCCTCCTGCGATACCTAACTTGTGCGGGATACTTTTCCGTCCCCGACCGCTCCTCCAGACTGTAACTGTGCCACAGGTTTTACTCCATTCCCACTCCAGCCTATCTGTGCTTGCGGGTTTTTCCCCCTCAAACACACCCATCTCCGCCGCATGAACCCTGGGACCCAGACACGCATGTCAGCTGTTTTGGGCGACCCTCAAGTTAGGTAATCTTTGGGCTGGGCTCGCCTATCCAAAGTCTCTTCAGCTGAATTTTCTCTTTAACCCTCCACCGCAGCCTCCTAAGCTCGGCCCCCTACCCGCTTTCTCTCCCACTCTTCGGAGGCCCGCACCACGGAACTTGTAGCTCCCACATTTCCACGGGTCTCTGGGCCTAACTCTGTCCCTGAGTTATTTCCTAACCCTCACTCCACTTCCTAGAGCTATTATTTCTGTTCCGGATTTTTCTCGTGAACTCTCCTGCTACCACCAGCAAAACAAAACAAAACAAAACACCTCCAGCCCAACCAGCTGAACTCTCCCTCTCTCACAACACTGGACATTTCACCTCGGATGTTTCTGGTTTTTCTTGGCATCAATCTGTTGGTTAAAAACATTCCCTCTAATACAAGTCCCATCAAACAAACATTTCTCTCTATCCGGTGTCACCCCAGTGAAGCTAAACTTTGAGGGAATACTATTTTATTTTCCAAACTCTCCTTACATCCACCTGAACCAGTGACTTTCAAACTTTATGTTTTTATTTTTTCCAGCAGAACCACTGATTCAGACGAAATCTTACACCCAGCGCATAAATCAGATATAAGAAGAGCTCTGGTAGGAGTGGGGTGGGGGGAGCTCGGCCTTACAAAGGGGCTCCAAAGGCACCTCCTCCCAGCGACTGGACGAACAGTAGCCAAACCTCTGCGGCTGAAACTTCCCTCTGTAAGCCTGGGCGTCTCCAGGCCGCGCTTTAGCGTCGCTCACCGCGCGCTCCTCACCGCAAGTCTCTCCCCTTCCCACGGTCTCCCACGCCAGGTCCCGACATGGAGCTGCGCTCCGAGTTGCCCAGCGTGCCGGGCGCGGCCACCGCGGCGACGACAGCGACGGGGCCGCCCGTGGCGTCGGTGGCGTCGGTGGCGGCGGCGGCGGCGGCTGCGGCTTCGCTACCGGTGAGCGTGGCCGGCGGCCTGCTGCGGGCGCCTCCGCTGTTGTTGCGGGCGGCGGAGAAGTACCCGCGGACCCCCAAGTGCGCGCGCTGCCGCAACCACGGCGTGGTGTCGGCGCTCAAGGGCCACAAGCGCTACTGCCGCTGGAAGGACTGCCTGTGCGCCAAGTGCACGCTCATCGCCGAGCGCCAGCGCGTCATGGCCGCGCAGGTGGCGCTGCGCAGGCAACAGGCGCAGGAAGAAAACGAGGCGCGCGAGCTGCAGCTGCTCTACGGCACGGCCGAGGGCCTGGCGCTGGCCGCCGCCAACGGCATCATCCCGCCGCGACCCGCCTACGAGGTCTTCGGCTCCGTGTGCGCCGCCGACGGCGGGGGGCCGGGAGCGGGAGCGCCCGCGGGGACCGGAGGCGGCGCGGCGGGCGCCGGGAGCTCAGGTGAGAGCGCGGCCTGGACGGGAGGAGAGGGGAACAGTAGCGGGGTCCTGGGACTCGACGAGGCGCTGAAAGAGTAGACTCCCCCTCCCCCTTCTCCAAACGTCCTGCCTGCTGGAGCTCGCCGCGCACCCGGTCCCTGGCTTGGGACATAAACACACAGACCCCCCTTTCCCCCTTTCTGCAGCATTTGCGCCCGACTCCTTCCTTTCACCGCGAGCCCAGTGGTGAACGCTTCAGTCTTGTCTCCTCCGCACGGACGGGCTCCAGCTTCCCCGCTCCTTCCCCGGCCTCCTCCCCACCTCGGAAACCCGCGCGCCGTCTCTTTCCCTTCGTTCTCTGCGGTTTTCTCCTCCGCTAATTCTCGACTCTCTCCCGAAATCCGACCCTCTCCGAGCCCCCTCCCCCGGCCCGCACCTCTTTCTCTGCGCATTGAAGACAGTTCGCTGCTTTTCCATGTGTGATTCCTTTCATCGTGTTACTAATGCTCCTCGGACAGCCGCAGGTTGCGCCCCGCTCCTTTCTAGCTTCTTTCCGCACTTGCCCCCGGTTTCTCACTTCCCTCGACGCCCGTCCCTCTTACCCCTCTACCCCTTCCCTGTCCCCACCCTCTTCAAAACTCCCTTGGCTTTTCGGGGCGGCGGGGGGAGGGGATAGAAAACCAGGCGGGCGCCGTTGGCGTCCTCTCAGCTTGGGAGACAAGAACTTCTTAGGTCTTCCTTTTGGAAAGGGTGGCTTAGAAAGAGGGGCTTTATTTTTGCCTGTAGAGAGGTTTGGGATCTTGTCGATGCCCAAGGCGCCGTCCTTTACAGAATATGCTGCCCAGGGCCCGAGGGCACCCGGGCCTGGCTTGGCCCGTGGAAGCACAGAGGTGGAGAGGGCTCTTCTGTACAGTGCGCTGTAGGCGGAAGTTATGTTGGCTCCAGGTCCCTTTTCCAGCGCAGGGCAGGGCTCGAAGGGCGATAAGGGGGGAGGTGCTGGGCACAGGTGTAGGGAGAAGGGCACTGAACGTTGAGTTCACAGGGTGGGTGGTGGGGGGTTAGGGTTCTGGGTACAGAAAGAGAGCGCTCCCTGCGGGCAGGGGGAGAGGGTGAGGGCTGCAGGGACTCGGAGAGGAGGGAACGGTGGAGCCCACGGAACGAAGGTCGTGGGGCTCGCCAGGAAAGGAAACTGGGATGCAAAGGGCTGGGGTGCCGCAGGTGGGGTCGCCTCCCCACTGCTTTCTTTACATCCTGTTTTCTCCCCTCCCAGAGGCCAAGCTACAGAAGTTCGACCTGTTCCCCAAGGCGCTGCTCCAAGCAGGCCGCCCGGGCAGCCCGCCGCCGCCTCCCGGGAAGCCCTTATCCCCCGACGGCGTGGACTCGGGTCCGGGGACATCATCCCCGGAGGTGCGGCCGGGCTCGGGCTCCGAGAACGGCGACGGCGAGTCCTTTTCGGGGTCGCCCCTGACCCGCGCCTCCAAGGAGGCGGGTGGCAGCGGCCCGGGCAGCGCTGGCCCGGGAGGCGGCGGCGAGGAGGACAGCCCGGGTTCCGCCAGCCCTCTGGGCTCTGAGTCCGGTTCGGAGGCCGACAGGGAAGAGGCAGAGGGCCCGTCCGTGCCAGGGCTGGGCGGGGGCCCGGGTCCGAGGCAGCGGACGCCGCTGGACATCTTGACGCGCGTCTTCCCGGGCCACCGGCGCGGCGTCCTGGAGCTGGTGCTGCAGGGCTGCGGCGGCGACGTGGTGCAGGCCATCGAGCAGGTGCTGAACCACCACCGCGGGGGCCTGGCGGCCGGCCTCGGCCCCGCCGCGCCCGCCGACAAGGCTGCAGTGGGCGCAGTAGCCGCTGCGGACGACGGTTGGCTGAGCCGGGTCGACGCCGCCGCCGCGGGCCCCGGGCTGCCCTCGCCGCTGCAGGCCGGCCCCGCCGCGCCCCCGCACCACAGACCTTTGCTGGCCGGCGCCATGGCTCCCGGGACGCTTGGCTCGCTAAGCAGCCGCTCTGCCTTCTCGCCTCTGCAGCCCAACGCCAGTCACTTCGGCGCGGACGCGGGCGCCTACCCGCTGGGCGCGCCGCTCGGCCTCAGCCCCCTGCGCCTGGCCTACTCGGCGGCGGCGCACAGCCGCGGGCTGGCCTTCATGGCCCCCTACTCCACCGCGGGCCTGGTGCCCACCCTCGGCTTCCGCCCGCCCATGGACTACGCCTTCAGCGACCTCATGCGCGACCGCTCGGCCGCCGCCGCCGTGCACAAGGAGCCGTCCTACGGCGGCGGCCTGTACGGGCCCATGGTCAACGGCACCCCCGAGAAGCAGTAGGGCGAGGGGCCTGGCGGCTGGGCGGCCCCAAACAGGGACCCCAGCCTCGTCCCCTTTGCCCGGTGCGCGCTCTGCGTCCCAGCTGAGGCCCTTTCGCGCCAAGGTGGTTTTAAGTTTTGTTTTGAAGGGTGGGTGGGGGAGCTGGGCAGAGAGGAGCAGCTGCGGATGCAGAAGTTCTCGCGGGAGGGGCGAGGCGCGGACCGTCACCCCGACCCCTCCCTGAGGCTCCCAGCCCTTCCCAAGTCCACGAGCCTCGAGAATTCAAAGGCTGCCCTCGGAGCGCGGGCTCTGCCCCTCCTTGAAGCGACGCCCATTCCGCCCGCGCGCTCGAAAGGCTAGCAGGATGCTCCGAGGGTCTGTCTTCTGTGTCTCCCCCTCCCTTTAAAAAATTTTAAATATTTGCTCTAACAAATATAAATTTAGGATGTATAAATCTCTTGGCACTGAGTCGAGTCTTTGGGACACACATATATATCGATATCAATTGTTTAAAAAAAAGGAAACAAGTTCTACGGTGCACTTTCCTCATTGCGGTTTTTGTCGCTCTTTGTTGCTTATGCCGGTAAGCATGGGTTTCCCTGGTGCAGTGTGAGTTTTTATATATGTATAAATCTATATATAATCTATACATATATATACAAGCCAGTGTATAATGTTATAAAATGGAATTCTAAGTTATTAATTGTAATCTGTAGGTGACCTCGGTATTAACGTGGAAAATTTTCAAAAACAAGCAAAAAAAGGAAAAAAATGGAAAAATTAGACTATGCGCGCATTGTACTTATCAGGTTTTATAGACTAAATATATTGTAAACTCGGGGCGAGTCTCGCCCACCTGCCCCTCCTGCCGGGGCCGGTGTCTCCCCGGGAGCCGTCGAGGGGCGCGCGGCGGGAACGCAGCGACTTGGGACTGAGCCCGCCCCGGCCGCCGAGGGCCAGCCCCGCCTCCGGGACTCGCCGACGCCTCGGCCGAGGCGCTGACCGCGGGAAACGCCGCTGCGGAGAGTGGCTCACTTTGTGCTTTCCTTTGCATAGACATGAGCTAGAAATAAATGTTATTTTCTAAGAAAACAACACCGAATCCCGTCCCGATCCTCGGGCAGAGGGATCGAAAAGGTCGTGATTTCCTGCTCGGGCCGCGCCGCCAGGGAGAAACCTGACCGAGGTCGAGGCTGTGGCCCGGACCCTCGGGGGAGCGGGACGAGGAAACCCCGCGGCGCCCGGGAGCGCCCCGCGGCTGAGAACCCGCCGAGGAGCGGCGCCCCCCGCGCGTCCGGGACCCGCGTCCCTCCGCTCGGCTTCGCTGCGCGCGGTCGCCTCGCCAGTGCGCTCGGCCCCGGGACCAGGCGCTTTCCCGGAATCCTGCGAGGCTGGCACCGGGTTCTGGTTCTTCCCGAGGCTCAGATTCGGGCGCAGCCCGGGTCGTACCCCGCGCGCCCCCTTCTGGGAGAGATTTGGGACCGGGGTCCGCGGGGAGGTGGCGGCTGGCGAGGGAAGGCTGCCAGGGAAGACGACGTCCTAGAGTTATTTTGGGGCGTTATTGGAGTTTCGGGAGTAGTGGGGTGCTGCTCCCGCCGGAGGCAGTGTAACCCGAGAGTGGAGGGGAGGACGCGCCTTCCAGCCGGACCTCACTCCGCACCCCTTTTACTTTCCCTGCTCCAGCGGCGCTGAGCAAATTCGCGGCTCCTGGGCCGCCCTCTCCTCCCGCGGTCAGTCCGGCTCCCGACGCGCCGACTCCCCCTCTTCGCGAAGCTGGGCGCCCCCTCCCCTCGGCTGGCCCCCGCGACATCCCGAGGTAAACTTCTGGGGCCGGCTCGAGTTCCGCCAGGCGGTGAAACTTAATAGCAGGACAAGAGAACGGTTTAATAAAGAAGGGCTTTAATGGGGAGCTAATTTGATTGAGTTGCCTAATTCCACTTTAATTGGAAAGGGGTTTGGCTGTTTGGTTATAAAGTGCGAGGGTGACGAGGAGATGGAAGTGGGGGGAGAAGGAGCGAGGGAAGAAAGATGGGGCGCGCGCGGGAGATTGGGGACAGGAAGGAAGGAAGAGGGGGAAGGAGCAGGGAACCGGGCGCGAGTCTCTCCGCCGAGGCGGCGGGGGCGCGGGGAGCGGCCGGGCGCGAACCTCCCCGCGCGCCGCCGCCGCGCGCCTCCCACCCGGGTTTCCCGGGGCCTCGGTCCCCTCTCAGCCCCAGGTCCCCTCCCGGCCTCGGCCTCGGCCCCACCCCACCCCTGGGGAACCTGAGACGCGCCTGGTTTCTTGGTTTCAGGAGAGACCCGAGCTGGGGCTCCTGGGGCTCCCCGGTTCCTGCTGGTGCTCAAGCCAGGCCGAGGGGCGGCCCGCGGGCCCGTGTCACCCGCTCTCAAGAACATCTGGAGCTTTAATTTTTGTTCCTCTCACGGCAAACCCGAAGGAATCCGGTGAGCCGTTTATCATCGGCTCCGTGTCCCCGAGGAGAAAACTGAGGCCCGGCGCGGCTCGGGGGCTCGCCCGGCCGTCGGGTGCTCTGGGTCCCCTCTCCTCGCCCCGGCCCGGGCGGACTCCGCCGCCTCACCCGGGCGCTCTGCGGCCCGCAGCGAGGACCCCGCAGAACCCGGGGCCGGGAGGCCGCCGCCCCGAGCGCGGAGAGGCCGCGGCGCCGCTGACCCGGAGCGTCCTGCGCCGAGGTCGGGTGACTCTAGCGGCGCAAGTGGCGGGGGCAGAGGGGGGGGTTCCAGGCTCCTCGTCTCCCCGCCCCGCGCGTCTGGTCTCCGGGACCGAGGCCCCGCGTGGAAACGCTGGGCAGCCAGTGGCAGCCTGGACCCTTGGCAAAGCCTCGCACCCACGCGCGCCCCTGACCCCACTGCGCCGCCCGGGACACTGAGGCTGAGAAGGACGGCGACCGGCCCAGAGTCGCGCATTTCAGGCTCTGAGGAGCCAGAATCAGAATCCAGGACGCTCAAGCGAGGTTGCTAGGTGGCAGTGTGAAGCGTGTGTGTGCGTGTGTGTGCGTGTGTGTGTGCGCGTGTGTGTGCGTGCGTGCGTGTGTGTGCGTGTGCGTGTGTGTGCGTGTGCGTGTGTGCGTGTGTGTGCGTGTGTGTGCGTGTGTGCACGTGTGCGTGTGTGTGTGTGTGTTGGGGGCCGAGTGGGCCAGTAGCTGCCCCTGGTTGGGGAGCTGCCCCGGCTGGCGCGAGGGGGCCGGGGCCAGAACTCTTCCCGCCTGGAGGCTGCAGGCGGCGATCACACCCCTGATGGTGAGGACAGAGGTGGGAACAGCACCTCTTCTCTGCCCCGAGGGGCAGTTGGGACGGGGTCCCTGCAGGCCGGGTTTATTCCCGAGCTGTCCCCTGCCCGCTGGGCCCGACCTGGCTGGGCCCTGGGAGGACCTGGGCGTCAGTCAGGCCGAGGGCTCTCGCTGTCGGGAAGACAGACTCACCAGGGGCCACCTGATTTTAAATTATTTTTCTCCTCTTCGTAACAGCAGCAGCAGCTGCACACTACTGCGCGCCCACTGGGTGCCAGCCCCGGGTGAAGCCTGTTCCATGCAGGGTCCTGCTCAGTGGGGAGAAAGCCAGGAGCTGGGATCCAGGCTCTGTCGCTGGCTGGGCTTGTTCATCGTGGATGACTTCAGTCAGCAAATATTTACCAAGTGCTTACCGAGGGCCAAGCCCAGTTCTAGGAGCTTGGGATACACAAGTGTGCAAGACAGGCACCATTTCTGCCCTCCTGAAATTCACCGGGTGGTGGGGCTGCAGAGGCCAAGGAGGCTGCACTGGTCGGCCCAAGGGCCAGGGAGGCCTGCCTGGGGAAGGGGAGCCAGGCAGGGCCTTTCACCTCAGTGTCCCCCTCGATGCCAGGGGCTAATAGCAGTGTCTGCCTCTCCGGGTGCCTGAGGGTTAGATCATTTAATGTGCAAAGTTAGCTCACTGCCCACTTACTTGGTGTTCACTGTCACTCTCGGATCCTTTGGTGTGGGTGTTGTCCCATTTCACAGAGGAGTAAACACGGAGATGCCCTGCCCAGAGCAAGGGGCCGGAGAGAAGGGTCCTCAGGTGGGAAGGTGTGGGTTCTGGCGATGCTTCGGAGAGAAGGCGAGGCTGCACCTGCATCCCGGGGGCGATGGGGAGGGACAGCATTGTGACCTACGGCAGGAGGTTGGTGAAGGGTCTTTGTGGAGGAACAGGTGGAGAGGGACAGGCTGTGGTGTTGGACGGACGTCAGAGGTCAGATCACAGAGAACCTGGGGCACCAAGGGAAGGGGCCTGGGTTTCAGAGTGAGGCAGCCACTGACAGGTTGTCTGGTGACATGTGCATTTGGATTGCATAGATTGGTAGGGGGGAGGCTGAACCCCTCTGAGGAGGAGCCATGAGAGGGGAGCAGGGACAGGGAGAGAAGGGGTTGGTTGGCTTCAAGAACTGCTGGGAGCCAGACTCTCCATTACTGATCAGATGTGGGGGGTAAGCCAGGAGGGGACTCACCTCTGAGTCTAGGTGTGTCTGGGCTGGGTGACGCATTGCTGGTGACACTCAGAGGTGCGGGCCACTGGAGCAGAGACGATTGAAGGGTGAGAACAAGTTCAGTAGTCAATATGCAGAGTTTGAGGGGCTTATGGGGCCTCTAGGTGTGGGCACCAACTAGTAGAAAGTGTCAGCGTGTGAGTGGCTGCAGGGATGAAGTGGCCCAGCACTTCCATCTTCCTTCCCATAGGACACAAGGCTCCCTTTGTGGAGGCTACAGGTCGTGTGTGTGTGTGTGTGTGTGTGTGTGTGTGTGTTGAGACCCCAGTTGCAGTTCTGCCTCTCACCTTTTCTATTCATGCCAAGAAGGCTAGTCTCTTAAAATCATTCTCTTAAAATTTTGTACCTTGTAAAGGTCACTGTCCTGGGTCAGGACCCTGGGCAGCCTGTCATTATGACGCCAATGAAGCTTAAACTTCAGGGTTCCCCACCTGTGCGGGTAGGTCCCTATCGACCTGTCTATGGCCTCTATTTCCTGAAGCTTTCGGTTCAGTGGCTCTTTTTCCACCTCCAGCTTGTCCATCGGCACCTCCCCATGCTCTGCACTAGCCACACCAAGCTCAGCGTCACCTAACAGGCGATGCACTTTCCTGCTTCTCAGCCCATGCAGGTCCCTCTGCCTGCAAAGCCCTTTCCTTTCCCTCTACTTTGAGGATCATTCTCACCTCTCCCAAGTCCCAGTGACACCAGTGGAGCTTAGAGCTCAGGACTCGTCCTCTGCACAGGTTCCTTTCAATGTCTTGCACCTTGTGCACATGGTCAAGTGACTTCTTTTTCTTAAAGCTTCAGGCCCCAGTAAAAACGTCATCTGCCACAGCCCAGCTCAGGCCACACCTTCTGGCTTTCTGTTACCGTTAACTACTGTGCATAACAAACGACCCCAAAATTTAGCAACTTAAAAAAAATAACCATTTTATTATCTCATGATTTTGTGGGTCAAAAATCTGGCCTGGCTGGGTCATTCTTTTGTTCCATATGGTGGTGATGGAGATCTCTGGGGGGTACTCAGCTGGTCAATTTGTTGGTCTGAAGGGTGATAACTTCAGTCTCATGTGTGGTGTCTTTGCATAGATGCCTGGAAAACTGGGCTCAGCTGGACCATCAATTGGAGCACTACATGTAGCCCTTCCGTCATGGCGGCCTCAGGGCATCAGGCCTCTTCCATGTTGACTCAGGCTTCCAAGAGCAGCTGTTTCAGTGAACAAAGTGAAAGCTTCATGTCCTTTTATGACCTTGCCTTATAGGTCGAGAAATGTGACAAGACTACACGTTGCAAGTGACTGACACCCCAGTCATACCGATTTAAAAAGAGAGAGTTGACACCCTCCCTGAGGCCTCTCCACAGGCTTCTGCAGCGAGTGGGGCCGCCTGCGGGAAAACCCAGCTCTCAGGGTAGTTAAAGGTGTGCCCATGTCAGCCCTGCATTATGTTTATTTGAGCATTTTAGGGTGGAAGCTTTATGAAGCATGTCACTTGTATTTCCATTTTCTTTTCTAAGGGACAAGAATTTGGGATCCTCCAAGCTTTGATTCAAATCCACCTTGGGAGGCATCATGATGGGGCTGTGGGATCTTACAGGAGTGAGGGTCCACTGGCTCTGGCACTAAGACACTCAATATTTCTGGGATTTTCTGATGTATTTTTAATTTTTGAAAACCTTTTATTATGAAAAATTTAAGCATATAAGAAAGTAGAGAGGAGAGTACAATAAGTCTTTACACATCACATAACTTCATTAATGATTAACGTTGGCCATATTTGCTTTGCCTAATTTTTTCTTTGAAGAATTAAAAGTAATTTACAAATATTGTGAAATTCCACTGTGAAATACTTCAGAATGTATCTCTAAAACATGAGAAATTTTCTAACAATACTACAGCATCATTAATACACTATCAATATTGCTGTCAGGGGAAGGAGGGACTGGATGAAAGAGGGTGGAGGGATTAGCCAAAGAACATACATGCATAAACCATGGACACAGACAACTGTGTGGTGTTGGCCAGAGGGAAAGGGGCGGTGAGTGCTGGGTGGAGGTGGGCAAAGGGTGGGGTGGGGGGATGGAAACACCTGTAATAGTATAAACAATAAAAATATAGTAAAAAAACCCAATTCCTTTATATTACTTGATGTCCAATACATATTAAGATTTACCCAACTGCCTCCATTGGGGACCTATTTATTTACTTACACATACATACAAACCAGGGTTTGGGGGCCCATAGCAAACACTGTCAGAGGCTCACTCATATCCCTTGGACTTTTCAGTCCACTGATTTTAAGCTTCTAGGGTCAGTTTTCTCTGTGTCTAAGGATTTTTATTCCAGAACCACAGAAGGGAGCGGCATACCAGAGTTGGGGTCACGAGAGCCATCCTTCTCAGAGTAGGCAACGAGAGGGTGCATTGTTTGTAGAAAATTTAAAACAATAATAATACTGACTACAACTTGGTCTGCTTTTGAAATTACCACCATAGCTCAGCAATTCTAAACAATCTCAGAGATAAATGTTACTCACCTCAAAAAACTCTTGTTGGTGGCCAAAGTTTGAAACAATCTAGGATGTTGAATTTAAATTATGTGTGCACGTGTGTGAATGCATGCTTGTATGGATATATATACATATAAAATCTATATATTTATTTATTTATATACTATCTGAAATGATTACTTTATTTCTTATGTTTACATGCAGCAAAATTGACTTTTTTAAAGTACATTTCTAAAAGTTTGAACACATGTATAGATTTGCATAACTGCCATCACACCACCCCAGAACATTTCCACCACCCCAGAAAACTATGGGGTGCTCCTTTATAACCAGAACTTCTCCCAACCCCTCACCCCTGGCAACCACTGACCTGCTCTGTCTTTACAGTTTCTTCTTTTCCAAAATGTTACATAAATAGAATCCTACAGTATGTAGCTTTTTTGAGACAGGCTTCTTTCACTTAGCATAATGCCTCTGAGGTTCATCGAAGTTGTTGCATGTGTCAATAGTTCATTCCTATTTATTGTTGCATAGTGTTCAATTGTCTAGCTGTCCCACCATTTGTTACTCTATCCACTGTTGAAAGACATTTGGGTTACATTTCATTTTGGATGATTGTGAATGGAGCTGCTGTAAACATTCATGAACAGGTTTTTGTGTCATAAGCTTTCATTTGTCCAGGGTAAACACTGGAGCGCATGATTGCTAGGACATACGGTTAGCAAATGTAAACTTTAAAAGAGATTGCCAAACTGTTTTCCAGAGGGGTTATACTGTTTTGCATTCTCACCAGCAACATATGAGATGAGAGTTGCCACATTAGTGCGCTTGACTTGTCTCTTTTTTTTTAAACCATTCTAAGAGTAGTGCAGTGGTATCTTACTGTGGTTTTGGTTAGCATTTCCCTAATGGCTAACCATTGTAAGCACCTTTTCATGTATTTATTTTCATCTTAATATCTTCTTTGCTGAACTGTAGGTTCAAATATTTTGCTCATTTAAAAAAATTGGTTTTTTTTTAACAGCTGAGTATTTAAAAATAATTATATCATTGAGATATAATTTATATACCATACAATTCACCTATCTAAAGTGTACAATCCAGTGACTTACAGTATATTTCCAAAGTTGTGAAACCATGACCATAATTAAATTTAGAACATTTTTATCACCCACAAAAGGGATTCTGTACCTGCTAGCAGACACTACCCATTTGCTCCAAACTCTACAACCCCGTACAGCCATTACTTTACTTTCTGTCTCTATAAATTTTTCTGTTCTGGATAATTCATATAAATGGAATCAATCAAGATGTGGTGTTTTTTTTCCCTGCCTTCTTTCACTTAGCATGTTTTTAAGGTTTATCCGTGTTGTAGCACAGATCAGTACTTTATTCCTTTTTATTGCTGAGTAATATCCCATGGCATGGATATACCGCATTTTGTTCACCCATTCATCTGTTGATGAACATTTGAGCTGTTTCTGCTTTGGGGCTATTATGAATAATACTGCTATGAACATTTGTGTACAAGTTTTTGTGTGAACATAAGTTTTCATTTTTCTTGGATATGTACCTAGGAGTGGCATTGCTGGAACATATTATAATTCTATGTTTAACCTTTTGGGGAATTGCCAAACTATTTTCGACTGTGGCTGCAACCATTTTGCAATCCCACCAGCAGCATAGTAGGGTTCTAATTTCTCCACATCCTTGGCAACACTTGTTATTATCTGTCTTTTGGAAGTGGAATCTCCTTGTGATTTTGATTTGCAGATTCCTGTTGGCTAATGATATTGAGCATCTTGTCGTGTGTTTTTGACCACTTGTGTATCTTCTTTGTAGAAAAATGTCTATTTAAGTCCTTTGCCCACTTTTAATTGGGTTGTCTTTTTGCTATTGAGTTGTAAAAATTCTTTATAGATAAGCCCCTTATCAGCTAGATAATTTGCAAGTATTTTCTTCCATTCTAGGGTTGTCTTTTCACTTTCTTGGTGGTGTCTTTCGCAGCACAAGTTTTAATTTTGGTAAAGTACAATTTATCTGTTTTTCCCCTTTGTTGTTTGTATTTTTGATGTTATATCTAAGAAACCACTGCCTAAACTAAGGTCATTTACACCTATATATATTTTTTTCAAGGAGTTTTACAGTTATAGCTCTTACATTGAATTTTCGATCCATTTTGAGTTGATTTTTGTATATTGTGAAGTAATGGTCCTAATTCACTCTTTTGTGTGTGGATACCTAATTGTCCCAGTACCATTTGTCAAAAGACTATTCTTTCCCCCATTGAATTGTCTTGGCAATTGTCAAAACTCAACCATAAATTCAAGGGCTTATTTTTGGATTCTCAGTTCTATCTATTGATCTATGTCTATTTTTATGCCGGTACCACACTCCCCTAATTACAATAGCTTTGCTGTAAGTTTTGAAATTGCGTGGTGTGAGTCCTTCAACTGTGTTTATCCTTTTCAAGATTGTTTTGGCTATTCTGTGTCTCTTGAATTTCCATATGAATTATTTTAGGATTAGGTTGTCAGTTTCTATGAAGAAGTCAGAAAGTTGGTATAGATTGTGTTGAATCTGTAGATTAATTTGAGAAATCCCATCATAACTTTGGTCTTCTGATCAATGAACATGGGATATCTTTCTCTTTACTTGGATCTTTTAAACTTTCTTTTGTTTTTTTAAATTTATCTTTATTGTTGACAGTATTACAGGTGTCCCATTTTTCCCCCCAATTGACCCCCTCCACATCATTATTGTCTGTGTCCATGGGTTATGCATATATGCATATAACTTCTTTTGTTAATCTCTTCCCACTCTCCACCCCCCTTCCTTCTTCCTTGTGAAATATGATCGTCTGTTGCATGCGTCAGTGTCTCTGGATCTATTTAGTTTGTCAGATTCTTTTGTTCATTAACTTCTTCTTAAAGAAGACCTTTCAACATTTCATGTAGTGCTGGTCTGGTGGTGATGAACTCCTTTAGCTTTTCCTCGTCTGAGAAGCTCTTTATCTGACCTTCAATTCTAAATGATAGCTTTGCTGGGTAGAGCAATCATGGTTGTAAGTTCTTGTTTTTCATCACTTTGAATATTTCTTGCCACTCCCTTCTGGCCTGCAAGGTTTCTGTTGAGAAATCAGCTGGAAGTTGTATGGGTGCTCCCTTGTAGGTAACTAACTGCTTTTCTCTTGCTGCTTTTAAGATTCTCTGTCTTGAAACTTTGGCATTTTAATTATGATGTGTCTTGCTGTGGGCCTCTTTGGGTTCTTCTTGTTTGGGACTCTCTGTGCTTCCTGGACTTGTAAGTCTATTTCTTTCCTCAGGTAGAGGAAGTTTTCTGTAATTATTTCTTCAAATAGGTTTTCAGTTTCTTGCTCTCTTTCTTCTCCTTTTGGCACCCCAATAATACAAATGTTGGGCCGCTGAAGTTGTCCCAGAGAGTCCTTACAGTATCTTCATATTTCTGGATTCTTCTTTCTTTTTGCTCTTCTGGTTGGGTGTTTTTTGTTTCCTCATGTTCCAAATTGCTGATTTGATTCTCAGTGTCCTCAACTCTACTGTTGATTCCCTGTAAGTTATTCTTCATTTCAGTTTGTGTAGCCTTCATTTCTGATTGGTACTTTATTAGGTCATCGATGATCTCACTTGTTTTTGTAAGTCTTACTAATATCCTTGACCATCCTTATAACCATAATTCTGAACTCTGTATCTGTTAGCTTGCTTGGTTCTATTTCATTTAGTTCCTTTTCTGGAGATTTCTTCTGTTCTTTCCTTTGTTATATGTTTCTTTGCTTCCACATTTTGGCTGCTTCCAAGTGTTTGTTTCTATGTATTAGGTAGAGCTGCTATGTCTCCAAGAATTGGTAGAGTGGCTCTGTGTAATAGGTGTCCTGTAGGGTCCAGTGGCTCATCCTCTCATCACCTAAGCTGGGCCTTCTAGATGCTCCCCTGTGTGGGCTGTGTGCTCTGACCTGTTGCAGTTGAGCCGTGGTTGCTGTTGGTGTCACTGGGAGGAATTGACCTCCAGGCCAATTGGGTGTGAGGACCAGCTGCAACTATAGGCAAAGAGCTGCTGTGCTGGAGACACCCATATGGAGCAGGATTTACTTCAGTGGAGCTTTGGTGTTCACCAAGCACTCCCCTTGAGTATGTCACTCGTGGATGTGGTAGGGTTGTAATCCAGCATGGTCAAGCCTGACCACCAGGTGCACTGTCTCTGGGGCCTCCTGGGAAGTGCAAAGTCAGCTTCTGCCAGTGCCTTACCCAGGGCCACCCAGCATGAGCTACACAGCAAACCATAGTTGGCTGGTACTTGTGCTGGGCTTAGAGGTGCCCAGGAGAGGCCAAGCTATGAGCCAATGCAGCTGCCATTAGTGCCAGGCCTGGGGCCCCCTATCAAGCCCTATGGGGCCCGCTGCTGCTTGTTTGAGAGATTTTAGGAAAGTCCTAAGCATGAGGCTCGAGAGGCCACTTGCACAGAAAAGCCCCTGGAAACGGCCTGGCTGAGCTGCAGGTGGAGAGGGGCGGGGCCTCCGGGAATCACGGGGCGGGGCCAAAGGTGCAAGTCAGGTGCTGGCGGTTCCAATATGGCGCCTGCCTGCCGGCTGTGTGCGGGGAGGACTCGCAGAAGGAGCCATGGCCTCTGCCAGCCCTTCTGCCCGGGAGGAAGCCGCCCCTCCAGCTCTCGCCCGGATTCCAGGCAGGTTAGTTCCTCCCCGAGTGTCCCGGGTCCTCTCAGGCTGCTGCCCGGCGCTGGGCTCAGAGGGCGCGTCCGAGTGAGTCTGTGCGCTGCCCTTTGAGAGGAGCTGCTGGGGCTCCCGCAGCCTCCGCGACCCTCAGCCACAGTCCCCGCTGGTTTCACGGCCCAAAGTTGTGGGGACATCTCTTCCCGACCCTGGAGCCCTGGGCTGGGGGCCTGCTGTGGGGCTGGGACCCCCTCCCTCCTCCAGGAAACTTCCACCACCGAGATTCCCTCCTGGGTTTCAACCGCCGCACCAGGTGTGGGCCCGAGGCCAGGTCTCTGTGATTCAGCCCCGATCCGCCCGCATCTGCACCCCTTCTCCCAGCCTCGGTGCTGCTTCAGCTCCCTGGTTGTGGGGCTTCTGTGCAGCCAGATCTCAGGAGGCTCCGAGTGACGGTGGTTCTGTATTTTAGTTGTAATTTCGATGTGTTTGCGGGAGGCGGCAGGTGCAGCTGTTACCTACTCCGCCAGCTTGTTTCTCTCCCTAAACTTTCTTTTAACAAAGTTTTGTAGTTCCCAGAGTAGAAATTTTGTACTTCTTTTGAAAAATTTATTCCTAAGTATCTCATTCTTTTTGATGTTATTATTATAAAAGGAATTGTTTTCTTAATTTAATTCTGGATTTTTCATTGTAAGTTAATAGAAATACAATTGATTTTTGCATATTGATCTTGTATCCTGTACTCTTGCTAAACTCATTTATAAGCTCTAATAGTTTTTTCAGTGGGTTCCTTAGGTTACTCTACATAAGATTATGATATCATCTATAAACAGAGATAGTTTTATTTCTTCGTTTCTAGTCTGGATTCCTTTTATTTCACTCTGTTCCCTAAATTTCCTGGCTAGGATCTCCAATAAAATGTTGACTAGAGAGGCAAGACTGAACATCCTTGTTTTTGTTTCAGGTCTTAGGGTGAAATCATTCAGTCTTTTGCCATTGAATACAACATCAGCTGTGCATTTCTTGTAAATGCCCTTTATTGAGGAAGTTCCCTTCTATTGCTAATTTGTTGGGTGTTTTTATTATGAAGTCATGTTGAATTTTGTCAAATGTTTTTCCTGCATCAGTTGAGATGATCATATGGTTTCATCCTTTATCCTATTAATGCAGTGTATTATATTAATTGATTCTTGGATATTAAACCAACATATTCTTGGAGCAAATCTCGCTTGGTCATGATGTATCATGCTTTTTGTATGTTGATGGATTCAGTTTGCTAATATTTTGTTGAAAATTTTTGCATATATTATTGGTCTGTAGTTTTCTTGTGATGTCTTTGCTTTTGGTATCAAGGTCATTCTTCTTTTGAAGAATGAGTTGGGAAATAGTCTCCCTTCTTCTATGTTTTGAAAGAATTCGTGAAGAATTGGTATTGATTCCTCCTTAAATGCTTGGTAGAATTCACCGGTGAAATCATTTGGGCCTGGGTTTTTCTTTGTGGGTAGTTTTTTTATTACTAATTCAGTCTCTTAACTTGTAATAGGTCTATTCAGATTTTCTGTTGCTTCTTGAGTCAGTTTCCATCTTTCTAAGAATTTGTCCATTTCATCTGCATTATCTAGTTTTTAGGCATGTAGTTGTTCATAGTATGCCTTTATAATCATTTAAAAAATATTCTGTAAGGCCAGTCATAATGGCCCATCTTTCATTCCTGATTTTAGCAATTTGAGTTTCAGTATTTTTTCTTGATCGATCTAGCTAAAGGTTTGCCAATTTTGTTAATCTTTAAAAAAACCCAACTTCCTTTTTGTTTTCTCTATGGTTTTTCTATGCTCTGTTCCATTAATTTCCACTCTGTACTTTATTTCCTTCCTTCTCCTTGCCTTGGGTTTAGTGTGTTCTTCTTTTTACTGTTGAGTGTTGAGCACTCTTTATATATTCTGATACAAATTCTTTGAGATTTGCAAACATTTTCTTCCAGTGTTTAGCTTGTCTTTTTCATTCTCTTAACGGTATCTTTCACAGACCAAAAGTTTTAAATTTTTATAAAGTCCAATTTATCAATTTTTAATGGATTGTGCTTTTGATATCATATCTGAAAACACTTGGCCTAACAAAGAGTTTCTCCTATCTCTTCTTTTAAAAATTTAATAGCTTTACATTTTACCTTTAGATCTATGATTCATGTTGAGTTAATATTTGTATAAGGCATGAAGTTTAAATTGAAATTCATTCTTTTGCATATGGATGACCAAATGTTCCAATGCTATTTGTTGAAAAGACTATCCTTTCTCTATTGAATTGTATTTGCATTTTTGTCAAAGGATTAATGGCCACATTTGTGTGCATCTGTTTCTGGACTCTGTTTTCTTCCAATGGTTTATGTATTTATCACTTTGCTAATACTGTACTGTCTTCATTACTGTAGATTTATAGTAGTAAATATTAAGATCGGGTGCCACGACGGGGGACCTGAGCAGGCACTTCTCTAAAGAGGACATACAGGTGTCCAACGGACATACAAAAAGATGTTCAGTGTCACTATTCATCAGAGAGAGATGAATTAAAACCACAATGAGACAACCCCACACCTGCCAGAATGACAACCATCAACAAGTCAACAAACGACAAGCCCTGGCGCGGGTGCGGAGAAAGGGGGCCCTCGTGCACTGCTGGTGGGAATGTAGGCTGGTGCAGCCACGGCGGGAAGCAGTGTGGAGGGTCCTCAAAAAATTAAAAATGGAGCTGCCTTATGACCCAGCGATCCCACTCCTGGAGATTTAGCCAAAGAAAAACAAAACACTAATTCGAAAGAATATATGCACCCCTGTGTTTATTGCAGCATTATTTACAATAGCCAAGATATGGGAGCAACCCAATGTCCACCAATAGACAAGTGGATAAGAAGCTGTGGTGCGTGTATATGATGGAATATTACTTGGCCGTGAAAATGAAATCTTATCATATGTGACAGCATGGATGGACCTAGAGGGGATTATGCTCAGTGAAATAAGTCGGTCAGAGAAAGACAAGCACCGTATGACCTCACTTACATGTGGAATCTAAAGGACAAAATAAATGAACAACCAAAACTGAAACAGACTCATAGGCACCAAGAGCAGATCAGTGGTTGTCAGAGGGGAGGGGCTTCGGGGGTCTGGGTGGAAGAGATGAAAGGATTAAGCAGCACAGATTGGTAATGACGAGACAGTCACATAAAGCACGGCGTAGGGAACATAGTCAATAATATTGTGGTAACTACTGCGCACTAGAATTATGGGGAAATCTTTGCAAAGTATATGGTTGTTTAACCAGTATGCTGTACGCCTGAGACCAATGCAAAACAATGTTGAAAGTAAACTGTAATTAAAAAAATAAAATAAAATTCGGTGCCATGAATCCTCCAACTTCATACTTCTTCCTCAAAACTGCCTTGACTATTCTGGTTCCTTTGTTTTGTCATAAACATTTTGAAATATGTTTGTCTATATCTGCAAAAACTGCTGGGATTTTGATTGGAATTGTGTTGAATTTATAGATCAATTTCAGGTTCAAGGGCGAATTGAAATTTTCACTTTATTGAGTATTCCAACCCCTGAACATGGTACGTCTCTCCTTCCATTCAGATCTTCTTTCCTTTCTTTCACCAGCACTTCAAGTTTTCAGCGTATAGATTCTGAACATGTGTTAAATTTATACCTAAGTACAGTATTTCATTTTGGGGGGAACAATTGTGTTATTTTAAAAAGTTGCTATTATATAGATATATAGTTGATATTTGTATGCAAACATTGTATCTCACAACTTTGCTAAACTGACTTATTAGTTATAGGAGCTTTTTTTTTTTTTTTTGTCATATTGGAGTTTTCTATACAAATAATCATGTCATTTATAAGCAAGGGTAGTTTTACTCCCACTACAGTGCTGAGTGGGAGTGGTGAGAGTAGAGATCCTTGCCTTGTTCCTATCCTAGGGGGGAAAGAGTCAGGCTTTCACTATTAAAATGATATAGTTCTGGGTTTGCTGTTCTGGGCTTCAGGCCGCCTTTAGGTCCAGGTGGGAGATACTGATATTGGAAGAATAAAAAACGAGGAAACTCACCCCTGGATTAGTGGTTCTTCAACTTCTGGTTTCCTTCCCCAACCCTCCTGCTTTTGTTTACTTTCCAGGGTCCTCAGATAGCTGCTCCGTGTGCTCTTCCTGGGAATTTTTGTTGCATACAATGGGAGAGACAGGGTGCAATGTGCTTAATCCATCTCAACTGGAACCAGGACCCAGTGATCACTGTCTAATTACTTACCCTTTAATAAGCATTGTGTTCTACATGGAAGTTAATTCAGAGGAAACCAGCTCACACAGTCAGCCCCCAGCTTATGCAGACTGAGCTACATGCATCTGTTTCAAGAGTACGTTTGCAAAGGTTCAGAATCACTGGAACTTGCTTAAGACATAGCTCATCATGACTCCAACCTCTGTGGAGCTACATATTCCCGTGTTTAAACAGCAGGTTTGACAAAAATGATAACAGTACAGCGAGTGTAAACATAAAGAACCAGAACTTGAGTTAATTCTGCTACTGCCTGTGACCTCTTGGAGATTTTATTTGTGTTTAAAATTTAAAACCTTTAAGTGTGAAATTTGACATATAGTATTTTTGTTTGGTCAGCATGGTGCATTTTAGGTAAAAGCCAAAGATATTAGTCCCAAACCCTTATTTGTGCCTTGTACAATCTGTTTCTAAACTTTTATGGAGTGCACACTTTTGGAAGTGTTTATTAATGTATGATTTTTTAAAACTTTGGAAAAAATTATCCATTCTTTTCAATAGCACCTTATCATTAAAAATGCAGAAGGCAGGTACATCAGTGGAACCGACGCTGTGAGGCAGATGAAGCGGGGTGCACAGCATGGACAAATTTTGCAAGTTAATGATGACTTTGCAAGCTAAAAGAAAGCATGGGCATACGATCAACTCATCATTTGTTCTTTGTGCCACATGATTTGTTTTTTATTATTTAGTGTAAAATTTTAGATGAAGTTAAAAAGACACAAAAATATTTGCAAAGAGCCAGATTAAGCCTTGAACAATGTACAGTAGAGCTCACACTTGAAGACTGGCACATAAAAATTCTGGAGAAGGCTGTTGACCATACAACGTGAAATGAAAAGAATGGACGTTTACAAGAAAAAAAAAGAATTAAAATTCAAAGAATGCCAGGAGAAATGGCAAAAGATCCAGAAGAAAGAAAAGGACAAGGTCCGAATGCTTTGGTCATTTCTACCAAAACTGGATACTCATTCTAAAGCAATGACTCAAATAACGTCAGCGTTTGCTGTAATTCAGCCGTTCCACCTCATTTTGCAGAATAGAAGTGGAGGTCTTTACTGAGCATAATGAATGGTGAAGACACTCTAGTGGAAATTTTCTATTCTGGAAACAATTGAAATCTACTAGAATTCACCCCCCAAAACAAAGTGATATATAGTAGTATCATTTCTGGAATTTGCTGTGAAATGGGCTTTTCTGGTGCTGGAGCCTTTCCATGGCCTGTGACTGCCTTCCCACTTGTTTACCTGCCCAGTCCACCCATCACAGGTGGGAGCCACTCATTGTGATGCCGCAAAAGCATCCCACTTCCCACCAGAAATGGGACTCCTTTTTGCCACCTGGCTAATTAGCGACATTATTCTAGAATCTTCTTCCGAGGTCTGCTTTCCAGTCATTTCTATCACCAACTGCTTAGTTTGGGTTTCTCCCAAAGTTGATCTTGAGACAAGATTTTGGGGTAAGAAGCTTATTTGGGAGGTGGTCCTAAAGAGGCCCAGTGAAGGAGTGTGGAAGTGAGGCAGGGAATGGAGCAAAGCTAACAAAAGGGAGGCTAATGAGCAGGTTACCTCCGGCCTCACTTGGAGCTCAGTTCAGCTGGGGACCCTCTCAGGCTGAGTGGCACACTCCTTGGAATTGTCCCGCTGAGGGCGGGGGCGCAGGAGGTCTTATCCACGCCTCCCAGTCCTGGGGTGAGGGTGGTTCCTGGTGTTAACTCCTCAGCGTTTCTGGCCTGCCCTGCATGCGGCGGAGAAGACTCCGATGCTACAGAAAGTTCCCGGGCAGAGAGACATGGGACGCTGTTGGCAGCCTTGGAAACTGCAGGTGGCCTCTGGGTAGGCCCAGCGGAGGTGGACTCCAGACAGCCAGCGTCTCCCTTCTGATCACAGCCACCGCCTCCCTGCTGTCTCCCAAGGCTCCAGGCTGACCTTGCCATTGTGCTGGCTCAAATCCTGGAGTGACTTCCTGTGGCTCTCAGGATAAAGTAGCTACTGTTCCCTGAGGGCCAGCGAAATGCCAGATGGGTAAAGATCTTCCCTTGAATTAGGACATCTTATCTTCATAAGAGCCTCATCACATTCATTTCACTGAGGAGAAAACTGAGTCCCAAGGAGGTGTGAATGCCTCAGGTTGGCGGAGCTCCTTCACGATCCTGCCCCCCCCCCCGACTTCTGAGCCCTCTCCTTTGTCCCAGCCTCACCAAATGGCTTGCAGTTCCCCAGACAGACCCATCTTCACACCTCCCTCCCTTTCTGTGCTCACTTTCCTTTGTCTAGAATCCTTTTTCCTTTCTAGGTCTTGCAAATGCCTTCCTACACCTCAAGACTCAGCTGGTGACACCTCCTCCAGGGAGTCCTCCTGGCCCTGACAGGCTGTTAGCCCCTCCTTGGTGCTGCCGCCATCTCTGTGCAGTCAGAACACTGACCTCTTGGCAAGGATGGTGAAAGATGCTGGCAACTGGTGAAGGGAGGAGCTGGGGCATCACTTGTTTTGGGGCCACAGCTGACTGTGAGGCAGGGTCTGGAGTCACCTGCTGAGAGGGCAAGGGGGTGATGGTGCAAATGAGAGAAGACCATTTGGCCACCAGGGGGCAAGCAACGGCGGACCAGGAGGTCCCAAAACTCATTTTTCAATGAGAGCCTCAGATTCTTCTTAAGGTGCAGAGCTGGGTGTGTGTGTGTGTGGGGGGGGGGGGGGGCTTGTCCCCAAGTTACCATTGGCTGAAAAGACCTATCTGTATGGGGTGTGTGTATCCCCATGGGGGCCTTCAACACCACAACCAGGCAGCAGACTGGATTTAAGTCTCATTTATTGAGTATGGGGTGTGTCTGAGACACTGGAACACCCATCATTTCTTTTACTCTTTAAAATAATCCCGTGAGATTACTGTTATACCTCTTTTGGAAATAATAACAGAACTCCTTGCTTGGAGCATCCTGTGCGCCAGGCTGGCCCTTTGCATTGGTCACCTCATTTCATGCTCCCACCCCGCCCTGTCGAGGAAGAAAAGGTCCTTGTTATCTCCATTTTGCAAAGGAAGCGGGTTGGCCAGGGGAGAGAGCTTAAAAACTTGCCTGAGGGGTGCCCGTTGTAATTAGAGGCCAGGTTTTTGGAGGCCAGCGTGCACCTCTCCTGTGCCATCTGTTTGTTGTGCTCACTGTCCAGGTGTCCCTGATAGGCTGGAAATTGGGGGAGTGGGGAGCAAACAGGACCAAAATCTCTCTTTGTCCCTAACAGGGACAGTGAGCATGGCCCGCAGACCTCCCATTACTGTCTATCTCTGTCCTTTGATTCCTCTCAGTCAGCTGCTTGGGGGCGAAACTCCCTGCTGACCCACCACTGAGCCCCTACCCAGGGCCTGGCATCAGCACAGTGGAAGAAAGGGCCAAAGACGGGATTCTGACCCCTGGCTCTGGTGTTCCCTGGCTCTAGATGCATGTGCTAAGTTATGCAAGCTTTCTGAGCCTCAGTTTCCCCAGTTATTATATGGGGGAGTATTTTTCAGCAGCTCCCTGCAGACTTGGAAACCAAAGGTCACCCTCCACGTTGTGAGGATTCAACAACAAAAACGTGATAACAGTAGTTGGTGTTTACTGAGTGTTTGCTATGTGCTGAGTGCTATTCCAGCGCTTTACGTATGTTACTTAGTCCCCACTTCCACCCTGAGGTAGGTGTAGAAATCAAGGCACAGGCAACCTAAATAACCCGGCCAGTAAATGATCTAGTGCCAGTTCTATGACTTAACGGCTGACGTCATCTCATCCTCAGTTTCTTCAGCTCCGAAATGGGCTCATAATAGTACATCACAACGTGAGCCAGCAGCACCTGGCGCGCCTGAAGAATCTATTACGATGAGCAGGGCTTTCTCCCTTTCTGGCTCTGGGGCTTCTAGGCCCGCCCTCACTGAGTGTCCGTCTGTCCCCCCCAACCCCCTTCATTTCCCCGCCGTCTCTTTGTGTGTGTTCTCTCCGGCTCTAGGCCTCCCTCCCAGCCTCCTACCCTCCCCGCCCCACCCCCAAGACCCTCTGGCTTTCTCCGCCTGTCCTCTGCTGCCCCCGTGTGGCCAGGGATGGGAAGGCCGCTCCTGGCGGACCCCGCCCCCCGCGGGCAGCCGAGCACCTGAGGACGCCCAGGAGCGGACGGCGGTGGGTCCGGGGGTGGCTCCCGCGCGGGACGCTGGCTCCCTGCGCCCGTCGGGCCCGCCGCGTGGGGTTGGCGCTGAGCCTTCGGCTCGACTAACCCCCGGATCTATTCTGACCGCGTCTCGGTGCAGGGGCCAGGGGCCTGGTTCCAACCTCGGTTGCGTGACGCCCCGCAGCCCCTCGGCGCCCCCCCCTCCCGCCCCCCGGGTCACCGCCTCGCTCCCTCCCGAGCATCGGCCCCAGACAGGGCTCTGTCCCCAGCGCACGAGCGCCCAGCGGATTCTCGAGTTCGGTGACATTTGAAGTCGAGACGCCTGACGGTCTTTCGCCAGCCGCCTCGGCCCTGCGGACCCCGCCCGACTCCCGCACACACCCCGCACTTTTCCCTTTTGAGTGGATGCAGTCGAAGGTTAAAATGCGTCCGCAGAGGAATTTATTCGCCTTCAGGGCACAGAGGAGCCGACGGGCGGCGTTGGATTCCAACCCACGGCGCCTCCAAATACTTTCCTTACGCTTCTCAGAACCTAGTTCCCCCCCCCCCCCCCCACCCCCCCGTCGGAAGCGCGAGCGCCCCTTAGGCTGTTTGATGCGGCCTCACGATATTTAACTCTTCCATGTACGTTAAGATCGCTGGAGAAATGTGCGGTGGTTGTAGAGAGGTCGGAAAACTCAGCGGGGGACTTGCCGTGGGAGACGCCGGGCGCGCGGGCGCTCCCCCGAGGCTCCCCCGAAACCACGGGAACAGACCTTAGTAACGTAGGAAAGCCACAGCGACGGGGCCCGGCGCGGGGACGGCGGCTGCAGCGCTGCGGAGGCTGGGCCCGGCCTGGGCTCCACGGTCGCGGGAGAGCATCGCCGGCCCACGGCCCACGCCGGCTGGACGCGCAGCGCGAACCCGCGGAGGCGCGGGCGGGGCTGAGCGGAGCCGCTGGCCCCCGAGGCTGAACCGACACCCGCCCGCCCCCTACTGGGCGGAGACGAGAGGGTCACCCCAGGAAGGCCTCTGGCCCGGGCGGGGAGACTGGAGGGTGGGAGTGACCGAGGCCCCGCGCAGCGCCCGTTCCCCTGCCCCTCCCAGCGCGCACCCCTGGGCCGGAGACTGGGGGATGGTACTGGGCACGGGGGGCACCCAGGGGAGGGGCCCAGTCACACCACTGCCCCCACCCCGGGCCACTGTCAACACCCACCACCCCTGTGCAGGCAGCTTCCCTTCAGCTTTAAAGTTTTTTTCTTTTAACTTTTTTTTTTTTTGGCCTAATTTCAGACTTAAAGAAAAATCCCAAGAATTTTTTTCTACTCTTCACTAAATTCACCTAATGTGTACTTTTTTTTTTTTTTTTGAGCATGATGCCCCTTTACCCCTGAATAATTCAGTGTGTGTTTCTCAAAACCAAGGACATCCTTTTTCACACTGAAATTAACATCGATTCAGAGCTTTTATATCTGCAGACCTTACTCAGATTTCGCCAACTGTGCCAATAATGCGCTTTAGAGCAGAAAATCCCAGATCGTGTGTTGCATTTGGCTGTCCTGTCTCCTTAGTCCCCTGTAATCTGAAGCAGTCTTTTGGTCTTCCTTTGCCGTCATGACATTGACTTGTTTTTTAAGAGCACAGGACAGGTTCTTTGCAGAAGCCCCTAGTTTGGGTTTCTCTGAGGTTTCCTCCTGATTTGTGCGCTGTTGGCAGGAATGTCACAGAAGTGATGCTGCGCTGGTCCCAGTGCACCGTATGAGGAGGCATGCGGTGTCTGTTTATCCATAGCCCGCGATGTTAACTTTAATCACCTGCTTAAGGAGGGGTCCGCCAGGTTTCTCCAGTGTGAGGCCATTGTTTTTCCCTTTATAATTAATAAGTGTGTATCACTCACTAGTTTTATCGTCATCGATGATTCTTGCCTGAATCAGTTGTTATCATGATGTTATCTAGTGGTCACTGTCAAATTTCACCATTCTTTTCATATTTATTAGTTTTCTAGTGCTATAAGGAAGAGCCCTCTCTTTGTCCCATACATGTGAAGTTATATTAATGTGGACTCCTGAATTTTATTTCAGTCAATGAGTTATAGTCCCTTACTATTGAGTATCTACCTGCCTATATCTATTTCTACTCCATTTGTTCTAGATTTACCCAGGGGGGGCTCCTTCAAGCTGGTTCTGGTGTCCATCATTATGTCGTTTCTTTGAGCACTTTGTGTCACAAAGAGTTGTTCTGGGCTCATCTATTTTCTCTGCCCTAGTTCAGGAATTAACCATTTCTTCAAGGAGCTTTGTTTTTTTGTTTTTTTTTTTAGTAATGCTTCACACAGGGATAATAAAGGATCGCCAGAGAGCCAAGGAAAGCATCCAGTAGAAAAGACAGAGACAGGATAAAAAAATGAACACACAAACACTCAACCAACCAAGAAAAGCCATTTGGCAGCCCCGCTGGCGTGGCCCAGAGGTTGAGTGTCGCCCTAGAAACCAGGAGGTCACAGTTCTGTTCCAGGTCAGGGCACGCGCCTGGGCTTGATCCCCAGCAGGGGGTGTGCGGGAGGCAATGGCTCTCTCTCGTCAATGATGTTTCTCTCTCTCCCTCCCTCTCCCTTCCTCTCTCTGAAATTCAAAAAAAAAAAAAAGCTACTTGGCAGAAACAGACTCTGTACCGAGATAAAAAGTAAAAACCCAACACACTCATGAAAATTTTCAGTCAAGAGAAGTTATTGCATCTGTTAAAGAACAGGATGCTATAAAAAGGATGATCAGGGAGGGACGAAAAACTCTTGGATGTTAAATATTTAAAAGGATAAGTGAAAACGTCAGATCGGAGGTTATGAGATAAAGCTGAGGAGGCATCCTGAAAGGTGAAACAAAAAGGCAGAGATGGAAAGTAAGTGCAAAAATATAACAGAGGTCTGAATTCTGAAAGGTAGGTGTTCTAGAAAAAGGGGAGAGGGAAACCCGAGGCAAGGCCCATGGTAGGGGGGCTGGGTGTTGGCAGACGTGGGCAGACCAGCCTTTTACAGAATGAGGCCAGAGCTGCTGTTTTGGGGTATTTGAAGGCTGTCAGGCAGAGGTATGCTGGCAAATTTTAAACAGCCAGCTCTCCAAAAATGGGTGTACATATGTGCATCCATAAGTTTATTATAAATTTTACTGATGTAACACAAAATTTACAATAATATACAAAATTATTTATTGTAAATTCTATCTAGCTAAATGATTCTCATAGAATACTTTCACTGATTTTTGCCACTTATGTCTGCAGCTAAAGATGGTTGCCATTCAACCAGAATTTCACAAATGGAGCTGTATTCCAGTCTGCTCTTTTTCCCTATAAATTTGTTGTCATTAAACCTGATAGGTGTAATTCTATAAAACTGTTTCCCAAATCTCACACAAATTATAGTCATGACATTGAAACCTCTTTCAGCTTCAGCCCTATACATCTCGGAATGTCGCCTGTTTGTCAGTGATGTGAATGACTTTGTTTTCCCTGCATTAGATAATAGTTTTCAAATGCTGGAGAAATAGTTCCTCAGTATTTTATGTGATTTATGATGTAAATTGACATGTTGACAATTTGCATTATTAACATTTTCTGCATCCCTTTCTTATGTCTAGAGGATATAGGTCAGCAAACTCTGTAAAGGGTGAGATAGTAAATATTTTAGGCATTGTGAGCCCATGGGGCCTCTGCTATATATTCTTTTTTGTTATTTCTTTTCAGCATTTAAAAATGCAAAAATCATTCTCAGGTCACCAAACAAAAATAACACGTCGGGTGTCGTTTGCTGATTCCTGGTCTAGACAATCAACAAAACAGTAACTCAAGCCTGACTTTGTCACGTTTGCCAATTTATGTGGTGTAAACAGTCTCAACATGGCTGATTTCAAGCTACCTTGTGATGCCCCTGAATACAGAGTTGGGGAGTGCAGTAGTGCACCGCATAGTGTTTATGTCATAGAGCTACAGTGGATTAAGTGACTTCAAGGGCACAGAGAGCAGTGAAATGCAAGACAATGATTAGCACGTAATACATTTTGAATATGCATCACCTTTGTTTTTCTACACAGCTTATCTAATTGTAAGTGTATTGAATTTAATTTTCAAAAATGGTGGTGTTTAACACCTGAGGAACAGTCAGGGGAAATGGCAGAAGACTGGTGGGGTCTAGGGGTGGGTTCAGTCTCTGATCAGGGTCAGAACTCAGTCTATGGATAAAGCCAGGCTCAGGCTATGACCTTCATCACGGCTCAGTCTTCATGGGGCTCTGTCTGGGGTTAATTTTTGGGCCCCATATATGACCTGAGAAAAGCTGAGCTCATCTCCTGGTGAAGCAGAACGACCCCTGCACAACTGGAGCCTCAAACCCAGGCTTCTCCATGTACAAACCTGGGAATCAGTTCATAGACGGCAGGCTAAGCAGAGGCTCAAGAGTCACGTAGGGTTTCCCCCCAGTCTCGTAAGCGGTCTCTCCTCCTATATCTCTGCATTTGCCACTAGAGGGCAGAAAAGACTTGACTAAAAAGGAAAATGTCAGTGGAACCTCACCCAGGACACAGGCTGAAACCTGAGCCAGGCTTGACCCCAGGATCTGAGAGGATTTCACCCCTCTACTTGCAGGACCACCATGGTTCCAGAATAGCCTTCTGGCTGAGGCTCAGCTCAAAGATTCAGAGGCCAGACTCTGGAAACTTGACTGACCCTAAGCCCTACCCTTACCCCTTCTCAGCCCTGGCTCTGCCTCTCTGGCCAAATCATACACTTCTAGGGGGTGAGAGTGGGGTTGATTGCATTTGTACTCCCAGTGCCTGGCATAGAGCCCAGGATCGAGTGGGTGCTTAGGAAATATTGAATCAGTACTTGGAGTGCGGGGGAAAGAGCCTGGCTTTAGAATCTGACATGACTTAAAGTCTAGCTCTAGCTGTGTGACCTTAAGCAAGTCATTTAGCCTCTCTGAGCCTTTGATTGTCTGTTTGTAAGAGGGATACCGGTGCCTAACTTGAAGGGCTGTTGTGAGGATTAAATGAAATAACAAGGGAATGGACTCAGTACACACTAGTTGCTTAATAAAGGGAGCAATTATTATGAGGAAGTTTTGAGGACTGGTGAGCAATCAGGTGTGGATTAAGAAGTAGATGGGAGATGAAAGATGTGATTGTCAGAGAAGGAGGCTGAAGGACATGAAGGAGGCTGAATGCCATGTTGAGGACACGTGGTTCTCTTCTGTCTACAACGGAGAGCCCCTGAGGAACATCTTGATCTATTTGGTGAGATGGAACCAGGACACAGGAAGCCTCTTATCTCAGCTCTTTATCAATCTGACATATTTAGAATCCATTACACACACACACACACACACACACACAGAGGCACACATATTTAATTTGGGAATTATTTCAAATTTGCAGAAGAGCTGCAAGTATAGTAGAAAGAACACCGTTATTCCTTTTATCCAGAATCACCTGTGGCAAATTCTCATAATTGCTTTATCACTTCCCCTCCCTTTCTCTCTCTGTATATTATTTCTTATTCCTGAGCAACTTGAGAGGAAGTTGCAAATGTCATAACCCTTTTCCTATAAATACTTCAGTATATATTTTGGAAGGATAAGAATATTTTCTTACATAAACAAGACATTTATCAACTTCAGTAAATTTATCATTGATAAACCTTAGTCAATTACTTGTTAGCCAGAATGATGCCCCCAAATATGTCCATGTCCTAAATAAATTTGTGTTGTTTTAAGCCACTAAATTTGTGCTAATTTGTTATAGCAGCAATAGAAAATCAATACTAATACTTCCATTAATTCTGACCATATTCTAGTTTTGTCAGTTGACCTAGCAATGTCCTTCGTAGCATATTTCCCTCCTCTAGTTCACGATCACACATTGTATTTAGTTGTATCTCTTTCATCTTCTATAACTTGGAATAGCTCCTCAGCATTTCTTCATCTTTTATGACAAGGACATTTTTGAAGATAATGCCCCCTCCCCCTGCTCCTTTTTCAATGGACTGTTTCTCCTTTGGGGTTTGTCTGATGTGTTGTGATTAGATTCAGGTGCTGCACCAGGGCCTGGAACACTGCATAAGTGATGCCGTGTCCTTCTCAGGGCAACATTGGGAGGTACTCAGGGGCCATCTACCTCTCATTAGTGATGTTAATTTTGATCCCAGGAGGGGGTATTTTTAATACTGGGTGCCCCTGAAAAGCATACCATGTGGTTGGAGCTGGTACAATTTGCATCAAGGTTGTCACCAATCTGCTGGGAACTGGACACCAGGAGATAAGTGGTATTTAACGGCTGCCTCTGAGGATTCCATAGCCTCCCAAGAGGCTCCCAGGCTAGTGGGAAGCCAGACAAGTAGATATTCATTCATTCATTCATGCATTCACTCATTCATTCATTCGTGCATTCATTCCGCACATGCTACTGAGCACCTGCATGGGCCTGGGCTAGGATACACAGGAGCAAGAGAGCTGATGTTTACCTTCATGATGCTTACAGTGTAGTGAAGGGGATGCTTGAATACTACTGCTGTATCCCCAGCACCTAGACCTGTGCCTGTCACATAATAGGGTTTGACTGAATGAATTGCTAAACATCAGAGCAGCATTAGTCCTTCCCTAAAGGCAATATTTTGCCCCTCCTCCCTTAACAGGTGGGAAATCTATGCTTAGAGAGGGGTAACAGCCCTCTGTGGCCTAACCAGGTGGGCTTGGGGGTTGTAAGTCTTGATCCTCATAAGCAGAATAGGCCAGTAGGTTGGAGTTTCCTGTCTGTGAGCAGCTGGAGGTTGGCCCATCCCGGAAACAGCTGTCTCCCCTGCCTTCCTGCTGGGTTGCCTCCTCTCCCTATCAAGCTCTGGGGCTTGGACCCCCCTGATTGGGCCTCTGGTTATTTAGTCAGCCATAATATTGGATTTACTTTCATCTCTGAATTGCATCAAATGTCACCAGTGACATTTAGCTGACACACAAGGAGGAGGCTGGCATTTTTAGACTGTTAGCGTGTTACAGATGTAGAAGTAGATTGTGTTGGGGTGTCTGGTTTATTGTTAATTAGATGGAGCCAGCGAGGCCTCCTCAGTGAGCGGGTGGATAAGCCCTTCCATAGCTCCCTCTTCAAACCGACTTCAAACCCCCTCCCAGAAATTAATGAGGCACTGCCAATTTTCCCACCAGGACAGGAATTCATTTCAGAAGTTTGGGGAGCAAATGACAAAGTGAATTCTTCCCCATCTGTGAGTCTCTTTTATATTTCAGTTATACTCTGACAATTTACTGTCTTTCTCCTTTGCAATTGAGACATAAAGTAAAAGGAAAACAGTCAGATTTAGACAACAATTCACATTAGTTCAACATTTACACATCATTGGATATTTATTGAATGCTCACTAGCTGACTCCAGGGTAATTCCTTAACCTCTCTGCCTCAGTTCTCTCGTTTGTTAGTTGCAGGGTAATAATAATCCTACCTCGTAAGATTGGTTGTTGTGAGAAGTAAATTAATTTAAATATTCAAAGTGCTAAGGATAGTGCTTGGCACACAGTAGGCACCACATCCCCTTCTGCACCCACTAGTAGTATTATTATGCTTATGATCAGTGTGGTGGGTACTGAGGAGACACAAAGTTGTAAAAGATTCACCCCGCCCTTCAGGTGATGGAGGAGATGAACATATCCATAACCAACTCTTCACAGTCTATGGTTGTATTATTTCAAGATTCTATGATTATAGGACTTGAAAGTTCTATGATTTCATATTTTTAAGATCCTCTGAATTCAGGGTCCTTACCTTCTATAGGTCCATGATTCTAAGGTTCTGTGATTTTTAGTGCCAAGAGATGATCAGAATGACAAACACTGGCTTGTTGGTCACCAAACCCATCCCCTCTCCTTCTAGGCACACAGATTGTTTTCCCAGGCTCCCTATAGTTAGGTGTGTCCATAGAGCTGAGTTCCAGCCAAGGAAAAGGGGTGGAAGTGAGGGAGGCCATTGCCAGGCTTAGCTTGTGAAACCTCCCATGGAATCCTCCATTTCCTTTATTTTTCTATCTCCTGACTGAATGGAGAGCATACTAAGAACCTATTGGTGGGAAGAGCCACAAGATGGAAGGAGCCTGGGTCCCTGATGAGCATGTGGATGATTGTCCAATCAGAAATGTGAGCAGGAACAGAACCTCTATTGTGTTAAGCCACCAAGATTTCAGGATTTATCTAATTTGGCAGGTGATAAAACTTTAGAACATTCAGGCTTATGTTAGGAGTGATAAGGAGTCAGAGGTCACAGAAGTTTGGGGCAGATGAGAAGGCAGGTGGGAACCTTTCCTGGTAGAACCTCTTTCCCCTTCTTTCCCCATTATCTCCCATCTGCATCAGTTCTTTCTCAGTGCCTTCTCCAGCGCTGCAGTGGGGTCCCTTTCTCTGTTCAAACAAGCTGGGCCCAGCTCTTTCCCTGGGTGGGCAGGAAGCAGGCACCTCTCCACTATTGCCTTCTTCTATATGACCCTCCTCTCTCCCTGGGCCTCTCCTCTGAGTGTGACTTCCAGGTAGGGCTGGCTGTTTCTCCCTCTCTGATAAAGCAGCCTCCAGCTCGGCCAGAATTGTGGCCTGAGGACCCAGGGCACTCCTCAGGAGACGGCAGAAGTTGCCTCAATGGAATTAAGAATACAGTCTGTTCCTTGATGAAGGAAACTGTAGTTTATGCTTCAGCTTCCCTGGGAGAGATTGCGTTTTCAGCTTGCACTGGTTTGGTAAGTGAATGGGCACATAGATACGAACCTTTGCTCACTACCTTGGATCTGAACTTTAGAAACAACCTCATCAACCTCTAGGCTACAAAGGTAGTGGGGGTCAGGGGAGAAGGGCATATGGAACCCCTGTCCTCTCTGCATAGAAGACCCTCCCCTTCTTTTCTATTTGGCGAGCTGAAGCTCCCAAGACACCTCCTCCAGGATGCCTTCCTTCATTCCTCCAGATAGAGTTAGCTGCTTCTTCCTCTATGCCTCAGTTTCCTCATCAGTAAAGATAGCTGCCTATTCACAGATTCACACCAAGGATTAAATGAGATACTTCCTACACATAACATACTCAGACTGGGGCCCACCCTGGTGAGTGCCAGTTCTATTAGCTGTGCTCTTGGGTGGGTGCTGGTGTTGGGTTGGGACAGCTTTCTAGAATTCCAGTGTTCATGGAGATGCACTGACCTTCTGGGGAAAAGATCACTAAAGAAAACTGTAGCTTCGGGAACCAATATTAAGGACTAGACCAAAGAAAGGGGGACCAAGCCTGTCCCTGGGCTCTGGGAAGGGTGTCCGGGAGAGGCAGGAGGCAGGCTCAGCCACCTGTGGTCTTGAAGCAAGGAATGGAGAGGGAAGCACTTTGGAGCAGAGACCCTGAAATGACTTCCAACCCAGCCCTCCAGCAAACATTCGTCCCAGGATCCTAAAGAGGACAGCACAGGTGCTCAGCGGAAACCCACAGCTGAGAACTGGGGCCATCTAGTGCCCAGATAGTCCACACCTAAAGAAGCTGAAGCGAGAGAGGGTAAGTTTCCTCCCCAAGGTCACACAGCCATTGACTGTCAGAGCTGGGGTAGGAACGGCAGTCTCGTCTCCAGGTCCTTCCCTCAGGCTGGTCCAGGGCCCATGTGAATGGGGGCAGCAGATACAGAGGCAGAGAATTTGAGTGGCCTCCAGCTGGCAATGTTGGTGCAGGTGGCTGGAAAGCGCTGGATGCCACTGAACAGAAATCATAAGCCTCCCCAGCGACCAGGAGAAGGAGGCTGGGGTCTCATGGACTCACCATTCCCTTTTCCCAGGATGGCTGTCCCCTCCAGCCGGCTGGCGGGGAAGTTGGCAACATCACACGTGATGCGTGCTCCCTGCGGATTAGCGCTTGTTTGCAAGGGCCCTGCCACCGCGCCTTCGCTCTATGTAAATAACAAAACCAAAAGGCAGGCTCTGTCACTGAGCAATTCTGCAGGCCCTGTGCAACTCCTCTGTCCCTTGGAGCAGGAGGCTTCCAACCCAAAGGTGTTCAGCTACGAATGGATTCTACCTGAGGTGCCATCTAAACGGCAAACACCTTTGCAGCTGCACAAATCTTTCCCGTGCCTGGTGGGCTGCGGGGGAGAGAGCAAGCTGGGTGGGGGAGGTGGGCTTTACAATGCTGTTTTCAGAACGCGAGGCAAGGCCTTAGGGACTGGAGAGAGGCTTCTCAGGTTGGATATGATCTCAAAGCATGGAAAGGGCCTGAAAGAGGTGGTGATTTTTAATGGCAGAGCCCGAGATGGAAGGCTAAAGCCCTTGTCACCTTTTTAACCTGAATTTTATAGGGATGAAATTTCGTATCCATCTTGTTGTCAACCTTGCGGTGGCCTCCAGTTCCGGAGCTGCTGCGATGTGTAGCTGACACTCATTTCTCTCGCTCCAGAGCCGTCCTTGGGGTCTCGCTGGCTCCCTGGTCAGCGTCTGTGTCCTGGAGCTGGCCGTGTGTCACAGAGCTGTGAGTATCCGGGGCCTCTTTCCCGTGGCTGTGCCAAGTCAGAAGGCGCGGACAGCGGATCTAGGATTAACGGTGAGCTCATAAATGACCCTGGGCTGTGAGTGTGTCCCGAGACAGGGAAAGAAAGGCAGGAGGAAGCCGGGCCAACAGGAGGGAGGGAGCCCCGTGACTGGGGGCCGCCTTATAGGAGGAAGGCGCCTGTTTTCCCCTGAGACACAACTGGGCTGACCTCAGACCTGCCACTTCTGACTGTGAGACTGGGAGAATCATTTCACCCCTCTGAGCTTCAGTTTTCTGGTCAGGGAGTAGTCCCTGCCTTATAGGGATGATAAAATAAGGAAAGGAAAGTTCCAGCAACCAATGGGTGGCCAATAAATGCTGGTTTTTATCTCCTTTGGTGACGGCCGGGTTAGCCTGGCTTTGGTTTGCTGTGTTTCTGTTTTCTTTGTCTGCGTGTGTGTCTTAGGAGCCAGGCTGAGCAGAACAAAGCCACTCTAGGGGTGAGGCATGGCGAGTCCTCTTTTCTACCGAACACCTGGCATGTCTGAGGCCTGAGTGTTGTGGTGCAGACTTCCTCCTGACAGAAGTAATTCTTCGGCTATAGATTAAATCTTGAAGGACTCGGTCCGTGGTCCTTGGCTCACAGCGGGTCCTCTGTGACTGCCCGGGGTGGAATGTTGGCCAAGGACTTGCCGACCAGGGCCGGTCCTCCCCCAGGGCTGCATGCACTGACCGCCTGCCCTGGGGAGCGGCTGAGCAGACCCTGGGACACTCGGCCTTGCAGTGCCCTTCGGTTTCCTGTGTAAAGGTTCTGCACAGCACACCGGGGTTCACCCAGCCAGAGGGACTGACGGGCTGGGAGCTGGGAAGGCTTCACAGAGGAGGTGACATTTGAGCTGGGTCTTGAAGACACACAGGAGTTCTCCAAAAGCAGAAAGAGGAAAAGAGTGCTCCGGGCAGACAGCACGTGTAAAACCCAAAGGCATACAAGGGGAGCTGCGGCCATAGCCTAAGTGAACCCCGAGAGTGTGGCAGGCGGTGCTTCCCACGGACGGAGTCCTGCCACAGAGCTGCAGCTGGGGGCGCTGCTCATCAGGATTATATTAATCAGCATTTATCGAGCACTTAGTGTGTGCCCGTCACTAGAGGGGCTTTGCACCTAGTAACTCCTTTCATCTCCATCCAGCTTAGGAGGTCGCTACTGCTTATCCCCACCTTAGAGATGAGGAAACCGATGCCCACAGAGGCCAAACAACTTATCCAAGGTCACGGAGCTGAAGGTGACAAGCACCCCCTCGTCTCTTTCCTCTGTTTCAGGGCACTGCCATTTGGTGTCTCCCACTGCAGACGTGTGCTGCCCACAGATTTATTATATGATGAGGCCAGAATGAGGCACCGTTTTGAAAACCATTGTTGGGCTGGGGATGGGGAGAGGCGGGCAGAGGGAACTGCATGCGATGACAAGTTGGGAAACCAGAGGTGGCTAAAATTAAGTGACATCACTCACACACCTCTGCCCGGCTCCCACACCTGTTTCATCCCGTCTCCTTCCCCTTCCCTCCCCTCTGGTGTTTGGGAGGCTGGCCACAGGTCGCCGTGATAAGAAACTGGGAGAATTACAGTGTCCCGAGCGGTGTCCCTGCTGGCGCCGGCCTGGGAGACAGCACCGCAGCCCCGCTGCCGGAGCCGCTTTAATTTCCGCTGCTCTCCTCCGGCTCTCTCTTCTGAGGCTCGGCTTTAAATTTAAAATGCCCTTTCCCTTGTTGAAGGCGCAGGAAGTTTGTCAATAAGGATGGTGGGTGGGGGTGGCTGTGGGACGGAGGGAGGGAAAAAGAGGAGAGAGTGGGAAGGGGAGGGAGGGGGGAGGAGAAAACTGGGGGGAAGGAGGGGGAGGGAGAAGGGAATGGTGGGGGCCAGAGAAGGGAATGGAGGCTGGGGAAGGGGAGGAACAATAGGTAGAAAGGAAGGGAGGGAGATGTCAGATGCTCTGGGGACCCTCTTCTCCCTGCCTCTCTGCCGGCCCTGGGGTTCAGAAGGTGGGGGTTGTCCTTCTGGTCCACAAGCCTCAGTGCCTGGGGAAAGGCCTGGTGCGGGACACTGGGAATGCACTCGTGTGGCTCCGAGCAGAGGGGAGCTCAGCGGCTGTGCTGAAGTGCACCGGATGGGCACGCTCTCGGGGAGGGCCTGGGGTTTGAGGCCCGGTCTCAGACTCCAGGGGAGGGTGGGGTGGGGGTGCTGCGTTGTAGACTCCAGTAGACCTGTGCTCAGCTCCCAGCTTCCACCGCTCACCAGCTGTGAGACCTGGGTAACTTACCAAACCATTCTGGGCCTCAGCTTCCTTTAGGGTTGTGTTGGGGTTTACATGACATAAATTATATGAAGTACCTGGCACATACAAGTTCTTTCCTTTCTCTCTTCTGACTATTAACTACTTGTATGACTCTGGATACATCATGCCACTTCTTCAAACCTCAATTTCTTGATCTGTAAAATGGGAGATAATGAACTACCTCTTGTGCCTACTTCACAAGGTCAATGTGAGGATGAAAGGACACAAGGAGTACTTTAAAATCTATAAAAACTGCCAAGAACTGAAATGATGGGAGAAATCATTGGAGTATTGGTTGTGTTGCTTTTATCCAAGTGCTGGGGTTGTAGAGCCACAGGGATGGCCTGAATCTCGCATGACTGTCTTTGAAGAACAGTGGGATTACTCTGTAGCAAGGGAGGCTTCTGGGGTGCTGTCATATTCTGTATTTTGATCTGGGAGCTGGTGAAGAGCTTTGTAACAATTCATCAAACTATACATTTTTGATTAGTGCACTTTCTATAAATTTTTTATACAGTAATAAAAAAGTTACTTAAAATATTTGTATGCTGATTGTATTTTTAATGATAGTAATAAATTGTTAGAATTTTAAGGTAGGTTAAGTTTATTTGTTTAAAAGAGAAAAAATTCTTATATTTTAAAGCCAGGGTTGCAGGCTAGATCCCCCATAGGGGACATGCAGGAGGCAGCTAGTCAATGTTTTGCTATCACACTGATGTTTCTCTCTCTCTCTCTCACTTCCTCTCTAGAAATCAATAAAAGCTATTTAAATTTTTTGAAAAAGTCATGATTATCTCAATAGACACAGAAAAAGCATCTGACAAAATTCAACATCTGTTCATGGTAAAAACTATTACCAAATTAAGTATAGAAGAAATGTACCTTAACATAATAAAGGCCATATATGACAAGCCCACAGCTAACATCCTGCTCAATGGTGAAAGGTTGAAAGCTTTTCCTCTAAGATCAGGACCAAGACAAAGGTGCCCACTCTCAGCGCTCCTATTCAACATGGTGTTGGAAGTCCTAGACACAACAATCAGATAAGAAAAAGAAATAAAAGGCACCCATCTAAAATGGAATATTATGCAGCCTTAAAAAGAAAATTCTGCCATTTGTGACACCTGGCAGGTTGATGAAACTGTTATAACAACTAACAGGATGTCTTGGAGGATATTCTCTTAAGTGAAATAAGCAAGAGAGAAAGACAAATAATGCATGGTATCACTTATATATGGAATCCACAAAAAGGCTGGACTCAAAGAAATAGAGAGTAGAACAGTGGTTGTCAGGGGCTGGGGGATGGAGGAAATAAGTTGAGGTTGGAAAAGGGTACAAACTTTTAGTTAGAAGATGAATTAGGCCTGAGGATCTAATGTATAATTTGGTGACTATAATTGATAACACTGTATTGTACAATCAAAATTTTCTAAGATAATAGAACTTAAGTGTTCTCACCCCCCAAAAGGTGGTGTGATGTGACGGATGTGAGGTGATGGATGTGTTAATTAACTAGATGGGGGGAATCTTTTCACAACGTATGCATATATTAAATTATTAGGTTGTATACTTTAACTATATTAAATTTCATTCATCAGTTATACTTTAATAAAACTGAAAAAGTTAAGTTTAAAATTTTTTAAAATAAAAAGACAATATATGTGAAGTACCCAGAACCATTTTGGGCTCAAACACATTAGAAGAGGCATATGGTATAGTGACTGAAAGCTTAAGTTCTGTAGCCAGGCTTCCTGGGGTCAGTTCTGGCTTTGCCACTTACGCCCTGTATAACCTTGGGCAAGATATTGACCATCTCTAGATGCCTCTCTAGTTTAACCTGAGACACTACGGACTGGGGATGTCAAGCCTTCGGACCTGCAAAACAACACCGAGCCACCTATTATGCCCCGGACGGGACTACTCTGAAGGGAGGCAGGGCCTCTACTTTACTCCTCATATCACTGGCTCAAGGACAGAGGCAAGAGAAGCAGGTTGGAGGGAAGGGAAAAAACCCCACACATTTATTGAGACCTACTCTGTTTCATATTCATTTATTTACTCAATAAGAATTTAATTGAGCACCTATCATAGACTAGAAGGTGCTCAAGTCCCAAACAAGACAGAGGAGGGCCCTTAGGAGCTGACATTTTATGGGGAAGACAGGAAACAGGCATGGGCGGATAAACAGGGTAACTTCAGATTGTGGTTTCGCCCTGGAGATGAGTGGGATGCAGAGATGGAAGGAACTGGAACACCTCCTCTAGGTCGGGTAGTAAGAAAAGGCATCCGAGAGAAGGTTGAATCTGAGCTCTGAAGGGAAACAAGAAGTTGTCAGCCATGTGAAGGTCTGGGGCCTGGGACTTGGTTATATTATTTCATGTAATCCTCACAATAGCCCCAGATAGAATTATTCCTCTTTAATAGATAACGAAACTGAGGCTGCAACTCCCTGAGGAAATGTTAGAGACAAATTGAGCCCAGGTCATTAGATACAAAGTGCCCTTTGGGTAGCTTTTTTGTGAAAAAAAAAATAAAGGTAAAAGATGAGCATTTCTAATCTCATAAAAATAAAAGATTAAATTGGCTTGTGAATGATGCAGTTGTTTCTTTTTAATCCCCACCCGAGGACATTCTTACTGATTTTAAAGAGGGGGAAGAGAGAGAGAGAGAGAGAAATATCAGTTGGCTGCTTTCTCATATTGCCCTGACCTAAGCCTTCGGTGTGTGGGACAGTGCTCCAACCAACTGAGCCACCCGGCCAGGGCGCATGATGCAGTCTTAAGAGCAATTCTCCCCTTTGGAGGGTCCTCAAGGCAGAGTTCCCTTCCGTCTTCGCCTGGGCCAGCTTCTGTCTGGGACATTTTCTGCTTCTCTGTGCTGCTCCATATCCTCGCATCTCTCAGGGCCCAACTCCAGCTTCACTCCTCAGGCAGCTCCCAGGGGGACTCCAGGCCCCTCATATCCAGGAAACGAGTTTTGCTCAGGGTCACCCAGCTGCAAAGGGATGTCACAACCAGGAGGCTGGGCTCAAGTCCAGCTCTCCTCGTGACCCCCTTCTCTCTCCATGGGCACCACCCTGCCCGGCCTCCTTCACCCCAAGCCCCACAGGCAGCTGTGTCTTGCCTTCTGGAGGCTGTGGTTCCCACCCCCTCCCTCTCCCTGCTGCTCAGATTTCCTTCTGGGAGGAAGAGCGCCTTTTTCTCGCAGAGATCGCTCTATTCTTGTGGCCATAGATTACTCCTGACACCTAATTATTGTATATCATTGTGCCATAAGATGATGATTAGAGGTGTCACTGTCCCAAATTTGTGCTCATAAAATATGCTTTTTTTTGTTTCCCTCTGCATGTATCTGGGAGAAAAGACAGGCAAATTTATTCCCACTTCTCGGAGGAACTTTAAAGCATGGGGACAGAGGAGGTTTAGAGGTAGGTGGTTTTAAAAATACTCTGAACAGGCAGGAGGCCCCAGTCCTGCTGATTTTGTGCGGCCCGGGGAGAAAATGAAGACCTCGGTGAAGATGTTGACTCCAAACCTGCGTTTCTCAGCCTTGGTTGTCCTGGCAAAAACCCCTCTTCCCTCTTGCCTTCCCTCCCTGCCCCTCTACCCCACCCCCACTCTCCCATTGGACCTCTCTAAGGAAGCACTGGAATGTAGTGGAAAAGGTTCCCGTTCTAATGCCACTCAGACTTGGGTTCAAATCTCACCTCTGCAGCTCGGCAGCCCCATGACCTTGGGTAAGTTATGCCATCTCTGGAGTCTTGGCTCGATCACGTACAAAACGGGGAAAAGCGAATCCTACCTCTGCCTCACATGGTGGCTGAGGATAAAGAATACAGCCACCATAGAGGGAAAGCACCTACTAAGGGCCTGCCTCAAAAGGGGCTCAGCAAATGTTGGCTCCTTTTCCTTCCCTTGGAGAGTTCTCCTGCCTGTCCTTAAGATGGCCCTGAAGTCCAATGACCTTTCTCCGTCTCTTATGAGCTCAGGCTGCAATCAGGAGCCAGTAGGAAAACAATCTGATTAACTGGTTGGCACTAGGGGAGAGGCACTGGGATCCATTCAGCCCTCTGAGTGGATTTTGAAAGAGCAATCTTATTTATCTGTGGGAGGAACCAGAAAATCTGCCTGGTCCACCACCCTCCCTGCACACAAGCTCTCTGCCAGCGGCTGCCCAGCCATTTGCCCACCTCTGAGGGGGGTGAGCTGTCTGCTCCTGAGGTTCACCTTTAGAGTTTTCCTCCTCGAGGCCTCATGCTGAACCCCAGCTCTCACTATTTCCTCTGAGTTATGGGGCTGGTTTTTTCAACCAAGATAATTTGTGAATCCAAATCAACGTGCAGGTGATTCCCAGCCTTAGATGGGGGACTTGAGGACTTGGAGGTGGGGATGAACAGGACGGCTTTCCCCGCATCACCTCTGCCTCAGCTCAGGAGCTGCCTCCTCTGAGTGCCTTCCACAGCCCTGGCTTGAGGTATTTGTTTCCTGCTCTGGGATCTTTTCTCAGCTGGCACTGGGTCAGTGGCCATGTATAGGTCTGGGCCACCCTCTGGCCTGCGTTCCTGACTCTTAGAGCACCCCGCACACTCTTCAGGCTTCTTCAATGTCAGGCCTCTAGGCTGGCAGCTTCACCAGGGCAGTGGGTAGGCCTGCTCATTGCTGTATCCAAGGTGCCTAGTACAGAGCCTGACACACAGTAGGTGCTCAGTGAACAACCATAGTAACAGTGACCTAGGGCTTATGTTTGTCAGGCACTGTTCTGAGCATGTTATATATATCAATTCATAAAATAGTCAGAACAATCTTATAATATGGGTTCTGGTATCCCAGTATAGTATGGCGATTAAGAGAGGAGATTTTTATCCTAGCTCCACCACTTATTTCCTGTGTGACTTTGGTTAAACTAGTTAGCCTTTCTGTGCCTCATTGTTAAGTGGGGATAATAACTCTCTACTTCATAATAGGGTTGCTATATGGTTAAACGAGTTAACATACAATACCTATATAGTAGGTATTATTCCCATTTTGTGGTGGTAAAAATCGAGACAGAGAGTTTTGGTAACTTGCCCAAGGTCACACAGCTGAGATGGGACAAAGGTAGGAGTCAAGGCTCTTAACCGCTGCACTGCGCCGCTCTCATTGGAGACGAACTGGAGACCCGGCTGCCGCGGAGGCACCGGCCGGCAGAGGCAGAGGGCTCTGCTTGTTTGGGACCTGCCCCTGAGAAGGGTGCCGAGGCCTCGTGCGCTGGTCCGGGCCCCTGTCCGAGCCTGTTTTCCAGCGTGAGCGCGGGCGAGGTACTTCTGCCGGCTGACACCCGGGCTGGGGGATCTCGCCCTCCCAGAGCGACCGGTCCGCGGGCTGGGCTGGGGCTGGGCTGGGGCTGGGCTGGGGCTGGGCGGGGGCTGGGCCGGGGCTGGGCCGGGGCGGGGCCGGGGCGGGGCCGGGGCTGGGGCGGGGGCGGGGCGGGGGCGGGGCTGGGGCTGGGCGAGGGCGGGGGCTGGGCGGGGGCTGGGCGAGGGCTGGGCGAGGGCTGGGCTGGGCGGGGCTGGGCGGGGGCTGGGCGGGGCGGGGCGTCCCGGCGGTGCCTCCGGCGCCTCGACTCTTCCTCCGGCCAGCAGGGGTCAGCCGCCGCCGCTGCTGCTGCCCACGGTGGGCGGCTGCGAGGCGCGGAGCGCGCTCAGGACTCGGTGCCGAAGGACCCTTGGAGGTCATGCGCCCACAGCCGCCCCGAGAACCCCGGATTGGGGGGAAGGCTCCCCAAAATCATCCCCAGGGGTCCGTGAGGACGCGGCGGGATCCCAACTCCCTCCTTTGTCCCTGGCTCTTCCCCCAAACCCAAGAGGCCAGTCCGAGGTGCTCTGGACCCAGGGGCTTTAGGTTCCCTGGAGGGTTCCACAGAAGGTCTGGGTCGCGGTCGCGGCTGTACCACGGGCTCAGTGTGTGACCTCGGACGGGTCACCGCCCGATCTAGCCCCAGCGTCTGTCCAAGGAGGGGGCCCCAGCGGCTGACGCGTCCAGTGATTCTAGGGAGGGCTCCTCGGTCGTTGCAGCGTCCCCAGCCTTACGAGGTCCAGAGTCGGTCCCGCCCCGGGGCGAGCCTGCGCTTATCCCCACGAGGGGGTCGCGACCCCTCTCCCAGAGCGCGGCCGGGGACCCGCGGGCCGGCCGGGAGAGGAGAGCCTGCGTCCGGCAGGGGGCGCTGCCGCTCCGCGCGCGCCTTCCCCGCGCGTCCTCCCAAGGACAGTGTGGAGGCGACGGGCGGCGCAGGGGCCGTGGCTGCCCGGTCCCGCCGCGCCCGCAGCACCCGTGCGGAGCGGATTTCGGAGACGCGGTCTGGGGCGTCTGGGGCGGAGCGAGTCATCGGGTTTCTAGAGCTCGGTGTGTGCCTGAAGGCAGAGGTGAGGGCGAAGGGGGACCAGGCAGGCCTCTCCGAGTGACCTTGAGAGGTCACTGCCCCCGTGCTGGGCCTCAGTTTCCTGTCTCTGCAAGTGAGTTTACTGGAGAAGCCCTTGAGCATGTGAAATGCTTTAGAAAATCTGAAGCCCAAGGCCGGATGCCAATGAAAAGGCCTTTATTGAAAAATAGCCGTCCCCTGCCTGCTCACCCGATCCGTCCTTCTAGCCCCGCGGCCTGGGTGCAACCGGTTCAGCCACGCTCACCCGTGCTCCAGGTGTTTACCTACAGATCTCGAAGTAATATGCTTATCCAGCTATTTCTTAATTTACCAACTTCAGACGTAATCTATTGTCTAACTGTTGGAATAAATAAGGATTTTAGCTGTGTTCCAGCCCCATCCGTCTGCCCAGTGCATATCTGGAGCACTATTTTTAGGTAACTCAGTGATCAGCATTCCTATTAAGAAAATGTGGCTCTTCATTTCCCGCAAAGCTTCATCAGAACTGCCCTCCGCCTTTCATCCCCTACTTTACCCCTAGAAGCTGTGTGGCTCCCACATTCTGCCTTGGGCTGCTTTCCCAGGGCTGCTTCCTTCCGGACGGCACTGCCCAGCTGCCCGCAGGGACTTTCTCCTGTGCCCTGTTTCTTGGTCCTCTGTCTCTACTGGCTTACTCCCCTCTTTTGGAAACTCCAGTTGCTTCCTAAGGAATTGGGCGGGGGTGGGAAATTTTCATAGATGTGGACTTAGTCTGCGTTCTGTCTTTGGCCTTGATGGAGAATTCAGCTAAGCACAGACTTCTGTGCGGGAATGATTCTCCTTCAGGTTTTTCACGCTCGGCCCCCGTGTCTTTTGCACCTAGCATGACAGTTCAGAAACATCATGCCTTCTGATTCCTTTTGTATATAAGTTTTTTCTCTCTATGGGTTTTTGAAAAGGATTTTCTCTTTTATCCTTGGAATTCTGGAATTTCACAATACAAGTGACATGTTGGTGACTTTGACATTCATTGTGTTTGGCCCTAGGTGGCCCTTTTAAATCTGGGTTCTAATATCTTTCGGTTCAGTGAAACTTTTTCTTTAATAATCTCCTTCTCTCTGTTTCCTCTCTGGAACTACTAGGAGTTGGATCCTGGACCCCAGGACTGACTTTCTAGGTCTCTTTTCTCTTGTCTTTGTCTTTCTGTTCTACCCTCTAGATTATTTCCTTGAGTTGATGTCGCAATCCTTCTGTTGAATTTTTTTATGTCAGCTATCATATTTTTAACTTCCAAGAGTTCTTATTATCTGCTCACCCCCCCCCCCCAACACAGATACAGCCTCTTTATCTCTCTGAGAATATTACTTAGTGGTTTTTTTCCTCCTGTTTCCTGACTTTTCTCTGTCTCCTCCAGTTTCCCCATTTTGTTTGGTTTATTGTGGTCTTTCTCTGGCTCTTTGTCACTCCTCGTGTTGGAGATTTCTCTAATGTTTCTTGGTTCTAGGCTTTTGCCTATAGTTAAGGATAAGGGTCCAAGAAGCTGACTGCTATTGGATGTCCTGTGATGGCAGGTGGGCCAGTTTCCCCTTAGATGGACTAGCAGGGCTTGGCCTTTTGGTTGGGGGACACATAAATATGAGCAAGAGGAATTCTTTTCTCTGGGACTGCTTTGTTTCTCCAGTAAGGCAGGATGGATATGGTTAAGGGCGTGGATTCTGCAGCCATGGGTTTGAATCTCAGCTCTGCCACTTACTAGCTGTATGGCCCTTGGACAAGTCATTTAATCTCTCTGTGCCTCAGTTTCCTCTCTGCAAATTAGACCTAATGAGAATACTACCCAATGGGCTGTTGAGTTTATTATATACATGAGTTCTTAGCCTGGCACATAGTGATAGGTCTGGGGGTCATTTCCTATGTAGCCACGTTCTTTCCAAGGTAGGAAAGAAGGCTATGGCCTCTGACTGCTGCCCTAGGCAGATTCTCAGTTAACTTTCCTGTTTTCAGCATGTTCTAGCCTCAAAATCTCATCTCCTACCTCCCAACTACCTTCCTGGCTCTGCAAGGAAGTTGCCTTTCTTCTCATTGGTACGTCTTCTGCAGATTTTTTCTCAGTAGAAACTAGTTTAAGTTTAGTTAATAAAAAGTTGTTTCAAGCAAGAAATCATTAAAAAATGAAACACACACTGTAAGTATTTTATTTTAATCTAAAACATACAGATGCCTATTTCCTTTTCTTTGAGTATGGGTCTGTTAACTAGACTTCTATAAGGTCTTTCGTGCACGAACCTCACATACGAAGCATTGTCTACCGTTTCCTGCTTTGGCTTCCTCACGGTGCAGCAAAAAGTTACATGAACTTATAGAACAACCTGAATGTAGATTCCTTCTGGATTTATATAATTTCCTCCCAATCTGTTTCAATTGCTTATCTGTAACTCATCTGAACATTAAAAAAAAATAGCAATCTGCCTTCCCTGAGTCAGGACACTCATGTTCGTTTTATAAAACAGCTCCCCTTTCACAATCATATTTTATTGGTTTATTAATGTGAAATTGAATCACATAATTACAAAAGCAAGTATAACCGGCATGAACAGGTTTGGGAAAAAGCACTTATTTCTGGGAAGGCAGACGGCTTAACTGGAGGAGATGGGTGTGGGCATTCCAAGGGACGTCCCAGCACACAGGGGTCTTCGGCCATGAAGACTGTAGAGAGGATGGCTGCTCTGAGGGGGCTGGGGGGCTGGTGGAACATGAGGGCTTACGCTGTGTTGTGGCTTCCTCTCCTCTGCAAAATAAGGACCATTCGGTCTTATAGAAATCTGTTGATCTCCCTCCTCCATGAATGACTCCTCTCTTTCTTCCTGGCCTCTGGGCCTTTATCTTCTCTTTTCCCTACTGTCATTTTAAGGGGAAGGGCCTGTAGAGAGGGAGGAAAATAAGCATTAAAGCTCAAGCTGCCATTTTTATCCAGACGATTCCTATTTAAGACTCCAACATCCAGTGAGCAGCAGAGCCTGTTATTGTCTCCGCAAAGGTCACACATCTGTGAGGGACAGGAGTCAGTTTCAGACTCAGGTCTTTCAGAGGCTGTAGTGGATACTGTGGTGCTTTGCTCAGGTCCCCTCTCCAGGGTCAACACACTGTCTCCCAGCTGCTGGGAATACCGGCTGCTGGTGTCGTGCTGGAAATTGCCCTTGGCTGAAGGAACTGCCTCACCTACGCTTCAGCTGGGGGATCACAGTGGCCAATGCAGGGATATAAAAACCCAGTCCTTTTCCCTCATTTTGGGACAATTCTGAAAGGCCATCCCAGCTCCAAAGCTCCCTGTGGGGTCAGCTGAGACATCAGTTGCGATTTACTGTGGGTCAGCTTGTCCCTTTGCTTAGTCTCAGGTGTGACTCCAGAGAGCACGCTCCAGTAAGCCTTCTGCACACCCCTCCTTGCTTCAGACACTGTTTCTGGGAACCCAAGGTAAGGCAGAGGCCACTGGCCCTGGCCTTTAGTCACCTCTTCAGCGAGAGGAGACCCCTAGCTCCCAGGCTATCTCAAGGCAGGATTCATCAGCAGGGAAAGGGAAACTGGGCTGAGGGTGGTTGTTGCAGAGCTCTGGACCCAGCAGGGACTGACATTCCCGCAGGAGGGGCAGGGATGGCCTTTGTCCTTTAAGGCAAGTTTTAGTGTGAAACTTAAACTCATGCAAAGTAGAATGTGAGAGAATGGTGAATCCCCGTGAGCCTATCTCTAGCTTCAACATGACCAACTCATGGCCTGTCTTGTTCCATGTTCTCCTGCCACTCTCCTCACCCTCCCCTGCCTCCAGGTTATTTTGAAACAGATCAGATAGCATATCATCAAATCTATGTAAGGCTGCATTAAAATACGTAGCTATAGAAAAGACAAAAAGACAAATATGACATGATTCCAATTATATAAGATCCTTAGAGCAGTCAAAATCCTAGAGACTGAAAGCAGAACAGTGGTTGCCGGGGGCCAAGGGGAGGGGAGAATGGAGAGTTAGTGTTTAATGGGGACAGGTTTCAGTTTACAAGATGAAAAGGGTTATGGGGATGGATGGTGGTGATGGTTACACACTACTATGAATGTATTCAATGCCACTGAACTGTTAAAGATGGTTAAGGTGGTAAATTTTATATGTATTTTACCACAAGAAAAAATAGGAAAAAATACATAACTAGAATGTCATTACTGTACCTAAGAAACTGACAAAAAATTCCCTAATATCATCAAATATACAGTTAAGTGTTCAAAATTTCCTAGGTTAACTCATAGTTTTGTTTCTTCTACAGTTTGATTCAGGATCCAAATAAGTTCCATATGTTGCCATTGGCTGATAGTACCTTTTAAGTCTCTTTTAGTCTGTAGGTTCCCCCTCCTCTTATTTTCCTCCAGCTATTTATTTATTGAGGAAACTGGGTTGTTCCTCCTGTACACATATGGACTTTGCTGACTGCATCCTGTGGTGTCCACTGACATGTTCCCCTGTGTTTCCTGTCTATAGAAGTTAAATCTAGAGGCTTCACCAGATTTGATTTTGGGGCAAGAATACTTCAGAGGTGTTGGGGTGAACATTTATCAGGAGACAAAAATGTCTAATTGTCACGCCTCCTTTTGTCATTAGCAGCCATTGATGATGATGGCCTAGATCCATTCCTTTTTCAGAGTCTGCACAATAGTAATCTTCTAATTCTATCTTTTTTTTCCTTCTTCTCTTTAGCTGGACTCCTATAAAGACTAAAATCCTCTCATGAACTATTTGGATACCCCGAGGTACAGTTGACACCAGTCCACTGAGCACTTCCCGTGAACTGGGCAGAACTCCCTTGGGGTAAACAATTATACTTATTCATAGGGTTGTGTGTGGATGAAATGAGGAGGTTTGTCCCCATTGACAGATGAGGAGCCCGAGGCTCAAGTAGGTTAACTTTCTTGGCAGCTTTGTGTTTCTCTGTCCCTGTCTAGAACCTCACTCAGGGCGGACACTTGAGTGATTATGAAATTGTAGTACCTGGCGTGTGGGAGAGACCCAGGCTTCCCCAGCCCCTCCCTTCTCTTTCCCGGCCTCCCTGGCAGGAAATGAGGGTGTGAGTCTGTTGCTGGGTTGGCAGCGAGGGCCTCAAAAGTCTAGGGCCAAGTGCAGGGCAGGGGAAGCCCATCAGAGGCCCACCCTTGGTAGTGGTGAGGGGGGGCGTTCCGAGAAGCCAAGGGGAAACCTGAGAGGGCCTGAGTCAGATTAAAGTGGAGGGCGGAGTGGGGAGCGGCCGTGGAAATGCACAAAATCCCACCTCTGCTCCGATCAGCAGAGTTTTCTCTGTCTGACCTCAGTGGGCAGAGGGGCTCAGTGCTCCCTGCCTCTTCTGGTTGTTCCTCTAATTGTTTGACTTTTCCTTAGATCTCCCCAACAGTAGAGCTGCACTCGCTTCATTCTACACACGGGGCCACTGATGCCCACGGAGGGAAAAGACCGCTGAAGGGCCCGCAGCCCGTGGGCGAGGAGCGCGTGTGACAGGCTGAGTGCTGCCCGTGGGTCAGACAGACTGTGGTCCCCTCCGCGGGGCAGCACCGTGACCTTGCTCAAGGGACTAACCTCCCTGAGCCTCAGTTTGCTCATTTTGAAAATGTGGGTATAGTTGCTCCTAAGTGTCCGAGGGGGACTGGACCCAGAGCCTCTGCGGATACCGAAAGCCACGGATGCTGGGCTGTGCAGGGTGGCAGAGAACCATGTGTGCGCTCGGCGCTCCGCCTCCGCGGGTCCCCACCACTGAGGGAAAGTGCTTTGAGGATCCATGGCCGGTGGAGCGGTGGATGTGGCCCCGTGGATGAGGGGACTGGCTGTGGCCGCGATGTCCACCCCTTAGGGCTGACGTGAGGCGTAAGCAAAGAAACCAACGCACCTTGTCCGGCGAGGTGCCCGCCGAGAGGAGATGTTCAGAAATGAGGGCGCATTTGTTTCTTTGATCTTTGGCTCCTGCCTTTTTCCCTCCAACGGCCGCAGCTCTCCTTCCACTTGCTTTTCTTGCCCCTCGGGCTCCTTGTATCATGGCGTGGGCGTGTGCTCCTGCTACCTAGTTCGTTTTCCCGAAGCAAGGGAGGGCAGGGAGAGCTCCGTGGACAGCTCACAGCCTCAGGCATCGAGTCACACAGACTCGTCTCCCAGGGGGCGGTGGATGACCCACAGAGGAGGGACCTGCGTGCGGTGACTGACTTCATTTAGACTGTGCGTGGGCACTGGGAAGAGAGCTGAGTGGGGAGCTGGGAGACGGGGGTTCAGGCCCCAGCTCTGCCGCAGAGTGGCTGTGTGACGCTGGGCTGGTTCCTTCCCCTCTCTGGACCTCAATTTTCCCATCTGGCAATGAGGGGGGCAGGCCAGGGGAAGTTCCGATACTCTGAGTTTCTAGTTTTATTCTAATTATACGTTTCAGGGAGGAATAAGTGGGCCCTGGAATGGATGTGATGAATGAATATTTCTAATGAGAAGTGGAAATAATTTGTGGTTGAGATCTGTGCCTCGGATCAGAGTGACGGGATACATGGCCAAGCTCTATTTTTTCCAGCAGATTAAATTAAAATCTGTGGCCCAAGGCTCTCAAATATGAAGAAAAAAGATGACAGGATACCTTTTTAAAGAAATATTTTCCAGCCAAACGGAGTAGCAGATGACTTCCAGGAATCTGTTCTTGTTCCCTATAGAAGGTGAAGTGTTCGCAGCTTTCAAGGAAACAAGAAGGCGCAGGGTAGAGTGAGGGAGCCTGGCCTGGGTGGCCTTGGGCCATTTGCTGGACCTCTCTGAGCCCCCGTTTCCTCATCTCTAAAATGGGGCTGATATTTCTACCTAGGATGGTCATTGTAGGGATTAAATGAAGTACTGAGTGTGGAAGCATCCCTCCCATAGCACACAATCCCTAACTCGGAGACTCTGAGTGTGGTTCTGCTAGGGTGTGATTTGTTGGGAAGATCAAAGAGGTAGTGGGGGGGATTACCAGTTTCATATGGAGAGCCAAGGTTGCCTTTTTAGACCAAGGGTGTGGCCAAGGTGATAACCTTATCATTTTGTTTCTTCACATTTGTTATTGAACACGTATCACATATGTAGCATTTTGCTGGTCTGGGGTGGACCACAGGTCCCTCCCACATGTGTAAAAGCATCTTCACACCCACAGGCTCCATTTTGGGGAAGTGGTGAAACCAGTTTTCTGGATAAATTGCCTGGCAAGTGGCAGAGCCAGGACTTGATCTCAGAGGTCATAGTCCCCAGTGTGGGGCCTTTTCTCAGCTTCGGGCCAGGACTAGGACAAGGCGAGTCGCCCAGGGTGCAATGTTGAGGACTTGCACAGTCCTGAGGGTGTCTCCTTCCTTGTCTCACCCTTGCGCAGCCCAGCCTGGCCTCCTCCTTCCTGGTGACCCCCTCTTCTCCCTGATCTTCTCAGCAGCAGAGGCGGCAAGCTGCGACAACCTGCAGCCGGGCTTGGCTTTCCTCCTAACCCAGGGGAGGCATGAAATTAATGGCCCTACAGGTGAAATCAATCTAGTTAAAATGATCGCCATCTCCTCTCCTTGCCCACTTTAGAAGCTAGCCATGCAGCACTCTCTGTTCTCCCCCATCGTCTCAGTTCATGTGCCCTCTAGGTTCACTTTTAACCACTGGGGTGCCTGGCTCATGACTGGGGTGGGGCTGGCAGAGAGGGGCGAGGCCAGCTGTTGTCAGAGGCAAGGAACTGCTCAGGACTCAGCTGAAACCCTGAGTTCAAGTCCTAGCCCTGCCCCTCCTGTGTGACCTGGGCGATTCTTTAGGCTTCCCCGAGTCTCCTTGTCTCCTCTGTGAGGGGGGTAAAATAATGTTTCCCTCTCACCTCCCAGACCACAATGAAAGGTTGGTGTGAAGATTCTTTAAAAGCTAAACAGGAGTGAGGTAAAATTGGAAATAATTGCTATCACACAGTACTCACTGTGTGCACCTATAACCCTACCGTCACCCCCATTTGGAAGGAAACCATGGCTCCAGGAGTTAAATAGCTTGCCTAAGGACACACAGCTCAAAACTAGTAGAGACTGGTTCAAGCCCTAGCAATCCAGCTCTAGATTTGACTCTTACCCACAATGCTAGTTTTTCTTCTGGGACCTTCTTCACTTATTCCAAAATGTTAATTAAGAATGATCAGGTGCTGATTTATTGATGGCAGGTGTGAGGTGATATCTTACTGTGGTTTTAATTTGCATCTCTCTGATGATTAGTGACATTGAGCATCTTTTCATATGTCTATTGGCCATCTGCATGTCCTCTTTGGAGAAGGGTCTATTCAGGTTATTTGCTCATTTTTTAATTAGATTGTTTGCTTTTTTGGTGTTGAGTTTTATTAAGTTCTTTAAAAATCATCCCAATACATTCGATAACAATATATACATAAAGATTTAAAGAAAGAGAATGATCCGGTGCTTATTAAAGGCCAGGTACTTTACATACAGTTCTTTCATTTGATCTTCCCAAGGTGATGAAAATTATTCACCCATTTTGCAGATGAGAAAATCAAGACTTAATTGTCTAACCACTATGCTGTATACCTGAAACTAATACAAAATAATATTCACTGTAGACTGTAATGGAAAAAATTTAAAAAAATAAAATACAAAAAGAGAGGGGCATATAGCTAGTAAGTATAAAATCAGAATTCAAACTTAAGTCTGTCTGTCTTAAAATGATAACAATAGTGATGACAATATGGAACTATTCATACCAGTTACAGTTATCAGCTAGATACTACTCTCAGGGTAAAGATAGCCTGCATTCTCATCTTGGCTCTGCCTCTGATCTCTTTGTGCTCTTTTGCAAGTCCCTCCCCCCTTGGCGTCTCAGGTTGCATTTCAGTCTCTGGGTCTCAGGTCCTTCCAGCCCTGGCAGGTGGAGAGTCACCAGAGTTGCAGTCTCAGGGCAGCTGATTCCCTCAGATGGAGGCATTTGTTATCTGTACATTGGAAATATTTATGTGTCTCAACCTAATTAGTGAATAATAATAATAATAATTTAAAAAGCTATCCTGGAAAGGGAATTGCTGTTAGAAATAATTGTTTAGACAAAACACCATTTGTTCCCAGATCTTGCTCCCTGCTGGAATGGCAGGCCACTTGTTTTGGTGACAGATGCCTTTTGACTAGGGTTTTGGAGCGTGAGCAGCTGTGTGAAGTGGGAATGGGGGTGGAGCTGGCCTCTCAGCTGGCCTCTGAGGGGTTCCCAAGGTCTCCTGAGGGAGGGCACTCTCTGCCCACCCTGCAACCAATGGGGCCCAGACGTCTGGAACAGAGCTAACTAGTCCTGATGTTACCCTATAGACTTTGAGTCAGTACTGCAGTCCTGAGATACCTAGTAACCTGCCCAAGGTCCACTCAGCAAGATGGTGGCAGAGCCAGAACTAGAATCCACATGTCTGAGTTCTTTCCATGGTGGTGGCATGTGTTCTTCAAAACCAGTGATGCTGGCACCTCACCTGGCTTTGGTGTCTGGTGTCTGGCCTGCCTGCCCATGCACAAGCCCTGTCAGGAATGACTGCCTGATAGTGACCCTGAGATTACTATCAGCTCCTGGCCTGGACGGATACTAAGGGGTTCGTGCTGGTTATGTGGCCCAGCAAAACAAACGTGCGGGATCCAGCAGCGTAAGGGGGGCTTGAGTCAAGGACAGCGGTTCTGGTCTTGGCCATGTGATTTCCTTGCTTGCGTGCGGTCGGTGGGCACCTCTGTTCACCAGCATGGTTTGAGCTCAGATTCCACATTTATAGAACGGAGCAGGAACCTCTGTTCTCCGTAGCCCACTCACAAGGGTGCTGTGAGGACCAGTTACATGAAAAAATAAAACGTGCTTGTAAACTAAAGAATGTTATAAAATTATTATCTATAATAATGGCCAACATCTACCAAGCACTTTCTGTATATGTGTCTGCTGAGGTGTTAACAGCGGCTGCTGGAACTCACAGTCTCCAAACCTTAGTGGATTAAAAGACAAGGGTTTGTTTCTTGCCCACCATTGCTAGAAGTTGGCCGGGTGGCTCTTGGAAGCAGCTCTTTTCTAACTTTCCTTTCCTGGAGCCTTTCCCTTTCAGCCTCACAGACGGGGGAGAGAGAAGCATGGAAGGTGCATGGTGGCCTTAGGGACAAGGCTGGAATCGGTGTGCCTTCTGTCTCCACGTCCACTGGCTAGAATACATCCCCATGGTTCCTCCTGAGAGCTGGGAAGTGAAGTCAAGCTGTGTGCCCAAGAGGAAAGTAAATCTACTTGGTGGCTACAGGACATTGTCTCAGCTACAGTGTGCATGCCCCTTGTTAATCCTCATAAAACCCTCTCAATGGTTTTATTACCCTTTTTTTTCCAGATGAGCAATTAGAGACTCAGAGAAGTCAAATGACTTTCTGAAGATGTGAAAATTGTGAGAGAGTGGTGATCTAAATCCAGTCTGTCTGACTGCACTGTCCCTGCAATTTTATTTTTTCCAGAGAGAACTTCCAGCTGCAGGTGGACCAATTGGTTCACTTCATGCCGTTTGTTAGGTGCCCACTATGGACTGAGCACTGAGATACAGCCTGTAAAATGTCGTAACCATTCCTTTTCTTCTTCCCTACACCCAGACCACCATCGTTTCCTCAGCAATTCCAATTCTGTCTAGTTTTCAAGGCTCATCTTCAGACTGTTCCCTCCAGGAAGTTCTCCCTGGTTGCCCCCAGGGATCTCTGTTTTCTGAACCTCTCTTGGGCTGGCCTGAGTTCCAGGAAATAGTGTACAGCAGAGTGAGGTACAGAGTGGATCCTTTTATTTTTTCCAGGAATTGACAACTAAAGTTTATGGCTTAAAAAAAAAAAAAAAAAGACACAGAGTCCTCACATTTTAAAGAAACTGACTGGGAATCAAGGTAGCCACTGCTGGCTGAGGGGCTCCTGGTTTAGAGAACCAGCCCCACTCTGACCTCTTCCCCCTGGAAGAGGAGGGATGGTAGAGGGAAAAGCCGTTACCTGCCATCCCATTCCCTCGGAGGAGACAGAGGATGACCCCTCCCTGAGACAGGGCGCCGAGGAAAGAGTAGGCTGGCATTTTGTTTCTCCGTTTAAGTACCTGGCCTGGCTCTGGTACAGCAGTGGGAGAGCAGAGGAGAAATGGCTGGTTTGGCCTGACAAAAGGGGCAAGGACAGCCTCCCTACCCAACTCGGGTCTGGAAGGTGCTCACAGGCCTCTGAGTGGAAGCCCACAGAGATTAGATGACATTAGGGACCTCGTGCAGTAAAGGACATGGCATTGAATTGTGAGACCGTGATGGGGTGTCAGCCAATGAGGAGGCAAACCTCAGTGAGGATCACCAGGAGCTGCTTGGAGCAGGCCTTCATCAGCAGAGTTTATGGGCACCTCCCCACTGCCCATAAGGATCCCACAGACAACTAACCCGGTGGGAGGGCCACCTCACTGTGAGCTGTCACACTAGGAGTCTGCTGCCTCCTGTGTCCCTCCTCTCACCCCAATGCCAGAGCAGTGGAAGATGGCTACGGTGAGTGAGAGCAAACCCTGCCCCTTCCAACCAGAGCTAGGTGCTTGAGCTGGGCTAGAGATAGGGGGTTGTAAGGGGCAGGAATGACATAGGTGGGGTAGGAAGAGCTTTGAAAAAAATATAATAAATATAAGTAAATAGGATTGAGTCCTAAAGAACCCAAATAAGACTGTTCTAATAACTGAAAGTGATAGGAAGTTATGGCTTCAGACTGAGAGTTTGTTAAGGCAGCGGGAAAAGGGAGGGTTCAACAGAGCACAATTGGTAGCAGCTAGTGGAAAAATAAAACTATCCCAGGTTTATATCTCAATGAACTAAAATTCCACAGTAAATCAGTGTCACACTTATCCATTTAGCTACTATTTGTTGAGCTTCTAGACTTTGCCAGACAATGCTCTCGGCACTGGTGATTCCAAGAAGTTTACCCTGGTGGGGAGACAGACAAGCAAAAAAGGAACTGTTCAGTGTGAGAAGTGCTATGAGATAGGACAGTAGAGTACAGTGGGGCATGGAGCAGAGAGGGACTTAGTTATGTGTGTGCCAGGGCAGGGGGTGAGAAGATTTTCGGGGGTCTTAAAGAATAAGCAGGAATTGGGGAAAGACATTAATGTGCAAAGGCACAAAAAAGCATGAAATAATGGGTCCCATTAGGGGGACTGTGAGGGAGGTGTTTGAGCAATGCATAAGGAATGTTCATCGCTACCATTTTGCTTCTTATTTTCACTTTATCTCCTTTGCCAAACTGGACTGAAAGGGCCTTCAATGAAGGACAATGTAAAGGCTCAGTTTTACTCCCTTACTACAACTAGCATAGGTGTACAGAGTGATATGGCCTTTCACTGGAGGTAATCCAGCAGAAGTTGCAGGATTCTCAGGGTTTGGGGAATCCTATAGCGGGAGGGAGGTCGACAGACCTGTATGTGGCTTAGGGCTACTCATCCCCCTGTCTAGGCTTTAGTATCCCCTTCTGGATGTAAGAAAGTTGACCAGATGATCTCTAGAGTTAGCTTTAAATTAGCCTGTATTTAGAATTTAGGAGATAAGAGCAGTGGATTGTAAGTCAGGAGACTTGGTCCCTCGTTCCAGCTCTGCCATCGACTCAGTGCGTGACCTACCCTTACACCTCCAGGCCTCAGTTCCCCTATTTGTAAAACGCAGGAGTGGCACACTGTATCTCTCAAGTCTCTTGTAGCTCCAACCTCTATGCCTCCCTCACTGAGTTTAGTTGACCTTGTCCTGGCCTGGTGTCCTGGTTCAGGGAGGCCTCACTTTCCTCAATATTCTTCAGACACATTTTCAAACTCTGTGGGGTAAGGGAGGGAGATTAGGGCCAGGAGAGGGTATTTGAGCGAGGCAATGAATATTTATAACAGACGCTCCCACCAGAGGACACATTAAGTCTTGCAGCATAACAAAACTGAATTACCATGAAATAAACTTTCTTAATTAAACAAATTAAATTTCTTCCCAGTATGTAATTTAGAAACTCTGATAAACCCTGGTTGAAAAGGTTTGTTTTAGCCTTAAGCTGGCTGAGAGAGCAGGAACATCTGGCTGGTGGTGAAGAGGCCTGTTCAGGCTCCAGGCCTCGGGCCGGCGCCGTGGCGCTATCCGCGGTGCTGAAACGGCCTCTGCCTCGCGGCCGCAATAAAGGACGCAGGCGGGCCGGGGCCGGCGGTGCTCTTCCACTGTAGTCACCGCATACTTTTCTCTTGCTGTGCCTGACAGCAGCCACTCAGAAGTTAACCATGTATTCTCCCCACCCCCACAAACCCACTAGACTTTTAAAAGATGCCGTGAATTTTCTTGTTTATGAAATCCTAAACTCTCAAAGCTGGGAGGCATGGCCTGGTCCAACTTCTTCACGATAAATAAAGGAAATTGGCCTTCAAAGAGTTAAAATGACTTGATCCAATGTCACACTTGACCCAAGTGACAGAATTGAGATTCAAGCCAGAGTCTCTGACTCCAAATTCAGTGCTCTTTTCACTAGGACATTCCTGTGGCCAGAGAAGCCTTTGAGGGTAGGACCAGGTGATGTTCTTTTATTTTCATCTGGAATCTATATTAGTGGCTGGAAACCTTTCTGGACAAATATATACATGCATGCCCTTTCTATTCTTCCATAGTCAAATACATTCAATAGCAGCCATGCCACAGTGCTAATTACACTAACATCATTCTTTACATTTGTAAGTAATTTCCGTTAACAAAGTGCTTTTTGCCTGTTGTCTAATTTGAGTCTCATGATAATTCTGGAGGCAATGATATTAGTCCTATTTTATACTAAAGGAAACTGAGGATTGGGGGTCTAGTTCAAGGGCACATGGAGAGTCATTGAAGAACCCTGGAAGTAGGATCCAACTCTCCTGATTCCTAACCATAAACCCAGAACAGCGTGTATCACATTGGGGGAAGAAACATAAGGGTATAGATGGCTCTTGCCCTCAAACTACAATCCAATTGTGGCAATGAGCTACACCATTCAATGTGGATGTGTAGCTCATCTCCACAACAGGTACTCGGGAAACAAGTAACGGATGAGGTGGTTTGGGCTACGGGCTGGTGAGTGCACAGAGAGTCACTGATCTGTTATTTCAGGGCAGGAAGTGGTCCCAGAGGCCTGTGGGAGATTAGACAAGTCCCCAGAGGGCAGGTGGGAGCTAAACTGGCACTGGCATTTGAATGTTACTCTGATAGGTAGAGAGAACACCAGTCTCATGAAAACAAACAATTTTAATGTTGGAAGAAACTTAGAGGTGATCACCTTCTACCCCTTCATTTTATAGACAGGAAAACTGAAATAGAGAGAAATAAGGGACTTGTTTAATATTATAAAGTCATTTATGACAGACTTTTATGTGTAGACACTGGGGACACAGAGCAGGTAGACAGAGTCCCTGCCTTCAGAAGTTTCCCAGGCTAGTAGAAGGAAGGACATGGAAATGAGTAGGTGCACTCAAGTGTGACAGAAGTTATGATAGAATCTATGTGAGGGCTAGTGCAGTTGCAGAGGAGGGGCACTCATCTTAAAGGGTCACACACACAAAGTTCGAAAGACAAGGTCAATCAAGGTGAGGCACAAAATGCTGAAATTCATCTCCCAACTTCTGAAACCACTGACTAGAAGGAATTTCTGCTTAGGAGTGGCTTAAGTTGGAACAATGAAGAGAAGCAGGCACTGAATCTAGAATGGGAAGGGCTAAGTTCCAGTTCTGGCTCTGCCTCCTTCTGGCTATGTGGCATTGGACTTGCTACTCCCACTTCTAGGAGCAGTAGTTGTTTCATTATAAAAGCAAAGGAGCTACTTTGCCCCTTTTTTAGGGTTATGGGAATGATCAAAGGCAACATCTAAGTGTAAGTGCTTAGTTAATTACAAAGTGCTAAAGCAATGTAATATGTTAATTGTTGTTATTTCTTCTGTATAGAGCTTGATGCAGAAGAAAAAAGGCCTGGATTATAGTTGAGTCACTTCTCTGGTCCCCTGATTTCTTGTCTATGGAATGAGATAACTATTCCATCCACCTTACAGAAATGGTGTAAAGTGAAAAATACTCATGGTAATAAAATAATAGATGCAAACAAAAAGCATGACTATATTACTGGATGGGGATCAGTGATTGAGTAGAAGGCAAACCTGGGATTGTTACTGTAAACTCCTATTTGTACCCGAATCCATTTACAAAGAGCGTTCACAGTCATTATCCCATCCAATTCTGTCAACAGCTCTGTCAGATGAGCCTGGAGGGATGAGCCTATCACAGATGATTAGCTTCATCTCACAGATGAGAAAACTGAGACTCAAAGGAAGTGATGAGCCCAGAGGCTGAATCTTAGTGTAGCCTCAGAGTCACCACCCCTCCTTCCTTTCTAGCCAACCCCCAGTTTCCTGGTACCCAGACTCTCTTCATACAGGTCAGTTTGGAAGACAGGCCAAAGGCATGTTCTCTTGAACTTCCCCTTTGCCTTAGGGAACAGTACTGGACTTTCCCCCCATTCAGTACCTAGCCCTGGGGGTGCTTGATATAATCTCTTTCTCAGAAATGGGTTGGAGGTGCTCACCTGCACGGGGTGCCCCTGCAAGCTAATAAACAAAGCCATCTCTACTTTTTTCTTTATTCAAAGGATTCCAGATGGGAGACCAGCACAGCTGGCACGCTCCTTAGGATGCTTTCAGCTGCTCAGGCTGTCTCAGCCAAGACATGCTCTCCTTTGTTCCTGGTCTCAGCTGAGGCAGGAATGTAGAGGTTATTGTCCATTTCTCTGTTCAAGCCCTTCCTGTGCTGAAATTCTTCAGTGGCTGGATTTAGCCAGTTCCCATGTGTGTTCCCTTCCCCATAAAGATCCTAACGTAGAGAGAATTGTATTTTGGGGTTTTGGGACATAATTGTATCATGTTTTGTTAGACGGTTTACTGCAAAGACTCTTTTCCACACTGCAGCCGTGGAACTTTGGGAGACTTCAATAGGACCTGAATATACAGAATCCGGGAAGTAGGGCTTGGCTGAATCTTCTCTCATCAGTGGCAGGATCTGGGTATGAAGTATATAGATCCAATTAGGAAGGGAAGGGATTATCAGGACCAGAGCTGGTCCAGGCACAGGAAATGCTAATGCCTGCCTCCTGGGGAGCAATTATTGGCAGATGATTATCTTCCAAGGGTAGCCTAGGAGCCCATTCTTTCAGGATCCTCCTTGATCTCCAGGCAGTGTTGGGAGGAGGTCTTCTTTGGGCTCCCAATTCCCCAAGCTTCTCTTTTTTCCAGCCCTTAGCAAACTGTGTTGTTGTTATCTGTGTTAGTGACTACCTCCCTCCACTAGACTCTGAGGTCCCCAGATGCTGGTTCTGGTTCATCTTTGTATCCAGTTCCCAGCACAGGGCTTGGCATACAGTGGATTTAGCACTGTGGTTCGGAGCATGGGCCAGACTGCCTGTGTTTGATTCCCAGCTTGACCAGGCATAGCCTGAAGACCCAGAACCAGTCACTTAACCTCTCTCGGTCTTCATTTCCTCATCTGTAAAGTGGGAGTAATAATGGTAATTACCTCATAAGGTTGTTACAAGGGTTAAAATGTGAAACATTTCTAACAGTGCCTAGCACAGAGTAAGTGCTATATAAGGGTTGGGTATCATTATTTAAATCCTGATTCTGTATTTTAGTCTTCACTTTACATAAAGCAGGTTCACCTGCATTAGGAGGTATAATTCCATGCCTCCCTTCCCCCCAGCCTAGCTGTGGGCACGAGGTCCAAGTCTCTGGGGCTGGAGGGCAGGCCAAGGAAGATTGTACAGAAGTTATAACTGTTTTGCAAAATTTGACCCTTAATGAAGTCTCTGTGTTCTGTGACGTGAAGTGCAATTAGACAGACTCCTTTCTCTACCCCTAATCTGCTCATATGACACTCATCACCTGGGTCCAGCGGACGCGGAGAGGCATTAATACAGCAACAGGAAGGCCTTCTGAAGGCTGATCCAAACCGGCCTGGGCTGGTCTGTGTTGAGTGGCCTCAGTGAGAGGGGACGTGGAGAGCAGCCAGTGGAGAAGGGTGAGTGGAAAGTACCAGAATGCTTCCTTCCTCCTGGAGGCTATGGGTAGAAAAGTCCTATGGATATATCTAAAGGGCACAGTATCTGGCACTATATAGGTGTGCGTTAAATAAAATAAAATGTATACACATTAACCTGGTGAGGGAGTAGTCCTGGAATGGCCTTTGGAACCTGGCAGTCTTGGCCCTGCCACTCACTTGTTGTGTGACCTTTGGGAAATTCATTTGCCATTTAAACCTCAGTTTTCTCTTTGGGAAAATGAGGGGCATAAACTCAATGCTCTCAAACAAAACTAAGGTCCGCATTCTTAAACTAAAGCAGATTCTCAGGCCTCACCCCAGAAAGTTTAATTTACTGGGTCTGGAATAGGGCCCTGGAACCTGTACTTCTAATAAGCAGCCAGGTAATTGGGACACGTGGATCACACTCCATGTGAACAAATTGGTTCTTCCTGGATTTAATATATTATGGGTCTATAATTTTCTTCAGGTTAAATTATAACTCTGACCATATTGAGCCCCTGCTTAAAACTTTTCAATGACTTTTTTCTTTTTCACCTATCCTCCCACCCCCACCCCACCCCCATCCCCTTTGGCAACCATCAGCTTGTTCTCTGACTCTATGGGTCTGTTTCTGTTTTGTTTTGTTTGTTGATTTTTTAAAACATTATATATATGTATAAGTGAAATCATATGGTATTTGTCTCAATTCTTCAATGAGTTCTGTTGTTTTTAGGATAAAGTCCTACTTTCTTAGCCTGGCTTGGCTGCTGGCCCCCAACTCCATGTCTGGACCCTTCTCGTTTCACTGTCCTCTTCCAGGTCATAATCTAGCCATTCAAGGACTGTTCGCTGTGTGCTTCCCACCTCCGCCCCTCTGCTCAAGCTCTTCTCCTTTTCTGCTGCATTCGGCCCTTTTCTTTCTTTTAAGGCCTTGCTCTGTTTTACTTCTCCCAGGAAGTGTGGCATAGCCAACCACTCCAGCTACAGGAGCACTGACACTTGGTGGCGCTTGCTGTCATGGGTGGACTGCCCTGTATGGTTGTGAATTTGCACCTCAGATTTACCCTCCCTTCCCCCATTAGACTATAAGCTCTTGGAGAGCAAGGATTCATCCATGTCTCCCTACCCCTTGCTTTAAGTTAGAGCATCATGGACATTCAGCAAATGTCTAAAGATCAGTGATCCCCTCTCTCTTGGAGTGAAGGACCCTGGGCTCTGCATTTGCTGGTTGATGGTCCATCTTGGGCTGACCCAGCTTGTTGCTTGTTTCTTAGCTGGGAAACACACTGTAATAACTAATCGTAGAATAAAAGAAAATTTTATGAGTAGCAATGTTATTTTCACTTCTAAACTTACCATCCTGAAATGATCACCCATTAATGAGAACAATGGACTTTTATAATTAGTTAAAACTGGAAACAATTAATAGTTATTATTTAATGATATTTTAAAATCTTACATAATTTAGTCATATTAATAATACTTTCCATAGTTGTTTAAGGAAAGTGTGCTTATGCTCAGACGTATCTATAGACAAAACACATTTAAGGGGTGAGTTTATTGAGCACTTCTGGGATCTCAAAGCTCCATCTAAGACTTCTTTCCTTCCCCTTCTGCCTCCCTCAACCTAGGCCACACGGCTGTCATTAATTCTGCATGTCCACAACATTTTTACCTAAATAAATTATTATGATTTTTAACTAAGGAGCCTAGGATCTCTGGGAGCAAAGCTGACCCAGACACTGAGAGGCCCCGTGGCCCCAAGAGGCTACAGATGCAGCTGCAGCTCTGCCCTAAGCTAGACCAGCCAGACCTGTGCCAGGTTAAGAGGGCTTTTCAGAACCTGAAGTATTGGACCCTCATTTCCCACTATTTCCACTGCCAATCGTTGTGACTTGGGAAAAGCAGCGCTGGCCTGGGAGTCAGATGACTTAGTACTAGTTCATGTTCATCTCTTGCTTGCTGGACAAGAGCGTCTCAAACTTGAATGTGCCTGTGAAGCAGCTGAGGGATCTTGCAAACATGCAGATTCTGGCTTAGAAAGTTGGAGAGAGGGGCTGGGATTCTGCATTTTTAATAAGCTCTCAGGTGGGGCTGCTGCTGCTGATTCATGGACCATACTTTGGGTAGAAAGGGACTCAAGCATGAGTTTCCCCCCTGAAAAGTGTCATTTTCTTTATCTTCAGGATGAAGGTGCTAGACTTGGTGATCTCTGAGGACCTGTTCAGTTCTGATTTTCTGTGGTTCCACAATGAGTAACAACCATGGCTTTTGTAGCCAATGTTTACAGCAACTTTTTTTCATAACAACCCAAATACTGTATAAAGAACCCAAATGTCCATCAAACTGGTGAAACAATAAGCAAGTTGTGGTATGCCATACAATGGAAAACTACTCATCCATGAAAAGGAATGAACTACGAATACATTCAACGGCATGAATGAATCTCAAATGTATCATGTTGACTGAAGGAAGCAAGACACAAAAGATGACATAATGTGTTATTCCATTTATATGAAATTCTAGAAGAGGAGAACTATAAGGACTGAAATTAGATTAGTGGTTGCTGGGGGCCATGAGTGAGGGGAGGGTATTGATTGAAAGGGGGCACAAGCCAAGTGTGATGAAAAGGGTGATGAGAATGTTCCATGCCATGATTGTGGTGGTGACGGAACACATTTGTCAAAACTCATTGACTTATACACTTAAAATAGGTGAATTTTACAGAAAGCTGATCAAAACAAAAAAGAAACCAACACCTCCCACTCCAAACCCAAAACCCATAGCTACTGTTTATTGAGTATCCACTGTGGGCCAGGCATTTTACAGAGATCATTTCCCTTCTGATTACTCCTTCAAGGTAGGCTTATGCCTAGATGAGGAAACCTAAGCTTAGAAGGGAACTGACAACTTTCAAAGCAGAGGTAGGACTTGAACCCATGTCTGATGACTCCAGGACCTGGGCCACTTCTGGATGGCTGCCTTGGCTCCCATATCCCTCAGCCCTTCCTTACAGCCTAATGAGTTCTAAAAGGTATCTGAGGGTAACGCCTGGCTCCTGGCCTTTCTACTAGAGACTTTCACTTTAACAGGTATTGTTATTAGGCATCCCTTTGTTGAGCATGGGACTCACTTCAGTTAGAACATGCCTGCCTCTAAAGTGACATCTGCAGCCTGGTGGGTGCAATAAATCATTAACACACACATTGTTTTATGTCATTTTTAATTAGGAGAAAAAGGGTTCTTGTGGGAAGCACAGCATGTTTTGGAGAGTGGAGGGGGGCAGTGGGGAGGGTGGAGCTCCTGGTTAGTAGGCGTGGACAGCACAGCCCCAATGGCCCATCACAATTTACCTGGGAGGCTGGGATTATTATTGTCTTCATTTTGCAGATTGAGAATCTGAGGCTTATAGGGGTTGAGGAACTTCTCTGAGGTCACACAGCTTGTTAGTGGCAGAGGCCAGGCTTGAACTCTGTTCTTGTGGTTTTCAATTCCATGCCTTTTCCCTTTTTCCACAAACAAGAAGACAAAGCCCTGTCCTTGGAGTTGATAGGGACACAGTGGCCAGCTCACAGGCAAAAAAAGAACACTGAAAACCAGGCTATAATCCTATGAACACCATGAAGTGATTTGGAGTAAAGGGAATTCAGAGGAGAACTGAGCCAGGGAGGGCAGAAGCAGCCAGGGAAGGCTTCCTGGAGGAGGCGAGGCTTGGGTAGGTTAGCCATGGAGGTTAGGTGCCACTGGGGCAGGCAGAGGTGGGGGAGTTATATTTGTGTTCCCCACTCCCAGCTCCCTATGAAGACCTTGATCTGAACCATAGGGAGAAGGCTTGAACTATAGAGAGAAATCTTGGGAGGTGCTAAGCTTGGCCCCAGCCAGGAAGGCTGGAAAATGTCTCCACAGTTCTCCTCCCTCTGGTTCTGTCCAGAGGGCCTGTTTGGGAAGGGGAGGCAGAAGGAAGGACATCAGCCACATATGGGCAGAAGGGAAGTAGAAGAGTGTCCTCAGGGCCTTCCAAATGGCCTGCCTCTCAGCATTGCCAAAATGGCCAGCGGGCCTCCCCATTCAGTCAGGCCAGGCACCAGATCTTGCTGCCCCAGTAGCTCCAGATGTGGTCTAGGAGCTGCTGGGTATTACTCAGCCACCCCCACACCCCAATCCTGACCCTACTCTCACTCGGGACCAGGCCATTCTTCTGGGCACCCAGGAGGCCTGTTGGCTCCAGCAGCTGGTGCAGGATTAATAACTGAGGCTCTCTCCTGAGCCCTGCGCCCATCAGGGACCAGTCCTCCCGCCGCCTGCTATTATTGTTCTCTGATCAATTAGTGGGGAAGAAATGAGGTCAGAGAGAGCAGGTGTGGGCTTGGCTTTGTTTCCGGGGAAGGGTTAGGCTTGGCCGGGGCTGGGGCGGGGCGGGGTGGTGATGATGAGGCGACAGTTCTCAGGGCTTTAGGCCATGGGCAGTAGCGAGGCGAGCAGGCCGCAGCAAGTACAGGGCTTTTAGCTCAGAGGGTTTGGCCTCACTGTTGCCAAGAGATAAAAACAGCATTTGGAAAACATTTGTGCTCCGGGCTGCACGGGGCACGGGGATGGGCCCATTAGCCACTTAATGTCCTGGATAATGACCCTCGGCTTCTGAGAATGTCAGCTGGAAACCCAGACTCTACCAATGCCGTGGAAACAGGCCAGCATCCTTGGCCTCGTGTTCCAAGCCCTCCCCATCTAGCCAACCAGCCTCGCTTCATCTATAACCTTCCTCTAATGTGGTTGTGTGCTCCAGCAACCTGAGCATGTCCTTGGCTCTCTTATTTCTCTTCCTTTGCTTAAAGTGTTGCCCCTTTCTGCCCCACTCTGTTCCATCTCCGCCTGGCGAGGTCCCCTTCATCCTCTGTGCATCACGTCATATGCTAGCTTCTTAATGACACTCACTTCTAGCCGCCATCAGAAGTTGTCTCTGGCCTCTGGCCCCCAGGATGCTGACAACATTGCAGCTCATGCTAAGGAGCTCTGAACTGTTCTCATCTTTTCGCCCTGCTGAGGGCACTGGAATCTCAGACGGCCATACTCCTCCAGCTCTGGATGGCTGGCCTTGACTCTACTTGACTTTCTCAAAAGACCACGACTTGTCTGGCATGCTTTCTGCACCACACAGTAGATCCAAGGAACCGCTTGTTAAATCTAATACCCACCTGCACATCGCAGTCTGTTTGTTATGTTACTCTGAACACCTACTGAACGTGCAACGTCTTTTACCCACTGATGACTTTGCACTTGCTGTTCCCTTTGGCTTAAATATTCTTCTTTGCTTTTCTCTCTGGCAAGATTCAGCTCCAGCTCTGGTTAATCTGTGCTCTCTCTGCATCTTTTATTCTTGTCCTTGATGGCGTGATTCATACAGTGCTGCGAATAAGGCAGCCTTTCTTAGCGCTCAGGGTGTGGCTGTCCCTGACCCAGGGTCTCTAATCCCTCTTGACTTGAAAGACCAACCTCCTCTAACCCTCAAAGTGGCATCAGATGTCTTACAAGGCTGTGCCAAATTTTTATCTTCTCTTACAGCTGACTAGGATAACAATTCAGCTTTGATTTTACATTTAACTACCCATCTTCTTGATTTTCTGCCCATTTAAAATGTTCATCATCAAGATGATTCAAATGGCCCATGAAGTGGTGAGGAGCCTGGGCTCATGGGACTGATCAAGTTGCTAAAGACAACCTCCCGGTCACTTCTGACAAAAGAATACTGTCCTCCCTCTCGGAGCAGGCGAAGGGTATCCCATTCAAATCAGAAGGGTTAAGTATAAAGAGCAGGTGAGGAGCTGGGAACAATGCCTCACTAGAATTTAAAAGGGTAATGACAATTGAAATCAGCCTTTCCAGAAGTCAGTGATGTGGTCTCAGAGTCACCGTTGCCTGAATCAAAAGGATTATGTCCTGATGGCCACACAACACGGACCAGCTGCCAGCTAAAAGCAGAAATAAAGAACAAGCTTCGTTTAGAAAGGCCTGTGGTAGTGATTGTTCTGACTTTCAGAACAGAGCAGCCCGGGACATCCTCTGCGTGTTTTAAGGTTGACATGAAGCGCAGTGAAGCAGAGAGGGGAGAAGGGAGAGGAGGAGCGCAGAGGACAGAGACGGAAGAGCAGGTGACCGAGGGCAGAGACCGAGACGACGAAACGGAGCGAGTTCCGGCGCACAGGCGGTGCTGGCCAGCTGTTCACTGTGCCAGCAGCTCCACACCCATGGCGCGCTGGCGCCTCCTAATAACCCTGGGGTGTGGGTAGGATCGTCATCACTTCATGGCCCAGGAAAGTGAGGCTCAGAGAGGGCGAGCGACTTGTGCAAAATCTCCCAGAGCATAAGTGACAGGAGTGGGGCTTGAACCCAGGACTGTGTGACGCCCTAAGCTGAGCTCTCGCCTCCGCTCTACAGGGCTGAGAGTGGGTGAGGGGTAGACGGGGCAGAAGGACCAGAACTCGGGGAGGCAACAGGGCTGGGGGAGGCTCGCTAAGTCCCAGTGCTTGCCAAGCCCAGCCACTCACGCCCGAGCAGCCGGCTGATTTTTCATAAAATAAAAGAAACCCCTGAATTGAGAAATATGTGTGTCTCCTAGATTGGATTGTGCAGTGAACAGTAGCCAGAGCGAGCAGTAATCCATCACGGCCTGGCGTTGGCGGGTGGAACTGTCGTGAAGGTGACCTTGGGGGGAAAGCTGGGGTCCAGCCTCTAGCTGCCTCCCGGGAGGCTGGGCGCCGGGTGGAAGGGAATGGGGTGACAAGTTCCCTCCTCCCTAGTGCTGAGCTGTTTTCCTCCATTTTCTTCTCGGCGTTTTACGTGCTGCACCAATGCTGGTCTGGCAGCAGCTGGTCCTAGGAGCTGAAGATGGGGCTGAGCCTCGAGAGACGGACTGAGCCAGCAAGACCCAAAATCTTACACTGAGACTCAGCTTATCGACCTTCCTGACCGCAGACCTGACTCTCCTCCCTTGTGGGCTGAGGGTCCTGGTGTGGGGGCTAATGGGCCTGAGATGGGCCTTGGAGGGCGTCCCCTCCCAGGGAAGGCCGGTGATTAGGGATTCTGGCTCTGTAGTCAATCGGACCGGAGTTCAAGTCCTGACTTGGTTACCTCATTACTGTGTGTGACTTGGGCAAGCTACGTAACATCCTTGCCCCAGTTTCTTCATCTATGAATGGGGATTCTTCATGTGCCCGGGAGAAAGAAACAGGGTAACAGTTTGTAAAGCTGTCAGTTAAATGCCTGCTGCACAGTATCTCGACAAAATGGTAGTTAATTATGATTATTTCCTTTATTCCTCAGGGTCAACCTGTCAGGTGGGAATTATTTATTCTATTTTGCAGAGAGCTGGAGATGTACCCCTCCATGCTTTTGTGGGTTTAGAAAAGACAGAAAACCAGGCAGAGAAAGACAAACTTCACATGATCTCGCTTATACTTGGAATCTAAGAACTTAATAAACTGATGAACAGAATAGATTCAATGACATGGAAGCATAGATGAGACTGACGAATGTCAGGGATGGAGGAGGGCGGGTGTGTGGAGGGGGAGACAGTAACCAAAGAATTTATATGCACAACCTAAGGACACGGACAATGGTGGGGAGAGGGATTGGGGAGGGGGGTGGGAAGGGGTGGAATGGGTCATTGGGGAGAAAAAGTGACATCTGTGAGATTTTAAACAAAAATAAAAATTAAAATAAATAAATAAATAAATAAATAATAAATAAACCAAAAAAAAAAAAAAAAAGGAAAAAAAGAAAAAAGAGAAAATACAGAGAACAAAAGAACAAAAGGCTTGTCTTCTGGAACCTGTGTAAGCTATGACTCCTGTCGCTGGACTTTCCGGACCCCTGAATTCTCGGCTGCCATAAACTGAGTGCACCATGTCCCAGGTGCTGCATTAAGCTCTTCGCAAGCATTAGCGTTATTTAGGATATCACCAGCGGCTGTAACAAACAAATCCATGAAAGCATGATAGAGGCTTATTTCATCACCTGGTGAAGTCCTGATGGGTGCTCCTGGTCGACGGGGAGCTCTCCTCCGAGCGGTGAGAGGCGCGCACTGTGGGCCTGTCAGGTCAGCACGCGGCGACCGGAGCGCTCCCACCCGCACCCCGCCGCCCACAGCCCGCGGCAGAGGGGGAGGAACGCGGAGCCTTGGCCTGTGTGCTCAGAAAGTGGCACACATTGCCTATGCACACCCCATTGGCTGGAATTCAGTCCTTTGGCTTCTCCTAACGGCAGGAAAACTGGGAAGTGTAGTCTAGCCATGTGCCCAGGAAGCAGAGGACATTGGTTTGGAAAAGAGTTAGCCAGTCTCTACCCCATACCATCATTCTATTTAATTCTTATAACAATTGCAGGAGAGGGGGAGAGAGGGAGAGGGGGGAGAGAAGGGAGAGAGGGAGAGAGGGAGAGAGGGAGAGGGGAGGGAGAGGGGGGGAGATTTCTTCTTCCCTGTCCTAGCCAGCACCTTGGCATGGATTCCTTTGCCTTTCCAACCTTCCAATATCTCCCTGGCCCTCTAACCCTGATACTCTCAATTGATTCCCCCTTTCCTCCTTTCTACCCCCACCTAAGTTCCCTCATTCTAATGGTTTCCTGTAGGGTGCTGATACCAGTATAAGGCTCAAAGCATTTGTAAAGGTTTTTCTATAGTGTATCTTACAGAAGATGGTGAGGGTTATCTATGATAATAGGCAACACTTACTGAGTGCTGATGACACCCCTGAAATTTTCCGAGCATTTTACACATATTAACTCGTTTAATCTTCACAACCATTTACAAATTAGTTCTATAAGAATCCTATTTTATGAATGAGAAAACTGAGACACAGAGAGGTTAAATAACTTGTCCAGGGTCACCCAGTGGTGGGGCAAGAACTGGAATTCAGCCAGCCTGACTCCAGAATCTGTGCTGTGGACAATATAATTATTGAACAATATTGTGGGCCAGGCTCAGAGCTAAGTGCCCCATGTGGATGAACCACAGATCTATGAGGAGGAGATAATTGTCATTGTCCTCACTTTATGAGGAACTCAAGACTCAGAGGGGTTAAGTGACCTGCCCAAGGCCACACAGCTAGTAAGTAACAGGTCAGAATGAGACCACAACATAAACTCTTAACCACTAAACTCTAAGAACAATAAGGAGATGGGGTCATAACCATATTTTCATTTCCCACAGGAAGGAGAAAGACTGATTTTAAAAGACGAGAGGGTGAATGGTTAGCGCGTCACTTCAGGTGGGTTGTGTATATTTAAAGGAGGGAGTGTGAGCACTGTGGGAGTGAAAGGGCCCTCCAGTTTGCTGAATGTGACAAAGAATCTTGAGTCCTTCTGAGTCTCATTTGCGTTCTTGTACCCAGGAGCCTAAATGGTCTTGCAGCAAACGTGTGCGTATTAGCATCCAGACCACCCATGTTCAAATCCCAGATTTGCCCTTGGTCTTGAACAAAACGGAACCTCTGTGAGTCTTGTTTTCTTATTTCTAAAATGGTGATACAGTAATAGTGTCTGTCTGCATTGTAGGGGGGTGTGTGTGCATGTGTGTGTGTGTAGTGTCCTTTACAGAGTATGGCACACAGTAAGTGCTTAATAAATGGTTGCCCTTGTGTGCCAGCTGAGAGGTTATGTAGCTGGTTTGTTATCACAAAACAGAAGATGAGCAGAGAGCAGAGGTGCCATCCTCAGGTGAGCTGGAGAACAGTCCTCTTCTAAAGATGCGGAAACAGGCTAAGGAGCGAGGGACAGACTTTCCCAAGGTCACACAGCAAATTAGTGACAGCAGAAGGACTCCTGGCCCAGAAATCTTTCCACAGCTCAGTCTCAAACACCACTTAGCCTTTGAATTCTACGCCTTTCTCTCTTCCCTGATGGGCTGAATGACAAAACAGGGCCCCCAAGCACCTCTCTGACCCACAGAGTCCCTTGTTGACAACTAGCGACTGAATCTTCTGCAGTGAGTTGGAGCTACTTCTCCATTTCTTTTTCAAGGGGGTTACAACAGGTCACTCAGATAGCTAGCCATGGCCTTGAAGCTATACTGTGGGAACTCTCCAATAATCTCCCCCTGTTTGTTGGCTAAATGCATGAGGATTAAATGCCTCACCTACCAGGTTCTCCTTGTCTCCTCAGATGCCTTTGAGGTTCCCTCAGTGGAGAAGCTGAACTATTCCCAGTGGCTGAGTCTGGCCTAAGTAGCTGATGTTCTGAGACGTGGTGCCCACTCACATCCTCACATTTCTCTGTCTCACTGGCAACTCCACGCCCTGGCCCAGCCTTCATCCTCTGACCAGGACCCTGCAGCCACCTCTGCTTGGCCTCCCTGTCTCCCTCCTGGTCCCCTCCAACTCACTCTCCACACCCAAGCCAGAATTGGTTTTCTTGCCATGGACTCACCTGCCTAAAAAACACTCTGGTCTCTGTGGGCTTAACCACCATACCACACAGCCTCAAACCAGCTCCAGAGATCGCTGTTGGGGCCTCCCCTCTGTGATCAGCAGCTGGAAGGATGTTTACTCTGAGTGTGTCATCTAGTTGGTAGTCCCCACAGTCTCAGGCATCAGGCACCTTCTGACACAAGCTCCTGAGAGTCCAGGTGCTATGTGTGTCTGTTGGGGGTCACAGTGAGGGCGCCAGCCATGGGCAGTCACATGCCATCCCCTCAAAGCCAGTGTAAGCTCCTCACCTACAGGAGCTTCCAGGAACCCAGCCCTGATTGAGAGCCCCCAAAGGTGTGAGGTTCATTGTTCCCCAAACTGGCCTCATCCTTTTCTGTACCCAGATCCTCACAATGCCCCCTCCTCTCCTCTCAGAGAAGGCTGCATGGAGGAGGTGATATCTAAGATGGATTGTGAAAGGCAAGGAGTTTCTCATGCAGAGGAGAGTAGCACAGACTTTCAGGTAGGGAGAAGCTGCCCTGGGACAGGCGAGGGCTTGTGAGAGCAGATGTGTTTGAGGAATGGGCTCTGGTCTAGAGAGATAAAGATCCAATGGTCCTGAGGGGGGGAGGGGGGGGAAGAACCTGAAGCCCCAGGAGGGGTGAAATCCCCCAGGGAAAGTGTGTGGTGACATCAAAGACTGGACCCTGAGGGAGGCCAGCAGTTCAGGGCTGGGCTGCAGAGACACTATCCTCAAACTGTAAGGTGTAATTCGTTTATTCAACAAACTGAGCACCTTCTCTGTGCCAAGTTCGTTCTTCATGCTGTGAATGCAGCAGAAAACAAGACAGGAAAAACCGTGCCCCGTGGAGGCAAGTCCAGTGCGGAGAGGTGGGCGCAAACTAAAGTAAAAAGGCAATAGGGCAGGTGGCGTGGCAAACGCTCCGCAGGCTGAGCAGAGGGGGCTGGCAGCGTCAGGCGGGCCACAGCGGTAACTGTGAGAGGCCTCGCCGAGCCGGTGACATCTGGATGACAATGTGAAGGAGGGGAATGACGTAGGTGTCTGGGGGAAGACTGCTCTAGGAGGAGCAAAGAGCACGTGCAAAGGCTCTGAGGCACACGCGTGCCTGGCATGTGGGAGGGGGATAGCTAGGAAGCCACGTGGCTGTCTCTAAAGATGTGTAGGCATGATGATTATGTAATTTTTATGTAGTTTTGGTATTTACCCCTGCTTTGTGTTGCTATAATTTTTATAGAGGTGATATTGGGAAAGTCCCTTAACCTCTCCGTGCCTCAGTTTCCTCATCAGTAAAATGGGGATAACAATAGTATCTACTTGTGGGATCAAATGAGGTAGTATATATAAAGTACCCTGACCAGCGCCTGGTGTAGAGTAGGTCTTTGCTGCTGTTATGTATTATTATTATCATTATTATTGTTATTATTATTATCATTATCTCGCCTCTTTAGACTGCAAGCTCTTTGAGGACAATGGCTATGTGTGGTTCTTCCCCGCAGCCAGGGCCAGCCCAGGGCAAGGCTCACAGTATGAACTCTGTAAGGGGAGTCTTTTGATAGAACAAATGACAAAATGAATGGCAGGACATGGTAGGAGCCAGGTCCCTATTGGCACCCTACTCCCGGCTCCCCAGGCCCCATAGAGCTGTCCGGAGCCTGGGCGGCTGGGGCTCGAAGCAGACCCCAACTCAGCTATGGTGTGCGAGCGGAGCTTCTGGGCCTGACAATCTATTTGTTCTTCGGGTAATAAATAAACAAGTTGCTTGTCAGCACAGGGACTGGCACGAGAGCCTTAGAAGATAAATGCTGCTTCCGAAATAGACAAATATTTACCCTCCTCCAGACGAAGTTGTCAGCCCCGCTAGAGGCCTCCAGGGCTTAGAATGAAAGTGAACGTTGAGTTTTTTTACCCTAATGGGACTATGTCAGCATACTCTTCATAACACAGAATCTGAAGTTGCCTGTCCTTGAGCACCTACTGTAGGGCTGTCTGTCACGCTCACCACAACCCTTTGGGGCAGGGTTTGTGGTCATCATGCTACAGTGAGGAAACTGAGACTTAACTGAGTAAAGTGACTTGCTGAAGGCCACGTGGCTGGTGGTAGCTGTGCTGGGGTTTGAACCTGACCCCCAGCCCAGGCTCTGGGTTGGAGTTTCCTGTAGCCAGTATGTCGGGATTGGGATCCTTTGCTCGGTGGAGGGAGTGGAAGGCAGGAAGACAAGCTCCTCTTCCCTGGTGACCTGGGGTCACTTTTGCTCCATGGAATAAACAAATGAGGCCCATGTGGGACTGTGCACCTGAGTGAGGTGGTCACAGGAAGATTGAGGAAATTGTTTGAGTTACAAGACTGCAGAGCACCAGAGCTGAAGAGGCCTGAGAGGTCCTTGTACATATGGAGACAAGGTCTGGCCCAGCCCTCATTAATGAGCTTCCGCTCTGTGTGCAGGAGTGAAGTAATGTGGGCTCCATTTTACAGATTGGGAAACTGAGGTTTGGAAGACTGGTGACTTGTGCAAGGCTGCATGGCCATGCGATGGCCGCCCCGGGGTTCCACAGTGGAGCATGCCCAGATTGGCAGCAAAGCCCACTTCGCGTTTGAATTCCTGAGCTGGAGCTCCCTCCCAACATTCTGAACCCTGGGGCTCCTTTAGTTTTCCCAATGAGACCCTTGCTTTTTAACTTTCTCTTTCTACAGATGAGCTGCCACCTTAGTCTTCTATCCTGGGTTTAAACAGCCATTATCTCCTCTTCTAGTTTGAGACTTACATGAGCATCAGTCCCAAAGTTCTCTTTACCATTTTCTCCCGGTTCTTGGAGCCCCACTATAGAAAGACTCTGCTATCTCAGGATTCCAAGGTGGGTATGCAGATTAGGTTTCCATGGTGATGCCCACTCAGCTAGAAGCGGAAGGTGGCACAACTCAGAGATGGAACATACAGGCCTTATCCTTCGAGAGGTGCTGGTTTGAATCTGGATCTGCCACTTCTTTGCCATATGACTTAGACAAGTTATTAAACCTCTCTGAGTTTCAGTCCCCTCTTGTGTTAAATGGAGACATAATAACCCATCTTACAACAATAAGAAACAAACTTCATAAGAGGGCAAGCTTAGTGCCTCCCAGGGAGGCAGGAGGAAAAGGTGACCTCATTCCTCCTGTTCAACACTCAAATGGCCATCTGCCCATGGCCTGGCACCCCCCCTGCAGAGCTGGGACACCCTATTTCATCTGCTTTGTTTCTTTCCTGTCTTTTCCCTCTAGACTATGAGATCTATGATCAACTCCAAATCTATTTTCTGATTTATTTTATTCTTACAGTATGAGCTGGCCCAGAGAAGTAGAGTGAGGATCACAGGGTCACACAGCCAGGCAATATCTGAGCAGGCCCTTGGACCCGGGTCTGGCTGAGCCAGTGCTGCCATTCTGATAAGTTGATTTGTTAGAACCTAAGAGATCCAGGAATATTTTGATAGGACATTCTAAAGCTGCTGGGTATTTCATTCAACGAATACGGTTTCATTCTCAATTTCTTTCTACTAACAAACTCATACTTTGTGATAATTCAGAATTTGTGAGCTGGCCTGAAATTTACCTTTGCATTTTCTGTGAAAAGTCTTAGCAAAGGTAAATATTTCCGAAGAAAAGAAATCTCTATGCAGATGTTTAATTGATACTAAATGTATTTTTAAAAAATATATTGACTTCAGAGAGAGAAAGGGAGAGGGAGAGAGAGAGATAGAAACATCAATGATGAGTCGTTGATCGGCTGCCTCCTGCACACCCCCTACTGGGGATCGAGCCTGCAACCCAAGCATGTGCCATGACTGGGAATCGAACCACTATCTCCTGGATCCTAGGTTGATGCTCATCCACTGATCCACACCCGCTGGGCAATACTAAATATATTAACATGAAGTGCCCATGGCAAAGAGTCATATTCACTCATACAAGCGAGTTACTCTAAGCATGGCTTTGACGAGCCACCTGTAGAGATGTGGGGCACAACATATTTCCTTGCTTTCATCCTGTAATTCACACACTTCTTTCAGGGTCTCTGAGCCACTGCTCCACAGTTGGCCACACTAATTCTGATTATTTCTTTTTCATGTGCTTTTGCAATGGGACAGCCCCTACCCCTGCCAAACACTGTGTCATTGCTCAGGTCGAAGATGAGGGCCAAGCGATGAAGGGGAAGAGGCCTGGAATCCAGTCCCCAATTCCCCAATTGGCTCTGCATGTTCTTGAACAAGTTACTCAACCTCTCTGGGTATTTAACTGGCATTCAAGTCTCTCTTCACTTACTTTTATAGCCTCAACTCCTACTTACATTCCACATATCCCTTAAACCCTCCAGTCGAACATGCTTACTTCCCATTCCAGGAACATGCCTCATGCTGTCCTTGTTCCTCCTGAAGGAACCAAAACATTCTTCCTTACTTTACCATTAAAATCCTCTGCACCTTTCAAGGATCAGCTGAGAGGCTGTTTTCTCCACCAAGCTATCTTCCCAGTTGGTGTGAGCCCCCCATCATCTCTTTGGGGGATTTTAATCACATTCTACCTGTGTTAGAGTTCTTGTAGACATGTCTTTTTACTATTTGTAGATTGTAAGCCCCTTAAAGGCAAAGCTAGCACCTGCTATACCCTTGTAGATCCACACTGTAGACTCGGGGTGCACAGTGTAAGTGGAGGAGCTGGAATTCATATTTGGTAGTTTTGACTACAAAGCCTCTGCTGCTACATCCCTATGGAATGGATGAAAGAACCTCAATTTCCCTGGCTTTCAAATGCAGATACCATTCCGTGCTTTGTGTTGCTTGTAAGGATGAATCATAAACTCTGAAATTTTGTCATTCTTTGGCATTTATGGGGTGGCTCTGGCTTTTTAGATAAACAGGCTGGAAATTCTGCAGGAATCCAGTAGCAGGTCTATATCAGGGACTTCACCATGGAGCCCAAGGCTGGATCTTGGAGCCACTCATGACAGAAACTGGGCTCCCAAACCAGGGCTCTGGAGCTGGGCGGGGCTCCGAGGCTGTATGGGGCTCTGAGCTGATTCACAGTCAGCCTTCCTATGCCTCAGCACCCACTTCCTTAATATCTTCAATTCAGTGTCCAGTCAAGAGACATTGGCTACCTCTTCTATGCCTCATACATTGAGCTGGGCCCTGGAAATACAGATTAACCAGGCACTACATTTGCCTTTTAGGTGGAGGCAGATATGTGAACAGAGAATGACAACCCAAGAAAACATACGTTATGGTAGAGGTCAACCTAGGGGTCATGGTGGCCCAGAACAGGAGCTCAGGGGGTCTGAGAGATCAGACTTCCTGCCTCTTGCTCTCTCTGGGATATGAGGACATTAACTCACTGTGAGATCTTAGACAGGTCACATTTGCTCTCTGGACTTGATTGCCATTCTCCACATAGCAAGGCATCTGGATTCAATGGTTCTCCCAGAATTTATCCCACAATACTTACCTCTTGGTGACTCTGTACTTATGCTGCTGGGCACCATGCCAGTCCTCACCTTACCCTCCACATTTTTCAAGAAGGCAGAGGCCTCCTCAGAGGTCCAAGCCCACCAGGAGGAGGTTCTGGCATTGGGGAGTTGACTCTGGGACTTCCAGAGAGGTCTAGGCCTTCTCTTGGTGTTTCAGTCAGTTATGGACATGGCCAGGCCTGCTCTGGGCACAGTGCCTGCCTTCCTGCTATTTCATGGGGAGGCTGCTCCCTGTGAGCACTGTGCCAGGACCTGGAAGTGCAATAGTGAGCAAACACAGATGCAACTCCTAACCTCATGGAGTTCACAGATTAGCTGGGGAGCACATATTAATAAAACAACCACACAAATAAATGCATGATTACACCGTGAAGTAAGTGCTCGTGAGCAAGAAAAATGGCCCTAGGAGAGCAAGTATAATGAGGATTGAAAAATGCCAATAGGTTTAGCAGTGTAAGGTCATTATTGAAGGTTGTTTTGACAGAGTGAAGGGTCCTGAAGCCACATGGGAGCAGGCCAAGGAGCAAGTTGGAGGTAAAGGAGTGGAGGTGGTCAGTGTAGACGGGTGTCGGACATGATCACTCAGTCAGTGAGCACTGAAATGGAAGGGCACTTAGTCATCTTTCATGGCAGGCACTTTACAAAAAGCTTGCAGAGAGATTCACAGACATCACCTTTGCAACCCTTAGAACAATCTTGTGACAGGGGAATGTCAGATTTTGTTCCCATTTGACAGATGAGAAAAATGGAGATCCAGAAAGCCTCTGTGTCTTAAACAGTGTACTCACAGCAGAGTGAGGACTGGGATTTAAGTCCCAGGACCCCGTCCTCCTCTTCCCTGAAAAGGCTGGCTGTTTAGAGGTGGTCTGAATGGATGTGGATTGTTTTCACCACACGTGAGGTTTCTTTCTTCTTTCTTCCCTCTTCAGTGCTTAAAGATTCAGGACCATGGCCAGCACCCAGCAGCCTCCTGTAAACAATGAAATGAGCCTGGAGCCTTAGCGAATGAGATCGGCGCTGCCTTGGCAAGTTGGTTTTCTCAACAAACGTCGACTTAGTATCAGGTGCTGCAGGGGGTGCTGAGGACTCAGAACTGGAAAACTCCCCTTAGAGAGCCCGCCGTCCAGGATGGAGAAGACATGGACACAGATAATCACGATAAAGTGTGACATGTGCAGAGGGGTCCTGGGGTCAAAGAAGGCCTCCTGGGGGAGGCTCAGTCTGAGCTGAATCTTGAAGAGAGCTACTGAGGGGTTTTAGGCACGGGCATTACAAGGTCTCCTCTGTGTTTTCAAAAGATTCCACTGGTACAATGTGAGAATAGAGAAGAGGCTGAGAGGAGACAGAGGATGACTCAGGAGACTGAATAAGAGGGAGTCTCTTCAAGCACATCTGAAAAGGTAGAGCCAGTTGTTTAGCTCACTTGCAAGAAGAGATGGAAGCATTCCAGGTTTCGCGTGTTTCCCTTTGGTATGGGAAAGCTTCAGCACGTTGACTGGCTGAAGCCGACACTGAGAGAACTGTGTCGCTGGTGGACAAGAGGGAATTGAAACTTAGAGAAAGGGAGGGAGGGCGTGGAGCGAATTTGATTTGTTGACATCACCTGCCTCAAATTTAGGTGCTTTTTACACATTCTTATTTAATTCTCCCAACAGCCTGTGAAGTAATGAGGTCCTCAGTTTCCATAAAGAGAAACCAAGACTCAGAGAGGTTAATAAGCTGTGGCCCATGCCACACAAAATAAAAGGAAGAGCCAGGACTTGAACCCAGGTCTGCGTGGCCCCAAACCCCTCACAGTCCCTCTTCATGCACATGTTGACTCAATGGGGAAGGCTGTGGAGACCCAGCTGACAGGGGAGCAGAATAAAGGCGCCAGGGCACCCACTCCTGTAGCCCCCTGTTCATACATAAAGAAATAATAACATGAAGCATTCTGTTCTCAACCCCGAAACCTAGGAGCTTCGGAAGGCCACCAGTGGACCCAGGATCCTGGGCTGGGTGGTTTGGGCTCGCTCCTTAGCACTCCATAGCACCCCGTCTTGCAGAAAAGAGAGCTTCTGTGTTCAGGGCCGAGAAGATGAGGGGTTTCACATTGGTGTCAGCTACCTGCTTGGGCACGCTGAGGTGCCCTTGGCCCCCGCGTTTCGGAGGCTGCGCCATTCTCTCTGGGCCTTTTGCGGCAACTGTGGCAGCTTCTGCCGCAGAGCCCGAGGAAGCTTTATGGAGATGGTCACACTCCAGTGCCCAGCCTACTTGTTGGAACTTTCCAGAAATATTGCACTGCAGACATTTTCCACGCCGTTATGCTAATGGAATCAGGAAAAATCAATTGTCCTTAAGGAACAGGGGAATGAGACGTGCTGTAAATGCCACGGGATGAGTGATTGGTTGATTGCTCGCCGGCGATCGGCGCGCGTCTCATCTCTACATTATTCTGATGAATTTTTATGGCGCGCCTCCCCTCCCCTCCCCTCCCCTCCCGCGCTCCCCCCCCAGCCCCCGCCTCCCGGCTGGGGGAGCAGGTTTATGGCTTGCAGCTTCGCACTTGATTGAATGCAGCTGGCATTGTTGCAGCAGAGGACAAATAGGTACATTTGCTTTACAGGCTGAGAAAAGTGGGTTTGGAGAAATTGCACCGCCACGTCCCTCAGCAACAAAGGCGCCCTTAAAAATGCAGATATTTTTTATAAAATGACTGTATTCTCCTTTTTGGCCATCCCTAATCTTCCTATCAGAGGAAAGGGCAAGGGGGAAAAAAAAAAGGTTGGGGGAAAGGAAAGGAAAGAAATACATGGCTTGCAATTCTGCGGAAATCCGATTTTTCATTCTTATCACAAAGGAAGCTAACGAAGGCATTTCATTAGTATTCATTTTAGGCCTATGCGATTTTCTCCTCTCCGCTAACATAAAAATAAATAAATAAACAGCCGAACCATGTCTGGGAAAGTGCCGACAAGGCGGCTTGGAGCAGAGGTCAGCATTTTCTGGAATGAGCGTGCACCGCATTCAGCAAGGTGGCCAAGAAAATGGATTCAGCTCAAACAAGGGCCATCTGGGGCAGGGAGGAGACAAGATTTAGGGGGAGACAGGTCCCCTGGGTCTCAAAGCTGGTGACCAGGGTGGCTGCGGCAGCTTATGGGCTGGGGAGAAACAGGCTGTGACTATTGCTTCCCAAGGGGAGTTCGCTGAGGCTCTGGCTGCTGGGCCCAGGGCAGGGGACAGTTCATGTCTGGCCCCCACACTAGGAGCTCGTGCTATTGTTTGTTCTTTCCTGTTTCTTTCTCAGGGCAGCTCACCCCTGTTGAGGGTTGGGAAATCACATTGGGTGAAAATATGGGGGTGTTTGGCTGGCAAGAGGAGATTTGGGGACACGGCTGTTGCCTTCATCTCTCCAAAAGAGCCTTGTGGTCCGAGGAGCAGGCATATTGCATTGGGCTCCCGAGGGTGAAACTAGGGTCTGTGGTGAGGGGACAGAGAGGCAGAGGGATCCACCAGACTTGAGATCAAATTTCAGATCAGGCATTTTCTGGGTATATCCATAGGCGAAGTATTAATGTCCCTTAGTCTCAGCATCTGCATTTGTAAATTAGAATAAAACCCCTTTTCTTTATTCTTTTCCATCTATCGTCAGGTACAGCAATATGCGATGCCGGGAAGTGGGTATCAGTGGCCCCTTTGGGGGAAGGGGAAACCCAGAGTCAGAGTCGTGGTAGTCACACGGGCTCTGGGAAGCAAGCCTCTGGGTCTGAGGCCGAAGCTCTCCGCCTGCAGCCAAGGGCCTCCTTGTTCAGCGGCTTCTCAGGCTGCTGCGAGGAGGGGGTGAGATGCACAGCAGAAAGCTCTTTGTTCTTGGATAAAAATTCCTGCCCAGTTTGCCTCAAATACCAAGTCATTTGACTTTTTCCCCTCTCTGTCCTGGGTTGTGCACTCCCAGAGGGCAGTGGCCCTTTGCACCCTCTGTGCTTAAATCAGGCGTTTCAGCAGTTCCTGACTTGTCTTAACATGCCACGTCCTTCGATGCTTCCTGGCCCTGGCCTGTGCTATTGCCCCTTCATGAGACTTCCTCCCCTCATTTTTTTATTTCTTATTAAAAAAATATGTTTTTACTGATTTGCGAGAGAGAGGAAGGGAGAGGAAAAGATAGAAACATCGATGAGAAACATCGATCCGCTGCCTCCTTCTGGGGATTGAGCCCACACCCCGGGCATGTGCCCTGACTGGGAATTGAACAGATGACCTCTTGGTTCATGGGTCACCGCTTAACCACTGAACACACTGGCCAGGGCCCCTGGTTTTTTTTTCTTTTCATTTGGCCAAGTCTCTCCCATCTTTCAACCCAGATGCTGCCACTTCTGGGAAATCTTCCTGGGGACCCACACAGGTCTTTATTCTCTTTGTGCTCTTGTTGGGTCACTGTGCAGTTGTTTGCAGAACTATAATGATGACAAAAAAGCAGTGGGAATAAAAGTTAGGTTGACTTGAATTCAAATTCTGCCACTGATGGGTAAACTTCCTGAGCCTCGCTTTCTTTTTTTTAAAAATATATCTTTGTTGATTTCAGAGAGAGGAAAGGAGAGGGAGAGAGAGATAGAAACATCAATGATGAGAGAGTCATTGATCGGCTGCAGCCCGCAACCCGGGCATGTGCCCTGACCGGGAATCAAACCCTGATCGCCTGGATCCTAGGTTGACGCTTAACCGCTGAGCCACGCCTGGCCGGGCACCTCGCTTTCTTCATTGGTCACTGGGAACAGTAATAGTACCTAAGGCTGTTTGGAGGTGTTGGTGAGACTGATTTGCAAACTACTTTGTTCAGTGCCTGGCACATGAATGAATGAATGAATGAATGGATGAATGAATGAATGAATGAATGAATGAATGAATGACATTTCTTTCCAGTTGGCTAGAAATTGTGATGGAGAGGACTGAGCACATAGTGGCCTCACTCCTCCCCATTTGCCCTTAGTCTCAGTCCTCCCTGCATGTCCTGGGAATGATAATGAACTCCACAATGTGCCAGGCAGCTAGTGGAGGGCTCAGGATAGGACTAGGGACCCTAGTCCAGGGCTGTTTTTCATTGTCCCCCCTCCTAATCAGGACGGGTAGCTTGTAATGGGCAGGGTTCCCATCTCGCTCCCCTCTCTCCCCTGCCGTGCCTCCCACAGGCCAGGCCCCACTGGGTAGTCTATCAGGTGTTGTGACAGGAGGGTTACGGGCTTGCTGGCAGGGAGATCTGGAGCCCAGTTTAACCCCTGCCTGCCGCTGTGACCGCGCGGCCATCCGTTTTCTCATCCATCGTGGGGCTGCTACTATTCCTGCAGACCTGCTGCACCCGGCTATTGCCAGAGAGGGAGGAGAGGCGGGTGCTTGGTCAGCCCTTATGCCTCTAGGAGTTGAAATGATTGCTGCCATCGCTGCTGTTGTTACTGCCTCTCAACATAAAAAGTCAGGGTCCTGGAGCTGGTCTCTTACAGGAGATGGCTCTGCCCTTGAAAGCCACTCTCTTAGTCTGGCGTTTCCTGTGGGTAATTTGAAACGGGGGCTCAGAGAACTGAACTCCAGTTAATGGTTTTCAATAAAGAATTAAGTGCTGCTCGTCAGGCTGGCGCTAGGGTCTGGCTTCCTGGAAGGGGGGGGAGCTGGGGGGGCAGTTGCATGCATTTAGGGATGCGTTTGCGTTTTCTGGTCAGTTAGGCAGCCTGATGAAAAAGGGATAAGATCAGCAGCCAGAGGGCAGGGGGGTGGGGGTTGGGGGACAAGAAAGACCCAAACCATGTACTGCTCGGGTGCAGGGAGGGAGTAATGGTCACCGCATTAGAGCTAGATCAGCGGTTTCCACAAAAAGCCCGTCTGATGGGCAGCCGGCTAGTGGCCCTCCTCTTGGGGCAGCCCCTGCGGGAAGGAATGAAGCTCTTTCTGTGAGTGCTGCCTCCCACATGGGACATCACCTATAGAGCAGCCGGGGCTCTCGCTACCTGCTTGCTTTCTGCACAAAAGCACTCCTTAAAGCCTCATCTACAACCCTAAGGGGTTGTTGTTATTTTCATCACTCCTGTTTGCAGAGAGAAAACAGGTACAGAGACGTTAAGTAACTTGCCCAAAGCCACCCAGCTTCTGAGTGGCAGATCTGGGCTTCAAAACCAAAGATTATGCTGTGTCAGCTCTATGCTGTATGTATAGCGTAGCTTACTATGTTCTACTAAAGTCTCTCCAGCCCATGAGGTTGTCAGGGGAGGGTCATTAGCCCCATCTCGTAGATAAGGATGCTGAGGGTCAGAGAGGTGTGCCTGGGCTAGGGAGACTGGAGAGGGAGAGAGAAGCAGGCAGCCAGACGTGGGGAGTAAAGTAGAAAGGCCCCACGAGAAAGGTAGCAAGGCGGCAAAAACCTTAAAATGTTCATCTCTTCTGACCTCGTATTTTTGTTTCTGGGCATTTGACCTATGAAAATGATCCTGCTCAAAGACCATTCTAAGTAAAAGACTGATTATTTATAATATCAAATCATTGGAAAAGATTTAAGTCCCCAACCATGGGAAATAGTTAAAGTGTGGTGTTTACACCTGGTTTGACAGTCTGAAGCCATAAAAAACAATGGTTTTGAAGATAACATAGCAATCAAAAAAATGCTGATGATATAGTATTAAATAATAAAAAAAGTAAGACAAACTTCCTGAATAATAAAATCTCAAGTATGTACCAAGCATACAGAAGCCATGCAAAATAATAGCTGCTGTGTTAGGACGATCAAATTGTAAGCACCTTTCCTCTGTTTTTCCAACTTTCTATAATGTGTTGCTTTAATTATAGATAAATTGGTGGACTTGGCCCAAGATATTATTGGATGACCTAGGAAGGGTTCCATCCTTTCTCTCTGGCTCAGTTTCCTAATTGGTAGAATGTGAATAAAAGCCCCTTCTTGTGAGGATTGCTATTTAACGAGATAACACGTATAATGTACTTAGCACAGCGCCTGGGTGTAGTAGGGGACAAAGTGACGTCAATCACCCTCCTGAGGTTTCTTTCATTCCTTACATGTTTTTTTCTGATTTATTGAAGTTTGCATGGTGAGGATGGGACAGTCAGGTTTAAGCCTGTATCCAAGAGATGGGGGCTCCTCAGAGTCAGGTAGAGACATGTTACCGTCGCCTGACACCAGCCCCCCAAGAAGCTGGACCCCCAGCCCTAAGGCAGCCCAAGATTTACTCTCCCCCAGGGCCTCTCTGAGCAACACATGTTAAGCTAGCCTTCTGGATAGCATCTCCCCAGAACTCTTGAGAGGACATAGGGGTTTGCGAGGTTCCGATGCTGCCTACTGGCCCACAGATTATGAATTCCTCCACCCGTTTGTTCATCCATTACTCATACCCTTACTCACTCACTGAGTCATGCAGAGCCAGTTACAGTAGATCCTTATATTGAGTGTTGCCTTAATGTTTACTGGGTATGGGGGCCCAGGTGTCTGTACCAGGGGCTTCCACTTACCTCAGCTCATTGAATCCTCTCAGCTTATTGAATATCTCCTTGGCAGAAGAGGTTCACTTTACAAAAAGCAAGATATGAGTGTCTCCTCATAGTCAGTCAGCTGGTCCCCTCACCCTGCCAAATCTGCCTCCTTAGTGCCTTTTGGATCTAATCCTTCTGTTCCAGCCCTCAGCTTGAGCCACTCTTTCTGCCAGCGTCATCTTTATAAAAACCAAACCTGACCTGGGAGAGTATTCCAGCTCTTCCGCCTGGCAAAACTGGCCTCTAGTGGTCTGATCCCCCTCCATGTATCTCAACACACAACCACTGCCTGCTTCTCCCTCCTCCTCAGTGCCCCTTTAGGACTTCATGCTTTAGGCACTCTTCCTGCTTCCTGGAATGCCCTTTCCTGAATGGCAAACTTTCACCCACCCTCTAAAACCTAGCTCCAATTCCCTCTCCTCTTTGGCTCCTGTACAAGATTGCTGCTCCCCCTCTGTGCCCATCTCCTACTGAGCCTCAATAATTTCCCACTCTGTTCCCCTCTGGCTCCCGTCCCCCCAGGACTGTGCATCTCTCAAGGACAGGGACCATGTCTTTTTATTTCTGTGCCCCTGGAGCTTAGCATAGAACCTGGCACAGGCAGGAGGCCCAGTGAGTGTTTGTTGAGTGAATTATGAATGACAGTGAAATCTCAGGGTCTCTACCAAGGAGGAACAAAAGGCTCCCTTGACCTCTTGGGAATGGGAAGTGTTCTCAGCTGAATTCTCCTGGCAGACACTTTTCAGCATCGCCAGCTGCTTGTTCCCAGGAGGCCCGGTCTCTGCTCAGCTCCCCGACGGCTATAGGAACATTCGGTCATAAACCGAGTTCGCTGTGGGATTGCAGCCACCACCGTGCACGGAGCTCCTTCTGACACAGTCTGCACCTGGACAGCTGGGCATGCAGGAGGCCTCATGGTCTGGCCCTGCCACAGTTCGCCCATGCCATGCCTCTCTGCACCCTCATGCTCCAGGCTCCAGCTAGACTGAAAAGTTTTCTGGAGGAATCTAGTGATTTATCTTTTCTTTATGGTTCCTTCTGCCTGGAATATTCTTCACCTGCTCTGTCTCCATCTTTGCCCAGTGAATTCCTGCCAGTTCTTCTGCTTGAGTCAGGTGTTACCTCTCTTCTGGGCCAGGGGCCTGCCCCGGATCCCTCCAGCCCCAGTGGCACCTCCATCATTGCACTGTCATTATCGGTTTATTTTCCCAACAAGCCTGTGGGCTCGCTGAGGGCTGGAACTTCATCTAATTCACTTTGGAGTCCCTAGCGCCTGGATCATGATAGGTGCTGAATGGCTATGTGGGTACATTGTGCTCAAACCCTTCCCTGTTGCTCTGAATTCAACCGTAATTCACATCAGGTGCAAGGGAAAGGGTTGCAGAGTATAAGAAGACACATTCAACTCTCAGGCTCTCAGGGTAAATAAACCTCAGTCTGTGAAGGAGAGCAGAGAACACCTCCCAGTGCAGCCATGAGTTGGAGAGACCTGGGCCTCAGGACTAGCCCTGCTTCACACTGGCTCTGGGTTCTCTCCTCACCTGATAAAACAAGGTTCCAGATCTCTGAAATGAGGATCACAAGGTCTGCTCAGCATACTCTACAGAGTTATTGTGACAATCAAGTGCGACAATACCTCTGAAATTACTGCATAAACTGTGAAGTGCGGGGCCTGTATATTTGCTCTGGGAGGGGGAGGCTCAATGCTGTAATATATCAATGCCCACTAGAGGGGGTGGCTGAATGGGCCAGGCCCTCCTGGGTAGGGCCATGTGGATAGGAGGTGCCACCCCTGGGCTAGAACCCTGGCCTGGCCAGGAAGAGCAGGATACAGGGTCCAAGACACACCATGATCAGGCTTTGACTCCCCTCTCCTCAGTATTTCTCTCCAGATTGAAATGACATCTGGGCTAGCTATGTTCGAAGTGCTGGAGAAGAAATCCATCAGAACCCCTCAGCCTTCCCCATGCACAGGGGGCAGCCCTAACTTTCTGCCTTATTAATGAGGGTGGCTCTGGGCAGGGAGAAAATACTGGACCTCAGGTTTTTGCCTTTCTGCACTGTTTTTTCTGTTAGCACAGAAGCCTGGATTCTAGGACTCTGAGGCCATTGTCTGGCTGTATAGGGCCTATCTACTGGCTTCTGGAATGCCACCGTAGTGGGACAGGGCTGAGGTCTGTGCAGAGCTCCCTCCATGGATGCCTGAAACCTGCAGGCTCAGCCTCACGGTTGATTAGCTCCCTCTTTGCTGGGGCGGGTGGGACCAGACAAGGAGGCCAGCTGGAGGAGAGCTCTGTAACCCAATTTGTTGTGCAGAGAAGCCAGTCTGTCTGGCAAGAGCTAATTGGAAAGCTGCTTCCTCTAAGCCTGGACCCAGGAGGGTGCTGGGCCTGGCTGGGTGGGGCCCCCTTGGCTAGGCCCACATCACTTAGTGCTTTGTGGGAGCTGCTCCCAGTGGGAGAGCACTTAGCACTGGTAATTGGCCAGGCAGGCTCATCATTAATTCATGCCAAATTGTATTTCTTCTTTTGAGAGAGAAAGAGAGAAAGAGAGAAGGGTGGGGGCAGGTGGAAATAAATGAGTTTCTGAAGGGAGGAGTCTGTTAAGGGCTTGGTTGAAGCAGCTTCGATCTGGGACAAAGGAGGTCAGGGATTCATTTGCTAACTTGCTGTAGACCTGAGTAAGTTACCTTCCCACAGAAGGTCTCAGTTTCCTAATCTGGTAGGAGATCAATAACTGATCTATATACCTCAAAGATGCCTTTGAGGATTGAATCCAGATATGGGAGATAAGTGCTCTTCAGATTATTTCAACAGGCCCAAAGAGGCGGAGGGCTACTTACATTTCATGCAATTCTTGATGTAAAGTGGGGCAGGTTTATGTTTATCATTTTTTGAATGAACAGTCTTTTTTTAATGACTCTATTTTATCTCTTTTTTTGGCTTATTAATTCTTTGGTGTATTATTTTAGTGGTTGCTTTAGGGTTTATGGTATACATCTTTAACATCCCAGTCTACCTTCAAGTGATACTGTAACACTTCACATGGAATTTACAATAGTCTACTTACATTTTCCCTCTCCTGACACTTATGCTATGGTTGTCACCCGCTTTACTTACAAACTCCACAATACATTATTATTATTTCTGTTTAAACAGTCAATTATCTTTAAAACTTTTTATTGTGGTAATATACACATAATATAAAATTAACCATCTTAACCATATTTAACTGTACTTACAGCTCAGTGGTATTAAATGCATTCATAATACTGTGCAACCATCACGACCATCCCTGTCCATGACTCTCTATCTTGTAAAATTGAAACTCTATACCCATTATTAGCAATAATATTTTAGAGATATTTAAACAATAATTTAGAAGTCTTATACATTTATCCATGCAGTTGCCATTTCTGCATTGTGAAGACCCATATTTCGTTCTGGTTTCATTTTCCTTCTGACTGAAGTGCTTCTTAGAACATTTCTTATAGTGCTGTTCTGCTGGTGGTGAATTTTTTCAGCTTTTGTATGTCCAAAAAATCTCCTTGGAAAGATTATTTTCACTAGGTATAGAATTCTATGTTGACAGCTTTCTTTCTGTACTTTAAAGATGCTGCTCCACTGTCTTTTGTGGTACATTTTTCCACCTCCCTACATAATTTTTCTTCTTATGATTGCTTGTAAGTTTTTGTTTTTATTACTAGTTTTGAGATATCTGATTATGATATGTCTTAGTGTAGTTTTCTTCACTTTTCTTGTGAATTTATAGTTTTCATCAAATCTGGAAAAAGTTTCAGCCATTATATCTTCAAATAATTTTTCTGTTCCCCCTCTTCTTCCATTGACTCTAATTATATATATTTTAAGTTGCTTGACATTTTAGGTCCTACAGATCACTGATAATTTTCTCAATTTAAAATTTATTTTTCTGTTTTATTTTAAATAGTTTCCATCTATTTATTCATGTTCACTAATTTTATTTTTGCAAGGTCTAATCTGCCATTAATCCAATCCAATCTAATGTATTTTTCACCTCAAACACTGTAGTTTTCACCTCTAGAAGTTTAATTTGGGTCTTTTTTATATATTCCATGACCATATTTAATTTTTTGAACCCAGGGAATAGAATCATAATGTCCATGGTTCCTAATTCTAATATCTGTCAGGTCTGGGTCAGTTCTGATTGATGTTTCTCCTCAGTATGGGTCATATTTCCCTACCTTTTTGCAAGCCTAGTAATCTTTAATTGGATTCCAAATACTATAAATTTTGCCTTGGGGGCTGGATATTTTTTTTGCATTTCTTTAAGTATTCCTAAGCATCATTCTGAAGTGCACTTACATGGAAATAGTTGGATACTTTTGGGTTTTGATTTTAAGATTTTTTTTTTAGGCTTGACCAGAGGAGCTTCTAATCTAGAGCTATTTATTCCCCATTATTGAGGCAAAGCCTTTCTGAATGCTCTACCTAATGCCCTGTGAATTATGAGTTGTTTTTTTCAAGCTGGCTAGCGGAGACAGGCACTATTTCTGACCCTGTGTGAGTGCAGAGCACTGGTGTGTTTTTCCCCGGCCTTTCGTAATTTCCTCACACATATGCACTCAAAACTTAAGGGGGGAACCTCCACAGGTCTCTGGATTTCTCCCTCTATGTAGTACTCTTCCTTTCTCTCCAGTACTCTGTCTTGTGAACTCTTTTTGTTTTGCTCCCCCTGGCCTGTCATCTCTGACCCCTCAACTCAAGGAGTCCATCAGATTCTCTTTGGGTTGTTGCCCCCCAATGCTGAAACTTTCTCAAGGAAGTAAGCTGGGGCAAATGTGGAGTCCACTTTGCTTGTATCTTGTTTCTGGGGGAACATTGTCTTTTGTTGACTGATATCCACTGTCTTGAAAACCATTGTTTTATATATTTAGTCTGTTTTTCATTGTTGTTTCCGGTGGTAAGATAAAAGCTATTCCTGTCACTGCATCCTGCTTACAAGTGGAAGTTCCCAGGGAGGCAGGAAATGGGGGACTTTTAAAGAAAATGTGCTCCTCATTCCAAGCCTTGATAGTGTGGGATTTCCAGGGCAGGCTACAGCAGGGTTTTGGAGACACAGTAGAGGACAGTAATGAAAAGGCCAAGATTCCAAGTCCTGGAAACTGTCTCTGATTCCCCTTCTTCTCATAACTTTTGAGACAAAATCCAAAATTCTTGTCATATTGTTCAAGATCCTTCCCAATGCAGGGACCTCCAGAAGGGCTCCAGAGAAGGGAAAAGAGCTCAGGGAAGAAGAGGGTTACTAACTGAGAGTTAAAAACTGTGCCCTGGCCGAGTGGCTCAGTTGGTTGGAGCATCATCAGATATACCAGAGGGTTTTGGTTTTGATTCTTGGTCAGGGCACATACCTAGGTGCCGGTTTGTCTCTGGTCAGAGCACGTAGGAGAGGCAGCTGATCAATGCTTCTCTCTCACATCAATGTTTCTCTCTCTCTCCCTCTCCCTTCCTCTCTCTCTAAAACCAATAAAAAAGTTAAAATTGTATAGAATTCCATTTAATCTGAGGGGAAGAAGGCCTAACTTATTAAGCATCTCACCAAATGAAATCAAGTGTTGGTACAGGCAGTTCATGTATATTATTTAATTTAATGGTTTTAGTTGTTTGGAGCCACTCACTGAATCCTGATTCCAACCACAAACCTGTTACCCTGTTCTCAGGTAGCAATACCTCTGTTCAGATACAGAGTCCTAACTGTGGTTCCAGATTAAACTCTGGTGCCAGGATGCATTAGGTCACATGAGTAAGAGCAGAGCTCATTCAGTACGTCCTATTCTCACTATGGTAAACTCCTTAAAATGTTTTGGGGCTAATAGATGAGGGTCTCATCCTTTTTCTTGGTCTCAGTTCTTCTTTTTAAAAGCTAAGAGTCTCAATAGTCTCTACACCGAAGGCTGTACCTATGTTCTTCTGAGATTGAATTGGGTAGGTAAACAATGACACATCGTTCTCCCAAAACTTTGTAACTAGCTCTGACCTGTAGCAGGATGATGGTGACCTTTTAGTTTCCTCAGAGTCCACTGTGACTTTGGATCTGGAAGGGACAAGAAACACCCATGAGAAGTCATTTTGCCTAAGCCCCTATATATGAAATGCAATCATAATGCTCTCCTTATGTTATATTGTTGTTTGTCTATAACTTGGTAATTAATATAATCATCTAACAATTTTTTTATTGCCCCACCTACTATGTGCTAGGTACTTTTCTAGTTGTTGGGGAGAAATTAATGGCTACACAACAATCCCTGCCCTCGTGGGCAGTATATTCTAGTGGTCGAGGAGAAACAATAAATAATAAAAACAATAAATAAACAATATAGTGTGTTAGTATATAATAAGGGATATTGCTTATAAAGCTCATCACCACAGTGCTTGATACATAGTAGGTACCCAGGAATCCTTCCTGAGAAAGCCAATGCGGCTTCTTCGCATTGGGAAGCCAATGGGAGCCAAGTTCAAATACCTGAGAGGGGAATATCTGGGACAGGGAAAACACAGTAGAGGTTGGAGATGGGGAACGTGTTTGGGAAATGACTGAGGTGTCATCCCTAACAAGCCTACATAGTGCCAATATGAGGAGACTGCTGCCTGCTTCCAGCGCCGGCGGATGGGATGTCATGTCAGTACCACGGACAGCTCCAAGGGAGGCCAATTTCTGAACAGACCTCTTGAAGCAAAGGAGTGGCCTGGCTGCTGACCAGCTCAACCCCAAGCCAGAGTAACTGTCCTAAATTCAGGCCAGGCTGCTACCTGAGGCTGAGTTTCAGAACTGGAAGCTAGTTTACCCCAGCTGTGGAGTACTTGGCAGAATCTTGTAGCAATAAAATCTCTGGAATTGTTACTTAAGGACCTGGGTGCGAATGCTAGTTCTCCCAAAAACTATCCTCACAGTTTTTGATGAGTCAGTTAGTTTTTCATCTATAAAGTGAGGATAATGGTATGTTAGTGGTACTGTAAGGACTAAATAAGATAAAGACAGCAAAGCATCTTGCGCAGTGCCTGAAACATAGAAGTTAGCTTAGGACACTGTGTTGAAAGGTGAGTAAAATGTCTTGCAATGTTAGCGCCTCTGTGTAGGTGATGTGTAGGATCTCAGGGGTGGATAAGGGGGAGAGGTTATTCAAGGCAGAGAAAAAGAGCTGGAGCAAATGTAGGGAGGCATGAGAGTGGATGGTTTAGCCAGGAAATGGAGAGTAGTTTAATAAGATTGAAGCTATTCAGCTGCCACCTTTATTCTGAGGCCTCCTGAACCACTATTTTCAGCTCAGAGCACTCTGTTGAACCTCTAGACTTTATTTTCAGCTAGCCTATTGTGCATCTCAGTTGAAAGATCTACGTGCACCCCTGACCCATCTTTCCAAAACAAAATTGATCACTTTCCTCCAATGTGCTCTCCTGAGATGGCATGTTAGAAGGAAGACGTGTGTCTTATGAATAGTCTTAAATTGGCTGAATGTTTTCTAAAAGGATATGGTGACCTTATCCTCTGTTCCAAATGAGGGCAGAAAATGAGAATGGCTTAACACAAAGCATGAGATAATTGGGTTAGAGAAGGAAGAACTTCCAATATTATGGATTGTAAGGACCTCAGAAGGTGTGATCAAAGGAAGCCATGCAATTCTCTTCCCTGACAAAGAGGAGACACTGTCATCTTGTTGGAATAGCTTTTTCTTCATCACTATTTAGTCTCCATTATACCAACTGAATTATTAATATCCTTTTAACAGTTTACATTTGTATAGAGTTTTACATCTTGTAAAAGATCTAATTTAATCTTAATCGCCACACTGTGAGGTGATCAAGACAAGGATTATTAGCTCACTCCCCCTCTGCCCTCATTTTATACATGGAGAAGCTGAAACTGTAAGCTGCACAGTGACCCAGCTGGCGAGAGATCAAGGGGTGCAGTCAGGAACAAAGCTACGTCTCCCAGCTCCCACCCAGACCCGTGTCCCCTCACCCCCAAACAGCACTTTGGCTATCAACTGAAAACAAGAACACCAGTTAAATATGTGACTAAAGATCCATAGAGGTCGTCATCCTGGTGTCAGCTGCTGCAAGGAGCCAGAGAACAAAGGCCTTTCCTCTGGGAATTAGGGAGTTTAGGTTCAAAGTCCCAGAGCTAAGTTATTAAGGGGGGGGGTGATGCCATGTGATCTTTAACCAGGAGAACAGGCAATAATCTATTTCTCTCTTGGTCTAGGACTTGGCCATTTACAGAGCATTTTTATATTCCCAGCCTCACTGCGCACGCTCCCACCACCCTGTGGAGAACGGGCGTTGCTGTCGCCCATTTTCCAGACAGGCATGGGGCGGCTCAGAGAGCTGAGTGGGTTTGCCCGAGGCCCCTGGTCAGTGGCTGCGCTGGGGGAGGAATTGCCTTCTCTGGCCTCTTGGTCTAAACTCTTTGTCTCACTCTTTCTGCTGCATCCCAGCTGCCTCTGGCCAGACCCGAAAAACAAATCCTGTAATTGAGTTGGAATGTGGGTGCTGGGACCCAGGAGACAATGTTTCCTGCTTTTCAATCTGTTCTTAATTTATTAAAGTGATGAAATAAGGAAGAAGCCCAGAAGGGGTGGATGTTTTCCATCAGTGAGTCACGGGAACGTGCTGAGGCAGAAGGTCAGAAGGAAGGCGCTGCTGCTCCGGCAGCTCCCCCCCTGGCAGAGCCCGCACAGGCGGGCTGGGGGGCAGGGGTCTGCTCAGGCCTCCCCGAAGAGCGAAATGAGCCAGGAAAGAGGCCCAGAGAGGCCTCTCCCCCGCCCCAGGTTACCCCTGACCCCCCGAGCCCCTTCCCTCTCATCTGACAATCGCCCAGTGTCCCAGGGAAGGTAGGAGGGGAACTAGTCCAGCCCGAGAAGGATCAGATATGGCTCCCTAGAGGAGGTGCCATTGAAGCCAAGACTTGAAAGGTAAAGAGATGCTACCTGGGAAAGGGGGAAGTGAGGAGGAGGAAGCATTTTCCAGGCAGAGGAAGCGGCAGGTGAAAGGCCCGGAGGCGGAGAGAATGGCACAGCCAGCAGGTTGAGAAATGAGGCTGGAGGGGCAGAGGGCCCGGCAGCACTCGCTCCCAGAAGCGCCTTCCCGGGCGGGTGGAGAGGGTAGGCTTCCTTCTCAGGAAGGGCTTGGCTGTTAGCTCAAGTTCTTTGGCCGTGACCAGAGATTGGGCTGCAGGGGCCAGGAGAGGCAGCCGGAGGCAGGGAGAGCTGGTGGGGCGGAGCTGGGCAGTGGTGATGGGGATAGAGAGGCAGGGAAATGGAGGGATGGAGCAGGTCCTGCTAGACAATAGGACCCCTGCTGCATGAGGACTCGGTGGTGGGGGGAGGGAGAGGAACAAGCTGGCTTGGCCAGGCCTTGGTGACTTGGCGCAGGTGGCCGCTGCTGACGTTTGTCTCTGTACTGCGAATTTGAAAGCCACATTGTCTAATCACTATCCCTACTCAGATTGCTTTCCATCCATTAGGCAAAAACTTTTCTGTACCGGGCTCTGTGCTGGGCACTGGGCTTTCAGTGATGATTCAGAAGCAGGTCTTGCCCTCCAAGCGAGAAGACAGGAGTATAAACAGAGATGACTGCATGGTGTGATGAGGCCGGGACAGAGAGCTTGCAGGAGAACAAGGACGGCACTAGGGGGAGGTTGGAAATCAGGGCAGGCTTCCTAGAAGAGGCAACTCCACAACTAGGTTTTGAAGCCTGGGTAGAAGTTGGGTAATTGAGAGAAAACAGCCTATTTTGAGAACAGAAAGGGGGTTGTGAGAGAGCATGGTGTGTTCAAGGAAGTTTGTGGGTGGAACCAGGTGTGGGAGGAGGGGACAGGCAGGGCTGAGCTTTCCTGGCCTGGCTGTTTGTGCCCTCTGCCTTTTCTACTTAAGATGTTTCTTTCTTTGGCCCACCTCACACCACCCTTCAAAGTCGACTTTAAATGCAAACTCTCCCTTGAAGCTTTCTTTGACCCCCTCCTTTGTTATGAGTAATTTATTGAGAACCTACTAAGTGCTCTTTATATTTTATTTCATTTATTCATTATAACACCCCTGTGAGGCTAGCAATTCAGTTTAGCTTAGTCCCTAATATGTGCCATGCCTTAAAAATACAGTGATAAATCAGACATTGTTCCTGCCTTCAGACAGCTCACATCCTAGTGAGAAGACACATCTATTAACAGATATTTTCAATAAAAATGATATTGGAAGCTATTATCTCAGGTTTGCCAGTGAGGAACTCTGATTCATATTTCATTTACTAGCTGACTTTGTCTAGGGGCACAAGGATAGTAAGTGGGATCCCACCCTGGGTGACGTTGAAGTCAAGGCTCTGTCCCCTGCTCCAGTCAGCTCCCATGACGACATTGACCATGGCCTGCCTGCCTTGAGAAAAGGGTATATAAACAAAGAGATGCTGGTGCATTTGACTTAACCCAAGAGTTGATCTTTAGCTCATTGAAGGCAGGATCAGTGTTGTAAAGTGGTCCTGCAGAGACAGACCTTGAGAAGGGGATTGGAACTAGCATTGGGGAAGCGTCTACTGTCACCTGGGGTTCTGATGTCAGCCCCACTTCCTGGGCATGTGCCCCTTCCCCTATGCTCCCAACACCCGCCCACCCTCACCTACCCTGGTTCTGATCTCAGGGTGAATGACTCCTGGTCCTTGCCCATTCAGCTGTCTCTCCCCTCTTTGACCAGTTTGGAATCTTCAGAGCCCAGCACAGCATGTGGGCTGCTGTCAGAATCTGATAATCTTGAATTGGATTTACTTGAATTCTCCTTATTGACCTCCACATGCTCGTACAGAGTTTGCACTGTGGGTATTTGTGTGTGTCTGTGGGTATTTGTGTGTGTTGAGCCTGTGCGTTTCTGTGTGGGCTCACCCAGGGTTTGCACTGTGTGTGTAGAGCTCCTTGCATTGACTCTGCATCTTTGCTACAAGGGCACCCACAGCCCCTTCTGGACCCTCTGCCTCCTCACCTCATCAGCATCTTATCCTGACCAGCCCTCAATGTCTCTCTCTTCCAGAAATACATTTCAGGGTAAATTGTCTCCTAGCCCTGACTGAAATACCTCTGAACACCCTGGGGTTGGAAGCTGGCCTCTTCGTGCATATCAAGAGCCTGCATTTACCAGCTGAGCTCCCAGCTCTGCGATGCGGACAATGAGAGTGGGCCTGCTTGGTTCTGGAGGGAAGTGGGCAGAAAATGATAAATACACTCACCCCCTTGCACTGTTCACAGCCCCCAAAGCACCCTAGCTGGTTTGCAGCTTCTCTGAGGGGCTGAGCTTTTGCGGGGAGGGATGGAAAGGTAGGAATTTGGACATTGCTATCTTCAGACAGTTAGTGTTTCTGGGTATATAAGTCCCCCCCCAGCCCCAGCTGATCATGGTGTTTTAATGACTAAAAATCATGAATATTAAACCGAGAGAAAGTTGACAGTATTTAAATGAGCATCATTAAGAGACACATAAATTAACAGGGTTTTTAGTTCTTGTGGAACTGCCGTTTCAATGTTAATTAAACAACCGGAGTGCTCGGGTGCTTCTGCAGCAAACTGTCCCCAAAGTGTGCTGCAGAATATCATTATGGGTGGCTGCCTTGCTGTTTAATTATTTCCAAGTTGATTTTTTTTTTTTTTTGAACATTGCTGCAGTAGTTTTATGCTTGTCTTGCATTTGGAAAAGGTGATAGGAATGAGCCTCCAAGGAAGCTGGGGTGTGATCAGTGGGCCCCAATGCTTGTCCCCTTTCACCAACCCTCTGTGAAGGGAGCCCCGACGAACCTTTGGGCTTCCTGATAGACTGGTCCATGGCTGAATTTAGGAGGCCCTTGGGTCCTTAGTTGTAGACAAAGTCACTCTTAGAAAGTTGAGGGCCTGAGTTTGGACAAAGCCCTGAGATGGGGAAGGAAAGGCAGGGGTGAAGGTGAGGGAGGGGGTATAAAGATCTTCATGGCTATATTTGAGGCGGTGTGGGGTGGAGGAGCCAGGAACTCTTGGATCTGCTCTTAATTCCATGGGTCTGAGCTAAGTGGCCTTGAGGTAGTCCCTTGCTCTCCCTGGCATCAGTCTCTCCCACTGTAAAATGAAAAGGTTAGACTAGCTTACTCATTCTCAAGGAGGGCGGTATCACCCCCAAGGGGATTAAAAAGTGGTGCTTGGGGCTTGAAAAAAGGTTGACTCTTTTTAAAAAATATATAAAACACAGACATACACGGAGCATATAAACAGATACACAGTATATCTGTGGTATTAAAATTTCACGAGAAGGGGGAAAAATTAAGAGAAAAATGTTTTAAAATATTCGCTAGAGAGACAATAATGGAAAAAAGATTGAGAGACAGTGGGTTAGATGAATCCTGTGAGCGTCTGTAAAGAGAAGAAAATCCACTGTGAGATAGCCAGGTGGCCACCTGCCCTGGATAGAGAAATGTCTCCCTGTCACCTGGTAAACTTGGCTGGCCCTTTGCCTCCCCTGGGTCTTAGGGGCCTAATCTGTCAAATGAGGACATTCATATCTTACCAGGGGCTGGACTAAGTGTTCTTTGACATTTAGAAGCCAGGGAAGCAGCGGGTGGAGTAGAAGGAAGCAGTTCTGGGGTCATGGTGGCTGCAGAGGCAGAGTGTAGATTCTGGAACCAGCCCACTGGCATCAAAACTCAACTCTATTGCTTATAAGCTGTGCACCCTTGAGTGAATTCTTGACCCCACTAGTAGGATGGGGCTAGAAATAGTACATGCTTTATAGGTTTCTTGTGAGGATTGAGACAATCAACACAAGGAAAGAATTTAACAGGGCCTGATACACAGCAAGAGCTCACTAAGTGTTGACTCTGCTCACCTGTCAGAATGGCTCCATCAACAAATCAACGAATGACAAGTGCTGGCGAGGGTGCGGAGAAAGGGGAGCCCTAGCACACTGCTGGGGGAATGCAGACTGGTACAGCGACTATGGCAAACAGTGTAGAGTTTCCTCAAAAAATTAAATATGGAGCTGCCATTTGACCCAGTGATCCCACTTCTAGGAATATATCCTAAGAAACCCGAAACACCAATCACAAAGAACTTATGCACCCCTATGTTCATAGCAGCGCAATTTACAATAGCTAAGATCTGGAAACAGCCCAAGTGCCCATCAGCAGATGAGTGGATAAAAAAGCTGTGGGACATTTACACCATGGAATACTATGCAGCTGTAAAAAAAGGATCCTTTATCCTTTGGCACTGCATGGAGGGAACTAGAAAGTATTATGCTAAGAGAAATAAGCCAGTCAGAGAAAGACAAGTACCACATGATCTCACTTATATGTGGAATGTAATAAACGAAATAAACTGATGAACAAAATGGATCCAGAGACATGGAGGCATGGAACAGACTGAGGGATCTTAGAGGGAAGGTGGGGGGGGAGAGATTAATCAAAGAATTTATATGTTTATAAGCATAACCCACGGGCACAGCCATTGGTCTGGGGAGGGCCTGGGGGTGGGGTGGATGTGGGGTGGAGGGGATCCATGGGGGTAAAAAGGGGACATCTGTAATATTTTCAACCATAAAGAAAATTAAAAAATAATAAATAAACAAGAGGGAGTTCACCATGCTCTCAGTGTATGTTATGATTGTCAGGAAAAATTTCATAAACAACAACAACTTGCTTTGGAATGCTCTCTATTCTTTCGTCCTTGCATATGCCAGGATTAATAGAAAGAAGTTCATAAACTGTAGGGTAGATTGCAAAAACGGCCACAATACTTTGCAAATTCTCTCATCAAGAGGTGGAGTGAATTTCGGGCTGGCTTTGTGTCTTGTTTAGGCCAATAGAAGAAACGTCTTTGGGGGAATTCTAAGTCTAGGCCTTAAGAGGACTTGTAGCTTCCTCTCTTGCTGTTCTTGGAACACTGAGACTACCACATGCGACCAAACCCTTTTCTAGAAGGCATTCTCTGGCCCCCCAGACTGGATGATCAGTTGCTTATATTCTTATTATTTCCTGTTACCCTCTTTCACAACTCTTAATAGTTGATAGAATCATTTCAGTTTACTGTCTTCCTGACCAGACTATGGAATACATGAGGAGATACTAGGTTTAAATCATTTATGAATCACATCACCACATCACAAACTGGGCCATGATCCTGACCAGAATTTAGCCTGACTTTAGCCGGAGACTAGTCCTGGACCACAGTTTTCATTTGAGCCCTAATCTTGGCCACAGAGACTGAGCCCTAATCTTGATTATAGTCTGAGCCTTGATCTTGGTCACAGCCTGAGCCCTGACCTTGGTCTCAGCATGAGGTCTGATCCTGGCCATATATTGAGCCATAAACTGGGCCCCAGACTGAGTTCTGATCTTGGTCGTATACCCTGGATCTGTCCAATACACCCATCATTTCACAAGGACTCAGTCCAGCCAGTGCTTTTGCTATTTAAATAATTCCTTGCATATATGTTTGCTCTCCTTATTTCACCTGTTTCAGCCTCACACGTCTATTAGACCTTGAGCACCCCTACAGCATGTCTGCCTCACAGGCTGGCATGGGGAGCGGGGGATGCTCTGCAGGCTGCTGACCAGGGTGGTTTCACTCAGTGACCACACCCTAATGAAAATGTGTTTATCGTGGCTGCACTGAGTAAGAAACAGGAACCTATAAGGCAGATCATAAAGGGACATCTTGGCTTCCTCTATCCTGTCCATTTCTGTGATCAAAGGACATTTGAGAAAATAATTATCTTTTTATATGCAACAGAATCCCAGGTAACAGTGTCTGCTTTTCCTTAACCAAGGGTCCACCAGCAGTAGGAGAATAGTTGGGAACTTGAGGGAAAAGAAATTGGGAAGGAGAACTTTTGCCTTCCCAGGCAGAAAATTAATTATAAAATCAGACTGTGTTACCAGAATTGTTTATATCTGTGTTTAAGAAATTTGCCATCTTCTGAATCTAATAGATGGAGCAGTCAGAGCTTGACTGCTACAACAGTTTTTAATTTGTTTGGAAATTAGTCCAAATAATGAAAAAATGCTTTTCAATGCAACTCGGAGGCAAACAATTGGCACGTCTCCCTTTAAACAACAACAATGACAACACAGTTCTCAACATCAAATATTAAAGAAACGCGTACATCAGAAACAGGTTGCAGACCTCTCCTTTGGAGGAATGCCACCAAGGGGACATTAGTACCTCACAAGGCTTCATAGATTAGCACTCTGGGGGCTGTATCATTTTTGCCCTTTAGAATTGGCATTAGAGGAGGGTATGCTGTTAACCTTACCTTCCATTTCAGAGAGGAGATCCAGGCTCAGAGCAATGGAATCATTACCCGGGGGGCACACAGCTGAACTAGCTGTGCTCTCTGCACCCTCCATACTGACTCTTTCTGAGTTTGGCAAAGGCTTAGCCCTGAAAGGAAACAGGTAAATGGCTTTCCCTGGTAATTTGTGAGCTTCAAAAATGGGTACGTCAGTCTAAAGTGTCAACGATGACTGGTGATATAGACAAAGTCCATAGATTACAGACTCACAGCCCATTTGCATGTAGAACTGTGTGCCTGCCCCAGTTTTATGAACCTACTGTGTGCTCCTGTGCACATCTCTCGGAGCTTCCGCTTCCTCCTCAGCAACTGGGGGTAATATCTACCTCATTGATTTGTGCGAAAATTAAAGATATAGTTAGGATGTTAACAAATAGTTGTAAGGTAGTTGATTAGTGGTTGTGAAGGTTAAACACTGGTCAAGACCAAGATGTTATGGCACCTAAAACCATGCATGGTCGGTAAGTCTCTGAGCTGTGCCTTCTAAGGTTGCCTCCGACCTCAGGGTGTGCCCATCCTCAGGGTGAGATGTAGCCCTAAGTTTTCAGGAGTCTAGAATAGTGTTTCCCAATAGGTGATTGAGCTTTGAGAGATCTGCTCATAAAATTTGGGAAAGCTTCTCAAACTCACCACTGAAAAAGTGGGGTGTGTCACTTTTTGGTTCCCTGCTGCTTCTTTCACTGGGAAATTTCAGTGGATAAGGGGAATAGTCTGGTGGGGCAGGCTTGTCTATTAGAGTTTTTCTGGGTCCTAAGAGGTAGGTCCAATTTCAAAAAGCAAACAACTGGAAGAAGGAGATGTGCAGAGGAGCAGAAAGTGGGGGAGGGAGGGGCCTCGGAGGTGGGTGGGGCAGGGTGGGGCTAAGAAAGTAGAGCTCTTCTTCCAACAACTGGGAGCCATTGAAGAGTTCAGGGGAGAAGAGTGGCATTGACTGATTTCCTGTTAGGCGCTCTGCATGTATCAGCCGTTTAACTCTGTGAGGGGGGGATCATCATGACCATTTTACAGACTGGAAAACTGAAATTCAAATGGTAGAAGTAACTTGCTGCGGTACATAGTTCAGAAAGGTGAGAGCCAGGATTTGAGGATTTGAGGCCGGTTCCAATTCATTCCAAAGCCCTTGCTTCTTCTAGCACCACGTGCTACCTCCCAGTGCAACACGGTGTGTGTCTACTCAAGTGAGAAACTGTGAGGTCATGGTCCTGGGGGTGGGGGCGACGAGGGGCTGGGCAGAAGGGGAGACCAGGCGGTCAGCTCCTCATTCCCTGTTTCTCCCAACAGGAGGCTAGAGGCCTTCGGTACTAGGCGCCCTCCCCTCCTTCCTCCCTCTCGTCTTCCTCCCCTGCTGCTCTAATGCCTGCCTCCCCCTCCAGCTTGTTATCCGGCCTTTCATCATTCTCCGCAGTGTCTGAAGACGGCCTCTCTCAGTGGCTGGGCCTCAGTCCTGATGAATGATTTGCATGCACATCACACAGCTGAGAAACGGTGGAGCTGGGCTGAAATCCAGGAAGCTAGAGCTTTCTGCATCCTGCTGTTTTCACCATGCCTAGCACATAGTCAGCGCTCAGTGAAGAGTAGCTCTTTTCCCTCCCTGCAGGAGCCAATGTCTATCCCACTGGAGGTTCAGAATTTGAGAGCCTGAAGGCACTTGGCCCTTCCTTTCCCTTTGGAGGTGGCTCTTGTCGCTGGCCAGATTTCAGCCTTTTCTGGAGGAGCAGGAGCACCAGTGTCCGCAGCTTTGGCCAGGGAGGCTGTGGTCCAAAGGTCTGGGTCTGGATGGAAAGAGTAGCTCAGGGAGGCCCTGGCTGCTTTGCATGCGGGGTGAGAGCTCCTCTGGTCAATTTGCTTTCACTAATGTCAGGCCCCTGCGGCGCATTCGTTGGTTGCGTAGCAACTGGCCGAGCTGCACGGCAGAGGTGGCCATGCATAAAAGATGACACATGATGGTGGGGCGCGGGGTGACGGTTTGCAAATTTAGATACAGTCGCAGCAGGAATATGAACTGGGCACTAGACAGGCTTGGGGGTTGGTGGCTCTCTTTGTCTCCTCCTACCTCATTCAGAAAGCCAGGTTCCCACTGTATTTATGGAGCAGGAGGGCGAAAGGGTGGCTTGACTTCAGCCCCCTGAAAGTCAGGGGCTGGGCTCGTGGGGGCTGAGAAGGGAAAAGGGAAGGAAACAGGTGAGCAGCAATGCCAGCGTGGACAGACAGAGGCTCTGGGCATCCTGAAGGCCTTTCTCAGGCAGCCTGGCTCCTGGAGACCATTCCTTCCCCAGACCTCCCCTGATCCCAAGGGAAGGGTAGTGAAAGTCTGGACACCCTCTCCCTCCACCTCCCAGCAGGTCTTCTTTATGCCACTCCTGACAGTGGGAACTCCAGCAGATGACTTTAAATCACGTTCAATTTAATCCGTCCAATACCAATTGAGCACCAGCTAGGAGCCATGCACTGACCTAGGGCCCGGGGAAACAATTTTATAAAATACAGTCCCTGCCCTTGAGGAGCTCTCAGTGCGGTGGGAGAACAGATGTTCGAATCAATAAATTATACTCTAGTGCACAGAGTGTAAAAATAGATGGACTAGGGAGCAGGTGACTTCTGTTTTGAGTTTTAAAGGTAATGTAGGGCCTGGCAGGGAAGGCAAGGGATGAAGGGGTGCTCCCAGGCAAGGGGAGCAGTGTGTGATCTCAGCAGGGAGTAAAGGGAACTTGAAGGTGTTTGAGGTGGCCAGGGAGTAAGACTTAGTGCTCAGCTTCCTGCCCACCTGATGCCTCACCCTACAAGGGAGCAGATTGGAGCAGGAACGTATCCAAAATCATATACAGTGTCAGATGTTGAACCCAAGTTTTCTGATAGCTCTGCCATGTTCTTGTGACTCCACACCTAGGACTTCTGTTCTGGAGTGAATTGCTGGTCGTTATGACAGAGGCAACAGATGCTGGGAGTTTGGCCCAGAGAGCTGGATTTGGGGCCATCACTGAAGAATAAAATTGTCTGGAAAAAAAGATGTCATTTGGCTAAAAGCTTTGCCTGGGCCTCTTTGAAAGGGATCATATATCAAAACAGAAACTCTGACCAGCCAAGGTGGCTTCCCTCATGCCTCATCACACTTTTTCATCGTGAAAACAGTGCAGGAGTTCAAATCCCAGCTCTGCCACTTGTTGATGGGACGACCTTGCCTAATTCATTTTGCCTCTATTTCTCAGTTTCCTTCTCTGTAAAATAAGGATACTAATAGCATCCACCTATGGAGTTGTGAGAAATAAGTCAATCAATATGTGTGAGGTCCTCAGAACAGTGCCTGGCATGTGGTTCATAAAACAATTATTATTATTATGGAGGAATGCAGTCCAGCTGGGATAGGAGTTAAAAGATGGAAGGTGGGACTCTAGTAGCATGACTTGAGTACAGAAAGATATAGGAGTTAGCCAAGTGAGGAAGCGGAGGAAGGGCTTTCCACAGGGGAAGTAGCAGGTGCTAGACCTCAGAGGCTCCGGTCCCTATTTAGCAGGTGAGGAAGGATGCCACGCAGCAAAGAGTGGCAGAGCCAGACTAGCCAACAAGCCCAAGGCCTAAGGAGAGAGGAGAGCTCTGGGCACCTACCCCAGGGGCAAGGCCTGAAGATGAATATGGCCGTAGCCATTTCTGCGGGGGCTGTGTCTGGCGAGCATAGGGTGAGGTGGGTCTTCTCCAGTGTTCAAAAGTCAGAGGGAAAGCCAGGTCCTGCCAGACCCTAGGGAGAGGAGAGTGGGCCAGGGAGGGAGATGCTGGTGCTTGGAGTTTCTGGCAGCTGAGGCTCACTGAGCTGCCTAGGAAAGGAGTCAAACCCTGGCTAGGGTGTGTGATCTGTGTTGCCTACAGATCCAGAATTAGAATGTGGGAGCAGGCGCCCGGTTTGTTTACAGTCCAGGGAGGTGCCCGGAGGAGCTGGGTCCTCCTGCGTGGGGCCTGCGCAGTTCCCATCGCCTTTACAACCTTGACAGGCTTCGGCACTGGGAGGGATTGGACAGATTCTTACCTGGACGGTCCCTGGATGAGTTCTTGCCCAGCAGGAGCCCAAGAATGTTGTCTTGGAGACATGCTCTCCGAAGATGGGTTCTGGTTGCTCCTGAGTTGTTGGTCATGGTGGCCAAGGAGACTGGTAGCTTCTTGGGGACAACTGTGGCAGTCTGGAGAGATGCACCAAGAGTTCAAATCTCTTCTTTACCTCCTCTTGGATACCCAACCTTGGCCAAGGTACTTAACCTTCCTCCCTTTCCTGATCCATAAAATGGGATAATAATAAACCTCAGGATTATTCAGTTAAGTGAGTCTGTTCAGGTGAAACACCTGACACAAAGGAAGCCTCAGCTGATGCTAACTATGATAGTAGAGTCTCAAATTTAACTCACACTCCAACCCAAATCTGCAGAAAGAATGCATCATTTTTTTCTGTTGAGTCCCCTCCCCACACGCATTAATAAGTGGGGAGAAATGTAGCTTTTAGTTCTAGCTGGGATAAAATTCTGGCTATTTTTCTTTAATGTCAGAGGGTACATATTACTTCATCTTTCTCCTGGAATTCCTTCTGGAAGATTCTCAACTTCACATTAGTCAGCCTGGGCAAGTCTTGGAGAAGCAAAAGAGAATAATGCATTAATAATCTCCACAACATCGCCTCGGCTACCCTCTTATCATAGCAACGATGCAGGGTTTCCATCACCCACTTCGGGCTGTGGTTAGGGTTGGAGCCTATCTCATACCCTGAGGCCAGACCAGGCATGGACTGTCCAGGGCTGAGTGGGCCCTCGAGGGCACCTGGCTGCACTTGCAGAGGCAGCTGGTCACAGAAGCCCTGGGCAGATGGCCCCTCATCTCTACACAGGCCCCGTCTGCACCCACCACCGCTGCTCCCGGTGCCAAGGGAACCTGCCGCCTCCTCAGATCCAGCCACCTGATCTCCAAGGGTAGCCGTGGACTGGTCCTCGGTGACTTCTTTCAAGTATGGTTAACGGAGAAAAGCATCAGCTCCAGGGGTTTGTGTTATATTTCTTTACTAAACAAACAAACCCCACTCCCTTCTCTCTTTCTGAAAACTCTTCTCTGGATTAGCATCCAACTCTCTCTCACACACCACCATTGAATCCAGATTCACAGCTTCAGAGGCCCTTGGAGGAGTGGCCTGACGGGGGCCACCACAGATGCCACTACTGGCTTGGGCTGGGCCCTGAGCAATCAGTCTGCAGTGGCCCAGAACTTCGGGCCTGACAGTCCCCTTGCCACGTGCCTGTGGGTCTGGGAGACAGTGGCGGGAGGGGCTCCAGGCCACTGACTCACCGAAACACACATGGCTTTAGGTGATATATAAGATGGTTTGAGGTGACCTTTCACAAGTTACTGAACCACTCTGTGCCTCAGTTTCCACTCTTTAAAATGGGAATAATGCTATACCACATAGGGTTATAATAGGAATTAAGTGAAATGAATGAGTTAATTTCTTTAAAAGCTTTTAGAACAGCCCCTGACACACAGTCCGTGCTATGTAAATGTTTGTTCAATAAACTGCAAAGGTCATAGCACCAAACAGCACTGACCCCCACGGTGAGCACGTGGATTCCATTTCACTCCTCTCTCAATCTAATACAGCGAGAGGTGCGCACACCTCGGTTTTGCACTAATGTCTGGAGCATCTCTCTAATGTTTACTTTTTCCCAAATAGGCTTCAGACTCAGAACCGCTGGCAGGCAAAGGCTTCTCTAGAATTTAATAATTTTGTTTCGTTTTCCATGTAATTAATTTTACATTTACTTTCTCTTCTTGGTAATTAATGTTGGTTTTTCATTTATGATAGTGATATATGGTATTGGTGACTTATGGACCTGTCAAAAATAGTGATACTAGGGAGTAAATTGTGCAAGTTAGGGGAACACAGTAATGAAAACTTGTCTATCTCTCTGTTGTTCTCTCTTTATATATAACATTTTTGTATCTTTATAAATTTATATAGCCCGGCGGTTGAGCATTGACCTAGGATCCAGGAGGTTGCAGTTCGATTCCTGGTCAGGGCACATGCCCCGGTTGCGGGCTCGATCCCCGTTGGGGGTGTGCAGGAGGCAGCCGGTCAGTAACTCTTTAGTCATTGATGCCTCTCTCTCTCCCCCTCTCCAATCCTCTCTCTGAAATCAATAAAGGCATATAAAAAATTATACATACATATAAAATCTTTAAGGAGAAGGTGGTTAGAACATTAATTTTCAGACCTGCTTTGAGGAGTGTCCTTGCCTGTGTCTCACATAGGCCTAGCCTGGGAGAAGCCACCCTACTGTACAGTGTGGGTGGCCCAGCTCTCTAGACACGGCCCAGGCTGGTGCCTCTTATGGCTCTGCCACTGCAGGTCTCTCTCCCATCACTGTCTCCCTCCCCCTGTTGATCTCCTTGCCTGGCAGAGTGGCTGTAAATTACCACATTAATTTCCAAATCAAACCAACTTCCGTAGTAACGGAATGGCTTCCATCCAGACCTGAAAAGATTCATTAGGAAGTTGATTTGCTAAGCGCCCTCAACTTATTCCTTCAAAAGAACAGCTGCATTTACCCAGTTCTGGTAGCTCTCCAGGGGCTGGGGCTCCAACTAGCTGTGAGCCTGACCCTGGGCTGCCAAAGTGAGTCCTTGGTCGGTGGGGTGGAATGGTAACCTCAGTGGACAGCAGAGATTTGGGTACATCAGGGAAGGGGATGCTGATGGCCTGCCCCCTTTGAGAACTCCTGGATGCCTCTAAGATCTATTTGTGGGCAGACTTGCTAATCTTGCTGGGAGTGGTGCCTGGGGAATGCTTCAGGACTGACAGGCCTCCGGGTACTGGGATTGTGACTTTGGGGCAAAACTAGGGACACAGGACATCCCAACCTCTTTATGTTGGGGGAGGGACTGAGTAGCCAGGGCACCTATTTCATGGTTAAAAAGGGCTGTTAAATTTTTTTCTGAGGTTCAAGTCAATTTTTATGTAAGTTGTCCCCAACAGGTTATTGCTTGGAAGCCTCCGTATTCTCATCTATAAAATAATACCTTCTCACAGGGTTGCTGAAAAGCCTGAATGGGATCACGTATGTGGAGCACATAGTACAGTGCCTGGCATGAAATCACTTCTCTCTATATCTATAATGATGATGATGAAGGTGGTGATTCACATCCACATTACTGACAAGAGCACCACTCCCTACCTATCCATCCATCCCTCTCCCTCAGCACTCCCTCCATCAGCAAGTGGGCAGATCCCGAAGGTGCCCCTCCCTAAGCATCTCTGCATCCCACCACTTGCTCTCCTTCCCTCTCTGAGGCTGTGGTCACCTTTCATCTGGATGCTGGGAACAGCTTGCCAACCAATGTCTCTGCCCCAGCCAAAGCTGAGAGGGGCAAGTTAAGCAGTTTCTCCCCCTGTCCCCCCTCCCCCCCAAGCAGCAGCAGTTAGGGTTAGGCTCTGGAAAGGTTAAAGCTCTGGGGAAGACAGACACAGAGTTTGACCAGGATTCACCACTCACCAGTAGTGTGACTTTGGGCAAGAGGTTTGACTTCTCTGAGTCTATGTAAAACTGGGTGACGCTCCTTACCTCATGAAGTACTGTGAGATTCAATGAGATTGTGTTTGTGAATTGGTCAGCCTGGGGCCCAGAGCTGGGTAAGACACAGGCCCTGCCCTCCAGGCACTCACTGTCAGGGGGAGGAGATGGACATCTGCAGGAACAACCATAACTAAAGGAACCAGAGGTGGCTGTAGGGGCTATTTCAGGAAGGCTTCCTGGAGGAGGCCACATGAAGAGAAGGGCAGGATTCACCATGTGGCATTGTGGGATGAACATTGCACACGTGAGCAGGAATACTTAATACAAATACACCCTCATGCCAAGGCCCCCAGTCCAAGGTTCCCACCAGAATCTGAAGGGAGTGCAGTCAGGTCAGCTGTCCGGCCAATAAATCCATGATGTCTTCTTGCGAGGAGGAGGGGTGTGACTTTAGAGCCAGTGGTTTTTTATAAAATACTTGAGAAAATATTTTGAGGAGACATTGTGTTTATTGCTTTCACATACTTTATATGATTTAATATAAGTGTGAGAAGCAATAATAACAACAGCTGACAAATTATTGAAGATCTACTTTGTAGCCAAGCTCCAACCAAGTGCTTTTCATGTATTATCGTATTTGATCCTCAGACAATCCCAGGAGGTTTATGCGACTGCTGTTTCCCCATTTAACTGATGAAGGGAAGGCTCGGAGAGGTTACACCGCTCAGGATCACTCAGCCAGAACATTGTGTCTGCCTGACTCCAGGGTCTCATCTTTTCACTGCCATTCAAAGTCTCCTGCCTCCAGGAGACTCAGGATGTAGATGGGAGAACCAAGGCTCAGGGGGTGGCAATTGTTTTGGAGTGAGGTTGTAAGGCAGTTGTGCCGTGGGGAGGCCTTAGGAGGGCTGTGGGGGGAGCGAGGGAATGGCGGGTGGGGGGACCGCCCTTCCAGCAGCGGCCCTCTCAGCAGAGCTCCCCTCCGGAGGCGCCCGGGGTTGGGCCAGCACTTTCCGTCTTTGCTGGTACAGCGTCGGCCTGTGTGCAGCTCCGCCAGCCAAGTCTTCCTAATGGCACTCGTATTTGCATTACCCGTTTGTGGCCTGAGATGGGGAGGGTGTCCTCCTTTTAATTTGGCAGAAATTAATAAGTCTGAACGGAGAAACATCACACATTGGGGTGAACGGGGCATCGTCACCCCCTTTAATTTGCTAGACAATACAGCCCTACCGCCGCTCTCACTGTACACGAGGAAAAAGAAACACATGTATATTAATGACTTTAAATGGCTTCCATTTATCCAAGCATGCCTCTTTCTTTGTATTCAGCATATCATCAGATCAATAATTAGTCCCCATACATTTTAATAACTGGAGTTTTCACTTGTGATTGTTTTTCATAATTTTGCATTGAGGTTTGGCGAGTTCAGGGGCTTGTTTGGTTTGAAAAGAGAGAAAGTCGGGGACGGTTTCTTCTTGTGCTGCGGAGGTGTGACCTGAGAGGGGCTCGCCGAGGTCTGGCGAACCTCTTGGCCTGATTGTGGTCCGGTGGCTCTAACCTCAGGGATGTGTGTGTGTTGGAGTGGGGGTGGGGAATGGAGCCTTCGTTAGTCACTGTTTTTTTGCTCTGTAATTAGCAATAAGCCCTGCTCAGAAAAGGGACACGCTGGGGAAGGTGAGGAGCTGTTCCTCATGCAGAAGCCAGCAAAGCATCTTCTAAATGCACCTTGGCCCCACACACTTCTAACTTTGTGCTCCTAGCTCTTTCAGGAAAGACGATGGTCACCACGGTGGTGGGAGGGACCTGGTATCTATTGACACCTACTTCACTCCAGGTCCTTTCTGTATTGCCATCAAACCCATGACAGATGTGTCCGGCAGGAATTTTTATCCCAGTTAACAGAAGAGGAAACTGAGTTCCACAGCGGGTGCATGAGTCATCCTGGGCCGCACAGCTGAACCACAGTTTGCCTGATCCTTGTACTGGATCTTCCCACACCTGCCCTTGCATGTCGCTGCTTTCCACTCCTCCATGATGACCCATCACATGAGTACATTCTTCCAGGAAGCCTCCCTTGGCTCTTCAGGTGTCCTCTGTGGCCTCCACACCTCTGTCAGGCTCTGGTCTCTGCTGTGGGCGTGTGTATCAATGCCCCTCTTACGCAGCTGTGGTGGTGGACATCTGCCCCCACGTCTCCCCCACTGGGATCTGGACCTCTCAGGGTAAGGACTATCCCTTATTTATCTTTGTGTTTCTGGCTTGGAAAATAAACATGTGTGGAAAAAAGGAAGGGAGGGAAGAAAGGATAAAGGTAGGGAAAGAAGATGAATTAACTAAAATAAATCGAACCGATTCTAAAGTTTCAGTCCTTCTTACCATGCCATATTCAGGCTGAATGGAGAAACCTCATTTATCTTTCCCCGTCTTCGTTTTATTTTTTATAAACATGAAGGTTTATTTATTATTAAAGGCATGTTATTATTTTTAAATGAACTAGGTACTCTGAATAAGGCCATGATCTTTACCTTCCCAGACCTCCTAATGGAGCTTGCGAGACGCACACAGGATGCGTTAAATTACTAAATAAGGGAGCTTATGATTCAGAAGCGGCTGGGCTGGGAACGCTCAGTTATTAAGCATCTGCGTCGGACCAGGAGCTGAGCTGGCTCCTGGACACACCTTATCGTGCTCAATCCTCGCACTTGTGCAGTGGGCAGGACAGCCCCCATTTTATAAACCAGGGGACTGAGTCTTGGGGGCGGAAGCTAAGTGATGAACAGAACTGGTTAGTTAGCCATGGCCACATTTCCAAAGCTTGTTCTTGGTCAAGTTCCCAAAGGAAAGGAATATTCAACACAAAGTGCTTGGTTTCCTAGGGGCAGTGGAGGCAGGGAGACGACATTGTTGGCTTTGCATCTCCTAGTCGGCTTAGCTGACGGGCCCAAGTCTCTCCTGCGTCACTCAAGCCCTGAGCCACCCGGTGTTGGCGGATGGCGTTGGGCCTCAGCCTTCACAGTGGGTGGGTTGTGGAATTAGGCTCACAGACCGATCCTGGCATGTTGGATACCTGCAGCTCTGACCCACATCCCCCTTTCTTGATGTTGAGCCAATGGATGCTTGCCTCAGTTTCCCTGATGGAGCTCCAGTGTCCGGCAGAGGCCTCAGTCCCACCGTCAGCCTGTTTGGCTGACATCTTGATCCTGTGACTGGCTCTTCCTTCTGGTGGAAGAAGCAGAAAGAGCAATCCTGTGTCAGCCGGGTCTAGTCAAGGGGCAAACCCTTCCAGGAATTCCAAGCAGAGACACTTCGTTACAAAGCAATTGGAAGGGCCGGAGAGCAAAAAGGGGCATAAGGAGGGTGCTCCCCAGAAATCAGTTACTGAGAGGAAGCCATCGCCGCTCCTCCGTCTGGAGAAGTGAAAGTGGAGGCTGTGTCCCCACAGACATTCCTGGAACCGATGCCAGTGAGCTCCTCCCACCCAAGAGTCCGCACTCTCACAGGTGACTGAAGTCTAAAGGGGCTTCACTCCCTCCCTGCCTTCTCATGGCCCACGCGTGCCTTCCAACTGCAGAGCCAGCCTGGGACCCCGAGGGCACCGGAGCCTGAACAACGCGGCTCTCAGGTTTCTAGCCCTAGTGCTGCCAGAAGAGTATAGTACAGCCGGTGTAGGCTGGAGACCAGTGACAGGATGGAAAGAGCAAGACTTGGGAACCAGATAGCGTTGGGTTCAAATCCTGGCTCTGCATTAATTAATCCTTGGGCGATTACTTAACTTCCTTTGACTTAGTTATCTCATCGGCAAAGTGGGAAGAATAATAATAATACTTTCCTATAGTGCTGTTTTGAGGTTTAAATAAGATTATACAAGCAAAGCATTTAACACAGTTCCTGTTCATAGTCAGTACTTCATAAATGTTAGCTGGTGTTGTCAGTAGTATATTTCAGTTCACCTTCCCTCCATATACACACAGTCCTCTGTTTTTTGAACTGCTTATCTCTGCTTGTTAATCGTTACAAATCAGTGCCCAGGGTGACCACTCATGGGGGCTTTTAAAAACAAGCCAAATCTTCAGAAGATGTTGTACATTTGCAGAGATTTTCCCATCTACGTTGCATCAACGTTGGATCTTACCTAAAGTTGTGTTTTCTTCACTCTCTTCACTCAGTTTCCCTGGTGATGCCACGAAAATTATCAGGAGTTGAGAAGGAGTAGAAAATGCTTACTACGCGCTCATATCTGTGATCTCATTGACTGCCCCGACAGCCATTAAGGTAGGGATTATCGACTCCATTTCACACAGAAGACCGGGCTCCAGGAATATTGTAGATTCAGGTGATCCGTCTTCTGCTTGCCACCTACTCCCGTCTCCAGCACCCCAGGGTAGAAGTTGGAGGGCCGCAGTGCTTGGGTGGCGCTCAGCTCCTTTCAGCAAGTGTTTCCTGGGCGCCCACGGGTGGTGGGCATTCGGCCAGGCATCCGCTGCCAAGCCCGTCCAATCTGGAGTCGGCTCACAAGACTCACGCGGCTCGGAGGGGGCTGGCAGCGGGAAGAGGACGGTGTGAGAAAAGAACATCTCATGCTCCCCTTGCCCACGCGCGAGCCTCTCCCGGAGAAGTTGGATCCAGCCACTTTATTCTGCTTTCTGGCTCTTAAAATGCAATATTGGGCGGGTCCCAATTCAATTCCATTTCCTATGGGTTTATTGAGCATCTGCACAGATGAGTCAGGCCCAGAGTCTGCCCAGTGTCTGGGGAGGCAGATATGTGTGACAACGCTGTGTCAGGGGGACACAGGCCTTGTGAGAAAAGGGGCTCCCAATTCTGCCTGGGAGTCAGGGATGGCATCTCAGGAAGAGTGACTACTGAGCTGAGACCTGAAGGAGGCAGAGAAGCTCGTTTTATGGAGCAGATGGAGACGGTGGCCCAAGCAGAGGGATCAGAATATGCAAAAACCATTTGGGGGACTGAGAAAGGCTCATGTGGCTGACGCATGGAGGGCAAAGGCGATTGAGGCAAATGCTGGAAATGTGACAGGTAGGAAAGAGCTGAATCATGAAGGGCCTTGTGACTTATGTCTATGAGCTTGGACTTCATTCTGGGGACAATGGAAGCCACTGATAGTTGAAAGTGACACGGCTGGATTCATGGTTCAGAAAGAGCATTCTGGGGTCAGAGTGGCAGAAGGAACGACCCAACAGAAAACAGGGAGACCACTGAGGAGGAAGCTGTTGCTGCGTGTGGGGAGAAATAGTGGTGGCACAAGGAACGGAGGGAGAGGCAGTTTGTTCAGGAGATGCTTAGGAATATAATATAATATAATATAATATAATATAATATAATATAATATAATATAATATAATATAATATGCAATATAATAATAGTAACTGTAACAGTGAACACAAAGCTCTCACCACAGGCCAAGCACCAGTCTAACTACTTACTTGAGAACTCATTTAGTTCTCACAATAACCCAAATAACTAGGCCCAAAAGAGTATATTTCATATTCAAGGTTATATACCTAGTGTATGGTGAAGGCAGGATTTGAACTCAGGTAGTCTCTGGCTCCAGAGTCCATGCTCTCAAGCCCACACTATGATGTCTCTTGAGATCACAACGCTCGGTGGCGGGTTAAGCGTGGGGAACTGAAGGGCAGCGAGGAGTCCATTGTGACTCCCACTTTCCACAGAGGTTCATACTGTCCTGTGCCTTTAAGCAGAACAAGGGCAAAGCTGGAGGTCGATGGGGAAGGAAGGGAGCTGGACTCTTCTGCGGCTCATGACCACCTAGGTTCAGATCCTGTTTTCTTTCTGGACCCAGCTTTTTGTCCTTACTTTTTGCTATAGAGTGAACGTTTGTTTTCCCCCCAAAATCCATAGTTTGAAAACTGTCCCCCAGTATGATGGTATTTGGAGGTGGGGCCTTTGGGAGGTGATTAGGTCATGAGGGCAGAGCCCTCAGGAATGGGATCAGTGCCCTTATGATGGTGACTCCGGAGAGCTCCCGCGTCCCCTCCTCCACGTGAGGACACAGAGAGAACACAGCTGACTACTAACCAGGAAGCAGGCCCTTACCAGACACCGAATCAGCCTCCAGAAATGTGGAAAATAATGTTTTGTTTTGCCCAAGCCACCCAGTCTATGGCATTTTGTTATAACAACCCAAACAGACTCAGAAACCTTCCCTGGCATCCCACGGGAGCCTTGACATTGCTCAGGGCCATCGGCTTCTGACGAACTGTGGGAGCTGCAAACCTTCCTCCCCGGAGGGTGTGAGGACACAGAGATATTTCAGCGAGGCCCCTGTCGCCGGCGTCTGGCTGGGGGCACCCTGCGCCCTCTCTCCACTCCCCAACCTACCCCACACACTAGCATGTCCTCGGGACCATCTGTGGCGAAGGACCTTTTATTTCTCCTTTTCCGGTATGTTCTGGACCAGTACCTTTGTAAAATACAATAAAAACCTCTCAGTGATGTCAAATGGCTGCACAGGTTTCTGAACCCCGGCCCCTGCCTCTCCCTTCATGCCCGTCCCCCCCGTGGACCTCCTCTAGTTCACGGATCGCCCCAGTTTGCAGACCGCACTCTGTTGAGCACCGCTTAAGCCTGTCTCCGATTCCACGGCCACCGCTCTCGACCAAGTCACTCTCAGCACTTGCCCAGACTGCCACAGTGGTCTCCTGAGTGCTCCACCCTCACCCACCCCGGCCCTGTCCAGCCATCTCCACCTAGTAGCTAGAGGAATAATCCGAGCCCATAAATCTGACCAGGCCCCGGCCTTGCTTACATCCTTCCAAGACCCCCATTGACTTCAGGGTGGTTCATGAGAGGCCCATTCCTACTTCCCGCTTCCTATTTAAATTCCCACTTTCCTCCTTACCCACACGTGCCAGGCTTCAAGTCATACCTTTAAAAAATGAACGCACACTCTCAGGCCTCAGGGCTTCCGCACATGCTGTTCTCTCTATGTGAACTGTCTTTTATTAAAATTTATTTTTTTTGCCACCACTGATGGGACACCCACTTAAGCTAAACATTATGCTACCCGCTGGGACTGCAAAGGCGAAGAAGCTTCAACCCCCAGCCTTTAGGACTCATGATCTAGTGGGAAGAGAGACAAGTAGGTTGACAGTGACTGCACGGTGGGGTGGGCAGAGATAAAAGAAAGCATAGGGGCAGGGGGAGTTGAGAGGAAGGTCTTGTAACTCAGCCTGGGGCCAGGAAAGGCTGCCTGGAGTAAAAAACACTTGGGCAGGTCACCCAGGAATCATTCAGAGTTAGCTCAGCAGCAGCAGAGGTGGGGGTGAAGAAAGGTGATCCAGGCTGAGGAATGGCCTATGCAAAGGCTCAGAGGTGCCAGGCAGGGTAGGGAACAAGGAATGGCAAGAGAAGTTTTCCTCGTTGCCCAGCTGTTCTTTGTGAGGCCCAATGCCAGGTCCTAGTGACAGGGCCATGGTGCCACATACCTCACACACGAATGCACACCTACAGACTTAAATACATAAAGATGTAAAAACATACGCAGAGAATCTCAAAAATATTATGCTGAGTGAAAGGAGCCAGACGCAAAAAGTCACGCATTGTAAGAATCCATTTATAGGAAATATCTAGAATGGATAGGCAAATCCATGGAGACAGAAAGCAGAGTAGTGGTTGCTGGGGGCTGGGGAGGGGAATGGGGAGTGACTGCTTAAAGGGTACAAGGCTTCCTTTTGGGGGTGATGAACTAGGTGGAAGTGATGGCTGCACAGCATTGTGAATGTACTAAGTGCCACTGAACACTTAAAAATGCTTAATTTTATGTTATGTAAATTTTTCCTTAATTTTAAAAATATATGGAAACCCATAGACATAGTCACTCAATAAGTATGTACTGTGTACCTCTGTGCACCAGGCACTGTGTGAAGCACTAGATTCAGGGATACTTTCTGCCCTGAAGGTTCCACACGAAAACAGCAACACACAGGTATGAACCCATAGGGACAAAAACATGTGCCTCATCAAGACATGCAGACACTTCACCTAACATCCACTCAACAGATATTCACTGAGTGCCTACCCTGAACTGGACAATAGGCCAGATGCTGGGCTTATAGACATAATCACTGTCTTCCTGGCTTAGGGGCACAAACACATACTCACCTGCAGAGGCACCCCCAGACAGAAGTACACACACACACACACACACACACACACACACACACACAGCTAAACAGGGACAGAGCCGAGGTCCACCGGCCAAATATGTGTCGGGTGAAAGAAACGAGCAGTAACACACAGACGAGCAGGCATAGCCCCCCATGCGCCCCAACATGGATCACCCTTCGTGCAATCAGTAAGACTTCCGTTAAAAGTCAGATTAAAACTGGCTCGGGATTCAGCCTTCCTGGGAGAGGGGGTTAAACAGGCCTCAGTAGCAGGTCCTGGAGCATCGAGAACAAAAAATTCCCCAAGTCTCACTTAAGTGATTTTTGGCAGAAATCAAATTAACGGCGAGACCATGGCCCGCTGACAAGGTGCTCCATCATGCTCTGCTGTGCGAACGTGTTTCTTATACATGTTGTTTTCATTAGCACTTCATTTGATAATGATAAATGGCATTTTCATTTGAAAGGAAAATATTAAAAAGTTCTGATTTGCAAGAGCAAGTTAGAATAAATGATATTATTATGTCCTGTCACTTGTTCGGCTCAGAGAAAAATAATAATAATGATAATAAAAAAAACCCAACAGCTTTCTCTGCTGAAGAAACACAAGCATTTTATTTCTCCAGTGGGCCATTTGCTTGCCATCAAATCTGTCCTTGGCGCAGAACCTGCAGAAAGGCGATCGTTTAGGAGGGTGGAGGAGAAATGCTAGAGACATCAAAGGCTGTCAGGAAAGGGTGACCTTGGGAAGTGCTGGGCCCCTTGCAGGCTAGTGGGGGGAGGGATTGCTCACTGGCTGAGGATCCGTGGGGCCTAGAATGCACATTCTTGCCTTTGGGTCTGGTTTCAGCTTTCTCTGCACCTGTTTATAGAAGCCTGGGCTCTTCTGAATTTGCTTCAAGGACCCCAGGGTCATTATGATGGTTGACCAAGTCACTACCTAGCTTACAACCCAGGCAGCGCTCCCAAGATAACTCCTTAGCCTGGCATCCAAAGCCCTTGGCCACCTTGACCCTGTCCCCAGCTTCAACACCTACATCCCCCACACTCACTTTATGCTCCAGTTACACTGACCCCCATACCATTCCCTACATGTGCTTTCTTTCCTCCTCACACGCCACTAATGGCCCCTGGACAGCTCCTCGGCTGCACTCCTCCTATGTATTCCAAGAGCCAGCTCAAGCATCTCCTTATGAAACCTTGTCTGAATTCTCTTCCAGGAAAAGTCTTCACTCATTAGTTCCCAAGTCTTATTTTTGCATACCTCATCATGAGTGTGAAGGCATGAAATGAGCTGGTGCAGAAGAAAGGCTCCTGAGTCACTGGCATGGTGCAGATGGTGTGAGCAGATGTGGTGAAAGGGAGCTGTGGGCTGGGGCTGGGGCTGAGGCTGGGCTGGGGCTGGGGCTGGGGCTGGGGCTGGGGCTGGGGCTGGGGCTGGGGCTGGGGCTGGGACCAGCCTGTAGAGGGCCTGATATCTTCAAAATCTCTATGGTTTGCCCACCTCAAGCTAGTGAGTGCTCCTTTCTCTGGCTCTCTATGACCCATCACTCTATAATGTCTACAGTTGTCTGGGCCCACGGTTCTGCCCCATTCTTGCCCCTAGATTGGCAGCTTCTTTAGCACAAGGTCTGCTCTGTGTTCTCCTGGTGCTTCCAGGGCCCAGCTCAGGATCTGCTCAGAGGGAGAATTTGTTAGATAATCAAGTGAGTGGATGATGGCATGCTGGCCTAAGAGGGAATGCCACCTAAACGGAAACCGAAGTTGTGACAGTTGAAGCCTGGGGAGAATTGTTGTTTGGATGACTTTGTTCGTGCTGTTTCTTCATATCAATAATGTAACCTTTCTTTTCTCCAGAGATGAGTCAGTGAAATAAGCTTGTTTGAAAGTCCAGCACATCTCAGCGAGGGTCGATGGCATTAGCATGCATTCGGAGGTTTCCAATGTCTGGCATCAGCCCAGAAGATTGATGAATCTATCTCCTGTCTCCTGCATCAGAGGGAGCTTGGTGTGACGGAGGAGGGCTGAGAGTCTGCTGCCTCCGGATTGAGTGAGAGCTGCTCAAGGTCAGTGACCACAGCAATGATGCAGGACTTTGTGTCTGTCTTTGGTCTTTCTTCCTAATCACTTGACAATCTACCACCTCACTTGATGCTCTCCAAGAGTCCAATTCAACTAACATGAGATGAGCTCCCACTATGTGCCAAACACCCTATTGGGTACTATTGGCAGGAAAAGTATGAGTATTTCCACCTTATAGATGAAGAGACTGAGATTCAGAGAGGGGAAGGGTCCTGCCCAAGGTCACACGGCTAGATGATAAGTGAATCTAGGTCTATCTTGTTCTTGCCCTAAGTTAAAGGTCTCCCTCTCCCAAAGCTTCCATAGCTATTCAGCGCTGGAATAAGTAAGTGAGAGAAAGCTGAATGAGCTGTGCAAACTGGGACAGAAAGGAGAGTTTACATTCTGGCTGACACTGAAAGGTGTCCATTGCCCGGCCCTACTTTTGGTTTTGCTGCCTTCCTGCTCATCCCACACCTCGGCCTGTATCCAGCCACAGCTAAGCATTCTCTGAAGAGGCCCTGCTACTTTTTCCACTCCATGTCTTTGCTTAAAACACCCTTCCTGCCTGGCAGGCCCTTTTATCATCTCCATCTGTTAAAATTCCTAGAATCCTTTAGGATTCAGCTCATATCCCATTTCCTCCAAGAAACCTGCCAGCTACGAATGGTTTGTTGTCTATGAGCCCTGTGGGGACACGGATTTCTCTAATTCACTCTTGGATTATACCTGACACATAGTAGGTACTCAGTAAATGAATGTGTAATGATAGTCACCATAGCATGTTCATCATTAACATTGTAATATTTGTCTCAAATGATGCCTCCCAACCAACTTTAGGTAACCCTCTCCTTTGAGAATCTGCTGCCGGAAGTCCCATACCATCCTGCCACAAATGTGCAAAGAGAGGAGTCACATCTTATGCAGGGGTTGGATTCTGACAACAATCTGTGAGGCAAAATCAAAGTAATAAAAATTACCATTGAGAATCTCTTGGATGGCCCCTAAAGTCCAGAGTACATAGTCTACACAGTAGTTAGTTGGGTTACATTTGGAAGGCATGTTGCATGAAAAAGCTTTCTTTATATAATAGAATTACCATCCACACAGCAAGATGCTTACCTATAAAAGAGGGTTGAGGAGAGTCAGAGTTTTGTGTGTAGGATCAGCAGATCTATGCCTGTACATATACATTTTAGCACCATCTTCAAATGGTTTTAGGACCTCAAAGCTCAGGTCTGGTCTCCAGGTTAAGGACTTTTGGTATAGAGCTTTAAGTGTACAGATTCCTTATCATACATTAGCTTATTTTAACCATCCAAACCATCTTTGTAAATGGATATTATTGCTGTCATTCCTACCTTATAGATGAGGACATTGAGACTCAGGGAGGCAAAATCACTTCTGGCCCAAAGACCTGGCCTCTTGTCCAATGACTTTGCCCAAAGACTCCTCCATTCCACAGCCTTGATGGCCACCTTGAGGGGTTGCACTGATTCTTGATCCAATTGTTGATAGAATAGGAGAATGTGTGACCTTAGACTACTTACTTAACTTCTCTGAAGCTCAGAAGCTCTGTTTGCAAAATAAAGATAATATCCACTGAATGGTGTCCTTGTCGGATTAAATGAGCCATTAGAAGTGAAATTGCCTGGCGGGGTGCCTAGGATATGGCAAGAGCTGCCAAAGGGTTACCTTTTCTTTTCCATCTCTGCTGATACTCCTGGGAAATCAGAGAAAAGCCTTCCTCTGCACAGTGTCATCTGCTCTCCTGACCCCCAAAGGCCTTCCAAGAGTTGTAGTCTTGGGCAAAAATGCTTAAGAATATACAAATACCTTTTCTCATCCTTGAAATTTTTGGATCCTCAATGCCATTTATTGAACACAGAGTGGCAAGTAGAGGAGCAGGTCCCACAAGTCTGTTCCATCACAAATTTTATGTGACTTCCATTCAAGAAACGCTTGTGGAAACACAAATGCTTCATCTAGGCTTTCAAGGCCCTTCACAGCCTCTGCTCAAACCCACCAAAGGCTGCCAATTTTACTTAAAGTAAAAGCTTAAGTCTTACGAGGGCCTATGGAGCCCATATCAATTGGGCCCAGTTGGGAAAACAGCCCGTACCAGGTGATTTAGTGATCATTTAATACAGGGAGTTAGATACAAAGGAATTAGAAGAGTTATCAAGGGGATGTGAGGCACTCTGAGAGCAGCAAATGCAGGGGCTGCCACTTGCCCCAGGGAGGCAGGAATAAAGGGAGGAGGCCATGTTGCTAGAGCCCAAGGCCCGAAGCTGCCTCAGCAGAGTTGGAACCATGGCTGGCTTGTCTGGTGGGAGCTGAAGCCATGGGAACATGTTGCCCCTGCCAGATATACCACCTGAAGCAGACTGTGGGAGAGGTACCCGACTTTTATTCCCTCCCTCTCTTTAATCTCCTGCCAGTGCCTCCCATTGGCCAAACCTTGCCAGAAGCCAAAGGCCTAGGGAAGTACAGAGATACTATGAGAGGAAACTAGCCATTGATGGGACAGAACCTTCAGGATTTGGTGGAGGCCTCCCCCAGCCCCCATTATTCCTCTGGACTCCTGTCTAAAATCTTGCACTTCCCTCATTGTGCTCCCTCCCCTTCAGCCTCCTAAGTGTTCTTCGGGCGCACCAGGCCTTTATAAATTTGCTGTTCCTTCGCTCTGGGTTTTGTCCACCGGGTATCCCATGGCCGCCTTCCTTGCTTCCATCACTTTCTAAGTAAGGCCTTCCCTGACCATCCTACTGAAGTTTCCACCCCCTCCCCCACTGGCCCTCCTTATCTCCTTCCTGCTTTATTCTCTCTAACGTTTATGACCACTTAGCAATCTATGCAACTTATGTAGATATGTATATATTTGTAGAGTGCACCTCCTCTCTCTAGAATGTAAGCTCCATGAGGGTAGGGATTTCTGTCTGCTTTGTTTACTGGTGTATCCCCAGTGCCCAGAACAGTGCCTGGCAAATGGTGAGTACTCAAGAAATATTTGTTGAGTAAATGAATGGATAAACTCAGATCCAAACACCCCAGCCAGTTTTATTCATTTGTTCACTCAATGGATTGGCGTGTGGAAGGGAAGAAGGCAGTCCAGTAATCAGGACGCACTTCTGATTTCTGAGCCTCTGTCTCCCCATCTATAAGGCAAAGGGGCTGAGCAGGAGACCTCAGAGAACCCTTCCAGCTGCACCATTCTATGAACCCAAGAGTATTTCCCTGGCAGAAATACTGGGAAGATAAAATTAATCCCCTTTTTAATCAGCAGTTCTCATCTCTGCACGTGACTTGTCAGGGGAACTTTTCTCTGATGCTCACACGATGCGGGAACTTGTCACATCTCCCATCTCTGGGAACATCCTCACCTGCAATTGAAAGGTAAATATTTCAGTTGTGAGTCTCTCTGTCATGACTCAAATAATTTTAAAATTGCTTAGATGTCTTTGCCTAACAATGTTCAGATTGTTCTAATGCAGGAGAAAATGGTAGTTTTAGACACTGTAATATTGATAGCAGCTAGTAATTTCCATGTATTTCTCACAGTTGTTGGCATTGTGAGGATTACCAAGGAGAACTTTTTACTTATTACAAAGATGATTTATGTCAAGGGGCTAGCCTGGTGCTTGGCAATAGAAGGCGTTCACTAGGTAATGACTTTTGCAGTCATTATTTTCACGGAGTTGGAGAATAGCCATGCTAATCTCCAGGATGTTATAACCTTACCAAGAATCTCAGTTCAAAGGGATTTTGTCCCCAGTAGACCCCTTTTAGAAACCAGGACAGGCCCACTGCAAAGAGTAGCAGAAACTTTGTAGGGCAGAAAATCAGTGAAGGACTGAAAAGGACTGAGAAGGGTTTAGGACCAGGGGTCAGTGGACAAAGAGCCCAGAATCAGCACGATCTTTCCCTCACCCATTCAGCAGATAGTCTCTAGCCCCTCCATGAGGATCAAACTCTGTCCCTGCCCTCGGGCAGCTCCCTACCTAGTCAGAAGGACAATATAATGTGTTGTAAAAATCAGTTAATGAGTCTCAGTGCAATAGTAGGGGAAGGGATAGGGTGTTTCCTTGAGTCCCAATTTTGTGGTTAATGGGACAGGATTCCAGGGTTCAGGTACTTTCTATCAGTGGGTTACTGTTCAACGTGCCACCTGAAATGCCAGGAACTTAGCCAGAATCTTGGCTGGAAACCCTCAGGCACTGCTAAGAAATGCCTTTTAACCTGCACCAAAGCAAAATAGCCCTTGCTGTTTAACCTCTTTGAATGCAAACCATTGCTAGCTTTCCCTTTTGCTTGGTCCATGTCCTTAACAATCTGGTTAAAATGTCTTCAAGCTCTGGCAATGACACCTCTGAATATCCCTGGCTAATCTCACTTGAACCTGGAGACAATGATACAAGGTAAGCAGGTCAGAAACGGTTATCCGTAGATTACAGATGTAGGGTTCAGAGAGGGAGAGATACTTGCTAGGGGTCACGGAGCACAAGCCTGACAGAACAAGGATCCAAATCCTCAGGTCTTAATCTTACTCCACACACTTTATTTAGAAAGTTGACAAGAGGAATGAAATCAGTGACTTTAGAATAAATCCACATTCCTTAGCAGGGTCTGTGAAAGCTGCAGGATCTGGCCAGCTCTCCCATGTCTATTGGCACCACTGTCCCTTCTCTCACTGTTCTGCTGCCCCTCGGGCCCCCTGCTGTTTCCTAGAACCCATTAAACTCTTTCCCACCTGTGGGCCTTTGCCTGATTCTTCCACAGTGACTCTTCCTCCTTCAGGTCTTATTTCAAAGTCATTTTCTCAGGGAAAAGATTGCAGCCCTGTCTAAGTAGAACCCCTCAGTTACTGTCTTCCATAGCACTCTCCTTCCAGCCCTTATCACAATCTGTAATTACAGGTACAATGCGGGGATACTCCCATGCCATTGAAAATCCACTTATGACACTTGACTCCCCCCAAACTTAACTACAGTCCCTCATTTTCCGTGGGGGATTGGTTCCAGGATCCCTGCAGGTACCAAAATCTAAAGACGCTCAAGTCCCTTTTATAAAATGGTGTAGAACAATGCAGACAGTCGGCCCCTCGCATCCATAGTTTCCAACAGCAAATAAAATATAGTGTTTTCATTTTTAATCTGTGGTTGGTTGAATCCACAAATACTAAGCCCAGGGATATGGAGGGATGACTGTATATCTATTGAAAAAAAATATGCATATTAGTGGACCCATAGAGTTCAAACCCATGTTATTTAAGGGTCAACTATATTTTATTTATTGAATGAACAGAAATCAATTTAATTATTAATTTATTTAACAAATATTTATTGAGCGCCTATTAAGGGCCATTCTTTCAGGAGCTGAGGTTATAATCATGAACAAAACAGGTACAAATCTCTGCATGATGGGAGACTTTCTAGGAGGTAGAAGAAAAACACAGGGAGTTAAGTGTCACTGCAAGGGTGGGCTTGGGAGGATGGAAAGATGGTGCTGCCACTTGCTGACCTGGGGAAGAGAGCAGGTTGGGCGGATGGGAGGGTAAAAGGAATAGTTTTTTTATGTTAAGTTTGAGATGTCCTTTAGACAGTCAGGTGGAGATGTCAACTCAGCAACAGTACATATAGGTCTCCAGAGTTCAGGGCAGCGATCTGGGCTGGAAATATATTTGGGAGTCATCCGAGCACTAATTATATTAAAAGCCACAGCCAGAGATGAGTGATGGCACTTGGAGAAAAGGCCCAAGAACACACCCTCCCGCATTCAGAGGTCAAAAAGTTAAGGAAGAAACTAAGAAATGGCAAGAAAGTCATGAACAGGAAGCAGAGTCCTCGCTTGAGAATGAAGGTGGGGAGGAGGCCTTGGAGTCTGAAGACGAAAAGAGCAAGAAAAGGTCATCTAAGAGAGTGAGTGAGCCAGAGAAATGCAGTGTGACCTTCAGGCCCACGTGCGGTCGGCGGTCACTAACTTAACGCGGGCCCGGTTAGCATTAATGCGTATTTTTCTCTTGCCTTGTTCAGCTGTGAAGGCGCAGGCGCAGAGTAGATGGAGAGCTTTGGTTGCGTCAAAAGAGTGCATCAGACCAGGGAAGAATCTACATAAGGGCAGGGTTGGGTGTGTGACATGGAATTCAGGCCGGACGGAAAGGAGAGGGAAGGCATGGGGGCTGGGGGAGGCAGGGGCAGTAAGAAGTGAGCTGAAGGTCCCCGGGGGCTGAAGCATTATTTTGAGTCTGGGTGCTAAAGGGCTGAGTGGACAGGCATGGGCCTTGACAAAGCGATGCTGGGCATTGAAATGAAGGCATGAAGTTCTAAGGAACGAGCAGGAGGGAGGGAGCAATGAGGTGGAAGGAGAAGCAGAGGCTGAGGAATGGAGAAGCCAGGATATTGGAAGAATCATCTGTGCGCATATTGAAATCATCAAGAATTATGACAGATCAGTTTCGGAGAGAGTGTTAGTGAGGGCTGGGGGAGTAACTAAGATAAGGTATGTGCCTGGCACACCGTGGGTTCTCAATCAGCGAAGTTTAGTTATTTATTTGCTTAATGTTTGTTCAGGGCTCGGGGCTGCTCCATCAGTGGCTTCCAAAGCAGAGCTTCGTGGAGGGTTGTGGCACTGCATTGAGGGGGTGGGGGTGGGGAACACGGTGTCTGAGCCCGGTCTCAAGGGAATAGCAGTGTCCCCGTTGCTGAGGCTGCCCTGTGGTCTCGGGTCCAGGTCCTCCTGCTGGCTTCAGGCTGGACTCCCACCAGAGCCTCTGCCTTCGGCTCAGCGGCAGCAGCAGCAGATGGCGAGAAGTGGGTGGGTTGGGGTATCTGCAACTGATCCCACATTTGCCAGATTAATGAGGCCTCATGCCCGCCTTCTTCTCCGCTGTGTGCCAGCTGACAGTAGCTTCCTTTGCTGGGGTGGGTTTGTTTGTGGGAAATTTTTTGGCAGTGAAAGCTCAGCACCTGATTGAAAACTTCCTGTGCCCCTCATACCCCCCTCCCCCAGCTCCTAGACGGGCTCTAATGCATTCTGGGGCCTCCCGCTCGCCCCTGGGGTTCCTCCTGCTGTCAGGCCGATGAAGCTGAGGTCAGGCTGTCCTGCCCCTGCATTTGCCAATGGGGAAACTGAGGCCTAGAAAATGTCACCACTCATTTTGTGGCAGGAGGCTCAGGACTCTACACACGTTCCATGCCCTCCTGGTGTAGTTTACATTCCCGGGCATAGATCCTCTGAGTAAGAACTTGGGTTGTTCCTATTTGAGGTTCAGGCATACATAAGCAGGTCAAATGAGCATTGCGGTCCTGGGGATAGGGAGCCCTGGAAGCCAGATTACGGTGAAGACAAGGGAGTCCTGAGAGAAAACATCGCTGTGAGTGAGGAGGGGGTCTGCACACAGGACCAGGCTAGCAAACCATCCCTAGGATAAGGAGCACTAGTTGTGAACACCATGTAAAGCTCTTCTTAGCCCGATCTGATTGGATTTCCCCTGGCAAATCCAATAAAACGATTTCACTAAGTCATTAGAGGGCCAAGCAACTCTGTGGTGAGATGGTTCCTTCCCCAGAAAAGCGGGATAAGAAAAAGGGAGGGTGTAGCCCTACAGATGAGTGCGAGAGAGAGAGCGAGTAAGAGAGAGCGATAAGCCCTGGAGGTCAGCAACGGTGTTGAGATCTTCTAGTCAGTAGGGTGGTAGGAGCCCCAAGGAGATCGGAGGTCAAAGATAGGCCCGCGCCTCTGGATGGGTAGCCTAAGAGGAGCCTTAGGTGCATGGCAGACTGGGCAGCGATACAGCAATGACAATCTGGAGGCAGGGGGGCGTGGAGCTCCTAGCGGTGGGGACAGCAGGCATTTGGAGGGGCATTGGACATCCGGGTGTGCCTGAAGACCAATATGGGACTCATCAACATGGTCAAACTGAGGGCTCCATTGCACTGTCCTTGGGTTAGTTATAAGCAAACTTAAACCAGCAAGGCAAAGTTGTCTAACTTTTTCACATAGTAGCATACATAAAAAAAATATTCATTTATTTCAGTAGTGTAGAGGAAAAGGCTGTGTTGGGACTAGATATGAATGGCTTGGGGGTTCTAACAGCCCAGGGCCCCACTTGGCTGCTCAGAGGGTTGAAGAAATAAAATAAGAATGTGTTCAGTGGCAGCTTAGCTCTGCAGTAAGGAGTGTATCTTTTTTTTTTTCTTCAAGTAAGAAGTCCATAGGACACAATCCAAGCCTTCTGTAGCAGCTTAGAGATGCCATTGAGAACCTAGGAGCCTCATGTGTTTCTAACCTGCCATCCATTATTTTTGGCTACTGCCTTCATGGTTGCAACATGGCACCTGCAGCCCCAGACATCACATCAGCCTTCCAAGTGGGAAGAAAAAAGAGGGGGAAGAGGGCAATGACAAAGGGAAAACAGTGTGTCAGCTGAGTTTGCCCTCTTATCAAGAGCTTTCCTGGAAGCTTCATTCATCTCATTGGCCAGAGCTGTGTGATGTGGCCACTTCTAACAACTATAAGGAAAACTGAAAGATGCTTTGCAGGTAGGCATTTTGTTGCCCTAATGAAATCAGAGTTCTGTTAGGAAGGAAGAAGAGAATTAACATGGATAGGCCTGTGACAAGCCCTGTGTTGTATTCAGGGCACAGTTACAGGCTTGCGTAGCTTGGCCGCAAGTTGTGAGGCAGGAAGAGGAGTGGGATGAGGCTGGTTGAGCAGTCAGAGCCTCGGAAGTCATGCTCAGGTGTCGGGACTGTATCACCTGAGTGATGAGACTCGCTGATGGTATTTAACAGGGGAGTGATTTGGTCAGATTAGTGTTTTGGGCAGATTATTCTGAGGGGATGGAGGTGCCTGCAGAAGGTGAGGAGGGGGATCTCCTGTGAGGTTAGCACCAGAATCTACGTGCATGGTCAGTGAGATAGTAAGAAAACCCAGGGTAACAGCTGTGAGGAGAGCAGGAAGGGATGAATCTGAAAAATTTTCAAGAGGTCAAATTGACAGGGTTTGGTAATTGACTGATTGGTTGAGGAAGGGTTTAGAGTTTAGGGATATCCTGGGTTTCCTATCATTAACTGGCACATGGACCGCAAGAAAAGGAGCAGGTCTGAAGTCTATCATTTGTTCAGAAATCACAAGAAATTGGTGGCAGAGCTGGAACTTGAACCCAGGTCTCCTCGGCCAGTGTTTTCTCCTTTACTCAGTACTCCAGCCTCTATCCTCTGGAGCCCAGGAAAGCCATCCTACGATGTCTTTGGAGCCACCGATCCTTCTCCCTCTTCTCCACCCACAAGTCATGGAGCCCACGGATAAAGTTAATATGGTGGAGGCACCTTGCTCCTGGAGGGCCTAGTTTGATGGGGGTTTGCTAAGGGGGTGGGCAGAGGGGCCACCATGAACACCTCCCTTGCTTTAGCTGATGCTAAGGAGTCAGGGACGACCTGGCCTGGGCATTCGCTTTCCCCCACAACTATTCTTTCTAACCCCTGCTTCATCCTTGGTTAGTATATTAATTTCCTATTGCTGCTGTAGCAAATTACCACACATTTAGTGGCTTAAAATAACACGTATGTATTCTCTTATTGTTCTAGAGGTCAGACGTCTAAAATCAAGGTGTTGTAAGGGCTGCGTTCTTTCTGGAGGCTTCAGGGGACAATCCATTTCCTCACTTTCTGTAGCTTCTAGGAGCTGCTTGCATTCCTTGGTTAGTGGGCCCTTCCTGATATCACCCCAACCTTCCATTTCCATCATCACATCTACTACTATGCCTCCCTCTTAGGAGGACCCTGTGATCACATTGGGCCCACCTAGACAATCCAGGATAATCTCCCCATCTCAAGATCCTTAACTGGATCACATCTGCCAAGTTCCTTTTACCACGTAAAGTAACATATTCTCAAGGTCCAGGAATTAGGATGTTGACATCTTTGGAGGGGCCATTACTCAGCCTACCATAGCCGAGCAGTCTCGCTGACATTCTGTCTGTGTTCAGTTGTGCCGATGAATAGGGCACAGTCCTTGCCCTTGATGAGCTCACAGCTTAGGGGTGAAGTCAGAGAGGTAACAGCAAATTACTCTGCAGGCTGAGAGAGGGGAGCACAGGGACACTGGGCCCCAGGGGAGGGGGCATCAGCTGGTCTTGGGGGTCAGGGAAGGGGCTCCAGAAGAGACGGCAGTATTCATGCTGAGTTTTGGGGAATGGGTAAGAATTAGCTGGATGAACAATAACGATGATAATAATAATAGCAAACATTTACATAGTTCTTGCTATCTGCCAGGTTGTGTTGTAAGCACTTAACACCTATTAATGCATTTGATGGTCTCAGTACCATATAAAGTGGGAGCCTCCTTGCGCCTGCCTGCATCCCTTCACTGACCCAGGCAGGCCTGCCTCAACTCTGCCTTGCCCAGCCCCTCGCCAGCGTGCTGCAAGGCTGGTCCAGCTGCCCGCCCGGCCCAAGCCCTTCCTCGGGGCAGCCCCCCAGTGCATTCGGGACCGGAAGGCCCTGTTTGTGGCCTGTGACTCCGGCCTTAGCTTCTTCTATTAGAACCGGGTTGGCCTGTGCGTAGGAGAATTAATGGTGCCAGCAGCCTGTAAAAGCCCGGGCCAACACGGTCTTTCTCCCTGGAATCTGAACTGTTTCTTCGGGGACAATGGGACTGCTGATCAAGGGAGCATCATCGAAGAGTCACAGGCAGGAGGCGGGATGGCTGAGTCACTGTGGTGGCCGAGCACCAGCGGAGGGACCAGTGGGGTCTCTGATTGCTTTGGGGCAGTCAGAGCCTCTGCTGCTGCTGTGAGGCTGGAGTTACTGTGTTTCAAAAGCAGCTCAACTTCCAGGAGGCTGAGCGAGATGTCCGAGAGCTTATTGCCACATGCATCCGACTGTTTCCTCCCCGCTCTCTTCAGAGGTGTTTATGCCCAGGGGAAGCCACCGAACCCGCCCCCCTGCCAGAGGGCCCGCCGGGCTCTTCAGCTCTGGCTCTCTTTCCGGCTACTGTTTAATTCCTACTAATCTTCATCCAGTGCTCGGAACTTGACATATTTTTATCTCTGACCCTTCCTGCTCTGATCAGGAGTCTCGGAGACAATCAACGGTTTGCCCAGAGCCTGTCCTCCTTGCACCAGGTCACTCGCTTTCCTTTCTGGGCCCCAGATACTCCGTCCACTCCCCACAGACTTTCAGCATTTCCAGTTAATTCTCCCTCTAGCACAGTAACTACCTGGCGTGGCTAAGCAATGTTTTCATAAATCTTGTCTTTGTAAAAAAACTCTGAATTTCCATTCCTGTTTTTGCCTGTTTTGTTTCATTTCTTGTGATAGCCGACTGCACAGTCCCACGCAGAACATAGGTGGAGGGGGGAAAGAGGCCGAATAGCTTAAATATCATTGCGTTGCGAGTTCAGTGCCTGACACGTGGCAGATGTTCAGGGAAAGGGTTCTTGGGTAGACAAGGCTTAGGCTGGTTCCCCGACCCCCACCCTGCCTCACCTCACAGGTAGGTGGGTCCAACAAATGGTGGTATCACACTGGAAGGCCACCGCTGTGGGGTAGTGGGAAGACACTGGGCTGGCATGGGGGTAAATTCCAATTCTGTTACGTACTATACAAGATACTTAATTTCTCTGAGCCTGTTTTAGTCAGATGTAAAGTGGGGATTTTACCATGTGTCTCCCAGGATTGTTCCGAGGACTCAGGGCAGTGCAGTGAAAGGAGCTCTCACCAAGGTGATCCTGGGTCACACAGGCCTCACCTCTTAGGACACCCATGGGGCAGCTCCCAAGGGGCCAAGTTGGCTTTTAAGTCTTCTTCCCTTCCAGTCCTATCCTCAACTCCTTTCCACCCTGCTGACTTTTGGGGTGTTTAAACAGATCTGTCAATAAATAATTTCATTTTCAAACACTGATGAGCAACAGTGCTTAAAAATAATCACTTTTAGTTTTTCTTTGTCAATTTGCCTATAAACCAATGTCATGAATCTGTTTTTCCATTAAAGATTTGGGGAGGGGTTGGCCCCAGACACTGTGCATTAATGTAATTTCCCTTGCTCCTTACATAATGGGATCCGTCTCCAGCTTTCATCAAGGTGAGGGCCGCCTGGTAACAGTTTTGCTCTAAGTATGACAGAATTGGCTCATAGCCAGGTTGGTATAACTGGGGGCTTTGGGGTCAGACAGGCCTGTATTTGAATTCTGTTTTCACCACTTATTCACTTGTGCAAGATACCAAATCTCTCCCAGCCTCTTTTGGCTCAATGTAAAACAAGGGTGAGACCCCTCGTGGAGTTGGAGGGCCAAATGCAGCACCTCGCATATTTGAGAGACTTAATAAATGCTAGTGCTCTTTCTCGAAACAGTTTCTTAAACCTCAAGAACTTTGCTGCAAACCGTTTAATTTAAAATAATTACATGGCATCCTGGAACGGTAGGCGAGTCTACTTTGCATCTGAACCACTAGCAGATTAAGCTAGACTTGCCTAGGGAAGCCTTCTGGTAATGAACCTGGGACTGGGTGATGTTAAGCCAATTTTCATTGTGCTGCAGAAACAAAAAAAGATGAGACTGGAGAAATGCTATTCCTTTAATTGAAGGAACACTTTTATGTTCTCAGGTCTATTTTAATCTTAAGTGCCGATTATGCATCATTCTCTCCGGTGAGCAGACACTTCTGTAAGTGATCTGCACAGGGAGAAATATGAGTCTTACATAAATACTGCACCATGCGAAATTATCTTATTACCTAATATGCCAAAAAACCAATAAGATAAAGGAGCGGTATGTGTCATTTTTGGACAATATTAAAACTTGATCTTAGCTCCTAGAAATAAAGTGTAATTTCCGTTTCTTATTCTCTTTCCCAGGTAGAACAAAGGCAGTGAAGGATGTAAGGATATTATACAGCTGTGTTCGGTGAGATCTTAAGGCTGTGGGACAGATCCAGGCAGGATGGCCTCACATTAAGATTTTAATGATTTTTCTGTTTAGAAAACACACTCTTGCTGTTAATGCTGTCCCGCCAGGTATGATTTTCAAATTTGCAGAGGAAAGCAACCGCCCGCCTGCCCATGCTCTATTTCACCGTACAGATGCTCGCCTCTGTGTGTTTGCATGTGCGCGTCTGTTCGGGAACTCATGTATAGTGTATCTACAGAGAGGAGGCCAAACGACCACAAGAACTGGAAGTTTCCCGAATCATCTACGGCAAAGGCGACTAAGTGCCGAATTCTGACAAGGTTAGGGAAGCCAGGCCCAAATGCTGACTGAGGAGGGGCCTCCCACGACTTTGTGAGTTTCAAATGTACTTTTAAACTCACAAATGTACTTTTCAACCACAGATGTTCTTTGGGGTTTGGATGCTTTATTTACACACGAACAAATGATGATAGATGCTGATGAAAGGAATTTTAACAGGAGCCGAGCTGGTGAACATTTCTGGCTGTGCCCCTCGCGGGGTCAGTGCTTGATCTTTGCTGATAGACGGGAGCAGTTCTGACGCTGGCGGTGACGATGTGGGATGTTACAGACACGGCAGACTTTTTGGCGCTCTTCCCTTCCCATCACTTTGACAGAAATAACGCTACGTAAATGCCTTCAGCCTTCCCTGGCATGCAATTTTTCATCCAAGCACAACATAATGTACCGAGGACCTAAAAGAAATTTAATAATCCTTGCATTCTTGTGATTTGTTAGACCTTTCCAACAAACACCAGCAGAATCTATATAATATTTGCGGGGAGATTTAAGGGAACAGGCTTACACTCGCAGCAAGATGAATGTTTTATTAGACGTTAGGTAGACATGGTGTGCTGCTATTGGGAAGTGTTGTCGGAGAGTGTAAGTAGAAGAATGTCCTTCTATAGATATTTTAAAGACCTATGTAAATACTTACAGCTTTCTGTGAAACTTTCAGAACACACCTGTTGGAGGCTGGGGAATGAACTGTATGGAACTGGTAAGATCCCACCAACTTCCAATATTCTGAAATAGTGTATCCACTCACTTAAGTGCACTAAAATGACCCCTTCAAGGAGCAGGGGTGGTGATGACTGGTGGAAACGATCAGAGGTTTGGCAGCAATACTTTTAGGCCCTATACACGTTTGTGAAGCTGTTCCTCTTGTGGGCAACTATTACTTTGAATGTCCCGTTTTCTTCAGAAAAGAAACATAGGGGCTTGTCTTTAAGACAAAATTAAAATAAAAACCTTTAAGTTCAACTATGTGACGTTCAGGCTGACGGAGTTTTAATAGTTCGCTTGCTTAATTAAATACCATTCCTTGCCCTGAATTTAATTATCCCAACCATTGAGGTAATTTAATATAATAATAATAATAAAAAGGACTAATGAGAAATGGAAGAGAACCTGACTATTGCTTCATCTGCCCCATTGCGAGCATTTCTGCTTCAAGTGTCAGTTTATGGATGGAGATGTTTTATGGGGGATTGTGAATTTTCAATTAGTGAGAAAATGAAAATGAAAGACAGAGAGTAGATCAGCAATGAGTGATTGTATCAGGAAATCACTAAAAAGCTCCTCTGTAAAGTTCAGGGCATATTTCAGTATGACTTCATGACACCTTAGGCAGAGCTTCCCCCCGAGATTGAGTTTAAATCATGTTCTTTACTCACTGTATGAATAAGTCCTTGGTTAGGGTTTCTATTCAGAGGCAAGAAAGTCAAATATATGCCACTTCTAAGCAAGAACGAGTGCTAGAAAAGGACCTTTCTTGTTCGGCTGCCACTCCCGGTACAAATGGCCTGTTTCCTTAATAGGCCCAAGCTCGCGTCTCACGCTGAGGAGCTGAGCGGGAGAATCGGCCCGATTCAAACCCCGGCTGGAAACTCACCGGCTATTTCAAGTTACTTAACCTCACTGAGCCTCAGCGTTACCATCTGTGAAATGAGGCTAGTGCCATCTACTTCTCCCAGGTTGCTGGAAGAGAAAGTGAGGGAGTGCAGGGGCCACCGCACAGCCCGACTGACATAATCGATGCTCTGCAAGTGGTGACTCCCCTTCATCCGAACGAGTCACAAGTATGCTTATAAAGGAGTAACAGGCACTCAGTGTCATAACGCCAAACGTAACGCCCGGTGTGCCAGCTTGTTATCAACCAGCAGCGCTCCTCACGCTGTAAACACCGGCGAGTCACCTGGCGTTCCGGTTAAGTATAGATCTGCTTTGGGCCGGAGAGGCTGCATTTTAACAACCCCCGGGAGACGCTGATCCTGCCGGTCGGAGATCTCACGTTTAGTGGCACAGAACCAGGGCAGCGGCTTTTGAATACTGAGTTGACTCTTGCAACTTAGCAAAACAATTTGACTCTACCTTTTTGGTTTCTTTGTTTAATGATAAAAATATTGGGGAAATCTGAAGATGCTACAGAAAAAAAAAGTTTGAATGAACACATTTAAAAATCTGGGAAGCTCAAATCCATTCTACACACTTTCATTTATTGTCTGGACAGATAAAGTACAAATAATTCAAACACAACAAGATTATTTAAAAAAAAACAGTTACAATACTTTCCCTCAGAAATCATCTAAACTAGCAAGATTAACATGAAGTCATTCATTATAACTAAAGTATACACTGCCTGGTCCTAAGATTTTTTTTCATTTTTTTTCCCCAAGTGTGAACACATTCTAGAGAAGAGATTCTGGCATGCCGTTCCCACCAATGCTTACTGAGCAAATGTGTCAAAACTCTGCCAGCAAACTGCGCTCATTCATAGCAGATGACATAAAAAGGTTTCCCTGAAAGTTGAACGAGTGTTCTCTGAACTGAAATCTGTTTGTTGTTGTTTTGTGTTTTGTTTTTTTTTCAAAATCAAAAAGAGGAAAAAAAACAGAAAAAAAATTTAAAGGAGGAGTCTCTGATGCAGCCTTGGTTTTCGTTACCTCTACACTACCACGACTACTACAAAGTTAGCCTCTTCAGTGTGAAAACAACAGCCTGTCTACATGCAGTTAGTGGGTCCAGCATGGGAAAAAACGCACAAAATAAGCACAAGTTATAAATAACCATAACGTTTTATTACCATTAAGACTAAACTTGTATTGAAAAGATTTTATATAACAAGACAAGAAAAGCAATAGCAAATTTAACTATCAACTAGATTATGCATAGCGAGTAACTGTTTCTATTACCCAGGGAAGAGCATGAACCCTTGTATTTTTTTGTTTTGTTTTTGTTTTAAATATATAACCGTACAAAGCACAAACATACTAAAATGATCAGTGCACTGGACATGGGAGAATGCTCCCTCAGTCGTTTTGTTCCCTTAGCTCCATTTTGTTTTCCCCAATCTGAATTACATTAAAATAAAGACCCAGTTGTTTTTATTTTTCTACTGTGCAGTAAGAAAAAATATTCACAACAAACATGACAATATATCAAACAATAGTTCTACACAAGTTACCTTGATACCTCTTTTAACTGTCACTTAAATATCATAAGAAAACATTTTAAGACATTACAAACAAAACTAGCCAAGTGTTACAACTTATAATAAATTAACCCAAAGAAAAATAACTTTATATATATATATTTATATTGTATATACACATACACACACAACAGAATGACACAATAATATGCTTCTTCCCATAGTTTAAGTAAACAAATAAGTAGTCTAGCCAATCTAGCTATATTTGATCTCGGCCATAGGCATCATCACATCAGCGATTAAATAAATAAGTGTTTCAAGCAACATAAACAGTGTTTCAAATGTACCAACACAGCCCAATTCTACCAGCATGGGCTACAAAGTGAATTTGAAAATTCCTTAATGAATTGAAAGTAAATGTATCTTTTTGTTTTCCTTTCCTAAACACATTACATTTAACTATGATACTAAGATATGTAAATAATTTCGTAGCACCTACTGCTCAAACTAAGGAAGTTTTAGATCAAAAGGAAAAGTAATCTTTTAAATTTTTGTTCTGCTGACATCCCATACTGATGACTTAAAGAAAAACTGTCTTTCAACTCATCTCCTTGCTTTTGGGTTTTGACTGTGGGGAACTGTGGTACCCTGGGTAGAACGAACACTCCTTTCCCCTAGTAATTAATAATTTATTATTATTATTACATGCTATGAAAAGATATGAAGATCATCTGTTTATAGCCCATCCTTCAAAAAACAGTCTACGAATCCAGTTTAAAACACACATCTTGATCTCTAAAAAGTTACCAGTGCAGTATGAACGCGACAAAGTTGTCAATTTCCCCTAAATTAGCCAGTCAAAATATTTTTTTTCTCAAATCCAGATTCTCTTGTAAAAATTCTTTATATTTTATAAAAATAGATTTTTCTTGAAACCCATTTTCAGCAAAGAGACCACCTCTTTGGCAACAATGTTAATGTTATTAAATTGTTAATGTCATCAGGTATCTCCCTTGCCCCCATCCCCTAACAGAAGACTGTTTTAGTTCACATGATATAAAAGAAAAAAGGAAAAATAAAAAAATTTGCAAAAGTTTTTTTCATTTTTGCAATTTTTATTATTCCTCTTTAATTTTTGTGGGTATTTTTTTTTTTTTACCAATCTGATTGGATCAACATTTTGACAAAAAAGAAAAATCTTTTTTTCTTTCTTTGAATCCCATTACTTTGTAAAAATTGTTTTATTTTTATTATTTTTTTTTGTTTTTTATTTTTCTTCTTCAAATGAGCGAATGGTCATCTTAAAAAGACCCACCTTCAAGGAAGGTAGTAAAGTTAGCTGGCTGGGTAAAAATCCCTGCACATCGCTATCTATGTATATTATATTCAACAACGACAGCTATGAAAGAACATTCAATGCATCAAAGGTATTTTTTTGTATTTTTTTGTGTTTTTTTTTCTAAGCGTTATAAAATCCTTTCCTGGTACACCTCAGGATAATCCAATGTTTTAATACTTAGGCAACACTGGCTTATAAAGTCCATGGTTGAATATAAGCCTTGAAAGGTTTGTTTCTCTCTCTTGTGTGTGTGTGTGTGTGTGTATGTGTGTGCGCGCACGTGTGTTTTGTTCGTATATATTTATATATATATTTTAATAATTAAGGATGGGAAATTCAGGACTTGTGGGCTTTGTTGGTTTTAAAGGAAACTTGCAACACTCGGTCTCCCAGGCGGTACCCGTTGAGGCTGGCGATGGCCATGGCGGCCTCGTCATAGTTGGTCATGGTGACAAAGCCGAATCCCTTGCACTTGTTGGTGTTGAAGTCGCGGATGACCTTGACGTTGTTCACTGCGCCAAAGGGGCCGAAGAGCTGCCAGAGGACACTCTCGTCGGAATCGGGGGATAGGTTGTAGACAAAGATGCACCAGCCCGTTCCTGTGTGACCAGGGATGTTCATTCCCACAAGGCTTGTCATCCCATCAATGGTGATTGGGGAGAACCTGGGGGGACAAGCAGAAGGGGGGACTGGTCCAGACATCAGTCTGACCGAGGATAACACAGAGATGCACAGACACAGACACGGGGCAGAGGGCTGAGTGAGTGTTTGCAGGAGAGTCTTCAGGGTTTAAAATCCAAAATGCCAAAACTAATGTCTGTAGCATTTGCTCTGATGGGAACGGCTAGGTTGGCGGAGGCGCGTATATGCCGAGAGAGGCCTGGGGCAATTGCTAAAAACCACAAGGAACTCCCAGAACAAGGCCCTATCATAGTTCTGTGACAGAACCTGCCCATAGGGTATCCCATCCTGACCCTTCTCCTCTCCCCCCACGACAGTCGTGAGCTCCTGGGGAAGGGGCTTGATTCCATTCATTCTGTCGCTCTACTTGTTTATTCAGTGGAGCACTATGTGAATCTCACAGACACAGTGACAGGTAGAAACTCAAGGAATGTTTAGTAACTGAAGAAGTGAGTAACACTGGTGGATGTCAATGCTTGGGAAACTTTATTTTTTAAGGTATTTTTTAGGGGATGACTCTGGAAGTGCTCAAGTCTACCGTCTTTGCAGTCCCTTGACTTACGGTTGTCGAAGGGCTCTTGATGTTATTGAGGACGGAGATACGGGGAATGAGCAGACACGTATTGTTACTAATCAGATGGGTGGCTCATGTTTCATTTGGCACTTATTCAAAAGAGCCTCCCCCACCTCACCCCCCCCCCCCCCCCCCCCCCCCCGCCAAATGAGCTATAATAATAAAGATGTATCACTCCTTGATGCTATATTATCTGGAATTCATTTCTAAGCATCACAGGAGTGAGATTTCAAGTGGTTTGTGCATTTGTACATCTTGAATCACTGTACATTTTAAAAAAGCAGAAAACTGTTATCTGCCCTATTACAACTACTTTTGTGTTTGGCTTCGAAATCTTGGTTTTCACTTGATCTTGAAAAGAAAAAACAACCCTTCATATCCTATTCACTGTCTGATTTAATGTATCCATGCGTGATTCATGATGGATGCATCAGATGAAACAATTAGGTTGCCAGTGCCTACAGCAGGAAGACATTTGTTAACATTTTGTTTCATACCAAACTTATACAGGGCTTTTGACCCTATACACTGGCTAGTATCTTGCTTTTCATTTGGTTGTGCTGTGTGTTGTGTGTTTTTGGTTTTTTTTTTAAAGGTGGGGGGTAGGAGAAGCAGAGAACTATTTGAAACATAAGCAAGTATTCTTGGTGATTTGAAAGTCCTATGGAAGGAAGGTTCTGTATTTAGAATTTAGACCATCAAATGGTGGCTGGAGATATTCTAAACACAGCAACTCAACGGACACCATTTTTAGTATTATTCCTAAGTGAATCTCCCCTCTCACTTAAAAACAAACAAACAGTTGAAACCAAAAACATCATCGTACAGATTCTCAGAAGGGCAAGGCCATGCCTAATCACTGTTTGCATCACTTCCGAAGACTGTCTCCGTCTTTTCCCTGCAACTGAATGGATTGCCCTCATTCAAGTGTGTAAGCAGAGGACAGCTCAGGGTGCGTAAGGCCGGTCAGGGTCAGCAAAGAGGTTTCTACTCTAGTTGCTTACGGCTCCCTGGAGCACTTTGGTGGGAAGGGTTCTAGATCCAAACCTGGTTTAACAGGACAAGAGAGTGACTGCTCTTATCAACTAGTGATGTTTACTGTGGGTGGGGAGCTGGTGGAGGCGGCAGCCACGCATGCTGCTGCTGTGTCTCTCCTGGCCTCATCTATGTGTAGGCTTCTCTCTCCCTCTCCCTCCCCCCCCTCCCTCCCCCCCTCCCTCCCTCCCCCCCCCCTCTTTCTCTCTCTCTCTCTCTCTCTCTCTCTCTCTCTCTCTCTCTCTCTCTCTCTCTCTCTCTCTCTCTCTCTCTCTCTCTCTCGTTGTAGGACTTGCTAGAGAGGAGCAGAGGTAGGGGGTGGAGCTGGGAAAGGTGTAAAGTGTGTGGGAACAGGCAAGCAGTGTGTTAGACACCTGGAGATCAGTCACTCCCTGGTACTGGGACTGAGACTGGAGACACTGGCACTCTGATAGCGGGGTCTGCTGTCAGGTGATGTCCTCCACTGTGTGCCTGTTTCCATGGTCGGCGTACTTACCATGAGTGGCCAAGTGGTGAAAGAACTGCCTGGTACAGGGGTGTGATGCGGGCTATTAAAGGCCACATCTCCTTCCCTTGACTGCAGGGAGGGGAACTGCACTGTGCAGCTCTACCGAGCAGGCTGATGAAGCTGCTGGGTCCCTAGCAGCTCAGTGGAGCTTATCAAGAGCACATTTGGGAATCTCATGGACACGGTGACCTAACGCACTCCGCTCCCCGAGATTCTGCCTTCAGGCTAGATCTGGAGCACCCGTGTGACTGCATTCAGAGAGCCCCGAAGCTCTGACTCTATTTCAGCCCCTGCCTGACCTTACAAACAAGCTTTCAGTGAAAACAGCAAATTTAAAACACACACACACACATATAATCATGGGAGGATTTACAACTGTTAAAACCTGTAACAAAAAAACACACAAAACCCTGGCTGAGGTGCGCACAGATACACTTCATTCTCAGGCTGTGCCCTGAAACGCACAGTGAGGGCGGGGGCGGGGGCAGGAGGCAGAAGGTCATCCACGCATTTATTCATGCTTTGGCCAGGGGCTGGTAGGCCAAAATCTAATTTTTCCACTGACAATCATAAGATTGTCAACCATGATTAGCAAAATGTTCTAATTTTGATTTGCTGGAATTTGCCCTCTTAACTGAATCTTGGCATTGCTAATGCAAAACAGTTGCTCTGCAAGTTTGCAAAATCAGCTGGCAGACTTGGAGCCTTTCCCCTTAGGGAAGGCGCTCAGAGGACCAGACTATCGAGGGCTTGGTAGCTGTGGCACCTGAACCAGAGGAGAAGCCCACCTGCAAATAAAAGAAAACGTGAAACACACAAACACAATTTGTGTGCCCTAAAAGAAACAAAACCAACTGAAGTCTGAAATTAAAATTAAGAATTTGACATGCTGGTGGAAGAAAAAGGAAGAATTAAAAAAAAAAAAAAAGTAAAGTTAGTGAATTAAAAAAAAATTCTAGCCCCGGTCTGTGCCAACACGGACATCTGGCAATCTGTGGAGTTTTAATTACCTCTTTACGCCATAGGCCATATTAAGCAAATTGTCCAGCCTGCAAAGAGAAGGAGGGTCTCTGGGTTAATGCCTCACAGATGGCAAGATCGCTCAATGGAACTATTAATAAGAATGCTCCATTTTCAAAGAAGAAAAGCTCAGCAACTTGCCCCAGTGCTGAGGAGTCTGTCCACCAGTAGCTCCCCACTTTCCTGCCTCCTATTACAAGTAATTCATGTTCAGGTCAATGCTAGAGTTTAAAGCAAGTGTCTAATGAATCTCCCTTTCTTTCAAGGTCTGAATTAATCCCACTCCCCCCACCTCTCAGAACATTTGTGTGTATTTTATTTTATATTGTGTGTGAAATTGTTAAAAAGAGGCGGCTTCTTAAGTTGTTCACATTTTATTATAATTAGACTTGTGAATGAAGTTCTGTTTCATATGAACAATACATGCACACGCACAATGCATATCAGGACGGATCTTTTCTCTTAGTCTAGCTACATTAACTAAATCTTCTCATTACACGCATTTTGGGGGGGGCAGGGGTAGTTTGGGGGGTTAAGATCTTTAAAAATTAGCTTACTATTTACAACCTGAAAGCATCCCCCAGTAAACTGCTATTATGTTATAATCTCCTTCGAGCTCAGTACCTTTTGGGGACAAGCTATTCACACCATGGGGCAGTAGTAACCATAGTTTCCACCATCAGAAGCCTGCTGGAAAGCGTTTTACATAAATACTGCATGCCCTCTTGCACAAAATAAAAATTAGATGACTTGGACTCTTCATGAAATCATTAACCATTTCAAACTCAAGGACATGGGAGGATACCACGGAGGCTGGTTTTTCTTCTCATTGTGGCCAGATGGAAGGGCTGACTCTCTTCCCATGTGACGTTTGAAAAGGAGAAGGACCGTTTCATTAAAGGGAAGTTGGGACATGGGTGGGTACCTGAAGGAAACACTAATGAGGTTTGGACAAAACCTCCCTCCGTGTTTTCCCAGAGACTGCTGACTTAACAGTCAGAGCAAAATTAATACAAAAGAGAGCACCCCTGCGCACCTAACCCATCAGTTACCTGCAGGAGGGCAGGCCACCCACTCTCTCTGGCAAGGATCTGCCTCCAGACCTACTCTTTTCTTTGACTGTATTAAGGCCACTGCCTTAGCCTTAAGTCTAAGCTGCTGACTCTGGTCACACCTGTGATTAACTCTTGTCGAAATGGAACCTTCTTATTTGGTTAAATGCAGAAATTTTTTTTCCAACCAAGGAATCTGAGGTTTAACCACAGTCATGGTGGTAAGTCGAAAAGGGGCTTGGAAGATCCTCTGCTCCAATTGTCTCATTTCATGGGAGTGAAAACCAAGGCTGGGGGGAGGGGAGTTTTGCACAGTGATTCCAGGGGGCGGAGGTTCTTACCCTTGCCCCATCCTTCAGGTCCATGGGCTTCCCAGGCCCTCACCCGGCCCTGTACCCAGGTGGCAAGGCGAGTGGGCAGGCGGGCATGCCTACCTGAACCTCTGGGCCTGGTGGTGAAGTGGGCCGGGGTAGCGCCGGTTGGGGGACTGGTAGAGCTGGGAGAGCAGGGCCTGGCTGGACTTCTGGCTGGGGTTGTTGGCAAACTTCACAGTAATCGGTTCTGTAGCACCGCTGGGCTTCTGGCCATTCAGCCCTTTGATGGCTTCCTCTGCCTCGATCCTTTTATCGAAGCGGATGAATCCCACCCCTCTGGACACTCCTGGGGAAAGAGAAAGAACCTTCATGAAGAGTGAGCGAGCCAAACTGGTAAACATCTCCGGGAAGAGATGGGCTGGGCCCCAGGGGCGTTCTGTGGGGAGTCAGCCCACTGGCGGGGCCAGGCCTGAGCCTGGCTCCCTGAATATCCCTCACCCATCAAAATGCACCTGCCTGCACTTCTGCCTTCACGGCTCTGGGCAGGTGACTTCCACCTGCAGAACACAGGCCTTTCTCACATTTGTCACTTCCACCCTCCACCACCGCCCTGCCCGGTCCTCATCTCCCTTGAGTTGCTGTAACGGATCGTCCACTGTCCGGGTGCCCACCCCCCACACCGAACCACTACATAACCTGTTAGAAGAGAGCAAACCCTGACCACATCGCACCCTTCAAAATTGTCTTCTGTACCCTTTTTGTACCTTTTCAATTTTTTACCTTGTGCATGGTACCTGTTTCTCACGGCCTCCCACGCCAAACATAAAATAACAAACAAATACGCCCCCGCAAACCCCTCCATGGCTCCATGTTGCAAACAGATGAAGTTCAGACTTCTTGGAGTGGCATTTATAGCCCTGATGATCTTGCCCCAAATCCCCTGTTGAGCCTCATGCCAGTGGTGCTGAGCTGCCAGATGTTCCTAGGACAGGCTGGGTTCTTCCTTGACTCTTGCCTTGAACTGTGCCCTACTCGCCTACACTACTGGATGCATCCTATCTGCCTCCCAGATAACTACAAGTCATCCTCTAAATCCCTGCTCAAACTTCATATCCTCAGTGGAGCCTTCCCAACAACTTCCACGGGGCATAGCGCGCCTTCTCCTGCGCTCCCACCGCGTATGGGGCAGTCTCTCGCAGGCATTCATCACGCGGGAGTCCTGCAAGAACTGCACCTCCTCCATCCCTGGACCCCAGTGTCTCCTTCACCCCCGGACCCCGTGGCCCTCTGCACAGTGTCTGTGGCACAGCAGCTTCAGTGAGGGTTGGGTGCATGAATTAAATAAGCATGTGCTGAACTGTTCCCAGGGGGTGCTTTAAACTGGGATCAAGCTGGGAGTAGGTAAAAACATTTTGTCATTAAAAATGCAACCTGGGGCTCCTTGAGAGGTGGTGGTTGCCTTTCTTTAGTGTGGACGAAGATACCTCAGTACTGGATCCTGGGTTCATATCTCTACTCTGCTGCTAACTGGCTGGACTGAAGTAAGATCCCCCACTTTGGGCCTCCATTTCCTCACGTGTAAAATGGGGCGTGTGAAGTTCCCTCTAGCTCTATAACACTACCACTGGGGCTAGAGCTATACATACAGGCTCTTTTCACACACAAATGTGATGGAAGCTGGCTGAGGGTTGGAGAGACATTGAGGGTCATATAGTCCCACTCTCAACCTGATGCCTGTGTCATTGTCACAGCCCTGCCAAGGGGATCAGCTGCTGCTGGAGCAGTTCCCATGGTGGGGGTCCCCTGCCTCCCGAGATGGCCCACTTTAAAGGCGGGCAGTTGACTGAGAAGAAGCCTTTCTCCTACGTCAAAGCTCTGTCTGCTCATGACCCATATCCTCTACCCTCAGTTACCATTACCCCTCTGCTCCCATGGGTCACAGGGCACTGGCCGGTGACACCGAGACACGAGGAAAGAAAGGACAAAGAAACACTTAACCTGTGACTTGATCAACCAGGATTCGTGAGGTGATGATGCGGCCGTATTGCGAGAAAAGCTGCTCCAGTTCCTTCTGGGTCATGGTTTTGGGGAGGCCGCTAACGTAGAGATTAGCATCCCTGATTGAGGCAGAGCTCGGGCGGGCATAGGAGACCTAGGAAAAGGCAAGAGGAGCTAAATCCATTATAGGCAACACCCTCAGAGGGGAGACTGAGTCAACAACCAAGACGAGTGCCCCATCTATCAGCCTAACTCACCGCGTCAGTTTAAACAACTCAGGAGCTCGGAGTTTCAGCTCCTCTTGTAATAGTGACGGGAACCAGGAGAACAGCCATAGAGGGGCAAAGGGAGGGTCGACGATAACTTAAAACAAATGCACAGATAAGGGTCCCTAAGTGCAGAACAAAATAGCTACTGTATGGCAGCTGTTAAATTCAGAACTGCCCACGCTTGGAGTTCTGAAGATTTACCTCCTGGGTGTGGGTGTACAGATGATTTACTGTATCCAACACATAATCATCTTTGAATAAACCAAAAAAAACCCCAAAACCATAAAATTCTGCTCTGCGGATTTCTCTCCTTTCACCCTCCCCACCCCCAGCCCCTTCTTCTGGAGCACATAAAAGCGATCAGGTTCTTGGCGAGACTTTTTATGTTCCATCCTTTGTGTTGCTCCGATCTGCTCCCACAAGGTCTGCTCTCGCTGAATGACAAAGCGCTGGTGAAATGGGGCTGAATGAACATCTGCTTGTGAAACTGGATATGTGACCTCCTCGGAACATCTGCAAGAACCAGTTGCCTTCGAACTTGGAGGCGGAGCAGATAAAACCACAATAAACAAAGTGAGGGCATGGTGGTGAGGGGGGAGGAGAGGGCAGCGGGAGGGGGCGGGAGCCTCACCCATGCTTATAAGTTTGGCTTTGGAAATTTGCCCTCCCAGATCTCCGCTGCTTTCCCCACCCCCCAAAAGCTAACACAGAAGTGTAAACAGATCTGAAATTCCATCTGCAAGAAGCCAAGTCTGTAGCAGCACACACGAGCAAAGCAAACCCCAGCAGTCATTAATTTTAGACTTTCATTTACTTATTTATTTATTTCTTAAGAAAACAACATCAGACGTTTGAAATATAATTTACAGCTAGTCTAACAAAAGCACTTTCCTGCTAAAGCTATTTCTGGGGCGGTTATGGCTCAGAATAGGCGATGAAAACAGTCATTTGAGAGCACATCTGACAGTGTCGGGCAGGAAGAGACCTATTTGCCTTAGCAGTTTTCGGTTGGGAGTTTTATTTCACCTGTAACCTGCTAAGACTATAGGGGTGAGTGTGTGTGCATGTGTGTGCACACTGTGCACACACAAAAGCTTGTATGCAAAAGGAATGGTACATGTTAAACTGGACCTCTGGCACTAAATCTCCAGCAGGGGAGCAGACCTTGTATCTGAGATGGGGTCTAGCAAGGAGGAATGAGGGGTGAGCAGACCCCTCACCGTGGTACTCTTTCCATGACAGAGATGCCAGGTTCTCTATGGGTTCCACACCTACAAATAGATGTTGACTCAACAGACACATGACGTGAGTGACAATTTGTCTCGCTGGCCTCCCCAGGCTGATGGAGCAAGGCAGCTTGCCGCAATGTCTACATCTTCTGGAAGCTCATGGCGGCCTCTCCAGGCTCCTTCCTGGGCCATGGGTGCGAGGCAGAGGGCCTTTACATGGAGGGGCCCTGTGTGTGCATTTCTGGGGGTAGGGGGTGAAGAACCAAGAACCCATGAGACTGCCTGGACAGGGTGCCCCTCCACACAAGGCTCTCCCACCCTGTCCGTTAAGGGACAAAGTCTTTCTGGTTATAACCTTCCAAAACTATTTTTTAGGCATGAGGAGGGAGCAGTAGGGAGAAAGAAAGAAAAACATAGTGATACATCCATGGTAATGAGGGTCACTCTTGTCTTACCCCTGCCAATTACTGACACATTAATTATCTGAATGACCTTTGTGTTCCCCTAAAACATACCTTCCCACCTCTTTGTGTTTGCTCATGGGAGAAAATTTACCACCTGCTTCCTCAGGTCCAAATCTTCCTCTTCTTTCAGGCTCAGCTCAAATGCCACCTTCTCTAAATAGCTTCCCCTGATGTCACCTCCTCCTAAGAGGCCCTCACCCAGCAGGGCTCTCAAGGAGCTGCACCCACGGTATATAACCTGCTCTGACGCTGGTTCGCCGTCTGTCCACCTAGTCTGCAGATCTTCAGGTCATGCGTGTCTTACTCATCTCTGTGGCTCTCGCTCCCAGCACAGAGACTGGTACCCACAGGCCACTCAACACCCACTGAAAGAGTGAATGAACACCCACAGCTCATAATGAATGATGCCGGCATGAATGGCTCTTTGGGGTTAATTGCAGCTTGGATTCCTGAGAATTAAGGGGAAACCACTGAGAGTTAAGCATCCAGAATCACAGCTATGTTTCCCCATTAAGCTAAGAGCTAAGGGATAGATTTCCCATTCTCCAGTGTCTGGCGTTGGAATGACTGAAAGAGTACTGTAGGGCTAGGCATCATTTAGAGGCCGCCCCAGCACACATTTCCTGAGGGTCAGCTATGAGCCAGGCACAGTGCTGCCTGCTAAGGATATATAACACGCAAGAGCAAGGCACGGTCTCTCCCCCTAAAGGGCCTCCAAGTGCGATGCGTGCAACAGGCAACACTCAGAAGGTACTCAATAAAGGAGTTAAATGGAAGAATGGGATAGTACACATATGGACCAATTACCACAGTGCCACAGATGTGTGCTATTCCAGGGCTATGTATAGGTGCAACTGGAACACAGAGAAGGGAGAGACTAAATTCCCTCTAATTAAGGGTTGAAAGGGCCAGGAAGGAGACAGAGCTGAGGAGAGACTGAAGGAGAGCCAGGTGATGTGACAGTGTGGTGGGGTCAGAGAACGGTGGCCTGCTGATGTCTCTCCTTTATTGTGAGGACCAACAAGAAGATGAAGGTCAAGGGCTTGATGTAGTGAGTGCCTGGCACCCAGTAAATGCTCAATGGAGAGTAATGACCTTGATTCCCATTAGTTCTGGGAGCCAGAACCGGAGTATAGAGGGGAGCGGGCTAGGATGGACCTGCTGGGAAAAGGAGCTGGCACTGGGAAGCCAATGACACAACCAGAACCATTTCCTCAAAAGATGATTCTGACAGAGGGAGATCCTCAGCCAGGGAGAATTACTGCTACCGATCCCCAGAGACAAGCCCCAGCCACGGAGCAGCGACACGTCCCGAAGGTGAGCAGCACCCTGGCTATTCTCTGCCAAGCCAATTCCCGCTGCTTAGCTTTTCTCCTCTATTTGGAACCTGAAGTCTACTGTTCTCTTAGTCGCCTGTCCAGGAAACACGTTGAAGTGGGAGTGGGCAGAAATGACAGAAAAAAAAAAAAAAAAAAAAAAAAGGATCTTCCCACATTCAATATCCAAAACACTCCTTCCAGTATCTAAACTTTGCAAGTCTCCTCATACATTCATTAGGTCCTCACTGAGTGACTACAAGTGCAGGCCCTTTGTTAGGGTGAAACATTTCTAAAAATCTCAGTTTTCAGCTCCTGCAGAGTCAGGCATTGTTGACCTAGAGCCTGGGGCTTCCAATGCTGGAGGCAGCGTCCTGGAGAACCCTGTGCCTAGACCAGGGTGGGTCCAGCTTGCTTCATTCATCCAGAATCTCTGAAGACAGGACTGGCATTTCTAGGCCAGCTCTGATCTTGCTCTGCAGCTCAGAAAAAGCAGGAAGGAGGGAGGCTACTCTTCTCTCTGGGGAAGGGTGGCCCAAAGGGAGGTGACGGTGAATGGCTAACTTTACAAATGATCCTGAGGGAAGATCTGCAGTCCTTCCAAATTTCCCTTCTCTCTCCATCCCTGCAGGCTCTCAGCAACACTACCCCTCTAAGAGTGACAGTATAGCATGAAGCTATGTGCCCTTACTGTGGGCAGGTAATTGACCTTGGGCAAGTAATTACATGTCGATTAGTCTTCGTTTCTTTATTGGTAGAAGGGAAGACAATTCTTTGATGGGTTATTGTAAAGCGCTGAGATAATCGGTTGAATGTGTCTAGCACATACCTAGGAGTTAGTAGGTACTTAGTAAATATGATTACTAATGAGTCATAAGGGCTTTTGTGGGCCAGCATTGGACTCTAGCCCTCACAGGACATACTTTTCAATTTTGCCACACAAGCAAAACATTTGGAACACTGCCAGTGAGTTCCTATAGAAGCACTGTCCTCGGTCATCCTGGTGGGTCTGGATTGTCTTTTACCACATGACTGCCATGAATCAGCTCGAGCACATTCCTACAGATTCCACTGTTTCCCATCCACAAAGTACTTTCCATTTTCCAAAATGACCTCGCAAGGCTGCTCTCAGCGATTCTCACGAAGGTGGTAAGGCAGGCACTGTCACTCCTCACAGGCAGGGCAGCCGGACCAGGGCCGGGGGCTGCCCCCACACAGCGCTCCCAGGTGCCTTCACCTGCACAGCCAGGGCTTGGCCTGGGGAAAGCATTTCCCGAGTCACCTGGCAACGCCTGCCCCTTGTCTGACCCGTCACGGTACAGAAGAGGGAGAGGAGTTAGAAGACATGATAAAGGCATGATCTTGGGTGTTATGAGAAAGATGAGATGAGAGGAAAAGGCATCCTTCTCCGCCCTGGAAAACGCTGGCACTGGAAGGTGAAAGCTCATTCGTTCCACCCCTCCCTCGACACCCCCTGAGCGTCGGGCCCTGTGCTGGGGCCTGGGAGGGCTCTGCTTCAAGGAGCCCATAGTTTGGCGAGGGAAGTAAGCAAAGAGATGAGGAGTGTGAACAGAGGGCTGCTCCTGTTGGGGGACACTGGTGGGAGACACACATTTTACACGCCCCGTGTTCCCGTCACCGTGGAGGGAGCCCCTGGGAGAAACAGTCTAGGCCGGGGCAGCGGAGCGCCTGCTCCACCGAGGCTTCGGTGAAGGCAACGGGCACGGGCACTGCAGAAGCTGCCTGCTTCCTCCCTCCGGGAGTCAGATGCCAGCTGGAAGCACTTTCTGTTCCAGGGTCTCAAGTTCTAATGGGAGCAGGCTCTGCTTTCTTATGGGGAGGCCTGTGGGGGCCAGAGCGCCCATGACAGGGTATGTCAATCTGTCCAAGTGTGGGGTCCTGTGTTAGGAAGCCCATTGTATACATGGAACGCATCTGGGCATTAATCAGTAATAAAATGACCTCGGGATTCCACATGCTTTATTCTTTTGTTTCATCTCTCAATGGGTTTAGAACTTGGAGGCAGCATTTGTTGGGCCCTTCAAATTACAAAAAGGACTTCTCTCACTAACTGGGTGTTTTCATGAGCTTAGCATTCTACACCCGTGGTTCATGGTCAGTGGGAAAAAAGGTTACAGGTGACATTGGTGAGCCCAACAGAAAGCACCATCCTTGAAACCTGCTTCACAGAAACTTGATGCTAAAAGTAGGCAGGGTCCAAACAGCTGGCCACTCACCTTACACATTTCCAGGGACAGGAAGCTCACTACCTCATAAGGCATCCTACACCATCACTGGTTATTGGAAAATTCTTTCTTCTACTGAGTTCTAAACTGTCTCCTCCATAGCTTCTACCCCTTTCCTATTTCTATTCTAGCTCCACACACTAGGAGCATCCTTCTGGTCTTTATCACCCATTTTCTTGTGGGTCTCACAGATAGGTACTGGTTAGAGTATCAGGCAACTATATTTTGAGACAGGTCACTTCAAGGAAGTTCTCATTTATCTTACCTTAACTGAAATTGACCATCTATTCTGGAATGGAAGGGAGACAGAGCAACCTTGTTAAGAGAAAGGACTTTAGGGTTGAAGAGATGTGGGTTTAAACCCTGACCACTTACTGGCTGTGAGACCTTGGGGTAAGTAACTTAACCTTTCTGAGCAGCATTACTTGAATAACATAGTTTAGAAGCTTTCTAACAGAGATGTCTGAGGGTTAAACAAACTAATGCACATAAGATTCCTGGGCACAATGCCTGGCACACAGTAAATGCTCAATAAATAGTGGCTTTGGTACGACTGCTATGTAATCAGGCCTTATGCTAGACACTGGGGGTGTAGAGATGAATTCAATAGTTCCTGACACATAGGACTATTATTAGTCTAGCAGAGGAGACACACACAAAGACCGATCATTCCAGAATATCAGGCTGCAGATTTCCCCCAATCTGTTGTAACACCCTACTCTCTGAGCGAGCACAAACTCCCCATGGCATACAGATTCCCTGGGGGACAGTCACTTCAAAGAGACGGGAGAACAGCAGCAGAGAACAGACTCTGGTACTACCAGGCCTTCTAGGAGCAACTCCCAAGGACCTCCAACCCTACCTCCAAGAGCTGGGAGAGAAGAAAGAAGCCAGCTGGCTCCTGGAAACCACAGCCTTGACTGTGGGGATCGGCTTATCCCTGCCCATAGGAAGGACAGGTGTCAGCTCGTGTGGCCCCAGTCCTCATACTTCCCCGCTCACCACCTGACACATGATATTCTGTTATCAGGGGCAAAGCCTGATGCTAACATTTCTGAGGGAGTTCTGAATGCGCCACTTCTCCCTGCTCAAACACTCTGAATGGTTCTCCATCACCTTGTGAAGCAAGTTCAAATCCTTTACCTGAGCATTCAAGGCCCTCCAGGATCCAGCCCGACCTCTCCACTCCTGCTAATCTCTCCGCCTCAATTCAAACAAAAGAAGTGAATGTGCACTAAAATTTCTACTTCCATGCTTTGTTCTTGCTGTTTGTTCATCATATCATGACAAAAGGGACTCCTGTCCATCCTCCCAGGCCTGGCCTGAATGCTGCCTCCTCCGTGAGGCCCAGGCACAAATGACTGCTCTCTCCTTGGACTCCACAGATGGTACACGTTTCAATGGCAGCAGCTATCACCCCCTGCCTCTCATCACAGCCATCTGTGCCAATACTGTATCTGTGCTAATAGTCTGAGCATTCTGGTGGTTTGTGCAGACCTCCTGTGGCATCTAGCTGCAAAACCTTACATGGGGCAGGAGTGGAATAAATGCTCTCGGAATTGAAATGGAAATGTGTAATATACTGTATGCAATGAATTTTAGCTCCCGGGAGCTGCTGACTCTGTTGTGGAGAAGAAGCTAGAGGGAATCATGGAGTTGAAGAGTATCCAAGGATATCATGAGGGTTTCTGGCACACAGTAGGCCAGATAAATGTCTTTTAAAAATAATGGTGTGGTGGTAGATTCGTGTGCTTTACAACTTCTTTTTAGAAGTCCATCAAATTATCAAGGGGGCTAAGTACGAGAATCTCACTGTCTGGTGGCCCCTAGAGGGGAGAGATGTGCTGATGGTTTAATGGCCTGGTTAATGGATAAGCTGGTCTCAGACTCAGGGCTTCGGACACTCGGTCACTGTCCTCACTAAACTGCAAGCCCTGCCTCTTGCTTTCTGAAAGCCTGATAAGGCTGCTGTGGCCACCTGGAAGCTCCATAATACTTTCCACTACACAAAACCTTTTATAAATGTTGCCTGAGACTTAACAAGACTCGGACTCATTCTTTATGCACCTTTGCAACATGCAGATGGAAAAAAGTCTTCCCTTCTCCTCAGGTACTTTTCACCTTAGAACTCACCCTATTCCTCTTCATTCTGGGGAGCATTACTTGAGCACCCACTGTATGCTATGAATACCTACAAGTGAGATATTATTAGTACTGTTTTCCAGATAACAAACTCTGGCTCAGTGAGGTCAAGTACTTATCCAAGGTCACAAAGCCAAAGGAAGACAAAGCTGGATATGACTCCAGTTTGGGGATCTTTCTGCTATGGCGGGTTAACACGGACAGAGAAATAAAAGCCGTGTACTTGGCACACACTGCTATTGCCCTGGAATTTTACCAAGCTGGAAAGATCACGCTATAATATTCGATTAGTTAGATTGTTTGAGCTGGAAGGAACCATTTTGCAGATGAGGAAGTCTGGAGAAGTAAGTTCCCAAGGTCATCCTAGTAGTTTTTGACAGAGCTGGGACTTGACTCTCCATCTCAACTCAGAGCTCTTTCTTTCGACTGAACAATAATGGGGGAAAAAAGAGGGGAAGGCTCTATGACCTTTGATAGGCCGGCAGATTTGCCCGGGGGATGCGTGATAACCATGGAGAAATGATTATTTCCCAGGGTCACTGAGGTTTTAGGTCAGCATTGCCCAATAGAACATTCTGGAATCATGAAAATGTTCTAGATCTATGCTGTTGAGTATGGTAGCCACTGGCTACCTGTAGCTACGGAGTAATTCAAGCGCACTTAATGTGACTGAGGAATTGAACTTTGCATTTTATTTAATCTTAATTAATTTAAATTCAAGTAATAGCCGTATGTGGCTAGTGGCTGGCTACTCTACTGGACAGAACAGTCGAGGCCCAGAAACAACATAAAGTTATAGCATCTCAGACCTGGAAGGGACCTTTAGGGTCATTTAGTTGGACTCCAGTCTGGTATGGGATCCTTTCTACACTGTCCCCAATGACTCCATTTGAATGACATCTGGGCACTCACGAGCACTCGAAGTGAATGTTCTACCATTGTAGCTCATCCATTTTCCTCACAGATTCTTGAAATACAGGATTGAGCTTTAGAGTCACTCAGACTGTTTCCCCCCAGCGAATGGAAAAGCAACCATTGCAGGGTGAATACGTGAGTGGAGCACCCTCTTTGCTATCTTTGTCATTTGCCTCTGGACAACCCTTAGGGTGTCAGGTCTTTTAAAACCATGAAGCCTGGCCAGGCGTGGCTCAGCGGTTGAGCATCGACCTAGGATCCAGGAGATCGCGGTTCGATTCCCGGTCAGGGCACATGCCCGGGTTGTGGGCTCAATCCCCAGGCGGGGGCGTGCAGGAGGCAGCTGATCAATGACTCTCTCATCATTGATGTTTGTATCTCTCCCTCTCCCTTCCTTTCTCTGAAATCAATAAAATATATTTAAAAAATAAATAATACAACCGTGAAGCTGAGAATGGGACACAAGGCAGCAGGGATGCACTGGCCAAGTGGCTGAGAAAGGCCCGCTGTTTCCTGTGATCTGGAGTCCGCGGTTCTCATAACAGAGCCGGGTGTGCTGAGTTTCTTTTCTAAGCAGTTCCCATCACACCGTTGACTGCTTTTACGCTTGTAGGCTGACAAAGCCCCAAGCCCCATTCCACTTACTTCTGAAAACCTGCATGTCCTCCCAACCTGGACCTGCCCAATTTTCTTCTGTTATCCAGACACAGGACACTGTGGGTGAACTCTAAGATACTGGATCACATCAACCTCACTGGGCAGAGATAGCAGGGAAACTATCTCCCAAGCTCCTCTCCTTGAAATTATTCACTAAAAGGAAGTTAACAGGGCACCTGGAAGCACAGCAGCCAAACAGAATCTCTCACGGGAGAGAGCAGCCTGGTACAACTGGCTAAACGGGCTCTAGTTTCCATTGGCATTGCCACGTGCCCTCCTTGGCTCCTTGGGGATTCAGTGATCCAGCCGCCCTCGCTGACCTTGGCGGGGAAGCGCTCCTGCACTGGCTCTGACTTTAACTGTGATGGGGGAGGAGGGGGAGAAAAAGCCTTTTTATTATTAACAGGACTGAAGGAGGCAGTCTATTATTCCTGGGTGGGGTGATATCCGTCAGCAAAAAATGATCTGCTAACTCCCCGGAAGCATTAAGAGTAGTGATAGGAGAAATAATTGCTTATGCCAAGTGCAAAGAAGAGATGCCTCAGCGGAATGGAGGCCTTTAGCAAGGCAGGTGGATGCTGGGGAAGGGAGGGAGGCACGGATCCCTGATGACCCCTGGCGAGAGAAAGAGGCAGGAGGGGCAAACTGGAACCTGCAAAACTCCAGTGTGCATAGATTCCCCTGGAGGCACCGTTAGTGCTGTTAGAAGAATAAAGTGAAAATGGAGAAATGGCCAAGCAGCAAGCATCACAGCCCAGAGAGGCTGCATGAAAAGCTCTCTCTCCCTCTCCTTCCCAGAGAAGGGAGATTTTTCCTTCTGAAAAGCCTTCACTCACACTCCTTCCCCTTCTAGTCCTGCTCCCTCTGGAACTGGGCCTCACAATAAAGCTTCTTCTCACTCTCGCACCGCTTCCTGCCTGAGTGCCAACCTGGGTTCACCGAGTGGCAGACAGCCCTTTTGTCCCCTCCTCCCTAACCTGGTCCTGAAATCACTCACACCTCCAGTTTGCACAAGAGCTGTGCTCTGGGAATGTTTTATTTAAAGTCATAATTTTATAATTTGAGTAAGAGCTTAATGTAGTTATTAGAAAAAGATAAGACACAAAACCATTTGCAAACACGTAACTCAATGAAAAGAGGAAGGAGATATGTAAAGACGGTAACAGCACTGAGTTGGGAATGGCTGATACTGCCTTTATTATATGATAATTCATTTTCCAAATAATTCATCAACAAGCATTTCTTACTTTTAAAAATGAATTAAAAAGCTCCCAACAGAGCTGATGAAAACCAATGTCTAATGCTGACAAGAACCTATCACAGCAGCCTGCAAGTTGCTGGCTTCATTCATCAAACCACCCAAGCAAACCTTCTTCGAACTTTACTTTCACCAGCTCCCTCTCTTGTTCAAACCTTGTACAGCTCCCTAGTTCCCCGCACCCCCTCAAATCAAATGGGAACCCCTGTAGCCACATGACTGCCCATCTCATTGCATTAGAGTTGGTCCTTTCATGTCTGTGTCCCGTATGAGACAGAGCTTCCAGAGGCAGAGCAGCAAATACTTCTCTAATCCTGCTCCTCAAACTTAGGTTAAAATCCAAGCAGGGGTCCTATTGCTGTGAACGTTTTAGTGGGAGCAATTCCAAACCCTCGAATCCCATTTTGAATCACTTTTTACTGAAGGGTCTCAGTGTCATTTGAACATGTATCCACACTTTGGATAAACATATCCCATTTTCGAAGTACTACAGAATCATCTGATTTTCTTTGTTCCTAATTAATGTGAGACCTGGACCACTGCAACTGGATTCAATGGTGTGCTTTTTATTAAGAGGCTGGATTTACAGTGCAAATCCAGAAGCTGCTCTTTTGGAGCCCATGGAGAGGGTCGGGACTGAGACAGCACAGGTGTGGGGTTGAGGAGTACTGGAAATAATTTTCTAGACTCCACCGCCATTTTACCCATTGCTTTCCAGAGTCTAAAGGGATCTATGTTGGAGCCAAGTGGGAAAAAACCTAAACAAACAGCATCCCCAAAGCCCTAAGTGGGGCAAATCATCTCCACTGGGCTGAGGGTTGAAATGTTCAGAAAAGACTCAGATTCTCCAATGAGGAGCCAGGCTGCTCTGGTGGGTCAGGCATGCCTGCCTGATACAGTGATGGGAGGATCGCTGGAGCACTGCCTGGAAATGAGCTGAAGGCAGGTCAGGGCTCAGGCTGATGGCAGAAGCCCCGAACCACAAGTCTGTTTACTGAAGAACCAGGAGGAGACATGCAATCCATTTGTTTGCTTTTTATATCTCCTTCCCATGCCAGGGAGTATAACCCACATATGTGCAGAGCCAAATACACAGCCACACACCCACAGAACACATGTGACTCTGAACACACAGGCAATGTAACATCCCAACACATACGATCTACTGCCAAAGCTCCTTTGAAAATATTTTTGTTGTTACCCCAAATCTCACTACCAACTGTGTGAACCTGAGTAAGTCTCTTAACCTTTTTGGGCCTCAGTTTTCTCATTTGTATAGATAGCACCTCCTTACAGGGCTATTTTAAGAGAGCTGGTCTGTATAAAGCACCTAGTCCTAGGGATGTTTCAAGGATTAAATGCCATCGAGCGTGTGAAGGTGTTAGAACAGTGTTAGACACAGAGTAATACTCAACATAATATAGCATTACTATTACTATTATTTCCTTTCAAGCTCATAGTCACACACTAAGCAGCTCCTCTTCTGACAGAAGTCTTTACAGAACCTTTGGATGCTAACTCAGCTTGACAGCTGGCCATTTACGTGGCTTTGGACAAGTCACTCCATCTCTCTGAGCCTGATCTCCAAGGTGATGGGTGGGAACCTAGCCACTGTCTTCCACTAAAGAGGTTATAATCCAGAGAACAATTCCCCTGCAGTCCCATGTATGCAAACGTGTACTAGACAGTTCTGAGGAGATCTCTGTAACCCATACTTCCAAAGAAGGTACTTGTTTTTTCCATATAGGCAAGTTACCTGCAGTCACCCACCCTAGTCACTGCGGCTGATTAGGAATCACACTCTTTCTCTGCTTTAATGCTGTGTCTACGTCTACACTGCATTCTCTTTGAGGACAGTGGCCTGACCTTGCCCTCCACACGCCCTCAGTATTCACATGGTCACAATACATACCCCTTAACAAAGAGGAAGTGAATATTTGTTAACAGGGAACCATCCTTCATGGGGACCTTCTACTAGCAGCCTAGTAATGAGTCTTTCACTTCCAATCAGCAAAACAGTGTGTTTTTAAATTTGAGTTCAGAGGCTGCCAACTGCTTGTCCACAGGTCAACTATTAAGTTATGTTTGGCCCACCTACAGAATGCTTTAAACTGTTTTGATTTGGTATCCAACCTTTAGAAATTGGAGGCTTGGCATTAAAAAAAATCTAGATTTCGGTTTCTATTGAACAATTGGAAGATCTGGCAACAATCGCGGCTTAAGTAATCAGCAATAGCTGAAGAAAAGCTGCCCTTTTTACTGCTCTACAGCTTACTTCAGCCTCCACTACCCACTCACTGCTTTCCAGAAGTATCTCTGACTCTAGCTGCTATTCATTAACCTTCAAAGCTTAAGAACCAATTCTTGGTTTGCCTGCACCTATGTTGTGCGTTACATTTAAAGTAGTGTGTTTTGCATGAAACACTCCAAAAATGCTCCATAAATGTGAGAAGGAGGGACAAACTTGACTAAAATTTGCAAACATGTACTAGATGGTTCCAAGAAGATCTTTGTAATGCATGTTTCAAAAAAAAAAAAAAAGTCCCCCAAAACCAACTTTCCCTCCACCAAGATAGATAAGTTATCTATTCCTTCCTGGAGTCAGAGTAGGAGATAAATCTCAGGTCACGTATCCAAGCAAACTGAAGCAGAAGTAGTAAACAGAGGCCCGAAAGGCAGAAAAGCAATTTTTAAAAATTAATAAATGATGAGACTATTAACAGCACATGAAAAAGGTTTGCTTTTTTTCCTCCCCTTTAATATGATTTTTACCTTAAACACTGTGTCCCTTTAGGAAAGGGAAGAAAAGTTAATAAAGGAACCTATCACTCAAACTTAATTTTTAGTACAGCAAATAAACTGCTTTAATGAAAGGGCTGAAATCCCCAGGTTTGCACATTAAATTTTCATTCGTCGTAGAGAATGGAAATTATTGATTCAGCTATGGCATCGTGCACTTTGAATCCTACAGTGCCTTGGAAGCCCACGTTACCGCCGGGTGCAAATGCGTTGGCAGCGTTTTGATGCAGGGGGAGGCCAGGGTGGGTGAGGGGGTAGGGAAAGGAATACAGAGGAGGGAAGGAGGCAGACTGGCTCTTCACAGAACGGAAATAATCAATGTTCCTTGTCGCCAACATCCACTTAGACAAAGCACTATTCTGATGGCATGATGGGCCCGGGGTGCATTCTGAGATCAGAAAAGCTGGGTTCACTCAGTCTTTGGGGAAATGCCCACGGCTTCACGGAACACTTAACAAACAAACAAACAAACAAACAAACAAACAAACAAATCATGCAGAATGGGCAGCTGATGATTGGATCCTAAGCTCTTGGGGGAGTTTGGATTTCAAGAAAACCCACAGAGGAAAGAAAAGTATCTTTCTCACTTCAAGGTCAGGGTGTCCATCAGGGAAGAGTAAATGTCTGACATTCTAATTGGATACACAGAAAATCAATCACACCCACAAATACAGCTCTCAGCCTGGTGTGGCCTCATCCAAGAGTCAGGTGACGTGAGCAGCCCGTCTTTACTTAAAGCACAAAAATAGGTATGTTTTTCCTTTGAAAGAAATTAATTCTCCTACCTCTCAGAGGACTACCCCATAATTAAACAACTCTCAATTATTTCCCCCTTAGAGAACTCATGGGGATTGATTCTAAGCCGAGACTGAGGCAACCTGAATCAGGCCCATTTGGGGGTCTTTGTGTACCACAGAATGTATGAGACCAGGAAAGCAATCAACTTTACAAATAAGCTAAAGTCAATTGGAAAAGTAAAGCTGCTTAAGGAAGGACGAGAGGAAGGGAGGGAGGGAGGGAGGGAGGGAGGGAGGAAAAAAGAGAGAAAAAAAGTCACATAATATATTCCAAAAAGAGAAGGTTTTGTTTTGTTCTGGACATGTTTTTATTTTGATACCTCCCAGCTAAGATACTCTTACACCACTAGTCTCCTCGGTCAGTCTGGATGTTGGAAAAGTAGCTCTGTTGAACTAAAAAGTTCTGGTTTTATGTTTTCAGACCCTGAGAGTGGGTGCCATCTATAGATTTCCATTGTGGGAGAGGTTTCTCTTTTGTCCTACTCTGGTTCAGACTTGCTGTCGTGAGGATAAGAGTGCCCAGGAGACACCTCCCCATGGTTTAACAGGCTATGAAGAATGGGACTCATTAATTGGTCGGCAGCTGCCCCCAAACAGGATGCTGGGGGGGGGGAGGGGACAGAAAAGCGAAGCTGAGGAGGCAGGATCCATTCAGGAGCTCACCACTGGCTGTCAGAAGGGGGCCTCAATGCAAACAGCACCACCTCCTGAAGGATCCCCATCAGGTGAAGTCTGAACTGAGAGTGACAATCCAGCCCCAGAAACCTGGGTCTGGAGGAGCAGGCTCTGGGCACCCATCATTCTTTTTCACTTTAACTCTTCCTGAGATATGAGGTACTGGTCTTGATTGTTCTCAGACGCCTGGAATGTTCCTTTTCTGTTGTTCCTTTACTATGTTCCCATAGATTTTATATACTATTACACTAGTATGTTTATTTATAACTGTTTTTTCCTTTTCCAGTCTCAGGAGGGTTCTCTCTGCCTTGAGGTAAAGCCAAGCTGCTCAGACTGGCACATGAGGCCTCTGCCCCCCATTTTTTCATTACCTCCCCATCCAAACTTAGGCCACACTATTCTATATGCTGTTCTCCACTCACACTGTTTATGTACATTTTCACAGCTTTGCATGTGCTGTTCCCTCTGCCTGGAACAGCTTCCTGGTCTCAGCTTCTTCCTGTAGCTCAGTTCTGGCCATCTCTGCAGACTCAGGCTCACAGGCCTTCGAGGTGGGGTAGTCATTCCTGACACCCCATCTGCCCTCCAGACTGGAGGTCCCGCAGCTCGTGGTCCCTTCCCTGTACTCAGCCCTCACCCCACTCTTCTGTAACAATTTGCGTTCCTGGGAAATGCCCTTTGAGTAAATAAAGAACACCACTTCCAGCTCCCTCATAGCATTTATTTATTAGATCAAAGGGATGGAATTAACCAGCGCCTCCCCAGTCAAGAGCCAGCATATCACCTCTTACCTTTATGGTTTTGGTCTGGAGTCTGAGTCCATTTAAAGTGTTGATGGCTTTCTCTGCATCCTTTGGATCAATATAGTTAACGAATCCATACCCTAAACTCTGTCCTGTGGAAACATTTTTTAAAAAGGAGAGAAAGAGAAAGAGAGGAAGAGAGAGAGAGAGAGAGAGGAACTCAATATCTTTATAGAGATAACACTTCCCACTGCAGTGAATCCAAACCCTCCTCTAGTATATGGTTCCTTTTATACCAGGATTTACCCCCAGGTTGAGAAATTCCAAATTCTTTCATGTTTCATTCTGATCAGCTTTTAAGCTCATAGAAGCTGCCCAAATTAGGAAGGGGTAAGTGCCCCTGCACACCCACACCATATACACACAAATGTCCACTTAATGGGGAAGAGGCAGGACAGGGTAGTGGAAGGAAAACAAGCGTCATTTGATAGAAGAGAACTGAACTGTAGTCCCGGGGTTTCCCCTATCAGCTGTGTGACTTGGAGACAAGTCATTTCATCTCCTGTGTCCATCCATCTCCTCTCTGGAAATAACAGCACTTGCCACAAACAGGTTTGAGAGAGTTGATGAGATATTGTATTTAAAATGTCTACCAAGAATATTGCCTAGAACATAGTAGCTGCTCTACAAAGATAGCTGTGCTATGCTCAGTCCTGTAAAATTGGGGCAAGCGCTGGATGCAGGAGCTGCGTCTACTGCCTGGGTCACACCAGCCACACCCACACTCAGAGGAATGCAGCAGGATCTGAGCAGCCGAGACTGGAGACGTTATCGTGAAGGCATGGCCGGAATTTAAAGCAGTTGCTACAAATCATCATTGCCTCCTTCATCCCCCCAGCCCAACAACAAATAAAAAGGGGTGGGTTCTACTGGAAAGAGCTGGGGAGCTCCTAACTCAAAGGGGGTGTGTGCAGGAGCATTTTTTCAAAGAGGATTTAGCTTCTTTCCATGGAGATGGCATCAACTTGTCTGCAAAGAGAGGTGGCAAGTGACAGGGCTCCCCCTATGTGAAATAAAAATAATGTGCTTGCGATCGTGCCACTGATTATAAATAGTCCATCGGCTCTGCCATGTGTCATCAGCTAGAAATATCATTAGGAAACTTTACATTTTCTGACATACCCTTTAAGAAACACAGAGCTCAGGGTGGCTGCAAAACCAACTTAAACTTCCCAGGCAATGTTATTGATTTGTGGGCGGCAGCAGAGCCGAAGGGGAGGGAAATGACAGGACATCACATGTCAGGGAGGCCTGGTTACATAAAGCTCCCTTTGGAGTACAGGGGCCAGGGCTGGGAGGCAGTACAGCAAGCAGCCTGCCGCGTCCCGGGGACAGGAGCCCGTTTCCGCAGCCAGAAAGAATCTTTCCAACAGCTTCTGTTCTGCGGGTAAATGTCTTGTGTTTGTGTTGGTTGTAGGGGGAACCTGGGAAAAATAAGTTCGGTTCTGGGTCAGAAAGTGGGTGACGTTGTTTTGTTAACCTCTATAGGGAGGAAACAAAGAGAATCATAAGGAAACTCAAATGCATATTTTTGTCCCCCAAATGAAAAACCCCAAATGACAGTCCTTTCCATTAGGATATTCCTTTGTGTTTTGGAATAACAGAGTTAGAACAGGAAAAGACAGGGCAGGGGCAAACTTTGCCAGATACACCCTTCACCAGCCAGAATCAGTAACAGAAAAGGGGGAGAGAATGCTGAGCACCCTCCAGCCGCTGGGGCCCTTCTCTTCCCATCCACTGTGTCAGTGGGGTGTGTGTGTGTGTGTGTGTGTGTGTGTGTGTCCACAAAGGAGTGAGCATGAGAGAGGTGTGTGTGAATTACAAGACCCTGCCACATGTTCCAAGAACATTTTTGCAAACCAAAAATACAAAAGACACTAATTTCATTGGTTTAAAAATATCATTTATCCTAAATTTGGATCTACCTCAATAAGCCTAACTAAATTTATCTAATTAAATCCATTTTCATCATGCAAATTTATTAGTCCTATTTACTTTGTATATAAAAGAAGCCTTAAAAATGACTGTACTAAAATACTTTTACAATTATTTATTTTAAACAGTCATGCACCAAGTTGGGCTGCTTCAAAGGGCATTATTAAAAGCAATAATCTCAATGATAAACCTTAGATATGAGTTCTAGGAAATGGGTCAGACAGCCAACCTATCCAGCTAAATTTACTTTGTGTAAAACTAAAATGAAAAAATATAGACACTTAACTGCAAACAATGGGCCTAAATCCAAATAGTTTATAATTCATCATAATGATGGAATATATGTGGAGAGATTTATCATGCCTACCAGTGATGGATGTTCCCTGATACACTATCTTTCTTTCTAATTATTCATATATTTACGGAAATCTGAAGTAAAGAGTAGAGTGGCTATGATTTTTATACATTCTACATTGTATCTTTATTTTAGGCCTTTGTTTCAGCAGGAAGGAAAACACTCTCCGGTCCTAGGAAGGTTCTGAAGGTCAAGTGGAGGAAAGGACTTCTGCGTCATGTTTACCCACCTGCCTGCGTCAGTCCCAAAGCCACCACCACCGCAGCACCTGACTGCAACGAGCACAACTGCGTTACTGTTGCCTGCTCTAGCTTTAGAGAGAGGCTGCACTTAATATCCAGAATGAGGGTGCTTTTAGGAAAAGTAATAACCACATGAATATCATTTCAGAAAGGGAAAAAGGACTGGAGATAGTTCTTGATATAAAATAATGAATTGCAAAGTCTAAAACAGAACACTGCATTGAACGAGAGGAGGAGAGGAGTGGGAAGGCGTGCCCGTGAATTGAAAGGTATGAGATAAACTGGCAGCCCAGTGAAACTACCTGCGGTTAACCTAGTTTACAAATAGGTTTCTTCACGTGCCTCTCGCCAGCATAGGAGGAGTCCCGCTAAGTCTAATAAAAGGTACTCTATGGAACTAAACATTCTCTTTAAAACAGTCTATAGAGGATTAAATCCCTAGGTAGAAAATATAAAAACCCAAGGCTCATTTCTTTCAGAAACTGTTTTAGTAGTGGGGAAGAGTAAAATAAGGAGGAATTTTATGTTTCAATTTTGGTGGCCATCTATTGGTGATGGGTTATGGGTTTGCAGTTCTGTATTTAAATGTACACAGAAAAATATAGATGAAACACATTCACAAAAAATACCAATACTGTTTCTATGGGGACCAAGAGAGCCATGATGCTGGGAATGCCCAAGGGACCCAGGCAGGAGCCTAGAGCTAAGTGTACGCGTCCCTGTGTCCCACACGCAGGCAAGGCCCTTACCTTATTCTTCCTTTTCCAAATAATGACACTTTTTTCCTTTATTAGCTACAGCGAAATTTCACTATGTAGGTAGGGTGGCAGTATTTTCAGAACAGAAAATTAGAACTTCATTTTTGTTCTCAATTTATGAATTTATTTTGGTAGTAAGTTAAAGAAATAAAAAATTAAATCACTGAAGTTATATTTACTTAATCATCAATAAAGAAAAAATAAATCAATAAAGAACAGATAATATTTTAAACAAAAATAAAATTAAAAAAAAAAAAAGAAGAACAGAGAAGACATTATGAAATAAGGACCATCTCCAAAATTTAGAAACTACGGTGAGAACCTGGCTTTTTGATACCCAGGTGATCCACGGTCCTTACATGTGACCAGTCCTTGATAGTCCTGCCCAGCAGGCATGAGGAGGGGGGGGTGTCTCCAATGATCACGCCTGGGGAGGGCATGCATTTTTGGCAGTTTGGGAGAGAAACTTAAACTTAGAATGTCGTTTCCAAGGGAAAACTGTCACACATAATGCCTACATTTTAAGGCATTTCAATGGTTTTGTATTAAACAAGCTTTGCTTAAATCTGAACCTGAATATTTCCTTTTTGTAAATCATGCATGCGCACACACAAACACACGATTGTCCTCCTCATATAACATGGCAACGTTTCTATCCTGTTAATTTGTGTACCTAACTTCTCCCCTCAGACACCAATCACTTCTCTCCACAAGAACTAGCTTATAAAAGTTTGCATCTTTGAACATAGAGCGCACCTAACAAATATTTGCTAAGTGAAAGTGGATAAACACATTTGTATGAATTCTTCACTTCTGGAAGCATATGACCAGGTGTTTTTATGTTTGGGGAAAGTAGAGGTAGAGGGCAGGTCCCCAGGGAAAGGAGAGAACATGACAATAAGCTGACATCAGGGATGACTGGAAAACAAAACACAAAGAAAAACATCCTGGGTGGCTTCTCCTGCAGCATTGTTCAGGTGAACAATAAAAACCACCCTGCCCACCTTTCCACAGAGACTCTGGGTTTCCAAAGTGCTTTCCCACCCCTCCTGTCGCATTTGATTCTCACATCAGTCCTGTGGGAGAGATAATCATCATTTTACAGATGTGGAAACTGAAGCTCAGGGAAAAGTGATTTCTCCTACATTGCAGAGCTGGATCTTAGTCCAGATCAGAGGTTGGGAAAAATTGTTATGCACAGGGTGAGATAGTAAATAGTTTAGCATTGGTGGGTCCTCCAGTCCCTGTCATGACAACTCTGCCATTGTAGCAAGAAAGCAGCCACAGACAATATGCAAACAAATGAGTGTGGCTGTTTTCCAATAACACTTTATTTAGAAAACTGGGCAGTGGTTTAATTTGTCTTTTGGGTCACAGTTTGCTGACCCCCGGTCTAGATCTTTTGATTCCAAATCTAGTACCCTTTGCCGTAACCACAGTTACTCCATTTGAACTAAAATGTTACTGACAACTATTTTGAGGCCCTGAAATACCTCTGAGGCTTTTTTGAATCACCTGAGAAAAAGTAGATTATCCTTGGTAATTTGTGTTAAGCATTTTATATTTGTACTCAAACTCTAAGAAGTGTGGCCATCATAGCTGATGATCACCCCTCATTTTCCCAGTCATTCTGGATGGAAGTTGTTTTCCCTTGCCTTTGAGGTCATGGGGTTATGACAACAGGGCTCAAAATGTGACATCCTCATGGCTGATGACAGCTGCCTGTCCCCTTGCAGGGCTGGGCGGAAGGAACCTACGCATTTCTGCACTGCTAACCTGCACAGCTTGCTCTTTCTGTCTTCAAACATCGTCATTCTCCAGAAACCTAAGTTACTTCTCTTATCTGCAGAGCCCCCAGGGCGGGCAGCCAGATGGGTAGCTGCTGTTGATGAAAACTTCTGAGTTGAGTAAGGAATTTTTGTGGATGTTAGAACCCCTAGCTCAGGCAGAAATTCTGTTCTCAAAGCACATGGTAAAATCCCCAGTCACCTCAAGATCACCTGCGTGGAGGTAATCCACATGCTGGGTCAACCGAAATCAACTCCACATCCCAGGACTCCCTCCCTGCCAGTCCTGGGGTGGCTTTCCTGGCTGCCAGCTGCCTTGAAATCTGCCTGAACTCACCCAAAAGAGGGTCAGAGAGCTCTGCGGCTGTTACTGCATATATCCGTGTGTGTGTGTGTGTGTGTGTGTGTGTGTGTGTGTGTGTGTGAAAACCGTATTTTCCGTACAACGTTGGTTAAGTCATTTAAGCTTCATCAGCCAGTTCCCTTATCTGAAAAATCAGGGATAATCCCTTATCCTCACAATCAAAGGATCACTGTGAGGATTAACCATATTAGCATGTGGACGAAGAACAGCTACAACTTATTCAGTGCCCACTTTATGCCAGGCACTATGCTAAATGGCCTAGTAAGAGGACCTAATTTAATCCTGTGTGAAATGGGCACACAAGGACCACTGTGCAGATAAAGAAATCAAGGCTAAGAAGTATTAAATAACCTACCCAAAGTCAATAGGAGATAGGTCAGGGCTAGGATTTGCATGAGCCCAGGTGTGTGTCACTTCCCAGCTCGTGCCTTCTTTCTGTGGGGCCTGGCCTCTGAAAGGCATAGCAGTGTCTGGTATCAGGTAAGAACCTGTGCTGGGGTCTCTTCCCCTTTTTCACACTAATATGGTGCTTTGAGATTCTGGAGCATCCATGGGTCTGCCCCATCCCATCCTACTTCTGTGAGAGTTTACATGTGTTCAGCCGTCTGAGTCTTGGCTTTTCTCCTACAAACTCAGTGTTTGTAAAGCCAACTAGTGAGAGGATTGATTTTCTTTTAGTAGTTCATACAGCTCTTGTTTCAAGTCTTACTACTCTACATATGGTCCTATACCAGCATCACTGGCATCACCTGGGGACTTGTAAGAACTGCAGCTTCAGCCTATTGCTGGGTGACCTCAGCAAAGTTAAATTTACCTCCCTGAACCTACATGTGTTCCCCACAGTCACAGGGAAGGGAAGTGCTGATGGGAAAGCTCTCGGAATTTCTTAATATTTGCTATTTTTTTCATCCCCAAATTTTGGATTCCTACTTTGCCCCTTTCTGTTGCAGTCATCTCATCTATAAAATGGGCTTAATATTACTTTTATTTTCATGGAGTTATCAGAAGGATTAAAAGTGATAATGTATGTAAAGTGCCTGGCATATAACAGATGCTCTATAGATGGTTCCTTTTCTTCCTTCTCCCGGTCTCTTCCACTATGCCTAGGCGGATGCTGCCCCTCAGGGAGGCCCAACCTCCCGGAAGGTAAAGAACGTTCCTGATGCTTTTCTTTCACATTGGAGCACATAATGCAATAGGCACACAAACTCTACATATAACTGGCACCTACGACATGCTAGATACCATGAGTGGGCCCCAGAATGATCAAGGGGACTTATTACGTAGACAGGAAAGACAAATAGAAGAAATAATTATAGTTCAGCGAAAATAATAAATATACCAGAGGTTTTTCTTTTAAAGCTATATATAGGAACAGAGAGGAGGTGGAGACTAATTTTAACTGAACAGAATAGGGAAGGCTTCCTGGAGGTGGGGGCATTTGAGTAGGGCTTTGAAGAGCGAATAGAATTTTGATAGGGTTCTCTTATTGGGGGATGGGATTCCAACCTGAGGGCTGGATTCAAGCGCTATATTAATTTATCCCACAGACTTTTACTGAGCATTTATTATGTGCCAGGCATAGTTCCATTCACTGGGAATGTAGCAGAGAACAAAAAAATTCTTGTTTTTTGCCATCAGATCTGGGGTGAGCAGGTAGGACAGGAAACATATAAATAAAATGTTTGTCAGATGATAGTGAGTTCTAGGGAAAAATAAAGCAGAGAAAAGGGAAAGGCAGTGTGGAGGATGGGGTTGCAATTTTTTAATACAGTATTCAGGTAAGGTCTCACTACAAAGGTGACATGAGAGCAGAGACCAAGGGAAAGGAGGTAGCCAGTCCCCACATCTGAGGGAAGGGCATTCCAGGCAGAGGGAATCTCATGTGCAAAGGCCCTGAGGCAGGAGCAATGGCACAAGTAAATGTGAGGGTGAGTTACCATTGCGTTTGTCAAATGACAGAAAAGAGGGAGTGGGTACTCTGGTTTCTTCAAGCTGATTCTACAGTGCTGCTGAGTAAGACGTGTGAAAATCACACTAGTCCCCTCCCCTCGGCCTTATAGATCAGGTGAACACTCTCACTGACACACCTTTTCAAAATGATTTCTTAATGTATCTCTGTTCCCTACTAGATAGGGGGCAACTGGAGGCCAAAATGATATTTTATTCATCTCCGTACCCCCAAGACCTACCAAAGTGTCCATGACAGTTTTGGGGCATCCAGTAAATGTCTGTTGTTTGAATGAATGAATATTATCTATTTATATGCATATTTACATCCTCTTAGTCACCCTCAATTCCCCATATACCAAACCGAAAGGAACCAGGAAGAGTAGCAAAATCTTTTTTTTTTTTTAATATATCTTTATTGATTTCAGAGAGTGAGAGAGAGAGAGAAACATCAATGATGAGAGAGTCATTGATCAGCTGCCTCCTGCACACCCCCAACTGGGGATCAAACCCGCAACCCGGGCATGTGCCCTGACCAGGAATCGAACCCCGATGGCCTGGATACTAGGTCGATGCTCAAGCGCTGAGCCACACCTGGCCGGGTGGCAAAATCTTTTACCAGGGTATCACCTGTGTCTAGATGCTGGTAAGAGGTATGGAACCAGATTCCATGAGACACATCTAAAGTACTTGTGGACTTTAGTGTGAAGGAGAGAAGACTCTAGAGGTGCTCAAGATCCCTTCCAATATTTGAAAGGCTGTCATGGAACAGCAGGGGTAGATTTACTCTGTGGGGCCCCCAGGGAGAAAGCGAGAATCAGGCCATAGAAGAGGGAGTAGATTTTTGCTTTGATAAAAGGAAGAACTTTTTAATAATGATTTTATAAGGGTATGGGCTGCTTTGTGAGGTGGTGAGGGCCCCATGACTACAACTATGGCAAAAGTGAAGCCAGACCTACATTTTATCAGGAGTTGCTACAGCAGTTAGCAAGATGGATCCATAAGATCCCTTCTAATGCTAAGATTCAAAGGTTCTAAATTATATTTATTTTAGACTCATGCTCACAACCAGTTTCAGTTTATTCAGATTTCTAATTGAGAAAATAAAAATAATGGAGAATATTTATTAAGTACCTACCATGGTCCAAGCAGTTTACATACATCATTATTTAGATCTTTACAACCCCTGAAGCAGCCATTTCTATTCCTGTTTTACAGAAGGGGAAACTGAGGCCCAGAAAGGAGAAGTAACTAATCCAAGGTTATTTGGCGAGAGAATAATAGGAGGCCCAAAGCCTTGCCTTCCTATGACAGCCTTCCAGCTCTGCCCTGGCTTTCTGAAGATGAGCTCATCTGTGTGCTAAACTCCTGCCCTGACACAGCACAATGGGCCTGAGACTTTGAGAGAGGCTGGGTTTCCTAGTACTATCCCCACATTCTCATTCTTTCCATTTAATTCCAATATATACCCCAAGTATCCCATTCCCATCTTCCCACTTGGTGTGTCTGTCAGACTGGATCTGGTACATCACAGAATGACAGTCTTGGAAAGGACTTAAGTATCAATCATCTGCAAGTCTCTTTTCCCACAAATTTGGAAATTGAGGACCAAGGAGGAAGCAAAGAGTTTACAGTCTAGGAGGAAAGTGGGACCTATGAATCAACAGTGATAGTCTTAGAGTATGGTTAAGTGCCACGACAGTGAGAAAGAGGGTTTCTGGAGGATATACCTGAGCTGAGGCTAATTTGAAAAGATCGGTAGGAGACAGCAGGCAAAAGACAGAGAAGAGCACTCCAGGTGGAGGGGGCGGTATGAGCATCTATGCCTTCAGGAAAATGGACTGCCGCTGTTTACAGCCATCACCTCCAGGGGGCCAAGGGTTGTTGACATCAACCTGGACTGTCCACGCAGTATCTAAGCGGAATCTGTGCTCAGATGCATAGATGAGATCTCCCCACACCTCTGGCAGAGACTCAGGAGTCATTTAGACATCTGAAATTTCGAGTGTGTCTGCTCTCTGCCAACAACAAACACTATTTAAAAAGACAGGATCCGGCCTTCCTTATTCTGAATTCCCAAAGTATTTAAAATTACAATGAGCCAGTATGTGGTTATTTCCAGAGGCTACATCCTGACTTCCTAAGTAGATGTAATTTCCTAGAGGTTGAGGACTCATCATGTGGCATCAAGATGGCAACAAGCAAAGCACTTGGCCCACAGTGGGCAGTCAGTATAAGCTCACTGAACTACATGTGTTTCTCAATGGACCCTAAGTTCTTTAGGGCAGGGACAGGGGTCATATTAATCTTGGTATGACAAAGGTCTGGCACATAGTAGGCTTTCAATAAATTTATGTTGAGTGGATGAATTCAATAATCAAATAAACAGTATCAAAAATAGTTATAATTTTTTTAGTGCTTAATGTGTGCCAGTCACTGTACCATGGGTGCTTTACTTCCCCAGCCCCCAGCGCCACTGAGGCATAACTGACAAATAAGATTGCAAGGTATTTAAAGTATACATCACGATGACCTGATATACATACACAGTGTGAAAGGATTCCTCTCATCTAGTTAATTAGTACATATTCATCTCTTTGTTCTTTTTTGGTTATACCCGAGTGCTTTATTTCTGTCATCTCATCTACTCCCTAAAACAACCCTACAGGTAAGCATTATCACTGCCATTTACAATCAAGGAGACCTGTGTCCAGAGGTCTCAGATCCCAAGACCATCTAACTTCAAAGCCCATACAGGCTTTGATAGTGTTTTCCGACTTCAGAGAAGATACCAACCAGACTGTTCAAGCGGACATGAAACAATGCCTCTGTTCCTAGGGTGAGGCACGTGGAAATTCACAAAGTGTGCACAGTGGCTTCAGCAGTCCCCAGAGCAGGAAGGACCAGCTACAAAGCTACACTATTTCATAAAGAAAACCAACCAACCAATTCTCAAAGGAGTTCTTATAATTTTTTTTTTAACTTCTTTTGGTTTGTCCTATAAAATAAGTTGCTACAAATGACAGTTCTTATACATTTCAATAACAAACCTCGGTAAGTGAAAAAACAGAACTAATTTGAACCCTATTTTTCTTGTCCTTTCAAGAAAGAAAGGTGATTCATAAGATAAAAAGTAAGTATCAAGTATTGCTTAAAAAGAACCTGAAAGGAAAAGATATTCTAGGTAATGTACTGGGGACAACAGAAGCCTCCTGACAACTATCTCACCTTCAGCATTTATCACACAAAGAAATATTCAGACGGATGACCCTGGGGCAATGAAAGATTCCTAATAGAAACAACATGGAATTAAATTATGTTCAGAATATTTTACTGATAGGAAAGAATAGTCACACATTTAAAAATAGTTAGGACAAGGGTTGAAACAAAAAGGGGATATCTGGCAAACTCCCAGCTAGCCAGAGGAATGGACCAGAACTCTCAATTCTTGGTTGGCTTACTCTCACATGAAACAAAGGGCCGGATGTCAAGTAGCCAAGACTTTCCACCCAGGATGGATGTGAACCGACAGGCGATTCCAGAAATGCAGCTGATGTTAGATGAGGGTGTAGCAACAAAGGAAGAAGTACAAAAAGTTATCAGGTTAATGCCAATTACATACGACTGTCTGTGGGTGAAAGGAACTGTTTTATTTAGGCACTACTAGGACAGTGGCTTCCAAATCTCCCACCGGACACTATTCTTATGAAGGGTACGTGGGGCCATCTGATATCATGCCGGGATTTCGGTTACATGAGATCAGTGATGTGAGCGAGCTTGGCACAAGGTAGCTACTTCACAAATATTAACTGAATATAAATCTGTTAAAACTGCCTTTATTCGAAGTAAAAGGAAATTCATGGCTCTCAATGAGGGAGGTAAAGTAAATAACTTGTCTGTGCAGAGACAAGTCAGGATGTCAAACCTGAGCTGGAGAGGGACTTGAAAATCTCCGTCAGTGTGTCATTTCTGAACAAAGGGTTTGGGGCTCTCGGCCTTGGACTTACCACTAATAGCTGTGTGACTTGAGGAGATGAATACCCCCGTGCCTGCCGCCAAGAGGTTCACTGATAGGTAACCACCAGATGTGAGGCTCACATCCAAGATCTGAAAGCTCAGTTCAGATCCGACAAGTGTAAAAAGACAGAAATTCCCCAGATCCAGGAAAAGGGAGTGAAACAAGAAACAAAAGTATGTCTTCCTTTTTCATCTCCATTCAGCTTGCAGGTAAGAAATAAGACAAAATATAGAAAAAAAAAACCAAAAAACCCAAGCACCAAAGAACTCATGCAGAAATGAGTGTGGAGTAGAAACTGAGGAGGGAAGCCAGTTTTGATTTTTTTTAAATTTTTTTTTTTAAGCTAAGGGCTTCTCTGGGAATGGCTCCAGCAAGCGTGACCAGCCTCACTACAGAGTCAAGTACCTGGGGAGGTGACAGTGAAGGAGTGCCCGGGAATGCGTGTGAGAACCACAAAATGTAAAAACCTATTGGCTCAGCTCTTTTGGGCAATGGACAATGAAATGTCACCCTGATGATCAGGAAACCAAACGGACCCATAATTTAAATCATGTCCAGGACATGCTCAGCACTCCATAATTTTCAACAAAAATGCCTAGCATGTGACAGGGCTGTGCTGCTGGCAGAGAGGGGGACCCACATGGCACCCTTTTTGTTCCTCTTGAGAGTCAGTAAGACTTTCTAAGGCCTCTACTTGCCCACCCACGTGCAAAAGAGGAACCCCACGTCCTGTCCTTAACAAAAGAGGTGAGGTTATCAGGTAGGAACTGTCCCAAACTGCCTCCTCTTCTATCCACACACTTACCCCTAATGCAGCTACACTCTTTCCTCCTGGTTTAGAATGGGTAGTCCACAAAACGCTGAAGAAAAAACATGCTTCCTTGGGTACTGAATGCTACGTATTCTACCACCCCTTTTAAGATTTGTAATGCACAGTAACATAGACTTAGAGAGGTAGTGAAAGAAGAAACCCCTTATTAAGTTGGTTCACTTCAGTCTCCCAAACTCATTTGGTCACAGAATCTCTTTTAAAAAATATATTACCTATTACACATCTTTGGGAAAGACTTTTAGATAGGATTCCCAAATGAACATTACTCTTTGACACAGGACTGGATACTGTCTCAAGATTAATTACCCTAAGGTGTGGGGGGGGGGGTCTGGGCCCCAACTCTGAGCTACTGTTCCTGAGATATCAGAGGGGCCAGCAGAAAAGGAGACCAAACCAGAGAATACTTCTAAGGTCTCTTTTCACTGTGATACTCCATGATTCTATTTTTCAGAAGATGTCACATAGGCTTGCTTCTGGGATAATGTAGTCACAGGACAGATATACAGTGGGGAGGTGTCAGACATCTGAGAACAAATTTTCATGTCAGTATAAGTTGTACAAGTTTGGTTCTAGCTCATTTGTGTCAGTAATCAGCCTGCAGTGAGCTCAAGGAGTTTCACTAGAAGAATCAAAGACCCAAGGAAAAAAACAAAACAAAACTGTAGGTGGCTGTATGGACACCCAAGCAAGAGCACATGCATACAGATGCACACATACAGCACACGCATGCACGTTAGCTATAGTTAACTAACTAGGCATATGACGATGGGAGGCAGTATAGTGTTTCAGACTAAAATAGAGGCTTTGGAGTCAAACAAACAAGGATTCAACTTTCCTCTGCCACTTGGAAGCTGTTTGACCTTGGACAAGTTACTTAATCTTTCTGAGCCTGTTTCCTCACCTGTAAAATAAGGCTAATAATAACTCACAGAACTTCTGTAAGAATTATATTACTATATATAATTCTATATATATATGTTCTGAGTGTTTTAAATATCTTGGTGCTAACAATAATCCTATCAATATCCCTATTTTACAAATGAGAAAACTGAGACACAGAGAGGGTAAAAAATTGCCTGTTACCCAGCCAGCAGGTGGTGAAGCTGGGATGCAAATGCAGACAGCCCAGCTCCTCATGACCAGGCTGCCCTGCCTACCACAGCCCTGGATATAGTAGGCCCCTGATATTCCCTGGGACGGCGCAGGCACGCAGACAAATACGCAAACACCCTATACCTCCTCTTCCTCTCTGGCTTTTAAAATGTGCTGTTTTTATCATTAGTTTGTTACATGATGCAGTTCAAGTAGACAGTGTGCAGACACCAGCTTCCCAAACACAAGGATCCTATGTGGCTGCTCAGCCTTGAGAAATGTAGTTCATTCTGAACGATGACTCACAGCCGCTATTTTCACAAACAGCCTGCTAATTAAACTTTCTTATGAACCCTGCTAACGAATTTTTCCAATGCATGGAGGAAAAATCATTCATTATAGACCGGAATCCAAAATCTAATATTAAGGGCACAAGTAGGATCTGTGGCATTATAATTTGATCAGCTTGAGCATTAATAACAGTTAGACACTGATGTCGGAGAGAGTTAATCAGCTTTTGTTGAGATGCAGAGAGATAACTGAACACAACATCTGGAAGGCAGACTAGAAAGCAAAGCTAGCTTATCACGGGGGGTAGGGTGGGGGAGGGATGGTATTTGCTTTCCCCTCCTAAATCCCCTGCTTATAATGTCCTATCTGCTGGGTGACCATTGTAATAGCCTGAATTGCTATAGCACTTAGCAACTTACCAACACATTAGCAGCTCATCTGATGTCACAACACACAGTAAGGTGGAAAGAGCCTGTGTTATTATCCCTGTTTCATGCGCAACAATCTGAGGCACAGAATTGTTGGGTCCACTTAAAGTCCCACAGCTACGGCCAGAATGAGAAATTGGTGGATCCTTACATTTTATCATGTGGGCACTCCTCAAAGTGGCCTGATTTTAAAAACAATCTCAGAAATCATCCTGACATTTTCAAATATTGAACCAAAGGCTTTCATTTACAACCTTCCAGAACCACTAAAACTGCTGTTCATTATCACTGTAGCTATTTTGGAGGCTTACTGGAATGCATCCTACACAGCCACACTCACGACGCAGGATGAAACAGCAGGAATGCGGGGGACCCTCTAGGGACGTCTCTTGTCCCAACTGGCAGCAGCATGTGGTCAGAGAGACACGGGTACACAGACAACTTGGCCACTTGCCAGCTGTGTGAGCTCGAGGGAGATCACTTTAAACTCCAGGAGCCTCGGTTTCCTTATCTGAAGAATGGGCCATATTACCTCTTGGGGTTGTGGTCAGGATTAAATGAGATACAAACAAATGGCATCTCGCAGTGCTTACTAGATGTGAGCTCCCACTCCACTGCCCTGCTCTCTATGCTGTCTCCCACCTCCTTCTCGGAATCACATAACCGAGGGCTGAACCAGGAACAGACACTCCCTCTCCTTCCCTTCTTTATCCATCTGTTGGCCCAGAGGCAGGACCCTTGATGGGAAGGGGGAAGGAGTTATGAGACACTTACAGGTTGCTTTAGTTTACAGATGCCTTCACACATGCCACCTGGTTTGAATTTACAAGTACCGTCCAAAGAAGGTAGGGTACGGATTTATCTTCTTACTCCGTATTGAGAGAATGGAGGTCCGGGGGTAAAGTGACCCGTGCAAGGCCACGCACACACTTGTAAAGTGTGTATCTGAGTGCAGGCTGGGGGATGGGCAGGGCTTCATTAAAGTCTGTCTTGATTTTGGTTGGTGCATTGCACCTTGTGTAATATTTCTGACAAGAAAGCGCTGGGGGGTGTTTCAGGGAGTGTGGGGCTCTCGGGTAGTGATCTATTTCCTTTGCACCCTCATTGGGGAGGCTCCACGGACCGGTGAGGAGCATGCTGGGAAGAGAAAAGGTGGCCGAGGGCTAGCTAGTTCCAGTTCCCAGGGTCAGGACCAGCAAGTGAGGGGGACATTCGATTTTCCTGTTTGTTGTCCAGCTCAGGGTCCTGGGCAATGGAGAACCCGCCAGGACTCACTGTAGGAACCCTCACTGGGAGATGGGGCAGAGACTGGCGTTCCTGTGTGCCCAGCCTCGGGGTTTGGGCCGGGGCAGGACTGAAGAGACGCTGAGCCAGGAACATCTCAGTGCAGGGCAGCAGGCAAGGAAGCCCCTTCAAAAGACCTCCCCTGGCACAATGTTCAGAGCATATGTCCATGCAACAGGGACTCCGCTCAGGCAGCTTCTCTGTGTCACTGCCTGCTCTGGCCATGAACAACAAGTCAATCAATCCAACACGAGTTCAAGCAAGAAAAATGAGCAGAGGCGAACACTGTGCGATTTCAGGCTTCATCTCCCATCCTGCATTATAGCTGGCAGCTATCTCCACGATCATGAGTGGGGTAGGAACAGGGGTGGGGCAGGGATCCCATTACTACCTGAGAATGGGATCAAGGTTGTCACCATCTAGCTTTCCTTGATAGAAAGAAAACTCAGGCTGGGCAGTCTGTTATTTCTCAGAGAAGTCACCTGTTTAATTTACATATTTCCCTTGTCATCTCCTTTTACCATCCTACACCCATTTCCTAGCTCTACTTTGCTTTTTTAAAAAAAATCAATGGGTGCCCGGCTGGGCGTGGCTCAGCGGTTGAACATCAACCTAGGATCCAGGCGATTGGGTTCGATTCCCGGTCAGGGCACATGCCCAGGTCGTGGGTTCGATCAATGACTCTCTCATCATCGATGTTTCTCTCTCTCTCTCTCCCTCTCCTTTCCTCTCTCTGAAATCAATAAAGATATATTTAAAATAAATAAATAAATAAATAAAAAATAAAAAAATAATAAAAATAAAAATAAATGGGTATTTTAATTTTAGTTATTTTCCATATTATCTTATAAGCCAATACAAATGGCATATAAATACATAAGGAAGCAGAAAGAGAGGGCAGGACAGAAAGGAAGCAAAGAAAAGAAAAAAGGGAGAGAGGAGCAAGAAAAAGAAGAGACCTAGTGCTCCTGACTCAAGTCTTCTTTGGGCTGCACTGGCCTCATCTTTAAAGCGAGTGCAGACGTGGTCTCTATTGGTTATGTCAACAGGGTCAGAGGAAGTACTGAATATGAAAGTCTTTGAAAACAAACAGGAAGGGAAAATACTGGAGATTATTAAGTATACATTTTATGCTCATACCACCAATAAAAGGATTTAATTTGATTCAAGATGTTTGTGATGAGAAATTTCATTAGTGGCCATAGGAATCAGAGTAATTTCCCTAACTAGCTGTACCCACTTAACGTTGATGGGGCCTTGCATCTCACCAGACATCAGCTACAAAACAAGGGCGAAGTGGAAAACCAAACTTATAAGTCAGCGAGAAATTGACGTAGGTGGAGAGTCACTGAGAGAACATGCACCTGACCTCGGAGAGAGAAACAATGATTCTCAAGTCACGGATGCCATGGGAAGTCTGAAAACTGGCCACCTCCTTCTGTGTTAGGTCAGGTTATTTATTAGTAAAGTTATTTATTCTGTGCTAGATGGGGTTATCTGGAGTCTAAAGGACTTGGGGTTCAAATCTCAGTCCCACTGCTTATTAGCTGTGACCTTAGACAAATACTTACCCTCTCAGAGTTTCAGTTATTTCAACACTTACCCAGAGTAGTCCTGACTGTTTTCTATTCACTATCCCTTGGGGATGTCTGAAGCTTGGCTCAGCTATTGCCTCTACAGAGACCTGTCTCCTCAACCTGCTCTACCAAGTTCAAGGCTCACTCCTATTTGACACCTGTTTTCAGAGCCCCAGCCCACTGCCATCCTTTTCTCCTTTGGATACCTAGAGCTGATGTCTTCATCTTCATTCAGCAGAGGCAGAGTGGTAAGGTAACAGAAACCACAGGCTTTGCACTCAGACAGATCTAGCCCCACTGTCTAGCTAACTGATTCTAAGCTTTGGCTTCCTTATCTGTAAAATGGGGATAATACCACTGATCACGCATAACTGACATAAAGCGTCAATGAGACAGCATATATAGTGAGTCTAGCACTACAGCTGACACATAGTAGGCGTTCCATCAAACCTCTAACTTTGCTGTATTGTTAGAGCACTTTTGTGCTATCTTTCCAATGAAATTAACAGCCAGGGTCAGGAGGGGTGAGTTTGGGTGGTGGTAAAAAACAAAACAAAAATGCCCATAAAACAGCTGAGTGGCTGTGTAAGTGCTATGCACCCTAAGCAGGCTCCCTGCCCCCTCCAGACCTGCAGGCTGCCACAGGGCCCGTAACTTGTCCTGGCCTCTCCGATCATTGACTCTTCTAGCAGCAGCATGTGGGCACAAACTATGTATTCTCCTCTTTGGCTTCTTCACAGACCCTGATACAGAATTTCAGAGAAGAGAAGGAAAGGGAATACTTGTGTCTGGCCTGAGAAGGGCAGACACAAAATAAATGCTGTTGGCTGACTGAAAATGTTCCACAAATGTAAAAGCCTTATACAAACACACGGTCTCTATCTAAATTTTATCTTCTGTACAAACTAGAAAAATCTTCTTCCATCAAAGCTCAATTTGGGGGCTGTATAAAACAACGAAAAGGCAACTTAAAGATCTTTAGTTCTTATACGGAATAAAGACATACAGAGCTCGTCAGTTAAGAGCAGTAAGAGGGATGTGGAGTGGGGGTAGGGGAGCAGGTTGAAAAAGGAAATCACCACTATCACACCTCAGAGAAGACCAGAGGAAAGCCAATTTCCCATTAACACATTTCAGAAAGCACTTTCCTCCTACCCCGAAGCAGATGAATTACGTTTTTAGGTAATGTATGGAAATTTCAGTTTGACAATTACTTTCCTGCTTAGTTCCCAGTCTCAATCAACCAGGTCATTCTACAGAGAAGGGGGAAGTGAGCAAGTGAGCATGTGTGGGAGTGTGTGTATGTGTTGGGGGAAGGAAGGGAGGCTGGGTGAACAGGGAATTGGTCTTACGAGCCAGTCAGCTAAAGCACAGAAATAGAAAATCCTTAAAATACCCAGGCCTGATTCACATCCTAGGTAAAAATCCTTTGAGACATCTCTCCTGGGATGTGAGAAGACTTTCCTCCAGTTATCTGAGTTTGGAAGCGGGGCAGAATCGTCTGACTTGGAAGGGAAGATGAAGGACAATATAGCCGGGGGGGATGAAAGGAAACCACAGCTGGTCTGTAATCCTGACTATTGCCATGCTGGGGGGAAAACTGTGTCAGTGGAAGCAGAATATGTTTGTATAAACTCTAAACCTCACAGCTTCACTCAATTGCCACCCTGTCCTAATTAGAAAGGAGGGGAGGCCTATGATTGCCCTTGATGGATGTATAAGAGGACACGGTGATCATGGTTTACTGCTCGCACTAAATGTTCTGACATTCTCCAAATTCCCCTTGATAAGGCAGACCTCTATCCTCCAACTCTGTAATCCCATTCGGCTGCCAAATCCTCTCCATACCTAAAAAATTTTCCATTCACCATCAACAATATATCTCCCCAAGACAATAAATCAAAATTATTTTACCCTTCTTTGTGAAATACATATAAGATGACTGCAGAGAGGTGATCGATAAAATGACAGGCAAATCTACCTGATTTTCTTCTGAATTCAGGAGACTTATTGCACTGTACCAAGCACATTTGTGAAATGAGCAGCAAGATGTACTGATAAATGCTACCATTTCCTCTACCCTTCCTATCACTAACGAATATCCCTCTGATGGGCATGTAGAAATGTTCACTTAGCTAATCAATATATTGGGATTTTCTTGGATATGCATAATGAGGCTGGATTTTAACTATGCTTAATTTAAGGCAGCATCTATTTCAGTTTGGTGCTTGAAAATAAAATAAAAAAGGTGAACATAGTGAAGGTTATTTTGTGAAGAGAGAAAATATGAAGTTAAAAACCATTCCAAATCTATTCTGACTTGTTCAGTAAGCAGTGACCTGTTTAATTAAAAAAAAAAGTCACTGGTATTTATTAGTTTTTAAAGGCATAGTGTGCTCTTTTCCAAAACAATAGATTTTGAACCCTAATTATGTTTTCCCTGGACGAAAAGTTTTTGTTCCTTAGATAATATAAGCTGAGTTGGTTTGTAAAAGAGAGATGTCAGTTTAGTATTTTTAGAACAACTGCCAATGATAAACTATAAACTGGACAACTCACAATTAGTCAGAAAGCCCTGGGTTCAAGTCCCAGCTTCCCTATTTGGAAGCTAAGTCATCTTGTGCAAATTACTCAATTGTTCCTAAGTCCAAGTTTCCTTATCTGTAAAATAACTGTCTTGAGATTATATGAAACTCCATCTACTGATGGCAGCATAATGCTTAGCACATAGTAAGTGCTCAATAAACATTGGCTATTATTATGAATCTTGAAGAAATCCCAAATTACTATTTATTTATTATCTTTTAAAGTAATCATTTTAATTGAATTATAGTTGACATACAATATTATATTAGTTTCAGGTGAATAAACATAGAGATTTGATATTTCATACATTATGACATGATCACCACAGTAAGTCTAGTTATCATCTTCATCATACAAAGACTACATTTCATATGCTGTACATTACATCCTCATGACATTTATTTTATAACTGGAAGTTTGTACTTCTTAATCCCTTTTACCTATTTCACCTGTCTCCCCAACCCCTTTGGTAACCACCAGTTTGTTCTCTGTATCTATGAGTCTGTTTCTGTTTTGTTTATTCATTTGTTTTTTAGATTTCACATGTAAATGAAATCATGTGGTATTTATGTTTCTCTGACTTATTTCACTTAGCACTATATCCTCTAGGTCTATTCATGTTGTCACAAGTGTTAAGATTTCATTCCTTTTATGGTTGAATAATATTCCTGTGTGTGTGTGTGTGTGTATGTGTATGCATATCACAATTTTATCCATTAATGTATCAACAGAGACTTAGGTTGCTTCCATCTTGGCTATTGTACATAATGCTGCAATGAATATAGGGGTGGCATATATCTTTCTGACTTAGTGTGTTCATTTTCTTCAGATACATACCCAGAAGTGGAAAGGTCATATGGTAGTTCCATTTTTAATTTTTTGAGAAAACTCCATACTATTTTCCACAGTAGCTGCACCAATCTGCATTCCTACCAACAGTGCACAGGGGTTCCCTTTCCTCCACATCTTCATCAACACTTGTTATTTGTTGACTTTTTTACAATAGCCATTCTGACATGTGTCAGGTGGTATATCATTATGGTTTTGATTTGCATTTCCCTGATGATTAGTGATGTTGAGCATCTTTTCATATGTCTGTTGGCCATCTGTATGTTTTTGGCAAAATGTATATTTAGGGTCCTCTGCCCATGTTTTAAATCATTTTTTAAAAAAATATTGAGTTGTATGAATTCTTTATATATTTTAGATATCAACTCCTTATTGATTATATTGTTTGCACCAATTTACTTATTTAAATGAGCTGCTCTTTTTAAAGCATTCAATACAGTGCCCAGAACACACATAAGGCACACAAAGCCATACAAAAGCAGCTACTATCATTTTTATTTGTCTTTGCTGTGTGCTGTAAGAAATTATGCCAATAAACTCACCTTGGGGCTGAATGCACATTTCAGGAGTGAATTCAAAGTACTTAGGTATTTTAGGACTTTTCAGAGCCTTTTATTGTTTATAAAATTATCTCAGAAGTAAAAATCAAATTCCCCTATTTAAAAGTGTATGAGATAACATAAAGTAATCCACAACCCTCACTCTCCTTTCCCTCTTCAACCCCAGAGACTGTATTCCATGCAATGCTTCTTAGCCTCCCCTGCAGTAGTCCATGTCCCACATCTCATCTACTGAGAGGGACACACAGAATTATTAGCACTTTCACAAATCCAAAAAAGAGCGGAAGATACCTGATGTCACTGAATCAAACTGAGTTGGTTCCTTCAGTCAGAGATGTGATTCTAGATACAAGGACAGTGACAAAGTATTCACCCTGCTGTGCACAGTAGGGAAGGGTCTTTTTGCCTTATTCTGCCTTTTCCACTGAATGATAACATTAATTAAGCTGGAGACGTGTTACAAAGGAAGAAATGAGGAGATGGACTGAGGTGGGGTTTAGGAAATGTTATCTTTGTTGGTTGGGCTGCAACTTCTAACCAAGTTAATTTTGGCATGCTTAACCTCATCTGGCAATGCTGCTTCAAATTAGACTGCTGCTTCCAAAGAGGCACATCCTGGCCCTACTTCCTTTGTCCAAATCACAGGAGAGTAAAAAAGGCTGCTGTTCTTAGATTGGAATTTTAGTTCTATTCCTTTGCTTTTTTCCCCCCTCTACCTAAATCTGAACCTTATCTTTCAAACCTTCCCCAATAGCTCCAGCTAACACAGACCTCACTCTGTCTCAACCATCCACAGCCCTGATAGCTTGTTTCATATACCAGTCACTCCATATACTCAGTTTTATAATCAATAATGTTCAGTTTCAACCACCCTGTCCTCAAAACCCCCTTCAGAACTGTCACTTGCCTGAAATGGATAGAAAACTAGTCTTTTAAAAAACTATGTTTTTATTGATTTTAGAGAGAGAAGGGAGAGAGAGAAACATCGATTGGTTCGTCTGGTACACACCCTGACAGGTGATCGAAACTGCAGCCCGGGTATGTGTCCTGACCAGGAATCGAACCAGTGACCTTTCCGTGCATGGGACAATGCTCAACCAACTGAGCCACACTGGCCAGGGCTAGAAACTATTCTTAAAAACTGTACTTCATGGGTACACCAAGAGCGACATTAAGTAAAAATACAATTCTTTTTTATCTGTGATGCAAATAATCACACACTCTCGATGGGCAGATCAAAACTGTTGTTGTACATGAATTTCTTTCTGGGAATTTTTCTGTTACTTTTTTTCTCCTTTCTCCGTTCGTTGGAGCAGGGTGATAACAAAATAGACAATTATCAAAATGCAATTTAGCATTCCAGCTCTGCCGGTTTTAAGACATATCCTGGGCCACCTAACTCTATCCTGCCTAAGCCATAGATTTTCTCCCCTAAAACACTGATCATCTAGGAACCTGGATTCAGTAAAGCAATCTCAAAGCTTGAAAAAACAAAAAGACAACCAATTGAAAAATAAAAAATGAGCCCTAGACAGTTTTTCTCAGTCGTTAGTGTTGGCCCACAGACTGAAGGGTCTCGGGTTCAATTCTCATCAAGGGCATGCACCTCGGTTGGTTGCAGGCTCGATGGGGCAAGCGCCGGAGGCAACCAATAGATGTGTCTCTCACATCGGTGTGTTTTTTTTCTCTCTCTCTCTCTTCCACTCTCTCTGAAAAGCAACAACAATAACAAAAAAGAAATGAATTCAATTCTCTGCAGTCCATGGGAATAGTAAAATTTCTACCAAGGGTTTAGTGTTCTTTGCCTGTTTCCAGGTTGCACGAATCCTTCCTGACCACAGTCCACTTCCCTTTTTCCCCAGAAGCAGAGGCTGAGCAGGAGAAGAAAGGACACTGCTCCCAGGGCCATCATGTGCCCACAGGTGCCCAGAAGCAGCTCAGGGCACACCTTTTCTCTCCCTGGTATTCAGATGATCTTGATAAGTGTCCTTTCCCAACTGGACAAAGAAAATCTAATATCTCTGAGAAGTTAAGTAGCAGAGATGTCCAAAAGGGAATCTTATACCTGGCGCCTTCAGTAAATTTGGCTTTACTCTGAAGGCTGACTTGCATCCCCAGAGGAAGGTAAGTATTGGTATCTCTGCCTCCTGTTACACACAAGAGTCTCGTTTAAGGCCAACGTGCGCACGAGGTAGACTCTCCAGAGGGTGGCCAGCAACCACTACTCAGGCACCCTGCACATGCTTCCTGGTGAGATCATGCTTTTGGAAACTAGGGGTGACTCCCAGCCCCACCATCTGCTGCTAACTATGATGCCTGGTTAAGTTACTTAGCCTCACTAAGCTTCAGTTTCTACATCTAAGAAAATGGCAGCTGTTCTTAGTGTTAAATGAAATAAGGTATGTCCAGTGCTTAGCAGGTACCTGGCATAGTGTAAGTACTTGATGAATGATAGCAATTATGTCCATGCCCAGATTTCCCCTCTGTGTTCTCAAGTGGAGAATACCTTGACAATCCACAGCCAGGAGTGAGTCCAGCCTACTGGCAATGCCATCAACAAAGAGTCTCTCTCTCTATCGATATCTATCTGTCTATCTATCTATCTATCTATCTATCTATCTATCTATCTATCTATCTATCTATCATCTATCTCTTAGAACCTTCTAAGGGAATCTATTACATTCTTTAGAGAATGGTTTGGGCTAGAAAATCTTAATCTTGAATTCTTACCTCTTTGCCACCTCCCATCCCCCAATCCTCCCGCTGGATATTTAGAACTCCTTAGAAACTTCACAGGATCGAGATGCATTGAGATCTGTAGGAGGTGTTGAAGGAAAGGGGGGACTGGGATGTTAAAAATCAGGGCAACAAAAATACCTATGATGTAATTTACCCCGACTTTTGAACCACCAGCAGCAGCCTCTCTACTTGCCTGGTGTGATCCCTCACCTCTACCAGCCTGGGTTGTCACTCACCCCCAAATAGAGGCCTCAGAGGGTCTTCCACTAAAGCGATTCCCACTCCTTCCCCACCTCCCCACAGCCCTATCTCTCCCTCCTTCTCTGACTTTTAGTGTAGCCAATTAAACCTGAACAACGGGTGGATGGAGGAAATATGCTGCATCTATGGAATGGTACAGCAGGGACCAATTTCACTGTTAATTTAAAATGCTAGAATTAATTAGGTAGTGTAAATGAAGAATTTAATAAGCACTCTTTACAACCACAAGTTCTACTTTTATTAAACACTGCTACCAAATGAGGGCAAATATCTCCAGTCTCTCTATATTTCCTTGCCTCATTCCCATAAGTTCTCTGCAAATAAAATTCTTATTTTTTTTTTGGTGCCTGAATTAAAAAAAAAAAAAAAAGCCTGAATTGTATTTCTGCTTTCAACCCATAAGCTTCTTTAAGCTCAGATGCTATTGTATGTCTCTGCTTGTGCTGGAGAGGGTGCTAAACAAACCAAAGTTGACAATTTTGGTTTTGTATACCAAATTAAAGGCTGTCTTGGAAGCTGTCATTCCTATTCAAATCCACTCGGTGAACTACCAAATTAGCATTCTTTCAGTAAAGGAATCTGCTTGTTTAAACATGTGTCTTTAGAAAACAAGGAAAAACACCATGAATCAGTACTTCTCAAAAATCTCACTACAGTTCTAAGGGAACTCTTTTGAAAAGGTGATTAATAATATTCACTAATACAGCTGGCAGAGTCCCTATTTAGAAGGCAAGGCTACACCAAAAATACATTTTCTATACAGGAGTGGGAGGAAAAATCATACGGTTAACTGGTTTTAATTTGGTTTGAATGATCATCCTATTATATAAAGATTATTCCGAAACCTAAACACTGGCTTCTTGCGAGCACAGGCAGTCCTGTTAAGGGATGGATGGTCGGTGCTCTGGGCGGAGATCATCAAAGCCCCGCCGCCATTTGGGGACCTTGATGAAACTTCTCTGCTCTAGCCACTCTCTTAAAACATACTAACTGTACCTATAATAAGAACATCTCCTCTTACTGAGAGACTGCTATGCAATAGGCATTGTGCTAGGTAGTATATATCTGTTCTCTCATTTAATCCTCACAATAGCTCTTTGAGATAACTATTATTTTCTAATTTTACAGATGAGAAAATTATGTTTGAGGGGTTATGTGACATATTTTTGACAGTTATTTTAGTTTTGTGGTTTTGCAAAGTACTTAATTTATATGGGGGACAGATTTATAAGTGAATTCGAAGAACTGAAGAATATATATATGTAGATATATATATATATATATATGATTTACATGTACCCATATACACTGGATTCTCTGATTTAAAATCAAAATGGTTTATCTTTCTATTTTATTTATAGAGTTTCCCTTTTCTTATGTAGGCTAGTTACTCATCAAGCTGTCCAGAGAAAGGGAAATAAAAGTCAACACTCAAACATGACAAATGCTTGAAGGTGAGCGTGAATGATTGTAGGAGTGGAGCACTGAGAGCAGCCATTTCATTGCTGTCATGATGTAGTCCAATATTTTTCTAAAAAAATGTTCTCACTTCCAAAAAGACTGTAGGGAAACTCCCCAAGAATTACAGTGTCATTAGGTCCTCAATGAATGCTTATGGGTAGGGAAAAATCAGAACCTAAAAATCTCAAGTATTGAAGTTGTATAGGGTATTGTTTCATTTTCAAGTAAAAAGTCTCTGACTTCTCAGTATCTTCGAAACAAAGAAATAAAATACCTCAAATGCAGCTCTTCATTGAGCATGTCCCCCCTACTGCAGAGTAGTTTCATTCCCGAGTAACCTGCTACCCTTAGGGCCTATTTCCTCTCAGGGACGATGGGCAGTTGTGACTTCCTTCCCCAAGTCCACCCCCTCAAAACATTGTCCCACACATGGAAGAACATCGGACACACACAAACCAAATGCTTGAGAGGAAAGGGGTAAGTAGATAAAAACTAGCCTGGACTATAGGGAAGGCAGAGGGCAGAGGGCAGAGGGCAGAGGGCAGAGGCAGAATGGAGAACTAAAGAAAAAAGGGAAGGGGTGGCTGATTAAGAATAAAAGGGGAACCCCGCCGGGCATGGCTCAGGGGGTGAGCATCAACCTAGGATCCAGGAGATCGCGGTAGGATTCCCGGTCAGGGCACATGCCCGGGTTGCGGGCTCCATCCCCAGTCGGGGGTGCAGGAGGCAGCAGATCAATGACTCCCTCATTATTGGTGTTTCTATCTCTCTCCCTCTCCTTCCTCTCTCTGAAATCAATAAAGATATATTAAAAAGAATAAACAGGGATAGAACCAAAGGATTATTCACTGAAAGTAAAGCTGAGGAAGCTCCAAATTCTTCATCTTCTTCCCACACACGTATGAGTTTAGGACTGAGCGCCCACCCACCCTGGAATGCGGGGTGCACACTGCAGACACTCAGATGCATCACCGTGCACGTGCATTTCTGCTAAGGTCTGCACATCTAATGGGACAACACAGCTGCAGGTTCCAAGCCTAGAGTATGGAAGAAGAGCATACCTGTAATTTTGTCTCTCACGAGTTTGCAGGATTCTATTTCACCAATGCTCCCAAAGAGACTCCTGAATTCCTCTTGGGTCATGTTCTGGGGTAAATAGTTGACTATGAGGTTGGTTTTGCTGTCATCTGTGGCCGCCCCTGTCTGCATGGGAGAAGGACAGTTTCTATTGTTGTTGGAGGGTCCATTGCTTGTATTGGATGTCGGGCCATTTGACACCTGAGGCTCCATGGTGCTAATTATCTAAACAAAAATAAAAATAATAAAAACAAGCCTTTTGTAATCTCAAAGACATAATTAAAGTCTTTTTCAAGATTTAATTTGATTTAATTTTTTGAAACGAAGGAGAACAAGTTAAAGCAAGATGGAGCAAAAGAGACTGGGTTGTGAGAACAGCCGACTGAGATGCAGGTTTTACACCAAAATGTTAAACTCCCCTCGCTATTTTTAGGCCAGCCCATAGATTTTGAACACAGACTAGAATGCAGTGGGAACTCTCCCATTATTTTGTTAATGAAAAGCTAATTCCTGTTTTCATTACACAATCACTCTCAGAAATGTATACTTAAGCCACACCAAATTATAATTAAAATGTAAAGTAATAATCATGATTAAAATTATAGCTCCATTAAAGCTGAAAAGCTAAATATAGAGGGCTATGCTCACAAGATCAAATACGGTACCTGTTTATTAACTATCTCCTAAAGTAAAGTGACATTAAATTAAGTAGAGCTGTTCCATATAGGAAGGGTTTAGATTTTCACTGATGCTTAATCACTGATCAAACTTCAGATTTCATAAGCACATGCTGGGGAGCTACAAAGTTATCTACTGAGATTTTGACCCAGTCACTCTGTTACTATTTCTCTTGGACTTCTATTAAAATGAAAAAAACATTAAGGAAAAGCTCTCTCCAGGTTTCCACCTTATGTCCAGCACATCCTGAGCTTGTCCTTCCACACATTACTCAAAAAGGACTTTCTCTGGATTTAAATAGTTAATTAAACAAATTTTCCACAAATGTCTGAACTGTTCCAGGCAGCCTGCTTGGGAATAAAGAGATGAATAAATCTTAGTCTCTGTCCTCAGGGAATTGACTGTCTATAGAGGACACAGACAGGCAAACGGCTTGCAGAAGGACAACAGACGTAGTGAGGAGTAATTAACCCTGCTAATAGCATAGGGGGATTCAGGGGAAAGTATTAAGAAGATGACACTAGAATGAGGTTTTCATGGACAATGGGTTTAAGCTTATGGAGCTAGGTCATGAAGATGCCCCATATGGTATGAAAAACGTGGAGAATCACAGAATTTCAGAGCTGGAAGACACTTAAGGGAATAAAATCTAGTTCAGAACACTCAAGTTTGAAATGAATTCCAGCAACTTCTTTGTCATCATGGGAAAGTGGGGCAGAGTCTGGGCCTGCACCCAATTTTCCTGGCCTCAAATGCAGCCCATCAGCCCCACTTTTCCACCCTGTCCTACTACCATCTCTTACTCAGCCTTCATGACAGGCCTTCTGTCTCCTCTGAAACTGATCATCAACTCCTTGGAAATGGAGTCATGCTCTGCCAGTCACTAGCTGTGTGACCTTGGGGAAGAAACTTAGTTTTTCTCATTTGAAAAAATGGGAACAATGCCACCCGCCCTGCTCGGTGGTAAGGAGGATCTGGTGTCACGACGTAAAGCACTGGAATAGTGGTGGGAACATAACCACGATAACTGATATTAATTAAAGTCACTCCACCAACCATATGATGTGACTCTTCTAACTGACTCCTCACAAGAAGGCAATGAGGCATATTCTAATATTCTCTATATTTTAAAAAATTTATCTTTATTGTTGAGAGAATTACAGATGTCCCTCCTTTACCTACTATTCTCTACATTTTATAGACATGAAAACCATGGCTTAGCAGAGTTCTGATGACTAGCAGGTTCCATTATTATTACCATCTGACTGCTCAGAGAGTTTTGGGGAATAAGCATTCTAAAATAATGCACATGTGATAAAGTATATACATCTAGAGGGTAGAACTCAAAGAATGTTCACAAAGTGAGCACGACTCACACCTGAGTAACCACCTTTTGGGTCACTGTACAGAACATGACTAGCATCCCAGAAGCCTTCCTCAGTTCACCACCCCTACCATTCACATCACTCCCCAGTGGTAACTGTTTCTAATCCATAGATTTGTTTTTATTTGTTTGGAACTTTATATACATGAAGTCACACAATACATACGCTTTTATGTCTTTTCACACATGTTTGGGTGTCATCCACGTGTCAAGTGTAGTGGCAGGTTGTTCTTCTCCACTGCTGTAGACAATCCCATTGTGTGAAAATATCACATTTTGCTATTATTTTTATCTCTGTTGGGAATATTCCTGGAAGTCTATTTTTGTGTCTGAGGGCATATGTACATTCGGGTTAAGCCTCAGTTTCCTCTTTGTACACTGGAATAAAGCCTATTGCACAGGGCTATCTTCAGAATGACGGGTCACATATGTATTTATTAAGTGCCGAGATAAAGTGCCTAGAGGCATCATAGCTATTATTCCTCATCATGCCCTACATAGGTGAGTGTAACTGTAATTGTTTCCTCTTCTGATGACCATATATGGGAAATGAAACAACAACAAAAAATAAGTCAGAGAAATTAGGCAGATTGAGGATGGTGGGGAGCTTCTAAGACTCTTTACCATCACGTAAGTAACTTTAATCACTCACAGAACTCTCTTCTTGGCTTTAGGCCAACTATGAGATTCTGGAAGGCTGGTCCAGGCAGCAAGTAGAAAGCAAAGAGCTCCTGAAAAGAGCCTTAAATCAAGCACTCCTCGGCTTTGACAGAAACTGCACCCAGCAAAGCCTATTCAGCTGCTCTGCCCTTGAGGCAAGCTTGGGTCCAGGAAAAATGAGGGAGCTGTGCCCAGGGGAGGGGGCCATGCTAATGGAGATGATGTTGTGGAACATCATCACGACTCCTGGCTGGGAGGCAGGTGTCTGCTCGCCAAGCCGTCCGGCCTCCTGGGTCTGTGCAGTGCCTCCATTGGCTGTGTCGTCTCACTGCTTCAGTGAGTCAGGTGTCCAGGCAACAAACACACGGAGCACTGCCAACTCGATAAAGAACTTGAAAAACAGAGTTTATCCAATTCAGGAGGCTTGGCTAGCAGAACCACAGAGCTGCCCAACTACTACATTTGGATTTCATGGAAGAAAAGGCCAGTCCCATAATCTATAGAACACCTTCCCCGCTTGCTACCTTTCTCAGGTTACCCTTCTTACAGCTCTTCCACAAATACCTAGAAAATAGCCTGCACTTTTGTGGCATCTTTTGGGGCGTTGAAATGGAGTATGAAGAGTAATATAAGTCATATCCAAGCACGCTAAGATTCTAAGGGACTAAGACTTTAAAGGTCACCTGAAGCTGGGTTCGTCTTTGGTTCACTGGCTGCTCGCCTCACAGACACACGGGGTGAAAGTCAGCCACTTGTCCATGTGACGTCTCATAGGTCTCTCTGCTCCAGAAAGGTCTAAGAAGTATCAAGCCTGTAGCAAAGTAATTTCAGTTCCTCAGTCAGCTCTCTGGATCTCCTTATAGCCTATGTGGATTTCCTAATGTATGTTGACTCATGGAGCTGAGCCGCCATCTGTAGATCAGACAATCCTAATGGCTAAAACCTTTGTACAGCAGCCATGAGATGCAACGTTCCACACGGAGCTCCTGTACATCAGGCCAAGCCATTCTCGCCTGATGGAGCTGGAGCTCACTTTGCTCTACACATGCTACACAGTTATCTTTTGGTGTATTCAGAAAAAACTGATGAAAATACACACAGGCACACACAGAGTTTTCCCAACAAAAACACGCAGTTCTAAAGTTGAGAAACTTTTGCAAAGGTATGAATATACCTCGCGTAATAAGACCCCTCACTGGTCTTAACGATGCATCCCAGGATGCAAAACAGACTTACAAAAAGAATCAGATATGTAAAATGTCAGAATCAAGTCTAACACATAAGTCAACCAAGAGGACTTAACACCATTACTTGGAAAATAAGAGAAGATATCAAGATATAAAGATAACAAACCCAACAATATGAAACTACATTTCAGGTTTACATGACAGATCTTAAAGAGAGGACAGCTGTAATCTCTTCTTGGCAGACAGGCTAGAGGTAAACATGTGTGTTAGTGGGAAGCATATCCTCCAATCGGCACGGGGGTGGCTCTGCAAAATCAGAATACTTGCTTCCCCAGCCTATGATCTTTGATACTCTAACAGCACAATTTTCATTGCAAATAAATATATCAATTATTCAAATGTGCAAATGTATTTTAATAAAACATTCTGTGTGGGTCTCATGGCCAACTTTGCAGCTGACCAGGTTCCAAGCCCCTGACTTGCCCTCCTTCCCTCTTCTGAACGGCAATTAAGAAGCTGAAAGAGAGTCGGCATCCAGGATAGAGCATTGAGGAGGTTCAGTTGACTTCAAACTCTAATGGTTGTACAAAGCACTACATTAAATCTTTTATGTTCCTGTGATATATTTTAAGAAACATTATACAGGCAGAAAATTTCAGGGATAAACTATTAGAGCAGTGCACAATAAGGTAGGCACTCAAATCCTGTCATTGTAAATGTCAACGGTTTGAATGACTAATTACTCACACTCAACGCATTAACCTCACCCCTCCCCACCACTCTTTTCTGCAAAATATGCAACAAAAGCAAGAGAGAAGGCCTCATACTTGCAGCTGCTGGATCATCACTCAGGGTTGTTTATCTCTGGGCAAGGGAGGTAAGAAGTAGAGGCTGGGTCCACCTCTTTCTCAGGGTACTCCTGAAAAAAAATGCCAACCCTCTCTGCCCTTCATGACATCTCCCTCGCCACAATGTTGGGTCCTTTCCAATGGTCCTAATTACCTGTTCAAGCACATGTCTCGCTATTATCCACTCAAGGTATCTGTTATTCTACTTTCTGGACATGCCAGGTCATATGCACATAAAGAAAGGTTTATTTCCACTATGGCTGGATCTGGGTATGTTAAATGAACAGAGACAGAGCCCCAGTGTGCTAGGCACTGTGCTAGGCCACGGGATACAGAGATAACACAGGCAAGGAGCCGGCCCCCACTGAGTTCACAGTGTGGATACATGACAGATATCAGAGAACATTAGGGACCACAGGGCCCAACCCCATAATTTTAATGATGAGGAAATTGAGGACGAGAAAGGGTAAGTGGCTTGCTTAGGTCACACTGCTAGTTAGAGGCAGAGATGGGACTGAGCCCATGTCTACAGACTATCTCACTTGAGTACTCTTGTGACAATGCAAACATGGATGAGGGCTTATTTCTTCTTCTTCCTTTTTTTGGGGGGTGAGGGGGAGGTGAGGGGTGGCCATGTCACAGAAATGCATTTGAACAGAAGTGTGGTGATGGTCTAACCTCCATACTTTTCTGAGTATAGCTCTTTACATTTCACAAAGAACGGCGACCTGAACTCTGAGCTCCATGGCCAAAGACTGCATCTGTTTTACTTATTACAGTACCTCCTGCATGTAGAACAGGCCTAACAATTAGTACGTTCTGGATAAAGGACTACTGAATGAACAAAAGTCCTTGCATGCCCAAGAGTTCACTGGATCCCTAAAACAACCCTGGGAAAAACTACAAGCTAATAAGGTATTAATGTCATCCCATTTTACATATAACAAAAGAAGGCAGAACAGTTATTGAGTACCTATTATATGCTGGGCATACATTTGAATATTATTTAAAACGCAGATTTTAAGAGGCATTCATTCAAGCAGGAGGGCTGAAACTTTGGCTGACATTGGCTCCTTAGAGAACCTGTTGAATGCCTTTTCCCTTTCTCGCCAGAAAAACGTACATGCATGCAACATTTTATATACAGTAGAGCCAATCTTTTGTCTCCAGATTGAAATCTCCAAAGTGATTTTTTTCTACTCAAGCCTGTGACGTTTTGGGGGCACCTTTATGTAGACTAACATTCTTCTTACTTCTTGATAAGAAAGTTTAGAACCCCATTCCCCCACCTTCCCACTCACCAACCCTCCACCTGACTCCTCGTACAAGCTGGGAGAAAATAGTTAGCTGAGCATGCTGGAAGCAAGTCCATTCCAAAATTTGAAAGCTGCGATGAGTACTAAAGTACTAAAAATGTACCTAGAGGCCCCTTTAACAGTTCTTCCATCAGCTCATGAATTCTTTACATCTCCCTTCGTCCCCACTCTTCAGAAGGCGTTCGTTTACTCAAGTTTGGGGAAGTCAGGCTAGAGTTTCAGGGCTGATCCTCACAGCTGAGGACAGAGGCATTGTCCTGGGCCCCAGAAAGCCACATCACAAGTGCCACCACAGACCAAGCCTGTCAGCCACACCACATCCTGTCTTTGCTCCAATATTTTCCATAAAAATGGCAGTCTGACAATAAACTGTACGGTCTTGCATTTAAGTATCTTAATGTAGTTTATACTTTCAGGATTTACTTCATGAGGCAACTAAAAGGTTACAAGTTTACATGACAGGAAACTGCCCTGCACAGAACTCACTACTAACATCTGTCATCCAAAAATCCAGTGCAGGGCCCTTATGCTCCCAACACAGTGCTCTTGGGTCCTCAACTTCTGTTTTTTTTTTTTTTGGTGGAGAGGTGGCCTTGATGCTCAATTTAGGCAAAAGGATAAAAAAACCAAAAAAACCCAAAACCTGAAAGGTCACAGGAATATGATGTTTCTTTTCCAAATACTGTCCCCTCTACTTGGAGTGCCCTCTAAGTGTCAGTATTCCCAGAAATGAGAAAGACGCTAAAGGAATGTACTGATTGCAAACATGTCTCAGGTGTGAACCTCTGAGACACACAAAAGTATGTTATTAAGTATTTTAATGCGTATTTAAAGGTGTTTTCTTTTATCACGTGGAAGGACTTTGCAAAATTTATGTATGAAGGCTAACCCTTACGTAATAGATCGAGCACTCCCAAGAGCACAAAGAATAATGTTTACCAAGGGCAGTCACTGAATCAAACCATTAAAGAAATAGATTTAAATTATTCATGAGAACAAAAATAAAATCCTAATTCTCTCTGCCGGCTTTTCCGCTTAACCCTTACACAATCCTGATACACAGTATGTTAGACGCGGGTGGAGCAGCCCAGACACTGTATCGCCTCTGCCTTTCAAAAGTCTGAAAAACAAATCTCCAAAATTACACAGCAGGGTCTGTGTTCTTAAAGACAGATCTTATTTTTAGGAATAATTCCTCACTTCTCTTCTTGCTCCTTGAAAGATACTACAAATGACCTTACAACCCCTCAATTAATGTTTCTTTAAAGTTTTGTCCATCAGCTCATAAATCCATACTCTCCCCTCCTTCTTTCCAAGAGGCTTTAATTTGCTCAACCTCTTTGGGTTAATATTTTTTCCTAAATGCAATGTTTTCCTGGTTATTATTCAACTGGGAAGGAGACACTGTTATTAATGGCGTCCAAAAGGAGGACTGAGATTGATGATCTGACCACTCCAGGAAAAGGGAACTTGGAAATATACCCCCCCTTCCAACCAAACCATAGATGATGATTCACAGAGACCCCTGGACCAGGGGAATGTGGCTGCAGACTGCACTCATGTCCCCCAAAACCATTGTACCAAGTTTCTGTAGATCCCGCTGGAAGGTAACTAGAAAACAAAAAAAATAATTTAATTCCAACTGGGGAAAACATGCTGACAGTTTAATAATACCTTTGGGCAGATGCACAAATAACCCAAAAAGACCTATTTACTCTAGGAAGTTATGTGGTAATAAATTCTCAGCATATTCTTAAAAACAAGTGTATTCAATTCAACACAGGTTTATCGAATGCTATTACAGACCAAAGCATTATTCTAGGAGCTGGGGAAACAAAAATAATTTGGTTCCTGCCCTTGAGGGTTCAAGTTGGGAGGATGGGAGAGGAGGGCAGGTAAACAAATAATGAATTAAAATCAATTGTATACACCCATTTCTTTTAAGCAACCCACTCGAGAGTTTCTCTAATGACTCTCCCTTCTCACCAAATGCACGTACATGAAATACGCACAGACCCATCCTGCGTTGTGCTGACACTGAAGTGACAGCCCTGCTTCGGGCCTAACTGCCTGCACCCCAAACACGTGCTGTTGGTAACAGGAGGCGAGCTGGAGGCACCCCCTTCCTGCAGCACCTTCTCGGGGCGGCCAGCAGGCGGGGCCTCCAAAGGGTCAGCGGCCCCGGGACAGCGACAGGCCCTGGCGCTTAGAGCAGCAGGGCTGGCATGGATGCGAAACGCGGAATCAAAATTTAATTTCTCTTCGGCATTATTCTCGAATTCACAGCAAACCAAGTTTTTAATCATCTTCCCCAGGCGCATCACACACATTTCCCCGCTGGTATAAGTACCGGCCGCCTTCATGCCTTACAGCGCTCCTTCGGGCTTCAGTTCGGCCGAGTGCTTTGCTGTACGCACCCGGGGCAGCCCCGGTAAAGCCCCGGGGTATCTGGTTTTCACAGACTTTTGCAGGACGCTGTCCAGAGCTCAGGGGCCGCTTGATCGTCCAGGTCGTTACAAAGAAGAGGCGACCTTTCCCTTCCCCAGCCCACGCCCAGCTCAGCCCTCTCTTCCAAAATGGCCACTAACTGAATACAATTTCAGACTTTCAATCTGCTTTCTTTATTAAAGGCATATTTGAAAAAGACAAATGTTTTCATTTTAATATAAATACAATTTCGTGGGCAAGCTCTCAGGCAAAAATATTAACTTTAACAACAACAAAAAATCAATTGGAAAACAATTCCTTTCCCATCCTATGTTTTAAGCCCCCAAACTCTGAATGTTAATATGGGGAAAATAATCAAAATGCCTAATAATAAGTTACGAGTACCTGTTGGGACGGCAACCAGTTGTGACAGTAAATATATTATCTTCATCTTCCATACAAAAAACATTAATGAATCATTTGTAAAACTGCCCACGGACTGATTAAGTTGGACTTGTCTTCTGATTAAATGCATAAACAATAGCCAATGGCACAATTCATGTAAACATAAATACTGTATATTTATAAAATGCCTGGCTAGTGGCTCAGAGTGTGAGCAAACTCACTGAAATTCAGCTGTGAAAAGCAATGTGTTATTCTGTATATCTCTATCATGATCTGAAGATCTGGGTCATGTCTCTGAATTTAAGTTTTATGCACACTCATTAAACGCTTCATAAGTCTACATAAAACTAACTTTTATTTTGAAAATTAATACTTGTTTTCTTAACCCAGCTTGGGAGGAGAGTGGAGGGGAATAGAGGGAGTTAGTGTCTAGAAAAATCTGCACACAGCAACCTTCTTTTGCTGAGAGGAATTATATGCCTACGGCTCTTCCAATTGTGCATTCAAGGAGAGCCTCTTTGGGGGCATCCTGACACTAAAGATGCAGAGTGAAATAAAACAGTTCTCAGCACCTCAATGTATGTATAAGCCGCCACGATAAATTCGATCCATGGACAGTTCACACAGACTCATAGTATATCTACATGTTCATTAGTGAAAAGATCCCAAACATTGTTCTGAAACGGGTGTTTTAAATTTGAAAACTACTTTATTACACTTGAAATTTTATTTTTAATTTCCTCCTTCACTGACTTCCTTTCTTTTATTTTTATATAAGAAAAACATTAGAAAAAAAGACTTTTTGACCCGATAGAACTTTATCCCTCAAACTATCTCAGAGAGGTAGTTGGACTACCACTCCTTCTGGGCACCCTATGGGAAGGCAGATGGGTACACGTGAAACTGAGTCAGTGCCGGTGAGAACGCAGACCTGAGATGGCAGAAGTGTCTTTGAATTATTTGTGGACCACATATTTACAGAAAAGGTAGAAATTCAGGGTTTGTAACTGTCAAGCTTTAAGGTGCAGTGAAAGCGTCTACCTCATCATTACTGGTCGAAGTATGTATTGACACAGCCTTTCTGAACATAATGTTATGCTTGTATTTTTGGATCCAGTGACCCATTCTTAAGCTCAGAAAAGAATCCAGAATCCTCTAGACCAAAAGTATGCACAATAAGCTATATTAAGAAAACTGAGTGAAAAAATAGAAACAACCGAAGGGCCCAACAAGGGGGATGACTAAGTAAGTTATTGTATAGTGTTATTCTGCAGCTGTTACAATTATGGTTAAGGTGGGTTTTTATAACATAAGAAAATGTGTATGATCAATGTAGAAGAAAGGTGAAAAATTGATTATCTCAATTACTTGTCTCCATCTTTATTTTCCAGTTTTTCTGTTTATTTATTCTACAATGAAAATACAGCACTTTTATAATCTGGGGAGAAGTTATTTTTTAAAAAGAAAGAAAATAAGTCCTTCAAACCCATTCAGAGACACCGTATTAAAAGTGATTCCATCTCCTTCCCAGAGTCTTCCTGCAGGCTCTCTCCTTGGCCGCCCTCCGTTTGCTCCTACCTTAGAGGGCACACAGGAGCCCAAGTGAAGAAGAATCACATTTCTAGAAACAGTCTCTGGTTGGCCTCCCCTTCACCTGACTCGCCGTGCAAGGTTACAACCTGAGTCGGCCTTGTCGCCAGGCAGCGACCTTCACGAGGCCGCAAGGAGAGAAGACGATTTACAAGAAAACATTCCCTGGAGCAGGGAGTGAAAAGTACTGATCCGTTCTAAAAGCTCCTGCTGACAAACTCTGATATTATGAACATTCTGCACTTGGACAAAAGCTCCACTTTTCTTAATTACATGGTTTGAGCAGGAGCCTGCTTTCAGGATCTGCCCAATCACACAGCAGCCATTTATTTTCCCAAGCGCAGCTGCCAAAATTTCCCTGATCTCTGTTCTGCGCTCCATCTTCAAGGACATCTAGTGAATGTATGACACTGTCAAGCAACACTCCACGCCATGCTTTTTAAGCTTCTCTCTTTCCTGCACGCGGAGATCCTCCTAATACATATTTATTAAAAATCTCATGAATAAGAAGCAGATACCAAGTATCATTATATTTTGGTCTGCATGGAGGCAAGTACCTCGTTATGACAATGAGCCACTGATATTCTCTGTCCTTCGTGCGATGGGTTTGCTTTTGTCTTATGGGCTCTGCATCCTGTAATTCTTTGGGTCCCCTCTTTATAATATTGCTGGGAAAATGACGCCAAGTCCGTAGCTCTCTGTGTGTAAAGAAAGCGCAAAGGACCTCATTGCAAACTTTAGATCTTTTTAAACACAAACTTTACCTCTAAATTTAGCTTATTTTAAAATTCTCTTAATTTTCCTTTACCTCACCTTCCTCACTGTTCTATTTTTTAAAATCTCCTACTATATGTATTTTTATGAACTTGCCTCATAACAACAGAAAATGTTATAATTAGAACAGAGAATAGTTAATATTTCTGTCTTCATGATCTTGTCTTTTTCAAAATAGTCTTTTGAAATCTCACAAATTCACACTAATTGGGCAAGAGTCAAAGTGGCATTTTAAAAATTCAGAAACAGAATTTTTAAAACACACATTTCAAAATTACTACCTTTACACTAAAAATCAAACTGCATAATACATAATTCTCAGGCTCTTTCAGGACTAAGTTAATATGCCCCTAAGGATGATTTGGATATGATACCTGTATATACACTAAAGTGTGGAAAAAGTTTACTTCCTTTAGTAAGGTAACCATGTCCTTTGAAATCACAGATAAAAGTAAATTTGCTTGGCAAACTCTTTCAACTCTCCAATTAGTGCAACCTAAAATTTCCTTAGTTCAGGCCTATGTGGAAGCAGGTTGTAAGTAACAATTTAATAATGCTGATATAGTGCTTTATTTGCACAGCCCCTTCCCACAACTGCAGTTAGCTCTGAAAAGAAGACAAGCAGTACAAAGGAGCGAAAGCCACGCTAAGTTCCTTAACATTAATGAGTTCCTTTGCTGGGCCAGAAGCCATTATGTTACATGCCAAGGATACAAGGAGAGAAAAGAAGTCCCTGCCTGCAAGGATGTAAATAAATAAGTAAATAAGTAATTACTATATAATGTTATAAATGTGGTAATGAAGAGGTATATACAAAGTGCCTAGCAAAGTCCCTGCTCAGAGCATGGCAGAGGCTCAGGAAATGGAGATCCTGTGATAAAGCTGATTAAAAAGTGCTGTGGGTTACACAGGAAAATGCTTTGGCACACAACTACCACTAACTCCTTCCAATGCTACCAACAGTTGCACATCATAAATGGTGTACGTTACTTCACTTCATTCTCCCACAACTTTGCAAAGTAGGTCATTGTCACTTCCCCTTTTACCACTGAGGAAGCCTAGACATGATGGAGAAGTGAAGCTCCAGGCGGCGTCCGCTGTCACTCAGCCAGGACGGCAACTTGAACTCAAATCTGAAACCAAATTCTGTGCCCTTTGCCCTTTCCTAAACCTTGGAGTCTGAGGAAAATGTTCCTATCACCATAACATATAACTCAGTGGTCTTAGAGAAAGTAAATGATCTAATCTGATTAAAACAATTCTAGGCTTGTATCTGCTATTAGTAAATATTGACAAGTAAATGGATCTTACAGGAAACGTCTTAATGGAAAATTCTACATGGTGGAATGGAAAGAGCATGAGGCTTGAAGTTGATCAGATCTGGGTTTGAAAACCAGCTCCAGCCTTGACCTTGGTTTAACCACTTAAAGACTCCCCAAGGTGCAATTAAAATGTCCTCATCTGAAAAATTTGGACAATTCTATTTGCCTTTGCAAGGGTGACATGAAGATTAAAAATAACAAATTTAAGGCATCAGAGCTCGGCACAAATAAGCTCTCAATACATGCTCATTCCCCTTGTCCAAAATGTAACATTCTGAAAATATGTGCCTATTAAATAAAGTGTTGCAGGTGGCAAAATTGACTAATCTAAGAGTTGGTAAGAATAATCCTTGGAATTGAATTTCTGAAGTAGGAAAGAACACTTAAAAAGGTAACTGCTCATCATCTACGTCGATAGCCATTTCCTTCATCTACAAAATGCTTCACAAACATTAACTAATAAGGTCTCACAATAAAACCAGTCAGGAAAGTACAGGGCAAAGGGGGAGGGATTAAGCAAACTTTAACAAATGAAGAATAAAAACATTGTTTTTAACTCTTACAATTTCTGGTACACTCTGCCCTTTAGGAAAAACCCTCTATTGTGCATGGGTTAAAGGTATATACGTATGTAATAAGCATATTCATTAGGGTTTCTGATTTTCAGAAAGGAAACCCCTCTTGTTTTCATGGGAAATTTCAGTAAGTCGCCAGTGCATCCTGTATACTGATAGCAGCAGGCATTTCTGACCTTCCACATGGACCTACTCAGGGTGGAAGAGCAGGGGTTGCTCTTGGTCCACCTTCCACCAGGACTGCCCTGCCTCTCTGTGGACCCCAGGAGCAGGTACATTGACCAAATGCACTTCAAGAGGATTTTCCAGGGCCCTTCAGAAAGGTGTGGTAGGAAGTGCAGAGCTAACACAGCACATGTGATCTCCCTGGAGAAATGAGATGAACTTCACAAAGCCACTAGAAAGAATTCATTAAATCACATGCTAGACTTCGGAAATTTTGTAAGCACATTTACACCCAGCACCCCGTTTCATCTTTATGAAGACACTGAGAGGTGGGTGGGATTCTTGCCCACCTCTCTGCCCTCATCGCTTGCATTTTACAGGTGAGCAAACGAAGAGTTAAGGAGCAAACAGAGGGTAGAGTGACCGGGCCCTGTCCACAAGCTGCAGAGTTGGGACCTGAACTGAGGTCCTCCAGTCACTGACTCCCATCTTCCTCCTTACCCACTGCAACCTCCAGAAGCCCTGGGAAGCACGGCCTCACCACATCCCTCTGCAAACAGCAACGATGGACAGAACACACCGGGTTCTCTCTCATGCCACACTCTGCACAAGCACTCCCGCTGGCCCGGAAAGCCCTCCTCTCTTGCCATCAGGCCCAATGCCCCTCCCCAACATCCCACCACAGCTCCCACCTCTGTTCCTTGTAGAGGCTTCCATCACGGACATTTGCCACACGGCACTGACACTCTCCATTTTCCTGTCTCTACCATTGGACTGTGAGCTCCTTGAGGACAGGGGCTGTGTGTGATTCATTTTTAACCCCAGGGGCCAGCGCAGAGCTCCAGGTTTTGTTGGTAGAATAAATGAATGACTGGATGTCTCTCGAGGTGCTCACCTGCTCTCCAGAGCTAAATCTACTTTCCTTGCTCTGTTCCCCACCACTCTGCTCACAGCATAAACCTCTCATAGCTCTCCTCTTCAAAATCAATTTAAAAATAGGAGCACTTTCATCTTTTAAAGATATATTGCTCTTATATTACCTCCCTCAACTTTTTTCAAATTGTCCCCAAAGAGTATATTTTTAAGGCCAGGTGATTTCCATTTTCTGGGTAAGGCCATCTTTACAGCGTCCATTTCTTCACTCCCACATTCCTTCCACCTCTGACGCCTCTGTTTCAGGCCTAAACTCATATTTCATTTTCACTTTGGGTCTGAATCTGACTAAGAGCCCCACCTGTGAGAGTTTCTACAAGTCACACAAGCCAAAGCCAGAGCCAGTGGAGACCCCGAATATTTTGCTATAACAACTGTCAGAGCTGGGCATGCCTGGCATGATTTTTAAAAAAAACAAATGAGTGAATAAGTAATAATGTAATGACTTCTACATTCATTCAGTCCAAAGCAATTCAAACACCTGTTTAAAATTCTATTGTATAACACAGTGTTTAACAGCACAGGCACTGGAGCCTGACTGCCTTGGTTCAAATCCTTGTTCAGCTGTGTGACCTTGGGCTTGTAACTTAACGGTTCTGTGCCTCAGTTTTCTCAATGTTGATAGGGTCCATAGGAATGTGGCATAGACCAAATGTATTATTAATGTTAGATGACTGTGTACCATTGCACTGCATGCCTGGTCTCTAGCAGTTCAGTCTCGGGGAGGGGTGGGGAGTAGTAGACAGATCTGTAAACTGACAAAGTTCCAAAATGCATTAAGGCAAGTCTCATACTCTGCATATATCTTGTGGTAGGCCCCTTCCATGTCACAGGCCTTCATGTCTTTGCATGTGTGCTTCCTCTCCCCTACTAAAGTTGCCCTCATCACCATTTCAATAACACTGCCATTTTGCAAAACTCAGTTGAAGCCAACCTCCCTGACCCACACAGCCTCAGGCACTTCCTCTCTCCCCTCTGTGTGGCACTCACCACTCAGAATTCAGTGGTGGTTCACCTGCCTCTCTCCTCACTGAGTGGGAGCTCTTTGAGAGTAAGGCTTGCATTTTGGTTGGCTTCTTGTTCCCAGCATGCGGTACACAGGTAGAATTCGACCAAAGCCCGGGCGTTGAATGAATCAATGATCAGAGGCAGATGCAATGTGCTAGGAGAGCTTAGAGGAAGAGAACATGGGGATATTGGAAAAGACTTCCTTTTTCCCAACCCACCAGGCTCTGCAGTGTGCTGAGAAAAATCATAAGAGGAACACGCAGTTCTATATTTTTAAACCCTTTTCTTAAGCCCTTTATCCTTCCTGCTCTGTTTATTTTAGATGAGTGCAGTCACCAAGATCAAAATAAATGTGAACTAGTGGCCAAGGAGGTCAAATAAATTCTCAGAGAATTATAGCACCATCATGCCACTAACCACAAGAGGAAGAAAATATTTAGGGCTCATTCAGTGCTTTGTACAAAAAGCGTGCTGTCAAATGCTTGGAAAATTATTCTTCTACTCTTAAAAGTGTTTGATGGAGAGTTTGTTTGTTTTAAGTAATTTTAAGTCTGCACATTGCTAATGCAAACAAAGGAGCTTTGGGATGAAAATAAACTCTCTCGCTTTCTTTTTTTAATCTTAAGATTTTAATCTAAGTTTATGCAATAGTATACACAATGAAAAGAGGAAAAAATACATAAAGGTTTTAATCTATATTTTAAAATTAATGCTTCCCAGTTGCTGACACCTGAGCATCAAGTAGGTTTTTATACAATTCCAGTTAGTATAGGAGCCTGAATACTCTGATCTATGAAAATACACATTCAACATTTAAGCACAAGAAAGTACAAAACTAAAAAGTAGCAGACTCAAGAACTGAACTCAGGATTACAGACTCCAAAGCCCTTTTACCAAGTGCCTTTCTTCACAGGGCCTTTGGCCTCTAAGGGCCTGGGACTCTAGGAAGATGGAACCAACACAGTTTTGTGATAGAAGCTGGCTGTTCTAGTCTCTACCACACAGATTTGAAGCAAATAAAATCTTATCTTTCTCTGGCATCCACAATCCTTCCTGGGATGATATATTCTTGGTTTTAAGATGATCTGCTCTCCTATTTGAAGGCTATGAAATGGGAAGTAACTCACATATTTTAGCCTAACTCTTCTCTCTCTGTGAGCCCTGCAATAAATGACCAATATCTAAAATGTATACCCTAACACAAGGATGGTTCAACATACACAAATCAACATGATACATCACATTAACAGAATGAAGGGAAAAAATCATATAATCATCTCAACAGATGCAGAAAAAGCATTCAACAAAATTCAACATCCACTCATTATAAGAACTCTTAGTGAATTAGGCATAGCAGGAATATATCTCAACATAATAAAGGACATATATGATAAGCCCACAGCTAACAACATACTCAGTGGCGAAGGGTTGAAAGCTTTTCCTCTAAGGTCAGGAATGAGACAAGGATGCCCACTCTTACCATTCGTATTTCACATTATACTTGAAGTCCTAGCTAGAACAATCAGGCAAGAAAAAGAAATAAAAGGTATCAGAATTGGAAAAGAAGAAGTAAAATTATCTTTATTTGCAGATAACATAATTTTATATATAGAAAATCCTAAAAACTAACCAAAAAATCATTAGCTCTAATCAATGACTTCAGTCAAGTTGCAGTATACAAAATTAACATACAAAATTTAGTAGTGTTTCTGTAGACTAAGAACAAACTTTCTGGGGGAAAAAAGAAATAAATCGATCTTATTTACAATACCATCAAAACAACAAAATACTTGGGAATATATTTAATCAAGGAGGTGACAGTTCTCTACACTGAAAACTATAAGACATTAATGAAAGAAATTGAAGAAAACACTTATAAATGAAAAAGTATTCCTTGTTCATGGATTGAAAGAATTAAGATTGTTAAAATGTCAATAATACCAAAAGCCATCTATAGATTCAATGCAATCACTATCAAGATTCCAATGGCTTTTTTTTTTTTTTTTAACACAAGTAGAAAAACACTCCTAAAATTTATTTGGAACCAAAAAGGATATGAAATAGCCGAAGAAATCCTGAGACAAAAGAACAAAACAGGGACATCACACTTCCTGATTTCAAACTATACTAATCAAAACTATATGGTACTGGCATAAAAACAGATGGGCCAATGGAACAAAATCCAGAGCCCAGAAATAAACCCAAGCATAAATGGTCAACTAATATTTGACAAGGGAGCCAAGAATGCTCAGTTGAGAAAGACAGTCTATTCAATAAACGGTGCTGGGATAGTTGGATATTCACATGTAAAAGAATGAAACTGGACCCATATCTTATATCACACACAAAAATTAATTCCAAATGTATTAAAGACTTAAATGTAAGACATGAAACTCTTAAAGAAAATATAGGAGCAAAGCACCTTGATATGGGTCTCGGTAAGGATTTTTTGGATATGACATCTAAAGCATAAGCAACAAAATAAAAAATAAACAAGTGGGACTACATCACACTAAAAAGCTTTTGCACAGTAAAATAAACCATCAACAAAGTGAAAAGACAAGCTATGAAATGGGAAAAAGCATTTGCAAACCATACATATGATAAGAGGTTAATATCCAAAACATAAGGAACTCATATAATTCAATAACAAAACTCCCCCCAAATAACCCAATCTAAAATGGGTAAAGGACCTAGAGAGATATTTCTCCAAAGAAGATATACAAAAGGCCAACAGATACATGAAAAGATGCTCAACATCATTGGTCACTAGGGATGTCACCAGTCTCAACATCTCATGCCTGTCAGAGCGGTCATCATCAAAAAGGCGAGCAATAAAAAATGCTAGTGTAGAGAAAAGGTAACCGTTGTGCATTGTGGGTGGGAATGTAAATTAGTGCAGCCACTATGGAAAACAGTATAGAGATCCTTAAAAAATTACAAATAGAACTACCATATGATCCAACAATTCCACTTCTGGGAATATACCCAAAGATAACAAAAACTCTAATTCAAAATATATCTGCATCACAAGTTCATAGCAGCATTATTTACAAAAACCATGGAAACAATCTAAGAATCAGTCATTAGATAAATGGATAAATAAGATGTCGTACATATATATAATGGACTATTATTCAGCCATAAAAAATGAGGAAATCCTACCATTTGCAACCACATGGATAAACTTTGAAGGTATTATGCTACATGAAATAAGTTAGACAGAGAAAGACAAACACTGAATAATCTCACTTATATGTAGGATCTAAAATTTAAAAATCCAGACTCAGAAAAAGAGATCAGACTTGTGGTTACCAGGTGTAGGGGTAGAAGGAGGGGAAATTGGAGGAAGGTGGTCAAAAGGTACAAACTTCCAGTTATAAGATAAGTAAGTACTGAGAGAGAGAGAGAGAGAGAGAGAGAGAATACGTTATTTTTTTAGGCTTACTGATGAATTTTCTTTGGGGCCCTGCTTTTCTTCCTGAAGAAGATCACAGGCATTTTTAGCACAAGTGTAGTTTATCACCACCTCGGATACTGTTCCCCTTTTGTACCCTAAGGTTGTTTTCACTTCAACTCTGTTCAGCAAATGTTGTTCTCCCTTCCCCAGCACAGTGCCCTGAACAACTTGGTAAATATCTGCTGAATTGGGCTGAGTTCATTGAGCAACCACCGTGTAAGGTAACACTGTGCCAACAGCAAAGGCTGCGGTCTAGGGCTGGGGGAAGACAGGAAGGTGGTGATCACAGCACCTTCACCTCAGTAAAGAACTTCTGATGATGCAAATGAGACATGCATGGCAATCATATACATACCCCAGGCAGACTGCAGGGCGTTGCATTTGTTCAGCAGTGGCCTTTGCCGGTGGTGGGAATCCGAATCCCACTCTCACAGCACTTTCACCAGACATTCAACTCCTTGAGGGCAGGGGGCTGTATCTCCTTTCCCACTAAATCCTCAGAGACCACCAAAGAGTAAGGGCTTAGTAAGTATTTATCAAATGATCTATTTAATCCTCACAATAATGCTGAGATGCAGAAATCATTTTACAAATATGGAAAATGAGGCTCAGAGAGATCATGTCACTTGCTTGAGGTTATAACGTTAGTAAATGGTACAGTAAAAATAACAATAATAATGTTAACAATAATTATTATTTTTCAATCTAAGGAAGGCTGCCCTCTATCATTCTCCAAATGTTTCTGCCACAGGACTCTCTTCTCATGCTAAGATGGAAAACGCTCTTTCTCCCTGAACGAAAGTTGAAGTTTATCATCTGAGTTATTGAACTCTGTTTGACTTTTTTCTGCTGCTAGTTTTAGTGGTTCCAAAGGACACTGAATGGATTCAGGACAGATGGATCTGCCACGCTCAGGTAAGGATATTCTTCAACACAAAGTTTCCCCAGTACTCTCCCATTCCCTCCCAGTTGCCATGTGAGAATTAATCCAACTTCAATTTAATTCAGTAAATCTTTACTGAATACCTACTATGTGCTAGGTACTTTCCTCAGTACTTCCTAAATAAAATACACAGCACGAAAGCTTTGAGCCTGTCCCTCTTGTGGTTAAATCATATCTTACCCACTTCTGTGTGCAATAAAATCTCAAGGGCAGCGAGGAAACCCCCTAGGGTAGAGACTGACTGAACCACTTACCTTTGTAAAGTAGTACAATGCTAATACATAGTAGTCATTTTAATACATTTTCATGGAATGAACAAATCTTTTAAATTTTGCTCTGTAATTAGACAGACATGGGTTCAAATAAAATCCCAGCCTAATGAATTACTGGATGTGTAATCTTAATTTACCTTTCAAAACGTCAGTTAGATTATTCATAAAATAGGAAAATTAACATTTACCTTTTACGATTGGCCTAAGGATTAAAGGCAATGATGTGTGTAAGGCACAGTGCCCGACTCATAGTTAGAGCTCAAGAAATAAAAGCTAATTTCATTATTTTTAGTCTCAACTCTAGGTCACCTCCACTTCTTACTGTTATCATTATTATTATTACTTTGTAGCTTCAACCAGGTAGCGGGACCAAAGAATGAGGTTTGCTAGTTAATAAATATTTTGATTAAGAGCAAGCCCCAGCATATACCATAGACATAAATTTTTCAAAAATTTAGGATATAATGTTCCACATTAAGTCTAAAATAATCAGAGGTCATCCTTTTTTTAATAATTTGGAAGATACTAGAGATCTTGCATACTATAGCTCTGAAAAAGTTGACTTTTCCCCATTTCGATAACACAGAGCTCACTATAATCTAGAACAGGGTTTCTCAAATTTTACTGACCATGACCCAACAAAGCAAAAAAAGTAAGAAATATATTGAACTTCATATCACAACTCAGAACGCAGATAACTGACACAAAAGTTTCATGGTATAACACTTACCCTTACTAAGTATCAGCCACTGATATTTTCTTTTCTACTTTATTCCATTCTAGCATGCTATTGTTTTAATTTTTTAAAAATTCTAGTTAAGGCCCAGTAAAATACTTGGCAAAACTAGAACCTAATAATTTATTAATATTATCATCCTTCCTGTTAGAGTGTATCGAGGATATAGTTTGCTGACCCTTCCATCAAGCTATGAAGTTCATTAATTCTATTTTATATATTAAGAGACTGAAACTCAGAAAGGTTAGGTGACTTAGACTAAATAGACTCCCACAAGTTGATGACAGACCCAAGACTCACAAGTCTTCTAACTGTGGTTCAGGATCTTTAAAAAATTTATAACTCAATTCAACAAACACTGAGTACCTACTGTGTGCCCAGAGCCTTTGACATAATCTCTGCCCTCCAGGGCTCACAGACTACCAGGGGAGAGAAGCATAACTTAGTACATGCACTTGGAAATCTGAATAGGTACTTTTCTACTCTGAAGGAACTAAGTGTATTCCCAAACTGCCACCTTCCTGGCCACACATTATCCCACAAAATAAGTACTGGTACCTGTCGGTGAGAGAACGCAGCGCACTCCTCTAATGGCATATTGCTTTACGATCTGAAATAAAGTCAGTATTTTTCCTCCTACTGCTTTTTGGCACTGTCACCCTAAAAGCAATCCGCAATGTGACTTCACCAATCAGCATCACTGTCATAACATCACACTATGATCAGAAGAGTTCTTTAATGACGATTCCCTCTAAATAACCAATATCTAATTTAGAAACATCTTTAGGGTGACTTCAATTTTTGAGAAATCATGACTCAAAGACAGCTCTTAACCCTGCAAAACAATCAGGAAACTATAGTTCTCTGATCTAAGACATTCCCATAGCTATCAATTCAAATTAAGTAAAAGCCAAAGTCAAAACACTCTGCGTCCTAAACTATAACTTCTACTTGTCTCTCTGGCTTTATGGTAACACATCCTAAGCTGCATTCACACCAGACTATTTATCATTCCTTGAAGCAAATTCCCATCTTGGTGTCTTTACTTTTTCTCGTTCCTCTTCATGGAATTCCCCTTTCTCCTAATTTTTCTGTCTATCTAGCTTTCCTGGCTTCACTCAAGTGGATTTATTCCATGAAGCTTTGTTTCCTTTCCCCAACAAAAAAGGTCTCCCTCTCTTGTCCGCTGTACCGCCTCCGCCAAGACCCATTTTACACTCTGCCTGTCACTGTTCTTACCTGCTATATTAGATTATATAATAAATACTGCCACATTCCAGGAGGCACCTAGAATGTGGTTTATATGCAACAGACATGCAATTGTGTTTGCTGATTCTACACCGAAAAAGTTGATCTAGAAAAAGTTGCTTACCTCCCCCCCAGAGAAGTAAACTTTGACCAAGCTGGATGTATCCCCAAGCACTCTGGAGCTAGGGCTTCCGATATCGCTGAACATGTAAACTAACGCAGGTAGCCGAGCTTTATTTTCTATAAAAAGGGGTTAACAGTACCTGCCCTAAGTACATTAAAGAGTCAAACTGACACCATAGGACAAAGATTATATAATGTTAAGTGAATGTAAGAAATGATCTCCATGGTCACAGTTCCATTAGAGCAGAACTGGGCTGGAAACAGCTGAAGTTCTAGAAATTCAAACTTGCTCCTCTGTTCTTAGAAAATTCACACAACCCAATAGTTTAGGAAGAGTACTGTTAAGACTATACCAACTGCGAACCCATGTCTCCAGAATTCACTGATTAGAGATCTGTTTAAAAGTTTTTACTAAAGCTCTTCTAAGCTAAAAGGCTTTTTTCTTCTTGCAGGTAATCTTAAGCCAGAGGTATAAAGCAGGAAGGAATTGAGAGTCAAGTATTGGCCTAAATATGGATGAATTTTCACTTTTCTAATAACACAAACACTTATCTAGCAAGACGATACTAAAGATATCCACCTGCCACTCCCCTGCCCATTCACCTGCTCAAATCTCTCACCTGATCATTTCTTTTTGGTCTTTCATTAATAAGTGTGACGTTTTTCTAGGCTAAACTATGTGGAAACGTCTCTTACACTACCCTTTCTACAAGTTCAAGCCCCTTTCTTCCGCAGATATATTTCTGCCCATACAAACACATTCTAAAAACAACCACAATTCTTCCAGAGAGTTTGAGTCCCACATACAAGGCTCCTTACAAAATCCCTAGGAGAACTGTGGTGAAGCTTTGAAATAGATACACATGGAAAGAGAAGAGATCTATTGTCTGTCTGTTTCACAGTAAAGGTCTTTTTTTATAAAAGCACAGGGCCTGCAAGATGGCACTTGGAAGATCAGATCAATTTAGAACCCCTGCCACTGGTTTTAAGGGCAAAATTGAAGGAAAGAAAATGACTGTCCTTCATATCCTTCCCATGATCTATGATCGTATGAAGTAAAATTCAAAATCCATGACATTAAAACGGTGTTCTAAGGCTATGATTTCAATGTAAGCCTTGAACCCCTTTAGGGACTCCTTGTATTATTTCTGCATCCTCACTGGTGACAGCAACAGGTCCAATTTAAAACAATTTGTGAATTTATTTAATGTGCTTATTTATTCATCCCTTCAGAGCCTTGGGATAAAAGGCACAAAATGAGGCTTGGCCGGACACCAGTGCTGACACCCACTGCCCCTTGCCAAGTGTGTGTGATCAACAGCTACGTCAAGGCCTTGGTGGTGATGTTCCTCCTTTCTCTTTTTTCCCTTCAAATGGGAGGGTAATAAATTGAGGGCCATCGTCCTGCTCACATCTCCAACACCTCTTCAGTCAATCCGATCCCTTCTGGAGCTGTCCGCACTGCCAAAGCCATCCATCGCCCTGCCTCCCCAAGCAGGAGAAGGAAAACTGATGGCAAGTTAGGAAAACCTCATTAAGCCACTTTTTGCTTCAACCTCTTCATCACTCCTTGAGAAAGAGAACTTCCAAATTCAGCCCACTGGGAAAACAAGAGGGATAGAGAGAAAAAGCTGATGGAGTAAAGGGGAAAAAAATAGCTCCAAAGTAAGTTGGCTTCTGGGCCAAAGTCAAATAACTCACAGGTTATAATATATATATTTTAGACAGCAAAGATGAGACCGCATCAATTAGCCTTAACCCATTTTTCTTTTTGGTTGACTTCTGAATTTCCTAACAGACTCTTTGACGGAACTAAAAAAATAGCACTGATTAAAATTAATTTTATGTTCACTTTTTTTTCTCTTTTAATGGCTAAATCCCATATTAATTCTAATTTTGAAGGAGAGCATGGATATACCTTCCAAAACCCTAGGAGAATGCAGAAAACTTAGAGCCACACAATCCCAGAGAAAAACTGAGGGTTTCCCTATGTTTAAAAGCCACTGTGAGTGACACTCACACCACCCCATGAGTTCTGGGGAGACTATGAGCGTAGCATGCAGTGTCACTTCTCCCCAGGACATCTGGCATGAGCAGCAAGACTGACAGGCTGAAGGAGACCTAACATCCTCTAAGCATCTTTCATTTTCAGGTTCTGTGTGTGACTGGTGCCTTCCAACACTGGACCTCATCTGACCCTCACAGAAACCCTGTGAGTCGGGCATTACCACCCCCACCTTAAAGATGAGGAAATTGAGGCTCAGAAAGCTGAAGTACATATCCAAGATCCCCCAGTTACTAACTGGAAAAGTCGGGATTCCAACCCAATTCCACCTGACATAAAAGTCCTTTGAACTTCCTGGTTTCTTAAAACAAAGAGCAGTCTTAGCAGAGCGTTGCCTGTGCGCACACCATGAAGGCCCTCTGAGTCCGCAGGCAGGCTTGCGGGCGCACGGCCTCTGAGCTGGCCCTGCCAACAGAGACACGGGAATAACGGTATCTAGTAGAAACAAATCTAATTTTTCGACACGTGTAGAAGACGATATAATAAGTTTTTAGCCCCATCTGCAGACTGGCCCTCTGGGTCCTAATCACAATAACCAGGTTGTTTTCAGGATTAGAACCTTTTCCATAACAGAGGCGATTAAAATATAATCAAGCTAGAAAGTTATCCTCCCCCAAAGCCACCTAAAACAGAGAAACTCCAAAATAAAACCAATTTACATATTTTAGCCCAAATTAAAAAGTAAAAGCTAAGGAATCCCTTTTAATATCCTGAATAATAAATGCACATTTATGTAAAGCTTCCTTTGGGGAACGGTTACTATGAGGACAACTTTCCCAATATTATTCATAAATATCACTTTTGTTTTGGTGTTACAATAAGAATCTGGACTTATGGGGATTGTACTGTCTGTACTGAATGCATCAACAGAGATAATTAATACTGAAGACACGTACAATATCCAGAATTTCAGATGTGTGGTTGCATTACAAAAAGTAACAGAAAGGATGAGTCAAATCTGGTCAAAATCACAAATTGCAGGGACTTAGTCGTTTACTCCATTTTAAGTGAGCACTTGCCCAATGAAAGTTTCATTAGTAAAGACTGTAAGTTCTCAGGCTTTCCACTACAGACTTTTAAATAGCATTTAGAGCTAAAGTTTATCATTAAAGCTGTATTTACTACTACAGCAACTTCAAAGGAGGCACTCAGAAAAAAAAATGTTCAACTGAGCCTTTTATTTTTTATGTACAAATTAGAAAGCAAAACTCTATAAGGTTTACACTGGCAGCTTAGGAAAACACAGACTACTTGAGAAGCCATTATCGGTGCATCCCAGGGCACACTGAAGGTCATGGCTGTCATTCTATTACCCCCCACCCCCCACTATAAACACACACACACACACACACACACACACACACACACTGAATGCAGTATCTAAGTAAGTATGACAAAGTGACTCTACGATTTCTGCCCCCCTGACAAACTTACAGTTTGCACAGGGGCATGCCAAGAGGGTCACTATCTTCCTGGGGCCTCCTTGGAGCCTAACACGGGAAAAGGTATTCAAAGAATTGTCTTTTTCAGAAGCAAGGCATCCCTATTTCTGTAAAATTAAAGACTCCAGCCCAACTCCACAGCCAGCTGACGAAAAGCAAGTTCCTTCCAGCTGTCCGAACTGTCCTTTTTCCTGAGCATGAACATCTGGATACATGGAACCTTACAGACAAAAATGTCTGGAAGGCCATTTACTTTTATCTTTTGGAGTCATGCCTGGACTCTTATAAATATGAAAGGAAAAACATTTATGTATTTGAACGTTCCAACAAATCTTTTCTTATAACTTGACACAAACCGCATCGTATAACGTCCAATCTTAAAATCCCTCACCCAAACTTTGTCCCCAATCACAGGGACTTAGCTCTAATTATGTCTTTTATCGCTGTCCGAAGAAGAAACAGTGACCTTGAATTCTACGTTCCAAAGAAAGGCACATAAGTTAGTCCTCAACAAATGTATCTCCATCCAACAAAAACGACAGCTAGCCTGTGCTGTGAACACAGCTGACCAAACAGCTTTTAGGGCCAGCTGCTAGAGAGGAGCAGACACTCGAAGGTAACTGGTTCACAGAGTGAGCAGGAGCGGATTCAACGCCGCAAGGTGCAGAGAGAGAGGAAACCTCCACGTTGGGGTGTTTTGCAGGATTCGCCATCTTGGCTGCAATCGTTTCTCTGCTTCCTCATAACCTGAAAAATAACTAAAGTTCTTATAGAAAAAAATGTATGAATTACATTTTTATAGCTTTGAGATGAGTAAGTTAAAAATTAAAGTCAGGTTTAAATGTTATTTTCAAAGCAAGAGTCCAAGAGAAGTTATTTTCAGGGAAGACCTACAAGTTGTAATTTTTTTCCATTAAAAAAATGATAGCCCTGGCCAGGTGGCTCAGTTGGGCGGAGCATTGTCCGTATACATCAAAAGGCTGTGGGTTTGATTACTAGTCAGGGCATATACCTCGGTCGTGGATTCGATCCCTGGTCTGGGCGAACACGGGAGGCAACCAATTGATGTTTCTCTCTAGAATCAATGTTGCCCTCTCTCTCCCTTCCTCTCTCTCTCAAATCAGTAAACACATCCTCGAGTGAGGATGAAAAACTTACATATGCTAGTTTTGTATTTTACTTTTATGGTTAAAACTAAGGCTTCCCCCAAACAACGACAACAAAACCCAAGCACAACAATTGCACTGATCTTATCTCTCCAACATTTTCACTGCTTTCTCAACCAAATTTATTTGGAAATTCCGTTACGGCATTCAGCATTTCTTGATTCTTGCAGAGGGCATCCGTAGTGAGGGGGGAAATATCTCTAGTGTTAGACGCAACAAGGATCTGAATAATGATATTCCCTCAAAGCAAAAATGGTCAGTTCTAAACTAGTCCGGCAAAAGACAAAACCTCAGAGGTGGAGGAAGAGCATGAGGAAGAGGGAAAGAGACTGAGACAGAGCGCTGGAGAAAAAGCTGCCGGCCTGTTAGTAGCACTGACACTACAGAAGTAATTTCTTAATGAATGTACAAGAAACAGCATAAATATTACCATTAAGCAGAGTGGATGGGAACATCCAAAGCAAGCTAGCTGGCCGGCTGACTGCTTTTTCATTTTTTGTTCTTTTGTAACATTTCCAAAGTGTTTGATTCCTAACACTGATGCTCCAAAGCTATTGTGAGCACACTGCCTGAATACTTAATGAGATAAACAACAAACAAAATGGCTCATCTTTGGTGCCCCCAGCTCGCACCCCGAGCTGGATATAATTAAAGGTGTGAACAGGCAAACAAGGAAGTAATGAGCCTGCGAAGTCAAGGCTCTGAGAAATCAGCACGCATCCGGGAAGACACCAGTTCAAATGGATCACCCACATGTTGGTACCCCTCTCCACGCTTGTCCTCCACCCTTTTTTTTCCTTTCAATTTCTAGACGGCTACTTTATGACAATTACCACTTGTGACAACTCTCACCCACCTAACCACCCACATATCACCTTTCTTTTTACCCTTACAAAGCTGCTGACCCATAAAAGCCCTATACCCTTAAAATATGCCTACATTTAAAAAATACAAAGATGTTCCCAAAACACACACAAAACAAAGCACGAGATGCTAACACAGTCACCCTATCTTCTCCTTGTTTTTACCAACGGTTATAGATTAGGTTCAAATGCTCGCAAAGCCAAAACAACTCTCCTTCCATATACACTTACGTTTTCGTTTGAATCCAACCCCTTGATTGAAAGGGCAGCTTCTAGCTCTCAAATATAGTTACAGATTTGCACACTTAGTTTTCAAGCAGCAACTATAGAAAGGTGTTTGGTTATGAATGGAAGTCTACAGGGTCTGGATATATCTTTTTTGAAGAAGTTTTGTATTTTTCTAATAAGAGAACTCTTGGAGTCTGTGAGGAGAAGAAGCCGCTTCTTATGGGGAGCCAGCCCAGTTAGGTTTTCTTTCCATTTCTGGATGTACATATACTGGCAAATATGTATATACACATTTGATAATACCAAATAAGGAAAGGCTAAGACAGGTGCAGGATTCCAGAGACACATGCTTACACTGATACACACACATAGTCTCCCTCTCTCACACACGCATACTTTCCACATCTCTCAAATGGATGGGAGAAAGGTTGACTGATTTCAAAAGGGGAATTGGCCAATTCTGTACGATGTGGCCCATCGACTGGAAAATAGTAAGATAAAAGCTTGAGAATGTTTATGTCCCTTCACACCCCAAAATTCCCATTGACATTGGGGAAAAATACTGCATTGCAGCATTTGCCAGCGCATACTCATGTGTCTAGCGCCCGCTGGCCAGCTCACCAACAAATGTACATATTAAGTGTCCAGGCACATAAATTAAGAGCTTGGTGGCCACAGATCATTGGAACTGATGAAGAAATTTGTCGAGGCCAAAGTATTCTGTCCATGCACAATGACCTCTTTCAAGACCACCATTCCTTCCTGGCAGTACACACAGATAATTTATTTCATTAAAAAAAAATTAAAATACAGCATTAAGATGCAAAGGCCTGATTGAAGCAGCATATCTCCTCATGAAGGAACAGCATTTGGTCTTCATATAGGAAGAGAATCCACCCACAATAAGGAAACAGTGCAAAGGGAAGAAATAAAACCAAAGAAAAGGACTTGCCAGGAGGAAACTCTTTCATTGTTCATGGTAACACTTACTTGAGAAAAATACCTTAATTCATCCGTAAATTCTTTCAGAGATATTGAACACAAATACACAAAGCAGCGTTCATGCAATGATTTCTAGATTTGACATTTCAAAGAGATTATCCCCAACAGAAACGCTATGTTTAAAATATCTGAAGTCTAACATGTCCCAAACCCTATTTTAAGACTGAGTTTAGCACTAAAATGCAAACACATAGCTCATTTTCTCTCTTTTTCTTTAAAAAATATTCTATTGTTATTACCTCAGAACAATCTGGCCTTCCTCTCATAACAAAATCCTTGAATATTCAAAGGACCAAGGAAGGCTTATAAGGAGAGAAAAAAGTTTTACGGTTTTGGAAAACTATCAAACAGAAACAAGCTCATCTATATTTGGTCAGGAGGATGACTTGAATGAATGGCAGTTAGGAATGAATGGGACTGAGATTACAAATGAATGGTTAAGGTTTGCTAGAATTTTTGCTTGTTAGGTTTTTGGTGTTTTTTTTTTAATTAAAATTGTCTTGCGAATCAATAATTCTCAAAGGACTTTTTTAGCTATTTCTCCACATATGTTCATTTTATCCTTTCAAAATTTAAATATTAAATTATTTAGCCATTATATTACAATGAGATACATGGACAGTCTGATCATTAAAACTGCAACAAAAAGGTGTTTTTTGCAGAAATATTTCCAATCAGATTGTCATTTCTCAATAAATGCACACTCAGCCTTGTGCTTCCATAAAGGCACACCTCCACATGCAGGTAATAGGCATTAAAAATTTTAAGACAAAGAAGTGTAAAAGGTCAGCAGCAGAACCACGTGTCTTTTTTTTACAACCCAAGCTAAGGTGACAGTTCCTACAGAAACTGTTTTACCCTAACTAAAAAATGCTGAAAAATTCTCAGAAAAACAAATCTGTATTAGAGATAATAAAAAACAATTCTATTTTTAATAGTGACATATTTACACACTCAAGATATGAGAGCAAGGTTCAACTGTATGACAAAAATATCTTTATTTATTTTCACCCCAAGAGTCAAAACAAATTTTTTTAAATCTCCCAATAAGAAGACAAAACAAAAAGAAGCATCGGCAAGGCATAAAGACTTGGGGTGGGGGGAGTGTGCAGAGATTTGCAGTGGAGAGAGTGAAAAATTAAGAGTACTTTCAATAAAGCCAATTATATTCCTTAACCTTTTACCGCATTTCAGTATTTTTTTTTTTAATCTCTCATTTTTGGGCTTAAAATTAGCTAGCTGATCCTGTATCAATTTTGTCTCTCAGGAAGAAACCGTAACAGATCATCGTTTCAGTTGCTTTTACGTTACCTCCTACTGGCCTAAGTACTCTACCTTTCAGTCCTTCTGGTACCCACCATCACGAGAAAAAGACTAGTAGTAAAGCACACTTCGAGAAAAAGCGAGAGATGCCTGTCACCAGCGCACACATGGGTCCCAGACATTCAGAGACACTGAAAAAAAAATCAGCTTTTCACTCAGTTTATGCCAAAACCAGAACCGGGACCAAATGCCAAATGGAAGACAGTGGCTGTAAGGGTGCAGCCCGATGGATCCTGTGGCTGAAGATACGGAGAAGGAGGCACAGCAAAGGGCTAGAATACAGTTTTTCAGATGTTATTTTTAAAAGTAATTTCTACTCAGGATATAAAATGAGAGATACAATGAACTCCCTGGAATGGTAGTATCAATACTTGATTTAGTCAAAATACCACTATTCCTTAGCAGAAAATCATTGTTTAGGGTAAATCTATTCTACCTATATTTCGCCTATGGATGGATATTTGCTGGAAATTTTTAAGAAATCATTTGCAGAACCTATCAGCGGTGGGAGTTTATTATGCTTCTGTCAACTTCATTCAATATAATTTACATTTTTTTTTCAAATGGCCTCATAGGATTCCTTGCGATTTTTCGCACGTACAATTTCACAGCAGGGAAAAGGAGGAGAGGGCGAGAGAGAGCGCGAGCGAGATCCCCTCCCCTCCACCCCCCTCCCTCTCTCTCGGTTTTTTAAACCAGAAGAAGAAGAAACAGGGGAGACAGAAGAGGTGCTTAAAAATAGATTTCTAAAAATCACTGCAAACCAGAGTTAGAGATGTAATTAACACCTATTTATAAAGAATAATTAAAGTTGGGCTGGCCACAAAGGACAGCAAAGATAATCGAGGTCCTGTCCCACCCCCCCTTTACACTGTTTGCAGTGTGTTCTCATGATAGCCACCTGCTCCCTACTCGGCTTTTCCTCTGTTCGTTTCCCCGGCAACCTTTCATTGGGTTTTCCTCCCAGCTATCGCTTTCAGTTGGGCTGCTCGGTCTAATCTTATTTGTTTTACACCCATCAAAACAAGCAGCCAGACAAAGGCAATCCTCTAAGAATGGGGAAAAAGACCACAGCTTTGTTATAACATCTATGCAGAGCGAAAAGTCCTCCCTAGGCTTTCCTAGTGAGAAATAAGTGAGATGGGTCTGAATTCACAGACTCTCCCCATGCTCAGCCTTGAAGCCCCATGAAAGATACTGCTGGTGAAAATTCAAAGTCCAAGCGAGCACTCGTGGCATCTGATCTTGCCATTTTGTGCCGTATCTTCAGGGTCAACATCAGGTAACAGGAGCGATACTCAAGGAGTTTCCCTGCTGCTTCTTTTTTTTCCCCCCCTAAAAAAGATGCTAAAAATAGATTTACTACTTTGGCAGAAAGGTTTCCCACTTCCCCTTCCACATCCAAAAGTCCTGTTTCACAATTGCATCTGCTGGTGCTGAACCTCACCTCCCCTACCCCTCAGTACCAGCCTTCCCTATCACTCCTAGCAGGAGACTGAAAAAGAAATGTGCCTTTAACTTTAACAGTCGTGCAATTCTGTTGAAAGCTCACAGAGGCGGTGGACCCGCCAGCCAACAGCGACGGTGACATTGTGATTGTCAAAAAAAGACACCAACCTCGCTTGGCTAAAATGTGTGCTCTATGGAAGAGGCAGCACAGCGTGAGTGCCTTGTGTGCATGCAGTGCCATTACACTTGGAGATGGATTCTGGTTTTCAGAAAAGAGAAATACTAATAAACACACACAAACGATCTGCACAGTGATTTACGATGCATAGTCCACCATCCTTACACACACACACACACACACACACACGCGCACACGCACACGCACACAATCGGCTGGAATCTCCAAGCTGCCTTCCTCTTTTCACTTACCATCTTCAAGCCATTCCACTCCATCTGTGATCAGAAGAAGATGGACCCTCACACAGTGTGTCAAAAGCGGAAAGGAACGTTATGTAAAGGCTGACATTCCTTCTTACAGAGCTGCTGCCCAGAGAAGGAAGCAACAACTCAACACGCCAGGCACCGCTACACATACAAGCCGCCTCCTCTTTTTTATGAGGTCATGACAGGAAACTCTTTGAAATACAAGATGCAGCATTTACTGAAGCCCAAATAAATCACTCTCTTTGCCGTTTTGACTGCGCAGTCCCCCGAAACACAACTGCCCATCTCAACGTTCAGTATCCAGGAGCTGCCTCGCAAGGTTTAAATTCCCAGCACGGAAATGGAGAGATTCCTAACCCGGCTGCATCCACCTCCTGCCCCACAAAACCCAGGCACGTAGACAAACCCCCTCTCCCTTTACAAAAAGAAATCCCTTCTTTTGTCATTATGGTCTCATGTAATATAACCTTTGTCAACAAACCAGCAATTATTTCAGCCCACCTTCCCCCCACCCCTGCCTTTATATTGAAGGGAAAACTGACAATGACCTGTTAAAAATGACCATCTATTTCCCCACTGCTTTTCAATAAAAGGACCTACCCGCACTCTACACAAAAGAGATTAGTAAATGTAGGAATCAAACAGCAGCAGAGAATTAAACTCTTGGTCAAGGTGTAGATGCTTTTCTTCCCTCCAGCAACACAAACAACAGATTATAAATCTAGTCATACCTACCATAACCATTCTTATTGGCAAATATTGGGTCTTGCAGAGCTTCGACTCTTCTCTTAAAATTTGCAAAGGTTTCAGAGTATTTTTTTAGATGACTACTATTGTTATATATTTTTAAAGATCCACAAAACACAGTGTGGATGATTGTAAAGTAAATCAATTATTTTAAGGGGGGTGGGGGAGAGAAACAAAAAAAAAAAAAAAAAAAAGAAAGAAAAGGAGCAGTGAGCTGAAACCCCCCGATTCTAGGATGTAGATAAGAACAACTGAACAGAGCCTTGCTGAAATTGGCTCGAAGCTTCCCCTTTTTACATCCATTTATGGGACCATCTGTCAGCGGAAGCCAGGATCTGATTGGCTGGGGAAACGCAGGGAGGCGTTGCAACATCAGGTGCTATTTAAATTAGCTACTGCCAGATTGACGATGTTAATGATTTGGTGACCTCTACAACAACAGAGACCAGATTTCTGAACTGCTTCTTGTGTCTGGTAATTAAGGCCAGGCTGAAGCAACAACAGCCATACTTGTATTTTTACCTTTTCCCTCCTCCCAGCTCAAAAGTACTGTAACAACTGCAGGTCACTGGTGGCTCGTAAACCTTAACAGTGGGAGTGTCCTCCCTCTCCCCCCATCCTGAGGGCTGCACCACCCCACCCCTCTGACAGAGGGCTTTTCCCAGTGTAGAATATTTTCAACCACCTTATCTTTCTCGACAGTTGCTTTCTAGCGAAATGCATATTTAATGATCTGCCTCTAGGCTTAAGGATACAACAAAAGCACTTTAATGTGCTAATACATCTACATTTTAACTTTATTTCCCAGCACTGCTGATTTTCAGTAAGTAATGCTCCTGCAGCTAACATGGCCAGCATTTCAAAGGAAAGAGAGTTTGAGAGTGTGCTTGCTCCATGAACTAGGTTCATACAAGTTCGCTTCAGAAAACTCTTTCCTAATAAACAAAAAAAGAGAAAGGCTGGGGGAAGAGGGGCAGCTGCCAGCCCCTACCTTTCTGCCTCCTGTCTCAGCTTTTCAAAACAGAGAATGATGAATGATTTATTTAAATGAATTTATTTCTCAACTTGGATAGAGGCATGATCTGAATTTTTAAAAACCCACCAAAAGACATCCTCTCTTTGCTTTCCTGACTGCTATAGAGAAAGGTAAAACGTGCTTTTGACAACTGCCTCATTTCATAACCGGTACAGAGGGCAAATCTTGCTTAACTGAACACGTGACTTTGCTTCTGTCCTTCAAATGGTGTCTTTTTTCTTTGGCCTCTTAAAAGACTTGCAAAGAGACATTTAGCAAGTGTGTGGTGATGTATACAGTTTGTCTATCTTAATACAATTCATAACCCCTACTCTACCTACCAAGCCTCCGGTATTATAGTATTTTGCTCTGGTTTGGGTTTTTTAAATGGCTTACCTGAGGAGTTTGTGCTTTACTTCTATCCAAAAGACTAACTTATCCCTGTTTATTTAATTCATAAGTTAATCATTTTGTTCCTCAATAAATACACGGAGGTAGCAAATATTACTAACAACAGAATTCAACATAATCTTTGGCTGGAGTTGACAGTGTGATGGGACTGGGCAAAGTAGAAATATAGGCCAAAAATCATGCTATACTCTGGGTTTCAAAGTCAAAGAATAAAATGGGTCTGTGAAAAATTATTAAAAAAGAAATGACTTTTACATTTTTAAAAATTAAAACTATTCTCTACGAGCAACTATGTCGTGAGCACACACATATACATATATATATATATTTATACTTTAAAAAATACAGATACACCATGAAACAACATGTGTAGGGTATACTATATGAACTATTAGATTTGAATATAAATAAATTCAGCCATTAGAAATAAAAATACATGAAACAAAAGTGGAAATGTTAAAACTATAATCCCTTTAAATGGAACAATACTAAATTTAGTAAACTTGAAATAATTTCTTTAGCAAATGTATAGAGATCAAGGAGTCACAACAGTACTACAGCATCTACTGAACTGTGTAGTAAGGATGAATTCACAGGTTAAGTCTTTTAAAGAGCTCAACATACGTACACAGGGCAGGTACAGGTGCCCAAATCAACAACAGAAACTCTGAGTGTGATTTCACCAACATCAAAATATTGTGAAAAGTAAACATGAACACCATGCTGATAAACACACAAATAAAAACAGCTCACTTGGAACAAAATATTTACTTTGTATTTCTCTGCAGGTTATAAAAGTCGCAATTTCTTAAAACCTCTTCCTCCCATCCATAATAATCTGGGCACTCGGTGACCCATAAATTAACATTAGGTACGCCAAAAGATGCTCTGGCCACTTTTCCAAAATAGGAACTATATGTTATAGTATAAATAATTAGCTGGTCCTGCTAGGCTAAAAAATCCATGCACTTTGTATATTGATCACTTCTCCCAAAACCTCCACTCTAAAGTCTTTCAACAGAATCCTCAAACAAATGCACAAATGTCCTCAGAGGCCTTTTCTCTAAAGACAAAGGCAGAATCCTATTGTTGGGAAAAGTCAACCTTATTATTGCATTTCCAATAGTACCATTCATCTTTCAGAGTGAGGGGCTGACCACTACATCAGTGGTGTGACATTTGTAAAGCAACAGATTTTCAATATATTATCTCAAGAATCAGGCAGGCGAGTCTCCCAGTCATGCACGATTTTTTTTTTTTTTCCGCCACAATCCTCCACCACCACAGAAAGAAACTTGTCTCACTCAAGCAGCTAAGGCAACCTAAAAATGATATCCCAGAGCTGTGGGGCTGCCAGCGCCGCTGTATCCCTCTTACCATAAATGAGCAGTTTCTTGACTCATTAATAACAATTTCCCTTAAAAGAAGTAATCTCGTATCAGTCAGCCCCTCGCCACCATGCACACATCCCAAAGGTTGCAGATATCTCAGCATCAGTCGCCGGCAGCCAGCTTTCCCACACAGAGTCCAGATGGACTGTACCAGAAGCCAATTCAGCGTTAATAACTACCTACTCCGCGCAGCGGAGAAGCCTTACGTGGCACAATGGGCTAGGAAACAGCAGCCGGCTGCAACTGCAAATAAAAAAGACAACCAAATTCTCCAAAAGCACCGAAAGGGAGGAACAGAAATGGCAGCGTGAACTGTATTTCCTTGACTTATATGAGGAAGAAAAAAAGAAAGAAAGAAAGAAAAAAAGAGTAATCCAGAAACACAAGGGGGAAAAAATGAAGCAAGGGGAAAAGCAAAACAAAACAAAACAAAAACCCCAAACAGATGCTGCCCAGAAAAAAGTGACAAAATATTACCTCATTATTTAACAAAGCAGCATTAAGCGTCCTGCTGATTTCAAACATCTTGCCACAGATTTTGTTTTAAGAGAAACAGATAGAATCCTTTGCAAAGCACTCCGTCTGCAAAGGGTTCTTCAATTTTCTTGCGCACCACGGAACAGTCAATATATTATTTCCCTAGAGTTCGCACATTAAAACCTCTAGTCAGTGAGCTGAATTTTCCCTTATCTCACACACAGTAGACTCCTGTTATATGTACTGCTCTCTTTGCAAGAGCAGCCTGCCCCAAACATGGCTGGTGTTTAAACTACTCTTTAAAGTAACAGTTCACTATATAACCACCAGGTGGGTAGAGTACACAGATTCAAATGAACTATCCTAAAAGACTGTGCTTTCTTTTTCCTTTGGAATAGCTTTTGGGTGTAGGATATGACAGGAGAAACACCAGCATCCTTATAGGCATCTTATCTTGTCTCTCTCTCTCTCTCTCTCTCTATCTTGTCAAAATAAATAAATAAAATTCCTTCTCCAGACTTATAGTGAGAAAAAAACAAAACACCATCACCGATTCTAATAAGAACTGTGAAGAATGAGACATAAGCAAGCTCTGTTTCATCCAGCAAAGGATGAGCAAGGAAAATCCAATCAACACAGAGCAAGGGGGAAAATAAAAAGCTCCGTGGAAATGTTCTCCTTTAGCAAAAAAAGAAAAATATTGACTCACGTGGTAAAAACCCAATTCAAACATATGCGTATGGACAAAGCACGTACACGATGGAGACAAGAGTTAAAGGGTGAGACTTTTCTCCTGAATAAACCATTAGGTTTATTTGATATGGTTTTTCATGATATGGAAATACCCAAAGGCTTAAAAGTAAAGACAGTGAAAAAACAAAAACAAAAAATAATCCTAAGCATCCCTTTTAAAAATACAGTTATACAAATGGTTATAAACAGCCACAAGAGCAAACTAATCACATATCTGTCCCCAGTGCTGTTCTTTTTCCCTGAGATCGGCCTGGAAGAGGAACGTTTCTGTGGTGCACTATTTTGGATGTATAGCTAACTTGGTGTCTCCTTTGTACATTTCTATTCCAATTAATCTGCTCCTCTGCCAGGAACAAATAGAATGTCCCAGGTTGAAAGCCCCAGGTGATGGAGGGGGATGCTGAAAGGATGAAGAAACACCTGAACAAAAATAAATCTCATCACTTATATTGTTAAGCGGCCCGATTTTAAGGAGGATTTTATTACTTACAGAGCATACAAGCACCATTCTACGTTCCCGAGTATCCCAAAGAGAAACCAATGCACAGATACCTGGGATTTTGTTTTCTTGGCTGGACAAAATTTAAGCCTTGGAACTTTCACATCCTCTTGCAGACACGAATGTTGATACTAGTATTTTTCCAGCCCATCCAAGCAACATTTAGCCTCACACAACAGTGACTGTCTCCTTCATCTTTAAGTCAAGGCTGCATCACTTAATACCATTTAACCTCCTCGCATATATTAAGTTTCAAGTGACAATTTTTAACTGGGGCGTGAGAAGGAGGAGTTGCTCTCATCAAATTCTGGTTGTATGAAATAAGCTAATTTGTACACTCACCATATGTCTTAAACACTAATTAAAAAATGTCACTTTCTTCAAACATTAAAATGTAATCAGCCTAGTAAATAAAATATTCTTGAGTTTTCTTGCCTTGGTGATAATTTAAAGAGTGTTTATCTCAAGGTAACCTCTCTATTTTGATTACCAAGGAAGGCTTTTGGTTTAAAAGGAGGAAAAAAGGAGATACTGGGGGCTGAGGGAGTGAGAAAAGAAAACCACAACTGTACGTAGCTGCACAAAGGAAAATAAGATGAAGCGGGGTTTTTAAGGACCCATAGTCTTGTTACCCTGAGGCAAATCCAGCCAATCAATACCACCCATTGACGGTCTACCATCTGCCATGCTACCCAGTGATGTGGCTGAACAGACCTGTTCCATATGACCGTAGCCGGCTCATTTTCAGTCGATTAGGGCAGTTCCAGAGCATTCACGTGCATAGCACAAAACTCCAAGTCAGACTGAGCCTCTCCACGCCAGTCCCTCGGAGCACAGCTGCGGACCTCTTCCTCCTGTTCTGGGTGTCGGGATTACCCCCTCTTGCCCCTCAATTGAATTAGCAAAATGGGGTGGGAAGGTAGAGCAAACAGGCACAAATCCACACACACGCACAGATAATTGCTGGTCCTTCCCCAGTGTCACGCAGACATCGGGAATTCCATGCGCTCTGCCCTAATATGATTATGGCACACCATTTAAACAGCGTCATCAGTGACTGTGACCTGCCATTTTCCGGGGGCTCGATCTCTTTCTATCCTTTCCCTCTTGCTTTGGAAAATAAACCTAAACTGCTGGCATTTCTTCCTTTAGGGAAAATACCATCAGTATGCCCAGGCAGGGCTATACGGCACTTAAAGGCTTCTGAAAAAATTTAAAGCATAATTTTCCTTTGATGAATTGTGGTGCTGGGTTTGTCTGTTGTTTGTTTGTTTTCCTGTAGAAACATTATATCAAATTTTATAGGAAAATGCAAACACATCACAGAGACAGGGAAGATGCACTAGCCTGACGTGGCATCTGCTGCAGGGTTAGGGATCCACGGTCCGCGTTCTAGAGATGCGTGCCCTGACAGTGGGGCGCCTTTCTCCCTCCTAAGCAGTTCTGTCTCCCGAGGGTGTGGGGACGAGCCACCGCGTGGGCAAATGTAGACAAATGGCTGGCCAGTCCACTTGAATCGCCAAGAATTCACCTGGGCAGGTAAGCTAACCTAGGGCCGACTCACCCTTGATCTTCCTGTCTCCTTTCCCTGCTACTAAGCTTTATGCCAGGAAAGCAGACGGATTCTTCCCAGAATCATGGTGCCTTTGCCCTCACTCTTAAAGCACTAGGGTGTCTTTCTGGGAAAGAAAATTTAAAGGACAGGAAAACTGCCTTACTTAGAAAATTCTGAAAAAGGTAAATACACATTTATCCAAGAAATCTAATTGAGGTGGAGTCCCTGTCTGAACTTTTCACATCCTTCATCATAGCCTAAGAAAACTCAGCAGGGTCAACCTGTGAACACACAGATTTCTGAAGGTCCCCACATGAAGGGATTTGAGGGCCTTTTCATTTCAGTTCAGATGAGCTTTACTAAACATAAAAATAGAAAAAGAAGAAATGAATGAAAAAAATCTCACTATAAAAAAAAGTCTTTATCAATCAAAGGCCACTGAGCAGATGAAGTATGGAGTGGTGACCATACCACTGAAGGATACAGTGTTTAACCAGTTAATACAGTTTTGAAAATAATTCAATATAGAATTATTTAAAATTTTGGACTCAGCTATAATCCTGTAACCACAAGTAAAGAAACAGATGTATTGTAAAAGGCAAGAAAGTAATTTGTAGAAGGACGAAGAAGTGAAGGAGGGATAGGTAAACGGGAGGGGAGAAGAAAAAATAAAGAGGTAATAGTATTTATAAAGTGCAAATAAAAACTGCTACCTTTTACCAGAAGTCTACTGTATACCAAACACTGCACTAGGCACTTGACATGCACAGCTTTACCCAGCATCACAGTGGTGACAATTGCTATATCTAAGCATTCCTCTAGAAAGGTTTCTTCCTCATCTAAAAGTAAGATCTTTCCTCCAACACTTCCCAGAAGAATATGCTTAGTAAATGTTTGTTGACTGAATGAGGGAGATGGGCACAGATGAGGAGAGAAAGAAAAGGGAGGGTAGAAGGCATGCTCAATTTTTTCTCAACTAAAAATGACCAAGAGATTTCTTTGTGACGTGCTTCTAACCAGGCATGTTCTCAAAATGCATCTCAATTAATCTATCATTATGATTAGGATATAAATCTGGAGAGAGGGAGATACAAAGGATTAAAGCTGGAAAGCAAAAAACCTTAGAAGGCAGGACAAGTACCTGATTGAATCTCCAGTCTCACTCCCTACTAGTAAATATTGGTTGAATGAACTATGTTCAGCCCCGTAAAGCACAGAGCCTGGCTCCAGGCAGCATTCAGTTGTGGGGAATGAATGATTACCAACAGTTTCACTCATCATCACCTCAAATGCTTTCCAAGCTCTATTTCATTTGACTCAGGTAGGGTTCACTGAGCATGTTCTTAGGGGAAAATGATATGCTTAGGCTCCCTAAGCCTCAGTTTCCTCATACGTAAAATGGTCACAATAATACTTTCCTTAGGGTTTGTTCTAGGGTTAAAACAGATATAGGCTTGGTGGAGGCGGCACTCTAAATTATAGCTATTATTACTAATATGGAGAATAGTTGAAAAAACCATATGAATTAGTACCGAGTTACAAGATAATTCAATCATGTTCAGAAAGATACAATTCAAAGACCCTCAAAACAATTTAGAGAATAAGGCAATAATAATGAAGTAAGTCTGAATGGTCTATTCCAGTTCTAATGAAAAGTACCTGCTGCAGATAAACATTTCCTTAGTGCTGCAGGCAAAGTTCAGCACTAAATCCTTAGTGTGAAGAACAGAAAGAAATACAAGTCATAGTGTCCACCTTCATGGAGTTTACATTCTGGTTGGGAAGGGAGCTCTTTTTTATACATCAGTCCTAGTAGTTTAAGGAAGAATGTTAAAACAATAGTATCAAACAAAATGCTGAAGTTTATTCTGTTTAGATTCCACATATAAATGAAATAATGTGGTATTTGTCTTTCTCTGACTTATTTTACTTAGCATAATATCCTCTAGGTCCATTCATGTAAGATTTCATTCTGCAAATGGTAAGATTTCATCCTTTTTTATGGCTGAGTAATGTTCCATTGTATTTGTAAGGTTTATAAATGTCTAATCACTATGTTGTACACCTGAAACTAATATAATATTGTAAGCCAACTGTAACTGAAAAGTAGAAAAATAAAAAAAAATACTGATGGATAGTTAATGGTGAGGGTGCCATCTGGAGTGACTGAAGAAGGCTTCATGGAAGAAGCTGTAACTGAGGCTCAGTTTAAACAATGATAGGACTTGTCTAGGAAAATGCTGGATATTAATATAAGAACAAAGGTGGAGGAGGAGGCAGGAAGGGGATAAGAGCAGCCAGTTCATTATAGCTGGACTCCTCTGAGGTCTCCTCTGAATCTATTCCAAGCTTTTCCATTTTTAAAAGTTATAAATATGTAACATAGAAGCCCATACCTGAAACCTATATGTTCATATTAACCAATGTCACCCCAATAAATTTAATAAAAATAAAAAATTAGAAAATAAAAGTTATAAATAGAGGAATGTTAAGATATGACTGTGGAAGAGCAAACCTCTGATTCAGTAAGCACTATTTATAAAAGCAACAGGAATCAGTAGTTATTGAGCATCCACTATGTGGCACACATTGCACTATGTGATTTGCCTACATATCTCATTTAATCTCACAACTCTGAGACCTCCAGAAAGGAAACTAAAGACTAGAGAATTTAAGCGATTTTCTAAAGATCACACAGCTAGTAAGAGGCAAATTTAGGTTTCAAACTTATATTATGTCCAAACTTAGTCCACACTTATCACTATAAATACTACCTTATATAGAAAAGCACAGATATGAAGAAATTTCAGTTCTATTCTGTGTTTTATCTTATACTCAGAAATCAACATTCAGAGTAATGTTGTTGACATCTGTGGACATTGAAAACAATAATAAATAAAACAACAAACTAAACTACATTATGCTTGCAATTTCAGGATTCTGGAACCAGGTGATGATAGAATCTGGTCATGTGAGACAAGGGGCATGTTTCTGCCAGCTATTATTTTGTGTTAGTCCCTCCTCCATCTCCGTAAGTGGAGGAAACAGTGCCTGATCTTCACCTACTGAGGCCCCAAGACATTAATCTTTCCAAATAGTTTCCAAACTTTATTAAAAATTTAACTGTGAGAATAACTCTAAATTTCAACGTTTTTTTTTAATCCTTACCTAAGCATATTTTTTTCCATTGCTTTTCAGAGAGCGTGGAAGGGAGGGGGGAGAGAGAGAGAGAGAGAGAGAAACATCGATGTGAGAGAGACACATCAATTTGTTGCCTCCCTTCCTCCAACTCACGTCCCCCAACCTGAGGCTTGGGATCAAGCCTGAAACCGAGGTACATGCCCTTGGCCAGAATCGAACCCTTGACCCTTCAGTCCTTGGGCCGACACTCTAATCACTGAGCCAAACCGGCCAGGGCTAAACTTCAACAATTTTTAAAGAATTCTATTTGGACTGTATTCAATTAATTATAGTTCTTTATTACTTTCACACTGTACTGTGAGCTTGCAGTGTAGAAACTGCATATTATTTGCCTATAACCCCAGCACGTAGAATATCATTGCCTGGAACATAGTGGGCGCTCAATAAAAGAACATAAATAAGTGATTCCAAATATTTTAGAAAAACTTTTGAACCAAAGGCTTACAGCACAATTATTTGGTTCTTCATTCATTAATACATAACTTTCTTTATCAAATGTCTTTTCTTGAGGTTGGTCATCAGCAGAAACAACTCTCAGTGGCCAGACACTTCCTTCTGCCTTAGCCATGGACAGTCTACACGCAAGATAAGCTCTGCCCTGCTCAGTAGCCTAGTTTACCTTCTCAACCTTCTTCTGCCCAGGAAGGTTGCTTCCTTTCTCTATGGGAGGTGAAGAAAAAACATGAAATGCATGAAAGGCATGCTATATAACTGTCAGAAAGAGGCAACTCTCCACTTGACCCTTTTTAAATCTTCCCCTCTCTGGCTCTGAAGCGGGGGTGGGGTCGGGGTGGGGGGGTGATTTAACTACTTTTAAGCAGAAGAGTAAAGTTACACATTAGTGCTGAATAGCTCATTTCCCTTAGCAACCGCTTAGCAACGGCAGCTTCAAGTTCAAAATACCTCCTTGAAAAGGATAACATCTTTAACGAAGATGAGTGTGTTTTTTCAATGTTAGGTTTTTGAACAGAAGTTTTAACATTGCAACCCCCAAAGCCTTATAGATCACAAATACCTTTTCAATGCTAACGTTCCTTTAAAATAATATTGTGTGGTAACCATAATGATGCTGGACTCCTATAAAAGTTCAGTCCCTGGAAAAGCCCTGGTTCCACTCTGAAATTATTCACAAATATACAACTTTTATTTTATCGAGTTACCATTAATCCTAGGTTATTATAGAAATGACACTTAAGTTCTTTTAAAAGGGTTATTGATTTTGGCCTCACTACTCAATTTGCTCCCTTACTGAGAAGGGTGAAAAACAGGTTTTAAAACCTAAATCATGGTCTTACAAACTATATTACATGTAACCCAAGGCTCTTTGGACAGTTTAAAGAAAAATATAAAAAATAATTCCAACTTTACCCCAAATGTTATTATTTGATGCCTACCTGGCCAACTTTATAATCCATAAAATGGACCATGGGATAATCAAATAATCATCACATGTAACTGTTTTTACATTGTTAGTGAAGTGAGAATGCTTGCAAAAGGTTTGGCTAGTTTTCTACAACCCTAGGAATGTAAAATGTGTGTGTCATATATGTTGTGCATGTTACTAAAATTTCCATCTTGTTCAAGAATTTTGAAACTTTTTCATCTTAAAGATTCCACAATTCAAATAATATATAAATATACTTCTGCTTGATATTCTTTATTATCTGCTAGCACATGGGCACCTTAGGACACAAGGAAACAAAATGCACAAAGGTTAGCACAGTAATTTCAATGGATTTCTTCACTGCTAAAATTTATTATCATGCACGCCCACATAGTCTATATGGGCTGATTCCAAGATATGGAACCAAAAGACAGATTTTTCTGCCTATTATCTTTTACATGTTATCAGCAGATAGCCAAACTGTTCCATTCACAGGATATAAAGTTTTTCATATTTCTATGCATAAGGGGTTGTACTGAAGAACATGTCTAGAACAGTGGCCCTTATACACAGTAAGTGCTTGATGTGTGTTCCTGAAAGTAATATCGATTTTAAACCACTAAGGAACACACGAGGAGCCAGGAACCCTTAAGGCCATTTCCATCTCTACACTAATAATTCTATGACCTTGTGCAAATCACTTCTCCTCTTTGAACCAGAATCTTCCTGAGTAAATAAGAAATGAAACTCAATGATTTCTGAAGTCTCTGCCAGCTCTAATATGTCAAAGTCTATAAATAAAGAGTTTTCAATTAGTAAACAAAATTTTTGGTAAGATTAATTCTGATTTTCAACTGATTTCACAGTGTAAAAAGGCTGGCTAAAGGGAAATCAAGCTTCTGAAGGAGATTTTTAAATCTGCCTCAAATGAAGAGCCAGGTTAGCATCATGTTCCAATATCTAGTCTAGTCACCAGGATTATTGTAATAAAATACAAAACTGAGATGGTTGGTTAAAATCATTAGAACCAAGGGCATTGACCAGGACCTTGATTAAGTCCAGCTACTCACTGAACTTCAGTGTCATCATATTTAAAATGGGGATAATAATAATGCTAAGGGTAAGCCTTAAATGAAGTAATGCCTATAAGGCACACATTACAGAGTGTGTGATATTCTGTTAGGTACTCAGAATGTTAACTACTTTTTATAAACACATGAAATTGGTTCTATAGGTCAAAAAGCAGGCAAATACTGTCAATTTCAGATGGTTCAACCTCTGTTCTGTTACTCTCTTAACCTTCCATGATCCTCATTCCTTATATCAAGTACAATTATTCCTTAGGGCATTCAAGGCTCTATCGACCTGACCTTCATTTGAGCCTCCTGACTCCTCTGGAACATTCCCTTCCATATATACAGTTCTAGACACGCCAGTCTATTCTCCCATATCGGTTGTCCCTTCTCCCCATGCCTTTGTTTCTGCTGTCTCTTCCCTCTGGAACGCCTTCTCTCCCTGGAAAATTATACTCAGCCTTCAAGGCTTCAACCTCACTAAGCAAAATTAGCTGATTCATTATCTAATCTTTTACAGCAGTTTCTTCTTCTGCATCCACAGACCTCATGCCGGAGTATTACCACAGTTGTTCACAGGTCTGTCTCTCTGAGCTGTTTTCAAGATAATCCAGGGCAAGAACTGTTCTTACCTGTCTGTGTTTCCCGCCAGCTGAGTACACGGCTGTCTTGTAGACAGTGCCCAGTAAATATGTGTTAAAGTAAAATGAATAAATTCATATGATGGGCTAAGAGATGGCTTCTCTTAGAAATCAATGATAAAAAGATGAATCCCAAAGATAAATCCTCCCCCCCCCACCCCTGCCTTCCAAATGAACTCTTGGAATCTACACCACCATGGAATCATTTTTCTGATAAGAGAAATCTGCCAAATATAGGTTTCTTTTCTCTAGAAATGTTCATGTGGCTAAAATCAGAAACTCTAAAGTGGAAGTCACTCTCCGGGACAAATCGACTGAGCTAAAGCCATGAGCTTTCTCAACAGAGACTGTTTTGTGGCTAGAGATGGCAATGCTCTGGCTGCAGCCTTGTTTAGTGAATATGACGTGAGGGTTTGCATACAGAATTTGTGCTTCTATAGCTGGAGAAATCTTCACTCACGGAGAACTCCAATAAGGCTTGGGTGATCTGAAAGGCATGGAAAACAGAAGGGTACTGCTGATGATGCAGCCTGGAGTATGAATTCATCATCGGTCCCCATTCCCACACTCTATGCAACCAGGACTCTGGGAAAACTCTACGAAGTACAAGTGCTTGAGAGAATCAATAGTATATTCTAAATATTATTTAACTAACATTCCTGCCTATATGAACAGTAACATTAGTTAATATTTCATGTGTGTATGTATATGTGTATAAAATAGTATCATTATGTGATTATGTTATATATGAGATTAGTTTAGAGGAGAGTAAGTAGTTCTGTACTATAGGAGTACCAGGCTGTTTAGCCAGTTTGTAGCTCCAGAGGATTTACCTTCAATTTTTTCCAGTAAGTGCTTTTTTAAAATGAAAATCCTAATATATAAACAAATAAAACAGTGCTGTTCTCTGGTTGGGAAAAGAGTGGGCTCCACTAAACATCTACCCCACACCCACACACTTCCTGGGCACACTGAGGAACTCAACGTCCAGTGAGGAAACTAGTCGAGTCTATCCTAGACGAGACTACAGTGGGAAAGAGTGAGCAAGGAACAAAAGACTTGGGTTCTAGGATCAACACTACCACCCCCTAGGCCCAGGCCTCCTTGTCTAGTCCATCTTGGTAATTGCTCTCCAAGATTTCAAATGGACTGTCTCCATTTCTGAGGTTTCCCAAACACCCAGGAGAGCAATGCTTATTCCTCATGTTTTCTACCTATCTTAAAGCTTCACAATTAATCTACTCCCAAACATTCTTCACTTATAGGAGCCGAAGTACAACCGCTAACAGTGGGGACACTCAGTGCCAACAATCCAGGTTTCACAAGAACCCAGAGAGGACTTGGTGTCTTGACCTTGTCCTTCACGATATACCTCACTCCAGTCAAGAAAAGTTGTCTATAAGCTTCTCAAGAGTCCTGCCAACTACCTAACTGTGAAGATTCTATCTCCTGAACTTTACTTATATCCACTACTACTGCCATGGTTCAAGTCTCTGCATCTCTCTCCTAGATTATCATCACCATCATATCCTTACCTCCAGTTCTGACTGAACACCATTTACCAACTACAGTGACCACTCTAAAATTCTAATCTAATCACATTGCTTCCTTGATTAACATCAATCAATGTCTACCCCCTGGTCTGGTGAAATTTTCAGTGAGTGGTCTGTGAAGGGTAACCAGAAGACCTCTAGCAACTCCATAAGCTTATATGACACTGTTTCATGACACAAATGTATGTATTCTTTTGCATGTCTGTTTTTCTTACCAGGCTTGAGCTCTCTGAGGGTGGGTGGGGCTCACGCCTGATTCATAACAACCAATGGTTGAATAAATTAAAAAATGCAGCTTTCTCTAAACAAAGCTTTCAAATATCTGCTTTTCTCATTTTTAAGCTGCAGAAAGCTATAGGTAGCTCTGTTTCATTTGCAAAGTACTTTCAAAAAGTAATTGCTATCTTTTGAGCATTTACTGTGTCAGACACTAGTCTTAACTCTTTACACACATTAACTCACTTAATATCAGAATAATCCTATAAGGATTTTTGTTATCCCTGCACTGACAGATGAGGACATCTATGGCAGAGGGGTTAAGGATCATACATTGACTCATTATAGTCATTCAACAAACACAGAGTGTTTACTGTGCTATTTTCACAGCCAACTGTGAGAAGGATAGGATATGTACAATCATGTCTTATTCATCCTTAGGGATCCCTGGAGTATCCAGAATAGAGTCACATTCAATAAATATCTGCTGAATAAGTGTTGAATTGGTGTTCCTGAAATCTGGGGGTGGTGCTTTCTACATTTACCACTTTCCTTGGCTAATGCTTGAGAAAAGAGACTCCTCCCTCTCTGGGTCAAACCCAGACACTTTTGAGAGTGCAAGGAGGCTCTGTCAATAATAAGAGAGACAACAGGCACAAACGAGCACTGTCTCAGGCAAATCAGTTTACATGGTCACATTACCTATGACCAACTTAACCTGATACCTACTTCTGGGTATTGACAAAGTCCTTGGCTAATGTGCTGGTGTGAAACCTTGCTAAGATACTGAACACAGCAATGTGTGAGGGGCAATTGGCCAAAAAAACCCAGCAAACACAGCCATTATCCAGAAAGCCCATTGATGTTCACACTACAAGAACACCTCCTGGAATTACACTTGGGGAAACAACAGTTAGGTAAATAAAAACGTACACTTTTGAATACATCTTTGTACAAACTATTTTCTCTGCCTGGAACACAATTTCTCCTGCTTCTTCTGCTCCGTGAATACACACTCATCCTTTAAAATCAAGTTAAAGTATTAATTCCCACGAATTCATTCAGAAAATATTTATTGAGCAGCTACTATGTGCCGGACACCAGGGATTCAACACTAAACAAGGCACACAGATCACCGGCCTCAGGAGTTTATGCTGGACTGGGAGCAGAAGGTAAAGCTGCCCAATTTTCCCCAGACAGAATGAGCAGTTCCCTATCTGACCTCTCACAGCACCTGTTCCTCAGATGACTCCATTCCTCAGGGAACTGCAATCCCTGCTTTCCATGTCCACCTGCCACTCAAAACCATGGGCTCTTTGAGGACAAGAACCCATCTTCATCTGTGTCACCCATGACTGGCACAGTGCTGGGTTACCTAACTGAACTGAAGGCCACATGCTTTCTCTCTCACAATGCCACACCCTGCTTGACGCCCTTGAGCTCACTGCTTGACTTCTGAGTATTTTTAAATCACCACACAGCTCCTTGGGACCCAGAGTGTATGTTCTTAGTGCTGGGGTATGGGATGCAGCAAGAATGTGACATGGTTCAGGACCTCTGAGCAATTTCAATCAGACTAGGGTGCCCAGGCTTACCGATTGAGAACATGAACAGAATATAATCAAGGACCAGATTGAGTGGTCACCTATTTGTTCTGTTAACAGACCTAGAAAAGGCACAGCCCTGTGTCAGTTTGGAAGGAAAATAAAAAGTATTGGCCTCCATTAAAAATATCTCCAGATAACACTACTGTCGCTGATGCTTTTTCCCCCTGAAATTACATTATACTAAAACAACATTCCCTACGAGAAATGAGATGTCACTATGCACTCAGGACTGAGGATGAACACAAAAATTACAGACTATTGTTCTTGACTTTTAGCACAGCAATACTGCCAGGGTGCCCCCTGGGGTTCACCAGTCTCCCAAACCATCCCCAAATATTGCAGACTACCCTTGCCTGCACGGCCCATATTCTCTCAAGCTGTTATGCTTTTGCACAAGCTGGTGCCCTGCCTGGGATGCCTCTATACCCCTTGAGTGTCTGACGGTCATTAAGATTCAGCTCAAATGTCACCTCCTTTGTGAGACCATCCCTAACCTTCCCAGGAAGAACTGACCATGCTTTCACTGTGTCATACCCATGTCCTCCTTCCCCATGTCATACCCATGTACCCTGTCTTTACATATAATTGTATCCATCATTTATTATCTACGTGTCCGTCTCACCTACTAAGCTGTGAACTTCTTGAAGGCAAAGACCCTCATTCATCTTAGTATCTTTAGCACAATGCCTGGTACAGAGTTTGAGGATGGACAGATGGAAGAACGGATCAACATACAGACAGAGTCAGTTATAATGAGCTGGAGTGACCCACACACCCACCAAAAAAGCATCAGTGGATAATAACCTCATGTGTCTAGTGAAATATTTTGGAAGTGTAGAGATCTGGGTACTAATCCTGAATTTATGTCATAAAGAGCTTTAGAAAGTCCCTTAATCTCTCTGGACCTCAAGTAGTCCTATTTATTAAGTGGGGTTAAAGCATGGAATCTCTACCTTATGCAATAATGGCTGGGAGTTTTAAATAAGATGATAGAAAATGTTGTTTTAGTATAATGTAATTTCAGGGGGAAAAAGCATCAGCGACAGTAATGTTATCTGGAGATATTTTTAATGGAGGCCAATACTTTTTATTTTCCTTCCAAACTGACACAGGGCTGTGCCTTTTCTAGGTCTGTTAACAGAACAAACAGGTGACCAATCTCTACTGACGGACTCTGGGGTGAGTTTCTTTTTCTCTTGCTAGATAGGAGAAAGAGGATTTGTCCTTTTTATGGATCTGGGGTTTCAACTCTCGAGGTCTAAACATTTTTGATGGCCTTGAACTAATTTCGGCCACCATCGACAGAATGGGAGTGGAAAAATCCCCACCACATCTGCCTTGTCAGGGGGTGGAGGAAAGAACTTTCTAAATAGCCTCATTATTGGTCCCAGCTGAATTCTGCTCCTGTTCCATGATGCCAGCAAAAGCATTTTAGTAAGATGCTGCCAGCATCAAAAGCAGATCCACTTACGGTTTCCTGTAAGCGTATCTGCAATGGCAGAAGGTGGCGGGCAGCCAGGTGTGAGTGTGCGTACTAAAAATCTCCAATACGTCAAGCTGGAAGAACAATTTATGAAATGAAATTCAACATTCTATTTCTACTCCAAGAACTCAGTTTAAGGCACCAGAAATTCGGCTGGGTAATTCAGCTCCCAGGCTCTGCTGTTTTTACTGAATCAGAGAATCTCAGAGAGAAAGGTCCTCTACATTCTCCTGGCTTGAATGTCCCTCACCCTACCCCAACAGGACATTCCAAATCAGGGCTCACTGGACTCTGTTTACATAGTGTCAGGGAGAGGAGTTTATTCACTACTTTTCCAATAATTTGCCCAATGTGGGGTTAGCTCTGACCATGGCCCTTTCTGCCTGGCTACCCAGCTAGAGCACAGTGGGGCTGGGTAACTGAATTTTGGGGACTGGAATATGGGTGGAAGTGATCACTTCTAAGTCTGGTCCCTAAACAACTTCTGTATGATGCTACATCTTCTGTCTTCCCTTACCTACCAAGTACATGCAGAGGGTACAAGAGAGAACTGTGAGGCCTTAAAGGAGAGCAGAGCCACTGGCTGAGATGACTGTGTGGAGCACAGCTTCCTGTGAATCCATGTTGAACTGTGATATGAGTAAGAAACAGCCTTGACTGCGTTAAGCCTCTGAGATTTGAGGGTTGCTTGCTAAAGTAATTCATCTATTCTGACTAATACAGACTGTTCTTCCATTTTTTCAAGTGAAAATACCAGACTAAGTGTCTTGAAAATTATTATATCACCATCTCCCTTAGAAGCCTTAGTAGCACACTTGGAATAGAACATTTTAGTATATCGCTATGTACTACCATCTGCTAAAAAGTTAAATGGATAGTGCAAAAAGGAAGGGGAAGGGGGTTTTGGAGGGAAATAGAGGTGGAAAGGCCACATTTTCTCAAGTACTTGTGTCCTCATGTGAGTTTCATTTATCCCTTATAACAACCCTATGAGATAGATAGAAACATCATCATTTAAATAGGAGAAAACAGAGACTAAGGTAGGTTAACGTCCATAACCTCTGATTGAGCCTGCTCAGCCTCTGCCATTTCCCACTGATCTCAGTACCAGAACCTTTCAGCAGCCTCCTGTGGACAGACTTTCTCACAACTTCCACCTGCCTCTCCACCTGCCCAAGCACCAACCTCAAAATCCCTGTTTCTATGCTTTCTGTGCTGGGACCCCAAATGCCAGGTTTTTACCTGACTCTTAAAACAAACGACTGAGTCCCTTGGACACTGGGTTTTCCCATCTGGCTGTTGCTCTGCAGGCGGCCTTAGCCAACAGCTGTGTTCTCCTGCACCTGGCCTCATCCTTCCCATCCCTGGTGACATCTACTAAAAAATCCACCCACCCCACCCCCAGCCCATTCTAACTACAGAAAGGGTAAAAAAGATGTTTTTAAGAAGACAACACTTGAGAGAATGTTGAAATTAACACAAAGTTTCAAAAAAACATATATCAAACTTTTTAAAAAAATCACAATTACAAGCTATGTCTATCATCTTGGAATCTAAAAGGAAAACCTTCCACACTAACAATGATTTCTCTCTTTAACTTCATTAGGCCAGTTTTTAAGAATCTGTGGTAGGTACCTCCTCTCTGCTCCTATAGCTTCCTTTGTTTCCTTGCCACTGTTATAGAACTTTTCACACTGTGATGATCAGTTTATGGGTCTTTCTTTTCCACTATACTGAGTGCTCTGAAAGGCCGGGGACCATGTCTGACGCTCCTCTTTATCCCGGTGCCTACCAGGGTGTCAGATAATACTTGAGGAGCTGGTTCATTTTCAGGTTGGCTCACAGTCACAGAGCTGCTCAACTCCTTTGCTGTGGAACCCTCAAGCCTTGCTTTGGGTCAGCATCATCAGCTGTGAAATGGGGCTATGGCTGCACCCAGTCTGCTTCAAAGAGTAACCGCCAACCCTGAGCAGGAACCAAATACAGTTGTTTGAATGGATCTGAAGCATCACTGCCGCTTGCCAAGGTTTAACTGATTATTCTACTGCATAGCATTTGGAGAACAGGGTCTGTGGGAGGATGTGAGAGGTGCTGGCTGGCTATGTGGGTGGGTGCCCTTTCTTGTTTTCTAGTTTCTAGTGCCCTGAGTGATCCATGGAGCCTGTCTGTCCTCGGAGATGGAGGACATTTGGTGGTTAACATTATGGAAGTAGCATTACCATTCTGCTAAGACCTGCAGACCAGCAGTTGGCTATCTTTTATTTCAAGAACTTTATGAAGCAGAAGGCCATACATTTTTCAGATCTCATGCTTTAAGGTTGCATTGTTAAACATTTGTTTCCAATTTTGACATCAGCTGGATCCCTCAGAGCTAGGGCACCAGCTCTGTGGTGGGAAAGATAAGAGGCTCAGAATTTTAGAGACGCTTTTGGAAGAGTTGGTCTACAGAGAGGAGGGATGAGCTGGATGACCTTCTAAAAGGAGTCTATGATTCAATGACTTACATGAATGTTAATGAATAACTCAGCATGGCAAGGAAGACAAACCCAGCACAGTAATACTGCTCAGGCATTATATGCATTTGCCTTTAATTAAGTGATTTCAGGAGCCCAGAAGTGAGCTCCCAGCCCAGCAAAGACCTCTGGCCTCAGTGACATCACAATGCTAATGTATTTTTTCCTCCTGGGTCAGTGGAGGACTGGCCAGCTTCCACCTGCCAGTTCCATTTGTGAGCCAGGATATTTCCAATCAACAATAAGCTATTTCTTACAAGAGAAGCAAGTGCTCTGAAGCGCTCACAACTCAAATGCACTAAAGGTACTCAGCACATCAAGGGAACAACCATCAGAATGATTTTTCTAAAACACCCATCATCCTCTATGATCTTGTAATTTGAATATCTACTGGGTCTAGGAACCAGAATTTAATAACACAATAGACATCTCGGACTGCCATAACAACATACCACGGACTGAGTAGCTTAAAAAACAGAGTCATGTATTTTCTCACAGTTGTGGAGGCTTAAGTCCGAGATCAGGGTGCCATGGGTTCTGATGGGGGCCCTCTTCCTGGCTTACAGGTGAAACCGATTTCACATCAGCTGTGTCCTCACATGGCAGAGAAAGAAAAACCTCTCTCTCTTCTTCTTATAAGGCCAGCAATCCTATTGGATTAGGACTTCACCCTTATGACCTCATTTAATCTTAATTATCTCCTAAAAGCCCTATATCCAGCATCACATTAGAGGGTAGAGCTTCAACATTTGAACGTTGTAGGGACACAATTCAGTCCACAGCAACTTTCAGGTAGAAAGTTCAGGGTCTTCAGGTGGTCACAATTTAAGTCACATCACTAAGGTGAATTTCACAAAAATAAAATATATTTATCCTCAATGGGGTATTTTAACTAAGAGCTTTTTTTGAAAACTACAGTCTAGGAGATGTGTGCTGTTGTTTGTAGCCAAAGTTGTAAAATATACTTCTCTGGAGACTGTGAGAAAGGAGGCAATGAGAAGTACTGGAGGGGAAGGCATGAACACCAAGCATCTTTACTCTGTAACTGATTAGCTGTGTCATCTTGGCTAAATCCCAGCCCTCTCTGTGCCTCTGCTTCCTCATTATACCTAGCTGGTTTAAGTAAGAAAACATATTAATTTAAAATAAACAATGTTTCAGAATCCCATTTCTGGTTGGCTGTTTGGGGGATTCAAATCAGTACAGTGATTAGGAAAAGAATCTCCTACCCAAAAGGACTCTACATAAGGAAAATAATGAATAATAAAATAAATATTCTTTTTTAAAATTTTTATTATTTTTTAATCCTCACCCAAGTATATGTTTTCACTGATTTTAGAGAAAGTGGAAGGGGGAAAGAGAGAGAAACATTGGTCAGTTGCCTCTGGTACCAGCCATGACCGGAGATTGAACCCCACAACCTAGGCATGTGCCCTGACAGGAATAGAACCCACAGCCTTTTGGTGTAGGTGACAGTGCTCCAACCAACTAAGCCACCCAGCCAGGGTGAATGGTAAAACAGATACTCTTAAACTGTAGGTGCATTTCCTTTCGTTTTAAGCCCACAGATAATTGATCGTCCCTCAGTGTCCACTCTCTTCCTTGGTACTAGCATTGTTTGGAAAAATAGGTGAGGACAATCAGTATTTGGGAGTCTCTCCCTTTAGAAGAACCACCAAGGCCAAGGAGTGACTTGAGGGGCCCACAAAGAAGGCCTGGCCTTGGATCTGCAGAGCCCAGGAGAGACAATGCACTCTCCTTAGAGCGGCCCCCATCCCTTCCAGAATATAATACACAACCTCCCCTCTCTGAAAAGCAAACAACAAAGAAACTCTGGCCCCAATCCAATTATCGGGGCTGGGGGATGGGGAAGGGCTGGGGTTGCAGCACTCCCAGGACAGCAGGAGGGAGGGGTTTGGAGAGCTCACAGCAAGAAGAGCTCTGAAAATGTATCTCTTACACAGAATGCAGGCTTCTGGCTTAGAAACATTAATTCTGTTGCAGAGAGTCACTGAACAATTTCCCAAGGATTCCCAAGATCTCTTAAGCCATAAAAAGCATCCTTATTATATTAGTATGCTAAAGGGTTCCTCTGCACACTATTCCAGGAGATAGCAGGGAGAGCATGAATTAAAAAAAAGAAAAGCTGAGAGATTCCAAGGAACTAAACAAAGAAATACCTTTAAAGCTTATCCAGTTATACCTCATTTTGAAATCTATTTTTTGAAAGCCTAATTGGAAAAAAGTTCACAACGATTTGGGGGAAAGGTACTACAGAACCAGGTTTTTACAACTCAAACAATTCTAACCTTCCTTTAAACAATTAAAAGGCAACTTCTAAACAAGACATGTTAATCAAACATAAAATAAGAAAAAAAGATGAGTAACCATTTATCCAATCTTGGACTTTTCTAAGCATAAAAACAATTAACAAGAAAAATACTGATAGAATTTACTACATGTAAATTAAAAACCTCAGTCAGTCCGAAACAGTAAAAATTATAAGGCAGAAAGCTGGAAACACATTTACCATAGATATAAAACAAAAGAATTACTGCTTTCATATTTAAAGCACTCACATCAATGTATTACAAAAGACATCCATATAGACTCAGACAAGACAAGACACATGAATAGTTACCCAAAAGAGGACCTACACCTGGTTAACAAACATGTGGAAATGTTTTAACCCCATAAATAGTTTTAAAAACATGTACATTAAAACAATACCGAGAAAGGGAAGGTCTCGGTATCTGTCTGCCCTTCACTGCCCACCTAACAAAGAAGCTTGCAAGTATAAATCCAGTCAGGTTCGAAAGCTTTTTATTGGATCATGGCCTCAGAGGGTAAAGTTTTCACTATGCCATGCATTAAATATTATCAATTGTTAAAGTGCTTGTTACTTTAATATATGTGAATAAAAATAGTACCTCATCTGTAAAGGAGATGATATTGAAATGGCATTTAGACAGGTCTATATCAGCAATGATAGGGCAAATAGCCTTCTTTTGCTCTGAACAGGTCTTCCTTCACCATTCCGATGCAGACATATGGAAAAGGGGTGAGGGGCAGCTGTATTTTTATGCTCTGGCCACCCCTAGACCCAGCAAGAAATTCTTTGCAAGGTCCAGTCCAGATGACAAGGGCTGGAGATGGAACTCCTCTGTGCGTCTCTGCTTGCAATTGTTCACTGCACTTACCTTTCTCTGTGTGATCTCATGGAAAAAGGGGTTCAGAAAAGGATCTCGGTGTTCTTGGCACTACAGCCAAATGTCAACTTTATATCATCCCCTTATCAAATGAGATTCCTTTACACTCAACAAAAATGTCCTGGGCACCTACAATTAGCAGGCATCATTTGAATCACCGATCAAAATAGCTAACACTTTTCTATTTTTGTCCATTTAATTAATTCATTCATTCATTTTAAACTACTTTACTGAGGTGATGGATTCACCAATGTAGCTAAGACTTTAAAAACTGATCATGCTGGCAAAGAGACTGGCACCCTCACACAGAGCTCGCAGTTATATACATTTTGAGCTGCTGGGATGAAATTTTTACAGTACTAGGACAAAAGAGCCTTATAATTTTTCTTACAGTTTAACCCAACATTTGAACTTCTGTGAAACCATCATCATAATAAAAATATTCTGATGGCTACAGGAAAATAAGCTATACTGTGTTAAATCAAATGTCTTTCTACTGCAACAAATGCATTTCCATTGGCATACAAGGCATTCAAGGCAGCCCCAAACATTGAGGGCAATGCAACATTTATAAGGGACCTTTAGCAATAAAGGTTCAGCTATGCAAACATGCAGAGACTCACAATTAACTTGAAATATCAAACAAGTTGTTATTGACCTTTTAGGAGTGTCAACAATGCAGCAGGTTCTCTGTAAACTACAAAATTAAAATACATGGCTGCCCAGTTTGGTTTTAAAACAACCTTCAGAAACCTCTTTTAAAAATCACAGTAAGCATTCTTTTTACTTCAATACAATTGATTTTTTGATTTCCCAGAAACTGGAAAGATGTTAGTAGCAGTGCCCTGGAGAAATTCCTGATTTGCTAACTTACTTTCCTTGAAAATGGAGTTTTCTCCTAAAATTCTATTTTTAATGAGAATGAAACTGACTGGTGGGCCTAGAAAGGGCTGATGAGCTTTGGGGCCCACCTGCAGGTCGCTAGAGACATGTCCCAGAGAAAGGGAGCAGAGAGCTTCGGAGTCAGACACACCTGGTTTCAAGTTATAGTTCAACCTCAATGACTCTGGATGACTTAAGTGGTTACATAACCTCTTTAAGTTTCCAGTTTCCTCACCTGTGAACTACTTTGTGAGGTTAGTAACAATGTACCTAAGAAGCCTTGTTGGGTGCCTGCTACCTGGTAGGTGCTCAGGAAATTATAGTTAGTAGTATTCTCCAGGATAGGTTACTTCCTGGCCAGTGCCTCTTACCTTTCCCATAAAAAATGCCCAAATTCCAGGGTAACCCCTATTCCAATAAGCTGGCTCTTCTTGTGGTTCACATTGGTTCACTAGGCACAAGGCACAGTGCACAGGTTGATTCATAAATACAAGAGGGTAGGTGCGAAGATACATAGGTAGACAGCCAGGTTAACAGGTAGGTAGATACAAAGAACGGGAGGGAGGCTGGAAAAAAGAAAGTCTGTTCTATAGTTATAGATCAAATGCTAATTTTAAGTTGCAATTCCATGTACAGAAATGAAGACCATGTCTTTCAAGCCCCAAATCAGGATATAAGGTTTAAAAGGAGTGTACTCATGGGATAATGCGTCAGAATATCTGAAATCAAAATTGCCCTAGTCACACAAAAGTGTGTAAATGGCTCTATAAAACCCATCCCCATTGCAGTATGTGTGAGGGCCACATCCATGAGAATCCCCCTAGGGTGCTTATTAAAATGCATATTCATGGGCTCCAGCCTAGACCCACTGAATCAGAACCTGGATGAGAGGCTGAGCAGGTGATTCTTGGGCATGGCAGAAACACCACTGGTCTTGGGTGAATAGAACTTAAAGTATTCTTCCTTAATAGGGCTTCCGTCAGCTTGTGTATTTGTTAAAGCCCATATGCATCTACCACTTCACCCAGCAGAGACCTCTCTTAACCACACGTGACATTCCTCCATGTGCTGTTCATGACCTTCACTCTTGAGTATTCTAAGGTTTTTGAAGAGCTGTCTGATTTGCCAGAGACAAACTGAATTCAGTTTGGGGCATGTCTTGCCATACTCTAATTCTTTAAAAATCTGAAATTATTTACATATGGTAGGCTGACTAAAGAGAGCAAGGGACAACAATCCAGGACACTGCTCTCTCAACCTGGGCAATGAGGTTTACGATGTTTTTATCTATCATTCTGGCTCTTTCAGCACCTCCACAAGAGGGCAGTCAGGGGAAAGTTTTACTCCTCAGAAAGCCTCTCCATAAACGCTTTTAATCCTTGGATAAAAGGTGGTTCTTGGTTCTTCTTAAAATGAAGAACAAAATCAAATACCAGATACATTAAGTCACACTTTTAGAGATATATGTAACTGAGTATTGGCCCTACAGGATATGTTTTATATAAAAGGGTTTTGCATATAACTTCTCTCATTCTCTCCCCATCCTGACCCTCTCACCTCTCTAGCAGGTCCGTAAATTCATTTTCCTCCCACCTGGGGCTCACTGTTTTGGAGGAAAGGCAGTAAAGAGTGGCAAGGGTCATTGTGGGGAAGCCACGGAAGACTGTCTGGTGGAGGTGACATTTGAACTGATGCTTGGGAATGAGAAGGCTTTCTGGGGAAAGGAAATAGCAGGTGCAAAGACAAGCAGCATAAAATATCCTAGCATATTCAGGGAACTAAAAGAGCTTTGCTAAGACTTTAGATTTTTTTTTTATGGTAGAGATGTTAGGGGGAGCTACAGAAGACATTTAGGTAGGGAAGTGACCCAAGATTTGTGAGTTAGAAATATATGCACATACATATATGCTTGAGAGAAATCATATGATGTTAGAATTCACAGAAGAACTGCCTGAGTACATCAGAGTGCGTGTGTGTGTGAAATCAACAGCGTATTACACCTCTGAACTCCCATGCACAGTTCTTTGTATAAGCAGCTGTTCCCTGGAATTGACCCAGAGTTGCTCAATATTCTTGATCTCTGGAACATTCATCTTTCACGTTGACGGCTTCTGCCAAGGTGTTCTCATGTCTGAGCCCTACGGGCTGACAGAACTGACTCCAGGGTCAGTACAAAGTCAGGCATGCGAGGGCCGACCCTCAATTATGTTTAATTAACCTCATGGATAGGAATAGTTAATGCAGCAATGTTTAAAAGCTGCACTAGGACTTAGGATTTCTCTGAGCCTATGTGGAATATAAAGTGTGAAGATAGATAGTCAAGAAAGTGCTTCCAGCTGCTCTAACCATCCCGGATTAAGGTCAGAGTTCAGAACAGTCATTTCAGTGGAAAGGAAATCAAATCAAACCAGCCCTAGAGGTTTTAAAATAGGATGGCCTAAGCACTTTTAAGACAAGATTAATAACAAAAGAGCAGGGGAAAGGGTGTCTTTGGGGAAGTGAGAGGAATAAAAACAAGGGTATGTGCCGACTTCATGATTCTTACCACAGACTTATTCTAAGAAAACAACCTCAAGTCCATTGAAGAAATATTTACTGAGCCCCACTAATATTGCTATTAATATTAACAGCAACTACAGCCTTACATTTGTCTGCACTTTCCGGTGTGCTTTTGCATATGTCCGTTTTCCAATAACCCCGTGAAATTGCCACTGCGGTAGAGGCTGTGATGAGCCACCAACATCCTCCTTCAGGACTGAAGGGCTCAGTCCCCTAGACAGCCCTCAGCTGACTGAAGAGAGCTCCTTCTCTCCAAGGTCACGCCCCCTTCTTGGGGCACCCCACATCCAGGGACTGGTAGACACAGGGCAGAAAGGCCTGGCACCCTCACCCCAACTCAGAACACTTCTGAAGGGTTATCTCAGCTTCAGCGCTACTCCTGGGACTGGCTGAGGCCTCCACTGAGACTGTACTGCAGCCCGACTTCTCCCCCTGCCTGATTCTGCTTCCCCCAGGTCCCTTCTCCCCTCCCCTCCCCTCCCCTCCCCTCCCCCCCCCTCCCCCCTCTCCTGGTCGTGATGCCAAGAGCACTCCCTCCTGCACACTGGTCCACATCTGTGTCTGTTTCCCAGGGAGTCCAACCTGCGGCAGTGATTATCCTAATTCTGAAGATAGAGAAACTAAGCATTTTAGATGGTAATCACCTGACGAGAGATGGACAAAGACCAGAAGGGAGGCCCAGGATATGTCGCTCAACGGTGCCAGTGTGCTAGGGGGGCAGGGGAGGGAAAGATGAATAAGGCCCCTACCCTCCGAGCTCATCATGCCAAGAGCAAGGAAACACAATCACAGCCACAACCTGCACAGCCGCCAACAGAGGCCCGTCTTAGACACGAGAGCGGAGGAGAGAGTTATGTGAGCAGGCAGTGTGATTTGCATGGGGAGGCCCTGAAGACATTCGGGGAGGCTGCAGGAGCACTGGCAGGTTTCCTCTCCTTAGTCTGACCTCACCACTGAGAAAAGCACATCAGTGAAATGTGAATCAAGGGGGTCAGTGCTGAGGTACGGACTGTAGGCCAGACTCGCTGCCCCTGTTCCACTCACCCAGAAACCTCTACACTGGCTTTGGAGTCAGGCCTCTGTTCCCTTTTTCAGCCCCAGCTCCCTCTGGTACATACCATCTGCTAAGTGAGCTTCCACTTGACCTCTGTAAAATGGACCACTCTGCTAGCAGGCTGGTTAAGGAAACCACTTGTGAAACATTCATTATTCAGCTCGGAACATGGTGGACCAGGGTTAAAAACTGATAGTGGCCCAAGCAGTACTTTAGAAATTCCCAGATTTCAACGCCTTTAAGAAGACACTCCCTAGTTCTCCAATCACCCCGCCTCACCTACTGACTTATTCTTGGCTGCTTCACTGGCCCGTGGAGGCATGAGAGTTTGCTCTCTGTGTGATCACTGTCACCACCACTACAACATCCATACATATAAACATACTATCTATACATACATACCTACCTAGCATGTATTTGTATACTAAATGCTGTTCTAAGCACTGTACAATTATTATCCCATTTCACAGAGGAGGACACTGAGGCACAGGTGCCTCTAAGGTGCCTCTAAGGTCATGCAGCCAGTGATAGAGTTGGGACTCAAACTATGGCAGGTGGCGCCAGGGCCTGTGCTCCTCTTCACCACGTGCAGGCAGTCTGTGTGCAGTACCAAGGAGAGACACGGATCCCTCCAAGGGGTCAAAGGGGAGGCAAGGTCATTGTGATAACTGAATGAGACAAGTGAAGTAAAACAGAACAATAACTAGCACATGGGAAGCACTACATAAATGTAAGCTATTCTCAGAAATAGACTCATAGATGCAAAGAACAGACTGATGGTTGCCGGAGGGGAGGAGGATTGGGGAGCTGGGTGAAAGAGGTGAAGGGATTAAAAGTACAAATTAGCAGTTACAAAACAGTCACAGGGGTGTGAAAGCACTGCATGGGAAACACAGTCAATAATACTGTAATAACTATGCATGGTGCCAGGTGGGTACTGGAAATATTGGGGGGATCACTTTGTAAAGTCTAGGATTGTCTAACTACTATGCTGTACACCCAAAACTAATACAAAATAATATTGAGTATCAACTTTAATTCAAACATAAAATTTTAAAAAGAGAGGTTACGATTAAAAAAAATCTAAAACCATAACACTAAAGTGTATCAGAGTATGTGGCCATGGTTGATGATAATTTGTATCTTCCAAGCTGACAACCTCAACATACTTTACAAAATTTGCTATGAGGGTAAAATGCAATTAGGAAAAAATAGAATTTCACCAAAAGTCCAATATCTGAATCAAATGAAAAATTTTAGTTCCCACAGCTACCCAATAGACCTAACTCCTTGGTGGAGAATTCATTCCCATCCCATTCCTATGACAAAAAAGAATTTAGGGAAACTAGGTTTGTTTCCTTTACACAAGATCATTCTGTTGTTAACTCTAATGAAGGAAAAGTTCTGAAACAACTTCACAAAATCAAAGACTGATCAACAGTTTTGTTAATGAATAAAATGTTTTCAAGCTACAAAAATGTAAGCTATTCTCATTAAGGGATAACATTTTTCCTTTGAATAAATGATGACACCCCTTACATTTATATAATTGTTTTGTTGGTTTTTGTTTTTGTTTTTAACTCACACAGCATTTCCAAACAAGCATGAGAAATGTGATGGTTAATTTATATGTCAAGTTAACTGGGCCACAGGGTGCCCAGATATTTGGTCAAACATTATTCTGAGTATGTCTGTGTGGGTGTTTCAGATGAGATTACCACTTGAATCAGTAGACTGAGTAAAGCAGATTGCTCTCCCTAATGTGGGTGGGCCCCTCATCCAATCAGTTGAAGGCAAGAATAGAACAAAAAGACTGACCCTCCTGTGAGTAAAAGGGAACTCCTCCTACCTGACTGCCTTGAGCTGGAATATCGGTTCTTTCCTGCCTTCAGACTTGACTGAAACATATTTCTAGTTCTTGAGACTATAGGCTTCAGGACTAGAACTACACCATCAGTTCTCCTGAGTCTCCAGCTTGCTGACTACAAATTCTGGGACTTGTCAGCCTCCAAAATCGCACAAGCTAATTCCTTATCATAAATCTCTTTATACATATATGCATATACAGTATACATAAACACACATACGCAGGCATATATCCTATTGGTTCTGTTTTTCTGGAGAATCCTGACTAACTAATACAAGAAATATTCTCACCTTTCCCATCTTACAGATGAGAAACTGAGGCTTGAAGAAGTTGAATGACTTGCACAGTTTACAACTCAACTCATCTCCTCATCCTCCATCACCATGACACTCTAAGTCCTGCTGTTTGTACTTTTATTCATTCAGCAAATACTTATCAAGCCACTGTTATGGGCTAGGCAATGTGCCCCTAACTAATTTTCCAACCCACCTCCTCCTTCTCTAACCCTACTCTCCCTGCCTGTATACTGTACAGCTTATCTTCTGTCTCTTTCAGGGCACTAAAGCCTCCAGACTCAGCTCCCAGTCCCCGTTCTAGCCCATGTTGGTCCCTTTCCCATATACTACTACTGCCTCTTTAAAAAGCCTTTTAACTTTGTTGTATGTTTCAAATTATTCACAATAAAAGGGGGGGAAATGCCTGCTTAAAACTTTTCAATAGCTTTTCCTTGCATCTAGAATAGAATCTAAATTTCCTAAAATGTCACCTACAGGGACGTATGTGATCCATGGTGGCCTTTCAGTCCCTCAAGCATGCCAAGCTCTTCCCTGTGCCAGGGCCTTTACACACACATAGCATATCCCATCTGGCACACACTTTATCCCATTCTCTTCGGGGCTACACCAGTAGGTCTTTGCCTAAATATCCCTTTCCCATGAAGGCCAAATATAAATTATTTTCTATTCTCTTGGTATCTTATTTTCCTTCACAGCACTTAATACAATATGTAGATAAATGTTTGTAGTTTTTACTATTATTTATGTCTATCTCCTGAAATAGGTTAAAGCTCCATGAGGTTTTGCTCATAATTGTATTCCCAGTGCCTAGAACACAGTAGGTGCTCAATGTATTTGCTTAATTAATGTTCTATAAACCCATCACACAATTGAGCATCTTCCCACCTCTGCTTTCACTGTTCCTTCCACCTAGATTGACCCATTCCTCCTCCCTGCCTCCAATGTCTTCATCTGGCAAATTCTTCTTTCCTCTGCAAGACTCAGCTCCCCCAGACTCCTTTTCCCTCACGGTTATTAGGTCATTCTGCATGAACTTCCATAGCTCTTGCAGCACTTAGCTCACATATGGGAACTGCCCTCTGTCTTTTCTGTGAGCTCCTCAAGGGCATGCACTGGGTCCCTCTCATCCAGAGAAACCCTGAGCCAGAACAAGACATACGAGCAGCCCCAGTGAACATTTACCTGTATAACACACCTTGCATCCAGAAAATGCTCAATAAATGGCAACCATTATCGTCACTATTATCGTAGGGTCATTTTTTGTACCTAAATCTCCCTCTGGGTGGTTTTGGAACCATCTTTTTATTCACTCAACATGTATTTAGAGTGCCTATTCTGGAGCATATACAACAAGGATAATGTAATGAAAATAACCAACTGTTCAGAGACTGGTTCTTCAAAGAACTCAAGGAGATAAGACCAAACTATAAGCAACTATAAAACAAGTGCTGAGTGTTATAAAAGAATCTGCCTAAGCTTCAGCCATAAACTAAAGAAGCACTGCCCAGGTAGGCCATGCTACATGCACACCATGGCCCCAGAACCTTTGATCTCAAGTGTTATCAATACAACCTCTCAAAGTATGTTACCTGGACTGCAGGCCACTAGCCTCATTCATCTCTCCCTTCCTACCGTGCTGGTGACCCAGCATGCCTTGCAGTCATGACTAGCCAAATACCATCTCACGGTCTTGTTCATGTGGTCCACTGAAGGTGCAGGAGTCTAACCTGGGAAGCCCAGAGTCCAGCCCCGTGTTAGAGCTCTACTTTTCTCAGCATTTCAGGCCTTTGGTACCCATGGCCTGTCCAGTTTGGCTATGGCCTCCGTTATATTCGGATGAGGTTCGTGATAGTCCCTCATTTACAAAGCCACTACATCTCAAACCCCAGTGGATGACCGAAAGTTAACACTGCATATTAATGCTCCCTATGTGTGTAGTCACCAAAAGATAAGGAGTTGTTTTATCCTTAATTCATCTTTTCATAAATTTTTCATGTATATTATTGATTTTGCATTGAAATAGTTTTGCAAAGCATTTTAGCTAGAATCCTTATTTAGCATCTTGCAGACCACAACACCTAGTAATAATGATTTTTCACAAAAAGAGGGACATGGGTTTTTGTTACTTTGCTTTAAAAAAATCAATAGAGCATTTGTGTCTGTATTAGAGATTAAAATAGCTTTTTTTTTTTGGTCTCACAATCAAGGTGAGCTTTTATTTAACAATAAAAGAGAATTTGTCAAATATCCTTCCTTGCCCCCATCCACAACATTTCTAAGTTTCTTAAAAGTTTAAAGATACAGAGGATGGGAAATGACCAGTATGAAGGTAAGTGCCCTGAGTTGACATCCCAACTCCGCTGCCTACTAAGGACTGAAGAATGAGTTTCTCCTCTGTAAAGATGGAGCAATACCTTCCACCTCCAGGTTCTGTGACGTTCGAGGGAAGCTGGACATCTTAGTAAAGGGCTGAGTAGAGTGCACAGGTGTAGGCACCTTCTATCTTGCAGCCTGAGACACAGATGAGGGCATTATCCACACAAAAGGAATTTTAAAATTTCATCTTAATAACCATTGAGCTGGGCATTAGGGATGAATGGGGATGAAAGGTGAATAGGATCTGTCTCTCCTCCCACAGAGTTCATAGTCTGGCAGAGATGACAGACCACCTTAGAGAGTAACAGCCCAGCACAGGCTCTGGAGTTCCTGGTTTCAAACACAGCTCTTGGGTTAGAAGAACATACAACCCATCTAAGGAGACAAGACTCAAGCAGAAGAAACAATAAGAAAACAAGCTAAGTGTGAGAAGGTGTGGGGCAAGGTATATGCCACAGGCAATCAGAAAAAAGAGAATCGGGGCCAGAGAGGTCCAGGAAGGCTTCATTAACCAAGGGACAGAGAGTAAGGTGTCCTCATCAGCACAGTGAGTAGGTCTTCATCAACAGCAGGCAGTCCTCTTAGCTGGTAAGACTATGCAGCTGCTAAAGAAATTGAACCAGGACACAGAGATCCATAAACAGAGCTTGCATGAAATGAAATCTGTTTTGTATAAGACCACAGGATGTAGTAGAAAGGGCATGGACTTAGAGACACAAGGCCTCAGTATTACTATCTGTGAAACCCTGGGTAAATTACTCTCTCTGAAATAAATAAATGTTCGTGCATAAGTGAAGTAAATAGAAATTAGATTACCATGCCCTGTTTAAATCAGGTACGGCTCTATGGACAACAAAACCACTCTCTGATCCTAGAAAGAGAAAATGCCTATGAAATGAAAAAGGGGGCTGCTGAAACAGAATAGGCCATCCCTTTTAGGAAAACTTCTCTGTAGGCCTTCAGGTAGATCCAGAGCCATCTCAATGGAATACCTGCAAGAAGATCCATGCATTTCACACAACCACACATGTGTGAAGTTCAGGAATGCAATTAAAAAATCAACTCTTGATCACCTACTATGTGTCATACATTGGGACAAGCAACAAGACATGGAGATGAAAAAGACACCATTCTTGCACTCCTGTGGAATTCACAGGCACTTGACCATGCTGTTCCAACATAGTCCAGAGGCCCTTCTCTCTACTATTAGACAGATAGACTTGAACCCCTGAAACCAGCCATTGGTCCCAGTCTGGTCCTGCTTCCTTCCACTTGAGAGGCCTTCAAAATACCAGAAGATGGAGGATCATGAACTCTCCTGAGCCTTATTACCCCTTTTCACCCACCCCCAAATCAGTCCAACTGGATTGCTCTTCCCCAAACACACTTCTTATTCTCCCATGTCTAATCTTCAACTTCAGGAAGACCTTTATTTCCCTAACACCATCTCTACACATCCCTGACCACCCACCTAAAACAACATCCACCAGATCTATCCCCCTTAACCTATTTTATTTTCTTCATAGCATTTACTGATGATCTGAAACGGCATTGTTTTGTTTAATAGTTTATAAGCTTGTTATTTATATGCCCTGCTGGAATGTAAGCTATTGTCTCCAACACCTACCACAGTGCCTAGATGCAGGAGGTACCCAATTTTTGTCAGATAAATAAATGACAGAACATATAAAGTCCATATCATTTTATCCGCCTCTTTCTGATGATACCTGTCCCTTTCACCATAGTAATATTTATAAGCATACTCATATGCAAAAATGTCTTCCCTACATGGTATGAAACTCCTTGAGAATCTATATCTGTTTTACCTTTGTATCCTCTGGATACGCAAGATAGAGCATTTCCTTGGTAAATGCCTATTTAATGAATAAAATATGTGGTCCCTTGGGGAAGACTTGTTGAATGAATAAATAAATAATATAGTCACTTCCTCTTCAGGCTTCTTAACCTTGTCTTTGTCAAAACTCTACCTCAATGCTCAGAAATGTGAACATATTTGGTTGGTCACATGGAAAAGTACAGAGCCTTTATACACACATTCTTGCTGCTCCTTTTTAACAACTAATTACTTGACCACCACATTTAAAGGTTATTTTCCCCCCACCCATCAACCCCTTACTTGGTAGCACTTTTGCAAACATCTATCAGTGTCTTGGGGGTAAAAAGTGAATAAAACCTTTGAAAAATATGGATTCTTCTAGAGTGCGCCAATCTCTGCTTGCTGTGGGTTCAAGCTATTTTTATCAGGCGATACTGTGATGTTCCTTTTCAACACATGATATTCACTCTTTCAAGCTGTTCTGCACTGTTCTATTTGGTTTCATGTTACATCAATGAGACAGTTTGAGGGAAAAGGGAAAATGGGACATACTATATTTAGTAGCACCACTAAAACCCTAAATAAAAACTCTAATTTCCTAAGCTCCTTGGCTACCCAATCTATATCCAGGACCCCACCTACCAACCCAACATTAAGGCCAAATAAGAAATGCTTTTGTCCAGAGAGTATTTTTCAGAATGTTAATTATAGTATCTCTATTTACAGTGTCGCTAAAACTTTAAGGGGTTCAAAGTCGTACATAAAGGTCACAGAAGGGCCAAACAATTACTACAGGTATTTTGAATTTTCATAGTATTTTTACTTGGAATTATCAGCCTAATTATATATTTTAAAATAACACATCTGGTTACCCATCTGGGCATGCTGAGTTTGAGACGGTCATGTGACAACTATGAAGTGTTGCCTGAAGAGCAATGAGACATAGAAAAACAAAGCTCTGGGAGGTGTAGGCTGGAGTATCAATGTTCCTATATAAAAGTGGAACATGAAACCATGAAAGTAAATAACATGACCCTCGAAGAGTCAGGAGAGCAGTAGGCTGAGGAGAAACCTGACTGCCCAAATGTCAGCAATCAATGTGTGCTGGAAGGGTAAGAAAAGGTTTCAATAGAAGTATGTGCCTAAGATAGTATCCAGCACATGCTAAAGGCTCAAAAATACTTAACTCAGTCTTACTGTTAGACTCAGTGGTTATAGACAAAAGGTCTTTGTAATCTGCAAACCATGGTACAAGTATTTTTCTATGATTTCTAGAAGAAATATAAGAGTGGTGTGGTGGAACAATTGCAAAACTGGCCACAATCTTTACACCTCCTTGTATTTATGCCCTTTCAATGTGACTTTATAATCTTCTTATCAAGATATATAATCTATTTCCCCATGCCTATATCTGGGTTGGCCTTGTGACTTACTTTGGCCAATAGCATGCAGTGGGAATCCCACTGTATCAGTTCTTGCTTACTTTGACTCTCTTTCTCTTGGAATCCTTCCAAACCGTCATGTGAACAAGCCTTGATTGTCCTTCCAGACAAAGAAAGACCACATAGAAAATAGCCACATGAGCCCAGTCAAGGCCATCCTAGAATAGCCTATAGCCCATCAACCCTACACATGTGAGAGAGCCCAGCCAAGGTCAGCAGAGTTGCCTACCTGCCCTGGAGCTGACTGCAAATATATAAATGAGCCCAACTGAGCTCAAGCGCCACTGTGTTTTGAGACTTGGCTCATGACAGTGGGAGAGTAATTCTGCAAATGGGGTCATTCTGGTGGCAGTGCAGCAGTGAGAAGAGGACCCAGTCTAGCATATTCTTAGAAACAGTCTGCCTAGCTCAGCCTCCATATGGTAATATCAGGAGACTGCTTCACAAAGTCCTTAGTCACTGCTCTGGATCTTGGTCCTGGATCTACTTCCCCAAGCAAGCTGCAGCTCTGTTATCAGTGCTCTGACTTAGCTACGAAGGGCGACACTACTCATGATTCCTTAGTGGGGCACACTAATGTACTCTAACCTGCTGAGGGGGAAAAAGAATGTGGACACCCCTTCTATATTTGATTATGTATCATGAAAAGTCATACAGCTTTTATTGGAAGTAATGCTTTTGACATATAGATGCCAGATGCCTAAATGACAGTCCTTGATGACACATGAAAAGGCCATACCAATCTCCCTGAACTCTGAAATTCTAGGGTCTATACAAAGGTATTTGACAATTCATTCTGTTTTTAATTGGATTGAATGGTATATGACAGGCAAACTTCAAGGAACACAATAACTTTTATTTCAATTTTGCATGACAGAATGATGTTTTGTTAAATAATATATTCAGGTGAAATTTACATAACATAAAATTAACCATTTTCAAGTGAACAATTCAGTGACATTTAGTACATTCACAATGTTAGGCAACCACCACCTCTATCTAGTTCTAAACATTTCCATCACTCCAAAGTAAAACCTCTTACTCATTAAGCATTTCTCCCCATTTCCCCCTCCCTAGCCCTGGCATCCACCAATCTGCCTTCTGACTCTGGATTTATCTATTCTAGATACTTTATATAAATGAAATGATAAAATGTCACCTTTTTGTGTCTGGCTTCTTTCAATTAGTGTATTTTAGAGGTCTGTCCACATTTTGGCACATATCAGAATTTCATTCCTTTCCATTGTATGTACATACCACAATTTGTTTATCCATTCACCCGCTGATGGGCATTTAAACTATCTCCACCTTTTGGCTATTGTGAATGATGCTGCTATGAACACGCCTATGCATGTACTTGAATATTTCTTTTCAGTTCTTTTGGGTATATACCTAGAAGTGAAATTGTGGGAGGGTTATCGGTAATTCTATATTTAACTTTTTGAGAAGCTGACTTTTCCACAGTGGCTGTACCATTTTACATTCCCACCAGCAATGTTAAGAATCCCAATTTCTCCATATCCTCGCCCACACTTATTATTTTCTGGGTTTTTTGTTGTTGTTTTTAATTATTATAGCCATGCGAGTGGATGTGAAATGGTATCTCCTTGTGGTTTTGATCTGCATTTTCCTAATGACTAATAAGGTTGAGCATCTTTCCTTGTGCTTTTGGCTATTTTTAAAGAGATTTTAAATGACAAACAGGAATTCAAATTTAAGTTAAAATCCAATTGCTTACGGGCTTCCAAATGCAAATAATTCAACTGAGGTGATAGTTGAATAGAAACCACAACACAAATCACTAAGTTTTAGTTTAGTTTTTTTTTAAAAACATCAATTGTAAAATGGATTTCCATTTCAGCAATCTTATAAAATCAAGGAAATATGATGTTTAAGAAAATGTAAGTTCCACAAGGGGAAAGATTTTTGTCTATATTGTTCTCCATGCCTGAGAAAGGCTCATACCAGGTACTCAATAAATGTTAGATAACTAAAAAAATCAGAGACTGAATGTAGCTGGTAAGTACAGAGAAAGATCTAGGATAATTCCTCAAGGTTCTTCTGCGTAGGTGCCATTAACTAGGATAATCAGTATAGAAATAAGAATGCTTGTGATTCACCATTGCGTACAATACTGGCTGAGGGTTTGTCATGTATGGCCTTTACTATGTTGAGTTACTTTCCTTCTATACCCACTTCATTGAGTATTTTAATCATAAATGTATGTTGAATCTTATCAAATGCTTTTCTGCATCTATTGATAAGATCACATGATTTTTATCCCTTGTTTTGTTAATGTGTTGTATTATATTGATCAATTTGTGTATGTTGAACCATCCTTGCATCCCTGGAGTGAACCCCACTTGATCATGATGTATTATTTTTTTAATGTATTGTTGTGTTCAATTTGTTAGTATTTTATTTAGGGTTTTTGCATCTGCATTCATCAGAGATACTGGTCTGCAGTTTTGTTGTCCTTGCCAGGTTTTGGCATCAGGGTTATGCTGGCCTCATAAAATGTGTTAGAAAGTTATTGCCTCTTCTTCAATTTTTTTGAAGTTTGAGAAGGATAGGTATCAAATCTTCTTTGAATGTTTGGTAGAATTCACTTAATGAAATCATATGGTCCTGGATTTTTATTTTTTGGTAGGTTTATGATGGTTGTTTCAATTTCCTCACTGTTGATCGGTCTATTTAGATTTCCCAATACTTCATGATTCAGTCTAGGAAGGTTATATATTTCTAGGAACTAATCTATTTCTTCCAGGTTATTGAATTTGGTGGCATATAGTCTTTCATAGTATTCTAGTATGAACCTGGGTATATCTGCGATGTCTGTGGTAACTTCTCCTCTTTCATTTCTGATTTTGTTTGTATGAGTCTTTTCTCTTTTTTCCTTAATAAGTCTAGCCAGGGGCTTGTCAATTTTATTAATCTTTCCAAAGAACCTGCTTTTTGTTGTATTAATATTTTGTATGGACTACTACACAGCCATAAGGAAAGATGAAATACTGCCATTTGCAACAAGGATGGACCTTGAGAATATTATGATAAGCAAAATAAATCAGTCACAAAAAGCTAAGAACCATATAATTTCACTCATCTGTAGGATATAAAACTGAAACTCATAGACACAGGCAATAGTATGGTGGTTATCAGAGGAGGGACGGTGGGTAGTAAAGGGAAAAGGTGGCTAAATAGATGGTGACGGGAGACTATTTGACTGTAGGTGGTGGGCACACAATGCAATATACAGATCATGTATTATAGAAATGTACACTTGAAACCTATTGATCTTATTAACCAATGTCCCTCCCAATAAATTTAATAAAAAAAGAACACTTGTGATAAAGGAGTTATCTCAGAATTCCTACTATTAATTCAGAGTTCTGTTTTTACATTTTATTCTTCAATTTTCATGCTCCTTTTATACAACCCTATGTGAAAAAATGTAGGAGGAAAGTGGCAGGGTGCTCCACAAACCTACGGTAATAATGCTGCTACTCACAAACATTTCCACCTTAACATTCTGTGGTTTGGTTTTTCTTCCTTATATGCACAATCATATGTACAATCCTGTCCTCATACCTGCAAAATGTCACTTCATCTCATATATGTCCAATTTTCCATGGTGATTATGAAAGTTACAGTACTGGCTATCCCAATTTGACTTGGCAATTTATTAAGTCTGTTCTCTGGCTTATGCATCGGAGAAGGTCTCCCATGGAACAAAACTTATCTAGGAAAGCAGACCATGGTCCACTGTGACTCTATATGATAACACTTTGTGGCCAGAGGACAGATCACTAAATTTTAGTTTATTCAGATCACTTGCTCCCTTGTAGACTGTGATTCTTCCACAATAAAAGTCAGAAAAAAAGCCCAATTCAAACTTACTTTAATTTGATAAAAATGTTTTGGTACCATTTGACTCTTGAAATTATTTTATTATAAAAATATTCTAACCCTGTATAATATATACCCCAAAATAGACCATGTCCTTGAAGAGGAGAGAAATACTATTTCAACACACTGTAGAACTGTTCCATGTATACTAAAGTCTCTTGATCTCTAGCTTTCTGTCACATGTTTCCAAACAACATAGTAATTTGACCTCAAATTACAGTATAGCATTACAGTTAGTATCATTTTCCCCTCAACAAGTGATAGCCTGAGCACACTGGGAGAGTTTGTAGTACAAAACTCTTTCTTGTAATACAGACTTGGGATCTCACTTCTATTATTACACTCATGGACCAGGCACTTTCAGGAACACTAGTTCCAAAGACCTGAGGAAGACCCTCAGAATGGCTGCTTCCCAGATGACCAACCCTTTGTCCAGAAACTCACGCTGTGAGAACTAAGGGACCTTTAACATCAGAGATGTAGGGGAAAGATGGTCAACCAATCTTTGGGTGTTAGGAAGAGGAAAATCCCTTCTATAATCACAGAGCGAGCTAACACAGGTCAGCCACAGGTGTCCAAAGTTTGGATAAGGGACCAAAGTTGTACGAGGTCCTATTCAGGCCTCTAGCAGCAAACACACGAGTCCACCGCACGGACTCCCTCTCCCTCTCTAGGTGATAGGAACTCAAAATTTTTGCGTTTTATCTTCCTTGCTCTCATTCTCATCTGACCTTTTTGACATTTTAATTTAAATCAGTAAAAACAACTTCAAAACTTTTCATGCAAAGGTTTTGGTTGAAGGAACCTCAAACTGAGTGATTTGCTCAACAGACACTTATTGATTGTCCACTAAGGGCAGGACCCTAGACCAGGCCCCAAGACTCAGGGGATACAAGGTTGAGCAAAAGAGTAGACAGCAGATTAGAGATCAAATGGAAGATACCTAGTCCTAAATGGAATAATGCTTGTCCACCTCTCACGTAGATTTTCCTGTGAGGGTCAAATGAGATATTACATGTAAAAATACTTTAAAAACTGTAAACAAAATAAGTACACAAATGTAATAATTATGAGATCCATCCTATAAGAAGTAAACAAGAAAGTATAATGCCAGTCTGTTGTCTAAATCCCCTGAGATTGATAGATCTCAAATTTTCAAATCAAGAGTATCCCCTACACTAGAATTTTTATTCTTTCTGGTTAAAAGTTCAAATCATGAAGACAAATATCAAACTGAAAAGGAATTTTTCAGTACCAAATGGTTAAGTCTAAGTGAAAAATTAATTCCCTAGTGAGGTCCATGTGACAATGGTCAGGCAGGACTTAGACACCTATATACCAGCCTCTCCTGATAATTTCCTGCCCTTCTCCTTTCCAAACTCCAATTCTAACTTTTGCCAGTAGCGGAACTAACAAAAATTCTAGAAGCCTATTCCATTTTCTATTGTGGTTCAGGACCAGTTCTCATAAGTACCAATTCATTTGCCAAAGAACATTCAACAAACATTTGCAAAGCCCCTACAATGTGCTTAGTATAAAGGCTGAGTGTCTATCTACTCATTGGTGAATAATGAACCATGACAATATTTCTTCAGCATACGAATCTTATAATCTGATTTACAATCTTTTTTCCTTCTTGTTCATTCCTCTCCAGCCATAGTGACCTCCCTGCTATTCCTTGAACCCTTTAGGTATACTCTTGCCTCAGGGCCATTCCTCCGACTGTTCCCGCTGCTTAACCTCCACACAGCCGCATGGCCAGCTTCTCCACCTCCATCCAGTTTGTTCAAATACCACCTTCTCAATGCCCACCCCATTAAAGGCTAAAACCCTCAAGCAAGCTCCTAATTCCCTTTATCCTACTCTACTTCCCCCCCCCACACACAGCACATATATCCTTCTAACATGCTATATAATGCAGTTATTTATTATGGTTATTTTTAATGTCAACCTTCCCTCATGCCCCTATGGATAGGGATGCTTGTTTTGTTCACTGGTGTAGCCCAAGCACCTACAACTTAGGACCATATTGGACACTCACCAACTATTAACTGAATGAATGAATGAATGAATGAGTCAATCAATCATCTAATCAGTCATGTGAAATCATTTCAGTGGGCTCAATGACATTAGCAAGTTTTAGTTAATGGAAAATTTAAAAGTTGAAAAAAGAAATCTATGTTGGCGTATTTTAAATCTAATCACTTCATCTCAACTATAATTTGTTCCAAATGTTTTGCTTGTAGGTGAAAACTCATATAAGTGATGATTAATCCCCATTATAATTAAATATAAAAGCTGCAACATTTCTATTAAAAGAAATATAAGATCAAGCATCAAGCTGGTACTATAGATAATAAGTGTTTGTAATTAACATACCGTGAATAACTGTAAACTCTGTCATTACACTAATAAAATGTAAAAATTCCTAAAGCAACTGGGGACTCCGTGGCAGCTGCAACGTCAACACTAGCCACTTTGCCAGTTGTTCAGAGGCTGTGCAAATTAGCACAAACTGGTAGTAACACACGGAATGCATTTGGGAGCCATTTTTGCACTACAGACGTTTAGAGATTTTTTTTCTTTTCTTTAGATAAAATATCACATCCTGATGCATGAGCAGGTGGAGCTGAGATGAACTTCAAACTGGTAAGGGGAATAAACCCTGAAGTAGGCAGTTGAGGTACACCTCTGAGTAAACTATCACAGGGCTCTGATTTGAGTGAACAAAGGTTGCCTATGCAGCAAATTTGGATAAAAAAAATTCATGGCTTGAATATAAAGAAAATATGCATTGAGGAATTAGTATAATTATTTGGTTGCACAGATACCTGGAAAGGCAAACAAAGAGCTCAAATGACATAACTAGATATGAAGGTATCAAAGAGTTAAACGGTTTATTGCCAGAAAGCCAAACCTTCCTACTTCCATCACCCAAAGCGCTGTATAGTCAGAAAGATTAGGAAGCCACTGCACAGCCATCTTTCTTAATCAATGAAGGACACGATTCCCAGCGGACCCAGTCACACATTAACTCAGCTTGGACAGTGACCTTAACTCTGCTTCAATTGTAAGCCTCACACATAAAAGGTGTGTGCGTGTGTGTGTGTGTGTTGGTACCTGGTTTGGGTTTTTTACTGCAACAAAGAACTACATTTAGATCCAAATCAAACTGTTCCAAATCAAGAATTGAAATGACTTGTTAAGCTTTTTACTAGATATCATGTCTTGTGGGCTGAATTGTGTTCCCCACAAAATTCATATGCTGAGGTCTTAACCTCCAGTACTTCAGAATATGACTGTATTTGAAGATAGGGCCCTTAGAGAGATAGTAATTAAGGAAAAATGAAGTCATATGAGTGGGCCCTAATCCAGTATGACTTGTGTCTTTATATGAAGAGGAGATTAGGACACAGAAACAGAGAAAAGGCTCTGTGAAGACAGTTATAGAAGTTAGCCATCTACCTGCCAAGGAGAGAGGCTTCAGAAAAACTCTGCCAATACCTTAATCTTGGACTTCTAGCCTCTGGAACTGGTTGGAAAAAGATTTCTATTGTTTAAGCCACCCAGTCTGTGGTATCTGTTATGAAGGCACTAGCAAACTAGTACACCATGTATGATTAGTCTCTTTATATCGTAGCAACAAAAGAAGAATGCCATTTTAAAAATCCAGTTTCTAATCACAATGGATTCTTAATTTATGCAGTATCATGAGGAATAAATCATTCCATATTAAGTAAAATTTCCAGATAACTGAAGCTTGCCTCTTACCAAACCAAAATTTATATTCTAATTATATTGAATGGACATGTTTCTAAAACTCATCATTGCATGCCAGTCCCCTTTTAAAGTAGAGTATACCATAATGCAACCCTTTTAAAGAATAACATTAAAATTTCCAACAAAATTGACAACTGTTAAATATTATATTTCAATTATTGCATCTACCTAAGATTAAGACTAATTTCTCATGTCTTACTTCTGTGTATTTATCCAAAGAAACCCAAACACTAATTCAAAAGGATATATGCACCCCTATATTCGTTGCAGCATTATTCACAATAGCCAAGATATGGAAGCAACCTAAGTGTCCATCAACAGATGACTGGATAAAGAAGGTGTGATATATATATAAAATGATAAAATGGAATATTACTCAGCCATAAAAAAGGCTGAAATTTTAACATTTGGGACAACATGAATGGACCTAGAGGGTATTATGCCAAGTGAAATAAGTCAGACAGGGATAGACAAATACCATATGATTTCACTCATTATGTGGAATATAAAATATAAAATAAACCAACAAACAAAATAGAAACAAACTTACTTTTGTAATTTGTCCCTCACTTCCAGCTAACATTTACTGAAACTTCTAGTCCATCTCCTATCTACCAAGCCTTCTAATCTGCCATAGGCTAAGAAATTAGGCAACTAAGCATATGTTGGAACTATGTCTCAAGTAAGAATCAAAAGGCTTGAGGGAACGTCCAAGGAGCTTGCCTGTGAGTAAACAAGTTAATATACTCTTTGTGGCATATATTTTTTGCTTCTCATTAAAGTTTTGCTTCCATTGTTATTTTGCCTGTATTCCTAAGAGTTAACATTGAAAAATTTGTGACCACTATGTTTGAATAAGTGAGATTTTATTTTTATATTTTATTATCAATTAGTCACTTGTCTCTACTTCATAGACTTTCACACCATCTTTATTGATATCAAAATCTGTAGTGTTGATTTCTGACCTCCAGATGAAAGATGTTTAGGAACATATCAACTTTAATAATCACAGGTAGATGTGTTAACATTTACTATGTGCTAAAGGCTCTTTAGGTATCTCACTTAACTACCAACAATGCAAAGAATTTATTGAAAGCAAGGAAAGGGATGTAAAATCACTATGACCTTTCAGAAACTGTGCTTACTGGATAGATATACAGAGAGGGGCAAAAGTAGGTTTACAGTTGTTCATATAGAAAGTAATACAATAATTAATAATAATACAAAAAGAAACTCTGCTTTGTATACTCACAACTATAAACATACTTTTGGCCCACCCTATATTATGCAAATGAGTACTCTTGGATCAAACAAAACATTTTAATCTAGTTTTTTAAAAGCTACTAGTAAAAAACTAATACAATATGCAAGTTCCAAATTAAATATAATCTCGGCACAAGCCAATCATACTTCTCCATGGACCATCACTCCTGAAACCAACTGGAAAAATTAGTGCTCCTTCTCTCTACCTTCCCTATCACCTAACATGAATTTATGAAGATATGCATATATGCAGAGGGATCTCTGGAAGTGAATCACTAGAATATGCAGAATTAGGTTGGTATATCAACTCCTACCTCCCAAAAGATATGTACTTAACACATTTGGAGGTTAATTTTTTCAATTAAACACACATATCTTAAGGGTTTAGTTTGATGAGTGTTGATAAACGGATACACCCTTGTAGTCAACACCCTAATAAAGATACAGCATATTTCAATCCCTGTGCCCTGTGCCCTTTCGTCAATCTCTCTCCCAGCTATAGGTATTTATTTTTAAGCAGATATAACAGCAGTAATGGTAATAGCTACTGTTAATGGATGGTAACAATAGGAGTATTTACTGAGTGCCCACAAGTCAGGCACTGTACATATATGGTATTCCATTTAATTCCCAAGTCAAAGGTTGGTAGTATCCCCATTGGTCTATTTGGAATAAAAGGGGGGGGGTGTATAAAGGACCAAGAAATTGAGTGGTGGGATCAGACCTGAACCAAGAATATCTGAATTGGAATCCCTCATGCGAAACAATATCACCTCTACACAAATGCTAAGGAGTTTTCTGTTAATTCGAAGCACACACTAAGTAGCAGTTTTAGTGAGGTCACCAGTTCAAACTCACAACCCCACCTGTATTATAAGCATACCCAAGTACCTTATTTTAACAAGCAAGCAAACAAGAGGTTAAGCTAATTATAATTAAAGGATTACCTACAGGTTCAACTACATGGAAATCCCTCACAGGTTTCTAGAGTAGTTAGAGGAGGGTGTGTGGGTGACAACCCCATCAACCCCACAATAGGGTTAGTGGTTGCAAAATGAACCAAAGGAATCCACCCACCCCTTGCTCTGGGGCAACCCCATAGGCGAGTACAGCACTGCACTGTCAATTTCTTAGAGAAGTCAGGAGGCAAAACATCTGGATCGAACCTTTTGATTCCTTGTTACCATTAATTTTACTCGGTGTTTTAAACTCAACCCACTCACATTTACAAAACACTTCACAGACGATTTCCCTCATGAATGGGGCTCCATTCACCTCTCACTTAAAAAACATCCAACTTACTCTGAAACGACTGAGGTTAAAGCTTGTTCAGTGTCAATTTGCAAGTATTATAAAAAACTAGGCGCACAGATGCAGAAGGGTCGTGCAAGGCACCCTCTTCAAGGGGTTCTGCTAAAATAAAGCAGCTAGGAAAGGGGCACGCGTCGGCCCTCAGCAACCCGCAGAGCTGGTGCCAAACTGCGTGGTGGAGGGGGGATTTGATCCCCCCCGAGGAAAGATGCGAGAATCACCACCCTGGAGCGGTACCAGCTTCCACCTTGGGAATCAATGTGGCTCATTTTCTCCCAAACTGGAGTTGTTTTCTAGAAGTCCCTCCCCTGGGCTTCCCTGTGGTCTCCCTAAATCCCTTACCATATGTTGGGGGAGGAGGGCTCTCCCTTTTAGAACGAATTCGTCTCCGGCAGGCTCAAGGCTTCAGGACGTGTGCTTCTAAGTCCTAGGCGTTTGACCACCCCGGCGCAAGGAGGGACGACACACACCACACAAACACACCCTCCGCAACACCTGAGCCCCTTTTCCCTCCGCTAGACAGGAGCACCGCTTAGTACAACAGGAGCGCCCTCCTGATGTCACCTAGAGACACCCAAGTCCCAGGTCCACAGCAGGCTCTAGAAGGGGAAGAGCGCTGGAGGGTGACGCTTCTCCACAATTAGCGGGAGTCACGCGGCGGGGTCCCCGAGGGCCCGCGCTCCCTCGCCCAGCACCCTGGGGTCCCGCTCACTCGAAGCCGCCGGGACTTTTTGGCGCCACCAGATAGTTCAGCAGAGCCACCCCGAGGGCGGCCCGGGAAAGATGCGGGGGGCGTGGCGCGGGGCGGGGGCTTCTCCCGGCTCCCGCGCTGGGGGAGGGGGAGGCGCGCGCGCCGAGCCGAGTTTCGGTTGTCTCCTCTGGGGCCCCGGAAGTCTGGGACGCGGGAGACGGAGGGACCTGGGCCAGGGCCACCAGGCGGGCAGCGGAGAGGGTCGCCGGGACTCCCCGGGCCGGAGGAGCCGGGGCGGCTCCCTCCTACAAGGGCCCACTCCCGGTCCCCGGGAGTCAGGGTGGCGGGGCTGGGGGACCAGAGCAGCCCAGCCGGCGGCCGCGACGCCCCGGACGGCAGGTGGGGGGGCGGCCGGGCGCCGGGCGGGCGGGGGAGCCGCTACCTGGTTCCGGAGGCGCATCGTGTCGGAGGCGTGGCGGGCTCGAGGTGGCGGAGGCCGGGCGCGGCGCGGCGGGCGGGGCGGGCCGCGGAGTCTCGGCGCAGCGCAGCCGCCTCGCCGCCCCCGCCCAGGGCGCCGCCGCCGCCTCCAGGGGGCGCCGGACGCGGGCGCCGAGGACGAGCCTGGCTGGTGAAGGCGCCGCCGCGGCCCCGGCGCCTAGCTCGGGGCTGGGCATCAAGGCTGTGCTGAAAAAGTTGGCTGAGTACATCTTCCTTTTCTCCAGTACTGCTCCCTGGGCTTACATTGTAAGTGAAGTAAAATTCTTTGCTGTTCAAGTCCACCTGCACCATTTGGGCACAACACTTAGGCCCTGAGGTTTCATAAACGTGACTTATTTGGAACCCTTAGAAAAACTCTTACCCTTTGGGCAAAGAGGCATTAGAAAGGTGGTCTGTCCCCGGCAGGGAGTGGGGACACCTTAACTGTATATTTCAAGCCATGGCCAGTTGACTGGTGTCTAAGATAAGTCCAAAGTGAGAAATGAAGACAAGGATCAACATCTCTGAGCTCCAAACAAAATGACCAAGATTTTTGTGCACTGTGATTTCAAGTAAAATTGATTTCATTTCTCAGTGGCTTCTTAAACCACAGAAGTATTAGTCTAATGTGATCATTAATGTGAGCATTTCAATAGGAAAGGGGCTTCTTTGGCCTCACTGATAAACTTCCACTCTCTGGATCAGAAACTCGCAGATCTTTGGGTTGTTGAGAATGCCCATTACTGCCTAAAGAAAATCTACCTTGCTTAAAAATACAGGATATGAAGATTTTTCTGGGCTGAAGTAAACTTACTTAGCATCATCGTATTAGAATGGAAATATTAAAGCAGTCACCTTACCCAATGCCTTTTTGTAGGTGAAGGCTTTGAGGTTCAGAGAGGACCTGCCCAAGGTCACAAGAGAATCAGGAGGTAAAATGATAAGTTCTCTTGACCTCTGATATATTGTATTACTTCACAATTTTCTGGTATTTGAAGTTTTCCCTGTTTTTAGGACTTCATCCATTCAGATCTTCAAACTGACCCAAATAAACTAAAGAGGAAGCCTAGGTAGGAAAAGGACTTGGAATGACAAACAACACAAATGTAAAAGTAGCTGTTAGTTATTGAGCACTTATTATTATATGCACTTTCCCTGGATTATCTCATTTAATTCAAGTTTTCAAATAATTTTATTCTTAGTGCAGCCTTAAAATTGAATAATTCCTGATGGATAAAAGAGCTGTTTTTCCCACTGTGTCCTTTGACCATGTAATACAAAAGAGTTTTGTTCCTGGGCGCAGGGGCTTTACCAACTCAAAATTCTGCTAAGTCATTTCCTTTGACCCAGCAGTTCCAGTTTTATGAGTTTACCTTAAGGAAATACTCATTAACATGTTCAAAGACTTATCTCTTATGTTTACTACAGCATTCTTTGAAATATGGAAAAATTGTAGTCTTTAATGGTCAACAAAGGGAACTGATCATCTATACAATGGAATATTCTGCAGGTATTAAGAGTGATCTAGTTGATGAATATTTATTTAGCATGGAAAGATATTCACAATATGTTTCAAAGTGAGAAAAGCAGGTCACAAAATTGTATGCTCAGAATGATCCTGTTTTTGAAAGGGTAACAGTGATTATTTTGGAAGATGGGGTTATGAGTGATTTTTATTTTTTCCTCTTTTGCTTTTCTATATTTTTAAAAATGTCAATAGTAAATATTATTTTGGATTCACTTTGTTTTAATATTTCACTATTCCTGTTACCAAAGTACCTATAATGAGTGAAGCACTGTGGCAAGGGCTAGCAGGCAAGAATTCAGTGCAGTTTAGTATAGTAAAGAACATAGTCTTAACCACTGTAGTTAGGGTATTAATCAGACCTGGATTCCAAATCTTAGCATTGCCCTCTCCAAGGTTTATCATCTTGAACAAGTTATTTGGGTTTTTTAAGCCTAAAAACAGTAATGATAATAATAACATTTATTGAGAATTTACTTTGTTCTGGGCACTGTACTAATTAAGCACTTTGTGTATACTCTCATACCCATAGCTGATGAAGAAACAGGCTTAAATTAAAGGCCATTAAATAACTTGCCCAAGTTTACATAGCTAGGTATATACATCATAGTGTGATTGTGAGGATTAAGTGCAAGGGGGCACTTAAAGCACTTAGCCTAACACACTACCAGATTAGATGATAATAGAGAGATGATAGGTAGACAGATATACACACTTGATATGTGTCATTTTTAATAATTTAGGCATGACACTTGTAGCAAATTCTGCTCTATCTTATTACTCAAATCACCTCTCCAGGCAATCTAACTTCGCTATTTCCTGTGGTCAGTAAGAGCATGGGCTCCAAACCCTGCTTTGGCTTGAATCTCAGCACTACCACTTAAAAGATCTGTGATCCTAGGTAAGTTACTTAACCTCTTTATGCCTCAGTTTTTTTGTCTATAAGATGGGTATACTATTAGAACTGATTTCACAGAGGTTGTTCTGAGTATTAAATAAATTAACACAAAGCAATAAGAATAGTGCCTAGTATACTTAGAATTTTTTAAAACGATAACTCATTTTTCAAATTTTAAGTTCTATTTTACACTAATGTAAAGATTTTAGTACATATTCCCTATATTGAGATCTGAACATACTGTTATTAATGCCAAAAGGTTATGTAAATGTACAATCTGTCAGAATTTATAGTAGGAAGCTGCCTCCACTTAAAAGAAACCCATGTAGCATTTACATGTGCTTATACTACTAAAACAGAAGTCAAACCGAGACACAAGATATACAAAAAATGCCAATTCTTTCTGTCTTAACGTTAACAAAATCAGTTCATCCATGAATTCTTTAAAAGGAGCTGGTATATTTAGGACTTGACTTTGTCATATATTCTCTGGATTTATAAGGTCTTTGGAAAACAATTGAAAAATTCCAAACAAAGACGATAAATATATCTTCAATTTTATGGTCAAATATGTTAAGGTAATACTACTTATGAAAAATCTCATAAAGAGAGCAAATTACCTAGGATTAAGAATGATGCTATACACAAAAAAACTGCCTCTCATCAATTAAAGATATATTTTAAACTAATATATATATCTATATCCCCACACATACATATATACACGTATTTTGGAATTATGTTAAATGCTCCAAAGTATAATATTAATTATATTCCTTCCCAATACAAACCATAAATAGAATCTGTGATAATTTTACAATTACAAGTCATATTGTGGCTCTAGGATAGACAACTTCATGTAACAAAGCAATTAGTAAGAGCATGGAAACTTACTTTCTTCCTTTGAAAGGCAATTCCTGTATTGAGTAATGTTATTTTTCTTTAAAAGTCCTGAATCTTCACACAAAGGCATTACAAGCTCATTGTGCACCTTAATTATAAAGGCACCTGTGCTTTGTTTAGCTGGTTGGTTGGACCCTAGGATTTGATTTGTCACACTACTCCTCTGTCCCGCCCTATTTCCCTCTTAATGAGAAACAACTTAACATTAGCATCTGTGCAACCTCCAGGGCTCAAATAATGACTGGGAAGGAACAGAGGTACTAGTTATGCTGGGGAGCACTTGTTGCTTAACCTTCAGGTAAAGGGCTAAAGTTCAGGGTTAGTAAACATCCACCTGGAGGATAGATCGACTTTAAAACATTCGAGAGGTTTCAAAACATGAGACCTCACCCCCACCTTCCACCCTTACCGTTTTCTCCCCTGCTCCCCACCACCCCATCTCGTCCTTGGGGAGGCAGTGTGGTGTTAGGTGGAGTCAGATTAATCCCACCTCTGTCATTCAGGAGTTCTGTCATCTTTAGCAAATTTCTTTAATTCTCTGAGCCTCAGTTTCTATAAAGTAGAGATAACAGTACTTATAGGTTATTAGGAAGATGATTTTTAATGTTAATGAGAAAAGTGTGTTAAAGGAATCATTTAATACAAGTTGCTTCTCTTTCCCCCCTTTCCCTCCGCATTGGGAACGTTTGAAAAAGGCTCCAACTTTGCACATCAGTAGAAGAATAGTCATGTGTAAAGGTATGGATATTTGAGAAATTTGGGAATTCGATGTAAGATAGAAAATGCAACTATTGTTTTCATCACCATCTCCTGAAAGGGAAGGAAGGAGTTCTTTCATTCAGCAAGTATTCATTGAGTATCTACTAGGCCTAGGGCTCATGCTAACACTGGCAATAGAGTTGTCTTCTGTCCTTGAGAAGATCACAGCCTGAGCTGACAGAGATGAGGAAATGACAGTGAGGAGTCAATGTAGCACAGTGTAACAAGTACTAAAATACAGAGAAGCGCCAGAGACTATGAGAACACAGAATTAAGGGTGGAAAAAGCAGCCTGGGAGAAAAGGAGTAGGTGGGAGGGAGGGTCTGGGAAGATTCCTGGGAAAAATGATTCTAGAATTGGGTTTTGAAGAGCAAGTAGGAGTTAGAAGGTGAAAGACTGAACATTGATGCTTCAGAGAGGTGTCTTTTAAAAAAGACCTACTCTAAATAACTGTGAATTTAATGGTGTATTCCAGTGTCAGAATGAGGCTACATTGTAATGTCATTGACTTATGAATATAACAGAATTTGTACATTTTCTAATATTTCATCATATGAGATTTTAATGAGAACAATGAATAAGTGCTGTTTTCGAGTAAGCCCATGAGCATATGTTCAGAAACATTTGACTAGAGCCTTTGCTCTAACAGTTTCAACTGTTCTTCGTTGCTCTTTAACAGTTACGGTTTACACTTAATAGGTTTGATAATTAATTGCTTAATAGTAGAAAATAACTCAGTAAATCATGACATGCAAGAAATAAGAAAAAGAGTACTCAGGTTTCATGTAGGTTTTAGTGCTGCAAGGGATCTTAGAGCTCATTGATCTCCTCATTTCACTGGCAAGGAGTCAAAGTCAGGTCCAGAGAAGCTCAGTGATCTGCCCAAGTTCACACAGCTGGTGAGAAGCAGGAATAGCAGTTCTCTGGGCTCTCTGCCCATAGCTCTAACCAGTGACAATGACTACCATTTACTGGTCATTTCCAATGTACTAACATGATAACGAAAATCTTTAAGTATTATTTCATTTTATTGACATTTCTAGTCTAACACTTATGCCTGAATCCTTTTAGAATGGAGCAGGGAATAAATAATTTTTAAAAGTAAATATATGTTGTGTAGATACCAGTGAGTGAAGAAATTGTGTTCACATAGAGCTTATTTCATTAGCTAATGTGTTTCTTTCAAAGCTAACTTTAGTTTTATACACATCTTTCAGATTTTGTTTCTAAGATTTTCCTTTAGTCGTTTGATATAATTCAGTTCCATTTGACAAATATTTACTGAGTCCTTGTGATAGGAAAGGTGAATGTTTCTTTCCTATTGCATTCTCTCTGGATGTCCGGCTTCGTGAGAGGTCATGTCACGCCAGGAAAGAACACAGACTTGGGAGTCAAGAAGGCTTAGGTTCAAATCCTAGCTCCTCAACTAACCTTCAGGGATCTTGGGGAAGTTACCTACTTCCCTTTCTGTAAAATGAGGGTGTAAATTAAATCTCCCTTACAAGGTTGTTCTATGGATTAAAATGGATAAAATCAGTAAATGGAATCCATTTAATTCAAGGCCACTTTTCTGCAGATGACTCATATTCATTAAGCTGAAAAACACATCTATTAGTTGGAGTGTCTCAGTTTTTTCTGCTTCCATGCCTTTGCTTATGCCATTCCTCCCTGGGAATATTTCCCCCTACTGCATTGCCTCCTTTTGAAATCAGACCAGTCTTGTAAGGCTCATTTCAGATGCCTCCTCCAAGAAATTTTTCCTGATATTCTTTCCTCTTTTGAAGCTCTGAAGCATTTTGTTGGTATTTCTTTGCAGGCACTTTGATTTTGCCGTCAGCTCAGTTACTGAACACCTAATGCTGCCCACCTCGCTCTTGGCTGTCATTTACTCCTCCTAAGTACCCAATCGTCTTGATTTTGCAGATAAGGAAACTGAAGCTCTGGAAAGTTAGGTGACTTTGCCCAAAGTCACACAACTAGAAAGGGCAGGACCACCATTCACTCCAGGATCAGTATTCTCATGCTGAACTTCGTTGCCCCACCCACATCTGCTTTGAGCTTCTGTCTCTTGTATGAATGTCTTGTCCATCTGTGTAAGTTCTTTGCGGGCAAGGGCTGTGTCTCTCACCTTTATGTCTCCTCTAACATCTAGGCCAGTCTCTTGCACAGAGTGAGCACAACAAAATAAACAGAAAATAAAATACCCAACCAGGGACTCTCAGAAAACACCTCCAAGGCAGCGTGTGGACCCCTCCCTCCACTCCCATTTCCCTCTAGCTGGCTCAAGGGGCCTGGCTGCCAATGCGCTCACACCAGACTCTTTCAGGAGCAGGTGCTAATTCAAACAGCCTCATTACCACTCTGTGGGGCCCCTGCACTAATTATAGTGGGGTTTTAACTATCTCCAGTTTCTACAATTCAACAGCTTCTATTTTTAACCCATAATGAATGGTAGGATCTATAGCAGCAGGAACGGACAGGATCTAGTATTCTCCCACGTCACCCTGTGTCCCCTCCTAGTGTTCAGAGGAAAATAACCTGTCCAAAAGCAGAAAAATACATTAAATCAGTTGCATAAATTATGATTCATATCTCACAGTTCATCTGTTCTCTGGCCACATAAATGTTACAATTTTTAAATCAAGGTAAATCTAAAAACTAAGAAAATTTACCAAGCTACCACCATCCATGACAGAATAAGTACCCCTTTCCCTAGCCATGTAGTTACCATGATACCTCAGCAATTTCAAACATCTCTTCCCTCCTAAACATCACTTCTCTCCTAGGAAGAGAGGCCTAGGCCTCATAAAGCTCAGTGTGGTTTTGTTTAAAATCAGTTTTCCCCATTTTATTTTGAATTTGCTGAAGCTGGAACTCTATTAATTATTTCTTGTGAATTATTTCTTCTCAGAATGCTTAGCACAAATTACACATAGTAAATGCTTACTGAATGAATAAATAATCTAGTTCAGTGTTATTCAAACATTTTAAAAAGCTGTGTAAAGTAAAAAATATAATTTATGTTTCCCCATCTCCATCTGAAACAAACATTTTATGAAGTAATGCTTACTTTTACTACCTGCAATGCACTCTGATCTTTTCCAGACAATCCTACACTATGCTATTATTTCATTTATTTTATTTTTAATTTTTATTTTTTTAAAGTAACTAATTATTTTATTGTTTTAGGTCAACAAAAGGAAATGTACATTTATAAAGGAAATTTTCATTTGTAGAAGGCCTCCCTCTCCTTACCAGGAACAGGAAGACTCTTAACAGCTCTCATCAATGGAGAAGGCAGGACCTCAGTCTGTATAACAAACCTTATTTTAAAAATATCTTTAGTTTTGAGAGTATTACAGGTGCTGGTTGTGATTCAACAAATTGATTCATGATAACAGTAAGTAGTTCCAAACCTAATTTGGATCATATTGGATTAGGTATAGGAGTTATATTTAATTTTGTACTTAGGTTATTTTATTTACCATCACCATGTTTTTTTTCTATTTTCAAGTGTTTAGTGAGGGCATAATTAAAAATAAACATGTAAGGAGAAATCCTTCACACAAGTCAGACAATAACTGTCCTCTTCAGGGTCTCATAGTGTTTAAAGTTTGCTTCTTTGCCTTGGAAACACCAAGAATGAGTTATTCTTGCCAATGAGTGTTTCCCAAAATGCAGGTGTCCATTCTTCTTTGGGTCACCAAGTAACAATAACACCCAACATTTACTGAGCACTTACTACATTCTAGGTACTCTTTTTCTCATCCTTTTATAGGTATATCCTTAGTTAATTCTCACAAAAAACATTAGATAAGAACTATTAGTTTTGCCATTTTATAGGTGAGAAAATATAGGCACAGAGAGACTCAGACTGCTGGAAAAGAGCAGAGCCAGGTGAACCCAGCTATCCTAAGAGGATGTGTGCTCCATAGCTAGACCACCACATTCAAACCTTGTCTCTGTCTCTTAATAATTGTGAGCATGTTTTTTTTAACATCTCTATGCCTATGTTTTCTCAACTATAAAATGAAGTTGATGATGATATTAATAGTTCCTAATCACAAGATTTGGGAAGATTGGGACAGTTTATATGTAATACTTAGAACAATGTCTGGCGCATGGTAAGCACCCATTAAGTGTTTGCTCTTTGATGGCTTCAGAAACTGCACCCTAAACCACTGTAATAAACTGCCTTTACAGTTCATAGATGTGTCTCCATAGTGAGAGAAACTTCTGTGCTGAAAAGGACTCTAGAGGTCAGCTAGTTCCACTTGGTCATTTCACAGTCGGGGACGGTGGGAAGAGAAGGGACTTGTTTGCCCAAATGTATGAGGCACAGCTGGGCCTAGAACTGTATCTCCAGTTTCCCACTTAGTGCCCTCCCCACCCCTTCCTCTCCCTCCCTCGTGTACCCTGTAAATGCGCTGTCCTGTCTGCCCTATTTTCTCCGGGTAACTGCGTTGCTGGGACTCAACCTAAGTGCTGATGGCTGGGGAAACCCTTTTACTCAACAGGCTATACCATAAGCAGCCTGCCGTCTATATTTGTTCGCTGCAGGTATTTAGCATTTTATTACAACATGTAAGGTTGGAAAACACAAGATTTGGAGGAAGATAGCCCTGCCAATTCGGCATTTACCCTTCTGACGCCTCGCTCGTGGCCTTGGCTTCCTCAGGCCTCCCTGTGCCCTGTCCTGCCCCTTGCAGTTTATTCCCACAGCAGCCTGAGTGAACCTTTTAAAAAATGCGATAATGGCGCTGCTCTGCCCCAAAGCTTTCAGTGGTTTTGCATTGTTCATGGGGCAAGGACCAAAATCCTTAAAATGACCTACGTGTCCCTACTGTCCTGACTTCTGCCACCCCTCCCATATTGCTGTCCCTCGAGCCGGCACTTTACTTCAAGTCCTTAAAAACACCACCCTCTCTCCCACCAGAGACTCTGCATATTCCCTTTCCTTTGTCCTTTGTCTTAATTGCTCTTCCTCAGGGCTTTATTGTAAGGATTTCTTTTACCTCAGCCATCACTCTCTCAGGGAAATCTATCTTTTTCTAAATCGCCTTGTAGAATTAATTTTTTTATAATTTTATAATTTGGTTAATTTGTTGATTAACCGCCGTTTCTTCCACTAGGTTATAAACTCTGTGAGGGTCAGAATAATACATCCTTTCTTTCTCTCTCTCTCTCTCTCTCTCTCTCTCTCTCTCTCATTCAGAGCCTGCTATGTGTTAATTAGGCTTTGCTTTGCATCTAACCTACATTATATCTAATTGTCGTAACAATCCACAGGGTAGGCCTAGGGTGTCTTTTATAGATGAGGAAACTGACATTCAGGAAAGTTGAGTAACTGCCCTATAGTCGCATAGCTAATAAGTGGTGAGGTTAGAATTTGAACTCAGGTATTTCCAGTTCCAAAACTAGCATCCTTTCCTTTACACTGTGTCATCTGTGACTAAGGAAACTTATAATTCTGTTACTTTATGATAAAAAAGAAATTGTCTTAATAGTATGTTAGCTGAATGCCAGATTTCTTTCCTGGGTATGTGTATATTTTTGATAGGGAAGATGGCAAGAATTGTGTATCCACATGACTACCTTTAGAAAAATGTTACCTGCCTTCCTACAGCTTTCTTTTAAAGCAAATATTAATCACTTAGTTTAGTCCATTCAAATTCCTTGTGCCAGATTTCGCTGTGTGTATTTGTATGTTCACTGTGTTTCTCTTCTGCTGCAGAGCCTAGTAGTTGAGAAATGAAGCGTGCCCAGGAAAGGCTGATCGGATGTTGCAGATTTAGATATTTGGCTGCCCACATTGCTGAGGTTCAGGGAGGTGCAATTGTTGTAAACCAAGTAACGTTTATTCATGGCTCCTCATGTTTTCTTTATTTCTACTCATCACAGCATCTTTATTATCAGTTTGAAACAGATTTTTCCTTTTGTATCTTGTTAGTTTTATCTTCCCAGAATTTGTTGTAAGGAAGTAAATTGTAGATTTCACTTTGATTCTGATGCCTCCCTGAACTTCAAAGGCAACATTCCCTCAGAAAGAAGATTGAATTCTAATTTTTTATCTCAGAAAATTATGCAGGCAACATATTTGAAGTAGCATGGTGGGAAAGTCTAAAAGAAGAACGGAATGCGTGAGCTCTCCTCTTAAAGGAGGTGCAGATAAGAAAACAGAAGAAGAAAAGAACAGGACTGTATGAAGAGGACAGGGCCCCTGAAGCATTCAGTGGCCAATTTAACAGAGTAAACATTTTTTTTCTTGAAGATAAAAATTATCTGGAAGGAAAAATGGGAACTGACTATGATTTTCAAAGCACAGGATAGAAAACTATTCTTACTGCAGTTTTTCTTCCAAAAAAGCATGAGTTCACATCAGCTCTTTGAAAATATCTTTGAGCCCCAGCATTCCCTGTTGCAAGTGGCCGAGCTGTGTGCTTTTTGGGGGTTAAAAACAAAACCAGGGAGGGAAAGCATAACTCCCCCTCCTTAAGTGCGGACTGCACCTGATGACTTCCTCCGCAGAGTACAGAACAGAAAGTGGGAAAGAGAGTAACTTTACAGTAGAGAAACCTGACAAATGCTACCTCAGCCAGATGATCAAGGCCAACATCAACATCATCAATCATATTGATAGTGTGTAGCCTTGTTATGATGTGATGAAAATGGTGCTTTACCTCTGTGATCACCTTCTCCCAAACCCATAAGCACAGTCTAATCGTGAAAAAAAATCAGATGAATTGCAGTAGAGGCACATCCTGCAAAATATATGAGCAATACTTCCCAAACTATCAAAGTCATCAAAAACAAGGAAAGTCTGAGAATATGTCAAAGTAAAGAGTAACCTAAGGAGATACGTCAACTAAATGTAATGTGGTACATGTACTGCATGGGATCTTGGAAAAGAAAATGGACATCAGGAAAATCTAAGGAAATCTGAGTAAACTCTGGACTTTAGTTCATAATAGTGTATTGCTATTGGTTCATTAATTGTAACAAATGTTCCATACTAATATAAGATGTTAATAATAGGGGTAACAGGGTGCAAGTACATGGGAAGTCTCTATACTATCTTGTCAATTTTTCTGTAAATCTAAAATTGTTATAAAGTAACATCTATTAAAACAACAACAAATAAAACTGCTTGTAGAGTCATTCGAAGAGTTTCCATGGAAATTTAGGAGAACATAGAAGCAATGAATGTTATACGATAAGATCTAACATTTGTTTGGTGCTTGCTGGTTTAGGAAATGCCTTAATATATACTATCTCATTTAATTTCTAAACAGTCTAAATGAAATAGATACAATTAACTGCTCCCATTTTACTTTAAGAACAGTGGCGTTTGAAAAGATGAGGTGACTTGTTGGGAATCAAAGGCTGATCTGACTCTAATTCCAATGGTCTTTCCATCACATCCCAGTTACCTCTCTATCTACTGTCCCCAAATATTAACTATTGGCAACAAAGCAGGCGATAACAACACGAGGGTGTCAATGGTTGAACGTAAGCCAAATGAATAATTCCTAAAGTCTTTCCTAGTTGCCATCAAGTGATGTTACCTAAGATCTTCATTTAAGCATTGGTTAGTGGCCTCTTACCAGGGAAAAGTCAATGAATGATATTTGCCTCTGACAACAAGGATACGACTGTGTTGCCATTGAAGGGAGAAGGTAATGTGCACGGGGAGCAGTTTACTTCTCATCAGAAAGCTTTACTTCTTTAGGTCTGCACGCTTTTGGAATATGACCTTTCCTGAAGGCTACTTGAAACATCTCATTTGGCTTTTTCAGAGTTTACCAATGAGAGATGGTGTTCTGTACTTTGAATGGGGAAATGTTCAAAGACCAGCAACGTCTTGGGGGTGGCTTACAAAGCATTCCAGCTGTGATGACCATGCGCCGCTCTGTCTGCCTGCACCGCGTGGGCATTGTTTCGCACCGTTCCATAGCAGGCCCGTTCTTGCTTTTGGATTACCAACTCCTTGGGGTATGTGGTTTTTTGTTTGGACCATTTTACCTGCTGCAAAGCAACACGTACCCTTTCTCCCTCCAAATACAGAGGACATGTGGCTCTTAAAATGGCAATTGTAAGAGCAACGAAAAAAATATACATGTGAAATTGTATCTTTTGCAATCAGTTTCTTGTGGGGCAGGTGGAAGTGGGAGAACTGCCACTTAAAACATCTGCCAAGACACACCTAGCAGCAACAGCAATTATTGGATATTTTTAAATGTAGCTATGCAAGATGAACTCATCATACAGAACCTGTCTCTAATCCCATCAGAGAATCTGGTTTATAATTATGGATCTCATTAGATCTCCTGATGGGTAGCTGGCTTGGGTCTCTGTCAGATCTTAGTTGGAGAGTAGGTGTGGGACGTGGGTGGACAGGGCACACACAGAGAATTTGAAAGAAGAGGACTCCCTAATAAATGTTGTTTTTAACTTTCCATATTGCTGGAAACTCTCCTGGAAGGAAAGTCCAAATTATTTTGATCACCTTTTGGGGCATTTAGAGAGAGGATATTTTTAGTACCTTTGGGGCTCAATCACTTATAGGGCTTCAGAGACTATACTTAGCTCCTTCCACCACTCAGAGGCCATTTTCTGCTCTCCCTTTTGTTGTTGACTCATTCCAGATTATCTGCAGTTTCCCGAGTGTTCAAGCTGTGTTCTTTCTTACCCTCTGCTCCTCACATCTCTGTTTCCTTTCCCTAGGATTCTCCCCTTCTTCCCTACTCGTCCTTCAAAACTCAGCTCACTTTTTACCTTCCTCTAGGAAATCTTTGATCATGCCCCAATTCCACTGCAAATTTTGATTAGGTGCACCTCTTTTTTTACTCTCTGAATACTTGCATATAGAGTTATCATAGCTTTCATTTGTTCATTCACTTATTCCATTGTTCATTCAATTTATTTATTAAATGCCCACTACATGTCAGAAGGTTCTTGCTATCATAAAGCTTACTGGGGGTGGGGGGAAGGGAGTAAATAAATGAGTAGGCAAATAATTAAATATAATTTATGATTTTAGATAGTAAAGAAAAAAGCAGAGTAACGTGGTCGCTATCACGTGATTGGAGGTGGGAGCTATTTTGATTGAGTGGTCAGGAAAGTTTTATCTGAGGAGGTGATATTTGAAAAGAGACTTGAACAAAATGAGAGAGCAAATGATGTGAAGATATGAGGAAGAGCAGTCTAAGGAGAGGGAACAGTGAAGGCTGAAGAAGGAAAACGAGCTTGAGGTGTTTGCGGAACAGCAAAGAGCCCGTGTGGCTAGAGCATGAGGAAGGTGAGACTGGAAAGGCGGACCCGGCTATGTCACGTTGCACAGTAAAGGCCAAGAAAAACTTTATGAATTGATGGGGCCAGGGTTTGTACCTAGACTTATTGCACTCCACAGCTTGTGTATATCATAGTATGTTACCTGTATGTACCACATTCTGTAATACAGCAACGGGGAGTGAAAACTTTAGACTGTTCAAAAATATGTAATTATGATGCATTAAAATGTAAAATAAACATTTTGGAAAAATTAATAATACTTATTAATTAAGGAAGGAATATATAGTTTTAGGCCCAGTCACTATTAGTCATTGATCTATTTTGATTAACTTAGTGAGGATATAGGTTTTTATCAGGCTGAGCTATTCTTTGAAACAGTTGAGTTTATAAATCAGAGAACATCGAAATTCTTACTCCAGATTAATATCACTGATTGTGATATTCAGCTTTCTTTTTGCATATTTTATGAAAAAAGTCATGGCCTACTGTTTCATTACATAGCCATAAATTTCCAGATAGTTCTGGGATTTACATGCTTGCACACACAATTTCATGGATACTGTGACTTTCTTACTGGACATAGTTAACTTTCCATATCAGTCACTTCCTCTTAAAACTAATAGAAGAGATGCTTATTAACTTGGCCACATCCTAAGATTTGCATTCTAACAGCAATTCTGGAAATTTAGGTTCATTGGCATCATAATCTGTGACTCTCTTCTGAAACTGTCACTGCATTTCTACCGTGTAACTCTAGATCTCTAAAATTTTTTATTCTTTTGAGTATTGGAAAAATAAGGTTCTAGGACTCTTGTTCAACCTAAATGTCTTCCTTCAACAAATCAGCAACAGCCTGATTATATTCCCTACAGTTTCACACTCTGTGTGTTTAGGTATTTGTCACATCAGTAAGAAAGTCTAATCTTAATGACACTGGGAGACCTAGCAAAATGGGTGTCTTAGACTCCTTTAGCTCCAAGTCTTTTTTTTAGTTCTTAATAAGTTTAAACAATCAAGTCACCTAATATCATTAAAATAAACTAGGTTTTCATACCTTCAGTGTCTTCTTCCAAATATCCCATAAATAAATAACAGTTAAGGGCATGAACATGAAGAAAATTAGAGATCTCTATCTGTTCTTCCATTAAACCACAGAGAGCTCAGCACAGCTAGCTCCTACTATACACTCTCTTTCTGAAAGAAACGAAGTCTGAGGTACACAACCCTTCTCTCCTGATGGAAACAAAGGGTTGAAAACAGTTTTCTCTTTTTTTTTCTGCAAGTGCCCCATCTGTGACAAGTGCAATCAGCTTTTCCACGTTTAAACCAAACTTCTCAAATTTCTTCTCAGCAGATGGTTAAGCTCTATCACTTCATGCGTTCTGGCTAATTGGGTAAAACATTTTTTCCTGTAAATATCACAAACAGAAAGTCGGCAAGGGTATCATGTGACAGACACTTGCACACTCTGCCAGTGCGAGCATCAAGGGATGAGGTCTTTGGGGAAAACAATTTGTCAACATGTTTCAAGAGCCTTGAAAAGTTCATCCCTTCTGACCAGTGACCTCATAACGAGAAATCCAAACCAAGGACGTGATCAGAGATGATGAGGAAAGAGGTATGTACAAAGATGTTCACTGCAGCATTATTTATAATATAAAAAAGTAGGACTTGCTTGTCCAGAACAGCCAAGAAGAAGGAAATGATTTAATTAGTTATGATGCACCCCTAAGATGTATATTTTGCAGCCACAGGAATAATATTTTCAATGAATACTTTATGACATGAGGAAATTCTCATGAATTAACATTAAGTGGAGAAACTACGGCATAAACAATACATAGTGCAATATCTGAATTTAAAAAAATAAATTTATATGTGGTTATAATGCTTTCTCCACTGCAGTCACTAAATATTAAGGGTTTGGTGAAGTCTAACTCTTTTGGGACTCCCTAGTCTTACCAATCTCACCCAAATGAAAAACTACACAAAGTATAGGAAGTTCCTTATGGAGGTAGCTCTTCAAAAGGAATGGGAGAAACTGAGACTGGAACCCATCATCTTCATCAGTTCCTTTTATGGAAAAAGTGAAGCTTTTCAGACTTGAGCTTTTAAAAGAGGTGGCCTATGTAGGAATGTCTATCCTTGGGACCTTTTCCCCTTCTCAACTTCCCTGACCTTTCCTCTTAACCATATCTCCTTCCAAATCCCTGAGATCCATTCTCTCGTTCCCTGCTTTGGGAATCTACTCTTCTGAAGGAAGATAATCTGCCTGTCTGGCGTTTTGTATATATCTGGTTTGGATCAGTTTTCCGTCAGCTCCTCTCTTATCAAGTCATTGCTTATTCATAAGAGAAAGATATCACTGTTGATTTCCTCATTAGTTCACCCAAGAAGTAATTACATCTCACCAAAGATGAGGTGTGTGACACTCATATTTCGTGGAGACAATCAAGATTTACCAAAGGCAGCCTTTTCCTTCTATTGCTGTGTATTTATCTTTGCTCCTTTCAGAACAGTAGCCCCTGGCATTACTGTACTAAGAAACCATTGGTTTGTATTTCATATCCATCCACCAGACTAGCTGTCAGTGGCTTTTTCTCTTTGCTACCCAGAGTGGTGTCAGTGCTAATTACATTTTCTGTAAGACATAACATATCATAATTAGGAGCTAAGAAGGGGGCAGGTTTTTCAGTTTAAATTGTCATGATGTCCTTTCCACTAGACTGTGAGTTTCCTCAAGTCAACACCAAGTCTGGCTCATCCAGCTATCTCCCCATCCCCACCATCATTGATACAATACTCTGTCCATCAGATCAGGCTGCCTTTATGTTATCAATACAATTTGAGAGTTCAATATGGAAAAGGCTGGGAGCTAATGGAAAATATTAATGAAGAGCATGATCTTTGGATTCAAGCCTGGTTTTGAATCTTAACTCTACTACTTACTAGCTGTGTTTCATCAGGCAGCTTGTATAACTTCTTTCTGTTTCCTGGTTAGTAAAGTAGGGATTAAACCTGTTTCATGGAGCTATTGTGAGACTTACTAAGTAGTGACAATTATTGCAATAAACTATAGGCAGTCTTAAACCTGGAATATGAAGGAAAATGGTTCAGATGCAGGTGTGCTTTTGAGCAGAAATACAATATTTCTTTTATTGTAAAATAAAACACAAATACAAAAAATGTATAGCTTCATGAGTTCTTCTAAGGCAAACATCCTTATAACCACCAACCGGACCAACAGAGCTCTTCCAGCCACTGAAAAAGTCCCTTCATGTGCCTTGTCCTAATCACAGTTCCCTGTCTACCTGATTTTATAATGATCACTTCTGTGTGTCTCTTTATGGTTTTATCACCCAAGTGTGCATTTCTAAACACTATAATTTAGACTTGTACGTTTTTTATTTAGTATGTCCCCACGATTGAAAGATATAGGAAAATAAGTTATAACTCAAGCGATAGGTGTAATTAAAATGTATACGCATGTAGAGTGATAGTACATTGCACTAGTGAAAAGCGTGGAATTCAGAGACAAGCTGCCTGGGCTCATACCCCAACTTTGCCAATCGTTAGCTCTTTGAGCTTCACTATGTTATTCAACTTCTTTGCCCCTGTTCTCATTTTTAAAATGGGAGTAATAATACCTATTTAAGTACATGGAAGTACAATATATTTTTCAGAAAATAAGAAACCAATTCACTAAATGTACAATTCAGGAACTAAGAACCAGGGACAGAGTAAACTAAGAAACAAGAAGGAAAAAAAAAATAAAGGCAGAAATGATTAAATAAAATAACAAGGCATAGACTTCCAGTTGTCCCTCAATAGTATTTTTTCTCTTTCGCCTCTTCATGAAATTGAGAATCCCACTGTTTAGAGCACCCTTAGGCCAGGGTCAGCTTCATGGGTCTGTGACCTGTGCAGCCACACAAGGTGCCGTGCTCAGAGGGCGCTAAGATTAATTTAATGCTCTGATGTTGCCACCTTGAAATTCTTAATAACATTTGAACAAGAGGCCCCATGTTTTCATTTTGCACTGGACCTTGCCAATTATGTACCCAGTCCTAATCTGGGTGTTCAACTGCTCACAATACAGACTGATTTTCCGTCTCTTCTTCAGCTAGGACTGCTTTTGTGAGCAAATTCTGCTTAATGGGATGTAAGTAGGATTGTATGTGCAACTTGTGGTATGTGTTCTTAAAAGACATTCTCCCTTGTTGCTGGCTGAAATACAACCATAATGGCTGGAACTTCAATAGTCTTCTTGGATCAAGATGGAAACCATGCAAGACAGAGCACCAAGATACACTTAGTTCGACCCCTGACACTTAGGGCACCATAACAACCCTGAAGTATTTCCAGACTACTTCACCTTAAGAAAAAAGAAATATTCTATTTTGTTTAAGCCACTGGTATTTTTTGTTTTCCTGTAGCTTGTACCTGAACTTAACTTGAACTAACCTGAAAGGAATTGGCTTGAGAAAAATACAAAATAGTAACCATTAAAGAATTTGAAATAATAATAATAAAAAGTTCCCCCTAAGATTCTCTAGGCTTAGATAGCCCATTTTATTTTCTAACATATATATAAACATTTTAAATAAAATCACTAACTGAATTCAATAATGCATTAAGAAAATAAACTGTGATCAAGTAGTATTTATCCCAGAAATGCAAAGATATTTTAATATCAGAAAATCTATTCATTTGTTTCATTACATTAGAAGAAAAAACACATGATTATCTTAGTAGCTGCAAACAAAACTTTTGATTTAAAATTTAATATCTATTTTTAATTGAAAAACTCTTTAAAAGCTTCCTCAATTTGACCAATACTTTCTGTCAAAAGCTACATTTAATGGAAAAACCTTACATGCAGTTCCTTTAATATCAGGAAAAGACAAGAATCCCAGCTGTAAATTACTTTTTTACACAATACTAGAGGCTCTGGATAAAGCAATAATTCAGGAAAAGACATATATTAAAAGTATAGCTATCGTTATGCTGTTGACTTTTCTTATAGGTTAAAGAAAATCTGAAACAATAAGAAACTATGAGATATGAGAGCTCAGTGAATTTTACAATTATAATGTAGCTTATGGAATCAACAGCATTTGTCTATACAAGCAAAGCAAGTAGACAAAATTATAGAACATAAGATGCCATTCACAATACTATAAAAACTATGAAATATCTAAATGGCATCGTCAGGGAAGACCTCTCCAATAATGTAACATTTGATGTGAGACCTGAATGAAGTCAGTCAGTCAGGGAGCTATCTGAAAAAAGAGCACCCTGGTCAGAGGAAACTACAAGGACAAATGACTTTGCACCATTGATTTCTCTCTTCCTTTCAACATGAGAATATTTTTCTTTCTGTTGAGTTCAGTCATGTTTGAACATTTCAATACTTTATCCAGGTTAAGAAGAAATCCTCAAATAACACTTTGATGGCCTCAGCATAAGGCAAGGGTTTTTTTTTCCTTTTTCTTTTTTTTTTTTAAACAAAACTTAGAAGTCAAATAAGAAAAAACTGCGAATATATCTAGAAGGCCAAACCGACATAAGCACGGTAGAAATACAAATAACAAGCTGGACTAAAAAGTAAGTATTTTCACCTCTTTTCTTCACCCTACACTTCATCTGGTTGACCATACCCCCTTCCCCTGTCCCACTCATTAATACTCAGCTCAAGGTTCAATTCCCCCCCAAAACCTTCCCTGGTGTCCACCAATGGCATCCGTCTTGGATGCTCCTACACATCTCTGAGCATATCTGCATCATTGTTCTTACCACATTGTTTGGAAATTAATTGTAAACTGGGTTTGTAGGTGCTAATCTTTTCTTCCCAATTAGTTTGTAAACATCAAAGGCATGGTTTTGATGTGAATGACATGAGATAACATAGGTGAATTTCTTAGCATCATTCTAGTCTTCCCTGGGTCTGTTACTTTCTGAGTCACTTTGTGTATGTTTCTTAAACTCATCCCAGTTTCATCTTCTGTACAGGATGACAATATGAATACCAATTTTACAATGTTGCTCTGAGAATTGAGTCGGTGCATATGAGAAATGTGATTATAATTTGAATGTTTCTCTCATTCCATACTGCATCTATCTCAGTGCCAGGCACATGAAAGGTGTTACTTTAATAAATGTTTACATAGGGAGTGGGTGAATCCTACAGGGACTATTTTGTTAGAAGGAAGGCACCCTGGCTCTGTGGTAGGTGGGTGGCTGTCTATGGAGACAGAAACTACAGGAGATCCTTGGGGAAAGCAGACCTCCCAGTAGCATGGGAAAACCAATTTTCAGGGCCCATGTGGGGGCGTTGCTATCCCACTTCCCATGCTGTGCTATTTCCCACAACAAAAGGGAAGTCTCTGAGGACTCCTGCAGGAGTGAAGAAGTCCACCCTCCCTCCTGCACTACTCCCTGAAGAGGAGCTGACACACAGAACTAAACCCAGTCCTGTCGGCGTCAGCACTGATTTTCCCAGGCATTCCATCTCCTCTACCCAGTTCGCATTTGTCTATCAATGTTGTCCAACAGAACTTTCAGCAGTGATGAAAATGCCCACTAGCTGCACATGGCTATTGAGTACTAGACATGTGGCTTGTTGGACTTAATAACTGATTTTTAAATTTTATTTAAAATAAATTGAACAGTGCAGCCTTATATAAACATGTTTGTTGACTTTTCAAGTTACCATTTGATGAGAACCTTTATGTACTTGTATAGAGTATTTATTACACAGCCTCCCAATTTTCCTGGCTCTAATCCACTCTCTACATGCAATCAGAGCAGCTGACCAGGTCCTTCACCTGCTTAAGCACCTGCCAGTGGGTCTCTATCACTTACAGGATCAAGTACCCCATATATGAGTTCTCCAGAATCTGTCCTTACCTATTGATGCAGCCATTCCTGGCCTTGCTCTTCACCTCTGATACACTCTCCTTTGCTTTGCCCGTGCTTTTCCTGTTGCCTCAACCATCCTTTCTCCCTGTACCCCGGTTTTGTTTGCCCAGCTTACTCCTACTTGGCCTTGAAAATCAGATGCTCTCTCCCCCAGGAAGCTTCCCCTGAACATCCCTTTAACTCTCCCCTCTACCCCAGAGTGGGCTGTGTGCTCTTCCTCTGGGCTCCCACAGCCTCCCATGCTTTCCTCTGTCAGAACACTGATATGCTAGGTTGCAATTACTGATTAAATCGCAGTGTTATATTCGCCTCTTTATCTCTAGCATCTGCACAGAGCCTGTCTCAGAAGAGATATCAAGGAATGTTTAAGTAAATTATTCTAAATGTGTTGGGTTCTGTAGTGACTGGAACTATGCTTGTCAAATCCTTTTTAATCTATCACCGTCTTTATGATTTAGAGCACTCTCTGTGGTAGGCAGGGCCTTTGTCTCAGTTTGTTGGAAAAGGAAACTGAGCTCAATGATTATAAGTGATTTATTTGCCCAACATGATAAAGCTCTGAGGTCTGAGTTTGAATAAGACCTAGCTTTTCAAATTCCTTTTGTCCATCTGACTGGTGTGAGGAGCTTTAGTGTGGGAGAGGTCACTAAGGGCTTCATTGAGGACATAGGAGGACGTAAGAGGACAAATGAGCTTCAATGAATATGGCTTGTGAATTTTAAACTGTTCAAATGTGAGGGATTTTTCTGATGAGTATTTTCATGTAACTTTCTGTAGAGGATTCTTGTGGTGCCCACACCTTATGGCTAATTTCAGTGAAGGTGAATGAATAGTTCTATGCATGTTGCCAGCAACCCACCCAAAAAACTTTCCAGTCCTCCTGCTTTTCTGCCTCAAGGCTTTCTCACAAACTCTAGAGGGCTGCTCCGCCCTGGGCACACATAACTAGGAATTGTGAAAGCTTTCAAGCTGGGCGATGGAGGTAACCCTCAGTCAATGGAGATGGGAATTAAGAGGTAAATGACCCAGCTTCCTCCGTCTTTAGTGGGACAATGCTGAGGCACATCCTACAGGGTTCTTCAGAGGGTCTCCAGTGAGATCAAGCCCAGTTGTCTACAAACGCCATCAGCTCAATAACACACATTTTTCTTGGCACCCCCCCATCCCTCTTCCACTCTCTCCACCTTACTTCTGTTTCATGGGTTTACCTCCCAAGCACACTACCAGCACCCAAGCTCATTCACAGCTGATCCCCACCCTCGCTCTGTGCCTTGGCTCATGCTGTGCCTCTGCCTGGCACCCTCCTCTCCTGGCTGACGGCTATAGGGTATCCGCTCCTCTCATAAGTCTCCATGAATTACTCCCATCGCCCAACTTAGAGTTTCATCTATGATCCTGTAGTACCTGGAATACTACTTAACCTCTGCCAAAGCCATTACCTCTTTTCCTTTCTCTGTGAGCCCCTTGAGGAGTGGGGGCCTAACTAGCACGGTACTTGTTGAAAAGTTAAGTGCTCGGTAAAACTGGTAGGAAAGCGCAGTAGCGAACTCAGGAATCATTTTTCGTGCCACAGACGTTTACTGAGCACTTACTTTGTGACAGCGCTGCGCTGCACGACGGAGAACGCAAAGATGACCCCGGGCATCAGGGGCGCTCACCCTCAACAGAGGAAGAGAGGCGTAAATGACGCACAGAACACCCCAAGTGCTAGGACAGTGATGCGTGGCTGGGGTGGTGTGGGCACAGAATGAGCGATGCTCAGGGCCTTTCAGTTGGAAGACATGTCACCCAGCACCTCCACCAGGCCAGGCCCGCGGGGGTGCGGTGGGGGAAGGAGAAGCGCTGGGGAATCAAGAAGCCTTTCCCAAGCTCCCCAAGTTGAGCAGCACCCACAGAAAGGCCGTCCCAACCAGCTCCGCGGTGCGTGCGGGCCCGTCGGGGGCAGGAGCGTGCCATCCGGGCCGTGCCGGGCCCGCGCCCCGAGGCCGCAGAGCATGCTCAGTGGCCAGGACGCCGCGGCCCCGTAGCGAGGAGGGAGCGCCGCCGAGTCCGGGCCGGAGGACGCGGGGGCCCCAGGGGGCTGGCGCCGAGGGGGCGGGGCCTCGGACCCTCGCCCCCTCCCTTCCCCCGGGCTCGCCCCCAGCCACGCGCGCCGCGCACTCCTGTCGGCCGCCCGTTGCCCTGGCAACCGTCGCGCCGCGTCTTTCTGAGGGAGCTCCCGTCGGCCCGCAGATCCTATCGCCCGCTCCCCCACTGCCCCGCGATTTTCGGGTGGGCTCAGAGGCGGAGGGACAACCAAAAATGGCGGAGCGGAGCCAGACGGCGCTTGAGGCAGGTCTGTGGGGGCGGTCGACCAGGGAAAGCGCTGAGGCAGCGCCGCAGTGCTGCGCCTGAAGGGACAGGGGACTTGAGGGTGGCCCTGTTCCTGTGGAGGCGCCACTGTGTGTTTGCGCGAAGGGGCTTTGACCTCGGGGTCAGGGGTCAAGGGGGGTGCATACCCCGTGGCGGGCGGGGGTGTGTGGGGGAGTGTGCGCCCTCCTGAGTGAACGTGGACCCCGAGAGGGCTGGGACCCCAGGGAGGACACAGCACTCCAATCCCGAGGGGCACCTGTGAGGGCTGATCACGGGGTGGGCTGCGTCACCGAGAGGCTGTACATACCCCCTGTGGGGGTATGGGGGGCTCCCTAAGGGGCATGGTGTGGGGAGAGGGGCCCTGATTCTGAGGAGGCAGGTGTATTTAAGAGCAGTGTTACTTTGACATCAGGCAGTGCCCTGGAAGGGACACCGAGTATTTGTGTTTTGAGGAAGTCTAGTGCCTTAGGGTGAAAGTATACAAATCTTCATCTGGGTCGTTGAGAGGACGAGAGGCTTGAGGGGACACCCAGAGCTCCAGTCCTCAGAACCCTCCCAAAGGAGGCTGGAGCCTGAATGTGAGTGCAAATGGGATCTGTGAGCTTGAAGGTCATGCACAATCCTGGGATGCATATCTTCATATCTGCGGGTGGAAGATAGTCTTTCAGAGGCAAGAAGACTGGCAGGAAGACAGACCCAGGGTCACATTCCTGAGGTGACCCCCTTGTGGGTATGGCTGGACTTGGAGAGAGAGTGACCCAAGTCTTACAGGGTCATAGAAAACAGCAAGGGTTTTTACAGTCCTGTGTATGTGGGAAGGAATTTGTCCCTAAAGGGGGTAGGGGACTGAAGGACTGGAGCCTCAATACAAGTGATATATGTGTGTGTGTAGAAAAGCAGTGGCTTTGGGATATGTGTGGTGGTGGGTGATAGAAGTGGTATAGAGGCTTTTGTGTATGTGTCCTGATTAGGTATTTTGGTTACAAGAGTGACCCACTTGAATTACCCAGTCCCTGGGGGTTGGGGAGGGGAGGTGGTGGTTATGATAAGACCATCCAGTGGATTGGAACTGGAAAATGTGTGAAGCCATCAAGAATGGTTCAAGAGGCCATTATCACCCAAGACTTGCATGGTTTCTCTTTCTTTTAAAAAAAAATTCATCTTTATTGTTGAAAGTATTACAAATATTCCATTCCCCTCCCCCCCCTTTTGAACCTCTCCTCCCCCTCCCTCCTCCTCCCCAGGCCTGCAGGGCACTATTGGCACTATTGTCTGAGTCCATGGGTTTTGTATATATGCATGTAAGTTCTTTGGTTAACCCCTTCCCCTCCCCCCTTCCCTCTGAGAATCCTCAGTCTGTTCCATGCTGCCATGTTTCTGTATCTGTTTTGTTTGTCGGTTAATTTTGTTCATTAGATTTCACATATGAGTGAGATCATGTGATAATTGTCTTCCTCTGATTGGCATATTTCCCTTAGCATAATACTTCCCGGGTCCCTCCATGTCGTCTCAAAGGGTAAGAGACTTTTTTTTATATAGCTGCATAGTATTCCATTGTGTAAATTTTTTATCCACTCATCTACTGATGGGCACTTGGCCTGTTTCCAGATCTTAGCTATTGAAAATTGTGCTGTTGTGAACATAGGGGTGCATATAATCTTTCTGACTGGTGTTTTGGGATTCTTAGGATATATTCCCAGAAATGGGATGACTGGTTCAAATGGAAGTTCCATTTTTAATTTTTTGAGGAACCTCCATACTGTTTTCCACAGTGGCTGCACCAGTCTGCATTCCCACCAGCAGTGTATTAGGGCTCCCCTTTCTCCACACCCTTGCCAGCACTTGTCCTTTGTTGATTTATTGATGATAGCCATTCCGACAGGTGTGAGGTGGGACCTCATTGTCGTTTTAATTTGCATCTCTCTGATAGTGATGTTGAGCATTTTTTCATATGTCTCTTGGCTATTTGTATGTCCTTTTTGGAGAAGTGTCTGTTTAGATTCTCTGCCCATTTCTTAATTGTATTGTTTGTCTTCCTCTTGTTGAGTTGTATGAGTACTTTATATATTTTGGAAATTAACCCCTTATCAGATGTATCATTGGCAAATATGTTCTCCCTTCTGTGGCATCTTTGTTTCTTCCAAAAAGGTCATTCTGTTATTCATTTAAAAATACTTAATCAATAACCTTTGGACATGTGGGATTGATAAACACAACAAAGACCCTTGCCTTTATGGGCCTTACATTCTAGTGGAAGAAGACAGCATAAGCAATGAAAATAATAAGTAGAATAATTAATATATTTGAAAGCAGTAAATCTACAGGGAGGGGAACAAGATAAGAGAATCACAAGCAAGGAGTTTCCAGTGCCTAACTTGTGTCCGTGCCTTTAGGCAACATGACAAAGTAAATGGGACATGGGTTTTGGAATTAAACAGATAAGATTTAAAATTCCAACTTTACCACTTACTGTGTAATAGTGCTTCTCTGAGCCTCAGTTTTATTCATCTTTAAAATGATGATACTAATTCTTGATTCAGTAGAGTTACATGATAGAATTAAAATTCTAACTAACTCACTGGATTAATTAATACCTTCTGTCCCCTGAGACATGCAGAATGGTGCAGCCACTGTGGAAAACAGTATGGAATTTCCTTACAAAACTAAAAATGCAACTGCCTTTTGACCCAGTGAGCCCACTTCTGGGCATATAGAATCCCAAAACACCAATCAGAAAGAAGATACGCACCCCTATGTTCATAGCAGCGTTATTTACACTAACTAAGATCTGGAAACAGCCCAAGTGCCCATCAGTAGATGAGTGGATAAAAAAGCTGTGGGACATTTACACAATGGAATACTACATGGCTGTAAAAAAGAAGGAAATCTTACCCTTTGCGACAGCATGGATGGACCTGGAGATTATTATGCTAAATAAGACAGTGAGAGAAAGACAAATATCACATGATTACACTTATATGTGGAATCTAAAGAACAAAATAAACAGACTGACAAAATAGGTCTAGCTAGAGGCACGAATCTATGGAACAGACTGATAGATCTCAGAGGGGAGGAGGGTGGGAGGGATGGGAAGAGACTAACTAAAGAAAATACAGGGTGCCCCCCCAAATATATATATATATATATATATATATATATATATATATATACACTTTAACAGCTGATAGCTTATTTTTGAAAATGAAATGTATTTTAATAAACACTGCCTTTATAATTATTCAAAGTGTGTGTATACATTTTTGGGACACCCTATATATGCATATATTCATAGCCATGGTCACAGACAATAATGTGGTAAAGGCCTAGGGGGGTGGAGGCAGGGTGGAGGGAGGCAGGGGCAGGGAATGAGGGACATTTCTAATACTGTTAACAATAAAAAAAAAAGCAATGAAAAAAAAAGTTGCCAACTACCCTTGAAAACACACTACCTCCCCACTTAAAACTGTGAGAATGAGCTTTCTTAATAGAGTGACAAAAGCACCCTTATCCTGTGGGTGGGTGTCTGCCCTGAACAGTACATATATTGAAACTTTAGAAGTTTCAATAAAATTAGTTTTCAAAAGAGGATTAAGTATTATCAGGAGGACAGATAAATTTGTTTCTGTTCTAGCAAGCTAAATATTCTTATATTGATGATATAATTTTTTCAAGCTCTTTATCTTTTACATATCAATCCATTCTCTATTTAGAAGAAACTAGAAATTAGTAAAGCCTGCAAACTTTTAATCTCTAGCTTTCTTGATTTTTTTTTTTTTTTTTTCCTGCTACAGGCTTTGCCTATCCCTTCATTGCTGTGGTTAAGTAGAAGAGATTGGTCTGTAGAATAAACCCTAGATCTTTGGTTCCTTCTTCCTTCCTTTTTTTTCTTTTAATCATTCTCTGTTACTTGGGTATTATTTGCCTGGCAGGTCAATAGAAATCTCTGATTCTTAAGTATTTCAGGTCTAAAGTGGATGTGGTGCTTACTACTGCTAACTATCTTGAGTATTATAAATATTTAGTGCCAAAGAGAAGAAATAGTTTAGGAAATATAATTTAAAAAATTCTTATGTATATGGAATTCCTAAAAATCAAGTTTGACTTTTAAATATCTCAGAGTTTTAAAAATGATAAACCAGGGCTTAAAATTCATTTTTTATTCATATTAGTTTTCTAAATCTAAGAAAACTGCTTCTGATGAAAAGTAAAGCTGTCCTTGGATGCATCAGGGAGTCACCACATTTCTTAATTCTGATGCTGTCTTTATCTTTGCCGTCCAAGTTTTAATTAGTCATTTTAAAAAATGTAAATAATTATGTGGAATTTAAATAAAGAAAATAATAATTATTTCAAACTGTTTAAGCTTTATTTGAACCATAGTTATCAGATTCTTACTTTTATTCAAGTTATTTTGTGTACAGCTGTCCTAATTTTGCACATTTTCCCTTACAAGTTTATTAGCAAATTTTTATTAGGCACAAGGCAATATTGGGTGAGTGGAATGTTTAACTGGACTTGTGAGCAGAACTTCCCATTTCCCTCCTTATTGGCTTCCTGGGGTCTTGGGAATGTAACTTTAATTGTTTTTAAATTATAATAAGATTTAAAAATGTTAAATTAGGCTTCCATACTGAATGTAGGAGCATAAGAAACTTGTTCTTATTTTCCTATAATGGATACCCTATTAATCAAAATGTGTTAGCATTAAGGTAAAAGGTCTCTGGTGGTTTTTTCTGTCTTTTACCCACCAGTCCTCCACAGTTAATTTCTCTGTGGACAACTTCTGTCACCCTGAGTCAGAGCTGGGACAGACTTAAGAGCTCATATAAATGTGACTGACTTAGGGATATTGTCTCTTTTCATAGACTGGTTATAGTATAAGCCAAAGGTAAAACCATTTGTCTTTGGTCCATTTGATTCACCTACTCAAACTGGTTCGTGATCATTCTTTCCCATTAATTTACCAGAGAATAGTTTAGTGGAGTCTTGTTTTGGGACCAGAGAGAGGAACAAATGACAACTGCCCACAAAGAAGTCACCTTTAATAATTTATTTACACAACAGGAACATTAGAAAGAGTGAATCAGGTGAAGTCTTTTTCTCTCATCTCAGTGGCTATCAACAGAATAATATCTTGCTATCAGGAAATAGCTGGAATACATCTCCCTTCATTGTACCATGCCACAAGAAGTTTTCCTTACAGCAGTGGTAGCAAACTGGCAGCACAGGGGATGGATCAAGTTATCAGATATATTTTGTTGGGCTTAAAAGTATATAAACAAGGAATTAATTAAATTACATTGATTGCCAATTATTTAAAAATAGGAAGACATCACATAAAGGTATGAATTTCTGCCTTCTCTTAAAAACTCAGGAGACTTGGCAAAACTGTATCTACAGTGATGGATGTTCATTATTGGCTCAAGCTGAGTAGCTGATGCCACCTTTAGAACAAAATAGAACCAGTGGCATAGATACATGGAACAGACTGACAGAGGTCAGAGGGGAGAGGTAGGGGGGGACTGGGTGAAAGAAGGTGAAGAGATTGGCCGAGGAACATATAAGCATAGCCCATGGATTCAGACCACAGTGTGGTGATGGCCCAGAGGGGGAGGGCCGTGGCAGGGACTGGGTGGAGGTGGGTAAACGGGGCAGAAAATGGGGAACATCTGTAATTGTGATAAGAACAAATGAAAAATATTTTAGAAAAAAAAAAAAAAATTTTTCTTTATTATAAAAATGTAAAAAACAGGTGAAATGAATTTTAATATGTTTTAACTTAAAATACAGCGTCCTGTTATATTTGCCTTATTCATCGTCACATCCCAGTACTCAGTGAAGTAGTGACAGGAATTCTATACCAGTTAGTAGGGAAGGGGCAATTTATTCTCATGGCTTGGCCTCTCAAGAAGAAAGCTTTTTTGGATAAGGGTGGAATAGTAATTATCTGTAAGCAAATATGGAGCTGCGAATACTGTTCCTCCCCTTATCCTAGAGATCCTAGGTTAAGAAAAAATGCACAACCTCTTTTTAAGAGGACTGCAAGAGAAATAGGGCCATCTGAGGAGAGTCAGATTTTAGAGTAAGGTGGTAGTGGGAACATTTAAGGAAGAGCATAGAAGCATTGAGAGAGTTTATAAGAGTTGCAGTCCTAAAGTTCACATTAGTGTTAGAAGGTAGGGTGACATGGGGAGCTAGACTGGGTGGCATATAGATTAGGCAGGTGTAAGGAGGGTAAGTGATGAGGAGACAGTGGAGGATTTGTACCAAAGTTACTCTGAGAGAATCCTAAGGGAATTATAAAGGATCATAGGGATAAAGGACAGTGTTGGAAAGTGGGCAGAAAGAACTCGGTTGGAGTGAACCATTCCATGATGTCCACATTAATGAAAATTAATTTAAATGCTATTGTGAGCTATTATGCCAAGTAAGCAGAGGCCTCTGGACAGGCTGGTATTTTTTGTGTGTGGCCATTGCTGCAGATGGATAAGAAATCAGATGAGACCTGAAATTGGAAGATTTAAATGAGAAGAGCCCAGAACAGGTGGTGACAATGGGTACATTTCAAAGTAAAGATCTATAGGTTTAATGACTGGATGTGATGAAAAAAGAGAAGTTTCTTTATCAATATTTGTACGTGTTCACTATTTATTAGGCATCTTATATAAATTACATTTAAGTCTTACAAAATCCTGCAAGGTAAGTTAGATGAATTTCTATTTTTATAGACATGGAAACTTAAGTTCAGAAAGGTCATAACTTGCTTAAGCTAACACAACTAGTAAGAAGTAGAAACAGGAGTAATCCGGATCCAGCTGACTCCAGAGTCCTTTGCTATTCCTTACATATGATATCTTTCCAGAGAGGACAGAAAAAGGGATAAAAAAAGATTACATTTTTAAATTTGGGGATTCATTGACATAAATAGAAGAATCAAAGGAGGAAAATAGTGGTGTTGTGGAAAGGATAGGTTTATTTTAGGTACGCTGAATTTGAGGTAATAATGGGATATCCATGTGGACACAATGAGGATGCAATTAGAAATTTGAGACTTGACTTAGAGAGAGTGAGGAGAGGAGATAAAGGCAGTGAAGGTTTATGTAGTTGAATAATAAGTATACATATATATTGTCTAATGAGTAAGTTGAATATAAAAATGAATCATTTAAAGATTTTCAAAATTGAGGTATGTAAAATTTCTGGGTATTATAAAGATTGCAATGCATTCATTTCTAGAGTAGATTTTGACATATATGCAGACATGAAAAAATATTTGTATAGATATATTGAAAGCAATAACAAATATAAAATTATATATATGTATTTTTTAATACATATAAAACTAGCATCCTATAACTAGAATTCACACTATTGACTCTAATAACAATGCATGAAGGTCTTTGGATTTGAAACATTAATAATTAATGATTTTAATATACCACATAATATTCTATCTTATAAATGAAATGTTATTGTATGTAAATATTGCAGTCATATAATTGTCTGGATTAGATAGTCTACTAAATCTTTCTGACTTCATTGGGAGTTTCAGTTGTAGATTTTTAAACAAACATTTACTGAAAGCCTGCCTTGTGCTAAACATTTTTCACATGTGCTATTTCATTTACTTTTCAAATGACCCTGTTATATTTGAGAATTTTTTTTATAGTGAAGAAGATTTAACTTTAGTATGATTTATCAGTGATGATAATGTTACCATTTTTATAGCACTTTAGAACATACAGAGCAATTTTATATACATAATTCATATTAGCACAGGAATCATTGTGCTAAACATGTGCTATATGTTACAGAATCCTGAAACATATTTAATCCTTACAGATATACTGTGAGGAAGGTATTATCATCATTTTTACAATGAGAAATTTGAGACTCATGTAGTTAAATAGCTTGGCCAAGGTTACATGCCTAATAAGTGACATATTGCAGATGATTTTAAATACATTATAATTTAAGCCATTGCAATTAGTACCACTATCAGCCAAGGCCTTGAAAAAAATGCAGTAGCTAGAATAAAATAAAATGTGAAAATCAAATGTTATCTTCACATTGGTTTTGCATTTCATTTTTGTGTTTAGTTCCATTGTAGAAATCATACCAATATTTGATAAGATTTGTTTGAATTGTTTTACAAAATTGCTTTAAAACACAGTATGTTTACAGGTAGGGGATTTAACAGATGATTTCTAGCTGTCCCCAACTCCTCACTAAGTATATCGTGCAATTACTCTTTTAGGAAAGAAATAGAAAATTATTTTATTGAAGGCATAATCGCCAGGAAAGAACTAAAAAGTGCCTTGGTTTTTCAGATGCTCTCTTGTATTTTTATATTATTCAACTATTGTAATGTCTGTGGTGTCTGTGAGGAGATAATACTGTGAAGGTATAATATTTTGGGTTTTCTAGAACATTTCAGAATAATAGAGCTGATCAGAATGGTGTTTTATATTTGAACTTCTTATTCTTAGCGAGCAAAGTTATGGACATATAGCTTGTTGATTTTTCTTTTTATATAAATAAAGCAACATTTCTTAATTTAAAACAAAGGAGAATTCTTCAGATAAATACCCAGAAGTGGAATTACTGGGTCATATGGTAGTTCTACTTTTAGTTTTTTGAGGAACCTACATACTGTTTTCTATAGTGGCTGCACCAATTTATAATCTCATCAACAGTGCATAAGGGTTCCCTTTTCTCCACATCCTGGCCACCACTTGTTTGTTGATTTATTTATTGATGGTAGACATTCTTACAGGTGTGAGGTGATATCTCCTTTTGGTTTTACTTTATATCTCCCAGATGATTAAGGATGTTGAGCATCTTTTCATATATCTGTTGGCCATCTATTTGTCTTTGGAGAAATCTCTATTCATGTCCTCTGCCCCTTTTTAAATCAGATTCTTTGATTTTTTTTGTCATTAAGTTGTGTGAGTTCTTTCTTTATTTGGATATTAACCCATTATCAGGTGTGTCATTGGTGAATACATTCTACCAGTCAGTAACTTGTCCTTGCATATTGTTGATAATTTCCTTTGCTGTGCAAAAACTGTTTAGTTTTATGTAGTCCCATTTGTTTATTTTTTTCTTTTGTTTCCCTTGCCTGAGGAGACAAAAAACATTGCGAAGAGCCATGTCAAAGAGTTCTGGATATTTATCTGAAGAAATCTAGAACACTAACTTGAAAACATTTATGCACCCCTATGTTCATTGCAGCATTTTTTGCAATAGCCATGATATGGAAGCCAGCTAAGTGTCTATCAGTGGTGAAAGGATAAAGAAGATGTGGTGCACATCTACAGTGGAAAATGACTCCACCATAAAAACCAATGAAGTATTGCCATTTTTGACAACATGGATGGGCCTACAGGATATTATGCAAAGTGAAATAAGGAAGAGGTGAATACTCTTCACTTATATGTGAAATCTAGAAAAGGAAATAAGCAAAACAGAAACTCATAGATATGGAGAACAAATTGATGGTCACCAGATTGCAGGGGGGTGGGGGGAGGGGTGAAAAAGGTGAAAGGGATTAAGAGGTACAAATTGCCAGTTATAAAAATAGTCATGGGGATGTATAGTACAGCATAGGGAATATAGTCAATAATATTATAATAACTATGTATGGTGTCTGGTGGGTACTAGACTTATCAGGGTGATAAGTTCATAAGGTATATAAATGTCCGATTGCTATGTTGTACACCTGAAACTAGTATAATATTGTATGTCAACAGTAACTGAAAAATAAATTTAACAAAGAAAGGGATTTCTAAATGGTCTAAGTGGAGGCAGTTCATCGATGGCACTTTTGTATTTATTTGCACAAGTCCTAAAGTTGTGAGACGATATCTGCCCTTTCTTTTGTTTGTTGTGAGGAAAAGAAACTAACTCCTCAGCTAGCAGAAATAAAAGTGCCAACTAAGCCTGTAGTACAGATGATAAAACTACCAGTAGAGGACTAGGTTAAGCTGTGAAAGCTAGTTATCTATGTAACATGCCTGTCCTGGGCTTGTCCCCTCACGTTCCTGACTGCCCAGACCATGCTTAATTAAAATGCCTTTTCTCCCTGGGCAGGACCTTTTCTCCCTGGGCAGGACATCAGATCTCCCAAATATCAGCCTTCTTTACATTTAAAATGAGCGTGTGTTGCCTCCTCTTTTCTTAAAGCTCTGTCATATGCTGCATTTTGAGAAATGAATCCATTAGTTTATGTTGATGCACAATGATCTATTATTTCTTTCAGCCTACTTGGGAACTGAGGCAGTGCATTTACACTAGACTTAGTTGAGGATTTGAGTACTAGCAGTCAAGCTGTGTGATCTTGGGCGTATACAGAAACTTCTCTGTGTCTCATTTTTTCTTACAATAAATGGCACACGTACAAGTTTATTTCTATCGTTAATTGTGTAGCTCACTATGTATAATCATTAAGGCATTTTTTGTGGTGTTATTTGGATACTTAACAGCTTACTCTACTGGGATGCTCTGGCTTGCTGGAGAAAGAAACTTTTTTGAGTACAAAGCACAAAATATAGTCCGGTACTAATACTAATTCACTTGCAGTTGCTACTCCTACTACTTTTAAGAACTGGGATTGAATTTAGAAAGAATTGGGATTGAAGTGATTTTTATAGCTGTAGAACCAAAGTTTTTTTCAGATGTTCTTTGAGTTTTTCTGGTAATGTGTGATGATCCTAGATGTATTTGACTAAGAACTACTTATATTAATAGTAAACCAGTCAGAAGAAGCAGAGCCATTATAAGTGGAAATCTGAACAGACCAGGAAAGCAAAGACTTGGATCATTTTTTGTTTTGCTTCCTTCAGGCAGGCTTTTGTTTTTAAAAAACTAACTTAAGGGATGTAATATATAACATATTGAGCATATTTGAAAGTTACTAAGACAATGATCTTAAAAGTTCTCATCACAAGAAAAAACATTTTGTAACTATGTGTGGTGATGGATGTTAACTAAATTTATGGTAATAATTTCACATTACATATATATAAATATATACACACATATATATATCAAGTGATTTTGTTGTACATATAAATACAATGTTATATGTCAGTTATATCTCAATTAAAATAAAACCTCAAACAAAATAGTAACATCAACATATTTTCATTTTGTCCAAAACGCTTTGTATCTTTGAGAGGAAAAGGTTTATTCTAGTGAGGCCCTGTCTGTATTATAGCTCTGCAAAGCCCTGGGAAATATAGGGAAAATAAAATGCCTGAGCAGGAAATTGACTAAATGGCCTTTCAGTTCTCTCATTTCCTCTTTCCCTCCAGAGTAATACAGTGAAATTTGCCTGTTGGTACTCTCAGTATGCTTAGAAAAGACTGGATAAATGGACAGATAAAAACTTGATTCAAATTGCATCCTTGATTAAAGAGTAATTAGAGGACAAGTTCAAGCTATATTTCTTTTCTCTGGGTTTTGTAGTTCTAAACTGTTTAAATGAAGCTTCATATTGTTCAAAGGTAGATGTATTTTTGTATTTTCTCAATATATTTATAAAATTGATGACATGCTGTTTTAAACAAGCTAAATATACTCTAACAAAGGACTATATTTCTTGCCTTTGACTCACCATATATACTTTTTTAAAAATCTTCACCAGAAGATATTTTTTCCATTAATTTTTCATAGAGAGTGGAAGGGGAGGAGTAGAAACATTGATGTGAGAGAGACACATTGACTAGTTGCCTCCCGCAGGTGCCCTGACGGGGGGCTGTAGATCGAGCCTGCAACTGAGGTATGTGCCCTTGGCTGGTACTGAACCCGGGACCCTTCAGTCCGCAGGCCAACACTCTAACCACTGAGCCAAAATGGCCAGGGCTCATATATACTTTTCTTACCTTAAATAAATGACCCAAAATTACTTCCCTGAAGTAAAGAATTAAAAGGCCAAATATAGCTCGGATTTATTATTAAAAATAAAAAAGTTAATTATTTTGATTGTACTTAAACATGTAGTTTTAGTTATTTGTGTGGTTAAGAGCATGAACTCGAATTAGATTGCCTGAGTTCAAATTCTGGCTGTTTACCTATGATTATTTAACAATTAATTGAGCTAATATTTGCAGAGTACTTAGTATAGTGCTAAGCATATAGTATAAGTATTTGTTAAACAAATTTAAAAGTTACGTTGTGAGAAATTAGATGGCTTTCAAGTTCATAGTACCTGTATAGTATTTGAACAAGGTATGAGCTCAGTGGGCATTTTTGGATTTGGGTTACCTTACATATATGTGTATGGCATATTTTACATGAATGACACCAAACACAAAAATGCTTACCATTATTTTATTTGTTGTTACATTGTTATTTTATAGATTCTCACATTTTCTAGAAGCATTGAAAAATTTATTTGATTTGTTTTCTGAATACTGATAACAGATCCCTTGAATCTCATCTCTGTAAAGATATGTCAGCATGATCACCTAATTATTAAAAACTGCTGAATTGGTTTGCCTTTAGGAAGAACGTTTTTAGATAGTTCAACTCTTGTTATCATAATGCTAATGTAAAAGTGTTAACAATATACCAAAGCTCCTTGGCTTGTTTCTTAGAAAATGACGTAAATAATTTCAAAACTCTTATGATTGAGACTTTTTTTTGCCTCTTCTTGACACTTGTGGATAAAATTAGAGTTACTCTAATGACTCTGCATGGAGTATAAACAAAGCACTGCAAAGTATTAAATATAACTGACAATCATAGTTAGTATATGACGGTGTGTTTTATAAACCTGTTTTTCCCCCTAGGGTACATAGATCATTTCCTTTAGCATCAGGGAACTGGTTTCCTAGAGGAATAAGTGACTAACCCATGAAATCTTCTGTAGATTTTGGGGGTAGATGACGTTAGATAGGCATTCCAGGTATCACATAAACATTTTCTTATAAAGAGATATGAGAAGAGAAAAGAAATATTATAATTTGGAATAACAGATAACTGGTGGTATGAGATATATTTATAGTATATAGAAGAATATAGATTTGTGGGGTTTTTTTTGTTTACTATGGGCATTGTTATCACATAAGTAAGTTAATTCATTAAGTTTAGTAAGAAATTTCTGGGACTTTAAGATTCAATAAGGAAGAAAGATTAGCAAAATACTTGGTTTTAAAAGAATGTAATATTAAATAAAAATATGTGACAAATTGGTGCAAAATATTTTCAAAATGAACCTACTAGACAAGATCTGGAGCTACCTAAACTCTCATACACACTGCTGGTGGGAGTATAAACTGGTACAACCACTTGGAAAACAGTTCGGCAGCATCTGCTTAAGTTGGGTATATGCATATGAACCCTATGACACACTCTTCCCTCAAATGTGTATGTATGTGCACCAAAAGACATGTTCAAGAATGTTGATAGCAGTATTTGTAATAGTTGAAAATTGTAGCAACCCAAATGTCCATCAACAGAATGGTTTGAAAAATTGTTTAATTAATACAATTGAATAATCTACAGCAATGAGAATAAATGGACCACAGCAACATGTGAACGTAATTGATGCAAAATAATATATGTCATATGATTTTATTTGTATGAAGTCCAGGAACAGTGAAAGTACTCTAAAGTGTTAGAAGTCAGGGCAGGGTTTACTTTTGGGGCAGAGTAGGAGATAGTGATTGGGAAGGGGCAGTATGATGACTTTGGGGTTCTGGAAATGTTCTACTTGATGTGGGTAGTTGTTATACAAGTGTGTCCATTGTGACAATTCATTAGTCTTCATATTTTTGAATTATGAAGATTTGTGTACTTTTCTGTATATCTAGATAGAAAGAATTAAAAAAAATTAATCTGTTCCAGGATCTCAGTGATCTATTATAGTGTCCAGAATATCCTTAATAGAGGAACAGTAGGATATAATTTAAAAGACATTATAGTAGGAGAAATTGGACTTTTTTTTTTAATAAGAACCTTGCTATTTACTAGTTTGGGAAAAGTTTTTTCTCCTCTTTAAACCTCAGGCACTCATTTGTAAATAGAGAAATAGTATTTGTGAGGATCAACAGCATGGTTGATTTTAAAGTGTTTTAAAATATAATTCCAACTGTTTTTATTAAATGAATCAAAGAAGTATTGAAGATCAAGGGTCATTACATTAAAAAAGCTAAGCATCTATAGGTAAGAATAGTTACTTTAAGCAAGCAATCATTTATGTGAAGGTGAGCAGCAAACACACGAGTTGTTAAAGGGTATGCTGAAAGACCTCTATCTACTACTGGTTCCTTCCTCATGGTATGTAAGCATTCTTGTGTCTCTCATCTACAGAACCGAAAACCCATTCCTTAAACAAGTGTCCCCTTTAGCTTTTGCTTCATAGTGAAGCCTTTTGAAGCAGTCTATACAGGTGATATGTTCCCAGTGAATGCCTGAAGCCACAGATAATACCGAACCTTATGTTATGTTTTTCCTATACATACATACCTATGATAAAGTTGAATTTATGAATGAAGTAGAGTAAGAGATTAGCAACAATAACTAATAATAAAATAGAACTATATCAATATAGTGATGAAAGTTATGTGAATGTGGTCTCTGTCTCTAAATATCTAATAGCTAATCTGGTAACTGAGAGGGCTACAAAGTGACTAATAGGTGGATAGTGTACACAGCATGGATAGGCTGGACAAAGGGAAGATTCACGTCCTGGTAGGATGGAGCGGTACAGTGTGAGATTTCATTCTGCTACTCAGGATGGTGCACAATTTAAAATTTATTAAGTGCTTATTTCTGGAATTTTCCATTTAATATTTTCAGACTGAGGTTGACTGTGGTAACTGAAACCATGGAAATCAAAACCATGTATAAGGGGTAACTACTGTATTTGTGATTTCTTTTTCATCACTTCACTTCATCAATTCACCTTCCAACTTCCAATCCTATCACTGTAAGGAAAATGCACTCTCTACGGTCACTAATTACCTCCTAATTGCTAACTCCAGGCTTCTTAGGCCTTTTGTATTATTTATTCTGTCTTTGAATTATTTCCTTTTGGCTTCTATAACATGTCTTTTCTAAGTACATAGGACTCTAGGTGGGCAAGAAATGCTGGTTGAAAGATAGAATAAGCAATTTTACATAACAGTTGCCTATTTGTGTTTTCTTAGTCTTATCGACTCCCGTTTGTTTATTTATCCTAGTGTTGCCAGGATTCTGCCCTTAGCTCTTTTTTCTTGATCTATGCCCTCTTTTTGAATAATCTCACCAAACCCATAGTTTTAATTTTCTGTTTCTATCTGGGCAGTGATTATTCCATCCCAGACTTCTCTTCTGAGCCCCATACTCATATTCAAATGGGTTTTGTCTTTTTTTGGGGGGGGGGGTGATGAAAATGTTATAAAATTAAATTCTGGTGATGCTTGCACAACTCAGAGGATATGCTAAAACCATTTAATTGTATACTTTAAATGAGTGAGGTTTGTGGCATATGAATTATACTTATTTATTTATTTATTTAATTTCTCCCCTTTTTATCCCCATTGATCCCCTCCACCCCGCATCCATCCCAACCCGGGCTTTCCCCATACCGATGGCTGTGCCTGTGGCTATGCTTATAAACATATAAATTCTTTGATTAATCTCTCCCCCCCCCCCCCCCACACCTTCCCTCTGAGATCCCTCAGTCTGTTCCGTGCTTCTATGTCTCTGGATCCATTTTGTTCATCAGTTTATTTTGTTTATTCCATTCCACATATAATGAGATCATGTGGTATTTGTCTTTCTCTGACTGGCTTATTTCACTTAGCATAATACTTTCTAGTTTCCTCCATGCAGTGCCAAAGGATAAAAGATCCTTCTTTTTTATAGCTGCATAGTATTCCCTGGTATAAATATGTCACAGCTTTTTTATCTACTCATCTACTGATGGGCACTTGGGCTGTTTCTAGATCTTAGCTATTGTATATTGTGCTCCTGCGAACATAGGGGTGCATAAGTTCTTTGTGATTGGTGTTTTGGGTTTCTTAGGATATATTCCTATAAGTGGGATCACTGGGTCAAATGGCAGGTCAATTTTTAATCTTTTGAGGAAACTCTATACTGCTTTTCATAGTGTCTATACAGTCTGCATTCCCACCAGCAGTGTACTAGGGTGCCCTTTTCTCCACACCCTCACCAGCACTTGTAGTTTGTTGATTTGTTGATGGTAGCCATTCTGATAGGTGTGAAGTGACACTTCACTGTGGTTTTAATTTGCGTGTCTCTGATAGTGATGTTGAACATTTTTTCATATGTCTCTTAGCCATTTGTATGTCCTCTTTGGAGAAGTGTCTATTTAGGTCCTTTGCCCATTTTTTAATTGGATTGTTTGTCTTCCTTTTGTTAAGTTGTATGAGTTCCTTATATATTTTGGATATTAACCCTTTATCCGATGTGTTGTTGGCAAATATGTTCTCCCATACAGTGGGCTCCCTTTTTGTTTTCTTGATGGTTTCTTTTGCTGTGCAGAAGCTTTTTATTTTGATGCAGTCCCATTTGTTTATTTTCTCCTTAGTTTCTCTTGCCCTAGGAGATGTATCAGCAAACATATTGCTATGAGAGATGTTTGAGATTTTGCTGCCTATGTTTTCCTCTAGGATTTTTATGGTTTCATGTCTTATATTTAAGTCTTTTATCCATTTTCAATTTACTTTTGTGTATGGTGTAAGTTGGTGGTGTAGTTTCATTTTTTTGCATGTACCTGTCCAATTTTCCCAGCGCTATTTATTGAAATGACTGTCTTTACTCCATTATATGTTCTTGCCTCCTTTGTCAAATATTAATTGACCATAATGGCATGGGTCAATTTCTGAGTTCTCTGTTCTGTTCCACTGATCTGTATGTCTGTTCTTGTGCCAGTATCAGGCTGTTTTGATTACAGTGGCTTTGTAGTATAACTTGATATCTGGTATTGTGATCCCTTTGTTCTTCTTTCTCAAGATTGCCGTGGCTATTCGGGGTGTTTTTTGGTTCCATATAAATTTTCGAAGTGTTTGTTCTAGATCTGTGAAATATGCTGTTGGTATTTTAATAGGGATTGCATTGAATTTATAGATTGCTTTGGGTAATACGGACATTTTAATGATGTTAATTCTTCCAATCTATGAACGTGGTCTATTTTTCCATTTGTTTATATCTTCCTCTATTTCTTTTTTCAGTGTCCTGTAGTTTTCCAAGTACAGGTCTTTTACATCCTTGGTTAAGTTTATTCCTAGGTATCTTATTTTTTTGTTGCAGTGGTAAATGGGATTGTTTTTTTAGTTTCTCTTTCTGAGAGTTCATTATTGGTGTATAAAAATGCCATCGATTTCTGGGTGTTAATTTTATATCCTGCTACCTTGCTGAATTCATTTATTAAATCTAGTAGTTTTTTGGTGGAGCTTTTAGGATTCTCTACGTACAATATCATGTCATCTGCAAATAATGACAGTTTTGTTTCCTCCTTTCCAATTTGGATGCCTTTTATGTTTTCTTCTTGTCTGATCGTTGTGGCTGGGACTTCCAGTACTATGTTGAATAAGGCTGGTGAAAGTGGACACTTGTCTTGTTCCTGTTCTTAGGGGAAATGGTTTTAGTTTTTGCCCATTGAGTATGATGTTGGCTGTAGGTTTGTCATATATGGCCATTATTATGTTGGGGTATGATCCCTCTATTCCCACTTTGCTGAGAATTTTTATCAAAAATGGGTGTTGGATTTTATCGAATGCTCTTTTGCATTTATTGATATGATCATGTGATTTTTGTCTTTTAATTTGTTTATGTGATATATCACATTTATTGATTTGCAAATATTGTTCCAGCCTTGCATCCCTGGAATAAATCCCACTTGGCCATGGTGTATGATCTTTTTAATATATTGCTGGATCTGATTTGCTAATATTTTGTTGAGGATTTTAGCATCTGTGTTCATCAGGGTTATTGGCCTTTAATTCTCTTTCTTTGTAGTGTCTTTATCTGGTTTTGGAATTAGGCTAATGCTGGCCTGGTAAAAAGAGTTTGGAAGTGTTCCTTCCTCTTGGAATTTTTGAAATAGTTTGAGGAGGATAGGTGTTAATTCTTCTTTGAAAGTTTGGTAAAACTCCCCTGTGAAGCAATCCCTGCCAGGGCTTTTGTGTGCTGCGATCCCTTTGATTACTGCTTCAACTTCATCAGCAGTTATTGGCCTATTTAGGCTTTCTGACTCTTCCTGATTGAGTTTTGGAAGGTTGTATTTTTCTAGAAATTTATCCATTTCATCCATGCTGTCCAGCTTGGTGGCATATAGTTGTTCATAGTATTTTCTTACAATCCTTTGTATTTTTGTTGGGTCAGTTGTTATTTCACCTTTGTTGTTTCTGATTTTGTTTATTTGGGTCCTCTTTGTTTCTTGATGAGTCTGGCTAAAGGTTCATCAAACTTGTTTATCTTTTCAAAGAACCAGCTCTTGGTTTCATTGATCTTTTGTATTGTTTTTCAGTCTTGATTTCTGCTCTGATCTTTCTTATTTCTTTCCTATAGTTACTCTGGGCCGGTGAGAGGCTTTTCAGCAGGGTGGGGCAGTTGCTTCCCCCCTCAGGCAAAAGCCGAAAATTTGTCACCAGAGAAGGATGTCCCCCACAGTCTGGGGGAATGACTTGGCACAGGAATCCAGACGGGCATCCCTTGATCTCATTCTCCAGAGCCCACAACCCTAGACTCTCCCTACACAACTCCAGTCCACTCCACTCCCCTTCCGCTGGAGCCCAACGTGAGTGGCTGCACAGGAAACATTGTGCGTTGGCTCTTTAAGAGGGTGCCTGCAGTTCTAGCTGCCTCTCCCTGGCAGACAGAACCCCAGCTGCTTTTCACAGCCGATGTTATGTGGGTACCTTCTCAGTTCTGGTGCTCTGGGCTGGGAAGCCCAGCCTGGGGTGTAGGCCCCAGAGTCCTCAGTGGGATCCCCCCACGGCTGAGATATCCCTCCGGACCTTCAGCTGCTGCCTGTGGAGCCCAGCCAGCCCTCTCGTGTTGGCGCTTCCTGCCAGCCTCTGTGCGGTCTCCACTTTTCCTCCTTGGTCATGAGGGTGCTCTCCAACTTGTCTTCAGTTGGTTTTTAGGGTGATTTTTCTACGTTTTAGTTGTAAATCCAGATTGGTCCCAGGAGAGTGTCAGTGTAGCTTCCACTTAGTCTGCTGCCATGTTGGATCTCCTTTATCGGCTTTGTCTTTTCACTGGTCTACTTCCTTTTTTTTATTTAATCTTCACCCGAGGATGTTTTCCTTATTGCTTTTCAGAGTGGGAGAGAGAGAGAGAGACAGAGATACACGCACACAGAGAAACATGGCTGGGAGAGAGACACATTGATTGGTTGTCTCCCACATGCGCCCTGGGGCCGGGGCTGGGGATCACGCCTGCAACCAAGGTACGTGCCCTTGACCCAAACCGAACCCGGGACCCTTCAGTCTGCAGGTCCATGCGCTAACCAATGAACCAAACTGGCTAGGGCTTCACTGCTCTATTTTCATAATCTTTTGTTTCATTTATGCAATATCCTCTTATAACTGTGATGGTCTCAACTATGATGGTTCTCAAATACATGTATATATGTATATATGTATAATGAGCATTTCTTTCATTCGCTGTATTGTTTTTATTTCTCTATATTCGTTTTTTCTCACTTTTATTTATTTTTATTTTTGTGTTAGAGACTTTCCAATAATGTTTGCTGGTGATCTCTGGCTACACTCCCATACACTCCCATACTTAAAAGTGAGACACTGAAATGCTGATTGAAACTTTTGTGTTTGTAAAACTTATTGACTAAAAAGAGGATGATTAGGCTGGGCCATTCTCTGGGGACCCTCTACTGTTAGTATTCATAGATTGTTTCTCTTTGACGAGTAATTTTTCCCAGAAAGAATGCTTTAATTTTCTGCCTAGTAGAGAAAAGTTGGACTGCAGGTATTCTTGTTGGTGAGTGGGGGAAGGGGGATAGGAAACTTACAATTTGGTGGATAGATTTTCAGTTCGTCTTCCCAATTTTAGTAAGGTTTCCCTTGTTAACCTAAGAAATCATTCAAACCTGTGAAGAATTTTTGTGAGTTTATTTGAGCCAAACTGTTGACAATTTCCGAGAAGCAAAAACCTCAACAGATTGAGATAATGCTCTGCAGAATGGCAGTTTTGCACTTTGTTTTATACATTACAATCAAAAGAGGAGACACAAGTGGGTTACGTGAAATTCACTGATGGTAGATTAGGGAGGTGGGAGAAAGCAAAGTGGGGAAACCTCTGGGATTGGATAAAAAGTAAAATGATAGACACACACTTCTTTTACTTAGGTAGGTGCAGGATAGTTAACAGTGAACAATTAACCTAATAACAATGAGGAGTTTTGTGGTCTCCACAGAGCCGTGCCTGTGCTTTGAGGGGTCCGGAAAAAGGAAAATTACTTTGACATTCCAAGGATATGTCTTTGTAGATGCAAAGAGACAATAGACAGACTCAGTTAAGGTAAAAATTGACCATTGTCAGGAAGACACCAGCCGAGGGCATGACTACCCACCATAACCTGCTTTTTAGTAAAAAAAGTTTTTAATTTCAGACCATCCGTTGTGGTTATTTTAGATCTCTGAGTTTGCAAGGCCACCATGCAGGCCTTCTCTGAGCTAGTCAGGTTTAGCATGTGGCCCCTTTTCATCCACACCTTACTTTTACCCGTCACCTGGTATTAAAGTCCAAAGTCCAATGTAGTCGACATTAATGCTTCTCATAAATATTTCTAGTTCACCTCTATTTGAGTTAAATGTGTCCATGTGATATGCTTTGGCTAATGAAAAAGCAAGTAGAGTTTATGCGAATCGCTTCTGAGCAGAAGCATTTAATTGCTGATGTGAGACTTACTCCTACCTTGGCAATTTTGTGAAGCATGTGGTGAAATGACCTTCACGTGGAGGATAGCTTCCCTAAAGAGTTGCTATTTGGTTCAGCCGGGCATGGCTCAGCGGTTGCGCATCGACCTAGGATCCAGGCGATCGGGGTTCAATTCCCGGTCAGGGCACATGCCCAGGTTGTGGGCCCCATCCCCAGTTGGGGTCGTGCAGGAGGCAGCCGATCGACTCTCTCATCACTGATGTTTCTACCACTCTCTCTCCCTCTCCCTTCCTCTCTCTGAAATCAATAAAGATATATTAAAAAAAAAAAAAAAAAAGTTGCTATCTGAGTAAGAATAAAGTGGTGGTGTACCAAACTGCTGAGGTTTTGGGGTTGTGTAGTATGCCCTGGCAAATGTATTAAAAGTTTTAGAAAGTTTAAACGATCTTTTGCTAGGATGGGAGAAGGGCAGTTTCCTGACTGTGTGGGGGTGAAGGAGGTGACCTGAAGAGTAAATTTTTCTCAGCCCCTCACCCAGTCCTTTTGCTTTTAGCTTCACCTGCACTTCTATTTTCAGAGGGATTCTGTGTTTCTATAGTGAGAATCAGCTTGCTTCTGGGCTTTGCTCTGCTGCCACCATAGATTTGAGCTTCCTTTGTTCATTTTAGTTCTTGGTTCTTTTTAGTTGCCATTTGTCTGTTAACTTTCTAGTTTCCAAAAATTTTTTGCCATCACTTCCTTTCCCGTCCCCCATTTTGGGTTTATAATTTTTAATTTTTCTCATTCCTGTCATTTTAGTGAAGTTTTCAGAAGGGAACTGTGATAAATACCAGTGTTCACACCAGGTTTAACAAGAGGATGTATTAATGTTACTAACTTGATCAAATTGTTTCATATCTGTGGTCTTTACTTATCTGTGATCTTTAGTTTACTTATCTGTGATTAATAAATTACTTGGATGATCACCAGGTTCTTTTTAGCTTTAAAATTTGCAGTGTTCTTGTTCTTATTCTTTAGTAGAGTGTGGGCAGTAGACAAAACAAAACAATTAATATTTTGAGCACCCCAAACATTTTATGCATTATTACAAATAAACTTCCGTCATTAATAACAAACGAGTTGTTTATGATCGTTTACAAATTCCTTGAAGTACACAATGTGATTTTTGCTTTTTTCATTTATTCAGTAGTGTTTGCTTCTGATATGTATTCTCTTATACTAAATAAGTACTTAGTATGGTGTCCTGTTGACTGATTTAGGAATTTCTCCCCTAATCTGTTGATGATTTATATATGACTTTCAAGTTTCAATAGAACATGGCATCGGATTCTTGTTGATACATTCCTGGTAATTTATTTGCAATGATATTTATGTTCTCATCAAGTCTTTAAAAATTGATTTTTTGAGAGTCATAATATTGCTCATTCAAAATTTGATATCTACTTGTATTTAATGTAAAAGCACCATCAAGGAATCTATTCAGTAGTACAATTTTTATGATTTCAGAAGTATTTGAATTTCATTTACTGTTCATTTGCTGTAGAATAACCCTTGTGATTCAAGGAATGGGAATAATGGTGACATGCATGCTGCAAAACCAAGTTCCATAACTGATCTGTGGTTATGCTGAAATATTTAAAAATATATTATTTGTGAATTTCTCTAAATATGAAAAAAATTAAAAATATTCACGATTAAAGTAGGTGTTTAAAGTATTAGTAAATTCTAATTTTATTAAGTTTTATGTAGTTTTGGGATACTACTTAATCTTGAATATATCTTTTCATTCACTATTTTTAGATTATTTTCTCTTTAAAAATTATATTAAATATCTAAATAGTTACAAAATAGTATTTTAGCTGCATCAGTGAATTTCATTAAGCATTTAATTAGTATTTTTGACATCAAGAGCTAGATTCTGGAGCCCTCGTCAAATCCAGTGAGCTTCATGTTTGAAACAGAATCGAGTAAAGTATTTTCAGCTATAAAAGGGGAAATTTAAGGAAAGGATAGGAAGGAAATCTCCGTGGTGAAGATTACAAAATTGATAAAAGGGGCAAGGAGTAGAATCCATTTCCTGGATTTACTTATAATTATGACGTTAAATTGTTCATAGGCTGATTAGGAAACTGGTCTAGAGTCTTACCTAATTATAGTAGCACACACTTATCTGTCTGGTACAACCCTATGAAGTAAACACCATTGTTGTCTTTATGAAGAAACTAAGGCATAGAGTTGATGAGTACATTACATCTAGCTAGTCATTAGTGGAGCTGTGCTTTGAACTCAGGCAGTCTGAGTATATTTATATTATTATATATAAAGTACAAATAAAATTTTTAAAAATGGAAATAGAGTTACTATCTCTCTTATTTGGTACAATCTGAATCAATAGTTAATTGGAAAAGTCAGTTAAAGCAGTAAATTATAAAAGTGATACATACACTGATTTAAAACATATGAATATGTATTCACATAATGTGTTATATACATTTTCCAAGTTTGCTTTCTTCAAGGTTGAGCAAGAAATTAAAGACACTTGTAAAGCAAGCTTTATAAAGAATCCTTCTGAATTCAAATTAAAAGTCTTTTTACAGTGTCTAGTCTGTATTTATCCAATAGTACCTACCTGTCTTTACCTTCTTAAAGTTTCTGCAAGCATTTAACTATGTTTCCAGATAAACATTCCCCTTTCACATTTATAATTCAATAGTTTATATAACATTTAATTAAAGTAATTACAATAACAAATACAACTGACATACATAGTCTTGATGTCAGATAAAACTGAATTCTTAGAAACAATATCTATAACTTGACTGGTTGGAGAAGTGTAGGGCATGCTTGAGAACAGCCTTTTAGCCTTGAACAGTTAATGTGTCATGGAATCAGACAGTGTTTTACAGAGGATATGAAGAACATCAGTTTATCTGGTAGGCTAGTTAAGAGAAGAGCAATTTCGCCCTAGCCAGTTTGACTGAGTGGTTAGAGCATTGGCTCTTGGACTGATGGGTCTCGGGTTGCATTCCAGCCAAGGGCATGGACCTTGGTTGGAGGCTTGATCCCTGGCCCTGGTTGGGGTGCATACGGGAGGCAGCCATTCGATGTGTCTCTCATATTGATACTTCTCTCTCTCACTTTCTCTCTACCTTCCACCCTCTCTGAAAAGCAATGGAAAAAATATCCATGGGTGAGGCTTAAAAACAAACAAACAGAGAAGAGCAGTTTATAAAGCTTCTATTTATATTTATAAAAGAGTCGAAAGCAGGGTCTTGAGATACTTGCATGTCCATCTACAAAGCAGCATTATTCACAATAGCCAATAGGTGAAATCAACCCAAATGTCCTTCAGTGAATGAATGGATAAACAAAATGTGGTAAATATATACAATACAATATTATTCAGTCTTAAAAAGAAACGGAATCATGTCACATGCTACAGCACGGATGAACCTTGAGTACATTATGCTAAGTGAAACAAGCCAGTCACAAAAAGATGAATCATGTAGGATTTGTCACATATATTATGTTAAAAATTCAGATAATACAGAAAATCACTCATAAATACATTTTCTTTAATGTAACTACTATTAATATTTCGGTGTATATGCTTTTATTCCTTTACCTATGCATATGGTTTGTGTGTATCTGTGTGTGCTTGTGTATAAACAGTGTATATTTTTATTTATGACTTAGCTAAACTGAGGTATGTATACTCTTTTATAACCAGTTTCAAGAAAACACAGCTGTTTATTGTGAATATCTTTCCGTATTTTCATATTATTATCATGTTTTATGACTGAATACAGTATAGATATATTGTAATTCATTTAATGTTCCCCTATTGATGGGCATTTGGGTTTTCTAGTTTTGCCTACTGTAAACAACACTGAAATGAAATTCTTTTAGTACATCTTTGACGAGAAAATAGTGGAACAGTGCCTTTGAAGTTCTGAAAGAAAATGTTTTCAACCTGGAATTCTATGTCCATCCAAACTTTCAGTTAATGTAAGGATAGACTAGAGTCATGTTCAGAGATGAAGTAAGTCAGAATTTGTATCTCTGAGGCTTCCTGTTTCAGCAACTTCCTTGTGGACATAATACTAGCAAAATTAAGGAAAATGTGAAGAAAGAGTAAAGTGGATCCAATCCCAGAAGATTGTGAAGGAAAATCAGAAGTGGATGGCTAAGACCTAGAAATTAATCAATTCAGGTTAGAATAGGAGGATAGAAGATTTTTGGAAGAATACCTCTGAAAAAAGGGGTTTCTATGCAATGGATCACCATTAATAGGGATCAGTAATGAAATTTGTCTGCCACAATACGAAATAATGGAGAAAAGCACTATGCATTTGCATATATTCATATAGAAAGAGTATATATATATATATATATATATGGTCATGGAAGGCCTGTCTGAGGAAAGAATGAGTGAACGACAATTCTCCAATTCAAACTTAAAAAGCTAATTAAATAATGAGCAATTCTAGGTGTTAGTTGGCTCTGTTTTGGGGAGCTCTTCCAGAGTGAAGTATCTGACAGAGGAGCTGGTGAGTTAAGCAGGGGATTGAGATAAGCCCAAGCAGGTCAGCTCCACAGCCAGATTACAGCCAGTTCTATTAAACAGCCACAGTTGGCACCCCTTATCCTGCCTTTCAGTGCACTCATCAGGAAGACTGTACAGACCTGTTAAAAAAAGAAACAAAAGTCAAAAAGGTTACCATGGCTTTGCTTTGTTGTTGTACTTAGAGTAGCAATAGTAGTAATATAATTGTTGTAGTAGTAATAGTAACCATAATAGAAACTATTAGGCAGTGAGCACCAGATGTGTGCAGAAACCATGCTAGGCATTGTACACAAATATTAATTATTGCATCAATCCTGTAAGGCAAGTATTCTCTTTGTTTTACAGGTTTAGAGAGGTTAAGTCTTGCTCAAAATATAGCTTATAAATGTTAGAGCTAGAATTTGAAGCCTGGTCTATTTGATTACAAAGCCCATGATATTCCACTATGGCAAGCAGTAAGACCAGAGTGTGCAACCATTGGGAGTCTTGACCTTGGCTCTGCAGGCTAGGAGAAAATGCTAGATAGGCAGAACCTTTCTTGCCCATTATGTCAAGTCACCTGCTATGGAATTTTAGTGGGTATTTGCTGGCCATTTCTTTTTTAAGAAAGTCCTCTCCTGAGAATATGTTTAGAGAGAGGAAGGGAAGGAGGGGGGGTGAGAGAGAGAGAAAGAGAGAGAGAGGTTTCCTCCCATATGCACCCCAACTGGAGATCAAAACCACAAGTTAGGTATGTGCCCTTACTGGGAATCGAACCCACAACCTTTTGGTGTATGGGACGACCCTCCAACCAACTGAGTCACCCGACCAGGGTGCTGGCTGTTTTCTTAGTATTGACGTGACTAGAACAAACCTTTAGGGAATCTTTTATATTTGCTCTGAATTTACACCATTTATGCAAAGTGATAAATTTCAGAAATGCTTTACTGCATGCAAATTAGCACTTTTCCAAGTAGCAGTAGAATTGTACAGAGATGGTATGAGTTTTTGTTATAAAATAGAATTTCATTATACCCAACACTATTGCATTTAAGGACAGAGTTGCAATTAGATTTGTAACTGCCATGGGTTTTGTACACATAAAAGGTATTCTTAATATTTTATTTTCTGTAATCATTATAAAATCAAATATGTAAATATGCTTTAGAATAGTAATTGCATTTCAAATTTGAATTTGTTTTATGCAGTTATTTAATCTGAGTTTCATTAAAAGAGAATAGTTTCTATAGCAACTACCACATCATTTGATATCTTTGGAATCTCTGAGATATGGAACACTTTCATTAAAACCCAGGATATCATTTAGACTTCTGTACAGATTTAAGTGTTTAAGAAAAACATTTTGTGTGTATTTATTTTTCCTAGTTTTTATCAAGTTTATTTTATTTTCTGCTACAGCATTTTTCCTTTTAAAAATTTACACCATATGTATTTGGAAATAAAATGTCAAAAGAATTCAGTGAGGAGGTGGATACTGGAGAGAGTAGTAGGAGTAAGTGTGGACTCCTTTCTGAATGAACTCCATCAGCACACATGCTATTTCCTTCTAGGAGGAAACCTGCTAGTTTTTCTCTTTGGAGACACCCTATTAGGTCTTGAATACCATTTTTAGTTTTAAAAGATGATGCTATACTATAGTATTATGACAATGAAAACTAAAAGAAAATAGAATGCTAAGTTATCAGTATCAGACTCCTGTTTCAAGGTATTTTTAGTACTTTGCTTTAAAAATTCAGTGCTAAGTAATGTGCAGTGTTTTTGCCACTTATCAACTGAAGAAAGACTACTTTCACACTTGAAAATAAATATTGGTTTCTGAAATCTATTCCTTAAAATTGTCTTGTTCATTGCAAGGTTATTTACAGTAGCCAAGACCTGGCAACAACCCAAGTGCCCATCAGTAGATGAGTGGGTAAAAAAGCTGTGGTACATTTACACAATGGAATACTACTCGACCATAAAAAAGAAGGAAATCTTACCTTTGCAACAGCATGGATCGACGTGGAAATTAGTGTGCTAAGTGAGATGGCCAGTCAGAGAAAGAAAAATACCATTTGATCTCACTTATATGTAGAATATAATCAACAAAATAATTTAATTTAACAAACAAAATAGAAACAGAGCAGAGATACATAGAACAGACAGCTGTCAGAGGGGAAGGTGATTGGGGGGGATGGGTGAAAACAGGTGAGGGGATTAAGCAAAAATACATATGTGACACATAGTCATGGACAACAGTATGGTGATAGCCAGGAAGAAAGGAGGTGGGGGAAGGTGGAAGTGGGCAAAGGGGAATAATTGGAGATAAAAGAGAGTTGACTTTGGGTGGTGAGAACACGATGCAGTATGCAGATGGCATTTTATTGAGTTGTACACTTGTGATCTGTGTGGTTTTGTTAACCAAGGACACCCCGATAAATTCAATATGTAGGTAAATAAAATAAAAGCAAACTTAAATTCATGCTCATATTAAGAGAGAGAGAGTGGGGATTAGGCAATAGATCTGTTTTAAAGCCAATTCTCATAGCTACATGAAGGCTCAATAAATAAGTGCTTTGTTTTTTATTTTAATAGATTCAGTCCTGCATTTGCATTCCGTATATTTTTGAGAGCATTCTCAATTTTTAGGCAAATTGATAATTTTTTTTAACTGTAGTGTGATGCCTTTTTTTAACAGTTTAGGAAAGGCTGAAATTATGGATGCTTCTCTTATTTAGAACAGACTACATTTTGATTCTTTTAATCACAATGACTAGTCAAAAGATACAAATAAGAAGGGGTTTACATACTTTTATTTTCAATAAAATTTGGTGCCTTCATGTATTTAGGTATTATCTGTTCTGTTTTCAGCTTCCTTCTGCTTGTTTTCTTTCATAGTCTGAGCCACTCTGGAATTAGGGCATTGTTTGGCTTGCTGCATGCTGGGTGTCAACACAGAAGGGGTTTCCTTCACCTCAAGCCAGACCACGTGTGGATAATCATATGATTGTTTCAGGGAAAGGGATTTTCATCTTCATTTCAGGGCATAGGTTACAGACTAGTGATGAAATCTACTTACAGTCTCCCTGTGGTTTAATACACCCATATCCAGGTTCCAAAGAACCTCATTCAAGCTAAATTTCATTAGATATAAAACAAAAGACAAGTTTGTTCCTGAAAATATTAGAGGAACATTTGAGAAACAGTCAGGATTCCTAAACAAAGGAACTTCAACTTGAAATGCTCCTATAGTTTTTACTTTCTTCAGTAAAATCATCCAGCTATTTTACTGAAGAATAATTATTGTAATATTAGTATACAGTATTCCTGTGAGAAAGAAACATTGTTGGATGGCCAGTACAAGGTAGGCCTTTTGGTATTCACATGAGGATGTCACATTACAGGGTCTAATATATATTCGAGAGTAATTTAATTATTCACTTAATAGGTATTGAGCACCTATTTTATATCAACTATTGTGCTTGTCACTGCAGTTACAAAGTTGATGAAGATATGTTCCCAGCTCACAGTCAGGGGAGACAGACTCATGTGATTATAGTATAGTGCAGTAATTATAATGACAAAAGTATACATAAGATGCTATGGAAGTACAAGCAAAGGGATCTATATAATCATTAGATGAGATGGAGAGGAGGTCAGAGAATTTGTCTCAAGTGAAGTAATCCTTAAATTCTAAAGGATATGAAGAAGTATGTTTTCAGGCAGAGCAAAGACTAATTATAAGATTTAAACATATTTATAAACTTTGTGCCTCTGTTCTACTGTTTATTTAGTTATTAAAATTTTGAATTATGAAAATAACTCAGATAAAATCAACTGTATATATAAAGAAATGTTATGTTATACTGTATTGTGAAGGTGTGATGTAATGATGCTTTCCCTGAAAATAATTTTTTGTCTAATTGTGATAAATTAAGTGAAACTTCCTTTTTCAAAACTGAAGAATATTTGTTTGCAACATCTACGTTTTATTTAGCATAGAAAAATCTCTCATAAGTATTGTTGTCTCTCTTTGCTGTTCTGGAAATCTAATTCTCCAGAGGCTAACCCCCTAGCTACTAATTTCTTCATCTCTTCAGCGCCTCTGTTGCTGACTTGGAATATTGTAGCCATGCTTGTTTTCTGCCTAATGTGGCATGTGCATAGCCTCTGGCAGCTCACTTGGTAGAAACACAAGCTTTTTCACAGCTGGAAGTAGACTGATTGTTGACCTTCTGCATAAGAGATTAGCTTTATCTATAAAAATGCAACTTTCTTGAAAATCTTTGCAACTTTGAGAAATAGAACATATGCCTTTAGTATGCTATACATGGATATGGCCATTTATTTCGACAACTGCTGCAGTTACCATTGAAGCAGCCTGGATTGGAGACAAAATACATTAGAAGTTTCCAATGAATTCTTTTTAAAAGAACTAATTTCTTACAGAAGAGTCTCTGTAATTTTCTTTCATTTTGATGAAAAATTTAAGATGAAGGGATTGTGGATTGAGAGCAGAGATTATTTTTCTCAGTTGATATGTTGTACTGAAGTTGGATTTCAAGGACTTGTGAAGTACCCATATCAAATGCCCCTATATATGATGTGGCCCCAATGTTGGAAATTCAGGTGCACTGGGAGACATCTAAAGTGTATTTTTTAAAAGCATATTTTGAGTTTAGATTTGTCCTAACTTCTCTGGAGCTTTTGTTTCATCACCTATAACACTGTAGAAGGTGTTGGTTGGTTAAATAAGCACTAAGGCCCTTTTAGCTCTAATAGTCTATGATTGTGTTTTTAGGGATAAGTTTATAGAACAAGTTCAATTTGTATTTTCCTAAGGCTCAAACAAAAAAACTGCATATGGATGAATTTATTGTGATTTAGTGGAAGAGCAGGAGCCCTTGAAATGAGATCTGAGTTAAATTTGATAGCTATGTGATACCTCAGATTTCCCATTTGTAAAACGGGGATAATAGGATTGTTGTGAGGATTAAATGAAATAATGTATGGAAGCCCTTATATGGTGGTTGGCATAAATTAAGCACTCAAAAATGTTGGTTTCTTCATTTTCATTTTCTCTTTCAGTTTCAAGTGTTTAGGAACTTGAGGAATGAAAGGCAGTGAGCTGTCTGTGGTCCTGCTTTTCTGCTTTTAAGCCTGTTCTGAGCTGCTCGTTCCCTAATAGTCTGCCCTTGGGTGTTGCATACTATGATTTTCTATGATTTTTGTTGCTGAAAGTGTTGCTGAATCTTGCCTATGGTCTGTTAATATTACCCAGAATCTTGTTGACCCTTTCCCATTTGAATGTGGATTATATCTATACATGGTCATAATCAAGAGTAACTGATATAATTTACAGAAGAGAAGAGGGGTATGCAGAACTCCAATATTGAAGGAGATGGGGAAGCAGGAGGAACATGCGGAGTCAACAAAGAAGGACTAAAACGGCCAACTGAAGAGGCTGATGGAAAGTCAGAACCTAGGGAAGAGAGTATTTTGAGGCAGGAGGTCAAATAAGATTACCTTTCTATCTCTCACATTACAGCTATAAAATCTTTGTAGATAAGAACAATATGTAATTTACCATTATATCTTTAGCATTTATCAGAGTAGCTGGTAATTAGTGAGAAATAAACAAACATACACACACACACGGGTGAGTGTGAGTACATGAAATACAACTTATTCTAATTTTTTTATTTATTTAATTTTTATTTTTTAATCCTCACCTGAGGATGTTTTTTCCATTGCTATTCAGAGAGAGAGAGAGGGGCAGGGAGTGGGAGGTAGGGAAGGAGGAACATCAATGTGAGAGAGACACATTGATTGGTTGCCTCCAGCACATGCCCCAACCGGGGCCTGGGATCTAACCTACAACTAAGGTATGTGCCCTTGTCTGGAATTGAACCCGGGACCCCTCAGTCTACAGGACAATGCTCTAACCACTGAGCAAACCTGGCTAGGACTATTGTTTAATTTTTTAAATTGATTTTAGAGAGAGAGGAAGGTAGTAGGGGAGAGAGAAACACTGATGTAAGAGAGAAACATTGATCGGTTGCCTCCCCCATGTGCCCCAACCAGGGACCAAACCCACAACCTGGGTATGTACTCTGACCAAGAATTGAACCCGCCACCCTTTGGTGCATGGGACAACACTCCAGCCAACTGAGCTACACAGGCAAGGGCCACAGTTTATTCTTGTATTATTATTTATTATTGTATTATTTATTTGTATTAGAACTGTAAACCTGCTTTTGCCATGTATATATATATTTCGATGAATGAATGTGTCCAGTGTCTGCAACCTGCCACCATGCCTACCTTATGTATGGTAGTTATTCAGTTGTTACTTGTTAATGAAGCTTGAATTTCTGGGACCTAAGTTTCTAGATTTGTATTGCGTGCATTTCTTCTCTTCTTCCCACTTTTTGACCTCTAAAAAGGACCACACAACTCTTTGAGAGGTCAATATTGAGAATGAGCATTTCCTCATATGTACTCAGTGCTTGAGACTGCTAATCGGCCCCATATGGAATCTAAACTCTTTCCCTGGCATTCTGATTTGACACCACCATTCCTTTCTATCTGTTAATTACTATTGCCCTGTGTGCAGGCAGCCTACATAATTTAACTGTCCTTTTCACAACTTGCTGATTTATTTAGCTCTATTTAGTACTCAAGTTATATATGGTCACAATTATAATTTTTATAAGCATGAGTATTTCTTTCCAAAGTGGCTGCACTGATTTGCATTCTCACCAACAGTACATGAAGGTTCCCTTTTCTCCACATCCTTGCCAACATTTGTTGTGTGTTGATTTATTGATGGTAGCCATTCTGATGGGTGTGAGGTGATATCTCATTGTGGTTTTAATTTGCATTTCTCTGATGATAAGTGACCTTGAGCATCTTTTCATATGTCTTTTGGCCATCTGCATGTCTTTTTTGCAGAAGTGTCTATTCAGGTCCTCTGCCCAGTTTTTAATTGGATTGTTTGTTTGTTTGATGTTGAGTTGTATGAGTTCTTTATAAATTTTGGATATTAACCTCTTATTGGACGTATCATTGATGAATAAGTTCTCCCATTTAGTAGGTTGTCTTTCATTTTGATGATGGTTTCCTTTGCTGTGCAGAAACATTTTAGTTTGATGTAGTCCCATTTGTTTATTTTTTTCTTTTGTTTCCCTTGCACGAGGAGATATATCAGAAAAATTTATTGCTAAGAGAAATGTCAGAAATTTTACTGCCTGTGTTTTCTTCTAGGAGTTTTGTGGTTGCAAGTCTTACATTTAAGTCTTTTAATCCATTTGAGTTTATTCTGATACATGGTGTAAGAAGGTGCTACTATGGAAAACAGTATAGAGGTTCCTCAAAAAATTAAAAATGGAACTGCCTTATGACCCAGTGATATATATTCTGGGTATATATCTGAAGAGCCCCAAAACACTAATTTGAAAGAATATATGCATCCCTGTGTTCATTGCAGTGTTATTTACAATACCCAAAGTATGTAAGCTACCCAAGTACCCATCAATAGACAAGGGGATTAAAAAGCTGTGGTACCTATATACAATGGAATATTACTTGGCCCTAAAAAAGAGTGCAGTCTTGCCATTTGCAACAGCCTGGATAGACCTAACAGGTATTATGCTAGGTGAAACAAGTCATACAGAGAAAGACAAATACTGTATGATTTCACTTATTTGTGGAATCTAAAGAACAAAATAAGTGAACATATAAAATAGAAAGAGACTCATAGATACAGAGAACAGACTGATGGTTGCTAGAGCAGAGAGGGGTTGGGGGACTGGGTGAAAAGTTGAAGGGATTTAGAGGTACAAATTGGTAGTAACAGAATAGTCACAGAGATGTAAAGTACAACATAGGGAATATATAGTCAATAATATTTTAATAACTATGTGTGGTGCCAGGTGGGTACTGGAAATATTGGGGGGATTACTCTGTAAATCATATGATTGTCTACTATGCTGTACACCTGAAACTAATACAAAATAATATCCAATGTAAACTGTAATTGAAAAATAAAATTAGAAAAAAGAGTATTTCTTGAACAGCAGATATGATTAGTTATTTGCCAGTGTCTGTTATAGGTATTTCATCTATTATTTAATTCTTACAAAAATATATGAGATAGGTAATATTAATCCCTATTTTACAGTAAGCTGAAACTGGCTGAAAGAGCTTAGGAAACATTCTAAAGGCGACACAATTATGAAGTGGTAAAAGTAGGAAGTTGAAACATAGGTCACTTTGATCCAAAGCCATTTTTATAGCTACCTCACATAAATGGTAGCTATAAAAAAACCCAGCAGAAGTAACACTTTTAAACAAAAGTTTCTATAATCCAGGGCTGCTTCATCTTTGTACTTCAGCTGAAGACTCTGCAGATGGTTACCTATTTGCACGTGTGTTTAAAGAGCAACTGCCAGCCTTTAATAGTATATATCAGAGCAATGTCTCTGTGAAGTAGAATGATATTCTTAGCCTGTTGAATTGGAGGAGTTTCCCAGGAGACCACAAGCACATTCTGACATGAGCTTTTAGGTCCCCTGTTTCATCCTCTGGATTTGCTCTGCTGTTCTGTGGGAATCAAAATGTGGCTTTAGGCATCAGTGTGATATTTGCTGCATGTCAGTTATAGGAACAGTGTTGGAAATAGGAAGAACTCTGCCACCTCAGTCCTTGAATTTCTTTTCTTAAAATTTATTATTTTAAAATTGAGATTATTTGGGTTACATTGGCTAATAAAATTATAGAGTTAAAGATATACAGTTCTATAATACATCATCTGTATATTGTATTGTGTGTTCGTCACCCCAGGTCATGTCTCTTTCCATCACCATTTTTCCTCCTTTACCCTCTCCTGCCTCCCTCCACCCCCATTTCCCTCTGGTAACTGAGAAGTTTTTCACAGCAAAGGAAGTCATCAACAACATGAAGTGACAACCCACTGAATGGGAGAACACATTCACCAACAACTTCTGTCAATGTTGTTATAAGTTGTGTTGACTTTTTTATAATATTGATTAACCAAAACGTTGAGATTTTTTTCATATTTTCTTCCACTACTCTGGGTCTACATTAGTGCAGTGTATTTTATTTCCTCACAAGCTAAGTGCAGGGCTGTTGTTTGTTTTTGTTAATTTTGGCCTAACATCTTTACTTACGAAGATTGTTTGAATCTTGAGTTTGACGTCTATGCTTATAGCTAGCTAGTCCTCCTAGTTTTGAAACATCTGATAGAAGCATATAATAATCATTTATTTTCTCTAAGTATTGAATAAAATTTTTGAACCACTTTAAATGATCAATTATTTTTGGGAAATGTGAGGATTTAATATTGCCATATTTGAAAGTTGCTGTTATCGTCTTTCCTCTTATATTCACTTATTGTCATTGTTGCATTTTAAAGGGAAATATACTTCCAAGGATGTGCTGCAAGACCTAGGGGAATAATAGCATCTGATTACTCAGCAAGCCTTGTGGGTAGCTCTCATTTTCATTGCATTCTTCATCTCCATTGCTTTTATTTTATTTCAGATCCTCATCATCTCTCTAATCTGGACTGTTGCTTCAGCCCCCTGACTGCATTTTCTGTACAATCTCATCCCTTTCCAATCCATCATTGCTGCTCCTGCCAGAGGTGTCTTTCTATTGTACAAAGCACATCTTGTAATTTTACCACCTAAGATCCATTAATAATTTAGGTGTTTATGAGATAAAGTAGGCATTTAAAAATAAACATGTAAGGTTCTCTATAGTCTGATTTTTATGTAACTCTCTAGGTTGTTCTCTTAAGTCTCTGGGCCTTTATTTCAGAGCAACCTGTTCCTTCCAAAATTGCAGCTGCTTCATACGTTTGTTGCCAGGTAGGCACCTACTCAAGACTCAATTAAACTATCACCTCTTACCTTTTCTCTAGAAAATCATTCTGGATTCTTCCCCCAGTTTTCCCTTACCCAGGGGTTTTATTACTTCTTAAAGTCTTTATTGTGCGATAGACACGTTTATTTAAAAGAACATAAAACACTTTTTTGTTTACTTTTTCACTTCCCCTGCCTACACTCCTTGAAGGGATCCTAAGTCATACTCATCTCTGGATTTTCAGCACCTAGCCCAGTGCCTGGCACAGAATGGATGCCCAGTGAATGCTGAGGGAGATTAATGAGAACCACCAGAAACCTCTGATAGGCCACGGTTTGGAGAACACTGTGCTGGAACTCTTTGAATATTGAATCTGGCAGAAATAGATTAGGAAAACCAGCCAGATGTTGTTTTTAAGGATTCCATTTTTAGCATGTAAATTAAAATTTCATTTAGAATTACAAGTCTAATTTGGGAACCAGAATTCAGTTGTAGAGCTTGACAAGATTACATATGTAAATTCTCCAAAAGCTGATCCATCATCATGCCTTCCTGAAGCAGTGCAGTTTGTGTGGAAGTGGAGTGGTCTCCAAGTCTGCATCCCAGACTCCTTGCTTCTCTCGCCCTGCCTGCCTCATTCAGTTACCACCACCTGACCTATTGTGCTCAAGTTATCACCACAGAGGCACCTTTTTCCTTTCCTCTCTGTGAAAATGCTAGGGGTTCTGATCCCCCCAGGGGTTCTGATCCCCCCAGGGCTACATTGTACCCTGTCCTTCTTTACATCCTTCAGGGGCAGGTTTTTACTGCTTTCAGGATGAAATCTAACCTTAGCATGCCTTAGAAGGCCTTCCATAATCTAGTTCCTATCTCTCTCTACACACTCCTACCCTGTTCCTCCCTACAGTCCTCCTGGAGCTCCTTTTCATAATTATCTCCCTGGCTAATTTTTACACATATTTTAAAGGTGGCTCAGAAAGCCTTCTTTGAGAAATGTTTAGATATTGGTTCTCTGTGCTCTTGTAGAGTAAGTACCTTGAGCTTACCTTACATATCTAGTATTTATCACATTGTACTATAATGTAGTGGTTTATTGAATTGCCTCTCCCACTAATATCCTTGATGAGCAGGAACTTTTAAGATTTATATTTGTATTACTGACTAGAACCTAGCGTAGTGGGTGCTTACTAGTCATAAATAAATATTTTGTTAAATGAATTAATAACTGTATACTCAGAGCTCAGGAGGCAGTTTAAAAAATTGCCCCCATTTGGTATGGAATAGAAAAATATACTTTTAAGAAATTATTTTTCAATTGAATTTTCAGTTCAACAACTATTTATTGATATTGCCCTATATCTGGCATTTTAAAGTTCTTCAGTGAATGTAGGTGTCCCTATTAATAGTAATCAAAGAATATGTGGTTCTCTGCACTATTACTAACACGTAAGTGGAAAGTTAGTGTTTAAGTGGGAAGTGAGCATTAAGGCATATGCAGTTAGCTGTAATACAAAATAGAATAGGTATAAGTAGAGTTTTGGTAAGATCAAGGGAGGGAGATCATTTACTGCAAAGTTTGGGAAATTGGATGCAAACTATTCTTTCAGGGAAAAAAAAAAAAAGGGCCAGCAATTTCTTCTGGAAGGGTGTAGGATGAAAATAGTGAAGTCCAAGGCCATAGCTTGCTGAATTGGGTCTCATCCATGGTCATACACTTAAAAGGTAGCCAAGCAAGGATTCAGCCTTAGGCCCGTGTTTTTCCAGACCCCATGGCACCAAACTATACTGTCTGTAGTGAGTTTTCCCTTCTTACAGAAATAAAATTTTTTCATTATGTATTTTATTAATTTTCAGTATAGTCCTTATCTAGATGATCAGATTTTTGAGAATGTATTATTAGTATATTCTTATTCTTTTATTGAGTGATAAATTGATTTATAGCTTATTTTTCTTACATATTCTCCTTAGTTCTGGGCACAAGATAGGGTGGGTACAAAAATAGATCTTCAATATATATTTGGTAATTGAAACATCCTGTGATTGATTGTAGCTTAACAAATCTAGACATCTTATTTGTATTATAGATACATGTGCCTAGAGAGAAATAGGATGTGTATTTAGAAAATTATTCTTTTAAAAGTTTTTGATTTTTGAGTCCTTGCAGCATATCTTGTAAATATATTTGCAATGAGAACAAACATGGTACAATTTTAATAAGAAAGGTTGGAAAAAGCTGTGTAGTGGGTACTAGTTGACTGAGATTAAAGTCCACAAATTAATGTGTTTGCTTTTTCCTAAAACACTCTCTAGTAGGAATTTTAGATTTACTTTCTTGGCTGTGAATTTGTGGGTTAAGTTTCATCTTCAATGTAATTTTCTCTCAAAATTATGAAACCCTGGAAATATGGCTTTATAATGGATCTTTTGACAGATCCCTTTAACTGCATATAACTTACCCATAGAGGTAATTTGTTAACTTCTTCTAAGGTGTTTTAGCCTGAGAGGTGGGATACATGCTCTATATAAAGGTCAGTTTTAATTAATAAGCTGTTTTCCTTATTTTTGACTAGTATGGATTACTTGTAACTTTTGTGTTGTTTTCCATGTAAAAGTAAAACAAATTGAGACTTTGTCACATCCATCATCAGCGTAACCCACTTAAGTGTCAAAAATTCTGTGCAGCCGTAAAATCTGTTTCTATATGCCTGAGCAGGCCTATTTATCAGAATAAAATATCATTATCATATTTTTACATTAGGTACATCTATAGATTTGTTTTTCCCTCTGCAAAATATGCTCATAATTTTATTGCTAAATTTTTATTTATGTAGTATTTTTAAAAGATGTAAATAATGATAACATTAATAGGATTATATCTTTGTTTCCTTAAAGATATATCTCAAGTGTTTTCTTTTTTCTTTTGTCTATAGTTTTCTTAAATTGAAAAAATTTATTGTGTTACTCTGTCTATGTTTGGAGACAAATATCTTACATACTATAATAAGGGTGTTTTATAGTGTGTAATTTAACTGCATGTAACAGTATTAAGTGTTTACTTCAAAGAAAAGACTTTCACTAAGACATTCTTTATGAATTTCCATTTAAATTATTCTCTTCCTTTTTTGAATCCTGCCTTATACTTTATATAATTGAATCTTTGTTTCTTTTTGTTAAGTACACTTTTTTCAAGATAACAGGTATCTTGAGGATGATGATAATGATGACAATAATAGTAACCAACTACTTATTGAGTAAATAGTACATTCTAAGTGATTTACATATATTTTCTGTATCCTTCAGAACAGTATAAGCAAACAGACTCAAAGAGGGTAGGTTAAATTTAACAAAAGTTATACTACATATATATCTGAGTTAGGTATATTTAATCTGAGATCTATGTGACTTTGAAATCCAAATTCTTACTATTAATTCATGCTGCCTTAACTAAATATGGGGGTATTTTAAAATAAGAGTAAAGAATTTGGGTTCAAAAATCTGTGTGAAACAGCTATATGGCTGAACGATAAAATACACAGAAAATTAAATTAAGTAAGTGAAAAGTTCTTATTCTATAACAACAATCATTCCATACCACCTTGGATTATTTTGTACTACTGTAAATGCCATCATTTGTAATGCTTTTTTTTTTTTTTTACACATGTGTAATGTAATTGAGATATGATTGCTCTGAGAATAATAACTTCTCATTTCCTGCCTTGTGAATTTTAGTACTCAACCATTATATTGGGCTAACATTAAAGGCTATTGCCCCCCACCCTTTTCTGTCCTATGTCAGTATATGTGTGTTTTATGGTGTATTGCTTTCTTTTACTATTTGGCCTTGCATTATGTCACAACTGTTTATCTAAATGAACTGTAAATGTGATTGTGCTTTTTGTTCTTTTGGTAAATTTAAAATATATCACATATTCACTGTGCTCTCAACAGACAGACAAAAATTCAATATTAAAATCAATTTTAGCTCTTAAAAGCCCTTTTTTATTTTATTAAATCAACAAATATTTATAGATCACTGTCATTGTGCCAAGCATTGCATCATACCTAGGGTGGAGAGAAAGAAAGTGGTGATAAAAAGTTAAGACATTAGATTCTTCTAATGAGAAACTACAATCACTAGGAGTAAAATGACATCCAGAATTAATAATAAAAAGGTAATAATGTATTAAAGTTAGAAACAAAATGCTGTGGGAATGTAGACGTACATGACTATCATTGCTTGGTGAGTCAGGTAAGACCTCCTAGAAGGAGATGACATTTCATGTAGTTCTACAGAGAAATAAAATTTCTTCACAAGGAAAAATAGGCATGTGCATCTTTCTAGGATTTGAAAACCTAATAAAGAGCTCCAGTGTTTTCATTTTTGTGTAAAATCACTGTAATCACAATTGTTAGAAATATTAACTGATATAGGAGTATTGTATTAGTAAATTGAATGCAGTGAGTGACAGTGCTGTTGGTGACATGATTTTCTAAAATGGTGATACTACTGGATAAAATTGTGAACAAATCAGTTGTAATCTTTTCTTAATGTACATGTTGCAGTCTTGAAAAAACTCAATGTTTATTAAAGTCATGCAAAATACTTTGCATGTGTAAAACAGAGTTAGGCTCTAAGCTCACATAATTATAAGTAGAATTTTTGCATATAGGAATATTTGTATAGGACATTTGAAAGTTGTACCTGACTTTTCTCTACTTTGCAGTACATCTAGCATCCCTGGTCTTCAAAAACCAAGTACCATCAGTGCTCTTCCATCAGTATGAAAACAAAATAATGCCTCAACAAATTTGTGAAATGCGCGCTAGGCATTCTGCTGACATTTATATCCACCTCAACAGAATAAAGTAATATTAGAACTAATAAAAATTGTCAGTTAGATAAGTGGCTAATAATGTACCAATCTATTTCCTTTTCTTTCCTAGTAGAGTGTCAGTAGAGATCATTTGATGTTGATAAATGAAGATATAGATGTATAAAGATATTGTGTTAAATAATACCTGAGAAACTAAAAACAAAAATTATTAAGAACATTTGCATCTAGGGAATGAACAGGGTTGGAGGGGTATGAGCCATAGGATAATACTTTTAAGTACACATACATGCACAGAATCAATTTTGTGACATGAAAATCATTCTTGCTCCTTTACTTTTAAACGTTTAAAAATCAACTTTATTAGGGTATAATTTACATACAGTAAAATGTACCAATTTTAACTGTACAATTTAATGAGCTTGGCAAATATATAATATATAAATACACCAGTGTAGCCTCTACCACCATCACACACACACACACACACACACACACACACACACACACACACTTCATATTTTTGTGTGTGAAGATGTCCAGTTCCTCAAACAGTATTTGTTTTAAAGACTATTCTTTCCATATTAAATTGCCATTATACCTTTGTGGAAACTTAATTGACCATATGTATGTGGATGTATTTCTGGACTCTATTCTGATCTGTTGATTTATATGATTGTACTGATGTTCATATTACTCTTGGTTATTGTAAGTTTAAGGTAAGTCTTGTTATCACGCAATTTAAGTTCTCCAATTTTTTTCTTATTTTTCAAAATTATATTGGATACTCCTGGTTCTTCGAGTTTCCATATAAAATTTATAATCAGCTTGTTGATTTCTACAAAAAATGCTCAGATTTATATCGGGATTGCATTTAATCTAGAGATTAAGTTTTGGAAAGTTGTCACCTTAACAATAATGAATTTTCTAATGTATAGTATACCTTGTGATTTAATTGGGTCTTCCTTAATATCTATCAGAAATGTCTTATAGTTTTCAGTATACAGTTCTTGTACATAATTTGTTAAATTTAAGGCTGAGTATTTTGTGATGCTATTATAATGATACCATATTTCAAATTTCATTTTTCAAGTGTTCATGGTTAGTATCTTTCTGGGATCGATACATGGTTAGTATCTTTCTGGGTTTTCACCATGGACTCTCCATTCAGGATGGTTGCAGTTGAAATATTTCCCACCCCGACCCATGTATACTTTGGAAATTGTTTAGTCTACACCTTACTGGTTATTTTTTGCCTGATCTCATGGAGTTGCACTCTACAAGATTTAGTATTCAGCCAAAGTCTCAAGCAGACCTTATGTAGATTTTTGCTGCGCTGGCTCTGCATAGCTCTCTCCTCTTTAATACTCTGACCTTCAAATTTAGGTTTCTTCAGCCTCTCCAAACTCTTATTTCCATCTTCTCAACTCAGAAAACCACCTGTTGTGCTTTGAAACCCTCTCCCTGCTCTATCTTCCGGAGTGTCATTAATCTGAAAGCTAGGACTATCATGTGGCTCCTTCATTTACTTCCCTTCTCTCAGGCATCACAGTTTGGCATTGCTTGTCATCCATGTGTGAAAATAATTACTTCAGATATATTTGTCCAGTTTTCTAGTTGTTTTTGGTGGGGGTATAGTCCTAGTTACTCTCATTGGTAGTAGTTGTCATATTAGCAACTGCTTTCCCCTCCATTATTCCTGTGAGGACCTTGAGGAGTTTTTTGCAAGAGTTTGCAAGTCACTGTTGCAGACTTCCACCCCTAAACTTACACGCACACCATATACTTCACTCGGGCAGATGAGAAGAAGGTATGTGCAACTCTGCTGAAATAGTCAGAGGCCAATGAAGATTTCAAAGTTTTGATGACATTGTGGTCAGTCCCTCCCCTTACCTGCAGCCCCTGGCAACCACTGATTTTTTTTAATGCCTATAATTTTGCTTTTTAAAAAAATGCCATGTAAATAGATTATGAAGGATGTAGCCTTTTGAGTTTGGCATTGAGTAGAATGCGAGATGTATGAATATTGCTGTGTGTGTTAGTTATTTGTTCCTTTTTTGTTGCTGATTCCTATTCCATTGTATGGATGTACCACAGATTGTTTATACATTCACCAGTTGAAACCATTTGGATTGTTTCCAGTTTTGGGGTGATTATGAATAAAGCTGCTATAAACATTCATGTGCAGGGTTTTTTTTGTGAACATATGTTTTCACATCTCTTGGGTAAATACCTAAGAGTGGAATTTCTGGGTTGTATGTTGTGTATATTTAATTTTATAACAAAGTGCCTGTATCATTTTACATTTCTACCTGAAATGCATGAACGTTTTCATTGCTTTGCATCACCCACCGTTGGTTTTGTCAGTTTCTTTGATTTCTATCCTTTTAATAGGTGTAGAGTAATATCTCATTGTGGTTTCACCTTACATTTCCCTATTGACTATAATGAGGTGAGCATCTTTTCATGAACTTAATTGGCACCCATATATCTTTAATGAAGTGTCAAAATCTTTTATATATACTAGATATAGTTCTTAATCACATATGTTTTGCAAGTATTTTCTCTCAGTCTGTAGCTTGACTTTAAAATAAATAATGCCTTCAAAGAGAAGCAATTTTTAATTTGATAACATTCAGTGTATAATCTTTTTCTTTTATGGTTTGTGATTTTTTGTGTCTTATTTAGGAAACCTTTGACATAAGGATACACAGATACTCTCTTATATACATATATTTGATTGGCCCACTTTAAAAAACTTTTATTTCATGTTGTAGGGTGTTTTAGAGTGATTTTTTTTGGTTATGATCAAATATACATAACACAAAAGGTATCATTTTAACCATTTTTATGAGTACAGTTCACTGGCAGTAAGTACATTCACAATGCTGTGCAACCACCACCACTGTTCCTCTCCGAAACCCTTTCATCATTCCAAATTGAAACTCTTCCCATTAAACAGTAAGTTTTCATTCTCTCCTTTCTCTAGCCCCTGGTAACCTCTATTTTACTTTATTTCTCTATAATTTTGCCTATTTTAGGTATCTCATATAATTGGAATAATATAATACCTGTTCTTTTGTGTGTGGTTTACTTCACTTAGCATGTTTTCAAGGTTTATCCATGTTGTAGCATGGATAATGTTAAAATTTCATTTCCTTTTATGGCTGAATAATATTCCATTATATGTTTCTACCATATTAGAAGAAATCCATCTGTTGATGGAAATCTGGGTTGTTTCCACCTTTTGGCTATTGAGAATAATGCTGCTGTGAACATTGGTGTGCAAATATCTGAGTCCCTAATTTCAGTTCTTTTGGATATATACTGAGGAGTGGAATTAATGGATCATATGGTAATTTTTATGTTTAAAACTGTTTTTATGCCATGAAACTGCATCACAAAGAAAGGCATTTTCTAGTCTTCTGCACTGCCCCTAGTCTTTCTTCTGAACACCTGATGGAGGCCTGTACAGAGTCTGCCAGTGGGTGTGAATTCCCTTTTGTGCCTATGACTCTCAGTGGTTCCATACTCTCATGTTTCCTCTACATTTGACCTTTAATAATTTTTTTGAAGTTTGGCTTAATTACTTTTACTCACTTGTGTGACACCCAGCATTTCTTCCTTCTATGCTCTGCCATAGAGGAGTTGGTGCTTGCTTCCCATCTTTTTTTGATGGGGCCTGACTTTCTTTGGATATCAGATTATTGGTTGCCCTACAATCTCAGTTTTCTGATAGATTTTTAGAAGTTATGATTTTGTTCTTTATTGAGATATTTCTTGTTAAGGTGGGAGCAAAGATCTTTCCAGCTTCCTACATCCTATGTGGAAATGAAACTTATAAATCTTTTAAAAATTAAAGTTCCTGGCAGGAAATATAACTTCTGTGCTAATTCAGTGGTTCTCAAATTATTTCTGGTGGTGAAACATTAGGTAGTTATAATGCTAGTTATAGAACTATTGCTTCCCCCCCGAAATAATTAACTGTATATTTGCGACAAATTAAATATATTATTATTATTAAATAATTGATGCAATTTAATGAACATTTTTTGGATTTCAGTAGTCATACTAGATATTTTTCATATAATTCTCAGCAAAATGTTGAAACATGGGTTTTACTATGCCTTTTTTTATGGATGAGAGAAACTGAGGCTTAAAGAAAATAAGTTGATTGCTTTGCATCACAGAGAATTGGTATGTAGTATAGATGAGATTTGAGCCTGTATCTTTCTGATTTCAAAATGCATTCTCTTTGTACTCATTACAATATATAGTTAATTTCTTGCTGCCGGGATTAGCACAAAAGAACAGGGGAAGGGAAAATTAATGATAAAAATCTAATTAGACTTCTATTACTAAATTTTGACTTCTGTTTAACATGGACCAATTTTTTTTTTTTTTTTTTTTTAAATAGGCAGTGATTTGGGAAAGGATGATGCCATCGGAGGGAATGTGAACAAACATATGGTGCTTCCAGCTGGATACTGTGGACAGCCCAAGAAAGGACATCTTATCTTTGATGCTTGCTTTGAAAGTGGTGAGTATATTAAAGGCCTTTGCTTTTGAGCTTGTCTGGTGAAGGTTTTTTAGAATCCATTTCCACTTAAACATTCAGTGTGATTCAACCCATTTAATATTTCATCAGAATGAAACAAGTTATCAGGGAAAAATCAATTTTGAGGGCATTAACTTGGAAATACTTAAAAATGAGATGCAGTGTTTTTGTTGCTATAAATTATTAGAAGTATGATGGTAATACTGGTGAACATTTGTATAGCGCCTTATATTTTATAAAGTACTTACCTAGATATTATTTGTTTGGGATAAAACTGATATAATTTGACCATATGATAAATCAATTACTGAAAGTTTATTATGTATCTGGTTCTGTATGACATTCTCACAGAATTTAATCTTTGTGGGACAGGAGGCTTTCCTATAAAGAAATGATGAGAGAACAGATTCAATTGAAAACAAACAAAACAGCAAAAGTAATATTGCATCGTAATAAACAAATGCCATGGGTATTCTGAAAGGGGAGCTCAGGACCTGATTGTGAATTCCCATTCGGTAGGGATTGGGTCTTGTTAACTTCTTTATGCCCTGAGCCTCATCCTCTACTATGAATGGCAAACAGTAGGTATTCACAATATGTTGAAAATATTAGTGAGAAAAGTAACATACTTTTATTTTTAAAATAATTATTTTTGTTTTTGAATAATGTGCATGCGCGCGCGCACTTGTGTGTGTGTATTTGAAAGGATATACCGGTTCTCTGAATCCTAAGAACATTGTTTGTTTATACCAACAGTTGAATACTTGTTTACCCCAAATTTTGCTTTGTTTATCCCATGTTGTTTTAATTTGCTAGGGCTATCATAACAAAAAGCCACAAACTGAGTGGCTTAAACAACAAAAATCTATTATCTCCCGGTTCTAAGATCAAGGTGTTGCCAGGGTTGGTTTATTCTAAAGGTTTTGACGAAGAATCTGTTCCATGCCCCTTCTCTAGTCTCTGGTGGTTTGCTAGCGATCTTTGTTGTTCCTTAGTTTGTAGAAGCATCACCTTGATCCCTCCTTCATTTCCAAATGGCATTCTCTCTGTGTGCATGTCTGTCTTTATATACTCACTCCTCCCTTTTTTTTATGACACCAGTCATATTGGATTAGGGCCCACTCTAATGACCCCATTTTAACTTGATTACCTCTGTAGAGACCCTATCTCATAGTAAAGTCACATTCTGAGGTACTGGGGAGTTAGAACTTCAACATATAAAGTTTTTGGGGGAAATAATTCAACTTACAACACAGAACTGAAGCGTTGTCCTTCCAGTCAGATATGACTCATCTGGGAATGTTCTTCCAGATGCATGGCTTTCTCCCTTACTTCAGTTATTTATTCAAATGTTATCTTCTCAGTGAGGCCTGTCTTAGCTAGCCTGTATAAAATTTCAACTTTTCCCCTGACATTTCCTAATCCCTTATATGCTTTATATTTTCTCCTTAGCACTTACCACTAATATAATATAAATTTTACTTATTTATGTTTTAACTTATTGTCTGTCTCCTCCACTAAAATATAAACTCTACAAAGGTAGAATTTTTCATTCTTTTATTCCCTTTTACCCAGCACAGTGCCTGACATATGATAGGTGGTGAATAAATATTTGTTGAAAGAATTGGTGTGAGAATGAGTAGAACTGTACCTGATGGAATTAATTATATGTACATTTATTGTATTTTTATAACTATTGACCTCAAATGATAGGATGCAAAATTGAGGAATTTAGCATGGCTATATTGATTTATGGAAAACAAACACTTATCCAGCAAACTTATTTTTTGAGAGTATTACTGAGAACTTGGATGAGTGGGGGAGACTTTTAACTCACCAAAGTAGTTGCTACAAAATACATGCACCAACGTTCATTCACCTTACTCCTTAGAGGAGATACTTAGAATTCATTTCTTCTAATTTTAGACATAGTTCTAACTATCTTGGTAGTATGGGTTTTCAGCTCAGGAAATTTGTGGACAGGGTGGAGCCCGAGGATATAGGAATGCTCTTTGGTGAGAAATCAAAGTTGACATAGCTGACGGAGGGGAGGAGGCAGAAAATATAAAAGTAAACAAAATTTAAATCTATAACCTTTGAGGTATCAGTACTTTATCATCAATATAAGATTATATGTTCTTCATCAATATAAGATTAAATTATGTACACAATGATTTTAGAAATATTTCCTGTAAAAATAGAAATGTCCCTATATACTTATTACCTCTTTATCCTTACAGTCTGGTCTGTATCCTCACTACTCCAGAAAGAATTCTCCGAAAGGTTACCAGAGACTTAATCATGTAATTCAGTGGTCTTGTCTTAGCTCTTGATTCCTCTGCAGCAAATGCCATTTCTAATAATCACCATTACTTTTTGAAACACTTCCCCTGGCAGCATTGACTATACCATCCTCATTCTCCACCCCCATTTCTGACTGACCTGTCTTGTTTTCATCTACACATGACCCTAAGACATTCTCTAAGATTCAGCTCACCCATCTTCAATCTTTATAAATCTTGTCACATCTAATAATTCACCATCCATCCATTGAGAATTATTATTATGATCATTAAATATCCTGAATCCATTAATTTTTTTTCTATCTGCCTTCCTCATTCAAACTGCCATCTGTCATTGGGAACTAATTTTCTTGCTTCCTTTCCCTCATGCTCCCTTTCCCCCATATCCATTCTTACCACAGCGTCTAGAGTGATGCTTTTACAACTCAAATCAGATTCTGTTTCAGTTCTATTTAAAACATTTAATTGTCTTCCCATCAGAGTTAGAATAAAATCCTGATTTCTTACTCTGACTACGATGATTTGGCCCTTGACCACTTTTCTGACGTCATCTTATGCCATTCTCACTCTTCCCAATAATGCTTTAGCCAGTGACTTTCTGTCAGTTCATAGAGCAGGCAAATTTGTTTCTGCTTTAGGTAGTTTGATCCAGACATTTCTTCTTCTTGAAATCTGACCCCCCTTCCCCACCTCCCTCCTCTACCACCATCTTTTCGTTTGGCATTCAGATCTCAGCTTACATATTGCCTCCTCACACAGGCCTTCTCTGATTAGTCAGTCTAAGGTAGCCACCCAGTCATTCTATCATATCATCCTGTTTTTATTCTCTACCTGTTCATTTGCTTTTTTTTTTAATCTGCCTCCCCTACAATAAAAACCGTCACTTTATCTATTTGCTCTGTCACCAGAGCCTGACATATGATAGGCTTTCAATAGCTGTCAGAAGGATGAATGAAGTCTTTGGCAGGTACTGTGGGTATAGAGATAATAGTGGTAAGTAATTTGTACTGCAGTGGTTATTAGCCTTTCCTGGGTCACAGGCATTTTGAGAATCTAATGAAAATTATGAATTCTCTTCCAGTAAAAATGCACTTATGTGCCTCTAGTAAACATTTGCCTAATAATTAGAATTCTTGATTTCTTGAGTACTCTTTGTTAGCCACCTTACTAGTGTCCTTGCCCTCTTAGAAACTTTGGAATGCACTTTTATTAGTCATAAACTTTATATGATTATTGGCACATAATCAATATACTGGTACAGTGCTTCTCAAGAATTATGTGTGCTCAAGAGCTGTTTTTTATTTTTTAATTTCCAGTGTCATGCTTTTGTTTTTTAATTTCCTGTGCATGACTTATATAAAGCTCATGTCATGCCGTATGCACTCCACCACATGAATTTCTCAGCATCCAAACTTGTTTATACCCTGTTCAACTAAATAAATACGCCAATTGTGAGTTTGAAATCCATATGGTTATTAAAGTACCTTGCTGTACCTGATTTATAGTAGATCTGTAATAAACAGTTTGTAGGTCAGCATCAATCTGTGGACCAAATTTTGAATAAGCACTGCCTTGCAAAGGATCATCAGTCTTAAACTCTCTTCAGGGCACCAATCCCATATCTTAATCTACCTGATTGTGTCTCTAGCTAGATATTCTACTGGTATTTTAACTTCAGAAAAGAAAAGCCCCTTTAACTTTTTTTTTTAAATTTCAAAAGTTCCAAGTTTCTTTGCCATCCAGAGTCATCTTAAGCTTTTCTTTCTTTACGTCTCTACCCAATCACTCATTCAGTCCTGTTACTCTAAGTCAGTTTTTCTTAACCTCTTTTTCATAATCACTCTGCTAAGGACCCTTTTAGACTTTTTATTTTTCTAATTTCCCCAAACTGCACAAAATTTTAATGCTACCAGTATGCTGCATATCTCTTTATGGACTGTAGCCCTTCAAAGGGCCACAAATCATTGTAATATCTAAAATTTCTTTGTCCTGTTGAGAATGCATGCTCTACCTGTATGCTACTCTTCATGTATGCATTTTCATTTTCTTCCTACTGCCCAGTGCCAAATCCTTATTATACTGAATTTGATCACTACATTCTCTTTGTTTGAGAGTTCTTTTCCACATTTTTATTAAAATCAGATCCATCCTCAAGGCCTGCACCCAAAGTTACTTTTCCATGAAGTTACTTCTATGATCCTCCAGCTGTATATGGCTTTTCACTCTTCTAATTTCCCATTACAACCTTATTGATATTTCTGTTATGGAATATAGATTTCTATTGTTATTTGCAAGCATAGGTCTCTTGTGGGCAGGAGCCTTAATTTCTTTCCTTTTTTTACAATGGCTAGCTTTTAATAGGTACTTAAAACATCCGTGAATGAGTGAATAAATTTAATTGCTTAAAAATAAAAGGCTGGATACTAAAGTAGTTGCTAAGTTTCTACTGAAATGAAAATCCTCATTCTTTCTTGGATGAATGAGATTTTCTAAAGTCTTCTATTCCACTATCTCTGTCTTCATTGTCTGTACAGGGATAGCGTTATTATAGAAGATGAGATAATGGAAAACTGGTATGGTTCCTTGCTTTATCATAGACTCGGACTTATATTCAGTAGCCTAAGGAGCTGAGGTTAAATGGATTACCTGACCCAGTGCCTTCACCTTAATTTTTAATTTGTCATTCTATTCATGATTTACACATCAGTCACAGCACATTTGTATTTGAAGTGTCTCTTAAATATAGTAGAACATATTTGTTTGGCAGCATGTTGGAAGAAATATCTCATAGGGCAGATTTCCTTGCAACATTTAGAAGGAAATGCTCATACCCATATGTACTGGTTAATTCCTTCCCAATATGTCTTATGTGTTTTTTTTTAAACACTTTCCTGTACAGTAAACTTCAATTTCAGATAATTTTTATCTTTTATCAATATTCAAAATTATTCCTGAAGAGTGTGTCAACATAAGAAAGAAATGGCCTTTTCACATATCAATTTAAACAAAGAGATATACAAAGAGATTTTAAGGAATTGAGTCATAAAATTGTGGAGGCTGTAGTAAGTCCAAAATCTGCAGGGTGGGCTGGCAGGCTGGAGACCCAGGGAAGAGCTGATGTTGCAGTTTAAGTCAGACGATTGTCTCTTGGCAAAATTTCTTTTTGCTCGGGGTAGATCAGTTTTTTGTTCTACTTAGCCTTTCAGTTGGTAGGGTGAGGCCCACCCACATTATGGAGGGCAATCTGCTTTTCTCAAAATGCTCTTTTAAAATGTTAATCTCATCCCTAAACACCCTCACAGAAATATCCAGAATAATGTTTGATCACATATCTAAGCACCATGACCCCAAAAAGTTGATACATAAAGTTAACTATTACACTTAGCCTTTCTGAAATTCATTTTTCTCATTTTAAAATATGTAGAATAATCAACTATCTCATAGAATGGTTATGAAGATCACTTAAGGTTATGTGTCAAATGCCCAAGACATGGAAGACACTCCATAAATGTCAACAACATTAATTCTTCTTTTTCTCCTTTTACTTCTCTTCCCCAACTCCCTCTTCCTCCTTTTCATGTTGTCATGGAATAAAAACTGTAACAATTCCTAATATTTATATATCATTTTATGGTTTGCAAAGTGTTTTCACATCTATTATGACCTCTTATAAATTCTGGACAAAAACTAGGGCAAGCATTTTGTTTCTATTTTTGGAAAAGGAAATTGAGTAAATTTAGGCTCAGAGAAGTTATGAGACTTGCTTAACTGCACACAACAGGTAAGTGGCAGAATCTGGAGTTCAGCCAAGGCCTACGTACCTAACCTCAAAGTCTGTGCTCATACACCTTAGTTCACTCTTAGTTATTCAGTGTTGATCCTTTTACTTGCTGGCTTATTTGTGACAACCTGAACATTGCCAAGCTGGAGTACAAGCAAATCACTAGTCTGATGTCTTATATTAGCTTATAAGTAGGTGGGAATGTAACTATTACCACTTTGGGGAGCTTTAACTTACTCCCCAGAAAGAATTTGAATATCTGATCCGGGAAGGCTGATTGCATGTATTCTTAGTGCATTTTGCTCCTCATTGATGTAGGCAGATAAATTGATTTTCTAGCAGTTGATGGAGAAAGGGTGACATTTGTGAATTTGGAGAACTCAATCCTTTAGGAATAGTCAGGAAACAGACTTAAAATTAGGAATTAAGTGTATATTTTCAGAAGGATTTTGGCCTGTTTGTATGTCGTGTGTGTGGATCCTACTTCATGCACTCAGCAAGAGATGTCAAATTATTTTAGTTTATTTAAATCAAACTCAAGACTCTGGGTCTCCATCTCATTGGGATTTTGGAAAATTCAATTTCCCATCTTCATTAATGCTCTTTCTCTTTCCTTAAAGTTACATAGGACTCTAAGACTTAGTGAGATAAGATCTACTGATTTTGAAATGTCTGGGCACCATGACACCCTCATCATCCAAGCCCATGCAGCTCTTTGAAAGTGGAATGCCTCACTGCAAGCAGGGAATGGGGGTCTTTATGCGGACCTTTGCCTAAATCCATAGCCCTAGTGCCCACAGCTCTTTTCCCTAGGTGCCCTGCATAGCCATTCCCTTCTGAAGGCTGCTAGCGAGCACCTCTTTCTTTTACCACTCTTGGGAGCCTTGCCTTCTATCACTTTCCTAGTGTGCGGGATTATTTCTTTCCTTCTGTTTTTCTTGTTTCCAATGGAAGTCTTTTCTTTCTACTAACTTAATCCTGGCTAAGGTCAGGAAGAGAAGTGTTTGAGCCTCACAAACTTCCTCTGAGGCAAGAAAATTTGAAAGGCCTGGAGAAGAGTGGGGTGTGTGTGTGTGTGTGTGTGTGTGTGTCTACTGGGGGGGGGGGGCTGTATTCAGTGTGGGGAAAATAGAATGTGGGATATATATAAAACACCAAAACAAATCAACATCTCAATAAATTATCTTGTAAAACTATTTCCTGTCAATGTGGTATTCCCCCCCCCCGCCCCCCCCCATTCACAGATTGGTATTGCCTAGGAATCAGAAGACCTGGCACTTAGGTATATGGTCTTGGGCAACTCACTTAACAACTTCTCTGACTGTGTGATCTAATCACTAAAATGGAATAATGAAGCCTGTCCTACCTAGTTGGCAATACTGCTATTACACACCAAGGAGAGAAGATACGAAAAACGGTCTCTGTATAAGGACTTTTGGTTTGTAAATTTGTGGCAGGAGAGAAATTTCTCAGTAAATTTTAAAGTCAAGAAAGCCAAGTTATTTTAAAGTAACTTAGAAACTCCTCAAAATTATTACAAATAATTTTCACTCACATTGTATTGGGCAAAATGTAATATGGCCATGTTTATTTTCAAGAGGGAAAAAAGTACAATTCTCCATGTGTTCTGAAAGTGAACAGAATAAGGATGGTTAAGGAAATATTGTTACTCTATTAAATGTGAAGCACTACACAAGAAACATTCTATACCTTCTAATTTTCCTAAGAATTCCATGAAATAGACACTATTTTTCCTATATTTCTGGTGGAAAACTGAGGGTCAGAATTTAAGTAATGGTTAGTAAATGACAGAGCTAGGATTTGATCTTTGTCTGACTCAGAGGCCTCGGTTCTTTCTACTAGATCACATACTTACTTTTCTCTGCAGTTTGTTAACTGCAGATGACTTGGAATGGAAGATTTAAGTTTAGGGCAGTGATTTTCAACCTTTTCATCTCATGGCACATATAAACTAATTACTAAAATTCTGCAGCATACCAGAAAATATATTTTTTGCTTATCTGACAAAGAAAAATATGTATAATTTTGATACATTCATACTGGATGGCTATTGTTGTGTTGGCTGTTGTCATTTTTTTTTTTTTTAAATTTGACAATCTAAGAGAAAAGAGGTCAGTGCCCCTGACCAAATAATCAGGTGTTGCATGTTTTAAAAATTATTGTGGCACACCAGTGTTCCTCTTGCAGCACACTGGTTGAAAATTGCTGGTTTAGTGTAATAATTTTCAACTGGTCGAAAACAACTAATATTTACTGGGCATAAGGACCTCTGAGCTCATATGTCTGGGTCTTGTTTTCCTCATTCTGTATCATGAAGGAATTTGGGGCTGTGTTTTTGGGGTTGGTAGATGATCTCTAAGGTCTGAGGTAGTTAATTTTATGTGTCAGTTTAACTGGTCCATGGAATGCCCAGACACTTGGTAAAACATTAGTCTGGGCTTGTCTATGAAGATGTTTCTCAGTGAGATTAATGTCTGAATTGGTAGACTGAGTAAAGCAGGTTGCCCTCCCTAAAGTGGGTGGCCCTCCTCTAATCAGTTGAAAGCCTGAACAGAACAAAAAGGCTGAGCCTCCCTTAAGTAAGGGGGAACTTTTCCTGCCTGAGTTGAGTGCCTTAAACTGGGACATCAATTTTTTTCCTACCTTCAACTGAATTGAAACATTGGTTCTTCCTGGGGTTTGAGCCTGCCTGCATTTGGACTGGAACTACACCATTGGCTCTCCTGGGTCTCCAGTTTGCCAACTGAAGATCTTGAGACTTGTCAGCCTCCATAATAATGTGAGCCAATTGCTTATAATAAATTTCTTTCTATACACACACAACACATACACACTCTATTGGTTCTGTTTCTCTGGAGAACCCTGACTAATACAGGCACAAACAACTCTTAGATTGTGTGATTATGAAAATCAACAGTAACAATGAAGTGCTGCTATTTACAGGAGAGGTTCAGACTCATTTCTTCTTTTAGTCAGCATTTTATTGAGGATCCTTAATGGAATTTTTACATTGACATTTACATGTTGTCTTATCACATGGGTATTAAGTAGTTGTTATCACTAGGAAGATAATTGACCAAATGTTTAATTTTTTTTCTGAAAATGCTGGCTGCCAGTATTGATTAATATCATCACATTTCTGGCATCATTTGGCTCACCTTACATAAAACAAGTCACAAAAAATTAAGAACAGTAAGATTGATTCTTTTCCAAGTTTTATATTTTCTCCTGACAACTATTCTGCAACCCCAGGCATAGATTAATGAATGGAGTATGCACAAAGTGATATCAGCTCACATATATGACATTACTCAGATGTCTCAAACTCCGGAAAAAGCATGTGAATGATTTATGGAATTGATATTAATCTCTTTCCAGTAAATGCATTACTTCAGATACATGGGAAATTGATGTTACTACTCTAATGCCAAATTAATTTCTTTCTTGCTGGATCAGCATTGTAAATGGAATTAGATGTTAACCTTTTATACATCTAAACAGTAAAATATAGGAAGCAATTTTATAAGTAAAATTTGGATGCCTGTTGCTGAAGGGAAGGGTATATATTTTTTTGTTTGTGTGTTTTCATCTTCCTGAGATTTGTGGATCCTGGGATACTGGATGATATTTAAAGTATAACTTAATAGCGTTTAGGAATAGAATAATTATAATTAAATATAAACATTTAACACAGGACTATAAATAATGCATAACAAATGAGAATTACCTGTTATTAAAGATCCCTAAAATTCTAGAGAGCAAGACTATTTTTCAAGGGAAATTTTATCCAATAATTCTCAGTCACTAATAAACAAACATTTTTAACCCATGCATGTAGGGCATAAAGGAAACTAGAAACTTGTCATGCAGCCTCTTCCTCTTTCCATCTATGCTTGGGCTTGTATGTTGTCACCTGTTTTCCCTGTGTTTCCAGCTTGCTGTGGCTTTCAGTTGCCATAGTGTTGATTTTGGCCTGTTCAACATAATCTAGTGAACTCAGTATTATATATCAATTCCGATTATCAGAAGGGTATGTATTTTTTTGTTTGTGTGTTTTCATCTTCCTGAGATTTGTGGATCCTGGGATATTGGATGATATTTACTGGCTCATCTTGGATCCTGTCCGTTGTGGCCAACGAGGATGGTCATTGGTTAATAGAGCTGCTTTTTCAGCACAGTGGGTAGGGCAGACTCTCTAATAAGGGACTGTGGATAGTGGGGAATGTTAGACATTTCTAAAATAGTTGGGCTTGCAGGTCTGCTATGGTTCTTCCAACTTAACACATCTCTGATTTTTGTTGGACAGTTGCTACCCATACCTTTCCTTTTCCTGACTTCCAGCAGTTAGATATACTGCTGGTGGATGGTCTATGCCTTTTATTCCAGTATACTTCATCCCTGAGCTAGCTGACCAGAGTAGTATCAGAGTAGCTGCCAACTAGCCTTGTTATGTCACGTGCAAGTCATTAATCTACAAGTTGTAGCATTTCCTGCATTGGTATAGTCTGCAGAACTGGATTCTTTCTTGATACCTCCTTTTCTGTGGCATAGTCTTACGACTCACCTAGTTTTGTATCTTAGAATTAGCACCTCTTTAAGCCTGGGGTATTGCCTTGAACCCTTGCCCTATGAATGGAAATCTGGGCTGTGAGGCTTAATTTTATCATGTCTATACCAAAATTTACTTCTCAGCTTTGGCTGGGATCAAGATGTGAATAGACAGATTTCCCTGGACCACTAAGTGGTAAATATGCTTGTTTTGCAGTACTGCCAGAGCCTGGACATTTTGGAACCTCTTTCAGCTGAAATTATACCTCAGCATCCTATGCTTTTTGGGCACTGTACATCAAACCTCCTGCTTGCTCTTGCTGGGATCATTCTCTCTCTCTCTCTCTCTCTCTCTCTCTCTCTCTCTCTCTCTCTCTAAATATGTCTTTATTGATTTCAGAGTGAGGAAGGAAGAGGGAGAGAGAGAGATAGACACGTCAATGATGAGAGAGTCGTCATTGATCAGCTGCCTCCTGCACGCTCCTGACTGGGAATCGAGCCTGAAACCTGGGCACGTGCCCTCACCTGGAATTGAACCGCTGTCTCCTAGATCCTAGGTCGATGTTCAACCTCTGAGCCATGCCTGGCCGGGCAAGGGATCACTCACTTCTGATCCAGCTCTGCATTCTGAAAGCACACTCTAATTGTGACAGTGTGACTCTAGTTGTATCTGTAAAGTGGCACAGCTGAGAGTTAAGGATGGTAGTGATAGAAATTAGGTAAGTGTTTGCCCTTCCTAAGAAATAGCTACTTTTCAATATTTTCTACACTATTTGTTATTATGAAGAATTTTGTTCTCCTGAGATTTCAGCCATTTTCCCTATTCTAGGTGCTACCAAAGCACTACACCTTCAATGATTTTATTTCTGTTGATCTTGTATTATATAGGGGTAGGTGTGGGACAGGAAGAAGTAAAGATACCTCTGACACAGTACTGGCTTTCAGAAAAGCGTAAAGCCCAGTGAAAGAGGTAGCTCATATTCATCAGTAATATCAGGGAGTGAATCAAACAAGAGACTGAAGAAGGACTGAATCCTCACTTGTTAATTAATTACTCAAGTATTTATTGTGTTTACCATGTCAGGTTCTGTTCTAGGCAGTGGGGACTAAGGTAATTAGGATTGGATTCTTGCTTTAAGGAGGCCATAGTCTGATTGGGATTCAAATAAGTGCACCAAAAAGCTACAGGGGCTAAGAGTGTGCAAGTCACCACCATCTCTCACCTGACAGTTCTTAAATACACTGTGAAAGCTCTCACCTCAAGCCCTTGTACTTCTGCCTGGAATGTTCTGCCACCAAGAAACTCACATGGTACATCTCTTACTTCATTCAGGTTTCTGCTAAAATGTCCAATCAAGGAGGACTTTGCTGGATACACAACTATTTCAGTACTCTCGTTTTATCTCTCCTATTCCTCTTACCCCAATTTATTTTTGTTCTTAGCACTTAGCACCAGCCTTGGTATATATTTATGTTTCCATTTGATTATTATGTCTTCCCCTCTAGAATGTAAGCTTCGTGAGAACAGGATTGTTTCTGTATTGTTGAGTGCTTTATATCCCCAGCACCAACATCTTTTACACAATGGGTGATCAAAACTACTTTTTGATTAAGTAAGGAAATGAATAAACTAATGAATCAAGTACAGGTGAGTGGAGTATGGGCAGGGTATGAGATAGAGTCACCAAAGAGGGAGTGGTTATTTTTACCTGGGGGAAAGGGTGGTATCAGGAAATGTGGTCTGAGAATGCAGGGGGAGGGGGTGGAAGTAGGGAGTTTTGTTATGTGCTGCTTACACCTTTGCAGAGACATAGTGCTGATAGAATATTCCAGAGTTAACAGCAGGACAAGCGTGTCTTAAGCAAGAACTGTTTTTAAATCCCATCCTAGTGGTGTGGCATTCTATATTAATAAAATTTTCAAAATTTATTGTATATTCACATTCTTTTTAATGCCTTCTGCTTACTAATGAGTAATCATGAATTTTTCTACTGGGTTGTGGGTTTCTTGAGGTGGGTGGGGACCAGGATTTGTTTGTGTATCCCAGAGCCTGACACAGTGACTGGGAAATAGTGTTTATATATGTGTATATATACGTATATATATATATATATATATATTACATATATATAAATATAAATTATATTATTCCCTTGGAGCTGGAACATTCTAGAATTTTGTGATTCTCACTTAGCTTGACACTTCTACAGCTATTGTTAAAGATTCTTGCAGATGGTGCAATTTTGGTCCATTAAATCTTATAGCTCTGGCTTCTTTCCCATTCTTTCATCTGGGAGATTCATATATCTACTCTCATTGCGCTGTAATGATTTATTTATATGTAGATCCCTTATATTAGACTTTGAGCTTTTGGAAGACAAGGACATCTTTTAGACTCTATTTTCTGTAGTGTAGTGTGTTACAGTATCTGGCACATGGTAGCTCTGCAGTAAATGTGGGATGAATGAATAGAAAATTAATGAGACTAAGTGTAGAAAATTCACATTTATCAAGGAAATGCATGAGAAAGGGAAAGGATGATTTGTTTAACAAAACAAAAGTGATAGATTTTAAACACCTTAATGACTCTCCCATGCTCAGACACTTCAACAGTTCTCCTAAAGTCAATATTACTAAAGTAACCAGCTAACCCATTCCCCATCTCCCTAATGTCAGTGTTCATGGATTATGTGGAGATACCTATGAATGAATTTGCACTCTTTTATCCTAGCCTTGCACCTTCATGTCAGTATTCCCTAGGTGGGGAAAATGTTGATGAATTCCTCTATTTCAATGCATGTAGATAAATTTGGTGTGTCATTATTGAAGCATCACAGTTGTCTGTCTCCAAATGTACAAGTCAGTGCTTATAGCCTGTGGCTCCCACTCTTTACCGTCCCAGAGTGTAGGTGCTGGAAGGAGTCATGCTCAGAGGGACTCCTATGGATATTTCTTCCTTCCATTCCACCTTAGATATACTACTGTACCCAAATAATCAGAGTTTAGCAAATGTAGTTATAACTATTCTATGTGACTATTTTAGCATTAAGCCAGAAGAATGATCATATATATAAGCAGCACAATGAATGTACTCCTTCAATGTCTATGTCTACAGGCTCTAATTTTTTTAAGAGTTTCAGTTTCCTCATTGAGCATTCACTCAAGAAATACACATTGACTATTAATTGTATGCAATGATTGCATATGTACAAGATTTGAGTACTTAACAAGAACCACCACAAAAAGCCAACAAATAATTTTTGAACATGTACCTTTGTGCTTAGCACTGTGGAGGCTGCATGGTATAAGGGAAAGAACAAGTATTTTGGAATCAGACAGCTTTGGATTCTTGTTTACCTTAGCTTTTTACTAACCCTGTGTTTTGACAAAGTATTTAGATTTCTTACTCTTCTACCCTGACCATTTCTACCATGTTTGTCTTAGTTCAGGCTACCAGAATTATTGCAGTAATTTCCAAATTTACCGTCCTTCCTCAGGTATCTACACTTTCAATATATTGTATGTACTATTTTTATTTATTTTTTAATGTAAAAAGAGTACCTTCGTACAAGTCATTTTCCTGAAGCATAGTTTGAATCACATCACTCCCTATTCAAAAGCTTTCAGTAACTGCCCTATGCCTTATGGATAAATAAAATTTCTTCAACATACTATTTAAGACCCTTTAGTGTGGACCCAACTTCTTTTTCTAGTCTTCCTTTCTTCATTGCACTGTCCTTACCCAGTGCTTTAGTCAACCTGAAATATTCACTGAATTTTAAACATGCTTTTTGCGGTGGTTTTCTTATTCTCTTAGAAAGGCTTCTGACTCTACGTCCTTCCTCAATCCCCACTCCCACCACCAAATTTTCACCTTTTGATAAAAAAAAATTATTGTTTAAGACCTATTTCAAATGTCATCTCATCCACACAACCTTTCCTGAAGTTTACTATCAGATGTGTGTGTGTGATGTCTCCTCGTCCTAAACCAGTTTATTTGAACTTCTCTCACAGCATATCATATTCTGCTTTGCAGTTTAGCTACTTTTATCTAGAATGTAATAGACTCTTTAATGCCATAAATTATTTCTTTCCTCTCTTTTTAGTTCCCTGATGGACTTGAAATAGAATCTGGTACATAGTTGTGAGTAGTAGAGGGGAAAGAGCTTTGGAGTCAGGCAGATGAATTCAAATTCTGTATTTATGACTTACTTACTGGTTGTGTGACTTCATGTAAGTTACTTAGCTGAGCCTCAGTTTCCTCCTCTGGAAGGAAAACTTACACCTACCTTGCAGGGAGGGAAATGGTAAAGATTAAATAATGTAAGATATGTAAAGCATTTGGAACAAAATAGGTTTTATATTGAATGATAGTTATTGGTTTAGAAACGAACTAGTATTTTTTATGGAATTGAAGTAGCCAGTGGGAAACCAAATAGTTAACATGGGAGGGGAAGATATAATTGGAGACAGCTAATCAACTTGTTAGACATGAATCCGAGAGATCAATTGTATATATAATTTCAAATTTTCTATTATTCTTAAATGTTGGAAGAGGGATTTCATTATAACTTCCCAGCATCACCCACTAGAGATGGATGAGGCTGAAGCCTTGGTTGTTCATTGCATTCTGTCTGGTTATGGCCATTTCTTCTCAAAAATTTTCTGTATCACATGTGAGGTTTGAAGCTGTTGTTCATTTTGACTTATTATGACATCATTTGGGTTTGACGATAAATGTTCTCATTAGAGCAGTTAGGTGTTAGGGAATAGTTGGGAAAAATGGAAACGTTCCTTTTGTACTTTGGTTTACGGACCTGTAAGTTCATAGTTCTGATATAGTAGTTCTACTGAGTCTTGATAGACTGCATATCTATAGCACTTGTGTTATTCAAAACATTTTTGGTTTCCTAAGAGTGCCATTGGATGCTGTTAGGAAAGAATTTTTAGCATCCTTCCTGTGTAGTTGAAAACCTATTGCAATAAAAATGTAATGTTCAATAGCACTGTGCCATTGGTAGCATATAACTGTTTCTGTTTATACTGATCGATTCTCTTCAAGTGCCTAACTGCCTACTAGGTTCAGATTTTTTTCATGTTAATTTTTATTTAGTATTTTTATATCTGAAAGCAAACAGAGAACAAACCATACATTATCACTGCATGTTTTTTTTAGAAGCTAGTGAGAACTTTAGAATCTGTAACAATGCAATAATGTGGAGGTAAATTACCATAATATACAACAGGATTTCATATCCTAGCAATCTTCTATAGATTGCTAACTCGAATGTGCAAATTATTTGTATACTATGATGTCATAAACATAAATTAGCTTCTTCCATTTTAGGAACAAGACATTTTTCTAGTATATTCAACATGCTTTTTCTTCTAATATTTATAAGTATTTAGAAATAGTAAGTTGTCTTATATAAGATGAGTGACATTCTTTTATTTAAGCTTTTAAAAAATTCTTTAAATTTTTTAGATTATAGTTTATATTCAACATTATTTTGTATTAGCACGGGGAATATAGTCAATAATATTGTAGTAACTATGTATGATGCCAAGTGGTTACTTGAAATATCTGGGGGGGGGTGTCACTTTGTAAAGTATATGATTGATATTCTTTAACAATTCATTGCTTGAATTCTGAGTCCCAGTGGACAGACTATAGAAAGAATGACACATATATATGTATATAATTTTAAATTATTTTAATAGTAATAGAGAAGGACTTGGGGTGTTGTAATGATATTATATTTGTTAAGTGACCTTTTGAGATTGTAACTAAATTCAGCTCTGTGCAAAGTTATGAAGGAAGTTGTCTGAGAGAGCCACAAATTCAGTGTACCCCAAACTTAGTGATCTCCTCAACCCTGATCCTCCTTCTGTCTTTTCTATCTGAATCTATGGGCATCCCTATCTACTCTGTCAAAGAAGAAATCTCTTTAAGGCTGGGACCATGCCTTTTTTGACATTGTGTTCCTATGGCCTTGCACAGTTGCTGATAGGTAATATGCAATCAATATACAGAGAAATTAGGAGCAATTGGAAGAGCAGTTCTGCCAGTTTTCATCACTATATCCACCACTTTACAGATTTAAGTAAATCTGAGCTCCATACTGTCTCTTTACTGGAAAAACTGTTTCTGCTCTTATCAGAATTTAACCTTTCCACTTGCACATTAGATCTCATTTCTTCTCACATATGCAAAGATACCACTTCAGCAATTCCTCCCTCTATCTTCATTATTTTTCTCCTGTACTGTGTTATTTCCATCACCATATAAATATGTTGCTGTTTCTCCTATCTTTAAAAAAATACAGCTTGCCTCACAACCCTATCAGCTACTACTTCTTCTGCTGCTCCCTTTTACAGAAAAAATAAAATAAAATATTGAAAAAGTTGTCTGCCTCTAGTTTCTTTCTCCCTGGAGCCCATTCAATCAGACTCCTCCAAAATTGCTTTTCTTATGGTCATGAATGACCTCCAGGTTGTTAAATTGCAACTAAAACTATTCTTATAGTTCTATTAGCAGGATTTAACCCATTTGGACTGGTCCCATTCCCTCCTCTTTGATATATTTTTTCTTTGGCTTCAAAGATGCATACCAACTCTAATTTTCTTTCCTTCTTAGTGTCCACTACTTTTTTACTTTTATTGGTTCCACCTCATTTCTTTACCTTCTAAATACTGGAATGTTTCAGGGCTCAGTCTTGCACTTTTTTCTCTTGTCTGTCTACAGTTACTCCTTTTGGTTATTTCATCTGATCACTTGACTTTAAATATCACCTACACACTGATTTCTGTCTCCAGTACAGACCTCTCTCTTGCATGCTAGACTTACATATTTATTAAGGGTGAGCCCAGATGAATCATTGGCCAACCCATAAAATTGACAGAAATAATAAAAATGCTGTTGTTTCAAGCTACAAAGTTTTGTTGTGATTTGTTATGCAGCCATGGATACAATAATGTAAGGGTTGACTTCATCATCCTGAAAGCAAATGTAATGCATGATTTTCAAATTGTTTAATTTATTTGCAGAATGTATTGATAGATTCCAATGTTACCAGCAAATACAAATGCTGGTTGATTCATGAAAATGCAAATTATCTATCCTTTTTCCCTCTAAAAGAATTTATTATCCATGATGCATAATAATAAGAAATCAAAATAACAATTATGTTGTCTCTATGCAGACAGACAAGAGAGTTACTCTAGTTAGTCCAATATTACAATTCATGAATAAGGTGGAATCCAATATTATGAAACACTCAGTAAGTTCAGTTTTTGGTAATTTAATAAGAGTATCAGTGTTTTTTTAAATAATAAATGTAATGAATTGAATACATATGATTTTTCCCCCATCGTGAATCTGGACCATTATGGTGTGAATTACTTGCATAGAGATAAAATTGTATTTCACAATAAATATTGAATATACTTAAGTAAATAATTTCAATTTACTCATTGCCCTTTTTTGTTAATTTCATGCACTGTGTACTATATTTAGCGAAAGGCTTATACTAACACATTGACAGTTTTTTAATGAGAGAACAGAATGCTTTTAAAATTATACTTTAATGTAAAAGACTGTATGGTTCCGTATTTGAGGGTGCCTATTGTGAGAACCTGTAAGTAAACTGCCAACTTTTAAATGTTAATTTAAAAAAAAATTCCCACTGTGTAAGGCTTATCAACACAGTATTTTTAGAGATTAGCAACACATTTTAGTTGAAGATCAGTCGAAAGGTGCAACTTTCTAGCATGAATTTAAACCACACATCTTGGAATAGGCAGGCAGTACTTTGCGTTAACTTCTTTTTAATAGCAGTACCTATTGTCCCCTACAAGCAACATTCAAACAGATACAATATTGGAAATATTCATTATAAAACCTTTTAGTTGACATGAGATTAGAAAAACTGGGTTAATTAAGATAGTTCAATTATTGATACCTGGTTGATAATAATTATTATAATTTTAGTAATTGTTCATAGTTATAAAATACTATAGTCTCATTTTTCAAAAGTTTGTCAGATTTATTATCTAATTTTTTGTCAGTGACACTTGGGGAAAATGTTAGATTATCATCATCATCATTATTTTCACCTCCATTTTAGACATGAGGACACTGCGGTTCAGAAAGGTAGAGTGAATTTTCCAAGGTGAGTAGCAAACCTAGGAGTAGGATTCCAAATTCATATAAACTGCTTTTTAATTAGTACCAATAAACACTCAATGCATTCATTAAGTATAACAAATTAAAATACCAAAAATATCTTTGAAGAGCAATGGAGAATGTTATTTAGACTTTCATATTCCAAGTGATGGGTTAGTAGTCCTTTCTATAACTAGAGGCAAAAGTGCAGAGAGCACAGAGTTCATAGTCTGAGGACCTGGGTATAAATTTCAGCTCTGTTATTTAACTACATTTGTGATCTTTGACAAGGCATTTATTCTCTACTACTTAGTTTCCTCCTTTAAAAAAAGGGAACCAATGTATTTTAAGATTACAAGGAAGAGAAGAAATAAACATTTGTTGAGCAAGAATTATAGTCAGGAATTATCCTAGGGGTTTTAGATCTAATCTTTCATTAAATGAGTTATTTTATGAAGGTTCTTTTTTTTTTTTTAATATATCTTTATTGATTTCAGAGAGTAAGGGAGAGGGAGAGAGAGAGATAGAAACATCAATGATGAGAGAGTCATTGATTGGCTGCAGCCCACAACCCGGGCATGTGCCCTGACCGGGAATCGAACCCTGATCGCCTGGATCCTAGGTCGACGCTTAACCGCTGAGCCAAGCCCGGCCGGGCTTTATGAAGGTTCTTAGAAGTTGTGAAGTACCCTAAAAATGCTAGATCAATTGATTGATCGATCGATTGATCTATATCATCTACTATCATCTATAATCTATCTATCTCTCATCTATCATCTAATCTATCTTCTATCATCTGTCTTTTACCTATCATCCATCCATCCATCCATCCATCCATCCATCCATCCATCCATCCATCCATCCATCCATCTATCATCCATCTATCCATTCATCCATCTATCTATCTATCTATCTATCTATCTATCTATCTATCTATCTATCTATCTATCATCTATCTATCTATCTATCTATCATCTATCTATCTATCTATCTATCATCATCTATCTATCATCTATCTATCTATCTATCTATCTATCTATCTATCTATCTATCTATCTATCTATCATCTATCTATCTATCCATCTATCTATCATCTATCTATCTATCTATCTATCTATCTATCTATCTATCTATCTATCTATATCTATCTATCTATCTATCTATCTATCTATCTATCTATCTATCTATCTATCTATCTATCTATCATCTATCTATCTATCTATCATCTATCTATCTATCATCTATCTATCTATCTATCTATCTATCTATCTATCTATCATCTATCTATCTATCTATCTATCTATCTATCTATCTATCATCTATCTATCAATCTATCTATCTATCTATCTATCATCTATCTATCTATCTATCTATCTATCTATCTATCTATCTATCTATCATCTATCATCTATCTATCTATCTATCATCTATCTATCTATCATCATCATCTATCATCTATCATCTATCTATCTATCATCTATCTATCTATCATCTATCATCTATCTATCTATCTATCTATCTATCTATCTATCTATCTATCTATCTATCATCTATCTATCTATCTATCTATCTATCTATCTATCTATCTATCTATCTATCATCTATCTATCTATCATCTATCTATCATCATCTATCTATCATCATCTATCTATCATCTATCTATCTATCTATCTATCTATCTATCTATCTATCTATCTATCATCTATCTATCTATCTATCTATCTATCTATCATCATCTATCTATCATCTATCTATCATCTATCTATCTATCTATCTATCTATCTATCTATCTATCTATCTATCTATCTATCTATCTATCTATCTATCATCTATCTATCTATCATCTATCTATCATCTATCTATCATCTATCTATCTATCTATCTATCTATCTATCTATCTATCTATCTATCTATCTATCATCTATCTCATCTATCATCTGTCTATCTATCATCTATCTGTCTATCTATCTATCTATCTATCTATCTATCTATCTATCTATCATCTATCTCATCTATCATCTATCTATCATCTATCTATCTATCTATCTATCTATCTATCTATCTATCTATCTATCTATCTATCTATCTATCTATCATCTATCTATCATCATCTATCATCTATCTATCATGTATCTATCATCATCTATCTATCATCTACCTATCCATTCATTCAGTTATGAATGAAAATTTCTTGTTCTATGACCATTTCCTCAAGGCTTTGCTAGGGCAATGACTATATGGTAAATTAAATCAGTGAAAGTATTAGAAAATAATGATCTAATTTGCTATTCTTCATTGGAATATTTTCATTTTTCAAAGAATATCTCTAAAGATACACAGCTTTATTTCCAGGAGAATGACTCTATAATGGGAATATTTCAAACACTGTGACAAGCCACTTGAAGAGACATTTTTGGACAGTGGTTGCTCTGTGGTGTCTTTCATATGATGCTTTTAAAGAAACTGCCTGTTACAGACAAATACGCAAGTTCTCTTTTGCTTAGTATAGGGAGGTACATTAGTACCGTCTCAAATGGGTTACTTCTCTGGGCAATTGTTAGGAGCACCTACTGCATGTTCACAGCTTTACAGCAATAGTAGCAATAGTAGTTATGAGTTTGCACGTGCTAGTTGCTTTACATAGATTATCTCTGATAATCTTCAAGTTAACTATAGTTTCCATTTTATAGATGGGGGAACTCATGTTCAAAGAGGAAATATAACTTGCCTACTATCACACATCTTTTTCTGTGATAGAAGTAGGATTGAAATCTATCAGTCTGATTCCTAAGCCTATACTTCGTGTAATACAAAAAAATTGTCTCTCAGTGTTTTGCATATTTCTCATTTCAAGTTTCCTGCTTTTTTATATGCATGTCTTCCTTGTTAGATTATAGCCTTTTAAAAGTTAGAAATCGTATATCTTATTATACCCTCCTCTTTCTCTACCTCCTCATGCCTAGCACTGTTTTGAATACAGTTAAACTTTAGTAATGCTTGCTGCAAAGAAATGGAAGATGTTATGGTATTCTTTAAGGAGACTGAGGCTATGTTCTACATAAATAAATGTATCCCCACACATTTATTGTGTATATAGTATGTGCCCACAATCTTTTAGTATAAGTTTGTGTTCAGAGGTAGTGAATCAGATAGACTTTGGTTTAAATACTAGCTCTGATACCAATTTGTATGATTTTGGGCATGTTACGTATCCTGATAGAGCCATGGTTTATTTCAGTTTTATAAGGACAACTTACCTCTAAAATATACTTCTAGAGAATGAAATTAGGTAATGTGTATAAGAAACTTTTCCTACTTTTTTGCATGTTTGTATTCTTGCTAAATGTTAGTTGCTTTGACAATCTATTTCTTGCCCATCACTCCTAATACCCTAGTAAAAAGAGAATAGAGATGACTTTTAAGTCTGATGATTTTATTTCCCACTGTATTTATTGTGGTTTTGTTATTACCTTCAGATATGACTTTCTAGAGTATGATATGTAAAAATTGGTGAGTCAAGAGTATCGCAGAACAGACTTTTGTGTGCATCTGGCCCTGGTGCTAAAATTGCTTGTCTTTCTAAACAAGAGTAGTAATGGAGCTTTGGACTATAGACACAAAATCAAGAATATATTATTGATTTCAGGCACAGGATTTCTTTGAGACGATTTCAACTACTCTACTTCAATTCTGAGATTTATGTATTTCTGAAAGTCTCCCAAAGCTGAGTCTGGATTTTTCCATTTGATTTACAAACTTGGCTTCTAAAGCTTCTGATCACATTTTATTTTCCCATAGTAAAGACGGGCTAATTATTAAAGTGACAAAGAAGTCATATATTTTAAGGCAGTCTGTGTGGCCAAAGGCTGCTTTTAATGAAAATTAACATTAGTGAGACATTTGCAATGCACATGCTGCTCCACTGATATAGTAATTCATTTTATACCCTTTCTGAGAATTTAAATTCATTGTTTCATAGCACCATTATTATTATTTTTTACATTAGGCTAATGGAGAGTGGATGATATACTAGAAAATTCTTTATTTCTAGAACTATTTTTTGACTTTTTTGTTTTAGCTACCAAAGTAAAGATAAGTAGGTATGATTTTGTAGGATTAATATGTATTACCACTTTATCTGCAACCAAACTTTCATTTTTATTCATTTTATTATTTATTTATTTATTTATTTATTTATTTATTTATTTATTTATTTATTTATTTATTTATTTATTTATTTATATTGATTTCAGAGAGAGGAAAGGAGAGAGAGAGAGATAGATAGAAACATCAATGATGAGAAAGTCATTGATCGAGCCCGCAACCCGGGCATGTGCCCTGACCAGGATCCTAGGTCAATGCTCAACTGCTGAGCCACGCCCAGGCAGGCTGCAAGCAAACTTTTAAGTGGGAGATAAGATACATTTTCTGAGGGAGACTAACATTTAATTTACAAAAAAACCTGGAAATCTTTGAAATGAAATAAAATGCTTCCTGAATTTTTAAAATGAAATAACAAATGTTTAGTGCAAAGACCTTTGAATATAATATTGTAATTGTCATATAAAAAAGCTCTTTGGTTGTATTTAAAATGTTAGTATTGAATTATCAGTCTAATCCAAATAAAGGAAATAATCAGAACTTAAAAAGTATTTAACCATTAAGTATATCAGTGAGCAGATGAGTAGATGCCTCATAGAGATGCAGTTGGCATCCAGGTGCATTCTTCCATGAACTAGACAATGAAATGATAAAATGACATATTATATCTGTGAAAAGAAATTTGTAAGCTTAAAATGTTAAATTATGTTAAAGACATGTACAATGAGAGAAATTTAAATTCACATATTAGTGGAGTAATTATTTGATGATGAATTTTATATTACCGCGAAAAGTATCCAGGTAACTATATTATTATTACCACTGTTTACTTTTGTTGAGCACTTTCCATTGCCAAGCAGTGTCTTTGGTGTTTTGCATTGCTTCACTCATGAGATGTTTACACAGCCCCTTGGGGCAGTTTTTGTTATTTTCATTTTTAAAGATAAAGAGTAAAATAACATTTTCTCTTCATAGCATAATGTAAGTACAACTAAACATTCATTGTCTATTCTTAATTACTTAATTTGGTCATACATCAGATTCTATTATTCTTTTTTTGGCAACATGAATTTTTGCCATTTTATTGATCAAGAGCACCTCTAGGAGTGGGGAGGGAAAGGAATTTTTCAAAAAGGTAATTAAATGTATGTTTACCATTATACCCCTTGATGATGACTCAGAAGATAACTAATGTAATATTTTAATTATACTAGGTACAATTGCAACTTTGGCTTCTAAAAAACATTAATCTTTTGAGGTTTAGAAAAACTTTAATATCAAGAGAAAAAAACTGAATGAATGTTAATGTATATCACAATTCTGTCATTGTTTTGTGCAACTTTAATGGTAAGCTAATTTAGGAGCTTTCCCAAAGTTCAGAATATAATAAGGGCATAACACAAGACCAATCATATATTTAAAACTTTAAAAACCACTTTAAAATATTAAAATAGTAATATTTTCTCACTATTGGAAATGTATAAAATATATAGTGATGCAAATAAGATAATCTGGAATTTGAAAATTATAATTCTATCACCTAAAAATAAATTCTCTTAACCTGTGCATTTTCTTTTGGTTTATAGAAAAACTCAGAAACACAATTTTTAAAACATGGTTGAGATAGATTATAGAGTGAAAACACTGTTTGTGCTTTTTACTTCCCATTATACCAGGATCATTTTCTTAAGTCATTAAATGTTTTAAAAGATGATTTAAATAACCCATATTACAGAATATTATGCAATGGTTGGATTATTTAGTGGTTTCCCTATTGTTGAACATTTAATAGCTAATGTTGCTATTATGAATAATGCTGCACTTAGCATTGTTGTACATAAATTTTTGTCTTTATTTCTCTTCATTTCTTGAGGATACTGTACTTAGAAGTAAAATTACAGTTTCAAAGGACCTGAATCTTTTTTTGGAGCCCTTAAAGTCTATTGCTAATTGCTCTCTCTTCTAATGATTTTTGTGACTTCCTCCTTCCTTTCCCTGCCTCCCTCCCTTTTTTCTTTTCTTCCTTCTCCTCACCTGAGGATATTTTTTTCCATTGATTTTTCAGAGAGTAGAGGGAAGGGGGTGGGCAGAGAGAGAGAGATACATCAGTGTGAGAGAGACACATCGATTGGTTGCCTCCTGCATGTGCCCCTACCGGGCCAGGGATGGAACCTGCAACCAAGGTATTTGCTTTTGCCTTTCAGGAATCGAACCTGAGACCCTTTGGTCCATGTTATGACACTCTAACCATTGAGCCAAACTGGCCAGAGCTGTGATGCTTGCTTTATTATATCTTACATACATACATACACACACACACCCATACACGCATACACACACAACCCTACACCTACACCTACGCCTACACCTATATATGGTCTGTGGTTTAAAAAATTTTGACCTTAGACCTCCTAATCAGAATAATCATGGGCCTCAAATCTGAGATACTAAATTAGAAAGTCTGCAGATGTTCTTCACGAATATATAGGACATTACTCATTTTTCCTCCCTTTTCTGAAATTTTACACCTCTCTCACTTATTTAGCTTTCTAGATATGTTTTCAAGTTAATTTATGTAAATATACTGTTGAGGTTCAGTGGGAATTACATTAATTTGTGAAGTAATACCAACTTTATAATATTCTTCTTATCTAAGTATATAATATATCTTGGTATTTGTTAACGTCTTCCTTTTTATCTTTCAGGAAAACTTAAAGGATTTAAATTTGAATGAAAATTTTTATATACTTTAAGATGACACACCTATCTTTAAAAAAACTCTCAGCTTAAGCTTATGTTTAGGATAGCATATATAAGTATACCTAATATTTACTGTTTATTTAAAGCCTCATTTCAATTGTCCTTAATCCCAGTGCCTTTCTTCTTCTCAATGTCTTTATCATGTTTTACCTATTTATATTTTCCTATTTTTATATAAAAATCTCAAGGGTAGAGGCTTTGTTTTATTATTTTCTGAATTCAATTCCTTTACCTTTCAATGTCTAGTGCAATCCCTAACACAACAAGTGTCCAGCAAATATTTTGTGAATTATATTGAATTCCCAGTACCAATCTGAACCTCAAAATGTAATAGCCATGAGTGAATTAATATTTATGTTCCCAGGACAACAGAAGATATCCTCCAATGATGTTCTCATATGTGTTCTTTCAGTCAACATTTATTTCACCTAATATTGACTGAATTTCTGTTTTGAATCATGTAGTATACTAGGAGCACAAGAATACGAACATAAGTAAGATAATTTTTATCATCAAGATTTTTACTGGGCATTGAGGAGAGACAGATCTATAAATGAATAATTGAAATACAAAGTGTTAAAATATAGATGAGTTTAAAATGCTGTGAGTGTATTCCTCAAATTGTTGCAGTTCATTTGTAGTATTATATAGTAGAAATTTTAGCATTTGTCTTGGTAAGGATTAGAATCTGGTCCTTTTAATACCATCTATGGTGTAACCTTGAGCAAGTTACAATCTCTATAAAAATCATTTTCTCACCTAAAATAGAGAAAATCATGTTTACCTCATAGATATAATGATGATGATTATTAGATATTATTTAATGATTCCAAAATTTAAATTTAAATTTCCTACCTGGACCTTCTCTTTTAACTAACTACATGTTCAGTTGTCTGATTGACATATTTACTTGGATTCTCATTAACATCTCAAAAGTAGTATGTCCTAAAGTAGAATTTTAGATTTTCCCCCTTGAGCCCATTTCCTCCACTGTTCACAGATTCTCAAGTCAAAAATATGGGAATCAACTAGTCCTCTCTTTCACTCACCCAAGATATTCAATCTATTTGCATTTTCTATCGATTTTACCTTCAAAGAATTTCATCATTCTGTATGAATCTCCTCTCCAGTTCATTACCATCTATTCCTAATTCAGGAAGTATAATTTCTCTTGACTACTCCAGTATATTTTGTGTTTAAGGAAGTGAGTACCTTGGTGTACCTCAAGACTGAGAGGCATGGAGGGGCATGGTCAGAGATGCTGGAAAATCACTTAAATGTTAAATGACATAGAGTACTTTCCCATGTTAAATGATAAGAATGCCTTCTGTGCCATGTAGTCTGTTTAGACTTAATTCTGTAGCTGAGTATTATTTAAAGAAATTAAAGCTAGGAATTTTAATTACCAGCTGTGTGTCACATAGTGTTCTAGGCTCTATGAATATAGCTGTTAAAATGGACAAAGTTCTTGCTTTCATAGACCTGATATTTTTGTGGGGGAAGATAGTCTATAAACATATAATATAATGTATGAGATATTTTTAGTCCATAAATACTATATATTTAAATATGCTATAAATATGTTTATGTATTATGTAGTTATATATGTGTCATATATGGCTATAATATATATCTAAATATATATAACAAATATTTAAATTTTAGGTAATGAGTGCTCTGAGTAAAATTAAGGGGATAGAGAGTATTGGACTTTTGTTATTGGTTGGATTGTGTTCACTCATGCAATGAATAATGATAGAGAATCTTGATTTTACGTATGCACTAATACTTTCTTCTTAGTATAACCATATGAAATGAGTATTAGCATTATTACAAAAAATGAGAAATTGGAATGTAGTATATTAAATTGTTCCATTTAAGGAGACTAGCGAGTGCCTGATTTATGGCTGTTTTATGTCTATATCTGTTGAATTTGTACCATATTCCTCTTCCCTTTTTCGACAGGAAAACTGGCATTGAGGCAGTTGTGAGGTTTGGTGTATGTAGCTGGGTAAGGCTTGCATCTTGGAGACCAGTGATGAGGGCATTTTAACGGTTGAGGAGAAGTGTGATAAAGACCTGCAATAAGAAAAAAGGGCATTGATAGGTTTACTAAACAAATACATAAAGGCCAAATATAATGCTTGCCAGTAAAGTTATGTAAAGCATTTACCTTTCTTTTTCTTTTCAGTGGTTTTCTATTCATTTCCATAAGTGATTTATAATAATTGGGGGATCATAACAATTCTGTTTCTTTTCCTCTCCACAAACTGCCATTTGGCTGTTCTTCAAAGTTTAATTGCTTTTGATTTTGTATATGATCTATGTTTTGATCCTGCTTTAAGCATGTACATTTTTATTTCTCCGGTAACCACCAATTATGGCTTGTCAATCTTGTGTAGTTGCTGATTTTTACTTTATTTTATTCTCTATCAAGAAACTGTGTAATTTTTCCTATTATAAATACAAATGAGCAGCTTTTTTCCTATTATAAATCTGTGAGTGCTATTGCTGATGTATAAACACAGCTCCACTGAAGCTATGTCTACTGAAGGAATCCTCTCAAACTATGCTCTTGCTGTTTTAAGATGTGATACCAGCACATTATGAAAAAGAAGACAAATGATGAAAATTACTCAGGAGAACATATCTGTGATGCTATTGGGCATGTAAATTTTATCAGCATTGTTTGCAGTAATTTCTTAAAGAGAAAATTAACTGGGATCCTTTTGTGTTGTAGATATTTACATGTCATTTATTTAACATATATTTATCGAGTAGTTTCTATGTTTCATACATAATGGTAGACAAGAAGTATACATGAGTGAACAAAAAGGATATGGCTTCTACTTTTAAGGAGCTACAGTCTGGTGGGAGAAAGTCAGTAAGTTAATAAACACATGTACAATTGCATGATGTGCGATGGGCTGTGAAGGAAACAAAAGAGAATTCAGTGATAGAAATTTCATGGAAACTTTTAGGGTGACTAGGAAAGACTTCTGTGATGAGGTAACCTTTAAACAGGTCTGGAAGATAAGGAGGCATCCATAAGGCAGGGATGGAGACAGCGTGGAAAAAGGTTTTTTTTTTAAAAAAAAATTTTTTTTTTCAATTTTAGTTTACATTCAATATTATTTTGTATTAGTATCAGTTGTACAGCATAGTGGTTAGACCATCATATATGTTACAAAGTGTCCCCCCTGATATTTTCAGTACCCAGGATACGTTTGTTACAGTGACTGAAAAGAGGAGAGCTCTTTGGGTGAGAGAGTGGCAAAAGAGGAAACCAGAAAGGTGGACAGGTACCAGGTCGTGCAGTATGGGGAATAAAAAAGGCCTTGTGGTTCACTTGATATGCATTGGGAACTATTGAAGACTTAGGCAGGAGACTGACATACTTTGATTTCTGGGAAGTAAATAGGATGATGAAGGTGGAGATTTTAGCTGAATTTGTAATGGGCTTTTAACATTGAACTAAACTAGGGCAAAGATTTTCTTTAATTTTCACAAGTAAGCATTTAACATGTATATACATACATGTTAATGTGTATACATACATGTTAATGTATATATTTATTCCATTTTATTTTCTCTATTAGCCTTTTAGCTTTACTTATCTGTTTATTTTACTTATCTGTTTATTTTTGGTTGCTGTTCTAAGGCTAATGATAGTCATCTTTCCTTAACTTATCAAAATCTATTTAGAGTCAATACTGTATCACTTCACACTTCACAATTACTGTGTCATAATTTCTGCTTCTCACTTCACACTCAACACTTAAATACTTTGTGATTCTTGTAATAGTACAGTTCTGTTTATCTGCCTTGCCCCATCCTTTAAGTATTCTTGTTGATTTCATTGTTTTGGCATGTTACAAACCCCACTTTACAATGGTAATATTTTGCCTTCAGTCAATTCCCTTTTAAGAAAATTATAAATTATAGTTTTAAAAATATATAAACAAGAATCTTTCCTCTTTTTTTTCATTCTTTCCTGTAGATCCAGGTTTACATCTGACTTTCTTCTGTAGATCTGGGTTTCTGTCAACCTGAAAAACATCTTTTATCATTTCTTAAAGTGCAAGTCTTCATTTTCTTGCTCTGAATTCTCTTAGCTTATGTTCATATGAAATTGCCTTTATTTCACTCTTGTTTTTGAAGAATATTTTTATTGGATTTTTTTTTGCTTGTTTTAACACTAATGATACTATTCTATTGTCTTATAATCTTCATTGTTTCTGATGAGAAACTCAACTGTTATTTCTCTGTATGTACTGGTCTTCTCTGTGTGCTTTTAAGATTTTTTTATTTTAAGGAATTTGACTGTGATTTGTCTAGATTGGATTTATTTTTGCATGCATATTTATTTTGTTTGAGGTTTACTGAGCTTACATCTGTAAATTTTTGTTTTTCATCAAATTTGGAAAAATTTAGAACTTGTTTCTTCAAATATTGTTTCTGCCACATTCTCATTCACTTTTCTTCCTGGAATCCCTATTTCATGTTTGCTATTTTCCCATGTGTCCCTGAAGCTTTGTTATTTTTTTAAGTTTATTGCTCTGTGTTATTCAAATTAGACATTTTCTAATGATGTCTGTTTATTTTGACATTTTTAATGTGCTGTTAAGCCCATTCAGTGAATTTTTAATTTCTAATATTGTTAATTTTAATTCTATAATTTCCATTTGGTTCTTTTTATAGATTCCTATTTCTATATGAGATTCTCTATTAATTCTGAAGACCATATATTTTTTTGATTCTTTGAAACACTTTCCTTTTGTTATTTAAATGTATTTATAATATATTCTTTGTTTGCTGAAGCCAAAATTTGGACTTAGTGTCGGTCTCTGTTGATTGCATTTCTTTTCTTCTCATGTTTCTTTGTATAACTAGTAATGTTTTATTGTAAACTGGACATTGTGAACAATATATTGTAGAAACTCTTGGTTTTGATTTTATCATCTAAATAGATGATTTTTGATCCAGTATTAGTTGAAATACTGGTTAAATATCTTGAACTTAATATGATCTTAGTTGTATGCTCTGAAAGCCTAAGGTGTTTCCCAAGCCTCTCTAAGTTGGGACTTGTGCAAGGAAGAGTTAACTCAGCAATCATGAGTTTCTTAAACCTTGCATATTACCAAGAAGGGCCTGCTTTTATGACTGACTCTTGGCTGGCTCCGAGAATGCTCTTGGACTATTCTGATAAGAATGTTTTACATGCTTGGTACCAGTACAGAACACAGTACCTGCTTGTCTAGATAGTTTGTGGTAAAAATCGGCATTCCTTCTAGTGGTCTGGAGCTTCAATGACTGACCACTCCCAACACTCTAGATTCCTAGGCTCAGGAGAGCTTCCCTGGTAGATAAAACTTCCCCTGTTGTCATAATTCATTGGTGAAATAATTGTTTCCTGTGTGACATCAATGGGAGAGTACAGTCGGAAGTTTGTGCTTGGTTTTCTCAAGACTTCATCCCATGTGCCATTTTTCCCTTTGCTAATTTTGCTTTGAGCCTTTTCTGTGCAATAGACTAACTGCGAATTTAACTTCTTAGTCTGCCTGGGGGTGATGGTGGGAATCCTGGCAGAGGACTCAACCTTCAAATGCTGTCTTTCCTTAGGTTTTTGTTTAGGCTTGGTTTTAGTTTTTATTAAGGTGAGTCTAGGTTAGATTATACTTTATGACTTGATACTCCTTTCTCTTTTTTCAGCTGAATTCCCTGGGTGTTAATGAAGTTTTGAAAAGATTCCTTTACTCACGCTGGGCTGGGCCTCTTCCTCCCCTTTGTTCCACTATTACAGTGTTTTAAATAGAGTGTCAGTGAAATCTTGAAAAAACTGTAGAAACAAGTCTACCTTTAAGTATAATTCAGTTGAAAGCATAAAGGAAAGTGAAAATAATCTTATCAGAAATTGGAGGAAAGAGGATTCTTTTTATGTAGTGATGGAACATTTAGCAAAACTGTCATTGCAGTTATGTGAAAAGTAGAAGATGCACTAAGTGAAACTGAATGACGTAGCTCAGGACATTTCTAGGCAGAATGTTGAAGGTACTGCCTGGTTACTTCTTGCTGCTTATAATAAAATGTGAGAAGAGAGAGAAACTAAAGGAAGGACTGTTAGACATGAAGGACTTGATGGTTCAGAATTTCTCAGCCTTTCCAGGTGACAAACGATTCTAAAATTAATCCTTCCTGGAAAAGAAAATGCAGGGTATTCTCGGGAAAATGCAGGGTATTCTCAGAAAATCCAGGGCATCCCTGAGATGAAACTGAGGATGTGACTATAAAATCCTATGTTCAGACTTAACATAGGTTGAAGATCAGAGCACTAAATTAGACAAAAGGCCCTCTGAAAATTTTAAGGGTGTGCTTCACCAGTCCTCTCAATGAAAAAACAGGGCTTATAAGAACGTAAAAAATATTGTCTCTTAGCAGAAACCCAAGGTAGAAAATGTTGCATCTCAGAAACTCACAGAAGCTGTGAGATAATAAATAGTTGTTGTTTTAAGCTGCTAAATTTCGAGTTAATTTTTGTGCAGCAATAGGCAAGAGTTTATTCTTGTATTATTATTTATTAATGTATTATTTTCCATATGAACAACTATAAATCTATTTTTGTCCCACCCTGTATGAAGTAAAAAGTGGTTGTGACACTTTATATATAGTTTGGTCTCAAATATGTAAGAATATGAATATTTACAGAAAAAGGATATGGAGAGGGTACCCCAGGTATTAGCAAAGATTTTTCTTTGCATGGCAGATTTGGGGTATTTATTTTATTTATTCATGTGTTGATTTATATGTTGTTATACTTGTAATCAGAAAAATGTTTACCTATGTTTTCTGGAATATTTTGGAAAAGCATCAGTGTGATAGATAAAGGCTCATGTAATATTTTGCATTCACATTTGACAGTCTTCCCGAGATTAACTACTGAACTGTAATATGGAAAGGATGGTCCTTCTTTATTCCTGTTACCTTTCCCCATAACTTATGTGGGTATACCCTGAGGAAATATGTTTTTTCCTGGCATTTCCCATGTACTGTGGAATTATACTTGTCGATTTTTAGTGATTCTGAGAGGTATACTATGGCAATACTCATTTTTGTGACATTTCTTTCTAGCTTGCTGTTTTGGCATTCTTCCTAATGAGAAGCTACAGAGGGGGCTGAGTTTGTGAGCAGGTGGTATATGGGATTTTAAAAAAACCTTGCAAATAGTTTTCAAAAGTTGTTAGTTGAAGTTCAATTTGGGTTGTTGAATTTGCAGTAGGATTAGAATTCCCATTGTACATTATCTTAGAGAACATTGGTATCATCTCCATCCTGAAACAGGATACTAATATTATAGGTGGGTAATTAGTAGTGTTCAGGAAAGTTCTGAATGTAACAACAATAATAAGTGCTTTGATTTGTTGAATTTCTCCTTTGTATAAGGAGCAGTGCTAGATCCTTTACATATATTCTTTCAATATCTCTTACACACTGCAATTTATGTTTGTTTTTATTTTATAGGTGAATAAAATGAGGTCATAATCATAATGCAAATACTTGGCAGAGTGGGGAATTAAACCTGGATCTAACTACAAAGCCATGGTACTTCAACATTATAGGGCTCCCCTCAGCCCCCATCAGGGCCTAGAGTAGTTTAGTCTAACTCTGGAGTATGGGCTCAGATTAGAGAGGGTTCCTATCTTCCTAGCTCTAGTATATGTTATATATTGTAGAATGTTTTTCAGTTTTCTGTCTGAATTGTCATTTCCTTAGAAAGGATTTTTACTTTAACAGCTTTATTGAAATATAATCCACATCCCTGAAATTCACTCATTTAAACTGTACCGTTCAATAATTTTTTTCATGGAGTTCTGCAACCATTACCATACTATAATTTTTAAAACATTTATGCAATCCACCTAAAGAAACACTGTTATTAATTATCAGTCACTCTCCATTCTTCCCCACACCTCTAAGCTTTAGGCAATCACTAATCTATTTTCCATTTATGTGTATTTCTTTATTGTGGACATTTTATATAAATGGATTCAGACAATATGTTGTCTTTTTTTTTTTTTTTTTTTAATATGTTGTCTTTTGTGACTGATTTCTTTCACTTGGCATGTTTTCAAGCTTCATTCATTTTATAGCAAGTATCAGTACTTCATTCCTTTTTTCTCCACCTTTATTATGGTGGGATTGGTAAATAACAATTTTATATATTTAAGGTATACATATGAATTGTTAAATGATTGCTACAATCAGGTTAGTTAACATAGCTATCACCTCACATTGTTACCATTATTTTTGTGTGTGGTAAGAATGCTTGAGATCTACTTTCTTAGCAGTTCTCAACTATACAGCACATTATTATTAACCATAGTTACCATGTTGTACATAGGTCTCCAGAAATTATATATCTTATAACTGCATCATTCCTTTTATTATCAAATAGTATTCTGTTGTTTCAATGATCTGTTCATCAGTTGGTGAATATTTGGGTTGTTTCTACCTTTGTTATGGACTTCCGTGTGAAAGTTTTTGTTTGAACATTTTTTTTCATTTCTCTTGGGTATATGAAGTGAAATTGCTGGGCACATGGTAATTATATATGTAACATTTTGAGGAACTACCAAATTGTTTTCCAAGGCAGCTGTGCTATCCTTAATACTAAGGATTCTTCATATGAGATATTGGTCTTTGGTTTTTTTTTCTTGTGATGTCTTTGGTTTTGGTGTCAGAGTAATTCTGGCCTAAAAGAATGAGTTGAGAAAGGACTCGTGAAGGATTGGTTTTTTTCTTCTTCATATATTTTGTAGAACTCACTGACGAAATAATCTGGGCTGGATTTTTCTTTGTAGTTTTAAAATACTAATTCAATATATTTACCAGTTTAGGTGTATTTATATTATGTATTTCTCTTTGTGTCAGTTTTGATGGTTTTTGTCTTTCTAGGAGTTTGTCCATTTAGTCGTTCATAGCATACTTTTATAATTCTTTTTATTTCTGTAATGTTATTAGTGATACCCCTATTTCCTTCCCAGTTTTAGTAACTTGAGTCTTTGTTTTTTATTCTTGGTCAGTCTAGCTAAATATTTGTCTCTTTGGTTGGTCTTTACAATGAACCAGCTTTTGATTTTGTTGATTTTCCCTATTGTGATTCTATTCTTTGTTTCACTCATTTGCACTCTAATCTTTATTATTTTCTTTCTTCTTAAAGGGTTAGTTTGCTTATCTTTTTCTAATTTCCCAAGGTGAGGGTTAAGTTATTGATTTGAGATATTTCTTTTTTAAAATAAAATAGGAGTTTTAGCTATAAATGTTCCTTTAAGCACTGCTTTAGCTGCATCTGATAAGTTTTGATAATTGAGTCTTTCTTTTTATTTAACTCAAATTATTTTCTAATTTTCTGTGTGATTTTCTCTTTGACTTTTTGGTGGTTTAATCATAATGTACTTATTAATTTCCAAATTCTTTTCTGTATTAATTGTTAATTCTAGTATGTCCAGAGAGCATATTTTATAATATCAAACTTTAAAAATTTATAGAGACTTTTCTGTTATTGCCTAGCATATGCTCTATCCTGGAAAATGGCTTTTTTAAAAAAAAAAATATGTTTTTTTATTGATTTCAGAGAGAGGAGAGGGAGAAAGAGATAGAAACATTGATTGGCTGCCTCCTGAACGCCCCCCCTACTGGGGATGGAGCCCACAACCTGGGCACGTGCCCTGACTGAGAATCAAACCAGTGATCTCTTGGTCCACAGGATGACACTCAACCCACTGAGCCACACTGGCTGGGCTGGAAAATGTTTTATGTGCAAGTGAACTTTAAGTTTATTGATTCTTTTTTCTGCCAGTTCAAATATACTATTAAGCCTTTCTAATGATTTTTTCATTTAGGGTATTGATCTTTTCAGCTCCAGAATTTTCATTTTGTTCTTTTAAAAAATAATTTCTATCTCTTAATTGATATTCTCTATTCTTTGAGATATTGCCATTATGTCTTCCTTTAACATAGTGTTCTTTAGTCCTTTTAACAAATTTATGATGTGTTCTAGTCTTTCTAATAGATGCTTTTAACATCTATGTCTAAGAAGTTCAGCATTTGGGGCACCCAACGACAGTTTCTGTCGACTGCTTTTTTTCCTGTGTATGGGTTACACTTTTCTCTTTCTTTCCATATCTCATAAATTTTGTTGAAAATTTGACATTTTAGATTATATGTTGTAGCAAATATGAATACTATTTCCCCCTTCCTCTGGGGCTTATTGTTGTTATGTGCCTTTTTGCTTATTTGTTTAGTGACTTTGATGAACTAATTCAGTGAACTTATTTCTTCTGCAATGTGAAAACTTCTCTGATGTTACTCTTCATAGAGCACAGCCTTGGGCATGCACACAGTCATTTTGATCACTGGGAATAAAGGATCTTTGTGACCTTAGTCAAACTCTTTTTGACTATCCTTTTCCCTCATCTTCCATTAAGTTTCTGTTTTGTCTGTTTCTATTGATACAACATTCAACTCCTAGCCACCATTAATTGCTATCTGATTGCTGTATTTTTTTGCCTATGCCCTGGGATATAAATTGTGTGTTCCAATTAAAATCCAATCTCTTTGCAGGGGCAGGGTGTTGCCAGTCTTTGAGGCTTTCTCTGACACAGGAAAGCTCTTCCTAGATTCTCTCTGCTAAACTACTGCTTTGTTTACCATTTTGTTGTGACGAATGCCCTGGAGCTCCAAACTCCTCTTAACTGCTCATCATCAGTGTTGCTATTGTTTTTGACAATGCTGTTAGATACAAACTTCTCCTTGCTTTGTTCCAAATAAATTTAATCTATTTAGGGAGAGTTTCAGAGTTCTTATTCTTATGATCTGCCTTTCCCTGTGTACAATTTTTGTGCTACTGCACCAGGGCTGTGGACAAGGAGATGGCCTGCTTCCCCCATTGTGACACCCCTGTTCTATGAATGAGGTAGTGGGTGGGAATGGTAGCACCTGGTCTTCTTGTATTGTCTCTCTTGACATAGAATTTCCACCCTATGTAGTGGGTGGAGCAGAGGCAACCCAGGCCTACTTCGTATTCTCCATCTTTGGTAGAATTTCTACCCTGCAGTTGGAAGCTGGGTAGAGGAATAGAGCCCAATTCTCTAAGATGTATCTGCCCAGAAAAGAGCTCCTGCAACATGAAGCTTTGGGAGAAATGAGAGATGTCAGTGATCTCTCACTCCATGGGGGAAAATGTAGTTCTATATGAGAGTTGGGGAGAGAGGTGGTGGGGATGAGTGCTGATGGGAACAGATCATGGGTCAAATGCTACAGTCTCTAGATGTTCTTACCAAGATTTAGTAGATTTTTTTTTTTTCTCTCCCAGCCGAATGTTTCTCCATTTGCTGTATGCCTTAGGACAAATTCCATAGACATTAAATGATTGCTTTTTTACAATGGTCACCTGTTAAATTACTTTCACAGGGAAAGTGTCTACCAGTATCTTCATACTACTATTGCAGATGTCCTGCTCCTTCCCTGGTAGGACTTTATCAGAGCTTTACAAGGTAAAAAAGCAGTAAACTATAAATGATCCAAGAACTAGGGCAAACCCATTTACTGTTATTTTGTTTTGTTTTTGCTTAGGTACAGAGAACTTCAAGGTGGTATGCGTAAATTTTGGAGGCTGGGTTTTACATTTGTGTCCACCATAATTAAAAATTATTCTTTTCATTTAATTCTTACGTTTTAACCTTGTGCCATTTGATGTGATCTAGCCTTGCCATATATCACACAAAGCAGTTTCACTGCCTTGAAAGTCCTCTGTGCTCTGCCTGTTCGTCCCTCCCTCCTCACAGCCCCTGACAACCATTGATCTTTGTACTGTCTCCATAGTTTTGCCTTTTCCAGAATGTCATATTGTTGGAATTATATGGAATGTAGACTCTTCAGATTGATTTCTTTCACTTGGTAACATGTAATTAAAGTTTCTCTCTGTCTTTTCATGGCTTGATAGCTTTTTTCATTTTAGTGCTGAATAATACTCCACTGTCTGGAGGTCCCACAGTGTATTCATTCCCTTACTGAAGAGTATCTTGGTGGCTTCTAGATTCTGGCAATTATGAATAGAGCTGCTGTAAACATCCATGCCTAGATTTTTGCATGGACATCATTTTTCAGTTTCTTCAGTTAAATACTAAGCAGTTTAATTGCTGGATCATATGATAACAATGTGTTTAGTTTTATAAGAAACTGCTGAACTGTCTTCCAGAGTGACTGTAGCATGTTGTATTCCTATCGCCAATGAGTGAGGGTTCCTGTTGCTCTCTGTCCTCACCAGAACTTGGTGGTAGTAGTGATTTTGATTTTGGAAATTCTATTAGGTGTATAGTAGTATCTCACTGTTTTAATTTGCAGTTCCTTAATAACATACGATTTTTAGAGTCTTTTTATGTGTTTACTTGGCACCCGTGTATAGTCTTTGTTGAGATGTTTATTCAGGTCTTTGACCCATTTTTGAATTGGGTGGTTCTCTTGTGAACTATAATAGAAACTTTGATCTAGCTCATTCTCTTCCCTTGCTTTTGTGCTATTATTGTTATATATATTACATGTACACATATTAGAAATCCAAAAACACAGCATTATAATTATTTCTTTTTTTTTAAATATATCTTTATTGATTTCAGAGAGAGGAAGGGAGAGGGAGAGAGAGAGAGAATCATCAATGATGAGAGAGTCATTGATTGGCTGCCTCCTGCACGCCCCCTACTGGGGATCAAGCCCACAACCCGGGCATGTGCCCTGACCAGGAATCGAACCCCGATCACCTGGATCCTAGGCTGACGCTCAACCGCTGAGCCACGCCCGGCCGGGCTATAATTATTTCTTTATACAGTTTTCTGTCTTTTAGAGAAGTGAAGAAATGAGAAAAATTGAAGTCTCTACCCACATGCTTGTAATTTCTGGTGCTCTTCATTTCTTTACTGTGGATGGGATTTACCATCCAGTATCATATTCTTTCAGCTTGAAGGACTTCCTTTAATATTCCTCTCAGTCTTTGCCTGACTGGGAATATTTTTATTTTTTCTTGATTTTTGAAGGATAGTTTTGCTGGATATATAATTGTTTGCTGAAAACTATTTTCAGCTCTCTGAATATAGCATACTACTGCTTTCTGGCCCCCTTTGGTTCTGATGGGAGGTCAGCTTTTAATCACATTGAAACTACCTTGTATTGTTTATACTTGCTTTGCAGAGGAAGATCTGCCTATTTCCTCACTTGGCCATAGTCAGAATTCCCAGTTTCACTTTTATAATTTTCAAGCAATAAATTTTGAAGGTTGATATTTAACCTTTCTTCACCTGCATAAAGAGCTATACTTGGAATACTTCCTTGAGTAATACATATTTTAAGAATTACCAAAGGGCTTCTAGAAATGATTGATTTCTTTTGTTGCTTCTGTGTTCTTTTATGAGACCTTGAAGCCTAACTGATATGTTTCACAACTCATCTCTTACTTTCCTCGAGACTCCAAGTATTTAAATAGGACTTGACCCTCAATCTTAACTGTGTCATTTGTATTAATTGATTCAGCAAATATTTATTGGTTACTTGCTGTGTGGTAGACATATCTGACATAGTTTGTTCAACTAACAGAGTAAATGGGCTTTTTGCACAGTGCCTTATGATTTACAGAAGTCTCATTTTATTAGTCATGATCATGGCAGGAAACAAATGGCTTGCTTAAACTGGTTAATTTTGCATAATCTAATAAAGGGACTATTTATAAAGGTGCGGATTGGATTTAGGGAAATCAAAACCCATTTTGAGGCCCTTAGGTAGCTAACAGAGCTATAACCACTCCTAGGCCTACAGGAGAAAGGAGAGGAAGTGGTTAGTTGGCGCCATAGACAAAACTATATGTGGAGGGACTGCTGACAGGAGCTGTGGTCTCCAGTAGAACAACACAGCCAACATCTCATGACCAGGCAGGAAGGAAGCCAAGGAAATATGTATCCTGACCTTACTATTTTCTTGTCCTTCATCTTGGGTGGGTGCCTTTCATTAACCAAACTTAACCAGAGGTTAGAGAAAAGGCAGCCCATTGGTGGAGTCCATAGAGGTCAAACTGCTGGAACAGAAAGCAGGGAGGAGGTGGAGAGAGGATCTGGAGGAGAAAGTGGAAGATCTTTAGCTCACTCACTGTTATTCATTAATAACTCCCATTAATTCTGACTTCAAAAGTTTCTACCATGTATTCCTTTTTTCCATTCTCACGACCACTGTCATAGTCCAGGTTTATTACCCCCTGATCGTACAGGGTGGGTGTATAGAAATCATCTCTCTCCTTTCACACTCTCTGTAAATATATATTGCTGCTAGTTTAGCTGGAGTTTAGACCTGAGATTTCCGACATCAAGTTTTTTCCCTGTCGCTCTCCACACACACATTTTTTAGAAGTAGAATTGAAGATTCTTTGTTGTTAATCTCAAGTGTGAAGGTGGAAAAAAACCTTTTCCTGATTCTCAGATTTTGAAATTCACATGTAGGTTTTTACTCCATCTTCTCATCTTGATTTTCATTTTTAAAAAAATTTGAATGTCAAGAATTTTCAGTGGAAATGCAAGATCCTGTTTTTTAATTATCTTGGACTTGAGGCCCAAATGGTGCAATAATTTTGCTAGGCCAGGCTGTTCTTTGGTTGTTTTGTTTAAAGAATTCGTATAGATTGAAATGCAGCTGCAAGTGTATTAGTGATTTTCTGTAGCTTATGTGTCAAGATTTTTATCGTTTGGATGAAAAATAGTATTTCAAAACCTGGCAGCATATTGACAAAAACAGAGGAGCACTTTGTGTAATTCTCTTTTTTAAAAACTACCTTTTTGAAAGACAAAGATTACCTCTGCTACTTCTATTCACATATATTTCCAACAATAGATTTATTGACAGCTCTTAGATAAAGTTTAATTCTCTACCCTCTTCATTTATCATAGTGTGTACTTTTATGCAGGAAGAGAGAGAGAATAGGCTTCTGTAAGTGAACACACTATATATGCAGGTGTCCTAAGTGTATAGGGTAGCACTTGACCTTTTGTTGCTAATCTTGTGAGAGTGCAAGCCCACCCCTTGGAAACAAGCATTTTTACGGAGTTTCCTTGGGGTAAGGCCCCTGAGTTTTGAATGGACAGCTAAGCTGGATAATCTCTAAATCTCCCAAACTATGCTTGTAATTCAGTCTTCTGCAGGGCCCTCCTTGGCTGCTTTTAAAAATTTAATTTATTTTAAAAAAATATATCTTTATTGATTTCAGAGAGAGGAAGGGAAAGGGGGAGAGAGAGATAGAAACATCAATGATGAGAGGGTCATCAGTGATCAGCTGCCTCCTGCAGGCCCCTCCACTGGGGATGGAGCCTGCAACCCGGGCATGTGCCCTGACGGGAATCGAAACCGAAACCCGTTTGCCTGGATCCTAGGTTGATGCTCTACTGCTGAGTCACGCCCCCAACGGGCTGGGCTGCTTTTTAGGAGCCTAACTGAAGATGATTTTTTATTGTTAGGCCTCCTTTCTCCTCTTCCCATTGCGTTCCACATTCCCCTTCTGCCTCAGCAAAAGAAAAAGTCTCTGCTAAAGTTTCTGAGCCCTAAATGGCACACAGTTACAAATTTGTTTTCTGTATCATTCCTGGCAAACTCATTACAAAGTAATCGTGGCCCACACTCAAGTGCGCTTCCTTTGGGACCAATAGCTGTAAATAAGGAGGCGCTGCTAGCTGGCTGATAAGTTGTTGTTCCGAAGATAGCGGTGCCTTTTAGCAGAATGTTTGACCTTTTTATTTTACATTGCCTCAGGCCTATCTAAGACCCTCAAGATCTATTTCTCATCTTAAAAATCCTCTGTAGGAAAACAGTGTGTGGCTTAAGAAAACCTTTAAATTGCTTAATGTCTCTCTTTCCGACCCCTGATAATTATAGTTATGCTGGGTAATCTCCCTATCATTTTGCAAAATAGATTTTCCTTCTTCCAATAACGGACGCATTTTTTTGACATTGGAAACAACATGTTGAATATTTTATGAAGACTAAATGTATAGGGAAGGAGAGGTAAAAGTACTTTCATATACGTGGAGAGAAAGAATGTTTTATGCAACTTGAAAAGTACTTTGGGACTAATAAAACCCTCAAGCTTTATTATTTATTCCTGCATCACAGTAATCATCGGCTTTGATTTGAGTGGCTATGCAAAATCCCATCTTCAATATATATATTTTTTCTTCTCTGTTGCTGTAAGTATCAAATTGAACCACAAAATGGAGAGTTTCAGGAAACATCATTTCACCTTGGGGAATATGGTTGTGGATACTAAGAAGTCAAAATGTTTAAGTCTGCTTAATGGAACCTCTGTAGTGTCAAATACTTGGAGTTTTTGTTAAGATACTTGCAAATTGTTTCAGAATATTTGGACTGTTGATTTCCAAGATGGACTCAGCCAAGTTTTCTTTTAGTGAGCAGTGCTCCTGATACTTTGAGGAAGTAGGAAGATTTACAGGTTTCTAAATCTCTGTGACTAATTGCAATCAGGACAGCAGATCTTGTGTTTAGTAGATACATGTTGTATTGTTTCCACCTAAGAAACAGCATTGTTTTACTTTTTTATTTTATTTTTTCATTTATCTTTATTGTTGAAAGTATTACAAATGTCCCCCCCCTCCACCCCCATTGATCCCCTCCACCCTGCACCCCTCACCTCAGGCCTTCACCACACTATTGTCTGTGTCTATGCTGTTTTACTCTTTTATAAAAATTGCTGATCATGTGCATTTCAGGAGATTGAAATCTCAAATTGGCTCAAATTTCTGCCAAAATATGTTCAGAGACTCCTAGAACATAATTTTCAAGTAGTGTTTACTATGGAAAGAGAAATTCCATGGATTTAATGCTTTTATTTCAGATACAGAAATGAAATTTAGACTTTTTCTAAATCATGAATTGCAATTTTCATGTACATTCTGTGTAGTTCAAATCTTTTGAAAAAAAAAAAATCGTAGTTATTGAATGTTACCTTTTGAATGATTCACAGATACCTCACACTTGACATTAAAAACTTTTTTCTCTAATACTTTCTTCTCTTCCTGTACCACTTATTATGGTTAATTCATCACTAATCTATTCACCAAGCTGGAACTCTCAACTAGTCACCCTCAGCTAGTCCCTTATTCCCTTTGTGGGTGATACAAATTGATGTGGCTGGCGGGATGACATATGTTCACCTACTTCCTCTACTGATGACAGATTATTGACTAGAGATTAGTTTACTTTCTAAATAAGAGAATTGAAATGTATTATATATAACTTTTACCCACTTTCAGGAAGTACTTCTTGAACATTTTCATTAGAAACAAAAGAGAGTAACTCATCCTGTTTGGGGGTTTAGAGCGGAATTTCTTTCAGGAATCATACCATTCATTCCTCCTCCTTTTTTGGGCTACTTGCTGAGAATACTAAAATTCCAAAGAAAAAAGTCAAATGGGAAGCTAAATGTTGCCCTATTACAAGTTGGGAAAGCCAATAAGAAATCTCTAACCTCTCATTTCTACTCTGTCCTCACTCCACTGACTGACAAAAACTGAACTCCTTTGGTAAGCGCAGTCGACTTAGACATGGAAGCCCGACGGCCTATGCTGCTTCCTGTTTACTGAATTTCTGCTGGTGTCTGTGTATGTAGAAGACACCTAATACACGTGGCTCACTTAGTAACTGAAAGCTGAACTTCAAGGAGGTTAAATAACTTTCCCAGAGTTACCCAGCTTAGTGAGTGGTAGAGCAGACTTGAGACCATGTCTGCCTGGTTCACTGCTAGGTCCTCAGCCACTTTACCATGGATAGACATTGTAAGTGAGGAATAAAGAAATGGATATGAGAAGATGATGGGGAAAGATTAATTTTTGAAAATCACCTTGGAAGAGGTTGTGGTTGAGCAAGAACTTGGAGCCTTCAGTGCAAAGTCATAGATGACAAGAGGGCTCCAGACTCTGAGAATCACTTAAGTAAATGTGCCAAGACAGTATGGTTGTGGAACAGTGAATAAACCTGTGTATCAAAAAAAACAGGAACTTGAATGATAGATGAAGTTGCATAGATATGTAAGGGCCAAATTACAGAGGCTTTTTGTGGCAGGCTGATTTCTCATTTCATTTTTTAGGTGACAGAAAATCCATCAAAGGCCTCTGATATGGTAGAAATCAGACCATATGAAAGTGGGGCTGTGATGTGTTTAGACAGTATAGGCATGAAGATCACTTAGAAGTTTGTTGCTGCAAACTGAGTAAGAGAAGATTGAGAAGCAAGAGAAGGTGATGTGAGAACCTTTCAGAGTTACAGTAGACGGTGATCCTGCCATAAATCCAAGGTCACAAAGGTAATCAGTGATAGATCCAGAGCTATAACCAGGTCTTCTGATTGCCATTCTTATCAATAGTCCATCCACTTAAAAATAGGTGCCAGAAACATTTTTAACTTTTGAAGAAGAATGACTTTGAAAATGTCACCCAACCTTCAAATCTCTATTTTTATTCATCATTGGATGGTGAGATATAAAGCATCAATTATTCATCATGTATTCAATGTTTAATTGCTGGTTAATAGCTCCTAATATATTTCAAGGAAATCATGTTGTTTGTTTACTTGGGAAATCAATTTCTGTAGATGTAGGTAAAAGTATGCTCTCAACTCTATGAGTCACACTACAGCTCTGCTTCTTAACGCCACAGAAGCCCAGGGCTGGAAGCAAGAACCATTTGAACTTTGATATTACCTGAAGCTTATATAATTTCAGAGTGTCTTCTTTAAGAAAAATTGTACAAAATTATGAATATAAAATTATATCTTCAGATTAAGAAAGGATATCACAATAAATTACTGGTACCATAGGGATTCAGGTCTCTTTCTGCTTAAATCTATTTGGCTGTTTACTAGATACACTTCAAACAAGTGCAGCCTTGCTTTTCCTTTATATTATGCTATGTGCAACTCCCAGCCTTCATAAAGGCCCTTGTATGGGACGAACGTTAAAGCATAAGCTTCACTTGCTTCACAGAAAGTCTGCCTCTGGTTGGAAGGAACCTTTGATTATCTAGTCCAAAGCTGCTAAGTCATCACCCAGCCCTTCAAGATGGGCTCACTGTTTTTTTGCTGAAAGGAAATTTCAGTATTACTACTTTTCAAAAATGTGACTGTTTTGCTCCTCCTTTCCCATCAAAGTTAAACATTTAAATAAAATTATCAAGTGGGGAAGAAGAGTATTTTCCTTAATATACACCCGTGAATTCCTTCCTCTCACTGCTTCACGTGGTTCCTCATTAATTCTTGTTTGACCCATTCAGTGTATCTTTATATTATTACTGCTTCTGTCGCAAGCTTTATACAAAGTATGTCATGGTTTAAATGTCGTTTATTTTAAAAACAGTTGCTTTTTTAAAAATTACGAGACAAACAAAAGTCTTTTACATTTACATTACTATTTACTATTTTGTGGTGTTCATTTATTCTTATAGACATAGGTTCCATCTAGTATCTTTTAGGTTTTCTTGTAATACAGGTCTGCTGGAAATGAATTCTCTCCTTTTATTTATCTGAGAATGATTTAGTTTACCCTCATCTTGAAGAATATTTTCGCTGGATATGAATATTGAGAGTTTTGTTCTTTTATCACTTTCAAGATTTTATTACTGTCCTCCGTGATTCCTGAGAAAAACTCAATGACCATTCTTATTGTTGTTCTTTTGTATGTATAATAGCTACCTTTTCCTGTTTGCTTTAGATATTTTCTGTTTTTGTTTAGTTAAAGTTTAATTCTCAGTTTTTTTTTTTTGTTTTGGACTAGAGCTCATTTTAAAGCAACATATTGCTGTGCTCTTCAAGTGCGATACAATACTGACTTCTCAGTCAGTTGCTTTGTTGATGTCCATAGTCATCTTTACTCTTCTTTAGCTGTTGATGACCTGGTTTTGGATTCACCAAACTCTTTGATTTTTTATTTTATCTTACTATTAACATTTTGGGAAATTCACTGCTCATTTGAGTATCAGAGAGAGGAGAGACAAAGAATGGAAGTCACACTTAAGTTTATACATTTTTGATAGAACTGTTAATTCTGTTGTTGGAGAAAATGGAAATTAATTTCATGGTTGTTTGTAAATTTACCATTGTTATTCTTACCTGGTAAGAACTTCTAATTTTTTTGTTTTAAACTTTACATGTTCTTTAACATGTCCTGATCGAAGTTTGGAGATACACCAAACACAGCACAAGTGCATAGCCCCATTGCTTTTGAGAGTTGAATAAGGTCTAATATATCAGAGGCAGTTTATATACCATAAAGCTTAGTTCACAATATTAAGGTATTATCATCATTTTTTGAACTAGGAAACTGAAGTCTGATTGTAATTCTTACTTAATTTATTGGGGCTTGACATATGCTCCATACAGCATCCCAGTCTGTCAAAGACACAGACGGATCTGCTGGGTGATAGGACTGGAAAAGCGGCTTGCAGCACAGCCTGGCTTAGCGCAAAGCCTGCTCTTATCCTGGGCTGCATTCAGAGTTGGCAGCCTTAGAGATTGTGAATGCTGTACCTATTAAGTACTGGACGATGGCAAATGTCTCTGTAAGAGTTTCTAATATTTAAATGTATGTACCTTTGAGCTGCATGAACTTTCTATTAAAACCCAGTTCTCTTAATTTTTATTACCAGGTAACCTTGGACGGGTGGACCAGGTCTCTGAGTTTGAGTATGATTTGTTCATTAGGCCGGATACCTGTAATCCACGCTTCCGAGTCTGGTTCAACTTTACTGTTGAAAACGTGAAAGAATCACAGGTGAGGGAAATAATGGATACCTTCAGTTTGGTTTTGGTAAGAATATCATGCTTTTGTTTTAGTTTAGGAATGTTAAAAAATAATGACCATATTTGGGATGTATTGTTGTATGTGTATAGCAGTGATACAGTTTTGTTTCAAGAGATATAGATAAATAGGTATAATATGTTGTTTTTTGTTATCTAAAAGTTATTAAATAATGCAAACAGATTATTTGAGAACAAAAACTATTCTTTACAGATTGAAGCACTAGCTGGATATGGTAGGCTTCCTTGAGGAATACAATAAGAAACTATACGAGGTGACTGGTATTATGTTTATTATGGGTGCTGCTCTCTATATTATTTCTTCTGTATAAAACTTGTGAATCATTTACATTTCTCACAGGGCCTCAGTTTCAGGAAAAGCTTTTCTTCTCCTATATAATAAGATGTTTATGTCTTAAAAACAATATGATTCTTGTAATATATTCTGTCTTTGCTTTGGCTGGTAGAAAATGCAGAGCCAATTTTATAGCCCTCTCTAATGATTTTAGAAAAATTTTTTGCTTGTGTTTCTGTGTACTGACTTAAAAAAAAAAATCTGATCATATTAATGTCTTTAACTATGATTTCATCACTTACATTTTCTAACAGTGTATGATTTTATAATCCTGTTCAAATCTGTTTTGGAAGGGAGAGTGTATTGATGAAAAAGAATGAAATACATATGCTTTGAACAAACATTAATAAAAGTAGAATCCTAAGAAATCAGTTATCACTCTGTTATATTGAGACAGCTGATCATGGAGGCTTTGTACAAACTTTGAACACATATGATAAGATTCTTTTAAGCAGATGAAAGCATAACCCCGTAACCTAACCTCTGCCTTCACTCAAGGCCGTCTTTTTTTTTAGTATACTCCGGAGAAAGTGAGGAGTTGTTTTAGTTTCCCCTCCCAAGTCAGTCTATCCTTTTTGCTCATTCACATGGCTGCTTCCTTCTTTCTACTTCTTTGAACTGCAATTTGAATTGTGTGTCAGGCAGTGGTCAGTGTCTGGAATGCAGGGACTCTGATTCTTCCTTGACACAGTGCTGCTCCTTGCACACTGGCTTCAGCAGAAGAGGGGTGCAGGACCAGCCACGGCACTTTATTACCAATTCTCTTAATTTCCTGAAACATCACTGACACAGGACTTGCTGTGTGTAATGTTTACTGAAGGTTAGGAGCTAACTGGAAGGAATTAAATATATGGGAGAGCTCTGAACATTGTTAGCTAAATATGATTTATCTCAGTATTTTAGGAGAAGTGGGGGAAAATAATTCTCAAAGTGCATTTTCCAAAGTCTATGTTACTGAGTTGCGACTATAACTCACTGCAGAGGCTTGAACCAGATGTACTAGGCTGAGTCTTGGCACTCCAAGTTCGGGTCCCCTGTGAAGATCTGTGTGCTATCATGAGGTAAACACACACCTCTTATTCTTCTGTTGGTGTTCCTGTCTCATGTCAGTCAGTAACTTACAGTTGGCACATACACACACTACTGAATAACGAACAATAATTGTGAGATAATATAGTCAATACATATGAAGGAAGGGAAACATTTTTTAAAAGAAGTGTTATATGTGAGGATTTCTAAGTTCACTAAGGGGATTGCTTTTCCTCGTTATGCACAGCAGATGTGCATCCTTCAGCTTGCCTACTGCATGCAGGAACCCACTAACTCCTTAGAAATGAGACCTATTACTTTTCAAACAGCATCATCATCTATCCTCATTATTTCCTTTGCTAAATAGAGACTCAGTGGAAACTCTGAAATTATAGTGTTTCTTTATTTTTGGGCCACATTAAATTCCCAGCCTAGTTTTTCTTTCACTTTTGTCTCTCTCTCAAGAGTATTCTTACATAGCTCCTATGGAGGTCAGGAGATAACTAGAGATAACTAGAAAGTTAGGGGAAATTTGTTTCTTAAGTTAGACTGCCAGAGATAGTCTTTTGGACAAGTCACTCATACATTTCAAAGTTTCTTATCCTTTGCTCCTCTAGTTTGCTTACAGGTATGTTTTTTGTTGTTATCATTTACAATGTCTCTTCCAGAGTGTTAAAATATTCATATTACATGTTAAAGTCATGCAGCCTCTTTTGCAGTCTTGTCTACCAATTAAATAAGCAAGTAACATGATGTATCCCTAGGGATTGCTATAATAAGAGAGTTGGTGCTGTTTTATAGATCCTTATTTTTAAAGTTGGAGGAACTAATATTTTCTCGGTCTCTCTGGATTCTATCTTCATACCCAGTACTATTCTACCTTTGTTGCAGTTAGAAATCATGAACATGTTTATCTGGTTTCCTGGAGCCTGATGCTTTATCAGCTTCTTTCTGTGGGCCGTTGCTTCATCAACTGTAATCATATTATATAGTTATGGAAATCTGTCTCAAGAAAGCATAAAGATCGGCTGGAAAGATACAATATATATCTCTAGCACACAGGATATTTGTTTTCATGGATGTCTACATGAAAGAGAATGATTTTACTATTAAGTTTGACTTGTGAGGTCTGTTTTTATAATGTCTCTTCTTGTAATCTTTTTCCATCTCTCCAATTTCCGTTAAAATGAGACCTGCATGAATGTAATCTAGTCAGGAACCTTATTTTGGGTTTGGTACTAGCAGGCAAAAGAAATATTAGTCATCAAAGTCTGACTTCATTAAATGAATGTTAAAAATCAGCATCAAATATACTGTATAAACAGGTCTAGCTTTTGGGTTATTTTTCTTGATGTTTTTAGGAAGTGATAAAAACTTGGAACATCTAGTGCTGTATTCCAGGACTGATGTATAAACCTCCAAAAAATAGTGGCTAACTAGTGCATTTGCAAGAGTCTGTGAAAACTGAACATCCTTTTACCTTTTTCTCTCTGAAAAACTGTATTAAATGTTCTTATGTGGAAATTTACTACTGATGCAGCAGAACACTCATGCTATGTGAAAGCAAATCATCCTGTTTAAATATTCACGATAAAACTTCAGCCAATGAGAGGAAATAAAATGGTATGCCTTGGCTATTTAAGCTCTGTTTTATTTCCTTTATAGTCTTTACATCTCTTTAAATTTATTTTCCCCTTACTGATTATTAAAGTAGTCAATGCTCAATGTAGTAAATTTGGAAAATATAGATAATTATTAGAAGCAGAGGAAAACATATCCACCCACCCACCCACAGTCTCACTACCAAAAGTGCAAGTACTGTTAACCTTTTGGCATATTTACTTCTAGGCTTATTTATTTTCTGTTTCCTTTTTTGAAGCGTAACTTAAGTTATTACCATACATATGCTTTTCATGTCTTGCTTTTAAAGTAACATAACAGTATCACAAAGCAATTTGTATCTTAAAATTTTCATAAACATGGCTGGACAATAGCTGTTTACTACTGGACCATCTTCTTACTCTTGGGCATTAACTGTCGTTATAAAGAACAACGTAGTGGACATCTTTATGCATGAAATGTTGCCATATATTATTTTGCTTCTTTAGGATAAATTCCCATGAGCAGAATTGGTGGCCAAAGGAAACTAATATTTTAAAGGCTCTTGATACATATTGCTAAATTGCTGACAGAAAATTTATGCTGTTTCAGCACTGAATGAGATGCTTTTCTTTGAATTTCTTGCTGTGTTTTATGAACTCAGATGTTCATACATTTAGAACAAATTGGTTCTTTTTTCTCATTTACTTTGAAACTTCACACAAATAAATGGGATATGAAGTAATGTTTCGGGCCTTTAGAAATAAAGGAATTAATTGTATTCAAGCAATAACATGAGACAACAAAAGCAGACGCATTTGTTATTTTCACCTTTTTCTTACTTCATCAAGTCCTTTTATATGGGTGTGCTAACAGACTGTCCTTTGAGGTATGTCGTGGGAGACTTTAAAAAAGAAAAACTTTTTTTTTTTAAACAATGAACTATTTCTTACATTACTGTAAGCAGTAATGTAGCTTAAACACACATGCGTGCACACACACAACAATACACACACTGATTTATATATAATATGTCTGACTAGAACTTTAAAATTCCAAGAGAGGAGTTGGTCATTAGAGAATAGCCTGAATGAAAGAAAATGGAAGGGATTGTAGTCATTGCAATTATTGGTAGTATCAAGGGGTAGAATTGACTATGGGAGCAGCTAGATGAAGTATAATGGAAGATAAGATATTGGAGAAGAGGAGCTCAAAGTGTCCAGAATGTCGGAAAAATGGTCTCTGTAGGTTTTGGAAAAATACCAATGAGGCCTGAACAACAGTCATTGAGAAATGAGGAGGAAAGAGGGGAGTGCAAGATGACATCAATAATGAGAGGTAGTGGAGGGGTAATGTGGTAAAATGCGACTCCAAAGCTGCGTTCGTGGAACTGAAGGCTCAATGTTATGAAGACATGGTTCTCCCAAAAGCAACCTAATTTTAATGCAGTTCTAATAAAAATCCCCCCAAATTCATTTAATAAAACTTGACAAGCTAATTATAATATTCATGTAGGAAAACCAAGGGCCCCAAATAGCCAGGACTGCTTTGAATAATAATAATGAATGGGTATATGTTTATTTTATGGAAATTTGAATTTCAGCTAACAATTTTTATTTATAGAAACAGTGATTAGAATAGTTTGGCATTGGCATAAGAACGGGCAAATAGTCTAAACAAACAGACTGGAACTCAGAAACAAGGCTATTTATATAAGGGATCTTGATGTCTGACAGAGGATACAGTGCAAAATAGTAGCAATTGTAGAGTCTGTTCAGTCAGTTGAGTTGTATGGCAAACAGTATTCCTATCTCATACTATTTCAGAAAACTTTATAGATTGATTAAAGACTTAAATTTGAAAACAAATTAAAAATTTCACTATGGTCTGGTCTGATTTTTATTTTAAATATAGCTTCCTTTTCTTATTTTTGTCTCCCACAATGCAAATATCTTGGGAGTTATGCTAGTGCCTGTCCCATATATAGACTTTTGGCAAACAACTTTTAATTTCAAAAATTAGTATATCAAATACAATTTTATACCAAGATTATGCTTGTCTCATTGATTCTGTTGCTCTACTGAATTATATTATAAGAGCATAGAAGAACTACATTTGGAGTTGATACCCTATTATGTGTCAGTAGAAAGATATGATTAAAATAAAACTTAAAAAATAATTTCTAATTTGTTGTATCTAAAATAAAGTAATTTTGATATTATTCAGGAATAATCTCTTCAACATTTGGAAATATTAAATTTGTGTCATGAAGTGAAAATACTAGTTTATAAATGCACTGGATAAATGGCAACCAAATATGGAAGCACTTTCCCTTTTTACTCCCTCTTTTTCTTTCGAAGGTAAAAAGTTAATCTATAAAATATAATGTTTGATGATCCAAACATGTTTAAAAAACATGTCTGAATAATTAGCTATGTTTTGTTCAGGTTATTTAACTTACTCCTGCATGTCATTGGTATTAACTGATTCATTAAAAAAAACACCCTTTTATTGGTTGATTGAATGTGCTTAATTACAAATTCCACTACAAAAGTGTGGGAGAAAGTGAGAGTAAAGCAGCTGAGCTACTTTCTCTTACTGAATTTATCTGAGCATGTAGTGAATGCTTAGATTGGGAGGTTGCAACATACAAGGGAGAGTGGTATCCAATAGTCCAGAATTTAAGTACAAGCTTAATAACTACTTACTAGTTATTGGCTGTCATCTAGTTATTTAACCTCTCTGAGTCTCCTTTTGCATATTAAATAATATTACTTCAAAGCATTGTTGTTTAAATCATGAAATATTTGTATTTCATTTGAAATTAAATAATGAGCATGTAGTAAAGACCCTGGCATATGGTTTACTTTTAGAAAAATATTTGTTAAATCTAATCAAGAGGTATTTATTAAGAATCTGTTACATGCCAGGCAATGTGCCAGGCACTGAAGATACACAGTGGCAAAAGAAGATTTTCCTGTGCTTCCTGGAGTTTACATTTCAGTGAACGCAGCATAAACTGAATAGTCATGCAAAATATGTAGTTTAGAGATACATTTATATGGAGAGTAAACCTTATCACTAAACTAAATTATTATTTTGGATCCTAAGGTAGTAACCTTCACTATCTAAATCTTACATGTACAGTAAAGCTCAAGTGATTCTCTAACCACCATAGAACATTGTTGCAATGCAATTTATTGGATAAACAAGTAACTGAATGGTTGACTTAAAAATGGGAGTATGGCTAGGGAGAGTAGTTTCATTTATTCAACAAACATTTTGGTGATTCACTGTGAACCCAAGCCTGTGTATAAGGCAGTCCCTTTTTGTACTCATGGAGTATAAACTCTAGCAGTGTGAATGAATCAAGTACAAAAAAACCCCTGTAAACCAATGTATAAAATAATAAGTTTAGTACTAGAGATACAGGTAAGTTATTATGAAAATTTATCACTTCAGTTGGGCTAGAGGGTCAAGGACTAGATAGAGGAAAATGACAAAGAGAAGATGTAGTGCCTGCTCTGGTCCTCAAAGCCAGTCTTAAGTAGGAAAAACTCATCTTAGTCAAATAAGTATTATAATCCTGATATGATAGCCAAAAGCTTCAATTTAATAGTGAAGTAGGTGGTTAAAAAAACCCCACAATCAAATCATAGTCCCAATTTATATAAAGCAAAACATATCCTTGTATTTTTATTAAGATCATAGAGTTGGTTGTAGAGTGGGGTATTCATAGTTCATCATTCATTGTGCTTCAACATCAACATTGTATGATGTACTATAACATGGTTACTTGTTTATGTGGAAAGTTCTCATAAGCTTCACATTGAGGAATTTCATGCTGGATTTTTTTCTTACTCTTTGTGTGTGGTTTTTAACTGCTGAACAATTAAGAAAGACCCAAATTTAGACTGGAAACTTATTGTGACATAAACTTATAAATATTGCTGTTGCAATATAAATAAAACACAGATGTAGAAAGTGAAAAAGATCTTTATGCAAATGAAACTCTGCGTACTAGAAACAGAACATCTTAGGCTGGATGAGTCTTAAAGCTATGGGTTGTTTGGCTGATCTACTGCCAAAGGAATGAGAGATTGATATTTAAATTTTATGCAAAGTTTCATGGGTAGTCTAAGCTTTGCTTTGGCAGAACAAAAGCAGTAAAATCATGAGGAAAAGGCACTGAAACTTTTATAGGTTTTGATTTGCTAAACGTATGGAGAAAGCTTTGGAGTCTAACCAGATGAGCTGTCAGAGTAACTCTTACTATTCTTCCTTGTGAATCTGGAATGGCCCAAATTGCTTGGAACCAGACCTACTTTATAAGTTTTTAATTTTACTTTTGTGGTCACCTTTGGATTTCAGCTAGCTTGCTTATAGCATTCTGTGGAGTGACAAACTAAACGCTGATGTCTCTGATCTTGAACTCTAGTCTTATCCTGATGTCTGCCCCAGCTGCCTGCCCCTAAACTTCCACATCAATACTGAACAAAAGTCTGTACTTTCTCAAAGTCTGTATCCTTTTTTAGTCTCTTCTTAGTTTGTTGTACCAGTATTTCATTACCCAAACTAGAAATTTGCAGTTTGTTCTTGATGATTCATTTATTATTTTTGCTATCCTCGTATATTTGAAAGATCATTTTCTTTTTTTTTTTCTTTTCAATATATCTTTATTGATTTCAGAGAGAGGAAAGGAGAGGTAGAGAGAGAGATAGAAACATCACTGATGAGAGAGTCATTGATAGAGCCCGCACCCCGGGCATGTGCCCTGACCGGGAATCCAACCCCGATCACCTGGATCCCAGCTCGACGCTCAACCGCTGAGCCACGCCCGGCTGGGCTGAAAGATTATTTTCTAATTCTCAATCTGCCTGGCTAACAAATCCTTTAAGATACAGATAAAAATCTCTTCTCTTCTGAGAAGCTTCCCCTCACTTCCAGACTGTGCTCCTAATAGCTTTTATTGCTAATGCTAACACAGCATGGTTACCACGTAAAGTAATTGATAGTTTGTATGCCACTTCCCCTCATGGAATTTTAGCTATTTTATTATTACTATTATTATTTATTGCTATTTTTATCTTAGTTTCTTCAATACTTGATAAGATGTCTGCCTTTAAAAAATGTATATGTTGATAAAAATGAATGTGTTTAGCTATTGCTATAGTGACACCCTGGTACTGACTTCTTTCTAACATTAAGACTCAGTTCTTTTTGGGGTAATCATATTTCTTTCCCAAGCTGAAAAATCCCTAAGTTTGGAGAAGAAACCTGTAGGCTGAGTGAGCTTCAAACAGGATAAACCCAAGTAAAACTATGGCAAACCACATGATAGTTAAACTCTGAAAATGAAAAAAAAGAAAAAAATCTACAAAGGAGCCAGAAAAAAAAGCATTACCTATAGGGAAAAACAATTTGGATGATAGAAGGTTTATTGTCAGAAACCGTGGAAAGCAGAAGGAATTGCTTCAGCATTCAAGTGCTGGTAGAAAAGAACTGTCAACCCAGAATCCTATATTCAGTGAAATGTCCTTCATGAGTGAAGTGAAAAATTGAGGGATTGCATTTGGTGTCAGATTTAGAAAATAATCAGCAATACCTGTGTTAGGGAGTTTACTGCCTATGTTTTCTTCTAGGAGTTTTATGGTTTCAGATGTCACATTCAAGTCTTTAATCCATTTTGAGGTAATTTTCATATATGGTGTAAGATAGTGGTCCAGTTTCATTCTTTTGCATATGACTGTCCAGTTTTCCCTACATCATTTGTTGAAGAGACTGTCCTTTCCACATTGTATATTCTTGGCTCCCTCATCATAAATTGATTGATTATATTTGTATGGGTTTATTTCTGGGCTTTCTAATCTGCTCCATGATCCATTTGTTTGTTTTTATACTAATACCACACTGTTTTGATTACTATAGCTTTGTAATGTAGTTTAAAATCAGTGCGTGTGATGCCTCTAGCTTTGCTCTTCTCTCTCAAGATTATTTTGACTATTCAGGGTCTTTTTTAGTTCTGTACAAATTTTAGGACTGTTTGTTCTATTTCTGTGAAAAATGTCATTAGAATTTTGATAGGAATTGCAGTAAATCTGGCATGTTGCTTTGAGTAGTATGGACATTTTAACAATATTATTTTTTCCAATCCATGAGCATGGAATATCTTTTCATTTATAAGTGTCTTCAATTTCTTTCATTAATGTCATTTAGTTTTCAATATACAGGTCTTTTGTTTGAAGTAAATGTGGACTCATGGGCTGAGCTTACCACTATTTTCTGAAATTGTTAAAATTTAAGTTAAAAAATTTTTTTTAAAAAGACTATGCCACGTGGCTCATGGAAGATGCCAACAATGTGGTCTCTTTTCAAGTGCAGTTAATTCAGCTGGGGCCCAGCTCCACACTCTTCTAGGTAGGAGTGGCCTGCATTCCAGGTAGGAGTGTCCTGTTCCTCTGGTGGAAAACAGAATGAAAATCAATAGATCTTATGGTTGATAGGGACTTCCATCCTCCATACCTCAGGCCTGAAACTTAAAATCTCGGAGACATTTAAAAGACTTTTAGTTGTCAATAATTTTAAATTCCAGTTTCAACAGTGTCTGTTGCTTAAGAAAAGCTCATACCCAGGTGTTCTAATTTCTTGTCTTGGTGTAGCTGTCACTCAAATGTCAAAAGCTCATTATAAACGTCATAAACAAAATCAATGTTGAGTAAGGAAGATCATGATATTAACTACATGTGCTGTATTTTTTTATGACTTGACATTATGTTTGGTTCCTGCCTGATATATTTTCAGTGTAAAAGTTGTGATTAATCAAATCTTGCCGTGATACCTCACTATCTCTCAAAGAGTGTAATCGTACCATTTAATGGTGATTTAGTTCTTTTTTTGAAAAATAGTAGTCTGCAGATATAGGGGGATAGTTAGACTATTACCAAGTATTGAGCTTTCTCCTTCTGCCTCATCAGCCTGAAGAGATACATCTTCAGGCTGATATAAATTTGTTTTCCTGTACTCTCCCCTTTCCTATCTATCATTGTGATTTATTTTTTAAAATACGTTTTCATTGATTTTTTAGAGAGAGAGGAAGGGAGAGGAAGGATAGAGAGCTAGAAACATCAATAGAGAGAAACGTCATCCATCGGCTGCCTCCTGCACAGCCTGACTGGGGATCGAGCCAGCAACCCAGACATGTGCCCTGACTGGGAATCATATTGTGACCGACTGCTTGGTTCCTGGGTTGACACACAACCACTGTGCCACAAACGGCTGGGCTATCATTGTGATTTCTGAAGCACACAGATTCACAAAGATGCTATGTATAGCTCAAAGAACACTATTATTAAGAACATTCAAATGAAAAAAAAAAAAAAGCTCATTTCTTTCCAATGAATGTTAATATAGAAACACAATACTGTGCTTTACATTTTTGGGTTATGAGCCAATTGCCATGTGGATTAGCCCACACATTGGCATTTGGACTTCTTTTCGTCACATGAAGTGAAAACTTTTTTCAACACACACTTGATCACACCACGTACCAGCTTCTAACCAGCCCTCAGGATAAAGCCCAAGTCCCTCAAAATAACATGCTGGATCCTTCATGAGTTAGCCATTCTGTACCTTTCTATCCTCAGTTGTCCTTGCTCCACTAGGTGTTAATCATACTGTAACAGCTTTATTTTTTTGACTGTACCAGGCTTTCAATTCTGCCATTCCTTTTGCTCATACAGCCCCTCTGTGTGTATCAGAGTATTCCATCTTCATTTTCTCTTCATCTTCCAGCTACGTGTCTGTCCTCTCAGCACACTCTGTTGTAAAGATCATTGTGCATCTGTCTGTTCCGTTAGCATGAGAGCTACTTGAGAGCAAAGACAGTATATTATTTAATATTTGTATCTCCATTGCCTTAATCATAGTTTTCTAGTGCAAATGAGGGAACTTAGCCCAGCATTGCTTGATAAAAAGAGGATGGATGATGGAACAGCACAGATCATCCCAATAAAGCCCTGAGTTTTGACACAATTATAATTTCCTAAAGCCCCAATTTTTCTATATCTGAAGAAAGAAAACCCAGCTCTGTTTAACAAAATAAACTCTGCCTTCCTCCTCCCCTTCTATTGATAATTGTGCTTCTTTCTAATCAGCACAGGAGTGGGACTTTAGTTAAGAGCATCCTGTTTTCACAGCAGAGCCATTTCAGTGTTCTGTCCCTCATTACAGGAAACTGTTGACAATTGCCGATTCGATTATAGACAGTGGCTTTCTTTTTAAGGGAAACATTAAGCAGTTACTGGTAGATTTCTGACACACCATTACAAAATGCTTCCTGTTAGCAGGTAGTGGAAAGAGAAATGGATGTGAACCTATTAGTATCAGAATTACATGTCAAAAAGCTAGAGCAGAGTTCAATTTATTCCTGCAGTAATAAGCAAGCCAGAGATTGACTTGACAATTATTTCTACTTCAACTATTTGTTTTTTTCTGAGATGAACATTCCAACATAAAATCAACTTGTATGGATACCTTTTAGTAAATAACAGCCTGTGTGAATTAAGATTATCCCATAGAAGTTAAAATTAATCCATTTCTTAGGTGGGAATGAATGTTTTATAGTTCTTTCTGATAAAGAAAGAATATATAGTTAACATATTTTTGATGAAATAATAAAATGCTGGATGAAGAGTTAAAGGATATAAATTCTAATCTTGTTTTTCTGTGTACTAATTATCTGACTTTGAACAAATTAGAACTACTTGAGGCTTTAATTTACTCAGTTGATGATAGTAACCACTACCATTTATTGAATATATAAAACGGGCTTTGATCTACAATTAGCTTATTATAAATATGTCATTGTATTGTCACAATACACTAATCACTAACTTTGTTCCCATTTAACAGATATGGAAACTGATGTTTAGTAAGTTGAAGTAAATTGCTCAAGGCGACATAGAGTGTAAAAAGCAGAGCAGAACAAAATCCCCTATCTTTTGGTCTTCCATGTCTTTGTTCCTTTTTTCTTCACTCCTCTCCTTTTATTTAATCTCACTGCTATCTTGCAGAGGGACAAATGAACTAATGGGTTTGAAAGAGCTTTTATGCATACAAATTGAAGGCATTGTTACTTTGACATATAGTTCAACTTTGTATTACTAAGTTGGAATGGAGTTGTTTTCTGTTACTGTTGAGTAGAGACACTACAAAACTTTTTGAAGGCTTTCACAGATTTAAAAGTTAAGTTTTAACTTTTCCTGAATGGTAATTTTTCCCTGCTAAGCCTATAATATTATATTCCATACAATTATTTCCTTATAATATTTGTACTTATCTTTTTTCCCTATATCTATTTTCATATATTTTAAGGATAAACCTGCATATGCTAAGGAGAATAAAACGCTTCCTTAGTAATACTGAATATATAGTTTGTAAAGTGCTTTTGCTTGCATTATATTACTCATTTTTCAGAAATAGTTTCTTGTTTTGATAGTTATGAAATATCTTTTTTCTATCTTACCGCTAAAGCAACTGAAGTGTAGAGAGGCTTGCCTAAGTTCACAGAGCATGCTAGTGGCAGAGGGCAAGAACCCAGGGCTTATTATTCCCAGCATGGGGTGCTTTCTGCTACATCAAAACTGAGTTTTCGAGGCAGCTGTAATATAGTGGTTACTCCTACAGGCTCTTGAGTTTAACCTTCTGAGTTCAGATTTTGACTCATTTGTATATCTCTGGACAAATTAAATAATTGACCCAATAATTGGGACAATTAAATACCAAACCTCCTGGTAACTCGTTACTCATTTATAAAATGAGTGTGTAGGGTTGCTGTGAGTTTTGAATTAGATAATACATGTGAAAGATTAGCATAGTGACTAATACATAGTAAGCACTCAATACACTTTAGCTATTTTTTTACTCAAAAAATAGTATTTAGTATTTTCTCATAAAAATAGGTTTAGTATTATAAGTTGTAGTCACATAAATAACTATATAGACCATTTTTGTAAGTTATTTAAAGTAAACTTTCAATTCATTAATTCAGTTAACATCTCTGGAATGCTTCTGATGTGCTATATATTTTCTAGGCGTGAAACATACAGGGGTGTATATAATAAAGTCTGTGCTCTCAAGGAGCTAATTTTTTTAAGAAAAAAAAATTAAGACACAAATGAATGAAAAGGCAAATATTATTGACTTCTACAGACACCTGACTTTAGAAAAGTCTGCTTGCTGTATGTGTTGATTTAATTTGCTTCTAAACTTTGAGTTTTTATTTAATTTGCTTCTAAACATTGGGTTTTTATCGTCATTATTAAAATTATTTTACTTAAAGAATTGTACATTTATGGGAGACTACCATTTTAGAAATTCTATAATAAAAATGAGAGATGCAAATGAAATTCATGGTTTGGTAGACTGAGATCTATTTAACATGGAAATAGATTTCCTTGCTCTCTTTGCAAGGAAAAATACAGAATAGAAAATCTTTTTGATTGCAATACATATATTATTGATTAAAATGATATCTGTAAATTTATTAAGTGCTAACCATGTGCCAAGCATTATGCTAGGTGCCTTATAGATATTATAAATTCTCACAAACACTATAAGTACTATTATTCCTATGTAATAGCTAAAGCAACTGAGGCTCAAAGAGGTGACATACCTTTGTGGAATTGGGCTTCAAGCCCAGTGCTCTCTGTCTCCAAATTCTGTCTTAGAATTGGAAAAAATTTGGACGATTTGAATCTCATTTTTAAGCTTGAGTTTTACTTTATTGTATTCAATTCTATTAGGTTTTTTCTCATTATCTACTATAGGTTTTTGCTTTGTGGTAACCATGATGCTTACATATAACAACCTTTATTTGTATCATTTTATTTTAAGTTGATAACATCTTAAGTTTAAATACATTCTAAAGCTCCACATTTTTACTCTCCCTACCCATGTTTTGTTTTTGATGTCACATTTTACATACTTTTATGTTGTGTATTCCTTAACTAATTATTATAGCTATTATTATTTTTACTAATTTTATCTTTTAACTTTTATGTTAACTTTATAAGTTATTAGACCACTATCTTTACTATGTATTTGCCTTTATAGTGAGATTGATACTTTCATGTTTTCTTGTTACTAATTAGCACCCTTTATTTTTAGCTTAAAGAAGTTCCTTTAACATTTCTTGTAAGGCTGCTACATAAAAAAGGACATTGTAGTAAGCAGGATAGGAGGTACAGCAACAAGAACTTCATCCTAAACTAAGCAGCACTCTCTCAAGTGAAGCAACTCCCTGAGGCAGAAAGATGTGAAGATCTTACACCCTCTCTGCTGAGGTGTGAGAGCTCCCGCTTACCTTAAAGAGACTATTCAGCTCTTTCAACTGCCCTGAGTTTCTTCTACAGAGGGAACTTGGAGCTGGTGCTGTTTTCTCAGAACATGTTTATTGCAGTTGTATCTATTTCATTGTTTTTAAGTTTCTATCACCTTGGCAACAGTGTTCTATTATAAGAATAACACCTGAATCTTAACAAAAGTTACCTTGAAGTGAGTTATCTAATGAGTAAAGCTTCATTCTGCTGTTTTGCTAAAAATATAGCTTGCTGGGCGTTTAAACAAATGAGTATCTTTATGTGTGCTTCTGTGAGACATTGCGAAGATTAAGCTCGACAGGGTGGTTATTTCAGTGGCAATAGCCCCATTGATGTTGCTGGAGAAACAATATTGGCTTGTCTTCTTTTCTTCTCCCACTTTTCCTCATGGACTCCATTCTGCAATTATGTGAAACTGACATGTTTTCATGGCGTATTTCATGCATACATGTACTTCCACAACTTTGCTCATATTTGAACCTGCTGCCTGAAATGCTTTCCCAATTCTTTTCAAGTTGCCTTCATTCTGTATAGTCTTCAAAGCTGAATTCAAATGCTATTTGTGAAAACTTTCTTGATCTCCCCCTGCAGAACTGCCACACCTCTAAGCCCATTTCTGTGTTTTAGCATTTACCTTGTTGCTTTATTCATCTGCCCTTCTATTTTGCTACTCTGTAAAGGCAGAGGCTCTCTTATGTTTGTATCTACAGTATTTACTCCAGTGCCTGGCATTTGGTAGGTTTGCAGTAATGTCTATTGTATAAATGAATAAATAGAACTTCCTGCAGCAAGAACCAGGCTTCCTGGGTTTGGATCCCAGCTCTATCACTTGTTAGCTCTATGGCCTTGGGCAAATCTACAAACTCTCTATGTTCCTCATTTCTAAAATAAGATAATAAAATAACTCCCCTATTAGATTGTTGTGAAGATTTAATATATGTGATGTATGTAGAATAGTGCCGCTTACACAATTAATGTTTGCTATCATTATTATTATTTTTATTGTTGTGACATCGGTTAATAAAATTATATAGGTTTCAGGTATATAGTTCTACAATACATCATCTGTATATTGTATTGTGTATTTACAACCCTAGGTCAAGTCTCCCTCCATCACCATTTATCCCCCTTTTACCTTCTCCCTCCCCCCCACCCTTTCTTCCCTCTAGCAATCACCATATCTCCATTTTATTCACCAATTTGGCTCTTGAAGAAACCAGATGGATCTCTGCAGATGAATGTAGATTGCTAAAACTTCAATCTGATAGTTGCTGCAACTGCAAGTGCGTAGTATGCAGTCATTACTTTGGCAAATATATTCTTTTGTATTTCAGTTACAAAAGAGGATCGTAAACAGTTGGCTTTTGCATGGAATGAAAATCAAATTTACTTTCAGTTTTGCCCAACAGCTATGTTAACTCTTTAGTCATTCTCTATTATAATCCTAAGGGACCTTGACTACCTGGAACAGAACATAACATTAATCCATTACATCAATGACATCATGCTGATTGTTCAGGCTGATTGGACAGGATGAATAAGAGTTGAGCCAACTAACTCTTGCTCTTCCTGGGGGCCTTGATAGGACACATATACACATGAGGGGGTGGAAGATAACCTTATGAAAATTCAGAGACCTTCCACTTCAGTGTAGTTTTTAGAAGTCCAATGGTCAGGTACATGCCAGGACATTTCATCCAAAGTAAAGACAGATAGTTGCATCTTTCATTTTCTATCACATAAAAGGAAGCACTCCACTTGGTGGGCCTCTTTGGGTCTGGAGGCAACACATTCCATACCTAAAATAACAGCACTGGTGCTTATACTGGTTTACACATAAGATTGCCAACTTTATTAGTGGAACTTAAGCAGGTCCAGCCTGTAGTACAAGTCTTGTGCCTCTTGAGTTATATAATTGGCAGACTGTTTGGTGTTAGAGGTGTCACTGTTGGAAAAAGATGTAATGTGGAGATCTAATATGGCGAGCCCCACTGGGAGAATCATCACCTAGATGAGAGAAATTCTGGATCAAGGTTGTACCATCCACAGTAGAGAATTATGTGCCTTTTGAGAAACAGCTCCTGGCATGTTCCTGGCCTCTGATGGAGATGGAATGCTTTGCAATGAGGGACCAAGTTATCAAGCATCTGGAATTCTCAGTTGGACCCACCAAGTTGTAAAGTTGGACAGGATAGTTACACTAGCCTGAATTTTGCCTCATGGAGTTTGCACTTTAGTGTGGGGAGAAGATAGTGTACAAGTAAATAAATTAAACATATCAGATGGTAAAAAGTGCTATGGAGAAAAAAAATCAGAGATGAGGATTAGAGGGTACAGTTAGGGAAGGGTTACATTTTTTAAGTAGAGTATTCATAAAAGATGGAATTTGAGCAAAAATCTGAAGGGTGTGAATTAGTTACATGTATATCGAGAGGATGGGAATATGAAACAGAAGGCACCTTTCGTAAAGGCAAGACTGACATTTTTTAGGAAAGCAAATATGTCATTATGACTGAAGCAGAGTAAGTGAAGGGAAGAAGAATGGGAAATGAATTCAGAGAGGTACTGGGATCAAGATCATGTTAGGTCTTTTGGGCCAATATATGGACTTATAATGGGTGAGATCGGAAAAAATATTTTAGGTTCATGATTATTGTAGTGGTACAATCCAATTTGTATGAATTGGCCTCTATGTAGAGAACAGACTTTAGGGGAGGAAGTGCGGAAGCAGAGAAAACAGTTAAGAGGTAATTGAAGTAATCCTGATGAGATTATGGTAGTTTAGATCAGGGTACTTCCGAGAGAGGTGATGAGCACGGATGGGTTCTGGGAATATTTAGGACCATAAGCAATAGGTTTGCTGATAGATTGGTTTTGGGATGTGAGACAATGAGGAGTCGAGGATGCCTTCAAAGTTTTTTTTTATTTGAAGTTGATATAATAAGATGGAAAAGACTCTGGGAAGAACAAGTTGAAGAGGAAAGATCAGGAGCCTGGTTTTGGACATGTTTAGTTTTAGGTACTTATTAGATACCCAAGTAGAGATGTTGAATATGCAATTGAATAAATGAGTCAAGTTCAAGGAAAGGTCTGAGTTCTGTTATAAACTTGAGAGAGTATTTAAAGCCATGAGACTGAGGATATTACCACTGGAATGAGTGTGATTTGAAAACGGGAATGGTTCAGAGACTAAACCTGGGGAAGAAGATATTTAGAAATCAAGTAGATGAAGAGAATCCTACAAAAGAGGAGTAGCCAGCCAGTGAGGTCAGAGGAAAACTAAATCAGCATGGTGGGATCAAACCAAATGAAGACAAGGTTTTAAGGTGAGCAGAGTGATCTGCTGTGCCAAATGCCACTGTGAAGTCCAGTAAATTGAGGAATGAGAATTGATTGTAAGATTTGGCAATGTGGAAAATACTGAGGATCTTGAGAAAAATAGTTTCAATGGAACAATGAATGGGGTCAAAACCTGACGAGTGCCAGAGAGTTGGTGTGAAGAAAGAGCAAGATCGACGGTAGTGAAGTAAGATATCAAGGGGTATGTAAACCAGTATTAAGGGTTTACTTTTGGAGAGATAATAGGCTGTTTAAATGATGGGGAATAGGCTGAAGTCATTGCACTGAGTGTCCAACTGAACAGTGGGAGCTTTTCTTTTCACACTAATGAAGATCCATTGAAGATTTGAGATCTGGAAAATGTTGTGATAAAAACTGCTGTATTTCTTCGTATCCACCTAAAGCTTTGCACATAGGCAGCACTAAACAGGATTTATTGATTTAAATGGTTTTGGTCTAAATAATTTAAATAACTTACAAAAGGATCCTAGATTGTCCCAGAGAGAAGCCAGATGATCTAAGTGCCCTTTCCTTTCAAAGTGTGTTTATCTGTTGTGTGCATTTGCTATGCCTGACTCTGTTCTTTCCATTTCTTTCTAAGTGTATTTGCTTTGATGCTTTATGAAATTCAACATAAATCTCTACTAGAATATTATTTGGCAGATTTCTCTAACATCAGGTCATAACTACAAGCTGTCAGGGCATATCTGGCAGCTGTCTCATCTCTTCATGTCTTATATAATCCTTTAAAATCAGATACCGCACCATCCAATAATTCAGAGCATTTTATGGGGTTTATGAATTGAGACCATCGCCAACATTTTGGAATATATGGATCTATGGATTTAAGAATTTTTCCCCCAGATGTCATAGCATATAGACAAGTTCCATAACCTTATCATCAGCTGTCGAGAGATTTATATTGCCTCTTTTCCCTTCTCCTTTGAAAGACAGAAGTGCAGCCAAACTTCCTTACAGGCATCCGATGAGAAAAAGATTTTTAAGGGAAGCAGGATAATATAGTGGAAAGAGCAATGGATTAGGAGGCATGCGGACTCTAACTCCAGCTCTGCCACTGTGCTACCGATGTTTTGGGTGGCTTCTCCCAAGGTACTTACCTTTTCTAGGTTTCAGTTTTCTTACATGAAAAACAAGTAAGATTAAATAATATAACTTATTCATTTTTTCAACAAATATTCTCTGAGTGCTCATTCTGTACGAGGCACTATTAAGAGAGCTCATATAAGATACACTTTCTTCCCTTAAGGCACTTGTGTAATAGAGGTGAAGACAGGAAAACCCTCCCACATATCAGTTACATAGGAGAGAGATGAAAAAGTCAGAGAATTTATATGCTTGTATGCATAGCCTGTGGACACAGACATTGGTATGGGGAAGGCCTGGGGATAGGGTGGATGCAGAATGGAGGGGGTCAATGGAGGAAGAAAGGGGACATCTGTAATACTTTCAGCAATAAGGGCAACTAATAGACTGGTGTGATCAGGAAATACTTCCAAAAGAAAATGACTAAGCTTAACCCGAATCTTTAAAAATGATTTGGATTGGAAATTTGTATACTGTTGGTGGGAGTGTAAATTGGTCAAACACTTGTGGAAAAATGCTATAAAAGTATTACTAGAGCTAATATACATATACCTTTTGTTTTTATAGATAATGCCAGTTTTTCAGTACCAGAAATGTGCACATTCTGCAAAAAGACATAAAATATCCCTAATGGCAGGATCTGTAATAATCAAGCTTTGGGGATTATTCAAATGACTGTACACGGTAGAATTGATAAATTGGGTTATAGTCATACTGTACCTATATCTTGGACTACCATATAGCGATGAGAATGAGCGAACTGTAACTGCATGCAAAAACATGGAAGAATCTCACAAAAATAATGTCAAGAGAAAGGACACAGACACAAAAGAGTACACACCATATGATTTCATTCATGTAAAATTAGAAGCAGACAAAAATAACCTGTTGTATAAAAGTCAGATACTCCTTACCTTTGGAATGTGAGTAGTGCCTGGAAAGGGACTTTTTGAGTGTTGGTGTTTTTGTTTCTTGTTCTGAGAGCTAAATATAGAGGTGTGCTGGTATCTAAAAAAATTTGTCAAGATGTGCATTTGTAATTTCCCTATATGTAGTGGATACTTCACTATAAAGGTTACTTAACAAAATGAGTGGGAGTCGGTCAAGATCACAGCAAAGAAAAGTGTTATAAATAGAAAAGAAGAGCACGAATGAAGGGAAGAAGCCTTGAAGAACATGACAGTATTTTCCATTTATCACCTATTGTGATTCTAATACTCATTTTTCACTCTTTCAATAAAAACTGTTGATTCCCACCTGCTATGTGATATGATTTTCTCCAACTAGTAAACATCATGAAAATAAAAATAGAAAGAAGCTAGCTCTTTTTCTACACAATTAAGTGTTTTACTTACGGGAACAAGTCAAAACACATCTTTTGCTTGATTATGAGATATTTGCAGAGACTATATTTTTAATATCTTTATTTCACTATTACCTAGCACAGAGCCTTTCAAACAGGTGTACACTAAATGTTGAATGAATGGATTTGACAGAATGCAAAGAGATTCCGTAGATTTGCATGATTTCCAAAGGTGTTCAGAAAATTGAAGTGAGTTTGCCAAACTACAATTGCACAGCATTCTAACTTTATAAGGTCTTTTACCTTCAAAGAAATAATGCTGCTTCTGACATCTTTCACCTTGCAGTAGTAATGAAAAATCATTTATAAAATATTGGAAAGTAATTGGTAAAATGATCATTACATTGAACAATTTAGATGATCCAATATATTGTATTTTAAAAAGTATTTTCTGGGAAACTAGGTCAAAAGCAAGGTCAAATTCCAGACTCTGGAGGTGAAGCACACTTTCTCTTTCTACTTTAAGGCCCACATCTACTCCTTATCCAGATTTATTGATCTCAGTATAAATTATTCTATTCTGAGGCCACAGTCTTCGGTAATAGCAAGAGTCTACCTCTAACAATGTGGCTGATACTTAAAAATCCATTGGGCTGTTTCACTAGTGTTCTGGATGTTTTTCACCCACCCCTTCAGATTCTTTATCTACTTCTTCCCACCCTGCTTAGCATCCTAAGAGGCTAACTGTTACGGACTTCCACATACCCTGGTGGGCAGTTGAGTGCCAATGAGAGACACTGGCAGAAATCACAGAGTGGGAGCAGAGTCAGTTTGGAATATTTATTCTTCTTCTCTTGAAACCACCTTTATGTTTTCCATGGTTTGGTAACCACTCTCTCCCCGTGATGCTTCATGCCTAGAGAGCCTAGGTAATCTTTAACCTCCACGGGAGAAAGGTAACAGCTTTCTGCTATTGCTAGAGCTGGGGTATTCCATTATCCCTGACTCTGTTTACACCCTTGTAAATTGTTTCTTTATTATACTCTCCTTGTTTATCTTCTTTGAGTTCACCATCTGTTTCCAGCCAGACCTTGAATGATGTGCCAGACTAGGTGTTGTTGTGGTTTTGATTTGTTTTCCATGCAGTGTTGTGCCAGTCCTGCTCTTTCTTCAGGACCCAGCTCAAGTGTTAATGCTTCTTAAATATGGATTTTGGAGCCTGAGAAATCTGGGTCTACATTCAAACCAACACTGTATAGCTGTGTGACTTAGGGTAAATTCCTCTTTTTGAACTTTAGTATCCTTCTCTGTAGAATAAGGAGAGATAACACCCATAAGGTGCAAAGGTGTTGGCTATTAAGTAAGGTTGTTTTTGAAAGTTCTTGGCACTAAATGAGGTCTCAATAAATGTTAGTTTCCTTTTTCTTTTTTCCTCTGTTTTCTAACCAACTTTATCTTAATTTATTTTTTATTTTCTAATACCATGCATTTATTTGCATGTTGCTTTGAATATGTTTTCTAGTTGTTTCACTCCAAATGCCTTGCCTTTCTGAATCTGCTCTGAATTTCTCAGGGCAATAGGTCGTAGAGAAATGCTAAAATAACTGAAAATTGTGTGTTTTTAGACTTTATAAAAATTCACTTTTGTTATTATAGTTAATCCTCATAACTCTTTAAAGGGGAAGAATATAGTATTTCTCTCCTTTCATAGATTAGGTAACTGAGACACAGAGAAATTAATTATCTAGGTCATAAAGTTAAAGAGTGGTAAACTCAGACCCTCAGATTTCAATTCCCTTCATTTCTATTAAACCACAGTGGACTTGTTTTGGTTCTTAAATACATTATCCTTTGGTTTATACCTATTGAATTCATATATTTTTAAGTAATTGGTAAGCCATATCTCTATCTTTTTTCTTCTTCTCCAACTTCCTTTTTTGATGAGTTGGCTATTATTTTTATTCTTGTCTCATCTCTCTTCATTATTATTATTTTTTTTGGTAATTTTTATCCCTTCTCATTGACTACTATTCTCCAGAAAACAAAATGATAAAAATTTTAAAATGATCATAACAGAGAAACACAGAAAGGAAGCCAACACATATATGCTTAGTTTCTTTCAGAATTACTCTCTGGATCTGATACAGACTTTTGGCGTAGGAAATAACATTTGTTCCTCCTTGAGTCTTGTGCCTGGCTCCTATCCTTGAGTGTGGATCCCTGGTTACATATGGGCCTTTCCCAACATTTGGCAACATAGAAACACTTCATGCGAGGCAGAGTAGTATAGTAGGCATCACAGCAGCATCAGCGCTGCCCAGACCTGGGCTCAGATCCTGGGCCTGCCACTCACTAGTTGTGTGACCTTGGGAAAGTTACCATTAAACTTGCCCTCTAGAATTCAGATTCCTTGTTTGTAAAATGGTGAGGGTGGTAGAGGTGTGTGTGTGTGCGCGCGCACGCACGCACATGGCAAGAATTACCTACCTTCCAGAGTCCTTGTGATAATTAGATGTGATAATATATATAAAGAACATATTACATTGTAGATTTTCAATAAATAGTGAATTTGATTATCATTATTACCATTATTTTTATTAGAGGACACACAAAAGAATCCTATTTTTTGAGTTCTTGTTTAGGCGACTAGATGCAGGTAGTGATGAATAGGATAATCACCAGGTTTGGAGTTCAGCCAGGCCATTGACAAACATACGTCAAAAGGCACAGCATCCCGGAGGTGCCCAGTGTGAAAAATCTCCTTTGTTCCTTCTGTGTGGCTCCCATTATGATCCATAATGCCTTCTGCTTTGGTGGTGCCATTGACTGGGTATTTTAAGGCAATTTGTAGGATTAAGCCTGTCAGTGTACCACAGCAGGTTGAGGCCTAGATGGGTCTGGTAACAATGCCGTCTTTTCCCCATGGAGTTTGAGACTTACCTAAAAACCTCTCTAGGCCTCCTTCTCCCTTCCCCTCCATTACAAAGAACACTAAATGCTTCTAAAAAGGCTTGTCTTGGATGAGGAATTTCTGGTGCCAGTGACTTTTGAATTTATTTTATGTAAGTAAAACAAAAAATTCAGAATAGGATGGAAAAATATGTAGTGAGAGAAGAACTTAAAAAACCCCCTCTGTCTATATTTAAGAATATGGGCAGTACATTAGAATGGATAATGCCCTCCCAAACTCCATATCTATATTCATGTTGATTTCTCCTATTTTCTTTCACTAGCTAGTGAACTCCTACTACTCTTGTAAGAACCAGCCCCCGTATATCTTTGAAGCTTTCTCATTAGACTGTGATCCCCTGGAGAGGTGGGAATACTTTTCTCATCTTTGTATCTGTTTACTGCCTAACACTGAACCTGGCATATAAAAGGCATTTGACAAATGAATAAATCTAACCTAGATATTTTCAAGATATTTGAGGGCAGGTAGTCTCCCTTCTCCCATGCAATTCAACCACAGTGACTACTAGTTCCCATAAAGACTGTCCTAGAGATTGCGGGTTAAATTGTTCTTTTGTTCAAGATGCTAACACAGCAATAAAAGATCATGCTAAATTCCCAAAGATCCAAGGGAGTTTAGGAAAGAGAAATATCAGCTGGGCTGAAGAAGCCTAACCTACGTAATATCTGAATTTAAACAGACGTGACACAGTTTCTGTCACTTCCTAAACTTTAGAGATGAGTGAGACCTAGCTAATCTTAGCTTTAAGGAGATAATAGTTTTCTGTAGACCAGTGATTTTCAACCTTTTTTATCTCATGGCACATATAAACTAATTACTAAAATTCTGTGGCACACCAAAAAATATATGTTTTGCCGATCTGACACACACACAAAAAGATCTAATTTTGATTCATTCAGACCAGATGGCTGTTATTGTGTTGGCTCTTGTCATTTTAAAATTTGACAGTCAGGGAAAAGAGATCAGTGCCCCTGACTAAATAGTCAGGTATTGCATGTTTTAAAAATTCTTTCAGCACACCGGTTGAAAATTGCTGCTATAGATTAAAGACGCACTGAAAAGTAGAGTGTATTTAAGGCAGATATAATTAAGGGCTGAAAGCATATGGTAGACTTATAGGAGGGGGAGTTATTACCAAAGCCAGAAAAGGCTAGAAAATGCCTTGTAGTAAGTCTCCAACAAAGTTTTAAAGAAAGACTCATGGACGCCTTCAACAGTATGGTGATTGCCAGAGGGAACGGGGTGGGTGGAGGGAGGTGTAGAAAAGGGTAAGGGGGAATAAATGGTGATGGAAGGAGACTTGACTTGGGGTGGTGGATGCACAATACAATATACAGATGATGTATTATAGAATTGTACCCCTGAAACCTGTATAATTTTATTAACCAATGTCACCCCACTAAATTCAATAAAAATAAAATAAGTAAAAATAAAAGATGCTCAGATGACCAAGGGCAGAAAACCCCAAGTGAAGAGAATGGTGCTTGCAAAGGAATGTTGATGAATGCACAGGGCTCATTTTGGGGACTATGTGACCTAGCTATCTGGAACAAATAAAGAGAATTTTTTTTTCACTGTTTTAAGAACACAGTAGAAAATTGGAAATAAAAATGTAGACGAATCCTAGCAATGAAAAAATGGAATTTGAACTAAAACACAGTACTATTTACATTAGCACTCTAAAAATTAAATACTTAAATGTAACTCTAATAAAATATGTACAAGATCTATATGATGAAAACTATAAAACTCTGAAGAAACAAATTTTAAAAAACCTAAATAAATAGAGATTCCACAGTCATAGTTAAGACTCAATATTGTGAAGATGTCATTTATTTCCAACTTGATCTGTAGATTCTGTGCAATCACAATAAAATCCCAACAAATTATTTTCTGGATATCAACAAACTGATTTCACAATTTATATAGTGAGGCAAAAGACAAAATAGCCAACACAATATTGAAGGAGAAGAACAAAGTTGGGGGACTGATACTACCCAACTGCAAGATTAACTATAAAGCTACAGTAATCAAGATAGTGTAGTATTGGTAAAAGAATAATCAAATAGACAAATGAAATAGAATAGATCCTAGAAATCAACCCACAAATATAGTCAGCATTGAACAAAAATAGTCTCTTCAACAAATGATGCTGGAATAACTGCACATCTACATATAAAATAATGAGTCTGGACATAGAACTTCCACCTTTCACAAAAATTATTTTTGTGTGTGATTTCAGCCCTAAATATAAAATGCAAAATTATAAAACTTTTAGAAGATAACATAGGAGGAAATCTAGATGACCTTGGGTTTGGAGATTACTTTTTAGCCACAATACCAAAGGCACAATCCATGAAGGAGAAGAAAGAATTAATAAGCTGTATGGACTTCATTAAAATTAAATATTTCTGCTCTGTAAAAGACACTGTCAAGAGAATGAAAAGACAGGCCACAGTTTGGGAGAAAATATTTGCAAAAAGCATATCTGATAAAGGAATGTTATCCAGAATATACAAAGAACTCCTAAAGCCCAATGATAAGAAAACAACCCAATTAAAAAATGGATGAAGGACCTGAACTGACACCTTGAAGAAGATATATAGAAGGCAAATAAGCATATGAAAATATGTTCTCCATCCTTTGTCATGAGAAGAATATAAATTAACAAAAAGATAGAATACCACTATACACCTATTAAAATGGCCAAAATCCAGAATACTAACAACACCAAATTCTGGTGAGGATCTGCAACAACAGGAACTCTCTCTTGTTGCTGGAGGGAATGCAAAGTGGTATAGCCACTTTGGAAGACAGTTTGGTGGTTTTCTAGAGAACTAAATGTGCTTTTACCATAGAACCCTGCAATCATGCTCCTTTATATATATTCAAATGAGTGAAATACTTATGTCCAAATGAAAACCTGCACACAGATATTTATAGTATCTTTATTTATAATTACCCAAACTTGGAAGCAACCAGATGTCCTTCAGTCGGTGAATGGATAAAGTGTGATACATCTAGACAATGGAAAAAAGAAATGAGCTATTAATCCATTATAAAACATGGAGGAAACTTAAATGCATAATACTACATGAAAGAAGCTTGTCTAAAAAGACTGCATACTGTATGATTTCAACTGTATGACATTCTAGAAAAGGCAAAACTATGGAGACAATATAAAGATCAGTGGTCAGCAGCTGTTGGGTGAGGTGGGGAGAGCAATGAATAGGCCGAACATAGAGGATTTTTAGGGCAGCAAAAATACTCTGTATGTACTATAATGGTGGATACATGTCATTATACGTTTGTTCAAACCCACAGCACGTTCAGCACCACTCTGGTGGGGAAATGTTGATAATGGGGGAGGCTTTGTGTGTGTGTGTGGGGGGGGCTGGGTTTATATGGGAAATCTCTGTTCCTTCCTCCCAATTTTTCTGTGAGCCTAAAACTGCTTCAAAAAATGCCTATTAAAACAATAATAAAATGCTTTGAAATAGAAAATGTAAAGAAAAACTGAGGCTTGAATTCTGGCTGAGGAGCTTTGGCTTTATCCTAAATAGCAGTTAACTGAGGAACAAATCAATAATTTAGCAAAATAAAGCTGGTTCTTGGATTTCAGATTAAGAGAAGTTGGGGCAGCCAGATGGTAAGAACCTTGCAATTCTTCAGCCTCTCTCAAGGGCATGATGGCTGTCAAGGATATGGGAGTGTTGGCATATTAGGGAAAGTTCATAAAAATCTTAATGACCTATTTATATGACTATCATAGAGTATAATTTGAACTGTATTTTGAAGTATGAGTAGGATGCCAGGCTAAGGAATTTTGTATTTAACATATAGGTAGCTGGTGGGAAACAGAGATGAGTGTAAGAGAATATAAAATGGGTTGGAAGGGCCAGAGACAATAGCCCTAGCCTGGGCCTACATAGAGCTTTGCCTGCTGTGATGCCATGAATGTAGTGGATTTACTAGGTATAGTTAAATCTCTTTAAATGAAGACATATAGAAAGTATATTAAGGACCTATGGGGTAAGGAAACTTGCTTTCTGAATTCTTGGGTGGGTGAGTGGGGGTTAGAGGGGTGAGGGGGCTTTTTTTGAGAAATACCTGGACTAGAATCCTGATTCATATTCTTTTTGTGTGATCTTGAATATCTCATTTTACCTCTTTGAATTTTATTTCCGGAATAATAATAATAGTAGTAGTAGAAGTAATAATAATAATAATACTTAATTTGCAGGGCTGTTATGGGAATTACATACCTTTGTAAGGAATCAAACGTTCAAACATTTGTTCCCTTGAGAAGTGTGGGGAGCAAAGACTGAACCAGGACAGGCCCAGTCAAGGGCAATCTTCGAGACTGAGGCAGCCTCAGGGCATAGCCCTGGGACTCCTACCATCCTAGCGCTACAGAGGACAAAAGTGATCTTAAATAGTACCCTGTAAATAGAGATCAAAAGAGCCCCATTGACTGTCAAAAATAAGATCGCAGCAGCATTAAGGCACCCAGATGAAGCACACCAGCACTTATCCACAGCGGAATCTATAAAGTGCTTTCGATTGCTCCAGGGATCTTTAGATATAGCATCATTTTCTCTATCTTATGGATGACTTGGCCACCTCCACTATGAATTTTTCATGATTCCCTTGACCCAGCAGCTCTTGCCTATGGAGACAGTAATACAGTATTGATTTCGGAGTTAGGTTTCTGCCTTTTTTGCCACGACAGGATTTTTGTAGCCTAGAAACCTCGATCCCCTATTACTCATTAGAGACTGGGGCAACTTTTCTTAGATCTGGAATTCAGAAGGCAAGCCATTTAGCTGCTGGTGTCAAAGATAGCCTTTCTAGTGGAATTTTACCTGATCTCAGTAATGAGAGTAGCTGTTGTTAAAAACTTCCTAATTGAACCAGCAGAGGTAGGATTACAGAGAATGCCAAGAAGACAGTAGTCTCTTTTGTTTCTCTCACAGTTAGAATGTTTTCCTTGGCATTGCTTTCTGAATGAAACTATTAAAAATATATCAGAGGCTAAAAATAAAAAAATATAACAGGGATATCCAGTACATCTTTTAGTATTTTTTTTCTGTATAATTTTTGGGATAGTTGTCTAGGTGCTTCTTATTTTCAGTGGCCGTTGGTCATATAAGAGAAATGAAAAGAGGCCATGCTGTTGGTAGTTTTTATTTAAACTGCTTTTAAGAAATAAAAAAATCCATATCTCACATCCTGTGAAAACTCATTCTTGGCATTGCCATGGTAACAAGACTTTTAAAAGGGAGTTAACTGAAATTTAGCTGCATATATTATTTCTTTGTGATTCATACTTCATAAAAATGCAAATGTCACACTAATACATGTTTTACCTTAATGTTTTATACCACCATTTAGTCTTAATTGATCTAATGTTTTCCTTAATTAAATTTTGTGCTTCTGTGAATGGCTTTTCTTCTCCCCTCCCCCACAATCCTCCTCTTCTGTGGACCCATCAAACTATACATTTCAACTGGGTGACATGCAATTTAGGAAACTGTCACACAGGAGATCAATCATTCCAACCTAAGAACTCAACAAAAGATTTTTGGAAAACTGCTTGTCCTACCTAGAAATTTAGCCTATTCTTCTGCTTTGGTAGAATTTTAATATCTCCTTTCCTGCCCTTGCCCATCATCTCACCATTTGAGTCTGTGTACAAGACTGAGAAGCAGACCATGCTGATGGAGAAAGTACCTCTGAGACATCCTGGACAAAAATGCAGACTTCACTATTCCCTAGCTTTGCGACCTTGTGTAGGTTATTTAACTGATGTTTCTAACCCACAATTTTCTAATAGGTAAGCTAGAGATAAAACAATAGTTTTGTTATAGTACTTTTGTGAGGATTGAATGCAATAATGCTTTTAAAGTGTTTGGCCCAGTGCTTGATACAAAAATCTGTGCTCAATAAATAATAGAGTTATAATTTAGATTGTAGTAATAGTAATTTTGAAGACAGAGAAAATCATATTTACCTTAGTCACTTTCATTGGAGCTTTGTATTTGTTTGGAAGGTATTATTTGGTAAACTTCTTGGGATGAACAGTGAAACTCCAAGGGTAATGGGTTATACCCAAGCAGAGATGAAAAATTTGCACTTTTTCCCCAAAGTGTAAAAGGAAATAAAAGTAAACAGTGAGGGGAATGGAGGAGGTATAGCAAGTCGAGCTAGTGCGGTGGAAGAAGGTTGTGCACCACCTGACATTCCAGCAGCTCCCAGGTATTTTGTGTTGTTGGCAAAACCCACAAATGGTTTGTGTAAGAAAGTATGTGTTTGTGTGTAAGAGAGAAAAGTGGTGAAGGAGATGAATTTCACACTCTGATTGACACAGATTAGAGAGAGGCAGCAGGTGCTGACACAGCCCTTGAAATATGAGGGCACCTTGAAAATCCAGGTCTCTGAGAATTCAGAGAGGCATATGGACTTAAATAGTCTGAAACTGGGGCTAGGGTGTGGGGAGAATTTTGACCATTTTGCCTAGATGTCTAAGGGACAGGCATGCCTCAGGCTGCTGGAGCCCTTGGGTTACATGATGGTAATGTCAATCACTTCTTCTCCCAGCTTTATGGGGGTATAACTGAGTAGTAGAATCATATATATGAAAAGTGTACAACATGATGATTTGATATCTGTATACACTGTGAAATGATTGCAGTAAAGTTAATGAATATGTCCATTGCTTCACAGTTATCTTTTTTTTGTGTGTGAGAACACTTAACATCTGCTTTCTTAGCAAATTTCAAGTATGCAGTCTATATTATTAACTATTGTCACAATGCTGTACCTCAGATCCTCAGATCTTATTCATCTTATAACTAAAAGTTGGTACCTTTGACTAAACATCACTCTATCCCATGCCCACTCTCCCATCCCCTTGCAACCACCTACTCTGTTTATTTGAATTCCCACATGCCTTAAAAGACTTCCCAGGGAAGCAACTCCTTGCTAGAAAGAGTGTTTTCCTTTTGCAGAGTCAAGTGTTCAAGTGTTTTTTGTGCCCCCACCCCCCGAACATCTTAGTCCAAAGGAATCAGAACAGACTTTCATTTCTTTCAGGTGGATCCTCAGTGGATAGACCATCCCCAGCATCTTTTATCGCTGCCCCTCCTCTCCCTTCCCACTGCTTCCCACCTAGATTCCTGTTCTCTTTATCTTTAGCTCACTCAGGAAGTAGCTGCTATGAGCAGAAGTTTGGAAGTCAAATATTGGCTCTGCCACTGACTAGCTACATTATCTTGGAAAAGTCATTTTCCTAATCCTTCTGATCCTCATTTATAAAATGGGCAATGATTATACCATTAAAGGGTCATTGTAAGAATTAAATGAGTAAATGTATTCCAAGCACATGGCATAAGACTTCAGCCTTGTTATGTATGCACTCAGTACAGGTTCTGTCCTTTCCCCTTTATCTGGACTTTTATAACTGCTTCCAAGCTTCTTGTGGACAGATGGTGCCACCCTTTTGTCTTTGCCTTCTTTGTAGCACCTGGCACCATAGCTGTCCCAAAGAGAGAGGGCTGTGTTCACACAGCATATGACATCACTTTGTCTTTCCCTCTGCGTCGTCCAGTCATACTGGACTTTTTCCAGTTGAGTGTGCCATGTTCTCTCCTTTAGCTGGGTCCTCCCAAGTGTAATTTCTTCTGCTGAAGATCTTTTTTTCTCTTCTTTTCCTGGAAAATTTCAACTAATTTATTAAGTGTCAGCGTGAGATGACTTTTTCAGAGAAGAATTCCTTGATCCTCCAAACTAAGTAAGGGCCCCTTCTCATATTCTCATTGTGCCCTTTACTTTTTTTATGCAGCATTTTTCACCCTGGCAATCTCATCACTAATTGAAATTATTCATTGAATATCTGTATTTATTGCAAGGCTATAAACTATTTGAGGCAGAAATAATATAAATTTTGTTTAGTGTATCCTTAATGCCTAGTGTAGTGCCTGGGATGAAGAGCTCTATAAATAATTCTTAGTTGATTGACTCCATATTTTTCGGGCAAATATTGGTGCCACCTGAATAGGGTGGTATGCATGCCATGGCTTTAGTGGCATTAAGTGTCCAGAATAGTAATTTGTACATAATAAATACTTGATAAATAATTACTTAAGTCTAGGTTACTAGAAAAACCAGGACTGAATGCACTTTAATGTGCACACTTGTTTTCCATTTTTAAAAGCTGTCATTGTTTCTTGAGGGAATTATTTCCCAAATTGCTTGCTACAGAACACTAGTCTGAGTGCTATTAATGATTATGAGAAGCACTTTATACTATCCCTTTGGGAGAGTCACAGTGAATATGAGCATTTTTTAGGTTTCGAGAATTCTGGTAGTAATGAAAATGGGCTAACATTGCTTAATCCAGTATTTTCAAAATGTATTCTATCACTGATGCCCTTTTTGCCTGAACACCTGTTAACATCTGGTGTAATAAACACTGTGTAGGAAACACTGACTATCCTCCTCAAACTAGTCCAAAAAAAAATCTAAGAGGAAGGAACACTTCCAAGCTCTTTTTATGAGGCCAGCGTTAGCCTAATTCTAAAACCAGATAAAGACACTACAAAAGAAAGAGAATTACAGGCCAATATGCCTGATGAACATAGATGCTAAAACCCTCAAACAAAATATTAGCAAATTGGATCCAGCAATATATTTAAAAGATCATACACCATGACCAAGTGGGATTTACCTCAGAACACATTGAAAGGCTGGTACAATATTTGCAAATCAATAAACATGATACATCACATAAACAAATTGAAAGACAAAAATCACATGATCATATCAAATAGACGCAGCAAAAGCATTCGATAAAATCCAACATCCATTTTTGATAAAAATTCTCAGCAAAGTGGGAATAGAGGGATCAGACCTCAACATAATAAAGGCCATATATGACAAACGCACAGCCAACATCATACCCAATGGGCAAAAACTAAAACCATTTCTCCTAAGAACAGGAACAAGACAGGGGTGTTCACTTTCCCAACTCTTATTCAACATAGCACTGGAAGTCCTAGCCACAGCGATTAGACAAGAAGAAAACATAAAAGGCATCCAAATTGGAAAGGAGGAAATAAAAAAAATTATTCTTTTTGAAAATTGTTTTGGCTACTCTAAGTTGTCTGCATTTCCATATAAATTTTAGAATCGGCTTGTCATTTTCTGAAAAATGCTTGCTAGGTTTTTGATTGGGATTGTGTTGAATCTATAGATCAACTTGGGAAAAACTGCCATCCTAATAATATAGTCTTCCAATATACAGACATGAATATCTACATTTATTTAGATTGTAAATTTCTCTTAGTAGTGTTTGTAGGTTTCAGGGTACAAGTCTTGCATTTCTTTTGTTAAATTTATTTTTATTGTTTTATTATGACTGAATAATATATGATACATAATATAAAAAATTAATATATTTATTTTCCTCATTTTACTGGCTTGCATGGTATATAAAAGTCATAAATGCATGTATCTTTCCTTGATACTGATCTTAGGAGGAAACCTTTTACTGTTTAACCATTAAATATGATATAAGCTGGGAATTTTTTATAGATTCCCTTTATCAGGTTGAGAAAGTCTCCTTTGATTTCTAGTTTTTGATCAGTAATGGATGTTGGATTTTGTCAAGTGCTTTCTGGGGGAATCTACTTAGATAATCATGTGATTTTTTCCGTCTATTAATATGGCATATTATTTTAATTGATTTTCAATTGTTAACCAGGCTTGAATTCCTGGGGTAAATCCCACTTAATTATGGTGTATAATTCTTGTTATAAGCTGCTGGATCGGGTTTGCTAATACTTTGCTTAAGATTTCTTCTTATTTTCAAGAAGAATATTAGACTGTAGTTTTCTTTTCTTGCAATGTCTTTGGCTAGCTTTTGTATTTTGGTAATACTGACCTCAGAACACATTGAAAAGTGTTCTCTATTTAATGAAAGAGTTTGTGATGGATTATTATTATTTTAAATTTTTATTTATTTATTTATTTATTTATTTATTTATTTATTTATTTATTTACTTAATTTATTTAATCTTTACTGTTGAAGGTATTACAGATGTCCCCTTTTTCCCCCTCATTGATCCCCTCCACCCTGTGTCCACCCCACCCCCAGGCCTTCCCCATACCAATGTCTGTGTCTATCGGTTATGCTTATAAACATGTAAATTCTTTGATTGATGGATTAATGTCTCTTTACAGATTTGGTGGGGAAAAAGTTATCTGGGCCTGGGATTTTCTTTGTGGGAAGCTTTCTAATTTCCAATTCCTAATTCAATTTTTAAAATATAGGTCTATTCAGATTTTCTATTTCTTCTTGAGTTAATATATTATCCAAGGAATTTGTCAGTTTCATTTACATTGTCAAATATGTGGAGAAAATATTTTCATACTGCCACCTTGAATTCTTTTAATTTCTGTATGTTTGCTACTGATGTCCCTTTTTTTAGCCCTCATTTTAATAATTTGTGTCTTCTTTTTTTTTCTCCTTGGTCAGTCTTTCTAAACATTTTCAAATTTGTTGTTCTTTTCAAAGAATCATCTTTTGGTTTCATTGATTTTCCTCTATTGTTTCTTTTACTTGTTTTGTTTTCTACTTGATTTCAACCCCCACCCCCAATTTCTACACTTCCCTTTCAGTTTAGTTTGCTCTTTTCTGATTTAAAAATATTTTTATTGATTTTTAGAGAGACAGGAAGGGGGAGAGAGAGACAGAGAGAAACATTTATGTGAGAGTGAAACATCCATCCGCTGCCTCCAGCACACCCCCTGGCAGAGATGGAGCCCACAACCTGGACATGTGCCCTGACCAGAAATTGAAACAGCAACCTTTCAGTGCACAAAACAGTGCCCAACCAACTGAGCGACACTGGCCAGGATCTTTTGATTTTTTAATGCAGGATTTTAGGTTACTGATTTGAGATCATCCTCACTTTCTGATATAGTCATGTAAAGCTTTACATTTCTCTTGAAATAAATTTTCATATAAACAGGGAGAGTTTAAGTTGCATGCCATAAATTTTTATATGTTTTGTTTTTATTGTTATTCAATAAGTTAAAATATTTTCTAATATCCTTTGTGATTTATACTTTGACTCATGTGTTATTTAGAACCTTATTGTATTATTTTCTGAGGGATTTCCAGAATTCTTTCTGTTATTCATTTCTAATTTAATTCTCAGTTGATAATCTTTTATGAATGTCCTTTATTCTAAGAGTTAAATTTTATTCATTAATTATTTAACATTTATGCCTTTAATGGAAACACTAATTCATAGAGAGATAATTTTAGTCATGGGAAGATATTGAAATGGACTGAGGTTTCATGAGGATATTAGAATGATAGGTTTATCTTTATTATGTTAATATTTTCTTGTATATTAATTTTTCTGTTACTGATTTTGATTATAGGTTCTTAATGCAAAAATAAAACCTGAATTACAAAGAAATAGAAACAGAAAACCTCCCTTAATTTCTTCACCAAGAGACAACTCCTGTGGGCTTTTTAGTGCCTTTCTTTACTCTGCCCCTTTCTCCTTTCTCTTTTCTATTCAGTGAGCAATTGATTGAACAAGTAGGTCCCTTCTGCTGGGAGCAGGGCTCCTTTTATTTCTCCTTTTCTGTGCATATCCTGTAATATTGATAGGTTCCACTCTGCATATAATTTTGTGTTGTTCTTTTTTATTAAATATTAGATTCAGAATTTTTCCTGTTTTTAAATATTTTTTGTGAACATTATTTTAATAATTAGATTTTATTTCTGAATGTCATTATTTATTTATTATAATGTTGAATTCTTTGCTGCTTTCCAGTTTTCTGCTACTATAAATACTATTGCAGTGAACATCTTGATGAATGAAGCTTGTTTATTTTGTCTTAGCTCCGTAACAGTAGCTTCTCAAAATTGAAATTATTGCGTCAAAGGCTATATAGCTCTTAATACCTTTATATATCCATTTAAAAACAATTTGGTATCTGGGGCAGTCATATGGACTGCTTTAGAATATTGTAAGGAGAGCACTTTTGTATCTGAGTCAGGATCATGCAGATATACACCCTATATCCCTTACATCAGGAGTGAGTCTGCCAAAGAGGAGTCAAAATAGACATCTCATGGGATCCAGTTGTCACAAGATAAAGAAAATAAGGAAGAGTGGATTGTTTCCTATGTAAGTAAACCCAAGTGTTCAGTGCTACACAGGGCTCTCTTGTGTTTGTCAACAAGTTTCAATTAATCATAAATGTGGATCAGACTCTCACAATTGGTTAGGACTGATACTGCTCATTTCTTTTCTTACTAAGAAACTAGAATTGTTGCCAGCATTTAAAAAGTGTAGACAAAGAGAGGAAGACAAAACATAATGCAGCATTCCTTCACATCTGTCAGAATGGCTACCATCAGCACATCAACAAATACACGTGCTGGCAAGGATGTGGAGAAAGGGGAACCCTAGCACACTGCTGGTGGGAATGCAGACTGGTGCAGCCACTGTGGAAAACAGTATGGTGGTTCCTCAAAAAATTAAAAATGGAGCTGCCTTTTGACCCAGTGAGCCCACTTCTAGAAATATATCCGAAGAATCCTGAAACACTAATCAGAAAGAATATATGCACCCCTATGTTCATAGCAGCGCAATTTACAATAGCTAAGATCTGGAAACAGCCCAAGTGCCCATCAGTAGATGAGTGGATAAAAAAGCTGTGGGACATTTACACCATGGAATATTATGCAGCTGTAAAAAAGAAGGATCTCGTACCCTTTGGGACAGTATGGATGGACCTGGAGAGTATTATGCTAAGTAAAACAAGCCAGTCAGAGAAAGACAAATATCATATGATCTCACTTATATATGGAATCTAAAGAATATAATAAACTGATGATCAAAATAGATTCAGTGACATAGAAGTATGGAACAGACTGATGAACCTCAGAGAGAAGGTGGGGGTGGAGAGAGATTAACTAAAAAATCTATATGCTTATATGAATAACCCATGGACACAGACAATAGAGTGGTGAAGGCCTGGGGCAGGGAGTGGGTGCGGGGTGGAAGAGGTCAGTGGGGACAAAAGGGGACATCTGTAATATTTTCAACAATAAAGATAAATAAAAAAATAAAAAAAGAGTAGACATAGCTATGTTTTCTAAGTTCATATAATTATAAACTTGATTACATGAGATATTACATCATTGCCATTTTAACTGATGTTTTATTCTTCCTATTGATGTACATTTTTGGTGATTTGCATAAAACATTTAAGCTTTCCCCATAAATGCCAATTTGAAGTCCTAAGATACTGCTGAAATGAATACTCTGCTGTTTGGTTCTCTATGAACTTATGGTTTTATCAGTTATGCAGTTTTCAAGTATATGTCATTCTGTTTAGGCAGCTATGGTATAGGGAAAAGGGGAATAACATTTATTGAAGAACCTAGCAGTTCTGCAAGCTTCATTTTGGGTTCAGGGTGCAAGTGCTTCTTCCTCGATTATAGTTTGAGTTTTTCTTTAGTCATAAATTAAGACTGGAAATGCTTAGGGGCTGGGAACAGTGGAATGAGTAGGCTTCACATCATTCTTTGATTTAAATCTTGCTGCGCAGGAGAAAAAAAAAGAGCGCTCCTTCTAGTTCAACTCAGCTTACTGAGCTGCTCTATTTTGGGGTTGAGGACCTAAGCCACAGCTAATAATAGACTGTTATCCCCACCTTTGCTGGTAATTGTCTCCTTTTTAAAAAAAAATTTATCTTTATTGTTGAAAGTATTACAGGTGTCCTATTTTTCCCCCCCAATTGACCCCCTCCACCTCGCTCCCACCACCTCCCCAGGCCTTCACCCCGTTGTTATCTGTGTACATGGGTTATGCATATATGCATATAACTGCTTTGGTTAATCTCTTTCCACCCTCCACCCCCCTTCCCTCTTCCCTTTGAAATATGATCGTCTGTTGCGTGCGTCAGTGTCTCTGGATCTGTTTAGTTTGTCAGATTCTTTTGTTCATTAGCTTCTTAAAGAAGACCCTTCAACATTTTATGTAGTGCTAGTTTCATGGTGGTGATGAAGTCCTTTAGCTTTTCCTTGTCTGAGAAGCTCTTTATCTGACCTTCAGTTCTAAATGATAGCTTTGCTGGGTAGAGCAATCTTGGTTGTATGTTCTTGTTTTTCATCACTTTGAATATTTCTTGCTACTCCCTTCTGGCCTGCAAAGTTTCTGTTCAGAAATCAGCTTACAGTCATATGGGTGCTCCCTTGTAGGTAACTAATTGCTTTTCTCTTGCTGCTTTTAAGATTCTCCTTAACCTTTGGCATTTTAATTATGATGTGTCTTGGTGTGGGCCTCTTTGGGTTCCTCTTGTTTGGGACTCTCTGTGCGTCCTGGACTTGTAAGTCTATTTCTTTCCTCAGGTAGGGGAAGTTTTCTGTAATTATTTTTTCAAATAGGTTTTCAATTTCTTGCTCTCTTCTCCTACTGGCACCCCAATAATATGAATGTTGGGTCCCTTGAAGTTGTCCCAGAGGCTCCTAATACTGTCTTCATATTTCTGGATTCTTTTTTCTTTTTGCTCTTCTGTTTGGGTTTTTTTGTTTCATGTTCCAAAATGCTGATTTGATTCTCAGTGTCCTCTACTCTACTGTTGATTCTCTGTAAATTATTCTTCATTTCAGTTTGTGTAGCCTTCATTTCTGATTGGTACTTATGTCATCTATGGTCTCACTTGTTTTCTTAATAGTCTTACTAATATCCTTGACCATCCTTATAACCAAAATTCTGAACTCTGTATCTGTTAGCTTGCTTGGTTCCATTTCATTTAGTTCCTTTTCTGGAGATTTCTTTTGTTCTTTCCTTTGTGGCATGTTTCTTTGCCTCCACATTTTGGCTGCTTCCAGGTGTTTGTTTCTATGTATTAGGTAGAGCTGCTATGTCTCCTGGAATTCGTAGAGTGACATTGTGTAGTAGTTGTCCTGTAGGGTCCATTGGCTCAGCCTCCCCAGTCAACTGAGCTGGGCCTTTAGGCGCTCCCCTGTGTGGACTATGTGCACTGTCCTGTTATAGTTGAGCCTTGGTTGCTGTTGATGTCACTGGGAGGAATTGACTGCCAGGCCAATCGGCTATGAGGACCAGCTGCAACTATAGCCAAGGAGCTGCTGTGCTGGAGACACCCCTGTGGAGCAGGACTTACTTCAGTGGAGCTTTGGTGTTCACCAAGTGCGCCCCTTGAGTGTCACTCATGGATGTGATAGGGTTGTAACCCAGCGTGGTCAAGCCTGACCACCAGGTGCACTGTCTCTGAGGCCTCCTGGGAGGTGCAAAGTCAGCCTGTGACAGTGCCTTGCTCAGGGCCACCTAGCATGAGCTACACAGCAAACCGTAGTTGGCTGCTACTTGTGCTGGGCTTGTTGTTGTCCAGGAGAGGCCAAGCTATGAACCAATGCAGGCTGCCGCTAGTGACAGGCCTGGAGCCCCTAATCAAGCCATATGGGGCCCGCTGCTGCTTGTTTGAGAGATTTTAGGAAAATCTTAAGCATGAGGCTCAACAGGCCACTTGCACAGAAAAGCCCCTAGAAACGGCCTGGATGAGCCTGCAGGTGGGGAGGGGCAGGGCCTCCGGGAATCATGGGGCGGGGCCAAAGGTGCGAGCCAGGTGCTGGAGATTCAAATATGGCGCCTGCCTGCCGGCTGTGTGCGGGGAGGACTCGCCACAGGAGCAATGGCCTCTGCCAGCCCTTCTGCCTGGGAGGAAGCTGCCCCTCCACCTCTCGCCCCAATTCCAGGCAGGTTAGTTCCTCCCCGAGTGTCCCGGGTCCTCTCAGGCTGCTGCCTGGTGCTGGGCTCAGAGGGAGCGTCTGAGTGAGTCCGTGCGCGGGCCCTTTGAGAGGAGCTGCTGGGGCTCCCGCACTCTCCATGTCCCTCAGCCACAGTCCCCCCTGGTTTTCACAGCCTGAAGTTGTGGGGACATCCATTCCCAGCCCTGGAGCCCTGGGCTGGGGGGCTTGATGTGGGGCTGGGATCTCTCACTCCCCCGGGAAACCTCCGCCGCCGAGATGTCCCTCCCGGGTTTCAACTGCGGCACCGGGTGTGGGCCCGCGGCCGCGTCTCCGAGATTCAGCCGCATCCGCCCGCGTCTCCACCCCTTCTACCGGTCTCGTTGCTTCTTCAGTTTCCTGGTTGTAGGGCTTCTGTTCAGCTGGATTTCAGGAGGTTCTGAGTGATGGTTGTTCTGTATTTTAGTTGTAATTTTGATGTGGTCATGGGAGGCGGCAGGTACCAGGGTTGCCTACGGCGCCATCTTGTTCAAGCTAGTAATTGTCTCCTGTATGCATACATCTTTTCCCAGGATCTCTTGGAAAGGAATGATTTATTGAGGGCAGAACTAGCATGTACTTTGTACCCCTGGACAAATACCATCTTAAAGACATCCTGATTTCACGCGTATTTCTAACATAGTGGAACCATATATTTTTTATACCATAACCTGGCCTCACAAATTTATGTGGTCTTGGTTAAATTGATAAATTACCATGTGTCTCAGTGCCCTGGGATTATTATATCAGTTTGTTTCAGTGATGATTTAATGATATCATCCATCTAGGAGCTCCTGGAGGAGATAGATTAAATTTTGTTCATTGCTAAGTCACCAGTACTTAACATAGTGTGTGGCATGTGGAGGGGGTCAGTGCATGCTTGTTGAATTTTGAACTCAAGAAAGGTATAGGCACAGGTAAGGGGATGACTCAAAATGTCTGAGTTGGGGCTGTGAGTGAGCAGGTATTGATCAAGGATTCAAGTCTTTGGTTTAGGCAGTAACCTCTGGAAGGTCGGTGATAGTAGATTAGATTCTGATCCGATGTCAGGCAGAACATCATTCCTGATTTCCTCCTAGACCTTGGACGGTGTCTTCGTAGTCATTGATCTGTTGATTCACTGATTCTAAATATTCTGTGCGTGTCTGCTCCATGCTAGAATCTGGACTGGGTGCTGAGAATACAACAACGAATGAGATGGACCCAGTCCCTGCCTTTGATGAGTTGTGTGGAGATTGCAATATCCATAAGTAGATGTGTTGTATGTAGTATCACAGAGACTGTAAAAGAGATGTAACAGAGGACAGTGGGCAAAAGGTAGAACTGGTATATTATTCTCCAAGGGAAGCATTGCTTTGAGAAAGGAAGATTTTGTTGGGCTTAGGTAAGGAGTGCAAGAGCATTTTGTGCTGAATTAGCTTAGTTTGCGTCGGAACCATTAGTTCAGCTTGGCTGGAATATATGGTAGAAAAGAGGGGTGTGGAGCCCGGTGAGAAATGAGGCAGGATATATAGAACAGGGTAAAGTATTTATTCTTTGCGGGGGGTGAGGGGGGAGAATTGAAAGGTTTTTAGAAGGGAAACAATATAGCCAGATCAGAGATTTAGCAGTGTTCTATTTGGGGAGGGGGGGGTCATGAGAAATTTTAGAGACTCAGAATTTGATTCTTTGATTATCATTTAAAAAAAAAAATACCTTAATTGATTTCAGAGAGAGGAAGGGAGAGAGAGATAAAAACGTCAATGATGAGAGTCATTGATCAGCTGCTTCCTGCCCCCCCCCCCCCCCCCCCCGGGGATCGAGCCTGCAACCCTGGGCATGTGCCCTGACTGGTAATTGAACTGCCATCTCCTGGATAATAGGTCGGTGCTCAACTGCTGAGCCACGCTGGCCGGGCATCTTTGATTAATTTTTTTTTAAAAGACCAGTGCTTTACAGGATCATGAGGCTGGGGGCCAGAAGCAGAAGGAAACTGATAGTGCTGTGGTTTGCAAACAACACATTTCTGTTGTGGGGACTAATATTTTAAAATCTGGTGTTTGTGCTGTTTTCCTGATTATATATACCTGTTGGGTTGCCAAGAAACTGTTTAGCAACATGTTGCAGACTTTCAATTCAGATATTTGCTCTTCACTCCCCTTGTAATTAGTGGCAAACAACAGACCAGTTTTTATATAGAGTTCCATTCAGGAGATATTTAGTTTAGTTCAAGGAAACATTTACGGATGGATAGATTGATCCATGCATATATGTAAAGACACTGCTAGGTATAAGTGATAGGGGAATGAATAAAACATGAATCCTGTCCTGAAAGAGCTAGTAGTCTTATGTGGGAGTTGGGCAAATAGATGGTCAGTTATCCTATGGTGAGATGAGGGCAACAATAGAGATGAGCAGCTGGGGTTGTGGGAGCACAGAAAAGCAGCCCCTCACATAGCTAGGCAGGGTGAGGGGGTACTCAGAGCAGATGATCTCTGAGCTAAGGCTTTAAAGATGAGTAGGAGTGAAATGAGGGGAGAAGGGGAGGAGGAGAGGAAAAGGTGGAAAATGGGAGAGAGTTTCTAGATGGAAAGAACTGGATGAGAAAAGACACAGAGGTGAGGGAAACACTAGTGTATTTGCAGATGCACGTGTTACTTAATGCAACTCAATTGTCTTTCCTTTTTATTTATAGAACTCTTATTTTTATGATACTGGTTACTAGGGGACCAGGTACTCAGAATTAAATTCTGATTTGTTTCAGGGAGATGCTGCTATAATAAAAATAGTACTGCCCTTGGAATAAGACATTCATTCATTCATTGATTCATTCATTCATTTTCTAAACAACTGTGGATAACTCCTGCATGACAAACACTGTGTTCATGCTGAGAATATCCTCTTTTAACTAACTGTATGAAGTTGGGCAAGGCTCCTAATTTTTCTGAGCCTTGATTCCACATCTGGAAAATGGGACATTAATATCAGGTTCACAAGATTAAATTAGATTACATATATGTGAATATTTTTGAAAATTCTAAAATATTATCCTAACATTTTTCACATTAATAAGGTTACATGTGAGAAAGTTATCTTGAACTGAAATAGAATCTATTATTGAAGAAACTCACAGAGATCAAAGAGGAATAGTTGAGCAGTCATTCTCTAGGCGTACCCTACCTAATGAATGCTTGAACCTAACAAATTAGAACAAAAATTTTCCCAACTATTACCTTTGGTTCTTTAACAACCCTATCTCTTGGAACTTTTTTTTTCTACTATAACATAAGGATAAGAATACCTACCTCATAGGGTTTTCTGGGGAAGATGAGATAATGTATATGAAAGAAAGAGTTTATCTCAGTGGTTGGCCTTCAGTATGTTTTCAGTAAATATTTGTGTCTTCTGAATATGAGCAAAAATAAGAGATTAGCTTTAGAGCTGTGACTAAGCAAAAGTGTCATTTTAGAGATTGTGATTGATTACCAGATTGCAAAAGTAGAGAACTGTCAGACATGGTCCCAAGACTTAAAGTATGTGCATATAAAATTGTTCAGGAAAAAAAACAGATGGAGATTTTTTTTTGGTATCTAATTCTAAAAGATAAGATTTAGGTTTCTCTATTGTGATTGTCAGAATTCTTTCAGCCTTGACCCACTGTCTGCTTCCAAAGCCACTCCCACATGTTTGGTTATTTGTTACAGCAGCACCCCACTGTCATTACCTATAATCTGTATTAGTTCTCTGTTGCTGTTTAAAAATTACCATAAATTAGTGACTTAAAATAACACAAATTTATTACTTCACAGTTTTTATTGGCCTGGAGTTCAGACATGGCTTCGCTGTGTCTTCTGTTTGGGATCTCACGAGGCTGTAATTAAGGTGTTGGCCAGGTTGCATTATTACCTGGAGGCTTAACCGGGGAAGAATCCTCTTCTAAGCCACTCAAATTGTTGGCAGAATTCAACAACCTATTTATTATAGAATTTAGGGCTCTGGCTTCTTGTTGGCTCTTGGCTGGAGGCTGCCTGCAGTTCCTTGCCACATGGGTTTCGCCATGATGGCTGCTTACTTTATCAAACCAGTAAGAAGTGTTACTAGAGTGAGTCTCCTGGCATGACAGAGTCTTATATAATGTAACATAATCACATGTGTGACGTCCTACCATTCCTGTCATATCGGTTTTTTAAAGTTTATTGAGGAATACTTGACAAATAAAATTGTGTTTAAAGTGTGAAATGTCATGATTTGATATATGTATATATTATGAAAGGATTCCCCCACAATGAGGGAAGTATCACCTCAAATACTTACCTTTCTTTTTTTGCCAGAACAGTCTTTTTACTCTCAGCAAATTTCAATGATATAATACAGTGTTAACAATTAGAGTCACCATGTTATACATTGAATCTTCAGATCTTATTCATCATATAGCTGAAAGTTTGTATCCTTTTACCAGTGTCCCCCTATTTTTCCCTCTCCCAGCCCCTGACAACCACTTTTCTACTCTCTATATATATTTCTATGAGTTTGACTTTTAAAAACATTTACTTATAAGTGAGATGATACAGTATTTGCTTTGTCTGGCTTATTTCATTTCGCATAGTGCCTTCCAGGTTCATCCATTTTGTCACAAATGATAGAAAATTTTCTTTTTTAAGGCTAACTAATTTTCCTCTGTGTTTGTCACATTTTCATTTTCTTGATAAATCTATCCATTGGTAGACACCTAGGTTGTTTCCATTACCTCGACTATTGTGAGTAATGCTGCAGTAAACATGGGAGTGCATGCGGTAAACAAGATTCTCTTTTTGAGATAATGATTTCATTTGCTTTGGATAGATACCCCAAACTAGGATTGCTGGATCATATGATAATTCTATTTTAATTTTTTTCAGGAACCTCCATACTGTGTTCCATAGTTTATATTCCTACCAACAATATTCAAGGATTCGTTTATCTCCACATTGTTGCCAGCATTTGTTATCGCTTGTTCTCTCTCTGAATAACCACCTGACAGGTGTGAGGTGATATCTCATTGTGGTTTTGACTTGAATTTCCCTGATGATTAGTGGTATTGGTACCTTTTTAAGTACTTATTGGCCATTTGTATGCCTTCTTTGGAAAAATGTCTATTTAGGTCCTTTGCCATTTTAAAATTGGGTTGTTTTTTGCTGCTGAGTTGTATGATTTCTTGTATATTTTGGATTTTAACTCCTTATCAGATATGTGGTTTGCAAATATTTTCTTTCATTCCATAAGTTGCTTTTTCATCTTTATAGCCTTAAGGTAATGCACGGTCCCATGGGAAAATATTGGTTTGAACCATTGAAGTGACTACAGTTAGGGGCAGATTCATTACTGAGCAAATTTTATTCTGAATACAATTATAATTAACTCTGCACACTGGAATTTAAAAGAGCAATATCAACACAATGAACATGGGAAAAGTTTGCAGATTCCAAAAGCTGTAAGCTAGGTATCAATTTTATTTTGTGTTTTTTGTAGAATGTTTTTTCTGTATACAGTCAATATTTAGCTTTTCATTTAAACTGTGTGGGAAGAAAATGAAAAATTTAATTATAAATATCATGGGAAGGTGGTTATAAACAAGCAAATCTCATCCAAAAAATAATTATGCACACAATCAAAAATTTTTTTCAAATTAAAAGTGAAAAATCTTGGTATAGACTGTATTACTTTTTCAGAGATAGATAGGGATATGTTGGCAGTGATATTTTTTTTAATATAAAACAGGTATTCAGGGTATTTTTGCTGAACTAAAGCTGGTTGTAGCCATCTATTCCCACTTCCAGTGAGGTGCTGGAGGTGAGGAGACTCTTGGTGTCTAGAGAAGAAGTGTTGGTAGAGAGTATGGTACTAAGAGAAAAATCAACCAGAGAATCCTCTATACCACCCTAGACACTTGAGTTCTCATTATTAAATAGCCATTTGCTTTTATAGAGTGTTCTTTCTCTATGTGTGAAATTTTTTGTAAGAAATGCAGTGGAGCAATATTCTCCCCACTCACATTATGGGGAGTTCTAGTTCAGTGTGACCTAAGGGAACTTCAGTATGACATAGGGTGTGATCATGGAACTCACAATACAGGAGGTAATAATACTAAGGAATAGAAACGTTGGTAATTTGCCCAAAGTTACACAACTGGTAAGTGGTTGAGCCAGGCTTTGAACCTTATAAGTCTGATTCATGATCCTATAATCTATATTGTGATTAAATTCAATGAAACTCTATTCAGGCTCATGACTGCTTGAATGAATGGCCTAATTAAAGTAGGAAATACAGGAGATCAATTCATTCATTCTGTCAATAAACATTTATTGAACACCCATTGGGTATTCTATGAGTATCTGCTAAGTTTTTCCTTTCCTCTGTTTTTATTACCCTTCATATGTTGACACACATTGTCTTATATTGGCAACAAAAGAAATTAAGGAGGATTGAGGTCATATTAATCTTTCTTTTTTTTTAATCCTCACTCAAGGATATATTTTTTCCATTGCTTTTCAGAGAGAGTGGAAGGGAAAGAGGGAGAGAGAGAGAGGGAGATAGGGAAAGAGGGAGGGAGGGAGAGAGACATTGATGTGAGAGAGACACATTGATTGGTTGCCTTCCACACATGCCCTGACCAGGGCGGGGGATTGAGCCTGCAACTGAGGTTTGTGCCCTTGGCTGGAATCTAACTGGGGACCCTTCAGTCTGCAGGCTGACGCTCTAACCACTGAGCCAAACCAGCTAGGGCTAATCTTTGTTTTAAGGGTTCAGTAAGTGTTTTATTAATAAGAGGACTTGGCTATATGACCCTAAGAGTAGCCATATTAGACTAAGTTTATAAATAGGGAGTCTGTAGCCTAATCTATTTAGATTTGTGTTAATAGTTGATTTGCTATAAGCTCTTTTTTCTTTATGATGTTTCAGATATTATTTGCTTTTGTTTGACAATAAACATAGCTGTGTATGTGCCAAGAACTGTGCTAATATTTTACGTCTTATTTAACTCTTTTAACAATCTTTCATGGGAGGTACTCATATAGCATAGATGGTTTTGGAGTCACAGAGATCAGTGTTCAAATCCCAGCTTAATCATTCACTATTATGTGACATTAGATTAATCTCACATCTTTCTAGCTCTCCTCTGGTGATGTTAGGATTCTCATTTTACTCTTCTTTTAAGATGAGGAAAGCAAAGGACAGAAAATTGTGGTTTACCCATTTAGCAGCTTTTCTTGTGCAGGGCATTTACTATGGCACCAGGACATCAGTAACTAGGACATTCAACGAAGGCAGGGGCAATACACACATGTGGCACCCTGGATGAGACCAGCAGTCCCATCCTCTTTGAAGGCTGATGGATCCCTACTTGTGCTCCAGCTTTAGTAAAGGTAATCTGTTATCAGAAGATCTCCAGAGCACTATCTTTCATTATTACATCAGCTTCCTTACAGTAATTTCAGCTCCTCTTTGTAACGGGTAGTCAGTCAGACATTGCTCAAAAGCCTTCATGTCCTTTCCTCTGTTCTTGATATTGACTTGCTTTGATTTTCTATTAATTTTTCTTCCCTTCCAGGCTCACTGTTCATAGCAAAGTTCAAACACTGTTCAAGTTTAAAATCATGCAATATTTTCACTCAATTTTTAAAAATCATACTTCCCAGCACTTCCTCCCACTGTGAATCCTCCACTCCAAGTGGCTGGTTTACTTGCTGTCTCCTCCCATGTGCTTCTCTGCTCATGCTGCTCTGCTTAGTTCCTTAGGTAAAAAACAGTATTTTTAAATGTTTTTTTAAAATGTAGTTTCACAATTCTTTAGTTACTGGTGAGTTTGAATATTTTTGTATCTAAGTTTACATTCTCCTGGTCAATTGTCCATTCATGATTTTCACTCATTCTGATGGTAATTATCAGTTTGAATCTGATAATTCTCAGAAAGAAAAAAAAATTTCCAATCATTGTGTGTTGTGCTTGATAAAAGCTAATCTTACTAATTTTTACTCAGACTACAAAAAATAAGTAAAACAAGTGCAAAAATTTAGACTAATTTTGAACAAAACAAAACAAAAAAGAGAACACACACACACAAAACTTTCAGCTCTCTACTGCTATGGTATGTCTGCTATCTCCAGCAGCACAGAATTCCTGGTAACATGCAGTATAGACACTCAGGGGGCTTGAAAAATTTCTTATTGAGACATGACCACCACAGCCACTCCTTCCATTTTGCTTCAGTATTCGTTGTTCTTTTGTTGTTATTATTTTCTGAAACTATTATTTACAAATTATTGTGTAGCTTAAGGACTCAAACACTAGAAACATTCTTAAAAGTGGAACGATGATACAATGAAAGCTAAAGAAATATTTTATAGGTTGTAATTAATGGAAAATTAGTTATAGCCAAAAAGATATTTAAAAAATTTTCACTAAACTGTAGTCTTCTGTAACATTATTACACCGAAATGGATGAAATGTTGATAGAAGAATCAGTAAAAGAAATTAGTACCAAAAAATCAATGGCAGGCAAAAAGGTAGCATGTAAATGCCTATAATCCCTTGCTATACAGTATTTTATAAGTATTTTTCTTAGCCTTGCCTTTTCACTGTTAAACTTTCTTTTTCCTGCTGATGTTTAAAATATTTTTTAGTTAGATTAGTCACTAGTAACCAGTTTTCTTCTAGTACTTTTGTGTTATTTTAATTTAATTCTTTAATATATCTGTACTTTATATTAATGCACACAGAATGAGGTAGAGTTCTAACATATTTTTCCCCAAATGGTTAGCCAAATGTTCTTAGCCATTATTAACTAATCTATTTTTTCCTCAACTGGTTTCGAATGCTATCTTTTTAATGTATGAATTTCTTTTGTATACTTGCTTTAGTTTATGGGTTTTCTACTCTGTTTCATTGAACTGTTTGTTTGATACATGTAATGTACTGTTTCGTGTACTGTCATTTTATAAAATGTGTCAATATCCAGAAAGGCAAGGCATCAGATGGTATATTCTTAAATTGTCTGATTTATTCCAAATTATTTTATTTTTTGTGTTGCTAGTTACTCTAAATCAGTACCAGAGAGTAAAAACAATAGCAATTTAGTCAAGATATGGCATTAGATGATTTTTACCTGGGATCCTAGGCCAAGGGATTTTGGAGGTAAAAAGGTATAATTGTTTTTCATTATCGTGCTTGGGCTATTGATTTATAACCCAAGCCCTGACAATTAAGAATTATATCTGTATCATAATTCCTCTTGCATCTAGAAAGAAGAACTTGTCCTATTTCAAATTTTTGTAATATTTTAAACACATAGTCTTATCACTGTCTCAATGTGTAAAGATTTTCCTGTTTTCCATTTAAATAACCTTTTTTCCATTAGCAGTACTGTCAGTTTTATGGTGTGATCTGCTGGTTCTGGTTCCTGGAAGACTGAGATGTGACATTTGCACAAAGTAGGTTAGATCTTGCCAGATTAGGTGGAGATTCTCGCAGGGGGAGTTCAGCTTCATAGACCCTTGCAGGATACTCCTCTGTCTGGAAAGGTCTTCCTCTGCAAACAGGGGCTCTCATACCTGCTTGACCCAAGAGTAGTCCTCCTCTGTCTGGGAAGGTCGTCCTTTGTGATCAAGTGCTACCATGCAGACCCTTGACCAAAGAACAGACCTTCTCTGTCTAGGAATGTCATCCTTTTGGGTCATGTGCTACTTGCAAACACTTGACTGAAGGCTTATTCTCTCTCAGGAAAGTTTTCTTCCTTAATCAGCTACTTGGTTTTTGAGAGGGGTATGTGTGGGGCAGACAGCAGCAAAGCCTACTGGCTCAGTGGGTCATATCAGCGGAATTGGTGGCATTATAGCCTGAGGGAGAAGTGATTGTGAGATTATAGATATTAACACCTTTTTATGTCTGGATGTAAATCTGTGTGTTTTTTTGTTTTTATAAGTTACTTTTCAGACTAACCAATTTAGAGGAATTTATTGAATGCTATAATAAGAACATTATTATCTTAACCACATTGTGGCATTCTGACTTCTATGCCCATAGATGATTTCTGTGCCGTGGGTTCCTTTTTCGTAAAATAGTGATGGTGCCTACCTCACAGGGCTGTTGTGAGGATTTAAGGAGCTAACAAATATAAAGCAATAGAAAAATGCATTTTAGTTAATGTTCAAGAAATGTTTATTACAGCCCTGGTTAAACTTAGGAAGAGCACTATAGAGAAATCTTTAGACACCCTGGATTCTGTCCTTTGGTGAAATCCTAAAATCTATAGATTCTGTGCTTCAACTCATTCCTAATTCTATGCCCAGCACACAGTGTGATTCCATGCTGTGCAGGGCTAGGGTTGAGGCTAGGCAGTTGTTAAAAGCCACGCTAAAGGTCAGGAGCTTCGGAATATATTCAAATGTCAAAGGTCAAGGTAAAACAGAGTCAGAAACTCAGTAAACAAGCACCTGAGGGAAAGCATGGATCCTGAAGCCAGCAAGCACAGTCTCAAGAATCATAAGATCCCAGAGAAATCTGGATGATATGCCAGCCAGGTACATAGAAACCTGATGAGATATTTATGATAGTAATAATCCTCAGGAGTTGAAGGGATTAGAGCAAAGCTGGCAGGAGAATAAATTGGAGACTGTAGCACTAAGAAAATCTTGGCTTTATAATCCAAAATCTTAAAATCTCTATGTAGGAAGGGATCTTAGTAGTCATCTAATCCAGCCCTTAAGGTAGTGTTTAAAGCTTCTCTATAGCTGGAGTGCTGAGAAAGGAACATGGAAAGCAGACCAGGATAAATGCAAGGAGATTGGGGACCACTGGGAAAAGGGCCATCCTGTGAGTGGGGATGAAAAGTTTTTGAAACTGACGCGCTGCCTACTGCTCTAAGAGGGCAGCTGAAAAGTTTAGACAATTACCAAGATTAAGCATTCATGTTTGTGGATTGCTTTCAGAACTGTCTAAGGCATGGAGCATGACTAGTTTAAAGGTACATGCTGAGTTCAAAGGGCCAGAGCCAGACAGGCAGTGGGAGCCCAGGACACAGATTGAAGAATAGTAGGAACATGCATTACCTGGCTGGAAGTGTATGTGTGAAGGAGGAGGGAGAAGCACTGAGCAGAACAGGGAGGCTCAGAAGCCACTGACTTAGGAGAAAGCCAGCTCAGGGTCCATAATAACTTCTAGGACCTATACACAGACTAGGTTGAGAGGTAGGAGTTAGAACACTAGCAGGACTGTGTTGTGGAGTGCCAGAAGCAAGAGTGCCTCAAGAGAGTACAACAGGTACATCCTCCAGCAAGTACGAGAACTGTGTCAGGAGGGCTGACAATCTGCAGTGGCTTTTCCTGGAACTCATACCAATGTAAAGGGAAACGTGAGTCCAGTAACTTCCTACTCAATGACTGAAGACTACACCATGTGGAGCATGCAAAGGGAGTAGTGAAATGAGCACAGAATTGAAAATACATAGACCTGGGTTTGAACATCTGTGCTATCACTTGGAAGTCATGTGACCTTGGGAACAGTGAAGGTTAATTAAGATAACTTACTCAAAGCTTGCAGGACAATGTCTGGCATAGAATGGGTACTCAGCAAATAATGAGCCTTGATTCTCCTTCCGTCATTGAAGTTCATTAAACTAAATTGAACTGAAGGTGAAGCACCATGGTCAAATGGCCCAGTAACTTTTTCTTGCCTTGTGGTGTGTCACAAAGGCATAGTCCCGTTGGAGTGGTATGTGATTAAACTCTGCCTTAGAAAAGCAAGGCCCTGATTTTGTATGTACTTGGTTAATGAGGATAAAACAAGTTGGAAAAAGGGGTGAATAATTATTTCTGAGCAATAAGATATTCAAATTGTGCTAAGTTTTTATATGATAAAGAGCTTTGTTGTCACAAAGACCTGAATTTGAATCTCAGTCATGCGATTTAGGGCTGTGTAATAGTCAGAACAAACCACTCTTCCCTCCCCTTCATACACATACAAAGTTCCAGCCATAAAGGACTACTTACTGTTCTCTCTACCTCGTTGTGTACAGTCTGTTCCTTTTACTTGAAATATCATTCTTCCCTCAACTTTTTAAATTTGTCTAGCAATCTTTTACTCATCTTATAAATGTCAATTACTCTGGAATCCTTTCCTGACCAGCTAAATCTTTGGATGCCACCTAAATGTTTTGTACTCCCACAGCTGTATGTTTCACCACAATCATTCTATATTATAATTGCTTAATTACCTGTTTCTCTCCCTTACAGGTCAATGAGCCATATAAGGGTAGGGATTATATTTTAGTCATCGATCTCTATTATGTAGCATAATACCTGGTACACAGTAAATGTTTCCAAAAGAGCAAATGAATGAATGAGCCAGGTTTAGATATGCTAGTACTTCAGAAGCTGGTCATAAGGAGAGAAGAGGGAGCCTTGGAACAGCTAGAGACACTAGCAAGTTTGTGGGGCTAAATCATATAGAGGTGCTACATTAATTAGAATTCTTTTCTTGTAAGTGACAAAAACCAAGCTAGCTTGAAAGCTAGTTTAATGTAAAAAAAGTGTTTATTAAAAGATACAAAAGTGTAGTTATGCATCATGAAGGATCTTTGAAACTTATTAGATACTCTTTGTTCCTTAGTTCAGGTGTCATTCTTCTCTGTTTTACCTCCCAGACAGGCTTTCTCTGCTGCTTCTTCCCCATGACAGTGTGGTGACCTCATGAAAACCGCACAGTTCTCTCTATATTATGATTGACCTTTTTTATATCATATTGGTCATCAGGCCCCAAGCATCATACTTCCTGAGCATCTTTAAAATCAGTCACCTTTTAAGGAGCTATACACCCAGAGACTAGCTGTTCCTCCTAATTTTGATTTCCTGGTGAAGAAAGTATGGCTAGCCTAATTCAGTCAATCAGCTATGACCTAGGGGCTAGGATTACCCAGTGCACACTTGCTACCACAGGTAGCCAAAAGTCTCATTCTTGGTAATCAAGACCTAGAGATGCATCCCAGGTGTTTTCTATCTGCTGAGAATTAAAGTATTTCTAGGTTGAAGCAAAGTATTTACATATTTCATGTTTAGCAGTCCCTTCATTCTGACTAGAGTTGTGTACGAGAGGGATCCTAGCCAGTAGATGAAGCACAGGAACAGTGGCCAGTTCCCCTAGGGGATGAGCTGACCAGAGTTGTTAGAGTTGTAACCAGTTAAATGGGATGCGATGTAAAGCATGGCTTCATTCTTATAGGAATTCTTATTGGTATCAGAAGGGCTTGGCATAACTTGTATGGAATGAATTGGACACCCAAGGGGGTAGTAGAAGGAAGGTTGTAGGCTAACAGAGGATCAGGTTGAAACATCTAATGAAAACTCATTTCATGTTTGTTGATTAATGAATAAGTGGTACTGAGCTTCCAGGCACTGAGCACTAAGCACTGAGCTCAGGACTATAAGCCTAATTCCATATCCTACTTTCTGGTATGAATAGGGCTCTTCATGTACATGCTTTGTGCTCATGGGCTTGATGTCTGGGTGGGACTAAGTGACAGGGTGCAGGTCTCTAGTACCTGCCACGTGGTAGGGCCAGGGCCCTTGAGAAATGACCATGGAGAGAAAGAACAGTGTTTTCCTTTAGTACTTGGATTCTTTTTTTTCTGAGGACTGAAAAGACAGTTATAGTTAGTTGCATAGAATATGTCTACCTTAAAAGCTTCTGGTAGTCAGAGACAGGTTTTATTTATGTATTTTTTATTTTTAGCACAGGGTTGGCACATAGCTGTTGCTCAACCAATGTTATTTAAATGAAAGAAAGGATAAATAATTTCCAAGTATAATATCATTAATCTAATATTTGCTTTCTTCTCAAATCATGACAAATTAAAGTACATTTGTTTTCTCAATATATCTGGCTGCTGCCTGACTTAGTTTTAGAAAATGTATTTCCATTATTGCTTTAACCTTTAAGAAGTCACTGCAGGATTGCACTGTAAATGCTATGTCTGGTCAATTAGATATCATGTACAGTGTCAGACACGGAGAATAAATATTTCTCTTCTGGACAGAATAACTGCTGCCCTATTGTAATTGATGTTCATGGACAGAACTCTGTCATTTTGTATGTTCCGAACTCTTTGTCATCCTCTGCTGAACACTCATTTGACTGTCTTACTAGATGTTGATTTGTCACTAGGGATGAGGCATTTTTTAATGATGCATTTAAATTTGATGCTTCATAGATGATCAAAAGCCACTGGAAACTGACATCTTTGGTACCCATATGTCTATTTTTGTGTTTGACTGTCCTAAAAGAGGAGATTCCCAAAGGTCAGTAAACATAAATGACTAGATGCTCCTTTTCTGCTGTCTCTTCTTAAGCAAAGGTGATTTATATTATACAACTTTTTAAAAAGTTATTTTTCATTGTTGACATTATTATAGATGTCCCCTGTTTTCTACCACTTACCCCTCCACCCGGCCCCCACCCCACCCCAGGCCTTCACCACACTGTTGTCTGTGTCCCTGGGCTATGCATATATGCTTACAAGTTCTTTGGTTAATCTCTTCCTGTTCCCCCAGCCCTCACTGAGATCTGTCAGTCTGTTCCATGCATCTGGTCCTATTTTGTTCATCAGTTTATTTTTCATTAGATTCCACATATGAGTGAGATCATGTGATATTTTTCTTTCTCTGACTGGCTTATTTCACTAAGCTTAATGGTCTTCAGGTCCATCCATGCTGTTCAAAGGGTATGAGATCCTTCTTTTTTACAGCCACATAGTATTCCATGGTGTAAATGTCCCACAGCTTTTTTATCCACTCATCTACTGATGGCACTTGGGCTGTTTTCAGATCTTAGCTATTGTAAGTAATGCTGCTATGAACACAGGGAGGCATATCTTCTTTCTGATTGGTGTTTCCAGATTCTTAGGATATATTCCCAGAAGTGGTATCACTGGGTCAAATGGAAGTTCCACTTTTAATTTTTTGAGGAAACTCCATACTGTTTTCTATAGTGGCTTCACCAGTCTGCATTCCCATCAGCAGTGTGCTAGGGTTATGTTATACAACTTTTAATGCCTTGTTCTGGTCACAGTTAAAAAGTTTCTGTTTTTATTCATGTGAAATATCTCTGAAGTGAGCATCCCAAGATACACAAAGTGCAAATGTAAGATCAAGGACAACAGCAGTAAAATAGGCCAGACCCTTTAAATTTTGTAGTTTGTTCTCTTTATATCTTTTAAATGGTTTAACATAGAGTTTTCAGTAACATAGTGTTATTTGATTAAAGTTATCTTCCTTTACTGTGAAAGCAAGGCCTTGCTTTGCAGCAAAAGTCCATTTCTTCACATAATAGATATTGAGCAGTTGCTAATCCTGAAGGCCAGGAGCCTGCTATTCTCTAGGTAGCCATCTTACTCAGCCACACTCGATTTCTGTGGAGTCCTTCCTGGGGACACTGGGCCAAGGGCATGCACTTACTTTTTGTAAAGCTTGTACTCCTGATTTCTGTCTGGCTTCCCTCCTGGGACCAGGGAGGGCTTCTTTCCCTTTTAATATTAAGATCTAGGTAAAGTAGAGGAAAGCTGGGCTCCATGCTCCTTTCCTGTGGGCTCCTGATTTTCGGTGCCCAAACTGGAGGCTACTTAAGGCCTATTTATCATTTTTGCTGCATGGAAGAGGGAGAGAAGAGGTTGCGTTACTAGAAGAAAAGATTCCCTTGGCCCTCTCAGATCTTCCACTCTAAGCTACTCATTCTCTCTGCCACCAGGGTAGCCCTTATTCTGAGGTCCTATTTTGATCTAATTCAGAGAACTGTTTTCTTTCTTCTCTGGCATATCACTGTCACCCTCCAAAATCAAAATGGTGTAAACTCATTAATATAGTTTCTGTTAGTATTCAAACTGAAAAAAATTGGGTTAGTGTTTGCATATTCTCTGAAAACTTATCTTTGTAAAACAAATAATGGTATAAACCTCTTTGCAAGAGAGGTTATTTATAGCCCTTTAGAGATCTGACTGCTCTAGAACAGTTCAGAAGCATCTACTTGCACAAATTAATATGAATACGTTATATCTATGCCTTTAAGAGAGTTTCCAAATGATCTTTACTAAGTGGTCATTTATTGGCTTACCAGAAAGTAATACAATTACATTTATTTTTAAGTATATTGTTATTTATGCTTTTAATTAAATCAGAGACTCCACTTAATCATGAAGATGAAAAATTTATTATATTTTCCCTTTATAGTTTTCATGGTGCTTTTGCATTCATTATGTCACATGATCTTGAAAACAGTGCTATGCAATGAATTAGACAAATATTATTTTCACGTCATAGATGAAGAAACCAAGGACTAGTGAGGTGAAATGACTTGTTCACAGTCACACAGCAAAGGTGTACAGAATCAAGTTGTTTAATGATATTGACTAATACAATTTAGCAACTTTTGAAAGACTACAATGGATTTTTTTGGTCAGATTGCAATCTCATGAGAGCAGAGAACATCTCTTTTATTCAGCTTTGTAACCTCAGTGCCTAGTTGGTCATTAAATATTGGTTGAGTGAGTGAAGGAAGGTTTGGGATCATGAAGTCAGGACATGAGGAGAAGATACTCATAGAAAGACTGGCTGGATGATGCAAGCCTGTTTCAAAAGTGTGTTGGATCGCAGAATATTTATAGTTAGGAAGGCCTTGTTGTTTTTCAAATGTATTGGCCTTCAGATTAATGCGTGTTACTTGACTAGGCTACCCTTGAATATCCTTATATCATAGCACTTATCACTTTGTGTGCTAATTATCTGTTCAGTTGTTTGGCTTCCCTGGCAAACTGTGAGTCTCTTGAGAGCAAAAGGATGCCCCATTGTACTCCTGTACATAGCACTGAGTTTAGCATGTGATAGTTACCAAGCAAATATTTGTTTGGATAAACAAATAATATGAGACCCAGTGTACAACAGTAAAATAGGTAAATCACTGGGAAAGGAACAGAGTTTGTAACAGGGAAATAGTAAAATAATTAAGTCTGATTCAACATTTAGGTTGGTAAGAAAGGTAGCAGAAGTTTTCATGGTATATTTGCCTTTTAAAATAGTTCATATATGTTTATAATTTAAATGCTGCCAAAAATGATTAAATTGTTATGTTGAATACTTCTAATACATTTGATTCTCCATTAAAAATTTTTTTTTGGTAAAGGAATACTTAGTGCTTAAGGAAAAACTAAATCTGGGCTTTCTACCAAGTCTTAAGCTCTACTTGCCTTAGTTTTATTATCTACAAAATAGGAGTAGTAAGACTTTTTCCTATTAAATGAGACAAATTATGAAAGCTTCAAGCACAGTGCCTGGCTTATAAGAGGAGCTTTATCAATGTTTATTGAATAGATTAATGAATGACTCTTACTTTGCTTTGCCTTCATGCTCTTGACTCTGGTTCTCCTGTCACTGAAATTTTAATCCTTTAAGCAAAAGCCAGAGTGTCAACTGAAAATCCAGCTTTTCAATATCATATGTGTGACCATGCTACTCTTACCAGAAGGGACACCCATTTCAACCTGGGTGATGTTCTTTTTTTACTTTTATTTTTGCCTCAACCTCCAAAAAGTTTTAGAATTCCTATTATTTCCCCCTCTTTGAGAATTGGATTTGGGCCTTGGTAATAGATATGTTAGGTTAATACTCTCATCACCCTTGATTTAGTTTCTTCACAGCCCAAATTGTCCTTCATGCGAACCTGAGCTTGTAATACACACTTGAGGTGATGTGTAAATGCTTTCACTGGCTCAGCTCCCATCCTTACCCAGCATGCTTGGGTCACCTTCACAACATCAAGATTAGGTATACATGTGCCATCATAAATAATGCCTTGTGCAGGGGTGATATAAATGGAATCCACTGAAATATGGCCTATTGTATTAAAATTTATGTTTCGATTATCGTTTTTATGATATGAAAGAAGCTTGAGCTTTATAAAGTCATTCAGAAAAGAAATCTGCATCACTGATACGAATGCCTGTCTACTTGGCATTTATGCCTAGCAAATTGAGAGTCATTTGAACATTTCTAAAGATAATAAAATTTTTTTTCATCTCTGCTTTGAAAATCCAAATTGGATTACTTAACAAATTATTCTTTGAAATACCCCTAACGGTGTAATAAGAAAATGCTAGACACAGCACTTTCCCCATTCCCTTTTCAGAATTTTTATAATATGCAAACCTAATCACATATCCTTTCCTGCTTTTTCTTTTTCAATGGCTCCTCCCTATTTCCTACCTTATGTAATAAAACAAGCTCCTTAGTTTAATAGAGTCTTCAATATTTGTTCCTGATTTTTTCCTTTCCTTTCTCACATTATCTCCTAGGTCCTAACCTCAAAGTTTATCTAACAGCAATGCTTGTAAGTCCCTTCACATGTAATGCTATTTCTTTCCTCTTTTCTTTTTCCAAAATTGTTTCCTTTCTCTGAGAGATAACACACCCTGTCCTTACCTAAGAGATTCCTTTAATACTGATTCATTTTAGGGAATTACAACTTTAATCACATCCAACAATATGAATGAATTTCACAAACATAATGTTGATTGAAAGAAGCCAGACAAGATAAAATACATGTTGTATGATTCCATTTTTATAAAGTTCCCAAATAGGCAAAACTAATTTCTGGTGTTAGAGGTAGGATAGTAGTCATACTTGGAGAAATTATTGGGAGAGAGCAGAAAATGGACAGCGGTTCTTGAATGCTGGTAATATTCTTTTTCTTAATCTGCATGCTGGTTACGTGGGTGTGCTCATTTTGTGAAAACATAATTGCTATATATATTATAAGTGAATTTCTTGTTTTATATTTTATTAAAAAGTAAAAACAGAACAAAACAACAAAAACCACAGCAGCTTCCCACAGAAGTCTAGATTAAAGCTTGATAAATAGTTTAAATGGTAGTGCAAAGCAGAAGAATCTAGGTACAAAGCCAAAAATGTGTTGGTATGACAGTGAGTGGGGGTTCAAATCCATCTGGGGACTCAGGCCCCCCTATGATGCCATCCCTCCAATATGTGGCTTCAGTGTGTCCTGTGGCAGGAGAAGAGGCACATTTGCTCTTAGCTTATTAAGCTTGAATATAACACAGGTAATTTTTGCTTAAAATCCATTGGTCAAAATTAATCCGTGACCCCAACCAAACTGCATGGAGGGCTGAGAAATGCAGGGGCAGCACATGGATATTTGGGAAGTATTACTTGGTTGTTCTATGAGCTGAATCTGTGGTGTGGCCTGTAACTCAGGTAACATGAGAGGTTTGGTGTGGGTGCCTCTTATCCATGTTAAGTAGTGAAATGATTTTCTTAGAGTCTGAGTAACACTGATGAAAAAGAGGAACAAGTGTGTGTAGAACGGAAACTTACTATTTGCCGGGCACTGTATGTACTTCAGTTATCTGTTGCTATGTAACAAACCACTCCAGAATTTACTAGGTTAAAACAACCATTAACAAAACAAAAAGACAACCTACTGAGTGAGAGAATATATTCACAAATGATATATCCATTAAGGGGTTGATATCCGAAATATATAAGGAACTCATGCAACTTAATAAAAAATAAACAATCCAATTAAAAAATGGATGAGGACATGAAGAGACATTTCTCCAAAGAAGACATACAGGTGGCCAGCAGACATATGACAAGGTGCTCAGTGACACTAATCACTAGGGAAATGCACATCAAGACCACAGTGAGACCACCTCATGCCAGTCAGAATGGCTATTATCAAAAAGTCAACAGAAAAACGCGTTGTCAAGGATGTGGAGAAAAGGGAACTCTTGGGATTGTTAGTGGGACTAAAAATTGATACAGCCACTATGGAAAACAATATAGAGATTCTTCAGAAATGTAAAAATAGATCTACTACATGTCCCAGCAATTCTACTTCTGGGCATTTATCTGAAGAAAACAAAAATACCAATTCAAAAAGATATATGCACCCCCAAGTTCATTGCAGCATTATTTACAATATCCAAGGTATGGAAGCAACCTAAGTGTCCATTGATAGATGAATGGACAAATATGATCATATATATATATGTGTGTGTGTATATATATATGTGTGTGTGTGTGTATATATATATACACACACACACACACATATATATATAGTGGAGTATTACTCAGGAATAAAAAAGAATGAAATTTTGTCATTTGTGATAACATGGATGGACCTATGGACCTAGAGGGTATTACGCTAAGTGAAATAAGTCAGAGAAAGACAAATACCGTGTGGTTTCACTTATCTGTGAAATCTAGAAGAAACAAAACAAATGAACAAACAAAACAAACAAAAAGAATCATAGAAAAAGAGATCAAACAAGTGGTTGCCAGAGGAGAGGGCATTGGAGGGATGGCTAAATAAGGTGCAGAGGAATATAGTCAATAATATTGTAAAAAGTTTGCACAGTGGCCGATGAGTACTACACTTAATGTGGTGATCACATTGTAAGGTATATAAATGTTGAATCACGGTATTGTACACCTGAAACTAATATAATGTTGTATACCAAGTATATTGAAATAAAAAAATAATGGTGTTATTTCTTATGACTTTCAATTGACTAGGTTCAGCTGGGCAGTTCTGGTCTTATCTGGGGTCTCTCCTGCAGCTTTGGTCAGGCCTCAGATTCAGCTTGGGCTGGAACATCTAAGGTGGTTCACTCATGTTTGGTAGTTGGTCCTGGCTAATGGCTGAGAAAAGCTCAGCTGGGATGCTAAAGGAATGGCCCTCTCTCTCGCTTCCTTGTTGTCTTAGGATCTTTCTCTTTTAATATGTCTATCCACGTGATCTCTCTAGCAGGGTAGCTGGACTTTTTACATAGTGGCTTAAGGCATCAAAGATTGCAAAAGTGAAAGCTGCCGGGCCTTCTTAAGAATTAGGGTTGGGGCTGGTACAGCATCACACTTCTGCTACACTCTTTTGATTGAAAGCCTGTCACAGAGCCAGTCTAGGTTCAGAGGAAGAGCCTAAACGGGCCTGAGTGTGGGAGGCGTGGCTCACTGGAGGGCATGACTGGAACAGGACAGAAGCTGGCACCTGTGACCCCAGGTCAAATCCAGCTTACTTGTTTTTGTATGAATAAAAATGATTTTTACAGATGGATATTTGTAATTGATTTAATGATAGTCAACACCAGCTTTGAACCACAATTCAGTGAAGTGTTATTATCTCCCCCAAATTTGATTCTATTCATTATTAAACCTGCATTACAAAAAAGCACCTCAGTTTATTATCATATTTTATATTTTGCCCATAAAATTTTTGTGGAAATTTTTCTTTCTTGTTATGCTCAGTACCTACATAATATATTTGATTTTTGCCTCTATCTGGCCCTTTACAGAAAAAGTTTGCCAACCCTTGTAATAAATGTCACACATACACTAACTTATTTTTTTTCTTCATCATATCCCTAGCAGAGATACATTATTATCCTGCGTTTTCAGATAAGGAGACAGAGGATCAAAAAGACCCAATGTCAAATGACTGCTAAATAACAGAGCTGGGAATCTCTCAGGACTGGCTTTGGTTTGATGTTGATGCCTATATTTTGTGTTCCACCATGCTTCCTTCTTCTCTGATGCATTTTAAGGGGTCTCAGTGGAACAGACCTTTCAGTCTCTTGAGTCTGGGCCTGGTGGCAATCTTTGTCCTGTGTACAAGTGCCTTTAGGAGGCCCAGACCCTGTTTTAGCCATACTAGTTCTGTCTTGCAGTGAAATCTAATGTCCTATTTTCTCCTATATCCATATTTCTCCATTTTACAGATGGAGAAATTGAGGTTAGAGAGTTTCAATGGCTTCCCAAGGCCCCACCATTTTTCTCATAGGAAATACCAGGAAAAGTACTCTTCTCAGATTTGCCTATGTTCCTTGTGAACATTTCTAGATACTACCCCAAATGTGAACATTTTAGAGCCTAATTTCTTTTTTTCTTTTTTTTAAATATGGTTTTTGTTTTTTGTTTTTTATTGATTTCAGAGAGAGAAAGGGAGAGGGGGAGAGAGATAGAAACATCAATGATGAGAGTCGTTGATCAGCTGCCTTCTGCATGTCCCCTGCTGGGGACTGAGCCCGAAACCGGGGCATGTGCCCTGACTGGGAATCGAACCTCTATCTCCTGGGTCATAGGTTGATGCTCAACACTGAGCCACACTGACTGGGTGAGCCGTGATTTCTTTATTCATAAAGAAGGACCAATAATTCCTGCTCTACTTTTATCATTGTGAGGATCAAAGGAATACTTTTACAGGAAAAGCATTTGAAAACCAATTAAACCCTATGATGATACTGTATCATTGTACATTATTGTCATAATTATTACTATTGTTATAATTATTGTTATTTCTGGAAATCTTTATATTTTACTACATCAATATCTCCAAAGCTGTTTTTTCTTCTGAAATCAGAGAACCTACACATGGGTCAGAGCCAGCCATGGTCTGTCTTGACATCTGTGCTTTAAGGCCTTTAGCATTGAGAAATCAGCACAGAATTTCTTGGTGGTAGATAAAATCTTATGTGATTACAGGTTCTGAGCACACTAATGCAATTCTGTAATTAGATGTTATTATGCTAAGGGATATATTACTACCACCACCCTCCACTTGCAGATGTGGGTTGACTTCTGAGAATGTGTATATTGAGGAGAGAATAGACCTCTAATTAAGTAAATAAATTTAACTCCTTGAAAATTATATTTTAATAGGACAATTCATACCACAAAAATGACAATTAAAGTATATTAAAATTGTACTAAAAATCTCAAAGCAAGGGTATTCACCATGTTAATGATAAAGCCAGGAATAGACTGACAGAGTCAAAAGCCATAGCTCATATACTCTATTGTGTCTCTTAGCACTGGGAGTTTAAACTTGGATTTCACTGTGGGATTCTGCAGAATTTATTTTGCTAGGATTTGGGTGAGGGTAATAAGGAAATGAACACCCTAGTTAAAATATACCTTAAACTGTCCTATAAGAACTAAGCTTAGGACTGAGTAAGCTCTGGAGGAAGGGGAGCAGGACTAGACTGGTGATCGTGTTTACCAAAGTCTTATCTTTGCCTTCCCAGTCTCTCCCTCTGATCCTTGCTGCCATCAGGGAATGTTGTTACCACCCTGTTTCAAACCACAGAATGTTGTTACCTCTCCATATACAAACCCCTTTGCTTGGGCCTTCCTCCCTCCTTCTCTCTCTCTCCCTCTCTCTCTCTTTTTTTCTCTCTCTTTATTTTAAAGCTTCTTGATCACACCTGTTAATGCCAGTGACTAATGTAACTTCTCAGGAACTCTGTCTTTCCTTATTATAATTTCCTACCTGCCTCTAGGATCTATCTTCATTAATGATCTTCCCCACTTTCCCCTTCCTTATTAACATTCAACTCTTCCCCTGAAAGGGGCAATCTGGGATTCAACAGGCATAATAAACTGGTTTTTCAATCATTCCTTTCATACTTAGAAGTTATGTGCTCATCTCTCTGAGCCTTGGTTATGTCCATAAAATGATAATAATAACTACTTCAGAAAATTGTGGTGAGCATTAAATATATGTACAGTGCTTAGTATAAAGCCTGACAAATACTAAGTGCTCAATAAATATTAATCTGCTTTTCTAAGCTTCTGTGGCATTGGACTTTTGCTGTGGAGTTGCACAGTTCATTCATAACTAATCAGCAGTGGAATAGAGAAGGACAGCTGGGTGAATCTCATGATGGTTGTAGGGCTGATTTAACAGCTCTACCTGCTTTGCTTGAGAAGCTTTTAGAATATATTCACATAGAGCCTCCTATACAGTGATGGGATCTTGAAGTCTGACAGCCCTATCAATATAGTGACTAAACCTGCATGTGGTAAAATGAACACAGAAACAATCACAGGAAAGTCCTTTAGTAGATTTCAGAGCTGTTTTGATTAGAAAGCAATATTGCATATTGGAAAGAGCATGAGCTTTGGCATCAGGCGGATCTGGATTTTAATCCTGGTTCTGCCACTTAGAAGTTGCTCAATAAATGGCAGCTGCTGTTGTAGCAGATCTGCTTTCATGAGAGATTCAATTAACTTGCTTAAGCCAGCCTTTTCTGGGAAGGTTTCACCAGTGTTTCATTAAACATTGGCTTCTGTTAGCCCTTTGCATATACTCACACTCTCCTGGTTTTGAATTATGATAATTCCTTCTGGAAAAGATAAATTACTGAAACTTGATATGTGTCCAGAACTAAGGTCAAATATGACATTTCAAAGCCAGTACAGATTTTCTAGTAACGTATGTTCTTAATGCCTTTTTTCCACCTTTGTGAGGTGGAAGGGAAGAAGATGGTCAGTGTAGAACTCCCTTTTTCTTGCATTTCCCTTTACACTATTAGGTAATTTAGTGTGGGTGAGCTAGAAAGGAGACATATTTTTAGAGCTTTGGTTACAACTAGGGTGGTTTTATCTTCAGAGAAAGCCTAAAAACATGAGACAGGAGGCATTTTTAAAGCAGATAAAACTAATGTTACTGTGTGCTTCTTTGGGAGTGTGGACCTAATGAAAACTAAGCACTGATTATGTAACTGGGACTATAGTAGGCACAGGGTTGGGTGAGTTGTACATTCCAGCAGTCATTCATTCAACTGTCACTGAACTTCTCCTGTGCTTGTGTGAAGTGCTGGGAATACAGACATGGCATTTCTACTCAAGAAGCCCACAGGCAAGTTCATTCAACTCTACCTGCCTCTGAGGTATGTATTTTCTCTTCCTTATAGCTGAGGAGAGTGAGGCTCAGAGAAGTGAAATGATTGCTCCAAAATTACACAAGTAGTAGGTAGTTAAGCTTAACTTCAAATTCTTTTCTCATTCCTTTAGTCAGCTATTCGTGCTTATGTTTTCTTTTTAGCTATATCATGTTAGAATGAACTTGGAAGATACATGTAGTGTACAGCTATAGTACTGTCTCCCCAGGATGCTTGCTTGCTTCCTTAGAAATGCTCCCTATCCTGCTTCAGCCATGTGGTTTGGCAAGAATCTGCCTGAACCGCCATTGGTTGATTCAAGCAAAACAAATTAGTCACCTCCCAGAATTTCTCAGGTAGGAACTAAGGAAATGAGGTAAAACCTCCAAGGTCTAAAATTTTGGAGTTGTTGGCCATTATGTTCTCTGACATGTGAAGTAAGTTAAAATGAAAATAAAAACAAACTCAGCTCATTTAATGGGACTGGTAAAAGTTGGGTAACAAAACCCGACAAAGATGATACTAGAAGGGGTGCCTTCTAGGGGTGTATGTTTCACCTCTCATTGTATGTAGGAGAAATGTATTCTTTCCCTCAGATTTCAGAAACATGTTTATAGCACATGAAGAAATGCTTATTCACACAGGCATTTTTGTTCCGAGATGGAGCTGGCAAGATTTCTCTTCATCTAAAAGTGAAGGTAATGCTGAAACCAGAGAATGCTTAACGAAGAGTATACTAGGTAGTTGGGAGCAATGAGCCAGAGGGAGAGGTCTGAACAGGTCACGAATCTGAGGGGGGCAGCCAGAAAACTTTGAAAATTGGATGAGGAGCACCAAGGCCCACAAGATCTTACAAGGAACACGGAGTGTCTGGCTGAGGGAGTTTGATAGGCTGGGATTCATAAACTGGGTGGGCTTTCCCCCCAATAGTTGGCTTTTCCAGATTCTTTGTGGCATGATGTCAGAGTGCTGGGTATGTTTAAACCAGGTTTATGGTGGCTACTGCTTCTAACAAGAGGTGGACTTATTAATCTGTTGAGTATTACTGTTTTAAAAGAGGAAGACATGGTGACATCTTCGATTTCTTCTGAAAAATAGGTGAAGAGCTTCTATTTCTGTAAAGGTAGTTGAGTGTGAGTTTGGCACATACTTGAGAAAGAGCACATGAACACTCTAATTTGCTATCTGATTTCAGGTTAAATATCAAAACTCTGGGGTCTGACTAATGGGAGCAGTGTGAGAAGAGAGGATACTCAGTCCATATATTCCCTCCAAAGCAACCACCAGTCTAGAGCAGTTCTAATAGCAGTCCCTCCAATTGCTAATCAAATGAAAGGGATGTTTTCATAAAATTCTTCTCTCAGATTTGAATAAAGAGAATGTATTTTGATATACCAAATTTTATGGTATGATGAAAACAGAGCCAGGAGTTGGTGTATTCTGATTTTATAACAGGCATGATTGACAAATCCTTTGAGAAAATTGACAAGCTAATGTTAATGTAATCTGTGCTAACCTACAAGAGGTATCATATGTAGTCACTAATTTATTTTTAAATGAGTGCAAATACATTTTCCTGGGAAGAAAGCAAGGAGCTTCTGACAATCTCAGCATTCCCACAGAGAGATGGAATAATTTGTAAAGGAATGGAGTAAACTAAAAATTTTCTGGTGCTTAAAAATGAAATAAAGCCTTCTTATCCCACCATAGTTAATCTGATGTTAATGAGTCATTTCTTTTTTTTTCTTTTTTAAAAAAAATATATCTTTTTTGTTGATTTCAGAGAGAGGAAAGGAGAGAGAGAGATAGAAACATCAATGACGAGAGAGTCATTGATCGGCTGCAGCCCGTGACCCAGGCATGTGCCCTGACCGGAAATCGAACCCCGATCGCCTAGATCCTAGGTCGACGCTCAACTGCTGAGCCACACCCAGCCAGGCTTAATGAGTCATTTCTAATAAGTGTGAGTAACTGTAGTTTTGTCCCCTAGTTCATATTTTATTATTAATTTATTTCTTAAAAATAAAAAAAGTTGGAGGCAATATGGTATAGTATAAAGAGCAAAGGATTTTGGAGTTCAGATCCTCTACTTCTTAGCTATATGACCTTGGGTAATTTATTTATTTATGGTCTTTTAAAAAAAATTTTCAACCACAGTTTATATTCAATACCATCCTGCTCTAGTTTCAGATGCACAGCACAGTGGCCAGACAACTGACCTTGAGCAATTTAAATTAAATACTTTGCATCTCAGTTTTCTCATCTCTTAAATTGGGATAAAAAAAATCTTACCTTTGCAAAGCTGTGCTTTCTTAAATTTTGTACCCTAGTCACCTCACTCTTAAGGAGGCATTTACATTTAGGGTTGTGCACATATAGGGTCCACACCTGAGACTGTCTCGTTAAATGTTGTGCCCTTGGCATCTCATTTGCTTTACCCTTGTCCTAGCCTTGCTGTCTTCTATGGTTGGGATATAAGTGGGAAGGAGTGGTGAGAAGTGGGGAGGAGAGTGGTGCTTAATGAGGGTAAAGAGGTATGCAGAATCCATAGCACAAAAGGCCTTGTAAGTTATGTTAAGAAGTTTGAGCTTTATCCTGAGGGTAAATAATTAAAAAGAAAATTTCCTAAAATAACATTTTAAAAGTTTTTGCAGAGGAGCAACTTGTTCAGAATTTCATTTGAGAAGCATCATTTTGACTGGTGTGAGGAAAGAATGTGAGGGGGTCAAGATTTAATCATTAAAAATGAGCTAAGAGGTTCATTTGTTCATTTGAGAGATGATGATCGTTAAGACTGGCATAAAGGGAATGGGGAAAGTGGAAGTACTTGCAAGATATATAGGAGGTAGAATCAACAGAACTTGGTGATGAATTAGATGTAGAGAGTGAGTTAAAAGTCATGGAAAATGTCGGCCAAGTTTTTGGCTTGTACAACTGTGTATGTTGTGGTGCCCTGAGAATAGGAACAGTGGAGACATAAGGTTGAAGATTATGATTTCAGTTTGGACATGTAGAATTTGAAGTACCTGCAAGACATCAAGTAGAACTGTTTAGTAGGGTTTACTATATGGGACAGGAATTTAAGATTCAGAATTAAGATAAGAAATTAGATACAGAATTGGGAACCATCAGTGTTTAAGCCATGAATGATATTGCCTAGTAAGGGTATTCTGGTTGAAAAGGGGGCCTAAGAAAGAGCCACAAGAATGCCAGCATTTAAAGATTTGGCAAAGTATAAGAAGCCAGCAAAGTTTAAGAAAGTTTGTCCAAGGAGATAGGACAACTCTACACAGTCTTATATTAGAAACCTTGGTCAGTCCTAACCTGCACAAAACTTACCACTATGCCCCTTCCCGGAATGTTTAGTATTGAGGCATCCATTCATTATTACTTAGCTCATGGTCCTCATTATGAAATGTGAAGCCTCACCTGCCTCAAATTCTTTTTTCTAACCTGCATCAATTCCTGGCCTTTTGCTTCAGTGACTGTCTTCAGCGCTGCACTAACCTAACCTGTCGGATGCTTGATCTCCTCTGGTCCTGACTGTCTTTATGCTTTGCCATAATTTCCATTGTGCTCCTAGGCCACATCTAATTTTCCTACCAGTTTGCCTTGACTCAAGCAGAAAGAGATAAGAAAGCCCTTTCACCAAGTTCTAGGCTCAATTTGGGCAGCATTTCATCATTATCATTGGGAGGTCTCTGCAGGTAAGCATTGGCTTACTGCTTTCATATCCCTTTGACCAGTTCGTTACAAACTTGCCTAAACAAGCCCATCCCACTGAGCTCACTTGACCAAGATATTCCAAGTAGACAAAGCAGAACGACAAGTGCTTAACTCACATACGAGTTGTATTAAATTCTATCTGAATTATATATGAAGTGGAGAGTATTAAATATTGAAGGTCAACAATTCTAAATATACTAAAACAAAGAGAAGATAGTATAGGTATGAATCATTGTTTAATGAGCTTAAAAAAGCTCTCCAAGACAGCATAAAAAATTCATACAATTTTCTTAGAATTTGCTCTTTAAACTTTTATTTGGGTTGGTGGAAAATAGTGTGAAAAAAATCAAACTTCTGGATCTGGCCTTTTTCTGTAGAACTCTTCTCTCAAGGAAGGTTAAGTTCTAAGAAAAGCTGTAAAGAATGTTTGGCTCACATACTTCTGATTTAAGGAGTAATCAAGTTTCTCTGAGAAAACCAGAATGTTTTCTTAACAGGTTTTGTTTGTTTTTGTCACTTGAATGTTGATATTGAATCTCAAAGCCAGAAGAAAATTTAGGGTAACAAAGTTTCCTCTAAACTGACCTGGTCCAGTGGCTGTCCAGCCTCTTTTTAGACACCTCTAGTGATAGGGAACTCACTTTTTGTAGAGTGAGTCAGTCCATTTCATTGTTGGATTGATCTGATAGTTGGTAAGTTCTTTCCTATATTAAACTGACAGTTATCTTGCTGTAGCTTCTACCCATTATTTCTGCTTTCTATCAGGTGCACATGCTATACCTTATTTAAATCTCTTCTCCTCTACTTATTAGGGTTGTGAGAGAAGGATATCACTTAATCTTTTTGAGTTTCTATTTTCTCATCTAATAGTGGATATTTTAATTCTCATCTTCCATGATACAGTGATTAAAGTGAGATAATGTAGGTTTTCTGTCCTCGGATGAAGCTGGGAAAGACTTCACAGAGACTTGTTTTTTGGCAAGGATCATGAAGGATGGATAGGAGTTTTCTATAGAGAAGGGAAGTTTAGGGAGGAGACAGGTAGATGGTGGGTTCCCCCTTTGTCACAGAGAGATTAGCATGAGCAAAAACATGGAGGCATGAAAATTAAGTTCAGAAATTTTCTAGTGGTCAGGTTTGGCAAGATTTTTGAATACCTAGGACCAAGGGGAAAAAGTGATAGGAGATGCGTTAGGAAAAGTAAGCTATAGGCAGACTGTGAAAGGACATGTATGCCATGGTCCATTCAAATGCCACACTACTTCTGGAGGTAGGTAAGTTTTAAGGAAAGCATAAAGCAAGGGTAGACAGCTGGACCAGGATTTAAATTTAGGTATTCTGAGATGGCATCTCTCAAACTTGTAGCTATTTGGACATTTAAAAAATTATCCTTATATTGTTGTATACTTCTAAAATATAAGTTGCTTCCTTCCAGCACAAGAATTCAAGAAGGGCTCTGACCCAGTTCCTGAAGCCTTCCATTTGGCTCCCAGCAAGAGAAATTGCAGTGCTGTTCTGTCAGAACCCAGCGCATTTCTTTACTCCCTTTGAGTCTAGCCCTATAGCAGGAAAAGAACACTGGGGAGAAAGAACAGGATATTTTGCCCGCTTTTCAAATAGATATGGCTGTACACTGCGGTAGACAGTGTTCGATGTGACACACGTGTTCAAATCCTAGTTCTGCCATTTACTAGCTGTGTATGTAATATATTCCTCACTTTTCCCCTGAGCCTCAATATGTTCATCAATAACATGGGAATTATGGTCCTTGCCCTGCCTGTATTTTGAAATCATTCTAAGAGAATAGTACTATCATTGGTGTTGTTTTTCCCGTGTAGACAAAGTGTTGTTTGTCACTGTTTTCAAGATTTTTCTTTGTCTTAGTTTTCAGAAGTTTTATTATAATGTCTCTTGGTATTAATTTCTGAGTTTATCCTATTTGGAGTTTGTTCAGATTTTTGAACCTGTAGGTTTATGTCTGTTGTTAAATTGAAGTATTTTTCAGCCATTATTTCTTCTAGTACTCTTTCAGCCCTGCTGTATTTCTTCTCTCCTTCTGGGGCTCTGATGACAAAAATATTAGATATTTTGTTATAGTCCCATAGGTCCCTAAAGCTGTGTTTGCTTTCCCCCCTCTAGTATGTTTCTCTCTGTTGTTAAGATTGAATAATGTCTACTGTTGTATCTTGTAGCTCACTGATATTTTTCCCCTCTGTCCGCTCCATCCTGATATTTAGTTCATTCATTAAGTTTTTTATTTCAGTTACTGTATTTTAAAATTCTTCTTTATATCTTCTCTTTTCTGAGATGTTTTCTTTCCTTGCTGATACTCTCTATTTTTTATTTGTTTCAAGCATGTTTATAACTGCTTGTTGAAGCATTTTTATGAAGGCTGCTTTAAAATCTTTGTCAGGTAATTCTAAATGTCTATCATCTCCATTTTGGGATCTATTGCTCTTTAAAATCCCGCTTGAAGTTTGCCTGGTTCTTGGTATGATGAGTGATTTTCTGTTGAAACTTGGAAACTTTGGGTATTATGCTATGAGACTCTGGATCATATTTAAATCATCTATTTTGGCTGGCTTTCTCAGACAATATTCTGAGAGGAGAATGAGGATTTTGACACCTTCTTACTGCCAGATGGAATTAGAAGTCCATGTTCACCACTTGGCCTCTGCTGACAGCTGCAGCAGAAGAAAGAGGCCCTTGTCACTTTTGGGTAGGGGTTCTGGACTGTGACGAAAGTCATAATTCTCCATAAAACTACTCTGACACCACAGCAGCTCGGAGGAGGAGGGGCAGCTCATTTTGCCAGAGTAAAAGTCCAGGCACCCCACACTCTCTCTACTGAAAGAGCAGTGGGTGGGTGGGGAAGTCATTACTACCCAGCAGGGATGAAAATCTCATCCTCTACTCAGCCTTCCGTGACACCACCCTGGCAGTGGGGTTGGGCACCTGTAACAGCCTGAGAAGGTAGAAATCTAGGTTCCTCACTTGACCTTTGATGGCAAGGTGGGGTGGGGCCATATTTTTTTTCTGGGTGTTTAGCTATAGTAGAGCATTTCTAAAAGTTTTCTGTATGGTCAGGCCTCCTGTTTTCTAGTCATTTGTCCAAAGAGAACAATTAAAAAAAAAATTTGTTTGTATCTGTTGACATTTCAGGGCTTTTAGCTTCTCCAGCAACCATCCTGGCATCTATGGAGCAAAAAGAAAACTCATGAAACTTACCACAATGTCATTCTTTGAGTCTGGAGTTCACTAGGTAGTCTTCTGGCTTTCTCCCCACTTGAGTGTTTTTATGTTTGTTTTATGTATTATGTCCAGAATTTTTAGTTGTACTTAACAGGAGAATTAGGGAAACATATTTGTACTCCTTCTTCCTGGAAGCAGAAGTTCAAATTTTAAGGTTCCTGAGTTCTTGAAGAGAAGCAAGACTGAAAATAAAGAAACCCTTTGAAAGATTTGGAATGGAGACAATACAGATGGGGTTTTGGGGGTGCTCATAGGGACAAAAATCATTTAACCATGAGATAGCTATTGCATTTAAAAACTAGCTATAGCTCTGAGTTTCCTGGATATGAATGCAGAAGTAACAATGATTTTTCTTTGTTCCCTTTGTTTGAGAAAAAGAGGTAGATCTATTGATTGAGAAATAAGTGTTTTTCTAGTCCTACATTCTAGGAGGGATTATTATGTATATTGCTTAAATAAGAGGCTTTGTTTAAATTCATGTTTGTATATTTTTAAACTAGCATTTTACGAATACAATATTTCTCAAAAGTGAACATTTTTTACTCTAGCTGTATATAAATGCTGAAGGCATAACCTGCTTAGTCATAACACTTCTAATGGTATTAGACACTTCTAATAAAATGAAAATACTTATTTTTTATATTTTTTAGAGGTCAGAGACCTCAAGGGATAGATAGTAAATTAGTTCCTCTTGTCTCTTTCAGATACTGAATATCCTCATTGTTTCACATGAGTGTTTGGCAAGGCGTGACTTGCCAGAAATTCTCAAGTTAGTTTCTTTGATGAGTGCATGGAGTTAGTGTAATCTTATATATTATTTCTATCTATAGTGCATGTTTGATATAGATTTATTCTAATACTCACATATCTAGTACATAATTTTCAGCTTAAATAAATGCTCTTTTCCAGAAACCCTTTTTATCTATAGGGGATGTCATAAGTGGGGTGTAGTTGGAGAAAAATAACGTTATAGAATACCTACTATGTAAAAAAGTTTACTACACATTCCATGTATATTCCTCAACTTTTTAAGTTACACTATAGAGTAATTGTTATTATTCCCATTTTATAGATAGGGACTGAAGCTAGAGGTAGTTAACTCTTTTGCCCAAGGATGCACAGCTAGGAAGTGTCATAGTTGGAATTCTACATCCAGTCCTGTTTCCTACTCCTCCCCTAGATGGACCCTGTGGTTCTTCCAATCTGCTTTATTAAAAATGAAATTGAAAGAGAAAATGCGTGTGAACTGTTTGGTAAGAAGGAAGTGAACGGAGGTGAAAACACATAGAAAAAACTCAAATCAGTGAGTTCAGTGTCTCAGAAGCAATTTAAAGGAAAATTATGGCAAAGGATTTCGAAAGTACTCTAATGATAATTTAATCTTTCTGTGAATTTTATTTTTACAACATTTATTTGGCTTAGCAAGAATCATCAGTTATTTGTAATGCTTAGTAGCGCTTTATGAGATGCTAGAGTTTGCTTATTTTTAGTATAAGTGTATATTACTAAAATATGTGTGCATGTGTTCTATAGTGAAATTACTGAAACGAATTTGATAATGAACTAGCTAAAATGTAGGTCCCCAAAGCTTTAAGCTCAAAGATCATCTAGGTTAGCCCAGTCTCCTGTTTGATCAGTAGGAAGCTGTGTGACTTGACTAATTTCTCATAGTGACTAGCAGTAAAGCTGGAACTATAGCCCAGTCTATCTGAATCCTAGTCCAGTACTCCCTATTAAAACAGTCTAAAGACTTTCAGAATAATTCTGTTTGTCTAAAGGTAAGAGTTTGCCTAATTTTAAATGTAATTTAAATTTTATAATTTCTTATTCTTATTAGCTTAATATTTTGCAATGCTGTAATTCAGGCAAGGCCTAGGAAAATATAATTGAAAAGCACCAATTTTCTTACCTAGAAGGACATTGTATAGTATAAAGTCTACTCAACTGTGAGCTCTTAGGGGGAAGAAACATATCTCAATTGTTTTTTGTTTTTTTTAATTTTCAGCACTTGGCCTAGGGCCTAGTTGAATTTTAGTTGAATGTGTGAATGGATGAAATCCAAAGGAGTCATAACAATATTCAATATTGGAATTAAAAAGTACTTTAAAAAATTACTGAGTCTAATACCTTAACTTTAAATATGAAGAAATTGCCCAGCCAGCATGGGTCAGCGGTTGAGCATCCACCTATGATCCAGAAGATCAAGGTTCGATTCCCAGTCGGGGCACATGCTCAGGTTGTGGGCTTGATCCCCAGTGGGGGGTGTGCAGGAGGCAGCTGATCAATGACTCTCTCTCATCATTGGTGTTTCTATCTCTCTCCCTCTCCCTCTCCCTTCCTCTCTCTGAAATCAATAAAAACATATTTAAAAAAATTATCACGTCCAATACCTTAACTTTAAATATGAATATGAAGAAATTGCCTGGCCAGCATGGCTCAGTGGTTGTGCATCAACCTATGATCCAGGAGTTCAAGGTTTGATTCCTGATCAGGGCACATGCCAGGGTTTTGGACTTGAACCCTAGTAGGGTGCGTGCTTATCTCTCTCTATTCCTTCGTCTCTGAAATTAATGAAGACATATTTTTAAAAAAATTAAAAAACAAATATGAAGAAACTCACAAAAAGCATATATCTTATTGTAATAGAAACTAAAAATATAATGCATTTATACATATATTTTCACTGCAAAACTTTCTCTTTTCAGTCTGTATTTAGATTTAACATTAATTCTGCATTTTGCAACTCCAGGGGGCACTGCTTATCTTAAAAGTTTATGTGACTGGTGCTGTTATAGCTGTACACAGTGGTTCAGTACTGGAGATAAGTATTATTGCCCCTATTTTACAGATAAAAGAACAGTTCTAAAGGGGAGGTGATTTATCCAAGATCAGATAAATTATATGTAGCAAAACCAGTATTGGACCCCTGTTTTCTTATAATTCAATACTTTCTTTTCTTATACTGCTTCACTCTGAGATATGTCATTTAATCCTTCATGTCTAACCCCATAACACATTCTAGACAACATTTAAAACAGAGACCTAGGCGCACATACTGTTCATAGCTCTGTTCCTGAATCTGCCTATCTTGGTTTTCAGTTCTTTTCCCACCTTCCCGTTTCTAGCTTGCTTTTTGTATATGGCTCACAAACTACAGCCTTGGCTTGCCTTCGTAATAGTTTTTCATTCTACCTTTGGCAGCCTTCACAATTTAACCCGTTCCCTATCACCTCCTACCTTAGCTTCTTACACCGCAGCAAATACCTCCACTGTCGTGATTTGCTGTTAGACATGATAATCATTTTTCTTTCTAATTTATGAGTTAACAGAATGTCTCCTATGTATTTTCCAACTTACCTTTTCAAATCCTCCCTGAGAATTATCTTGCCCCCCAGCACAATTTCAGTCTTTGCACGCTGTCCCTAGGTGATTCATCTCTGCCCGTCACAGGGAGTGCACGCCAACACCTACACACACAGGTGAATCTGCTCCAGTGATATATTTTAATTACAGATTTAGTCAGAAGTAATTAAGCCTTTCTGTAATGGGGATGGGCACTGACTTTTAAAAATTCATGCCGTTTTCAGATATCCCATGTGTGGTTTGTGCCACTCTGGTTTGCAGAGTAAGAAGGAGCCCCTGGTGTAGTTAGATTAATTAATAGAGAATAAACTTAATGGAGCCAGAAAAGTGCAAAAAATGGTGCTTTCCCCCCTATATCTCATGCAGATGGAATGGCCATCCTGGGATTACGGCAGGGGATAGCAATTGCATTTTAATTACAGGGCTGATGGTTTCGGTGCTGCACCAGATGGAAGGGCCTTTTTAGAGAGAGGCCCACTCACTGCCTTTGTCGATTTTCCCTTGGAAGCTGGTTAACAAAACTCGACAGGAGACAAAAGTGATGAGGTTACTTTCTGATCCCATGGATTTTATTCCCTCTTCTGTTGCTTTACTTGTGAGTTCAGTCAGAGTCAGTGAAAGAGATGCTCCTTCACACACTTTAACAAAGGAGAAAGGATGAGACTGGAGGAAAGGAAATATTTGTGTTGCTCTTCCTCTCTGATCCTGGTGGTTTCTTTTTTGGCTAAAAGCACTTTCACTTCCGTTATATCACTTAACCATTATGACAGTTCAGTAACAAAGTTATTATTATCCCCATTTTAGTGAAGGGAAAATTGGGATTAGGACATTTAAGCTTTTATAGATGTAGCAGTGTTGATGAATTACTACTAGTATCGAGGCAATGTTAAAGTAAAAGAGTTATTTGTTCTGTAGCTATCCAGAAATACAGAGTTATGGATCAAGAAGCCCTCCAACACTTCATCTCATTTGATGGAAGAAGAAACTAATATTCAAGTGGTGTAATGGAGGACAGTGTGGGATAGTTGAAAGAGCATGGGGTTGGTACTAGTCCTGGTCAAGTTTCACTTCTGCATTTATGTTTTGAGAATTTGGAGGAAGTCCACTCTCCAAGCTTCTTCCTTTTCTCTGAAATCAATATAGGACTGGATGAAACTGAGACCCCTGCAAGCCTTGAGTCCTCTGCTACCCAGAGCCCAGATTTCCCTATTCCTAGGCTAGGAGTCTTTTTCTCTCTACCTCCTGTGGGTCCTAATGGCTTATTTTTGGAGAACCCAAATTAAAAGAAATTATTCTCAAGATGATTGACTGGGGAGGGTGAGTACTGAATTGGAGTTAATGGAGGCCAAACAAGTGAGGAATTTTTAGAATGTTATCACACAGGAAAATAGCCAGAACATTGGGAATCCACTACTTACCCAGAAATGTCAATGACATATTAATCTGAGATTGATATGAAAATTCCATCCTCAGGCTCAAAATGCTACTCCACCAAATGCCTTGCCAAGCCCTAGAATACTGTTCTGAAGCAGAGGTGAGTCATTGGGAATCATCTCATGTCCTTTTTGCCTTCATCTAAACTTTTTGATTTAGTGGTGCTTGTCCCTCAAAATCTCCTCCTTCGACTTTTTCTCCTTCAAAGACGAATCATTTGTTACCTTCTCACTATAATTAGATGGTTTGAGGGGGATAAACATCAGACCTTCACAGCTGTCGGGGCCTTGATTTATAGGAAAATTATTTGTTCTAATTATGCAGAATGATTCATAGCTTATGCAAATGCGTGATTTATTACCAGACCACCTATTTTATATGTAGGCTCAGTTCTCTTTAGTTTCTAGTTAAGTCCTTCCCAGGAATCCTAATATTATCTAGATGAGGCTGCTGGATGCCTTTCTTCCGCCTCCTGACAGCCTGGAATAATAACGGGCGCCTTCACTCATTCGAGAAAACGTCCTGAGCACTCCCTGTGGGTAAGGCACTGGGAATACAGAAATGGTGGTCACATTTGCTGATATAGATGACGTGGGGAAAGGACATATCCTATAGCACTTCAGAATCCCTTATTTCATATGAGCCTCACGGCAGCCTCATCAAGTAGGTGAGGCAGCTTTTATTCTGAAAGTTTTGCAGATGTGGAGACAGGCTCAAAGAGGAAGAGTGACCTTCCCAAAGCCACTTAGTATAGAAATTATAGGAACCCATTGGGAATAATTCATAATTACTGGCAGCCGGGGTCAGCCTTCACACACGTGTGCAGGGTTGGGATTTTTTCTCAAACTTACAGCTACTGAACCTAACTCCAGTGTATTTGGCATTAATTGAGATAATACATTAACACAACCTGACATATAATAAATGCTCAAAGAATATTAGTTTCCTTTTTTAATCCCCCCAATTGCAGCTCTGCCATGAACTCAGTATGTGACTAACTAAAGTCATCTAACTTTTCCTATATTCTTACCAATCAAATGGCAGGATTGGAATAGATGATCTCTCTATACTCCAGTCATTTTACTGGATTTCTCAGAATAGCTCCATTACAAATAATGTTGTTGCCATAAACCTCCAAATTGTCTTGGGAATCATGATACCTATAGATTATGTCCCAGGTATTCTTGACATGAAACACATTCCCAAATCCCCCAGCAGACCATCTATCACATCTTTAAGTTCATAAATCATAATTGTCACATTATGAGGTCCTTCTCAGCTCTCAGTCACATTTTGTACTCCTCTCTCAGAACCAATAAAACCAAAGCTGATAACTCTTGAATTTCTAACCCTGTAACATCACAAAAATTGAGATATTAAAAAGTGACATGAAATAGTCTTTACTGCTTTTCATCCAAGCTTTAAGCTGTTTATTGAATGAAGGGCTTGTCATGGCTGATCCATTCCCCTCTGAGGATTCTCTTCTCCATGGTAAATAACCCAGATTCTTTAAACGTATCCTTCTTAGGATGTGTTGACAATTATTTAGTCACTGATGGTTCCTCTTTCTAGGATCTGGTTAGCTGGCCTCCATTTCATTTGAAATGTATTCAACCTGGTTTTCCACTCACCCTCTGATCAGTCACCAAATCTTATTGATTCTACCTCCTTAACACAAACTGAAACTGTCCCTCTTCCCTATTCTTTCTGCTCCAGTTATGTTTCATTCAAGTGAACAGTTATTAACAGTTCTTACATGCTATGTACTAGAGAGTGAGGATACGAAGATGAAAAAGACAGTCTCTGCCTTTAAGGAGCAATTGTTATTTGATGTTAGAGCTGGAAATTGCCTTAGCGTTCATCTAGTGCAGTTGGCTGATTATATAGACAAAGAAGCTGAGATTCAGAAAGGGACAGTGACCAGTGCAAAAATCACACAGCTAATAAGCTGCCCAGCTGGGCTAGGACCCAGATTTTTTGATATCCTCACAATAATTTCCTCCCTACTATGGTAAACTTAAAAATAACCAACCCCTTCACTGAATCACCATCACCCTCATTAACATTTTAGATAGTGCTTTAGAGTTTACAGGTCTGTATCAGTCATCTAACTTAATCCTTGTAATGTCCCTGTAAGAATTTAGTATTATTAATCATAGTAAACCTGAGTCTTGGAGAGGTTATAAGTTCTTGGTATAAGTTCTGAAAGTTATACTCCAAATTTATGAGTTTCTCTCATACCACACTTCCTTTCACATATAGGTGTTATATTGTGACTGACATGTTACTTGGGGAATAGAAATGTTTAGGCCATGGATCCTACTTTTGAAGTGTACAATGCAGACAGATCGTAGACTGTAACTAATAGTCATGCTGGGTGTTGTGTTAAGGGCTTCCTGGAATTGTTGTATCCTCTAAAGATTACTGTTTCTGACCACCTAATTTGAAAACTACAACAATACAATTTCTGAGTTACTTATTTTTAAACCAACAAATGAAAATTTTACCATAATGAAATTGAGGTTTGCAAAAAAAAAATTTGGATGGTAAAATTAATCCAGAGTTAATCCTGGATTATACCCTGTATTTAGCACAGTTTTATGGTGAGTGAAACCATGGTGGTCCAGATTGGGAATGACTTGTTCAAGGAATTTGGCAGGAGAAAGGTGAAAAGTAAACTCTAGAAATCATTTAGAATGCAATAACTGACTGTAGTGCTTTAAAATTTCAAGCCAAGACTCTGGAGTAGTTGAAATAAATTAAGAGTAAAATGTGCTTGGTTAAACAGAGGGTCTCAAATTGCCTCTCGAACCTCCCTCAATGGGTGAACAGAGAGCCTTACAGCTGCTCAAGTATACAGTGACCAGTTGTCTGAAGTCCTGACCAAGTACAGACTTGAAGGTAGAAAAGAAGACTCAGTGAGCTCTCTCGAAATTCTATTTTTGGCCTGATGTTGAGACAATTCTTCTTCAAGATAAAGAGGGGAACCCTTGGCTTGAGTTTCACTCTGCACTTCCTGGTGGTCAGTTAGTTGAAATCCAAATTAAAGACTTGTTAGATGAGGGTATGAACAGAAAGGATGGTCTTGTCATTTAAAAGAAAAGCAGGATTTCAGTATTTATATCTTTATTTTGAGTGATGTGTGTTGAAAGAATAATTTGAGAGTCAACTATTAGGCTCTGGCTGTCAATTGGAGATGTAGTGGATAACAAGTCACAGTCCCTGACCTCATTAGCTAGTGATGGTGCTGTACAAGAAACAGAGCAAGGTGAGGGATGGAGAATAGCCGGTGCATTGGAGGAAGGGGAACTATTTGGCTCATGATCTCTGAAGGGTTCCCTGAGGAGGTAACTTATGAGCAGAGTCCTGACTGACATACAGTAGGCTTTTTATTTTTTAATTAAAAAAATTTTTTTAAACTACAGTTTACTTTCAATATTATTTTGTACAGTATTAGTTTCATTTTTACAGCATAGTGGTTAGACAATCATATGCTTTACAAAATGTTCCCCCTGATATTTCCAGTACCCATCTGGCACCATACATAGTTATTACAATATTATTGACTATATTTCCTTTGCTATACTTGTATCTCTATGACTATATGTAACTACCAATCTGTACTTCTCAGTTCCTTCACCTTTTTCACCCAGTCCACAACCCTCTCTCATCTGGTAACCATCAGTCACACAGTAGGCATTAAATTAATGAAACTGGGTTTCTTCCTCTTACTGATTTATGTAATTACTCCAACTCTGCTGTTAGATTATAAGTTCCTGAGGATAGTGACAGTTTCTTATTATTTTTTGTGCTTCCTGCAGATTCAGATTTAACCAAATTTATTGAATAAAATTTTATGTGCCAGTTACCGTGCCAAGAATTTCCCTATATATTTTGTCATCCAATCCTCATGACAAATATATGAAGTATATCTTGTTACTTTAATTTTTTATTATTTATTATTATTTTTGTTGTTAATCCTTACCTGAGGATATTTTTTCCATTGATTTTTAGAGAGAGTGGAAGGAAGGAGAAGAGATGGAGAGAGAGAGAAACATCGATGTGAGAGAGACACATCGATTGATTGCCTCCTGCAGGTGCCCCGACTGGGACTGGGGACTGAGCCTGCAACCGAGGTGTGTGCCCTCTATCAGAATTGAACCCACGACCCTTCTGTCTGCAGGTTGACACACTAACTACTGAGCCAAACTGGCTAGGGTGCTACTTTATTTTTTGATGAGTAAACATAGGCTTAGATATATCAAGTAACGGGTTCTAGATAACACAACTACTTAGTAGTAGGGCAGGATTAAATCCAACTCACCTAATCCTTAAAATGATATTGTTCCCAATGACATGATGCCAATAACCATAGCCAATAACTGTGAGCATTTTTATGCTTTCATAATATTTGTGAAAGAATAGGAATTGATCTATTGCTGAAAATGATAAATACTTGTTAGCATACTATGCCATTTTGTTTTAGCTTTAAAACTTTGTATAAATTGATATGGAGAGATTTATAAAATATAAAAAATAAAACCAGGTAAAATGCACATATAATATGATTCTATTTTTTTAAAAAATACATACAGGGTGGGGCAAAAATAGGTTTACAGGTCTTGTGTATAGAAAATAATACAACAATTAATAAATAATAATAGAATAAGCTCTGTGTTTTGCATTCTCACAACTGTGAACCTACTTTTGCCTCACCCTGTGTATACAGGAATATATAGGAGAAATCAGGAAGAATGAATTTTTAACAATTTTTGTGCAAAGTTGGGTTACCGGTGATTTTTATCTTCTTTGTGCTATATATTTTCTCTTTTTAAAGCATTTTTGTACTATTATTTGTTTACTAACAAATTTAAATTTAAAATAATTAATGCAAAGATGTGAACCATTTATTTGCTTAATGGAATGTTCATGATGACAAATTCTAAGGATTGAGCGATCAGATTTTTTTTTTTTTTTAACATTATTGATTTCAGAGAGAGGAAAGGAGGGGGAGAGAGAGAGAGATAGAAACATCAATGCTGAGAGAGTCATCGATCGGCTGCCTAGCCCGCAACCTGGGCATGTGCCCTGACTGGGAATCGAACCCCAACCTCCTGGATCCTAGGTCGATGCTCAACTGCTAAGCCACGCTCGGCTGGGCGAGGGATCAGATTTTAAAAAAATATATGAATACTGCAAAATATGCAATGGAGATATAGAAAATATTGGATTTGTATGTCAATGTCCTTTCCAATCACTTACAAACCAGGACATTTCTAAAGTGTTGGCATACCAAACATATATGACCTAATATGCTTTTAAAAACAGCAGACCAGCATTTATCTTTCCAGTGACACATTTGAAAGTGTGTCAAAATCTAATTTTGATTAGAGAAAAGAGTGTGACACATCTAGATTATAAATGCAAACCTCAGTAGATATTTGATTTCATCTAATCAAAGATGTTATTTTTAATTGCTATGGAACAGGATGATCCTGTGCAAATGAGACACTGAGTTAATAACAGTACTTTCTATTTACATAGAGATTTTCTATGAGCTTAACATACTTCGTGAATTAGAAGAAGCTCTATGTTGGTGCAATTACTTTGGAAAACTCTTTGGCAATGTCTTCTAAAGCTGAATATATGTGTACTTTGTTACCCAGAAACTATACTCTTAGTGTATACTCAACAGAAATACATAATTTTGTTTACTAAAAGATATGTCATAGCAACACTATTTATTATAGCTCCAGGCTGGGAAGTACCCAAATGCCCATAAACAATATAATAGATTTGGATGGATGAATAAATTATGTTATAATCACACAAAGGAATGCTATGCAGCAATGAGAATGAATAATCTAAACCCACGTGCAACAATATGGATGAATCTCACAAACATAATGTTGAGTGAAAAAAGCAATACAAAAGAGTACAAATTGTATGACTGTATTTTTATGTTGTGCAAAAGCATGCAAAACTAAACTATGCATTAGAAGTCAGGGCAGTGATGACCCTTGGTGTGGGAATGTGGGCAGTAATGTGAAGGGAGCATGAGTGGAGGATATGTAGAGTGCTAGTAATATTCTGTTTTTGGATCTGAGTGCTGGTTTTACATATGTGCTCAGATTATGAAAATAATTAGTTGAGCTTTATTCTTTATGACATACGTACTTTTCTATATCCATGTTATAATTTAATGCACCTTAAAAATATGGTTACTTACATAGCTTTAGACATCTCCTAACTCTCCTCTCCTAGATGTTTAGATGTTGGTTAGCACTTAAAGTGATTGTCATTAATTTAATTCATTTACTCAAATTTTATACTGTGTACTTACTCTATATCAGGTCAATAATAGGGTATGCTGATAAAAAAAGAAAAGAAAAGAAAGAGAATATAGTCTTTATGCTCAAGGAATTCATATGGGTAGGCGAGGACAGGTAAGTAATCAACTATAATACAGAATAGCATGTAGAAATAAGTACAGGATGTTTTGCTAAAATCAGATAGGAATATCCAACCCAGACTGTGGACTTGGGAATCAGAGAAGGCAACCTGGGGCAAATGATACATGACTTTTGCCTGAAAGATAAGCAATTACGCAGACAAAGAATAATAGGAAACACATTCCAAGCAGGGGGAACTGCATTTGGGAAGTATCTTAGATGAGCAAGAATGTGGTCTCTTCAAGAAACTGTGAATATTTACTATGTCAGGAACATAGGCTGTGGGAGGAGAAGGAGTGGCAGAGCAAGAGGCTGTAAAATTAAGAAAGGGTTTTGAATATTATGCTGAAGAGTTTGCACTTTTACTGAATCCCAAGAGGAGGTAGTGAAGGATTGAAAGCAGAGAAGTGACGTAAGATTTTCATTTCTTAAAAAATCACTCTGACATTGGTAGGGAGAATAAATTGGAGAGAGGTAGGACCAGTGGCAGGGAGGCATTAACAGAAGAAATGATGAGCCCTGAACTAAGATAGGCAATTTCCCCAACTCTCCACTCACACATGTATTTGAATATGCAGCTGATTTGGGGAAATAGGCAGTAGGTTTATATTGTACCATAGACAATTTCAAATTGATTATCAGACCTACCTGTCCCTACAATTCTTTAGGTAGAATCATTATCACTCATTATCTACAACACCCTCTGCCTCTACCTGGGTGCCACAAACCTAGGCCAGAACCTAGCTTGTTCTCAAGACTCATTGCCAGAGGGATCTTTGACTCTGATGGAACCCCTCTATTCAGGTAGATCTTTATACTGGGAAAAATCTCTTTAGAGCTGTTGGGCTCAATTGGTCTTTGTAATGCTGTAAATATCAGGGACAAAAGACCTGCTATGCAGGAGAGAGAATCCCCAAGGTTGCTGAGTGCATCAGTAAACACTGAGTGTCATGAGATGGAAGACAAAAGAATAAGTCTAGCAGATACACTCTAGGAGCATCTCTTATTGTTCATAAGGCTGGATATACTGAAAAGGTAGTTCCACTATACTGCCACATTGCTGACCGGGGTGGCAAGTTAGATATCATCCTGCTAGTTCTAGCATTCAACGTGAACCACAGTAGCTTTCACAGTAGCAGAAATCGGCAATTTAGGAGTTTGTGGTTCTTCTTAGTGATGCTCTAAACTTCAAGACAGCCATAAGTATTAGAGCTGAGGCCTGCCATACTCTGAAGAATGTCATTAAGGATAAATGAGGGTAAGAAACTACCAGGCAAAGGCATGAGGCACATTTCTACTAACATTGTACGGCAAGGGCCAAATCTAGCTCACTGCCTGTTTTCGCAAATAAAGTTTTATTGGAAAACAGCAACACCGATTTGTTTATGAATTGTCTATGGTTAATTGTGTGCTATATTCACAGAATTGAATATTATGACAGAGACAGTATAACTCACAAAGTCGAAAATGTTTATCATCTAGCCCTTTACAGGGAAGTTTGCCACCTCTGCCTGCAGTGTAGAGAAACTCTGGAACTACAAGAAAATGCTGCCGCAAAGGCTGGCTGCAAGAGAGAAGGGTTTCACTGGAATGGACTCTGAGTTCTTCCAGTCTGGACGCATGGTCTGGAATTTAACTTCGGCTCCCACCAGCAGATACATCAGCCCTGTGGTGGCTCATAAAGAACTATCCAGTGGTATCTTGAAAGAAATCTCTGACCAGAATGACTGGGAAATTTGGGGGGAAAAATCACTTTTAATACAAATATTCAGGAGATGATCTCATAGTGGTCAACCCAAAACAAGTTGCCGAGGCTGAGGCTGAGGAATAGAGCCCCTGCTCCGTCTCTGGGTGACCCAGATTGGCTCCGAGTCTTCACAGCTGGCTTCATTCAATGGGTTTTCATTACTCTGGGGAAACTGAAAATGCTTTTACTGCTGACCTGGTGGTAGAGCATTGCCCTACACATGTCAGGTATGTTGCACCTAAATCTGGGTCTGCTTCCTGTAATTGAGGAGCTTCTGGATGGGAGATTCAGAAGCTTCCTCACCATTTAAACACCAGGTCTATTCAGTTGGTTAGACACCTGCTCCTCTTTCAACCAGAGATCCCAAAACAGAAGACCAGTATTTTAGAAGGACTTCTGATTATTTTCTCTCCTTCCCTCACTTCCCTGTGGTAGTCTCAGTGCTATTAGAAATGCTATCACTACATCAGAAGCCATACCTTGCCGTCTGGAATTCTTTGGAAGATGTAGCTTTGTAGTCATGTGACTAGTTCAAAATTGTATTTTTCCCTCAGCTTTACCCCACTATGAGCCTGTGAATCCATGCACATATAGTGTGGTCCCCTGCGGTTCACAGGCAGACTTCCTCATAGTTTTTATGTGGGGGAAAAAATCAGTAACTAAAAATAGCCCATTAGCTACTTTGCTACCAGGGATGTTTTTACCATCCACACTATCTTTTATAGTGTTCCATGCTTTCACCCTCCTTCTAGGGCCTTTTTTCTCTTCCCAGAGTGTCATTCCTTTCCACGTTCCAAATCGTCCCGCTATTATGCAGAATATTCAGATCCCTCCAGGTCCTAGCCCACATTCCCTTCAAGGTCCACCTTGCAGAACTCATCTATTTACTTAATGAAGTCCACCTCATCCGTGTAGGACTTGGAGTTGTAAATAGCAATATATTGCATATGTCAAGCACCAAGTACAGTCAGGATTTTTCTCTCTTCCCTTCTGCTTGTTTTATTGTTGTTATATTCTTTTTCTTCTTATGTCAAAAAATAAATGCCTCATTACATCTGTTGACATTTGTGTTCACTTATTTTGGTTTTGAACTCATAAAAGGAAAGATGTGAGTCCTTCTGGCCTTGTACTATGTGGCATGTAGAAGCAGGACACATAATGTGGATTCTTCAGATTTGGTGCGTGATACCAGAGAGAACTGAGGGCCATTTCCTTTGCTTTTATAAGACTTCCTTTTCCTCCAGATAGGTAGTGGCCCACTGTAGCTTGGCATATTCTTTGAGTATAATGCAGAATCTTGGAAACAGTTCACATGGTGGTTAAGGTACAAGATTTGAACATAAATATATATATATATAATTTACTGTAGACTTTGGTCAGGTTACAATAATGTCCCTAAACCTCAGTTTTCTCATCCATAAAATAACTACTAGCATGTATTTCACAGAGTTCTTATGAAGATCAGATGAGACAATGAAAGTAAATTACTTTGCATTGGACAGGCACAGAATAAGTACTTCAAAAAATGGAGACTTTTGTTCTTGTTAATATTATTGCCACGCTATAATGATTTTTGGCTTATATAGTTGTCACAAAAATTGAAAATAAATGAAGCAAACAAATAAATGCCAGGAAGCAAATTGAGAAATGGCTAGAATAAAGCCCCAAGTTCATGTAAGGTGATGTTCAATAACTCCTTTCTGTATTACTTTTTACTCTGGAAATTTTCCACTATATACAAAATTGAACAGAAATAGTGTAACAAACCTCATGTATTCATAATCCAGCTTCAACAATGACCAACTCATAGCCAATCAATTTTCATTTTTATCACTACTTCTTTCCTTCTAACTTCTCTTCCACTGTATTATTTTAAAGTAAATCCTGTATTGTATATTTTATTCCATAAATATTTCAGTATACATATATTTCTGAAAGATAAGGACTTAAAAAATAACCATAAGTACTAGGTAAATCTTGGTTGATTTGAAGCTGGCAGCCCTAGGTAACCCATTCACCTCCCCATTGATGTCAACACATAAACCGAGGCATAGGATTGTGCCCATCAGGAATGGTAGCAAGGCTATATGGTTGAGGGGAATAGAAGGAAGATAAAAGTTACATTTCAATTTCATTAATACCTCACAACCTGGCCACCAACACGAGTGTAGCACAGGCCAGCTGTGGTTATTTGGGGAGACATTATGGTCTACTGGCAGCAGACATGTGCCTTGGGCCAGGAACATTTGGGTTCTGTGTCCTTACTCTACAATGATGGTTTTAGCCAGATTACTGACTCCTAATACTCTTGTATGCAACAATTGACCGTTTATCAAATGCTTCTTTCACAACTACTAGCTCATTTGTTCCTTATCATCTTGGGGAAAGGAAACTGAGGCTCAGTGAGATCTGTTTTTATGCTAGTAATGTGCCGTTTTGCTTACTATGGCCTTATAGTATAGTTTGATATTAGGTAGCATGATTCCTTCAACTTTGTTATTCTTTCTCAAGATCACTGTAGCTACTCTGGGTATTTTGTGGTTCCATATAAATTTTTGGAATATTTTTTCTAGTTCTGTGAAATACACCATTGGTATCTGGATAGGAATTGCACTGACTCTATGGATTGCTTTGAGGAGTATGGACATTTTAATGATGTTACTTCTTCCTATCCATGAACACTGTATATGCTTCCACTTATTTGTATCTTCTTCATTTTCTTTCTTCGGTGTCTTATAACTTTCCGAGTACAGGTCTTTTACATCCTTGGTTAAATTTATTCCTAGTGATTTCATTTTTTTTGATGCAACTGTAAATGGAATTGTTTTCTTAGTTTCTATTTCTGATAGTTCGTTATTGGTGTATAGAAATGCAACTGATTTCTGGTTATTTATTTTGTATCCTGCTACTTTACTGAATTCATTTATTAGTTTTAGTAGTTTTTTGGTGGAATCTTTATGGTCCTCCAAGTTTTTTAAATTGACAAATTATTAAATTATTTTTAAATGCTATAGACATAACAAAATATTTTAAATAGCATGTTTTAAATCTGAAAATTCTTCTATAATGATTTCCCCATACATTTTTAGCTGCATACTCTTTGACCTCTTCTTCATATGACTATGAGTCTGTAATACAATCTTCTAAAGAGAGAATAGAAAGCTAATTTCTTCTAGAATAGTTGATCAGATATGATTTTTGTTATTGATGGTGTTTTAAAAGTTTATTTCAGTGTCATGACTCTATTGGTAATGTAATATAAAATTTTAGGATTGTTTTGAAATTTGGGAAAACTTCTGTCAAGTTTCTTTCATACAAAAATCTTGAAATTTTGAACATGTCATATTTTCTTATGCAGTGACTAATCCCAAAATTCACTTCAATTGTTGACATTCATAAACCACGTTACCTGGGTCCATCGCAGGTCCTCCAATCGGACCTGTGAAAATAGGAAGTTCCCCCCTTCCCACTCCCACAGGTTGAGTTTTATAAGCTTCAGAGTAAAACTGACTCTGCAGGTTAGCTGGTTACCTATCTTCTCTTTTCTTTACCCTGGGGTCAGATCTTCATTTTCTCACCAGGCCTTATACCCACCTGGAAAGTAAACTCTATTCTAGCTCCAGGCACAGAGCATATATTCCCTTTACTGTTCCTTCCCCTCAAATGGTGTTGAGAGTCCCTACCCTCTCCCTCAGTGACTGAATTATGCCCCAAGAGCTTTCTGACCCCTTAAGTATCTATAAATGGTAGTGCACATTGTTAGCTTACAGGCTTTAAAACACTGCCTACCCTAGCTGCAGAAGACGACAAAGCCCCGGAGATGAGGATCTTCCACGAACATATGTGGCCTTGCTGGAGCTGGGATCCATTCATTTCCCTCATGCTTTTTCTTTGTATAAATACAACGTTTCAGATGTTCAATTAAAATAAGTACCCTTAATTTCAAGCCTTAGTCTGTCGTGTGCTATAATTATTCACTGGGCTGCCTGGGATGTTTCTCACAATTACTTTTCCTTACTTCCCCAGTGAAATTGCTGGTAATTTTTGGTTTCTCTTTATTTAACAGGACAAAGCAAAGCATTCTGGGTCTGCCTGAGGCAAGACTAATGTGGCTGTTTTAATAATGACTACCTCCTGGTGAGGGCCATCTCTAAGACAGGAGGAGGGGTAAAAATCCAGCATGTATCATTTTTTAAGTGAGGAATTTAGCCCTGTTTAACTGTTGTTGTTTTTTCCCCCCGTAAGTGTAGGTAGACTCAAATACATATGAGTTTATAGTTCATGAACCGCTAGTGTTGGAGATAGGCTGGGAATATATCTTATAGATCCTGTTTCCCCCAGTCCTTAAAAACGGCATTGTTGAAGTCAGTGCTGCCTATAAAGTAGAGTCCAAGCTTCTCAGTCTCAGATTCAGGCTCCTTAGCAGACCAGAAAGTGTCGGAGGTCTCTTTCATACAGGTGCTTCACAAGCTACACAACAGGCCAGAGAAAAGTAAAGATCTGGAAGGGCAATTGGCATTAATTAGTACCAGTACCTTATTAAAAATATTGAAGGGAATTTCTCATTAACATTAAGGATTTTGCCTATTTTATTTATTAATCAGCTGGAGAGTTTGGCCCTGACTTTTAATCTTGAATTGTCCCTAAAACAAAGTACATTAGTTGCCTTAATTAGTCAGTGGATATCTTTTCTACTCATTTGATTTCTAATGTAAAAGTTGTTGATCTTCACATGATTCATGAGTATTCTGCCCCATCATCTTTTCATGCCTGACTTGGGAAACCTGGGCTTCAGCAAGCTCCAGAGAACTGACAAGATGTTTATTCTTATTTATTTGTCCTGCCCCAGGAAAATCCAGAGTGCCTTGCTTTGTGCTGTTAAATAAAAGAGAAACCAAAAATTACCAGTTGTTTCACTGGAGAAGTAAGGAAAAGTAATTGTGAGAAATATCCTAAGAATAAATATTTCTCGAGCATCTACTCTCTGTTAGCATCCTGCTAAATGTTACAGAAACAGATGAATAATATACGGACACTGACTTCAAGAAGCTCATAGTCTAGAAAGCAAGACAGGCAGACAAGTACACATTTGATTATTCTATTAGTTAATATAAGCCACAACAAACAACGCCCAAACCTTATTTGCTTAAAGTAAATGTTTACTTCTCATTTAGATATAATGCATGTGGGTCAGTAGGGGAGCTCTGCTCCAGTGTCAGTTGGGGACCCAGATCTCTGCATCAAACTGGTAGATGAGGGAAGAGAGAGACTGTGGCAGATTGGGTTTGGAAAAAGTGAAACATCTCTTTCATGCACACTCCCGCTGCTAGACTCAGCCTATAGTCCTACCCAACCGAAGGGAACGCTGAGAAATATCTGTGCGCCTGGGAGGGAAAGAACTTGGAGTTGGGTGAGCACATGGCATTACCTTTGCCACAGTGATAATATAGGGACATTTGTGCTATGACCAAAAAATGAGTGCAAGCATTATAGGAAGAAGAAGAGGAATTCTTAACTTAGCCTGTGGTACGGGGATGAGGGTGGGAATCAGAAATGGCTTCCTAGAAGATGTGACACATAAGCTGACTTTTGCTGGATATTTAAGAGTTAGCCAAGTTAAGGCTGGGCTTTAAAGTAGGAGGGGAGGACATGAGCAAATGCAAGAAGGCACAGAACAGCAAGGTATATGCTTAGAGAACTTATGACTTACAATACATCTAGATCTTACATTTTGATGAGAGACACAGACTTATGAGCATCTCCAGTTCTGAGGTTGGTAGCACTTCTGGATCACACTGACACATGCTGATTCAACTGTTGTGATAAAAAATGCATTGCCCAATTTTCAAAATCAGAGAAGTATTTTTTTTAAACTAGTTAAAAGTCAACGAGCCAGCATGACCTAGTTAAGAACTTTAATTAAAAAGAGAAAAACAAAAAGAACTTGGAAATGAATTTCCCTGAGAATCATGTCTATTTGTGAAGACACAGAAACCATGTATTTTAAGGTTTGTGGAGAAGCACAATTTGTTGCCTTTGTTCTCTTCCAATGAAGCTGACACCAAAAATTTTCTGTTGTAATACTGAGATGTTTGCTATGGGCCCATTGAAGAACAGTTTATATGAAAGATAACTTGGTTAAAATCTAATCATCTTTTGTACCTCCATCTATATGGTTGAAATTGGGTAGCAAAGTCTGAGGCTCTGGTGTGCCCTAGAGCTCTTGGATTTTGTAAATGTCTCTGTGTTGCTTAAGACTAAAATCTATCTGCATAAGAATTTCTCTTAGAAGGAAATAAAGTTCTTGGCTCAGATATGGATTTCAAAACAGGAGTTAGTTACCGCACTGAAAGACACATTTCTTGGACCATTTTTAAATATGAGAAAAATGAATAGTACATCTAAATATGGAATCCATATCGATAGAGCTGGAGGTGTGGTGGGCGTCAAAAGTGCTTAGGGGAAAGGCAGGAGGGAAGTAATTTAAAATAGGACCAATAGTGTTTATCATGAAAGTTGGCTGCCAAATCTAGAATTTCATGGTTGGACGATAGCAAAGAAAGTCAAGGAATGAGAGAGAATTATAAGTTTCCAGGCAGGTCCACAAATAGTAAACCAATACAGGTAAAAACTAAATGTGCTAATACATATAAGGCATTTATCACTGTGCCTGGCAATTAGTAAGTATTCAATAAACATTGATTGTTATTATTATTAGTGTTTGTTTTGCCTAATTGGACACTTTAAATACCCTCACTTCTTGCTTAAGCTATTTCATTTTTTTCTATTGCAAATATTATTTATTCCTGATAACAAGCATTGAAAACGTTCAAATTGGTGCAGTACATTTCTCAAAGCTGGCTCTCCTGAGCCTCCCCCCACCTCCGCCCCTCGACATGAGGCTTTGTGCTTCTCTTATTTTATCACACACACTGTAGATTTCCCCCCTTGAGCATTTATTACAACTTTGTACTTGACTAGAAGCTACTTGAGGACAGCAACAGAATCTTTTTCACCCCTGTTTTCCCAGGGACACTACTGTGTGTTGGGCACAGAATAAACACTTGAATAATTGAATGAATGGCCAATAACTTACTGTTTATTTTGCACTGTCACATCTGTTTTATCCTCAGGGATGCTCAGTCATATTCATATAGATGTTATTACAAACAAGAACACCAAGGCTTAGAAATGTTTAAGATTTTTGCCCAAGGTGAAAAGTGGTATAGTCAGTATTCCAACCAGCCTGTCTAGCTTTAGACTTCGTAGGCTTTCACAGACTGCATGATGAGGTCACGAACTAATCAGTGTTGCCTTTCCCTATTCCATCGGTACCTCCTGTGAACTCTAGGGCTCAGAGCACAAATACCACTTTCTTAGAGGGTGGGTAAATGTTGATAAAGGGACGTTGGAAAGAGGGCATACAAGTTAGAAGAAACACAAGAACAAAGACATAGACTTACGAGAAATCTCCATTTCCTGAGAGAAGTACCAGTATTTCAATGTATTTTGAGCATAGTGTTTAAGGGATGGCGGCCAGAGACGAGGCTAGAGAGGTAAGTAGAGTGCAGGTTGCGAAAGGTCATAAATACCACGCTAGGGAGCCCAGACCTTTTTTTTTTTAAGATGATGCCAATGGACCATATTAACCATAAAAGGAACACGGCCATATTGACATTTTTTGGTTTTGTTTGTTCATTTTTAATCCAGGATGTAGCATTGTGGTTAGGCAACATAGTTAGCAAAAAGATGTTCTCAGGAGAAGACAGTAGGACCTCCGTCAGAGGAACTAGATACTGGTACATCGGAAGGAGGCAGAGTCAGAGATCAGAAAGAAAGAAAGAACTTAGTCCAACTAGATGAGGAACCAGAAAGGGCAGCAAGTAACTTGGACAAGACAGAAAGATTTGTGGTGGCTTCAGCCAAAATTTATTGCTGTACAGCCAGCAGTGTGAAGGCTGTTTCTGTGGATATACTTGAAGGCACCAGTAGCTCTGAATTGTTTGAGATGAATGAGCAGTATTCTGATGGCTGGTTAAGCCATACACAGATGTTTGGGCAAGAGGTCTGAGAGTCAGGGGCTAGAGTCCAGCTCCTTGTAAAGAAAAAAGATGAGAGCAAGGCAAAGCCGTCGTCCTTATGATAAAGCAGAACTTTAGGTGAATTCTTGGAATAAAATCCAGAATTGGATTTAGAAAAACAATTATGGGCATTAGACAACGCTTATTAGGGATGAGCTATGCATTTATTATGTGATTCAGGAGCTTAGGGGTAGTGAGAGCACATGACCAATGTGAAAGGGATAGACACCAATAATGACTGAGACTTCTGGCATATTAATCAACTTTACTGAACTTCAGTGATTCTATCTAAAAGATGGGAATTATAATATATTTCACAGATTTGTGGAAAGTATTAACTAAGATACTCAATGTGAAAACTCCTACCACTGTGAGGAGACATAGTAGATACTCATTAAATGTTGGTTTCCTTTGTGAAGGAAATTGAAGCTTTCTGCTTTAATTCAGAATTTGTCAAACAGCTGGGGTTAGCTCAGTTCCTTATGTGGAGGGATTTGACTTGGATAGGAAAGGGAAAGGAGAAGGCAAATTTTTAGAGGTGTAACTATGGAGCTACCCAAAGGATATGAGGCTGGAACCTTGCTAGAGTCTACTAGGAAGAAGCTAACCCAGGGGAAGTCTTGGAATAGACTTCCTGTGTTGCATTCAGTATGTACACATGGATCTAGGTGAAACAAACTAAAGCACAAAAGTTCACTTTCCAGTGTGGACCATGTTATCCAGAGGGCACATTTAGAAAATGAAAGTGAAATGCATAATTCTAAAGCTTCAATAAGAGCTCCTCTTTTATATGGCTTTAAACCACTGACTACACTGAATTGCTTTCCCTGTCAAGATGGCTTTTATAGTCAATTATATGTCAAGTCAAAAGCTCAGCTATATGAGGACTCACAAAAAGCAATTAATTAACCTAAGGTACATCATTCCAAAGAATTGCAAAGTTACAAGAAGAGTGGAACACAATGTAAGGTTTCAAAACCCCATTTGCTTTTTTGTTTCCACCTAAAGGACGTTCTTAGACGAGATCCTACACTGGTATGTTTTAGACATGCCATTTTGATGTCTCTCCACTTTCTTTAAACTAGACTAGTTAACCATCCTCACTTAATTTCTTGCAGTCTTTGCAAATGCACTCCAGTTGGTCCAGTGTCTCCTTCTCCCTTACACGGACACCCATTTTTGCAACATTTGAGTTCTTTTGTTCGGTTTATTTTTGTTTTTCTTTTTAAGAACACCCTTCTGGCATGACAAGAAGGACTTCACAGCAGGTGGGTTCTGTTCATAGACCTAGTTTTTGATTGAGCCTCTACTCTTCCGTACCACCTTCCCCTATAATCACACTTTTTCTGTCTCTTTAGTTTAATGAACTATTTGATTAACCTTTTTAGCATTAAAAACCACTCTGGTTGCTTTTTCTACAGAGTTTCAAGGGCATTCTTCTTCAGGGAACAATGTCTCCTCAGATGCCTTCTCTGGTCATAGCTTGTATCACTTGTTTCTCCTTAAGCCTGAAGGGATAGACCTGAAACTTTGTTTTATTGTCAATCATACCACATGTCTGCATCATTTGTGTTCCATGGACCCAGAACACAGAATACAGTGGGTGAAGATATTAACAGGTTAGATCACTGAGTCATGGAGCAGTGAACTTTATATCTCTGACCCTTGCAGCAAACACATTCACTTTCTTTAGTTTGTTCATATTTTTATATATTTTTTGCAACAAAGCGTGAGTTAGCTGACTTCCATGCCCATATGATAAAAATTATAACTTAACGTACAGAGAGCTTATTCTCTGCCAGGCCATAAATGTATCTGTATTGACTAATGTATGTACTGTATATGTATTAATCAATTTAATCCTTTCAATAACCTTATCAGATAAAAACTATTATTAGCTTTATTTTTTAATATGAAAAAATTGGAGCTCAGAAAGACTCAATGACTTGCCCAAGGTCTCACAGTTAATAACTAGCAGAACTAGGGCCAAGCCTTACTCCAGAGCTTGTACTCTTAAACATACTGTTACACTTGTCTAAAGCTGTTTATGAAGCATGTTCACATATACTATCTGATCTCCACAGCAACCTCATAATTATTCCCATTTTAAAAATGAGGAAACAGAACCTCCAAGATATGAAGAATATGCTGTGAATCACATGGCTGATAAGAAGTGGAACTGGGATAGAAACCAAGGATACTGATTTTAAATTTAGAAATTTTCCACCAGACAGTTGATGATCTAAATTCAAGCATCTGGGAATAAGTTTGTATCTGGTTTAACTTACAGGTATGCACAAACCTGTATACGTATGTGTGTGTGGTGTAGTCACAGATAATATGGATATATCTTTTTATATTAACCCATATAAATAACTTATCATTTGGATGAACTTTTAACTTTTAATCTGGTTATTATGTAAGCATAACAAATGTTTTTTTTTGGAAAAATTAGTAAATTATTTCTTACGCTTTTAACAAAGATTATATCCATATGGTCAAAGTTTATCTTATTGGAAAGTTGATATTTTTGATATTGACCCCTGGAGTTTAAATTTAAGGATAACCCATTTAACCAGATGGTATATGCCCCAAAGGCAAGGTTGTGCAGGATATTGGTCCATGCAGCTCCCTGATTTTCACGTGTTTTCTACGTCCTTTATCTGATGAGGGGTGTTGGGGGTACGATTGGTAGGCACAGTTTTGGCATCCCATGATCTGATTTTTAATCTTGATTCTACTTTTGAATTTCAGCAAATTACTTTCACTTCTTTCTCTAATCATCAGTATTTTAATCTGATAAAGAGAAGTAACTTTTCTGACCTTTAGACTTTCTCCCTTTAATTTTCTCTTCACATAGTTGTCAGAGTGATAGTTCTAAAACATCGTCCAGATCATGCCATTAACCTCCATAAAACTTATCTCTCATTCTCCCTTGTTTTAAGGATAAAGTTCAGATTCTTTAGCCTGACTCTCAAAGCTCTTTATAATTTATATTTCCAGTTTTATCCCTCTCGAACTTCTCCCATTCTCCCTGCATTTGAGTGGCACTTCAGCCCAAGTTCACCTATTATCAACAGGTTCAAGCTCAGAACCCAGATTATGTAACATTAAGTATAATACTTTTTTAAATATTCTAACATCATCTCTAATTAACAACCCTCTAGAAGTAATTTATTATTGAAGCTGATTCCAGTTACTAACTACAGAGCATGCCTGCTATCTGATCTTATGTTAAATAATAAAAAGTAATTGATTAATATTTATTTTTGTACCAATCTGCTAGGTTCTATGAAATCTGATTTAAGATACAGTCCTTTTGTTGAGGAGCTCACAATGTAGTAAGAGAGATGAAGACCAAAAAAAAAAAAAAAGATTCTAATTAAGGTAGAGTCCATCTCTCTCCTCTGACATAATATAGCTACCCATCTGAAAATTATGGGTTTGGAATAACATTAGATAATGCCTAAGACTTAAGGGAACTCTAATATTGTCATTATATCTAACATTGATTACTCCTCCAAAATAAAAATAACTACTATCATTAGTTGAGTGCTTCCTATGTGCCAGCCACTATTTTGAATACTTTACATATACCTCTTCTTCACAGCAACCCCATGAAGTATGTATTATTCTCATCCTCAGTATTTATATTAGGAAGCCGAGATAGGGACAGGTTAAGTGAGTGATATATCTGTGATTTGAACCTAGGCTTTTGTGTATGCAAAACTGGTACTTTTCCCTACTGTTCTTTGTGACTTTTTAGGGATGCTTGCTTTTTAAAGATACAGCAGTGGCACTCAAGTCTTCAGCTTCATGGAGACTGGAGCATTAACTTTACCATAGATTACTTGGTCATGTTTCTTTGATCTTTTAAGTTTTCATAGTGTAAGCACATCTGCAATGCATACCCATGGGCAGATGTGGTGATTCTTTCTTGGAATCAATGCTCATGATCTCTCACTCCAGATAATGCTACTTCGAAGAATTTCTAAGAAGCCAATGTGCATGTTGCTGATGATTTTTTAAATTTTATAACAAGAGCATGGCCCACTTGCTAGTATTGACAAGCATGATTAACAATAAAGCCCAAAAGATCTTATAAAAATAAATAAGTAAAGTGAATAGTGCAATTAAAATTTTTTTCATGTATTTCTCATTTATTTACCAACCCATAAAACTGATAATTAAAGTGGACTCCTTCCAATTAATGTTGGTTTAATAATTTGCTATACTCTGTGGGTTTATATATATGAGTATGTGTCTGCATTCTCAATGCTATAAATAAATGTGTATATATACATGTATTTCCTTTTATGATTTTAGAAGAAAATGTACAGAAACTCAGGAATAATTTATTCACACTTTATCACTCATCCCACTTTCCAAGGTGCTCTCACATACATTGTGATTAGATCAAAAAGCTTTATGATTCTTCCAAATAAAGATATTTTGATTGTGATTTTATTTTTGTTTGGGGGGCCAGAAACCCTCAACAATGCTGTGAACTAGGGTGAGTATTAATTTTTCTCCTCATTTACAGATGAAGAATTGACCTGTTTTAGGCCACATATCTAGAAGGGGAATAATCAAGACTTGAAATGAGGTTTCTTGGATTCCAAAGTCAGCATTCCTTTTACTACACTGTAGTGTCTCACCTGAATTTTTCACATATAATTTTATTCAAGCCTGGGATATATCAGGCAAACTAGAATCTTGTGGCTGTAGGCAGGCCCAGAAATCATCAGGGTTACTAAATCTCAGCTGCATTTGGCAAGATCCAAGGAAAGACAAGCCAGATTCCCTTGCAGGCCTGGAAGACAGACACAGGCTCAGGTCAGGACCACGGAGAGCTCTCAGTGAACTTTTTAAATTCTTTGCATTTTAGGCTTCACCTTCAGGTCTAGGAACAGGCATTGACTGCTTAAATCTGTCTTGCTCTGTCCTTGCCAAAAGAGACCCTCCTCATTCATATTGATATACAATTCATTCATGTTTCTTTCTGTTGCAGTTTTGCTGTTTTCTGTATGATTATTTGTTTAATATCTTTTCCGCCACACACATACACACACACTGTAGACCATAAATGCTTTGAGGTCAAGGCTCCATCTGTTTTTTGTTTTGTGGTGGGTTTTTTTACTCAGTAGTGTATCCCCATTGCTAAAAACAATGCCTGGAGTTTGGTAAACACTCAAAATATATTTGTTAAATAAATGCTGACTGCCTACAAATATCAAATGTTAAACACCTACTCAGTGTTAGGCACTATTCTGGGTACCCCTTTTTTGCCTATTGAAACTCACTGAACCATAATCACTCAATGAGATAGTAAGAAAGGACATACTCAAATTGTATGACCTCGTGGCCAAAATTCTTGAGAGACTTGCATATTTATTGCTTCTACTTCCTCACTCCCTATGCAGTCCTCAATCTGTTGCATTCTGGTGCCTGCCTCCACTACTCTATTGGAATTACTTTCTTGATAAACCTTGAAACATCCTTTATAACCTTATCTCACATAATACCCAGCATTTAACATTGTCTATCACTCCTCTCCTCCGCCTTCTCTCTTACCTCTCTTGGCAATATTCTATCTTGGCTTTTCTCTCACATCTATATCTACTTCCTGTTATCCTTTTTGGATTTTCTTTTTTTTTTGAGGACTGTTAAGCTTAGGATTCCCTAAAATTCAATCCTACTCTCTTTAGACAATCTCCCTGCTTTTCTAATTTACAATCTTCAATTCCTGTGACTACAACTACTATTTACAAACTAATACCTATTGAATCTATAATTTCATACCTAGATATTCTTACAAGGTTTGAACTACCATTTACAAATATCTACTGGCCAGTGCAATGGACAAGAAGGAATTCATTGCAGAGAATGTGGTGGGAATAAAAGCATAGTGGTTGGCAAGCTTCTAGCATGTTTGGGTGTGAGTGTAAATAGTTGCATTCATTTGATCTCACTGGTGCAGATTATTTTTGCAAAAAGAAATAAAAAACTAGTATATAATATGTACCTGATAAACACTTATGAGTATCTCCAGTGGGGAGGGTGCAGGAGGCAGCTGATCAATGACTCTCATCACTGATGTTTCTATCTCTCTCCCTTCCTCTCTCTGAAATCAATAAAGATATATATATATTTAAAAGTGTGAATGAATGAACTAGAGGAGGTAGGTGATGGGTCTAGAAAACTATTAGGTATTTTACAAATGTAATTTAATATTGCAACAGCTAATAAAGGTAATGTATTGCATGTTTTATATTTCTTTAATTTATTTACTTTTCCATGTCTCATTGTCCTACTACCTTCATTCAGGCCTCCATTATTTTTTATTTCAATTACTTGCAACCCTCTAATCTGTCTTCTATGTAATTGCCCAAATCACCTTTCTAAAAAGCAAATTTGGTCATGTCAGTGTCCTCTTCAAACTCTCCAATTACCCTACTTTTCTATAAGATAAAAACAAAACCCCAAACACCACTAACTCTTTAGGTTACATTCAAGAGCTATCCCTTTCTGTGCTCCAGTCACATCAAACTACTATCTGTCCTTGATTCTAGGACTCTAGCTACTTAAGAAGGCCTTGCTATTCTCTTACCTCAGCCCTTCATACTGTGTTATCTGTCTTAAATGCTTTAACTTTCCTTCTTGGCCATCTAGTTGCTATAAAGTATTTATTACAGTGTCTGGCACATAGTAAGCATTTGATAAATGTAGTGAATGCCATTGTCATCATTGTCTTTGTTGTCATAGTCTTCATTATCATTGTCGTCATCATACATCCTCATCATCATCACCATCGCTATCATCATCATCATCATGTTAGGAATCCTAGTCTGCCAGAAGTATCAGGGATTTTTCAGATTACTTAGTTCAATTTACATTTTATATATTCTCACATAGGCCCAGGAAGAGGAGGAGGTTTTGAAGTTATTTTACCTTTTACCAAATTGATGGCTGCAACTGACATAGAGGAAAGAACATGACCAGTCTTAGCTGGGTCAACCCCAGACTCTTGTATTTACTTGATAATATTACTTAACTCATAGAGCTGTTACAATGGACAATGTGTATATAATACCTAGCACAAACCTTGGCACAAAGAGAGTGCTCCCTCCTTACCTCATACTTGGTCTGTGTCCCCTCATATATGTAGGCTAGAGGGATTCCTAGACTTTATAATTATGCTGGTCAAAGCAGTGGTTGCTTTTTAAAATTTGCAGGAGGGAAATATCATGGGAGAAAAGCTAAGAGCATATTGTCTTCAGCGTGAGCAGAAACTCAGAATAGATTGCTGCGTACGGGTTTCTAGTTGTGCTTGGGAATACAGCCAACTGAGTACAACATGGCCCTATCTTGGGACTCTGCCAGCTTTGCCCTCCCTGCGTGTGAGACAGGTGCATCTGTGCCCATGGCCGATATTGTGCATCCATAGGAGATGCAAGCAGGTTTGTATTCAGTAAGAGTTATAGAGAAGCCTGCAGAGGGGTCTAGGCACCCCTGAACCAGTTTCCTGAAATTTACTACTCAAAAATTCAAACCTCTATCTGTACAAAACCTTACAGAGCTGTTTACCTGGTTTCAGGAAGAAAGTGCCTTCATAGTTCTGCCTGTCTTCTTCCTGCCCCTACCACTGTCTCTCAGACCTGACCTTTCCCATTTGAGCTTGAATATATTAGACTGGGAAGATCTTTAGTTGGGGAATTTGGAATATTCCTGTCCTGTATGGAAGAGCTGAAATTGTATTAATGAAAACTGGAACTGTCATTCATCTAGAGGAAGTGAACTAGCATTTATTGATTTTCTAGCTTGTTTTCTTGTTTAATTTTTATTAACCCTCTGAAGTGAGGAGAGTCAGAAAGAAATGTTTTTAGAATGAGAAGATTCTGTTTAGGCCCTTGGCATAGGTAACTAGGGCTGGGATTAGGGGTGTGTTTAGCTTCTGCTAGTCTTCGTTCTCTCGCCTGACTATAAGGAGACTCATCTCTGCCTTCTCTTCCTCCCAAGGTTAGTGTGAGATCAGTGCTTTACAATTGCAGAATTTACTCATAACATTTATTCAGCTTTTAAAAAATAACAGTGTTTTCACTTGCATTATTTTTTCTCTTTCTTGCCTGTTTCTCAATATTTTGGACCATGAATTGTTATTCGATTGCCAAAATTGTCTTTGCTTGTGTGAGGCTTCTGGATTCACTGGAGTCTAGGGCAGGAGGAAGCAGTCTTTGGCTGCTATAACCCTGAAATCAGATAAAGAGCAGAACCACAAAACTTGGAGAACAAAGTAGAGAGCCAGAGTCTGAGAAGCCAGAAATCAGCAGTGTCTGAACAGCATATCTGAACTGGAAATGTGACCTCAGAGATATGAAAGTCTATAACGTGAGTGCAGGATGAGCCAAGTATAAGATAGAGCAATTTCCAGGCATAGGGTTGGCTATTATGTTGACCACATTTAAATAAGGACCTGGGTTATTATGGACACATTTATATGGATGTTTTCATTTTTATGTGTTCCATCTGACTATCAAACTGCTCTTCCAGATGGGCCTCATAAATCACTTTCCAGGTAGTGGGGGCCTGTAGGGTTCTTGGAGCTGAATTCACACAGTGACCAAAGCTATTTGAGCATTCATATTTTTATCAAAGTTGCCATCTTTTCTGGTTTTATTGAAAAGCATTACTTTTTTTATTTATTTAAAAGATATAGAATAATTAACCTCATTTTTTTCCATTATATGGGAGTTCTGCTTTGCCTTGGAGATATATCAGAAGTAATGTGCTCTTTCTCATCACTTATGAACATGAATTTGTGTGTTATTCAGGGTTCTCTAGAGAAACAGAAACAATAGGATGTGTAAACATATAGAAGGATTTATTATAGGGAATTGGCTCACTTGATTATGGAGGGGTTTTCAAGTCCAAAATCTCCAGTGTTGGGCTGACAGGCTGGAGACCCAGGAAAGCTAACGTAGCAGTTCCAGTCCAAAGGACTATAGGCTAGAGACCCAGGGAAGTCAATGGTGCAGACAAAACCTGAAAGCAATCTGCTGGAGAATTCTCTCTTGCCTGGGGAGGCTGGTCCTTTTGTTCTAGTTAGGCCTTTGACTGATTGGATAAGCCTTATCCACATTATGGAGGGCAGTCTGCTTACTCAGAGTTTACTGTGTAGCATTAAAATGTTAATATCGTCCAAAAATACCCTCCAAATTGACACATAAAATTAACTATCACAGAAAAGATCATGTAATAAGGTTCTTATATACATATTTTATACTTTCATTGCATTGATTTCATTTGCAAATATATATACTTAAATTTTATTTGTTTTATTTTCAAGTTTTTGAGGAAACTTGAAATTGACCAAAAATATATTAAAGGCACATAAAAGTTTACAATACCAAACCAATGCACAGCAGAACTGACTTATTATTTTTTCCAGCTTTATTAAGGCATTATTGACATATAACATCTTGTAAGTTTCAGGTGTACAGTGTATTGATTTGATATATTTACATATTGCAAAATGATTACAACCATAGCATTAGCTAATACCTCCACCATGTCACATAATTATCATTTTTATGTGGTGAGAACATTTAAGATTTACTCTCTTAACTTTCAGGTATATAATACATTATTGTTATACTAATTCATTATTTCTAATCAATCAGCTAATTAAATAAAACAAAAATGTGGTAGACTTTGGAATCTTAGATATAATCAAGGTATACAGGATCACTACTGTTGTGGTCCTTAAAGTTTAATGGTGCTTACACAGAAGATGATTATATACCTTAGGACAAGTGCTGTGACAAAGTAGAAGGATGTATTTGTGTGCTTGGGCTGCTATAACAAAATACTACAGGCTGGATGGCTTAAACAACAGAATTTTTTTTCTTACAACTCTGGAGGCTAGAAGTTCATGAAAAAGGTGTCAGAAAATGTGGGTTCTTGTGAGAGCTGTCTTCTGGGATTACAGATGGCCACCTCTTTGCTATGTTCTCACATGGCCTTTCCTTAGTGCACACATACAGACAAAGAAAGTGAGTGCTCTGTCTCTCTCTCTGTCTCTGTCTCTCTGTCTCAGTCTCTCTCTCTCTGAGTAAGGATACTGATCTTGTTGGATCAGGGCCTTACTCTTATGACCTCATTTAACCTTAATTCCACAGAGGCCAATTTCTAAATATAGCCACACTGGGGATTAAGACTTCAACATATGAATGGAGGGGGGGAGGGGTTGACAAACATTCAGTCCATAACAAAGGGACTATGGATCACATATCAGAGCCCCAACTTAGACATAGGGATGTTAAGGCAAGAAATTACTTCTAAGTTTAGACTTGAAAAAAAAGAAAGCCAGATAAATGGGAATGATGGAGGAATGACCAAGATCTTTGGGAAGAGAGGGAGTGAAAGCCTGACAGTTTGGAAAGAATGAAGTTAGTTTGCTGTAGTTATTACTTAGAATATACAGATAGGAGGTAGGACATGAGAAATGGGAAGTAAGGGGGAGTAGAAAGGTAACTAGGGGTTAAATTAAGCAGGATCTTGAAGCCTATGTTAAACAGGCTGGGTTATATTTTAATGACAATGAGAAGGTATTGAATAATTTTACTTAAGAAAATGTCATGATCAAGTTTTGTTTTTAGAAATAGAACTCTGTGTGCAGTGTGGAAAATGGATTAGAGGTTGGGAGAACTGTTAGGATGCTCTTAAAAGTAACCAGGGCTATGAAAAAATGGTGACCTAAAGCAGTGGGGATGGAGAGAAATGGACAAATTAAAAAATATATTTCTAAATAGAATTAATATTTCATAATTAAACATGAGTTTAAGAGGAAGGTGTTAAAGAGTCGTCAAGATTTCTCGCTTTAATTAATGAGTGGAGAATTGTACTGTTTATGAGAAAGGAGACAAAAGAGGAAGAGAGGGCTTGTATTTGGGAGCATTTTGGACGTATTGTTTTAAAAGTTTCCAAGCCAAGCATGGGGTGATGTCCATAATGCAACTGAATATAATTCCTTAAACTCAGAGGAAATATCTGCTTTGGAGATTTATATTTATGACTTTTCAATGTATTCATCAACTCAGTAAGAGAAGAGAGTCAAGGACTAAATTATAGGAAACTGCAGCATTTAAGGAGCTTGTAGACCCCCCAAAAGTGAGGAGCTATAGGAAGAGGAAGAAACCTAGGAAGTTAAAGAAGAGGAAATAGCTCGGCCGGGCGTGGCTCAGTGGTTGAGCATCAGCCTAGGATCCAGGTGATCGGAGTTCGATTCCCCGTCAGTTGGGGCACATGCTGGGTTGTGGGCTCCATCCCCAGTCGGGGGCGTGCAGGAGGCAGCCGATCAATGACTGTCATCTCATCATTGACATTTCTATCTCTCCCTTTCCCTCTTCCTTCCTCTCTCTAAAATCAATGAAGATATATTTTTTAAAAAAAGAAGAAATAAACATCAGTGTCATGTGTTGCTGGGAGGTGAAGTAAGACAAGCACTTAGAAAAATCCCATGAGTTTGCAGAGTCTTGAGTGATCTTAAGAAAAGCAGTTTAAGAAGAGTGGTTGTTTGGGATTGAGTCAAAATGTAATGAATTGAGGAATAAGCGGGAAGTGAGGAAGTAAAGATAGAGAACACACTTTTTAAATAAGTTACCTTATACTTTATTTGGAAATAATCTGGATGTTATTATTGATCCTTCCTTTTGTAATCCTAGCCTCTGTATCTAATCCATCAGTAAGTCTATCCTCAAAACATATCCCTTTTCCCCTCCCTCCCCTCCCCGTCCCCTTTCTTCCTTCCCCCTTCCCCCTTCTCCCTTTTCTCCCTTCTCCCTTCTCCCTTCCCCCTTCTCCCTTCTCCCTTCCCTCACTACTTCAACACAAATAAAAGCCGCTGTCATTGTTTACCTGGACTATGGCAGTACCTTGCACCTCATTCCTCTGCTTCCATAGTAATCTTTTGGAAATAGAAATCAGGGCCTATTGCTCCACTGCTTTAAACCCTTTAATAACTTTCCATTGTACTCATAGTAAATTCCAAACATCACACTCTGGCTTGCAAACATCTATACTGTCAAGCCTCTGCCTTGTTCTCCAACCTCATCCTGTTCTACTCTGTTCACGCCCACCATGCTCTAGCCACTGCGATGTACTTATTGCTCAAATAATTTGTACTCATCTCTAGTGCAGCTTTTTGCACTAAATATTCTCAATGTCTAACATACGGTTTCCCTGGATCTTTCATTTCTAGTTTCTTTATTCAAATTTCACCCTAAAAATTACCTCTTTGATGGTAAATTTCCAGATCCTTTTAACCACCCAATACTTTCTACTTTTATTTTACTTCTCTTCACAGAATCTGTAGCTCTCCGATATTTTGTTTGCTTGTTTTTTAACTGTTTATTTCTGTTTGTATTCCCTTCAATAAAAAATTAGCCCCATGAACCCTGGCCAGGTGGCTCAGTTGGTTGGAGCATCGTCCCATACACCAAAAGGTTGCGAGTTTGATTCCTGGTCAGGTCACATGCCTAGATTGTGGGTTTGATACCCACTGAGGGCATGTACAGGAGTTAGCTGATCAATATTTCTCTCACACCTCTCTCTCTCTCTCTCTCTCTCTCTCAACATACCCTCAGGTGAGGATTTAAAAAAAAAGTAAGCTCCATGACAGCAAGAGTCTCCCTATTCTGTTCACCATTTTATTCCTGCTCAGTTTCTGACATACACAGTAGGCTTCTACAATACATTTTTTGGATGTATTTGTGGATAGATGGATAAATGGAGTTTTTAAGGAGGTTGGGAAAGCTAGTGGGTTGGCTAGATCAAGATGGAATTAAGGAAAGCTAATTTTTAAATTGGAGAGACATGAGCATAATTTAAGTGATGTGAAGGAACCAATATAAAGAGAGAGTTGAAGTAAAATAAAGACACAGGAGGATACTGTGACTGGTATTCATTTCTGACAGTTTTTCTTCTTTGCCAACTTGGTTTCAAACTAAATACTCTTGACCCAATTCTGTAATGCTGATTTTACCTCTGTGTTGTTGAAAGCTGAGTAATTGTATTATACTGAATTATTTTGTAGTTAGAGAAGGCCCTGGCACCATAAAGAAGGGTCTTGCAAGGAACCAGGGGTCTGACTTCTGTGGTAATTTGGCCCCTAATGGTCTGAGAGAAAAGTGATTGGAGCGATCGCCTGCCTCTCCCACACTACAGTTCCATTGTTTCCACCTTCTGGCCTCACTATGATATCTTGGACAAATGGGAGAAAACTGACCCTGAGAAAGACCCATTTCTTGATGGGGTGCAGCCTTTGACAGCAGCCAGTGTATACTGAGCCCCTTCCCTGAAGAGGCCTAGAGCATGCCTGCTTGCTCACTCTCTCATTCACTCAACAGCCATTTATTGAAGCCTTGTGTGAGTGTCTGCATGCAGAGGAAATGGCTGGGGCTTCTTTCTCTAAGAAGTAAGTTCTGTGTTTAATTTGCCAGCAGTGAAGGGATAGAGAGGAAGCAGGAAGTGACTTACATGAAATAGTTTGAAATTTTGCAGTATAGTATTATATATTTTTTTCACACAGTATTATACCTTGAGCACTTTTACACTTAAATATTCTCAGAGTACATAATACTCAAGCATATGAATGTATCATCATTAGCATCTGGAGATGTAGGGTGTAGTTTCTTTTTTTTCTTTTTTGCTATTAAAAGTAATGCTGCACAGAATCCAACCTAATTCCTAGTGTTTAGAAGAATGTTTTTGGTTGATTTTTTTTAGCATGTCTGTCTATGATGCATTCAGTTATTTCATGTTTCTCTCTCTCTCTCTCTCTCTCTCTCTCTCTCTCTCTCTCTCTCACACACACACACACACACACACACATTCATACACATACCCCTACCTTAGTTTCTTCATTTTCTGGTACTTATAAATATAGTATCTATTACATGGAACACTGTAATTTCCGATTTGCATGGTTCCCTGTTTCTGGTATCCGTCCTTTGCCTTAGGAAGTGTGGGGCGCACATATTCCAAGATGCTTTGTGATGTCAATAGTCCTCTCATATTTTCTCTCTGTATTGCTTTTTGGGAGTTACGAAGATCATGACTGGAAAGCTTATTTCCTCGAAAAGTTGCTCTAGTGCAGCAGAGAATCAGCTGTCCAGTTTTTGGGTTAATGGATAATTTGGTTAATGTAGACTCTGAATCTCCAAGTCTGGGGCAAGATGGGGGGAAACTAGATGGAGTGTTTCCTCATCTTCCAGTTAAGAGTTGGGGTAGGAGGATCCTCTGTTTCATGAGATTATGCTTTGGAGGTGGGGCACTGATACATGCCTGCAGATAGATAATATTTTAGTCTAATTTTGACATTAGTTCCAAGATGTATTTCACAACTTTTTTTTTCTCTGTTCACGTCTTCCTTTATTCGTCTTTACTTTCCCTCTCCTTGTACTTCTCTCAATCTCATTCTGGCATTTTTTTCATTCATTCAATAGTTATTGAATACCTAACATGTTAGAAGGCACTTAAACCAGTTAGTGGGAACACGAGTATTAAAGAAGAAGAAGAAGATCAGTTCTCCTTTCTTCATGGTGATATCTGTGCCTGAATGATTGCATTACAATGTAAGTGTCCTGGTCCAGGTAGCCCAGGGTACCATGGCAGTACATTAAGGGCCACACTTAACCTGTGCCTGGGTGCCTAAGAAGTACTTAATTTATATTAATGACTTCTTAATGTGTACGCATATTTCAGTGCAAACATATAAAACCAAATACCCTTTCCCCCCCAGGAGATGGATTAAGGTCATACCAAACAGTACCTCTGTAATAGCAAACGTGTCTCTATTATGGCTTGCCATACAGGTTTCGGTGTGTCTAGCATATTTTTCTTCTCACGTCACAAAAAACAGGGACCCTATTTGAAAAAACAGGCAAGATTGATAGTTTGGCTTAATTTTTCTTTTAGGATTTAGGAAGCTTCATTCTTTTTGAAGCAAAGCATTAGGCAGAGACCAGAATGATAATAAATACCTGATTTTCTGTACTGTGGGCCCAGGATCATCTGAGGATTGAAAAGCAGAGTTTGCAGATATAAATGAAGCTGCTCATTGACCGAGCCCATCTTCCCTGCTGAGGTGAATTTATTGCTGAAACAAAATGCTTTACCTAGTGAATTTTAAGCAATGCTGGAGCAGAGAGAAGGTTAGGCTGACATGTAGTGAATTCCTTACACCAAATATATCTTTGCTATGGAAATTCTCAATTTACAAAACTTCTAATGCATTTTCAGGGTTTTTTTTTCTTTATCATTTTTCTTATTTTTTCTTTCTTTCTTTTTTTTTTTTTTTTGCACAGAGGGGGGTTTGCATCTAATTTAAGTGTTAAAGTATTACCCACTCACAATGTGACTGAAATATGAAGCAACAACGAGAGGTGGGAACAGGCTGACCCTGTGTTCCTGTGTTTCTTAAAGAAGCTGCCCACTTTTAAAAACTGGTTTTGGCCCAATGGGCAAAGCAGAATTGTTGGACATGAATTTCAGATCGATCTCTTGCCTCTGACAGTTACTGCATGAGTTCCAATCACATTAGCGCCTCTTCAGCTTGAGCCAGAATTTATAGCATAAATTCAACATTTTTCAAATCTTAATCAACCCAGAGGTCATTCTCCTCAAAGTGCAGTTTTGCTGCTGCCACTGGAAAATCAATGGGAAAAGGTTGATACTTTCCTGCTGCCACAGCACCAGACACAAAATGAAATGCTCCAGAAAGGTCTGCTCCATTTTCAGCTGTGGCCCTTAGTGGGTTTTGTTGTTGTTGTTTGTTTTAATGCCAGTGGCACTTTTGATCCCTAATGTCTAGGTCCTACCTGGGGAAAATAGTCCAGTCAGCAGTAGCATAATCAGACTTTTTTTTTAAAAGAGAAGCTTTGCTCTTATTCCTCTTTGTCTAAGAAGCTACTGTTTGCGTTGTAGAGAGAATAAAGTCCCAGTTCTTTGACTTGGCAAGAAGAGCCCTTAACGTAACACCTAATCATCTTAGCACATTGTTTGGCTTAGAGGCGTGCTCAACAAATAGTTTTAGAGTAGTGGAATAAATGATTCTGCCCTTGGCGCTGCGGCCACATCCAACTTCTCCCTGTGTAAATATGCACCCTCAAGACTTCAGGTCTTCATTCACCCACTGCTCTGTGCACTTAGTGACCCTGTCCCTCTTAATTTCCTATCAAAATATTCTTGTTCCTTTGAGACCTGGCTCAGAGGTCACCTCTGTGACCCTTTTCTGTTTCCTGCCCTAAGCGAAGCAGAGCTAGTCGTGTCTTCCTCTGTGGTCCCACTGCACATTTCTAGACCTCTATAACAGCCCTTGACAGTACTTTCAAAATAGGTATGGGTGGGCCTGATTCTCTGATAGACTGTGAATTGTCAAAGGCAAGACCTGGTCTTGCTCATATAGCATCAGTGTTTTCGAACATTTTGAACTAAATCAGCATTCTCTGCAGTCTAAATTTTTTGAGATAGAAACGTATAAGATTGAGAATGAGAAGGCATTTTTCCACGCAATTGTGCAATCTTGGTCCTGCTCTTCTCTGCCTCAATTTATTAATCAAATGGCACAATTGGCCTAAATGATCATTAAAGTTCATTCTTCCTTTTAGCATCATTATTATTATTGTCATTATTTTTGTTCTATTTGTTATTTTACTTTTGCTGTTACTATTACTAGTAGTACCAGTACTGTTACTACTACTACTACTACCTCAGTTAATCATGCCAGGACCACCATTTATTGGGTCTCTACCATGTGTCAGGCTCTGTTATAAGAACTTAAGTTTATTATTGCATTTAATCTTCAAAACAAGCACACGAGTTAGAAATTATTAGCTTCCTTTCAGAGATGAGAATTGATGCTCCCAGACTAAGAAACATATCTGAAGTCACACTGCTAGAATGTGACAGAGCTAGAATTTAAACCCAGTATTTTGATTTCTAATTCCTAAATAAATGAACTTTAATTTTATTATACCAATTTTTTTGAACCCAAGAAAAATACGTATTTTACTAGAAATATATAATTGTTTATAATTAAAAAATAGTATATCCTCATGAAAGACATGGAGACTTTCAAAGAAAATATAGAATGGTAAATGACTCATCCTATTACCCAGAGGGAACCCATGTTAACATGCTTGTGAATTTTCTTTATGTGTTTTCTCTATGTATATATGTATATGTGCATACCTACTTGGCAACTGCATTAGTTGGAATGTAAAATTGACATAGTGGTAAAGCTACTGTGTAAAGGCTTTCCTGGCCTGAGCCTCATGTACCTTAGTAATTCAGCTATTCAGGGACTGCTCCTACCAAAAAACATGTGAGGCATTGAAGCTCTGACTCATACCAGCAATTTGTCTCCTCCAAGTGCCAGTTAGGTAACTTTAATTTGATGGAAATATTAGAGCCCTTGAAGGATGGCGTAAAAATTGTTGGGAGAAGAAATGAATTTCAACAACTGACTGAATTTCTTCTATTGGGGGAAAAAAAAGTAACTCCTAATGCTTGCTGAAAGCCCAATCCTTGAAAAAGACCCAGACTTTGAAATTAGATCGACTGGTTCAGTATCTATGAGTTCTTTACTCAGGAGCCCGAGGCACAAATCACTTAAGAAACTATGATGGAATCTAAGAGGAAACCTGAGTCTGAGAAAGTTAGAGTCATTTGTTTTAATTTGCATGCCTAAGAGATGACTGATTCAGGACTAAAACTTAGTAGGGCAATAGAGTAAGCATTGCTGTTGATTCAGCATTTACTTTGGTCACATATTGTGTTAGATCCTTGCCATACTTTTTATTGTTTTACTCTCTTATTGATTCTCTGAGATGAAGGTGTTATCTCCCTTATAGAGATGAGAAAACAGATAAAATAATCTGCTCAAGGTTGCAAACAAACAGCAATGCCAGGATTTGAATCTTTGTGTATTTGACTCCTAAGTCTGTATTCTTTCAGCAACACCACACCTCTGAGGCTTTCCAACTTTCAGGACAGAGCTCTTGCCAGTAGAGTCCTTTACTATCATTTCTTGGAATGGCTGCTGTGCCAGTCTCAGGGTACTGTGATAGGAGCAGAATCATTATGAATGTGAGGGGACAGGGGTTTCATGAAAGGAGTTAGATACTGCGTAACTGTGGCAGGAGCTGAGAAAACGATGATCAGGGAGTTGAAGGGTCAGAGAAGGATCACCGTCTCCACAATCTAAGAAGCAAGGGTCAGAGAGACAGCACAGTGGATGATCATGGGGAAATCCATGGAAGCTGTTGACTCTGTTTACCTACTGATTCTGTGAGTCTGCTGCCAGATAGCTAGTGGTGGGTCTGAGTTCTCCAATTAGCAGGATCAGCAGGAAGGGAAAAGAGCTGAAATTAGAGCAGAGAAGAGGAAGGATAAGCTGGAACCCCCAAGGTACCTCTGTGTCTGATGTCTGAGGAAGCAAAGATCTGCAGAGGCTAATGGCTGCTGCTTTATTTTCACCTTCCAAAACATGTGCAAGTTCTTCTTTTGACCAACTGTTATCTATAGCCACACAGGAAAAGCCATTCTGAGAAACAGTTCCCTGCTTAGCTGTATATCCTCCACAGCTGCCGTTTGGACAGTTCTGGAGCCTGGCTGCTCCAGAGGACACGATGTCCAGCTAGCTATTCCAAATTCAAATATGTACAGCAGTACTGTCCAGTGGGGCTTTTTGCAATGATGGAAATATTCTACATTTACAGTGCACCCCATGCCTCTCTCTTTTCTACTCTCTATGAGCTCCTTATGGGTAGAGACTATGTTATGTCCCCAAGGATTAGGCAAAGGATCTAGCTAGCATATGCCTGTGGAATAAATGAACAGTGAGAGTCACTATCATAGGCAATAATCTGTAAAGGTAGTTGCTTGTGACCCAAAAGGCAGACGAGAAAGGCAGCATTATAGAATAACATAATTTAGGTCTGGAATAGGCAGCTCAGAGGCTGTGGCAGAGAGAATATGGGCTTTAGAGTTCTAATCCTAGCTCTGCTATTTCCTTAGTTATGTACCTTGGGCGAGTTTGGGGGCCTTTCTAAGCTTCATTTTCCTTATCTGTAAGAAAGGGAGGGTGATACGGATTTCAGAGTTCTGAGAAGTAATGAAAGCATCTAGCACAGGGCCTGGCAAATATCTTAAATACATATAATTTCTTTCTTAGAGATTTTTGGTATGTTTCCCCCATTATTAGTGAAGTTTTGTACTAGAATTATAATCTACTACTTTTAGGATATACGGCAAATAAAAGGTTATTCTTACTATAATTAGTCATCTTCTAGCGCCAAAAGCACAGGGCCATTGGAGGCCTTTAATTCGCCCTGTAGGAGAAGAGTGAAGCTAAGCATGACTAAAGAAGGCCTCATGGACTTAATGCATGTTGGACAGCTCCTCTGGGACCTCAAAGCCTTTCTGAGGATTACTAGGTTAAATGGTAATCAAATTATTTTTGCCGCATAAGCATAACTGCCCATGGCAATGGTCACTGCTCTGTGGCTCTGACCACTTCCATCTGTAGAATCATCGTTTTCTTTCACTTCACAACCCATTTAGAAGTGAAGTGGATGCACCAGAGAGCAGGACTGAAACTATGTTTACTGGATCCCTAGAGGCAGAGCCCAGATATGGGTTTTTGTTGGCTATTCAGGGGCGACCGTCCTCCTTGCTCAACCTGCCCCCCGTGCTTGGGACTCTACAATCATCAGAGTCCTCAGTAGGATTATACTTTTATATAAGTCAAGCTAGTGAAGTATTAAAAAAATAGATAATTTGTGTTTACCTAGAAATTTAAGCCCTGACTTCTGTCGTAGCAGCTAATCTGATTTCCTGGTCATGTGAAACCTTAAAAGGGTCTTCCAAGGGCACAGAACCACAGAGGCTCTCCTTTCCTTCACTGCCTGTCAGTTCTATATGCAGGAGCTCAGATTTCCTCGCCAGTCAGGATGTTTGTGGTGATATTTACAAATGAGTCCAAGTTTAAATGTTTTACTGAGCTCTCAGCAGTATTTGTAATACACAGTGTCAGGAAACCATGTAGATTTAGGCATATGAAGGGGCTTAAGAGGGCAGGTAGTATTAGACCGGAAATCAAGAAACCAGAATTTGCATTCTAGCTCTTCTGCTTGTCAGCTGAATTACTTGACTTCCTCAGCTTCCTCAGCTATGAAAAAAGAATAATGGAACGTAGTTTTCAGGATTGTGGTGGGTCTGAAATGAGGTAGTGGGCAACTGGGCAAATAGAGGGGCAAAGGGCTCTGGAGACTGACAGGGTAGCTTTGGGGCCTGCTCCCTCTGTTAACTCCATGTTTGCCCTCAGTGAAATCACTTCTCCTTTCTGAGCCCCTAACCCCTCATACATAAAAAATATAAATGACAACAGATAATCTCTTGAGTTCCCTTTGGGCTAGCAAGTCCCTGATGATCCCTTCTTGCTCCATTTTTTTTTTGCTGAAGAAGGAGCTAACAGTACTATAAATCTCTCCTTCCAAGAGGTTCTTGATGCCTCCAAGTTGGGCCTTTACCCAAGCCAATTCTAGATTACCTTGTTTTAACTCCTGACTCCTCCCAAACCACCTCTTCATTTTTATATCTATATCTGTATCTATATCTATATCATCTATATCTATATCTATATCATCTATATCTATATATCATCTATCTAATCTATATCTATATATCTATATCATCATCTATCTATATATCTATATCTATGTCTATATCTATATCTATATCTATATCTATATCTATATCTATATCTATATCTATATCTATATCTATATCTATATCTATCTATATCTATATCTATATCTATATCTATATCTATATCTATATCTATATCTATATCTATAATCTATCTATATCTATATAGATATATTTATATATATATTTTCATTTTAATTGTGACTCACGGTTTTCTTCCTCTAGGCATTTTTTTAAAGGAACATGACTTAATTTCAAGTGATCTTTCCAAACCTGATGTTTTCATATTTTGTGTCCAAGGAACCTAGACCTCAGCTCTGGGAGGAACCTCAGCCATCATTCTGTATAACTTTCCCACTCCCTATCCATGATCCCTTCTGCAGTTTTCCTACTAGAGGACATTTGGCTTCTGTTTGAATGCTTATAGTGATGAGGCACCCACTAGTAGGGCACCAAGCTTGAAATCTGGTGACAAAACTTACAGTAGGGGAACATTACTACTTCAGATACTAGGTACTAGCAAATGACCCACAAACATGCCCTTTTGTGGAAATGCTTTGAGCTTCACTTATGGGATATTGTAGCATATCTAATCATGACTTAAAGATCTTTTTGTGTGCTGGATCTGTTACTACTTTCTGTAAGGTCTTGGACAGGTCTGTTCACGCCCCTGCTTCTTCTCCTCATTTGTAAAATGGATATAAGAATAGTCAACCTGCCTTTCTACCAGTTGCTGAGAGGATGAACTAAGGTGGCATAAATCATATGCTTTATAAAGTGCTATAGCAGGGGTCAGCAAACTCGGGTCTATAGGCTAGCCATCTGTTTTTGGAAATAAAGTTTTATTGTACCATAGCCGTACCTGTTCATTTATGTGTTATGTCTTTGGCTGCTTTCATGCTACATTGTCTGAGTTGAGTAGTTGCATCAGAAGCTGTGTAGACAACAAGCCTAAAATACTTACTATCTAGCCCTTTGTGGAAAAGATTGCTGACTGCTGTGCTATATAAATATGTGTTTATTATTTGAATCTAGAATTATTTTAGGGAAAAGATAAGGTGACGATGTTGTATATTAGTAGAAAGAAATGTAGTCAACTCACTGGTGAACATTAATTAAGCACCTGGTATTGTCAAGAACTGCCCTATGTATTTTGCATGAAGTTTTAAAAAATCTTTAAAAGAACACTGTGTGAGGCATCTTATTGCATCCATGTTACAAATGAACTGACTCAGTAACTTGACCAAGGCTATACTGGCAGAGAGCCAGAATTGAAATTTAGATATCTGATTCTAGAATTTTTGTTCTTTGTATGATGGCACCTAGCCTCTCATAGTCATGACTTTAAATATTATAATTCTTGTTAGAAAGCACTAAGGATCATAAAAGTTGTATATGATCAAGTTAATAATGGGTACAAAAGCCTTTCATGGATTATAAATACATTAACATCAGAAAGGAGTTCAAATACATCAGTAAGATCAGTGCTTTGAAAACATACAGAAACGGATAACAGCAAAAACGAACAGAGTGATGGAGATTGAATAGTGAGGATTACTGAATCTTCGAATGTTTTGACATCACCTTCACATCTTTAGCAGCCCACACCAACCTTTTTCAGTTTAGGTATCTATTAGTTCAATACTTAAAATCTCAGTGGAATCACACCTGGTGAAAAGATAGCATGAAAGGAGTCTACAAGCTGACAGGCTGATTGTTCCTCTAGTCTGTGTTTTTTGAAAACCTTCTAACATTAACTGTAAAATAGTCAAAACTTTAATAAAGTAGGTTGGGCTACTTTATTAAAAGTGAGGCATAAAGGAAATGATTACTGAGAGCTTTTAGAAAGAACATGAGGGTTATCAACTATAATAAAAAAGGTAACAGAACATATATCTCTTCCTTCACATGACATGCTAATATCACACTGTCATCCATGTATAATTTTTAGAATTTAGAGTTAAAAGGAATTTTAAAGATCCTTTATTTAACTCTCTCAATTTATAGATAAGAAAACTGAGGCTCAGAAATGTTTAGTTATTTGCCTAAGGTCACACAGCTAATATATATCAGAACTCAAAAACTGACTCCTTTCTTATTCATTGATTAGTTCATTCATTTATTTATTTTTAAAATTTAACTCGTTCATTCATTTAACATTTATCGAGGCCTTTCTATGTGGTACCCACTATATTAGAAGTCATCACGTGTGTGATTTCATTTAATTCTTATGAGGTAGTTAGTATACCCTTCCTTATAGCTGAAAAAACTGAGATTAAAAGGGATTAACAGCCTTGCCCAAGGTCTCACAGCTTTGACATGAATTAACTAGCTAGAAAGAATATGGAGCCACTTTGAAGCTTTCTATATAATTCCAAACTCAGGCACAATAGAGCTAATTGACCCTCTGTTTCAGCTCTGAAATGATAATTGCTTTTGTCTGACTTTCAAACTGAGCTGGTAGAAAATTTAGCATTTGAAGTCACTGGCCAGAGCTGCAGAGATGATTTTCTGAATTATCAAGTGAACAGAGATTTATGTTTTATTTTATTTTTCATTTTGTTTACCTCATCTCCTTATGTATACACATTTTAAATGGCTGCAGTCATAGAAATGCAAGATTATACATTGCTTTTTATTAGTTAACATCAGAATTTCATATAATCTTCCAATGTCAGCCTATATTCCATTTCATGGATAGTCTTTTCTATTAGAATGTTAATAGTCAAGCGGTATTCAGTTACATGATTGTACTATAATTTACCTCATTCTCTTTGTTGTACATTTGTTTTCTAAATTAATTTAGCTATTGAACATGTTCTCACATTTAGGGTTATTTAGTGTTTTTTTATCTTCCATTTTATTATTTAAGAAATAATATAGGAAGTAGTTTAAGGTCACTGGGTCAAAGGGTAAGAATATCATTATTGCTCATATATTTTTATATTAAGATCAAAAGGGATTGTACAAATTTTCAATGTCTATATGAGCAAAAAAGGAATCAGTTTATAACATTAGGGACTTTATATTTTTGACAGATTTTTGCAAATTTAGTAAATGGCTAGATACTTTAGATTCCTGGCATTATGTAGCAAAGGTAATGTTTTGTAACCTAAATACAAAGGTTTGACTCTTATTTTTGCCTAAATAGAAAGTTATTCCTCCTTCGGATTAGCATATTTCTCCAAGGGTTAGGTCACAGAATATCAAAAATTTCAGATGCCCTGCTGTAAGTGTTGACAAAAGAAAGCAATTTCAAAGCTAAGATTTTTTTTTTTTTTTTTGCAATATTTATGTCTTCTCTTCTCTTAGTTTTTTTCCTATTAAGGATAAAAATAATTTCACTTAGAAAATTGTGCAAAGGAATATAAAAAAGTTTGATTAAAGACACCTTCAAATGTTGATGTATCTTTTTAATATATAACCTCCTTTAATATTGTAACCAATAATTAAAAAAATCTACATTAGAAAAGCAATAAAGAATCTAACCATGAAAATACTCATTAAATACAGTTTTAATGCATTTATTTTAGTTCATTTAGGAATACTTTATATGGGTGCATATTTTGGAATAAATAATAGGAACCCTTCTTGATACATCTTAGAGAATTTGAAACTTCTTTGGTCTAAAAATATTTTAGTTATTCATTCAGTAAATCTGCATTATTCATTGTCCTTTTTATTGTGGTAAAAAGCACAATGTAAAAGTTACCATCTTAACCATTTTTTAGTATACAGTTCAGTAGTATTAACCATATGTACATTTTTGTGCAACAGATTTCTACAACTTGCCATCTTGCAGAACTGAAACTCTATACCCATTGAATATCAACTTCTCTTTCCAGCCCTCTAGCCCTATGAGTCAACATTCTTCTTACTTAAGCAAGGGTTTGACTACTTTAGATTCATTGTGTAAGTAGAATTATGCAGTATTTGTCTTTTTGTGACTGGCTTATTTCACTTAGCATGATGTCCTCAAGGTTCATCTATTTGTAGCATATGATAGGATTCACTTAACTTTTAAGACTGAATAATATTCCATTGTATGTTTTTTCTTTATCCATTCTTCTGTCATTGGACGTTTAGGTTGTTTCCACCTCTTGGCTATTGTGAATAATGCTGCATTGAACATGGGTGTGCAGATATCTTTTCAAGGCCCTGCTTTCAATTCTATTGGGCATATACCCAGAATTGAAATTGCTGGATCATATGGTAACTGTATTTTTAGCTTTTTGAGGAACCTCCTTACTGTTTTCCTTAGAGGCTGCACCATTTTATATTTCTACCAACAATGTACAAGGACTTCAATTTCTCCATATCCTCACCAACACTTGTTATTTTTTGGGTCCAACTCATTCTTTTGCATGTGAATATCCAGTTTTCCCAAAACCATTTGTTGAAGAGACTATTCTTTGTTGTGTAGCCTTGGCACCCCGTCAAATATCATTTTATCACATGTGTCATATATACCCATGTCTGGGCTCTTTATTCTGTTCTGTTGATCTGTATGTCTGTATTTATGTAAGTACTGTATCATTCATTCTTCTTTGGTTACTATAGCTTTGTAATGTGTTTTGCAATCAGGAAATGTGAGGCCTCCAGCTTTGTTTTTCTTTTTAAAGACTGTTTTGTCTTTTCAGGGTCCTTGGAGATTACATTTTCAGATTTTCATTTTAGGCAGATTTTTCTGGCAGCTCTGCAGAGAGGCTTGGGGAGGCCAGACTGAGATGAAATTAGAATTACAGATGCCTTGGAATGTAACAGCAGACAGTGCTGATTATATTGTGATTGGGTGAAATATCTAACCACTTAGTTGGAATAGGGCCACAATCCTTCATCTTTAATTCTGAAATTAAAAAAAGGTGTATTTTTAGGTAGTATTAAACTTATTTGATGACAGAATTTGACCCATTTGAATATGAAGTGATAGTCTTTATTCATTCCACGTAGTGTGAATATTCATGCACTTTGCTACAGAAACACTGTGTTTGAATATTAACTAATATCCCAGAACTCACTGAGTGTGTTAAAGAATATGTAGTATATGTATTCAAACAATATTTTAATAATTAAAATAATTGAATACCAAAATTTTTTGATTCCCAAGAGTGTTGGCTAAGGGATTGTATACCTGTATATTTTTTCTTTCACTCACTGAGGATATTTATGTAGATCCACAGGAAATTGATCTCTAGGAGGCAATTTTAAGCCCATTGTGTCTTCTAGATTCAGTGATTTGTGGAACTCCTGAAACAACCCCAGCAAAAACTCTGCAAGAGGAGGAGTTAAGGTACTCATTAAGGAATGAGTTCTAATATAAATCAGAAGATTTTATGGGCATGCAGATTGAAAAAAGGCTTATTGCCTAAATTTCTTATGACTTTTTTTTTTATTGAATTACTTATATCCATGACCCAAGGAACTTACAGTTTACTCAAGTTACTTTTATAATTAATGCATTTTATTTTTTTATTTGGGCAGGCTGCCTAGCATAGAATAGGAACTTAATAAATGCTTGTCAAATTAATAAATAGTTGAAACAGATTTATTCACATTCACGTTTCCCTTGACCTGTAATGACACCCTTGTGCTTCAGGTATTTTCATTAAAAAGGTAGATCAGTGTTAGTCATTAAGCTATCTTTAGAAAAATTTTAATAGAGAAAAATGTAGTGATTTTGATAACTTTATTCATTCAGCACACCTTTGTTTAGTACCTACTATGTGCTAGGCCCAGTGCAAGCACTAGGAGTATATGAAGTACAGTTAGTTCTTGCCTGTGAGGAGCTTATATGCAGTGTATGATTCACAGCCATAGTCAAACCATGCAGCGGTCTTATGTCTCTTTCCATGACTTCACTAGCTTTCCTTGTCCTCCTTGTTGGTGTGTGTTCCTGAAGATTCATGATTTTTGTCTTCTCCTTTTTCTACACTCTCCTGTTGTAGTGGAAAAACGCATTTTTAGAGCCAGAGTTTTGGCTCTGCCACTTTATCTTAGATGAATTACTGAATCTCAATGAACTCCATTAAACATTTATTGAACACTTACAATGTGCCAGACACCATTTTAATTGTTGTAGAAATAGCATGCACAATACAGGCAAGGTCCCTGCTCATATGGTATTTATATTTTATCATGACAGTTAAAAATCCAGAGTGGTACATATATGATAGGAGTATAAGTAGGGACCTGTGGAAACAACTGACTCTGAAACCTAGCTCTGAGGGTTACTGGAGACACACCTCAAGTGATCTTGAGGGTGAGGAAGGATTAGCCAGGTTATAAAGGTTTGTCAGGTCAGTCTCAGCAGGAAACAGATGGAATATCCAAAAAAGTAATTGAAGAGAGCTTTGAAAACAGATTATTTACACATATGATTAGAGGCTTAAGAAAATCATCAGGGATAGAGGAGCATCTAGGGACTTTCTGTAGTAAAAGCTGTTCTACCACAAAGACTGAAGGGATAAAGGGAGGAAGCTGTTACTAAAATTCTAACCATCAACTCTCTTATATGGCCGGTGCGAGGGGAGGGACAGAATAAATGTCTCAACCTCTCTTTCCTCTTGCCCTGCAATCTCCTGCCAGTGCTTCCCTTTGGCCTAACCAATAGGAAGAGAGAGGGCAAGGGATCCCGCATGATGTAGTCTGTAGAGGTCAGCCTCCTGGCCTCTCAGGACATAGGCCACTGAGAAACATAGAAAATAGATCTGGAAGGGCAGAAAATATCTAGCATAGGAAGAGGGTATGGTATTGCAGGCCGAGGCAGCAGCAGGAAGGCCTGGGATGAGGAATGGCGGGCCGGGAGCGCCTGATGGCGGTGTGCCTGGAGCCTGCAGCAGGAGGGTGCTGCAGAGGTAGTTGAGGTTAGGTTGTGGAGGATCTTAAATGCCATGCTTAAGAGCTTAAACTTTCAATATATAGGGAGACATGGCTACAGGGATCCAGAAGTAACATAATTAGATTTGTGTTTTAGAAAGTTAGCTCTGGTTGGGGGGTGTGAGATGTGATTTGGGGAGTGATGTTTCTGCTCCTGGATGGTCTGAGGGCATAGGCAAGGGGAGAGGCAATGCCATTAGAAATAAGAAGGGTCAGACCCTGTCTGGGAAAGGCAGAAAAGGCCTCCTTTAAAACAGGCTCATTGTAGGGTATTCTTTCTTTTCCTTTCTTGAAATGTAAATGGAATCTTCTGTGAAGCAGGGCAGAACTGGCCTTGAAGCTACCTTTCTCTTGATAATCACTTTCCTGGAAGAAATGATGAATTGTGCTTTGCCCGTATTCCTTCAAAGATTGCTTCTGTAACCTTTCCTTAAACACATTCCCAAGAGCAGCCTCTTTTATTAAGATGAGGCCATTTTCCTTTTTTGGTTTTGTTGGAAATGTCCAAAAAAGGAAATGCAGTTCCATTTCCTTCCTGTCCTAAGAGTCATTATGTATTAATAGAATATCTACATGTAGATAAGCTCCGGGTTCCTTTGTCCTACAGGAAGGCATCAAAGGGCACCATGACTTTTAAAACAGTCCTTCAAGGTGGGTAAAGGTGGCTTTTAAAAAGAAATCATCACTTCTTAGAAATCACATCCCCTGAGAAGCTTTATCCATTCATTCAGTTGACAGGCAGCAATGCTATGAGAAGGGATAAATGGTACTTTCTAGAGCTGAATATGCAGGACACAATGAAGCACATGCAAGAACCAGGGCAGGGGACACTTGGGACCTTCCTCAGTGGGCTGCCACCACTGACAAGTTTCTCAAGGGCAGATATCATATCTAAATCATATGTTCTCAGATGCCCTAGCCAACGGCAGGTACTCAGAAATTGTTTTATGAATGGAGTACCTTTTTAGGCAGTGGAAATAGTCTTTGCAAAAGTCCAGAATCATGGGAAAGTATGGTTTATGTAAGAAAAGAAAATACAAGTAGTTTGAAAAGACTGAAAAAGAAAAAGAGTTAGTTTGGGGAAGAAGAGAGACTGGTGAAAAAGAAAGCAATAGAAGTCCTCAAAAATAGAATGGCCTCTGCCTTAAAATTCCACTGAGAAGTTTGGACTTCTTAGAGTTATTGGGAAGCTATTAGATTTAACTATGGGCATGGAACAGTCAGCTACATGATTTAGAAAGATCATTCTGACTATAGTGTAAAGAATGAAACAGAGGGATAAAATCTAGGGAAGAAGTTAGTGAAATAACCTGTTTTGTGGCAGTAGCAGTGAGGATGGAGCTAAGTGTTTGGGTATGAGCAATATGTAGGACATGTAGTAGATGGAGTATGGTGATGTTTAGAAGGAAATGACGGTAAAGGAAAAAAGGAGGTTCAAAGGTGGTTCCTGCCTGACTAAATTCATTGAGCGCAGATACTATGTTTGATTCATTCTTATACCCTCATCACAGTTACATCTTCTGCGGGTTGACAGACTGGACACTCAGGGAATACTGTGTGTTGACTGAAGGGACTTGGAAAGGGCTCACTGAGGAACAAGTCTAGGAGCAGGAGCAGGAGGTTATGGATAGAGGTGGTACAGATGAATGATAGACTAGGGCTGAGTTAGAGTAAATTGTAGAGAAAGTGCAAAATGTCCCTGATTCTAACTACCTCTCTTTATCTTAGAACTTTGAACTATCAGGTTCTGATACCAGAGAAGCGAAAAGAGTACGATTTCTGGCTTCAGATCCAGGAGTAACACCTGAGCTAACCTCAATGAATATTTTCTAGAAGGAAAAACTATAAAGAAATTCATGAGTGAATCCTAAAACTTCTTTGGAGTGATGGAATATTGACTGATCAGGGAAACTGCCCATTTGACTCAGGTCCATTGCTGCTCTTGAACATTTTGAAACATATCAAAATTATTTTTAAAATGAAATAATATGTCTGAAATGACCAGCATGGTGCTCTTTCACCTACTAAGAAGAACATGAGCAAGTTGCTGAACCTCTTTGAACCTTGTCTGTAAATGGTAATTAAATATGATGCTACCTGTGAAAATACATAGTAAATAGAATACTTAAAAATCTTAGATCACCAAAAGGACCCACAGATTGCTGGGTTGGGGTCAGGACAGGCAGAACCAAGAACGTGTTCTAGGGCTTATTACAGCCTTCTGAAGAGCAGCCAGAGCACATGGGCTTGAAAGGAAGCCTAACTTTGTGGCCTAAAGTCCAGGCTTTCTAGCTGCAGAGACCTGGATTTTGACACATCACCAAATCCTTAGTTTTATTTGGGGAAATGAAAGGATAATAACAGTACCTTCCTCATAGAATTAATGGGAGGATAAAATGTTGAAAATTTGTATAAAGTGCTTTATTCATGAATTCTTTTACAAAGAAAGTTAACCTCATATATTGGTGGAAGTGTAAAATGGTACAGCCACTACAGGAAACATTTTTTTGGTTCCTTAATAAGTTAAACCTAGAATTACCATGACACAATAATTTCATTCCTAGGTATACACCTAAAAGAACTGAAAAGAGGTGTTCAAGCAAAAACTTATACACGTGTTAATAGCAGCTCTTTTCATAATAGCCCAAAGATAAAACAACCCAAATGTCCACCAGTGGATGAGTGGATAAACCAAATGTAGTATATCCATACAGTAGAATATTATCGAGCTCTAAAAAGGAATGGCACATTGATATGTGCTACAACATGAATGAACCTTGAAAACATTATGCTAAGTGAAGAAAGCCAGACATGAAGTACTCCGTATTGTGTCATTCTATTTATATGAACTATCCAGAATAGGCAAATCCAAAGAGATAAAAAACAGATTAATGCTTGCCTCAAGGGATGGGAGGGGAGAATGGGGAGTGAGTGCTTAATGGATATGAAGTTTACTTTTGGGGTGATGAAAAGATTCTGGAACTTGATGCTAATGATGGTTGCACAACATTGTGAGTATATTAAATGTCATGGGATTGTACAACTTAAAGTGGTTAAAATGGTAAATTTTATGTCATGTGTATTTTGCCACAATAAAAACATTAAAGGAAGTGAATAAATGTATATATTTTCTCTCTGTGCTAAAAACTTACTCTGTTAAGGTCATGTCCATATAACCCATTGAACACTGAAGCCTGTGGCTTGCACATGATGGTGGATCTTTGGAACACAGATGCTTCTGCCCAGGCTTGGTTCTCTCAGACAGTGACATCCACTCTGGGTGGCTCCCAGAGGGCACTATGCCAGGTTGAGAAATTGCAAATGATCATGCATGCCAAAGCCCAGCATTCTGAAAGGTATATAAATGTCTGTCTTTATGCCTCACCCAGCTTGTCTCCCTCTTGCCATGCCAAGTGGGATGTCACCTTTTTCTCAGAGCTTCTGGCTCCAGTCAGCTTTTTGTTATAGCTCAGTCCATCTGCTCCAGCAAAATTTTGGCTCAACTGTAGCCAGAGGAGAACCTTTCCATGTCTAGAAAACCTTGGCAAGAGTATTATCTGAGTTTAGGCTGAGCCAAGATAGTAGTGATTTAGGTGTCTATTCTTTCAATGGATGTTTCCAGCATCATCTTTTTGCAGGCATTGTGCTAAACTCAGTGGAAGACAAGAAGAGGAAAAATGACTAACCATCCCGTACTTACTGTTACCCATTTATCAGTCAACTATTTATTGAGCATTTAAACTTCTCTTGGCCTTAGGGATATAGCAGTGATCTAGATAGATGTACTTTCTGTTTTTAAGGAGCCCAAAGGAGGAAGGGATTCATATTTTCTGGCAGGATGAGGAAATTTTTCCTAGACACAGTGATATTTGAGTTAAGCACTGAAAGTTGAGTTAAGCCCTAACCAGTTTTGCTCAGGGGTTAGAGCACCACCCTTCGAATTGAAGGGACTTGGGTTTGATTCCAACCAAGGGCACATACCTTGGTTGTGGTCAGGGTGCGTGCTGGAAGGAACCAATCGATGTGTCTCTCTCACATTGATATTTCTCTCTCTCTGTCTGTCTCTCTCTCTCTGTCTTTCTCTCTCTCTCTTTCACTCTTTCTGAAAAGCAATAGAAAAAAATATCCTCCAGTGAGGATTTAAAAAAAAAATAGAAAGTTGAGTTGAATTACCCACTGCGATGGAGAAGGGAGTAGGTGTGTAGGAAGAGTCTAAGCACGGGAGACAGAGGGCACTATGAAAATTGTTAGTCTTTACTTCCAACTATTAAAAAATGCTTTCTCTTGCTACTTTTGCTTGCTGTCTCATTCAGTTTTCTTTAACAGCATTTTGGGTTTTTACCTTATTTTACAGACAAGGTTCAAAGAGGTTCAGCAACTTGCTCATGTTCTTCTTAGTAGGTGAAAGAGCTATGATTCAACTCTGGATCTCCCTGAGGCCAAAGTCCATGCTCTTTTTACTGTACTGCTCCACTTCCCTAGAAACCAAGAACAGTTAACCCTTGAACAACCAGGGCTTAGAAGCACCAACCTTGCAGTTGAAAATCTGGATGTAATTTTTTTTACTTATGCAATCACTTTATTTGAAATTAGCATTTTCAGAAATATAATTTTGCATTGTTTTGAACTCAAAAGTGCTTTAAGTTAGATTCTTTTTAATTATTTTTTACTTTTTAATTTTTTATTGAATTTATTGAGGTGACATTGGTTAATAAAATTATATAGGTTTCAGGTGTACAAGTCTATGATACATCATCTGTATATTGTATTCTGTGTTCACCACCCCAAGTCAAGTCTCCTTCCATCATCACCTACCCCCCTTTACCCTTTCAACCTCCCCCCTTCCCCCTTTCCCTCTGGTAATCACTATACTGTTATCTGTGTCTGAGTTGTTGTTTTTTTCCTTTTGCTTAATCCCTTAACCTTTTTCATCCAGCCCCACAACCCCACTCCCCTCTGACATCTGTCAGTCTATTCTCTTAATTTATGAGTCTGTTTTTATTTTGTTTGTTCATTTATACGTTTGACTCTATAGTTGGCCCTTTGCATATGTGGATTCAACCAATTACAGATGGAAAACAGTATTTTGACATTCCCAACCCAGGAATGTGAAAATACTGTTTTCTGTCGGGGTTGGTTGAATCTGCTGATGCAAAACCCATGGCTACCAAGGGCTGACTGCATTTATTGAAAATAAAATCCACATATAAATGAACTCCTGCAGTTCAAACCCATGTTGTTCAAGGGTCAACTGTACACATTTATAATACCATGTGATAGTTACTGTGAGGGTTGCAGCTCCCTATGTATGTTCTCTATTAGAGAGTAACCCACCTAAACTGAGAGTGATTGGGAAAAGCTTAATTAGAAAGATGATATTTGAAAAGTAAAAGATAAGTAGTAAAGGTGTGTGTTGGGTGTGAAGGTGGGGGCCAAATTTTCTAGCAGAAGGTTCAACATATACAAAGACCTTGAGGCCTGAAGCAATCAGTCGCTGTCTGGCAATCTCAGGGCTTTACCTGGCTTTGTGCTTTTCCATGGTGTTCTTTGCAGTCTTCAAATTATTTCATAGGAGCTGATATCTCTTCATTTTTATTAAATAGAAGAGACATTGTTTTACTCATCCACTCCCACCCCTCACCTCCTATGAGTAGGATGTGGGCAGACAGAAAGAAACCAATTTACTTTTCAACATGAGCCCAGCCTGAACAGAACTCATTTGGAGTGTTAGTGCTTTGATCTGTCTGCTCTCACCACACCACCACCTCCCTCACGTGATGGAATGAATATTGGAGGGGACAGGGGAAATGTCTCAGAGAAAGAAGCTGTGACAATTTCTAAGTAAATGTAATAAATCAGGAGGATTTTTCAAAGGAAATAAAAAGTGCCATTTATGACAGTTATAACTCCTACACCCACTAAGATTCTTGTATTGGTGCAGTTTAGAATCTCCCATGGTAGATAAAATTATTTGATCTGTCAAAGTGGAGGGATGATTTCTTTTTTCCTCCTTCATGCAGGCATCTTGTTTAAGCAGCCAATTCTATTGTTTCCTGCCCTCTTTCTGTGCTGGTGAAAACAGAGAAAACAAAGACTATCAGTGTTTAAAAGGTTGCATAAAGGAATTAAAATACAGAGTGTGACACAAGCCACTGAAAATCATAATCACAGGAATTTCTAGGAAAAATAAACATGTATTTGTACCCGAAAGAGTTACTGCTTCTGTTTTGTAGGAGGCTTAAGTTATAATGAAAATGATAATGATTATTATAACATAATGATAATAATAATAATAAATGGTTATCATTGCTTGAACAGCTACCCTGTGTGAGGTATTATAATAGGTTCTTTTTTGATGTTATCCTTCAAGTGGTACTATGCTGTGTATGCTATTGTTATGCTAATTATTATTATTATTTTTATTATTATTATTTCCATGCTAGGGAAGAAGCCCAGAGGTTTGAACTGATGTGGAGAAATCCACATACTACTAAATGGCAGAGGCCAATTTCAAATTCAGTTTTGTCTGACTTCGAAACTCATTTGTTTCTTTAATGTCTCTGAACCATGGCCTGATATCTCAGAGATACTGTTAGAAAAATAATCCTTTGTGTTTGTTTAGTAGTTAAGTTTTAGAAATGATTCAAGTTTACTCTCTCATTTGACCTACATAGCCAGCACAGTATAATAATAATTACTAGCAATAATTCTGATAAGCCATATGAAAGTAATAATAATTAAATAGGTACCATTTATACTTACCATTTATAGAGTACTTACTAGGTGTCAGGTGTTGTGCTAACTACCACTTTACATGAATGAGCTTATAACCATCTGTAGTATAGTATAAAGATTAAGAAAGCATGAACAGGTTTCATGCTTTGGAATCCTGGCTTTACTATGTATCACCTATTTGACTTGGGGCAATACTTAATGTCTCTGCCTTAGCTCTTCAGTGTAAAATGGGCCAAGTAATAGTGCTTATATGGTGGTTTTGAAGGTTGTTAAATTAGATAATCCTAAAGTGCTTAGCACATAGTTATTACTCTATAAATGATAATTGTTTCTCTTCTACTGGTGAGAAAACTGAGGATTAGAGAGATTATGGGGATTAGAGAGACTGCCCAAAATCTCAAAATTAGTCATGGGGTGGAGCTGGAATTGGAATGCAGGTCAGCCTAGCTCACAACTTATCCTCTTAATTCTGTACTTTGCCGTCAAAAAGCATAAAGTGCATTCATTAGATCTGTTTTTAAATATGAATCCTTTTCTGTAAGAATGGTTTCCTGTTGCTCAATCCTTTATCCATTGTGAGAGCACTCAGCATCCCATACAGCCTCAATCACCTCTGCCTTTGCACAACTTTTCTCCTCTGCTTGCAGTATTCTTCCCCACTTGCCTAACCTGTCATTCAGAATTCAATATGAAGCGTTATAACCTCCAGAAAGGATTTCAGGTGGAATAAGGAGTCTATCTTTGTATATCCACAGTGCCCCCATGTTTGCTGCAAGTATTGTATATAGTTAATTTTAATTTTATCTTTTTTATGCATAGTTATGAGCTATTTTAGAGCAAGGATTATCATGTCTTACTCATCTCATTGTCTCTAGTCCGTAACAGAGTGCCTGGCACATAATGAGTGTTCAATATATTTATTTATTGAATGAATATTTGAATGGATGAATAACAATAATTGTTCAGGAGGGTTCTAGCCAACATTTATAGAATGTGTGATGAAACATTTCTTCTTATTTGAGACTGTTGAGCAAGTAAGTATTTTAAAGACCTGGTGAACATTAAGACCAAAAGTAAAGAGAACTTTAAATATATCCACCCACATATACTCATAACTCCCCTCCCCTCTGCTCATTCCCATTGGCAATCTTCTAAATATAGATTATAGTAATTTAGTTTCAAACAACTAATTTTCAGCATTTGACATGTTCATTAACCCCAGGTAGGGAAATTATTGTGGTGCATTAATTTTTCACCAGTGAAGACATTTGTCATCTGTGCAAGTATCATTAGTGCTTGCTACAAAGATGGAAATGACACACTGTCTTTGCTGATTGAAGAACACAGTGGAATTTTAAATAGTATCAGCTGGGCTCTCTGGACCAGCCATTTCTATGCACTTTTTGGGCCCTCATTAGACAAGGTTCATGTCACATTAGTAAGAACCTGCTTTATGAAGAGAACAGAGTATTGTACACCTCTTGGGAAATGAGAATATGAGTGCCGTAGTTTGTTATTTTTTTCTTACCTATCTGACATTTCTCTGTCACCTTTGTGGATGCTAACATGTCCTTGAAATTTGGTGTTTCCAAGGCTTGTCTTCAGTGCTCCACTCTTCTCACTTTGTACTCTTTTCCACTCTCATGGGTCACATACCATCTATATGCTAATGACTTTCATCTTCATCTCCAGCCAGGCTCTCTCTCCTGAGCTCCAGACTCATCTCCAGCTGCAAACTGTCTAGACAGATATACTGGAAACGGTCCCAGACACCTCAAATTCAACATGTCTAAAATTTTTTTATTATCTCCCTCTCTCTCCAAACCTGATTGTCCTACAATGAATGTTGAAAGGACATTTTCTTTTGTCTCAGAATTTTACCTAAGGTGAATCCGTACGTATAGTAGGTACACCCACATTCTAAAGGAGATCTGCTGGATACATCTCTTTTAGGGTATGCAAATGGTACTTGAATTGATTCTGAGAACTTCATCTTATCTATTTCTAGACTATATAAAGATGATTATATTCAGGAAGAACACAACTTCACATTTTTAATACAAATTTTATGATTTCAAGGAGCATGGAAAATATCCGTTTGATTTAATTAAAGTCAATAAAAATATATGGAGATCCCAAAATATTTCAAGTACTCTGCAGCATTGAATGCCTAGTACATTTACCCTTATTATCAGACCTCTGAAATAAAAGAATTGATGGTTAAAAAAAAAAAATTAGAAATTCAGAGCAGTCATTGAAGTAATAAGTTGTTGACCTAGGGAAGCATCCCAAGCAAGTGAGGGGGGATCCTAGAAGACTCTGAGAGAGTGGGAATGCCTACACAAAGGGAATACTGTTTTCTCATTCCTGGGCCTGAAGCTTGCTGAGCTGTAGAAACTTTTCAGCCCCTCTTAGGCTGTCCTGAGAGTGTGGTTGGAACCCTTTGGAGAGTTTTACATGTGAACCAGGGTTTGGAGACATATTGGAACCTAGATGCTGATGCTTACTTCTTGTTCAGAATTATGAATTTCCAAAGCCAGCTACAGTTAACTTATGGGGTTAGAGAGACAATGGGGCAACCCTCACTTCCACTAGTTTTGTGGGGGCTAGAAATCATGAATTTCTCATGGGCCAACCACACACTCAGGACAGCCTAAGAGGGGCTGAGTTTGGCTTTCTGATGGAGGAGTGACAGGTAAGGATAGAGTGCTAGACAGAGGTCAGTTAGGCGTGGTGGTGGCTCTCAAATGGGCTATGAATATGAAAAGCTTCTTAAAAATCATTAAAGTAAATGAACATGTTCATTTTAGAATATATGAGAAGATCCACCAAGAAGGAGAAGAAACCACCATGTAAATGCAACCACAATAACATATTAATTCATTTGCTCCCAGTATTTTTTCTATACTTTCTTTCTTTTTAAATAACTGTGTTCATTCTGTATAGAGCTGTATTAATTGTTGCCATGTAATAGAGAGGTAGTTTTTACTCTGACTTGTAAGGTGTCTAGCATATATTCAGCAATTGGTTGGTAGTTGGTCTCTCTTTCATTTGTGTGCACACAGTTACCTACATGCTGCCTTTTAGTCATCTGCATGCCTGTTGCAATAAAATTGCAACACAGTCTGTTTTCCTCAGAAATATCATATGTTTAGAATATTTAATTAAATTCACCAACTTTCTCCATAATCATCATCATAATTTTCATCATCAGTAATTGTAATGAATACAGAAAATTGTGAACAACTTCAGGAGAAAACCAATTATTAGATATACAGAATTCATTTTAATCCTGCTATTCTATGATATATTTTATGTTTGTTAGCTCATTTAATTCATATGACATATCTATGAGGTTATTTTACAGATAAGGAAACTGAAGCTCGAACTACTTATGCTTTATCTAAAGTCATGAGACAGTTACTAGCAGCTCCTGTACTCCAAAACAGGGCTTTCTGACTCCTGAGCCTGTGTGCTAGGATCTTTATAGAGTGATTTAAAAAGTGATGATTATTCCAGACCTAAGGCACTAGAAAAAGCAGTGGTCTTGGGAGAAAAAACACCTCAATAGAAAGAAGGTCCATACCTTAGTCTAAGTGACTAAAATTTGGCAGTCCTGTTTGTAGACATGCTCTACTGCCATCTGCCCCACAAAGGCATATGCATGCCAGCGTTTATCAGGCTCCTTCTTGGGGGACCATTAGCATTCCTAGGGTGACCAACCATCTTCACTGCCTGGGATTGCTCTGATTTAGCACTGAAAGCCGCATGTTTCAAGAAACCTGTCAGTGCTTGGCATACTGGGACAACCGATCATCCCAAGCACACAAGAAATATACAACGGTGAGTGGAGTGGAAGCATGAGAGCCGTAGCCTGTGAGCACAGGGCTCTGTCCCAGAGTGAGGAAGGAAAGGAGCTCTCTTGTTTACTTTATGAGCTGATCTAGGTTAGTGCCAGAACCTGATCAATCCTCTGATCACGTGGAGTGACAGTGTCGACCTTGCCTCCAACTTTTTGTCCCCAGTGTCCTCAGTGCATCCAGTGGATGCAAATCGTCGATCCTACGAAGAGCAGCAGGCCAACTGTGGATTGGCTGGAAAGATGGTTTAATCTCTGTGCCCCGAATGTCAAGCCCAGTTGCTGGCACAGGCTAGGTTTCAGTTTCAGTGTTTTTGTTGTTTGTTTTATTTGATTTGCTTTTTGGGTTATTGTCCTTTTGGAAACCATTTATTAAACTTGTGTTACATGCCAAGGATTGTTGAAATAACTTTTGTGCACTGTAGCATATCTGATAGTCACCTTAGACCTGTGAGGTAAACAACATTATTTTCATTTGGTAAATGAAGCAACTAAGGGTTGCCAGTAATCTCATAGCTAAGAAGTGGTAGAGCTGCTGCTCATGCATTGATCTTCTAACTCCAGTCTGGTTCCCTTTGCCTTCTACTAAAATGCTATCCAGTAGCCAAAATTACAGAAAGCTATTTAATTTAATCCAACCCATTCCAGTCTAACTCAGTTTAATTTAACTTGTATTTCTCGAAGCCGGTTTGTGCCTAGAACTGTAGTAGACACTGATGAACCAAAGAGCCGATAGCCCTTAACATTTTTACTTAAGCATGGTGCTCACTGAAGGCCTGTTGAAATGAATACAGAATTAATAAGACAAGCCCTTGTCCTCAAGGGACATCTCCTCTTGTGATGAAGAGAGACATATGCAGAAGTATAATATGGGGAATATTCTCAGAAATCCTAGAACTATATAGACTGTGCTAGGCTTTATAACCTGCTTTTTTTCACTTATCAATAGATCAGTGAATATCTTTCTATTTCAATATGTTAATCTATATCAGCGATTTTCAACTGGTGTGCTGCAAAAAATTTTAAAACATGCAGTACCTGACTATTTACTCAGGGGCACTGAACTCTTCTCCCTTAGGTTGCCAAATAAAAAAAGGACAACAGCCAACACAACAATAGCTGTCTGGGGTGAATGAGTCAAAATTAGACCTTTTTTTGTCAGATCGGCAAAAAATTGGTTTTTTGGTGTGTTGCAGAATTTTAGTAATTAGTTAATGCATGCAATGAGATGAAAAAGGTTGAAAATCACTGGTCTATACCATCATTGTTTTAAATACCATCATTTTTAAGAGCTCTATAATTTTCCATTGTAAAGATGTTTCATAATTTTTATAATAAACTTCCTAATAGTCAGACATTTAAGTTCAATTATAAGTAGTGGACATCCTTGTAACTAAATCTTTGTGCCAGTTCTTAATTAAGTGTAAGTAATAATTTTTAAAAACAAAAAGTTCTAACCAAAGATCAAATGAACTGTTTCATGGGACAGTGACTCCTTATCAGTAAAGGTATTTAAGCAGCAGCTAGGCATCAGATTTGGAACAGTGAGAGTACTGGGTGGTGGAGCGGATTATAAGGGGTGGGGAAGGTTTTGGAGAGAGATGAGTGTGGAGACATAGGCATAGACCTGGAAGACATGTAGATTTTGGGAAAGGAATGAAGCGGAGCAGCTATCTCAGTGAGAAAGAAGCCAGTTGAGTGTAGTCCTGCACAATTGAGATGGAGGAAGTAGCAAGATACGTTTGTACAGGTAAGCAGGTCTTCCTCTGTGCGCCAAACACTGTATCTCATTATTCATTACAGCACTTTAAAGAAACTATTATCGCCCGGCTGGGCGTGGCTCAACGGTTGAGCATCGGCCTAGGATCCAGGCGATCCGGGTTTGATTCCTGGTCAGGGCACATGCCCAGGTTGCGGGCTCGATCCCCTCGATGCCCAGTCAGGGGCGTGCAGGAGGCAGCCGATCAATGACTCTTATCATTGATGTTTCTATCTCTCTTTCCCTCTCCTTTCCTCTCTCTGAAATCAATAAAGATATATTAAAAAAAAAAAAGAAACTATTATCTTCTGTTTACTCCTGGGGAGACTGAGAATTGCAGTGGTTAGCTATCTGTTGGCTCTGTGACTGCAGGCACATCCCTTACCTTTTCTAAGTCTCAGTTACCCCGTCACTACAATGAGGATTGCAGTGCCTGCCTTATTAGTAGTTGAAAAGATACATTTACAGAGTCTGGCATATAAGCAACATTTAATAGAAGTTGAATATTCTGAATCTAATACCAGTATTTTTTTGATACACATACTATCTCTCGGAGAATTTAGTTAGGACAACAAAGCACGTTCCAGGCCCCTCTCTAATCCCACTCTTAGGGTATGGCTTCTAATATTCACTACTTGGTCTGTATGTGTCAGGTACAGAGCCTGGGTCTGGGTTTAAGTTGCAGATTGTTCATCTTTAATGCAGGCACTAAGGAAATAGCTCCTGACCAGCTGCCATCAATGGCTAGCTGTCAAGGAGCAGTCTCAGTGTGAAGCTGTAGATTATCAGCTGTGAGAAAGATGAGCACACAGGGTGAGTATGCGCAGGAGAGCACAGAGGCCGGAGGGGGAGAAACACCCTGAGAGCTAACAAGGGGCACCCAGTCTCCTTTGTAAGCCACTTTTGCCCTGACCTAATGTTAACTTTCTTCACCCCAGGTCACTTTATGCACCACCTTTGCCCATTAGGATACAGGTGATATCCCCTGCATTTTGTAACTTGATTCTTGTGCTCGGTCATCTCAACATGGACATGTTCCCTGGTTAGCAGTCTCTACAACATTTCTTGCTGAACTTGCCATTCACCATTCTGTGCCACAGTCACTGATTATTTGGTGTAAGTTGAAGGTCTGCTTGGCACAGGGCTTCGAGGTCAATCAGATGAAATTCATTGTCAAGGTTTGAGTTTAAAGGACTTGTTAAGAGGTATTCTCCTCAGGTAGCTGCCAGGTATCAACAAAGCTCCCTTTGTTTAGATGGAAATTACTCTTCCTAGGAAAGTATTTCCCACTTGGCCTGAGTTCAGAACCACATCTCAACAAACATTCAGGGTCAACAGACTTCTTTCTTCCCTGCCTGTCAGAATGAAATACTAATAGTGGGGCCCATCAATCCTGATGTTGCCTCCTTATTTTTTATAACCAAGGTCACTTTGCTCAGAACTTACATTTGCCATGCAAATTGAAATAACACTGTAAAAGGAATTCTTGGCAATTGTTGCTGTGCTGATAGTGTCTTATTTTTCAACATGTTGAGCTAGTGAGGAGGGAGTGTTTGAAAAATGTAAGGTGATAGAAGAGCCATTTGCTTGCCTGAAAATAATGTTTGTCTGTTTTAGGAAACATATCTACAAATCAGCCTAGCTAATCCGTCAGTTGTTTGTTTTCTGGGCATCTAGTTTATTGGATTAATGGTCTTTTGGGACATTTGGAGGTGTGCAGAGATGTCTGTGTCCGTGGTGTATCATAACATCCATTCAAGGCAGTAGTTAGGAAGCAGGTTTTCTCCTCTTTAGGAAAGGATGCTGTGATGAGTGGGGGAGAAATTTGAATGAAGCAATAGAAAAGTGTTAGTTTTATGCAATATAGTAATATGTGTTCCCTGCATCCCCTCCACCCGAATATTTGGGGATATACTTTGGAAGGATCTTTGAAGTTGGCTCATAATGTTTGTTCTCATGTCCTTTTATATAGAATCGTAAAATGAGGCTAAATTGTTATATACTTCTTAAGATTTGAAAAGCATATGTACTATCTTAGTCCATTTGGGCTGCTATATCCATAGACTGACTAGCTTAAACAAAGAAACCAACAAAACCAACAAAACACCATTTCTTTTTTTTCTGGAGGATGGGAAGTCTAAGATCAAGGTGCTGGCAGATTTGGTTTGGTGAGAGCCCACTTCCTAGCCCATAGACTGCTGTCCTCTTGCTGTGTCTCACGTAGGGGAAAGAGCGAGAGGGCGTTCTGGCGTCTCTTTTATGAGGGCACTGATCCCACTCATGAGGGCTCTACCCCTATGACCTCGTCACCTCCCAACCCCCCGCTGCCCTCTGCCTAATACAATCACATTGGGAATTAGGATTTCAACATAGACATTTTGGAGGGCGCACTCAGTCTGTAACACCCAGAGAGATCCATTCTTAGGTTAGCTGATTTCTTCATTACCCTCAGAAAGGTGACTCCTTGAGGGGAGTAGTGCTCAGGAGGACTGCCTCTCAGGTTAAACTCTCTGGCAGCAAAGGGAATTACAGGAGTCACATCTGAAACCTGCTTCATTTCAAAAATAACGTGCTATATGCTTATTAGTCTTTTGCTCTCTGAGGAGGTGAACTTTTCGTAGAGTACTGAATTAAAATGAGGACAACCTGTAACAATCTGTGGAATGTGTGTTCCAAGCAAAGGGAACAGAAAACATAAAAGCCCTAAGGCAGAAACAAACCCGATGTCTTTGAAGAATAGCAAGAAGGCTATGCTGGAGTGCATTGATTGAGTCAGAGAACAGAATATGAAATCAGGTCATGTAGAGCCTTGTAGGCCATCCTAAGGAGTTTAAATTTTAGTTTGTGACTAATGGGAAGCCAGTGAGCAAGGGAATGACATGATCTGATACACATTTCTAATTGAGAGAAGGCAGCACACATGGAACCAGGGAGAGCAGTTTGGCTTCTGCATTAGTCCAGATGAGAGATGATGGTGGCTTGGACCAGATTTGTGTTACTAGAGATGGAGAGATGTTGGACAAAGTCAGGAGAACTTGCTAATGGGGTAAATGTAACGGGTGAGGGAAAGAGCAATCAAGGATGACGCCTTGGCTTTGGCCTTGGTTAGCATCTTGGTAAATAGCGGTTCCATTACTGATACTTACAACACTGAAGACTAGAGGTGGGAGCTGGCGCTCACGAGTTCAGTTTTGTACATGACGAACGGGGAAACCTGTTAGACGTCCAAGGCAGGATGTCAAGTAAGTAGTTGGAGTAAATATCTGGAGCTCAGAGGGAAAGTTAGAGTTTAAAATACACATTAGCAAGTCATTAGCTCAGAGATGATATTAAAGAGAATTGATGAGATCGCCTCGGGAGCAAGCGTGGAGGAAGAAGAGGAGGGGCTGAGGGGGGAACCCTGGGAGTCTTCCAGTGCTGGAACCCTGGGAGAGAAGGAGGGACCAACAGACAACCCAGAAGCAGCGAGCTAGGAGGAAAGCTGGAAGGTAGTGTGATGCGAAGCCAAGCGAGAAAAGCTTTTAGGAAAGGCGGGGATGATCAGCTGTGTCAAGTGCTCTTCAAGGGTTAAAATGAGAACTGGTCATTGATCACGGCTCTTTCCCATCCCCACGCTCCCAGGGCTGCGGACAGGACCGTGTATGGCACAGAGTGAGTCATAATTGTATGTTTATTAACTGTAGCCATTGTAATTACCCAGGCTTTGCCATCTGCCCTCTCTGTGTGGAAGCCACTCCCAGTTTAGGAATGGGTCGTATTTAACAAGTTTATAGAAGTAAGGTCATATTTAACGAGCATATTCTTATGCAGGAACCCACAAAAGCCTGGTTGATGAATTGTCCTAATATTCCAGAGCTGGAAGGGCTCCTAGAGATCACATACTCCTGTGCCCTCATTTCATTGATGAAGAAATGGAGACTGAGCTGGGGAAAGTGAGCTGCGAAAGGGCACACAGCAGTTTAACTTTAGAGCTGGGACTAGCTCTCAGACCTCACGGGTCACGGGTGGTTTTTCCGTGTGTTACACCCTTGTGCCAAATTTCCATCCTATAAGATTAATTCCTTTGGGTCTTAATGCTTTTCTATCTTTAATAGACCATGATTAAAGGGACAACATTCTATAAAAGGACAATACTTAAAGTAGTCTGAGTGCAAATCCTTTAGAAATGCAACGTAGTCACCTAGCTGAGAGGTGGAGAATGAAGTTGGGAAAGGAGAGTCACGAGGTCCTGAAGGCAGAGGCAGCTTATAGAGAGAAGACCATCCTGGCCTGGGTTTGAACTCCAGCTCCATCTGCGACTACTCGTGACCTCTAGGAAGTTAATTTTCCTGAACCTCATCTATAAAATAGGGAGAGTACATAGGTCCTGTTAGTAGGATATGAGATTTAGGGATAACACATCTAACATGCTCAGCTTTTACTTGAGCTGTTTTAGGCACTCGGTGCTAATAGCTCTTTATCATGATGCTGTCTTCCTCCACTTCTCTTCTGCTCCCGGCGCTGTGGGTGCCACTGCCAGCAGCCCTAGATCAAGCCACTGTCTCCAGGGGGTGGTTGCTCCTGCCTCTGGCCACTCCTGCCAGACCTGTGGCTTCCAGACCTCCGTCTGCTGTGCCTCCTGGCAGACTGGAAAGAAGGCCTAGAAAGCTGCCTGAGGCTGACAGTCTCTGCTTCAGGGCCCTGTGCAGGACACAGTCACCAGCAGGGCAGCCACTGCCGAGGCTGTTTCTCTTTTTCCCCAAGGCTCGTTCTGCGGCTTCCCTTCTGCAAAGAAAACACTTCGATTCATATGGGCAAATATTTTAAGAAAGAGAAGGCTTCATTCACACTGGCAGTTGGATGCCGTGCCTTCAGCGTGCCAGGCAATGTGTTAGTGCCCATACTCTGGGAGTTTGGTTGAGAAGGGGGAATAGACCTGGAAAAAAACAACTTTCCCAACCAAGTGACCTGACCTCTCAGCAGAGGAGCAGGCAGCTTGCTGAGGGATGTAGAAGGGGGAAGGCATGGAGACTGCCTGGAAGGGGTGTGGTTTAAACTGAATCTTAAAGGGTAATGTAGTGTGTCAGGGTGAATAATGAGGGAAGCTACGTTCAATGACAAGCTATGCAGTCAACAAGTACAGGGGACACTTAGAGGAAAAGAATTTAGGGATTAAAAAAGAGTATGGAGAGACAAGCCTTTCATTGGGGAAACTCAAATCCTCTGCTTGGGAATTTGGGCGTGATTCATGAGTCTTAGGATGTGAAGACACTGGATACCACAGAGGCTATCAGGTATAAGCAGCCCACTTTACAGATGACAGGACTGAGGCTTAGGTAGAGGAAATAGCGTGGCCAGAATCCCATAGCACGTTAGTGGCAGACTCTGGGACTGGCACCAAAGTTCACTGACCTTCAGGCCAACGTCCTTTCTGTCCATCACTCGTAAGCTTATGTATAAGTGGGAACAATTGTGGATGGCTTTCAAAGGCAGCGGCAGGTGAGGCCTTTCCGCACTAGAGCTCAACTGAGATGTGGAGGGTTTGGGTGAGGACAGAGGCTGGGGCCTCGGCGATCTCTGGGGTGGAGTTTTCTGTAATAAGCATTAGAGTAATCAGCTTAAGTATTACATAACGCCGTATCCATGGTTTTGTTTTTATATATTAATACATTTCCTTTATTTTTTATTTTCTGCTCTGAATGGCAGACCTAGAGTTTATATAATAATATTAAGTTAGTAAGTGGTTGTGCTGTGGAGCGCGTCCTGTGGAGCCGAAATGATGAGGTCAAATCTGTGGTGAAGCCCAGGCTGCCTGAACCTGGGTTCTAAGCTGTCCTGACTTAGGTCATTGTCCTAAGCTGTTGTCCACCCCACTCAGTTGTTCATTATTTTTAGTGGTCCTGAACCAAATGACAATCAGAGAGACAGACAGGCAAACAAACAACAGAAACAACTGCTTCACCTTTTTCAATAAATTCAATTAAAGAAACATTTCATTTATTTATCAATAAGTAATCATTGAAGAACTGCTCTGTACCAAGTACTGTGACATATACAGGGAATACATCACTAAAAAAAAAGTAAGCATGGCTCCTGTTTGTATCAGTTTGCTAAGGCTGCCATAACAAACTATCTCACATAGGGCATCTTAGCTGACAAACTGGAGGCTAAAAGTCTGACACCAAGGTGTCGGCAGCATTGAGTTCTTCTGAGGCCTTCTTCCTTGGCTGGTAGATGACCATCTTCTCTCTGTCTTTATGTGGCCTTTCCTCTGCGCACATACATGTCTGTGTCCTAATCTTCTCTTCTTATAAGGATATCAGTGGTAATGGGTTAGGGCTCAGCCATTTGGCCTTATTTTTTCCTAATTATTCCTTTAAAGACCCTATTTCCAAATACAGCCATATTCTGAGGTACTGGGGCTTAGGTCTTCAACATATGAATTTGGGGGGGGGGGGCACAGTTCAGCTCATAATACTGTCTTTAATGAACTCAGTCTAGGGGGACACAGAAATTCATCCAAGAATTATATGAATAAATTTAGAATTATGAACTCCGTTAAAGTGCTCTAAAGGAGAGGTATATGGTGTCATAAAAATATGTAAGGAGGCATGTCCTGTTTCAGAAGGACGAAGGTGCTGCAGGGAAGGCACCTGAGAAGGTAAACATATAAGCTGAGATCTCAAGCATAGGTAAGAGTTAAGGGCAAAGGGGTAAAACCAGGTGGATGGGAGCTGCTTATCAAAAGTCCCATAATTCAGTGCTTTCTATGTACTGAACACCGAAGTGGATTGTGAATATAGCAATAAACTCATGGTCTGGTAGGAGGCAGATGTAAAAACAGATAATTTCAACAGAGTTCGATCAGAGTTATGGAGGCTAATATTTATATGTCACAGTTCTAAATTTATTGGAAATAGGTAGGGGAGGCATTAAGTCTGCTGAGGACAGGAGGTCAAAACAGTTTCACAATAGCTGAAGTGTTACACCAGTTCAGGTCCTGGTGCCTATTTGGGAACTCTAAATAAATGAAAAAGATAACAAGAAAGCATTGAGATCATTCGTTCAAAATACTTTGGATCTAGAGGTAGCATGGAGTCAAAAGACCTGAGTTTTAGTCCCAGCTCTGCCCATTCTACTGTGCTTCCTCATCTGTCACACAGAGATAATGGTATGTATCTCACCTGCCTCATGTGCTAGGAGGGACCAAAGAAAGCAGGAGAAGAGAACTGGCTAAAGGAGAGATGAGATGAATTGGCTGAGGTCAAGAATCCCTCCCATTCTTTGTTCCTGATCTGGAAGGATTTCCAAACTAAATGTGGAGATGAAACTGAAGACACCTAAAGAGTGAGACTCTAATTTAAGGGCTAAACTTAATTACAGAGAGAGTCACATAGCAGGATGGGCTCAGCGACATGAATGATACAAATATCAGCATTCTTAAATTTTTACTGATACATTGTTTATTTCAGTGCAAAAGCTACAAAGCATCCATGTCCAAGCTGGAAAGCAATTTCTAGTTGCTGCTGCTTTCTAAGTGCTTTTTCTGATCTAGAGAGGTAGAATATGTGAGTTTGGCTTTCATTGAGCTGCATACTATAATGCCTTTCTAACCTCAGCAGCATCTCTTCCATATCTCTCAGCTATTGAACACCGCTAGATGCCAGGCACTGCCATAGGCACGCCACATGCATTATCTCAGAGCAATCCTATAGGATGTGTGTGTTATCCTCATATTACATATAGAGAAACTGAGCCTTAGAGAAGTTAGGTAACTTTTTAAAGTTAGTAAATTAAGTCAGTAAATATCAGATCTATGAGCTGAGCTCAGAACTGAAACTCCAAAGCTCAACCTTACTGGAGGAAAGCAGGTAAAGGAAGTTGGAGTAGCAAGCCTTCAAATTCCTTTCTATCTTTAGAACCACTAAGAGTGACTTTGTGCCTCAATGCAAAGCAATTTCCAGGCCTGTCAGTAAGGGTTAGGGCCTTTGCCCTTGCTGTCCTTCTAGCCGGAGACCTCTTCCCCTGCTAGCAAGGCTCCTTGATATTCTGGTTTCAGCTTAAGAGTTACTTCCTCAGTGAAGTCTTTCCTGACCATTCAGTTTAAAGTAGCTACCCTGTCACTGTTTTGTTACATTATCTTGTTTTAATTGTTTTGTGTAGCACTTATTGTTATATTTTCTTGAACATATATTTGATTTTTGTTTATTTCCCCCCTCACTCACTTGAATATAAGCTTCATGAAGACAACACCTTGTTTGTCTCAATCAAATTGTATACTCAGAACCTAGGACATCATAGAACTGGTGGATACTCAATAAATATTTGTTGATTTAGTGCATGAACAAACTCCCTTATGTAAGAGATGTAGGAATTGCAGCCCAGAGAGGAGACTGGACTTGTTCAAAGTCAAGGAATGCAGCCTGCGTTAGTAGAAAGGGCGCTGGCTTAGTTTCCAGTCCTAACACTGCCTCTAATGTGCTCTGTGACTTTAAATCAGCTCTGTGTTCTCTAAAAAAGATATGATATTAATATCAAATAACAACTTGCTGAATGCCTTCTCCGTGACCTGCATTATGCTGCTTTTGTCTGTATTTTATGTAATCTTCCCCATAACTTTGAGTTAGCTTTTAGTAAGTCATCATAAATAATGTTAGCCTCAAGTTCCAGTAGCTAACACAATAAAGGTTTGTTTCTCACCGACATCACAGAGCAACCTGAGTCAGAAAGTAACAATGGCTGGTCCTCATTCAAGTGGGAACGCTGAGATCCAGGATCCCTCAGATTTAGATTGCTGTCCTTCTCAGCCTGTTGCCTTCGAGGTCGCTGTAGAAGGGGCAGTGAACAAGCGATTGTGTATCAGATGTTGTGTCTGAGCCTGCAAGCGGCATAAGCTATTTTCATCCACATTCCTTTGGGCAGCGCCCGGCACTTGGAACCACCTAGGCGTGCTGGGGAATACATCATTCACGGAGAGGTGCAACGCTGTTGGTCAGCGTCTAGCTAATAGCTGCCATAGCATTGTCACCGTGTTTGGTGGCTTGCCTTAGGTTTCACAGTGAGTGGGGGAAGCAAGATGCACAACCAAGGAAGCCTGCCAGACTTTCGCCAGCAGTTGTGCCCTTTGCTCTGCGCCTGTGTAGATCATTGATTCTCAAGGTGGTTCTGCTAGAGCACTCATTCTATAACAGGAATCGTATGGAGAATGCTAGCATGTAAAAGAAATCAGCAGGAGTTCTGAAGCATAGTAAACCTTAAAAAGATTGTCTGGGAACTTTCTAAGGCCCTCTAGGGTGTGAAAACCTTGGATCAAGTGATCTTGACAGGCTTCCTCTAGCTCTGTCGCACAGATTTCATCTCCTGATTTCCTGATATTCCTAATGTGGGGCAGGAGGTTTACAAGGATGATGACACCTTAGAACTGGGTGCTCGCCATCAAAGATTTCTGCCTCAGGGCCCAGAAATAAGCTGTGGATTTATAGCTGAAACCCTGGCATTGCTTGTGCTGAGCCTTGAGACCCTTTCCCCACTACCCACCACCATTCATGCAAAAAGTGATCTAATTGTATAAGATACTCTCTGGAAACTTTCCCAGAGGAATAATAGGTAAAGTAACCAATAACTTTTTAATTTTGCAAAGTGCACTCTTCCTTATAATTTACTTAATAAAGAAATTTAATGTTCTGCAGTTTACTGAACAAATAACATTGGAAATATTTTAGAGTTAGCTTGGGAGCTTGTCTTTGGTTGCCAGTTTGACTTTATTATTTGATTATCCAGATAAAGGCCACAGTAACAATATGCTGTGCCTTAAGTAGTTCAGAGGGGTTATCTCTTGGCCATTACCAATTCTAAATACAAGATTTAAACTCAGTGAGAAAATCATACAAAAGGAATTTTCTGAATTTGCTCAAGTAGTCCCTTGAGTCAGATACTTGATTCTCTAGATCTGGATTATGATGATTATACTTTTCCAGAAAGTTCCTAAGCTTAGGAGCTGACAAATTCTGTGGTACTCTATTCATTCAGAGAATACATACTGAGGACCAGACATGTGCCAGATGCTGTGATGGTGCCAGAGGTGTTCAGACTGGCTCAGAGGCCTGACACCTGCCCTTTGCTCCCATGGTTCACATGTTTTCCTTCTCCTATATCTCCCCTACTCCTCTTAGCTTTTTAAAGACAATAAGATAGTCCTCTTAGTTTTCATTGCAGAAATTTGGTCACCATTTTACTCAAGTAGCTAAACTTCAATAATTCAGGCAATGTAACTGATTCCGATTGAACGCCACACTGATAATTAACTTGCTGCTCTTCCTTCCCACCACCCACAGGAGCTTGATGGATCATTAATGACACCATTAGAGAGACAGTGATCCCAGTGCATTATTGGTTCTCGATAAATGTTAAATAATTGTTGAAATAGGGCCCAGTGGAGATTGGCACTTTGCAGTAGAGGCAGAAGCTCACAAAGTGTGCTGTTGCTGATGATCAGATTTTGCAGTTCAGAAAAGGCACAGACTTTGCACCATTCCTCATCGTTGAAACCCACGTGCATTTGTAGGAAAAAGTCCAATTAATAATCCAGCTCTCCTGGCTACATAGAAGCCTGTGCAGTGGGGAAAGTGTTAAACATCATAGATGCTGCCATGAGGGATTTGCCTTCCCTCCTGTCTGAGGAGCTGTCGCCACTTAGATGAACGGGTGCAGGCCACCTAAGTGAGCAGGTGCAGGAAATAGGAAACAAGGCCACGATGACCAGTGATTAGGCACACAAGTGATTTACACATAATACCTCTGAGTCCTGCCCCAAAGTGCTCCAAGAGCCAGATCTCCATCTGTTAATTGAAAATCCTATCTGCCAATATGAGGGCTGGCTTTGCCAAGCGTGGATTGTGTGGTGTTAATGGCTTTGGGCAAAGCCTTGTGCTGCCTGCTGGCAGGGAGAATCCTGTTTGATTCTGAAGAGTCCAACATTTATATTTTAAAACATATTTTATTTGACAGCCAGAATCTAATGAATCTGACTTCATCTGTCTGTCTGTAAATCTCTGCATATCAAACCTAAAGTAAAACAGCTCCTCACTGTTCATAAAGCACTTTTCCTATCAACTATCCCATTTGATCCTATGACAACTAAGGGCAGAAGGGAACCTAATGTTTGTAGGCGCTTTATTTACATGCTGTCTCATTCAATCTCTGAAGTCTTGCAAGGTAGGATTTTTAAATCCTCATTTTACAGATGAAGATCCGAGGCACTGAAAAGCAAAGCACATGCTCAACGTCTGCTTGAGCTGAGCAGGAAAAGCAGGGACAGATATTAATCTTGGGTCCAAGCATATCATCATCTAATGATTCAGGACTATATCTTCTGAGCACCTACTGTATATCAAGCATTTATTTCTACATGTTATTGAACCTCTAAAGCCACCTTGCGAGGCAGGTATTACTGTCCCTATTTTGCACATTTGATCATCCAGGAGACAGTTATTGAGCACCAGCTATGTGCTGGGCGCTATTTTAGGCACTGGATATACACCTTTGAATAAGACCAGCATTGTGCCTCCTCTCGTGAGCCCTACATTCTAATGGGAGGAGACACATATAAATGTTTAAAGTCTATAAAGTACAGAGAGACTTAGGCTCTACTTTAGATTGGGTGATTATAAAAGGGCTAATTAAAGATGAAATATTTAAATTAAGGCCCAGATGTCAAGGAAGACCCAGTCTTAGAAAGAACTGGGGATTATTATTGGAAGCAAAGAGAACAGCAAGTAAAACGCTAGGTGGGGCAGGTGGGATAAGCTTTATGCCTTTCAGAAAAAATAGCTACTGAATGGTGGAAAGAGAGGTCTGAAATGAGGTTGGAAAGTTAGGAAAAGACCAGATCTCACAGGCCAAGGTAAAAAGTTCGGGTTTTATTTTACACGTCATAGGAAGCCATCAGGGTTTAAAGCAGGAGAACAATACAATTTACTTATGTTTACAAAAAGTCACCTTGGCTGGTGTGTGGAGAATGGATTATATACAGAAAAGGCTGAAAGGCCATTTAGGAGAAGATTGCAGTGGTCCAGATGAGAGATGGTGGGGGCTTGGACAAGCATGGTAGCAATAGAGATAGAAGTAAACAGGTGTGGTTCCGGAGAGAGGAACCCAAGACTCCTAGGCTTTTGACTGGAGCAACTGAGTGAATGGAGTGTCGATCACTGAAACGGGGAAGGCTGCCAGCGGAGCCGATTTGGGAGTGAAATAGCAAAGGTTCTGTTTTGGCCATACTGAGTTTGAGGTGCCTATTAGGTAATAAAGTGTACATGTCAAGCAGGAAGTTGAATGTATGTCTGGAAATCAGAGGCTATGTATATTCAGAGATCAAATGGCTTGCCAAATTTTACACAGAAAAATGGGTGGAGCTGGGGTGTTGTTTTTTTTTTGACAAAAGCTCAAAGGCTTCCCAAGTCCCAAACTGGAATTGACTATCAGTTGGACATAAAATTCAGCTCAGCAACAAAATCTGCATGTGGCAGGAATTTTCTTTGTCATAGTTCACAAACATTCCCTGGCTCCCTCTTTGTCCCTCCCACACATGGCTGGAAAGATAGTTATTTTAACATTTTCTCTGTCTGCCAGGCTGACTATATTGTCAAGGAGTTACTGGGGAAGCGTTGAGGACCCAGGAAACTGCTTTTTTTAGAAAAGCATCCCTGGTACTTTTAATGCACTTGGCCCTTTATACCATACTTTGAAGAACCCTGAACTAGATTATGAATGCCTTGGGCGTGGGAATGGTGTCCTGTCGATCTCATTTTTCTATGAGGAAGATTTCAACAATATGCTGAGGAAATGTGCGAATAAATGAAGTGAACGAATGAATTTAGTTATGTTTAGGTGTCAAAGACTTCTCTCTCTATTTGAAAAGAGCTTCTTGGACCTAGTTACTAGTCTCTGGTGTTTATGTTTCCCTCTCTACTTGGATTTATTAGGCTTCATGGGCCAAATAGCCTTTTCCTGCTTTGTGTACACCAAACTCAGCTTTAGGAGAGAAAGATTTTCTATCATTTTAAATATCCAACCACCATTCTATGTGCATGTTCCACACCGCCTGTTGTGAGAAGGTTGCTGAGTAGAAGAGCACAGGATAGAGAGATGAGCAAATGGAATCTTGTCAGGTCTGCTCTTCTTTTGCTAAGTGGAGCTACAGCCCTAGGGTATAACCTTTGGGGAAAAATGTCAGCTTCTATCTAGAGCCTCGCAGCTACAGTCACTGAGACTTTGACCTGTGGACCTAACACCTCCACTGCTTCTCAGTCCTTGAGCCAACCCCGATCATGCCAAGAGGCCTGCCATCTAACTCAACCCACCAGCACATAGGTGGGCTCTGGAATCCATCTCATGGCTGTAAATCTGGTATCTAGCTGCCTGATTTTCTTGATCAGTTTCTCTGCCTAATCCCCACTCCTCTTCCTGGGCTGAGAAGCCAGTCTGTCTGGGCCTGAAAGGACCAGCTGAGGAGTCTTATACCCATGTCCCTTTTTGCCTTTTATACATTGCTCCACAGTGAAAGGAAGAATTCCATTCAACTTTCTTTGTTTAATTTCTAAACTTTTCTAATTTCTCTTCCAGAACACTATATTTGTAAAAACATTCAGCAGTGTCTTACATCCTGAAAGGGGAAGCCAAAATACCTTTGAATTTTCATTTTCTTAACTTTTCAGAGAGGATCATAATATTGACCTGCCTTACAGAACATTAGGATTAACTAATTAACATTGAATAGTACTTTGGAAATGTTAAATTCTATAGAAATGCTAAATAGGTTTATTAGACTTGGAGTCTAAAAGACAAATGAAACTCCAAACTTCATTTAAATGCTTTTATATCATGGGATTTTTTTTTCCCCTCTCAAAAGAATTTTAAAGTAAGTTATGCAGCTACATTCCTGGTTCCAAATAGGAATTGTCACAATGAGAATAAAGCATGGCTGTCTAATTTCCCCACCTTTCCTTTCATTCCCTGTTTCTCCACAAGATCACACATTCATTGAACAAGAATTTCCTTGTTGACAAGTAGTGAGCAAGGTACTGCAGATATAGTCATGGGCAAAAGGAGGGTTACAGTTGCAAGTGACATTTTTTTGAGTCAGTAAAGCTATTGCAATAATCATAACCTGCATGTCTTTTTCCATATGAACAGCTGTAAACCTATTTTTGCCAACCCCTGTATATACGTATATTCTCAAGTAAATGTAATGCAAGACAGACTCATTGATATTATAGAGATGCAGGATGTGAAGCGAGAGAATGATCACATTCCAACTGTCGGTGTATTTCCGTGGTGGATGGGAAACTCAGGAAGATTTCATATAGCCGGCCTTACTGAGGCTATGCTTGAAAGATAAATGAATTTTGATAGACAAAGGAAATAGCATGAGGAAAGTTCATGTGTGCATTTTTTAGATGGGGAAACTATAGTTTAGAGAGGTTGTATGGTTGATCTGGGGTCACCCAGTCAGCCAAGTCCTCAGTCAGATTTAGGACCTAACTTTCTTCATTTCTGTCCTGGTGTTCTTTGCATCGAACTAACTGTGCTCCTTCCCTTACTAGTAAAGACAATTTTACTAAATGCCTATTTATCATAAATTGTAATACATTTCTGATGCGAAATTGAGATCCTTACACTAACATGGTCCAAAGGGAGAGGACACTGCACGCAGGCAGAGCTAATATACACAAGGTGAAGATCCTTGGAGTATTGAGGTGGATGACAGGTGCGGGTGGGATTGGGTGAACAGCCATCCACTTGCCATGAAGTGAGTGGTATTGGGACCAGTTGGAAGTAAAATTAGAGGAAGCAGATTGAATTAAGAAGGGATTTCAATGTTAGAATAATGAAGTTTTTGTCATGTTGCGTGTGAGATGTGGCAAAATGACCAAACAGAAATAACTAGTAGATAGTTGAAGCTACAACTCTGATTGCTAATAAGAGAACATCATGATTTGGGAGTTATTAGCATGGAAGTGATATCATAGTCATGAAAAGGAAATCTCTGAGGAAAAGAAAGAGCACAAAAATCACAGTCCAGTGATAAAACAGTTTATGGTATGTTAGCTCAGTCTAGTTCTTCGTTTATACTTGGGGGTAATTGAGACCCAGAAAGAAGAAGGAATGTGCTTAACATTACTCACTAAATCAGTAACAGAGTTGTGACTAGAGCACCATATCTCTTCACTCCCAGTCCACAGCCCTTCCCCACCTTTCTTTCACACACACTATTTCAACCAATTGAGGTGTTCTGCAGTAGAGGACTGTAGCTGCTCATGTGAAATTGAAACTTGAAATGGAAACTGAAATCATGAACAGGAAGAGAATATTGCCTTCCTTATTTTTAATCATTTTTCTGCCCAGCAATTCCTAGGCTCATCTTGGAAGGCATGGCCTCTGGGGGTCAGGGAACTGCAGGTTCCTAGGTGATTACACGTGGGTCCGTTTCTCTCTCTGGTTCCTTTCACCCTTAGTTTGTTTTTGTTAATTTTCTTTCTTGGGGAACAGTTTGCTGAGAGACATTAGGGCTATTGCTAGGGAATACTTAGATCCTTTTTCAAAAGAAGAATGTCCCCTTTTTTCAGCTGCTAGGGACCCCTTCCCTGAATGCACCCACCACCTCCTCTGCGGGAAGATTGCCTTGACCTGCTCCCTAATCCACATCCCCCTCCCCCGCTGTCTGCCCCCAGCAGTGGCAGGGAAATTGAAATTCCATTTGAACCACTGTTTATTAATGACTGTCTACCCTGAAACAGGACTCAGTTTAATTTAAGTGAGTTATTTCAGTAGCCTAGTGTGATCAGTCTAAGTATACCCACTTTACAAACAAGGAACCCAGACAGATAAGATACGGAGTTTTGTAGCAAGATTATGGCAGACAGAATAAGGACCCTCCAGAGATGCTCGCGTTCTACTACCTGGAGCCTCTGAATAGAATACCTTACATGGCAAAGGGGACTTTGCAGATGTAATCAAGTTAAGGATTTTGAGATGAGAAGATTATGCTGTATTATCTAAGTAAACCCAATATAATCACAAGAGCCCTTAGAAGGGAGAGGCTGACAGGTTAGAGTTAGAAGAGACATGAGGATGGAACTAGATAAGCAGATGGGAGGGAGGGAGGAATTTGAAGATGTTATGCTCCTGGCCTTAAAAATGGAAGAAGGGGCCACAAACCAAGGAGTGCAGGTGACTTCCAGAAGCTGGAAATGGCAAGGAAGTAGATTCTCTCCTAGAGACACAGAATAAACATCATGCTGCCAACCCCTTGATTTTAGATTTTCTCACCTCCAAAACTGTAATATGATGAACTTGTTTTGTTTTGAGTCACTAAGTATGTGACTTTCCTATAAAAGCAACAAGAAACTAATACAATATAGTCGTACAGCAGGTCATTTTCTCCAGTGAATTCCATTTTGCCAGATGTAAAAAATGCCTCTGCACTCACGTAACTGAACCCTGCCTTGCTTGACGCTGTTGACTGTTTCATCGGACGTTATTCCCTTCACTTGTTAGATAGCACCCACTCCCGAACCTCTTCCTGCCCCTCTGACTGTTCTCTGTGGCTTATGGGCCCCACCCCCTCTTTGTTGGCGTCGCTTTCCATCTTTCCGCCCCTCCTCTTTCCCCCTCTTCACACTGGCCTTGAACAATCTCGTCCACCCCTCGTACTTCCACTTCTCACCTTATGCTGATGATTCCCAAAGATGGCTCCCTCTAAACTTTGGGCTGTCTGTTCAGATCTAACCTTGGGGAACTGAAAACTAAGGGGGAAACCTTAAACGCGGCTAACGACAGAAGACCAGTGGTCTTCAAAAGTGCAATAGATATAAACAGAATCTGAGAAAAGTCACAGGCCTTTACCAGAAATGTACCAAAATGAATTCTTCAGGCTGAAGGAAAAGATCCAAGATGTTTTTCTGTAGTTCGACTATGACGTCCCTAGGGGTGGTTTTCTCTATTTTTTTCCCCCTGTTGTATTTATCACTGTTTGAGTTTTTTGAGTCAGTGAATAAAGGTCTTCCATAAGTTCTCAAAAATTCTCACAACTGTGGGAAGGAATAGAAAGCAATAGAAAAGGGTAAATATATGAAGAAAAGGATATTGAGTGTTTAAAATAATAGTTATAAGAATGTCTTCTGGATGTAATGACATAGATAGAAGGAATATATTTGACAATTGGCGTAGAGAAGGTAGAAGGGAGTAAGTGGGATTAAACAATCATAAGATTCTTGTATTTTTCTTAGGAAGCAGACATATATGAAAATTTACTGAGCTATACATATAAGTTTTTTGTACGTTACTATTTTCACTTTATCTTCAATAAAAAAGGAAAAATGTTATATTTGAAAAGCAACTCTTAATATAGCAAGGGAAAGTTATGGATACATTTCTTGAGATTATTTGTACATGGGATTCGACCTAATGACATTCCTTCTTTCTCCTTTTTATATGCCTAGTATTCATTTGTTGAGTGGATTATATTCATTATCCACTCAACAAATATTTATTGAGATTCTCACTGTGTGCCACTCACTGATAGGCACTGGATATATATAGATATTGAAACTAGTGTTATAAGTGTTCAGAGATGAACAAATTGTAGCCATCAGTGAAGGCTACTGAGAAGAGAAGCTAATTGGACCTAAACACTAATGATTTCTGCAGAAAACATCTTGGTGGATATAAGGATGGAGGGATGGGGTCAGATGCTCTCATTTTCTCTAGGTTCTGTAGTGCCTAGGCCATTCCCGTATGCTTACTCTTCTAGGACTCACTTTATTTTAAGGGGACAAATTCAGCACTTTCTCATGCCCTCTAAAATATGGACATTTGGGAAGTCCTCCAGGCAACTTCAGCGCCCAGAGGAAAGGAATGGTTGGTATATTCTCTTTCCCTCCCTCTAATAAATAAACAAAAATAGTTTAGGTTTGTTAGAATACAAGTTGTGGGTCAGACAGCTGGAGATTGTGCCCAGCTCTGTCAGAGAGTGCGTCAGTGTGCCATTTGAGTATTGGCCACTGGGATGAACCCGGTGCAGAGGGTCAGGGATCATAACCAAAAGGCGAGATGAGTTTTCTGTTGCTAAAGCAACTCTGCAGTTAGTTTTTCTTTTTCCTTCTGTCATGATGGAGAGGTTAAGAAGATATTTTCTGATGATTAATGCTGTTGGAGAGAAATTATTTTGGGGGTCAATTTGGGTTAATTTGCCTTTCTGAAGGTCTCTCCATTAAATTAACAATAGCTTGTGATGTTTAGAACATATAGAAGTTCAGAGTGAGAAGCACTAAATATGAAAGTTATTGATTGATTCATTCATTTATCCAGTTAGCATTCATTGGCTCTATATTAGTTATTGGGGATATAAATACTATTAATTGTAGTTTTGACTAACTATATTTATAGGCAAACACAGACAAAGAAAAATCAATTAAAATGAAGCGACAAATAGAGAATTGATTATGAACTATATGCAAATGGGACACAAAGGAGGAACAAATCAAATTTTTTTTTTTAAGGAATCAGGGAAGGCTTTATTGACAGATGTCATTTGAACTAGATCTAAAAGAAGTTGGAGTTCCCCAGGCCTCTGGTGCCAGGAAATAACAGGAGCAAAGACATGAAGACTTAAAAATGTCCTGTCTGGTAAACTGTAGGTAATCTAGGACCTGAGGTATGTGTCAGGAAATTGTAGCATATAATAATTAGGACTATGAAATGAGATGGAGTCATTGTAATGTTGGGCTATCCATAATGAAGGTAAAAATGTTTCTTTTCTCAGGGTTTAAACATTTAAAACACAGTTAACTGGATAAAGAGAGATATGTAACATACCATAATTAAATAATATAATCTCAGTGTAATTCATTTAAAAAATTTTATTGTGTGAAATTTAAAAGATGTAGGAAAATGCAAAGATCATCATTGTAAACACCCTTGTTTCTCACCCAGAATTAATATTTTGTCATATGTTTCCAGTTATTTTTGTTTTTTTTTAAAGAGAGCATTACAGATTGTTTTTGTTTTATCAAGTTGCTGTAACAAATGACCACTAACTGGTGGCTTAAAAATTTATCTGTCAGAGTTATGGAGATCAAAAATCTAAAATTACCATGAGATCAAGGGCCACAGTCACTCTGGAGGCTCTAGGGGAGAATCCTTCCTTGCCCCTTTCAGCTGCTGCCTCCAGGCATTTGTTGCTTCTTTGGATAGTGACTACATCACACCAATCTGTCTTCCTCTTCACATCACCTCCTTTTCTGTGTGTATCTTTTCCTCTACTGGTACAAGAACACTTGTTAGACTTAAGATCCACTGGGTAATCCAAATGACTTTATCGCAGGATCTTTAACTCAGTTTAGTTACATCTGCAAAGACGCTTTTTCCAAATAAGGTAACATTCCACTATACAGATGATGTATTATAGAGTTGTACACTTGAAACTTATATAATTTTATTAACCATTATCACCCCAATAAATTTAATAGAACATTTTAAAAAGACATTCTCTTACAATACCATCAAAGGCCCTTGTGTTAAAAATGAGAAAAATATGGAAACATGCATTAAAATATTCAGAAAATTTTAAAAAGCAAATAAAGTAACATTCATGAGTTCCAGGGATTTGGATGCAGACATAAATTCTGGGGGAACAACATTCAACCAACCAAATAGATATAGCTGAAATTTATTTTGTTCAAGAAAAGCAGGTTTCATTTTTCATCCCCCCTCACTAAATGTCATGTTGCCTTGTCCATTTTCATGTTGTTTTACATCATTTATTTTCATCCATATAAAATTGTCTAGTATTTTTCCTGCGTGTGCATGGTTTCAGATTTATAAAAATATCCTGTACAAATTATTCTGAAAGTTGCCTTTTTATCTTAATGTTATATTTTTGAGAACTGTATAGTTTTGAGAACTAACACTAACTATGCTGTAGTCTATTCCTTTCATTATTTTGTATTAGTCAGGATAAGTTAGGTGCCCCAAATCGCAGTTATTTAATACAACAAATGTTCATTCCTCACTCCTGCTGGACACCAGCATGGATCAGTGGCATGCTGTGCTCTTCAGATTCACTCAGGGCTCAGGTTTAAAAGGTTTCACCATCTTGGCAGCACACCATCTGAAAATCAAGGCCTGCTCAGCTACCACAGCAGGAGAAAAGAAAGCTGTAGGGTTTCACACAAGCAATGAAATGCTTCAGTGCAGAAGTGTCATTTCCACTTACGGGTTATTGGCCAGAAATAATCACATGACCCCACCTAAGTGCAAAAGAGGTGTAGAAGTATGTCCAGGAGGAAATGAAGTGAGCAGGAGAAATCTCAGCCACTTCACTGTTATCCTGTCGTGTGAATGTACCGCGATAGAAACCCATTCCCCTGCCCATGGACATTAGGTAGTTTCCAAGTTTTTGACATTGCAGATAATGCTGCACTGGCATTGGTATGTGGTAGTTTTTGTTCATATATGAATATTTCTCCAAGTTCTATAGCCAGAAGTGGGATTGTTGGGTCATAGGTTATGCATGTTATTTATTAATTAGAGGCTGGCATATTGTATCCAAACTAGGATATTAGTTTACATTCTCACCAGGAGTATATGCGTGACAGCCCTTAACCTTTGTCATGCTTTCTAATTTTAATAAATTTTATGGGTGGTAAAGGGCATCTTGTCATTTTAATTTATGGTTCTCTGATTACTAGGTTCATCATATAAATAGACAGATAATATTACCCATTTAACTTAGTCAACAAATATTTACTGAGCACTTACTATATACCAGAAGCTATGCTAGGGGATATGGATTTAACATTAATCCCCAATTTCAGGCAATAAATTTGGTCCTGGTCCTGGGATGTAATGGAAGATAGGAGGGATCTAGCTGGTTCTGCAGGTCCTGACAGGTTCAGAGTGGAGGTGACCTCAGAGACAGCACTATGAGGGAGATTATGCTATCATCCTAGGGCACAAATTGTTTGTCCTGAGCCACTTTCCTCCGTAAAGCATTTTTATAACCAAAACCTAGCTAAGGGTAATTTAGAAGTCAAAGAACTTCCCAAGATTTCTGTGGGTTTTCTTGGGGAAGACCTCACGTTTTCATGGTCACCTCTGCCTCTGGGTTCTTATTTTTACATGCTGCCTGTTTCACACTGCATTGAATCAGACGTTAACACTTTCCTTCTCACCTTACACGCTACACCAGAGATTGCGACTTGCGACTGAATATTGAGTCTTCCCATCTTCTTTCCCAATACTAAAACACCTAATTTTATTATGATATACACTCTTCTTTCTTTTTATTTTGTCGACTAAATAACAACAAATGTTTTCTTGCATTTGCCCAGTGGCATTGAGCAGGTACTCATCTGGAAATGCAAGAAAATATATTATTATAGTTTCAATAATTGACTAATTGACTTTTTTTGGTGATGTGGTTTAAAAATTACTTTTGAAATAAAGAACAAGAAAGTGAAATAAAATTATATCTATACAAATATACTCATAAGAGCAAGACATATACAGTAATTACACTGGTAGGTGAAGCTATCATCCTTGCAAGGTTCAGTGCTACATTACCCTATATTACAGGTGTTAGATTTTTGAAGTGGGTGTTTCAACTGCCCTTAATTATCACTGTGTAACTGAGGTAACACACAGACTTCTGCCTGCTCTTTTGTGTCTGTTTGAACTTGTTTGAGGACTGTTTTCTTAATTTGCACTGAGACATTTATGGTCACGGAGTCAGAATCCCAGTCAGGCTAGCCATGGTTTTACTGTATAATTGTGGGGACCTCTAAGCCTCTTTCCCGCTTCCTCTCAGTTCTGAATGTAGTGTCTCATTAGTGGTTAATCAGCTTTGGTCCTGTCCCTTAATTCTCAGCTTCCTTTATAATGATGATGATGATGATGTATTCTTAATATTTATTGACCATTGTGGGGAAAGCACTATGTGAAATACTTAACAGTCATTGTCACATTTATTCCTCAAAATAACTAATATTTTCATTCTACATAGGTACGAACTGAGGCTTAGAAAGGCAAAGTAAATATGTCAAGGTATATATAGCCAGGATGACCCCAGAGCCTTTTCCCTTAGCCTTTTTTCTTATTACAAATACAGTGCGTATTACTTGTGGAAATTATAGAAAATATAGATAACCAAAAGGAAGAAAACAAAAACTGCTACTAACCCAGTTGAAGAGAAATAACCACCATTAGCATGTCGGAACAATTTTATTGGTTTCTCTCCACAGCTAGCTAGCTAACTAGAGAGAGAGAGACAAAAAGGAAAAATTGGTGCAAAAATTTTTCTTAAAAATTAGATAATACTAAACTGTTTTGTAAACCCACTTTATCTTCCACTTGGCAATACAGTCTAAATATTTCCCACACATTAAATATTTTTGTATAAGATTCTTCTAAGGTCATCTCAGGAGATCATTGTTTGGCTGCACAATAATTTATTTTGTCAATCCCTTAGTGTGGGACAATTAAGTTCTGTAATAAATAGTACTGTAATAAAAGATTTTGTGTTTGCCATGATTGTTTTGTTAGGCCAGGTTCCCAGATACTGAACTGAGGTTATGTATATTTAAAACACTTTTGAGCTATATTAATAAAACACCCTCAGAATTTAGCTTTTTTATGTCTTCTCCAGCAGTGTATAAATGTGCCAGCCTCTCTGATTGCTTTCAAAACTAAATAATACCCTGTCCTTAATGGTTTAATTTTCTTTACTAGGTTAGGCATTTTCAGTAAGTGTAATGGCAGTTTATAATTTTGGTTTTCTTTGCAACTCTCCTGTTCTCATTCCATCCTCCCCCTCTTGATAGCGCTGTTTTTGTTTGTTTGTTTTTGGTTGTGAGAGCTTTTTAAAATTTACTATACCTTTTCTCTTTTATCAGTTTTAGGTTGACAAAACCAAAAATTGAGTGAATAGTCTAGAGTTATTATATGGCCCCTTGCCACCCCCTTCCAATTTCTCCTATTACATAACATCTTGTATTCATGTGGTATGTTTATTACAATTGAGGGCTCATACTGATAAATTACTCTTACTGAAGCCTGGTAGTTGGGGTTCACTAATGCATTAGGGTTCACTCTTTGTATTGTATATTCTATAGGTTTTGACAAATGTATAATGACATACACAGTTTTAAACAGAATAACATTTTCACTACCCTAAAAATCCACTGTGCTCCACCTACTCATCCCTCTCTCCCTCCCTTCTTTCAACCCTGTGGCAACCATTGATTTTTAACGGTCTTCATTTTTTTTTGCCTTTTTAGAATGCCATATAATTGGAATCATATAGTAGGTAGCCTTTTCATGTTGGCTTCTTTCACCTAGCAATGTGCATAAATTTCCTTCATGTCTTTTCATGACTTGATAGCTCATATCTTTTTATTACTGAATAATATTCCATTGTATAGATTACCATAGTTTATCTATTCACCTATTGTAGGATATCTTGATTGCTTCCAGGTTTTGGAAATTATGAATAAAGTTTCTATAAACATGTGTGTGCAGGGTTTTGTATGGACATAAGTCTCAATTTATTTGGATAAATACCAAAGATCATGACTGGTGGATCATATGGCAAGAAAATATAGTTAATGTTGTAAGAAAGCTCCTGCCTTCCAAAGTGTCTTCGTTCATTTTGCAGGAATGAATGAAGGTCCTTGTAGATCCTATCTTCTCTCACATTAGGTGTTGTCAATGTTTTGGATTTTGACCATTCTAATAGGTGGTGGTGTCATTGCTTTCATTTGCAATTCCCTAATAACATATGATATTGAACATCTTCTTACATGCTTATTTGCCATTTGTATCTTTTTTGGTGCCATATATTTTTAGATCTCTAGTCCATTTTTAAATTGGGTTATTGTTTTCTTATTGTTGAGTTTTAAGAGTTCTTTGTGCATATTGGATAGCAGTCCTTTTCTTGATATATATTTTGAAAATATTTTCTCCAGTCTGTGGCATATCTTTTGTTCTCTTAAGTGAAAGGTGTGGTTTTTTATTGAGTAATTTAATTCTTTTTCTATTTTATAGAATTGCATCTATTTTCCCATTTGTTACTTACCTTTCAGCTTTCTTCATAGCATTTTTGATGTTCAGAAGTTTTGATTTTCAAATTGTCAAATCCATAAATTTTTTCTTTGGGTGTTATTTCTTTGTGATTAAACAAAGAAATACCCATTTCCTTTCAAGAGTATCTAATTGTTCAGTTATACTCTCTTTAAGGGCTCTATGGCTTTTCTTCTACATTTAATCTTTAATCTACTTTAATTTGGTTAACAAAGTTAGACATAGGGACCTGACTTCACTTCTTTCTCTGTTATTAGCCAGTGATCCAATGTCATTTGTTGAAAATTTATTTTTTCTCTATATAAAGCTTTTTAAAAAAATCAATTTGGTTAATTTTTTATTATCTTAGATAACTACAATATAAACTTTTTGAAAATAGGAACTTCATCTTTCTATTACTCTGTAGTCTCAGAGCCTAGAATAGTTTCTGACACACAGTAGGTATTAAGCAAATTTTTGTTGGATAATGAATGAATGAGTTCTTCAGGACTTTCTGAACTGTTCCACTTATGGCTATTTCTGCACCATTAGAATATTGTTTTAATACCTGTAAGTTTGTAATACATTTTATTATTTGAACATAAGTCTGCCTTTATTTTAAAATTATTTTTGACTATTCTCTCTGAAAAGCAATGGAAAAAGTATTCTCAGGTGAGGATTTAAAATAAAAAAAAAGAAACTTATGTCCATACAAAACCCTGCACACACATGTTTATAGAGGCTTTATTCATAATTTCCAAAACTTAGAAGCAATCAAGATATCCTACAATATGTGGATAGATTAACTATGGTAATCTATACAATGGAATATTATTCGGTAATAAAAAGATATGAACTTATGTTTTAAAAGGTGATTTTTGGAATTACTCTTTCACATTCCAAAAATATATTTTGTATTTTCATTGAAGTTGTGTTAAATCTATAGACTAATTTGAGCAGAGTTGACATATACCAATATTCTTTCTATCCAGGAACATCGTGTATTTCATCTTTTTCTGTCCATACTAGAATTTAGGTAACTTTATTTATGCAGGTTTTTCATCCTTTGTTGTTTATCTGATGGTATTTTCTATTTTTATTGCTATTGAGCATAAGATATTATTTTCTATTATGATTTGGATCTGGGTTTTGCTGATATTTGGGGAAGCTATTTCTTCTTATATGTTGGTTCCATTTACATCACAGATTTTTAATATGGCATTTAAGTGATGTTTCTGGGAACTGTAGGCAGCATTCCGTGCCCTGCATATCTGTGTCCTCCATCCTTTAGAGGCGATGAGGAGAATTGCAAAAGGCCTTAGAGGCATAAGGTCTGAAACCCCATGCTGCCCTTCACCTCTCTAGCATGGCAAGTCATTTAAGCAGTACTGAGTCTTAAATGACTAATATGCAAAGTTCGAAGAACCATGTGAGCACCCAATAAAAACAATGGTCATGATTTTTAATCAACTGTAACATCATGTGATAATACTAATAGCTACTTATTATTAATCTGGGGGCTAAATAATTGTTCTTATGTTTGAAACAATCTTAGGGAGTGGATTCTGTTATTACGCCAACGTTCATATAAGAAATTGGAGGCTTAGAGAAAGCTTTGGAAGTAATACTGCATTGCTTATATAGTGGCGTGGTTAATGAGAGTGAGATTTGGAGCCTGGCTGCCTGGTTGAAATTCCAGCTCCCAACCTACTTCTTATGACCTTGGACACATTTTTTAACCTCTCAGCATCAGTTACCTTATTCAAATATAGGGAATAATAATAATAATGTGCACTACAGAAGGTTTTTTTGTTTTCTCAGGTATTTTTTGAGGTGTTTAAAATAGTGCCTGACACATAGGAAATGATGAATAAATAAGAGCCAACATAACAGCCTGTGCTTCCTCCTTCGAGGCCAGAAATTCTGTGATAATCAGTCATGTGTATGGCAGGATCACCCTAATGGCTTAAAGGAATGCCACAGGATCAGAATCTCCCTCCCTTAATCAAATTCTGCTTATCCTTCCAGGTTTATTTTATGTAAATGGATTGAAGAGAGGCTTACATACTTCCATTGATCATGACCACAATTTAGATAGCATTTTCTGATCAGTTAGAGCAAGGTCTGAACAACAGCCCCGTATCTCTTAAATTCTTGCCTCTCACATCTAATCTTTTAGAAAATCCAATTGGCTTTTCCACCAATACTGCCTGAGTCAGAGCCACTATTACCTCCTGCTCGGATTACTGCAGCAGTCTCATAATTGTCTTTCTGCTTCTCCTTTGCCTCCCTGCAGTCTGTTGCTGAAACTGTAGCCAGGGCCATCCTTTGAAGACATAGGTCCCATTAGGTCATGCCTTTGCTCAAAACTCTCCAGTAACTTCCCACTTTACTCAGAATAAAAGTATTGTATCTAAAAATAATTTAAAACAAACTACTTAACCTATCCCATGTCCTCTCTTATGACTCTGTCCCTCACTCACCCTATTCCTGCCATGCCGATCACTTTCTCTTCCTTGCATGTTCCAGGCATCGTCCTATCTGTTCCCTTTGTCTGGAATACTCTTTCCCCAGCTATGAGTTTGGCTAACCCCATTCTGTCATTGAAATCTTTGCTGAAAACTAACCTTCTAGTGAGGATTTCTTGGACCTCAGTGTTCAGTGAAGGAAACTTCTCTACTCCCAGCTTGTTCACCACACTCATGCCCTGTGCCTTCTCTATTTTTTTAATACACTTAAATGTATGTCTGTTTTGTTCCCTGACACAGTACATGGTATGTGCAGGTCTTAATATTTAATATTGATTTTGATAGTGCATTTGTTTGCAGCATAGAATAATGCAATCATTAGATTTGATAGTCACATAAGGGTCCTCTAATACAAATTTCATGTTCCAGAAAGTTAAGAAGCCCTATAATTTTATTTCTTCATTATTTATGTCTACCAGTTCTGGAAGTGGTGAATGTAAGATAAGCATACTCAAAACAGCAAAGAAACATCAACAGAACCTCACAGTGATATAATAGGACCACTAAAGCAAGGATAAAATAACCAGAGGTAGGCAATGGAAGGAAGAGTAAGCTTAAAACTGAACTGTGCTTCTGGCAGCCAAAGCAAAACGTCTGCTGAATTTGGTAGTTCTTGTTAAAACATGATCATCAGTACCAGAATTATCAAAGGTGTTGTTTAATATCCACTCCTGCCCCACCCTAGACACATTGTATAAGCATATGTTGTTCTTCAGATACACTTGGGAGTCCGCACTTTCTACAAGCTCCGTGAGTGATTCTTATGCTCATTAGTTTGCTGAGCAACATAGTAAGCGTTGTCATCAACAGTAGGAAAGGCTTACTAAAGCAATTCAATTAATTTTTGCAAGCTAAGTAATTTGTCAAAGGTCATGCAGAATATTGAGTCTAGATTAGAACTTGTTTCCTGCCGTCTGTCCTTTCGTGTTTTCCACTGCACCTCAGCCAGTCATCATATGCACCTTCCTAGTCAGTATACGTTGGTGATCGGATTAAGTTGGTTGAGATCAGATTGTCAGTAAGATTTTACTCAACAACTCTTATGCACCCAGCCTATAAGATGGTTCCTTATAATCAAGTAATACGTAGTCTGAGAGGTATAACCTGGATCCCATCCCTTTGATTAAATAAAAATGTCTATCACATGATCTAGTACACAGTGCTCAGTAGAGTTAATGTCCCTGGGTATTTTCCCAGCATCCTTCTGACTCAAGACTAAACTTCAGCCTTTTTGCATCACTTGCTCTCCCAAGAATACATCCTGTCCATTCTTTCCACCCTACCTTTTCTCATTCTCTTCTCTCCACCTAAATTGTCTCCAGCCCTCAGTATCCTAGCTGGTTAGGCTTTAAATATCAAAGTTAGAAGAAAAAGTTGTTCTATTGTCAGTCCTTTGTCTAGTATAAAGGATACTGGATAAAGAGGAAGAAGACTTAAGATCTAGTCCTAGTTATGTATTTGCCATGTGATCTAGGGTATGTTTCTTTTCTCTGGACATTGATTTAACAGCTATTAAAATGAAAGAACTAAATAATCTTCTAAGGTCTTTTCCAGCTATAATATTCTGAGAGCATACCTTCTCTTACATTTTGCTTATTTCCAGAACTCTCTGATGACATTGTTATAGTGAAGTTTACCAATTAATATATAGACATTAAAAACTATATGATGTATCTACATTTTAAATCACCCAAATACATGTAACAGTATTTGGCTTGTATATTTGTGCCTAATGTAATCAATAGAACATTTAGCTATGCTGTTTTTGTCTCTTTAAATGACTTAAGCATTAAAGTATAGTAACATTAACAAAAATAGAAAAAGACTCATAGATAGAGAACAGACTGACAGCTGTCAGAGAAGAGGGGATTTGTGGGGCTGGGTGAAAAAGGTGAAGGGATTAAGCAAAAACCCCCCAAAACTCATAGACACAGGTAGTAGCATAGTGATTGCCAGAGGGAAAGGAGGTGGGGGAGGTAGAATAGGGTAAACGGCGGATAAATGGTGATGGAAGGGGTATTGACTTGGGGTGGTGAACACACAATGCAATATGCAGATGCCATATTATAGAATTGTACACCTGAAACCCATATAGTTTTCTTAACCAATGTCACCCCAGTAAATTCAATAAAAAATTAAAAATAATGTTAGTTGTGCATGTGTCCTCAGACAAGTATGTGAACACAGATAATGTGTCTCATCAGACTGGGCAGCTCATTTGTAAATTTATTTATTTTTATCTACTTGAGGGTCCCCAGGAGGAATAAAAGTAACATTGCATCTCCTGCAAACAGAATTGCTGACTACGGAGGCAGGTACACATCTCTGAAGCCTGATAGCAATGCCTGATAGAGAATCTAGTGTATTGTTAGGCTACTAGGCTAGCACCAGTGGGCACTCACAGACTAAGTTTGGGGAACATAGATGCATTTATATTTTAGGTATTATTTTAGGTATTAGACTTATTTTTTAGGTATTATACTTCCAGTATCTCTAATCTTTACATTAGCCCTATTAAGTTGGGATCATTTCTTTCTTTTATATTACAAATGAGGACACAGAGGCCAAGCAGATTATATATATGGTGAAGTCAGAATTCTCACCCAGGTCTGTTTTTCTCCAAAGACACTTCACCAGATAATTTTGGAGTTTATCTAACAGACTAAGCTGTATCTCCTTGTTGAGGGCTAGGGTGCTGGGTAGGAGTGTTCAGTGGCGGGGACAGTGGTTTCTGGATGAGCCTTTGAAAAAGTGCCAGACTTGCCATATATAGAAATTTCCACTTGTCACAAGAGAATACATTACAAATCAGTCAATTTCAAGTGTACGTGAAAGTTTCAGAGGATTTCTTTCTCAGCCTTGAGGCAACATGTAGGGTGCAGAGAACAGAGGATATGAGTTCATTTTGCCCTTATGCAAGTTACCTAAACTTTCTTAGCCCCCCCTTTTTCATCTGAAAGATAGAGCAAGCAGTAAAAGTTGTGATCATGAAAATTGCCATTGAATCAGTCTTTGTGAGATCAGAGACAACATGTTTTTATGACAGTTTAAGCAGAAATAGGAATAGCAGTACCAGAATACTAAGTTTCCAGATGAATAATACTGTATTTGAGATGCCCATCATCTCTTCTCTATCCCCACACACCTTTCTAGAAGAACTGTCACAGCCTAGAAGAGACAGCCCTATATACCATGTGATCTTAACTCCAGAAGAGACTTGGAATAGTTACCTGGTCCAAGCTGAACCACTCACATTTTCCCTCCCTGGAAATTAAAGAATTCATTGGTTGACTGTAAGGAGCAGCTAGAAAGTCTGGTTGGTTTGGGCCAGAGGCCACCACTTTGTAAAGGCTGTGATGTTCCTGTGCAAGTAGCTGAGTAGAAAAGCCTATTGAGGAGAGAGAATGAAACAAACACACAGCGAAATGATAGACCATGAGGTCTGAACGAGACAGAAACCATCTGTGTTCCAATAACCATGAAGTCCATTCTGGGGGGCCTGATATCTATAACATTCTTTTTTTTTTTTAAAAAAAATATATCTTTATTGATTTCAGAGAGAGGAAAGGAGAGGGAGAGAGAGAGATAGAAACATCAATGATGAGAGAGTCATTGATCGGCTGCAGCCCGCAACCCGGGCATGTGCCCTGACTGGGAATCGAACCCTGATCGCCTGCATCCTAGGCTGACGCTCAACCGCTGAGCCATGCCTGGCCGGGCTATAACATTCTTAAAATAAACTCCACTTTCATGAAGGGAGTTTGAGTGGGTTTCTGTTATTTGCAGACCAACAATTCCTAAGCTTGTATCATAAAGGATATCATGTGTGTATCTTGGAAACAACAGCTCCTTGTTGGCATATTCCTAGATTCCTTGCAGCCAGAGAGTCTCCAGCTATAGGATCTTCTTTGCTCAGTAACTGAGCAGATCCCTTCCTTGCTTTCTAAAAGCCTCCTATATTAATAAAACATTCATATGAAGGATGCCTTAGTCTCTTTGGTCAGCTGTAATAAATTACCATACACTGGGTAGCTTATGAACAAAAGAAATGTGTTTATCAAAGCTTTGGAGGCTGGGAAGTCCAAGATGAAGGCACCAGCAGATAGGGTGTCTGGTGAGACCTGCTTCCTCATAGATGGCTGTCTTAGTGTAACCTCACCTGGCAGAAGGGGGCAAAGAGCTTTCTTGGGCCTCTTTTAAGGGCATTAATCCCACTTGTGAGTACTCTGCCCTTATGACCTCATCACCTCCGAAAGGCCCAACCTCCTAATTCTATCACCTTGAGAGTTAGGATTTCAACATATGAATTTTGCCGGTGTAGCGGAAACATTCATTCCATCTATAGTATTTTCCCTCTGGCTCCCCCCAAACTTATGTCTTTCTATTCAAAATACATTCATTCCATCCTAATAGCTCCCAAAATCTTAAGTCATTCCAGCATCAACTTAAAAGTCTGAATCTAAAGTCTCATCTAAATAGCATTCAAATCAGATGTGTTAAGACTGAACATAAATTCATCCTGAGGCAAATTCCCCTACAGCTGTGAACTTGTGAAATCAAACAAGTTGTGTGCTTCTAAAATACAGTGGTTGTACGCATAAATTTCCCCTTCCAAAAGGGAGAAATAGGAAAGAAGACAGGGGGTAACAGGTCCCCAGCAAGTCCAAAACCTTAACACTAGAAAACAGTCCTAGGCTTGAGGCTCTGCCCTCCAGGCCCACTGGGGTAGGTTCTCACCTTCTGGACATAACTGAGGCAAGGGTTGGGCCCCCATGGCTCTGAGTGGCCCTGTCCCTAGGGCTTTGGGTGGCCCTGCCTCCATGACTTTGCTGAGTGTAGCCCAAGCTTCAGCCGAGGCATGGAGTTACATGCCTGCTCTCCTAAGCTGGAATCACACATAGCTTGTGGCTCTACTGGTCTGAGGTTTGGGGGGCAGTGCCTTCCCTACAGCTTTGCTGGCCAACACCCTCATGGAGACTCTCTGTGGTATTCTAACCCTTGTAGCCACCCTCTTAAGGTGACTCTGTTATTTAAAATATACATGGAGGTAGCCTTGTCCAAGCCTCTCGCTCCCCACCACCCGCTTTGCTCACTGCCTGACTTGGGGCAGCCTAAAAGTAGCACATGGAAAGTGGAGGCCAAGACAGGAAGCACAAGGCGAGGCAGGAGTAGCCAGGCCCCTTCTTTGTAACTGTCTGCCCAGAAGGTCCTTGCACTCTGCGCTTGTGATGGAAGGGCCCGCCTCACTGATCTCCTGATAACATTCAGGGTCATTCTTTCATTGTTTTGGACAATAGCTCTTGGCTTCTGTCTAGATGGCTGATCCATACTAATCTCCTTATCAAATTTGGCTGCAGTCTTGTGTTCCCTCCTGAGCAAGCTTTCACATTCCTTTCAATATAAATAAACTGAAAAGTTTCCAGATTTTCCAGTCTTTTTCCTTTTTGATTAATAATTCTTTTTTTTTTTTTTTTTAAAGTCATTTCTCTCCTTGCATTTTACTATAAATGGTCAGGAAAAAACAGGCCACTCTTCCAACAGTTTGCTTAGATATTTCCTCAACCAAACAACCGCTTTAATTGCTTGAAAGTTCTGAGTTCTACCTTCCACAAAACAGTAGGACACAAAGTCCTTTGTTGAAAAAAATTCTGAAAAACATTTTTAGTAATAATTATATGTAACATTTAGAAGTTGATTTATAATATAAGAAGTGCCATTATATATACCACCTATTTTAATTTTTGTTTTACCAATAACCCTACCAATTAGGCGTTGTCTGTATTCTTCAGATATTGAAAGTGAGGTTCACTGAGAAGAGCAACAGTCATTTGGACAGATGGCAGGACTGAAATAGCCTTCATCGTACCTGACACTTGTGGGCTATTGGATAAAAATAAAGTGGTTCAGCGTTTGATCCTGAATGTTATCAGGATGCATTTTCTTTGTGGCCTCTGCCTATTTTCCAGGTCTTATCCACCTATCTATATTTTAGGTAGAGTGAGGCAGTGATAACCACCTATGATGAGGTGGCCCCTGTATCTCTCCCTGCCCCTGCCTGTCTTCTTCAGCCACCATGCCAAGGATTCCTTCAGTGACAAATTCCCTTAGGTTTTTCTAGCTAAATAGTTCAGACTGGAATTCATGAGTCTTCACCTGTATGGAACCTTAGATTGAACAATAAAATGTACTTGTGCCTAATTTAATTCTTTAAGGTGAAATCTGCTTTCGTTCTTTCTTCCCTCCTTTTGCCCTTCCCTCCTCTGCTTCTCTCTCTCTCATAAGGATTTTGACAACTATACTCTTTGGTAGAAATGTGAGTTTACTTTGAAAAGGCTACATTTTATAGCAGAAAGAACAAGGGCCTTAGCTTGTAGTTCTTATTTAGCATAAATGATAATAAAAAAAACTATTATTTAGAGTAAAACTAGTATGTGTTAGGTTAGTTGAGTGCTTTCCATATGTGAATCCTCTTAATCCTCACATGTTCTGTGTGGCAGGCATTATGAACAGCATTTTATAGAGGGAGAAACTGAACCTCAGAGAGGCTATGTGGCCTAAGATCTTCTGAAGCCTCTGTGTGTTTTCACTACCACTGGTTCCCCTAACTCTGTAGCGTTTAGGGAAGTCACATTCCCCTATGGGAACCTCAGTTTCACTAATGTAAAATTAAGGAATCAAACTAATAGTCTCTAAATTTCCTTCCAATTCTAGCAGCTTAATATATTATGTTTCAGGTGTTCCCCCCAAATATAAAATCAAGATATTTCAAAACTGTTAAGACATGTGTCAAAGTGATGATATTTTTAAAGTAATAAGTGCATTTAAAAGAAAGGTAGGCGATACATCATTGTTCATCAGTTCCTAGCGTTCCGTCTCATGCAGATGTCAATACAGAGTTAAACGCTCCAATAATTACAGTGTAGATGTTCTCATTATTACTACTCACTTGGCTTGCTATACGAGAAAGGGGGAGAGGGGGGAGGAAGAAAAGAGGAAGGCTCCCCTTGAAATAAGGAACTAGCTGCCTGCTCTTCCTCTGGAGAGGAAATCGGCAGAGGGCCTATCTGATTATTCCACAGCCAGCAGTAATTTGAGAGCTCCTGACAACAGTGATGCAATGAATTGAAGGACATTGATTAGTGAATGTCCACTTCATAATGGGTATTGATTCAAAAGCCTCTGTGGACCTTTATTCTCTTTTTCTTTTTTAAAAAAAATTATTTTTTTCTCCATCACCATTTATTCCCCATATATCCTCTCCCACTTCCATCCCCCTCCATCCCCACCCTCCACATTACTACACTGTTGTATTTTCTTATTAAGTTAGTAAACATTATCTGAGCACCTGTGTGCACCACAAATGAACAAGACATGGTCCTTGTTTTCAGGAGCTCAGAATCTAGTGGGAGAAGAGATTATACCCACGTTGTTAAATCATAGTCGTTAAAGTTGTGAGAGACGAGCACAGGTAACGCAATCACCAAGGAGGGTTTCTAACCACAACTCAGAGCCAGGAAACGTTCCTGGGCTAGGGGGATACCAAGGTTGCATTTTGAACATTAAAAAATAATCAGCTAGGCACAGAGTTCCAAGACAGAATTGTAGCAGAATATACAGAACAGCTTAATGAGCTAGCTGCTGTTTGCACGGCTGAATTAGAGCACACAAATGGAGGAGATGAGTCTGAAAGGATAGGCAGTGATGATCATATAGGGCACCAACTGCCATGTTAAAGAACTTGGGATTTTGTCCTGAAGACAATGGGAAATCATTCAAGGGGTTTCAGAAGGGATGAGACACGGTCAGATTTGTGTTTTGGAAAATTCATTGTGCGCGTACAGGGATGCTGAGGCTATTAATGGAGAGCAGGGAACAGCTATAAAAGCATAACAACTCACCTCTGATTTTGTTATAAAATTACATTTTTAAATGACATAAAGATCTTCTTGTCTAGTGTTTTAATGACATATATCTAGACTCCATTTTTGTTTTGTTTAATTTTTTACATTCTCAATATAACATTGCAAGGAAGAAATTATTGTTTTCCATCTTACCAATTAAGGAACAGAAGTCTGCTGAGGTTAAATACTGACTCAGGTCACAGAGTAGTGGCAGAACTGGGATGCAAACCCAGGTTTGTGTAACTCCAAAGTCCTCCCTGCTATATCTGCAGTTACAGGCTAGATCTGGAACTTGACTCCCAAACTTTTATTTCTAGGGAAGGATACAAATTGCTAAAAGAGCGCTAAAACAATATTTACCTTCGTTATATGATAAAAAGTGAGTTGTCACCAAAACCAGATAAAAGCATTGCAGGAAAGGGAGAACTACAGACCAATATCTGTGGTGAACATAGATACAAAAATCCGCAATAAAATATTAGTAAATTGAATCCAACAATGTATAAAAGAATTATATACTTTGACCAAGTGGGATTTATTACAGGTATGTAAAACTGGTTCAATATTTGAAAATTATATTAATGTAATCTACCATATCAATGGGCTAAAGAAAAAAATTTTGACAAAATTCAATACCCCTTCATTATTTAAAACAAACAAACAAACAAACAAACAAACAAACCCTTTACGCACACTAAGACTAGAGGGAAATGCCCTCAACTTGATAAAGAACATCTACAAAAAAACCTATAACTTACATCATACTTGATGGTGAGAAACTGGACCCTACGATCAGGGACAAGGCAAGGTGTATCCCTCTCACTACTGCCTTTCATCATTATATGTATTAGAAGCCCTAGCTAGTATGGAAAGACAAAAAGAAAGTAATAGGTATACAGTTTGGAAAGGAAGAAAAAGAAAGTTGTCTACTAAAGTAAATGAATTTAAAATATGTTTTTACCATGCAAAGTAAGTAATACACATTATAACGAACTTCAGATATTGCCTTGCTGTTTACAGTGTGTTTTCCTGACACCATCTTACTTGAGTCATTGAGTTAGATGAGACAGATGCCTTTTTCTCTTTCCTGATGGAGGGTGGTAGCTAATTTAATTTCCGTTTTGCAGATGATATAAAGGTTAAGAGTAGGGGCTTTGGAATCACACAGGTTTTATTTGGAGTTCCAGTCTGCCACAAGCTATGTGACTGTGGGCATGTTACTAAAGCTCTGAACATATTCCCTTATCTGTAAAAGGGGGACAGTAAGACCTGTTATAGAAACATTGTTTCGAGCAATAATGATATTTCGGTTATCTCACATATTAATTTTATGATCTTAGGCAAGGTACTTACAAACTCTGAGCCTCAGTTTCCACAAGTGTGAGATGAGGGTGCTAATAGAAACTACTTCTTGGGTTTTATTTTTTTAGGATTAATCTAGAAAATATGTGTAAAGCACTTGTCGTGAAGCCTGTTACATAATAGGCACTTAGTAAATGGCAGTGGCCGTTGCTATTATTGTTTTATCCTTTGCTCATGTTTGGTGACAAGTGAACAAAGGACTGAATGAAGGGTTATGGGCAGAAAAAGGAGGATCAGTTCAGGAGAAAAGGCTCGAGGTGCACACAAGTAACTAGACTGTGGAGGACCCTGAGTGACAGACTAAGGCAGAGAAGAGATGAAGTTTAGAACCTCAGAGAAAACAAGTCAAAGAAAATTTCTATTGGCGCTATGTTCCAGACCAATCTTTTTGGAATTAAAGCCCCCATGTCAGGAACTTTGTGAGTAGTTTAGGACCCCAATATTAGATGCTTGTTTATAATTTCCTAGGAAGATCTGCCATCTCCCTTTTCTTAGGATACTTATTCCAGGAGGGGAGAGAGGCCAGGCACCCCGGTGAGCCAGGGCCACGGGGAGGCAGTGCCAGCACCTGCTACTGTTCAGGGAGTGGGATGTAGCCCTGATTTAGCATGATCACTGCTGAAGGTCCTTGGAGCCTGGCCAGCCTGCATCCTTCCTGGGGTTCTTTTTTTTGCAATCTGTTTGCAAATAGAAGGAATGCTGCCAATTTGACTGGGGCATAGAATCCAGCAGAGATGATGATGGTAATAACTCTACAGTGGCTGGGCACTGATGCCATCAGGGAACCTGAGGGGAGGGGATCTGTTGCTTTGAATAACAATCCCTGGCCCTATGGCCTTAGAGTGATGAGTGGGACGTTCAGACCATTCTCCTCCTGGGCCAGCATCTGTTCCTTGGATTAAAGGAAAGGCTGCCCATTCTCTTCCAGAAATAAATACCCATTTGTTTGGTATGAGCAAAGCTGTCCCTGACCCAGGTCAACCTCTTCTGACAGGGCATGGAAAAGGTAGTGACGGATAGCCCCTGAAACCAATTTACAAAGTGTGAATTTTGCCAGATCCATGTGTGACTGCTTGAAGAGGGCTGGCTCAGGGTACCAGGTTAGGCTGGCAAATTCAAAGGCAGACGGTCCTGCCTACACAGCAGCCTCCTGGCCGGAAGTCGGGGGTGGATCTAGATGGGAATCATATGCCTCTGCCATGTGTGTTTGCGTTTGAAGGGAAAGAATCTCATGGCTGACAACTTTCTTAGGGCTCTGTGCAGAACTCACAGCACGACAAGTGAGGAAGCTGCTGCAGTGATTCTGTGCCCTGAATTTTAGAAAACCATAACTGGCGCAGGACCTGGTACTTGAACCTGTCCCTGTCATCTCATTGGATGCCAGACTAGAAACCCTAGACAGTTCCAAAAATTCACTTTTTCTTCCTGCACATCCCATAGGGAAACTGTTCAGTCCCACTGCCTCATGCTTACGGAGTTCCCAATCTTTTCATTCCAGGATTCAGATTCATTGACTATTTTAGAAACTACTAAATGCTAGATACCAAGGGCTACAGGAAGTAGGAGTTGTTATCTTCATCTTAATGATAAAGAAACTGAGATTGGTCACATAGTTAGTAGGTGGCCAAATCAGGATTGTCTGTCCCACAGATGCTCTTATCCTGTGCCTAACATTTCAGTTTCATCCCTTGCAAGTTCCCTGGCATACTCTGCTTTTTAGCCATACTGAACCGTTCTTAATTTCTTGCTCACCCTGTGTCCTTTGCCGAGATTTTTTATTTGTTTGTCTGAAACTTTCTCCTCCTATCTGCCCCCTCACTAACCGCTGCTTCCTACATCCAATCTTTTTTTTTTTTGGTAGATCTTACTCATCCTTCAGATCTCACATAAATATCACTGACTTTGAGAAGCATTATCTGACATACAGAAAGCTAGGTGAATGAAGCAAGCTTTTCTTGTCCGGAGAGATGTGAGGCAATGGAACAGAAACTAGGGATCAGAAAGAAATAAGAAAAGCCAGCAGGTCAGAGTCAGAGTCAAAGTCTGGAGAAATTGAATTAAAAGATGAGCTGCCTTGGAGTTTTATGGAATGCCTTTGGCCTTGTACATAGGCAGGGAAGGAACCATTAAAATTACTGACTAGCCTGGATGCCTAGGGTAAGATATTGGGTCTTTTGACCCTAAGTTCACATCTAACGTGGAGTCTGATGTACCACCTGGTTGATAGGTCCTATCATCTTCAGCAAAACCAACCACATATTTTTCTTGTCTTCACTGCATGTGTGACAGTGACTGAGGTTGCTGCTGACAGTATTGATGCCCAGGAGCCTTTGCCTTAACTAAGTTCACCTCCCAAGGTCTTACTCCTTCGGTTTTTGGCAGCTGGGTGCCTATTTTTCCACTTTGATAAGCCCAGAGAACTCAATTCAATTTCTCTAAGGGTTTTATCTTCCTATCTGCCCACTACAGGCAACTCACAGGACCATAACCTTTTCATGGGACGTTGTTATATAAGAATATTTTAAAACGTCACAGAGTCACAGACTGTCAGAACTATTAAAGGTCTTAGAAATCATTTAGACATACTCATACTCCATGGGAATATGAGGTCACAGAAAAGTAGCGGTTAAATAACCAGGGTCCCTTGACCCTTTGTCTAGGACTTGATCCCACAACCATTGTCACTAAATTTGAGTGTGGGGGAGAGAGAGACAGAGAAGACCTGCTTAACTGCACAGTTAGAGTTACTGAAAATATTACTGGCTTTAGAGTCAGACAGACTCAAGTTTGAATCTTGGCTCCATCTTTGTGACCTCAGGAATGTGTCTTAATGTGTCTCTGTTTTCTCAGCTGAAATATCAAGAGATATTAAAGTTTACACAGTCGTTAGGAACAATGCTTGTAAGCACAGAATGACTAATGTTTAGTAGGCATTAGCCACTAACTGCAGTAGGTAGCCTTTTTTTTAATATTTTGGCAAAATTGGGATGATTGAAACATTTTTGAGGGTCTTTAAAAAAATATATATATCTTTATTGATTTCAGAGAGAAGGTGGTAGAGGGAGAGAGAGAGAAACATTAATGATGAGTCATTGATTGGCTGCCTCCTGCACGCCCCCTACTGGGGACTGAGCCCCCAACCCCGGCATGTGCCCTGACCTGAAATCAAACCGCCATCTCTTGGATCCTAGGTCGACGCTTAACCACTGAGCCACACCTGGCTGGGCTTGAGGGTCTTGATTGACAAACCATTTATCCCAAGAATGCATAATTACTTTGTTTTTTCCCCAGCAGCTTGGAATTGTTATTCTTTAGAGAAAGATATGTTGTCAGAGCAGTTCACCTTTGAGTAAAGTTTGGCTTTGTTTACATTGCTTCATTGAGTCACTACTAGGAATCCAAGTTGTTAGGAAGGTTTGAACATTTCACAGAATTCTAGCAAACAATAGATGTCTTGCTACATGACAGCCTTTGACCATCACGTGAACTGCTAAAATCTCCTTGAGATCTCCTGCAGCTACTGAGAAAGGAGTCCTGGGGGATGAGGCACACTAGCTGAAGAGACAAAGGGCCACACTTCAGCATTTTTCATTGGAAAGTCATAGAAGGTAGTCACATGCAATCTAACAATAATATTTTCTGAGGTAATGGAAGGTAGTACTGGATTTGGAAATAGGAAGCCTGGGCTCTAGTCTCAACTTTTTCACTAATCAGACTGGTCCTAGACAGGTCACTTAACTTTATTGAAAAGTTTGATTCTGGGTTCCTCCTCTACACTATATTATTTTATATCTCTATTGCTATGTTAATAGCTTTTTTTTGGTCTGAAATGTTTTGTATCATCCCCAATTCCCACTCTTTTCCTGGAAATCTTACCTGTCTTTAAAGTTTTAGGTCAAGAAGACCCGTCTTTAGAAAGATATCTCTGACCTACTAGGCTAGGATTGGTCTTCTCCTATGATCCCGCAAGCTCCATTGTTTCACTCTGCTAGATCCTGGTCACACACATCTCTTTACATCCCCCTCTTCCATGGTCTACTGTAAGGCCCTTGAGAGTGTGGGTACATTTTTGCTGTTGTTATATCCTCAATGCTTATTCTCTAGAATGTAGAAGACAGAACTCTAGCAGGATCTGAATAGGGTTTGGGTAGGTAGAAGGGAACAATCCAGAGAGACCCACATGGTGGGAACAAAGTCATGGAGTCTGGAATGATTGAGTACCATACATTTAATTATTTTATTTATTCATGGATTCACTCATTTTTTATTCACCTATTTCATTTTCACTTTATTACTTTATTCACTCATTTATTTATTCACTTATTTAGTACAAACGTATAGTAGGAGCCTACTAATTGCCAGAATACAAATAATAAAAATAACTTTATCCTTAAGAACTTTTCAATTGGGGGAAGGAGGGATACAAACAAGTAAACATTTAACAATATAGAATGATTATTGCTGTGAAAGAACATACAGGTTGCAGAGAGAGAACCTAAAGGATGTACCTATATGAGCTTGAGGGTTAAATAAAGCTTCTTGGAGGAACTGACACCTCAGCTGAGTCTCAGAACATGAATTAGGAGTGAAGCAGGCTGACAGAGGGAAAGCAGCATTCTGGAGCTGTCTGTGGCTGTTGGTGAGCCAGGTCTGGCAGAAATAGAGAGCTAAGTCTGAAAGAGCTAAGTCTGAAAGAGCTGGGGAACATGAGATTAGACAGATTGACTTAGTGACATGGGATTCAAAATCATGCTTAGATTTGGGAAAGCACAATTAAATTGAAAATTGGGGAGCTCTTGTAGGTGTGCCACAGTTGATAGAGGGAATCGGTTTGTGAGACTTAGCTGGTGTTGAATTGGTTAGATCTGGTAGTAGTCCCTCACTTTTTCTCTAAGGAAAAATTTAGAGGTGTATTTTCTTTAGGGAGAGTTCTGTTTTGGAAAGAGAATGATCTCAGTTTATCTCCTGTGATGTGTTGCACGAGTATATGCTTAGAATGCAACTCTATCATGTAATTTCATTTGCCCAGAGAAATCCATGTAGATTTTCAGATTTTCCTAATAGTTTGAATTGTTGGGACAGAGCCCTTAAAAAACAAAAACAAACTAAAATGCTTCAAATTCATCGACGTAAATGAATAATAATAATAATAATAATAGGGAGATTTTACATAGTCTTCCTATAATACTATACATAGTCTTCCTATAATACTAGGAGGTACATAGTATTGATACCAATTTTATACAAGAGGGAACAAAAGCTCAGAGACTTTTCATTATTTTTCCAATCTCTTGCAACTAATAAGTGACATAGCCAGGACTAGTGCACAGATTTTCACACTCTCAATTCTGTGCTTTTTCTACTGTGTCATAAATTGTATGTCTCTAAATCTCAGGATCTATGCTGTTGGCATTTCTATTCCTTGGAAACTGTAGAGGGTAAAACATTCGGTTACATAATTTGACATTTAGACGTGGCTTTCCTTTAGAGGTGTAATATCATATATTTGTCTACCAACTTAGCTTTGTAATATTTCAGCTTTAGTTTTTTTGTTGGCCCTTGGTATAAAAATATGCTATTGTCTTACCTAAAGCACTACAGAGATTTTAATGTATGGTCTCTCAAATGTTTTTCTCATTTAAGCTGTTAAAACTAATTTTAGATGTTGTCTCTATTATCTGAAACTTTTAGTGCTGTTGCTAGTGTTCATCTACTGTTGTTAAGGAGACATGGTAAAGATTCTAACCAACTAGTAAAAATTGGCAGTAAAATCACACATTTTTAGTGCTAGAAGAGATACTAACAACTATATATTCAGATTCTCCTTGGGGAGTCATAAATATTGGTGGGAATTTTTTCAAACTTTTTTATTAAATTGAAGACTAGCATGCATACAACGTAATACTCAAATCTCAAGTTTACAGCTCAATAAATTTAAACAAATCAATACACCAGTGTAACCACTACCCTCACCAGAATATAGAACATTGCTGGTTACCCAAAGGTAACAGATACTCTGTCATCTCAGATTAGTTTACTTGTTTTAGAATTTCCTGTAAATGGAATTATACTATGTATACCCTTTTGAACATGGCTTCTTTTACTCAACCATATGTTTATCCATATTACTATGTTTACCAATCATTTATTTTTTCTCATTGATGTATAATATCCTGTTATACAACATGAAGTTGATTTGATGTGATAATATTTGGTTTAGGACTTCTGCATGTATATTCATGAAAGACATTGTTCTATTAGCGTCCTCTTTTGTAATGTCTTTATCAGATTTTGGTATCAAGGTTATGCTAGCCTCAAAGAATCATTTGGAGGGAGTTCTTTTTTTGTTTGTTTTTTAATCTGTTCTCTGAAAGACTTTGTGTAAGAGCCTTTGTAAAGTGAATGGGTGAATTCACTAGTGAGGCCACCTGGGTTGAGGGTGTCTTAAAGGAAGATTTTAAATTACAGATTAATTTCTTTAATAAATGTAGGACTTTGGTAAATTTTATTGTTTTTATATTAAATATTTTTTTCCATGAATAAAATTAAAAACTAAAAACCATGTCCTTGTGCAGTGCCTCCTTTAGTAAGCAGTGTACTATATTTCTCTAACACGTTGATGCTGGGCTTAGACATGTGACTGACTTTAGCAAGTGGATTGTTAAAATACGTGACTCAAGTAGAGGATTTAGATTTGTTTGAGAGGTTTTGTTTGGTCTCTCTTGTCATCTACCCACCAGAGAAGAATTTATTTTTAGGTAGCTGCTGGTCCCAGATTGAGGAAATACGTGGAGTCAGCAGCAGCTCTCCCAGCCAGCCGCAGCAGAGCTGTAGTCAGTCTGTAGGCCTATAAGCAGGGTTGTTACAAGTCACTGACATTTTGGACTTGTTACATGTCATAGTCTCAGCAGAGGCCTGACAAATACAAAAGTTACTCAGATTTAATGACTGTTTCAGTAAATAGTGTTTTTGATAATTTGACCATTTTATCTACATGTATATGTGTGTTTGTGTATGAACATGCATATATGTATGTATACATCTATTATGTATGTGCGGGTGTGTATGTGTACTTATAAACCCTTGACATGTAGACTTATCTACATAGTTATCCTTACAGTGCTTCAGTTATTGTATTTCTCATCTCCATGACTTCTGTCTGGTACTTTCTTATATTTTCTATCCTTCTGCTGAAGTTCTTACTGTTTACATCATTCTTCTCCCAAGTTTTGTGAGCGTCTTTATGATCATTACTTTGATCTCTTTATCAGGTAAATTACTTATCTCCATTTCATTAAGGTATTTTTTTTCTGGAGTTTTGTCTTGTTTTTTTCACTTGGAACATATACTTTGTTTCCTCATTTTGCTTGACTGTCTGGGTTTGTTTCTGTGTATTAGGTGAAACAGCTGTCCCTCCTACCTAGTCTTGAAAGAGTGGCCTGTGCAGATGAACCTTGTGTTTAACCTTGCACTAGTTCTTGGTTGTCTCTTGAACTATCTCTCTGATTGTTTTACAGCGGTGGGGCCCAGAAATGCTATCTCCCTGGCCACTAGAGCCTGATACTCAAGGGGCATCTCCTGTGTGAGCTGTGCGTGCCCGCTAGCTTTGACGGGGCCCTGGGAGTGGCACAGGTGCTGGGCCGCTCGCCCCCTGCCTTAGGCCGGGCTGTAGGGCTGTAGAATCGCATGCCCTTTTAGTGCTGGGTGTAGATATTTTCTACTGACAGATCTTTATTCCACTATTTCTTTCTTCCTCTGGACTTAATGTATTATTAAAATCCATTTATGAAATTCTTTATTTTAGTTATTAAATTTCTCTTTTTCTGAATTTCCACTTGCATCTTTATCTATATTTCAGTTCTCTGGTAAGTTTTGCTGTCTTTTCTCTATTTTTCTTTAAAAAAATGTTAGTAATTATTTTGAAGTTCCTGAAATATTTGGGTAATCTGTGGGTCAAGTTTCTTTTTTCTTTCTTTTTTCTTTATTTGTTTCTATTTCTTAATACGTCTGGTTAATTTGGTTGATGCAGGCTACTGTGTTTGAAAAACACAGATGCCTTTATTGATATTATTTTCACCTGAAAGGCTTCAATTTTCTTCTGGCAGGCAGATCACTTTGGGGATCATCTTTATCCAGTCAAGGCTGAATTTTAGGTATTCAAACTCAGGTATATGTTTGACCTGGTGAGGGCACAGCCCTTCTGGTATTCAAATGGTATGGAATATTCACCAAGTTTTTAAAATGTGTTGGACCTGAACTCCAAACTCTTTTTCTGCATCACTCTGAGACTTTAAATCTCTACTTAGCATTATATCTTCCTTGATGCTTCTTTCTACTTAGTTTGTTAGCATCTCACCCGATACATGAACATCTTAGAATTTTGCAAATGACATGAAGGAAAATTGCACACAGAATTTTGGTCTCACTTTTCAAGGTTTCTTTAATTTCCACTGCTTTGGCAGCCCTGGAAGCCAATCTCTATTTTGCCAAGCTCAGCTTTACCAGCTTCAACAAATGCTCTCTGTTGGATCTAAAACTCACTTAAATTTTTGCCTGATAATTTCTTAATATTGTATTATCTCTCCCATAGTTTTAAGAGCATTTAAAGTTGTTCTATGTGGTAGGGTCAGTTCAAACACCCACCCTCTTACTGTCTCTCTAGTGTCCTTTGCACAGTATCATAGCCATACTCCTTTTCTGAGACACATCTCACCAGGCCCATTGAAGGGAAATTACAAAATATTTCTATTAGAGTTACCATAGTGTAAAATAGAAAAAACAAGAACTTTAGGGCTAGACAAAAACAGACCTAAGTTTCACTTATTCTATTTCATCTACATAAACTATATCATCTTCATAGAATATATTAAATAGTTCGACCTCAGTTTTGACATTTGAGTGCTAGCATCTTTCAAGACGCACCCCTCCTTTCCCTTCTGCCTCGCATCTGGGCAAACTTATAAGAAAGCATTTGCTCTACCTTCTTTAGCACTGGCAGGAAACTCAAACCATATACACTCTGGTTTTATATATGTGAGAATCCTCAACCTGGCCTTCCCCCTAACCACCATAAATCTCCAAGCAAGCCTCCTTTCTTGCTCTCTCATTTGCAGACCAGATTGGGAGACTACTCTACCCTTGCTAGAAAGCCTCATTATGTAAATAATAAACCGTTTTTATACGTTTCATGCCTGTGTGACATCATCATCCTCAGCACCCAAACCAAATATGTCCTTCCCCTCTCTGCAGGGTGAAGAAACAGAAAGTTGATATTTTGTTTTCTTTATATTGATTTCTTAATCTGTAAAATGAAAA